>NC_065880.2:62783729-65283729 GCF_932274485.2 Patella vulgata | reverse complement strand
CCACAGTTAATTGTTTGTCTCTCATGGAATTAAAACCTTTTGTTGAATAAAGTGTGTTTCTATTTAAAATAAAGATACATTATGGGAGATTAGATAAAGAGCTGGCAGTTCTCACTATAATAGTTAAAAATTAGATAGTATAAATTGAATTTGCTGAAAATCTCAGACAAATTGATCCACTCTGAACCGATAATTTTGGGCCTAGTCGCAATCATCATTACCTAAGTAGGTACTATAAAAAAACATAGTCTTGATTATCCATTTCTTGATTTAATCATGAATGAATGTAGAGCAGCAGATCGGATCCCAATCCAATAAATATCGCAGGCAATCGAGAATTGATTATGGTCTGGATAGTTAATTAATGTCTAATTAATAATTTCAGGCCTAAAGAAAGACCTGCAATAGGCAGATTTAGCTCTTGCATAATGTATGTTTAAGCAATAACCAATGTCACAGTTATTGCACGAAACACAAACTTTCAAAGTCAGTGGAGATTTGGGACAAATTCTTTAGGGTAATGATATCAAACTTTTATAGTCAATGGCAATCCAGTCTTCTTTTTTTTTAAAAATCTGATTAAGGATATAACGGTTCAAGAAGTTTTGAATCGGCTGTATGGTCCTTAAGAAAGTGTCCACGAGAAAACCATGCAAAAAGTAATAAAGGGGGTAAGTCTTCAATTTCAACCAAACTTTGCTTGCTTTACCCCAGTGATGGGATTTCAAAATTTTTCTTGTCGGACATTTTTTTCCCGAAAATAAAGGGGCATAACTTTTATCGTTATTTAAGCAGACGTTTTCAAACCACAATTAAGAATCACGTGTCAACAAAACATTCAAATTTATACGTAATAAAAAAATATCTTCACCTCGTTATTTTTCATGCTTAATTCCCGTACGGTATTAAAATTTATGTCAATAATATTCTTACAAAATTACATGACATCGTAATACCATAGAATGAAAGTGTGACGACTACTATCGATCGGTACCTGTTTCAAATTCCCCCTAAATTACCGTATTTTTCGGGTCATATTTCGATACATTTTTCAGCAAAGACCGACATTCATCTCATACTCCGTTTCGATTTATATACGAAAGGAAAAATATGACATTCCGAAATTTATTTCGTAGTAAACGTCGCTCAAAAACTAGCGAGGGACACCCAACTGCAGCTAAATAATCGCATTCAACTGTAGCACGCGCTATTATCTAAAACAATTAACTAACCTTATTCCAATCGACATAGTCGTCAACATTTCTTAGCGTGTTTATTTATTTATTTAAAAACATAAACCTCACTCAAAATATGATCATAAATCTGACAATATGCCATCAAAATAGAATCTTTTCTCTCACATCAGGCGTATTTGATTCGGCATGTTTAAATCTCTTAATTTCACGTGTCTCGCGAGATGACTACTTTCATTTTGAGTTACTTTACTAAAACAATTAACTAACCTTATTCCAATCGACATAGTCGTCAACATTTCTTAGCGTGTTTATTTATTTATTTAAAAACATAAACCCCACGTATTAGATTCGGCACGTTTAAATCTCTTAATTTCACGTGTCTCGCGAGATGACTACTTTCATTTTGAGTTACTTTACTAGAACCAAGTTATCGGATACAATGTATATTGAATCGAAGCATGTTGAAAGTTATAATATATGTGACATCTATAGTTTATACATATTGTCGGCTCACATCAATGCGATTAATATGTCCGACAATGCAAAAACCACGAGGTTAACACGAGGATTAAAATGATAATCACAGTTATTGGATTGATGAATATTCCGACAAAGGTGAAACAATGACTTCTTTTTACGACAGTTATTGGATTGATGAATATTCCGACAAAGGTGAAACAATGACTTCTTTTTACGACTAGATTGATGAACTGTCCGACAAAGGATTAAGTCGGTCAATCAAGGCAGATTAAGTAGTTAATCAAGGTAGGTTATTTTTAGACGGTATAAAACGATAAATACGTTGATCACTTAATTACCTAATCAATCCAGCGTATTATCGACGATAATCGGGTTGAGTGGTAGTTATACAATCAGTAAACTATTACTTTCAGAATTTTGAATATTATTCACCATGTCTTGATGTCCGATTGGGCATATTCCCGGTCGGACAATTTTGGGCGTTTGGAAAAAAGATTCGGACAAGTCCGGAATATATGGGCAAAATCCCATCACTGCTTTACCCCTATGGGCTACTGACCCAGTGCATAAAATTTTAGATCTCAATTCCAAGTAACACTGACACTATTTGATTTTCAAATTTTCAACCCCCAAATTGCTGATTTTAGGCTTTTAGCCTAAAAAAATAGTATTTTTTGCAGGTTGCATATAAAACTATTTTTCGAATCAGATTACATTATTCTTGAATATTAAGTTGATCACCACAAATACACAAAATCAGATCACAGGCCCAATCTTAATCATAGGAGCAGGAGTCAATTAATTTGGGTGTGTTTCACAATGATGAAATTTGACCCCAACTTTAGAGTCAAAAATAGCACATCATATATAGCTTAATCCTCTATAGCAAAATATCTATTTCGAGTACGGCATAAGAATATACAAAATTGATATAATGGATTTGAAAACAAGCCCAAGCTTATATAAATTCACCTTTTTGAAATCATGGGCCTTATAATATGTATTATAAGGTCCATGGTGTAATGTATACCTTTCAATATAATAACAAATAGCGTACATATTTACATGCATGTAAACCAAGAAATTATAGAACAAAATAATAATGATAAAAAAAATTCATTAATCATGACTATCGTTGTCATCATTGTCATTACCAAGTACTTCAACTTTTTATACACCCACATTGAAATGTGGTCGTATATTGTCGTCTCCCCCGTCCCTCCGGCGTCCCCAATTGCTTGTGGACGCTCTAGAGGCTAAAGTTAATATCCGATTGACTTTAAATTTATATACAGTGTTTAAGGTCATGAGACGAAGAAGCCTATTGTTTTTCAGCGATTTCCGATAATTACTGCCAGAGTTATGGCCCTTGATCACTTCAAAAAATCTTGTGGGCGCTCTAGAGGCCAAAGTTAATATCCAATTGACTTTAAATTTATACACAGTGTTTAAGGTCATGAGACAAAGAAACCTATTGATTTTCAGCAATTTCCGATAATTACTGCCAGAGTTATGGCTCTTGGTCACTTCAAAAAGTCTTGTGGACGCTCTAGAGACCAAAGTTAATATCCGATTATTTAGATTTATACACAGTGTTTAAGGTCATGAGACGAAGAAGCCTATTGATTTTCAGCGATTTCCGATGATTACTGCCAGAGTTATGGCCCTTGATCACTTCAAAAAATCTTGTGGACGCTCTAGAGGCCAAACATAATATCCGATTGACTTTAAATTTATACATAGTGTTTAAGGTCATGAGACGAAGAAGCCTATTGATTTTCAGCGATTTCCGAAAATTACTGCCAGAGTTATGGCCCTTGATCACTTCAAAAAATCTTGTGGACGCTCTAGAGGCAAAAGTTAATATCCGATTGACTTTAAATTTATACACAGTGTTTAAGGTCATGAGACGAAGAAGCCTATTGATTTTCAGCGATTTCTGATAATTACTGCCAGAGTTATGGCTCTTGATCACTTCAAAAGAATCTTGTGGACTCTCTAGAGGCCAAAGTTATTATATCCTATTGACTTTAAATTTATACACAGTGCTTAAGGTCATGAGACGAAGAATCCTATTGATTTTCAGCAATTTACGATAATTACTGCCAGAGTTATGGCCCTTGATCATTTTGAAAAATCTTGTGGACGCTCTAGAGTCTAAAGTTAATATCTGATTGACTGTAAATTTTATACACAGTGTTTAAGCTCATGAGACGAAGAAGTCTATTCATTTTCAGTGATTTTCGATAATTACTGCCAGAGTTATGGCCTTTGATCACTTCAAAAAACCTTGTGGATGCTCTAAAGGCTAAAGTTAATATCTGATTGACTTTAAATTTATACACAGTGTTTGAAGTCACGAGGCGATTAATCCTATTGATTTTCAAAGATTTCTGATAATTACTGCCCAAGTTATGGCCCTTGATCACTTTGAAAAATCTTGTGGACGCTCTAGAGGCCAAAGTTAATATCCGATTGACTTGAGATTGATACACAGAGTTTAAGATCTTGAGAAGAACAAGTATATTGGTTTTCAATGAATTTTTATGACTTGGAACAGCTTAATCCATGATACAGTATTAAAAGTTTTGTATACAAAACGTTAGCATGGGGCAGAACTTTATAAAAACCAAACAAATTCTAATGGTTTTCTGAGTTGTTGCTCTTAATCAGATTTTAGTGTATTATAAATGTTTCATTACTGAAAAAAGTAAAAATATGCAACAACTCTTGTTGACTGCCCGGACGATTTAGCTGCTGTGGGCGTATGTTTCGTTGCCTGGCAACCTATCTTTAATATAATAAAACATCATGATTGTAGACCATAATACACTGATAGTAAATATTTAAAAAAGATACTTAATAAAATAAAAGATTTTTACTGGGACCAGACCAGTTACCTTATTTATTCAAATAGTTTAGTATGTTTGAAATACTTGTAACCTTCACCAAAAATGTTTTGGTTGTACGAGTTACTTTCTTTGGGATCACCATAAAGAAAGACTTTTGATTTAGGTGGGGGGGTACTGCAATTAATGATTGCCATCTTCTTGGATATGACCCCATCTGCTATTTGGAGAAACCATGAATAGATCGTTTTTGAAAAATCACAGCTACAAATTTCACGAAGGGTGCTCAAACACTTGTTATAGTGTATGAAGTCCCCATAAAAAAGCATCCCAACATTTAAACCAACCACAGAACGAACATTTTAAATTACACCCCCCCACCCCCCTCGGAGACTGAAAATATTGGAAAATCGATTTCTCAGGAACTATTGGGTTCTGAGGTCTGCCATCTTAACACATACATGTAGGTTAGTGGTCCATAAGTAGCTATTACACAGAGTTTTATCACATTTTGCATGGTTTTCTTACAGACATGTTTTTTTAAAACCCCAGTCGCTCTGCTTAACCAATTTAGTGGTGTTATATCTTTTGAATCGAACTTCATTACAAACTATATTCATTCTTAGCATTTCATTTCTCCATCCACAATATACGATACATGTTAAAAAAAATTGTGTTCTAATGAATGTGTTTGTCATATTTATAATCTACACAGGTAGTTCTGGTAAGAAAGATACAGATGATCAAAGTCTGGTATATTTTAATAATAATGTTTTTCCTGTACTTGAAGAAATGGCTTCTTTAGGAAAAAGTAAGTAATACTAGTATCTTCAAATGTCTTAACACTGGAAAACTGGTATCGTTTATAATGGGGGTTATAACGCTAAAAACTAGGTATATAGTTTAATTTCAAAACATCGTTTGATAATTGATAATAATCATTTGAAAATTAAAAAAATAGTTTAATTAGTACTATGGCTTAATTTAATGGTACAGCGTTTAATTTCTCCAAGAGGGTTTTAGAAATGGCCGACCATTCACTTATCTAGTGCGTTTATTTATTAGACGAGTAGTTCAATTTCCCCGAGATGCGTATAGAAATAAGACTGGCTTAATTTATCTACTGTGTTGAATCATTAGATGAATCGTTTATTTTCCTGCGAGCCATCTATCCAATCGGTTCATTTTGATTACTATTATTTGCATATGAAGTGCGAATAATAATGGTGAATGTTAAAAAAAGGCACCTTACCGTGGTCGTAGTATTATTATCCATTCAAAATAGTGATTCCGCCATTGACCAATATATCAAAAATCGGTAAATCACATCCCAGGTAATTATACATTTGGAAATTAGTAAATCACATCCCAGATAATGCAGTACAAGTCAGGTGGAAGTACTAAATTTCCCCGAAGTCGGGCCTAGGTGGAATCAATCCGCTCTGGCCACGCTCAAAATTCCACTTTAAATTTCCTCTGTAAATATGAGTTAACCGCCTACCTCCGCGAGTCGGACTTTCCACGCATGTACATTCAGCACATCCGTACCTGATTTGAAATAGGTTTCTTTATCGTGCGATTGCACTGCAGTCATATCGTAGTCGAATATCGTTAACACGGCATGCAAAAAAAAAAATTCTTAATTTAACCTGGTTAGACACACGCAGATTTTACTGACTTATATTGAAAAATATCAATTATCACACATCGGCAGGCTTTTAAATAATAAAATAAACTGAGTTATGGCTGTGCCGATACATCACTTAGTCAGTATGTTTGACATTTCTAAGACTTTCAAACTCATTTAAATTACGAAAATTTCAAAGATTAAACACATAGATGCTGGTCTTACCGTGGGTGAAAGTTTTGTCCATTAAAATGGCTATTCCCATTCTGACAAATAAGTTACACAATCGGTAAATAACACCTGAAGTAATATATCTTGGAATTTAAATCACAAATGAATTAAATAACCAGGGTCTTTGCCATGGCGGGTGGTAGGTACCATAAATCCTTCTCGTCTTTACCTTTGTAGCTGTGAGGTCTCCTTAGGGATAGGTTGAGTGATCGCCTACATCTGGTGGAAGATCTGGTGGCGATTCTAGGGTAAGGAATGATGGGCGATCTAGGGGACAGACAGTCGCGTTTAGTGGCGATATAGATCCCGAGGAAGTAGGTGAGCCAGACACAATCTGGGGCGAACTGGTTGATCTAGCTGCACGCTTCGAGGGAGTGTTAATGCAAATGCCTTCTCCAGTGGATAATTTTTTCTTGTTGGGTGTGTATCGTTTTGGTGTGTCCCGGAGAAGGTTGTGTGTAATGTGCATGGGTGATGGGGGAGGGGGCGTGACAGTTTTAGAGACCGTGGACAGTTTATTTTATTATTTAAAAGCCTGCCGATGTGTGATAATTGATATTTTTCAATATAAGTCAGTAAAATCTGCGTGTCTAACCAGGTTAAATTAAGAATTTTTTTTTTTTGCATGCCGTGTTAGCTGATATTCGACTACGATATGACTGCGGTGCAATCACACGATAAATAAACCTATTTCAAATCAGGTACGGATGTGCTGACTGTACATGCGTGAAAAGTCCGACTTCTTAAATTTCGCGGTGGATCTGTCAAGCTAATTTCCGCGCCGGTTTAAAATAATCACGGAGGTAGGCGGTTAACTCATATTTACGGAGGAAATTTAAAGTGAAATTTTGACGTCCTTGGCCCATTTCAAGTTCAATGTCTCAATGGTAGTGGCTATGGTAAGCGTCTTCATGGCCGGCTTCACGAACTTATTCAGGTCTTGTATCTTCCAAGTGAAACTTCTGGTTGGTGTTCCATTCTCCTGACTCTCCATAATAATGGTCAAGTGGTGGAGGCATTGGAGGACCTGAAATTTTCTGGGGGTGGTTGGCGCTGGTTTGGTTGGCGCTGGTTTGGTTGTCGACTTGGTTGGTGTTGGTTTGGTTGTCGACTTGGTTGGTGCTGGTAGCGGAATCCAGGTGGTGGTTGGTGGAATCCTGGTAGTGGTCGGTGGAAGCCTGGTGGTGGTTGGTGGAAGCCTGGTGGTGGTTGGTGGAAGCCTGGTGGTGGTTGGAGTCTGCTTCGTAGCTGTGGCCATTCCATTGGTATTTGAGTGGGTGTGGGAAGGTGTGGGCGTCTGGTTCGGGGCCTATCCATGTTCTAGAAGTGGTGGGGTGGGGAAAAACTGCTTGTGTGGACGTTGTGCAAATGGGACAAGATAAGAAAGCTGTAAAGACGAGATACAGTAGAGATTGAAGAGAAGAGGGGGGGGGGATACAATGTATATCTATATATATCTATATAGACTGTTGTGCAGTATTTGTTCAATGTGGTATTTGTTGTATGAAATGGAAAATGCGAGACAAAAAGTAAATTAGCAGAGAAACAAGGTTAGATATTCGACGTATGTGATTAGATTGATGGAAGAGCTCGTGCTGAAGCGTGTACTGATTTCAAAATAAGACTGGTAACGTGACGGAATGCAACTAGAAATATAACACGTATGAAACAAAAGGGAAATCATCTGAACTTTGAGGTTTATTAATTACACAGTATAGTATATTGTGTAATGTCAATTGTTCAATTTAAAACTATTAACACATATAAAAATAAAAATACATACAAATATAAAGAGAGAAAAAAAAATCTTACATATAATATTGATAGGTTGTTCCTCGATTATATTGTGATGCACATTTCGGAGTGGTATCCTTTATTAAGCGATGATAGGGTTAGGGTTAGGTTTATTGATACCCACATATATGTGATATATAATAACAGCTGTTTTCGTTTTATGTGAGACTGATAGTTGTCTTTTGTTTTATTTAATTGATCGGCGATTGTTGAGACTGCAATTAACACTGCTAGTTCTCTTATTTTGTTTCATCGGCGAGCATTGGTATATCTGGTATACCCGGCTGGAACATTTGAAAATTTGTGTATATTTAGTAATGCTTTGTTGTTTTTCTTTTATCAAATAGTAGACGAGCTTGATTGACCGATGACTGCTAATGTTATTTCGTAAAACGGAATAATTGCAATCAACACACGGCCGCCATTCTCAATGATTGACACCTCGCGGTTTTCCTGATCTACAAAAGAACCGTAAGGTTTATTTGCACATACTACATAAACATCGGGATTATCGGTTAATCAGCTTTAATTCCTGCTTTGATCGTTTCCATGTCTTATATTTTCCACAAAAAAAACTTGCTTTGTACGCACTAATTTATCGATTGGTACTGCCACCTACGAGAAGCCTGTCGAGGTATGCATCAACGTGCAACTTACAGATTATCGTTTGTTAAAACAATTTCTAGGGTCTTGTAAAAAGAGTGCATGTTGTGTAAATATTTTCTTTTGTTTTTGTGTAGGTTATTTTCAAATGAATTCATAGGCACGTTATTCTTTTTTATACGCCAGGGGGGTTGGATGGCTGAATGGTTAGCATGTGCGTGCTGTATCATAAAGTCTGTCATTGAGTCTACTGGTGTGGTTTCGAATCCCCAGTTGTACGTGACAAGGAGTAGGGTCGCCTGTCCAACCTTGGGGTTTTCTCCGGGTCCTCCAGTTTCCTCCCACTGCTAAAGACCCCTACACGCAAGTGAATTATTTAAATAAAATTGAACCATGTGTTAGTCCCCAAATGACCTAGTTTGTGTCGAGTGGACGTTAGACCCCATTTCTCTCTCTCTCTTTTTATACGCCCACATTTTAATGTGGACGTATATTGTCGTCGCCCCTGTCCGTCCGAACGTCCACAATTTGTTTGTGGACACTCTACAGGTCACAATTCTTATCCGATTTTGACGAAACTTGAAATATTGGCATGTATCGGATCGAAACTTCATGGATTATGGCCCCTGATTGTACGAAAAATCACGTTTTTAGCTTGTGGACCCTATAGAGGTCATAATTTTTATCCGATTTAAAAAAACGTATTATTATTTCTTCGTTACACTCTAAGGACGACTGAGTTCGAATTTCGTGAAAATCGGCCCAAAATTGACAGACAAAATGGCCGCCCTTCGTTTACAAATAGCGTAAAAATATGGTATATCAAGGTTGTGGACCCTATAGAGGTCACAATTTTTATACGCCCACATTTTCATGTGGACGTATTATGCCGTCGCCCCTGTCCGTCCGGACATCTGGACGTCCGTCCGTCCTTCCACAATTGGTTTGTGGACACTCTAGAGGTCACAATTCTTATCCGATTTTGACGAAACTTGAAATATAGGTTTATCTCCAAAAGATCTCGGCTGCTTTCGATATTGGCATGTATCAGATCGAAACATCATCCATGGCCCCTGTTTGTACGAAGATCATGTTTTTAGCTTGTGGACCCTATAGAGGTCACAATTTTTATCCGATTTTGTTGAAACTTGAAATGTAAGTTTATAACCCAAAGATCTCGGATCCTTTCGATATTCGTGCGTATCGGACGATAACTTTCTGAATTATGGCCCCTGATTGTACGAAAAATCGTGTTTTTAGCTTGTGGACCCTATAGAAGTCATAATTTTTATTCGAATTAAAAACCCGTATTATTATATCGCCGTTACACCCTAAGGAAGACTGTGTTCGAATTTTGTGAAAATCAGCCAAAAATTGACAGACAAAATGGCCGCCGTTCGTTCTCAAATAGCGTAAGAATATGGTATATCAAGGTTGTGGACCCCATAAAGGTCACAATTTTTATCCGATTTTGTTGAAACTTGAAATGTAAGTTTATAACCCAAAGATTTCGGTTCCTTTCGATATTCGCGCATATCAGACCATAACTTCCTGAATTATGGCCCCTGATTGTACGAAAAATCGCGTTTTGAGCTTGTGGACCCTATAGAAGTCATAATTTTTATCCGATTTAAAAAAACATATTATTATATCACCGTTACACCCTAAGGACGACTGAGTTTGAATTTCGTGAAAATCGGCTCAAAATTGACAGACAAAATGGCCGCCGTTCGTTCTCAAATAGCGTAAAAATATGGTATATCAAGGTTGTGGACCATATAGAGGTCACAATTTTTATCGAATTTTGTTGAAAATTGAAATGTAAGTTTATAACCCAAAGATCTCGGTTCCTTTCGATATTCGTGCATATTGAATTGTAATTTCCTGAGTTATGGCTCCTGATTGTACGAAAAATCACGTTTTTAGCTTGTGGACCCTATAGAGGTCATAATTTTTATCTGATTTAAAAAAAACGTATTATTATATCACCGTTACACCCTAAGGACGACTGAGTTTGAATTTCGTGAAAATCGGCTCAAAATTGACAGACAAAATGGCCACCGTTCGTTCTCAAATAGCGTAAAAATATGGTATATCAAGGTTGTGGACCATATAGAGGTCACAATTTTTATCGAATTTTGTTGAAACTTGAAATGTAAGTTTATAACCCAAAGATCTCGGTTCCTTTCGATATTCGTGCATATTGAATTGTAATTTCCTGAGTTATGGCCCCTGATTGTACAAAAAATCACGGTTTTAGCTTGTGGACCCTATAGAGGTCATAATTTTTATCTGATTTAAAAAAAACGTATTATTATATCACCGTTACACCCTAAGGACAGCTGAGGTCGAATTTCGTGACAATCGGCTCAAAATGGCCGCCGTTCGTTCTAAAATAACGTAAAAATATGGTATATCAAGGTTGTGGACCCTATAGAGGTCACAATTTTTATCCGATTTTGTTGAAACTTGAAATGTAAGTTTATAACCCAAAGATCTCGGTTCCTTTCGATATTCGGACCGTAACTTCCTTAATTATGGCCCCTGATTGTACGAAAAATCGCGTTTTTAGCTTGTGGACGTGGACCCTATAGAGGTCATAATTTTTATCCGATTTAAAAAAAATATAATTAATTCACGGTTACACCCTAAGGACGGCTGAGTTTGAATTTCGTGAAAATCAGCCCAAAATTGACGAACAAAATGGGCGCCGTTCATTCTCAAATAGCATAAAAATATGGTATATCAAGGTTGTGGACCCTATAGAGGTCACAATTTTTATCCGATTTTGTTGAAACCTGAAATGTAAGTTTATAACCCTAAGATCTTGGTCCCTCTCGATATTCGTGCATATCGGACCGTAACTTCCTGAATTATGGCCCCTGATTGTACGAAAAATCACGTTTTTAGCTTGTTGACACTATAGAGGTCATAATTTTTATCCGATTCAAAAAACCGTATTATTATATCAGTGTTACACTCTAATGACGGCTGAATTCAAATTTCAGGAAAATCGGCCCAAAACTGACAGACAAAATGGCGTAAAAATATGGTATATCAAGGTTTTGGACCCTGTAGAGGTCACAATTTTAATCTGATTTTGTTGAAACTTGAAATGTAAGTTTATAACCCAAAGATCTTGGTTCCTTTCGATATTTGTGCATATCGAATTGTAATTTCCTGAATTATGGCCCTTGATTGTAGGGAAAATCACTTTCTTTTAAGCGTGTTCTCTATCCATCTCTCGAAAATGTGGGCATATCCTGCCTGGCAGCTGCTGGTTATCCTATTCGGTGAAACTTGAAATGTAAGTTTATAACCCAAAGATCTTGGTTCCTTTCGATATTCGCGCATATCGGACCGTAACTTCCTGAATTATGGCCCCTGATTGTACGAAAAATCAAGTTTTTAGCTTTTGGACCCTATAGAGGTCATAATTTTTATCCGATTTAAAAATCCGTATTATTATATCACCGTTACACCCTAAGGACGACCATGTTCGAATTTTGTGAAAATCGGCCCAAAATTGACAGACAAAATGGCTGCCGTTCGTTCTCAAATAGCGTAAAAATACTGTATATCAAGGTTGTGGACCCTATAGAGGTCACAAGTTTTATCCAATTTTGTTGAAACTTGAAATGTAAGTTTATAACCCAAAGATCTTGGATCCTTTTGATATTCGTGCATATCGGACCGTAACTTCCTGAATTATGGCCCCTGATTGTACGAAAAATCACGTTTTTAGCTTGTGGACCCTATAGAGGTCATAATTTTTATCCGATTTAAAAACGTATCATTATATCAACGTTACACCCTAAGGACGGCTGATTTCGAATTTCGTGAAAATCAGCCCAAAACTGAAAGATGAAATGGCCGCCCCTCGTTCTCAAATAGCGTAAAAATATGGTATATCAAGGTTGTGGACCCTATAGAGGTCACAATTTTTATCCGATTTTGTTGAAACTTGAAATGTAAGTTTATAACACAAAAATCTTGGTTCCTTTCGATATTCGCGCATATCGAATTGTAATTTCCTGAATTATGGCCCTTGATTGTAGGAAAAATCACTTTCTTTTTAGCTTGTTCTGTATCCATCTCTCGAAAATGTGGGCGTATCCTGCCTGGCAGCCGCTGGTGTTGAAATTTGAAATGTAAATTTATAACCCAAAGATCTTGGTTCCTTTCGATATTTGCGCATGTCGGTCCGTAACTTCCTGAATTATGGCCCCTGATTGTACGAAAATGGTGTTTTTAGCTTGTGGACTCATAGAAGTCATAATTTTTATCCGATTTAAAAAAACATATTATTATATCAACGTTACATCATAAGGACGGCTGAGTTCAAATTTTGTGAAAATCGGCCCAAAACTGACAGACAAAATGGCCGCCCTTCGTTCTCAAATAGCGTAAAAAATATGGTATATCAGGTTGTGGATCCTATGGAGGTCCCAATTTTTATCCGATTTTGTTGAAACTTGAAATGTAAGTTTGTAACACAAAGATCTCGGTTCCTTTCGATATTTGCGCATATCGAATTGTAATTTCCTGAATTATGGCCCTTGATTGTAGGAGGGAGCCACGGTGGCTAGGTGGTTAAGACGCTGGCTCACTAGCCTGGAGGTCGGGTGTTCGATCCCTGCATTGGCCGATAAAGTTCATCCTGATTTTCCGACGTGGATTCCCCTTGTCAGTGGTGCAGAACGGAGGGCCTGACAAGGACAGCTGTCTAGTCCTTCGGATGAGACGAAAAACCGAGGTCCTGTGTATACATTAGAATGCACGTAAAAGATCCCTTGGCAGTTGGAATTCGATATAAGAGAAGGCGATAGTGCCGCTGCCCGGGCAAAATTTCCCTTATAGCACACTGTATGGCGTATGCCCTTCTTCATTAGCCCAGTATAGGAGCAGAACAGTAGGACGTTAAACCCCATTTCATTTCATTTCGTTTTGATTGTAGGAAAAATCACTTTCTTTTTAGCTTGTTCTCTATCCATCTCTCGAAAATGTGGGCGTATCCTGCCTGGCAGCCGCTGGTGTTGAAATTTGAAATGTAAGTTTATAACCCAAAGATCTCAGTTTTTTTCGATATTCGCGCATAACGGACCGTAACTTCCTGAATTATGGCCCCTGATTGTACGAAAAATTGCGTTTTTAGCTCGTGGACCCTATAGAGGTCATAATTTTTATCCGATTTAAAAAACCATATTATTATATCACCGTTACACCCTAAGGACAGTTGAGTTCGAATTTCGTGAAAATCGACCCAAAACTGACAGACAAAATGGCCACCGTTCGTTCTCAAATAGTGTAAAAATATGGTATATCAAGATTTTACTTGAAACTTGAAATGTAAGTTTATAACCCAAAGATCTTGGTTCCTTTCGATATTCGCGCATATCAGACGGTAACTTCCTGAATTATGGCCCCTGATTGTACGAAAAATTGCGTTTTTAGCTTGTGGACCCTATAGAGGTCATAATTTTTATCCGATTTTAAAAACCGTATTATTATATCACCGTTACACCCTAAGGACGGCTGAGCTCAAATTTTGTGAAAATCGGCCCAAAATTGACTGACAAAATGGACGCCGTTCGTTCTCAAATAGCGTAAAAATATGGTATATCAAGGTTGTGGACCTAATAGAGGTCACAATTTTTATCCGATTTTGTTGAAACTTGAAATGTAAGGTTATAACCCAAAGATCTCGGTTCCTTTCGATATTTGCGCATATCGAATTGTAATTTTCGGAATTATGGCCCTTGATTGTAGGAAAAATCACTTTCTTTTTAGCTTGTTCTCTATCCATCTCTCGAAAATGTGGGTGTATGCTGCCTGGCAGGCGCTGGTTATCTGATTTTGTTGAAACTTGAAGTTTATAACCCAAAGATCTCGGTTCCTTTCGATATTCGCACATATCGGAATGTAACTTCCTGAATTATGGCTCCTGATTGTACGAAAAATCGAGTTTTTAGCTTGTGGACTTTATAGGTCATAATTTTTATCCGATTTAAAAAAACGTATTATTATATCACCGTTACACCCTAAGGATGACTGAGTTTCAATTTCGTGAAAATCGGCCCAAAACTGACAGACAAAATGGCCTCCCTTCGTTCTCAAATAGCGTAAAAATATGGTATATGAAGGTTGTGGACCCTATAGAGGTCATAATTTTTATCCGATTTTGTTGAAACTTGAAATGTAAGTTTATAAACCAAATCTCTCGGTTCCTTTCGATATTCGCACATATCGGACCGTAACTTCCTGAATTATGCCCTCTGACTGTACGGAAAATCACGATTTTAGCTTGTGGGCCCTATAGAGTTCATAATTTTTATCCAATTTAAAAAAAAGTATTATTATATTACTGTTACACCCTAAGGACGGCTGAGTTTGAATTTGTAGGAAAAATCACTTTCTTTTTAGCTTGTTCTCTATCCATCTCTCGAAAATGTGGGTGTATGCTGCCTGGCAGGCGCTGGTTATCTGATTTTGTTGAAACTTGAAGTTTATAACCCAAAGATCTCGGTTCCTTTCGATATTCGCACATATCGGAATGTAACTTCCTGAATTATGGCTCTATCCATCTCTCGAAAATGTTGGCGTATCCTGCCTGGCAGCCGCTGTTTATTTTTGTATCACAATGCTCTACCCCTGAGTGTTCCAACTTAGGATTTATATTTAGCCTTATACCCCTCTCACATGTGTTACATCCAAGAAGCTTTAATGAACTGGAGAGGGCATGACGTCATTTTACCATTATGACGATTGAAGCCGGTGACGCCATATTGGTTAACCCAAAACATTAAAATTAATTGGTTGTGCGCAGTGAATAAAATTTTCTTTTAAATAACGAGAATCAGATAATACTTTATTATCCCAGAGGAAATTTGTTTTACGTGAAAGGCAACACATGTAAAGATATAAATAACAAATTATTTAAGTTATATTAAATCATGTAGGTCCTAATTTCCATAGAGTTATAGAATTGAAAATATTATCTCAAGCAGACTACAACTGACTGTAGAATGTTGCATTTACATGTATTTCAATTAGTGTGATTCTCGCGCTAGATTAATCCTCTGCAAACTATAATATTATGAACGTGGAATCTTTAATACGAATACCTGTCCAAAAATGACTCAATTCCACCAATCTATGCGACACCCTACAAGGTAGTCGCTATCTTTATTTGCCGTGAACCAAATTGATGGACCAGTTTTTAATCCGACTGAATTCAAGCCGAGATATTATCTAGCGTTTGTATTTTGATGTCTTAATTAAAAGTTAAATAATTATTTTGAATACAAGGGTGGATTCAGCCGTGAGAAATTTGATATCTTCCTAAAAATGCAAATCACGCATCGATACTGCCAGGATTGAAATATATATTACATACACATTAAAATGTCATGACTTCGGTTCAAATGAAATATAAACAAGACAAAGCTTTATGGATATAACAATAATCGAAATCAATTATTAAATGTGACTTATAAAACATTATTTCATGAAACTTCGTCAATTATTGTCCTGTAAATAGGAGGAGTTTTGGATCTGCCGACTTTTAGTCTTCATGTTGTGTTGCAATGATACCATGTATTGTTTTCCTGTATAAAAATATATGGTTTGCAAATATTTCTTGAATCTAGACCGCAAAGACGCGTCCGGACTATGAGAAAATTACACGGCCACGAGCAAGTTTTCCTGTCATTCCGGTCCGTTAGTGCAACAACTAAAAACTATTCCAAAATATGGCATTAATTTTGTGGTTTTGCGGAACCGAAATCACACTATGATGTGTCCACCTGAATTCTCGGGTTTTTTGGGAGAGGAGGCCGATTAAATTCCGGATTTGACTTTTCGAGGCCGCGGCTGGTAATGTCGGTAGACTGAAGTTGCAATTTCTTTGGATTTCTTTTCTCGCAAGTGCTAATTCAGTCCTTGAATACAGCGACTTTTGGTTTCGCAAAATAAATTCAACTTAATGCCCATCTAAGTGCAATCGGTTGCATTCACAGAAATTTACATCCCAAAAAACTGATAAAACAAATACTGATAAGCCACAAACAAATTATAGCCCCTACAGCAGAGTGATTATAGCCTTAGAGTGCCGCTAGACACTGGTTATTACCGGTACTGATTTTAATTTTTTTATTATTTTTTTTTTTTTATATCCATTAGTCAATGTTAAGGATTTTTCGCCAAAATATATTATATTTCTTCTTTTTTTCATATCAGACGTACACCTGGAGCAGCCCGGCATCCCTGTTCTTGTGTTAACCAATATGGCGACGATGACTTCACCAAAATGACGTCATGCCGCCTCCACGTCATTAAAGCTTCTTGGTTACATCAACACCCTTGTCTATATACTATCCCTTCATTGTTATGACAAGTAACAATGTTACAAACCAACCCAAGGCACCCTAGTTAGCAAAATTATGAACACTAGCACTTCAACTTCAATCTAAACGATCAGTACAACCCCGGTAAGCGAGCTAGCGACCCCGGTAACAAATTCGGCACCCCGCCAATTTGTCAAACCTCTGTACAGCCTCGGTAAGCGAGCTACTGACCCCGGTAACAAATTCGCAAGCTCCGCATTAATTACTTCTATGTTCAATAATTAGTTGGAACGTTCAATTTCTCGAGCCGTGATTAAAATAAGTCAAGGTGTCCAATTATGCAAGGTGTTCAATTTTGTTGTCAAACATCTCATTTCACGTGCGATGTTCAGATATTACGATGTGTTTAGTTGTGGGTCATCGTTCAGTTTTGCCGTCCAATGTCTTTTTTGCTGCACGGTGTTGAAATACTGTAATAAGTGTTAGTTTTAATACTGACCTGTTGCGATACGGTAAAATATTATTTTTCAGGATTCATATGACGGCAGGGATCAGTAGAAACGTCGTAAAGGTTTGACGAAACACGATTATCGTGTCGTTTTTTGTTGAAAATTGCCACGATATATAACTCGGTGTAGTAGTCGCTATCGTGTGACACAATAGGCCTCGGTGTAATTTTACACGCAAAATTAACGGTATTTATTTGTCATAAACAATCGATGTCAAAATGATATACTGCCACGATGTTATGAATATTGAATATTTTCGTTAATAATGAACTGAACGCAACACAAGTCTCTGATGTAAGAGAATATTAGTTAATTATAACCGCTATCAAATCCACACAAAAATCCAAGGCACTCGTTTTATTTTAGAAAAGAATAACTGTATTTCGACTGACAGGCTATTCCACATGAATCCCAAATCAATGATGAACTGTCAACTTGTTATGTAGTCATTTGAATAACAGAAATGTCCCGTGTAGAAAAGATCAAAGACTAAAACTGCACGTAGCTACTTTGTTTATCTAAAAGGAGCTCCGGCGCACTTTAAGGAATTATTTTTGACCCAATATTAACCATCGCCAATTTTTTTAAATCATGGGATAAAGTCAATCAACAAACAATACTGGTTTACTTTATTACAAACACATTGGTGAACTTATCATTTTGTCTAAAATCATAACGCTAATCAGCAAACAATACTATTGTTCTTTATTACAAAAACATCGGTGAACTAATCTCTGTCGTGATGGCGAGCCAAGCTATTTGATTATTAGGTAAATAAAACAATATAAACAACCAATGAGTAAAACTGATTTATTCCCATCAATTTATATACGAGTCAGGTATTACGTTAACTGACACCCGTTCAACTTGTAAATTCCAAATACAAACTGCTTACCGTATTCATGCCATAGACACTAATATCCTAATTAAAAAAAACGTTCCGTTTCCAATAATTATCATAGACACAAATATTAATTTTGATTGTTTTATCCATTAACACACAGAGTAAACACATCTAACAACCAGATCTTATGAATTCGAGCCTCTTCAATAGTTATAAAGCACATCAAACAGTGTAGAATAAATTGCCTAACAGAAAAATCATGCTTTATAAGTTGTTAAAGGGGCGTGGGGCTAAAGGGTGTCTACGTTCTGTCAATCGGTATCTTTTGAAGTTATGTGTCAATTCTCATTATGGAACTTTGATTGACAGTATGCATCCACCAGACTCTTTGGTGCCGAAATGAAAAAGTCAGCAAGGTATTATCGGGCTGATATAAGTGTCCATGGTATTCAGCAATCGTTCAAGCAGAAAATGAACCAAGAATGTTTTACAATCAACAATGCTGATTGTTTGTTAGCCATTTTATAACATTTTTCCAAGTTGAAACTATATGCTTCACGATTTTTGCACGAAGCTAAAATTATTGTCAAAGGTAAATGCCAAAATTTCTAACAAAGAGCTATTTCTGCCTAGAAAGTATGGCAGCACGAACTCAGTAAAATTTTATGATTGGCGTCGCCATTCAGTCTTAAGAACAGTTCATTTCGAATTTTTAATTCCACCTTACTTGTTGTTCTGTAACCCCTAATCTAAAATCGTCGCAATGATCTCTGAGATAAAATTATATTTGGAATGTGTTTAACTAGCTCTATCACATATGTGATAATGACTGGCACCAATATTGTCGTTTAAATATATGATACAATTCCTTTTTAAATTGGCTTTCTCTGAAATAAAGTTTGGCAAAGTTATGCGTTACATAAAAGCATGAAATGTATTAAGTAGGTTTTATTTGATCTTCAGCGAAAAAGGGTTGTCGTTCTATAATAATAAAAAGAAATAAAGAGTTAGAATTATTAGTTTATTTTCACGTTTTGTATTACACAATAGACATTCTTTTAGCTTCTGACACATGTGTATTAATTCTACAAGCATTGTGTTTATTGCCCCAGATAATCGCACTACCCTTCAACCCAAAATGCTTTCTATAGATCCCATATTATGTAATATATGATTGGTGCAATAACCAAGCTGTTAGTCTTAATTACGAAGACATTTAAACAAAAGGATTTAATCAGGGTAGGGAGTCGACGTGTACACACGTAAATCAGATGCGTGAGATTTATCATTCGTGGATGTGTTGTCAGTGTGGGAAATACTGTTTTAAATGGATGTATAAATACACGTTTTATGATTGTGGACGAAACGGTATGTGCATCTCAAGAAAGCTTTGCTTCGGAACCGTCCCGTCGCCATTAAAAATCCAACATCTGTTTCACCGTAGTGATCTTGAAAAATAATCCCCGGATAATGACAGGCATTACAGATGTTACAGAGTTTTCGGACCATTCACCACTTAAATTTAGATTTGGAGTTAAATCTCTAAAAGATATAAACATAACTAAACAAAACGCCAGTGAATATAAGACGGTTGAACTTGTTGTTAAGTGGGATTCATCTAGGATTAGCGAATTTCGCGATGTTGTTATTAGCAAGTACGATTCTTTAAACAACATTGTATTGACTAACAGCCTGAATGGTAATATTCATAGTCTAGTTAGTGAAATCACTGATTTTTTTCCATGATATAACGATTTCTTTATTTGGCAAAACTAAAACCAACTTCAATGCCATTCGAGCTGGAAATCGGAATCTTAAAGATAATAAATGGTTCAACAATGATTGCAAAATAGCCCGAAACCAATTTGTTAAAAGTAGAAATAATTTTCTAAAAAACAGATGTGAGTTTAACAAAAGATTATTTAATTTGCATCGAAGTGAATAAATCAAATTAAAAGAAAGTCTAAATTGAAATACAATAAAGCATGGGGGTCTCATCTTTGTGCCCTCTCAAAATCAAATCTCAAAAGTTTTTGGAATGCCATAAAAAATAATGAGAGGTTCAATGTGTCAAACCTGACATCTTGTGAATTTTTAAAGCATTTTGAAAATGTGTACGGAAAACACTCTGACGAAACACGATTATCGTGTCGTTTTTTGTTGAAAATTGCCACGATATATAACTCGGTGTAGTAGTCGCTATCGTGTGACACAATAGGCCTCGGTGTAATTTTACACGCAAAATTAACGGTATTTATTTGTCATAAGCAATCGATGTCAAAATGATATACTGCCACGATGTTATGAATATTGAATATTTTCGTTAATAATACGGACGCGTTAGTCCACGTTGTATAGTGAGAACACGCGTGTTCACATATTCTGCACGATATATATGCGGTTATATTTTCAACCAGTCATGTAAAGCTGCATGTCTAGAACATTTAAAAGGACACGTATGCATAAGACTATACATGTATTACACAGTTTAGATATTTATGCTGTGTTCAAATTGTTTTGCATATTTACTGTATTAAGAGTGTATAGTTAAGAATTACACTTGAATTACGGCAAAGATAGACTATTAAATTGCAAACTATAAAGGTATTTTGGTTATCGGTCTTACAAATAGAAATAAGACATAGAAATAAGAAATAAGACTTGCAACGGGATTCGAAAGCGCTTTCAAGTCAGACGTAAGCTTGTACTTACCGTAAAAATGAACTGAACGCAACACAAGTCTCTGATGTAAGAGAATATTAGTTAATTATAACCGCTATCAAATCCACACAAAAATCCAAGGCACTCGATTTATTTTAGAAAAGAATAACTGTATTTCGACTGACAGGCTATTCCACATGAACCCCAAATCAATGATGAACTGTCAACTTGTTATGTAGTCATTCACGTGCAGATTGGTTTGAATAACAGAAATGTCCCGTGAAGAAAAGATCAATTTGTTAAAAGTAGAAATAATTTTCTAAAAAACAGATGTGAGTTTAACAAAAGATTATTTAATTTGCATCGAAGTGAATAAATCAAATTAAAAGAAAGTCTAAATTGAAATACAATAAAGCATGGGGGTCTCATCTTTGTGCCCTCTCAAAATCAAATCTCAAAAGTTTTTGGAATGCCATAAAAAATAATAAGAGGTTCAATGTGTCAAACCTGACATCTTGTGAATTTTTAAAGCATTTTGAAAATGTGTACGGAAAACACTCTGAAATAAAGCCACACCCCGACTTACCTTTTATTAATAATAGTATATGTGAACAACTAGATAAAGCTATATCGAAGGATGAAGTATTTTTTGCGGTTAAAAAACTCAAAAGAAATAAAAGTAGTGGTATTGATCAAATATGTAATGAATTTTTTATTGAAAGTATAGATATTTTAATGCCTTTAATGGTTACAATTTTTAACTCTATCTATGACAGCGGTTGCTATTCGGAATGCTGGCAAGAGAATGTAATAGTACCCTTTCCCAAAACAGGTGATTTGAATATACCAGATAATTATAGGGGAATTTCAATAATGACAATTTTTTCAAAAATCTTCCCTTCAATTCTAAATCATAGACTGTACACTTGGTGCGAAGTCAATAATAAATTAGATGAAACTCAGTTTGGATTCAGAAAAGATAAGAGTACAATTGATGCCCTTTTCATTTTTAATGGTTTAATCAGCCACTCACTAGATAACTGTCTTAAACTTTATTGTGTTTTTATAGATCTGCTTAAAGCGTTTGACAAGGTGAATAGAGATCAAATGTTGTTCAAACTTAACTGAATCGGTGTAAGTTCTAAAATGGTAACTATAATCAAATCAATGTACAGTAAAGTGAGCAGTATTGTAAAGTTTAAAGGGTTATTATCTTCAGCATTTTCAAGTTATTCAGGAGTAAAACAAGTCAAATCACTATCCCCACTTTTATTTTTAATATTTATTAACGACTTAAGAGAGTTTTTATTCAGCGAAAATCCAAATTTTATACACTTAGAAAATATCATTATATATTCACTACTCTTTGCTGACGATACGGCCCTCTTTGCTACAAAACCGGAAGCTTTACAAATACTTTTAAATAAATTTGTCGATTTTTGTAAAATTTGGAATTTAGAAATAAATGCTAAGAAAACCAAAATAGTAATCTTTCACCGTGGTAGGCTACAAATAAATTTCAAATGGTTTATAAACGATACACAACTCGAAATAGTTAAACAATACATATATCTTGGTCTTTTAATATGTGATAATGGTAAATTCTCAAAAACTGAAAAAACGTGTCGCGTCTCAGACTCAGTGTCGAAAAGCAGTGGGGGCACTTTTAGCTTCAACAAAAACCTTTTATTTTAATACAAATGTTTATTGTCAATTATTTAACACTATGGTTTCATCTATTTTTATACGCCCACATTTTCATGTGGACATATATTGTCGTTGCCCCTGTCCGTCCGTCCACAATTTGTTTGGACTCTCTACAGGTCACAATTCTTGTCCAATTTTGACGAAACTTGAAATATAGGTTTATCCCCAAAAGATCTCGGCTGCTTTCGATATTGGCATGTATCGGATCAAAACTTCATGGATTATGGCCCCTGTTTGTACGAAAAATCACGTTTTTAGCTTGTGGACCCTATAGAGGTCACAATTTTTATCCGATTTTGTTGAAACTTTACATGTAAGTTTATAACCCAAAGATCTCAGTTCCTTTCGATATTCGTGCATATCGGACCGTAACTTCATGAATTATGGCCCCTGATTGTACGAAAAATCGCGTTTTTAGCTTGTGGACCCTTTAGAGGTCATAATTTTTATCCAATTTACAAAACCGTATTAGTATATCACTGTTACACCCTAAGGACGACTGAGTTCGAATTTCTTGAAAATCGGATCAAAATTGACAGACAAAATTGCCGCCGTTCGTTCTCAAATAGCGTAAAAATATGGTATATCAAGGTTGTGGACCTTATAGAGGTCACAATTTTTATCCGATTTTGTTGAAACTTGAAATGTAAGTTTATAACCCAAAGATCTCGGTTCCTTGCAATATTCACTCATATCGGACCGTAACTTCCTGAATTATGGCCCCTGATTTAATGAAAAATCGCGTTTTTAGCTTGTGGACCCTATAGAGGTCATAATTTTTATCCGGTTTAAAAAACTGTAGTATGATATCACTGTTACACCCTAAGGACGACTGAATTCGAATTTTGTGAAAATCAACCCAAAATTGACAGACAAAATGGCCGCCGTTCGTTCTCAAATAGCGTAAAAAATATGGTATATCAAGGTTGTGGACCCTATAGAGGTCACAAGTTTTATCCGATTTTGTTGAAACTTGAAATGTAAGTTTATAACACAAAGATCTCAGTTCCTTTCGATATTCGCACATATTGAATTGTAATTTCCTGAATTGTGGCCCTTGATGGTAGGAAAAATCACTTTCTTGTTAGCTTGTTCTCTATCCATCTCTCGAAAATGTGGGCGTATCCTGCCTGGCAGCCGCTGGTTGGTCTTTTCCATCACTCCAAAAGTTAATAAACCTGATGAATCAAGGAAATAATAATAAAAAGACACCGGCTAATCTTGGAAAATATTTATATTATTCAATGAAAATTAGAAATCAACTGTTAGAATCGTAATACTTTTAACTATCAATCGACCATAATTAAATATCCTTATTCTATCATATATGCTTGAGTGCGCGGCGACAGGGTGGGTATAATTCGTTTTTACTTGGTGGTGATGCAATAGTTCTTGCGTGTGTAATATAGTTACATGTATAAGGGTCTAGTTTGATTTTCTTTTCCTTTTTTTATTATCATTATTTTATTAGTGGGATTGGGGTGCGGTGGGAGTATCAAATAGTAATTGTTCCGATTTATTAAATTATCTATTTTATTTAAATTATTATTTGGTGGGAAGGGGGATGGGGTGGGGGCGGTATCAAATTAGCATATATTCTTTGCTCTCTCCTTCTGATATATATATGCATATAGGTGTACATAAATTTTCGAAGTATTTAGGGTAGTGATGTGAATTTGCACTAAAGGAGGTGGGGGTATTTACACTCTATTGTTATTCATACTTTTATTAGTGACGCTCTAGAGGCTAAAGTTATCATCCGATTGACTTCAGATTGATAAACAGAGTTTAAGGTCTTAAGACGAACAAGTATATTGATTTTCAATGAATTTTTTAGACTTGAACAGCTAAATCCATGATGTTAAGAGTTTCGTATACTAAACATTAGCATGGGGCAGAACTTTATAAAAACCAAACAAATTCTAATGGTTTTCTGATAATTACTTAATGAGTTGTTACTCTTAATCAGATTTTATTGTATTATAAATGTTTCATTACCGAAAAAAAGTAAAAATATGCGACAACTCTTGTTGACTGCCCGGACGATTTAGCTGCTGTGGGCGTATATTTCATTGCCTGACAGCCCATCTTTCTTTATTTAGTTTTAGTCACTCTATGTGTCCATGACTAGTCCGTGTCTACAGTTGTATGTCGTCTATGACTTGTCATTTTTTATTTTGCAAAATTCAAATATTTTTATCCAGGTGTGTCGCTATTTTTTCACATGTTCCAAGGTGTGCCTTTGGCAAAAAAAGGTTGAGAACCACTGTCTTAAACTCATATCAAAATCCATGTGTGTCAAATTTTTTTTTACTCTTTGGCGCAGGTGGGTTGGTTAAGATCTTTCCACAGGTTATTCCTTTGGACTCAAGTGTTAAGATTTTGCAACGGTCCTTAATTTTGATTTCTTGTTTGTTTTAATAGAATAAAATTAATTGATATCCTGATTATTTCATTTTTTGCTCAGAAAAAGACACAGAGAAATTAATTCAGCTGGCTGAAGAATTGTACACGACTCTAGAGAAAGATGATCGACTCAATAAACACAATAAACAGCGATCCAGCATATTAAAAGCTGTATTTAAACTTCTAGATGTTGAAGAACCAAAGGTTTTACTTAAATTAGCAAGACTTATTTTAGGGGTACATATTTTACTTCATACATGCCATAGGAAGGTTTTTATTTTGTTAAGTCCATATTTATTCAAACAAAAAATTTGGTGTTTGGTGGGGAGGGGATGGTCGAATGATTAGCGTGTGCTTGCTGTATCATAAGGTCTGTCATTGAGTCCCCGGTTGTACGTGACAAGGAGTAGGGTCGCCTGTCCAACCTCGTAGGTTTTTTCTGGGTCTTCCTTCTGGTTTCAAAGAACCCTACGCGCAAGCAAATTATTGATATAAAATTGAACCATATGTTAGTCTCAAAATGACCTAGTTTGTTTCGAGTGGATGTTGAACTTTATCTCTCTCTCTGTTTGGAATTCTTTATATTAAAAGACATGTAAAAAAATAAGGTTATATCACTAAGAAGTAGTAATAGTGTTATTTGTACATTTAGGGTATAGATATCTACCGATTCTGGTAAATTTGTATGAATATTGGTAAAATTCTAATTATTGCAACAAATCTATTATGAAGATGCTAAAATCTGTAGATACAGTGTGTTAATTAACAGGGGTGAGAAATTGACTGAAAGGTGAATTAATTATCGCTACGGGTGAAAATCACTGCGACAGTGTGTTTTCTGTACTAGATGCGTTAATTAACGAATGACACAGTGTGTATTCTTTGTTTGGTGAGTTTTCTCGATGGGGTGTTACAACTGCACCAAAAGTGTCTTATCAAGGACTAGCAGCCTTAATCTGATGCGTAAGTGTCAAATCGAAATTTACCGTACAATTTCTTATTCGACCGTGTGTTTTACACAGATCGATCTTTGTTAAGGGTAGGTCTTTATACATGGATTTATACGTGCTGTAGTTACATATGTGCCTTCTTTAATCTATGCATATTTCATTTGTTGATGAATACTACGTGTTTTATACTGCGTACCATTGTCTGGCTGCAGTTATTTATAGTTCTTGTCTTTTTGTAGGTTTCATTTGTTAACATTATTGTGGTACCACTGAAGTATACAGGCCACGAAATTTCACGCGAACGATACCAATCGGTTACGTGCGGTCGCGCCACCTCAAAAACACGCGACCGAGTTCCTGATTACGCAAATTGAAATATCGGTTACGTTAACAAATTTCATTAACAGATTTATTCACATTTGATCAATTTTTATACAGGATGACTTGTGACACAGGTCTAAATTATTTGTATTATAGCACAAACTCCATTCATTCATTCTTGGCATTTCATTCCTCCATCTTACCGGTACTTTGACAGATCACGTATTTTGACACCACGTAGGCTATTGACCAGTTGCAAGCAGGTTGATTTAAAAATGCCCCTCACCCCCAATTCTTTAAATGATTAGTTATGCCATAAATATTTGAAAGCGTACCTTTGGATTTTCAAACACAAAATGAGAAATGAGTTTGACTATTTAACATGTCGGCTATATTTCCAAAGAATTTACTACACGTGTTCCTTTCAGTTTTCACTACAGCCATGATGTAGTACCAATGACCCGAATGTATGTCGTTAACTTTGACCCCCTCCCCTGCATCGCTCCAGCGATAATCTAAACGATTTTACTGCCCTGTCTATTTTAATATTATTTCATGACATCAAACTATTCTGTTTCCTTTTGAGACTTTGTGTATAGAGTGCCGAGGTTTATAAATACTGTTTGTCAATCAGTCACTACCTATGAGTGAGGCTATCTCATGCTACGTTCCTTGGATGAATGATTGCAAGTGACAAGTGTAATATGAAGTACGCATGTAGTCTTCAGTGACCGAAAACAATGCTGTAGCTACCATTCCTGGTTTTTGAAGGTCAGAGATGATACAAAAACGAAAATCCTTTAGTAATTTTTAGAACCGATTCCACTCATTATTAAAATGTATAGGGATTTAGTGAAGTGGAACATTTTTTTTTCTAACATTTTATTTTTTAAATGGGGACACTTAACCTCAAAATATATAATATTAAATATAAAAGAATATAAATTAGTCAAGTTATTTCTTTAAAAAATACATTCACTGCAAGTGGAAATGAATAATAGCACCATTTAAATCTGGATAAAACATGAAAACAGCGCAACCATTTTATGTAACCAATTGGTTACGCAATGGTCATCTGACGTAACCAAAGAAAATGGTTACGCAGAGCATAAACCCGCAACCATTTTTCTGGTTCTGCCAAAATTTGAAATTTCGTGGCCTGAGTATAAATGCATGTGACTTAAAATTGGTCTCATGCAATATCGTTGTTTACCGATATCCCGCCAAACCTCCATTTGATTATTCAATATATTCTAATCTCTATTGATATCAGATGCTCTAATCTGTTTTGAAAGCACAATTATAAATAAAAAACCTGTAAGTTTCATCGCCGTTATATTTTATATGTATTTCTTACCTGGGTCGTAAATAGGGCTATCCAAGGAAACAGAATTCCATCAATATATAACAATAAATAAATCACATACCAAATAACACTAATCATGTCTAATAATAGGGACTCACGTCTGCTTCCAACACGTGGAGCTGATCGTCGAACATCTTCTGGTATGCTCTGATTCCATCACACTTTGTGTAACAAGCTTGTCTTTGCATGCACAATACCGACCTATGGAAATACGGGTTTTACAAGAACAGCTAAATTTAAACACACAACTTAATATTCCCATCATTTAAGATTGTATGAAATAGCTTTATTACTATACTCCACAGCACTGATAAACAGCGGGTACAGTGGATTCAGTCTCATCCTCTTTATAGAATTTATACTATCTGGCACTATACGACTGGTACCGTGGAATCTCGTTAGCGTTATTATCTATGTAGAATTATTCATAAATACCATTGAATTTGGCCTAATAGCATTCAATTTGTCCTTGTATACAACTTAAATCTCAACGTGCAATTTTGATTACCAAGCTTTAATTGACTAGTGTTTAGTTTGTCAACACGTGTGTAATTATAAGCGTCCCGCTTAATTTTGACGACTGTTCAATAATTAGTTGGACTGTTCAATTACCCCAGGTATTCAATTCTGTTGCCGAACATCCAATTTCACATGCGTTGTTCAGATTTTAACGAAATGTTTATATTGAAGGAGTTGTAATATAGTAATGCTGCCGTGAAAACGTGTACATGTATAATGTACAGGCCGGTTTGAATAACAACAAAATGAGTTCAGTAATCTCGGGAAAACATTTACCGGCATTCTGTATCGGTTAGGATTTTTTTCTAACGCACTGTACATGCATATAACGTCGGCCAAAATGTATGCAACAATGAACAACTTACAATTTTTATACGCCCACATTGAAATGTGGTCGTATATTGTCGTCGCCCCCGTCCGGCGGTCCGGCGTCCACAATTGCTTGTGGACGGTCTAGAGGCTAAAGTTAATATCTGATTGACTTTAAATTTATACACAGTGTTTAAGGTCTTGAGACGAAGACGCCTATTGATTTTCAGCAATTTCCGATAATTACTGCCAGAGTTATGGCCCTTGATCACTTTGAAAAATCTTGTGGACGCTCTAGAGGCCAAAGTTAATATCCAATTGACCTTAAATTTATACACAGTGTTTGAGGTCATGAGACGAAGAAGCCTATTGATTTTCAACGATTTCCGATAATTACAGCCAGAGTTATGGCCCTTGATCACTTCAAAAAATCTTGTGGACGCTCTAAAGGCCAAAGTTAATATCCGATTGACTTTAAATTTATACACAGTGTTTAAGGTCATGAGACGAAGAAGTCTATTGATTTTCAGCGATTTCTGATAATTACTGCCAGAGTTATGGCTCTTGATCCCTCCAAAAGAATCTTGTGGACTCTCTAGAGGCCAAAGTTATTAAATCCTATTGACGTTAAATTCATACACAATGTTTAAGGTCATGAGACGAAGAAACCTATTGATTTTCAGCCAGAGTTATGGCCCTTGATCACTTCAGAAAATCTTGTGGTTGCTCTAGAGGCTAAAGTTAACATCCGATTGACATTAAATTTATACACAGTGTTTAAGGTCATAAGATGATGAAGCCTATTGGTTTTCAGCGATTTCTGATAATTACTGCCAGAGTTATGGCCCTTGATCACTCTGAAAAATCTTGTGGACACTCTAGAAGCGAAAGTTAATATTCGATTGACTTTAAATTTATACACAGTGTTTAAGGTCATGAGACGAAGAATCCTATTGATTTTCAGCGATTTCCAATATTTGCTGCCAGAGTTATGGCCCTTGATCACTTTGAAAAATCTTGTGGATGCTCTAGAGGCCAAAGTTAATATCCGGATATTGAATAAAGCCATTTCACACACGTGTACATTACATGCGCATGTCATATATTTATACAATGTCCACGAGTGTGTTGGCCTACATGTAATTCTCGCCTTCACTCCGTTATAATTTTCTTATTTTGAGCACAATTTCTGAATGATTCCATTCTTTTCTACGTCCAACTTCCCGAATTCCTACTGCATATACATGTACCCTGTGTAACTGCAATCTATAAGTTTGTACATACATGTATATGTTTACGTTTAAAATCTAGATATCTGAAGCTCGAAAGTTATACTAGACGGTGAATATGCAAGTTTCTTGATTGAATCTGCATTTGCTTTTGTAATTATAACTGTATGTAAATCGTGCTTATAATTATAAACAATGCATTTATATAACTGTACAGCTTGTTTTCAGATCCCATAATTGAACATTGTATTTTTATAATATGTAAATATTGAATAAATATTGTTAGAAAAAAAGGAGAAAAAAATAAAAATAAACCTGCATCTATACACTAGGGATTTGGTATCGTTTAGAACAGGGTTTTTAGCGCTGGAAAGTATGCATAGAGTTTACTTTTAAAACATCGTTCGATAATTGATAAAAATCGTTTAAGAATTACATAAATGGTTTAGTTAGTACTATGGCTTAGTTTATTGGTAACGGGTTTAGTTTCTCCGAGAGTCGTTTAAAAATGGCCGACCCGTTCACTTATCTACGACGTTTACTTATTAGACAAGCCGTCTGCTTTCCCGAGATACGTTGAAAAATCAACACACCGTTTACTTATCTATGGCCTTTACTTATTAGACGAGTCGTTTACCTTCCCGAGATACGTTGAAAAATCAACACACGATTAATTTATCTACGGCATTGAAAAATTAGATGAACCTTTTAATTTCCCGCGAGCCGTTTATCCGATCAGTTAATTTTGATTACGATTATTTACATATGAAGTACGAATAAAAAAGGAGAATATAAAAAATGCACACTCATAGATGATCATCTTACCGTGGTCGTAGTATTATATATTATCCATTATCCTATAAACTTAGTATTCCACCATTGACTAATAAATCAAAAATCGGTAAATCACGTCCCATGTAATTATACAATTGGAAATCGGTCTTTGGGGACATATTATCCTGGGACGAATAGTCCTACGGGACGAATGGTCCTAGGGGACTGATTATCCAGGGGCAAATTGTCTGGGGACGAATAGTCCTAGGGGACGAATTGTCCCATACCCATTTAATTGACATGTATACTATCTCCCTGATTATGTCTACTACATCATTAACACTGTTCATCACATGCATTTTGCATACCGATAGTCAATTGGCCAATCACACTATTATACCGAGATTACGTCTAATAATTTGGATGCAGCTATGGCGGGTTTTGCGCCAGGCAGGGTAAGCTTACTCTTCCGGACACCTGTTACCACTGTTTGTCGTGTATTTTGTACACGGTGAACAGTCCATTTGCTGATGACACTATTTTGCCTGTACCTTTTTTTTAGGACTTTGAATTTTGTCTAATTGTTTGGATTGTTCGTACTTGGTTTTATTTTATTTGTTACCATGTGTTACATATGTCAAAAAAGTGATCCTGACAAAATTTATTACTAACTTACCGCTAAGTTAGCTGAATTTCTAATGGGAAATTTCTCGACAAGGGAAGATGCTAGAAGCAATTTTTGGACATTATATGATCGTATTGATCCAATCTATATGTCTACTGGAATCAAATATCATAATGTTAACTCATTCGGTCCAACTATCACCTAGTGTCGACATAATTAGCTACTGAATACCACCGGCTTACGCCACCTGACACTGAGCTAGTGTGTAGTCAGACTTCCTATCGACGTCTGATGTCGGCATCCTTGATGTACTGTTTTATTGATCAATAAAGTTATAAACAAAAGCCGTTTGACTTTCCAAAAGTTATAATCCCATAAAACAATAGTTTCGACTAATGATTGGAATCATAAAATGTATAGGTTACAACAAGGTGTTAGGTGTTATAAGGTCGTAAACTCACTAGAAAATTCCCCTATCAACGACTGCTGCCGGCCTCTTTTATCTCCTGTTCGACTGAGCAATAAAGTAATAAAAAAGCCGATTCGCTTTCCAGAAGTAATTAACCAATAAAAAATATAGTTTGAACAAATGATTGAAGCCATAAAATGTACGTCACAACACAGGTTTTAGGGGTTATAAGGTCGTGAACTCTTGAGAAAATTATTTTCGGAGGTCGCCATTTTGAATGCTAGTCAATATTTTTACGCTTCGTTTTTTAATAATTATTTTTGGTATGGATAGTGATTCAGACTCGGAATTCGAAGGATTTTTACCAGAAGATATAATAGACATAGAAATTAACAATAATAGTTTCCTGGACGACGAATTAACTGATAATTCTAGTGAAGAAGACGAATGCCCCGAAACGGCTAATGCCGAAGTTAACCAACATGGCGGGCGATCTTCGAGTTAGAGCTTCAACGATTTTGTTTGGAAAGATAAAGTGAATTCTGTAGTTTTAAAAGATCTTTATATCAATCCAACGTTTCGGGTGCATTACCCTTTTTCAAGAATGATTTTTTGTGAATCCTGTGACGCCTTATATACAAACAAAAGAGATGACGTCACAGGATTTTTAAATTTATTAATGTACAATGATTGGTTTGAAAGAAAAGGATCGTTAAAATTAAGGATTGTTAAAAACGAGGATCGTTAAATTTATTTGTATGTACAAAAAGGATTTTTAAAAATTAAATTAAAGATTGTTAAATAAGTAAAATTATTAATATAATTATAAAAATAAGTAAAGATTTAATATTTTAAAATAACAAAGAATAGGTCGATTATCGCGGATTTAAATAAAATAATTATCATTGATGTCTTCTAGGATGGCTGTGGCTACGGCTGTTTCTTCTTCTTTTTCTTTGCTGTTGTTGTTGGATGGAACTAAGAATGTTTATAGATTGATGATAATTATGGAGCGATTTAAAATGAATAGTAGATAATGTACTCCAGGATGGCTGAGGCGGTGGTTGTTTCATCTTCTTCTGTATTGATAGGATAAGTTGATACGTATAGTCTCGGTCATCCGGAACCTCCTAGTCTTCAAACGTGCAGAGGAGGAATAAAAGACTAGAATACGTAAGGGGTTTGCTACGATCGGAGTGAAGGTTGTGTGGTTAGCGGAGTATAGAGTTAAAAGGAGTAATTACGTAGCTTTTGGATCGTGAAATCGGTGATAATGATGAGTGGTGGATCGTATTCAGGTTAAATAGATGGGTTATTGGTCACCTCTATGAAATATAGTTTCTGTAGTTAGAGGGCCACAGGAGAAGGATATACTAAGTGAAGATAAGGTAGTTGAGGCTTAAAGGCGAGGTTGTACGAAAAACAGTTTATCTAGAATCTAGCGTATAAAATGAATGCTGTAGAATTAGGGTGTCGATTAGGTTTTAAATAGATATTCCTCGATCTGGTAAGTATTGGTGATATTTATTCTTCTTCGGGAGGAAAATAGGTTTTCTAAATAAAATCCAAGTGTGTGTTGAATTTTCTTCCTTTCAATAATTGGTGAGGATTCTAGTTAGTACTTTTCAGAATTCTTGATGTGCGACTTTCCAGAGTATAAGTTGTTTGGATGGAAAAGTCGGAGTAAATTTATTCTGGATTAATCCAAGTAGGTTTTTCTTTCTTTCCAATAGTTGGATAGGATTCTCGTGAGTGCTTTTCCGAAATCTTGATGTGCGGCTTCCCAAAGTATAAGATATTTGGAGGGAAAAGTGGGAGTCTGTGGAGTTAGTTTATTGTGGCTCAAACCCTTAGGTATGAAGCGAATGGTGATACATTTCTCTAAATATTAAATATGTTGTTCGCATTTGAATAGACCCGTTCGAATTTTGCGGTAAGTTTTGAGGTACGGGATAGCGTTTTCTTGAAGACGTTTGTTGTTGAAATTAGTGGTTGAGACGAAAATATCTGGTTCATCGGCTGTTTATCTCTTTTTGTTGAAGTTGTCCATTAGCAGTACTAAATAGATGGAAGGCGGCTAAAAAAAGCTCAAAATTTCCTAGAGGGGTGGATCTAAAAAAGATGCTCGCCGTGCCTGGAGAGAGTAAACTGGAAAAACGAGGAGGGGTACGGCAACACTCCCTTGAATAAGTAGAAAAGCTGGACAGGCTGGTACATCTACTACTCCGCCCCGCCGGTATCATTTTTTGATCCAGATCCTACGCAGATGTACCAGCCTGTCCAGCTTTTCTACTTATTCAAGATTGTTAAATAAGTAAAATTATTAATATAATTATAAAAATAAGTAAAGATTTAATATTTTAAAATAACAAAGAATAGGTTGATTATCGCGGATTTAAATAAAATAATTATCATTGATGTCTTCTAGGATGGCTGTGGCTACGGCTGTTTCTTCTTCTTTTTCTTTGCTGTTGTTGTTGGATGGAACTAAGAATGTTTATAGATTGATGATAATTATGGAGCGATTTAAAATGAATAGTAGATAATGTACTCCAGGATGGCTGAGGCGGTGGTTGTTTCATCTTCTTCTGTATTGATAGGATAAGTTGATACGTATAGTCTCGGTCATCCGGAACCTCCTAGTCTTCAAACGTGCAGAGGAGGAATAAAAGACTAGAATACGTAAGGGGTTTGCTACGATCGGAGTGAAGGTTGTGTGGTTAGCGGAGTATAGAGTTAAAAGGAGTAATTACGTAGCTTTTGGATCGTGAAATCGGTGATAATGATGAGTGGTGGATCGTATTCAGGTTAAATAGATGGGTTGTTGGTCACCTCTATGAAATATAGTTTCTGTAGTTAGAGGGCCACGGGAGAAGGATATACTAAGTGAAGATAAGGTAGTTGTGGCTTAAAGGCGAGGTTGTACGAAAAACAGTTTATCTAGAATCTAGCGTATAAAATGAATGCTGTAGAATTAGGGTGTCGATTAGGTTTTAAATAGATATTCCTCGATCTGGTAAGTAGTGGTGATATTTATTCTTCTTCGGGAGGAAAATAGGTTTTCTAAATAAAATCCAAGTGTGTGTTGATTTTTCTTCCTTTCAATAATTGGCGAGGATTCTAGTTAGTACTTTTCAGAATTCTTGATGTGCGGCTTTCCAGAGTATAAGTTGTTTGGATGGAAAAGTCGGAGTAAATTTATTCTGGATTAATCCAAGTAGGTTTTTCTTTCTTTCCAATAGTTGGATAGGATTCTCGTGAGTGCTTTTCCGAAATCTTGATGTGCGGCTTCCCAAAGTATAAGATATTTGGAGGTAAAAGTGGGAGTCTGTGGAGTTAGTTTATTGTGGCTCAAACCCTTAGGTATGAAGCGATTGGTGATACATTTCTCTAAATATTAAATATGTTGTTCGCATTTGAATAGACCCGTTCGAATTTTGCGGTAAGTTTTGAGGTACGGGATAGCGTTTTCTTGAAGACGTTTGTTGTTGAAATTAGTGGTTGAGATGAAAATATCTGGTTCATCGGCTGTTTATCTCTTTTTGTTGAAGTTGTCCATTAGCAGTACTAAATAGATGGAAGGCGGCTAAAAAAAGCTCAAAATTTCCTAGAGGGGTGGATCTAAAAAAGATGCTCGCCGTGCCTGGAGAGAGTAAACTGGAAAAACGAGGAGGGGTACGGCAACACTCCCTTGAATAAGTAGAAAAGCTGGACAGGCTGGTACATCTACTACTCCGCCCCGCCGGTATCATTTTTTGATCCAGATCCTACGCAGATGTACCAGCCTGTCCAGCTTTTCTACTTATTCAAGGGAGTGTTGCCATACCCCTCCTCGTTTTTCCTGAATTCTGTAGTGTTGAAAATCGGATCGAGATTTGTGATCCGAATACTTTTGTTTGCTATCCGAATACTATTCGGATAATTCGGAAACGTGAAATTCTTGAACAAAATAACATCAAAAGTTCATATACTCATAATTTCTTACTTATTTCAATGTTTATGAGTGACTGTGTATGCTGAGTATGAAATCTTACTTTCGATTTGCAAATTGTTTGAGCCGCGAAGAAAAAAATGTGCCTACCGTTAGCCGCAATTATTAAGACTATCCATGATAAATTTGTGTATATCTACTCCTGTAATCCGCGGCCCTCCCACTTATCATTTTTGCTCAATCAACACGAATGAAAAGAGTAAAATAAAAACATCTAACATTTATTCCGCCATGGTCGTTTGCCTCATTCTGATAATCTACTGCTATTGAACCAATCAGTAAGTGAGAATATATGTGACCTAGGTCATTATGAATAGATTTCATTGCGGGAAGTCTAAACACAGTGTTAACTTTTATCCCGTAAACCCTAGAAGTAGCTTCTATCTAGCGTAAACCAGCGCAAGGAATGAATGAATATTTTTTTATTTAGACTACTGTTTTCGTTGCACTGCATTAATATTTTTATTAGTTACTATCGCTAAATAATACGTGTGATATTAACATTTATGCTCAAAAATAAAAACATCTAACATTTATTCTGCCAAGGTCGTTTACCTCATTCTGATTATCTACTGCTATTGAACCAATCAGTAAGTGAGAATATATGTGACCTAGGTCGTTATGAATAAATTTTATTGCGGGAAGTCTAAACACAGTGTTAACTTGTATCCCGTAAACCCAAGAAGTAGCTTCTATCTAGCGTAAACCAGCGCAAGGAATGAATGAATATTTTTTTATTTAGACTACTGTTTTCGTTGCACAGCATTAATATTTTTATTAGTTACTATCGCTAAATAATACGCGTGATATTAACATTTATGCTCAAAGCTGCGTACGTGATCAATAGCATTGGGGAAAATTTCAAAGTAATCAGATGTAAAAATGGCTAAATATAGAGCATACTGTACGGAATGTCAGAAGACTGTAACGGATAGTAAAATGAGTCGGATAACCCTTATTTTATATCCGTTAACGGATATCCGAATAGTAGTTTCAACACTAGAATTCTGTTACATGCCCGTCATTTTTAGGACCTGAGTCTGGGCCGACTTGTTTACTTTATTCTTTGGATTAAATTTGTACGCCTTGTTGGCCGACGAAACGAATAAATACCACGCTGAAAAATACAGACAGAAGTTCGAAAAAAACTGGAGAGATGTAACCGCTGAAGAAAGTCGCGATTTTCTGGCCATAAGAATCTTTATGAGTATTACAACGCAGCATAGGACAAATATGTACTGGTCGAGAGATTATTATTTTGGAAATTACAAAATTGCTGATATCATGACTAGGGATAGATCTGATAAAATCTCAGAAAATTTCCATGCTAATGACAATTCTAGGAACCCCCCGAAAGGTGAAATAAATCACGATAAACTGCATCATGTTAGGCCCATTTTAAACCATGTTTTGGACAATTGTGCTGCAAGATACAACCCTCATCAAAATACGTCGATTGATGAAGCTATGGTAGCATTCAGAGGAAGGATCGGCTTCAAACAATATATGCCGGCCAAGCCCATGAAATTTGGTATCAAGTTGTGGGTGAGGGCAGACCCCAACAATGGTTATGTGAATGACTTTCAAGTCTATACTGGAAAAGAAAACATGACTGCAGAAATTGGCCTGACCTCGCGGGTGGTTTTGGACCTAACACGGAAAGTGCAATTTCAGAACCTGATCATGAATGTCGACAATTACTATACCAGTGCTCATTTATTCACTGAATTTGAAAAGGTGGGCATAATGGCCCGTGGCACATGCAGGACAAATCGTAAAAATTGGCCCAAAGCACTCAATCCTAAAGACAAAGACATAAAAAAGTGGCAAAGTAGAGAATTCAAGATAGTGCAAACTGGAAATTTAACGGCAGGGATGTGGAAAGATAAAAGAATTGTAAACTTCATGTCTACTGCAGATTCGCCCTTGGAGACGGTTGATTTACAGCGGAAACAAAAAGATGGTTCGATAAAAACAGTGAAGTGCCCAGTAACCATAAAAGAGTACAATTCCAACATGGCTGGGGTTGATCGGTCAGATCAATTGCGTATGGAGTATCCAACTTATAGAATGTCCAGAAAATGGTGGCTGTATTTGTTTTATTTTTTATTTGACCTTAGTATTTCTAATGCATTTATACTATATAAGGAATCTAAAAACCACCAAAAACAAACTAAAAATGGTAATGTTATTCAGCTATCATTGCTAGAATTTAAAATGAACTTATTTAAAAACATGATCAGAAATGAGAGATATGGAAGAAAAAGAAAACATTTTGAAGCTGGAGCTGATATACCCACAACAACGGTAGGGTGACCCATGTACTCACAGAAATACAGTCCACCGCTGATAGTTCGAGACTACCACTGAAGCGTGCACATTCGCCGTGCCGAGACCAACTTTCTGACAGTATGATACTATAAATAGCCATGGCACGTGCAATTCTCTACAAATCTATCAACTATTACAGCCGTAAAAAATTTATTGTTATTGTAACGATTTTGAATAGCAGTTAAATTAAGCTTCTTGGTTATTACAGCAGATTTAGAAATTACGTTCGTTTCATTTTTTAAATCGCTTCATCATTAACTGTACCGTTAAGAGCGGCATCTTTTGGTTTAGTACAAATAATATCTCTGAATCACTCGGGTTAGGCAGGAACATGATACTAGCAGTAGTTTCACTTTACTTTTACAAGCTTCTTAAAACGAATGTTGAGCTACCTAACGTGCTTATTTCTAAATTCAATTTCTTGTTCTAGCTTTCTGTTACGTTTCGTAAAAAAGTAGTCTTGATTATCCCGACCTGTCAATCAGACGTAGAATGGTCGATAGACTGGTTAAGCGAGACTAATTTCAAAACAAGGGCACGTAACCTATCTTTTACTCAAAAGTGTCTGGATGTTATGGACGACTCTTGGAACCAGTTTTCAGTCTATTATTTATACATGATTAATGGTCATAGTTTATTAAGTACAACATGATCGTTTATTTAGTGACTATAATTGTGTGAAACTGATTTGAGGCTTGGCATATATATAAATATTGTGGCGTAATTGTCGAGATATATGGAGATATTTATTTATGGTGGGTCACCCTAACAACGGGTGGACATTGGCCAATGAAAGTGCGAAAAAGGGCAGATGTAGACAGTGCTGCAAGTCAAAAAAAACGTACAGAATCTTACTTTCAGTGTGACAATTGTTTTGTGCATTTGTGTGTTGTGTGCTTTAGAGCATACCATGAATCTTAGTCATAAAAAAACCATTTAATAAAACTAGTGCTTGTAATTATTGTGATAAATATAAGGGTATCATTGACAACTTTATCTACAGTGCTAATCATATAAATTTTATTGTGGATTACATCAATCATTTGTGCTAACTATGGATCTTTAAAATGTCACTTTATAATTTGTGTGTTCTGTGCTTTATAAGTCTTAAACATTTATTAACTAGTGCTTGTGATTATTGTGATAAATATATGGATATTTATGTGTGCTTGTGTGATGAATGGATCTTAAAAATGTAACGACATAATTCATAAACCTTTCATTTTACTGGGGTTTTTTCATAATCGTTTTTATATTAAAGAATAATTTTGTTGTTATTTTGTATTTTTTTGTAAAATAACATCCTTGTAAGGTCTGATTTTAATTCTACATTTGGTAATATAAACATTTTTTGACCAGAGTAATAGTTTTTGTTTTATGTTGTGTTATCTGAAAAATGTGAGAATAGTGGATAATCCTTTAATTAGCTCTAGGGATAGAGGCTATAGTCTGGTTAATTGGCTCAGGGGATTAAGCAGTAGTTAACATAATTAGCTCTAGGGGTCAATGAGTGAAACGAATAATAAATATAACTGAAGGCTAATAATACAGTTTTTGCCAAAATTGCATTACTTTGGTGATAATGAAAATGTTCAATTAATTCTATGAAATTATAAATGGCATTAGACATCACATGGTGAAAATTTCATGATAATCGAATAATAATTGACACTTTTATAGACCAAAAACCTTGAAAAGTGACTTCTAGAATATCGTCTATTTCTCTGCAACCGAACACGTTAGAAACCATTTTCTGGTATCTGTATGATCGTATGGGTTCATTCTGTTTGTTGATTGGAATCAAATATCATAATTTTAAAAACATTACAAATCGGACTCATTTGAATAAAATATCTGTTTTGAGGGTAAAAAAATACAGTTTTTGCCTAAATGACGTCATTTTCGTTCCCAGTGAAAATGTTAAATTGGAGGCATGAAATGTTAAAAAAAAATTGAAAATCAAACGATAATTGACTCTTTTACAGGCAAAATAATGTGAAAGGTGATGCATGCAAAATTGCCTATTTCTTGGCAACTGCGCATATTACAAACTAATTTTGAATACATTGTCCTCGTATGAATTAAAGCTAAAAAATTAGGAAAGTTGCGAAGAAATATTTTAAAATATAAATAAGCTTGAATTGGTTGTAAATAGCTTATTTTTACACCTTTTTTTTCACCCTTAAATCAAAATGGCGCAAATACAAAACCGAAATAAAAAAACCCCTAAGGCCGACATATTTTGCGTCTGTAGTAGGAGCATTCATCTTCATCGATAAGATTTGTACAAATTAATATTTGCTTTTGAAAAGACCTCACAACCCATCAAAATTTAAGTTTTAGGCAAAATTACGTCACTTCCAGTGCCGACAGAAAACTTTATTGGTAGAAACAAGTTGAGAATTTGCACCAATGAGTATCTGAGTTTTTCTTTTATACAAATCAGGCAATAAATAATCAACTTACAACCCATAAACTGAAATTAAAATGCAAAAAATATTAAAAAGTGATCCTGACGAAATTGTTTATTTCTTGGCAAGGGAAGATGCTAGAAGCTATTTTGATAAGCCCACATTGAAATGTGGTCGTATATTGTTGTCGCCCCCGTCCGTCGGTCTGTTTGTTTGTACACGAATAGTGTCAAAATAGGGTAAATCAAGGTTGTGGACCCTGTATGGGTCACAATTTTAATTCGATTTTGATGAAACTTGAAATGCATGTTTGTAACCTAAAGATCTTGGTTCCTTTCGATATTGTCGCATATCGGATCGTAACTTCCTGAATTATGGCCCCTGATTATACGAAAAATCGTGTTTTTAGCTTGTGGACCCTATATAGGTCATAATTCTTATCCGATTTAAAAAAAACGTATTATTATATCACCGTTACACCCTAAGGAAGGTTGAGTTCGAATTTGGGGAAAATTGGACCAAAATTGCCGCACAAAATGGCCGCCGTTTGTACGCGAATAGTGTAAAAATAGGGTAAATCAAGGTTGCGGACCCTGTATTGGTCACAATTTTTATACGCCCACATTTTCATGTGGACGTATATTGTCATCGCCCCTGTCCGTCCGTCCGTCCGTCTGTCCGTCCACAATTTGTTTGTGGACACTCTACAGGTCACAATTCTTATCCGATTTTGACGAAACTTGAAATATAGGTTTATCGCCAAAAGCTCTTGATATTGGCATGTATCGGATCGAAACTTCATGCATTATGGCCCCTGTTTGTACAAAAAATCACGTTTTTAGCTTGTGGACCCTATAGAGGTCACAATTTTTATCTGATTTTGTTGAAACTTTAAATGTTAGTTTATAACCCAAAGATCTCGGTTCCTTTCGATATTCGCGCATATCGGACCATAACTTCCTGAATTATGGCCCCCTGATTGTACAAAAAATCACGTTTTTAGCTTGTGGACCCTATAGAGGTCGTAATTTTTATCCGATTTAAAAAAACGTATTATTATATCACCGTTACACCCTAAGGATGGCTCAGTTTGAATTTCGTGAAAATCGGTCCAAAATTGACAGACAAAATTGCCGCCATTTAGGAGATAAACACCGACTGTTTAGAATTTAGAGGAGTGTTATTGTCCATTTGATACCGCTTAAATCATTTTTACACAATTAGCATACAAAGAACGGACATTTTGTCGGGCAGTTTCATTTCGATTTTCCCGAAAATTCAAATTCAACATTCATTATGGTGGAATGGTGATATATTTAAACGGTTTTTAAAATCCAAACTCAATCAAAATTACGGTGTAACGGTGATATAATAATACGTTTTTTTAAATCGGATAATAATTGTGACCTCTAGAGGGATCACAAGCTAAAAACATGATTTTTTGTACAATCAGGGGCCATAATTCAGGAAGTTATGATGCGATACGAGCGAATATCAAAAGGAAGTTTGAACTCAGCCAAAATGACGGTTTAACGGTGATATATATGAACGTTTCTATAAATCGGATAATAACTGTGACCTCTAGAGGGACCTGAAGCTAAAAACACGATTTTTCGTACAATCAGGGGCCATAATTCAGGAAGTTACGATCCGATATGCGCGAATATCGAAAGGAACCAAAATCTTTGGGTTATAAACTTATATTTCAAGTTTCATCAAAATCGGAAGAAAATTGTCACCTCTAGAGGGTCCACAACCTTGATATACCATATTTTTACGCTATTTGAGTACGAGGGGCGGCCATTTTTTCTGTCAATTTTGGTCCGATTTTTATAAAATTCGAACTCATTACCATCCTTAGGGTGTAACGGTGATATAATCAAAGGTTTTTTTAAATCGGATAAAAATTATGACCTCTATAGGGTCCACAACCTAAAAACGTGATTTTTCGTACAGTCAGGGACCATAATTCAGCAAGTTATGGTCCGATATGCGCAAATATCGAAAGGAACCGAGATCTTTGGGTTATAAACTTACATTTCAAGTTTCAACAAAATCGGATAAAAATTGTGACCTCTATAGGGTCCACAAGCTAAAAACGTGATTTTTACAATCACGGGCCATAATCCATGAAGTTACGGTCCGATACATGCCAATATCCAAAGGAACCGAGATCTTAGGGAGATAAACCGATCTTTCAAGTTTCGTTGAAATCGGATAAGAATTGTGACCTGTAGAGTGTCCACAAACAAGGGCCATACTATATACCGGAAAACACCATTTTATACTGAATACTGGAAAAACACTAAATACCGGAAAACATCCTAAATACCGGTTTTGGACCAAGTAAGCACTGATGAAGGAAGGTCAAGGTCATTACGATGTTCGTTTTACAAATAGCTCCCCCCCTCCCAAAAAAAAAAAAATTACAATTTTTTTTCTCCAAAAATGTTGTTGATGCCTATTATGTTTTGAATGTTTTAAAAGACGCAATCAGTCTACCTCCATCATTGCCCATTTTTTATTTTGTATTTTAATTTTAGTTTTCAGTAAATTTCAGTAGATTTCAGTGTTTCAGTATTTCAGTAGATTAAACACTGCCCTCGGAGGGCCCCATTATATGCCGGTTGCGCCGGTCTCCTGATTCTTACCAGTAACGCTGGCATCAGGGTGGTACGAATTAGTGGAAGGCACGACTAGGCCAACTCCTCCCTAGGTAACAAACCAGCGGCTGCCAGGCAGGATACGCCCACATTTTTGAGAGATGGATAGAGAACAAGCTAAAAAGAAAGTGATTTTTCCTACAATCAAGGGCCATAATTCATGAAGTTACAATTCGATATGCGCAAATATCGAAAGGAACCAAGATCTTTGGGTTATAAACATGCATTTCAAGTTTCATCAAAATCGGATTCAAATTGTAACCTCTACAGGGTCCACAGCCTTGATACACCATATTTTTACACCTTTCGCGTACAAGAGGCGGCCACTTTGTCCGGCAGTTTTGGTTTGATTTTCAGGAAATGTGAACTCAACCTTTATTATGGTGTTACGGTGATATATTCAAACGATTTTTAAAATCAGATAATAAGTGTGACCTTCAGAGGGACCACAAGCTAAAAGAGGCAATTTTTCGTATAATCAGAGGCCATAATTCATGAAGTTACAATCCGTTATGCGACAATATCAAAAGGAACCAAGATCTTTAGGTTTTAAACATGCATTTCAAGTTTCATCAAAATCGAATTAAAATTGCGACCTCTACAGGGTCCACAACCTTAACATATACCATATTTTTACACTATTCGTGTACAAGCGGCTGCCATTTTGTCTGGCAATTTGGGTCTGATTTTCACGAAATTCGAACTCAACCTTCATTACGGTGTAACGGTGATATAATCAAACTTTTTTTTAAATCGGATAATAATTGTGACCTCCAGAGGGACCACAAGCTAAACCAGCGGCTGCCAGGCAGGATACGCCCACATTTTCGAGAGATGGATAGAGAACAAGCTAAAAAGAAAGCGATTTTTTGTACAATCAGGGGCCATAATTCAGGAAGTTACGGTCCGAAATGCGCGAATATCGAAAGGAACCGAAATCTTTGGGTTATAAACTTACATTTCAAGTTTCAACAAAATCGGATAAAAATTGTGACCTCTATAGGGTCCACAACCTTGATATACCACATTTTTACACTATTTGAGAACGAAGGGCGGCCAGTTTTGGGTCGATTTTCACGAAATTGGAACTCAGCCGTCCTTAGGGTGTAACGGTGATATAACAATACGTTTTTTTAAATCAGATAAAAATTATGACCTCTATAGGGTCCACAAGCTAAAAACGTGATTTTTCATACAATCAGGGGCCATAATTCAGGAGGTTACGGTCCGATATGCGCGAATATCGAAAGGAACCGAGATCTTTGGGTTATAAACTTAAATTTCAAGTTTCAAGAAAATCGGATAAAAATTGTGACCTCTATAGGGTCCACAACCTTAATATACCATATTTTTACGCTAGTTGAGAACGATTGTAGCCCAAAATGGAAATTTCTTGAATTCTGATTGGTCGAAAAGTGGCGTCGAATGAGTATAACAGTCCTCAAAATTTCCTGGGCGACTCACTGCGAATGAATATTTTCTGGGTGCTAGACTCTGTTTGCAGTGGCCAAAAATTCTACACCTCAAAACTTTATTCTTGGAAATCTTCATGAATTTTTTCTTGTATGTCATCAACAATGAAATTCAACCATTGGCTTATTGAAACACTCACCTGAAACACATAAAAAACAAAGTTAGTGAGTGTATTTGAAGCATAATAAGTAAATTTAATTTCAAGGCTGGTCTGACAATAACGGTTGCTATGGTCATTCTATCATAATCAGACTGGTCAAAATCAAAGATTTTCAACAAGTGAATAAAAATACTACAATTTATTGAACTCCGTATGGATCGTAATATATTTTTAAAAATATACAAGTCGGGCTGATACTGATATGAATAGGACAGAGACTAATTTTCATACATAGGCCATGTTTTTTTCCAAAGAAAAACAATCACATTCACAGCGTCGAAATGACAACGTAAACAAGCATAGCAACCACATGCATACGCTACACAGCATATATCTACACGGTCACACGAGTGTATGGACATTTATCAAACACGATATGCAATTTGTTTCGAACCTAGTCACTGCTGGAGTTCAAAATCATTTAAAAAGTACATAAAATACACTTACGATTTCTGTTTCGATCTTTAAAATTATCGCAGAGTGACCTCCCTTTCCAAACAGACACAATTAACCAGTCGCTTAGTGAACCAAATAGAATGGAAATGAATGTTTATCTTACTACGTCATGGATATTTTCATTACGTCAAAATTGTTTTCCTTGGTATTTACGTCATTAAAACCAAAAAACGAGGTCATAATTTTTATCTGATTTAAAAAAACGTCTTGTTACATCACCGTTACACGCTAAGGACGACTGAGTTCCAATTTCGTGAAAATCGACCCAAAACTGACAGACAAAATGGCTGCCCTTCGTTCTCAAATAGTGTAAAAATATGGTATATCAAGGTTGTGGACCCTATAAAGATTACAATTTTAATCCGATTTTGTTGAAACTTGAAATGTAAGTTTAAAACCCAAAGATCTCGGTTCCTTTCGATATATTCGCGCATATCGGACCGTAACTTCCTGAATTATGGCCTCTGATTGTACGAAAAATCACGTTTTTAGCTTGTGGACCCTATAGAGGTCATAATTTTTATCCGATTTAAAAAAACATATTGTTATATCACCGTTACACCCTAAGGACGGCTGAGTTCCAATTTCGTGAAAATCGACCCAAAACTGACAGACAAAATGGCCGCCCTTCGTTCTCAAATAGTGTAAAAATATGGTATATCAAGGTTGTGGACCCTATAAAGATCACAATTTTAATCCGATTTTGTTGAAACTTGAAATGTAAGTTTAAAACCCAAAGATCTCGGTTCCTTTAGATATTCGCGCATATCGGACGGTAACTTCCTGAACTATGGCCCCTGATTGTACGAAAAATCGCGTTTTTAGCTTTGGATCCAATAGAGGTCATAATTTTATCCGATTTAAAAAAACGTATTATTATATCACAGTTGCACCCTAAGGACGGCTGAGTTCGAATTTCGTGAAAATTGGCCCAAAATTGACAGACAAAATGGCCGCCGTTCGTTCTCAAATAGCGTAAAAATATGGTATATCAAGGTTGTGGACCCTATAGAGGTCACAATTTTTATCCAATTTTGTTGAAACTTGAAATGTAAGTTTATAACCCAAACATCTCAGTTCCTTTCGATATTCGCACATATAGGACCATAACTTCCTGAATTATGGTCCCTGATTGTACAAAAAATCGCGTTTTTAGCTTGTGGACCCTGTAGAGGTCATAATTTTTATCCGATTTAAAAAAACGTATTATGATATCACCGTTACACCCTAAGGACGGATGAGTTTGAATTTCGTGAAAATCGGCCCAAAATTGACGGACAAAATGGCCGCCGTTCGTTCTCAAATAGCGTAAAAATATGGTATATCAAGATTGTGGACCCTATAGAGGTCACAATTTTTATCCGATTTTGTTGAAACTTGAAATGTAAGTTTATAACCCAAAGATTTCGGTTCCTTTCGATATTCGCGCATTTCGGACCGTAACTTCCTGAATTATGGCCCCTGATTGTACAAAAAATCGCTTTCTTTTTAGCTTGTTCTCTATCCATCTCTCGAAAATGTGGGCGTATCCTGCCTGGCAGCCACTGGTTTAGCTTGTGGTTCCTCTGGAGGTCACAATTATTATTCGATTTAAAAAAAAGTTTGATTATATCACCGTTACACCGTAATGAAGGTTGAGTTCGAATTTCGTGAAAATCGGACCAAAATTGCCAGACAAAATGGCCGCCGCTTGTACACGAATAGTGTAAAAATATGGTGTATGTCAAGGTTGTGGACCCTGTAGAGGTCGCAATTTTAATTCGATTTTGATGAAACTTGAAATGCATGTTTAAAACCTAAAAATCTTGGTTCCTTTTGATATTGTCGCATATCGGATCGTAACTTCATGAATTATGACCCCTGATTATACGAAAAATCGCCTCTTTTAGCTCTGAAGGTTACACTTATTATCTGATTTTAAAAATCGTTTGAATATATCACCGTAACACCATAATAAAGGTTGAGTTCACATTTCCTGAAAATCAAACCAAAACTGCCGGACAAAGTGGCCGCCTCTTGTACGCAAAAGGTGTAAAAATATGGTGTATCAAGGCTGTGGACCCTGTAGAGGTTACAATTTGAATCCGATTTTGATGAAACTTGAAATGCATGTTTATAACCCAAAGATCTTGGTTCCTTTCGATATTTGCGCATATCGAATTGTAACTTCATGAATTATGGCCCTTGATTGTAGGAAAAATCACTTTCTTTTTAGCTTGTTCTCTATCCATCTCTCAAAAATGTGGGCGTATCCTGCCTGGCAGCCGCTGGTTTGTTACCTAGGGAGGAGTTGGCCTAGTCGTGCCTTCCACTAATTCGTACCACCCTGATGCCAGCGTTACTGGTAAGAATCAGGAGACCGGCGCAACCGGCATATAATGGGGCCCTCCGAGGGCAGTGTTTAATCTACTGAAATACTGAAATCTACTGAAATTTACTGAAAACTAAAATCAAAATACAAAATACAATATGGTCAATGATGGAGGTAGACTGATTGCTTCTTTTAAAACATTCAAAACATAATAGGCATTAACAACATTTTTGGAGAAAAAAAATCGTAATTTTTTTTTTGGGGGGGGGGAGGGGGGGAGCTATTTGTAAAACGAACATCGTAATGACCTTGACCTTCCTTCATCAGTGCTCACTTGGTCCAAAACCGGTATTTAGGATGTTTTCCGGTATTTAGTGTTTTTCCAGTGTTTTCCGGTATTCAGTATAAAATGGTGTTTTCCGGTATATAGTATGGCCCTTGTTTGTGGACACTCTACAGGTCACAATTCTTATCCGATTTCAACGAAACTTGAAAGATCGGTTTATCTCCCTAAGATCTCGGTTCCTTTGGATATTGGCATGTATCGGACCGTAACTTCATGGATTATGGCCCGTGATTGTAAAAATCAAGTTTTTAGCTTGTGGACCCTATAGAGGTCACAATTTTTATCCGATTTAAAAAAAACCTTTGATTATATCACCGTTACACCCTAAGGATGGTAATGAGTTCGAATTTTATAAAAATCGGACCAAAATTGACAGACAAAATGGCCGCCCCTCGTACTCAAATAGCGTAAAAATATGGTATATCAAGGTTGTGGACCCTCTAGAGGTGACAATTTTCTTCCGATTTTGATGAAACTTGAAATGTAAGTTTATAACCCAAAGATTTTGGTTCCTTTCGATATTCGCGCATATCGGATCGTAACTTCCTGAATTATGACTCCTGATTGTACGAAAAATCGTGTTTTTAGCTTCAGGTCCCTCTAGAGGTCACAGTTATTATCCGATTTATAGAAACGTTCATATATATCACCGTTAAACCGTCATTTTGGCTGAGTTCAAACTTCCTTTTGATATTCGCTCTTATCGCATCATAACTTCCTGAATTATGGCCCCTGATTGTACAAAAAATCATGTTTTTAGCTTGTGATCCCTCTAGAGGTCACAATTATTATCCGATTTAAAAAAAATGTTCGAATATATCACCGTTACACCGTAATTTTGATTGAGTTCGGATTTTAAAAACCGTTTAAATATATCACCATTCCACCATAATGAATGTTGAATTTGAATTTTCGGGAAAATCGAAATGAAACTGCCCGACAAAATGTCCGCTCTTTGTACGCTAATTGTGTAAAAAAGTATGCAATACGAAGGTTGTGGACCTTCTAGAGGTCACAATTTTTATCTGATTTTGATGAAACTTAAAATATATCTTTATATCCCAAAGATCTCAGTCCCTTTTGATATTTGCGCATTTCAGACCATAACTTTCTGGATTATTGCCCCTGATTGTACAAAAAATCCTGTTTGTTTTTAGCTTCTTCTCTATCCATCTCTTGCAAAATGTGGGCGTATCCTGCCTTGCAGCCGCTGGTTGTTTTTAGCTTGTTCTCTATCCATCTCCTGCAAAATGTGGGCGTATCCTGCCTGGCAGGAACTGGTTTATGGTTCTTTGTCATCTTAAAATACAGGCACTACAAATGTTGTGAATGATTTTCTGTGGACCACCCATTTCTGGTGTTGTGACAATTTTTGTCACTTTACCTTGCCCTTAATTAACACACCCAGTACAGAAAACACACCATCGCAGAGATTCTCACCCCTAGCGATAATTAAATCACCTTTCAGTCAATATTTCACCCCAGTTAATTAACACACCGTATCTACAGATTTTAGCTTCTTCATATTAGATTTGTGGCCATAATTAGAATTTGACTGATATTTATACAAATTTACTAAAATCGGTAGATATCTATACTCTAAACGTACAAATAACACTATTATTACTACTCCTCAGTGTATGAAACTGCCATTATTTTTTGCGGTCTTGAAATCAAATTATTTTCGTTACGGTATCACAGTTACACAGAATAATGTGATAAACATGGGATGGCGATACATTGTACTGAGGATAGAATACGATACTGCATATAAAATTGAGATTAATCGTTATCCCTTGAGTTTCGCTGCAGAACTAATTGGTAATGTATTATACATGTATATTGAATTTGGCATACTTCTCCCTGTTACATTGATCTTGTTTTGAAGAATTAATTATATAATATTATATAAGCTTAATAATTGTAGGTATTATTTATGATTGTAGTTTAAAGTTAGTGGTAATAACCTCATCAATGTGTGTAAACTAGTTTTTAAAGTTAGTCGTAATGAAGAAAATGACAATGAGTTTCTGGATGGAAAGATTACAGGTAAGAGGTGTAACACTTTGGTCCTTAAGACAGGTTTGGTTCTTTGAAAAATTGTGGTCACTCTGTCTATAGAGTCAAATCACACGTACTTAATGAACATGAATATATAGTTATACATAAAAAACAGTGATACTTTGGTAAAATCATAACCATGTTCAAGATATCCATCAAATTCTATCTGTTAATTGACCTATGGTTGGGAGACCAAATAAGGTAATGTCTCCTCCTTTAGTCGTGTGAAATATAGAGGTTTATTCCATATTTGGGATGGAAATTAACGTCAAGGCTATCTAAGACGTGCAGAAATTAGGGGGTATAAAATAGGGTGTAGAGCGAGATGGATCAGAGCTCATTCAGGTATTCCACAAGCAGCCATTATTATTGAGAACGAGGAACCTTCAAAGACATTACAGCTTACAATAAAGTTGTAAAACCATTGATTCAGTTATTACGATTACGAAGAAAACAAACACAACAGGAAAAGAAGTCCGATAGTACTACAGAGGGTATCCCATAGCTTTATGGTTACCATTCCTCTTTTACACACCCACATTGGTCCATCCCAATTTTCTTGTGAACAATCTACGCTCTGCAGTTATGTTCAGATGTTTTTCAGATTTGTGGGGATTGTTAAATTTCTGGAAACTGGTATAATGATAAGATGAGAATCCCTATTTCTTCTCTACAAAATCTGATTAATATTTTTAGAGTTATGTAACATGTTTGCAAGACCTTCTTAGCATGATAAAGGTTACAGTTATGGAATTTTTCTGAAACTTTCAGAAAAGTTGCTTTATGACTACTAGACAAAGATGTCTATATCTTTTCAGGATAATTAGGTGATTGAATATTTTTATACGCCCACATTTTCATGTGGACATATATTGCCGTCGCCACTGTCCGTCCTTCCTTCCATCCACAATTGTTTGTGGACACTCTACAGGTCATAATTTTTATCCGATTTCAACGAAACTTGAAATATAGGTTTATCTCCCTAAGATCTCAGTTCCTTTCGATATTGGCATGTATTGGATCGTAACTTCGTGGATTATGGCCCCTGATTGTATGAAAAATCGTGATTTTAGCGTGTGGACCCTATAGAGGTCATAATTTTTATCCGATTAAAAAAAAAACTTTGTAGTATATCACCGTTACACCCTAAGGATGGTTGAGTTCGAATTTCGTCAAAATCGGCCCAAAACTGACAGACAAAATGGCGCCCCTCATTCTCAAATAGCGTAAAAAAAAATGGTATATCAAGGTTGTGGATCCTCTAGAGGTCACAATTTTCTTCTAATTTTGATGAAACTTGAAATATAAGTTTATAACCCATAGATCTTGGTTCCTATCGATATTCGCGCATATTGGATTGTAACTTCCTGAATTATGGCCCTTGATTGTACGAAAAATTGCGTTTTTAGCTTGAGGTCCCTAGATGTTACAATTATTATCCGATTTAAAGATACATTATGGGAGATTTTAATAGAGAGTTGGCCATTCTTGCTATAACAGTTCAAAAATAAATGATGAAAGAAGAATATATTGAAAATTTCAGTCAAATTACTTTATTCTGAACAAAGTTATCACCAATTGTAATTTTTGACTGGAAACAGGAGTCAACTCTCTCTTCACCGTCTCCGAGAATGGCCTATCGTTTGATTGACAGGCGTTAATTCCACCTACATAATCTCGATTATCAAGTAACGTTTTTAATGGCTGTGGTCCCGTTAGCCTATTCGGTTTGAAACGGGGTTGCAATTCAATTCTTATCACATTTATTTTTACTACAAAAAATAAGATTTTTAATATAAAGATAAGAAGCGAAAGGTTAAAAGGAATGGACCAAATCAATGAGGCATAATTATAGCCGACTTCTTGTTAGCCTGCGTGCACTCTTGTACTGTCAGTGTAACTGGTAGGCCTACGTAACTCCCGAAGCAGAAAAATACAATAGTAATAAGTGCAGGGGGACTGCACCACACAAAATTTACACAAAAACAAATACACGGACAAGACATCATACTCAGGAAAACACAAACAAGCAGACAATTCAAAAAAATTGAATGCATCTGGGGGCTAGCCGTAAGCGTCCACTGTGCTGTACAGTCTCGGGTCTGTAGTGACACAAGACTGCTTGATCCAATGGGGCTGTAATTCAACTGGGGTGATCTTATAGCTGCGATGTTTATCAATTTCCATAATTTTTCCGTAAACGCAAGTGACAAAAGAGCGTATAATACCGACATCCAAACTCTCATTTTAACCACAACTAAACATAATATCAAGGCCGTATATATCGAACTTTCAATGAAACTGACTCACATGCGGCTTGCTCAACAGCGGCCTCGCTTCGTACATTCTATCATTTAGCCTCGATCTAAAATTTCCGGGAGTATGACGTCAACGCAACAGTTAATTTCCACTTACGACGCCATTTAAAAATTTAATCAATCAATGAAATCCTGTTTGAATCCAAGCCATCCGTGGGTCTACAGAGTTGATTTTGTGCTTGTTGTGTAAATAAAGATCTAATTTATAATTTCTATGACATCTGAAGCCTAAATAAAGACTTGCAATAATCAGATTTAGCTCTTGCATAATGTATGTTTAAAAGAACGTTCAAATATATCACTGTTACACTGTAATTTTGGTTGAGTTCGAATTTTGTGAAAATTGGGCCAAAACTGGCGGACAAAATGGACGCCCCTCGTACGCAAATATTGTTTAGCATCCGGTATATTAAGCTTGTGGACCCTCTAGAGGTCACAATTTTGACCTGATTTTGATGAGAGTTGAAATACATGTTTATATCCCAAAGATCTTGGTTCCTTTCAATATTCGCGCGTATCGGATCGTAATTTCCTGAATTATGTCCCTTGAATGTACAAAAAATCACGTTTTTAGCTTGCCGTCCATGTAGAGGTCACAATTTTTATCAGATTTAAAAAAAACATGTGAATATATCACCATTACACACTAAGAACTTGGTTCCTTTTGATAATCGCGTATATATCCGAACGTAACTTCCTGGATTATGGCTCCTGATTGTTCGAAAAATGGCAATTTTAGCTTGCAGATTCTCTAGAGGTCACAAATTTTTTTCCGATTTTAAAAACCGTTTAAATATTTCACCATTCCACCATAATGAAGGTTGAATTCGAATTTTGGGAAAATCGAAATGAAACTGCCCTACAAAACGGCCACTCTTTGTACACAAATTGTGTAAAAGTATGCAATACGAAGGTTGTGGACCCTCTAGAGGTCACAATTTTTATACGCCCACATGGAAATGTGGTCGTATATTGCCGTCGTCCCCGTCTGTCCGTCCGTCCATCGTCCACAATTTTTTGTGAACATTCTACAGACTACATTTATCATCTGATTGTTTTGAAATTGATATATGTTGTTTGCATTAGTGAGATGAAGAAGCCTATTTAATTGTGAACATTCTACAGACTACATTTATCATCTGATTGTTTTGAAATTGATATATGTTGTTTGCATTAGTGAGATGAAGAAGCCTATTTAATTTCAATAACTTCCGTTAATTTCTTTTGGAGTTATGGCCCTTGTTTCATTTTGTTGCAGCGTGTGAACGCTCTAACGACAAAAGTTATCAACCGATCTGTATGAAATTTATATGCATCATTTAAATTATTGAAACAAAGAATTTCAGCAATTTCCGTTAATTACATCTATAGTTATGGCCTTTGTTTCACTTTGTTGAATCTTGTGAATGCTCTAATGACAAAAGTTATCAACTGATCTGTATGAAATTGATATGCATCATTTAAATTAGTGAAATGAAGAAGCCTATTGAATTTCAGCAATTTCCATTAATTTCTTCTGGAGTTATGGCCCTTGTTTCACTTTGTTGCAGCTTGTTAACGCTCTAACGACAAAAGTTATCAACCGATCTGTATGAAATTTATATGCATCATTTAAATTAGTAAAACAAAGAAGCCTATTGAATTTCAGCAATTTCCGTTAATTACATCTAGAGTTATGGCCCTTGTTTCACTTTGTTGAATCTTGTGAACGCCCTAATGACAACAGTTATCATCGGATCTTTTTGAAATTGACATGCATCATTTAAATTAGTAAAATGAAGAAGCCTATTGAATTTCAGCAATTTCCGTTAATTTCTTCTGGAGTTATGGCCCTTGTTTCACTTTGTTTCACCTTGTGAACACAATAACGACAAAAGTTATTATCCGATCTGTATGAAATTTATATGTATCATTTAAATTAGTAAAACGAACAAGCCTATTGAGTTTCAGTTATCACCTAAACTAGTGACATGAAGACGAACAAGCCTATTGAATGTCAGCAATTTCCGGCAATTAGTTATGACCCTTGATTTACTTTGTTGAACTTTGTGAACTTTCGAACGACAAAAGTTATCATTCGATCTGTATGAAATTTATATGCATTATTTGAATTAGTAAAATGAAAAAGCCTGCGAATTTGAACAATTTCTGTAGATTGCTTCCAGAGTTACGGCCCTTGTTTTAGTTTTTAGAACCTTGTGAACCTTCAAACGACGAAAATTATAATGTCATCTGTATGAAATTGTCTATTAAATTCCCCTAATTACCTACAAAAGAATAAATATGTGACAACCCTTGCCGATTGCTCGGACGATTTAGCTGCTGTTGGTGTATGTTTTGTTGCCTGGCTACCTATCTTTATCATATTCAGATGAAACTTAAAACATATCTTTATATCCCAAAGATCTAAGTCCCTTTTGATATTTGCGCATTTCAGACCATAACTTTTGGATTATTTCCCCTGATTGTGCAAAAAATCCTGTTTTTTTTTTTTGCTTGTTCTCTATTAGTCTGGAGGCTCAGCGCGGGGGGTGTCCACCAAATGGGCACAAAACCAGACCCAACTTTTCTAGATTAAAATTTTGCGTAGAATACAATGCCGAGTGGTAATCAGTCCGCCGTTGGGGCGTTTTGGAGATATTCGGGGTCAAAGGTCAAATGGGTTCATTTGCACTGAAAGTGAATGCGCAGTTTTTCTTGTATCATGAATATAAGCTGAAAATGATTGAAAGTAATCACACTTTCAATAAAAATGTAAACTTGCTAAATTCACCTTTGTTCTTTGTGACCACAGAGGTCAAAAGGTCAGATTTTCCGTTTTAGCACTAGGAAGATTTAAAATAATAGATGTCAGCGTAAAATATAAAAACTAAAGCGAAACTTGTTCTAATTAATAATAGGATCATTTAGAATTTATCTTTAGGTGGTCTTAGCACTGAACTTTTACTTTGGAACGTCGAAAATGATCTTGCATAACAGAACCAAAACGCTTCGGGACCTGTTTCAAAAATACGTAAAAACTGTTAAATCAAAATCTCCCCGAATTAGTTTTACAACGAATGCTATACATAATGATACAAGTTGTCTGAAAAAAAACAATTGAATAGATTCATGGCTGGACTCCAGCCTGCAGGCCGCGTCGCAAAGCCTGCCAAAATTTTCCCAGCTAACATTCACCAATACGACATATACATCCTGTGAACTACTATGTACAATGCATCCGTCGGTTTTATTATTATTATTATTATTATTACAGCATATTTATAGTGCACCCTTTCATATAACATGTTCAGGGGCACTTTACAAAGTGACTATGTAAATCACACATAAACAACAAGATTATGGGCATGTTAACGATTGTATACAGAGTCAGTTAAAAGCCTGATTAAATAAATGTGTTTTAAGTTGTTTTTTAAAAGAATATAGAGATGTACAACATCTTAAACTAAATGGTAGATTATTTCATAAAACAGGTGCTTGATAACTAAAAGAGCGCTGACCATAAGAGACTAGTTGAACAGTTTTGGGCTTTAAAAGTAGTTTATCTGATGTACGTAATGTTCGGCCAGGTGTATAAAGTTCTAAAAGATCTGAGAGGTAAACAGGAGCTAAACTATTTAAACATTTAAAAGTAAGTAATAAAATCTTAAAATCAGTTCGATATTTAACAGGTAACCAGTGTAAATTATATAAAACAGGAGTTATGTGGTCACATTTCTTAGTTAAAGTAACAAGTCTAGCCGCAGTATTCTGTACTTTTTGTAATTTATCTATAAGCTTTAAAGGTAAACCAACTAAAAGTGAATTAAAGTTATCTAATCGAGAAGTGACCAGAGGATTAACAAGTGACTTAGTGGCCTCTACAGTTACACATTTACGTATTTTACCTATATTTCTAATATTAAAATAGCACAATTTACAAATATTATTTACTTGAGCTCCCATAAGCATAAAACTATCAAAGATAGCGCCAATATTTCGAGCAGAATAAGATGAAAATATATCACAATTACCAATTACAACAGGGGGGTTATCTTGTGCAGATTTACTTAATTGATGCCTTGAGCCTAATAACAAATATTCGGTTTTATCATCATTCAATTTTAGAAAGTTCTTTGACATCCATTTTCTAATTTCACTAATACAGTTCTCAAGTTGCAATTTTGATAAATTGAAAGAAGATGGACATAAAAACTCATAAAAAATTTGCAAACTTATAATCTCGTCGTCAGATACGTGTTTTCCCGTCACAGATTAACGTCGGTTTTTCTAGACTGGGATTCTCGGAAATCCACGTGGCCTGCAGGCTGGAGTCCAACACTGAAACTATTCAATTGTTTTTCAGATAACTAGTATCTTTATGTATAATAATCGTTGTGAAAATAAATCGGAGAGATTTCGATTTGATAGTTTGTACGTATTTTTGAAACAGGTTTTAAAGTGTGTTGGTTCTGTTATGCAAGATCATTTTCAACATTCCAAAGTAAGAGTTCGGTGTTAAGACCCCCTAAAGATAAATTTTAAATGTTTCTATTTTTAATTAGAACAGGTTTCACTTTAGATTTTAGATTTTACGTTGACATTTTATTGCTTTAAATCTTCCTAGTGCAAAAACGGTAAATTTCACCTTTTGACCTCCAGGGTCACTAAGACTAAAGGTGAATTTAGTAAGTTTACATTTTTATTGAAAGTGTGATTACTTTCGATCATTTTTAGCTTCTTTTCATAATACAAGAATGACTGCGCATTCACTTTCAGTGCAAATGAACTCATTTGACCTTAGACCCCGAATATCTCGAAAACGCCCCAACGGCGGACTGATTACCACTCGGCATCGTATTCTATGCAAAATTTTACTCTAGAAAAGTTGGGTCTGGTTTTGTGCCCATTTGATGGACACCTCTCCGCGCTGAGCCTCCGGTCTATATCCATCTCTTGCAAAATGTGGGTGTATTCTGCCTAGCAGCTGCTGGTTATATTTAGGACATACATATTACATATATATTAATTATTAGGGAGGGTGGCCGTGGCCGAATCCTATCCTGCCTGGCAGCCACTGGTTAAAGGCTGTCTTCAGGTCTGAGTTATTGACCAATTTCATGAAACTTATTTGAAAAGCTTGTGAATGTGATTGAAGCTACAGATTTGTATGGATATATTTGAAATTTGCTGTGAAGTGTTGTGGTCATGAGGAGACGAACTCTATAGATATTCAGCACTACATTGTGACTGCAGTAGAGGCTATAGTTTTAACAGATTTTTTTAGATTTTGGTGTGAAGCAATGCTCCATTTTCCGAAAATTGTAAACATGATAGAGCTAACCGATTTTTTTTTCAAATTTGGTGTGAAGCATTGAGGTCATGAGAGAATGAACAGTTACGATATTCAGCTATCATTATGAAAATAATACCTATCGAATTAGAAGATCCAATAACTTTTGTCCGATATATGGACTAAGTCTTTTTTTCCAAAATATGAACTGTGACCTATAGTTCGAAATATGGACTTATTCAAGTCAATCACATTATGTACGAACCTATGCTCATTCTAAAGGCTGCAATTATTTTTAGATTCTTTTATATTTTATTGTGTTTCACTATCATTATGAAGACGGTACCTATCGAATTCGGTGAAGATCAATAACTTTTGTACGAAATATGGGCCTAGACTTGGTGTATTCATTCTATTCGCAGTATGTTCTAACTCGTGTTCACTCTTATATTGTCCGTCAGATCATATTGTCTGTGGACACTCTATTGACCTGTTTGGAATCTTATTGAGTGTGGGCTGTGAACCCTCTAGTGGCTAAAGTTATTTTCCCATTAATTTGACATTAATACACAGTGTTTAAATAAATAAGCCTACATGTTTTGTATAATAAACCTTAGCATCAGGAAGAATTTTTGTACGCCCACAGGTCACAATTTTTATCCGATTTTGTTGAATCTTGAAATGTAAGTTTATAACCCAAAGATCTCGGTTCCTTTCGATATTCGTGCATATCGGACCGTAACTTCTTGAATTATGGCCCCTGATTGTACGAAAAATCGTGTTTTTAGCTTGTGGACCCTATAGAGGTCATAATTTTTGTCCGATTTAAAAAAACGTATTATTATATCACCGTTACACCCTAAGGACGGCTGAGTTCGAATTTCGTGAAAATCGGTTCAAAATTGACAGACAAAATGGCCGCCGTTCGTTCTCAAATAGCGTAAAAATATGGTATATCAAGGTTGTGGACCCTATAGAGGTCACAATTTTTATCCGATTTTGTTGAAACCTGAAATGTAAGTTTATAACACAAAGATCTCAGTTCCTTTCGACATTCGCGCATATCGGACCATAACTTCCTGAATTATGCCCCCTGATTGTACGAAAAATCGCATTTTTAGCTTGTGGACCCTATAGAGGTCATAATTTTTATCTGATTTAAAAAAACGTATTATTATATCACCGTTAACCCTAAAAACGGCTGAGTTCGAATTTCGTGAAAATCGGCCCAAAACTGACAGACAAAATGGCCGCCGTTTTGTTGAAACTTGAAATGTAAGTTTATAACCCAAAGAACTCGGTTCCTTTCGATATTTGCGCATATCGGACCATAACTTGCTGAATTATGGTCCCTGACTGTACGAAAAATCACGTTTTTAGGTTGTGGACCCTATAGAGGTCATAATTTTTATCCGATTTAAAAAAACCTTTAATTATATCACCGTTACACCCTAAGGATGGTAATGAGTTCGAATTTTATAAAAGTCGGACCAAAATTGACAGAAAAAATGGCCGCCCCTCGTACTCAAATAGCGTAAAAATATGGTATATCAAGGTTGTGGACCCTCTAGAGGTGACAATTTTCTTCCGATTTTGATGAAACTTGAAATATAAGTTTATAACCCAAAGATTGAAACTTGAAATGTAAGTTTATAACCCAAACATCTCAGTTCCTTTCGATATTTGTGCATATCGGACCGTAACTTCCTGAATTATGACCCCTGATTGTACGAAAAATCGCGTTTTTAGCTTGTGGACCCTATAGAGGTCATAATTTTTATCCGATTTAAAAAAACGTATTATTATATCACAGTTACACCCTAAGGGCGGCTGAGTTCGAATTTCGTGAAAATCGGCCCAAAACTGTCTGACAGAAAATTTGGCCGCCCTTCGTTTTCAAATAGCGTAAAAATATGGTATATCAAGGCTGTGGACCCTATAGAGGTCACAATTTTAATCCGATTTTGTTGAAACTTGAAATGTAATTTTATAACACAAAGATCTCGGTTCCTTTCGATATTTGCGCATATCGAATTGTAATTTCCTGAATTATGGCCCTTGATTGTAGGAAAAATCACTTTCTTTTTAGCTTGTTCTCTATCCATCTCTCGAAAATGTGGGCGTATCCTGCCTGGCAGCCGCTGGTTAATTCTCTAAATAACTAACTCTTGTCCAAAACACCTTTTCTGTTCTAATGATAATATTTTTTTTCTTTTCTGCAGAGTTATTGTTAGAAACAATAAAAGTAGTAGATCATGAAACAGCTTGTGAAGCATTGATTTATTGTGTTGGAACTATCAAGTTTTTAACTGGCAACAGTACTTTATTAAAACAACTAGTTAGAAAAGAATGCATAGAGACTTTATCTCGACTTCTTCATAATATAAATAAAACGGTATGTGGGATATATTAACAGCTATTTAATCCTTATTACTTAGTTATACATAAATGTATAAAACTCGATATTTGGTTTGATGTGTTGTAAATGTAAGATGTTTAAACTTTTACCAAATGATGTCATATTTCATTGGAAGCCATGGTGGCTCCATACTCCTCACACTGTTTTGTTTGATTAGACCTAATCCCACTAAAACACTGCTGGACTCTCCTCCAATTCCTGTTTTAAATTATGACTGGTTAACAGTCGGGTCAACAACCAATACATTATAGCGTAGTGAAATCAATCAAGATTAACCAGTGCATAGCAGAATAAACAGAAAAACTAATTGTGTGGCAAATGAGGCTAGACAAAATAGCTACAAATATAATCATTGGAAAATCGCCACATGTAGAATCTTTTTATACGCCCCTGTCAGTCCGTCCGCCCGGACGTCCGTCCACAATTATTTGTGAACACTCTACAGGTCACAATTTTTATCCGATTTCAATAAAACTTGAAATATAGTTTATCACCCTAAGATCTTGGTTCCTTTCGATATTGGCATGTATCGGACTGTAACTTCATGGATTATGGCCTCTGATTGTACGAAAAATCACGTTTTTAGCTTGTGAACACTGTAGAGGTCACAATTTTTATCCGATTTGGTTTAAACTTGAAATGTATGTTTATAACCCACAGATCTCGGTTCCTTTTGATATTCGTGCATATCGGACCATAACTTCCTGAATTATGGCCCCTGATTGTACGAAAAATCACGTTTTTAGCTTGTGGACCCCATAGAGGTCACAATTTTTATCCGATTTACAATTATCGAATTTCGTAAAAATCGGATCGAAACTGAAGGACAAAATGGCCGCCCCTCGTTCACAAATACTTTCAAATAGTGTCAAAATATTGTGTATCAGGGTTATGAATCCTCTGGAGGTCACAATTTTCATCTGATTTTGATGAAATTTGAAATGCATGTTTATAACACAAATATCTTGGTTCCTTCCTATTTTCGTGCATATCAAATCGTAACTTCCTGAATTATGGCTCCTGATTGTACGAAAAATCGCGTTTTTAGCTTGTAGTTACTCAGGAGGTCACAATTATTATCCAATTTAAAAAAACATTCGAATATATCACCGTTACACCGTAATTTTGTCTGAGGTTGAGTTTCATGAAAATCACACCAAAATTGCCAGACAAAATGGCCACCTCTCGTATGCAATTAGTGTAAACATCTGGTATATCAAAGTTGTGGACCCTCTCTAGAGGCCACTATTTTGATCAGATTTTGATGAAACTTGAAATGCAAGTTTATAACCCAAAGATCTCGATTCCTTTCAATATTCGCGCATATCGAATTGTAACTTCCTGAATTATGGCCTCTGGTTGTACGAAAAATCGCATTTTTAGCTTGTGGTCCCTCTAGAGGCCACAATTATTATTCTATTCTATTTTAAAAAACGTTAGAATATATCACCGTTACACTGTAATGTTTGATTACTTCAAATTTCATGAAAATCAGGCCAAAACTGTTGGACAAAATGGCTGCCCCTCATACTCAAATAGTGTAAACATCTGGTAAATCAAGGTTGTGGACCCTCTAGAGGTCACAATTTTGATCCGATTTTGCTGAAAGTTGAAATACATGTTTATAAGCCAAAGATCTTGATACCTGTCGATATTCACGCATATCGGATTGTATCTTCCTGAATTATGTCCCTTGAATGTACAAAAAATCATGTTTTTAGCTTGCGGTCCATGTAGAGGTCACAATTTTTATCTGATTTAAAAAATAATTGTGAATATATCACCATTACACACTAAGATCAAGGGTTCCTTTTAATAATCACGTATATACGAACATAACTTCCTGGATTATGGCTCCCGATTGTTCGAAAAATCGTATTTTTAGCATACAAATTCTCTAGAGGTCACAATTGGTTTTTTTCCGATTTTACAAAACGTTTAAATATATCATCGTTCCATCATAATGAAGGTTGAATTCGAATTTCGGGAAAATCGAAATGAAACTGCCCGACAAAATGGTCGCACTTTGTACGCAAATTGTGTAAAAGTATGCTGCGAAGATTGTGGACCCTCTATCTAGAGGTCACATTTTTTATCTGATTTTGATGAAACTTAAAACATATCTTTATATCCCAAAGTTCTCAGTCCCTTTTGATATTTGTGCATTTCAGACCATTACTTTCTGGATTATTGCCCCTGATTGTACAAGAAATCCTGTTTGTTTTTAGCTTGTTCTGTATCCATCTCTTGCAAAATCGGATCGAGATTTGTGATCCGAATACTTTTGTTTGCTATCCGAATACTATTCGTCAGATAATTCGGAAACGTGAAATTCTTGAACAAAACCACATCAAAAGTTCATAATTGTGATAAGTCACAATGCTTGATATATTGACTTATCACAATTATGTTCTAAACCCTCGATATACTCATAATTTCTTACTTATTTCAATGTTTATGAGTGTCTGTGTATGCCAAGTATGAAATCTTACTTTCGATTTGCAAATTGTTTGAGCTGCGAAGAACCAATCAGTAAGTGAGAATATACGTGACCTAGGTCGTTATGAATAAATTACATTGCTGGAAGCCTAAACACAGTGTTAACTTGTATCCCGTAAACCCACGAAGTAGCTTCTATCTAGCGTAAACCAGCGCGAGGAATGAATGAACATTTTTTTATTTAGACTACTGTTTTCGTTGCACTGCATTAATATTTTTATTAGTTACTTTAGCTAAATAATACGCGTGATATTAACATTTATGCTCAAAGCTGCGTACGTGATCAATAGCATTGGGGAAAATTTCAAAGTAATCAGATGTAAAAATGGCTAAATATAGAGCATAGGGAATGTCAGAATATATTGTATTGAATAGTAAACGGATAGTAAAATGATTCGGTTAACCCTTATTTTGTATCCGTTAATGGATATCCGAATAGTAGTTTCAACACTAGTGGGCGTTATCATCAGTTAGACCAGGGATTCCACTTCAAAATTTTCAGGGTTTTTTTTCATTGTACGGTATTGTGAATTCACGTGTCTATACCACTTTGTCAACATGGTGTACACAAAAAATTACATATTGGACTTAAAAATGGCTTATTATAATTATATGTTAATGAGATATTCCCTTTTGGCTACTTAAATAATCATTTGGCGCAATATAGCCCGGTTGGAGCTGACGTGCCATAAAACCACATTTCATTTCATTTCATTTAAATAATCAAAATAGCTGAATTGGCCGTAGAAAAACCATTCCAGTAGCTAACACATATCACCACATGCTCTATAGAAAACACACTGACCTGGATAATTTTGAGTTTTAATACAATAACTTTGATATGAAGATAAATACAGTGCACTCTGTCACATCCGACCTCTGATCACTCCGGCACTCTGTGAAATCCGACACCATTTTCATGTCCCGATTTATTTCCTTATTACTTCAGCCAAAAAATCTCTGGGTAATTCGACCTCTGAATATTCCCGATTACGACATCTATCTATATGATTTCCATTGAATCGACACTGTATAATCCGGCCTTTAATCGGTAGGTGTGAAGCAAACACTCACCAATTAATTATCGGTGAGATTAAAACTCGATGGGCGTGAAGCCACAAAAGATTAACAAGCAATCACCAATCAATTATCTGTGAGATTAAAACTCGCTACCGTGGGTCTTAGTTAATTACTTTGATAATTTTAATCTCTTGTACGACAGTTGTGTCAAATACTCAAGAATATCCACGAATTTTCCCCCGAATTCACAGTCATAAAAATATTCCTCCTAGCACCTGTTGGGAACATTCGTTGCGCATGCCGATTGAACCTGAATAACCTTTGTGTTCCCCCATCCAGCAATGACTAATAAAGAATACAAAGCCCTCTTGTTGGTGTGAAAATGTCATTTATTAAAATGATGTCATATATATATATATATACACATCCCACTTCTACTCGTTGCCACTGGCAACCTTTGATAAAACTGTCCTGTTTATTTGCAATACATGCATAAAAGTATCCGTGTATCAGATAAGTACAGAAAGAGTACTGTTCATTTCTGATACAGGATACTTTTATTCCGTTTTAGATATCTATCAAGCAATAAGTAGCGGACGTTTAGTCCGACCCAGATCGCAATTGATAACGATAGCTCTATACAATGTACATGAAACAACTAGTCAAAATCATAGTAACAAAACAAAATGGGGGGGGGGGGAACTACATGGCAGTTCAAAAACATATACAATAACATTAAATTAACATAACATATTACAAAAATCAATTATTATATATATCAATTGGCATCCATTTCATAATTTGGTTTGATTTATATTAATATGCAAAATATATAAATTAGAATATTGAATAATTATTTTAATTAATTGTGATGATAGACGGCGCAGTTCTCTTGCTGGACACTTCACAGGCATTGAAAATAAGCAGGATGAAAAAAACGCCTAGAAAAGTCATAAACTTTATTACAAATAAATTTCAACGGAAGAACCATCCGCCGATGCATACTTTCACCAGGAATGACCCACGTTTCGCATTTCCTTTACACTACATTTAATAATATCGCAGTCCTCTACGCCATAGACAAGTTGTTTTGACGATGTGGTCTAAACAAACACGTGATTGTTTTACGCTCAGAGTATCATAGCAAGACGCACGTGTAAATACTACTCCGGTCGTCTCTCCACTGCGAAATCATTCTACCATGAAATGTAACGGGAGGCTCAGAAAGGGATAAATAATGAAAGAGCAGAAAGTATTTGTCACTTTTCTGTTGAAACGACTCAATAATAAATACTATTTTTCACATTTTGCTTCACAATACTCGATAGAAATGTGATGTAAGTAACTTATTAGCACCTTTCCTCAGTGTATCGGTGAATATCAGGACAGTTTTGGTCGGGAGCCGCCTCGGCTGGGCCCCTCGACCAAAACTGTCCTGATATTCACCGATACACCTCGGAAAGTGTGCTAATAACTACTACATATATAGATAAAAAACAAAATATACATGATAAATACAAACATACATGTATACAAAAATTTTCCAATGATAAAAAACTAACTATCTACTAATTGTTGGGCTAAACAATAAGCCCAAAATACGCCAAACAGAGACCAGTCGGAGATACAATCACAGTGTGGGCTGTCTGGCCCAACAAAGGGATGGATCATTCACACGAAAAGAGGAGCTATCGACATGGATATCACCGTAAAACTTGACAACACATGAGGACAAACATAAAAGATTTTGGTTTCATTGAACATTATGGGCCAAGGCTGTGCACAGCATAATAATCTCAATATAAACAACCTACAAGCTTTTTCAAATCGGAAATCGGGTAAGACTTAAGTTTTTGGTGGAGACATTGAAGTGCCAACCCTAAGCCAGTCTACACGGGCATACGGCAGCAACACAATACCCACACAGATTATTATAAATGCAGTTACGTATACATATGTGGCATGATAATTAATATAAATTGACAAAATTGCTTAACAACACTTGTGTTGGAGAATTACTGTCCCATGCCATCAACAAACCAGCCTACACTGATCTACATCCACCGGTGCCATGCAATGCTTACAAATTGAACTATTAATGGGGAAAGGGGGGGGGGGATAACTAATAATCACAAAGTAATGGGTTATTGGTAATCTAGACTCAGATGGAACATGTAATTTATTGATTCCTTTTAACAAATTCTTGACCATAAACGAATTAACTGTATCGACGTAGCCTAACGACTTTTGGACAAACGCAATGACTGATACGTGAGAAGCGATAGTGATTGGGGCAAAGCCAGATTCAAAAAGAAAAGTCAAAAAGGTAATAATAACCACTGACGGAATCGGAAACTCTGGATTTAATGAGAAAGAGGTACAAAAATCTGTAAATCTAATCCAATCTCTTAAATATGATGATTGAGAACTTGACGACAAAGCTTGTCCAATTAACATGTACGCCGATGCACTTAGATCATTAAAGTTTCTGGATGTAATATTTGAGGGGATGGATCCAACCATGGTGCCCAATCTCTTGCTTCCTGAAAGAGGAAGCGTGATAAGCAGTCAGCGACACGATTTGATTTGCCAGGTATATGTTTTGCAAGTAACAAAACATTATATTTAATCGATGCCATCACTAATCGCCGAATTAAAGACATCATGGCGGGGCATTTAGAGGTAGATTTATTAATAACATAAACGACACATTCATTATTGGTAAGAAATAATAACTTGTGATCCTTCAACAAATTACCCCAGTGTTCCATTGCTAAGACAATTGGAAATAACTCCATGACATTAATACTGTAATTCACCATTGACGCAGGCCACTCTGCTTCAAACCACCTGGAACCAAATACTGCAGCGAACCTTTTCGAAGCAGCAGCATCGGAATATAATTTTAAAACATCAGACCCTAACCAAGTGTCATTGAGAAACATACAACGGCCATTAAAATCACTCATAAAGTGGGACCAAATTTTTAAGTCTAACTTAGCTGCATTCGTTAAACGAATCTTATAATGGGGTTTCGTAATACCTATCGTAAAATCATATAAGCATCTCAAAACTGTACGACCTGGTACCACAACCAAGGTAGCAAAAGTTAACGATCCTAGAAGGGACTGTAATTCCCTCAATGTGACTTTGCGTCTTTTACTGACCACTTCCAAAGCCGCACAGATTTTTTTAACCTTCCCAGTGGGAAGTCGACTAACCATTGCAACAGAATCAATTTCAATACTGTTTTGGACTCTTTGATAGGGATACCCAGAAATTTTGACAATGCCAGAAATTTTTTAAGCGAATTTAAACACTCGGCAGAGTTGGGTAAACCGACAAAGAAAAAAAATCATCAATCATGTGACTCATGGACGCTCCATATTTAGTTTCCATAACCCAATGTAGTGATGTACTAAATCTTTCAAAGGTCTGACAACTCATACTGAGGCCCATCGGCAAACACATATCAACAAAATATACCAACTCATCACCCAACTGAACCGAGAATCCTAACATATCTTAGTCATTCGGATGGATTGGTAACAACCTATAAGCATCTTGAATATCTGCCTTGGCCATCAAAGCCCCTCTACCTTTTGCCTTAACAATATGGACGACTTCATCAATAGAATCATACTGCACTTTTGTAAACTCATCTGATATGCCTGAATTAACCGACTTATTTAAGGGGAATGATAGATCATGAATCAGACGAAAAGCACCTGGCTCCTGTTTTGGTATAACATCCTAGGGCAAACAACGTAAGTTCGTAAAGGGGGGCAGTTTAAATGGACCCATCGCACGACCACGCGCTAATTCATTTCCATATGATTATAACACGAATCATGGTTACGAGCTACAGTAAAAATTCTTTGACCAGTAAAGGGAATGCGAAATCCATCAGAAAAACCATCCATCCTCCTTGTATGGATCTGCGACATGGTTACCCTACGTGTAACGACGACCCGGGGATGCTCGATTCACAGTCCGGAACGTCCCAAATTGACAGAATTGCAATCGAGTGACGCGGAATTCAGTCTTGTCACAGTTCTGTCAGTCGATTGTCACTATTTTTGGGATTGAGAGAATTCAATTCCGGAATGTTCAATCGAGTACGCCCATTATCAATGAACACGTGATAGCAAAGACAAGAGTGTGATCAACTGAAGACGGCGAAAAAGATAAATTAACGACAGACTTGACCTATTCAAAATGCCTACGCATATTAAATGAAATAAAAATTAATGTAATAAAATTTTGAATGTACAGAAAGGTTTATCATTTTTTTTTAAAGTTAATAACATTATAATAATACTTCCGGTTTTCGAAGTTACAATATTTCCGGTTTTGAGAAAACTGGGTATTCCGACACTCTGCGTAATCCGACATATTGTAACGATCCGGTACGATGTCGGATTTGACAGAGTCCACTGTATATAATTATCCACTGCATATTTGTCACATTTATTGGTTTTAGACCATATCTTATGGCATTACGGACTGCAGAAATGTGACATAAATCCTAATAATAAATAACTAACGGATAACTAACTTCACTGCTAGCGACACTGGCGCCCCCTAGAATATCGTGGTGTATAATAAGAGTAACCATATATATATACAACATGTTTGCAACATGTGGAATTATCAAAATTGCTAGACAATAGCACTTGAAATTTTCTTAATTTTTTCAATAAGCAAGTTAACGAATCTCTGGATTTTATTTCTACAATTCCCACAAGGCTGTAATACCGCTATAAAAAATCATAATGCATTTTTATACGCCCACATTTTCATTGTTTGTGGACACTCTACAGCTCACAATTCTTATCCGATTTTGACGAAACTTGAAATATAGGTTTATCTCCAAAAGATCTTGGTTGCTTTCGATATTGGCATGTATCGGACCGAAATTTCATGGATTATGGTCCCTGATTGTACGAAAAATCTTGTTTTTAGCTTGTAACAATTTTTATACGCCCACATTTTCATGTGGACGTATATTGCCTTCGCCCCTGTCCGTACGTCCACAATTTGTTTGTGGACACTCTACAGGTCACATTTCTTATCCGATTTTGATGAAACTTGAAATATAGGTTTATCTCCAAAAGATCGAAGCTACTTTTGATATTGGCATGTATCGGATCGAAACTTCATGGATTATGGCCCCTGTTTGTACGAAAAATCATGTTTTTAGCTTGTGGACCCTATAGAGGTCACAATTTTTATCCGATTTTGTTGAAACTTGAAATGTAGGTATATAACCCAAATTATGGCCCCTGATTGTACGAAAAATCACGTTTTTAGCTTGTGGACCCTATAAAGGTCATAATTTTTATCCGATTTAAAAAAACGTATTATTATATCACTGTTACACCCTAAGACTGACTGAGTTCGAATTTCGTGAAAATCGGCCCAAAATTGACAGACAAAATGGCCGCCGTTCGTTCTCAAATGGCGTAAAAATATGGTATATCAAGGTTGTGGGCCCTATAGAAGTCACAATTTTTATTCGATTTTGTTGAAACTTGAAATGTAAGTTTATAACCGAAAGATCTCAGTTCCTTTCGATATTCGTGCATATCGGACCGTAACTTCCTGAATTATGGCACCTGATTGTATGAAAAATCGCGTTTTTAGCTTGTGGACCCTATAGACGTCATAATTTTTATCTGATTTAAAAAAATGTATTATTATGTCACCGTTACACCCTAAGGACGACTGAGTTCAAATTTCGTGAAAATCGGCACAAAACTGACAGACAAAATGGCTGCCCTTGTACGATTGTACGAAATATCGCGTTTTTAGCTTGTGGACCCTATAGAGGTCATAATTTTTATCCGATTTAAAAAAAACTAGTATTATATCACCGTTACACCCTAAGGACGGCTGAGTTCGGATTTTGTGAAAATCTGTCCAAAACTGACAGACAAAATGGCCGCCCTTTGTTCTCAAATAGCGAAAAAATATGGTATATCAAGGTTGTGGATCCTATAGAGGTCACAATTTTTATCCGTTTTTTTTTAAACTTGAAATGTAAGTTTATAACCCAAAGATCTCGATCCCTTACGATATTTGCGCATATCGAATTGTAATTTCCTGAATTATGGCCCTTGATTGTAGGAAATATCACTTTCTTTTTAGCTTGTTCTCTATCCATCTCTCGAAAATGTGGGCGTATCCTGCATGGCAGCCACTGGTTATCGGATTTTGTTGAAACTTGAAATGTAAGTTTATACAAAGATCTCGGTTCCTTTTGATATTCGTGCATATCGGATCGTAACTTCCTGAATTATGGCCCCTGATTGTACGAAAAATCACATTTTTAGCTTGTGGACCCTATAGAGGTCATAATTTTTATCCGATTTAAAAAAATGTTTTAGTATATCACACTGTTAGAAATTCGTCATTTTTTGCCAGAATCAAAGAGGATTCTCATATATGGGATCTGTGCGAATCCTCTGAATCTTAATTAATAATACTTTCTAAAAAACAAGATTGTGTTAATTGTGTTAATCTAAAACATCAAAATACAAGAACAACGATAAAAATAGAACAGACATATGGATTTTTTGGTAAACAGAAAATGCCTTAGTCAAAATAAGTTGATATAGCACCATGGCGTTTCTTCATAGCACAATTTGTAGTCTTTTGTCCATCACGTAACTTGCAAAAGTTTTTATTCATTCGTCCATGATAGACAAACAGCACAGTGATTAGGGTTGCAAAATTCCCGGGAATTTTCAAACAGGGTAAATTTCCCAGGAATTTTGGGAATTTTCGATTTGATGTCATAAACTGAAACCTGCGTCGCTATTAATGAGTTGCAAGTGACAGTAATATTTTAATAACTAAAAGATACAAAACATATTATCTGATTTGTCATATATACTAAAATCTAATAACTAATAATGAGATAGTTCTGTTAAATTGTTCATACACAGGTTACACATTCTATAATTAATGCTCAAAGTTAGGTAACTCTGCCATTTCATCATTATCTTCGAAATCATTATCTACATCATCATCGGTGGATAAAAGGGAGATTTCGGGTTCAGATGAATCCTCATGAATATCTGAAATTTCTCACTGGGAAGTAGTAATAGTGAGATTTGTACGTTTAGGGCATAGATATCTCCCGATTTGGTAAATTTGTATGAATATCGGTAAAATTCTAATTATCGCAACAAATCTAATACGAAGAGGCTAAAATCTGTAGGTATGGTGTGTTGATTAACAGGGGTGAGAAATTGACTGAGTGGTGATATAATTATCGCTAGGGGTGAAAATCTCGGCGACGGTGCGTTTTCTGTACAGGTGTGTTAATTAACGAACGGGTTTAAAACGACTGACACGGTGTGTATTCTTTTATGATTTTTCTCGAAAGCGTGTTATAACTGCACCAAAGGTGTTTTATCAAGGACCAACAGGCTTTATCTGACGCGTAGGTGTTAAATCCAATTTACCATGCGATTTCTTGTTTGACCGTGTGTTTTACGCAGATCGGTCTTTGTTAAGTGTAGGTCTTTATACATGGATTTATACGTGCTGTAGTTACATATGTTCGTTCTTATACATATTTCATTTCTTGATGAATACTACGTGTTTTATACTTCCTACCATAGTCGGGCTGCAATTATTTATATATTTGTCTTTTTTGTGGGTTTAATTTGTTTATATATTATCGTGCGTACCACTGAAGTATAAATGCGTGTGTCTTAAAATCAGTCGCATCCAATATCGTTATTACCGATATCCCGCTAAACCTTCATTTGATTATCCAATATATTCTAATCTCTATTGATATCAGATGCTCTAACCTGTTTTGAAAGCACAATTATAAACAAAAAATCTCGCAATTAATGATAACCTGTAAGTTTTCGTCACCGTTATATTTTATAAATGTATTTCTTACCTGGGTCGTAAATAGGGCTATCCAAGGAAACAGAATTCCATCACTATATAACAATAGATAAATCACATAATAACACTAATCATGTCTAATAATAGGAACTCACGCCCGTCTCGTCAAACGTCTTTGCATACACAATTCCGACCTATGACGATCGCGACCTATGGAAATATGGGTTTTACAAGAACAGCTAAATTTAAACACATCACTTAATATTCCCATCGTTTACGATTGGATAAAGCACAGGTACAGTGGATTCAATCTCATCCTTATTATAGAATTTATACTATCCGGAGAGCACGCTTTTCACACGAAATTTTGCCCTTTGATCTCAGACCCCCTTTGATCTCAGACAGAAAGGCGACACTGTTAATGGATTTGCTGAAATAGTTGGATGGAGTGTGACTCTTTTTACCTGTTACACTTAATTCAAGGATGACATACTGTGGTCTATTCAATGTTGGTCTTATTGCAATGACATAAATGTATGTTTTACTTCTCTATCATCTCATTTGAATAAAGCTTGATATTTTATCAACAAGCAGTATATAATTTATTTTGTTTCTCATAGGAAATTTCGGTTGGTATCTCAAATGAAAAAAAAAAACAGCCCAAGCAATGATATTATAATCAGAGAAATGTTCAAACACACAAGTAAAATAGACAAGACAAAAGTACAAGCAATACCATTATTTATTATTACATTATTGATATGCATATGCCTTCATATATTAAACGTTTTAATTAAATTGTAACGTATAAATTATCTGCTTTATTTATTTTTTCTTTAATTGGCAGTTGATATGGGCCGAACCATTCGCTTCTATGCGTATTAGCTCTGCTCCAATAATGACATTTTTTGTAATATTAGTGCGATTCAAAAGAAACATGGTCAACAAGTGGAATTTAGTGAGCTAGAAGGAAATATTCAAAATGGCCGTAAATTCTTTTCGAAGAGAATCAATTATTTTGATAGTTAAACCGTGGCTTCATACGGCATGTATACAAACATGACTAATCGGATATTATTATTATTGATGGGAAATGCAAGCGATGATTATCGAGTGAGAATAAGGTGGTCCACCATTTGCTACATATTATATTACCAGCGCCAAAATTCTTTAAAGTGATCGATGAGTATGAGTATAATTGTAAGCATATCTTACAAATAATATCAAAACTGAGTATAATTGTAAGCATATCTTACATATAATATCAAAATTTATATCCTATCTGGGATTTCGATTACGATACCTTCACGGTACTTGAAAACAACAAGAGGGATTATAAGATTTAAATACAATGAAATACTAACTATTACATTATTATCATGTTATATTTATATAACATGATAATTTATACGTTACTTATCAGATAAGCAGATAATTTATACGTTACAATTTAAGTTATATTTCTAAAGTATATTTCAAAACAAAAAAATTGTCGAATTGGAAATACATGTATGTGAAAATTTGACGCCTTTGGTTGTTGTTCTTCTTCTTGAATTTGTTAAATTATTAAACGTATTTCCAAGTCACATACATACAACACAAACTGCCATCAGAGCAGGAAGCACGCTTCGCTGAACACCAACTTGGATCACCGTTGACCTAGATGTTATATAACAACCGTTAATTGCCAGACTTTATTAGGGGTAATAAATTAATCATTGCCGCAGCTCAACAATTTTAGTGAATGTGTTTTATCTTAGTTAAGATTTCGAGAAACAGGGCCCAGGTACACTTAATTTATCAGAACACAACAATAATTTTCTTGAATGAACCTTGGTTTATTAAAATTCAAAATATGACCCTGTAAATTAAAGATGTGTTGTGTATCCTATTTCAAAACCGTAATTTGTCAAACCAACAATTAATTACATCAAAAGTGTCTAAGAAATTATTGTTGTTCATAAATAGTTTTCTTTATCAAATTTATTAATTAAGCTGTTAAAATGTCAAATTCTGGACATAATGTGTGCTATGCACGGTTCTAAAAGTTGAAGATTTTTATGACGTGGGACTCAATTTAGCATAATATATGTCCGGAAATATTGTAAATGAAGCTATTTAAGTTTAAAACTATGACTTTAGAAGGTGTGTTCCCACTTAGCCGGCAGACTGTTAATCCTTTGATTGATCTTAAAACTATAGTCTGTTTAAAAGTAGCCACTCTTAAAACTATAGTCTGTTTAAAAGTAGCCACTTAAGAACTGTTCACTAGTGTTCAGCATTAATGAGCTCTTAATCCCTCTTAATAAAATTTATTAACCAACTAATTAATGACATTTTGAACACAGTTCATGCCGGCGTTATGATTTCAAACATGAATTCAATTCACTATATTAATATAAATAGATGGTCGATCTGTGTCGAAATTATATTTATTTTAAAATGGCAAACGTTCAGGTTAATATTCGCTTATCTCCAATAATCGAGGTGGCCGATATTTAATACACAATGGCTACAAGTTCAGTATAAAGTCAAGCAGACCAAATGCCGTCCATTGGAAATGTTCAACAAAAACTTATCCAGCTACTGTAAACACCAAGAATGATGTTCTTTAATGTTATTTAATAAAAGTTAAATTTGTTGAAATCAATACAGTTTTAGTCTTAAAAAAGATATGGACTATAGTTTATAACACCATTGTTCTAGGATTAACTCTGGATTAGCGGCAAAATTTGACATCAAAGCCTGCCGGCTAAGTGGGAACATCCCCTTTAGAATACGTGTATAGTGAAAATGTTGAAATTGATCACTACAGCAATAAATTGTTGTTTCATAATTAACAGATCTTTAACTCATTGACCCCTAGACTTAATTCATTATATACTACTGTCTCTCCCTAAGCCAATTAACTAGACAATAGCTTATCTCCCTGGAGCTAATTAAAGGATTATCCCTTAATCCAATATATTACAAAGAACACAAAATAACACACAAACTATTATTCCAGTCAAAAAATGTTCATATATTCAAATGAAGATATATAATTGGGCATCAAAATGGTCTAACTTTTAAGCACTAATACAAAGTAACAACAAAGTTATTTTTTTATTTAAATTCAACAATGTTTAGCACAGGCCATAGCATGTTTCCGTAGGCATTCGTCTAATTGACGATCAAAATGTGCAAGATTTACCACAATGAGCAAATTAAAAAATCAAACTATTTTTATCCTCATTTAAATGTCCTACAAATGTTGAAAAAATCACTGAATTTAACTTAGTTTGCTGAACAAAGTCGGCATTGTATTCGCCGACCACGGGCCGACATTTTGATTTTTTTTTCGTAGTAAGTCGTATCTGGGTCATCTTCTTCTCCGCTTATAATCCCGGAAAAAAAACAATTTCCCGAACACTATTGAGATTAATATTCACACCTAAAATACCCTTTGATAAAAATCCTACAAATTGTGATTCGGAATCACTTTATAGCGAAGAAATTATTAAAAGAGTGAGCGCTGGGATATTACAATTCGACGAAGAGTGAGCGCTGGGATATTACAATTCGACGAAGAGTGAGCGCTGGGATATTACAATTCGACGAGTGGCTGCCATTTTTGGTACTCCGTATATCACGTATATCTTCTTCTCTGTTTCATATCTCGGAAAAATCACTTTCCCCGGAACATTTGTCATTACTGAGATTAATATCCACATGTAAATAAATATCCTTTGATAAAATCCCTTCAAATTCTGAATCGGGATCACTTTCCATAGCAAAGAAATTATTAGATGAACGAGCGTGAAAATATTAATCTTGCGTACAAAATGGCACCCTATGACACAAATTTTCTCGAGAGTTCACGACCGTATAACCCCGAAACCATTGATGTGACGTATATGTTTTATGATTTCGATCATTAGTTCAAACTATACGCTTATTGGATAACTACTTTTGGAAAGCCAATCGTCTTTTTTTATAACTTTATTGATCATTAAAACAATACATCAAAAAGGCCGGCAGCAGCCGTTAATGGGCAAATTGTCTTGCGAGTTTACGACCTTTATAACCCCTAAACCTTTGATGTGACCTACAAATTTTACGATTCCAGTAATTAGTTCAAACTATATATTCATTGGATAACTACTTGTTGGAAGCCAATTGGCCTTTTTTGATAATTTTCTTGATCAATAAAACTTTACATCAGTCGTCGTTCGGAAAAGTGACAAAACCTTAGGTAGTCGACAGGTGGCATAAGTCGGTGAAATTCAGTAGCTAATTAGGTCGACGCCAGGCGTAAGTTGGACCGAATGAGTTAACAAATAAATCATGTGCTATAACACTATTCTAAACCCGTACCCAAGAATAAATATTAAATATTTAGATTTAGAAATGTTCCCAATTAGACAGAATTAACAATAACAAAAAATCACAAATTACTACAGCATATTATGAAAATCTTTTTAAATAAAGTGACCGAAATAACAAAAGAGATTTTAAAGTCGTTTTAGACTGGAAGCTAACTGATTCCCAAAGGTGATTGCATGCTTTTATAAATAGACATATGGAGCCCGTGCAATCTGAACGACAGACTCACCCTACCTGCAGAGAAGTAAAGCCAGCTACCATTTAATTTTCGTACTTTAGTTACGTACGGGAGCCAATGCTCTCGATCTGTCATCGAGTTGATAAATCACATAATAAAAATTGGATCCACTCGACCCGTCGTTTATTAGTACCGGGAGAAAAATAATAAAGCTATTTTATACAATCGTAAACAATAGAAATATTAACAAGTGTTTAAATTTAGCTGTTCTTGTAAAGCCTCTATTTCCATATTAAGTCAAAGGTCAAAAGACAATAGAGACTTTTGGCAAGTGGAATTTTTCCCATCCGTATCCGAACGTGATACGTTGCGTTAATTTAGTTTAAAGCTCGGTTCATACTACATCCGTATCCGCATCCGTATCCGCGGTTTGCCGTTCAAATAGAAAACGTGAAAACGTCCGGCTTTCAAGGCTGAATTGTCTGTCAGAGATTGAGTATCTATTTGGGGAGATGATGTAATAAGGGGAAAGTACTCGCTGATTGGCTAAAGCTCGACTCACTAGCCGAAATGCGGACGCATTTTACAAAAATACGCTCTTGGAGCAATCAATCCGGCTTAACGGACGCAGTTGTTTTTGTGCGCAATATGTGCCGGATTCTATTTGAACCCTTTCTCTAAAAATGACTGAAGTATACCAGTACGTATTCACGCACATATTTACAGATACGGATACGGATGTAGTATGAACGGACCTTTAGAGTTTTGGCAGACTTTGCGCCGCGTACGTATGGGTAGCTGAGCTGAGCGTAGTTTATTACAGCATAATGGCAGTTATCTACCAAGATCAACATCAGTACTAGTCAAGTACCTAGCCTACAAATACCTGAAGGGAGTAAAGTCGTTCGACAGTCACTGAGTTATTTAAAAAAAAATTAATGTCGAATCTTATTAAAAATCTTCACTAATGTATCATTTCAGAAAGTATATACCCCTTTTACAGATTTGCATGGTCCCATCTCCTTAAATTTAGCACGTAGATCAACCAGCGTGCAGACAGACAGGAAAAATATGAAAATTCAGCGAAAAGCTCATCAAAAGTAATAATTAAATTCCAGTCTTTGCCATGGTTAAAATCACGTCAAATATACACCTTCGTGTTCTAGGATACACATTCATAAAAACGCTACGGCACAACATTTCAGCGCCTAAAAGTAGCAAAACATACGGTAAAAAGACAACGATTTTATACAGACCTTTTCCGTATGAAAGCTGTCCGATACGTGCTGCCGTATCCGTGTGCCGTATCACATGAGAAATACACACGCATTGATGACGTCACAAGCAAAATCGTTACGGATACGCAATACGGACCAATAATTTACGTTTGCCAAAAGTCTCTGATATCAACGCCGGCGCATGTCCCTATTTGCATTAGTGTTATTTGATATGTGAATTATCATTTGTTATATATGTGGTAATTAAATTTTTCTTGGATAGTCCTTTTTATAACCCAGGTAAGAAACAATACATTTATGCATTAAAATGCCCACGTGTAGTAAATATAGACATGACGAAACCAATAGTTTTTCATCAATTGCTCAATTTAATATTTATAAACTTGCTTTTCGAAACAGAGGCTGGTCCGGATATCGGTAAATAACGTGCATTTATACTTCAGTGGAACGCACGATAATATATAAACAAATTAAACCCACAAAAAACACAAATATATAAATAATTGCAGCCCGACTATGGTAGAAAGTATAAAACACATAGTATTCATCAAGAAATGAAATACGTATAAGAACGAACATATGTAACTACAGCACGTATAAATCCATGTATAAAGACCTACACTTAACAAAGACCGATCTGCGTAAAACACACGGTCGAACAAGAAATCGCACGGTAAATTGGATTTAACACCTACACGTCAGATAAAGCCTGTTGGTCCTTGATAAAACACCTTTGGTGCAGTTATAACACGCGTTCGAGAAAAATCACCAAACAAAGAATACACACCGTGTCAGTCGTTTTTAACCCGTTTCTTAATTAACACACCGGTACAGAAAACGCACCGTCGCCGAGATTTTCACCCCTAGCGATAATTATATCACAACTCAGTCAATTTCTCACCCCTGTTAATTAACACACCGTACCTACAGATTTTAGCCTCTTCGTATTAGATTTGTTGCGATAATTAGAATTTTACCAAAACGGGAGAAATCTATGCCCTAAACGTACAAATCTCACTATTACTACTTCTCAGTGTCTGTGCTGGAAGGATCGTTGTCAGCTTCGAAGAGTTTCAAATTAGATCTTATACAGACCAACTTTTCAACAGGTTCATTTGTTAATCTGTTTCTAATTCTAACTTTTGTATGAGTTGTACCAAACAGAGACCAATTGCGTTCAGATGCTGCTGATGAAGGTGGTATTGCAAGAATTAATGAAGCTATACTCGAAACAGCTTCTGATGCACACAGTCCCTTCCACCAAGTTGATGCAGAAATATATTTTGATGATGCCCAAATACTTTCTCCTTTCCACAATCCATCTTTTGACCGATATTTAGCCAAACTAGCCATTACTTTGCCTTGATTAGGTTTGTAGTGTGATGCAAGGGAACTAATGAATCCATATGCTTCATCAATTGCCACATCACCAAGAGGTAAAGCATACCGGTAACAGTTGGGATCTAGCATATAGGCAGTGGCATGAAGGCAAAATTACCTTCTTTTCTGTAAAAATCCAAGTACGGACTTCTCTTCAGCTTTTGTAAGTGGGGATTGCTGGACATTTTCAGTAAGTTTTGTTTCCAATTCATTGAAAATTCTAAACACATCAGATAGAATTGCTTTATCTCCTTCTACTTTAGTTATTGCTTGAACTATTGGTTCTATTAGCTTTAAAGTGTTTGTTAACCTTGTCCAAAATATATCGTTATCAAGTAATATTTTTCGGATATCAGCTTCAATAATGATAGATTCCATTATGGCTAATTCATGAGGGATTCTTTTCCATCTAAAAGACTTTTATACATTATGACTAGTTTTAATAGTTTATATAGATAAAAGTAAAAAAGAGAAAAAGGAAATTCCAGTAAATAATTATAATTTTAGTATTTTTCAGTTCTAAAAATAGATTTGAAAATTCCCGAAAATTCCCAACACTCAAAATTCCCGAAAAGTTTCCCACCCTTTGCAACCCTAACAATGATCACGTGACAACCACAATTGAAATTGATATAAAATAAAATTTGTACAACTATGAAGTAGCTTCAATAATATTTTAAAAATTAAGTCGCTGTCAGCATGTGTATATAATGCTATTTAGATCTGGTTTATTGACCTAATTCCAACCGATATGTCACGTGTCAGGAATTCAGCGTTTGAGATTCTGTCGGGGGGAAAATACCCACTGTTTCTCTTTCCGTGTATTCGGTGTTCTACCATTATATTATATTCAATGAAGATTTAAATTTACCTAACAACTGGTCAGTGAATCCATTAATGTATGATCCAGTTATTAGTTTAATATCTACCTGTACCTGGAATTCACACAGATGGAGCGTAGCGTAGAAGACGTGCAATTCGCAAACCATGCCGAGATTGTCTTTATTCGACACATGGAGTATTTTACTGAACCTTTTATGAATTATCAGCAAGCGTGTTTTGTTTTTTTACCGGATTGTCAAAATCACTGTTAAATGTGCTAATTCCTCGGATTAAGAACCATATGAGGTATGACTGTTGTTGTAGCCGACAAGCAAGTTGATTGACTTTTTTTATTAACTAGTAATAATTACCCCGTTGTAATTTAGCCAAAAGTAGATTGATTTATGATACCATAGTGATGGATTCATTGTTTTACCAATCGGCTAGATTAAATGTCAGTCGGCTACTGACCGACATTCAATAGTTGGACTTCGAGATTTTTTTTTTTTGTTTTAGAAAAATTGTACGGGAATCCTTGAAGATTCGCAACGTAAGCTCTTGCGAGAATCCTTGCGCGAATCAGATTTGGAGATTCGCGTAAATTTCTAGCCCTGTATCACCGTTACACCCTAAGGATGATTGAGTTCGAATTTCGTGAAAATCGGCGCAAAACTGACTGACAAAATGGCCATCCCTCGTTCTCAAATAGCGTAAAAGTATTGTATTTCAAGGTTGTGGACCCTCTAGAGGTCACAATTTTCTTCAGATTTTGATGAAACTTGAAATGTAAGTTTATAACCCAAAGATCTCAGTTCCTTTCGATATTGGCATGTATTGGATCGTAACTTCGTGGATTAGGGCCCCTGATTGTATGAAAAATCGAGATTTTAGCGTGTGGATCGTAACTTCCTGAATTATGGCCCCTGATTGTACGGAAAATCACATTTTTAGCTTGTGGACCCTATAGAGGTTATAATTTTTATCCGATTTCAAAAACCGTTTGAATATACCACCGTTACACCCTAAGGATGGTTGGGTTCGAATTTCATAAAAATCAGACCAAAACTGACAGACAAAATGGCCGCCCCTCATACTCAAATAGAGGTCACAATTTTCTTCTGATTTTGATGAAACTTGAAGTATAAGTTTATAACACAAAGATCTTGGTTCCTATCGATATTCGCGCATATCGGAATGTAACTTCCTGAATTATGGCCCCTGATTGTACGAGGGGGATTGGATGGCTGAATGGTTAGCACGTGCACGCTGTATCATAAAGTCTGTCATTGAGTCAACTGGCGTGGTTTCGAATCCCCGGTTGTACGTGACAAGGGGTAGGGTCGCCTGTCCAACCTCGTGGGTTTTCTCCAGGTCCTCTGGTTTCCTCCCACTGCTAAAGACCCCTACGCGCAAGCAAATTATGGAAATAGAATTGAACCATATGTTAGTCCCAAAATGACCTAGATAATATCGCCTACATGGCTTGTGGTCACTCTATAGAGGTCACAATTTTATATTTCGATTTTTAATCCCGTTCAGTTCAGAGATGTTTAGAAATTTTGCTTAGACAGTGTTAGTTGGGGTGAATAGAGACCAGAATTTGGTCACCAGAAGTCATTGTCAGCTTCAGGAAATAGAGTTAATAAGCTTCCATTCCCTTTAATGGACTTGAACTACAAATATTTTTTTGTTATATAGCATTTTCCTGTTCTGAATAATATTTATGATTAGTGCCCAAAACAAATAGGTGTACCTCGCTATTTTTCAGATTTAATTACAGGGAGAGAGAGAAATGGGGTTTAACGTCCACTTGACACAAACTAGGTCATTTTGGGACTACCATATGTGACTGGTGACAGTAAAATGAGTCTTAATGACCAAAAATTAAAAAATGAGTTATATATGTCATCTTAAAGAGAATGTCATAAGCTGTCTAATGATACCAAAATTATTGCTCTACCTCAGTGATAGGATTTCAAAATTTTTCTTGTCCGACATTTTTACCGAAAATAAAGGGACATAACTCTTATCGTTATTTAAGCAGACACACACACAAAAATCACGTGTCAACAAAATATTCAAATTCGTACGTAATAAAAAATAGGTGCACCTCGTTATTTTTCATATTTAATTCCTGTACGGTATTCAAATTTATGTCAGTAATATTCCTACAAAATCATGTGATGTCGTAATACGATTGAATGAAAGCGTGCCAACTACTGCCGATCTGCACTGTTTCAAATTCCTTCAAAATTACTGTATTTTTGGGGTCATAAGTTGATACATTTTTCAGCAGAAGTTCGGCATTCGTCTTATACTCCTTTTCGACTTATATACGGAGGGTAAAAAAATGACATCCCGAAATTTATTTGGCAGTAAACATCGTTTACCACAACGAGTGATTGACACCATCTGCTAAATAATCGCATTCGACTATAGCACGTGCTATCGTCTAAAACAATTAAGTACTTAAACTATTCCAATCGACATTATTCGTCAACATTTCCTGGCATACTTATTTCTTTATTTAAAAACATAAACCCCATACAAAATATGATCATAAATCCGAGAATAAAATATGATCATAAATCCGAGAATATGCCATCAATATTGAATCTTCGGCATTAGACTCAGGAAATTTGTCACGTATTCATTTCATAGTTTCACGCGTCTCGCAAGATTTTTACTTCCATTTCAGTTATCGTACTATAACTGATCAGAAACATTGTCTAGTATTGTCTGGTATTTTTCGGATATGTGTGCGTGTGAAATAGCTTTATTTAACACTCCGTTCCACCGAAGTGATATCACAGACGTATTGAATGCATATATATTTAGGGTGTTATGTACTATTAGGATATGTGACATATATGACTAATTTCTACGCCGTGTCGGCTGACATCAAGGAGATTAAAACATCCGACAATGGGGAAATCATGGGTCAATCATGTAGATTAAGTTTACAATCTCCCTTATTGGATTGATACATATTCCTACAAAGTAGAAGAAATGACTTTTGTTCAGGATTGGATTGATGAATTGTCCGATAAAGGATTAAGGCAGATTAACTAGTTAATCAAGGTAGATATATATAGGCGGTATAACACGATAAATACGTTGATCAATTAATTACCTAATCAATCCAGCGTATTATCAACGATAATCGGGTTGAGTGGTAGTTATACACTCAGTAAACTATATTAATTTGGGAATTTTTAATATTATTCACCTTGTCTTGATGTCCGATTGGGCATATTCACGGTCAGACAATTTTGGGCATTTGGAAAATAGCGTTGGACAAGTCTGGAATATACGGGCAAAATCCCATCCCTGCTCTACCTTACTACATCGTCGAGATATTCAAGTTCAACGTCCGGGAGTCCAGAAAGGCCTATTTCGAGAAAACTTTGTTTAAAGATTATGTTCAAAATTTCTGCTATGCATGACAAAAGTCATGGTTAAAAATGCCGAACTGCCAATAAACTTAACACAATTGTTAAGAAAATCAGATTTCAACATTCCACATGTAATTGTAAATTGCAATAAAATCATGCGTTTAGGAATGTTCCTATTTAACGTTGTCTCAAAAATAATCCAAAACGAGATGGTTCCATGGTTGAACACTGGCCGATGCAGACAAATTAAAAGCTTTCAAACCATTCATACAATTCGCCACGGTTTGCTCTTTCGAAAAAAGCGCCATTTCAACAAGGAAGGTTTGTTTACTAAAAGTACGCAATTTTATTAAAATTGACTACAGTTTGAATTCATAACTTTATAATTTTGAGTCTCTTGACGAAAACTCGATAGGCAGCCGTCATCTTGATTGAGACATCACCGGGTCACGACCACTATGACATCACATAGCAACCAGACTGGTTTGTTTACTATTTTAAACGCTGCTATTGGCTGAGTAGTAGTGTTGAAACTACTATTCGGATATCCGTTAACGGATACAAAATAAGGGTTATTCGAATCATTTTACTATCCGTTACAGTCTTCTGACATTACGTAAGCTCTATATTTAGCCATTTTTACATCTGATTACTTTGAAATTTTCCCCAATGCTATTGATCACGTACGCAGCTTTGAGCACAAATGTTAATATCACGCGTATTATTTAGTGATAGTAACTAATAAAAATATTAATGCAGTGCAACGAAAACAGTAGTCTAAATAAAAAAATATTCATTCATTCCTTGTGCTGGGTCACGTATAATCTCACTTACTAATTGGTTCAATAGCAGTAGATTATTAGAATGAGGCAAACGACCTTGGCGGAATAAATGTCAGATGTTTTTATTTTACTTTTTTCATTCGTGTTGATTGAGCAAAAATGATAAGTAGGAGGGCCGCGGATTTCAGGAGTAGTTATACACAAATTTATTTACCTCATTGATTTTTTGGGATATCATGGATAGTCTTAATAATTGTGGCTAAAGGTAGGCACGTTTTTTCTTCGCAGCTCAAACAATTTTCAAATCGAAAGTAAGATTTCATACTCGGCATACACAGACACTCATAAACATTGAAATAAGTAAGAAATTATGAGTATATGAACTTTTGATGTGATTTTGTTGAAGAATTTCACGTTTCCGAATTATCCAAATAGTATTCGGATAGCAAACAAAAGTATTCGGATCACAAAACTCGATCCGATTTTCAACACCACTGAGTAGTGGTGTTCAATATTATAATGAGTGCTATAAATAGAAAGCGGAGATTTCGCCGAATGTTTTCGTATAGGTTACGTGCAGGGCTTCCTTCGGCAAAATGGCTACATTTTCCAGCGAAAATGGTCAATTATGGCATTGTTTCAAGTAAATTGACCTACTTTGAGTAAACTACTGTTTACTAATTGTTCCATTTCTACCCTTTATCGACATTTTCTTGCTAGTAAAGTGTGCCAGGATGAATTTTAACATGATCAAGTATTTGAAAATGGTCAAAACCAAATTTTGAACAATTTTGCACTCAGACACAAATTAGCGTATAATTAGAAATCTACTTATGCGACTTACGACTCATTTTACTATCACGAGTCAACATATGGTTCTATTTTATTTTAATAATTCAATTGTGCGTTGGGGTCTTTAGCAGTGGGAGTCAACCGGAGGACCCGGAGAAAACCCATGAGGTTGGACAGGCGACTCTACTCCTTGTCACGTACAACCAGGGAATCAAAACCAATCCAGTTGATTCAATGACAGACTGTTATTAGTCCTGGGGCTGAGGGGGGGTCTTTGAAATGTAACTGTGTGAAATGTGCCACTCGCTCCTGTCCTTGTAGAGAAAGTAACGTCCGCTGCTGCATATTCTGTAAATGCCAGGCAAACAGTCAGTGCAACCAATGCAAAAACCCTAATTGTGGTATTTTGAGAAATTGACAGAGTAGGTGTGGTTCATAAAAAAAATGATAGTCAGAAAAGTGATCCTAATTGACAACTTAATTAAGGTGAACATTTGTAGATTTGTGAATATTGTGTACAGCATTGTTCAAGATGCTGCCGACAACCAGTATCGCAGCGCCATTTGCGATACATATTTTGTCCGTTGCTAATCAAAAATTAAAATCTAACGTTTTTGATTCGCAGTAACTGCGAATCATTGATATGCCTGTCATTTTGGATATTGACACAAAGATTTATCCACATTTCTCAACACTTTCAACGTGTATAAAATATCAAATAAATTTTATAAACAAAACGGAATTCTCCGTGTGACATATTCTTCTCAAACTACCCAGATTCAATTCATTATACTATATAATACAGGGAAAAACTCTATGAATCGGGACGATTAACCCTTTCAATGCTAGACGTAAATCCACTGCCTGTGCTAGACCCTTTTTTGAGGAAAAAAGGGAGGTTGGAACTGAATGCCTAGCAGTACTTATGGAAGCTTTTATGAAAAATCTTTTTGTCTGTTGGGATGGGCATGAGGTTGGGCTAAGAGGAAAAAATAGAATTTTGGAAATTTCCATAATAATGTAGTCACGTGACGTCATGGCGGCCATTTTGGATTTCTCATTTCACACTAAAGCTAACACGAAAACGAATTTTTCTCCATGAAATACTTAAAAGATACTGTTTTTTTTACTGGATTTTGATAAAGATATATAAAATGAACAAAAATATCAATAGCAGCCATGAGCAATGCCGCCGCGAACACGCGCATCACGTCTCCCGCTGCCATGACCACGTGCGGATTGCAATACCTTGTTTTTACTTTCACTTTCACTTTCATCCCCAAGTCCCATATCATTATCAATATAGTCAGTCAATAGATCTACACGTTCGGGAATCAGGAATTACCTACGTATTTTACGATCCAGCAGGCCAGCATTATTATCAACATCAGAATTATTGTCAGAATCTACTGCAGACACAGGGCTATCGTGTTCACATTGGGCTTGTTCATCATGCACGGGAGACATAGCTAGCCATGGGCGGAACGTCGCGCAACAAATCACACACTTCATAATACCAATCACTGTCCTGACTACTATCATTATCAAGTAACTGGAAACGAATTATGTGTATCACCCGCCTCGAAATTGTCCACATGTTGGTCAGCAAGACGTCATTCACGACTTCGTCGAGAGTGCATCGTCTACGTTGTCACAATGCACTCCGCCATTTTACGGTTTGCCGCTTTGAAACACGTGGAAATATGTTCTAGTGTATAGAAAATACAATAGATGGCACTTGCAGTTACGGTACTAATTTTAGCGAGGGCTTTACTGAGTACACGGTAATACCGGGTACGGGCATTTTACCGACATTTTATAATACCCGGTACTACCGGGTATACGCAGTGAAAGGGTTAAACCGGAAATAGGGAATCAAGTAGTACCACTCACGTTGCGAGACATGCCAATTTCGAGTAATTATATCAGTATTCAATTTGAAAAAAAATAAATTCAGTGTATCCCCACGTATTGTAAATAAAATATAAAAAATAAATACGTGTAAACGTATTGTAAAATGAGAAATCAAAGTAAGAATTCCCGTAAACTATTATTGTTTATATCGCGTGCGTCTAGTTAATCGAGATTATTCGTAAAATACCGTGTGCTTCCGATTGAACAAAAATAATAACACACGATAAAAAGCAGCACCTAGACAGGCCATCTTGGAATTCACCATTACCCGCTACTTTTTTCACCCTAAAAATGATTTCAATGGATTCCTTGACCCCCAAAACCTAGGTAAAGACACCAAATTCATCACTTTAGGACAAATCCAGATGGAGTTATATCGGGTATAAGGGTACGGCGACCATCTTGGACGCCATCTTGAATTACACCTTTCTGCCCCATATCTGGAATGTCTACCCAAGTTTTTTTCAATCTCCTATGGGGTACCCTACAGGGATCAAGAGTCAAAATTAGGGGACATATGATTGCACACAGGACCCCCCTCAGCCCCCGGACTATATGATACAACGTGCACATGCTAACCATTCAGCGATTTAATTACATGATTCAAATTCATGTCAATAATATTCCTAAAAAATGATGTGTTTTATTTAATTATTTGGTAGGATTTTTTTAAAAAATTTCTTGCCAAATCCATTTAAATGTTGTTTTTTTTTTTGCTTTTTCAGAATCGTGAATATGGTAAAATAAATGAACAGTTTGGGCATATATTGGTTCAGGTGAGTTTATAGGTTTTTCTCATTTACTATTTAATTGGTGTAATTTTTGTTATAAAATTCGTGTTTTGATTGGTCCACAAGATTAAATATTAGAAACAAAATTGTATTTAAAATGTTTTATATTGTAGTTAGCAGCAGCTATGAGAAACTTAGCAGATGTTGGATCCAGTCGTGAGCGAATGTTTAAATCTCATTTTATTGAAGAACTCATTCCATTAATAGAGACATATCCGGGTGATAGTGATCTTATGCATTATTTGTCCAGAATATTAAGGTGAATAGATTTGATTAAAAACATTGAATTTCTGATTCAATCAAAGTTTGAAGTTTTAAACATGCATTATGAAAGAGCTAAATCTGACTATTGCGGGTCTTTTTTTATGCCTGAAAATTTATCTAGATTATTAATTAGACATTAATTAACTTATCCAGACCATAATCAACTGTTGATGCCATCGTTAGCCATCGTTCGAATTTCGTGAAAATCAGACTAAAATTGCCGCAGTTTGTACGCGAATAGTGTAAAAATATGGTATATCAAGGTTGTGGACCCTGTAGAAGTCACAATATTAATTCGATTTTGATGAAACTTGAAATGCATGTCTATAACCTAAAGATCTTGGTTCTTGTCGTTATTTGCACATATCGGATCTTAACTTTCTGAATTATGGCCCCTGACTTTCCGAAAAATTACCTTTTTATACGCACACATTTTCATGCGGACATATATTGTCGTCGCCCCTGTCCGTCCGTCAGTCCACAATTTGTTTGTGGACACACTACAGGTCACAATTCTTATCCGATTTTTACGAAAATTGAAATATAGGTTTATCTTCAAAAGATCTTGTCTGCTTTTAATATTGGCATGTATCGGATCGAAACTTCATGGATTATGGCCCCTGTTTGTACGAAAAATCATGTTTTTAGCTTGTAGACATTATAGAGGTCACAATTTTTATCCGATTTTGTTGAAACTTTAAATGTAAGTTGATAAACCAAAGATCTCGATTCTTTTCAATATTCACGCATATCGGACCATAACTTCCTGAATTATGGCCCCTGATTGTACGAAAAATCGCGTTTTTAGCTTGTGGACCCTATAGAGGTCATAATTTTTATCCGATTTAAAAAAACGTATTATTATATCACCCTAAGGATTGCTGAGTTCGAATTTCATGAAAATCGGCCCAAAACTGACAGGCAAAATGGCCGTCCCTCGTTCTCAAATAGCGTTAAAATATGGTATATCAAGGTTGTGGACTCTCTAGAGGTAACATTTTTTTTCTGATTTTGATGAAACTTCAAATGTAAGTATATAAGCCAAAGATCTCGGTTCCTTTCAATATTCGCACATCGGACCGTAACTTCCTGAATTATGGCCCCTGAATTTACGAAAAATTGCTTTTTGTTTAGCATGTTCTCTATTCATCTCTTGCAAAATGTGGGCGTATCCTGCCTAGCAGCCGCCGGTTTGTATTTATCGTCTACAGGCTGCAATTCTGAATGGATCATCTTGGAACGTTGCATATTTATTCCTTATACCATAAAGACAGCAACTATTTATTTTGATGCTTGTCCCGACCTCCTGGGGCAGTGTCGCACCCACTTTTTTGTTAGTATTTTGTCTCTAAATTTGGAAAAACAAACCCAACGCCTAGCCTCCTTTGCCTCTGATCATATTACAGCCATTTTATATTTCATTCTCTTCATTTTAAAAAGTACCATATCAATCAAAGCTGGAATGTGAACGTATATTGCAGCGTTAGCGATGCCCTCGTTGTATTTTAGAGGAGAGCTGAAAAAATTTGAGTCTTGTTTATTTTTGTTTATTAGTGGTGAATATTTCTGAATCAAATCATTTCACTTTTGTCACACAGATGATAATATAAGCTATTTATAATGCTTCAGGACTTTAAGGGACCTCACAAAAACAACATATGGCTACTATTGGTTTAACCAATATCAGATGTTGACAGTGAAACATATCAGTCCCCTTTAAAAAAGCTCTCCCAGTTTCGATAAGAAGAGTAATTTAGAACTTAACCGGAGTGATATTAAGAAGAGTGATTAGTTGTATGTATGGGAATAACTGCGTGTAAGGGGCCATTCCTGGTTACATAAATGATAATAAACATTGTCTGCTAAATAATAGTACTCGTTCTTAGTCGTACGGTCAAGTCAAACTTCTGCTATCATCTATAACTCCATACGGTACTCCAGTAGAAATACTTGTCAACATTTCTAAATATAGCTTCTATAAATTTTGTTTAAAAACATAACCCCTATTCAAAATATATTCATAAACGCTTGAAAATTCCATCAAAATATAATCTATTTCTTCCGGAATTATTCTCATTGGAAATTTTCATGTGCCATCTCTCGTAACTTCTCACGTCTTGTGAGAGTTTTACTTTTCAGTTCACTTAAATTAACCAATGGTGCATAGGTGCCATCTATTTTTAGCAACATATTCATCGGAATTTTATTACTCTGTTCAATCACATTATACTAATCGAATACACCAAATAAATGTTCACAATGACAGTATGGCGACGATCGGAATGTGAGTTTTTCACACTCTTTTGAGAAAAAAAAACAATTATGGAGGGCGATTTTCAATTTTAAGGCGAGGGAGAAAAACATCACGCGCACCTTCAAAAACAATGACTAACACTACAAATATGGTATTGTTTAATATGGGTTTTTTAGCGTTGGTTACTATTCATACCGTTTAATTTCAAAATCCCGTTCGATAATTGATAAAAATCGTTGAAGAATAACAAAAATAGTATAATTAGTACTATGGTTTAGATTAATGTCAACAGCTTTAGTTTCTCTGAGATGCGTTTAAAAATGGACTACCTGTGCACTTATCTATGGCGTTCATTTATTGGACGAGCCGTTGAATTGCCCCGAGATGCGTTTAAAAATGGACTTCCCGTTCAATTGTTTAGGGCGTTCATTTATTAGACGAGCCGTTGAATTTCCCGAGATACGTTACATCGTGTTTTGCCATGCATCCCGCAAGGAATTCGCGAGAAGCTAGGGTCGAAATAATATTGTCTATAATTAATTGAAGGAGTTGTAATACAGTAATGCTGCCGCGAAAACGTGTACATGTATAATGTACAGGCCGGTTTGAATAACAACAAAATGAGTTAGGTAATCTTGGGGAAAACATTTACCGGCATTCTGTATCGGTTAGGATTTTTTTCTAATGCACTGTACATTCATATAACGTCGGCCAAAATGTATGCAACAATGAACAACTTACAATTTTTTAAATCGTATCATTACATCTTCGTCTATAACTTAGATGTAATCCATCAATTATTGGCTGCTATAAAATCCAAACTTTAAATTATATACGTCATACGATGAGCTTTTACACATTACTTGCAGCTTCAGTTAATCTTAATCAATCATTCATAGAGCACAGTGCCGTAAATCACTTCACGGGGCGCTTAACGGTAAGTCACGTGGTCAGAAACGTGCCAAAAGATTGGAACTATATTCTTACTCTGTGACAAATCTCCGCTGTGACAATATACATCTACTTTAAATGTCACCCAATTCATTTCGGTGGAAGCGGATATTGAATAAACTTTAAATTATATACGTCATACGATGAGCTTTTACACATTACTTGCAGCTTCAGTTAATCTTAATCAATCATTCATAGAGCACAGTGCCGTAAATCACTACACGGGGCGCTTAACGATAAGTCACGTGGTCAGAAACGCGCCAAAAGATTGGAACTATATTCTTACTCTGTGACAAATCTCCGCTGTGACAATATACATCTACTTTAAATGTCACCCAATTCATTTCGGTGGAAGCGGATATTGAATAAAGCCATTTCTCACACACACACTTTTACATTACATGCGCATGTCATATATTTATACAATGTCCACGAGTATGTTACATGTAATTCTCGCCTTCACTCCGTTATTTTGAGTAGCCTACACTTTCTGAATGATTCCATTCTTTGGTACGGATGCATGACCACTCGGACCAACTAATAGACCACTCGGACGAAACAAAAAGACTACTCAAACCATACAAAAGGACCACTCGGACCAATAATAAAGTGTTGTTTTAATAAGTTAATAATTGCGTTTGTATTAATATGACTACTCGAATCAATAATAAAGTGTTGTTTTAATTGTTGTTTTAATAAATTGATAATTGTGTTTGTGTTATGTACTTACCCGTGGCATCGTTTCATAATGAAGAACATCAAAGAAAATCAGTTAAAACAACGATTAATTTGTATGTATCTGTACTCACACGTGTTACTAGCTGCAATATTTGTAGCCGTGATAATTCTTAAACACGGCTACAATTGATACACTATTCGAGGCTTTTGGCAAGTAAAATAAGGTTCAATTGCAAAATGATCACAGTTTGCATGGAAATAAGTAATTATGTTACAAATAGTAAAGAGTTGAACAGTGAAATCTTAATCTTATCTTACCAAACAGTTATTCTGTATTTTCGAGCAAGACATTAGACTTGACTACTTGAACCAGTGTTGTTTTAATTGTTGTTTTAATAAATTGATAATTGTGTTTGTTTTAATATGCATGTTTTCTTTGAAATAATAAATTGTTATGTACTTACCCGTGGTATTGTTTCATCATAAAGCACATCAAAGAAAAACAATTAAATTGATGTAATAAAGATATACATTTGCTAATATTCTTAAGTTATGTATATACTCACTTATAAATTGTTCGCCACTTTGTATTGTGATTTAATCATTAATAACATATTGTCTGTATTATATTTTTAAAATGAATAAGTCAAGCCTTATAATGTAATTTAATTGGTCCGTGTGGTCCTTTGGGTTGGTCCAAATATGCAATATCAATGCAGGTTTTTTTGTTTTTTTCTCTTTTTCTTTTCTAACAATATTTATTCAATATTTACATATTATAAAGATACAATATTCGATTATGGGATCTGAAAACAAGCCGTACAGATCTATAATTTATATAAATGCATTGTTTATAATTATAATCACGATTTACATACAATTATAATTACAAAAGCAAATGCAGGTTCAATCAAGAAACTTGCGTGTTCACCGTGAGCTTCTGATATCTAGATTTTAAAGCTTATAGATTGCAGTTACACAGGGTACATGTATATGCAGTAGGAAATCGGGAAGATGGACGTACAAAAGAATGGAATCATTTAGAAAGTGTAGTCAAAATAAGAAAATTATAACGGAATGAAGGCGAGAATTACATGTAACACACTCGTGGACATTGTATAAATATATGACATGCGCATGTAATGTAAACGTACGTGTGTGAAATGGCTTTATTCAATATCCGCTTCCACCGAAATGAATTGGGCGACATTTAAAGTAGATCTATATTGTCACAGCGGAGATTTGTCGCCGAGTAACACAGAGTAAGAATATAGTTCCAATCTTTCGGCGCGTTTCTGACCACGTGACTTACTGTTAAGCGCCCCGTGTAGTGATTGAAGGCACTGTGCTCTATGAATGATTGATTTTATATTAACTGAAGCTGCAAGTAATGTGTAAAAGCTCATCGTATGACGTTGTAATTTAAAGTTTGGATTTTATAGCAGCCAATAATTGATGGATTACATCTAAGTTATAGATGAAGATGTAATGATACGTTTTAAAAAATTGTAAGTTGTTCATTGTTGCATACATTTTGGCCGACGTTATATGAATGTACAGTGCGTTAGAAAAAAATCCTAACCGATACAGAATGCCGGTAAATGTTTTCCCGAGATTACCTAACTCATTTTGTTGTTATTCAAACCGGCCTGTACATTATACATGTACATGTTTTCGCGGCAGCATTACTGTATTACAACTCCTTCAATTAATTATAGACAATATTATTTTGATCCTAGCTTCTGGCGAATTCCTTGCGGGAAGCATGGCAAAACACGATGTAACGTATCTAGGGAAATTCAACGGCTCGTCTAATAAATGAACGCCCTAGATAATTGAACGGTAATCAAACATGAACACATGTTTATTGAAAGAATAATTGGGTCACGCTTCCTATGAAGTTAAAAATATGCACCATCTATTGAGAACTTAATTATTTGTTGCACGACTAATTAGTAAAGTACCATACGACAGTCCTTGAAATTAGGAATTTATTTTTACTACGACACCAAATATCTGAAAATGCTAGGGCTGGCAGAAAATATCGATATTGCTGATAATCCAGGGAACAAAATAACTGGGTTCGCATCTCATTTTGCAATCCATTTCCGACGTTACTGCAAATCAATGAAAAAATTGATTAGCAAAATATAGTACAATTATATTTCAACATTTAGTGCCTCAAAATGCAATTGGCAATAAGAAATCCTCCCATGGTTACTCTAAAACATGAACCTATCCTTTCTATTCTACATTTTACAACATAATGTTCATTTCAGGAGTCGGTCGCCCTTATCCAGACATAATAAATGCATGGAAAGATTGTTCATGCGTCTTGCCGCATGTCTTCACTCTTCTCTCTATTGCTTAGTCTGATCGTAATACTCATGGTTTTCGATGTTAAATAACTTTTGCAATGATCAAAACAATAAGTTTGACATATTTTATGTAATTAGCTGACAATTTGCAAAAGTGGAAGTTTGACAGTTGAAATTTACAAAACAACCGTAAAAGATCGTAAATTATTGGTTTTGAAAATACCATCCACGATACAATTAATGTCGTATGAGATCAGTAACTAGCAAGTTATGTACAAAATAAGAATACCTAAAAAATAATATTTTCCAAAATGACAATAATGGTCAAAATTTAATAACCATGTCCATAGCTACGGTACTGTAAAAGGGCTATTATGAAAGGCCTGCAATAGGCAGATTTAGCTCTAGCATAATGTTTGTGCAGTGGGGTTCGTTTTCCTGTTTTAATATACTAAACAGCAAATAAAACGTCAGTACGATTTCAAAATCAGAGAGGCGCTTTAATTAAATCATTCTAGAAAATGACATACTAAATCATTTCAAAGCAATTTTTGTCCCCCGCCTTTCGAAGAAAGCAGGGGACTATTAAAATGGGTTCGTCTGTCTGTCTGTCCGTCTGTCCGTCCGTCCGTCCGTCTGTCTGTCCGTCACACTTTTTGGGACACAATAACTCTCTTCCTAATTGAGCTAGAATGTTCAAACTTGGTGTATGTGTTTATTAGGTCAATGCCTTGATGGAGTTCGAAGATGAGCATTTTCCGCTTAGGGTAAGCAGAGATAAGCAATTTGATTGGTTGATGCTTTGGGACACGATAACTCTCTTCCTAATTGGGCTAGAATGTTCAAACTTGGTGTATGTGTTGATTAGGTCAATGCCTTGATGGAGTTCGAAGATGAGCATTTTCCGCTTAGGGTAAGCAGAGATAAGCAATTTGATTGGTTGATACTTTGGGGCACGATAACTCTCTTCCTAATTGAGCTAGAATGTTCAAACTTGGTGTATGTGTTGATTAGGCCAATGCCTTGATGGAGTTCGAAGATGAGCATTTTCCGCTTAGGGTAAGCAGAGATAAGCAATTTGATTGGTTGATGCTTTGGGACACGATAACTTTAGTTCTAATTAAGTGAGATTGATGAAACTTGGTGTATAGATTTATTATATGAATACCTTAACTAAGTTCGATAATGAACATTTTTTGCTGAGGGTAAGCAGAGTGATAAGCAATTTGATTGGTAGAAACTTTGGAACACAATAACTCTCCTTCTAATTGAGGTAGAATGTTCAAACTTGGCATAGGTGTCTATTAGGTGAATGTTTAAACTTGATGTATATGTAGATGTTCATTAGGTGAATGTCTTGACTGAGTTCAATAATTAACATTTCGAGCTGAAGCTAAGCAGAGCTAATCGATTTCATTTGTCGATGGTTTGGGACAAGATAATCTTGATTCTATCTGATAGAGAGTGATGAAACTTGGTGAAAAAAATAAATGTGCGATTAATTAATATGTGTCATCTATTTATTTTGCAATTTCGGCGGGGGACATCAGCCTCACTGTTGGCTTGTTTGTGAACAGTATGTTGACACATTAGTGATTGACTACGTTCGGTGATGAGAATTTTCTGCTTAGGCTAAGGAGAGATAAGCAATTTGATTGGTAGAGACTTTGGAACATAACAACACTGCTTTTAATTGAGGTAGAATGTTTGAACTTGATGTAGATGTTCATTAGGTGAATGTCTTGACTGAGTTCAATGATTAACATTTTGAGGTAAAGCTAAGCAGAGCTAAGCAATTTCATTGGTCAGTGCTTTAGGACAAGATAACTTTGATTCTATCTGATAGAGAGTGATGAAACTTAGTTGATAATCAGTTTGATTGCTTGATACTTTTGAAAAAAATAAATGTGTGATAAATTAAAATGTGTCATCTATTTATTTTGGGATTTTGGCGGGGGACATCAGCCTCACTGTTGGCTTGTTCTTCACAATTCCGGGGAGTTGGATGGCCAAATGGTTAGCACGTGCGCGCTGTATCATAAGGCCTGTCATTGATTTCGAATCTGCGGTTGTACGTAACAAGGAGTTGGGTTGCCTGTCCAACCTGGTTTGTGTCGAGTGGAGATTAACCCCATTTCTCTCTCTCTCTCACTCTCTCTCTCTCTCTTCACAATTTCAAGACATTAGGAGAAGGTTTAGAGTTTGTACACAGTCTATAGATCAATATCTGGTGTGTCCATCGCGAGTGTCAATAACGACAGCGCAGTATCTGTACATGGAGTGGACCAGACGCTTGATGAACGCCATTGGCACCCGGAACGACAGTCTCAGAAAAGCCTGGCGTAATCTATCGGCTGTGTTTGGTCTCGGTACGACGTTATTAAGTCTCCTCTGAATTTCATCCCAAAGATGTTCAATCGGGTTTAAATCGGGACTAAGTGCTGGCCAGTGCATAATGTTGACACCGTTCTGCTGTAGAAAGTCCAGAGTAACTCTGACGGTGTGGGCATGGCCGTCGTCATGCTGGAAAACGTTGTTTCGATGACGTGCGAAATGTGGTATGACGTGGGGTCTGAGAGGTTGATTGATGTAGCACACGGCTGTCATGGCGCCTCCTCTCCCTGGACCAAGACATGGAACACCACAGGACCCACTCTCTGGTTCAGGCCGATTCCACCCCAAACCATTATGCTTGGACCTCCCCATGAGTCTTGTTCCATGACACATTGGTCAGAATAAAGCGGGCCATGTCGTCAACGCCATATTCTGGTCCTGTCATCTGCAGTTGATACGCAGTACCGACTCTCATCTGGGAACAGAACAGTTCTCCATTGCCCGTGACACTAGTTCTGGTGTTGTTGGGCAAACTGTAGACATTTACGTCGATGGCAAGGGGTGAGGATCGATCCACAGTAAGGTCTACGGCAATGGATGTTCTCTGTGGTGAGACGTCGGCGCACTGTATCGGTACTGAAGGGTCTTCCGTGTGTTCCCACTGTCTGATGTGCTGTCTCAGATGCCTGTGTGAAGGGATTCTGCACGTGTCGCCTTGTGGTAACCCTTGGTCTACCAGTTCGGTTTCGATCATCCATGGTTTTGGTGGCCCGAAAGCGTTGCTAAAGCCTGTAGATTGTCCGAACATTGACCTGGAAGTGATTGGCAACGGCTTGGGCAGTGTGGCCAGCGTCGAGTCTTCCAAGCACCTGGTTCCTATGAGCTGTCGTGGCACGCTGCTGACGTTGTAGTGTGAATGATTCAACCATGTATGGGGGTGGATTTTATAGGGCTGGTCCCATAGAACAGCACGTGCAGCATGAGTTACATAAAAATCATGGAGAACACATTACCATCTCAGAAGTCAGGTTTGAGAACATTTCCTGGGTTCAATTCTGTGTTTGGGAAGGAGCCTTATTGCTCAGGTAAAGTTGGAGATGTGGTCACAAATATACAATAAAAACATTTGACAAGTTTTATGCAATGGGTCTATTCAGAGTCACATACTAACCTGACGTTTCTTTTGCTGCTTAGTATATTTAGATTCTGTTGCCAATTACAATTTCATGAGAATCCTGTGTCATGTGCAGTGAGCTGGAGGTGCAGAGGAATAATTGAGCGTCTACCTCTTACCCCTATCAAACTTTTTTTCCACTCTACCGACAAACAATTTCTCATTATATTAAACTGTGACATGATCCCAGATATCAATATATATCTAAATAAGAAATAGATGGTTATGATCGATATGAAGCATTGGGATAATGAGACGATGAGTCCTACCGATTTTCCCAGTTTTACATTCATTTCTTGCAAAATGTGGGCGTATCTTGCATCGTTCCGCTTGTTGATGGATTTTGATGAATATTTTGGGGAATATATCCATGGTTTTATACCTTCCAGTTTCTTGCTTCAGTCTCCTTTCAAGACTATATACTATATTGATATTATAAAGACTACCGGAATTAGAAATTGGAATTATTGTATGTGTGTCGTACACTGTAGATATGTTTGAATTAATGAGTTTTAAAAAGTGATTTGTTGAATTTGACTATTTATATTTTTCAGTAAAATAACAATGCATACAGATTGTGTATCAGTATTATGTGAACAACCCAACTGTTTTAAGTCTTTCATAAATTTAATAAATCGCTATATTAATAAAGAGGTAAGACTGAATGTTTACAATACAAGATTACTAGTGTTTTAATGATATAAAATATAATGAATTTCATTGGTCATGTAGATATCGCTATCCGACTGAGATGGATTTTAACTTCAGGATATATTTTCCCATTCCAAGATTTATTATGGTTTGTCATTCATTAGTGAGGCAGGTAACTGTAACAATCGTTCAATCTGGTTGCAATGTTACAAGTACTAAAATTTTATAAATGGTTGTTATTTTCCAACAAGAAAGATAGTATTTCTATTGTGTATATATACATTTCCTTGGATTTATTTTGTGCTAAAACCAATTAATCATAATGGGATTAGATATAGCTATATGGAGGATGCATATTGGTATGTATCGACAACAGGTATTTAATAGAAAAACTCACATTAAACCTCTGCGTATCAGTAGTCTGACAATCTCAGTGATTCTTATCATATCCACATGCCTGGTCCTTAGCGGGGACGTGGAAACTAATCCAGGCCCATCCAACACTAGGCAGGGACAGATCAGTAAATCTGGTGAAATAATTTTCCCAGAAAAGGAGGCTGCCAATGATCTTATTGCCATTATACAGTCCCTAAAGAAAGACATTGGAGATTTGAGATCCGAAGTAAAAGACTTTATTAAAGAAGAAGTACAGGCAATAAAGGAAGATATTAAGGACCTTAAAAGTGAAAGTCTCAATTTCAATTTGCGCCTCGATAATCAAAAAAATCGAATAAGACAACACAATCTAATTTTCTATGGGTTGAAGGAAAAAGACAGTTTTGAGACAAAAAGTGACTGTGAATAACTCATAAAAGAGGTGTTAACGAATGATTTGAAACTGGATGACCACAACTCAATGACAAAATTTGAAAGGATCTACAGACTAGGGGTTAAAAAGAATTCACAACAACGACCACGACCAGTGTTAGTCGTATTTACTAGCTTGAGCGATAGGGACAGTGTTTTGAGAACGGCAAAAAAAGAACTCACTGACTCACAAATTGCTGTTTCAGAAGATTTTACTGAACGGGTTCGAAGAATTAGAAAAGTGCTTATTCCATTTCTCATTGAGGCCAAAACAAAAGACAAAAAGAGAGCTCGTCTCACCTTCGATAAATTAATAATCGAAAGCAAAGCATATACTATTGACCTGGATACCAATCAACTCATCCCAATATCAAATGACGAATAGCAATCAACTACATCATATAATATAGCAAATGAAATTAAGTCACAAATTAGTTGCAATCTACAAAACATAAGTATTGTCTCTTGGAATTGTCGCAGTCTAAAAAGACATTTTGATAATCTCGAACTTATAGATGAATTGAGTACTTTTGACATTATTGGAATAAGTGAAACTTGGCTGTACGAATCACCGCATAAAACATTGTTTAACAATCACGAACAATATGGGTTCTATAGGCAAAAAGGAAATCATGGTGGTATTTTAGTATTTATTTCCAAACATATTCGAAGGGGAGTCCAGAACATTTTGTGTCAATTTGATGATGCTGTGATCATATTATTAAATAAATTATTCTTTGGAATAGAAAAGGACCTTATTCTAATCTTCATGTACGTTTCAACAGAAGGATCCAAGTATTGATGAAACTTGAAACATAAGTTTATATCCCAAAGATCTCGGTTCCTGTTGATATTCGTGCATATCAGACTGCAACTTCCTGGATTATGGCCCCTGATTGTACGAAAAATCACGTTTTTCGCTTGTTGGGGTCACAATTTTTATTTGAATATAGATGAAACTTGAAATGTATGTTTATAACCCAAAGATCTCAGACCGCAACTTCCTGGACTATGGCCCCTGATTGTATGAAAAATCGCGCTTTTAGCTTGTGATCCCCCTAGAGGTCACAATTTTTATCTGATTTAAAAAAACGTTCAACAGGGGTGCACAATTTCACTTTTGAACCACTAGCCCATGGGCAGGTGTCATGACAAAATTTGCTAGCCCTACAGAAAAATACACCTGCCCTCAATATAAAAATAAGGTCTTTTCTTTTTACTTTATTTTAATGACTAAACGAAAATAATAACAAATTAACAAATATTTAAGCATCCAATTCTGTTTCAACCTGTCCATGTTATCATCAATAATGTATAGGACGTTATAATTGTAATAGACAAGAACCATAAAAAAGGAAAAAACATCAGAAAAAGTTTGTGTTGTTCTATCGGCCGTTTTGATAGCTAGGAAGACATTCATTTACCCTTGCAAACTCGTTTTTTCTCATTCAAGCGTATGCCGTATTGAAAATGAAATATTACAATACAAGAATGCTACATGTAAATTAAAGTATACAATATTAGAGCCCAGTATCCAAGTCAAATAAATAGTGGTTTTTGGGATCATGCGATTTACGGACCACCATGACACATTGTCATTGATAATCAGTCTACCGGTTCCTCTCAGTATAGTTACATTTATTCACATTTCTGCCTACATAAAATATATTTTAATCAGAAACTCAATGATTCCTTTGAAAAATCAAAGTGTGGGTATACACAATTCGTGAAGAAACAGGGATAATTCTAACGGTACCACCGGTCGGGTGGAAAAGTGAGCGGGAAGTCACGTGATGTAAAAACGCTATATTATGGCATTTGCAATCTTTGTGAAATGAACACTTATAACAGTATTTATTGCTTTTTATTTATCATTCAACAATAAAGTGCTGTGAATGATATTGAAAGGAGGACATATTTTCACAAAACAGAGTAAAAAAAAATGCAGTATCTTCGGTAAGGAATGTTGTCATTCGACAATAGTTACTCGTTTATTTTAGAAAAGTTATTTTTAGTAATGGAAACTATTACCGGTAGGACAATCGTGTGCTTTGTAAGTAATTAGTTGTAACTGAAGTTAGTCTATTCGGCTATTATTATTGTGCCGACTGGAACTAAATGCTTTAAATAATCACAAAGTATTGTTCAGTTTCAAAGAATTTCTGTCAGAGAAAATCGGCCTGTCCGCGGAAGGAATGCGAAATATCAGCTGTCCAACCAAATGATTAACCTGTGTCGGGTGATGGGAATTGTGCACCCCTGCGTTCAAATATATCACTATTACACCATAATGATGATTGAGTTCGAATTTCGTGAAAAGTTCGTCCAGATTTTCCGGGGTGATTTGCCCTTGTCAAAGATGCAGGACAGAGGGCCTGACGCCGACAGCTGTCAAATCATTGGAATGGGACGAAAAACCGAGGTTGAAATTCGATATAAGAATAGGCCGTAGTGCCGCTGTCCAGGCAAAATTTCCCACATAGCACACTGTATGGTGTATGCTTGTCTTCATTAGCCCAGTTCGGAGCAGAACAGTAGCATGTTAAACCCCATTTCATTTCTCAAAGATCTCGGTTCCCTTAGATATTCGCATATATTGGACTGTAAATTCCTGGATTATTTCCCCTGATCGTACGAAAAAATCACATTTTTTTTACCTTTTTGAAAAATCTTTTAAATATATCACTGTTACACCTTGATGATGATTGAGTTCTAATTTTGTAATAAAAAAAAAACGGACCGAAACTGCTCGACAAAATGGCTGCTCCTTGAACGCAAATAGTGTAAGAGTGTGTAATACCAAGGTTGTTGACACGCTAGAGGTCACAATTTTGTCCGATTTTGATGAAACTTATGGTGTATGTTTATATCCAAAAGGTCTCGGTTCGTTTCGATGTTCACGCATATCGGATCATAACTTCCTGGATTATTGCCCATGATATTGAAAGGAGGACATATTTTCACAAAACAGAGTAAAAAAAAATGCAGTATCTTCGGTAAGGAATGTTGTCATTCGACAATAGTTACTCGTTTATTTTAGAAAAGTTATTTTTAGTAATGGAAACTATTACCGGTAGGACAATCGTGTGCTTTGTAAGTAATTAGTTGTAACTGAAGTTAGTCTATTCGGCTATTATTATTGTGCCGACTGGAACTAAATGCTTTAAATAATCACAAAGTATTGTTCAGTTTCAAAGAATTTCTGTCAGAGAAAATCGGCCTGTCCGCGGAAGGAATGCGAAATATCAGCTGTCCAACAAAATGATTAACCTGTGTCGGGTGATGGGAATTGTGCACCCCTGCGTTCAAATATATCACTATTACACCATAATGATGATTGAGTTCGAATTTCGTGAAAAGTTCGTCCAGATTTTCCAGGGTGATTTGCCCTTGTCAAAGATGCAGGACAGAGGGCCTGACGCCGACAGCTGTCAAATCATTGGAATGGGACGAAAAACCGAGGTTCTGTCCACGTAATAGATTCCTTGACAGTTGAAATTCGATATAAGAATAGGCCGTAGTGCCGCTGTCCAGGCAAAATTTCCCACATAGCACACTGTATGGTGTATGCTTGTCTTCATTAGCCCAGTTCGGAGCAGAACAGTAGCATGTTAAACCCCATTTCATTTCTCAAAGATCTCGGTTCCCTTAGATATTCGCATATATTGGACTGTAAATTCCTGGATTATTTCCCCTGATCGTACGAAAAAATCACATTTTTTTTACCTTTTTGAAAAATCTTTTAAATATATCACTGTTACACCTTGATGATGATTGAGTTCTAATTTTGTAAAAAAAAAAAAACAGACCGAAACTGCTCGACAAAATGGCTGCTCCTTGAACGCAAATAGTGTAAGAGTGTGTAATACCAAGGTTGTTGACACGCTAGAGGTCACAATTTTGTCCGATTTTGATGAAACTTATGGTGTATGTTTATATCCAAAAGGTCTCGGTTCGTTTCGATGTTCACGCATATCGGATCATAACTTCCTGGATTATGGCCCATGATTGTACAAAAAATCCAGTTTTTAGCTTGTGGACTCTTGAGAGGTCACAATTTTTATCCGATTTTAAAAAATGTTTAAATATATCAGTGTTACAACTTACAACCTAATTACCGTTGAGTTTGAAATTCGTGAAAATCAGACTGAAACTGCCCGACAAAATAGACACTTCTTGTACGCAGTTAGTATAAACGTATGTAAAACCAAGGTTGTGGACCCTCTAGATGTCAGAATTTTTATCTGATTTTGATGAAACTTAAAATATATGTTTATATCCCAGAGTATTTGATTCCTTGTGATATTTGTGCATATCGGACCATATCTTCCTGGATTATGTCCCCTGATTATACGAAAATCGCTGTGGGCGTATCTTGCATGGCAACCACTTGTTCAAAAGAGTAGTTCCCAAGGAGAATTTGTATCCAAATTTGAAAGATTTTCCTGATATATTATGCAGTTATCTGCAGCTCCAAAGGCCAATTCTCTTGTGAAACCAAGGGTGCTTGTTGAATTTATTTTTGTATGTGATGTATTTATATTATAGGGTTTGGTAGTGAGATTATGTTTTGTATTAGGTAATATTACTGCTAAACGTGATGACTCTCGGTTACGTTTATACCAAGAAACTGATGGTATGGAAACATTCCTCACAGTATTAAAAACATATCAAACAAAATATAAACAGGTAAACCAACTTCAGTAGATTTTATACATTATCTCATTTCATTTGTAATAGAAATTAGCTTGAGGTTAAAGTAATATAGTGTATATTTAAGTGTCACAGCTCCATTGCTCACGATTTTTCACCTTTTCTTAATTAAATGTTCAATTTGAGTACATTTTACTAGTGTTGATTAACCTGTAGAAAAATAGATATTGTCAGAAAATGTGTATTAAATTAAAGTCAATCAGATATTAACTGCCAGAATTATGGCCCTCGAGCGTTTTGAAATATCTTGTGGACAATCTAGAAGCTAAAGTTAATATTGCCCTTGATTACTCTTAAAAAAAACCTTGTGGACGCTCTGATAATTACTGCCTGAGTTATGATCCTCGATCACTCTATAAAAAGTTTTGGATGCTCTGGATACTAAAGTTAATATCCGATTGACTTTAAATTTATATACACAGTGTTTAAGGTCATGAGACAAAGAATCCTATTCATTTTCAACGTTTTCCAATAATTACTGTCAGAGTTATGGCCCTTGATCACTTTGAAAAATCTTGTGGACGCTCTAGAGGATAAAGTTAATATAAATTGTTTAAGGTCATGAGAGAAACAATCAAAACAAATTCTAATGTTTTCTGATAATTACTTCATGGGTTATTACTCGTAATCAGATTTTCATGTGTTGTAAATCTTCTCATTGCTGACAAAAGAAAAGATATGCGGCCTGATAACGCATCTTTTTGACAAACGCTGCATATATAACTAATGTTGGAAGTATTCCCTAGATGTATAAGAAGAAGCGTCCTTTCTTACCAAAAGAAAATCAAATAACTTGTATTTTTAAGATACAAAATGGAAATGAAGTTTATAATGGGACTGGTGAATCTGAAGACAATATGAAGAACAGACCAAACGATTATGAAGATGTCCTTGTCAAGGTTATACGTGTAATTGCTAATCTTTCTATCAACGAAACCCTGGGGCCACTAATTGCCAGCAATGATGAATTTGTACAGATATTGCTCACAATATTAGGTAACTAATTATCAGCATATAAGTCTTATTGATAATGATCTATACTCAGCCAGATTAAAAACTTGACACTCGGGATTTTTGGGACTAGATTTTTATACGCCCACATTGAAATGTGGTCGTATATTGTTGTCGCCCCCGTCCGTCCGTCCAGAGTCCACAATTGCTTGTGGACGCTCTAGAGGCTAAAGTTAATATCCGATTGACTTTAAATTTATATACAGTGTTTAAGGCCATGAGATGAAGAAGCCTATTGATTTTCAGCGATTTCCGGTAATTACTGCCAGAGTTATGGCCCTTGATCACTTCAAAAAATCTTGTGGACGCTCTAGAGGCCAAATTAATATCCGATTGACTTTAAATTTATACACAGTGTTTAAGGTCATGAGACGAAGAAGCCTATTGATTTTCAACGATTTCCGATAATTACTGCCAGAGTTATGGCCCTTGATCACTTCAAAAAATCTTTTGGACGCTCTAGAGGCCAAAGTTAATATCCGATTGACTTTAAATTTATACACAGTGTTTAAGGTCATGAGACGAAGAAGCCTATTGATTTTCAGCGATTTCCGATAATTACTGCCAGAGTTATGGCCCTTGATCACTTCAAAAAATCTATTGATTTTCAGCGATTTCCGATAATTACTGCCAGAGTTATGGCCCTTGATCACTTCAAAAAATCTTGTGGACGCTCTAGAGGCCAAAGTTAATATCCGATTGACTTTAAATTTATACACAGTGTTTAAGGTCATGAGACGAAGAAGTCTATTCATTTTCAGTGATTTTCGATAACTACTGCCAGAGTTATGGCCCTTGATCGCTTCAAAAAACCTTGCAGATGCTCTAAAGGTTAAAGTTAATATCTGATTGACTTTAAATTTATAAACAGTGTTTGAGGTCACGAGACGAAGAAGCCTATTGATTTTCAGCGATTTCCGATAATTACTGCCAGAGTTATGGCCCTTGATCACTTCAAAAAATCTTGTGGACGCTCTAGAGTCTAAAGTTAATATCCGATTGACTTTAAATTTATACACAGTGTTTAAGGTCATGAGACGAAGAAGTCTATTCATTTTCAGTGATTTTCGATAATTACTGCCAGAGTTATGGCCCTTGATCGCTTCAAAAAACCTTGCGGATGCTCTAAAGGTTAAAGTTAATATCTGATTGACTTAAATTTATAAACAGTGTTTGAGGTCACGAGGCGAAGAATCCTATTGATTTTCAAAGATTTCTGATAATTACTGCCAAAGTTATGGCCCTTGATCACTTTGAAAAATCTTGTGGACGCTCTAGAGGCCAAAGTTAATATCCGATTGACTTCAGATTGATACACAGAGTTTATGATCTTGAGACAAACAAGTATATTGATTTTCAATGAATTTTTATGACTTGGAACAGCTAAATCCATGATACAGTATTAAAAGTTTTGTATACAAAACGTTAGCATGGGGCAGAACTTTATAAAAACCAAACAAATTCTAATGGTTTTCTGAGTTGTTGCTCTTAATCAGATTTTAGTGTATAATGTTTCATTACCGAAAAAAGTAAAAATATGCGACAACTCTTGTTGACTGCCCGGAGGATTTAGCTGCTGTGGGCGTATGTTTCGTTGCCTGGCAACCTATCTTTAATATTCGGTTTAAGGCAACTATTTTAGTGTTATGTTGTGCACAGACGACCTTGACATCAACAGAAAGCAAGAATACGTCTCGCTGAAAGTCCTTGACAATGATAACGTTCGTGATTTTACAGTACCCCCCAAAATGAAATTCACAGACTTGGAGAACAATAGGAATAAAGTGTTTAGTAACGGTTGTGGCCTCCTCTAGCGTCTCGTACTGCCACACAACGTCTTCTCATGGATATCAGAACATTAGTAAACACTACACGAGGAAGCTAGACGTCGCCACTGCTCAGCAAGAGCATGTTGAAGGTCCTGCAACGTCAGTGGTGGATTCACTTGCTGACGAACACGTCGACCCAGTTCGTCCCAGATGTGTTCAATAGGATTAAGGTTAGGCCTAAGCGACGGCCAATCCAAGACTTGGACACCGGTATTTCTTAAAAAATTCTGGGTAGCAATTGCTGTATGGGGTCGAGCATTGTCTTGTTGAAACGTTAGTCCAGGCCCATGTCTCTGCATAAACGGAAGAAGAACAGGTTGCAAAATCTGATCCCTGTACTGGACAGCATTTAAGTTCCCTTGGACAACAGCAAGAGGAGAACATCCATGTGCACAAAAAGAACCCCAAACCATGACGCTGCTGCCACTAAATCGGTCAACTTCTCTGACGCATACTTGAGCGTAACGTTCACCTCGTCTGCGGTACACTCGGACCCCGCCATCGGCAAATCTCAAAGTGAATCGAGATTCGTCACTAAAGACAACCGAATTTCACTGACTTTGAGTAAATCTTATGTGTCTTGTGGCCCACACAAGTCGGTTACGGCGATGAAGAGGTGTCAATATTGGTCCATTATAGGGCCCTCGAGCTCGAAGACCAGCAGCCTGCAAGCGATTTCGAACAATTTGTGCAGTTACCCTTCCACCAAACATCTCTCTACTTGTGGAGGTTGCAGTGACAAATCTGTTTCTAAGATGACGTAATCGTATTGCTTGATCTTCCTGGAGTGATGTCACACGTGGCGCTCCCGCCCTTGGGCGGTCGGCAATAGTTCCAGTTGAAAATAACAATTTTAATTTGTTTTTCCAGTTCAAGTTACGTGTGCGTGTTCAATATAAGCAAACTTGCATCGATTGACCTCACGAGTTTGTGTTTGCACGTGTTTGTCAGGTTTTTCATCTTTATATGCTCAAAAGTCACGTGATCCACATGACTTTACAATTTTATGAAATTAAAGGCTTGTTACTACTTACTATCATTAGAAACACTTTAAAATTTATTTGACTTACCAGAAAAAAAAATTTGTTGAAATTCATCAGTGTCAAGTTTTTAATTTGGCTGAGTATATAAAGATTATGTTAATTATAAAATGGTGCAATTTGTTGTTTTATTTCTATGTTCATTATTAAATTACTTGATACCCCCAGTAAACAAATAGAAAAACTTAGATAATTTTATACTAGATATCTTGCTTATCAGAAGACAGATATTTCAGCAAATTGTTATAAATATATTTGAGGTGTATTGTTTATATACGCCCAAGCCTGTCAAATTTCAACAATTCCTTTAAATTACTTCATGAGTAAAGGCCCATTTAGAATCTTGTGGATCCCTCAAAGAAAATTATAATCTGATCAGTATGAAATTGTAAACGCTCCTATTACCTACGAAAGAAAAAATATGCAACAACCCTTGTCGACTGCTTGGATGATTTAACTTCTGTGGGCGTATGTTTCGTTGCCTGGCAACCTATCTTTCCTTTAGTATTTTGCTCATTCCAAAGATCTTTTATAAGCCTACGTTCCACTGATCTTAATTGGACTCTGATAATAGGTCAACATCTGATTTACTTTAAACTTGTTCTTTCTTTTGAAAAATAAATTTACAACAATTTCTGATATCATTTTTATACACCTACATTTTCATGTGGAGGTATATTGTCGTCGCCCCTGTCCGTCCACAGTTTGATTGTGGACACTCTACAGGTCACAATTTTGATCTGATTTGATAAAAAATTGAAATAAGGTTTATCTCCAAAAGATCTTGGTTCCATTCAATATTGGCATGTATCGGACCATAATTTCATGGATTAAGGCTCCTGATTATATGAAAAATCATGTTTTTAGCTTGTGGACACTCTAGAGGTCACAATTTTTATACGCCCACAAGTATATTGATTTTCAATGGTTTTGATAATTTGAACAGCTAAATCCATGATGATATTAAATGTTTAGTATACTAAATGTTAGCATGGGCCAAACAAATTCTAATGATTTTCTGATAATTACTTAATGAGTTGTTACTCTTAATCAGATTTTAGTGTATTATAAATGTTTCATTACCGACAAAATTAAAAATATACTCTTGTTGACTGCCCAGACGATTTAGCTGCTGTGGGTGTATGTTTCGTTACCTGGTAACCTGTCTTTTTTATTATTTTCAGAAGAGTATGATGTTTATGGTAGTGAAGAATTAGTATTAAATACTATAGCTAGTATTAATAATCTGTCCTATTATACTATAAAATCCAATGCTGTTACGGCTAAACAGATGGAAATATCACTTGGTAATTATGAAAATAAAGATATTGCTATAATACACTTTCACATTTTTGATGTGATTGCAGTTGATCTTACCTTGTCAGTCCACAATTATCTACTGTCTGAACTGTGGTAAATTTTAAACGGATTTCGTCGATTGTGAACCAACTACTGAATAATTGTTATTAAAAACTTGCCTATGTGTTTGAAATTACCTCCAGTTGAATAAAATCTATTGCACAATTGAATATCCCAACGAAAAAAAGTTCTCTCTTGAAAAGTCAATGTTTTTGCTTGTATTTTCGACTAAGTTCATCACAACATTGTACATGTCACATGATGAGCTAAACCATTCTAATATGTTGAAGGGGGCAATGATTGACAAATTTTGACAATCACAACAACGCGCAACCTTTCCGATCGTCTGAGTTTGGGCAACAAAAATGACAATAAAATTAATTTGGAAACATTAATTGTCATCCCTGTCAATTATATGCAGCTCTGTAGCTAATAGTCCGATTCGGTTTGTTACATAATTCTCATCCGTCTGCTTTTCGGGTAGAAATCATGGTGGAATAAGCTTTTTTTTAAGGTTTTGATGTTTAACCCTTTGAACCCTGAAAATATTTTGGGTGTGGCACACCCCACCCTGACTTTACACCCTGACGTCACTTTGATTGGGACTAGTTAGGTGTGAATTTGATATTATATGTGTTTAAAATTGTGTGAAATGATGAAACAACGATATTTAATCACAATATTTAATTTCATCAGAATCTGAATCATATTCACTTTCAAAGTCGCTCTCATTGCCGTAATCCGAACCATTAATATCGTCGTCATTATCGCTCATTATAAAAGCTAGCGCATCCGTTGTATTTAATCGTTTAGAACACATATTATATCGAATAATTTGCTATTATCTAAATGTAAACAATCTAGAAGGAAGTCACTGTTACCAACAGACCCGGAGCAAACGGTAAACTGTATTTTGATTGGCTAAATTATTATTGTTAAGGCCGCGATTCAAACGACACGCCCCAAGCCGCAAAACCGAGATTTCGGGTATATGCGATACAACGTCAAGCCGGTTTTGCGGCATTTCGGGTTCTAAGAGTTAATGACAAAAAAATAATGTTGACATGGTATGGGAGGCCATTAATCACATGTTCACCTATTTTGCATATTTCCAAGATGGCGGCCATTTTTGGTGGGAAAATGGGAGGGTGTGCTGATATTGATTAAGTAGTCTTCTTTGGTGTCAATATATATGTTTTCAGATTCCACTTCTGCCAGTTACAACTGTGTAAAGTAATCATTAGTTCACCTATTTTGAATATTTCCAAGATGGCGTCAATTTTTGGCGGAAAAATGGGATGATGTGCTGATTTGGATTAAGTAGTCATGTATGGTATCAAGATATATGTTTTCAAGGCACATATTCCATTTCTGCCATTTACAATTGTGTAAAATGATTACATGATCACATATTTTGCATATTTCCAAGATGGCGGCAAAATCGAATGATGTGCTGATATTGATTAAGTTGTCGTCTATGGTATCACGATATATGTTTTTAGGGCGCAGATTCCATTTCTGCCGTTTACAAGTGTGTAAAATGGTCACGTGTTAACATATTTAGAATATTTCTAATATGGCTGCCATTTGTGGCGGACTTTTTCTAAACACATTACTGAAAAGGTTTCTAAATCCAATTCTTCTATGTATAAGCGTATAGCATGTTCCTGGAAGCCAGTGCCGAGTTTTACCCTTTACGTATATTATCCAACAATGAAAATTCCTCATCCAAGTTGACCACTAATATCAATTTTCCAGGAAAATAACACATTTACTTGGTCGATCGCGTTGTAGTAGTTGGACTCAAGTCTGATTTTAAGACTTGGCGGCGCCATCGAGACTTTCATTTTATATTGTCTGTCAGTTATAGATACAAAATTAACGATGGTTAAAAATGTGAGACTTAATACTTTTGAAAAGGTAATTAAAATGTACGATATTAAATATAAAGCGGTATACAAAGAAATAAAAACAAGGACTGCAAATGAAAGAAACCTTTGTGGCATATATTATATTATCAACTGACCCCAAGCTGCGTGTGGAAGGAGTCATTCAGAGGAATGCTTTTGCGTTTGAAAGAAAACTATATCATCGCTTAAACGACTACGTTATCTGTCATTTATGACATCTCTGCCTTCATCATTGGAAGAACTGGTGGCAATGATGTCAAAGTAGCTGGCCACGTCATTGTGAAAGTGGTGACATACTCTATGTTTCCAATGCGACAGCATTCCACATGCTCGTTCCACATTCAGCTTGGAAGTCAGTTGATAACATAATCTATGCAATGAGGGCTTCTTCGCAAGTATTTCATATACAGCCACGTCCCTACCACCTTCAACCATGTTGTCGCCTGGCTTGAACGAAGCTCGGGGCCTACGCTGTTACGACTTTTATGTATATATAGGGAAGATGCTGAACATGTCCGTCAGTTCCAGCTTAGCGTTCAAAGAGGAAACATCAAGAAAACTAAAAATTGTTCTTGATTGTTAGACATTTGGTTGTTCTCTGCTTTGAAAGTGAATGTGGATGATCGAGCATGGCTCAGTCTCTATTCGCGTGGCGAGAGAACGTCTTATGCCTGGTAGGCACATCACAGGAGTGTGGTAAGAACGTATCCCAGTCTGACTGCGAGATCATGGTGGGAACACTTTGCGCTTAGCTAAAGCTTGGCCATGAGGGTAGTAAGATCTTGACTGGAGCGCGCTGAGCGTAGTAAGGGCTTGGTGTGGGCGTGGCAGGAGCATGATCGGTGCGTGTCAATTTCTTGCCACGTTTATTGGCGCAAGCACAACGCTGCCGTTAGGCTCTCTTTGCCGACTGAATAGGCTTTTCTTTCCCAGGAAAATCGATATCAGCTCAGTGGTCATCTCGCTTGAGGAATTTTCATCGTTGGATAATATACCAAATGGGTACGACACGCTACCGGCTTTCAGGAATGTGCTACAAGCTAATAGCCTACGTAGCAGAATTGGACTCTGCGATATCACCTCGGTGGAAGCGGACGTAAAATACAACTAACACTAACTAACTAATTGGACTCTGAAACCTGTAAATAACAACGACAAGTAAATAAATGATAATAATGTGTTTAGAAAACATTCCGCCATCTTGGAAATATGCTAAATTGGTGAACATACGATCATTTTACACAGTTGTATTTGGCAGAAATCGAATCTGCACCCCCGAAAACATATATATTGACACTAAAGACAACTAATTAATCGAAATCAGCACATCGTCCGATTTTCCCACCACAAGTGGCAGCAATATTGGAAATATGATAAAAATGTGAACATGTGATCATTTTACAAGGTTGTAAATGTTAGAAAAGGCCAACGCTTCTGAATAATTTACATATTTAATTCACGTTCCGACTGTTCATGTCAATATTATTCCTGAATAAATTACTTTTTTTTGGTTTATGCGACAGATACTGAAATCTAAACATTGTTGATAAAAACAGTTTGGGGTGTCTAAACATCGTTTATCGTCTTTATAAAAATGTGTTAATTATGCAGACCGTGGGAAAAACTCGTGCAAGTTTCGTGCTAAATTTAACCATTTTCACTGCATCTGTGTAGCATACAATAACTCATATGGCATGGTGCCTTTTTACGGTAATAGAATTCAAAGCGTTGATTGGCTGAGGTATGATCGCGATCTATGAAATGCCATCAGAAAATTACATTCTCTGTGGATTTCAAAATGGAGTTGTACTTGTGATTAATATAGGCCTGTAGTTAATAACTGAGAGTGCAATCATATGGATACATTGCCCTGTGAATTTCAAACCGAATCCGGGATTTTCGGAAATTAATTGTGTTACAGAGACGCAAAATTCTGAACAGTTTTTGCACAACGGAAATAATATTCGAAGAGAAATAGAAAGACAAGGAACTATGTGCCGATAATTAAATCGATGTGCGATATGATTTGTTGTTGATAATAATTTTTGGTATTTGTAAAAAAAAAAAATAATAATAACGTTATATACCTATTCAATGATTCAATGGCCTTGGCTATTAATTTTGCCGAGGCAACTGTAAAATACATCGGCATTTACGGATTTACCCCGGCAACAGCAGATTGCCGAGGTTAATTGACAGGACTGCTTAAGTTCATCGGGAAATATGAAAGAAATGTCGTTCTTTTTGTTCTGCACCTGTGTTCAAAAGAAATAATCCCACCCAACTCTCTAACCAAATAATTAATACAAGACGAAAACAAAATAACGAACTGCGAGCGTATTTATGTTTGTAAACGCCCAAACTCATTACTGGGTCCGAGAGCAATAGCTTATTCATACACAAAATTTGAATTGTCATGAAAGAGCCAAACACCGTTACGATAGACAAGCCTTGCTGAGACCCCCTTCTCGAATGATCTGTCCCGATAAGTGACGTAATTAGCTTCCATTTTTGTATATTTCGATGTCCAAGTTTTTGAAGAGTTCATTTTACAAGAGAGAACTTTTTTATTCGCTGGGATATTTTGTTGATTTTATTAAACCGGAGGTAATTTCAAACACACAGGTAAGTAAAGTCAAGTAGTTTGTTCATAATCGAAGAAATCCGTTTAAAATTTACGATGGTTCAGACCAGGGTTCTTAATCCATTTTGAAATGAACCGGCGACGGGTAGGCCTAACGGATAGTCATCTTTTCAACAACAAACATGTTGGTTTATGCATACTCTATTCACGACAGAGTAATTGCATAATTCACTAATTGCATAACGTATTCGGTATAATAATAGCTGAAACTCTGAATAAACAAGACCTTTATAATTGCATACTTGTATTCATACATCGCTATAATATTGACATTTATAGTCATTATGATTTCAGCAACTTGCATTGCATATTCCTACTTTTGCTTTCATCCAACTAAACGGAAGTTATAAATTAGTAAAAACAACAAGTACATACAAATGTTTTTTTAAATTATATTATTCGTAAGCACATGTTAATATATATAAAAATAACAAAGTATATAAATAACAAAGTAGCACAAATCAGTTTCCGTATATAGTCGGAACTCAGAAATATGCTGTATGTGCGAAAGGTCACGTGGCCAATTGTCGTGATTCAGTTTTGTTTTATTTTTAGTGTTACCAGTATACAATTGTCGGGATTTAATGCAGCAGGAATAGTTCGGATATCTGAGAGGATCTCTTTCTCAATTTCACTGAATATTAAAGAAATAAATTCACCACAATTAAAGTATAATTTTTTTGTCATTTCATGTACTTGCTGTTCTGTCAAATCGTTCAATTATTGTTCATATTTTTCGATGGCAATGTTTCTTTTTGCTATGAAATACGCATTTTGGATTAACGCCCGGTTTGAAATAATTTCTATAGATTTGGGAATTAAACTCTTTGTTCTGCCATCGTCTTTCTTTGCTGCGCTGGTATGATCGTCAGATTGATATGGTCTTTTATTGCCGATAATTTGGTTGACCTATATTGGACGTGGGAGGATCTCCGGCTTTTGGAATTTCCATTGACGACGTGCATGCTTGAAGTTCAAGGTCAACGCCGCCATCACTATCTTCAATTAAATCTCGTTTACGTTTCCTGGTGTCATTCTGCGAGGTGTTCGAGTACTTGGCATGATTACCTCAATTAAGTTGTTTATTTATGAAATAAGCCGAAGGTATTCGTTGTAATGATTGACTCTTTGATGGGTTTCTTAATCGACAAGTAATAATTAACTCTTTGTAATCAGCCGAAAGTAGATTGATTTATGATACCATAGTGGCCGGTTCATTGTTTTACCAATCGGCCTGATAATTAATTCATTGTAAATTGGCCGAAAGTAGATTGATTTGTGATAGCTTAGTGGCTGGTTCATTGTTTTACCAATCGGCTAGATTAAAGATCAATCGGCTAAAGCCGACAAAAAACAGCCGATTAAGATCCCTGGTTCAGACAGTAGGGCTTCCACTCTACAGACTACATGTTTGGAAACTTATGTATGTTTTTTATACGTCCACATTCGTAATTTGGATGTATATTGCCATCGGCCCTGTCTGTGTGTCACCTACAGGCCGCAATTCTTAAATATTGTTTATAGTACATGCCAGGGGCCCAGGGTCATCTACAGGTCGCATTTCGTGATGTATCATCTTGAAACTTTGCGTACTTATTCCTTATACCCTAAGGAATTTTCCTATTGTTTGTGGTGCATGTCCGACCCCCAGGGGCTGGGCCATGCCCATTTTGTTTTTGTGTGTCTGTGTGTTGCCTACAGGCCGCAATTCTTAATCGATTGTCTTGAAAACTTTTCATACTTACTTATTCCTTATATCCTAAGGATGACCTCTATTATTTTTGGTGCATGCCCGACCCCCTGGGACGTTGCATACCTATTCCTTATACCCTAAGGATGATCCCTATTCGGTTTTGGTGAATGCTGGACCACCGGGGTCATTGTAACATAGATAAGCCTATTTCATTTGATAATTTGTTTCACCTTGTGAACGCTCACACAACAAAACTTATCTTCCAATTTGTATTATATGTTCCTTCACAATGTTTGCGTTCTTTTTCTACTTGAGACTCAATGCTACAATTTAAAGACATTTGGTGCTCGGTCATTTTCCTATGCCTCTGCAACACCTTGGAATAATTTGCCATTAAAACTCAAGAGTGCTAAAACATTAAGTTCGTTTAAATTTAAATCAAACCTCAAGACCTATTTCTTCAAACATTGTAATTAGTGAAATTGTGTTATTGAGTGATAGTGTGTGTTCGTTGTGTATTCGGCGCTTTGAGCATACCCCTTTTGTGGTGTGGATTTTAGCTCAATACAAGACCCCTTATTATTTTTATTGTAAAGGCTTCTATTAGTATTACCCACAAAAGAATAAATATGAGACAACCCTTGTTGACGGCCAGGATGATTTGGTTGCTGTGGGCATATGTTTTGTTGCCTGACAGCCTATCTTTCATGCTTTTAATTATGGTACATTCTAAGTATTTCTATATTGGACTAAGAAATAATAATATATTAATGAAATACTGTATATCTTTTTTATCCCCCACCTTTTCGAAGAGAGAGAGAGAAATGGGGTTAACGTCCACTCGACACAAACTAGGTCATTTCGGGACTAACATATGGTTTAATTTTATTTCAATAATTCGCTTGCGCGTAGGGGTCTTTAGCAGTGGGAGGAAACCGGAGGACCCGGAGAAAACCCACGAGGTTGGACAGGCGACCCTACTCCTTGTCACGTACAACCGGGGATTCGAAACCACGCCAGTCAACTCAATGACAGACTCAATGATACAGCGCGCGCACGCTAACCATTCAGCCATCCACCACCCCCCCTTTTTGAAGAAAGCAGGCTGTTTTGTATCAGGTTTTATTAATAACTAGACAGCAAAGATTTACATGTGGGTAACAAGCAAAATGGTGGATTATAACTTTCTACACAGATGTCAAACTAAATCATTTTTAAAAACAAGAGTCATATCCCTTTAACTGATAATGAATGACATTAACCCTATAAACTAGTACACACTCCCCCTAATTGACTGTAAGTCAATAACAAATAATAGTTTATGTTGTCTGAATACATGTCTGGTGACAGACAAGATGAACTGTCCCACTATTGTTTTTGTTAAAATTATTAAGCTTTCATATTTCATATGAAAGCTTATTGTTTCTGTTAAGATTATTATTTTTATTATTATTGTTTTTTTTTTGTTTTGTCCACAAATTGGATTTCTCAGAATCTAACCATAGGATCTTTCTGAAACTTTTACCTATCCCCCCCAAAAATGGGTGGTGGCTGTTGATTAAATATAAATATATTTTCAAAATGTTTTACGAATCCAAAATCACCGAATTTTACGAACGAATGCATTTGACCTACAATGCTGTAACTTTGTGACTATTTGACCTATTTTACTAAATCTTTTTTCTTTGAGTACCTTGGGACAATTACTTCAAATCTGCAGATTCAGATTTTTGAATTTCGGAAATTCGTCGCTGTGATGTCGAACCGGTATTTATGACCAATTTGACAACTTCTTTAATAGTTGTACGATTTTCATGAAATTTAGCATGGAAGTAGATCTTACCGATGCGACTTCAAAAAAATGATTAGAAATTTGCTAAATTATCTCCCCTTAATGAATTTTTTTTTTTAAAAATGATCGAAATATAGGTCAGAATGACCTAAAAAAATTTTTCGCTACTAGACAAGTAATTACTGATTCATATACAAAATATGGTGTTTGTCGATCGAACCGGAAATGCCACAATCTTGAAACGTGAAAAGTCCTAATAACTTTTGCGATATTGCACTTACAGACATGGGAGTTATATTTTCTGAATCCCTGAAGGAATGCCTAAAAAACGTTTAGAGCAGAATTTTGATTTAGGTCAGCTGATGTCCGCCATTTTGAAGTGAGTATGAAAAATAGCAAAAAATCGACATTTACGGTCTTCTAAACAAACACAATAGGGCATAGTATGTTCAATACGTCTCCTATTTCTGAAATTAATACATTTCAGGATAGCCGGGATACGGATCGAATGTTTGGTATATGAATATTTCAAAAATTCGAATTTCGCCTTTGATAATTTCTGTTCCGACAAGGTTGTTTTCGAGTGTAGGCCCGCACATGCGCGTCACAACCCTACTATCGTGCACACCAACTTGAAACTCACCGGGTATCTGGCTTATGGTCTCAAGCACAATTCCAAACAAGAAATTTTAGGGCCCGACCCATGGGGGGACGAGCGGTGGCCATTTTCCCGGAGGTACATACAGTAAAACAAGAAAATAGAGATGGAACTAGGTGTTCGATTTTAATTTGGAGACAATTTTTGCATGCGTCGAGGTCGGAAATGGAGGGTTAGCCGAAGTTTCGAAGAGATAGGTCCATTTTGTAAAATAAATCCCTTCATAACAAACATATTTAGCTGCTTTTGACTTCGCGCATGCGCAACGCTGGAACCAAAGGTACCATGTCTACCAAATTCCGGCTAGGAACTTTTCATGTTGGTACCTATGTGCCCTGAAAATTTCAAGCGATACCTGCATTCCTTCAAGTCGTTTGTTCTTGGCACGGCTCCAGGTCGGCGGTCGTTCTCAGATACGGCTTCTGTAAGGGGAACAAGGGGGAATTTTGCCACGACACCGGAACGGATTGTCCGAGAACCATGAAATTTGGACACAATACGCCTATTACCACCCCGGATTCTGTACTTTACTCCCATTTTGATCCGATTAAAAAAAAAAGAGTTTTAGCCAAAAAAAAAAACGATTTTCGGAATTGAATATTAGTTTTAATTAATTTTGAAATTGCAAATGCAAAGGGATTTTATCGCCTCTTTCGTATGTGATAGGTATTAGTACTATACACATTATCCCTAAAAGACAATTTTTTAAAATGACCGCAACGATGTTTGTGACACTAAAATCCGAAATCGCCTATTTTGACCTTTTTTGACTGCTGAGGCGCCGCGATGATATTTATCACATATTAAAAGGAGAAAATGTTCAGATATCAAGAACAATAAAAAATCGATAAAATACGGCAATTTTTTAAGCAAAAAAAACATTGATAGGTGGGGGTGGGCTTCGAATTTATTTTCAACGTTCTCGAAATTCCAAACTCTTCTATTTTTAATATGTGATAGCTAGAATCCCAAGGTACATTCTGTGCAAATTTGAAGGTAATCGGACCACTGGAACGATGCCTGTGCATTGAAAATCAACACCGGTCGCAAAAATTCATGAACGCTTGTTAATGTATTATGGCCGCCATCTTAGGTCCACCCGACCTCTCGGATCCACCCGACCACACCAAACCACTCCGAAATTCACCCAAAATCAACCACAACTTCGTTTGACTTCGCGCATGCGCCACGCTGGAACCAAAGGTACCATGACTACCAAATTCCGGCTAGGAACTTTTCACATTGGTACCTTGGTGCCCTGAAAATTTCAAGGCAATACATGCATTCGTTCATGTCGTTTGTTCTTGACACGGTTCCTGCTGTTTGTCAATTTACGGATTCTGTAAGGGGAATAAATTGGAATTTCTCTACATGACCGGCACCGATTGTCCGAAAACCATGAAATTTGTACACAGTAAGCCCATTACCACCCCGTACTCTGTGCTTTACTCCCATTTTGATCCGATTAAAAAAAAAAAGAGTTTTAGCAAAAAAAAAAACGATTTTCGGAATTTAGATTTTGTTTTAATTAATTTTGACATTGCAAATGTAAAGGGATCTTATCGGCTCTTCCGTAAGTGATAGGTGTTAGTACTATACACATTATCCTTACAAGACAATTTTTTAAAATGACCGCAACACTAAAAACCGAAATCGACTATTTTGACTTTTTTTGACTGCTGAGGCATCCTTCCTGTGGTCAAAATCTCTGGAATTTCCAGTGGTTGGCTGTGCCGCGATAATATTTATCATATATTAAAAGGAAAAAAATGTCTCGATATTATACTTACTGACATGGGAGTTACATTTTCTGAATCCTTGGAAGGAATGCCTAAAAAACGTTCAGAACAGAATTTTGATTTCGGTCAACTGGTGGTCTCCATTTGGAATTGAATATGGAGAACAGTGAAAAATCCACTTGAACAGACGTGAAAATAAACACAATAGGCCGTAATATGTTCAATGCGTCTATTATTTCTGAAATTAATGCATTTCAGGAAAGCTCGGGATCAAGATCGATTTTTGGGTGTTTGAAAATTTTCAAAATTTCGTATTTCGCCTTTTGACCTTTTATGTGCCGACAAAGTTGTTTGCAGGACAATTTATGCCTTTATTTTTCAAAATTTACAAATTTAACCTAAAGATTCGAACAGCTAAGGTCAATCTGATTCAAAAAATATTAGTTCCGTTCAAAGTTATTTCATTTATTTTTTTGATATTTTCCTGCCACTTTTTAGTTCTTTCCCGCCATTTTCGTTTCATGTTCTCATCCGTCCCGTTTTTAAACGGCTTGATCCATTTTTCTGGAACGGAAAGTCATTCTGATTACAGCAATCGGTTATTTCCCCTTTAGTTTCCAGATTATTTTGTTGCCCGGGTGCAATGTTTCTCACCATATTTAGTTGTAACTTCGCGAATTTTTCACCGATTTTGATAATTATTTTTTGTTGTTCTTTTTTCTTTTAAGATACTTGATATAATCCATGTCACGTGACGATGAATATGAAAGCTTTCATATCTGCATGGGACATTAGCAGATCTAGTTCTTATTATTTTTTTTTTTTTTTTTGTTTTCCACTTGAGCATATCTCAGAAACGACTTGTCGCATCAAAATTGATGTCTTCGGTTTTGTTTGGAAAGTGGGTGTGACTTAAAGATTAAAGCTATTTTGAATGTTCTGCGACAATGTGAAATGTCCGAAATCGCCACAGTTATCGTTTTTTGAAATATTGCCGTAATATTAACAATAATCGTTGGATTTTAACATTTTATACATTTTGACATAGCCAGAAACAAGGCAGATAGCTACATTAGTTTAGATTTTTGATTTTCGATGAATGTTCACAGATATTAGGCACCAAATTTTGAAAATTAAATGTTTTACAAAAAACTTTTTTATTTATGAATATTTTATTATGGCATTTTACTAACTGTTAAAGGGTCGTTTGATTTGAGCAAAAATGTGAACATTTTTTGTCTCGATAATTTTTCTTGGCTGCTATTGGCTAATTCAGTTTATCCGTTCTAGGTTAATTATTTATTGCCTGATTTTTATAAAGCAAAGTTTATATGCTCCACGGTGCAAATTCTCATTTATATATGCCCACATTTTCATGTGGATGTATATTGTCGTCGCCCCTGTCCGTCCATCCACAATTGTTTGTGGACTCTCTACAGGTTACAATTCTTATCCGATTTTGACGAAACTTGAAATATAGGTTTATCCCCAAAAGGTCTTGGCTACTTTCGATATTGGCATATATCAGATCGAAACTTCATGGATTATGGCCCCTGATTGTACGAAAAATCACGTTTTTAGCTTGTGGACCCTATAGAAGTCACAATTTTGAAACGATTTTGATGAAACTTGACATGCATGTTTATAACCCAAAGATCTTGGTTATCGGAATGTAACTTCCTGAATTATGGCCCCTGATTGTCCGAAAAATTGCCTTTTTTAGCTTGTCCCTCTGGAGGTCACAATTATTATCCGATTTAAAAAAAATGTTTGATTATATCACCGTTGGCGTTACACCGTAAGGAAGGTTGTGTTCGAATTTCGTGAAAATCGGACCAAAATTGTCGGACAAAATGGTCGCATTTTGTTACGTGGATAGTGTAAAAATATGGTATATCAAGGTTGCGGACCCTGTTGTAGAGGTCACAATTTTAATTTGATTTTGATGAAACTTGAAATGCATGTTTATAACTCAAGATCTTGGTTCCTTTCGATATTTGCGCATATCGCATCGTAATTTCCTGAATTGTGAACCCTGATTTTCGAAAAATCGCCATTTTTAGCTTGTGGTCCCTCTGGAGGTCACAATTATTATCCGATTTAAAAAAACATTTGATTATATCACTGTTACACCGCAATGAAGGTCGAGTTCGAATTTCGTGAAAAATCAGACCAAAATTACCAGACAAAATGGCCGCAGCTTGTATACGAATAGTGTAAAAATATGGTATATCAAGGTTGTGGACCCTGTAGAGGTCACAATTTTAATACAAGATCTTGGTTCCTTTCGATATTTGCACATATCGAATTGTAACTTCATGAATTATGGCCCTTTGATTGTAGGAAAAATCACTTTCTTTTTAGCTTGTTCTCTATCCATCTCTCGAAAATGTGGGCGTATCCTGCTTGGCAGCCGCTGGTTTTTTATTACCGGTAAAGTTTTCTATCGGCACTGGATGTGACGCAATTTTGCTAAAATCGCTGATTTTGACGAGTTTGAACATCTTTTCGCTAGCAAATGTTAATTTTTGCAAATCTGATAGATCAAGATAAATGCCCCTACATAAGGCGAAAAAAATCTTGGACTCTTTTTTTTAATTTTGGTTTTGTATTTGTGCTATATCGATTTAAAGGTGAAAAAAGGTGTAAAAATGAGCTATTTACAACCCATTCAGGCTTTTCATATTTTAAAATATTTCTTCGTAACTTTCATAAACTTGTAGCATTAATCCATACGAAGAGAATCTATCTCAAAATTAGTTTGTAATATGATCAGTTGCCGAGAAATGTTCAATTTTGCATGAGTCACTTTTTACGCTATTTTGCCTGTAAAAGAATCAATTATTATTGGATTTTCATAACAGTGACACCATTTGATGCGTAAAGTCAATTGTAACTAGTTCAAACCACTTTAATATTTTCAGTGTCACCGGAAATGACGTAATTTTGGCAAAAACTGTATTTATAGCCATCGAAACAAATAATTTATTCAAATGAGTCGTATTTGTTATTTTTTTAAAATGTTGATATTTGATTCCGATCAACAAATAGAATGAACCCATACGATCATATAAATATCAAAAAACGGTTTCTAACTTGTTCAGTTGCGGAGAAATATTCGATTTTCAACAGGTCACTTTTAAAGGTTTTTGGTCCTTAAAAGTGTTAATTATTATTCGATTTTCATAAAATCTTCACCATGTGATACCTAATGCCATTTACAATTTCATATACTCAGCCAAATTAAAAACTTGACACTGATGAATTTCAACAAATTTTTTTTTCTGGTAAGTCAAATAAATTTTAAAGTGTTTCTAACGATAATAAGTAGTAAAAAGCCTTTAATTTCATAAAATTGTAAAGTCACGTGGATCACATGACTTTTGAGCGTATAAAGATGAAAAACCTGAAAAACATGTGCAAACACAAACTCGTGAGGTCAATCAATGCAAGTTTGCTTAAACTGAACACGCACACGTAACTTGAACTGGAAAAACAAATTAAAATTGTTATTTTCATCTTTGTTAGAAAATGCTGTGCCTTTCAAATGTAGAACGTCTACGTGCTATAGGTAGGCTCTATGCTGGTCAGTCTGTGGTCACTGTTGCAAGAGCCATTAATTGTTCACGGCAGACAATAATTAATCTTAGAATGAGAGTGCTTCAAACTGGAAATATTTCCGACCGCCCAAAGGCGGGAGCGCCACGTGTGACGTCACTCCAGGAAGATCAAGCAATACGATTACGTCATCTTAGAAACAGATTTGTCACTGTAACCTCCACAAGTAGAGAGATGTTTGGTGGAAGGGTAACTGCACAAACTGTTCGAAATCGCTTGCAGGCTGCTGCTCTTTGAGCTTGGAGGCTCTATATTGGACCAATATTGACACCTCTTCATCGCCGTAACCGACTTGCGTGGGCCACAAGACACATAAGATTTACTCAAAGACAGTGGAGTTCGGTTGTCTTTAGTGACGAATCTCGATTCACTTTGAGATTTGCCAATGGCAGCGTCCGAGTGTACCGCAGACGAGGTGAACGTTACGCTCAAGTATGCGTCAGAGAAGTTGAGGCGGCAGCGTCATGGTTTGGGGTTCTTTTTGTGCACATGGACGTTCTCCTCTTGTTGTCCAAGGGAACTTAAATTCTGTCCAGTACAGGGATCAGATTTTGCAACCTATTCTTCGTCCGTTTATGCAGAGACATGGGCCTGGACTAACGTTTCAACAAGACAATGCTCGACCCCATACAGCAATTGCTACCCAGAATTTTTTAAGAAATGCCAGTGTCCAAGTCCGGGATTGGCCGTCGCTTAGCCCCGACCTTAATCCTTTTGAACACATCTGGGTCGACGTGTTCTCAGCAAGTGAATCCACCACTGACGTTGCAGGACCTTCAACATGCTCTTGCTGAGCAGTGGCGACGTCTTCCTCGGGTAGTGTTTACTAATGTTCTGAGATCCATGAGAAGACGTTGTGTGGCAGTACGAGACGCTAGAGGAGGCCACAACCGTTACTAAACACTTTATTCCGATTGTTCTCCAAGTCTGTGACATCACGAACGTTATCAATGTCAAGGACTTGCACCGAGACGTAATCTTGCTTTCTGTTGATGTCAAGGTCGTCTGTGCACAACATAACACTAAAATAGTTGCCTTAAACCAAATATTAAAAATCTAGTCCCAAGTGTCAAGTTTTTAATTTGGCTGAGTATATAAGTAATTTAAGATTTTCATTATCACCGGAAGTAATTCTTCATTTAGAAGGATATTTAAGGATATTACCGGAAGTAATGTTATTTTGTCAAAAACTGTATATTTAGCTTCTAAACCAAATATTTGTTTGAAGTAAGTGATATTCATTATTCGTATAAAATTATGATATTTGTTTCTAATGGACAAATAATATGAATCAATGCGGTGAAATAGATATCAAAAAAGTGTTTCTAATACCTTCCCTTACCGAGAAATAACGAGTTTTGTCAGCATCACTTTTTAAGATTTTTCACATTTTAATTTCAGTTTATGGATTCTAAGTTAAATATTTATTGCCTGATTTGTATAAAAGAAAAGTCCATCTGATTTGTATAAAAGAAAAGTCCATATCATATGGACTTTTCTTTTATACAAATCAGGCAATAAATATTTAACTTAGAATCCATAAACTGAAATTAAAATGTTGTGCGAATTCTCAACTTTTTTATACCAATAAAATGTTTGGTCCGCTCTGGAAGTGAAATAATTTTGTCCAAAACTTCAATTTTGACAGTCGAAAGGCCTTTTCAAATGCAAATATTAATGGTTACAAATCTCAAAGATCAAGATAAATGCTCCTACTAAAGACGCAAAATATGTCCTCCTTATTTATTTAAATTTCGGTTTTGTATTTGTGCCATTTTGATTTACAGGTAAAAAAAAATTTAAAAATGAGCTATTTACAATGTATTCAGGCTTTTTATATTTTGAAATATTTCTTGACAACTCTCATAAACCTGTAGCATTAAATTATCCATACGAAGAGAATGTATTTGAAAATTAGTTTGTAATATGAGCAGTTACAGAGAAATAGGAAATAATGCATGCGTCACTTTTCACGATATTTTGCCTTTAAAAGAGTCAATTATTATTCGATTTTCAATTTGTTTTTACCATTTGATGCCTAATGCCAATTTTGATTAGGTCAAACCAATTTATCATTTTCACTGTCACCGGAAATGATGTCATTTAGGCAAAAACTGAAAAACTGTTTTTAAAATTATGATATTTGATTCCAATCAACAAATAGAATGAACCCTTACGATCGTACAGATACCACAAACTGGTTTCTAACTTGTACGGTTGCAGAGAAATAGACGATTTTCTACAAGTCACTTTTCAAGGTTTTTGGTCTATTAAAGTGTCAATTATTATTCGATTTTCATAAAATTTTCACCATGTGATGCCTTATGCCATTTATAATTTTATAGAACTAATTTCACATTTTCATTATCACTGGAAATAATGTCAATTTGGCAAAAACTGTACTTTTAGCCTTCAAAACAAACATTTTTTTTAAATTGCTGGATTTGGTTGATTCTGCGTTCATTTTATAACACGTGTGCAATGCTTGTGTAGAAATGTGTTTAATGGTTTCATTAATAAAACACGACACAAAACATGGTCAGACGAGACAGATGGTGAAGACAGAAGTATGGGTGATAAGGAAAATACCAGAAGGGTACATGGAGGGCACAGAGGATTTGTGAAGAAAACTGTATCGAGTGCCAATGAATTGTTAGTATCAATCACAACATCCCGAACTTCAACAGACTGACCTTTCTTCTCACAAGTTTATGGTGTTCGCATATATCTGTAAGGTATTCATCTTTCCGTCGGTTACGAAAATGATTAAGAACATTTATGAGATACTTCCGTTGTTCTAAAGGATCAAGTTTATCTTCCAAAATCATATTTCAGTTTCAATATCATTTTCATCAATGCAGTCCAAAATGTTTTCTTCATCTAAATTTCTAAGGACATCTACCTAATCTGTTTAAAACCTTGCAGTCTTTCACTGACATTTTCGTCACCGTCTGAACCAGATCGATGACTGATTGATGCTAACAATTCATTGCCACTCGATACGATTTTCTTCACATGTACCCTTCTGGTCTTTTCCTTATCACCCATACTTCTGTCTTCACCATCTGTCTCGTCGGGTTTTATTAAAAACCAGACAGCAAACATTTACATATGCAGGCCTCGAAATTAACGGCGTCCACCGCGGCCATTGCCAAGGCTGCCCTTTCAATTGGCCGCCGTGCCCTCAAAATCTTCACTTTCTCCACGGCCACTTAGCAGGGATGCCCCTTTCTGATCCAGTAAATAAAATGTCTACCTGAGCCACAGATCTGGCCAATTACATATCGTTTTTGCCCCTATTCAAATCGCCATACTAATTAACAATGTATACCAGTATGCTCGTCTCGATTTTCGAGTAATTAAACGTGTTCAGAAAGTTCGACAATATCGCCGCGTGAATAGTCTCGGAGAACTGCATTCGGCCAACCGCGGGGGCCTGCGATACATAATAGTGTAAGGGAACCAGAATAAGCCGAGGTTGGCCGAATATGAAGACGTATGTCGAAACGCGTGCGCATTCGCACTACACGCAAAACAAAAACCTACAAGATAAACCTGCGGACAAGACAGAAAATAAGCATAGCACCGAATAAACAAATATCAAATCAAGTGAATGGATCCGGTTGATAATACACATGTAGGGGCCCACATACTATGGAATAAGTTACACTGTATTTGATTGGATGAATTCCGCAAAATGGCGCGTGTAGCAGTCATTTCGGCTAATGAGAAAGCATATTATAAACTGTAAGACAGTCGCTAATATTCAACCGCGAACCTGAATAATCAATATTTTCATTGGCTAAAATTATAACACATGTCATTATTCAAGTATTACCCAATCATATCTTGTGTAATAAATAACGCACGCCTTACAAAATGGTGAGCTATGCAGGGACATAGGTAAATTCGCGTACCGGTCAGCCTAATTTATTGATGTTCAAGGAAAGAAGTGGTCCCGTTCGTTCGTTTCTGGAGTTTAACAAACGAACGGGACCACTATTTATTTCCTTGAACATCAATAAGGCCACCTAAAAAAAAATAGTTGGTGATCGTCCTTTTTTTTTCAAAAAATGTGGGAGGGAGGGAGGTTTTTATTTTTATTTTTTTTAAATGAATATACAGAATAAGCAATATACTTCAGGAATATTAACCTTTTATTTCATGTCAACACACAACTCATCTGCATGTAAAGCCTCTGATCGTCATTTGAATTGTTCAGATTAATTATTTAAACTTTAGATATTCCGGCTTGGATTCAATCAGATAGTATAAAGAGATTTATAACTGAACACTTAGGCCTATGGCCATAGGTGGTGCTGACTGGTTTAATGTTGCAGGATATCAAATGTTGCAAAATTTTCAATTCATATCATTCTTTTGACTGATATTCTGTGTAGACGTTCAACTTTCATAATATTGTGTTTTGCGAAAAGTAAGACCAGAAGAACCCGTAAATTGTGTGAAGAAAAAACCGAAAAAAAAACCTTTTTGCATAATGACTTACGATCACTAGATCTAATGATCAGTCGATTTAGTCATTCATACCACCAATGGCCATTCCGAAAAATCTGTTATTACATTTATTCGAGAGACTGTTCCATGTCATTCAGAATCGGCGCGACGTATTCCCATCTTAACATATAGGCCTAGTTCCAGGTTGTGTGCTGTACGCGTGCAAACGAAAATGTCGGCCATAAATTGCTGCCGTTAACAGGTCGCAATTTGTTTATTTCATTCTGTCCTACGCACTTTAAGAGTATTGGAACACGTGTCAATAGTTATATCCACTTCATCAATTTTTGCGCTTAGGAATTTCTTAGTCTGGCTATATTTTGTAACTTTAACCATTGGTTTTAAACATCGTAAGAAGGTAAATTTTGAAAATAAAAAATAAAAAAAAATTCTGGTCGGGTAGAATTTTCTGGGCGGGCGGGGACGATCACCAACTAACTTTTTTTATGTCGCCTAAATTAGGCCGACCGGTACGCGAATATCTTATCTCGACTCGACTTTGGTGGGTATTCCCAGCACTTTCACGTTCGATGATATTGTCGAAACCATCTATAACTCAACAAGCGAATCAAATTTCGTCTAACTGGAATGTTTCCATTGTATTGTAACATATGAATACGGAAAATTTATATCAAAATATGGTTATTTCATTTTTTAAAAAGTTAAACAAAGAAGCCACTTGTTACCAAATTTTAGTTTGTTATTAAATTTATTCAATTAAATATTATTCTAACCAATAATATAACTAGATTATTTATAATTCTAAAAATGGTACACAACCCTAGCTCAGACTATATTGGTATTATGCCAGACCACTTTGTGTTTTGAAACCCACTTTGTGTTTACCGCACATGATTGCCAGAGTGGTGGCAGGAGAAACAAGGAATCAATCAATTCAACACGGCCTTATTAAAGTACACCAGCAATTTAAACAATGTCTTACTACACATCATATTTTTTAGTTCCCCCCCCCCCCCATTTATTTTCGGTGATTTATTCGGGAATATTATTGACGTGAACTTCCACGTCAGTATGTGAATTAGATATGAAAAATTTTCTGAACGGTGCACTGTTTGTCGTTATTTTTGTATATTATAATTATACAAGATTCTCCACAACAAGTTACCAAGAATTATTTTTGTTGAGAAGTCTGTTTTTATCAAAGGGAATGGAATGGAAGCTTGCAATTACCCTATTCCCTGTCCCGTTTGTTTCAAATTGGATTAATAACCCTGTTTTGCACTTTAATACAAACGTTGTAATGTCAGAGTCCTTTAGTACACCACATACTTATCCTTGATTAAGTCGGTTATAAAGAAAAACACATTTTTGCCTCGGTGCGCTGCTGCTGAAAACTTTTTTGGCCTTGATGCCCCAATCATTGGCCTTGGTGCCCCTAAATTTGGCCAAAAACCCGAGGCCAAACTGGCAGTGCCCTAAAAAGATTAGAATTCGAGGCCTGCATGTGGGTAACTAGAACTTTCTACAGGAGTTATCTCCCTTTAACTGGGAATGAATGACATTAACCCTATAAATTAGTACACTATTAGGGTGACCCACCATAAATAAATATCTCCAAATATCTCGACAATTACCCCACAATATTTATATATATGCCAAGCCTCAAATCAGTTTCACACAATTATAGTCACTAAATAAACGTTCATGTTGTACTTAATAAGCTATGACCATTAATCATCTATAAATAATAGACTGAAAACTGGTTCCAAGTGTCGTCCATAACATCCAGACACTTTTGAGTAAAAGATACGTTACATGCCCTTGTTTTGAAATTAGTCTCGCTTAACCAGTCTATCGACCATTCTACGTCTGATTGACAGGTCGGGATAATCAAGACTACTTTTTTTACGAAACATAACAGAAAGCTAGAACAAGAAATTGAATTTAGAAATAAGCACGTTAGCTAGCTCAACAATTGTTTTAAGAAGCTTGTAAAAGTAAAATGAAACTACTGCTAGTATCATGTTCCTGTCTAACCCGAGTGTTTCAGAGATATTATTTGTACTAAACCAAAAGATGCCGCTCTTAACGGTACAGTTAATGATAAAGCGATTTAAAAAATGAAACGAACGTAATTTCTAAATCTGCTGTAATAACTAAGAAGCTTAATTTTACTGCTATTCAAAACTGTCAACAATAAATTTTTTACGGCTGTAATAGTTGATAGATTTGTAGAGAATTGCATGTGCCATGGCTATTTATAGTATCATACTGTCAGAAAGTTGGTCTCGACACGGTGAATGTGCACGCTTCAGTGGTAGTCTAGAACTATCAGCGGTGGGCTGTATTTCTGAAGAGTGCATGGGTCACCCTAACACTATTAAAATGGTCTGTCTGGCCATCACACTTTTTGGGACACACTATCTTGTAATTGATCTAGAATGTTTGTCCTCTCATGAAGTCGATCAACCCATGTTTGAAAATTGTGTATTAAAGAATAGGGTCATGAGAAATTTCTATCAGTTTTTATACGCCCACATTTTCATGTGGATGTATTATGTCGTCGTTTCCCTTGTCCGTGTGTCCAGTCAAATCAGACTGAAACTACCCGACAAAATAGACACTTCTTGTACGCAGTTAGTATAAACGTATGTAATACCAAGGTTGTGGACACTCTACAAGTCACAATTTTTTATCTAATTCTGATGAAACTTAAAATATATGTTTATATCCCAAAGATCTTGGTTCCTTTCATTTTGACCGTAACTTCATGAATTATCAACCCTAATTGTATGCAATATTGTGTTTTTAGCTTGTGAACCCTCTGGAGGTCTCTTGCAAAATGTGGGCGTATCTTGCGTGGCAACCACTTATTAATTTTTGATTTTAAATTTTCGAGTTAATCCATTTTGTCACAAGGCTACAACCATATAATCCTTATATAATTTATTTTACAAAAGACACTTTCATTGTTAAACTTTTTTTGGTAGCCTTATTAAAGACAGTATCATCAAAGAACATGGAAGGTATGGTAGAAACTGCTAGAGTATTTGGTAATTTAACAAGGCACAGAGAAGTTAGGGATTTCCTATCTACAAACAAAGGTGCGTTAAATTTTAATTAAACAATTCATTGAAAATAATTAATATTAAAGGAGCTAAATCGCTAATATTTGGCACCTACAAATTGACACAAATGGGTCGCAACGTATATAATAATGTAATATGAATGTAAATAAACTGATTTACATTAAGTTTAAGTTTATTACATTTAATATAGCGCTCATTACTGCAATACATGCATTCAATGGCACTGTACAATCAAAATAAATAATTTAGTATGTACAACTTGTACAGTACAAGAATATAAAATATAGTATATTAATAATTAATTCTTGAAGGTCCTTTGGAAAAGATATGTTTTAAGTGATTTCTTAAAACTATCCTGAGAGTTAGAGTTTTTTAAGCTGTCGGGAAGATCATTCCATAGCCGCGGACCGGCAACACTGAAAGACCTATCCGCAAATGTTTTTCTTTTTGTGGGTGGAACGTATAGTGACTGACTGTTGGAAAATCGTGTCGAATATCGGTTGGGATTGGGTTTAAGTAAATCTATCAAGTACTGGGGAGCAAGGTTATTTAAGCACTTATATATTAGAAGCAATAGTTTATATTCTGCACGAGCATGTATAGGCAAAAAATGAAGTTCTTTCAGAGCATCTGTTGAACTTGAATATTTTGACTGTCCGAGGATCATTTTTGCTGTGAGGTTTTGTATTCTTTGAAGCGGTAACAAGGTATTTTTTGGCAAATTGACATAAAGGCTATTGCAGTAATCCAGATGCGAAAAAACCAGAGCATTAGCAAGTTTTAAACGAGAATTTCTATCAAGGTAGCGGTTTATTTTCTTGATATTGAATAGTGATATTGCAGCGGTACGAGATTTTATTGCGATATGTTTTTTGAGACTGAGGTTTTCATCCATTGAGACACCAAGAATCTTAACACGGTTTGATCGTGTGACAGAAACATCTCCAACTTTAATCTCTGTTGTTGTAAATTTTTGTAGAGTTCTGTTACTACCAAAAACTATAAATTCTGATTTATCATCATTCATTTTAAGCCGGTTGCTAAGAATCCAATGTTTAATGTCATCCATCGTGGAAGATAAACGCGAGATTGTTTCCAATTCCGATGTAATGTCGCCAGCTTTAAAACTACCGTAGATGTTATGATCATCGGCATACCCAACGGGATTAAGGTCATCCTTAACACTGTACTGCAATGTGCTAGAATAACGTGAAGAAAACTGGACCGTTTATACTACCTTGAGGAACAGAAAAATTTATATCGACTGGTGTCGAGTTAGTTTGGTTGATGTTAACATTCAATCGTTTCCGTTTTTACTCTTAATTTCAAAGCAGTTATGTTCGGCGAAATACGCCAGAAGTCACAATCCATTGGCAATCTCTAGCGTCTGGTTATTCCAGTCTACACCGATAGTATTTATTGCGCATGTTCTCTAGATAAGAATATGGAGTCACCTTTTGTGGAAAATGTCTAACCTTGTTCTTCGAGTCATTTGTTACAAATTGCGCTGAAACGCATTATGGTACACGATTCGTGTACCAATCGTAAAATGTTTATTTTGTCTTAAATATTGGATATCAGAAGCCCATCTTTTTCCGGTAAGATCACAACACCAATGTTGATTAAAATTGACAAATAATTTGTGTTTTCATTGTCAAAGGTTTTGGATGATATTATTGAGTTAGAGACTTAGCTACTTTAAACTCAAGTTCATTGCACTAGTGATGAGATCAAAATTATTATAAGAAAATAAATACATATATCTTTCAGTAGCATGGAAAGACGAAAGGTACAATAATAAATAGAATACAATATAAAAAAAAAACATTTGTATTTAATTCTTTATAATGAAATGTTGGATAAAATGATGGTTTTTATACGGCCACATTGAAATGTGGTCGTATATTGTCATCGCCGCCGTCTGTCCGTACGTCGGTCCGGCGTCCAAAATTGCTTGTGGATGCTCTAAAGGCTAAAGTTAATATCTGATTGACTTTAAATTTATACACAGTGTTTAAGGTCATGAGATGAAGAAGCCTATTGATTTTTAGCGATATTTGATTATTACTGCCAGTGTTATGGCCCTTAATCCTTTTGAAAAATCTTGTGGAGGCTCTAGAGGCTAAAATTAATATCCGATTGACTTTAAATTTATACATAGTATTTACATGTAAGGTCATGTGGCGAAGAAGCCTATTGATTTTCAGCGATTTCAGATGATTACTGCCAGAGTTAAGGCCCTTGATCACTTCAAAAAATCTTGTGGACGCTCTAGAGGCTAAAGTTAATATCTGATTTGACTTTAAATTTATACACAGTGTTTAAGCTCATGAGACGAAGAAGCCTATTGATTTTCAGCGATTTCTGATAGTTACTGCCAGAGTTGTTGCCCTTGATCACTTTGAAAAATCTTGTGGAGGCTCTAGAGAGGCTAAAGTTAATATCCGATTGACTTTAAATTTACTCACAGTGTTTAAGTGCATTTGACGAAGGACCCTATTGATTTTCACTGATTTCCAATAATTACTGCCAGAGTTATGGCCCTTGATCACTTTGAAAAATCTTGTGGACGCTCTGAGGCCAAAGTTAATATCTGATTGACTTTAAATTAATACACACAGTGTTTAAGGTCACGAGACGAAGAATCCTATTGATTTTCAGTGATTTCGGATAAATACTGCCAGAGATATTGCCCTTGATCACTTCAAAATATCTTGTGGATCCTCTAGAGGCCAAAGTTAATATCCGATTGACTTTAAATGTATACACAGTGTTCAAGGTCATGAGACGAAGAAGCCTAATGATTTTCAGCAATTTCTGATAATTACTGCCAGAGTTATGGCCCTTGATCACTTCAAAATATCTTGTGGATCCTCTAGATGCAAAAGATAATATTTTATTGACTTTAAATATTTACACAGTGTTTTAGGTCATGAGACAAAAAATCCTATTGATTTTCAGCAATTTTGGATAATTACTGCCAGACTTTAAATTGATACGCAGTGTTTGAGGTCATGAGACGAAGAATCCTATTGATTTTCAACAATTTCCAATAATTACTGCCAAAGTTATGGCCCTTGATCACTTTGAAAAATCTTGTGATGCTCTAGAGGCTTATGTTATCATCCGATTGACTTCAGATTGATACACAGAGTTTAAAGTCTTGAAACTAACAAGTATATTGATTTTCAATGAACTTGAACAGTTAAATCCATGATATTAAATATTTCATATACTAAACGTTAGCATGGGGCAGAAATTTATGAAAACCAAACAAATTCTAATGATTTTCGGATAATTACTTAATGAGTTGTTACTCTTAATCAGATTTTAGTGTATTACAAATGTTTCATTACTGAAAAAGTAAAAATATGCGTCAACTCTTGTTGACTGCCTGGACCATTTAGCTGCTGTGGGCGTATGTTTCATTGCCTGGCAACCTATCTTTAATACTGTATTCTATTTATTATTGGATATCAAATTTTATTTTAATATCAAATGCATCATTTTGACATGCTCAAAATTGATCCCATCAAACTGTCTGTAATTGGGTTGTGTTACCTGTTTCTTTTTATAATGTGGACGTACATTGCCGTCGCCCCTGTGTGTGTGTGTCTGTATGTCGCCTACAGGCCACAATTCTTAAGTGATCATCTTGAAACTTTACATACTTATTCCTTATACCCTAAGGATGATCCCTATTGTTTTTGGTGCATCCCCGACCCCCAGGGGCAGAGCCACGCCCATTTTTTGTATTTCTTTGTTTGTCATCTTCAGGCTGCATTTCCTAACGTATCATAATGAAACTTTGCATACTTATTCTTTGTACCCTAAGGAACATCCCTATCGTTTGGGGTGCATGCCCAACCCTCAAGGGCAGAGCCACGCCCATTCTCTTTTTGTGTGTCGCCTACAGGCCACAATTCTTAAGTGATCATTTTGAAACTTTAACACTTATTCCTTATACCCTATGGCGGCTATGGCGTGCACGTAAAAGATCCCTTGACAGTTGGAATTCGATATAAGAGTAGGCCGTAGTGCCGCTGTCCGGGCAAAATTACCCTCATAGCACACTGTATGGCGTATGCCCGTCTTCATTAGCCCAGTTCGGAGCAAAACAGTAGGACGTTAAACCCCATTTCATTTCATTTCATTTTTTGGTGCATGCCCGACCCCCTGGGACAGAGCCACGCTCATTTCTTGTATTTATTTGTTTGTCATCTACAGGCTGCAATTCTTAACAGATCATTTTGAAACTTTGCATACCTATTCCTTATACCCCTATTGTTTTTTGGTGATTGCCCAACCCCCAGGGGCAGAGCCACACCAATTTGTTCTTTATGTCTCTGTGGGTTGCCTAAAGGCAACGATTCCTAATGGATTGTCTTTGGACTTGGGATATGTATCCCGCCCCCCCAGGGCAGAGCGACGCCCAATTTTTGTGTTTATCGTTTACAAGCCGGAGTTCTGAATGGACCAACTTTGTACTTGGCATATGTATTCCTTATAGCATAAGGGCATCAACTATTGATTTTGGTGAATGCCCCCACCCCCAGGGCAGAGCCACGCCCAATTTTTGCCTTTAACGCCCTAAGGCCACAATTCTGAATGGATTATCTTGGAACTTGGAATACTTATTCCTTATACCCTAAGGATGGCAACTATTGATGTTGTCATTTCAATAACAGGGTGGTACCTATTTATATTGTTCCATATCCAACCCACAGGGGCAGAACCACACCCATTTTTTGTATTTATCGTCTACAGGCTGCAATTCTGAATGGATCATCATGGAACTTTGCATATTTATTCCGTATACCGTAAAGACAGCAACCACACCCATTTTTTGTATTTATCGTCTACGGGCTGCAATTCTGAATGGATCATCTTGGAACTTTGCATATTTATTCCGTATACCGTAAAGACAGCAACTATTTATTTTGGTGCTTGCCCCGACCTCCTGAGGCAGTGTCACGCCCACTTTTTTGTTAGTATTTTGCCTCTTATCATATTACAGCCATTTCATATTTCATTCTCTTCATTTTAAAAAGTACCATATCAATCAATGCTGGAATGTGGACGTATATTGCAGCCTTAGCGATGCTCTCGTTATTTGAAGTTTCTCACATGGAAATATGGACATTGTAATCACCCTTTCCGTCTTTCGTTTGGCCATTGTAATGTGATAATGTCGATACAGTCTATAATAGGGATTGGCAATGCAAGTATCTCGTTATGTCACACATAACTTCCGGCTTCCTCTTAGCTCTATGGAATACAATTACTGTTTTTTACTGAGCGACGTTTCGACTAGGCTTCTCTAGTCATTATCAAGCTCAGTAAAAAGCAGTAATTGTATTCCATAGAATTGTGACCTGTATACTCTAGTTCAATTACTAAATGCCATTGAAACAGTTCCTCTTAGCTGTTGTTGTTGGTTTCACCGTTCACCTAGAAGACATGTTTGCCATGCTGATCATACTTGAATAAACTTATATGCCTACATGGTATAGTCTTTGTTCAGTCAAGGTAACTTAACATCCATGACTTCTTGTCAACACACTAAAGGTTACAGTTTTTATACACCCACATGGAAATGTGATCGTATTTATTGCCGTCGCATTCGTCTGGGGGTCAGTCCGTTGTCCACACTTTCTTGTGAACACTCTACAGACTACGTACAGTTATCGTCTGATTGTTTGAAATTGGTATATGTTGTTTACATTACTGAGATGAAGAATCCTGTGGCCCTTTTTATAGTCTGGTGGCTGAAGGGGGGGGTTGATTGGATAATCATCAAAGAAGCCGCCACAGCTGTACGCGTGTTCATTTAACACGTGAATTAAAACGAATACACACTTGACATACACAGCTCAGGTCATGATCCAGAATGCCAATTGTTATGCAAGATGAATGACCGGTCGTCCCGCTGCGAGCGAAGACAAAAAACTGATTTCGCCGAGAATTTTAAGAAATAGGACAGATTTAAGAATACGGTACTCTTACAAATACAAAACGTTCAAATACAGGTGTTTTAAAATGTTTTATTGCTATTTTGATCTTCTGTGTCGATAGATAGTATATTTATAGACTCATTTTTGTGAAAATCTCAATTTCGTTCAAAATCAATATTTTCACTTATTTTGTCTTTATCTCATTATTGATTCTGGCGCACCCCGGCTCATTTAGATGCGGCCGGTCACATATTATTAAATCAACGTTACACCCTAAGGACGGCTAAGTTCGAATTTCATGAAAATCGGCCCAAAACTGAAAGACCAAAATGGCCGCCCTTTGTTCTCAAATAGCGTAAAAATATGGTATATCAAGGTTGTAGACACCATAGAGGTTACAATTTTAATCCTATTTTGATGAAACTTTATAAGTTTATAACCCAAAGATCTCGCTTCCTTTCGATATTCGCGCATATCGGACCGTAATTTCCTGAATTATGGCCCCTGATTGTACAAGAAATATCGTGTTTTTAGCTTGTGGATCCTATAGAGGTCATAATTTTTATCCGATTTAAAAAAACGTATTCAAATATACTATCTATCGACACAGAAGATCCAAATAGCAATAAAACAATTTTAAAACACATGTATTTGAACGTTTTGTATTTGTAGGAGTACCGTATTCTTAAATCTGTCCTATTTCTTAAAATTCTCGGCGAAATGAGTTATTTGTCTTCGCCCGCAGCGGGACGACCGGTCATTCATCTTGCATAACAATTGGCATTCTGGATCGTGACCTGAGCTGTGGATGTCAAGTGTGTATTCGTTTTAATTCACATGTTAAATGAACACGCATACAGCTGTGGCGGCTTCTTTGATGATGATCCCGTTTTCAATTTCAAACAGCCAGGAATTGGGCTCCATGGTTAGATCTGGACCCTCAAGTTGTGTGCCTCACCGATTTGATCTTTTGAGTTCTCCAGCCCGCTGTCTGCTTGCTCATGCGTAGTGACGCTAGTTATCTAGGTCAGGCGAGTGAGTGCCACATTACAGCTTGCAAACCTTGAGAAGAGCGGTAGCATTTGTTTAAAACCAGCATTATTTTTGTGTACAATTCGTATCCCTGCAGAGGTAACATTTGTTTTTACAGGTTGTTTGTGTACGACCTGCGCTAACTGTTCTGATTTCCTCAATTGTTCTGCATGTGGTTGTTTTATTATCGTAACTTCGTGTTTTCGCCATGACTTTTTCTCGTGAAAAAATGGCAGCTTCCATTCGATAACCATGTGTTCTGCGATGGCTACGTTTACACCGCTCTCTCCTGTGAATTTAGATCATTCAACATTTACGAATGTGCCGATTAAAATTGCAGTGTTTGGTTCAATGTTTAATTCCAAGTGTGCATGGTGTTTATTCTAATCTACATTTACCATCCGTTCTTTGTCAGATAACGTGTTCAGGGTATGGCGGTCTATGTGTTGTGAACGATCGTTTTCAATGGCTTTATAAAAATTTTGATCGTTTTTTATTTGTGGATATTGTCTTCATTCATATGGGATCCAATGATTTGTGTGATGTGACGCTTTTACCGGAGTTCTTGGCCAATTCCATTGTGGAATTTGCGTTAGACATTTTGGCAACATACGCTCCGAAATGTGTTATTATATCCCAACTTCTAAAACGCCAATTGGTTGTCGATGACGAATACAATCAAAGAGTGTATGACACAAATCGCCTCTTGAAGAATATCTGTGAATCCTTCTCAAACATTTCTTTTTGGAGGCATCGGTCTGGCCTTTGCCAGCCAGTAAGTAATGTGTATGACCCAGATGAAATTCATCTATCTGACAACCGAGGTGCTGTGCTATTCATGAAAAGTATTCGCGATGCGTTGCTGCGGCACATGAAATGGTGTCAACTGCTGTTACCCGCAATTTGATTTTGGTGTCGGTTTTACAGGATGTGATTACTATCGGTGCATGTAATTCATTTTGCAATGAACGACAGATTTCACCACGGATGAAGAGGAGTTGCCCGGAAAAGCTGGTTATTCGACGTAAACTTGACCATTAACAGCTGACTAATTACTTGCTCTTGCCACCCGGTTAACCAATGGTTAAACCGGCATTATTTACTAACAACTTATTGTTAATTTTTCCATTAATCTAATGTTAACCTTACATTTATGCTTTTTCCAAATTGACTTTTTGCTATGTTTTTCCAAAAGGATCTTTGCTATGTTTTTCCGAAAGGACCTTTTGCTACGCTTATTGTTAACTTTTTCAAGAATCTAATGTTAACCTTAAATTTATGCATTTTCCGAAAGGACTTTTTGCTATGTTTTTCCGAAAGGATCTTTTGCTATGCTGCTTTCCGAAAGGACTTTTTGCTATGCTGCTTTCCGAAATGACTTTTTACTATGTTTTTCCAAAGGGATCTTTTGCTATGTTGCTTTTCCGAAAGCAAATTTGCTGCTGCTTTTACAAAAGGACTGGTGCTATGTTCCTCCGAAGGGACTTTGCCATTATATTGTGCTCCCCATAATGATTTATTGCTGCTTTAGTACATTGTGCCTTCCCTAAAGGTGTTTGCCTTGCTTGTCGCAAGTAATTCCGAAGGGACTTTAGCTACAATACCGAAAGGACTCTTGCTGTGTATTCCGAAAGGGCTTGTACTTTTTGTCTCAAGGGGAATCTTGCTGGGCTGTTCCGAAAAGAACCTTTTGCTTGAAATTATGCTTTATGTATGGACTTTACTGCACTATTATTGATGCTTTTCCATTAGGACTTTGGCTTCGCTCTTCGCAAATTATTCCGAAATTACAATGGTTTGTGCAGGACCTTGGCTTTGCTTGTCGCAAGCAAGTCCAAAATTACAATGCCTGTGCATGCTGGCTTTCTAACATGTTGCTTGTTGGAGCAAGATAAAACAATTATGTTGTTATGGTATCAGCATTAGTTTCCATTTTTCAGAACCATGCCGAAACGGAAAGCCAGTCCATGTCCCTCCAGTGACGCTGAACATGACCTGACTGAGTCCCCTCCATCCATGACTACAGCGGAAGATCGACTGACGGACATCCTGATGAGGAAACTGGTACAACATGGTTTGGTGACAAAATCCCAAAGAGTCCCAGCAACCCCCATCAGCACCCCTGCTCCTTGCCCAACCTCAGTTCCTGAACCAACAGAACCGCCGCAAGACTCATCACCACCGACAGACACAGGGCCGTCTGTATTTTCTATACAGGCCAATGACATATTCCCGCCAGGACAAGGTAATTCAAACGAGGCGGTACCAATGTCCAACATAGCTAATTTATGTGCTCCTATTTCCAGCCATATATCAGACAAGATCAAGTCCGACATCTGGTCTGACAAGTGTATTGAATTTTCAACACTTTTACCAGGTTACACGGCAAGTGGAATGTCATTCAATATTATGGAGGGTGACGATACGTCAACTTTCCGTATATCCTCGGTACCAAAACTAAAACAGATTAGTTTTGAGCAGTGGCGTCGGGCCTTTCTTAAATTTATGGATGTTTACATCCAACGTTTCCCGCATTTGGCATCTAGCCTATTTTCGTACATGATGTCTGTTATGGACTTGTACTCGTCATTTGGATTCAAGGCTGCGCAGTTTCACGACAGCCAGTTTCAATCTCTGCGATCCACCCTGCCTATACCCTGGAATCAAATCCATTCAGAGTTGTGGCTGAAAGCCTCAACGGTGTACGCCGCAAAAAATGTTGGGTCAGAGTCTCAAGTACGCCCTTACACCCGCACATCTTCCAAATTGTTCTGCAAGACACTTATCGGCACAAAATACATATAGATCTGACCCCACCGGACAATTTCTTTCACAACCAATGCCCCCCCCCCCGTACCTGCGTATACCATGCCTCCCCCAGTAAAACACCATCCTGTTATTCCGCCACCTACAGCTGCCACGTCTGTCCCTCCTGTCAATAACCGCTATTCCTTTCGTAGAAGTGGTCTTTCCTTCAGCATGAATGCCAACTCTGGTCAATCCCGTTAATCTTAATGTTGCATTAGAGGGCTACGATCCCCAGGACAGGTCCTTTTTAGTTGAAGGCTTTACGAATGGCTTTCGTATTCCCTATACAGGCACTAGGCAACTGTCTGTAACCAAAAATCACTCCTCCTGCTATGATAATTTTGACATTTTATACCAGAAAATAAATTATGAGCTAGCTAATAACCGAGTCATGGGTCCCTTTCTGTCTCCACCCTTTTCAAATCTCATATGTTGCCCCTTAGGTGTGGTTCCAAAACATGAGAAGGGTGCCTTTAGGCTAATTCACGATTTATCGTTCCCTCACGGTAATTCGATTAACGCCCATATTTCCGAAGAATTTACCACGGTTTCCTATGATACAATTGATGACGTCATCTCCATTGTTAAGCAAATGGGTCAGGGAGCATTAATGGCAAAGGCGGATATTCAGGATGCCTATCGCTTGTTGTCCATTCATCCTGACGATTACGAACTATTGGGGTTCACCGTATCCCATAATGAAAAATTGTTCTATTTTGCCGATATGTGTCTTCCTATGGGTTTGAACATGAGTTACCAGACGTTTGAAAAATTTAGTGCATCTCTCCATTGGATCATGGCCAATAAATATGGGGCTGCCACGAGTCACATGATTGATGACTTTTTCTTTGCGGGCCCTGCGAATTCATCTAAATGTCTCAATTCCCTCAACGCATTCCTCGAGTTAGCAAATTTTTTAAATATCCCTATAAAGAGTTCCAAAACGGTGTTACCGGTCACAACTTTGACTATTTACGAGATTGAAGTCGATTCTGAATTAATGTTGGTACGGTTACCCGTCGATAAATTAGAGAAAACTCGACTGGCGGTTAGTGCCTTAAATTCTAGTCGGAAAGTCACATTACGCCACTTGCAATCAGTGTTGGGTTTGCTTAATTTCGCAACCTTAGTAGTAGTAGTCCCGGGTCGTACTTTTTTGCGACGTTTGTACGATTTGACCCTCAATATTTCAAAGCCTCATTATAAAATTCGCAGCCAGACTAGATCTGCTAGTGTGGTCTCAATTCTTGGATAATTTTAATGGTCGTTGCTTATTTTTAAATGAAAAGTGGCTTGCGTCAGATACCTTGAAACTCTTTACCGATGCAACGTCGTCCACTGGTTTTGCTGCCGTCTTCGGATCAAAATGGTTTTCCCATCCCTGGCCGGATAGTTGTAAAGAATTATCAATCAATGTGATGGAGTTAATCCCCATTTTGCTGGCCATTGAAACTTGGGGCCCATTATTGCATAATCATAAATTGTTAATTCTGTCAGATAACCAATGTGTGACCTGTGTCATTAATAAAGCGACAACAAAGTGTTCACTCCTCATGAAGTTAATTCGTCGCTTAGTCACAGCGACTATAACCTATAACATTCTTTTTAAGGCTAAGCATATTCCTGGGAAAACCAATTTAATTGCTGATAAATTGTCCCGTTTTCAATTTCAGACAGCCAGGAATTGGGCTCCATGGTTAGATCCGGACCCTCAAGTGGTGTGCCTCACCGATTTGATCTTCTGAGTTCTCCGGCCCGCTGTCTGCTTGCTCATGCGTTGGCCCCTACATCCCGCGTAGCTTACAACCGAGCTTGGAATAAATTTTTAAATTTTTGCTCAGAGATAGGGATCAATCCAAATTTTCCTATTGCCTCCGTGATAATTGTAAACTTTTTGGGCGATTTATTCGAGAAGGGTTTTGTAGTGAGTACCATTTCTTCACACGTTTCCGTCTTAGCATATATCCATAAGTCCTTAGGTTTTCCTGATGTGTGCACTCCCTATTAAAAGGAGCGAAGCGACTATCCTCATCAACATCTAGTTCACGACTCCCTACTACGTTGCCCATTCTGTATAAGCTTATTAAAGCGATACCAATTGTGTTTAGCGGCTGTTATCAACAAATTTTATTACAATCTTTGTTCTCCCTAACTTTTGCTGGATTTTTTCGCATAGGGGAATTAGGGGTTAAATCCCAGTCTAACTTAGCTCTGGTGGTGCAGATATCTCACATCCAATTTAATTTTTACCAAACCCACCTAGTGTCGCTTGAACTCTCATTACATCATTTTAAACACAAACCGACCATAGGTCCTGTGGTATTACATTTTAAATGTTCTTGTGCCGTGTGTGTGCACACACGTGTGCTCCGTGTTTATTACTAAAATATGTTAGGTCCTGCCCTCATTTCAGTGGCATAATGGGGCGTCAGTGTCGTACAGCTTTGTGAACGCTTGCTTAACCCAGCTTGTCGTATTTATTGGCCTCGATACAACACGCGTTAAACTCCATTCCTTCCGTATTGGTGCTGCAACCACAGCTTTTTTAAAAGGTTATTAGGAAAACCAAATAAAAACTATGGGCCGCTGGCATAGCAATGCAGTACGAAGTTATATTCGTCTGCCTGTTCTCCAACTTTAAGACATTCCTTCGTTATCATACTCGGGGTAGGCTGGCTACGCATGTAAATAGGTGTTACATTTGTTTTTTTTTCTATCTAGTTTGTATAAGCTTCATGTAAGTGTTTGTGGGACCATGACATAGTTTTCAGTGTAGGCTGGGACTATCATGTCTGGTCTCATATTCCTGATTATGTATATTGTATCTGCATGCACGTTTATGTTAGGGTTATGTTGGTTTATCTTTTAAGGCCCTTCCCAGTACCCATTGTCAGATTTCCCTGTGTTGGGCTAGTCATTCCTTACTGTGTGCCAGTGGGAATGCATTTGGCAGAACTGGGGGCTCTAATTTAGCCCAACATGAGTATTGTGGGGGGTCAGGGAATATAATTATTGGGAGTAGTGTATTTTTACATAATTATTGTGATTATGATATGTATCGTTATATAATTATTGTGATTCTTATGTGTATTTTTATAGAATTAAAATGATTATTGCGATTCTTATGTGTATTCTTATATAATTAATATTTTAGTTACAATGTTTTCTAGTCATTTATTTGTTGTCAGTAATAAATGACATTTTAAACTCGATCAAGTGTTGAGTTCGGTTATTGGGTGAGGGACACAAAGTATATTTATAGACTCATTTTTGTGAAAATCTCAATTTCGTTCAAAATCAATATTTTCACTTATTTTGTCTTTATCTCATTATTGATTTTGGTGCATTCCAGCTCATTTAGATGCGGCCGGTCACATATTATTATATCACCGTTACACCGTTGATGGTATATCAAGGTTGTAGACCCTATAGAGGTTACAATTTTAATCCTATTTTGATGAAACTTGAAATGTAAGTTTCTAAACCAAAGATCTCGCTTCCTTTCGAAATTCCCGCATATCGGACCGTAATTTCCTGAATTATGGCCCCTGATCGTACAAGAAATATCGTGTTTTTAGCTTGTGGATCCTACAGAGGTCATAATTTTTATCCGTTTTAAAAAAACGTATTGTTATATCAACGTTACACCCTAAGGACGGCTGAGTTCGAATTTCGTGAAAATCAGCCCAAAACTGACAGACAAAATGGCTGCCCTTCATTCTCAAATAGCAAAAAAATATGGCATATCAAACTTACTGAAACTTGAAATGTAAGTTTATAACCCAAAGAACTCAGTTCCTTTCGATATTCGTGCCCTGAATTATGGCCCTTGATTGTACGAAACTGACAGAAAAAATGGTCGTCCCTCGTTCTCAAATAGCGTAAAAATATGGTATATCAAGGTTGTGGACCCTATAGAGGTCACAATTTTATCTGATTTTGTTGAAACTTAAAATGTAAGTTTACAACCCAACTTCCACGAATTATGACCCCTGATTGTACGAAAAATCGCGTTTTTATCTTGTCGACCCCATAATTTTGACACAACCACATTTCAATGTGGTCGTATATTGTCGTCGCCCCCGTCCGTCCGTCAGTCAGGCGTCCAATTGCTTGTGGACACTCTAGAGGCTAAAGTTAATATCCGATTGACTTTAAATTTATACACACTGTGTAAGGTCATGAGACGAAGCGGCCTATTGATTTTCCGCGATTTCCGATAATTACTGCCATAGTTATGGTCCTTGATCACTTAAAAAAATATTGTGGACGCTCTAGAAGCTAAAGTTAATATCCGATTGACTTTAAATTTATACACAGTGTTTAAGGTCATGAGACGAAAAAGCCTATTGATTTTCAGTAATTTCCGATAGCTATTGCCAGAGTTATGGCCCTTGATCAGCGCAAAAAATCTTGTGGACGCTCTAAAAGCTAAAGTTAATATCTGATTGACATTAAATTTATACACGGTGTTTACGGTCATGTGACGAAGAATCCTATTGATTTTCAGCGATTTCCGATAATTACTGCCAGAGTTATGGCCCTTGATCACGTCAAAAAATCTTGTGGACGCTCTAGAGGTCAAAGTTAATATCCAATTAACTTTAAATTATACACAGAGTTTAAGGTCATGAGACGAAGAATCCTATTGATTTTCAGCGATTTCCGATAATTACTGCCAGAGTTATAGCCCTTGATCACTTTGAAAAATCTTATGGACGCTCTAGATGCTAAAGTTATCATCTGATTGACTTCAGATTGATAATTACTTCATGAGTTGTTATTCTTAATCAGATTTTAGTGTATTATAAATGTTTCATTACCAAAAAAAGTAAAAAATATGCGACAACACTTGTTGACTGCCCGGACGATTTAGCTGCTGTGGGCGTATGTTTCGTTGCCTGGCAACCTATCTTTATCCTATTTAAAAAACGTTTCGAATATATCACCATTACACCCTAAGGATAGTTGAGTTCGAATTGCGTAAATATCAGACCAAAAATGACAGACGTTCCGATATGCACGAATCATATCGAAAGGAACCAAGATCTTTGGGTTATAAACATACAAACCAAATTGGATAAAAATTGTGACCTCTACAGTGTTCACAAGCTAAAAACGTGATATTTCCATGAAGTTACAGTCCGATACATGCCAATATCGAAAGGAGGTGATAAACCTATATTTCAAGTTTCATTGAAATCAGATAAAAATTGTGACCTGTAGACTGTTCACAAACAATTGTGGACGAACGGACGGACAGGGGCGTGTAAAAAACGTTTGAATTCATCACTGTTACACCATGAGGATGGTTGAGTTTGAATTTTGTAAAAATCGGACCAAAACTGACAGACAAAATGGCCACCCCTCATACTCAAATAGCGTAAAAAATATGGTATATCAATGTTGTGGACCCTCTAGACAGAGGTCACAATTTTCTTTTGATTTTGATGAAACTTGAAATGTACGTTAATAACCCAAAGATCTTAGTTCCTTTTGATATTCGGCATATCGGATAGTAACTTCCTGAATTATGGCCCTTGATTGTACGAAAAATCGCATTTTTAGCTTATGGTCCTTGTAGAAGTCACAATTTTTATCTGATTTAAGAAAAATGTATGAAATTTTCACCATTACACACTAAGATCATGGATCCTTTTGATAATCGGATACCCGAAATCAACTTAATGGATTGTGGCCCCTGATTGTTCGAAAAATGGCATTTTTAGCTTGCAGATTCTCTAGAATCGGGAAAATATAAATGAAACTGCCAAATAAAATGGCCACTCTTTGTACGCAACTTATGTAAAAGTATGCAATACGAAGCTTGTCGACCCTCTAGAGGTCGCAATTTTTGTCTGATTCTGATGAAACTTAAATCATATCTTTATATCCCAAAGATCTCAGTCCCTATTGATATTTGCGCATTTCAGACCATAACTTTCTGGATTTTTGCCCCTGATTGTACAAAAAATCCTGTTTGTTTTTAGCTTGTTCTCTATCCATCTCTTGCAAAATGTGGGCGTATCCTGCCTGGCAGCCGCTGGTTGTATATTACTTCCAGAGTTTAGTCCCTCGTTTCAGTTTGTAGCACCTTGTGAACTCTGAAATGACGAAAATTATAATCTGATCTGTATAAAATTGTCATGTAAATTGCACCCATTACCTACAAAAGATTAAATATGCGACAGCCCTTTTTGACCGCTTGGACGATTTAGCTGCTGTGGGCATATGCTTCGTTGCCTGGCAACCTGTCTTTTATCAAATTTTTCTGAATCTTACAGGAAATTTGTACTTTGACAAGATGAGGATCCCTATTCTTTTCGGCAAAATCAGATTAATATTTTTAAAATTATGGACCTTTGTTAATGAACTGTCTAAATTTCTTGTCAGCACAGTAGAGACCAGAGTTTTGATCAGATTTTTCAGGAAACCTGTATTATGGTAATACATAAAATCTCTATTTCTTTTCGATAAAATCTGATTAAGATAGAGTTTTGCACCTTGTTTGCGATAAATACGGTACTTGCTTATATGATAGAGGTCACAGTTTTTGTGAAATTTTTCTGAAACTTTCAGAAAAGTTGCTTTATGACTAGACAGATATGTCTATTTCTTTTCGGGATAATTTGTTAAAGGAGCTAAATCTCTAACTCGATTTTGTCCATAATATTCAAAATTAAAAACACGAAATCGACTTCAGTATTGGTCCATTTCAATCAATATTGATGCCCATGGTTTAAGGTGCCATTTGTAATGAACAAAGACAAACATATCCAACAAGAAAATGCGAAAGTTATTCTCAGGCTTAAACAAGAAGCTGAAGAACAAACTACAAATTATTCACAACAAAGTTATTCTATTCATACACGGCTTAGGTCCCAAAGATTCAATTACCCAAAATTTGTACAAAAATTTAAATAGTTTAAATCTTGATAATAGAGTCAAACAACTGAAATTGAACCATGTTCACAAAACTTTCATAATGTGTCTCTGCCAATTTTTGCTTAGTCAAGGATGCTCATCTACATAGTACTAGATCAAGCATTTATAATTACCGGTATGTTGTACCAAAATGCAAAAATAATACCCAATACTCAACTTTCTACTATTCAAGTATTCAGGCCTGGAATGAACTTCCAAACCAACTTAAATCAATAGAGAACATTGTCACTTTTAAGAAAAATGTTAAACAACACTTGCTAGCAAAACAAATACAAATGTTTTAGTTGATGTATGTATACTCCAATGTCTTTCATACCTCTTTGTACTTCACATCCCTTATGGTACACACACATTTCACTATTTATTGTCATATTCCATCATTCATAAATGAATCTGCCCCTCTATGATGACATAACCTGATCCTCCTCCAAGGACCCCATTGGAAATAAACCTAGTTTTATTTTAAGCAGGTTTTTATGGGTTATCCTCAAGAGGCTCAAACCTCGGCAGATTCTGGTACCCTACATCTAGCCTCAGCTGTATGACAGTAAGTGATATGTACCTACGCCTATACATTTGCGATACGGCACCGGTTTACTTACAAGGGAAACTTGCCTGTGTTTAGAAAGAAGTTCTCAAAATTGCGTCGTTCGAAGAGTGTGTAGAATTTTCAGTGCAAATGTGTCCTTGTCTAAAGAAAATCGGATAAACTTGAAAGAAAAACAGCTTCAAACTTTGAAAATTTTGTAAGATAAAACATTCTTCAAATACGCCGTCATCATTGATGTCATTGGTCGTCATGGACAACGCCATTGTAATCGGGGAACTTGAAAGTAGTTCTAATGGCGGACTTTGTCATACAGCCGAGATTAGATGTAGGGTACTGGAATCTGTTGAGGTTTGCCGAGTGCAAGAGGCTGGTCATCCATGACATCATTACTTTTTCTCTCATCAAAACTTTCTCATCTTATTATCATGTAACTTCATATGATCATCTATATTCTCATGTTTGATATGCCTCTTGGAAAAATAAATAAATAAATGGCTGATTCACAAATGACAAAATAATAATTATTATAAATTACTTTATATACATTCATATTACATTAATAATTATATGCTTTTAGACCTAATTTCTTCTATTTTATGGTTCAAAAGATTAGAGCCATACTCCCTTTAAGTTATTTTAAAATTATGGACCTTGATTTTATGCAAAATATATTAAAGCTGTCATCAGGTACAAGGTTTTATCTGAATTTCGTTAACCACCCACAACCACCACTTTCCTAAAACCTTGTGATGGTAATAAAGCCTACAGATTTTTTTCGAATTTTAGTGTAGAATTGGGGTCGTTAGAAAACAAACCCTTATGATATTCAGAATTTCAGGGTCATGGCCCTTTTTCGGACAAACTTGTTAGAATGGTAGAGGGTATAATCTTTTTTGTGTGGGCATATTCCAGGCTTTGCGTGGCAATGTTTGATAGATGCTGTCTATTGCTATCCTTTTTTTTGAGACATATATAGATGCTGTGTTGGTTTATTTCAACGCTTTGCGTGGCTATCTTTATTTTTAGTTGATGCTATGATGATGACATTGTTGGATTCGGGTAGTCTAGAAGTTGTTTATATAGCTTGTGGTGTTCTGATGAATTTTATGACAGATGAAGATAAAAGATTTTTATTGAAAAAAGAAGGCGGGATCTCAAAGTAAGTAGCCTACACAACAGATATTTCCACAGCTTCTCTGCCATCTCAGATAATGGTTTAATTATAGTGCATCAGAAAATAACTTTGGATTGATTGACCAAAATGTCTCAGGATCCATCGGTCAATTTACACGCTGTAAAATTAGCCCATTTTTATGCGCCCACATTATCATATGGACCAGTGATGGGATTTCAAAATTTAAGTTGTCGGACATTTTCTTCCCGAAAATAAAGGGACATAACTCTTATCATTATTTAAGCAGGCGTTTTCAAACCACAATTAAGAATCACATGTCAACAAAATATTCAAATTCACACGTTATAAAATAAAATAGGTGCACCTCGTTATTTTTCATATTTAATTCCTGTACAGTATTCAAATTTATGTCAATAATATTCCTATAAAATTACATGACATCGTAATACCATGGAATGAAAGCGTGCCGACTACTGCCCATCCGTACCGGTTTCAAATTCTTCCAAAATTACCGTATTTTTCGGATCATAAGTCGATACATTTTTCAGCAAAGTCCGGCATTCGATTTATATACGGAAGGTAAAAAAATGACATCCTGAAATTTATTTGGCCGTAAACCTTAGTAAACGTCGCTCTGATACAACGAGCGTGTGACACCAGCTGCTAAATAATCCCATTTGACTCTAAGCATGCGCTATCGTCTAAAACAATTACCGTAACTACTTACGTTATTCCAATCAAAATATTTGTCAAAATTTCTAAGCGTGTTTATTTATTTACTTAAAAACATAAACCCCATTAAAAATATGATCATAAATCCGACAATATGCCATCAAAATAGAATCTTTTCTCCCGACATTAGACGTATTAGATTCGGCACGGTTACACCTCTTAATTCCACATGTCTCGCAAGATAACTACTTTCATTTTGCGTGTGTGTGAAATAGCTTTATTTAACTTCGGCTTCCACTGAAGAAATATCACAGCCAAGTTATCGGACACAATGTATATTGATTTGGGGTGTTATATACTATTATTAGGATATGTGACATATATGACTAATGTCTACGGCCGACATCAAGGAGATTAAAACATGAGACAATGGAGAAATCACAGGTTAATCACGTAGATGAAGTTTATTGGATTGATATATAGTCCGACAAAGGAGAAGCAATGACTTCTGTTCAGGATTGAATTGAGAATTGTCCGACAAAGAATTAAGTCAGCCAATCAAGGCAGATTAAGTAGTTAATCAAAGTAGGTGTATAGACGGTATAAAATGATAAATACGTTCATCACTTAATTACCTAATCAATCCAGCCTATTATCAAAGGTAATCGGGTTGAGTGGTAGTTATACACTCAGTACACTATATTAATTTTGGAATTTTGAATATTTTTTACCATGTCTTGATGTGCGATTGGGCCTATTCCTGGTCGGATAATTTAGGACGTTTGGAAAATAGCGTCGGACATGTCCGGAATATACAGGCAAAATCCCATCACTGATGTGGACGTATATTGTCGTCGCCCCTGTCCATCCTTTCACAATTTGTTTGTGGACACTCTACAGGTCACAAGTTTTATCTGATTTTGACGAAACTTGAAATATAGGTCTATCTCCCAAAGAACTTAGTTCCTTTTGATTTTGGCTTGTTTGGGACTTTTACTTCATGGATTATGGCCCCTGATTGTACGAAAAATCATGTTTTTAGCTTGTGGACACTCTAGAGGTCACAATTTTGATTGGATTTAGATGAAACTTTAAATGCATGTTTATAACCCAACGATCTTGGTTCCTTTCGATATTGTCGCATATCGAATCGTAACTTCCTAAAATCGTGTTTTTAGCTTCTGGACCCTATATAGGTCATAAATTTTATCCGATTTAAAAAAACGTATTATTATATCACTGTTACACCCTAAGGAAGGTTGAATTCGAATTTGGGGAAAATTGCCGGACAAAATGGTCGCCGTTTGTAAGTGAATAGTGTAAAAATAGGTTAAATCAAGGTTGTGGACCCTGTATGGGTCACAATTTTAATTCGATTTTGATGAAACTTGAAAAGCATGTTTATTGTCGCATATCGGATCGTAACTTCCTGAATTATGGCCCCTGATTGTATGCAAAATCGCCTTTTTATAAGCCACATTTTCATGTGGACGTATTATGCCGTCGCCCCTGTCCGTCCGTCCGTCCACAATTTGTTTGTGGACCCTGTAGAGGTCACAATTCTTATCCGATTTTGACGAAACTTGAAATATAGGTTTATCTCCAAAAGATCTCGGCTGCTTTCGATATTGGCATGAATCGGATCAAAACTTCATGGATTTTGGCCCCTGTTTGTACGAAAAATCATGTTTTTAGCTTGTGGACCCTATATATCAAGGTTGTGGACCCTATAGAGGTCACAATTTTTATCCGATTTTGTTGAAACTTGAAATGTAAGTTTATAACCCAAAGATCTCGGTTCCTTTCGATATTCGCGCATATCGGACCATAACTTCCTGAATTATGGCCCCTGATTGTACGAAAAATCATGTTTTTAGCTTGTGGACCCTATAGAGGTCATAATTTTTATCATATTTAAAAAAAACGTATTATTATATCACCGTTACACCCTAAGGATGGCTGAGTTCGAATTTTGTGAAAATCGGCCCAAAATTGACAGACAAAATTACCGCCGTTTGTTCTCAAATAGCGTAAAAATATAGTATATCAAGGTCATGGACCCTATAAACGTCACAATTTTTATCCGATTTTGTTGAAACTTGAAATGTAAGTTTATAACACAAAGATCTCGGTTCCTTTAGATATTTGCGCATATCGAATTGTAATTTCCTGAATTATGGCCCTTGATTGTAGGAAAATTCACTTTCTTTTCAGCTTGTTCTCTATCCATCTCTCGAAAATGTGGGCGTATCCTGCCTGGAAGCCGCAGGTTATACCTACACATTCACAATGTAGACGTATTACGCTGTCGCCCCTGTTTGTGTATGTGGCATGTGTGTGTGTGTGTATCGCCTACAGGCCGCAATTCTTAACAGATCGTCTTGAAACTTCACATACTTCACATTCCTTATATTCAAAGGATGATCCCTGTTGTTTTTGGTGCATGCCCATCCCCCAGAGGCAGAGCCACACCCATTTTTTGTATTTGTTTGTCGTCTACAGGCCACATTTTTTAACAGATCATCTTGAAACTTTGCATACTTATTCCTTATACCCTAAAGATCATACCTATTGTTTTTGGTGCATGCCCAACCCCCAGGGCCAGAGCCATGACCATTTTCTCTTTGCATGTCTGTGTGTCGCCTACAGGCTGCACTTCTTAATGAATCGTCTTGAAAACTTTTCATATTCCTTATACCCCAAGGATGACCTCTCTATTATTGTTGGTGCATGTCCGACCCTCACGTCACAATTCTTAACAGGTTCGCTTGTAACTATGCATACCTATTCCTTGCCCTAAGGATGATACCTATTGTTTTTGGTGAATGCCCAAGCCCCACGGAGAGCCACACCCATTTTTTCTTTGTATGTCTGTGTGTTCTCTACTGGCCACAATTCTTAATGGATTGTCTTGGAACTTGGTGTATTTATTCCCTGTAGCCTAAGGACGGCAACTATTGATTTTGGTGCATGTCCTGAACTCCAGGGACAGAGCCACGCTCAATATTTGTGTTTAGCACCTGCAGGCCACAATTCTGAATAGATTATCATGGAACTTGGTGTACTTATTCCTTATAGTTTATACCCTAAGGACAGCAACTATTGATTATGGTGCATGATCTGACCCCCTTGGGCGGTGCAACACCCACTTTTTGTTAATATTTTGTCTGTTTACAGGTTGCAATTATTAACAGATTTGGATCCAATTCAGCATGATCCATCATAGGGTTGTACCTATTTATATTGGTCCATGTCGGTCGAGCCCCCAGGGGCCGAACCACACCCAATTTATGTGTCCTTTGTCTACAGGTTCGAATTCTGAATGGATCATAATCTACAGCGACAGCTGTTCGTACCAAAATCGAAATGTTATAATTGCTCAAGCTCTGATACGTCTAGCAACTAAAAAGAATGTAACAATAGTTCAAAAAAATGTTCTAGAGCGCGGTCATACACAGATGGAGTGTGACTCGATCCATAGCGTTATAGAAAGAAAAATCAAGAATAAACCAATTTATTCACCCCAGAATTATGTTGAGAAAACAAGCCAAAATAAATAGATGACACATATTAATTAAACATGCATTATGCAAGAGCTAAATCTGCCTATTGCAGGTCTTTCTTTAGGCCTGAAATGTTTTCTAAAGTATTAATTAGACATTAATTAACTGATCAAAGCCTTAATCAACTCTCGATGGCATAAGATTTCTGCGATATTAAATAGATTAGAATGGTTCAGCGATACTTTGATTTAATCAAATATGGAGGACCGAGACTTAGCTTCGATCAACCAGTATGGTGGTTGAAATTATTGCACACGTCTGTCAAACCTTCAAAGGCTAATATCTTCGCTTGCAATAGAGTAATTTGAATGAAATTTTCAAATTATTCATTTTACATCATCTACTTTCGAACTATTATAGCAAGAATGGCTAGTTCTTTATCTAAATCTTACATAATGTATCTTTAATCGCACATTTATTTTTTTCAAAAGTATCGAGCAATCAAACTGATTATCAACTATACACTAAGATTCATCACTCTCTATCAGATAGAATCATAGTTATCTTGTCTCAAAGCATCGACCAATGAAATTGCTTAGCTCTGCTTAGCTTTAACTAGAAATGTTAATAATCCCAAAATAAATAGATGACACATATTAATTAATTGCATGGTTATCTTTTTCAAAAGTATTGAGCAATCAAACTGATTATCAATTATACACCAAGTATCATCACTCTCTGCTTAGCTTCAGCAAGAAATGTTAATCATTGAACTAAGTCAAGACATTCACCTAATGAACATCAACATCAAGTTTATACATCCTACCTCAATTAAAAGCAGAGTTGTTATGTTCCAAAGTCTTGACCAATCAAATTGCTTATCGCTTCTTATCCTAAGCAGAAAATTCTCACCATCAAACTTAGTCAAGCTAATGATATAATGAATTGATATTCAGAGTGTCATCACTTTCACTTAATTATAACCAAAGTTATCGTGCCTGAAAGCATCAACCAATCAGATTACTTATCTCTGCTTTCCATAAGCAGACAATGTCCATCATTGAACTCCATCAAGGCATTCACCTAATGAACGCCTACACAAAGTTTGAACATTCTACCTCAATTAGAAGGAGAATTATTGTGTTCCAAATTCTAGACCAATCAAATTGCTTATCGCTCTGCTTACCCTCAGCAGAAAATGTTCATTGTCGAAATTAGTCAAGGTATGTAATAAAACTATACACCAAGTGTCCTCACTCTCACTTAATTAGAACTAAAGTTATGTCCCAAAGCATCAACCAATCAAATTGCTTATCTCTGCTTACCCTAAGCAGAAAATTCTCATCTTCGAACTTCATCAAGGCATTCACCTAATAAACATCTACACCAAGTGTGAACATTAGAATGAGCGTTATTGTGTTCCAAAGTCTCGACCAATCAAATTGCTTATCGCTCTGCTTACCCTGAGCAGAAAATGCTCATTATCAAACTTAGTTAAAGTATTGGTGTAATGAAACTATACACCAAGTTTCATCACTCTCACTTTAAATTAGAACTAAAGTTATCGTATCCCAAAGCATCATTACCTCTGCTTTCCCTAAGCAGAAAATCCTCATCCTTTAATTTAGTCTAAAACAAATGAGTAGCAAATTTTTGTGACAGATTCACATTTTGGCTAATCAATTCAAAATTCGAATAGCATTTGCTCAGATTTGAGGAGCAGTAAACCATACATCACAAAATTTGCAATTCTGATAAATAAACAATATTATAATCTTTAGTCTTGTTTTATTATTCATTTACATGTACATGCACTGAGAAGCAGTAATAGTGTGATTTGTACGTTTACGGTATATATTTCTCACTTTTTAGTAAATTTGTACAAATATCGGTAAAATTCTAATTATCGCAACAAATCTAATACGAAAAAGCTAAAATCTGTAGGTACTGTGTGTTAATTAACAGGGGTGAGAAATTGACTAAAAGGTGATATAATTATCGCTAGGGGTGAAAATCTCGGCGACAGTGTGTTTTCTGTAATTAACGGACGGGTTAAAAACGACTGAAACGGTGTGTATTCTTTGTTTGGTTCGACCGTGTGTTTTACGCAGATCGGTCTTTGTTAAGTGTAGGTTTTTATACATGGATTTATACGTGGGATAGATACGTATATCCTTTCTTATACATATTTCATTTCTTGATGAATACTACATGTTTTGTACTTCGTACCATAGTCTGACTGCAGTTATTTTTATATTTGATCGTTTTTGTGGGTTTAATTTGTTTACAATTTATCATGCGTACCACTGAACTATAAATGCACGTATCTTAAAATTAATCGCATGATGAAAATCTGTAAGTTTTTGTCACTGCTATATTTACTACCCGTTGGCGTATTAATATATAAATGTATAGTTTCTTGCCTGGGTCATAGATAGGACTACATAGAAAAGGTAATTTCCTCACTATATATAACAAATAATAACTCACATATCAAATAACACTGATGAAAATAGGGACATGCGCTAGTTTCCACCCACGGTGATATTGCCCATTGCCGAACATTATTCAGATTCGATCAAACTCTGTGTAACAAGCTCGTCTTTGAAAGAACAATACTGATTATGACCTAATATTGAGACGCTTGTTTATATAGCCGCTTGTTTTCGATTGTATGAAATAGCTTCATTATTTTACTCCACAGTACTAAGAAACCACAGGTTCTGTGTCGGTTCGTGCACGCTTTTCACACCAAACTGTTCTTTGATGTTGAGAGGCGATACACAGTTAGCTCTGCTGTTTGATGTTGAGAGACAAGTTATGTCTCGTGCTCGAATGGATTAGCTGATAAAGTTGGTTGGAATTGTTTCGGTTTATTCCAATAAGTACAACAAAAAGGACAATTTTGTAATGTGGGTGAATACATGGTATATTCAATTTTGATCTTATTGCAATGGATAAATATGGTTCACTTTTTGAGCATCAGCTTGAGATTCTATAAACATATATTATATATTATATACATTTCATTTTGTTCTCATAGGAAATTTTGGTTAGTATCTGAAACAAAAAAACTGTCCAAGTCATTATATTATGTTGTAATCAGAGAAATGTTCAAACAAAGAAATGAACTAGACAAGATAAAGAGTATAAGCAATACCATTATTTGTTGTCACATATTGATGTTTAAATTTTTTAATTAAATCGTAACGTATGAATTATTTGCTTTATTTTTCATCGAATTGGCAATTGGTATTATTAGCCAAAACATTCGCAGCTAGAGGCATATACATGTAGCTTTGCTCCAATAATGATAGTTTGTGGGATTTTAAAAGAAACATAGTCAATGGTTGGAATTTAAGACTGGGCAGGGCGAAGACAGGGAAACATTATCAAGTTGTTATTCAAATTATTCAAAGAAATATAAGGCCAAGAAATACATGATGACATTGAAAAGGAGAAATGCTTGTGCTACTATGCCGACCGACATTATCACAGCGTACGTGGACTACTGCTAAATCATAGGACTATGATATTTTTCTATAGCATAATTCCCCAAAAAATAAAAGTCTTTTCAAATAATATTAACAGATTATTTGTTGTTTGGTTGTTCTTCTTCTTGGATTTTTAAATTATTAAAAGGAATTTCCAATTCACATAGTAGAATTTACATTTCTAATTACAATCACCAAACTGACACCAGAGCACGAACTATATACGCTTCGCTGATCACCAACTTGTAACAAGGTTGACCTAGATGTTATATAACTGCTGCCAGACCTTATTTAGGGGCAATAAATTAAAATTGACACACAATTTCATTGTAACTGTATAATGTGTATTATAAACCAAAGGTAAATTTATAGATTTCAGAACAGAACAATAATATTCCAAATACATTCACTGTCTTGTTATATGTCGACTTTGGTTTAATAAAATTTAAAATTCATCATGACTCAATAAGTTAATATCCTTTTTAAAAACTAATTTGTCAGTGACACAAACGCCTCTAATGGATTATGTACATAAGCTATAGGTATTTTAATTACATCAAAGGTGTATTAGAAATTACTGTTGATCTGAAATAGTTTCTTTTTAAAAAAATTCATAACGTGGAACTCAATATAGAATAATAAATAACCAGAAATATTGAAAATGAAGCTATATAGGTTTAAAACTTTAAAATATTGTGAATATGTCGAAATAGGTAACTGCAGCAATAAATTATTATTGCCTAATTATATAAATAGATTCCTATAAAGGCAGTGGACTAATTCTTTCACGCAATTTTACATATCTATGTGAATAGAATACATAACAAATACAGTGAAATTTACTGAAATACATGACAAACCATCTCTTTATGCCAAAACTTAGGTGTGCATCAATATTTTTTTTTTTTGTATGAGTTATCACATTATTAATGCCCCACACACCCTTTATGTTTATAATATTTTCTCTGATTGTAATAACTTTAAGTGATTTCTCGGTATCATTCAAAATAACAAGTCTTTGCTCTGCAAAAGGAGATCAAACAGTTATAAATGGTATTTAGACAAAAGAGAAACATATTTACGCATATACTTGAAGACTTTCTGTTTCAAATCTACATATATGTGATTTATTTTTGGTATATACGGACACATACTTAATATGCCATATTGTTCATACTGTTTTAACAGGCCTTTAAGAAATAGATCATGCTATAACCCTATTCGAAACCCATATCCATGATTTGTTTTATGTCAAGTTTTTAGATTTAGAAGCGCACACAATTAAGCATAATTGGCATTAAAAACAAAATGACAAATTACTACGGCTTATTATGAAAATCGTTTCATTTCAAATAAATAAAAAAAAGACACCAAAGTGATTTCCAAAGGTGATTGCATGCTTTTAGAAGAGAACAAGCTAGGCGACACATGGAGCCATGCCTAGTCTGTGCTTTCAATTTTTACATGCAACGGATGCGGAACCGAGAGTTAGATTTCTTTACGTTTGACTAATTGTACAAGAAGGGTCATCTAAGCTGTTGAAAGAAGGGAACCAAACATACCCTAATGCGAATATATCGGGAAAACGTCATGTAAATCGGCAAAAAGCTTTTTTGTATGAAAATATGATTACAATATAATGGTTGCTTCGAAAACAGATTCGTTAATCTGATAACAATGGCGATTAGAATATATCGGATAATCAAATTGAGGTTGGTTATGATATGATATTAAGTAGTAAGAAGCCTTTAATTTCATAAAATTGTAAAGTCATATGGATCACGTGACTTTTGAGCATAGAAAGATGAAAAACACGTGCAAACACAAACTCGTGAGGTCAATCGATGCAAGTTTGCTTAAACTGAACACGCACACGTAACTTGAACTGGAAAAACAAATTAAAATTGTTATTTTCATCTTTGTTAGAAAATGACGCGCCTTTCAAATGTAGAACGTCTACGTGCTATAGGTAGGCTCTATGCTGGTCAGTAGTCTGTGGTCACTGTTGCAAGAGCCTTTAATTGTTCACGCCAGACAATAATTAATCTTAGAATGAGAGTGCTTCAAACTGGAACTATTGCCGACCGCCCAAGGGCGGGAGCGCCACATGTGACATCACCCCAGGAAGATCAAGCAATACGATTACGTCATCTTTGAAACAGATTTGTCACTGCAACCTCCACAATTAGAGAGATGTTTGGTGGAAGGGTAACTGCACAAACTGTTCGAAATCACTTGTAGACTGCTGGTCTTCGAGCTCGGAGGCCCTATAATGGACCAATATTGACACCTCTTCATTGCTGTAACCGACTTGTGTGGGCCACAAGACACATAAGATTTACTCAAAAACAGTGGAATTCGGTTGTCTTTAGTGACGAATTTCGATTCAGTTTGAGATTTGCCGATGGCAGGGTCCGAGTGTACCGCAGACGAGGTGAACGTTACGCTCAAGTTGACCGAATTGGTGGCGGCAGTGTCATGGTTTGGGGTTCTTTTTGTGCACATGGACGTTCTCCTCTTGTTGTTGTCCAAGCAAACTTAAATGCTGTCCAGTACAGGGATCAGATTTTGCAACCTGTTCTTCTTCCGTTTATGCAGAGACATGGGCCTGGACTAACGTTTTAACAAGATAATGATGCTCTACCCCATACAGCAATGCTACCCAGAATTTTTTCAAGAAATGCCGGTGTCCAAGTCCTGGATTGGCCGTCGCTTAGCCTCAACCTTAATCCTATTGAACACATCTGGGACGAACTGGGTCGACGTGTTCGTCAGCAAGTGAATCCACCACTGACGTTGCAGGACCTTCAACATGCTCTTGCTGAGCAGTGGCGACGTCTTCCTTGGGTAGTGTTTACTAATGTTCTGAGATCCATGAGAAGACGTTGTGTGGCAGTACGAGACGCTAGAGGAGGCCACAACCGTTACTAAACACTTTCTTCCGATTGTTCTCCAAGTCTGTGAATTTCACTTTGGGGGGTACTGTGACATCACAAACGTTATCAATGTCAAGGACTTTCGGCGAGACATATTCTTGCTTTCTGTTGATGTCAAGGTCGTCTGTGCACAACACAACACTAAAATAGTTGCCTTAAACCAAATATTAAAAATCTAGTCCCAAAAATCCCGAGTGTCAGGTTTTTAATTTGGCTGAGTATATATTAAACTTGAATTTGTTTCTGGGTTTTTTTTACAGATTGATTGAAGTTTTGCGTGATTTTGGGCGTGAAGATTGGCATTTAAGTAGTATTGTGTGTAAAGTGTTATGTAATTATAGTACTAAGATAACAAGTTCCTCAGATTGTTTTGGAGAGAGAGAATCACAAGAATTGGTTTATATTCTAGTGGAATATTTAGGTAACATGTCATTAACAATAGTAATATAAGTATATGCATGGCATTGGTACAATACTGTACTATATTATTATATGTTGTCAGATAAAGAATTCTATCAAATTTCAATAATTTTCATTATACGCCCACATTTTCATGTGGACGTATATTGTCGTCGCCCCTGTCCGTCCGTCCGTCCATAATTATTTTTGAACAGTCTACAGGTCACAATTTTTATCCAATTTAAATGATCTCGGTTCCTTTTGATATTGGCATCTATCGGACCACAACTTCATGGATTATGGCCCTTGATTGTAAAAAAATCACGTTTTTGACTTGTGAACACTGTAGAGGTCACAATTTTTATCCGATATTGTTGAAACTTGAAATGTAAGTTTATAACCAAAAGATCTCGGACCGTAACTTCCTGAATTATGGCCCCTGTTTGTACGCAAAAAACGCGTTTTTTGGCTTGTGGACCCTATAGAGGTCATAATTTTTATCCGATTTAAAAAAACGTATTATTATCTCACCGTTAAACCCTAAGGACGGTTGAGTTCGAATTTCGTGAAAATCGGCCCAAAACTGACAGACAAAATGGCCGCCGTTCGTTCTCAAATAGCGTAAAAATATGGTATATCAAGGTTGTGGACCCTATAGAGGTCACAATTTTTATCCGATTTTGTTGAAACTTGAAATGTAAGTTTATAACCCAAAGATCTCGGTTCCTTTCGATATTCGCGCATATCAGACCGTAACTTCCTGAATTATGGCCCCTGATTGTACGAAAATTGCGTTTTTAGCTTGTGGACCCTATAGAGGTCATAAAATTTTTATCCGATTTAAAAAAACGTATTATTATATCACCGTTACACCCTAAGGACGACTGAGTTCAAATTTCGTGAAAATCGACTCAAAACTGACAGACAAAATGGCCGCCCCTCGATCTCAAAGTGCGTAAAAATATGGTATATCAAGGTTGTGGACCCTATAGAGGTCACAATTTTTTATCCGATTTTGTTGAAACTTGAAATGTAAGTTTATAACTCAAAGATCTTGGTTCCTTTCGATATTTGCGCATATCGAATTGTAATTTCCTGAATTATGGCCCTTGATTGTAGGAAAAATCACTTTCGTTTTAGCTTGTTTTCTATCCATCTTTCGAAAATGTGGGCGTATCCTGCCTGGCAGCCGCTGGTTAATTATTACTAGAGTTATGGTTCTTGTTTCACTATGTAGAACCTTCCAATCTGTATGAAATTTATGTGCATTATTTAAATTAGTGAACCAAAGAAGCCTATGGAAGATCAACAATGTTGGCTAAATACTTCTAGAGTTATCGCCCTTGTTTCACTTTGTAGAATGCTCTAACTATAAAAATTATCATCCGATCTGTGTGAAGTTTATCTGCATTAAATATATTCAGTTTAGTAAAACAAAGAAGCCTATTAAATGTCAATAATTTACTTTAATTACTTCTAGAGTTATGGCCCTTGTTTCACTTGGTAGAACCTTGTGAATGTTCAAACGTAAAAATTATTACCTGATCTGTAGGAAATTGATACTCTCAAAAGAATAAATATGAGACAACCCTATTTGCTGCAGGTGTATGTTTCGTTGCCTGGCAACCTATCTTTCTAAAACATGGAATAATTTCACAGGATTACAAAATTATAAAACCTGGGTCACATTAGACAAAGCCTATATTGTGACTTACCCACTGGTATGCATAAATTGAGCATTTTAGAATAAAACTCACATTAATATCTTCAGTGATTTCATAAATACTCATACATGTAGTTGAAATTACTAATTAGTATCTTTCTGCTAACACCATATATTGTATAAATATTTTGTAGATAAAGAATCTGCATTAAATGATACAGTAGAAGAAGAAGTTAGAGAATATATCTGTGAAACATGGCAGTTAGATTTTAAACCAGTAGCAGCACAGTTATTACAACGTATAGAAACACACCAATCGCAATTTGAGCCACTTGAAAACCCTGTTTAAACTTTATACACACCTCAAATTTATCCCCCAAAAATATTGTAGGGTTCTCTGTTACACTTTTGGAGACACAAAACTGCTTCTAATTGAAGTAAATAATTCAATCTCGATGTAGTTATTCATAAAGGTCATGACTGAGTTCGATGGTGAGTATTTTCTTTTTAGGCTAAGCAGAGTTAAAGCGAGAATTTCAAATTTTCTAAGAAAGTGAAAACGTAAATATTTCTATGTCTTTTACTCAATAGGTTGTCAACTCACAATTATACGATCATAGGTGTCATTCTCACACTTAAAACTCATTTACACAGGAAATAATAACACAATTACCTCCCTTGTTGTCTATTCTCCACCATGGAGTAGCTTTTTTCAAACGTTTGAAAATAAAGAGGGAAATGATATTTTTGCCAATTTCTCAGCTGGCAATAGTGAATTATAGGATTAATAGGATTATTCTTTAACAAGGTAGGACTGTTTATGGATACCATCTATTTTCAGGCTTTATTTTAATAAATTTTAAAAATATAACTTAAAAATTTGCAATTTCCGCTTTAAACAATTTTATTGGTTGAGATTTTGGGACAAAATAAATCTTCTACCAAAAAAATAAAAAATACAATGCTCAGACTTGATTTAGGTGTTAATTATGTCAATGTCTTGACTTTGATTCTAATTTTGTGGGAGGCATGATGTATGGTTAGTTCGATTAATGTGTATTTTCTGATATGTGATAAACTATATGACTGCTCTGTGCTTTATTAAAAAGATAATGTGCTAGTAATTAATGAGTGGCATCATTTTGGGATTGAGGGTGGGCAACACAAGCCCCACTATTGGCTTGTTTCTCAAATAGAGTGTGCAGTGGTATAGTGTAAATATGTGGATTTCAATCAGATATATTTATTGCACTCATAATTATGGTTTTAATTTATTATTTCATCCAGGATATATTACTTAGACGTGTACATATTTCTAGATAAATTTGTGATATATAATTGTTATAAAAGAAATATTTCTTGAGTCATAAACCAAAGATATTGTAACATATAAGTCGGATATTTATAGTTAATGTACAGTTTACATGATTTATTATTTATAAAACAATATCATACATGAACATATTTTACAAAAGAAAACAAAATGTTCATTTAGTATTATAGATGAACTCCAAAAATTTTGACATTCCTGTAATAACAATTGTAGATAGATAATTTTCTGCATTGAGGCCGTGGTGGAGAGCCTGGGAATTTTCTGTTTTAAATAAACAATAATTTTTATGTGACCACATGTTAATATGGTCGTATGTTATCATCACTCCTGATCGTCCACACGTCTAACTTGCTGGACTTTAAATGCTCATAGATACAGTTAATTAATCAGATTTACAGTCCAACTATAGACTAAAGTGACACTTAAGAACGGTTTGTTCTTGGTGTGCCAGTCAACTGTTAATCCGTTGATTTATCAAATCTGTAGTCTGTTTAAATAGAGAATCTCCTATTGGTCTTTTTCGATATCAAAAAATATCAACACAAGTCGATAAAGTAAAACAAAAAAACCAAGTTCCTTTTTAACTGACCAATCAAATTCAGTTTGACCCAGTGTTTTTATCAAGGTCAATTAAATAAAAATAGTTCATTTTTAATAAAAAAAAAAAGAAGTTACGATACTTTTATTAAAAAATGAACTGTTCTTTGAAAATAAAACCAGCGGCTGCCAGGTAGGATACGCCCACATTTTGCAAGAGATGGATAGAGAACAAGCTAAAAACAAACTAATTTTTTGTACAATCAGGGGCAATAATCCAGAAAGTTATGGTCTGAAATGTGCAACGATCAAAAGGGACTAAGATCTTTGGGATATAAAGATATGTTTTAAGTTTCATCAGAATCAGATAAAAATTGTGACCTCTAGAGGGTCCACAACCTTCGTATTGCATACTTTTACACTTTTACCAGATATTTACACTAATTGTGTATGAGGGGCGGCCATTTTGTCTGGCAATTTTTGTCCAATTTTCACGAAATTCGAACTCATCCAAAATTACGGTGTACCGGTGATATATTTGAACGTTTTTATACGGCCACATTTTCATTTGGACGTATATTGTCGTCGCCCCTGTCTGTCGGGATGTCCGTCCACAATTATTTGTGAACAGTCTACAAGTCACAATTTTTATCCGATTTCAACGAAACTTGAAATATAGGTTTATCACCCTAAGATCTCGGTTCCTTTTGATATTGGCATGTATCAGACTGTAACTTCATGGATTATGGCCTCTGATTGTACAAAAAATCACGTTTTTAGCTTGTGAACACTGTAGAGGTCACAATTTTTATCCGATTTGGTTTCAACTTGAAATGTATGCTTATAACCCAAAGATCTGAATTCGTTTCGATATTCGCGCATATCGCAACGTAACTTCTGGAATTGTACGAAAAATCGCGTTTTTAGCTTGTTGACCCTATAGAGGTCATAATTTTTATTCGATTTAAAAAAGTGTATTATTATATCATCGTTACACCCCAAGGACGACTGAGTAAGAATTTCGTGAAAATCGGCCCAAAACTGACAGACAAAATGGCCGCCCCTCGTTCTCAAATAGCGTAAAAATATGGTATATCAAGGTTGTGGACCCTATAGAGGTCACAATTTTTATCCGATTTTGTCGAAACTTGAAATGTAAGTTTATAACCCAAAGATCTCGGGTCCTTTCGATATTTGCGCATATCGAATTGTAATTTCCTGAATTATGGCCCTTGATTGTTGGAAAAATCGCTTTCTTTTTAGCTTGTTCTCTATCCATCTCTCGAAAATGTGGGCGTATCCTGCCTGGCAGCCGCTGGTTTTAAATCGGATAATAATTATGACATCTAGAGGGACCTCAAGCTATAAACGCAATTTCGTACAATCAGGGGCCATAATTCAGGAAGTTACTATCCGATATGCGCCAATATCGAAAGGAACCAATATCTCAAAGTGCGTAAAAATATGGTATATCAAGATTGTGGACCCTATAGAGGTCACAATTTTTATCCGATTTTGTCGAAACTTGAAATGTAAGTTTATAACCCAAAGATCTCGGGTCCTTTCGATATTTGCGCATATCGAATTGTAATTTCCTGAATTATGGCCCTTGATTGTTGGAAAAATCACTTTCTTTTTAGCTTGTTCTCTATCCATCTCTCGAAAATGTGGGCGTATCCTGCCTGGCAGCCGCTGGTTTTAAATCGGATAATAATTATGACATCTAGAGGGACCTCAAGCTATAAACGCAATTTCGTACAATCAGGGGCCATAATTCAGGAAGTTACTATCCGATATGCGCCAATATCGAAAGGAACCAATATCTTTGGGTTATAAACTTACATTTCAAGTTTAATCAAAATCAGAAGAAAATTGTGACCTCTAGAGGGTCCACAACATTGATATACCATATTTTTACGCTATTTGAGTATGAGGTGTGGCCATTTTGTCTGTCAGTTTGTACGAAAAATCAGATTTTTAGCTTGTGGACCCTATAGAGGTCATAATTTTTATCCGATTTAAAAAAATGTATTATTATATCACTGTTGCATCCTAAGGACGACTGAGTTTGAATTTCGTGTAAATCGGCCCAAAACTGACAGCCAAAATGGCCGCCCTTTGTTCTCAAATAGCGTAAAAATATGGTATATCAAGGTTGTGGACCCTATAGAGGTCACAATTTTTATCCGATTTTGTTGAAACTTGAAATGTAAGTTTATAACCCAAAGATCTCGGTTCCTGTCGATATTCGTGCATATCCGACCATAACTTCCTGAATTATGGCCCCTAATTGTATGAAAAATCGCGTTTTTAGCTTACCAACCTTGAGCCTGTTTCCACTTCAAAAAGATGGCTGACCGTAGAGTTATTCGACGGCATTTCCGACACCTTTTGATACCAGAGAAAATCCTTCTCCAGAAGAAATTAAGAATACTAATTAATATATAAAATTTCGCTTCTACCCTGAAACCATTTTATTTATTTGCCAATTAGTAAACAATAGGCTACAAACACACAGGCTACTTAAGATCAGGCACTCTCACAATTATTCAGTTAGTTTGTATGTGTCTGCGGGTTTTTTTTATCTTGTGGCACATTTTATATGTGTATAGGGGACATGTCAAATGCATCTAAATCAACCATATATATATATGACGTCAATGAAGCAGACGACAAATTTATGACGTAATTCGCATACCAAAGTTGTTTTTGTGACGTTAAAGAGCATCGTAGTCTCAGTTTATGGTAAACTTTACCAGTCACAATGTGCTTAGACTTATACTTGACTTGTGCTTACTAGGCTGTGATTTAGCCCCGAAAATCGTTCCATCTCGTCCCAGCAAATTCCAGGTGAAAATCTGACGCTTTGTTATATAATTTAACCAGTAGGCCGTCACTGTCGCATACTTTTCTGTTCCGATGCATTGCACAATACGTCTCGAACTATATTTGTCAAGTGTAGCCATAATCGGGTGAAAAAATCAAATTCTAAGCCAATCAGAAACCATAAAAGCAAAGATCGTCATAGGTCAAGGGTCAATAGCCATAAATAGACCAGTGAATACCTTTTATGAGACGGAACACGTTGGATTGTTTACATTTGTCTGAGAGAATTTCTCTGCAAATATGCCGGGATTACTGGATAATTTCACCTGTTAAATGTTGCATTGACACGGTAAAGACGACTTACCCCTGATCTGTGGCATAAATATGGCCAATAATTAGGAAATAGCACCAATGATTGAATGAATCTTTTATTTTCTGGAAACAAGTATTTCTTCAAAACTATTTCAGTGAAACAATATCCAAAAGAAATATATACTTAATACAGATGAAAACGATTTTGGCATGCTTGAAATACTGGTTCCATCTTATAATTATATATAATGCTAAGAAAAAACAAAAATAATAATACCATGTGATCTGATCGATACAATTAATAATAATTCACCTTCATCAATTTTACTATTTTTTTAAAACGAGAAAACAATAGACTTATTATAAGAGTATAGAGAGAGAGAAATGGGGTTTAACTTCCACTCGACACAAACAAGGTAATTTTGGTTCAATTTTATTCCAATAATTCGCTTGCGTGTAGTGGTCTTTAGCAGTGGGAGGAAACCGGAGGACCCAGAGAAAACCCATGAGGTTGGACAGGCCACCCTTCTCCTTGTCAAGTACAACCGTGGAATCTAAACCACACCAGTGGACTCAATGACAGACCTTATGATATGCTACCCATTCAGCTACCCAACCCCCTATAAGAGAGTATAAGATTACATTTATTTAAAGAAAGAAATTAAAAAAAATAAACAAATGCAATTATATAAATTTCCTCGTACACAACAATACTATACACCACTAGTATTAATGAAAAATGTATATAATAATAATATCATCATTTTTTAAAGTGTATTAATACTGGAGAACGGTTTCTTATGTGCTGTTCAGGTTCTTATATTCACAGAATACATGTATTTACACAGAGATCAGGTCTTGTGCCCATATACACTGTACAAAATTGAAAGATATATACCAACCAGTAAATAAAAGTACATATAAGAGAAAAACAAACAGTAATTACCTAAGTAAAATGGTTCTAGTAAAATGAATTAGAAATGAAATGGTCTAATGAAGATGGGCATATATGCCATACAGTGTGCTATAAAGCAAATTTTGCCTGGGCACAGCACTATGGCCTACGTTTATATCAAATTACAACTGCCAAGGGATCTTTTTACGTGCACACCAATGTATACACAGGACCTCGACTAGACTGCTGTCCTTGTGCCTTGTCAACCCTCCGCCTGCACCACTGACAAGGGGAAACCGTCGGAAATGAATTAGAATAAAAAAGTAAAATAAAAACATATAGTAAGCATAAAGTGACAAAATATCATATGAAAATTTATTGACATGTACAGTACATTCAAGTAAAACATATTTAAAATATGTAATATTAAAAAAACACTTACAAAAATACATGTATACAGGTGTAGGCCTACTCACATAATTTCAACAATATCATCATCACTATTAAAATCAATGTCACTGTCAGCATATGTTTGGCTGTCACTTTTATATTCGAACAATATACACAAAACCATACAAGAAAGTTTTCACTTGTAACATGTACATCTATTACTGATCTATCTGTAAAAGTGTAATGCAGCTTGATTTACATTCACATTGAAAATTTTGTTTGGTGCTTGATCTCTAGTCACCCTAACCCTGTCATTTGTTAAATAGAGTTTAACAAGAGGGGTTTAAATTTCCACAGCTACAGTCAGGCAACCTGGGAGGAATGCGCCAGAATATGCCCCCTTTTTGACTGGTGATGCAAAGGCAGAAATAATTCTTCATACATATTTTTTTCAAAAAAAGTAAGTGCACTTGTACCAACTCATCTATTTCGGTTCTAATTTCACCATAACATTGGGGTTGGATGGCCGAATTGTTAGCACGTGCACACTGTATCATAAAGTCTGTCATTGAGTCAACAGGCGTGGTTTCGAATCCCCGGTTGTACGTGACAAGGAGTAGGGTCGCCTGTCCAACCTCGTGGGTTTTCTCTGGGTCCTCCCCTTTCCTCCCACTGTTAAAGACCCCTACGCGCAAGCGAATTGTTGAAATAAAAAAATTAAACCATATGTTAGTCCCAAAATGACCTAGTTTGTGTCGAGTGGACGTTAAACCCCATTTCCCTCTCTCCATAACAACTTGTTGGGTATGAGTACTGCACATTGTATTTCACCTCAATAATGATGACACAGTCTTAACCATAGTGGTCTTCTGTCTTTGACTGAGTGGACTTCTCTATTGGTCTGAGTGGTCTTGGGCGGAGTAGTCCTTGGTCTGGGTTGTCATGCATTTGGGAGAATATCTTCATCAGCTTGCATTTGTAAGAAAATGGGGAAAATGTTAAGATATGATCCGATCCTCTTAAACAAATTAACCAGACATATTATTTTATTCTCTTTTTTTTTTTTTTTTTTGCTGCTTGTTTCTAAACATCACTTTCTTCAACAATTTAGGAATCATGATAATGTTTCATACACAGTTTGGTAACGTGGAATGTGATAAGTAGGCCTAGTAGCCTCTACCATACCCCAGTCCAGTGAGAGTTTTGTCTGCACATTCCTGACTGGAGTTCTGATTCAGCTTTGTCCAGCAAATCGGCATTTGTCTCCGGCACATTTCCATCTAATTTGATCCACTGGTTAGCACATACCTTAAATTTGTCCCAGCTTGTCGCAGTGAACGGTTTTAGCTCAGTGTTTTAACAAAATGTACTCGAGCTATGCCGTTTTACTTTAGCTATCCTTCCGCCATGTACCGTTAATATTAAAACGTAAACAAAGAGCAGGTGACCTTTCACCACATGACCTGTTGAACTTTTCGTCGTGTATGTTTGATTGGCCAATTATGTCACGTGATCTGTTTAAACCGAGTCACCGCGAAATTCAAATACCATTGCACATTGACAAGTAAGCCCATATTTAATTTACGTTTTCTATCAAACGTCAAAGAATTGATAAAAGAAAAGTTGTGTGACACTACAAAGTAATACTAGAAGAATTAGATGATGTAGTTTTTTTTCCACCCGAAAATGGTCGGAACGGAGAAACAGAAGCAAGCTAGCTAGAAATTTCAGACCACGGCCTATACGTAAGAATGGTCTTGAGAATTTTCTAGGGACGGTATTTTTATAAGTTTCTTACGTAAGAAAAAGTGAAGCATGACTTTGTGCTTACTTTAAGAATTTTCTAGGAACCGGGCCCTGGTAAATCAAGGTTGTGGACCCTCTAAAGGTCACAATTTTGATCCAATTTCGATGAAACTTGAAATACATGTTTATAACTCAAAGATATTGGTTCCTTTCGACATTCGAGCATTCCTGAATTATGGCCCTTGATTGAACAAAAGGTAGGTTGCCAGGCAACAAAACATACGCCCACATCAGCTAAATCGTCCAGGCAGTCAACAAGAGCTGTCGCATAATAAAACATTTATAATACACTAAAATCTGATTAAGAGCACAACTCATGAAGTAATTATCAGAAAACCATTAGACCGTTTTGTATACAAAACTTTTAATATCATGGATTTAGCTGTTCAAGTCATAAAAATTCATTGAAAATCAATATACTTGTTCGTCTCAAGATCTTAAACTTCGTGTATCAATCTGAAGTCAATCGGATGATAACTTTAGCCTTTAGAGCGTCACAAAGTGATCAAGGGCCATAACTTTGGCAGTAATTATCGGAAATAGTTGAAAATCAATAGGATGACCTTAAACACTGTGTGTAAATTTAAGGTCAATCGGATATTAACTTTGGCCTCTAGAGTGTCTGGGGGGTTGGATGGCCGAATGGTTAGCATGTGCGTGCTGTACATAGGCGTACGGGGAAATTTTTGACTGGGGGGGCGGTGGTAGTTGGTTCCCAAAAAATGTAGTTAGGTTCTTAGTATGTTACATAATAATAATAAATTTGCTGTTAAAATTGGACACATTCAAGAACACAATATTTTTTATACAACTTTTACAAAGTACAATTGTGTGCCCAAATTTTCCCAGCATTTGGTGCCCAAAATGGGGGGGGGGGGCCGCCTCCCCAGCCCCCCAGATCGTACGCCTATGGTGCTGTATCATAAGGCCTGTCATTGAGTCAACTGGCGTGGTTTCGAATCCCCGGTTGTACGTGACAAGGAGTAGGGTTGCCTGTCCAACCTCGTGGGTTTTCCCCGGGTCCTCCGGTTTCCTCCCACTGCTTAAGACCCCTACGTGCAAGCGAATTATTGAAATAAAATTGAACCATGTGTTAGTCCCAAAATGACCTAGTTTGTGTTGAGTGGACGTTACACCCCATTTCTCCCTCTCTAGAGCGTCCACAAGATTTTTCAAAGTGATCAAGGGCCATAACTCTGGCGGTATTATCGAAAATCACTGAAAATCAATAGGCTTCTTCGTCTCATGGCCTTAAACACTGTGTTTAAATTTAAGGTCAATCGGATATTAACTTTGGCCTCTAGAGCGTCCACAAGATTTTTTTGAAGTGATCAAGGGCCATAACTCTGACAGTAATTATCGGAAATCGCTGAAAATCAATTGGCTTCTTTGTCTCATGACCTTAAACACTGTGTATAAATTTAAGGTCAATCGGATATTAACTTTGGCCTCTAGAGCGTCCACAAGATTTTTCAAAGTGATCAAGGGCCATAACTCTGGCAGTAATTATTGGAAATCGCTGAAAATAAATCAATAGGATTCCTCGTCTCATGACCTTAAACACTGTGTATAAATTTAAAGTCAATCGGATATTAAATTTGGCCTCTAGAGCGTCCACAAGATTTTTCTAAGTGATCAAGGGCCATAACTCTGGCAGTATTATCGAAAATCACTGAAAATCAATAGGCTTGTTCGTCTCATGGCCTTAAACACTGTGTTTAAATTTAAGGTCAATCGGATATTAACTTTGGCCTCTAGAGCGTCCACAAGATTTTTTTGAAGTGATCAAGGGCCATAACTCTGACAGTAATTATCGGAAATCGCTGAAAATCAATTGGCTTCTTTGTCTCATGACCTTAAACACTGTGTATAAATTTAAGGTCAATCGGATATTAACTTTGGCCTCTAGAGCGTCCACAAGATTTTTCAAAGTGATCAAGGGCCATAACTCTGGCAGTAATTATCGGAAATCGCTGAAAATAAATCAATAGGATTCCTCGTCTCATGACCTTAAACACTGTGTATAAATTTAAAGTCAATCGGATATTAAATTTGGCCTCTAGAGCGTCCACAAGATTTTTCTAAGTGATCAAGGGCCATAACTCTGACAGTAATTATCGGAAATCGCTGAAAATCAATAGGTTTCTTCGTCTCATGACCTTAAACACTGTGTATAAATTTTTAGAGTCAATCGGATATTAACTTTGGCCTTGACAGTGTCCACAAGATTTTTCAAAGTGATCAAGGGCCATAACTCTAGAGGTCACAATTTTTATCCGATTTGATGAAACTTAAAACATATCTTTATATCCCAAAGATCTCAGTCTCTTTTGATATTTGCAAATTTCTTCAGGCCATAACTTTCTGCATTATTGCCCCTGATTGTACAAAAAAACGTTTTTGTTTTTAGCTTTTTCTCTATCCATCTCTTGGAAAATGTGGGTGCCGAACAGGGGCGACGACAATATACAACCACATTTCAATGTGGGCGTATAAAAAACAAGGAACTGAATGTAACACAAATGATGTAGAAATGTGATCGTATATTGCTGTCGGTTCGTCATCCACAACGTATGATCCGATTGCTTTGAAATTTAAATATGTTGTTTACAGTAGTGAGAATATTGTGAATGCACAAACAACAAAAATTATCATTCGATCTGTATGAAATTTATGTGCATTATTTACATTAGTAAAACAGAGAAGTCTATCGAATTGTAACAATGTTGATTAAAAGAGTTCTAAGAGCTATGGCCGTTGTTTCTCTTTGTAGAAATTTATGAAGGTTCAAACAATTAAAGTGGAAAAGTTCAGTTACTTATTTGAACATTTCTGTAAGTATAACATAACATGGTTTTATGTTTGATATTAATTTTTTTTATATTTATATTTTAAGTAATCTTTATTTAAAGATCAAAGCCAGCTTCCGTCCATTACTTCTATTTTGTTTATTCACATAATCTTTTAAGATCCTATATACATGTAATTACAACTGGAAGTCTCAATATACAATTTTGTCCAGTAAAAGAATATTCTTTACATTGCTTTTCAGATTTAATAGATAATATTGTAATATATAAATATGTATTGAATAATCTGTTAAAAGTATGACAAATAAATTTTTCATATGGACATATTATGTTGTTGCCCCTGCCCAACGTCCATTCACATTTTTTGTGGAGTCTCCAGAAGTCACAATTTTTATCCGAGCGTGGTGACCCATGATTTTGCATGAGGAAGAAGATCCCTTCTGGGCCCACAAAAAACAATATTTATATGTGTGGGAGGGGGTGGGCTGGGGTGGTCCATCCCAGTGCTGCTAGGTTATATTGGGCTGTGTGGAACATACCAGAGTCGATTTGTAGCATGTTGAAACCGCATGATTTTTTGCCATTTGCACGGGGGCATGCAAAAACTCAAAACCATGACACAAAGCTCGTCATTGTGTCTCTTGCACTTAGCCCCTGATGACAGTTGAGTTTACCAGTCTTAAGTGATACATGTACTTAAGTAGATACTAATATTTCGCCCCCCACTCCTTGAAAAGAATAGTCCCAATATATGACATGACGGGAGAAAGGAGATGCGATGGGAGGGGGCGTGTGGGGATGAGGTATTTGACATTTTCATGTGGCCTCGTCCAGTTGATAAAATCAGTCAATTAGTTCAGTCTATAACATCACTCGATAACATCAGTCAAATAAACCAGTCGAATAAACAAGTCGCTCAATATTAAGCAGCGGTGGCAGTGGACTAAGATAATATAGAGTAGCAAATCATGCTTAAGAAGCCAGGGGCATGGGGTAGGGGCCGGAGGCTTCCCATCTAGTTTCAAGTTCAATTTTACGCGCAAAAGTAGTTTGATAATTAAGGTATTCACGCGATAGTTAAGCCATAACTGAAGGAGCCAGGTGCTCGGGAGGGGGTGGGGGAGGTCTTCACCAGTCTTAAGTGATACATGTACTTAAGTAGATACTAGTATTTTCAGCCCCCCACCCCCACCTGGAAAAGAGTTGAGTCCCTATATGACATGGCCGGAGAAAGGGGATGTGATGTGGGTGGAGTGGGAGGAGAGGAGGCGTATGAGGATGAGGTATTTGACATTTTCATGTGGCCTCGTCCAGTCGATAAAATCAGGCAATTAGTTCAGACTATAACATCAGTCAAATAGTTCAGTCTCAAATAATCCAGTCGAATAAACAAGTCGCTCAATATTAAGCAAGGGTGGCAGTGGACTAAGATAATATAGAGTAGCTTGTAGCCATAGCTGAAGGAGCCGGGGGCATGGGCCGTGAGGCTGTGGGTAGGGGCCGGGGGGCTTCCCAACTAGTTTCAAGTTCGATTTTACGGGCAAAAGTAGTTTGATAATTAATGTATGGCGACAGTTAAGCCATAACTGAAGGAACCAGGTGCTTGGGAGGGAAGGGGGAGGGGGTGGGAGAGGTCTTCACCAGTCTTAAATGATACATGTACTTAAGTAGATACTAATATTTTCGCCCCCTCCCCACTGAAAAGAATAATTGACCTCGTCCAGTTGATAAAATCAGTCAATTAGTTCAGTCCATAACATCAAATAGTTCAGTCGAATAATCCAGTCGAATAATTCAGTCGAATAAAAAAGTCGCTCAATATTAAGCAGCGGTGGCAGTGGACTAAGATATTATAGAGTAGCAAATGTTGCTCGTAGCCATAGCTGACGGAGCCAGGGGCATGGGATAGGGGCTGGGGGCTTCCCAACTAGTTTCAAGTTGGACTTTACATGCAAAAGTAGTTTGATAATTAAGGTATTCAGGCGATAGTTAAGCCATTACTGAAGGAGCCAGGCGCTCGGGAGAGAAGGGGTAAGGGGGTGGGGGAGGTCTTCACCAGTCTTAAGTGATACATGTACTTAAGTAGATACTAGTATTTTTGCCCCCTCCCCTACCTCGAAAAGAATAGAGTCCCTATATATTACATGACTGGAGAAAGGGGATGCGATGGGGTTGGGGTGGGAGGGGGCCTGTGAGGATGAGGTATTTGACATTTTCATGTGATATAGATATAGAGTAGCAAATCATGCTGGTAGCCATAGCTGAAGGAGCCGGGGGTAGGGGCTGGGGGGCTTCCCAACTAGTTTCAAGTTTGATTTTACGGGCAAAAGTAGTTTGATAATTAAGGTATTCAGGCGATAGTTAAGCCATAACTGAAGGAGCCAGGTGCTCGGGAGGGGGGGGGGGGGAGGTCTTCACCAGTCTTAAGTGATACATGTACTTAAGTAGATACTAGTATTTTCGCCCCCTCCCCCCACCTCGAAAAGAATAGAGTCTCTATATATGTCATGACCGGAGAAAGGGGATGCGATGGGGTTGGGGTGGGAGGGGCGTGGGAGGATGAGGTATTTGACATTTTCATGTGGCCTCGTCCAGTCGATAAAAGCAGTCAATTAGTTCAGTCTATAACATCAGTCAAATAGTTCAGTCGAATGATCCAGTCGAATAAACAAGTCGCTCAATATTAAGCAGCGGTGGCAGTGGACTAAGATAATATAGAGTAGCAAATCATGCTCGTAGCCATAGCTGAAGGAGCCAGGGGCATGGGATAGTGGCGGGGGCTTCCCAACTCGTTTCAAGTTCGATTTTACAGGCAAAAGTAGTTTGATAATTAAGGTATTCAGGTGATAGTTAAACCATAACTGAAGGAGCCAGGGGCTCGGGAGGGAATTGGGTGAGGGAGGACTCCACCGGTCTTAAGTGGTACATCTATTTAAGTAGATACTAATATTTTCTCCCCCTCCCCACCTCGAAAAGAAATGAAAAGAAATGAAATAGGGTTTAATGTCCTACTGTTCTGCTCCGAACTGGGCTAACGAGGGAAATTTTGCCCAGACAGCTGCACTACGGCCTAGTCTTATATCGAATTCCAACTGTCAAGGGATCTTTTACGTGCATGCCAATGTCTACACGGGACCTCGGTTTTTCGTCCCGTCCGAACAACTAGACAGCTGTCCTTGTCCACCTCGAAAAGAATAGAGTCCCTATATATGATATGAACGTAGAAAGGGGATGCGATGGGGAAGGCGGGGGTGCGTGTGGGGATGAGGTATTCGACATTTTCATGTGGCCTCGTCCAGTCGATAAAATCAGTCATTTAGTTCAGTCCATAATATCAGTCAAATAGTTCAGTCGAATAATCCAGTCCAAATAAACCAGTCGAATAATTCAGTCAAAAAGTTCAGTCGAATAGTTCAGTCGAATAAACAAGTCGATCAATATTAAGCAGCGGTGACAGTGGACTAAGATAATATAGTAGCAAATCATGCTCGTAGCCATAGCTAAAGGAGCCGGGGGCATGCGGTAGGGGCCGGGGGGCTTCTCAACTAGTTTCAAGTCTTAAGTGATATTTCGCCCCCACCCCATCTCGAAAAGAATAGAGGCCCTATATATGACATGACCGTAGGTAGGGACTCTATTCTTTTAAACAAGTCGATCAATATTAAGCAGCGGTGACAGTGGATTAAGATAATATAGTAACAAATCATGCTCGTAGCCATAGCTAAAGGAGCCGGGGGCATGCGGTAGGGGCCGGGGGGCTTTTCAACTAGTTTCAAGTCTTAAGTGATATTTCGCCCCCACCCCCATCTCAAAAAGAATAGAGGCCCTATATATGACATGACCGAGGTGAGGGCCGACAATATTAGTATCTACTTAAGTGCATGTATCGCCTGCGACGGGTGAGGACCAAAACCCCACCCAAGCCCTCGGCTCCTACAGCTAAGGCTACGAGATATTATCTTGGTTCACTGTTGGGCTGTTTAATCAGGTAAGGGTAGGCTCATCGCGCACGCAATAACTTCTAAACTAGCTTTGGTGGATCCAAGATCTTTATTTCACCAAATTGACAGATACACAAGGTATACAATATATATCTTGAAATGCCAACATATGAGTATTCTGAAAGTTTGTATTCTAGTAGTTTATTCATCTCTCGATTCCGTGAAACATAAAACATTTTCCCACCAAAGCTGGTTTCGAGTTGTTTTTTGATGCATCGTGGGCGTACCCGTTGTTTATTGAACCCACAAACTCCACCTCGAATCCGGGTGCTAGGAACTTTGTGGTGGTATAACTCGATACGCCAACATAGAAAGTTAATGAAATTCGGCATGTGCATACCTTATGCATCTGTCGATTTAGTGAAATAAAGATATTGAAGCCACCAAAGCTAGTTTAGAAGTTATTGCGTGCGCAGTGAGCCTACCCCAACCCCCCATATGTTTAGTATGTTTATGGTAATATATCTCGAAAGCCAACATATGAGCATTCTGAAAGTTTGTATTCTAGTAGTTTATTCATCTCTTGATTCCGTGAAATAAAAAACATTTTCCCACCAAATCTGGTATGGGTGCTTTTTAATGCAAAATGGACGTACCCCTTTTTTGCATGCTCAGTTAGTAATATTATATTTTGGGGTGTGGGGTGGGGTCGGGGGATCTATTACATACCGGTATATACTTTGCATTAATAGGTTTTAAAATTTTATTTTCTAATATAAATGTAACAATTTTTTTCGTGATAATTATATCTAGGTTTTTCTTGGCGCTAGGAATATGTGTGCTAACTTGATCGCGAATCCGGGTACTGGAATACGGGTGAGAGAATATGTGTGCTAACTTGATCTCGAATCCGGGTGCTGGAATACGGGTGAGAGATTCCGCTCGGTGTCAATATGACGAGGTAAAACGTAAATGTGTACACGGGACCTCGGTTTTTCGTCCAATCCGAACGACTAGACAGCTGTCCTTGTCGGGCCCTCTGCCCTGCATCACTGACGGGGAACCACGCCGGAAAATCTGGATGAACTTTCCCGACCTCCAGGCTAGCGAGCCAGCGTCTTACCCACTTAGCTACCGTGATCCCCATGGAATATAAACTGGTATTTGTCACATGTATACATATATGGAGTTTTAATAATGTATATCAGGTATTTGTAGGGTAGAGAGAAGAGCTTTGTAAGTGATTTCACTTGTCTCTCATCCCTGTTTAAATTAAATTAAACGGGGCATGGCACCTTTTTTATTTTTTTTAGTTCACAAAGCATTCTGAAACTTAATTTAAAGATACATTATGGAAGATTTTAATAGAGAGTTGGCCATTCTTGCTATAACAGTCAAATTACTGTATTCTGAACAAAGTTATCACCATTGTAATTTTTGACTAGAAATAGGAGTCAACTCTCTCTTCACCGTCTCGAGAATGGCCGATCGTTTGATTGACAGACGTTAACTCCACCTACATAATCTCGATTATCAAGTAACGTTTTCAATGGCTGCGGTACCGTTAGCCTATTCGGTTTGAGACGGGGTTGCAATTCAATTCGTATGCTATTTATTTTTACTACAAATTAAAAATAAGACTTTTAATATATATACTATTCAAAAAAAGTAGGGGATATTTGATTTTTAAGTGTTATTAAAGTCACCTAATGAAACTGACGAAGAAACAAATGACAAAATGAAATTAAGTTCACATTCATCGATTTATTCCAAATGATCGTTAGACTAAGTAAGGCACAGACTGACCATTATAAGGGTAAAATGATACCCGGGGTCAAACAGCAAAGTTATCACAGCATCACAACCAAGTCAGTAACGGGTAAATCCTCCTCTGTTTGCCAAACAAGCATTGATCCGACGTGGCATAATCCTAATGAGACGTCTAAGGTCATTTTGGTCCAGATTGTCCCATTCCTGTTGCAACGCAGCAGCAAGTTCTTGGACATTGGCAGGACGTTGTTGACGTTGACGTAACCTCTGTCCAAGCATGTCCCAGACATGCTCGATGGGGGAGAGGTCGGGACTCAGTGCTGGCCAAGGTAATGTGGTGATGTTCTGTTGTTGGAGGTAACCTGTAACGATCCTGGCCCTGTGACATCTTGCGTTGTCATCCTGGAAGATGAAACGGCGGCCATGACGTCGTGCGAACGGCACAACATGGACTGCCAAGATGTTGTCCCGGTAGTACTGGCCTGTAACGCGCCCTGCAACAACATGTAAAGCCGTTCTTCCAGCAACAGTGATGCCTCCCCACACCATAACAGAACCACCCCCAAATCGATCAACAGTGAACCTTGACTCATCTGAAAACATCACATTGCTCCAGCGTCGATTATCCCAGTGTTGACGATCCCTACATCAACGACGTCTTGCCTGAATGTGATGATCTCTCAAACAAGGGATCACGCGAGGACGTTTGGCGCGAAGGTGACCCCTATGCAGTCGATTCCGAATCGTCTGGCCACTCACTCTCACACCAGTGTCTGTTTGAAGACGAGCGCTGATCTGATTTGCTGTGATGACACGATTTCTCTAGGCCAAGGTACGGATAAATCGATCCTGGGCTTGAGTTGTCGCCCTTGGTCGACCTGAGCGTGGTCTGTCCTGTACAGATTGTGTATCACGGTATCTGGACCATAGCCTGCTTATGACAGACTGAGAAACATTCATCGTCCGCGCCACAACCGCCTGTGTTGTGCCGATCTGTAGCATGCCAAGGGCACGTAACCTTTCATTTTGGGTAAGCCGACGCATATCAAAATTTGTTTTCTGGTCACTAAAACAATTAAACTGATGTTTCCACCCTGGAATTCAATGCCACAATGACTGTAACATTCAAAGTCAGAGTCGTGCAAATCTTGGGTTGGACCCCCATGATGATCCCAAGCATCACCTGCATTCCATGCGGTAGCTATTGGTGCGTTTGGGCATCACATGTAACTGGAAATGTTTCTTCTGTTAGGTTCTATAGTGACTTTTTTCGTAGTCATTTGCATATTTTAGTATTATGCCCCCAAAATCAAATATCCCCTACTTTTTTTGAATAGTATAGATAAGAAGTGAAAGTTTGAAAGAAATGGACCAAATCAATGAGGCATAATTATAGCCGACTTCTTGTTCGCCTGGTGTACTCTTGAACTGTAACTGGTAGCCTATACGTAACTCCCGAAGCAGACAAATAGGAAACAGTGATTCAATGGGGCTGCAATTCAACTAGGGTAATGTTAGCTGCGATGTTTATCAATTTCCATAAATTTTCTGTAAACGCAAATGACAAAAGAGCGTATAATACCTGTTGTGATATTGAGTGAGAGAACGACAAACACAAATTTCACTATCAAGACATGTTTTTATGTGACCCACAGATAAGATGACGTAGTACACAACAATATATTCATAGGCGCGCTGTGTCACAGTCCTGGCCTAATACCGCAACAGAAAGTGTTTATTTGAATCCCGTCCTCAACTTGCAGACGAACCAAGACTTTATGGTTACTTAATTAAACTGCTTCCCAGCGTCTATATGAACATGGGCCCCAAATTCTATTTAACTACACAGTACTTATAATACAGTTTAATGATAAGATCAGCTACAATTTTACGACTTCACAAGTTACAGTCTTACTAGTACTACTAGGGCCTAGCTTACGTACAGTGGCATGTCAAAATGTGGTTTGCTAAACCATTCAACAATTGAACTTAAATACAAAAGTTACCGTAACACTACAGTTTACATTTACACAATGTCATCTCTCCTATTCTATCAGGATGGCTAACCGCCGAAAACTACTGTAAACTACATGTATACACAATCAATAGCGATAAAACATAATGGCTAGACTGCCTGGCACCCACGTTATGTTTCCTACCCGGAACGCTCTTCTCCCTTTCGCGCCAAAAAGCATCATGTGACTCATTATTATTCATTTTACCGTTATGATTGCATCATCTACTCTAGCAACTATAATTAGATTAGATACTGGACAGTGGTCTCACACGCTGCGTTTAATATCAGGTTGCCTATCATAATATCCCCCGTTTAGATAAGGATTGTCCGTGAGAGATTTACATTATATGCATAAAAATATTCACATTACACAGTCTTTGAGATAAAAAAAAGAAACTGATATATAGTTTGATTAAACTTTTTAAGAGTTTATGTAACGTGATGGTTCTTTGATAATTCTTCCGGATCTGGTTGTCTTCGGTGACGGTTCATGGAATTGGGTAACGGGTTGTCTTTTAGGTTGTTGGTTTACTTTGGGTTGTTTCAGTTGTTGCTTAGTGGATTTTGGATTACTGGCTTGTTGTTGAAAATTGTTTTCTGGAAGTGGGAACTGTACTCCATTGGGTAGCTTGTCTTGTTCCATAACTATAGGAATGTTTTGTTTGATTATTGGCTTTGGTGAACAGATTGATTCACGAAGTTGGGATCTGTTTCTGCCTAGTACAGTTCCAAGACTAGTTTTGACCATGCAGGATCTTGGAGGGTGTAATACTTTCTCGATGATTGAACCTGGAGTCCATGTTCTGGTAGCATAATCTAAGATGCGTACTTGTTGTCAAGGGTATAGTGGTGACAGTTCATCTGGTGTTGAATAACCATCATGTTGAGATTTCATGCATTTTCTTCTATTAAGAAGTTGAGAGCGTTGTGTTTCTGTTGACGGACTGATGGTATGATGGGAAGGTAGAAGCGTTCTGACTTCTGAGTGGTCTGGACATTAAGATTTCTGCAGGCAATGGTAGATTGCTATCGACTGGTGTTGCACTTATTTGGAGCAAGGCCATGTCAATGTCTTGACAATTGTCCTAGACATTTCTTGATGACAGGTTTGACAGTTCCTACCATTCTCTCTATGAAACCATTGGAGCGAGCGTAGTGGGGTGATGATGTAGTATGATCTATACCCCATTCTGTGCAAAAGTTATTGAAAGTTTGACCGGAGTACTGGGGTCCGTTGTCACTGACTATTTTCTCGGGCTTTCCAAACAGTGAGCATACTGCTTTCACTTCTCTTGTGACAGCTTCACTGGTGATTGGGTTAGCCATTTCCTTGACGATTGGATACTTGCTGAAGTAATCTGCAATAAGTAGGTAGTGTCGATTACCAATTTGGAATAAGTCTGTTCAAAGCATTAAACATCTGACCATTTTATCGATGTCTGTGTTTATGTTCGGCCATTACTCTGACTCTCTGGCCAATTTTCTGGTTTTCTCAATTCCTTGATCTGATGAATGTAATTGGCGCAAAATACTTGGACAAGTGCGTTGTGGTATAAGGACTTGACGGCCCTTGAAGATAATTCCTCCTTCGACAGCTAGCGAATCGCGGTAAGACCAGTATGGTCGTAAGTCTCTTGGTAGTTCCTTAAGTGTTTCTGGCCATCCAATTAAGATTCTCCTCGTAGAGAATTGAAAACTGGGTCGTTTGTTGTTTCGACACGGAGCTCTGCTTGTTTCACTGTGCCAAAATTGATAAGATCTAGATTAAAGCTGTCTATGATTATGGGTGATATGCGTTCCTCAAGCTGGACAGTTGAGTTGTTCTCAGGATTAGTTAATCTTGATAAGACATCTGGGAGTATCAATTGCAATTCCTTGCCTGGTTTGTAGATCAGTTCAAAGTCATACTCCGTAAGTTTCAGGAACATCCGCTGTAGACGTGGAGGAGCACTGGATATGGGCTTCTTGTGTATCATTACAAGTGGTTTGTGGTCTGTAACTGCAATGAATTTTCTGCCGTAGAGAAAAACATGGAAATGGTGTATGCCATGTACTAGAGCTAGTGCTTCTCGTTCAATGTTAGAGTATGCTGCTGGGGTTGGAGTGAGTGATTTAGATGCAAATTCTATTGGTTTGTCCTGTAAGAGTGCTGCACCAACGCCTTTCTGGCTAGTGTCCACCTCAAGAATTAGTTGTTTCTTGGTGTCATAATATGCTAGACAGGGGTTGTCGGAGATTAGTTTTTTGATTCTTTCGAAGCATTCTTGATGATCTTCTGACCATTCAAATGGAGTATCTTGTTTAATAAGATCTTGTAGAGGTTGACATTGCGCTCAATAATTGGGTATATAGGCGCTTAGGTAGGTGAGCATACCAAGAAAACGTTGTAGCTCATCTTTGGTTGTGGGGGTAGGTATTTTCTTGATGTCTTGGATCTTTGCTGGGTCTGGTGTTATGCCATGGTCTGTGTATAAATTACCAAAAAATGGAATTTCTCTCTGTTTGATCATACATTTTTCTGAGTTGAATACAAGACCTCTTTTGGCAGCTCTGTTCATCAGCAAAATTAAATTATGAACATGTTCTTCAACATTTTTACCAAAAATACAGACATCTTCAGCAATGCTCACAACACCAGGAATGCCTTCAAGGATTTCATCCATTCTCTGCTGGAAGATATCTTGACTAGACTTCTCGAAGTCTACACTCCAGTATCCTGCTTTTGCGTCATTTTTGGATTTAGGATTGAGTTCTTCGAGCATAGGAATCTTGTGTGGGCATCTCTTGAGGGACATGTTCAGTTTCGGTGGGTCGAGACACAATCTCAGGGACCCATCTTTCTTTTGAGTGCACATTAAAGATGAACACCAATCAGTGGGTTCAGTTACTTTTTTAATGACACCGATTGATTCAAGTCTGTCAAGTTCCTCCTTGATTATGTCTTTAATGTGTATACTGCATTTTCTTGGAGGATCTATGAAAGGTTCGGCATCTTCTTTGAGAAAGATTTGGATAAATGAGTACAAGATCTCCAATTGAGTTAATTTGGTGTTTCGGTTTGGAGTGTTTGTCTGGGGTAGTAGCTAGGGTTGATTTGAATGTTGTGATATTGTCACAATTTGTCACAATTAATTGTGACAAGTCCTAATGCTTCACATGGGGTAGTCCTTCAATGGCTGGGCCTGGAACATCGACCACATAGAATAGTGTTTCTCTAAAACACGAGTCTTTGTATTTACACTTGAGTGTGATTGTACCTAAACATTTGATGGGTTGTCCATTATATGCAGTTAAATTTACATCTCCTGGTGGAGTGAGCATGGATTTGATAGGTGTGTCGCCATACATCTGTTTATTATATGTGCGATAAGGTAGACACTGTTATAGAGTAATATGAAACAGTAAAATTGTCTCTTTCTGGATAGGTTCCACTGTTGATAGTACTGATGTCCCTACCATGACTGGTCCTCCTCTAACGGTTACGTCCATGGCAGCTTGGTGTTCTGCGGCGGAATCCACCTCGTTGATGGCTATCATATTGCTTACCATTGTTTTGACATTGTGGTGCTCTGCCTCTGTTATTGCGTTTAAATTTGTGACACAATTTTTGCCAATGGCCCTTATTTCCACAGTAATCACATGTGTCGACGTGGGCTGGGCATTGGTTTCGTTTGTGTGTTTTACCACAGTTTCCACATTCAGAAAATCTTTTGATTCCATCTATATGTGATGTTGTAGAATTTGCTGGCTTGTGGAGATGTTCGATCTGTTGGTGACCTACAGCCAGGGCCTCATATTTCCTTCCTTCAACTAGAGCTTGCTCTAATGTGAAGGTTCTGTCATTCCCCAACAGTTCTCTTTGAAACAAGTCAAATGGTGTGCTAGCTATGATCAGCTCAATAATTCTTTCTGGCTTTTCATTGGCAGAGAAATCACATTTCAGGGCACAAATTTTACATCTGGTTATGAAAACATCAATGGATTCTTCTTTTTCTTGGCGAAACTGCATTAATTCCAGTCGATGTACACGGAAATTGACGTGTACGTTAAGTTGTTTCTCGAAGTATTCCCATAAGCTGGCAGGTAGTTTCATTTCATCATCCAATATAACCTGAAGCGTTTTATTTTCAGAGCAATCTTCTTGTCAGCTGTGATTCCCTGGTCGTTACAGTATAGAAGCATTGATTATTTAAACACTGAGAAAGTTTCTGCGATATCTGAGTTTTATTCAGTCCATGTTTGACAATGATAATTTAGCAGTTCGCAAAATGTGAACAAATATCACGTGGTCTCTAATTCCCGGCAGTGAGTTACTTTGGTGTATGGGTATGACGTAATGTCTGCTGGACACGATTCTGGTACTTTCTATTTTTTCTAGAAATTGAGACGACAGTCTCTGGTTCCATGTGGATTTGAGATTGCAAATGAAAACACTTTCACCTTATTTACGATGCTCTATTCTTTTGGTGATCTAACTTTCTATTTACAATCCCACTTCTGGCACCATGTTGTGATATTAAGCGAGAAAACGATAAATACAAGAAATGTTTTTTATGTGACCCAAAGATAAGATGATGTAGTACACAACAATATATTCAGAGGTGCGCTGCGTTTAATATCAGCTTGCATATCATAACAATACCGACATCCAAACTCTCATTTTAACCACAACTAAACATAATATCAAAGCCGTATATATCCAACTTTCAATCAAATTGACTGACATGCGGCCTCGCCTCATACACTCTATCATTTAGCCTCGATCTAAAATTTCCGGGAGTATGACGTCAACGTAACGGTTAATCACCGCTTACGATGCCATTTTAAAATTTAATCAATCAATGAAATCTTGTTTAAATCCAAGCTGAATCCAAGCCATCCGTGGGTCTACAGAGTTGATTTTGTGCTTGTTGTGTAAATAAAGATCTAATTTATAATTTCTATGACATCTGAAGCCTAAATAAAGACTTGCAATAATCAGATTTAGCTCTTGCATAATGTATGTTTAATGAATTACGCAAAAATGTGCACCTTATTTTCACTAAAATATAGCCCTTTATTAAACTTTAATTGTTTTAATGTATCATATACATCAATAAGAAACTAATAAATTATTAATTATAAACACTGCATTATAGTTGATTTCTTTGTTTGACTTGTTGTAGCCTACCTGAATAAAAAATTTGAAGGGAAAATGTGATCAGGTAAGTCTATTGACAATTGATGGGCAGAAAATTGATAGCATACACCAAATTCTTGAACCTAGCTGAGCTTGTTTGGTGTCCGACAGATCTTTCTTAATTTTGTCTTACCCTGTCACAGGCATGTGTCTGTTTTAACCTCCTCTCTTCTTATTCTATAGGGGGGTTGGGTGGCTGAATGGTTAGCACGTGCGCGCTGTACCATAAAGTCTGTCATTGAGTCAACTGGCGTGGTTTCGAATCCCCGGTTGTACGTGGCAAGGAGTAAGGTCGCCTGTCCAACCTCGTATGTTTTCTCCGGGTCCTCCGGTTTCCTCCCACTGCTAAAGACCCCTACGCGCAAGCGAATTATTGAAATAAAATTAAATCATGTGTTAGTCCCGAAATGACCTAGTTTGTGTCGAGTGGACGTTAAACCCCATTTCTCTCTCTCTCTTATTCTATATGGTAGCCTACATGTAATGTATGCACGTAATTGAGGAGAAATATTGTCTCTGAGCTTAAATTATGAAATATCCCCCGGACCACATGCCAGACTGGATGTTGTCTCCACCTTGAACCCCACTGCTTAAATTCCTGAATACACAACTGCATCAGACACAGTGAGATTTAATCAAAATATTGAGTCCAAAAGGTTTGGGGTCTACAACACATATTTTACTCCTAGATCATTTTGGAAAGGCAAGTCTTAAATTTTGTAAACTGTGCATATATCCGGGAGCGCTCCCCCTAACCCTCCCAAATTTATTGGGAGTTAAAATTCAATGGTCATCCACAATGTTCTTGCAAATGTTTCATACTCATCACTAAGAAACAGAATGCATGACTTAAGAACATAAAATGTTGTGCTTATGCTACTTAAGAGCTAAACTAATTAGTGACAGTAATAAAAATTTAAGAGTCCATAACTGAAACAAAGCCTAAAAGCTAGCTAACCAAGTCATGAAACCCAAAATATCACTTAAGAGCGACAAAGGCGACAAAGGTCACTAATTAGTGACTGTAAATAAAATTTAAAGTCCATAACTGAAACAAAGCCTAAAAGCTAGCTAACCAAGTCATGAAACCCAAAATATCACTTATAGCTGCAATTTCATATTTTTAAGTTATATTTTTTAAATTTATTAAAATAAAGCCTTAAAATAGATGGTATCCATAAACCGTCCTACTTTGTTAAAGAATAATCCTATTAATCCTATAAGTCACTATAGCCAGCTCAACTTCAAATTCCAACGTTTGAAGGTAGCTAATGCATGGAGGCAATAGGAAAACAAGGGAGGTAATTATGTTATTATTTCCTGTGTCAATGATTTTTAAGGGTGGGAAATAATGCCTATGGTCGTATAATAATGAGTTGATAACCTATTGAGCAAAAGACAGAAATAATTATGTTTTGACTTTCTTAGAAAATATGAAATTATCGCTTTAAGAGTGACAAAAGTTGAGCAAACCTTGCTTAAGAGTGGTTCATAGGCGACAAAGGTCAAAGGTCTATAAATAGAGTTGAGTAGGCTCCAGCCTAATTATCATTGTTCCATTAAAAAAACTCAACAATATATAAGCATTTTGCTCTACAAATAAATAATATATTTAAAGAGAGGAATGACTATACATTTTTTAGTATAGACATAGAGAATTTTTAGTTTAGTTTAGCCCCTCCCCCCATCCCTCCTTCATTTCAAGTTTAATCTTATTTTGTAAAGTTATGCAAATATGAATGTGCCAAAAATTATTTTCATACTTGAAAAGCGCAATCAGTGATACGTAACATGGTATTTCGTATTTAGACCAGTATTTTTACTTAAATACCCCTTTAATAGTGTTTAGTACAACTCGATGTTTTTCAAGGTGCCAATCTGAATGTGCCAGTAAATTATTTACATATTTTTAAGCAGCAATGGACGTGCGTTTAGTGATAGGTAGAATGGTATCGAGAATTTCGGATTAAGACCCTGATTTTAACATTGAATACCCCCCCCCCCTCCTCCGCAATCCATGGCAATACATTTTAGTTCCATCCAACTTTGGTCCTTTTTCAGGGAATATGAATGTGCCAGAAATTTTTTTACATATTTGAAAAGAGCAATTATAGGTAACATTTTGTTTTTTTTTCTATCGAGACTCATATTTTAACATTGAAAATTCGATTGTGCTAGAAAAGTATTTACATATTTACAAATAGAAATGAACGTGCTTTTCATTAATATGTAACATAATACCTGGAATTTCGTTTTTGGACATTGCACAGCCCCCCCCCCCTCCCCGCCCGTAATCATGGTAAAGTACCATCCAAAGTGTCAAGGTAAGTAAATTTCTGATTGTGTGCTAAGCTGATTTCCTGTTATAGTGTCGTGAATATCCTTGTTCTGGCTTATATATAGTGTGCCAGGTTTCCATATATTTTAATAAGTCTCGTGATATCCTACATTTGCATATGAAAGTTCATGCTGTGCGAAAGATGCTGTGTAGAAAGCGTGAAGAACAAATGGGATGTGGCAGAGCGCAAATGTAAAATGTAATGAGAGAAATTTAAAATGTAGCCCGTCATAAAAAGCATTTTCCCTTCCATACACTCCACAGTAAATCTAATTTACAATTGGAAATATTTAGGAGCGATAAGCCATAATAGAATGAAAATTGATGAAACAAGATTATCAGCCAACAAGAGTATCGCATGTCTGTATGAGTGTATTACTTGTGTGTACATGTATGTGTTTTCTATGTTATACTGTATGTATTATTAAATGTATACGACTATCTAAATAGATATGTATGCATGTTGTCCTAAATGGACATTTTGATGCAATTAACATCTTATCTTATCTAGCACAAACATCTTGTAAGTAAACAGTATATAAGCCAGTCTTGATAGCATTATACCGAAAACAACCTTCCGATTTCGACACTTTTTTCACCATGGTGGCATTATCCAGTTCTATACTTCCATTCTCAATATTTAGAATAATTGGAAAAACTTTACAGTTTTTGCTTTTCATTTCCTATAAAGAATGCATGATTCGTCGCATAGTCTTAAGCCAAGTTTGTTCAACTTTTGTCCTCTTAAGTGATGTTTTTGGCTTCCTGACTTGGTTAGCCAGCTTTTAGGCTTTGTTTCAGCTATGGACTCAAAATTTTAATTATGGTCACAAATTAGTGCAAATTAATTATCTCTTAAACATGCATTATGCAAGAGCAAAATCTGTATATTAAAAGTCTTTCTTTAGGCCTGAAATGTTATCTAAATTATCAATCAGACATTAATTAACTTTTCAGCAAATTACCTTTACACTATCTAGTTTTTAACTATTATAGCGAGAACTTGTTATCTTATCTCCCATAATGTATCTTTAAGTAACATTAGTACAGCATTTTATGCTCTTAAGTAGTCATTTTGTGCAGTGAAACTCATAGAAATGGTGTTAGAAAGAAAAATAATCAGGACAAGACACTTTAATCAAATCCACTCAAAGGTCATTATGTGACCCAAAATTTGACCTTTGACACCTTTGTCACCTTTGAACCACTCTTAAGCAAGGTTTGTTCAACTTTTCTTGCTCTTAAGTGATATTTTGGTTAGCTAGCTTTTAGGCTTTTTTTCAGTTATGGACTCTAAATTTTAATTACAGTCACTAATTAGTGACCTTTGACGCCTTTGAACCACTCTTAAACATGCATTATGCAAGAGCTAAATCTGATTATTGCAAGTCTTAATTTAGGCTTCAGATGTTATAGAAATTATAAATTAGATCTTTATTTAAACAACAAGACCAAAATCAACTCTGTAGACCCACGGATGGCTCGGCTACAGCTCGGATTTAAATAGGATTTCACTAATTGATTAAATCAAATAAGGGATAACCTGATGAAAATACGTCAGTTAGATCGAGGCTAAATGATAGAGTGTACTTAGCGAGGCCGCTGTAAAGCGTTTCGGTATGCCATTGAAAACTTTACTTGATAATCGAGATATGTAGGTGGAGTTAACGCCTGTCAATCAAACGACCAGCGAAGGTGAAGACACAATTCGCTACCATTTCTAGGCAAATATTACAACGATGATAACTATGTTCAGAAGAAAGTAATTTGACTGAATTTTTCAATATATTCTTCTTTCATCATTTACTTTTGAACTGTTATAGCAAGAATGGCCAACTCTCTATAAAAATCTCCCATAATGTATCTTTAAGCAAGGTTTGTTCAACTTTTGTCACTCTTAAGTGATATTTTTGGTTTCATGACTTGGTTAGCTAGCTTTTAGGCTTTGTTTCAAAATGATCTAGGGGTAAAATATGTGTTGTAGACCTCAAACCTTTTGAACTCAATATTTTGATTAAATCTCACTGGGCTCCCAGACTAATAGAATGTGGGTTAACATCCAATTGGCAAAAACTATGTCATTTTGGGACTAATGTATGGTTCAACTTTATTTAAACTATTTGCTTGCGCATATAGGGGTCTTTACGTTAGCTTGTGGAAGAAAATCCGGAGAAAACCAACGATATTGGACAGTCTACCGTACTCCTCGACACGTACAAGTGTGGGCTCGAAACCACTCCATTTCACTCAATGACAGACCTCATGATATAATGTGTACCCCTTCCCCCATCTCAGTATCAATTAGTTCAACATGAATTCTCTTTGATGGATATTATGCTATCCAACGACTGAGTGTACAACTTGTTAAGGATGCATACAGCAACTTGACCATCATCATTATAGTAACAGAAACTTAATTGGATGCAAAAATATGCTTGGGAATCTATATAATGGCAGGTAGGCTATAGGCCTATTCATAATATTATATATAGCCGTCAAAGATTTCTCTCATAATATATAGTAAGGGGCAGATCCAAGAATTTTTGTAGGAGGGGGGTTGCCAGGTTCCAGTTAAGGAAATATGTCAGTGGAAAATGCATGATGCCATCATCCTCTCCAAATTACGTAGGCAGCAGGGCTCACACTGTCGGTCGCCAAAGTCGCAATTTGCGATAAAAATATGAAAGTGGCGATTAAAATTTGATTTTGGCGATAATGTCCGGTGGTACTGGCGATTCTTTTTGAGAATTGGCTGAAAAAAATCTTAAAATTCTAATTGTATTTATCCTGGATTAACCATTATTGAGTGTCAATCACATGGCGGGATAGCCTACAATAAATTAATCAACTGGCTGATAATACGAATTGCGTCAATGAGTAATACTAAAATACTAATCAATTGTCTTGGATTAATGATTAGTTGATTGATAGACCTCCAGTCTAGCGAGTCAGCGTCTTACCCACTTAGCCACGTGATCCCCCTCATTAATACATAGTGGTGGAAATAAGGATAATATTGCACTTGGCCATTTTATGTGATGTTTGATTCAAACATAATTATGATATTATTACATTTATAACATCCAAAACCAATAATGCAATTATGAGTCTTCAAGGGTTGGGGGTTTTCAGCACTACCTGAACATCTGTCTCTTTATAAATATAAAGATGCGTGAATAAGTGTCAAGTCAAAGGTGACTCTTTCTACCGTATTCTATTCGACCATCGATTATTGTCAGTATTGTATGTCACCTGCATACACTCAGTGCAGATTGGTTCCAAATCTAGTTCATTGTAAAATAATCACAACATCTTATGTAATAATATGAGATGTATATGATTCCAATAATACAAAACAATATATAAAAGAATTTAATTGTAACTATTGTCAGCAAGGCTATATGCCAAAAAAAAATGTATGGGACGGTAAATAATATTAAATCTTAATAAATAATATCGTGTGGCTAGTCAAAGCATTCTGTTCCAACTAAAGCCCACCTGGCCTAGCCAAAACATCTGGTTCTGAGTAAAGCGCCATCTGACGGCATGTACTGCATCCTGGTATCATCGAGTGGCCTCCCCTTTAAAGGCGCACAAAACATCGGACTCAGTTTTTTTAGTTTTGATTTCGTGTTCGGGCTGTATCGATTAAAAGGTGAAAAAAGGTATAAATAAGCTATTTACAACCCATCCAGCGTCTTCATATTTTCAAATATTTCTTTGTAACTTTTATAGACTCGTAACAATAATCCATACAAAGAGAATGTATGTGAAAATTAGTCTGTAATATAAACAGTTGCCGAGAAACAGGCCGTTTTGCATGCGTCATTTTTCACTTTATTTTGCCTGTAAAATAGTCAATTATTATTCTATTTTCAATTTTGTTTTACTATATGATGAATAATGCAAAATTTACTAGGTGATACTAATTTAACATTTTAACTGTCACCGGAAATGATGTCATTTAGCAAAAACTGTATTTTTAGCCTTAAAAACAGATATTTTATTAAAATGAGTCTTTTTTTTATCCGTTTTTAAAATTATGATATTTGATTCCAATGAACAAATAGAATGAACCCATACGATCATGTGATACCACAAAATAATTTCTAACTTGTATGGTTGCAGAGAAAAAGACGATTTTCTACTAGTCATTTTTCAAGGTTTTTGGTCTATAAAAGTGTCCATTTCTGATTTCATAAAACTAATTTTACATTTCCATTCTCACTTGAAGTAATGTCATTTTGGCAAAAAACTGGACATATAGATTGAATTAATATGATCATACAGATGTCAACAAATTGCTTCTAGCATCTTCCAATGTCGAGAAATAACCACTTTTGTCAGGATCTTTTTTTAAGATTTTTTGCCTTATTAATTTCAGATTATTGGTTGTAGGTTAATTGGGGGGTTGGATGGCCAAATGGTTAGCACGTGCGTGCTGTATCATAAGGCCTGTCATTGAGTCAACTAGCGTGGTTTAAAATCCCCGGTTGTACGTGACAAGGAGTAGGTTCGCCTGTCCAACCTCGTGGGTTTTCCCTGGGTCCTCCTGTTTCCTCCCACTGATAAAGACCCCTACGCGCAAGCGAATTATTGAAATAAAATTAAACCATATGTTACTCCCGAAATGACCTAGTTTGTGTCGAGTGGACATTAAACCCTATTTCTCTCTCTCTCTAGGTTAATTATTTATTTTCCGATATGTATAATACAAAGTTCATATGTTTCATGGTGCAAATTTTCAACTTTTTTGTTACCGATAAAGTTTTCTGATGCCACAGGAAGTGACGTAATTTTGTGAAAATTTACAATTTTGACCTGGATCACTTTTTAACATATGTAACACATGGTAACAAATGTATAAATGGAATTGATGTCGCTGGATTTGGATGATTCTCTGTCTATTTTGTAACACGTGTGCAATGCTTATGTGGAAACATGTTTAACGGTTTCATTGTTACCGGTAGTGACTTTTAGTTCAAGGGTAACTTGGCATCGGAAGTGACAAGTTCAAAGGTAACGTGGCACCGGTGAAACCCGTCATTACTGCGGTGTAGTTCTAGTTTGAATTGATTTCATTTATACTCTTCAAAAAATGTAGGGGATATTGAAATGCAAATACCTATGCAGGTTGTGATATGATAAATTGTCATGGACACTTGACATGCTTTGAGATTATGTTCACTGATGAAGAACTTATCGCCCCAACAGAACCACTGCGCTGCAAGGAAGGGTTGATGAAAACTGCTGCATGCTGGTTTATCCTATCCATGTTTGCTTTCCTATCGGTTCTTGTATTAGATTTACTGTTTAGCATATCTTTGCTTTAGTATGTTACATTTAATTTGCAATGAGACGTCTTTAACATGATGAACGTCTACATGCTATTGGCATGCTTTAAAAGGGTTCTACACAGCGAGCAGTAGCCAACATGCTTAATGTGTCACCGTCTGATCAGCAGACTGTGGAACCGGTACCAACAAACACATAATGCTGATGATAGACCTCGTTCAGGTCGTCCTAGAGCCACTACACAAGCCCAAGATCGATACATTCATACACAGGTCCTGCGAAATCAAGAACAAACGGCCAATCAGCTTTCTATAAATTTGTACCAAGTTACAGGAATTCGAGTTAACACTCCAAACGATTAGAAATCAGCTACATGCTGCCCATTTGCATGCGTGACGACCGGGTGTTGTGCCTCCATTAACTCGCCAGCACTTGGCAAACAGGCAACAATGGTGTAGGCAGAGTAGAAATTGGGGTAATCTTCGATGGGCGCGTGTAATGTTCTCAGATCGAGTCCAGATTTACTCAGGATTTCACTGATAGGCGCGCTTGCGTTTGGAGGCGTGTAAATCAGCGTCTTGCTAACGTCAGACAGCATGACAGATTCGGGCGTGGGTCTGTTATGGTGTGTGGAGGAATCACCATGACTGGCCGAACGGACTTGCATATTGTTCAAGGAAGGGTGACTGGTGTGTACTACCGTGACCACATCCTGGCACCGATAGTTCTGCCCTTTGCTCAATGTGCAGGTCGACATTTCATCTTTCACGATGAAAAAAAACAGCGGCTGCCAGGCAGGATACGCCCACATTTTCGAGAGATGGATAGAGAACAAGCTAAAAAGAAAGTGATTTTTCCTACAATCAAGGGCCATAATTCAGGAAATTACAATTCGAAATGCGCAAATATCAAAAGGAACCGAGATCTTTGGGTTACAAACTTACATTTCAAGTTTCAACAAAATTGGATAAAAATTGTGAAATCTATAGAGTCCACAACCTAGATATACCATATTTTTACACTATTTGAGAACGAGGGGCGGCCATTTTGTCTGTCAGTTTTGGGCCGATTTTCACGAAATTCGAACTCAGCCGTCCTTAGGGTGTAACGTTTATATAATAATACGTTTTTTTAAATCGGATAAAAATTATGACCTCTATACACTGGGGACCGGGTATCATTCAGATTTGATGAAAAAAGGAAAGAAACTGAGCTTACCATCTATAATCTAATACACATATTCAGTTAATAGATTGCCATGCAGAAAGTATTAAATACCATCAAGATTCATCAAATAATGCCCAGTTTGTGCTAACGTTTAGTTTAAGAAACACCATTTAGTTTTGACATCGGTCATCTAGTTTATGACCATTTAGTTTAGTTTTGATATTGGTCATCCAGTTTATGACCATTTAGTTTCATAAACTAGACAACTGATGTCAAACTAAACGGTAGCCCAAACTGGGCGGTTTTTGATGAATCTTTATGGTATTTAACACTTTCTGCATGGCAATCTATTAACTGAATATGTGTATTAGATTTTAGATGGTAAGCTCAGTTTCTTTCCTTTTTTCATCAAATCTGAATGATACCCGGTCCCTAGTGATAGAGTCCACAAGCTAAAATTGCGATTTTTCGTACAATCAGGGGCCATAATTTAGGAAGTTAGCGTCCGATATGCAAGAATATCAAAAGGAACCGAGATCTTTTGGTTATAAACTTACATTTCAAGTTACAACAAAATCGGATAAAAATTGTGACCTCTATAGTGTCCAAAATCCTTGATATACCATATTTTTACGCTACTTGAGTACGAGGGGCAGCCATTTTGTCTGTCAGTTTTGGGCCGATTTTCACGAAATTTGAACTCAGTCGTCCTTAGGGTGTAACGGTGATATAATAATACGTTTTTTTATATCGGATAAAAATTATGACCTCTATAGGGTCCACAAGCTAAAAACGCAATTTTTTGTACAATCAGGGGCCGTAATTCAGGAAGTTGCGTTCCGATAAAAAGAAAGTGATTTTTCCTACAATCAAGGGCCATAATTCAGGAAATTACAATTCGAAATGCGCAAATATCAAAAGGAACCAAGATCTTTGTGTTATAAACTTACATTTCAAGTTTCAACAAAATCGGATAAAAATTGTGACCTCTATAGGGTCCACAACCTTGATGTACCATATTTTTACGCTATTTGAGAATGAACGTCGGCCATTTTGTCTGTCAGTTTTGGGCCGATTTACACGAAATTTGAACTCAGCCGTCCTTTCGGTTTAACGGTGATATAATAATACGTTTTTTTAAATCAGATAAAAATTATGACCTCTATAGGGTCCACATGCTAAAAATGTGATTTTTCGTACAATCAGGGGCCATAAATCAGGAAGTTACGGACCAATATGCGCGAATATCGAAAGGAACCAAGATCTTTGGGTTATAAACTTACATTTCCAGCTTCAACAAAATCGGATAAAAATTGTGACCCCTATAGGGTCCACAACCTTGATATACCATATTTTTTCGCTATTTGAGAACGAAGGGCAGCTATTTTGTCTGGCAGTTTTGGGCCGATTTTCACAAAATTCGAACTCAGCCGGTGATATAATAATATGAATTTTTAAATCGGATAAAAATTATGACCTCTATAGGGCCCACAAGCTAACCAGCGGCTGCCAGGCAGGATACGCCCACATTTTCGAGAGATGGATAGAGAAAAAGCTTAAAAGAAAGTGATTTTTCCTACAATCAAGGGCCATAATTCAGGAAATTACAATTCGATATGCGCAAATATCGAAAGGAACCGAGAACTTTGTGTTATAAACTTACATTTCAAGTTTCAACAAAATCGGATTAAAATTGTGACCTCTATAGGGTCCACAGCCTTGATATACCATATTTTTACGCTATTTGAGAACGAAGGGCGGCCATTTTGTCTGTCAGTTTTGGGCCGTTTTTCACGAAATTCGAACTCAGCCTCCCTGAACGTGTAACAGTTATATAATAATACGTTTTTTTTAAATCGGATAAAAATTATGACCTCTATAGGGTCCACAAGCTAAAAACGCGATTTTTCGTACAATCAGGGGCCATAATTCAGGAAGTTACGGTCCGATATGCACAAATATCGACAGGAACCAAGATCTTTTGGTTATAAACTTACATTTCAAGTTTCAAAAAAATCAGATAAAAATTGTGACCTCTATAGGGTCCACAACCTTGATATACCATATTTTTACACTATTTGAGAACGAACGGCGGCCATTTTGTCTGTCAATTTTGGGCCGATTTTCACGAAATTAGAACTCAGACGTCCTTAGGGTGTAACGGTGATATATTAACACATTTTTTTAAATCGGATAAAAATTATGACCTCTATAGGGTCCACAAGCCAAAAAACGCGTTTTTGCGTACAATCAGGGGCCATAATTCATGAAGTTACAGTCCGATATGCGCGAATATCGACAGGAACCGAGATCTTTGTGTTATAAACTTACATTACAAGTTTCAACAAAATCGGATAAAAATTGTGACCTCTACAGTGTTCACAAGCCAAAAACGTGATTTTTCGTACAATCAGGGGCCATAATCCATGAAGTTACGGTCCGATAGATGCCAATATCGAAAGGAACCGAGATCTTAAGGTGATAAACCTATATTTCAAGTTTCACTGAAATCGGATAAAAATTGTGACCTGTAGACTGTTCACAAACAATTGTGGACGGACGGACAGGGGCGACGACAATATACGTCCATATGAAAATGTGGGCGTATAAAAACGCGATTTTTCGTACAATCAGGGGCCATAATTCAGGAAGTTACGTTCCGATATGCACGACTATCGAAAGGAACCGAGATCTTTGGGTTATAAGCATACATTTCAAGTTTAAACCAAATCGGATAAAAATTGTGACCTCTACAGAAATGAAATGAAATGGGGTTTAACGTCCTACTGTTTTGCTCCGAACTGGGCTAATGAAGACGGGCATACGCCATACAGTGTGCTATGAGGGAAAATTTTGCCCGGACAGCGGCACTACGGCCTACTCTTATATCGAATTCCAACTGCCAAGGGATCTTTTACGTGCACGCCAATGTGTACACGGGACCTCGGTTTTTCGTCTCATCCGAATGACTAGACAGCTGTCCTTGTCAGGCCCTCCGTCCTGCATCACTGACAAGGGGAAACCACGCCGGAAAATCTGGATGAACTTTCTCGGCCAATGCAGGGATCGAACACCCGACCTCCAGGCTAGCGAGCCAGCGCCTTACCCACTTAGCCACCGTGATCCCCCGTGACCTCTACAGTGTTCACAAGCTAAAAACGTGATTTTTCGTACAATCAGGGGCCATAATCCATGAAGTTACAGTCCGATACATGCCAATATCAAAACGAACTGAGATCTTAGGGTAATAAACCTATATTTCAAGTTTCGTTGAAATCAGATAAAAATTGTGACCTGTAGACTGTTCACAAACAATTGTGGATGGACGGACGGACGGACAGGGGCAACGACAATATACGTCCACATGAAAATGTGGTTAAAAACAAAGTCATGGGTATCACAAAACCATCTTTTATAGTATCTAACGTTTCGTAAGTCTAAAAACCTACTTCTTCAGAGAATACAAGCTACACAAATGATACAGTTGCAGTACAAGGTTAGTCGTGGTAACAAGTGATGTCATAATGTTAATATGACGTCATAGCTTTGATGACATAATATAAAGAATAAGCTAAATAAATATATAGTTAAAAAATGGGTGTAGAATTAATTTACAGGCATTTCATTTAAACCACTAGGCCATACAGTATTTAATCTATGGATCCAAAGTGATTCAGCAATATTGAGTTTGGCTCTATCATTCTGAGGGATTTTATTGAGTACAGTGCAGACATAATATTCATGACCAGGTGTATTAAAGTGTGGGGCTATGTGAGGTGATTTTCCAATCTTTTTCAATTTAATATTGCTTCTATGACTATTAAGTCTGGTACTAAAGGGGGTGATAGTTTGGCCAACATACTGTTTCTTACAAAACTCACAAGTTATACAATATATAACATTAGAACTATGGCAATTTAAACAATTAGCCTTAATATGAAATTTTTTTAAGTCTATACTGGTAATGTGACTGGTGGTTTCAACAGCATTAAGGTAAAGGATCCGACAATCGATTGATTTAACAACACATGTCGATTCAATCAACTCAATAGATTTTAAAAACACATGTCGATTCAATCAACTCAATAGATTTTAAAAACGGACAACTTGATAGTAACGTCATCTGTCGAATCAATCAACTCAGTGGATTCTCAATTGAAACGCACGATTGATACGATCGACAACGATCGAACGTCATCTGTCGAATCAATCAACTCAGTGGATTTTCAATTGAAACGCACGATCGATACGATCGACACCACACTTATGCACTGGGAGTACTTGCGCTGCAGGGGTAGTAGGTACGTAACCCTGCGTTTTCGTCTAGGCTATACTCCAAAAACCTTGTCACAGACATCGCAGAGAACAGGACTCAAACCCTCGACCTCATTATTGACAACCGATAGATAACCTATCGGCCACTCTCCACAATAGTTGTATCGATACGATCGTACTCCCAGTCTAGGAGAGAAGTACAGTTGACTGAGTTGAACCCATCGGTCGATCGTATCGATTGAACACGATCGATAAGATCGTACTCCCAGTCTAGGAGAGCAGTAGAGTTGACTGAGTTGAACCTATGTGTCGATCCTGATTACGATCGTATCGATTGAACACGATCGATACGATCGTACTCCCAGTTTAGGAAAGAAGTAGAGTTGACTGAGTTGAACCTATGTGTTGATCCTGATTACGATCGTATCGATTGAACACGATCGATACGATCGTACTCCCAGTTTAGGAAAGAAGTAGAGTTGACTGAGTTGAACCTATGTGTCGATCCTGATTACGATCGTATCGATTGAACACGATCGATACGATCGTACTCCCAGTCTAGGAGTGCAGTAAAATTGACTGAGTTGAACCCATCTGTCGATCATGAACTCTATATAACATATATAAAAATGTTACAACAATCGATTGAATTGACAAGACACACGATCGTAAACAGTAGATAGTGAATTGACATAGTAATTGAAAAAGTGTCGATTGAATTGATTGTCGGATACTGTACCTGTGTCTTCAACAGTAGTACACGCTTTGCATTTAGGTCTATAACATGGTTTGCATCCTCTATAAAAAGCACTGCCAATAACAGGCACAAAACTCCAAAATATAAATATAAGCAATAATACCTACCTACTCACATTCGATGTTATTAGTCTACATCCTAATATTCCTATACCAGAAGGAATAGAAGCCCTTAAAGTAGCTTGTGAAGAAGACAGCAATTTACAACCTAAAGAAATTGATGCCATCCTTCAACTAGCAAATTTTATACTTACTAACAATGAATTTGAATTTAATAGAAAATTTTACCATCAAATCAGTGGAACTGCAATGGGGACCCCGTTCGCAGTTACGTATAGTAATATTTATATGACTTATTGGTTAGAAAAATATTGGAATCATTTACCTAATAGGCCGGATGAACACTTTTGATTTATCGATGATATATGGGCCATTTCTTCGTCTACCTTGGAAGAATGCCAAAATTTTCTAATAACCCTCAACCAACAGCACCCTAAAATCAAATTCACTATGAATATCTGTAATACTAAAGTCTCATTTTTAGACGTTAAAGTCATCAATCATCACAACAAACTAGAAACTAATTTATTCTGCAAAGAAACAGCTAGTCATCAATATCTTAAAACATCCAGCTGTCATCCTCATCATATCTTCAATTCCATAGTTTACAGTGGGGCCATCCGCATTAAGTGTATTTGCAGCAAACCTGAATGGACCAGCTACCATTTAACTAAATTTGAAACCTACCTTAAACAATGCGGATATAAAACTAAAACTATCAAAAAAGAATTTAACAAAGTCCATCAAAAAACCAGAAATGAATTACTGCAATATAAAATCAAAGATATCAATAACCTAATTTACATACTTTAGCGCAAGATACCTCGATTTTAGAGACTAGCGCACGTACCTCTAAATTATTGGATGAATCAAAAATCGTAATATCCCTGAAGAAATGTAAGACTATTGGTCAATTGATACAAGTGAATAGACTGAAAACACCTGAAGTGCCTGTTATTGGCAGTGCTTTTTATAGAGAATGCAAACCATGTTATAGACCTAAATGCAAAGTGTGTACTACTGTTGAATCCACCAGTCACATTACCAGTATAGACTTAAAAAAATTTCATATTAAGGCTAATTGTTTAAATTGCCATAGTTCTAATGTTATATATTGTATAACTTGTGAGTTTTGTAAGAAACAGTATGTTGGCCAAACTATCACCCCCTTTAGTACCAGACTTAATAGTCATAGAAGCAACATTAAATTGAAAAAGATTGGAAAATCACCTCACATAGACCCAGACTTTAATACACCTGGTCATGAATTTTATGTCTGCACTGTACTCGATAAAATATCTCAGAATGATAGAGCCAAACTCAATATTGCTGAATCACTTTGGATCCACAGATTAAATACTGTATGGCCTAGTGGTTTAAATGAAATGCCTGTAAATTAATTCTTCACCCATTTTTTAACTATATATTATTTAGCTTATTCTTTATATTATGTCATCAAAGCTATGACGTCATATTAACATTATGACATCACTTGTTACCATGACTAACCTTGTACTGCAACTGTATCATTTGTGTAGCTTGTATTCTCTGAAGAAGTAGGTTTTTAGACTTACGAAACGTTAAGATACTATAAAAGATGGTTTTGTGATACCCATGACTTTGTTTTTAACCACTCCTACTACTGGTGTCACCGTATCAAGTTTATTATGACTTAGATCCCATCTAAGTTTATGTTATTCAAATGGTTTTGGATTCCTCTCCCTTTATATATTTGGATTCACATGAAAGTGTGGGCGTATAAAAATCACATACACAAGTTATTTCCCTTCAGGTGAGTGAGCATCAAACTCCAATTTGGGCATAAAGCAGTGAGGCTTCTTAAATTCAAACAAATTTTTATTTTGTGTTTCCAAAGTCAACATTTTGGAGTTATTGGATGCTATTTTGGAGATATTGGGCAGTTATTGGGTGTTATTGGGCAGTATTAAAAAGTTTTTACCAAGTTCTAAGAAAATCATCATTTAAATCAACATGAACTCATTTCCCGCTAATTTACCCCCATCCCCTTCCACACACCCACAAATCAAAACATATACACTTAGAGATGGACAGTCCTAGAAATTTATGTCAACATAATCACATTTTCCTCCAATTGTAGACTTTGGACCCTCCACATCCTGAAAATGCCCCCTCAAATGCCTGATCACCACCCAGATTCGGAATCTACGCAAAAAGACTGGTCTAGAAAAACTTGGTTTCATGATTTTACAGCTCGGGTGGCGATTCCCCTTTTTCAGCCACCAGATTAAAAGGGAGAAGATGAACCACCCTCTCTTCTCACGACAGGGATTTTATAAGTGTGTTTTAAGGTGACTTTTTGATATACAAGGACTTTTTTTATTTGTGTTTTTACTAATTTTCAACCCATTAAGTGTAAATAATTTAATAAAATCATAAGCATGATATACTATTCAAAAAAAGTAGGGGATATTTGATTTTGGGGGCATAATACTAAAATATGCAAATGACTACGAAAAAAGTCACTATAGAACCTAACAGAAGAAACATTTCCAGTTACATGTGACGCCCAAACGCACCAATAGCTACCGCATGGAATGCAGGTGATGCTTGGGATCATCATGGGGGTCCAACCCAAGATTTGCACGACTCTGACTTTGAATGTTACAGTCATTGTGGCATTGAATTCCAGGGTGGAAACATCAGTTTAATTGTTTTAGTGACCAGAAAACAAATTTTGATATGCGTCGGCTTACCCAAAATGAAAGGTTACGTGCCCTTGGCATGCTACAGATCGGCACAACACAGGCGGTTGTGGCGCGGACGATGAATGTTTCTCAGTCTGTCATAAGCAGGCTATGGTCCAGATACCGTGATACACAATCTGTACAGGACAGACCACGCTCAGGTCGACCAAGGGCGACAACTCAAGCCCAGGATCGATTTATCCGTACCTTGGCCTTGAGAAATCGTGTCATCACAGCAAATCAGATCAGCGCTCATCTTCAAACAGACACTGGTGTGAGAGTGAGTGGCCAGACGATTCGGAATCGACTGCATAGGGGTCACCTTCGCGCCCGACGTCCTCGCGTGATCCCTTGTTTGAGAGATCATCACATTCAGGCAAGACGTCGTTGGTGTAGGGATCGTCAACACTGGGATAATCGACGCTGGAGCAATGTGATGTTTTCAGATGAGTCAAGGTTCACTGTTGATTTTTTGGACAGACGTAGGAGGGTGTGGCGTTGTCGAAACGAGCGCTTCCAAGACGTTAACGTCATCAGACATGATCGATTTGTCGGTGGTTCTGTTATGGTGTGGGGAGGCATCACTGTTGTTGAAAGAACGGCTTTACATGTTGTTGCAGGGCGTGTTACAGGCCAGTACTACCGGGACAACATCTTGGCAGTCCATGTTGTGCCGTTCGCACGACGTCATGGCCGCCGTTTCATCTTCCAGGATGACAACGCAAGATGTCACAGGGCCAGGATCGTTACAGGTTACCTCCAACAACAGAACATCACCACATTACCTTGGCCAGCACTGAGTCCTGACCTCTCCCCCATCGAGCATGTCTGGGACATGCTTGGACAGAGGTTACGTCAACGTCAACAACGTCCTGCCAATGTCCAAGAACTTGCTGCTGCGTTGCAACAGGAATGGGACAATCTGGACCAAAATGACCTTAGACGTCTCATTAGGAGTATGCCACGTCGGATCAATGCTTGTTTGGCAAACAGAGGAGGATTTACCCGTTACTGACTTGGTTGTGATGCTGTGGTAACTTTGCTGTTTGACCCCGGGTATCATTTTACCCTTATAATGGTCAGTCTGTGCCTTACTTAGTCTAACGATCATTTGGAATAAATCGATGAATGTGAACTTCATTTCATTTTGTCATTTGTTTCTTCGCCAGTTTCATTAGGTGACTTTAATAACACTTAAAAATCAAATATCCCCTACTTTTTTTGAATAGTATATCTAAAGCCAACTTCAAGTTTGGTCAAAGGTCAAGAGATGTAAACAGGGCTTGCACTAATCCCAACCCTAACTGTAACAGTGGACCTAGCCCTAACCTACAATCTCGCAAACAATCACGAGCCCTAACCTTGAGTTGGCCTTAAGAAATAGATCTAGCCACTGATCAGGGACCACCGCACACTGGCAGAAGTAGGTATAGTTTTTTTTATGTAAACAATAGTGTCCAGGAGCAAACACACACTGGGGGTCAATCCAAACTGTTTTCTTGCAAACCACATTCGTTTTTCAGAGTTTACGTTTTCAGGGTTCCAATGCTTGCATAACCAGGGTACCGTTCTTTTTTCTTTGTGTATATTGGCACACCAAAACTTTGATTTCAACATATTTTATTATTTCAAAGAAAAATCTATAAATATATTTGCACTCATACATAAAAATAGAAAAACACCATTGTCACATTTGATACAGATAATTTAATAATAAATAGTCAAACTTAACTGACCTTATATGTCAACATATGCCAGGTCATACAATACATGATTTAATTACCAGTAATATTATTAAGGAATATTTTACAGAAAAATTGTTTAGTAGTGAACATGTCAATTATAGTCCACTCTTATTCAAATCAGAGTCATATGTCTGGTGATAACCACTCATAAAACAAAACCAATAGCTTTAAAGGAGCTAAGTCTCTAACTCTATATTTTCCATAATAATATTTGAAATTAAGACAACAAATTAGAATTTAATATTGATCAATTTAAATCAATATTGATGTTGTTATCTTGCAGTTAAACTATAGAATCCTAATATCCAATATTTAAGACACAATTAACATTTTATAATCAGTACACAAGTCGTGTACCCTATGGTTTTAGGTGCCATTTTGTAATGAACAAATAAAAACATATCCTACAACACAATGTGGAAGTAATTAGTAAAGGCTGATTCACAAACAACAAAATAATAATTTCAAAAACGTGTAGAATGCACTAAGCAGATGTAAACGACTATCATTAAATTTCAACTGTTCACATATTTATTCACCCCAGAATTATGTTGATAAAACAAGCCAACAGTGAGGCTGATGTCTACCGCCGAAATCCCAAAATAAATATATGACACATATTAATTAATCGCACATTTATTTTTTTCAAAAGTATCGAGCATTCAAATTTCATCACTAAGTTTCATCACTCTCTATCAGATAGAATCAAAGTTATCTTGTCCCAAAGCATTGACCAATGAAATTGCTTATCTCTGCTTAGCTTTAGCTCGAAATGTTAATCATTAAACTCAGTCAAGACATTCACCTAATGAACATCTGCATCTGCATCAAGTTTAAACATTCTACCTCAATTAAAAGCAGTGTAATATTTTGTGACTTACTATGTTGAACCACCAAACACTCAAGTAGATGAGCTGTAGTAGTGACGTGTTGTATGTTTGGTAGCTGTATAATAAGTGACTCGTTTAACATCAGTTACCTCACACTAATCACTTGACCTTTATAAAAACACTCAATTACAACATTCCTCCCTGTTTTGTTGGCACTTGGTCAGGATAAGGGTACAGAAGGGAATCTTACAACACATCAGGGAACCTCATACAGGGACCAAACATCTTGTTAAAATCAGTACGGTATGTACAATAAAACTGAACGCTATCTACACAGTAAAATCATTAAAACTTCTGGCGAAGACTTCAGGTCAGAGTCAAAACATCCTTCAACGCATGCTCAAAGAATGAATCAGCTGGAACCAATTCATCAACTGTAAGGTAAGTCTGTTATCTTCCAGAACATCATTGATTCCAAGGGAATAGATTCCAGGCAGGGGGAAACAACACCAGTTTCTAGACCTGGAAATGAATGTCTGTGTCGCTCCAACCATAATGGAAAGTAGTTCAAGCCTTGCTTGATCCGATCACGGTGGATAACTATTTGTTGTTTTCTGGCATCCAACCGATACAATATGAGGTTTGCAGCAATACCAAGATAATGATCTTTCCAAGGAGGTGGCAACTTCATACTCTGTTCAGTCTTGTAGTATGTTCAGTCTTGTAGTACGAATCAATGACATACCCAACATCACCAAGCACGAATCTGATGTTATGCCACAAAAACCTGCAACCAAAGATAACCAAGTGGCAGAGATCTCCTTTGTACATTCTTGGATGCTTATTTCTGCGCTGGTATAACAGGAGACCCAGCTACGGTCACTCATCTCTGACACAACCAGCACCATAGGAAAGTTGGCACACCTTCCAATCGTTCTCACCTACTTGTGTATCAAAACTGTTGTAGGGCTCCAGTCAGAATGAGATGGCATAACATTTTTAGCACCAGTTTCGACTCCTGTCTGAACATCAACTTTGGTATCAGGATCTACAGAACCTTGTCCTAAGCAGACAAAGCAATTAGAGTCTTTCGCAAATCCAGCACTGGTTACGCTGGAAATATTTGCTTCGGAAGAAGGTATGCGATTTACGGAAGCAACAAGAATCTCTTCTCCTACGGAAAAGGCACCATTCATCACACAGTTATTCTGTACTGGAGAGTACAATCCAATAGTGACATGGTCAAACATGGGAACCACACCAAAATCCAAGAAAGAACTTACAAATGTTGTAGTATTACCAGGTAATAAATTACCAGAAAACGGCTCAGAATCGATTCCCTTCAATCGAACAGCTTTTCCTAGCTCTACTTTCTCCACCCCATTCAAAAAGGATGCTGATATCACTGCATCAGTTTGCTGTTCAAACAAGTAGAAATTGATTGCCACTGTGAGTGTTGATCCGCAATGGCACCACATGGTGAAGCAGAGCGAAGACAAGACCAAGATGGTGACATGGACAACTGGCCAGAAGAGCGGTCAAACGTGTTGCATGCATCTTGAGATGAATGGATATAAGGGTTAGGAGATGGAGACAGGCTACAATCAGAAGAATTGCGATCATCTGAATTCTGATACCCCCGATTGGGCACTGAAGAGCGGAATCTTTAAAAGGGATGTCCGGGTGTAAGTGTATTCTGTTGAATGAACCGTGTGTCATAACGCAGCATAGTCTGTTGAATATCGAACATTGCTGGTCTGTCAGCAACACCGCGAACTTTAAAGGTTGATATTGTCTCCGTCTGTTGCATCAGAACAGGTTTAACCCCAAAAGCTGATAGTAATTGTGTATGGTGATCACGATTTCTAGATGATGAAAATTGCCATTGAGCAGCAGCATCACCTGGAGAATGCCGAGGAGTCCAAGGAAGTTTGCAGGAAGGCGAGTTATGACCAGACCTGGACTGTGACCTGAAGGACTGACCATAGACCGGAGGCTCAGCGCGGGGGCGGTGTCCATCAAATGGGCACAAAACGAGACCCAACTTTTCAAGAGTAAAATTTTGGTAGAATACGATGCCGAGTGGTAATCAGTCCGACGTTGGGGCTTTTTCGAGATATTTGGGGTCAAAGGTCAAATGAGTTCATTTGCACTGAAAGTGAATCCGCAGTCATTCTTGTATTAGGAAAAGAAGGTGAAAATGATCGGAAGTAATCACACTTTCAATAAAAATGTAAACTTGCTATCTCGAAAATGCGGACTGATTACCACTCGGCATCGTATTCTACGCAAAATTTTACTCTAGAAAAGTTGGGTCCGGTTTTGTGCCCATTTGATGGACACCCCCCCACGCTGAGCCTCCAGACTACCATAAGGGTGGTCAAACCTTTTACGTGAATCCTGAGATGGATAGGCATACAGATTGGGAGATGGAGACCAGCTGCGATCCGAAGAATTACGACCACTTGAATTCTGATGTCCCCGAAACGGCATTGGACAGCTTAATCTATAAAAGGGACGTTGAGACTCAAGCAGCTTGTGTTGGGTGGACCGCGTATCATAACGCATCATACGAGTGTCACACATTGCATCCTTAATCCAAGCTACATCCTTCCGCAATTGTGGAAAGAGAGTCCGAGCATGAGCTGGTCTTTCAGTAATGCCACAAACTTCATTGGCTAGTGGTGACTCGGGCTGAAATGAAACTTGTCACTGGTGCAGGGGGGGGGGGGGAGAGTCCTGCACCAACATCAATAGTTGCCGTCCTCAGGGTATAAGGAAGAAGTATACCAAGTTCCAAGATAATCCATTCAGAATTGTGGCCTTCGGGCGCTAAAGGCAAAAATTAGGCATGGCTCTGCCCCTGGGGGTCAGGGCATCCACCAAAATCAATAGTCACGTTTAAACTGGACAAAGACTCCTTTGTGTACTTTACCAAAGATGTAGACAGTTCACTAAGTGAACGATTCTTAACCCTACCCATGAATGAATAGTTAGAGGCTGATATTTCATTCAGTGACTTTCCTTCCAACTACAAGAATTGTGGCGCGTAGAGTTCATCTCATCGCAATGCCAAGTCCGATTATTATACCAATAACAAGTGGAACATAGACTGTAACTGATAGGACTTAAAGAACCGACTTGAAAAAGTCAGCAAAAATATTAATTTATAATTCAGATAAGAATTAAATAAGTTTTCGTGACTTACTATGTTGAACCACCAAACACTCAAGTAGACGGGCTGTAGTAGCGACGTGTTGTATGTTTGGTAGCTGTATAATAAGTGAATCGTTTAACATCAGTTACGTCACACTAATCACGTGACCTTTATAAAAACACTCATTTACAACAGCAGAGTTGTTATGTTCCAAAATCTTGACCAATCAAATTGCGTATCGCTCCTTAGCCAAAGCAGAAAATTCTCATTAAACTTAGTCAAGGTAATGATATAATGAATCTATACTAGGAGTTTCATATAGCTCTCACTTAATTATAACCAAAGTTATTGTGTCCCAAAGAATCAACCAATCAAATTGCTTATCTCTGCTTACGCTAAGCAGAAAATGCTCATCTTCGAACTCCATCAAGACATTCACCTAATGAACGCCAAACCAAATTTGAACATTCTACCTCGACCAATCAAATTGCTTATCGCTCTGCTTACCCTCGGCAGAAGATGTTCATTATCGAACTTAGGTATATTGATGTAATGAAACTACACACCAAGTTTGATCATTCTCACTTAATCAGAAGTAAAGTTATTGTGTCCCAAAGCATCAACCAATCAAATTGCTTATCTCTGCTTTCCCTTAGCAGAAAATGCTCATCTTCAAAGTCCATCAAGGCATCGACCTAATAAACACCTACACCAAGTTTAAACATTCTAGCTCAATTAGAAGGAGAGTTATTGTGTCCCAAAAAGTGTGACAGATGGACAGACAGACAGATGGACGGACAAACCCATTTAAATAGTCAACTGCTTTCTTCGACAGGCGGGGGACAACAAGATTACTTTAGGCCTACAGATAATAAATATTGGAGGCACATGCACAAGAATTTGAAAAAAGTACAAATCTAACCCGAAATACTTTTAAATCTTTTAAAAGTTACACTTGACAAAATGTATCTTCCAACCAAGTTAGTTGAATGATCCCCCATAGTTCCTGGTGGACCAGAATGTTTTTTCACTTACAGACCCTTGGTACATTTGTGAAGTAGTGATGTCATCGGGATATTAAGTCAGAATGTCTTGTCTTATCTCATTCCTTTAGATTTACAATGTCTTTGTACCTAGCATATGAAAATATGGTAAATGAGCCAGATATTCTATTTTGGTAATATATTCTGGTACTGTCTGAAAAAAGAAATTAAAATATTTAATTAAAGTTACCTATCCATCAAATCCATCTATTAAATTGCAACATTATAGGACATGTTATAAATAGTTTTATAATAGTATGATATATGTTGGTGCTGTGTCTATTTAAACAATGGGATCATTTACAAAAAAACATATCAAACTTGATGGATTATAGCACTAACCACAAATGCCAAATTTTAAAAAAAATATACCCACAAAGTATTTATTTTAAGGTGTTTGAAAAAAAAACCCAACAAGAACAAGCTTTGTTTAAATGTTGTATAATATAACATAAAAATGTCAAGATGATTATAAATTTGCCTACAGTGCATAAAACCACCGTTTATATATATTCATCTGTTGTACAAAATTGACCAAACTTAATATCTGAATTTCTAAAACATACCAAATTTATTGAACATATGATTCTATTCCACAATGTTGAATCCAATTTTAAGTTTTTTTCAAAAACTGTTGATAAAATTTCTTGGAGAGAATTCACTGAAATACTACCCCTTTGGCTTGTATCTACACGCTGAAATAATTCCTGAAAATTAGAAGAAAAAATTAGGACCAGATCAGGAGAAAAATTGCACAGTTGACACTTTGATGTAAATATCTGTTTCAATATTGACTCAACTTAAGCCTTGATCATCCTGAACAATTTTAAATAAGCGGTTGCCATGCAAGATACGCCCACATTTTGCAAGAGATGGACAGAGAACAAGCTAAAAAAAAGAGAAAAAAAAAGCGATTTTTCATACAATTAGCGGCTATAATCCAGGAAGTTAGAGTCTGATACGTGCATGTATGGAAAGGAACCAATACACCGTATTTTAAGTTTCATTAAAATCAAAAAACCAGCGGCTGCCAGGCAGGATACGCCCACATTTTGCAAGAGATGGATAGAGAGAGAGAGAGAGAGAGAAATGGGGTTTAACATCCACTCGACACAAACTAGGTCATTTCGGGACTAACATACGGGTTATTTTTTTTACTTCAATAATTCGCTTGCGCGTAGGGGTCTTTAGCAGTGGGAGGAAACCGGAGGACCCGGAGAAAACCCACGAGGTTAGATGGATAGAGAACAAGCTAAAAACAAACAGGATTTTTTGTACAATCAGGGGCAATAATCCAGAAAGTTATGGTCTGAAATGCCCAAATATCAAAAGGGACTGAGATCTTTGGGATATAAAGATATGTTTTAAGTTTTATCAAAATCAGATAAAAATTGTGACCTCTAGAGGGTCCACAACCTTTGTAGCATACTTTTACACAATTTGCGTACAAAGTGTGGCCATTTTGTCCGGCAGTTTCATTTGGATTTTCCCGAAATTCAAATTCAACCTTCATTATGGTGGAGTGGTGATATATTTAAACGGTTTTTATACACCCACATTGAAATGTGGTTGTATATTGTCGTCGCCCCCGTCCGTCCGTCCGTCCGTCTATAGGCCAAAGTTAATATCTGATTGACTTTAAATTTATACACAGTGTTTAAGGTCATGAGAAGAAAAAGCCTATTGATTTTCAGCGATTTCCGATAATTACTGCCAGAGTTATGGCCCTTGATCACTTCAAAAAATCTTGTGGACGCTCTAGGGGCCAAAGTTAATATCCGATTGACTTTAAATTTATACACAGTGTTTAAGGTCGTGAGACGAAGAATCCTATTGATTTTCAACGATTTCCGATAATGACTGCCAGAGTTATGGCCCTTGATCACTTCAAAAAATCTAGTGGACACTCTAAAGGCCAAAGTTAATATCCGATTGACTTTAAATTTATACACAGTGTTTAAGGTCATGAGACAAAGAATCCTATTGATTTTCAACGATTTCCGATAATTACTGCCAAAGTTATGGCCCTTGATCACTTTGTGACGCTCTAGAGGCTAAAGTTATCATCTGATTGACTTCAGATTGAGATCTTAAGATCTTGAGACGAACAAGTATATTGATTTTCAATGAATATTTAAGTCTTGAACAGCTAAATCCATGATATTAAAAGTTTTGTATACAAAACGTTAGCATGGGGCAGAACTTTATTAAAAGAAACAAATTCTAATGGTTTTCTGATAATTACTTCATGAGTTGTCAGATTTTAGTGTATTATAAATGTTTCATTACCGAAAAAAGTAAAAATATGCGACAACTCTTGTTGACTGCCTGGACGATTAAGCTGTTGTGGACGTATGTTTCGTTGTCTTTCAACCTATCTTTAAAATCGGAAAGGTAACAAGAGCATCGCTAACGCAGCAATATACGTCCACATTCCTGTTTTGTTTGATATGGTCCAGTTTGCATTGAGGGTCTGTGAAATAAAACTGGGTTGTAGGACTGCTATCAGTTTAACACTTCGTTCACATTAACAGAACACAATTTTTATTTTAAAACAATCGATGTCTTTATTCCAAAAAAATGACGTTTCGAATAGGTATGCAAAGTTTCAAAAGAATCTGTTAAGAATTGCGGTCTGTAGGCAAAACACAAGACACACAAACATTAGGTGTGGCTCTGTCCCAAGGGGTCGAGCATGCACCAAAAATAATAATAGAGGTCGGCCTTAGGATTAAGGAATAAGTATAAAAAGTAGCCTTAGGCTATAAGGAATAAGTATAAAAAAGTTTTCAAGATGATCGATTAAGAAATGCGGTCTGAAAGTGACACACAGACATAAAAAAAGAAAATGGGCGTAGCTCTGCCCCTGGGGGTTGGGTATTCACCACAAATAATAGGGATGTTCCTTAGGATAGAAGGAATATGTATGCTAGGTTTCAAGGTGATACGATAAGAAATGCGATCTGTAAATATAAGGGATGGGCGTGGCTCTGCCCCTGGCGGTCGGGCATGCACCAAAAACAATAGGGATCATCGTTAGGGTATAAGAAATTCATATGAAATTTTTTCAAGACGATTGATTAAGAATTGTGGCCTGTAGGTGACACACAGACATAAAAAGAAAAGGAAATGGGCGTGGCTCTGCCCCTGGAGGTAAAAAAACAATAGGGATCATCGTTAGGGTATAAGCAATTCATATGAAAAAATTTAAAGACGATTGATTAAGAATTGTGGCCTGTAGGCGACACACAGACATAAAAAAGAAAATGGGCGTGGCTTTGCCCCTGGGGGTTGGGCATGCACCCAAAACGATAGGGATGTTCCTTAGGGTACAAAGAATAAGTATGCAAAGTTTCAAGATGATACGTTAAGAAATGTGGCCTGTAGACGACAAACAAACAAATACAAAAAATGGGGGTGGCTCTGCCCCGGGGAGGCGAGCATGCACTAAAAACAATAGGGATCATCCTTAGGGTATAAGGAATAAGTATGTAAAGTTGATACGTTAAGAAATGCGGTCTGTAGATGACAAACAAATAAATAAATATAAGGAATGGGCGTGGTTCTGCCCCTGGGGGTCGGGCATGCACCAAAAACAATAGGGATCATACTTAGGGTATAAGCAATTCATATGAAAATTTTTCAAGACGATTGAATAAGAATTGTGGCCTATAGGCGACACACAGACATAAAAAGAAAAGAAAAAGTTCGTGGCTCTGCCCCTGGGGTCGGGCATGCACCCCAAACGATAGGGATGTTCCTTGGGGTACAAAGAATAAGTATGCATAGTTTCAAGATGATAAGTTAAGAAATGCGGTCTGTAGATGACAAACAAATAAATAAATATAAGAAATGGGCGTGGCTCTGCCCCTGGGGGTCGGGCATGCACCAAAAACAATAGGGGTCATACTTAGGGTATAAGCAATTCATATGAACATTTTTCAAGACGATTGATTAAGAATTGTGGCCTATAGGCGACACACAGACATACAAAGAAAAGAAAATGGGCGTGGCTCTGCCCCTTCGGGTCGGGCATGCACCCCAAACGATAGGGATGTTCCTTAGGGTAGAAAGAATAAGTATGCATAGTTTCAAGATGATACGTTAAGAAATGTGGCCTGTAGACGACAAACAAACAAATACTAGAAATGGGCGTGGCTCTGCCCCTGGGGGTCGGGCATGCACCAAAAACAATAGGGATCTTCCTTGGGGTATAAGGAATAAGTATACCAAGTTTGAAGAAAATCCAGTAAGAATTGCGCCCTGTAGGCGACACAAAGACACACGAAAAGAAAATGGGCGTGGCTCTGCCCCTGGGGGTTGGGCATGCACCCCAAACGATAGGGATGTTCCTTAGGGTACAAAGAATGTGTATGCAAAGTTTCAAGATTATTAGTTAAGAAATGTGGCCTGTAGACGACAAACAAACAAATACTAGAAATGGGCGTGGCTCTGCCCCGGGGGGTCGGGCATGCACCAAAAACAATAGGGATCTTCCTTGGGGTATAAGGAATAAGTATACCAAGTTTGAAGAAAATCCATGAAGAATTGCGCCCTGTAGGCGAACCACAGACACACACACACACACACACACACACACACATACATACATACACACACACACACACACAGACAGGGGCGACGGCATAATACGTTCACATTATGAATGTGGACGTATAAAAATGAGATTTTTCAAACAATCAGGAGCCATAATCCAGGAAGTTACGGTGTAACTGTGATATATTTGAACTTTTTTTTAAATCGAATAACAATTGTGACCTCTAGAGGGACCACAAGCTAAAAACGCGATTTTTTGTACATTCAAGGGCCATAATTCAGGAAGATACAACCGATACGCGCGAATATCGAAAGGAACCAAGATCTTTGGGTTATAAACATCTATTTCAACTTTCATCAATATCGGATCAAAATTGTGACCTCTAGGGCGTCCACATCCTTGATTTACCAGATGTTTACACTATTTGCGTATGAGGGGTGGCCATTTTGTCCAGCAGTTTTGGCCCAATTTTCACGAAGTTTGACGTCAACAAACATTATGGTGTAATGGTGATATATTGGAACGTTTTTTTAAATCGAATAATAATTGTGACCTCTAGAGGGACCACAAGCTAAAAACGTGATTTTTTGTACAACCAGAGGCTATAATTCAGGAAGTTACCATTCGATATGTGCGAATATTGAAAGGAACTAAGATCGTTGGGTTATAAACTTGCATTTCAAGTTTCATCAAAATCGGATCAAAATTGTGGCCTCTAGAGGGTTCACAACTTTGATATACCAGATGTTTACACTATTTGGGTACGAGGGGCAGCCATCTTGGTCCGATTTTCATGAAACTCAACCTCAGACAAAATTACGGCGTAACGGTGATATATTTGAACGTTGTTTTTAAATCGGATAATAATTGTGACCTCTAGAGGGACCACAAGCTTAAAACAAGATATTTCGTACAATCAGGGGCCATAATTCAGGAAGTTATGATTCGATATGCACGAAAATAGAAAGGAACCAAGATATTTGGGTTATAAACATGCATTTCAAATTTCATCAAAGCTAAAAATGCGATTTTTCGTACAATCAGGGGCCATAATTCAGAAAGTTATGGTTCGATACGCGCGAATATCGAGAGGAAATGAGATCTTTGGGTTATAAACATGTATTTCAAGTTTCATCAAAATCAAATGAAAATTGTGACCTCCAGAGGGTCCACAACCATGATATGCAATATTTTGACACTATTTGCGAACGAGGGGTGGCCATTTTGTTTGTCAGTTTCGGTCCGATTTTTACGAAATTCGATCTCAACCATTCTTAGGGTGTAACAGTGATATATTTACATGGTTTTTTGAATCGGATAAAAATTGTGACCTCTATGGGGTCCACAAGCTAAAAACGCGATTTTTCGTACTACAATCAGGGGCCACAATTCAGGAAGTTATGGTTCGATATGCGCGTATATCAACAGGAACCGAGATCTGTGGGTTAAAAACATACATATCAAGTTTTAACAAATTCGGAAAAAAATTGTGACCTCTATAGGGTCAACAAACTAAAAACATGATTTCTCGTACAATCAGGGACCATAATCCATGAAGTTACGGTCCGATGCATGCCAATATCGAAAGGAATCGAGATCTTAGGGAGATAAACTTATATTTCAAGTTTCATTGAAATCAGATAAAAATTGTGACCTGTAGAGTGTCCACAAACAATTGTGGGCGGACAGGCGGATGTCCGGGCGGAAGGGGCGACGACAATATACGTCGACATGAAAATGTATGCGAATAAAAAGACAAATCAGTGCCGGACAAAATGACAGGCACCATAGAATTTATGCCTGACAAAGCCTGAATCTGTGCCTGACATTGTCTGTGACGCTGATAAGCAATTTGATTGGTCAAAACTTTGGAACATAACAACTCTGCTTTTAACTGAGGTAGAATGTTTATGTAGATGTTTATTAGGTGAATGTCTTGACTGAGTTCAATGATTAACATTTCAAACTAAAGCTAAGTAGGGCTAATCAATTTCATTGGTCGATGATTTGGGACAAGATAATCTTGATTCTATTTGATAGAGAGTGATGAAACTTAGTGTATAGTTTGATTGTTCGCTAGTTTTGAAACAAATAAATGTGCGATTAATTAATATGTGTCATCTTTATATGGTGGGATTTCGGCAATAATTTATTTTCGGGCAATGAAAAATTCCACGACCTTTTTTTTCTATTAACGTTTAGAGAAAAAATATAACTAACTTATTTCTATGAGATCCACACTGCCCGAAAAGTATTTTCTCGTCTTTTTCTTGTCCACTGCATGCCCGAAAATATGCCCAAAGCTCTCTTATGATATGTATGCCCGAAAAAACGGTATTGATTTCGGGCAATTTTCTCTTATGCCCCCCTGAATTACCTTGAGCTCCTACGCCTATGATTTCGGCGGGGGACATCAGCCGCACTGTTGGCTTGTTATATTAGTTTTGTCATAATATTTATTATAAATAAACAAACCAGCGGCTGCCAGGCAGGATACGCCCACATTTTCGAGAGATGGATAGAGAACAAGCTAAAAAGAAAGCGATTTTTCGTACAATCAAGGGCCATAATTCAGGAAATTACAATTCGATATGCGCAAATATTGAAAGGAACCGAGATCTTTGTGTTATAAACTTACATTTCAAGTTTCAACAAAATCAGATAAAAATTGTGACCTTCATAGGATCCACAACCTTGATATACCATATTTTTACGCTATTTGAGAACGAAGGGCGGCCATTTTGTCTGTCAGTTTTGGGTCGATTTTCACGAAATTCGAACTCAGCCGTCCTTAGGGTGTAACGGTGATATAATAATATGTTTTTTTAAATCGGATAAAAATTATGACCTCTATAGTGTCCACAAGCTAAAAACGCGATTTTTCGTACAATCAGGAGCCATAATTCAGGAAGTTACGGTCCGATATGCACGAATATCGAATGGAACCGAGATCTCTGGGTTTTAAACTTACATTTCAAGTTTCAACAAAATCGGAATAAAATTGTGACCTCTATAGGGTCCACAACCTTGATATACCATATTTTTACACTATTTGAGAACGAATGGCGGCCATTTTGTCTGTCAGTTTGGGGTCGATTTTCACGAAATTCGAACGCAGCCGTCCTAAGGGTGTAACGGTGATATAATAATATGTTTTTTTAAATCGGATAAAAATTATGACCTCTATAGGGTGCACATGCTAAAAACGCATGACAATCAGCCCAAAATTGTGGACGGACGGATGGATGTTCGGACGGACAGGGGCGACGACAATATACGTCCACATGAAAATGTGGGCGTATAAAAAGTGATTAAAAATGACAGATGGTTATTTACTATGTATTATTTATTATCTTTTCACTACAATACATTGAATCTGTTTTTAGTGAATTACAGGAATTTATCTTTAATAATGATAATTACACAAGACTAATGCTAAAGCAAAGACATGTTTTACAAAACAAATTGACAAGGTTAGGAAAGTTTTCAGATACATGTCTAAGGTGTAACCTAAATAATATTCATGATGGTCCTATTGTTAAAGATACATTATATAAGAGCTAAATCTGCCAACCGGTACAGCAGGTCTTTTTTCTGGCTTCAAATGTTATACAATTTATTATTTGGACATTTATTCACATTACAAGTTTAATGATCTCTATTTTTATTTTAATAACTTTATTATTATTTTAGCATTCTCTGAGATTCTATCCAGATTATTGCCCTTATTGTTAAAATTGTTTGACGTTCTATCACATAACGTCAACTGGCAGACGATCACCATTCAAGAGACAACCACCGTCAAGATTGGTCACATGAATTATGTTACTCTTTCATGTAAATCATTTTTTTTTTTTTCATTTTGAGTGAAGCCTGTATCATTACAGATCAGGGACTGTGCAGCGCAGTGGACACTTACAGCTGCCCCATGGAATCCATTTACTTGATTTGATATTTGTTGTTTATTTGTTGCACTATTATATTAGGAGTATTATTTAAGAGAGAGAGAGAGAAATGGGGTTTAACATCCACTCGACACAAACTAGGGCATTTCGGGACTAACATATGGTTTAATTTTATTTCAATAATTTTGCTTGCGCGTAGGGGGGGGGGGAAACTGGAGGACCCGGAGAAAACCCATGAGGTTGGACAGGCGACCCTTCTCCTTGTCACGTACAACCGGGGAATCGAAACCACGCCAGTTGACTCAATGACACAGCGCGCACACGCTAACCATTCAGCCATCCAACTCCCTGTATTATTTAAGACCCTACAAAAAATTATCAATGTCTACTAGTTAATTATTGAATCCAGAAGCTGTATTAACATTCGCTAATCATGCAACTCTAATGATTCCTCCAATGCCAGGTTTTAGATAAACCTAGTTAATGTCAAGGTGACTCGATATCCAAGACTTTGTTTTACGCTTCATTAATTGCATTGTGGGAAATTATCACTCTGTTCATTTTGAGTGGTTTAGTTACAGTTAAATATTAATAAATACTAAAATATATCTATTTGTATTTGTCTTTATAGGTTCTGAACCCCTACATGCAAATAACCTAAAATCTTAAAGGAATCTAACCCGTGTAAACAAATTCTAAGCTAATTTGAGGGGAGAGTTACACAATGTTTGATCAGATAGATATGCTAACGATTTTAAGTTCTAGAATGTAGTCAATCTTCTTTTCCTGAACTGCCTCAAGGAATCACTGAACCCCTTTTGAGCAAATTATTAACATAGTTTTCAAGGTTTAAATGGGAGTCAATTAACACACCAAGGTTTTTAGGTACAACGGAAAGTTGAACAATATTGTTGTTAATTGATTGGTTAATTTCTTGAGTCGTAATATGTGTGCAATTTTCACTTCATTTAATTTGAGCCTGTTACATTCCTCCATAATTTAATATCAAATAATTTTATTAAGATTGATGTGAAATTGATACAAAATGTTATAATAAACACTTGATTCAAGTACATATCACTTTTATATGATCATTTTAGGTGCTCTTTAAAACTGAACTAATTACTTCCATCTTCAGTTTAATGACTAACTAAAATGTTTGAATAAATACTTACTACATATTTAATAGTAAAGTTCTTAATATCTATGTCATCTAATATCTCATAGGCATCACTCGCTTCCTTACTGGAAATACAATATACAATTCATACATTAAATCAAAAAATATGAAACCACAGCACACCATCACGTTTTGCAAAAAACTGGTAAAAAATAGAATGACTATTGCTAACCAAAGCTGTATATGGGGAAAGTTCTGAAAACCATGACGCAAGAAATTTCTAACAACATCATGAAAATATGACGTCAAACGTACACTGACACGAGTTTGAGTCCTAAGTAACTGTACCTACTCACTATTTATAGGCCCTACTATACTGTTGTTTCGTTGTTGGCTGTTCCAACAGAAAATAAAAGGAACATGAAAGCATTTGTAATATATCGAAGCAGAGTTTTAGCCCTTCGTACTGCACATACAGGCTCGATGAATGTTAATAAGGGGACAGAAACTGAAATTCCCCCCAAAAATTTGGGATAAACATGGGCGGTGCCCCACCCCCGTGACTGAGAATTTGGAAAATTTGCCGGCCGTTTTCCTGCTATTCCAGCCGTAAATACAGCAAGTGGTCTAATATAGCACTAATAAAGATAGCTAACTTTCATACATGGGTTTTTTGGAGGTTAGGTCCGGCCTATGTAGTTATATTTTTTCTCCCACAAAACTGTATCAGGACGGACGGACTGACAGACCGATTTTAATAGTCCCCTGCATTCTTCGAAATGCGGAGGACAAAAATAAAAGAAACATCAGATAAAAGCACTAATAAAAATAGCTAACTTTCATACAGGGGTGTTTTGGAGGGTAGTTCTGGCCTATGTAGTTATTTTTTTCTCCCACAAAAGGGTAGGCCAGAGTAAATTAATTGGTATGTTCATGTTATTTATAATTTGTAATAGTAATAATGCTTCACCATGCTTTAGGTTTTTTTATCGGACTTCATCAACTTTGTGCGGTCAGTCCTCTGCTTTTGCTCCAACTGGTAACCCGTCCCAATCAATGGACTGCAGGTGTTCACCAGATTGTTGGACTGGTATCCTATCAGCTGCTAATTACTTTCACTTTCAGAATCAAAGTTTATCAACTCAATTTTTTGAAAAATATTGGTCAATTTTGATCTCGTACTGCATTGCAATGGACGGAAAGCCTACCACCAGACCTGTCAACTCTACCGCATCACGCAGTAAAGTGCCGCGAAAAGACCTCATGTACCGCTCTACTGCGCGGTAATAGATTTCTTCCGCATTTTCAAATAAAGAGTTTTTTAATTTTATCGGCAAAACCATGGAACTAAGGGAAGAAACTCTTTGTATGTAAACAATAAAGATCGCGACTTTCGGTTATCAACATCGATTTGGGATATTGTAAGGTGTAATTTAGCTAGATTTGTTCTCAAATTTTTTTCAACCTATTTTAGAGTTAATAAAGTGGATATAATTATTGGCACGTGTTCCAAATACTCTTAAAATGCGTAGCAATAAACTAAACAAATAGCGACCAATTTACGGCAGCAATGGCTGACATTTTCGTTTGAGCGCGTACTAAGTACAGCATCTAATACAATACTTGGAATGCAACACAACCTGGAACTTTAATTTCAAGATGGGAATACGTCTCGATGATTCTGATTTACATGCAACACTCTCTCGAATAAATGTAAAAGCAGATTTACGGAATCACAGGGGAAAAAAATCCTGTACATTGAGAGGATAATCGCCATGGGGGCATGATTAAATCGATACCAATATTTTATTATTTAGTCGTTTGCAAAACTAATTTTTTACACCCCCCCTCCCATTCCTAATGTAGAAATACTATATAATCTTACATGAAACAATATTGACAAAAACTCTCGGAATGGGGAACACACGTAACAAGGATATTTTAAAATCATGCTAAGTTAAAAGAAAAGAAAAGTGGTACTGGTAGGCCTACTGCCAGTACGCTGGACTTGTAATTTTAATTATTTTTTTTTTACGTTACTAATTATTTCTTTTTGTTGGTTACATATTCAATTTTGGTTTAATTACATAAATAATTTTAGATATGGTTACCATTGCTTGTGTATATTTGATCTATTACCCATTTAATGCAATTTTTGTATTGTTGGGCTTGCAGTTCAGTGTATTATTTCTAAATTAATTACCCTTAAATTGGAAGTGCGAATTTACGTGTTTTTGGAAATCTGCTGCCAAATCATGGTTTCTACTGCATTTTTTACACTAACCTACTGCATTTCAGCTCTGAGGGGTCTGCCTACCACTAATGATTGTGTCTGTCAGGTTGCGCTCACACCCTAGAGTCAATAGTTCATTGAGGCGTTCCAGTTTCATTACTGAACACATAACAGGTTTTACTAATTTCAGCTTTGAAAAACTGGTGTATATTCAATCAAAGCAATCATACATATACTCAGAATTAAGTATTTTGGCTTTTTCCTTCTATTTGCACTGTTTGTTTACTTCATTAATTCATTTAGTCGCTGATCCATAATTTTAAGACTGACTGCAGTGACTGAACTTATTTTGTTCCCCCCCCCCCCACCAACACATCCACATTTGCGCCCCTGGACTGCACTGAGGTGGAACATATAATAATAGGTAGGCCTGAACAATATAAGTGATAAAGTACAGACATAATCTGCTGTTGTCTTTTAAAGACAAAGATTCCTTGGAACCCCTAGGTTTCCATGGAAAAATATTAGTGGACATCTGGACCGACAGGGAAGACGACAATATACGTCCACATGAAAATGTGGGCGTATAATAATATTGATGATGTTGTTGCCATAGTTAAACGAATGGGTCGGACAGCCTTAATGGCCAAATCGAATATTCAGGATGCATACAGATTATTACCCATTTATCCTGGCGATTAAGAGCTCCTTGGCTTTACACTTTTTTTGCGGGTCCAGCTAATTCTTCTAAATTTTTGGATTCTTTCAATTCTTTCCTTTTGTTAGCAGATTATATAAGCCTTCCCATTAAGGCCTCAAAAACTGTTTTACCTGCGACCACTTTGACCATTTATGGTATTGAGGTAAATTCTGAGTTAATGTTAGTTTGATTACCAAAGGACAAGTTAGTCAAAATTTGTGCTGCGATTATTGCATTGAAATCATGTTGAAAAGTCATGCTCCAGCAGTTGCAATCAGTGTTAGGACTGTTAATTGTGCTACATTAGTTGTAGTACCTGGTCGAGCCTTTCTGCGACGGCTATACGATTTGACAATAAATGTTGCAAAACCACATTGTAAAATTCGGATCACATATGCAGTACTCCTTGACCTTTGACGTTTTTGAATAAATTTCATGGCCATTGCTTGTTCTTGAATGATAGCTGGCTTGCTTCAGATACGTTGAAACTGTTAACGAATGCAGCTACTTCAACCGGGTTCACTGCAGTCTTTGGTTCAAAATGATTTGCTTATTCTTGGCCTATTAATGTGATGGAATTATTCCCTATCGTTCTTACGAAATCATAAATCCTTTCAGATAACCAATGTGTTACTTTTGTTATAAACAATGCGTCGCCATTAGGGTCAAGCATATTGAAGGAAATAAAATGAAATTAAATGAAATGAAATGAGGTTTTATGTCCTACTGTTCTGCTCTGAACTGGGCTAATGAAGACGGGCATATGCCGTACAGGGAAATTTTGCCCGGACAGTGGCACTACGGCCTACTCGTATATCGATTTCCAACTGTCAAGGGATCTTTTACGTGCACGCCAATGTGTACATGGGACCTCGGTTTTTTATCTCATCCGAATGACTAGACAGCTGTCCTTGTCAGGCCCTCCGTCCTGCATCACTGACAAGGGGAAATAACGCCGGAAAATCGGGATGAACTTTATCGGCCAGTGCAGGGATCGATCACCCGACCTCCAGGCTAGCGAGCCAGCATCTTACCCACTTAGCCACTGTGACCCCTGCATATTGAAGGAAAAACAAATTTAGTGGCTGATCGTCCGACTCGTTTTCAATATCATACAGCCAGGAATTGGGCTCCATGGTTGGATCCGAAGCCTCAAAGTCGTTTGCCACAGAATGTTAACACTTTGACTTCTTCAGCTTGCTGTTTGCTTGCTCATACATTTGCTTCTAGTTCTCACGCATCTTACATCCATCAATTTTTTGGCATCCTTATTTGAAAATGGTTTGGCGATAAGCACCATTTCATCGCACCTCTCGGTTATTGCCTTTGTCCATAAATCCTTGGGTTTTGCTGACCCCTGCAATAATTTTTTGGTCCATTGCTTTTTGAAGGGAGCTAAACGGTTGACAACTTCAATTCCTACTACTCGGCTTCCTATTACGTTGCATATTTTGTTGAAACTTGTCAATGCCATATATACCAACTGTATTTAGTTGTCGGTCGCAACAAATTTTGTTACAGGCTTTGTTTTTACTAACTATTGGAGATCTTTTTTTTCGCATTGGCAAATTAGTCGTTAAGACACAGTCAAACTTATCTCATGTAGTACAAATATCTCACATTCAGTTCAGTTTCAACCAAAATAGCTTAATTGCTTTGCAACTCTCACTGCATCATTTCAAATATCAGCCGTCCACAGAACCAATGTTATATCATTTTAAATGTTCTTGTAGATCATTGGTTCAATCATGTGCCCCTTGTTTGTATGTTCGGTTCTTTCCCTCATTCTACTGGCCCACTGTTCCAATGGCATAATGGAACCTCAGTATCTTATCAGTTTGTCAGCACTTGCTTAATCCACCTAATGGCATTCATTGGTTTAGACACCACTTGTGTTAAATTACATTCCTTTTTCATTGGCGCTGCAACCACAGCATTTTTAAACGGACAATCAGAAGCTCAAATCAGACTGTTTGGGCGGTGGCATAGTAACACAGTACGTTCTTATATTCGCCTTCCTGTCCTCAAACTTTAGATCCCTTCGGAAAACCTTGTATTAACAGGAGTTAAAGTTGTTGTCAGTGTAGGCTGCCACAGTGTCTCCATGTTCGTTATCACTCTCATCCGTATATTACAAAGTTATGTGTTTTTTCCTGTATTATTGTTATGGATTATATGTGTTCTATCTTGTATATCATTTGCATGCGTAGTTGTTGGATCTCATTGTATTAAATTGTTACAGTGCCATTATTTATGTATCACAATGACAGGTATTAATAGGGTTAAGTTCACAGTCAGTGTAGGCTGGTACAAATTTTTTCTTGTTATTTAGCCCAGTGTTGTTTTATCTTGCTTTCTACCTTGTATATCATTTTGCATGGATAAGTTTGAGATCTCATTGTATTGAAGTGTTGTCAGGGCCTTTATTTGTACCACAGGTATCTTTGCTCTAAAAGATCTTATATTGTATCACAGTATTCACTTTTATATCAGTTTGTAGTATTTTGTTTATATTACATAGTCTTAGCATTTCTATCAATAGTATGTTTCCGTAGTAGTTCGGTCATATTGTATATCACATTGCTTGGCTACCCCTTATTTTACATAGTATATTACTATGGTGGGCAGACATTGTTCATTATGGTCAGTGTCCTTTGTTGGGCTAGACATCCTATGCTGCAGGGGGTCCAGCTGTGGATGCTTTTGGCATAAATGGGGGATCTAATTTAGCCCAACATGATTCATAGGTGGGATTGGGGGGGGGGGGGGGATGTTGATTGAGGCACACACATATGAATTCCTCTGACTTGTAATAGCAGTTTTATAACCAATCTCTTACAAATGGAAACCAGGCTTAAAAATACTTTTAATTCCCAACTGTCAGGCAACAGCTCAATGACATCGGACAGTGTTCACCCCTATGTTCAAGGTCAAGACATAACTTATGATATCTATAATATTTACCCTAATTCCTTCATGTTTTCACCAAGTTGAGACATTGTTAAAAATTCATCAATACCAAAATATGTACCAGAACTAGTGATGTCATAAACCTGTCAAATATAAAGATGGAATAAATTATAACTCCCACACATAAAGTACTCCATTTTAAAGATACATTAGTTAAGAGTTTAATAATGAGTTGGTCATTCTTGCTATAATAATTCAAATAGATGATAAAAAACGAAAATATTGAAAATTTCATTCAAATTACTTCAATCTCAACCAAGTTATCATTATTTGTGGTAACCAAAGCACTGGTATAATTGGGACTTAGCCTCACTTTCCCATTTTTAAATTAAATTTTTAAATGGCGAACCGATGCCATCGAGAGTCGATTATGGTCTTGTTTGGTTAATAAATGTCTAATTAATAGTTTTTATAACATTTCAGGCCTAAAGAAAGACCTGCAATAGGCAGATTTAGCTCTTGCATAGTGTATGTTTAAAACTTCCCATCATTCATATTTAAATATAACAGACAGAACTATTACCAACACTTAAACTTCCCTTTTATGGCTTTTCTAGTTTTACAGGCCTTATAAACCGATAGCCATACAAATACACCTACTCAGCAGCTATGTCTGCAAACCAAATTTGATAAGGACTGCCTTCAAGAAATCATAACCCCATGGAGTTTACAAGCTTTTCGGGACATGTGCTATCAACAGGATTCATCCTTGTCTTATGCGATGCAATGTGACTGTATTTTGGGTTTGGCACAACTATAGATGCAACAGAATGCAACTGAGAGTTGCATGAAAAATGCAGCAGTAATATGAAGCAAATGGCAGGCCGTTTTCTCACTCGAGAATCCGATTACGTTTCCAACCAATTGTGATAATATAAATTAAAATAAAAATATGTGATTCGGGATGCTTCTATATTTCACATGCCCTATGAATTCAACTCTCAAGATATTTAATTCTCTATGAAAAGAACTGTCAGCCATTTTTTTTTTTTGAAACGAAACATCAAATAATCATCACTTGGATAAACACCTAAATAATGACTTGAGATAGGCTTTACAATAGGCAATTATCAATCAACTAATCATTAATCCGAGACAATTGGTAAGTATTACTCATTGATACGCTCCAGATTATCAGCGAGTTGATTAATTTATAGTATGCCTGCCACGTGATTGACACTCAATGTAATGGTTAATCTAGGATACGACTAGAATTTTTAAGATTTTTTTCCACCAGTTCCTGAAAAAATCGCCAGTACATCAAATTGTTATCGCCAAAATTATCTCCCAAATCCAATTTTAATCGCCACTTTGATATTTTTATCGCAAATTGCAACTTTGCCAACCGACAGTGTGAGCCCTGGCTACAAGTATCACAAGTGGTTGCTATGCTCTCATTGTCCTAATGCTTCACATGGAATTTGATAAATATCAGTTAAAAACAGATTCAAGATTTACTTTTATAATTTAGTATGTCATACATATGCTGACAAAGACTCAGTTTTAAAAATAGTGTTCATATTGTACAATGATCCAAATATAAATTATTTTATGTTGATTATAACATTAAACATACATTATGCAATGATCTAAATTATTAATAAGATATTAATTAACTTGTCCAGACAATAATCAAATCTCAATGCCATCGCTAGCCTGCGATATTTAGCGGCTTGGAATACATTTTGTAAAGGATAATTAAACGTAAAGATGGATATTCGAGATTTTGTTTTTTATCACACCAACTTGGTATAACATACTTTTACATTTTTTTTTTGAACAGGGAATGGCCATTTTGTCAGGCAGTTTCAGTTCGATTTTCAGGAAACACGAACTGAACCATCATTATGGTATATGAAGGATTTTTTTTTAAATCAAATGAAAATTGTGACCATGTCCAATACATGCCAATATCAAAAGGAACCAAGATCTTTGGGATGAGAATTAATGTGGGCATATAACCAGAGATGGATCGAGAACAAGCTAAAAAGAAAGTGATTTTTCCTACAATCAAGGGCCATAATTCAGGAAGTTAAGATCTGATATGCACAAATATCGAAAGGAACCAAGATCTTTGGGTTATAAACATGCATTTCAAGTTTCATCTAAATCAGATTAAAGTTGTGACCTCTAAAGGGTCTACAACCTTGATATACCATATTTTTATAGTATTCGCGTACAAGCGGCAGTCATTTTGTTCGGCAGTTTTGGTCCAATTTTCACGAAATTCGAACTCATCCTTTTATTATGGTGTTACGATGATATATTCAAACGATTTTTAAAATCAGATAATAACTGTGACCTTCAGAGGGACCACAAGCTCAAAAAGCCGATGTTTCGTATAATCAGGGGCCATAATTCAGGAAGTTACAATCCGATATGCGACAATATCGAAAGAAACCAAGATCTTTAGGTTATAAACATGCATATCAAGTTTCATCAAAATCAAATTAAAATTGTGACCCTTACAGGGTCCAGAACCTTGATATACCATATTTTTACACTATTCGCGTACAAGCGGCGGCCATTTTGGTCCGATTTTCACGAAATTCGAACTCAACCTTCCTTACGGTGTAACAGTTATATAATCCGATAATAATTGTGACCTCAAGAGGGACCACAAGCTAAACCTGCGGCTGCCAGGCAGGATACGCCCACATTTTCGAGAGATGGACAGAGAACAAGCTAAAAAGAAAGTGATTTTTCCTACAATCAAGGGCCATAATTCAGGAAATTACGATTCGATATGTGCAAATATCGAAAGGAACCAAGACCTTTGGGTTATAAATTTACATTTCAAGTTTCAACAAAATCGGATAAAAATTGTGACCTCTATTGGGTCCACAACCTTGATATACCATATTTTTACGCTATTTGAGAACGAGAGGCGTCCATTTTGCCAGTCAGTTTTGGGCCGATTTTCACAAAATTCGAACTCAGCCGTCCTTAGGGTGTAACGGTGATACACTAAAACGTTTTATTAAATCGGATAAAAATTATGACCTCTATAGGGTCCACAAGCTAAAAACGCGATTTGTCCTACAATCAAGGGCCATAATTCAGGAAATTACAATTCGATATGCACAAATATCGAAAGGATCTGAGATCTTTGTGTTATAAACTTACATTTTAAATTTCAACAAAATCGGATTAAAATTGTGAACTCTATAGGGTCCACAACCTTGATATACCATATTTTTACGCTATTTGAGAACGAAGGGCGGCCATTTTGTCTGTCAGTTTTGGGGCGATTTTCATGAACTTCGAACTCAGCCGTTCTTAGGGTGTAACGGTGATATAATAATAAGTTTTTTTAAATCGGATAAAAATTTGGCCTCTATAGATTCTATAAGCTAAAAACACGATTTTTCGTACAATAAGGGGCCATAATTCAGGAAGTTATGGTCTCATATGCGCGAATATCGAAAGGAACCAAGATCTTTGGGTTATAAACATGCATTTCAAGTTTCATCAAAATCGGATCAAAATTGTGACCTCTAGAGTGTCCACAAGCTAAAAATGCAATTTTTCGTACAATCAGGGGCCATAATCCATGAAGTTATGGTCCGATACATGCCAATATCGAAAGGAACCGGGATCTTAGGGAGATAAAGCTATATTTCAAGTTTCGTTGAAATCGGATAAAAATTGTGACCTGTACAGTGTCCACAAATAAATTGTGGACGGACGTCCGGACAAACATGGGCGACGACAATATAAGTCCACATGAAAATGTGGGCGTATAAAAAGGCGATTTTTCGGACAATCAGGGGTCATAATTCGGGAAGTTACAATCTGATATGCGCAAATATCGAAAGAAACCAAGATCTTTAGGTTATAAACATGCATTTCAAGTTTCATCAAAATCGAATTAAAATTGTGACCTCTACAGGGTCCACAACCTTGATATACCATATTTTTACACCATTTTGTCCGGCAATTTCGGTCCGATTTTGACAAAATTAGCACTCAACCTTCCTTACGGTTTAACGGTGATATAATCAAACGTTTTTTTAAATCGGATAATAATTGTGACCTCCAGATTTTTCAGACAATCTGGGGCCATAATTCAGGAAGTTACGTTCTGATGGGCGAAAATCTCGAAAGGAACCAAGATCTTTGGGTTATAAACATGCATGTCAAGTTTCATCAAAATCGGTTCAAAATTGTGACCTCTATAGGGTCCACAAGCTAAAAATGTGATTTTTCGTACAATCAGGGGCCATAATCCATGAAGTTTCGATCCAATACATGCCAATAACGAAATCAGCCAAGATCTTTTGGGGATAAACCTATATTTCAAGTTTCGTCAAAATCAGATAAGAATTGTGACCTGCATAGGGTCCACAAACAATTGTGGACGGACAGACAGACGAATGTCCAGACATATGGACGTCCGGACGGACAGGGGCGACGACAATATACGTCCACATGAAAATGTGGGCGTATAAAAAGTCATTAATTTCACTCCAGTTGTCTAAAATTGAAAGTGTTTTTGTTACTTTAATTTAGTGAATTTCTGTGTTGCACATTTGTCGTGCTGTTTTTTTACAGTTAGGCAGGCTTATCCCTCCTCCAGCCTCTCACACCCGTTGGGATTGGATATTGTGCTTCCCAGCTTTTTACGATAATGTTCTTGTCATTTTTATGATAATGTTCTTTTCATTTAATAATATAATATTTTGTTTTTCATATTGCCTGTTTTAGTCTGAATCGAGTAAGGAACATGATGTTAGGGTAACTATTAATTGTTGCCAATTGGAATAGTCATGTTTCAGTCATTTAATATAATAAATTGACATTTTACACCACCAAGTTCTTTTTGTATAGGCCAGGGGAATGTTGTCTGAGCCTGAAAACACAAGTACAAATCCAAAATCTTCAAATTCATCCAATGCCTAAAATTACGAAAATGGCAGCCTTTTTGGGAAATTGTCTTTAGCAATGACCCTAAATGGACACCCATGCAAATTTTAGTGAAATATTGTTACAGTTACCTTCCTCGTACACCATTTTCAACATGAAGAAAGTTGACATATGTAACACAATTACCTGTTTTACAAACTGTTCTTGTTGAGGTGAAAATTTGGATGGCAATACTGGAAGCAGTTCATTATATTTCAAATGTCTAAAAAAACAAAAAGCTTTTTTTTTGAAAAAATTCAAAGCGATACATTTTTAACTTCTTTGTTGTAATATGACAGAATGAAATGTGCCGACTACTGCCAAACCCGTACCTGTTTCAATTTCATGGCAGTAATATTCCTACAAATTTACCGTATTTTTCGGGGTACAAGCCAATACTTTTTCAGCAGAAGTCCGGCCTTCGCTTTAAAACTCTGCTTCGACTTACATTCGGATGAAGGTAAAAAAAAAAATGACATTCCGAAAATGTTATTGTCAGTAACTGTCAATCCACGATGCCGAGGGACATCGTCTGCAATCGTCTAACACAAAACTACTTAAACTATTTCAATCAAAATATTTGTTGACATTTCTTAGCTTCTTTATTTCTTTATTTAACTAGCGACTGCCAGGCAAGATACGCCCACATTTTGCAAGAGATGGATAGAGGACAAGCAAAAAAAACAGCGGCTGCCAGGCAGGATACGCCCACATTTTCGAGAGGTGGATGGATAGAGAACAAGCTAAAAGGTAAGCGATTTTTCGTATAATCAGGGGCCATAATTCAGGAAGTTAGGGTCCGATATGCGCGAATATCGAAAGGAACCGAGATCTTTGGGTTATAAACTTACATATCAAGTTTCAACAAAATCGGATCAAAATTGAGACCTCTATAGGGTCCACAACCTTGATATACGCTATTTTGTCTGTCAATTTTGGGCCGATTTTCATGAAATTGGAACTCAGCCGTCCTTAGGGTTTAACAGTGATATAATAATACGTTTTTTTAAATCGGATAAAAATTATGACCTCTATAGGGTCCACAAGCTAAAAACGTGATTTTTCGTACAATCAGGGGCCATAATTCAGGAAGTTACAGTCCGATATGCGCGAATATATCGAAAGGAACCAAGATCTTTGGGTTATAAACTTACATTTCAAGTTTCAACAAAATCGGATAAAAATTGTGACCTTTATAGGGTCCACAACCTTGATATACCATATTACTTGATGGTTTGCAATCTAGATCCCTTGCTTCAGTCTCATCTATTCAAACGTTTGACTTTTCTACTTTGTACACTAAAATTCCCCATAGTAAATTAAAAGCCCGGTTGAAAGACATTATTCACAGTGTCTTTTCGTCTAAATCAGGTACTGCTAGATATCAATATTTAGTTGTAAATTACAATTCCACATATTTTGTTAAGAATCACAGTGATTCCAAAAACAAATTCACGGCCATCAAGATAATTCAGATGTTGGATTTTTTAATTGATAACATCTTTGTTGAATTTGGAGGGGAAATATATCAGCAAGTGGTTGGCATCCCATGGGCACCAACTGTGCACCTTTGCTTGCTGATCTGTTTCTCTATTCATATGAAGCCGATTACATACAGAGGCTCGTAAAAACTAATAAACGATCAGTCAGACTTTTTAATTTTACTTATCGATAAATCGATGACGTTTTATCCCTTAATAATCCTAAATTTAGTGATTATGTAGATTTCATATATCTTGATGAGCTCGAAAATAAAAACACCACTGACAGTGGCAATTATGCTTCCTACTTGGATCTGCGTCTCGATTTTGACAATTGCCATAAACTGAGTGGTAAATTGTACGATAAACGGGATGACTTTGACTTTCCGATTGTTAACTTTCCATTTATTAGTAGTAACATTCCAATATCACCAGCTTATGGAGTGTTTGTGTCTCAGCTAATTCGTTACGCGAGAGCTTGTTCCTTTTATTCTGATTTTTTAAGTAGATTGAGGCATTTGTCATCTAAGCTTCAACTACAAGGATACTTGCGCACTAAACTTATTAAAACCTTTAAAAAGTTTTATGGCCGTCATATTGATTTGATTGGTAAATATAACGTGTCTCTCTCGGCTATTATTCCAGATATATTTAATTGACACGTATATTATTACTATCTCCCTGATAATGTCTACTACATCGTTAACACAGTTCATCGCGTGCATTTTGTATACCGATAGTTCATTGGCCAATCATGCTATTTTACTGACATTTTGCCTAATAGTTTGGATGCAGCTATGGCGGGTGTGGCGCCAGGCAGGGTAAGCTTACTCTTCCGGACACCTGTTACCACTGTTTGTTGTGTATTTTGTACACGAGGAGCAGTCCATTTGCTGATTGCACTATTTTGCTTGAATACAGCGGTTTTGCCTATAGCGGTTTTTAGGACTTAGAATTCTGTCTTATGGTTTGGATTGTTCGTACTTGGTTTTATTTTATTTGAGAACGGCGGCCATTTTGTCTGTCAATTTTAGGCCGATTTTCACGAAATTCGAACTCAATTGTCCTTAGGGTGTAACGGTGATACAATACTACGGTTTATAAATCAGATAAAAATTATGACCTCTATAGGGTCCACAAGCTAAAAACGCAATTTTTCGTACAATCAGGGGCCATAATTCAGAAAGTTACGGTCCGATATGCGCGAATATCGAAATGAACCGAGATCTTTGGGTTATAAACTTACATTTCAAGTTTCAACAAAATCTGATAAAAATTGTGACCTCTATAGGGTCCACAAGCTAAAAACTTGATTTTTCGTACAAACAGGGGCCATAATCCATGAAGTTTCGATCCGATACATGCCAATATCGAAAGCAGCTGAGATCTTTTGGAGATAAACCTATATTTCAAGTTTGGTCAAAATCGGATAAGAATTGTGACCTGTAGAGTGTCCACAAACAAATTGTTCAATCAAGGGATATAATTCAGAAAGTTACAATCCAATATTCACGAATACCGAAAGGAACCAAGATCTTTGGGTTCTAAAGATATATATCAAGTTTCATCAAAATTGGATCAAAATTGTGACTTCTCGTGGGTCCACAACCGTGATATACCACATTTTTACACTATTTGTGTACGAGGGATAAAAAAGGAAGTTACGGTCCTATATTTCAAGTGTCATCAAAATCGGATAAAAATTGTGACCTGTAGAGTGTCCACAAACAAATTGTGGACGGACAGACAGACAGACAGACAGACGGACGTCTGGACAAACAGGTACCGGTAGCGGACTGTTGAATACTAATAGGGTTCATGCTCCCATGACCAAATGGGGAACCACAGTGGCTCGGCAGGTAGGATGTTGGCTCGCTAACCTGGACAATTTCCCTCACTGTATGGCGTATGCCAGACTTCATTAGGGGGGATCCCGTGGCTCAGTGGGTAAGATGCTGGCTCGCTAGCCTGGAGGCCGAGAAAGTTCATCCAGACTTTCTTTCGTGGTTCCCCCTTGTCAGTGATGCAGGACGGAGGGCCTGACAAGGACAGCTGTCTAGTCCTTCGGATGAAATGAAAAACTGAGGTCCCGTGTATACATTGGAATGCACGTAAAAATTCCCTTAGCAGTTGGAATTCGATATAAGAGTAGGCGATAGTGCCGCTGCCCGGGCAAAATTTCCCTCATAGCTCACTGTATGGCATATGCCCATCTTCATTAGCCCAGCATAGGAGCAGATCAGTAGGACGTTAAACCCTATTTCATTTCATTTCAGTCTTCATTAGACCAGTAGGAGCCATTTCATTTCATTCCCATGACCCAATGCTTCACACCCAATTTGAAAAAAAAAAGCTTCTATTGCGTTAAAAATGTTTTTTGACAATGGGGATGTAACTCAGGAACTGACGGTCACAGAGAACTGAAAATCATTAGAGTTCGTCCTCTCATGACCTGTATCAACTTTGCCAAAAACCAATAAGGTTTATCTCCATGACCCCAACACTTCACACCAAATTTGAAAGAAATGTATTAAAAACCGTAGCCTCTATCGCGCTAACAAGGTTTTCGGCCAAGAGAAATAACTGTGGAACTCTATCATGTTAACCAGGTTTTTGGAGAAGGAGGGTGGGGGGACTCAATAAGGTGCGTTTTCTCACAACCCGAAGGCTTCCCACCAAATTTGAAAACATTCTGCTAAATACTGTAGTCTCTAAATACTGTAGCTTCATTCACGTTAAAAACTGGTGCCCGATAGGGGAGGTAACTCAGGGCTGAAGGTTTCTGGGTGCTGAAATTAAGTGACATTCATCCTCTCATGACCGGGGGGATCACGTGGCGGCTAAGTGGGTAAGACGCTGGCTCGTTAGCCTGGAGGTCGGGTGTTCGATCCCTGCATTGGCAGAGAAAGTTCATTCAGATTTTCCGGCGTGGTTTCCCCTTGTCAGTGATGCAGGATGGAGGGCCTGACAAGGATGGGACGAAAAACCGAGGTCCCGTGTACACATTGGTGTGCACGTAAAAGATCCCTTGGCAGTTGGAATTCGATATAAGAGTAGGCCGTAGCGCCGCTTCCCAGGCAAAATTTCCCTCGTAGCACACTGTATGGCGTATGCCCGTCTTCATTAGCCCAGGTTAGGAGCAGAACAGTAGGACGTTAAACCCCATTTCATTTCATTTCATCTCTCATGACCCCAATGATTCACACAAAATTTGAAAATAATCAACATTTAGAACCTATTAACTTTTTATCATCATTTATTTTAAAGGAATTTTAAGACATCCACAATCTTATTTCATTATTTCATATCATATATACAGTAAACTTTGAATAAGTCAGATCTAAGTGGACTGACCAATTTTATCCAAGTTAAGCAAAGGTCTGAGTTAGGCAAAGACCAAAATTCAATCTTAGCTCAATTAGAAATAAACTGCAAGAGCCAGATAATAATTGATTTAATGGCACATTTCAAGCTTTTGTTCGTATGTGCGTGTAAATAACTTTCGTTTTGGTGCGAGTAGATAACTTCCGTTTTGCCGCCATCTTTCCCGGAAAGTGTCTCGTACAGCAGACAGCGAGTTTCGAATTTTCTGGGAAAATTGTATTATTGCATCGTGTCAAATAGGCTGATTTGAGTCAAATTGATAGGGGAAAGTATTTTGGGGCTCTGTGCATGGAATACCTAACCATGTTTTAGACCATCGGGACGAAACTGACTTGGTCAAATTCTGAACATATTGCCAATCCGACATAGGCAAAGGAAAAAAGACGGAATTAGATCCAATGGAACATTTTGATCCGAGTTGAGCAAAGATCCGACTTATGCGCAGAAATTTAATAAGAAAAACGTGCAGGATCAAAGGGTTCAAACAATTTTATCCGAGTTGAGCAAAGATCCGACTTATACGAAGTTTATTGTAATTATTGAGACTATACTATATAATCACCCATCTGAATCAGCATCAAGTCTTTCAAACGTTTCTCTTAAAGCTTGTTTTTGATCGTCCGGTACAGTTGACACAAGTTCTGATCCCTACAGAAAAAAAGAAAATAACCAATGGGAAACATCATCTTTCTATTTACATGTGTCAATACATTTTCGTTTAGGCGGACATAAGATATAATATCATAGAATAATTTCTTCAAAAATAAAATTAAACATGGTGAGGAACCCTGGCTTTAAAGACATGAAATGGTGATATTGCAGACAAAACAACTGACTTACTTTTAAAGGATATGGTGTTAAAGGTTGTGTTTTATTAAGTGATTGAAGACTAGCACCGCCGGCTGTAGGTGGTGGTGGTCCAGGACTCACATTATCTCCCTCAGATCTAAAAATGTAGCAATAAGACAATTCTTTAAACACTTAATCGCTGACTTTTGATAAGTTCAGATAAGTCGTACTGACAAGACGTGATTGTAGTCGTTCCAGTGTGCAGAAAATTGTGACAAAAATTTATTATACATTAAAAGTCATCACAATCCAATTTATTATATATTAAAAGTCATCACAATCCAATATCCATAAAAGAAGACTTACCAATGTTAGAGGTATTTGAATTAATCAAAAACAACAGTGCAACATTACATAGATTGGAACAACTTGTTACCAAATTCGATAATAGAATAGTAATGATGGAGGGAAATATACAAAAGATAGATGAAGTGTACTCGTTAGTTTTAAATCTGTTCAAAGTGAGTAGTCCTGATCGAGACAAACGTGAATGAAAAAAAAAGCTAAACAGGTGAATTTTGAAACAAGCTCAATTTGGTTAAATAAGAAACATATCAAAATATTAAAAAATGTGAAGAAAATAGACTGAAATTGGATGGTTTGGAAAAAGAAGTTATAGTGTCCAAATCTGTGAGCTCATATAACTCTGAAGAGATTCAATGAATGAAAGGATGAAATACAACCTTGTTTTTAATGGCATAAAAAAAAAAGATGCAAATGAGGATAGAGAGTATGGAATAAAAGACTTTATTGTCCCCCGCCTTTCGAAGAAAGCAGGGGACTATTAAAATGGGTTCGTCCGTCTGTCTGTCCGTCTGTCTGTCCGTCACACTTTTTGGGACACAATAACTCTCTTCCTAATTGAGCTAGAATGTTCAAACTTGGTGTATGTGTTTATTAGGTCAATGCCTTGATGGAGTTCGAAGATGAGCATTTTCCGCTTAGGGTAAGCAGAGATAAGCAATTTGATTGGTTGATGCTTTGGGACACGATAACTCTCTTCCTAATTGGGCTAGAATGTTCAAACTTGGTGTATGTGTTGATTAGGTCAATGCCTTGATGGAGTTCGAAGATGAGCATTTTCCGCTTAGGGTAAGCAGAGATAAGCAATTTGATTGGTTGATGCTTTGGGACACGATAACTTTTAATTGAGCTAGAATGTTCTAACTTGGTGTATGTGTTTATTAGGTCAATGCCTTGTTAGTAACAACAGTTGGCACTGGAAAGACACGCCGCGTGCGCAATAGTGCATCGATATGAAGGCATACAAATTGTTTACGGCTTTTTATATTACGATATTCAATTATTTCTGATTAAATTATTTTTTATATTTGCGCGAGTACTTAATCACTCACGTAAATTTGGTTTTACGCGAGTGTAGCATGCGTGCGAGTAATTACTCGCGTCTCGTGGCAAGCCCTGAGCTAGAATGTTCAAACTTGGTGTAGGTGTTTATTAGGTCAATGCCTTGATGGAGTGTGAAGATAAGCATTTTCTGCTTAGGGTAAGCAAAGATAAGCAGTTTGATTGGTTGATGGTTTGGGACACGATAACTTTAGTTCTAATAAAGTGAGAGAGATGAAACTTGGTGTATAGTTTCATTACATCAATACCTTGACTAAGTTCGATAATGAGCATTTTCTGCTCAGGGTAAGCAGAGCGATAAGCAATTTGATTGGCTGAGACTTTGGAACACAATAACCCTCCTTCTAATTGAGCTAGAATGTTCAAACTTGGTGTAGGTGTTTATTAGGTCAATGCCTTGATGGAGTGTGAAGATGAGCATTTTCTGCTTAGGATAAGCAAAGATAAGCAATTTGATTGGTTGATGCTTTGGGACACGATAACTTTAGTTCCAATTAAGTGAGAGTGATGAAACTTGGTGTATAGTTTTATCACATCAATAACTTGACTAAGTTCGATAATGAGCATTTTCTGTTTAAGCTAAGGAGTGATAAGCATTTTGATTGGTCAAACTCTTCTTCTAATTGAGGTGGAATGTTTAAACTTGATGTAGATGTTCGTCTTGACTGAGTTCAACAACCCTTCTTCTAATTGAGGTAGAATGTTTAAACTTGATGTAGATGTTTGTCTTGACTGAGTTCAATGATTAACATATTGAGCTAAAGCTAAGCAGAGATAAGCAATTTCCTGCTTTGGGACAAGATAACTTTGATTCTATCTGATAGAGAGTGATGAATCTTAGTGTATAGTTGATAATCAGTTTGATTGCTCGATACTTTGGAAAAAAATAGATGTGCGATTAATTAATATGTGTCATCTATTTATTTGGGGATTTCGGCGGGGGACATCAGCCTCACTGTTGGCTTGTTTATCATAAGTTAGGTATAGATCTGCATATAGATTTTATAAATGTACACCGTTTTGCTTTCTTTTGTACAGCTAGACACAGTAGCTGATCTAGAAACTGTGAATAAGGTGGGTGGGTGCCATCCACAATCCCACCTCACATTTAATGTCAACAAAATACTGGCTATAACACTGTCTGAGAGCCCTGGTGGTACATACATCGTACCGCCTATAATAGTAAGTGCAGGGGGACTGCACCACACATAATTTACACAGAAACAAATACATGGACAAGATATCATACTCAGAAACCACAAATAAACAAACAATTAAAAAAAGTGAATGGATCCGGGGGCTAGCCGTAAGCGTCCACTGCGCTATACAGTCCAGGGCCTGTAGTGATACAGACTTAACTCAAATTTGAAAACAATCAGGAATACAGCCCAAAGAAACCATTGTGTAATGCCAGTATGAGTCATGATCTGCTGTATGCTACAAGAAATACGAATATAAACATATTGTAGTAAAATTCAACTATACAACCACATCGATGAAATGTATTAAAATGTAGTCTAAAACTAAATGCTCTAAATCAATCAAGAAACGTTTAGGTATTCAATGGAATCGAGTTATATAGTTGTTCAACGATCGTCATCTCGCCGAAAAGAAGTTTTATTCATGTTGACATAAAGTTAATGTCCCATTATGATTGTTATTGATTTTTGTCAACCTTAGAGAAGTGACTACAACACTAAGCAACCTGAAGGGGGGAGGAGAAAATTTTGAAAATTTGAGTCAATATCCTAGCTTTTGCGGACATTGCTGGGAGCAAATTCTTGTGAATGAGAGGATTAGAAATGGGAGTGAATGGGACAGAACCTTGAAATTCGGCCCGTCAAGTCCACCTGTTTTGTGAGAGTTAACACAAAGTCTGTACAGTCTGACGCCCCACGCAATATTGGTACTACTAACTGGGCGGTTCACTATAATTGTGAATATGATAGTGACGAGATAGGGTAAGACCACAAAGGAGTGGAGGAAGAATGATGCTATGGATGGAATAGAGTGTCGTAGTCGTGAAAGAATTTCAGATAGCACAAAGTCTGTACAGTCTGACGCCCCACGCAATATTGGTACTACTAACTGGGCGGTTCACTATAATTGTGAATATGATAGTGACGAGATAGGGTAAGACCACAGAGGAGTGGAGGAAGAATGATGCTATGGATGGAATAGAGTGTCGTAGTCGTGAAAAAATTTCAGATACCAACATATAATATGTAAGTAGTAGTTATTAGCACACTTTCCTTGGTGTATCGGTGAAGATCAGGACAGTTTTGGTCGAGGGGCCTTGGCTCGGAAAACTGTCCTGATCTTCACCGATACACCGAGGAAAGATGCTAATAAGTCACTTACATCACATTTCTATCGAGTATTGTGAAGTGAAATGTGAAAAATAGTATTTATTATGGAGTCATGTCAAGCGAAATCGGACAAATACTTTCTGCTCTTTAATTTATCTCTTTCTGTGCCTCACGTTACATTTCGTGGTAGAATGATTTCTCAGTGAGAAATGACCAGAGTAGTATTTACACGTGCGTATTGCTGCGTTACCCTGAGGGTAAAACAGTTGTGTGTTTTTCTTTAGACTGCACTCCGTATTGAAAGACGAAGTTGTTTTGACAAAATCAGTGAACATAGAGCCAACCACATCGTCAAAACAACTTGTCCCTGGCATAGAGGACTGCAATTATATTAAACGTAATATACTATTCAAAAAAAGTAGGGGATATTTGATTTTGGGGGCATAATACTAAAATATGCAAATGACTACGAAAAAAGTCACTATAGAACCTAACAGAAGAAACATTTCCAGTTACATGTGACGCCCAAACGCACCAATAGCTACCGCATGGAATGCAGGTGATGCTTGGGATCATCATGGGGGTCCAACCCAAGATTTGCACAACTCTGACTTTGAATGTTACAGTCATTGTGGCATTGAATTCCAGGGTGGAAACATCAGTTTAATTGTTTTAGTGACCAGAAAACAAATTTTGATATGCGTCGGCTTACCCAAAATGAAAGGTTACGTGCCCTTGGCATGCTACAGATCGGCACAACACAGGCGGTTGTGGCACGGACGATGAATGTTTCTCAGTCTGTCATAAGCAGGACAGACCACGCTCAGGTCGACCAAGGACGACAACTCAAGCCCAGGATCGATTTATCCGTACCTTGGCCTTGAGAAATCGTGTCATCACAGCAAATCAGATCAGCGCTCGTCTTCAAACAGACACTGGTGTGAGAGTGAGTGGCCAGACGATTCGGAATCGACTGCATAGGGGTCACCTTTGCGCCCGACGTCCTCGCGTGATCCCTTGTTTGAAAGATCATCACATTCAGGCAAGACGTCGTTGGTGTAGGGATCGTCAACACTGGGATAATCGACGCTGGAGCAATGTGATGTTTTCAGATGAGTCAAGGTTCACTGTTGATTTTTTGGACAGACGTAGGAGGGTGTGGCGTCGTCGAAACGAGCGCTTCCAAGACGTTAACGTCATCAGACATGATCGATTTGGGGGTGGTTCTGTTATGGTGTGGGGAGGCATCACTGTTGCTGGAAGAACGGCTTTACATGTTGTTGCAGGGCGTGTTACAGGCCAGTACTATCGGGACAACATCTTGGCAGTCCATGTTGTGCCGTTCGCACGACGTCATGGCCGCCGTTTCATCTTCCAGGATGACAACGCAAGATGTCACAGGGCCAGGATCGTTACAGGTTACCTCCAACAACAGAACATCACCACATTACCTTGGCCAGCACTGAGTCCCGACCTCTCCCCCATCGAGCATGTCTGGGACATGCTTGGACAGAGGTTACGTCAACGTCAACAACGTCCTGCCAATGTCCAAGAACTTGCTGCTGCGTTGCAACAGGAATGGGACAATCTGGACCAAAATGACCTTAGACGTCTCATTAGGAGTATGCCACGTCGGATCAATGCTTGTTTGGCAAACAGAGGAGGATTTACCCGTTACTGACTTGGTTGTGATGCTGTGGTAACTTTGCTGTTTGACCCCGGGTATCATTTTACCCTTATAATGGTCAGTCTGTGCCTTACTTAGTCTAACGATCATTTGGAATAAATCGATGAATGTGAACTTCATTTCATTTTGTCATTTGTTTCTTCGTCAGTTTCATTAGGTGACTTTAATAACACTTAAAAATCAAATATCCCCTACTTTTTTTGAATAGTATATAAAGGACACTGCACAACGTGGGTCAATCCTGGTGAAATGTGCATCGGTGGATGGTTCGTCCGTTGAAATTTATTTGTAATAAAATTTATGATTTTCTAGGCGTGTGTTTTCATCCTGCTTGTATAAAAGTGTTCGTTTGTCGGAAATGAATAGTACTCTTTATGGAAAGCGTACTGTTCATTTCTGATACACGGATACTTTTATACCTGTATTGGAAATAAACAGGACAGTTTTATCAAAGGTCGCCAGTGGCAACGAGGTAGAAGTGGGATGTAATTCACACCAAATTTGACCGATGGACCTGGGTGACCTGTGGATGTATGATAAAATAGCTCAGATTTGTTTATATATTCTAATATTCTGATGCCATAATAGGAAATTGGCTATAATAATCAACTTCTTACAAGAATATAATTGTTCTGTGAATTATTAACATAACAATAAATTTCAAGTTCTTATATGCCAAGTTAAGACAATCATTAATTAGATACTAAGAATACTATGGGATCATAATGAGAACACTTACCTTGCTTCATCAGGTAATTTTATATTGACAGTTTCTTTACTACTTGATTTCTCTTGTCTGTCTTGTCTAAATATAAGTAATATATAAGTGTTCAAACATACACATTTATTTTTACAAGCAGTTTCTCAGCCTGCCTTATAAGTCCAACAGTAGCAAAGTCATCCTAGCATTTTCAACAAGCAGTTTGCCATGCAAAATACGCCCACATTTTGCAAGAGATGTACAGAGAACTAGCTAAACAATCCAACAGTGAGGCTGATGTCCCCCGCCAAAATCCTGATATAAATAGATGACACATATTAATTAATTGCATGTTTAGTATCGAGCAATCAAACTGATTATCAACTATACACAAGTTTCATCAAACTCCATCAGATAGAATCAAAATCAAAGAAATTACTTAGCCCTAGCGGGAAATGTTAATCATTGAACTCAGTCAAGACATTTACCTAATGAACATCAACATCAAGTTTAAATATACTACCTCAATTAAAAGCAGAGCTGTTATGTTCCAAAGTCTTGACCAATCAAATTGCTTATCGCTCCTGAGCCTAAGCAGAAGATTCTCATCAACCTTAGTCAAGGTAATGATATAATGAATCTATATTCAGAGTTTCATAGCTCTCACTTCATAAGTTGCCTCATTAAATAAAGATTTTATTATTATTATTATAACCCAGATCTTCGGGATATAAACATATATTTTAAGTTTCATCAACATGGGATAAAAGTTGTGACCTCTAGAAGGTCCACAACCTTTGTATTAAATATGTTTACATCACAGTGCACTCTGTCACATCCAACATCGTATGGGTTCGTTACAATATGTCGGATTACGCAGAGTGTCGGAATACCCAGTTTTCTCCAAACCGGAAATATTGTAACTTCGAAAACCGGAAGTGTTATTATAATGTAGCTTCGAACATAGAACTTCGAATCACCAGAATGTTATTCCCTTTAAAAATGATAAACCTTTCTGTACATTCAAAATTTTATTACATTAATTTTTATTTCATTTAACATGCGTAGGCATATTGAATAGGTCAAGTCTGTCGTTAATTTATCTTCTTCGCCGTCTTCAGTTGATCGCACTCTTGTCTTTGCTATCACGTGTTCATTGGGCGTACTCAATTGAACGTTCCGGAATTGAATTCTCTCAATCCCAAAAATAGTGACAATCGAGTGAAAATAGGTACTTCGGGCTACAACGCATGCGTCGACTGGATATATAAATATCTCATCCAACCATGCAGCCGAAACCTGTTCGTCGTGTTTAATTACGTCACAATTCTACTCACACCACCTCCGTCGCGGGGATTGACAGGACTGAATTCTGCGTCACTCGATTGCAATTCTATCAATTCGGGACGTTCCGGACTGTGAATCGAGGATCCCCAGGTCGTCGTTGTCGTACCGTTGGTTCGAACTCAAGAAGGTGTTCAGCTTCGAATAAACTTTATTACAGTTTTCACATTACACTAATGACTAACAATCTTTTAATCCTAGTCCCTTCTTCCATTCTCACTCACCGCCAACGACAACAGCCCAGCTTGTGTCCCTCTCACTTCCTTCTCATTGGCTATCTCTCTGTTAACACTCGACTCAATGCCTTATATGGACATACACTAAGATAACATCATACATTCGTACGGCTATCAGATTAAAGGTACATTCACACAGTTACTGTTTGTCACACCTCCCCCCTTAAAAGGCAATGCCTCCTGGCATTGGTACATTTAAAATAACCAGCGGTTGCCAGGCAGGATACGCCCACATTTTCGAGAGATGGATAGAAAACAAGCTAAAACGAAAGTGATTTTTCCTACAATCAAGGGCCATAATTCAGGAAATTACAATTCGATATGTGCAAATATCGAAAAGAACCAAGATCTTTGGGTTATAAACTTACATTTCAAGTTTCAAATTGTGATCTCTATAGGGTCCACAACCTTGATATACCATATTTTTACGCTATTTGAGAACAAAGGGCGGTCATTTTGTCTGTCAGTTTTGGGCCAATTTTCACGAAATTCAAACTCAGCCGTCCTTAGGGTGTAACAGTGATATATTAACACGTTTTTTTTAAATCAGATAAAAATTATGACCTCTATAGGGTCTACAAGCCAAAAAACGTGATTTTTCGTACAATCAGGGGCCATAATTAAGGAAGTTACGGTCCGATATGAGCAAATATCGAAAGGAACCGAGATCTTTGGGTTATAAAATTACATTTCAAATTTCAACAAAATCTGATAAAATTTGTGACCTCTATAGGCTCCACAACCTTGATATACCATATTTTTACGCTATTTGAGAACAAAGGGCGGTCATTTTGTCTGTCAGTTTTGGGCCAATTTTCACGAAATTCAAACTCAGCCGTCCTTAGGGTGTAACAGTGATATATTAACACGTTTTTTTTAAATCGGATAAAAATTATGACCTCTATAGGGTCTACAAGCCAAAAAACGTGATTTTTCGTACAAACGGGCCATAATTAAGGAAGTTACGGTCCGATATGAGCGAATATCAGAAGGAACCGAGATCTTTGGGTTATAAAATTACATTTCAAATTTCAACAAAATCTGATAAAATTTGTGACCTCTATAGGCTCCACAACCTTGATATACCATATTTTTACGCTATTTGAGAACGAAGGGCGGCCATTTTGTCTGTCAGTTTTGGGCCGATTTACACGAAATTCAAACCCAGTCGTCCTTAGGGTGTAACGGTGATATAATAATACGTTTTTTTAAATCGGATAAAAATTATGACCTCTATAGGGTCCACAAGTTAAAAACGTGATTTTTCGTACAATCAGGGGCCATAATTCAGGAAATTACGTTCCGATATACACGAATATCGAAAGGAACCGAGATCTTTGGGTTATAAGCATACATTTTAAGTTTAAACCAAATCCGATAAAAATTGTGACCTCTACAGTGTTCACAAGCTGAAAACGTGATTTTTTGTACAATCAGGGGCCATAATCCATGAAGTTACGGTCCGATACATGCCAATATTGAAAGGAACTGAGAATTTAGGGTGATAAACCTATATTTCAAGTTTCATTGAAATCGGATAAAAATTGTGACCTGTAGACTGTTCACAAACAATTGGGCGTATTCCTGTACTATTCAATAAGAAAATGAACTAAATATGCCTATACCTAACCTAGGATTTCGACAAATAATATATACTATTCAAAAAAAGTAGGGGATATTTGATTTTGGGGGCATAATACTAAAATATGCAAATGACTACGAAAAAAGTCACTATAGAACCTAACAGAAGAAACATTTCCAGTTACATGTGACGCCCAAACGCACCAATAGCTACCGCATGGAATGCAGGTGATGCTTGGGATCATCATGGGGGTCCAACCCAAGATTTGCACGACTCTGACTTTGAATGTTACAGTCATTGTGGCATTAAATTCCAGGGTGGAAACATCAGTTTAATTGTTTTAGTGACCAGAAAACAAATTTTGATATGCGTCGGCTTACCCAAAATGAAAGGTTACGTGCCCTTGGCATGCTACAGATCGGCACAACACAGGCGGTTGTGGCACGGACGATGAATGTTTCTCAGTCTGTCATAAGCAGGCTATGGTCCAGATACCGTGATACACAATCTGTACAGGACAGACCACGCTCAGGTCGACCAAGGGCGACAACTCAAGCCCAGGATCGATTTATCCGTACCTTGGCCTTGAGAAATCGTGTCATCACAGCAAATCAGATCAGCGCTCGTCTTCAAACAGACACTGGTGTGAGAGTGAGTGGCCAGACGATTCGGAATCGACTGCATAGGGGTCACCTTCGCGCCCGACGTCCTCGCGTGATCCCTTGTTTGAGAAATCATCACATTCAGGCAAGACGTCGTTGGTGTAGGGATCGTCAACACTGGGATAATCGACGCTGGAGCAATGTGATGTTTTCAGATGAGTCAAGGTTCACTGTTGATTTTTTGGACAGACGTAGGAGAGTGTGGCGTCGTCGAAACGAGCGCTTCCAAGACGTTAACGTCATCAGACATGATCGATTTGGGGGTGGTTCTGTTATGGTGTGGGGAGGCATCACTGTTGCTGGAAGAACGGCTATACATGTTGTTGCAGGGCGTGTTACAGGCCAGTACTACCGGGACAACATCTTGGCAGTCCATGTTGTGCCGTTCGCACGACGTCATGGACGCCGTTTCATCTTCCAGGATGACAACGCAAGATGTCACAGGGCCAGGATCGTTACAGGTTACCTCCAACAACAGAACATCACCACATTACCTTGGCCAGCACTGAGTCCCGACCTCTCCCCCATCGAGCATGTCTGGGACATGCTTGGACAGAGGTTACGTCAACGTCAACAACGTCCTGCCAATGTCCAAGAACTTGCTGCTGCGTTGCAACAGGAATGGGACAATCTGGACCAAAATGACCTTAGACGTCTCATTAGGAGTATGCCACGTCGGATCAATGCGTGTTTGGCAAACAGAGGAGGATTTACCCGTTACTGACTTGGTTGTGATGCTGTGGTAACTTTGCTGTTTGAGCCCGGGTATCATTTTACCCTTATAATGGTCAGTCTGTGCCTTACTTAGTCTAACGATCATTTGGAATAAATCGATGAATGTGAACTTCATTTCATTTTGTCATTTGTTTCTTCGTCAGTTTCATTAGGTGACTTTAATAACACTTAAAAATCAAATATCCCCTACTTTTTTTGAATAGTATAATATAGAGAAAATTAAATAACATCAGTGATACATGTATTAAGAAGAGGGGTCAAATCTGACTACTGGTTTTGTTTTACGACTAGATCGGCGTAATATAGGACGTGGTGAAGAAGTAGACAGCGTGGGTTGTGGTATTTTCATTCGTTGGGATTGCTTAGGAGGATCAGGTGGCTGTGCGGGTACTAGGGGTTGTGGTAGTTGGGGTAGTGGAAGCTCTGGTCTACTGTTAGGTTGTGATGACGACTCACTGGCAAAAAGCAAGATATCCTCATCTTGATCAAACGTTTTATGGCGAGTGACCTCGAACTTATTAGGTGGATTATGTTCAACAGGCTCTGTAAGTTCACTTTCAGGTACTTCTCTCATATAGGCTGGTTTCAGGTTTGTATAATGAACGATAATTTTATGATTTGTGAGTTCATCAAATATTTCATAAGTTGTTTCTCCCAAGACTGTTACGACTGTATATGGACCTTTCCAACGATCGGCAAATTTCTTAGATTCACCTGCGTCAAATATCATACGACGTAGAAATACATTATCTCCAACTTCATAAGCTTGTGTTTCCGTTTTTCTAATATGAAGTAATGAGTATAGATCTTTCATCAGTTTAGATATGAAGCAAGATCCCTGATCAGTATGGATTGTTTCTGGTATACCAAAATGCGGGATGAAGCGATCTATTAAGACATCTGCGACTGTTCTAGATTCTTGGTTAGGTAAAGCGTAAGCTTCCAGAAATTTTGTAAACACTGGAGAACCAGGATATAAAGTTTATTACGAGTTGAGCGTGGGAGTGGACCCTGAAAATCCATGGAAACTAATTGGAATGGTCTTTCTGCTATAACAGGATAAAGTGGGGCCTGTCTACTTGGAGTAGGTGATTTCCGTAAAGCACAGAATTGACAAGTTTTACAGAATCGTTTAACGTCTTCCCTCCAGCCTGGCCAATAAAATCGGATTTGGTCCAGAGTCCGATCTTCTCCCAAGTGGCCAGAAGCAGGGTTATCATGGGATACTTCTAAAACTTCATTGATTATGGATTTGGGTACAACTATAAGAAGACCTTGGTTTCTACCATCAGGTGTTTCATCTCACTCTGAGTTGGTCAAAAACTTTCAGATATGGTTTGACTTGTATATCTTGGGTAAAAACAGGTTTTCTTTTACTGAGTACGTATTTATATACTGTCTGGATAACAGGATGTTGAAGTTGGGCAATTTCCAGGACTTGTGAGGACAATATAGAGACGAATACACCACTGGAGGTCATACTAGGAAGATCTGAAACAGCATTCGTACTTGGCAAATTAGCGGAGTCAATGACAACATCTGAATCTGGAGATGGCTGAATTCTGGAGAGAGCATCTGCGTTGGCATGTTGTTTTCCTGAACTATGAGAAATGGTATAATCAAACTCTTCCATATCAAGGCTCCATCGAGTTAATCTGGATTTAGTGCCGCTATACTTCTTTAAGTATATCAAGGGTTTGGGATCGGTGACTAATTGAAACTGTCTCCCAAGAAGATATGATCTAAAAACTTTACAGGCCCAGATAATGGCAAGACATTCTCTTTGAATGGTTGAATAATTCTGTTCAGCTTTAGATAGTGATCTTGATGCATACTGTATGACGTGTTCTCGGCCATCGATTACTTGACACAATATGGCACCGATAGAGATTAAGGAGGCATCAGTCTGTACCACAAATTGTTTCGTAAAATCAGGAAAACTGAGGATTGGTTCAGTAATCAAACATTGTTTTCGATGAAGAAAAGCTGTCGGCAGTCTTCTGACCAGACAAAAGGTACTGACTTAGCTGTGAGTCTGTTGAGGGGTTTGCTGATTTCTGCATAACTTTTACTGAAACGACGGTAATATCCGTTGAGGCCAAGGAAAGCCTTAACATCTGTAACGTTTTTTGGAACAGGGTAGTTGTTAACAGCTTGAATTTTGGAAGGGTCAGGTTTAACTCCTCCATTGGATATGACGTGTCCAAGGTATTTGATCTGTGTCCTGGCAAAATGACATTTGCTGGGTTTAAGTTTCAGGTTGGCATCTTTCAGTCGAGTGAAAATAATTTTCAAATCAATCATGTGTTGAGTAAAATCTTTGGAAAAAATTACAATATCATCCAGACCAAAAGGCATTCTGCGGAATTGGTATAATCCTCCATCTGGTGAGGCAAAGGCACACTTCTCTTTGCTGTCAAAATCTAAAGGTAATTGGAAATGTCCCTGAGATAAATCAATGACTGAATAGTTATAGCTTCCGGCAAGTGCATCAAGGGTGTCATGCACGTGGGGAATAGGGTAGCTTCTCTTCTAGTGATTTGGTTGAGTTTGCGAAAATCAATGCAAAGTCGAAGTGTGGAATCGGATTTCTTGGCCAAAACAATGGGAAATCGCCATGGGCTTTCACTTTCCTCTATGACACCATTTCTGTGCATAAGATCGATCATTTTTGTGACTTCTTCCTTTAGATGATGAGGAATTCGACGAAGGGGTTCTCTGATTGGTCGATCCGTGAAAGTGTCAATGGTATGTTAAATTTTGTCACAAAGGCCAGGTTGACTGTCAGGTTTAACAAAAAGATCTTCATATTCTGCAATTAAGGCGGATAGTTGGTGTTTCTGTTGTTCAGAAAGGTGTTCATTGGCTGAAATGCCATCCAATATCCGTGTAATGTGACTTGGTGGTTTCGGTGAATCAGTACGTATATAACGATTATGGACAAGCTCCTTGGATTCTGTAGAAAGAGGTTTAACATTCCGATAAACTGTGGAAGCATTCGTAACCACTGTAGCCCAAGCTATGTTATCGCCTTTACAAAGATTAATGTGTTTATCCCCAAAGTTAAACATCATAAGCATTGCCCGCTTATTCTGAACTCTGGTTAAAGTTCTTCCAACTATAACATCAGTCTTCTCTGATAGTCCACATAATGGTTCAAGGATTGTGTCAAAAGAAATGTTGGAGGTAATGTTCATTCCCACAGGAAGGATAAGCTGTTCACCGGGTGCTATAGATACATCTGATATCAAAGATACACGGCTAACTGTAGGCGCTCGGTTGTCTCCTAAAACTGGAATGACAGTATTATCACGAACTATTTTTCGTTTTCCGGAAAAGATCACAATGTCATTCTGTTTCAAAAAGTTGCGACCAAGGATACATTTCTCTGATAGGTCGTTGACAATATAAAAAGTCTGGAAGTGAGATCTAACTTGGAAGTAAACCGGTAGAGATATAACACCATAGATGGTAAATTTTGATGAATTAGCAACGCGTAAAGTAGTTGTGGATGGACTGACTGTACATTTTTTATAGTTTGGTAGGGACAGAAAAACCTTAGTATCAAGTAGACAAACATCTGATCCACCATTAAGCAGGGCCTTGGTATTCTGTCCAATGATTTTGGTAGTTATTTGTAGAGGAGGGGATTTCATGATGATTGTATCTTCAAACTTATCTTCATCGTTGGTGCATGTTGACGAAAAATGTTGAGTCCGTGACCTGGGGGTGGGGCACTGCCTTGATATATGCCCAATTCCGCCACAAATCTGACAGATAATACGACCAGGTCTTGTGTTGTTGTCTGAGGGATATGGGTAATTTTGGGAGTTCGGTTGAATATCTTCACACAGCCATAATGAGCGTTGATAAGAATCATGACCAGGATAAACTGGATATTGATAAGATGGTGAATGACTATGATACAGTTGCTGACATCGCTGAGGAGATGGAGTCCGAAATCGTCTGGTTGAGTCATAGGCGGTTGAATAACTTCGACTGTTCGAGAACTTCCTGGATGGAGAATGGTCAACAGAGTTTGGTGGAAATGGATAATGTTTTGTTGATTTTGGTGCGCTGTAGCAGTCGTCATAAGGCTGTAATTGGTTCCATATGGGGATGGAAATCTTTGACGGTGATTTAACCTGGAGCGTGATTCATAGTTTGCAGGCGAAGGAGGTCGATGTATTGATTGGTGATGCTGTCGTTTGGTGAAGTATTGCGGAGTTGGACAATCCCTATGGTTATGGCTTGAGTGTAATCGTGGTGCACGCTGGGACATGTCGGGGTCTTCTTGATATGTACGGTTAGAGGCTACAGTAGGACTGTTGATCTTCTCTAATGCTGTCTTAGTTTTAGCAATATGGATAATTTTAGGAAAAGATTTGAGAAGTTTCGGTTTATGCTAAGTGTGCTCAAAAATATGTTTTCTAACAGATTCAGGTGTAGCAGAATTAAATTTATCAATAACAATAGCTTCTAAAACACTAGAGTCAAAATTAGAATATTCTCTGGCAAAATTTGTAACCTGGAGGCAAAAGCTTTAAATGTCTCTGTGTCTTTCATTTTAGCTTCATTAAATAAGATTCCAGTTGTATGATGATCTAAAGGACTAACTTATCTTTCAACATGGAAATAATTTCTTCATAGTTATGTTGTTTATCAGTAGGCATAGCTTCCCAGCTGGTTTTTGCATGTTTTTCCAGTAATAAGGACAAAACTTGACTTGCATAAGGGGTATAAAGCGGACTGTTCAAGGCTCTTTGAACTTTGTTTAACCAGTCTTTTAAATAAATGTCAATATCAGGTTCTTCACCTGAAAATGTCCCAGTAAACTCCTTTACTTTAGAATAAATGTATAAATGATCTCTAACCGGGTTTATATTTGATTGTGGTTGGGTGTAGTGGTTGGGTGTATGGGTTGGGTGGGTTGGGTTGCCACTGTTCAGCTGCTAATCGTTGACGGAGATCTGCCGATTCTCTCCTAAACTTGTCCTGTTCTTGTTGGTGCAGTAGTAAACTGCTTTCCATTATGTGTTGTAATTTCTCAACCTCGGTACCAGTGATGGGATTTTACCCGTATATTCCGGACTTGTCCGAATCTTTTTTCGAAACGCCCAAAATTGTCCGACCGGGAATATGCCCAATCGGACATCAAGACATGGTGAATAATATTCAAATTCCAAAATTAATATAGTGTACTGAGTGTATTAACTACCGTGCAACCCGATTATCGTTGATAATAGGCTGGATTGATTAGGTAATTAAGTGATCGACTATTTATGGTGTTATATAGTCTTACACACCTACCTTGATTAACTACTATTCTGCCTTGATTGGCTGAACTAATTCTTTATCGGACAATTCATCAAATCAATCCTGAACAGAAGTCATTGCTTCTCCTTTATCGGACGATATATCAATCCAATAAGAGTGATTAGAAACTTAATCTGATTAACCCGTGATTTCTCCATTGACCATTGTCTCACGTTTTAATCTACTTTGTGTCGGACAATAACACGTAGAAATTAGTCATATATGTCACATATCCTGATAGTATATAACACCTCAAATCAACATACATTGTATCCGATAACTTGTCTGTGATATATTTTCGGTGGAAGCCGAAAATAATTAAAGATATTTCACACACATGGCGCTTATAGAGTTCAGTAATTAAAATGAAAGCACAAATCTCGCGAGACACGTGAAATTAAGAGATGTATACGTGCTGAATCCAATACGCCTGATGTTCGAGAAAAGATTCTATTTTGATAGAATATTGTTGGATTTATGATCATATTTTGAAGGGGGTTTATGTCTTTAAATAAATAAATAAACATGCTAAGAAATGTTGACGAATATTTCGATTGGAATGACGTAAGTAGTTAATTGTTTTAGACGATAGCGCGTGCTACAGTCGAATGCAATTATTTAGAAGTTGGTTACACTCGCTCATTAGGGCGTTGTTAACTACAGTTTACGGCCAAATAAATTTCAGGATGTCATTTTTTTACCTTCCGTATATAAATCGAAACGGAGTATCAGACGAATGTCGGACTTTGCTGAAAAATGTACCGACGTATGACCCGAAAAATACGGTAATTTGGGGGGAGTTTGAAACAGATCGGCAGCAGCCGGCACGCTGCCAATTCTATAGTATTACGATCATACGATGTCATGTAATTTTGTAGGAATATTATTGACATAAATTTGAATACCGTACAGGTTTTAAACATGAAATATAACGAGGTGCACCTATTTTTTTTTTACATATGAATTTGAATATATTTTGTTGACACATGATTCTTAATTGTGTTTTGAAAACGTCTGCTTAAATTACGGTAAGAGTTATGCCCCTTTATTTTCGGGAAAAAATGTCCGACATGAAATTTTTTGAAATCCCATCACTGCTCGGTACGTTCCTGTCCTAATTGACCATTTGCCCCAAGTTGTTCTCCGTCAGTTGACATTTTGAATATTAAAGCTAAAGTATTACTATTAGAATAACAGAAATCGAAGGTCGGACAACTAGCCGAAAAGGTTTGAAGTATCACTAATGTCAAAAAGTAAGAAAAAATAACTAACATAAAAGGGGGAAAAAAAATTAACTGACAAAACATACAATTATATATTATTAAATAGTGATGAAAACCATCCTAGATATCAAGCGTCAATTATAGTCTATCAAACAAATCACACACACCTAGACTAGTCTGTCAAAATACAGTAAATAAACAATCATCAATTTAACAACATACATAAAAATATGAACATATTTAGTCAAATTACCACATTACAATTATGAGAAACACAATATTCATATTGTTTACGTTACATATGACATCAACAAACGAACAAAATAAAACTCTGGGAAAAAAGTCTATAAAAATTTGAAATAAAATACTTGAATATTTTATTTAGGTATGAAGTCCATAAAACACACAAGTGTTCTGTGGTGGCCTGATAAACGACTAACTAGATGATTCTTTTAGAAATTGAAGTTAAATAAGACACTAGAGTTCATTACACTGTCGATTCACGAGGAAAATGTTCGGGCATTTCTTCGGTGGACCTTCAAATCGACGAGAGAACGCTGTACTTACTGGCAGTTGACGGACAATAAATGTTTACTTCTAATCACCAATTAAGAATGTCAATGGAAATATTTGAAATATAACACAGCGTAGGCTTAATTCACAAGTTACTGATTATTCATCGAAAAATAGTCAGAATCCTGGATCGGCGGCGAGTTGTTCGGCTAATTACGAATCACCAGTCTACTTCTTTCTTCGACTTTTCATACCTCGTTTGGCGATGAAGGTTCTTCATTCTCGTTGACACAAGTAAATTCCACACACCTTCGTTACTATCAGCGACGCCAATTTGTTGTACCGTTGGTTCGAACTCAAGAAGGTGTTCAGCTTCGAATAAACTTTATTACAGTTTTCACATTACACTAATGACTAACAATCTTTTAATCCTAGTTCCGTCTTCCATTCTCACTCACCGCCAACGACAACAGCCCAGTTCGTGTCCCTCTCACTCCCTTCTCATTGGCTATCTCTCTCTTCACACTCGACTCAATGCCTTATATGGACATACACTAAGATTACATCATACATTCGTACGGCTATCAGATTAAAGGTACATTCACACAGTTACTGTTTGTCCCAGTCGTCACACGGTTCGAAGAGATCCGTTGGGTGACCAAACTTATAGGTTATTCAGGTTCAATCGGCATGCGCAACGAATGTTTCCAACAGGTGCTAGGAATATTTTTACAACTGAATTTTGGGGAAAATTCGTGGATATTCTTGAGTATTTGTCACAACTGTCGTACAAGAGATTAAAATTATCTAGTGTAATCAACAAAGACCCACGGTAGCGAGTTTTAATCTCACAGATAATTGATTGGTGATTGCTTGTTAATCTTTTGTGGCTTCACACCCATCCAGTTTTAATCTCACGGATAATTGATCGGTAAGTGTTTGCTTCACACCCACCGATTGAAGGCCGGATTATACGGTGTCGATTCAATGGAAAACGTATGACGGGACGGCTGATTGATGTCGTACTCCGGAACGTACAGAGGTCGTATTACCCAGAGATTTTTTGGCTGAAGTAATAAGGAAATAAATCGGGACCATGAAAATGGTGTCGGATGTAACAGAGTGCCGGAGTGATCAGAGGTCGGATGTGACAGAGTGCACTATATTTGCATATGTTAAGTGGCCGTTTTGTTGGGCAGTTTCAGTCTCATTTTCACAACATTCAAACTCAAACGTCATTATGGTGTAGTAACGGTGACAATCAGGGCCCATAATCCAGGAAGTTACGGTCCAAAATGCGCAAATATCGAGAGGAGCCGAGATCTTTGGGATATAAACATTTTTTTAAAAATTTTCATCAAAATCATTTAAAAATTGTGACCTCTAGAGGATCCACAACCTTGGTATAAGCCTACATACTCTTATACTATTTGCATACCTGGAGCGGCCATTTTGTCCGTTAGTTTCAGTCTAATTTTCACGAAATTTGTACTCAACCATCTTTATGTTGTAACGATGATATATACAAATGGTTTTTTTTAAATCTGACAAAAATTTCATGAAATTCCAACTCAACCATCTTTAGAATATAATGGTGATATACTTGAAGGTTTTTTAAGATAGGTTGCCAGGCAACGAAACATACGCCCACAGCAGCTAAATCGTCCAGGCAGTCAACAAGAGTTGTCGCATATTTTTAATTTTCGGTAATGAAACATTTATAATACACTAAAATCTGATTATAAATATAAAGTCAATCGGATATTAACTTTGACCTCTAGAGCGTCCACAAGATTTTTCAAAGTGACTAAGGGCCATAACTCTGGCAGTAATTATCGGAAATCGCTGAAAATCAATAGGCTTCTTTGTCTCATGACCTTAAACACTGTGTATAAATTTAAAGTCAATCGGATATTAACTTTGGCCTTTAGAGCGTCCACAAGATTTTTTGAAGTGGTCAAGGGCCAAAACTCTGGCAGTAATTATCGGAAATTACTAAAAATCAATAGGCTTCTTCATCTCATGACCTTAAACACTGTGTATGAAATTAAAGCCAATCGGATATTAATTTTGGCCTGTAGAGCGTCCACAAGATTTTTTGAAGTGATCAAGGGCCATAACTCTGGCAGTAATTATCGGAAATCACTGAAAATCAATAGGCTTCTTCGTCTCATGACCTTAAACACTGTGTATAAATTTAAAGTCAATCAGATATTAACTTTGGCCTCCAGAGCGTCCACAAGATTTTTCAAAGTGATCAAGGGTCATAACTCTGGCAGTAATTATCGGAAATTGCTAAAAATCAATAGGCTTCTTCGTCGCATGCCCTTAAACACTGTGTATGAATTTAAAGTCAATCGGATATTAACTTTGGCCTCTAGAGCGTCTACAAGATTTTTTGAAGTGATCAAGGGCCATAACTCTGTCAGTAATTATCGGAAATCGCTGAACATCGATAGGCTTCATCGTCATTTGACCTTAAACACTGTGAATGAATTTAAAGCCAATCGGATATTAACTTTAGCCTCTAGAGCGTCCACAAGCAATTGTGGACGACGGACCGACGGACGGGGGCGACAATATACGACCACATTTAAATGTGGCCGTATAAAAATTGGATAAAAATTGTAACCTCTAGAGGCACCACATTGTTTATCTTGTTCTGTGCCGGATTCACAAGCTTCGTTGGTCAAAATATGACCCAATATATAATAGAAATTTATTATCAGTAAATTTGGAAATTCAAAAGTTTTCTTCCAGCCTTTTGAACAATCTAATTTCATCAAGAACCTTTTCCTGTATTTTCCCGGATGGTGCAGGGAAGCAGACGTAGTGTCAACCCCCTGGTATGAAAAAACAGGAGACCAGCAATGAAAAAACATGAGAATCCAGGAGATTTTTTTTTTTCATCAAATTTGATCATAGGCTAATACTAAATGTCTTTAGCACTTTTTACACTGTGCACTCGTTTATGCTGCATACAACAAAAAACAAATGAAAATTCCCTTTGGGTTTCGGGTCAATAATTTAAATGACAGAAAAAATTATTCTGAAATATTTTGTGAAAATATACATAAAATGCTACCCAAAAGACTTTAATACGGTTCTCCAAAAAGTGTTTTCAGTCACATCTGAGTGACATCATAATAAATAAGAATCTGTCGTACAAATTTTACAACTCAAATCCGCGAATATTAGCCAGTTAAAACTTATAAAAATCGTAATAATTTGAATAATATCAATAAAAAGCAGGCTACATATATTAGTCTAAAGTAGCAAATTTCAATCTGCAAAACCGATAAATCCTGTCTTCTATGGCTATAATCGTGTGAATGGAAATCCCCGGAAACGTGACGTCAAAGCGGTATTTTCCCACAAGTGTCTCCCGTACATAAACGGTAATTGCACTTATATTTCGATAATTTTTGAGTCAGATTATTTGCATATATTGAGATCGATATCAAAGTATTATAATACAATTGCTAGTAATATATTTAACTGAAAAAGTAATCCAAAATCGCAGATTGAAATTCGGCTAAATTTCAGTCAATGGCTTACGATTTGACACTAAAGTCATGTGTGGTGTGAAATGTTTACTTTTCGCCGGAGAATTTGTCAAAATCGCATAGATAGACCTTTACTAGCCATGGGGTAAAACGATAGTTATGAAAAGAACCTTGTATAGGTCTCTATTTTATTTGGTACGCTTATGTACTCTGATACCATTACAATATACTTTATTTACTCCAAACAATACTAATCACAAACACACGTTGGGCTGTCAAGCGTATTACCGGAATTAGAACTTTCCGGTCAACTTCAGCCAATCATGAGGTTGATTTATGAAACAGAAGTAAGGGAAAGAGAGAGAGAAATGGGGTTTAACGTCCAATCGACACAAACTAGGTCATTTCGGGACTAACACATGGTTCAATTTTATTTCAATAATTCACTTGCACGTAGGGGTCTTTAGCAGTGGGAAGAGAAAAAGAGAGAGAGAGAGGAATGGGGTTTAACGTCCACTCGACACAAACTACGGAGGACCCGGAGAAAACCCACAAGGTTGGACAGGCAACCCTACTCTTTGTCACGTACAACCAGGGAATAGAAACCCTGCCAGTTGACTCAATGACAGCACGCACGTGGTAATTATTTGGCCATCCACTCCCCCACCCCCCGGAAGTAAGGGAGTTACCTCCCTTTGTAAGTAAAAATAGCATTTGGCATATGTTTATTTTCATGAGAAAGGTTGTGAATCCGTGAATCTCACGGAAAAAACACGCTAGTTGACATGTCTGCAGGGAAGTAAGACGTTAAATCTTATGAATATCCACTTCAATATAGGAAAATTCCAACAAAAGCTGTATTGGTTGGAGTGTTGACAGGAAAACTTGAGCAGACAGGTATGTACTTACAAATGTTGATTCTGTTCTTCTACCCATGATGAAGGGTTTCTGTGGACCCTTGGTAATACATTGGATTTAGAATGTGACAAGGACTGAACTAAACTAAAACCTGTTGAAATGAAAAAAAAAACAACAGAAATTACATTAATCTAAAATACTTCATGATATATGAAAAGAAATTTAAAAATGGTTAATACATTTTTATTTAGATCGTCTTCGTATGCATTAGTGTGAAAGTTTATGAAAGTTGTTAAAGTGCACATAAGATGGACAAAGAAAATTTCGGGTACATGTAGCCAATGGTTACTATATCCACTTTATGGCAAGTTCACACCAATATGATTGAAATTAATTCAGCTATCTTCACTCAAAGTCGCAAAAAATAGACCTCCAGTAAAAATAATTTTGCCAATTATCGAAAACAATCTTAATCCCCTCAGACGCCAGTGACGTCACAGTGACCAAATGCATATTCGGAATGTTTATTAATTATTTACCTATATACAGCCGGCGTGCGTATTCATTAACGCCTGACTGATTCCTAAATCCCCTAATTAAATAAAACAATTGACTACAGAATAATTTGTTTTGTAATTTAGATTGTTTTATAATGACCCCCCTTTCTTCTCACGACAGCGATTTTAATACTGTGACTTTTTGATAAGAGTCCCTCTACCATCATGTGCAGTCCTAACGATTCGAGATACATTTTCGTCAGAAGAGTACTGTGGTTGTAATTTCCCGTGTAAAAGAGTACAATCCATTATCAGAGTAGCCAACTGTATCTCGTTTTCCTGTAGTCATCGTACGGCGCCTTTCTTTCTGCATGCGGATTTGACTTAATTACTCTGAAATAGACTGTGAAAATGAAATACGAAAAAATATCTCTATATACTTTAGAATTAACAGTACAAACCATCTAAATGGAATAACAGATTGAGAAGGGTCATCTAACTATCTTTGTGTATTGATAATAATATGGCAAGTGTAGTTTCGTTAATATGTCATTAATTAATCAATCCGATTAAAGTTGTGCAGACATGGGTGTTATGAATAGATTGGAAATTTTGTTGGTAACCATCTAAATGGAATAACAGATTGAGAAGGGTCATCTAACTATCTTTGTGTATTGATAATAATATGGCAAGTGTAGTTTCGTTAATATGTCATTAATTAATCAATCCGATTAAAGTTGCGCAGACATGGGTGTTATGAATAGATTGGAAATCTTATTTCGTTAACATTCATTTTGTGTCTTATTTTTAGTTCAGTGCGATCCATCATATCTTGAGGAACTTTGTTAGACATTGTCATCAAAATATCATAAGTCGTATTGCAACGTTATGGGAATAAACCCATATTTTTAAAATACACAGATATCAGCAACACCCCATGTAATATAACATATCAAAACAACAACTCGATTCATCCATTTAGTACAATTTTATTTAGTTTTTTGTATCTCCTGAAAAATTGATAAAATCGAGATACAGCATTTTGGAAGCGCAGCGACGATATATCATATATCATTCGTCGTTCATAATTATGCCATTCATCTATATATGTCATTCATTCTGAAAAGACAAAAGTTAACGACAATAAGGGCTAGAACTGACTGTGACAAGTTATGACATAAATGTCCCTTTGAAGGATTAGACTATGACGAAAAGACAGTTACATGCAATGTCCCTTTAAAGGATTAGACTATGACAAAATATGACAGTTGTATGCAATGTCTCTTTAAAGAATTAGACTATGACAAAATATGACAATTAATGTTCCTTTAAAGGCCTAGACTAGAACGCCAATCCACTGACAAGTGGCTGCATGACATCTAACAAAAGCATGGACCTTATAATTCATGAGAAATCCAAACAAAAAACAATGGCAATGAACTTTGGTAAATACACAGAAAAGTCATTATTTCAGAGGCATTGAATATTAATCCCTAGAAGTCATTTCTGTATTTTGCAATAGTCTGAAATAACATCGAAATGTAAATAACCATTTCCAATAATGTCCTGGCAGACTGAAAGCATGTGGGACGAACACGTTGTATGGTCACTCGTTGAAACTGACAAATAATTATAAGAACACTGAATAACACGCAATAAAAATGATCTAGAATAGTACCTGGAGAGTGGATCTATCTCGCCCTTGCAATGACTAAAGCTAGTCAATTAAAGACGGACTGAAAAGATTGTTGACAACAATGGCGACATGACAGCTAGAAGCACGGAGAAAACTTCCTGGACGCAATACAGGCTGACGTGAAATATTTTGTATGCCTATTTCAATCGACTACTGTCGAATAATTATAAGTGATAGACTCTTGACACCAATAAAAAAGTTGATGGGGATAAGTTGATCTATAATTTGCAAATCATTCTAAATCCTTTTCATCAGAAATATCGTCTTCAGAATCAGTGTCATCGATATAATCCAATTCAGAATAATTCATAAGTATTTCAACCACTTCGAGCGTCTTTAAAGTTCCCGACACTGTTAAATGACGTTTTTCGTAAAAAAATGTTGAACAAAGACATGTTTTTCTCAATGCCCTTGACAAGACAAGTTCCTGTCTGACACGCATACGTGGCCATATCAATTAAATATGAAACTAAATACTCAAATGCGGCTTATAAAAAAGGTTCTTGCTGTAGTCAACCGTGACCACTTAGCTGTATAACGTTGTGGTGACTATAGTCGACAATGACCTGTTAAGGGTAAGTGATTTGGAACCCCAAGCCTAAACCCCACTGTAAATCCATTAACTAAGATCTCCTTGGCTTCGGAATTATAACCAGACAGTAATTTGAATAATTCTCCAACTTTAACTGTTGTTGGCAGGTTTGATGCTTCTGGATTTGCAGGACGTTGTGGTGTGTTGCTGACACCAACTTTAACTGTTGTTGGTAGGTTTGATGCTTCTGCATTTGCAGGACATTGCGGTGGGTTGCTGACCACCGATGGGGCATTCATGGTTATATTTGCAGATTGTTTGCAAACATGTTCCCTTGTAATAAAGGGACCAGCAATACCCTTCCGGGAATGATTCGGTTTGAATGTGGGATTTGGAGAACCCTGTGTTGGAGACTTCACTGTTTTGGGGACGAAAGGAAGATTTTTGTATGGAGCCCCCTTCAGTGACATTGAGTTTAAATGTAGAGAAAACAGCCTTCTGCCACAATTCATCATGGATAGTTGCCCAGTCAGACTTTATAAGAGATCTTACTTTACGGAAAGCTTCATCATAAGATTTTGCAGATTGGAATCCGAACTCTGACGCCATGTTCCTTATATTATTGCCATATTTAATTAAGACATGATGTGTTGAGGAAATTTTTGGTAATAAATTGTAATGAAAATGTTGAATGCAATACACCATTGTGGTAAGGTCCAAATCTCCTTGCGTTTTGTACCTGAGCTAATTCGAACATTGGATCCTATTGTATGCAGGACCACCGAATCATTATCTTTTTGAGAATTAAATAAATCTTACTTTACGGAAAGCTTCATCATAAGATTTTGCAGATTGGAATCCGAACTCTGACGCCATGTTCCTTATATTATTGCCATATTTAATTAAGACATGATGTGTTGAGGAAATTTTTGGTAATAAATTGTAATGAAAATGTTGAATGCAATACACCATTGTGGTAAGGTCCAAATCTCCTTGCGTTTTGTACCTGAGCTAATTCGAACATTGGATCCTATTGTATGCAGGACCACCGAATCATTATCTTTTTGAGAATTAAATAAATATATTAGAGAGCTAAAATCAACAAACTGGTCTGACCAAATTTGTCCCTTCACACGGTCTGGAATATCGAAATCCAGTGGTAACGAATGCTTGATTGTTGTAGGTAAAGAATTAAGATCAATGCCAGTACCTTGATCGTGAATGACATGTGAATTGTCTTCTGCAATGATCTGTGGCACTGATGTTGAAGTGGTTGTTCTGGATTCCATGGCCAGGGGGACCAACTGGTGGCCTGACAATAATAGGCCTTCTGACCGCATTTGAGAAAAAAGAGCCGAAGCTATCTGGTCAGCAGATGGTAAAATTGGGTTACTAGACCGAATTTGTGTTGATGGGATTGTCCCAGGTGAGTACGACTGTCCCTCGTCTGTTGATGATACTGCACGAGCCTGATTGTTGTGTTGGATCGTGAAGCTCGGACAGGTATGATATAGTCATTGGACAAATGAGAAGGGGCTGTGGTGGAGCGTGAACTACGATGTCTGGAGCCCGTTTTTGGCATAGTGATCGGTGACCTGTATAAACAAACAGTAACTGATAAGTTACTCAGCAATTGACATGTACCAGAGCAGGCAATGCTAACGCCCAGCATCAAGACAGTATTGGACACACAATTATTACAAAATATAATCTAATGTCATTAGAGAAATGGGATTGAAGCACCGGCCTAGGCAACATTATTAGATCTTGGAAAATTTGATGAAAAATTAAAAAACATCCATACACTGCACTTAAAAGCAAAAGATAAAAATAAATCACCATATAAAATGGTGACAAAGACATCCATACACTGCACTAAAAGCAGAAAATAAAAATAAAGCACCATATAGACGGTGACGAAAAATCAAGGAACATTCATATACTGCACAAAGCAGAAAAATAAAACTATATCGGTATAGACATGAAATATATCAGTGTAATAATTCCAACTGAACTAGGCCAGTGCTTCCCCAATTTAGATAAAAATGCTAATAAAAACCTCTCTTATGTGTTATAGCAATAGCTGAATGTACACTTTTAGCATATTTGGACATACCAGAAGTATTCAAATGTATGCCATCCTTCTCACATATTAGAGATTTAATATAAAACACAAATTTATATGGAAAACAATCACTGGGTTTATTTCACACTACGTTTCAACAAGTTCCTCTTGTCGTTCTCAAGTAAGTAATGACAGTATAATAGCAAGAATTCAAATTATATACAACAAGGTAACAAAAACAATAACTCATATGAAACCATCAAAGGGCTAATAAAAAGTACAATAATAACATTACAAAATAAACATCAAGGATATTGATTAAAAATTAAAATTAATTACGATATGAATCCATCAAAGGGCTAATACATAGAGCAGTAATAACATAACAAAATGATCATCAAAGATATTGATTAAGGATTAATTAATTAAGATATGAAACAAACATTAACAAATATATAGCGTGGCTGTTATGTGATTTAGTGTTAGAAAATAACAATATCTTTAACTTGCTTTTTCTCAAAACTACCTTTTCTGACTTTGGCGACCCCAAAAGGATATAGCTTAGTCAATTTTACAGTTTAATATCAGTCATCTTTTTAAATAAAGCAACCGAACTCCAGTCGCCTTGACACCAAAAGTTTTCCAATATATAAACCCCGAATAAGCTCGTGCACGCTTGTACATGTATAAATAGAATTGCTTCTTTCATTGCTCTGGACGGACTATTCGTGAAACGTTAAGACGCAAAATCTAAAATGGTCGAGTTGACGTTTGAATCATATGTTGTTAATTTTTTTATCAGGAATCGGGTTATATGGTACAAATTTACAAATAATAATGTAATTATATACTGAGCGCCATGGAAAACGCATCACTTAGCTTTTTGTATAACAAAATGATCCTGTAAACATATCTTATTTATTTTGCTTCAAATGGGAACTAAACAATAACAACACGTTTGTACACTTATGGATGTTTAATCTGTAATCAACGGTACAAGGTCAGAGGGGTCAAAACCAAAAGTACGACACAGATGTCAGTAGCGCGTGCGTCCTCCACGGGCTCTTACGCACGCTGTGCAGCGACGTCGCATGGAATTTACCAATGTTTGAAAGAAGGCCTGGGGCAAATTGTTCCATTCTTGGACAAGAGCAGCTTCTAAAGCAGCAATGGTGTGCATCTGTGGTCTCCAATACAGACGGCGTCCAATCTCATCCCAGACATGTTCTATCGGTGCTATGTCCGGAGACATGGCTGGCCAGTCCAAGACATTGATGTTGTTAGCAGCCAGGTAGTCCATACTAAAACGGGCGGTATGCGGACGTGCATTATCCTGTTTGAAGTGCTGAAGTTGTGGGTGTGCTCGAAACATCGGAACAACAATTGGATGCAAGACAGCATTAACGCGACCCCTGCAAACGTGTAGGGTGGTCCGGTGATGAAATGTGAAGCCTCCCCACACCATTACACTTCCCCCACCCAATTGATTCGTTTTGAAGACGCAGCAGTCTGCAAGACGTTCCCGAAGACGTCTCCACACACGTTGACGGCCATCAGCGTGATAAAGATGAAAGCGACTCTCCATGTCCGGTGTCCTTGAGCCCATATCAAACGCCGCTGACGGTGATGATCCCTGAGGATAGCTCCAACATAAGGTCGTCGTGCACAGAGTCCTACTTCTCTTCGACGACGTCTTACGGTGTTGGCACTTACTGGTCCTTGTCTTTCGATGACTGCTGCACCTGTTGGAGTCACTGGGCGGAATCTGTCATGCAGATGAGTGACCCGGATGTAGCGGTCTTGAGCCTGGGTTGTAACGCATTGTGGACCAGGATGTTGACGGTCACGTGTTGATCCAGTAACACAAACACGTTCCACCAACCTTACATTAGTGGACTGATGACAATTGAAGTGTCTGGCAATAGCACGTGTAGACATGCAAGCCCTGGACATTCCCATGGCTTCATTCCGTTGATTTTCAGTAAGTCTCGGCATCTCTAGCTCGATTCCTTCACACGTCCAACAACAAATTACGACAGATTGACGTTTCACAGTTTATGTACTGCACATTAAGTTGAAAACATGCTTTTAAAGGGCTCACACACAATGCTGCACGTGCATATTGGGTTTTTCATGTGCATCTCGTGTAATTTTTTTTTTTGCACACAGGCCATTGGGAGCATTGTGTGAAACAATAGTTCATAGTATTGCATAATATTATACATACAAAACCACCTAGTAATAAAATATTTGGGAAAAAAAAGTGATGCGTTTTCCATGGCGCTCAGTATATATTAAACTCATCAAATATCCATAACAATCCTCCCAGAGAAAACCTGGAGTGTACTTAGTAACAATAAAAGTAACTTAAAGCTAAATGCAATACTACAAACATCACATTGCTTCTAAAATTGGGCAACATTTTTGAATTGATCGTTTATAATCTCCAGAGTTTGTATGCACTTTCACATTACGCACTACACCATCAGATCCCAGATACACCTCAATAATACGTGCAAGTTGCCACTTTCCACGAGACACATTTGGATCTACTAGTAGCACAATATCATTGATCTGTAATTGACGCTGTTTTCTCTGCCACTTAGATCTTCTCATTAAAGTTGGAATATACTCTTTTTCTAATCTAGTAAAGGTTCGCGACACAATCGACTGAACAAATTCAAAGCTTTAATGTAAATTCTTGGTTTCTTGAAATGAACCTTGCGGAATTTCTGTAGTTGCTCTCCCAAGAATGAAGTGGTTTGGTGTAATAGGTTTAAAGTCATTCGGATCACTCGAAGAATAAGTAATTGGTCTGCTGTTGACCAAACATTTCACTTCTGCAAACACATTTGACATTTCATTCCATGTTAATGTCTGCTCTCCAACTGAAATTTTCAGAGCATTTTTTACTTGTTTTATTAAACTTTCAAACATACCGCCTTGGTGTGGGCTTAAAGGGGTATTAAATTTCCAGCAAACCTTGTGAAGCATAGCTAAGTCTTCAATTTGTTTTTTACCTTCCTGGACTAACTGCATTAATTCCCTTTGTGCCCCAACAAAGTTGGATCCATTGTCCGAAATAAAAACACTTGGCCATCCATGTTGTGCAGCAAATCTCCTTACGGTGTGTAGGAAGGCCTGGGTAGATAAAATTTCCACTATTTCCAAATGTATAGCTCAAACAGTACCACAAGTGTAAATAACACCCCAGGCTTTAGTACATTTGTTCCTTGAGATCTTTAAATTAAATGGGCCAAATAAATCCACTCCTGTTACAGAAAAGGGAGGGGAAAAGGGTTTGAGTCTGTCTGCAGGCAAATCAGCCATAAGGGTAGAATGGACAGGTTGACAAAGTTTTCTGCATGTGGCGCAGTTTCTAATTACACCTTTAACAATACATCTGCCACGAACAATCCAGAATTTTCTTCTGATATCACTTAAGTCACGGTAAGTGAACCCTGAGCATGGAGAATTAGTAGATTTCCTGCCTTTTGGATTTCCTCTGGCTGTAGAACTCGTTCAGTTGTATATGATCTCTTATGTAGTTTATCAACAAAACGTAAACAATAGACAGTAACTCAACTAATTTTGGCCATCTGGAATATCTCACTATGTCAATAAAACTATCTGACTTGGACACTTGACATAAAGTTTTGGTATTTTTGAATTCTAATTCTGTATCAGACTGGTTAGTGCGTGTCTCTACAGGCCACTCAGATTCAGGTTGATATAAAGAGTTTTGACCATTCATCCTCTTCTCCGGGTTCCCTTTTTAGGGTGGTTTCCGGTATTTAGTGTGTTTTCCAGTATTTAGTGTTTTTCCGGTGTGTTCCGGTATTCAGTATAAAGTGGTGTTTTCTGGTAGTTTCCCGGTGATTTCCGGTTGTTTTCCAGTGTTTTTAGGTGTTTTTCGGTATATAGTATAGCCCTGTCAGTCTGATAGGAAATGTTTATGTAATAGTGGTTAGTGTTTATAAAAAACGAAATACTAAATTCTAAATGATTAGGTCAAAAAGGTCACATTACTGACGGTGAAATATAAAATAACAATATAGGAATTATAAAACAGAAACGTAATTCTACCAGCGGCTGCCAGGCAGGATACGCCCAAATGGATAGAGAACAAGCTAAAAAGAAAGTGATTTTTCCTACAATCAAGGGCCATAATTCAGGAAATTACAATTCGATATGCGCAAATATCGACAGAAACCGAGATCTTTGGTTATAAACTTACATTTCAAGTTTCAACAAAATCGGATAAAAATTGTGACCTCTATAGGATCCACAACCTTGATATACCATATTTTTACACTATTTGAGAACGAAGGGCGGCCATTTTGTCTGTCAGTTTTGGGCCGATTTTCACGAAATACGAACTCAGCTGTCCTTAGGGTGTAACGGTGATATAATCATACGTTTTTTAAAATCGAATAAACATTATGACCCCTATAGGGTCCACAAGCTTAAAACGTGATTTTTCGTACAATCAGGGGCCATAATTCAGGAAGTTACGGTCCGATATACGCGATTATCGAAAAGAACCGAGATCTTTGTGTTATAAACTTACATTTCAAGTTTAACCAAAATCGGATAAAAATTGTGACCTCTATAGGGTCCACAACCTTGATATACCATATTTTTACGCTATTTGAGAACGAAGGGCGGCCATTTTGTCTGTCAGTTTTGGTCCGATTTTCACGAAATTCGAACTCAGTCGTCCTTGGGGTGTAACAGTGATATAATAATACGGTTTTTTAAATCGGATAAAAATTATAGGGTCCACAAGCTAAAAACGCGATTTTTCGTACAATCTGGGGCCATAATTCATGAAGTTACATTCCGATATGCACGAATCTCAAAAGGAACTGAGATCTTTGGGTTATAAGCATACATTTCAAGTTTAAACCAAATCGGATAAAAATTTTGACCTCTACAGTGTTCACAAGCTAAAAACGTGATTTTTCGTACAATCAGGGGCCATAATCCATGAAGTTACGGTCCGATACATGCCAATATCGAAAGGAACCGAGATCTTAGGGTGATAAACCTATATTTCAAGTTTCGTTGAAATCAGATAAAAATTGTGACCTGTAGACTGTTCACAAACAATTGTGGACGGATGTCCAGACAGACGGACTGACGGACAGGGGCGATGACAAATTGTCCATAACTCAGGTCAGGTCAAGAGGTCAAAGTTAGATTGAAGCGTTATAATTAAAGGGACACATCAAAGTTTATTAATGATTAAATAAAGTTTAATTTTAATTAAAAGTAAGAGTTACTAATAAAAATGTTAGACTAATATCAAAATAAAGTATTTAAAAAAAAAAATAATTAGGAATAGTTAGTTCTTGGTCTGATGGCAATGACATGTTTAATTGACGGATAAAATTGTACAAACCAATAATACTTAGAAGAAATAAAAGGAAAGTTTCAACTTGATACTATGGTAGCTGAAACAGACCAATAGAAATCCGAGAAGAAGGAATGGTTTACAAGTTTACCAAATCGAGATATCCTGAGACCGAATTTTAAGTGAAACTGAACTTTATAAAATATTACGTGATGTGTTATAGTGTTTTGAAATTAAGACACTTGAAGATTTAAAAAAGACAATTGGTGTTTTCTGTGTTTAGATTTAGGCTTAGTGAATTGTCATAGGATTTTACAGTGATGAACTTCTTAGAGAGCTTTTGCATGCGACTTTTGACTTTTGATTTTTGATTATTTGTGTTTTTCTTTCACAGCTTAGTTTTATAGTATAGTAATCATTTATATTTGCCTAATGCGTGAATAATTAGCTAGAATAACTATATTTTATATATACATTCTTAAAGGGGGAAGAAATGTAGCAATATTGTCGTTGCGACATTGTTTTCAATTTATAGGTAAGGAATGGAGGAATAAGATTATATTACATTTCATTAATTAAACATACATTATGCAAGAGCTAAATCTGATTTTTGTAAGTCTTTATTTAGGCTTCAGATGTCATAGAAATTATAAATTAGATCTTTATTTACACAACAAGCACAAAATCAACTCTGTAGACCCACGGATGGCACGGATTCAGCTTGGATTTAAACGGGATTTCGTTGACTGATTTAATTTTAAATGGCGTCGTGAGCTAAGATTAACCGTTGCGTTGACGTCATACTCCCGGATCAAGGCTAAATGATAGAGTGTACGAAGCGAGGCCGCTGTTGAGCGATGCCGTAACAAATGACATCTAAACTATTTAAAGTGCAATAAACTAAACACAGATAATGACAAATTATACAATTCCTGGAAACCAGGTCTTCTGTCTTAATAATATCAATAAAAATACTTTTATTTCCCCAATAGGCACGATGCCACTGGTGTATACCTATAGATTTATCATAATTGTATTATAATATTATGTCCTATATTCAATTGATTTAATGCATGCCCAAAATACAAGTAAGAATGAAAATTTACCCTCTCACTCATTTTGTCCAATGGTTATAAAAATCCAAAAAGGTAAAACACAAATTCGGATATTATGACAGCAGACAAAAGACAGCAGAGATTATGTTGGTGGAGTTAACGCCTGTCATTCAAAAGATCGGCCATACTAAGAATCGGTGAAGATGGAATTCAATCCCATTTCTAGTCAAAAATTACACTGGTGCTAACTATGTTCAGAATAAAGTAATTTGACAGAAATGTTCAATATATTCTTCTTTCATCATCTATTTTTGAACTGTTATAGCAAGAATGCCTAACTCCTTATACAAATCTCCCATAATGTATCTTTAATATCTTTGGCAAGTTGGTAGATTCACATATATGTAGAATTGTACTTAAATCAACTTAGTCTGTAATTGACAGTTGACACATAACAAGAGTTATTTAGCCAAAACATGTGTCTATAAAATACCACGAGATATCACATGCATGGCAATTTACCATAGCATCATTTGGCTTAATGTAACCAATCATATCGTTAATTTCACAGGTTCAGAGCCATGATCACACTTGATTGTGCATGATATCCATAAGTCTTATAAAAGAAATCATAGTCAGACTTCCATTAGTTCCAGAGAGGTTCCATCTGAGTTCCTAGACAGCCGCGAGGCTGGCTAGGGTGGAGAAATGGTTTTAGCTAGTATTGTTATCTATTATCACTATACGACTGGTACCGTGGAATCTCGGGTAAATAGCGTTATTATCTAATCTATGTAGAATTATTCATAAATATCATTGAATTTGGTCTAATAGCATTCAAAATGTCCTTGTATACAACTTAAATCTTAACATGCAATTTTGATTACCAAGCGTTATTTAACTAGTGTTTAGTTTGTCGACACGTGTGTAATTATAAGCGTCTCGCTTAATTTTCACGACTGTTCAATAATTAGTTGGACCACTTGACTTACCATTAAGCGCCCCGTGGAGTGGATGGAGTGCTCTATGAATGATTGATTTAGATTAACTGAAGCTGCAAGCTCATCGTATGACGTATATAATTTAAAGTTGGATTTTATAGCAGCCAATAATTGATGGATTACATCTAAGTTATAGACAAAGATGTAATGATACGTTGTAAAAAAATTGTAAGTTGTTCATTGTTGCATACATTTTGGTTGACGTTATATGCATGTACAGTGCATTAGAAAAAAATCCTAACCGATACAGAATGCCGGTAAATGTTTTCCCGAGATTACCGAACTCATTTTGTTGTTATTCAAACCAGCCTGTACATTATACATGTACACGTTTTCACGGCAGCATTACTATATTACAACTCCTTCAATATAAACATTTCGTTAAAATCTGAACAACGCATGTGAAATTGGATGTTCGGCAACAGAATTGAATACCTGGCGTAATTGGACACCTTGACTAATTTTAATCACAACTCGGGAAATTGAACGGTCCAACTAATTATTGAACAGTCGTGAAAATTAAGCGGGACGCTTACAATTACACACGTGTCGACAAACTAAACACTAGTTAATTAACGCTTGGTAATCAAAATTGCACGTTGAGATTTAAGTTGTATACAAGGACAAATTGAATGCTATTAGGCCAAATTCAATGATATTTATGAATAATTCTACATAGATTAGATAATAACGCTATTTACCCGAGATTCTACGGTACCAGTCGTATAGTGTATGCTTGTATACATGTATTCGGCTATATATATAAAATGTAGAAGCGAACTGTTGCATTGTTATTCCTGGTAAGACAAACGTCTTAAGAAAACTGTAAGAAGTAAATACACAACATGAAGCAGAAGTAAAGACAGCTAAAGACAAATATTGTAGACGATCCCAAGGCTACAGAAATATGTAGTAAGAAAAGATGCATGGGTCGTACGTAGGATGTGGCGACCGGTTTTAGTATGTGTCCGCTCTCCACGTCAGACAGAAAGGCCCATGGTGTTACATATTCACATGTTGTCACATTGCAACATTGGTACCGTTTAATCTAGTGTAAATAGCGTTAATTTCTACTGTGTGTCCAATTATTCATAAATATTGTTGAATTTCGGCGAATAGTGCTCAATTTGTTCTTCCTATCGAATTTCGAATTTCAATCTCACTGTTTAATTTTGATTACCAAGCGTCTAATTAACTAGTGTTTAGTTTCTTGACACGTGTTGAATTATAAGCGTCCCGTCAAATTAGCACGACTGTTCAATAATTAGTTGGACCGTTCAATTTCCCGAGCCGTGATTAAAATCAGTCAAGGTGTCCAATTACGCAAGGTGTTAAATTTTGTTGTCAAACATCTAATTTCACGTGCGATGTTCAGATATTACGATGTGTTTAGTTGTTGGTCATCGTTCGGTTTTGCAGCACAATGTTGAAATACTCTAATAAGTGTTAGTTTTAGTACTGACCTGTTGCGATACGGTGATATATTATTTTTCAGGATTCATACGACGGCAGGTATCTGTAATGCCTGTCATTATCCGGGGATTATTTTTCAAGATCACTACGGTGAAACAGATGTTGGATTTTTAATGGCGACGGGACGGTTCCGAAGCAAAGCTTTCTTGAGATGCACAATCATAAAACGTGTATTTATATATCCATTTGGTTTAAACAATATTTTATTTCTATTATTTCATGATTATTTACAATACTCATATTGTGGATCTGAAAACAAGCCATAGCTTATATAAATTCATCTCCATATATCCATTTAAAACAGTATTTCCCACACTGACAACACATCCACGAATGATAAATCTCACGCATCTGATTTACGTGTGTACACGTCGACTCCCTACCCTGATTAAATCCTTTTGTTTAAATGTCTTCGCAATTAAGACTAACAGCATGGGTATTGCACCAATCATTGATTACATAATATGGCATCTATAGAAAGCATTTTGGGTTGAAGGGTAGTGCGATTATCTCTGGCAATAAACACAGAAGGCTTGTAGAATTAATACACATGTGTCAGAAGCTAACAATATTTCTATTGTGTAAGACAAAACGTGAAAATAAACTAATAATTCAAACTCTTTATTTCTTTTTATTATTAAAGAACGACAACCCTTTTTCGCTGAAGATCAAATAAAACCTACTAAATACATTTCATGCTTATATGTAACGCATAACAGGCCTCGGTGTAATTTTACATGCAAAATTAACGGTATTTTTTTTATCATAAACAATCGATGTCAAAACAATTTACTGCCACGATGTTATGAATGTTGAATATTTTCACTAATAATATGGACGCGTTAGTCCACGTTGTATAGTGAGAACACGCGTGTTCACATATTCTGCACGATATATATGCGGTTATATTTCCAACCAGTCATGTAAAGCTGCATGTCTAGAACATTTTAAAGGACACGTATGCATAGGACTATACATGTATTACACAGTTTAGATAATTATGCTGTGTTCAAATTGTTTTGCATATTTACTGTATTAAGAGTGTATAGTTAATAATTACTCTTGAATTACGGCAAAGATTGACTTTTAAATTGCAAACTATAAAGGTATTTCGGTTATTGGTCTTACAAATAGAAATAAGACATAAATAGAACTTTCAACGGGATTCGAAAGTACTTTCAAGTCAGATGTAAGCTTGTACTTACCGTAAAAATGAACTGAACGCAACACAAGTCTCGGATGTAAGAGAATATTATTTAATTATAACCGCTATCCAATCCACACAAACGTCATTCCTTAAATAGCCCCACGCCCCTTTAACAACTTATAAAGCATGAATTTTCTGTTAGGCAATTTATACTACATTCTTTGATGTGCTTTATAACTATTGAAGAGGCCCGAATTCCTAAGATCTGGTTGTTAGATGTGTTTACTCTGTGTGCTGATGGATAAAACAATCAAAATTAATATTTGTGTCTGTCATAATTATTGTAAACGAAACGTTTTTTTTAATAAGGATATTAGTGTCTATGGCATGAATACGGTAAGCAGTTTGTATTTGCAATTTACAAGTTGAACGGGTGTCAGTCAACCTGTTCAGAAGCAAACTCGTACACGGTTAAGGTAATACTTGACTCATATATAAATTGATTGGAATAAATCAGTTTTACTCATTGCTTGTTTATATTGTTTTATTTACCTAATAATCAACTAGCTTGGCTCGCCATCACGACAGAGATTAGTTCACCGATGTTTTTGTAATAAAGAACAATAGTATTGTTTGTTGATTAGTGTTATGATTTTAGACAAAATGATAATTTCACCAATGTTTTTGTAATAAAGTAGACCCGTATTGTTTGTTGATTGACTTTATCCCATGATTTAAAAAAATTGGCGATGGTTAATATTGGGTCAAAAATAATTCCTTAAAGTGCGCCGGAGCCCCTTTTAGATAAACAAAGTGGCTACGCGCAATTTTATTATTTGATCTTTAAAACACGGGACATTTCTGTTATTCAAACCAATCTGCACGTGAATGACTACATAACAAGTTGACAGTTCATCATTGATTTGGGGTTCATGTAGAATAGGCTCTTGTGTTGCGTTCAGTTCATTTTTACGGTAAGTACGAGCTTACGTCTGACTTGAAAGCGCTTTCGAATCCCGCTGCAAGTTCTATTAATGTCTTATTTTCTATTTGTAAGACTGATAACCAAAATACCTTTATAGGTTTCAATTTAAAAGTCTATCTTTGCCGTAATTCAAGAGTAATTATTAACTATACACTCTTAATACAGTAAATATGAAAAACAATTTGAACACAGCATAAATATCTAAACTGTGTAATACATGTATAGTCTTATGCATACGTGTCCTTTCAAATGTTCTAGACATGCAGCTTTACATGACTGGCTGGAAATATAACCGCATATATATCGTGCAGAATATGTGAACACGCGTGTTCTCACTATACAACATGGACTAACGCGCCCGTATTATTAACGAAAATATTCAACATTCATAACATCGTGGCAGTATATCGTTTTGACATCGATTGTTTATGACAAATAAATACCGTTAATTTTGCATGTAAAATTACACCGAGGCCTGTATTTATGATGTCCCCATTCTTTATTAAAAATTAAACTTAAATATATGATACAATTCCTTTTTAAATTGGCTTTCTCTGAAATAAAGTTTGGCAAAGTTATGCGTTACATATAAGCATGAAATGTATTTAGTAGGTTTTATTTGATCTTCAGCGAAAAAGGGTCGTCGTTCTATAATAATAAAAAGAAATAAAGAGTTCGAATTATTAGTTTATTTTCACGTTTTGTCTGACACAATAGACATATTGTTAGCTTCTGACACATGTGTATTAATTCTACAAGCCTTCTGTGTTTATTGCCAGAGATAATCGCACTACCCTTCAACCCAAAATGCTTTCTATAGATCCCATATTATGTAATATATGATTGATGCAATACCCATGCTGTTAGTCTTAATTGCGAAGACATTTAAACAAAAGGATTTAATCAGGGTAGGGAGTCGACGTGTACACACGTAAATCAGATGCATGAGAATTATCATTCATGGATGTGTTGTCAGTGTGGGAAATACTGTTTTAAATGGATATATACCGGATAAATACATGTTTTATGATTGTGGACGAAACGGTATGTGCATCTCAAGAAAGCTTTGCTTCGGAACCGTCCCGTCGCCATTAAAAATCCAACATCTGTTTCTCCATAGTGATCTTGAAAAATAATCCCCGGATAATGACAGGCATTACAGATACCTGCTGTCGTATGAATCCTGAAAAATAATATTTCACCGTATCGCAACAGGTCAGTACTAAAACTAACACTTATTACAGTATTTCAACATTGTGCTGCAAAGCTGAACGATGACCAACAACTAAACACATCGTATTATCTGAACATCGAACGTGAAATTAGATGTTTGACAACAAAATTTAACACCTTGCGTAATTGGACACCATGACTGATTTTAATCATGGCTCGGGAAATTGAACGGTCCAATTAATTATTGAACAGTCGTGCTAATTAGACGGGACGCTTATAATTCAACACGTGTCGAGAAACTAAACATTAGTTAATTAGACGCTTGGTAATCAAAATTAAACATTGAGATTGAAATTCGATAGAAGTACAAATTGAGCACTATTCGTCGAAATTCAACAATATTTATGAATAATTGGACACAGAGTAGAAATTAACGCTATTTATGCTAGATTAAACGGTACCAATGTTACAGTGTCAGTAGTCGCTTAAACCCGTCAGTACTTGTACCGTATGTCGGTATTCCTATAAATGGTCAGTAATAGTCATAAGGTGAGTATTTAAGTATTCCTTACTTGTGTCAGTATAAAAAAATAACGTGACTAATTAAACAAACGTGAGTTTATCCGAACATATCACTAGCCAGACGTGTGCGGGAGAAATTGGAAAAACTGTGACAAATTAAGAAAACGTCAGTTTTTGGACTATCAGTCACTATCTGAGTGAAACCGCCAGTTGTCTTTGATGTGCGTCAGTAAGTCAGTAAGTGGAACCGTCGCCAGTAGAGCGTGAAATTGTTAACTATATAAATTTCTGGTGAGTATTGTTACTATACGTGATTATATATATATATATATTAAGTATCCTGAATAAATGAATTATTATTTATTAATATTCTTGAATCGGTGGAATTTTTTTAAACAATTATGGATGGTATTGAATAAAGGTACTATTACAACCACAGTACTCTTCTGACAAAATGTATCTCGAATCGTTAGGACTGCACATGATGGTAGAGGGACTCTATCAAAAAGTCACAGAATTAAAATCGCTGTCGTGAGAAGAGAGGGGGGACATTATAAAACAATCTAAATTACAAAACAAATTATTCCGTAGTCAATTGTTTTATTTAATTAGGGGATTAAGGAATCAGTCAGGCGTTAATGATTAGGCACGCCGGCTGTATATAGGTAATTAATTAATAAACATTCCGAATATGCATTTGGTCACTGATCAAATAAAATAGCCTTAAGAAATCCTATGTTCGAAAATGCCAAAAATTCAAAAATGTCAAAATATCGAAAATTAAATTTCATTAACTCAATACATATTATACATCGTTAGAATCGTAATTACGTCGGCTATCTGAATGTGTAACCTTTTCGTAAAAATCTGATTAAATAATAAAATAATATAGCATTTTCCAAAATTTCACGAATTTTTGACTTTTTTCGATTTTCAGTCCCTTTTTTTATCCTATTCCAGACATTTCAAAGTCTTATTGGATGGTTTCATGCACAAGACTATCGAATGGACTCTCGATAGAGAAAGTTTAAAAAAAATTGTAGGTTAAGTTTTTGAGATAAAGGTGTCCAAAAACGCTCCAAATCAGAAAATACTTGATTTTCCAAGATTGAGGCTCTTTTTTCAGTCCCTTTTTTTTATCCTATTCCAGACATTTCAAAGTCTTATTGGATGGTTTCATGCACAAGACTATCGAATGGACTCTCGATAGAGAAAGTTAAGTTTTTGAGATAAAGGTGTCCAAAAATGCTCCAAATCAGAAAATACTTGATTTTCCAAGATTGAGGCTCTTTTTGGACCACTTATATTATTTCAATGCTTTTATTTTTGGACTCACGCCATAGTCCAACGATAGGACTCTGAGTAAAAGAAGTTTAAGAAAAATCGTAGTTTTCGTTTTCGAGAAAATGGCGTCTCAAAATTCTACAAAACGGAAAATACTAGATTTTCGGCGTACCATAATTTATTTTCTAGCCATCTAAATCGTATCATTCAGATGTCATATGATAGTCCATTAATGGGGCTATCCAGCGATACTTTAGTTCTTTTGATCCGCTAACATCTGATGGAGAAATCAAGTTTTTCGAAAGAGTGCTATTTTTTTTAACCTTTTTTCTTCATTTTTTGAATACTTCCGATATGGAGATTATTGTCGGGATAGTTTTAATAACCGGATTGGCTTATCAAATAGCCACAGGGCTATGTAATGAAATATTACATTGTCTGATCAGATAAAATGCCCCTGGGAAATCCTATGTTCAAAAGTGTCAAAAATTTCAAAATGTCAAAATATCGAAAATTAAATTTCAATAACTCAATACATATTATACATGGTTATAATAGTAATTAGGACAGCTATCTGAATGTATAACTTTTTTTTGAAAATCTGTTAAAATAAAGAGATAATAGAGCATTCAGTATGTTATTTTACCTATTCCAGAAATTTCAATGTTTTATTGGATGGATTCTTGCACAAGACTACCGGAGGGACTCTCGATAGGGAAAGTTTTAAAAAAATCCTTGGAGTAGTTTTCGAGATATAGGCATCCAAAAATGCTCCAAATCAGAAAATACTTGATTTTCAGCATGTCATATTTTGCTGCCCTCTCATAGGATTCGTGTGAAATTGGTATCATATGATAGTCGAATCTCCAGGCTACCCACCGATACCTTAATTTCTTTAATCCGTTGGTATCGGGTGGAGAAATCACGTTTTTCCCAAAAGCACCCATTTTTTGCGGTTTCCTCAAAATATCGGACAATTTCTCGACCACTTCCGGTTTAAGGATCCTTGTCGAAATAGATTTATCAATTGGATTTGGACTATAACTTTATGTTCCAGAAGTTTCAGAAACGTCGATTCGGCCGTAAAACGAAACTCGGGCTCACAAAATGGGCAGAAAATCGAAAAAATAAAGGGTGATAACTCTGAAAGAAAATTATATTACTGGAATCGGATTGCCTTCAGGTACCCAAAAATGTAAGTCAAATTTGAAAATTTTGAAAAACAACAAAAATTGTCTCTTAAACAACAATTTTCACTTTTCGTATGCTAGAAGTCAGCGACGAAGTTTCGAAATTTCGAAATTTTCAACTGATTACGTCCGAGGCAAGACTCAGGGTTTCTGAAAATGTCTTTTGTATGAAAATAGATACAGAATTAACGAAGCTACGGCCGTTTTTTAATCTTTATGCACCGCACGAAATTCGGCCACTTCCGGTCTGCGCAGAAGTTCCAAAAATACTTTTTCGAGTAACCACCACATGGTTTCCCAAGAGAAAATTTAACCCCAGATCGATATATGTTTTCGATCATAGAGAAAAAGGCTCCCGCGGTAAATAATAATAATAATAATAATAACTAGACCTGGAAGCAGCACTGAACCGGCTTTCAGGAATCAGACAGGAAGTGTGTCATACAATAGCCCATTCATCCAGCTACCAAACGATACTTTAGGTGTTTTGATCCGGTCACACCCGACGGTGAAATCACGATTTTTGCAAGAGCACGTATTTTTACTGGGGGGGGGGGGGGGTTAATATGGAATATTTTTTCGAATACTTCCGGTTTACGGATCATTGTCGGGATAGATTTAACACGTTGTATGGGAACTTAACTTCCTGTACCAGAAGTTTCAGAAAGATCCATTGGACAGTTTTTAAATGAAAGGAAAATCAGAAGATATTTAACGATATTTGGCAAATAGAACTGCGATGCAGTAATGACGGGTTTCACCGGTGCCACTTTACCCTAAACATATATCACTTCCGGTACCAATGAAACCATTAAACAGATTTCCACATAAGCATTGGACACATCAAATAAAATGGACGCCGAATCAACCAAATTCAGCAATATCAATTCATTTTATACATTTGTTACATGTAAGTGTACAGTACTTCCTGTGATAATGAAAATGTTCAATCAGTTTGATGAAATCAGAAATGGCATAAGGCATCACATGGTGAAAATTTTATGTAAATCGAATAATAATTGCCACTTTTATAGACCAAAAACCTTGAAAAGTGACTTGTAGAAAATCGCCTATTTCTCTGCAACTGTACAAGTTAGAAACCATTTTCTGGTATCTGTATGATCGTATGGGTTCAATCTATTTGTTGATTGGAATCAAATATCATAATTTTAAAAACATAACAAATCAGACTCATTTGAATAAAATATCTGTTTTGAAGGCTAAAAATACAGTTTTTGCCAAAATGACGTTACTTCCGGTGAAAATGAAAATCTTAAATTACTTGTATGAAATTGTAAATGGCATAAGGTATCACTCAGTGAAAAGTTTATGAAAATCGAATAATAATTGACACTTTTATGGACCAAAAACCTTGAAAAGTGACCTGTTGAAAATCGCCTATTTCTCCGCAACTGAACAAGTTATAAACAATTTTGTGAAATCTATATGACCTTATGAATTTTATTAATATGTGAATGTAAACCAAAAGTTAAAATTATTAATACATATTAAATAATTCTTGATTGAACAAAATATTGATTTTAAAAGTAAGAAATGCATTTTTTGACAAAATGGCGTCACTTCCGGTGTCAATTTTAAATTGTAATCAATTTGATATGACGCATACTTGCTTTTTGAATCAAATGGTGTCACTTTTGTGAAAATCCAATAATAATTGACTATTTTACAGGCAAAATAACGAAAACAGTGACTTATGCAAAATTGAACATTTCTAGGTAACTGCTTATATTATAAACTAATTTTAACATACATTTTCTTCGTATGGATTATAGCTACAAGTTTATCAAAGTTACGTAGAAATATTTTAAAATCTGAAAAGCCTGAATTGGTTGTAAATAGGTCAATTTTACACCTTTTTTCACCTCTTAATCGAATTTGCTCGAAAATTAAATCGAAATTAAAAAAACTGATCCCAACATTTTGTGCGCCTTTGAAGGGCACACTCTTTTAGTTATATCAGTTTTTTAAAAAAAATAATATTTGCTTTCGAAAAATGGTACCTAACTGTCAAAATTGTAGTTTTTGGTAAAATTAAGCCACTTCCGGTGCCGACAGATATCTCTATTGGTAACAAAAAAAATGACAATTGAGACAACAGAGTATATGAACTTTGTTTTATACGAATCGAGCAATAAATAATTAATCTAGGACTGAAAAACTGAATTAGCCAATGGCGGCCAAGGAAAATTACTGAGACAAAATTTTTTAACATTTTTGCCCAAGTCAGATGACTCGTTAATTCTGTGTAAAACACGACTAAAAAATATTAATAAATAAAAAAGTTTTTTGTAAAAATTTAAATTTTCAAATTTCGAACGACAAAAGCCATAGATGAATGTTCGAAATTCAAAAATGTGAGATAGCCATTGTCTCGGAAAAGATTCAGGGTTTCCCAAAATGTGAATTGTTTTAAAATAGGTAAAGAATTGGCGAAACCACGGCCGCTTTTTGATTTATTGCTACCGTTCAAAATTCGGCCACTTCCGGTCTGCGCAGAAGTTTCAAAAATACTAAATCAAGTAACCACCACATGGTTTCCATATAGAAAATTGGGTTCCAGGTCGATATCTATTTCCGATCATGGAGAAATAGGCTCCCGCGGTAAATAATAATAATAATAATTTTAGTAATCTCAATAGGCTTTCAGACGACTCTGACTTTGAATGTTACAGTCATTGTGGCATTGAATTCCAGGGTGGAAACATCAGTTTAATTGTTTTAGTGACCAGAAAACAAATTTTGATATGCGTCGGCTTACCCAAAATGAAAGGTTACGTGCCCTTGGCATGCTACAGATCGGCACAACACAGGCGGTTGTGGCGCGGACGATGAATGTTTCTCAGTCTGTCATAAGCAGGCTATGGTCCAGATACCGTGATACACAATCTGTACAGGACAGACCACGCTCAGGTCGACCAAGGGCGACAACTCAAGCCCAGGATCGATTTATCCGTACCTTGGCCTTGAGAAATTGTGTCATCACAGCAAATCAGATCAGCGCTCGTCTTCAAACAGACACTGGTGTGAGAGTGAGTGGCCAGACGATTCGGAATCGACTGCATAGGGGTCACCTTCGCGCCCGACGTCCTCGCGTGATCCCTTGTTTGGGAGATCATCACATTCAGGCAAGACGTCGTTGGTGTAGGGATCGTCAACACTGGGATAATCGACGCTGGAGCAATGTGATGTTTTCAGATGAGTCAAGGTTCACTGTTGATTTTTTGGACAGACGTAGGAGGGTGTGGCGTCGTCGAAACTAGCGCTTCCAAGATGTTAACGTCATCAGACATGATCGATTTGGGGGTGGTTCTGTTATGGTGTGGGGAGGCATCACTGTTGCTGGAAGAACGGCTTTACATGTTGTTGCAGGGCGTGTTACAGGCCAGTACTACCGGGACAACATCTTGGCAGTCCATGTTGTGCCGTTCGCACGACGTCATGGCCGCCGTTTCATCTTCCAGGATGACAACGCAAGATGTCACAGGGCCAGGATCGTTACAGGTTACCTCCAACAACAGAACATCACCACATTACCTTGGCCAGCACTGAGTCCCGACCTCTCCCCCATCGAGCATGTCTGGGACATGCTTGGACAGAGGTTACGTCAACGTCAACAACGTCCTGCCAATGTCCAAGAACTTGCTGCTGCGTTGCAACAGGAATGGGACAATCTGGACCAAAATGACCTTAGACGTCTCATTAGGAGTATGCCACGTCGGATCAATGCTTGTTTGGCAAACAGAGGAGGATTTACCCGTTACTGACTTGGTTGTGATGCTGTGGTAACTTTGCTGTTTGACCCCGGGTATCATTTTACCCTTATAATGGTCAGTCTGTGCCTTACTTAGTCTAACGATCATTTGGAATAAATCGATGAATGTGAACTTCATTTCATTTTGTCATTTGTTTCTTCGTCAGTTTCATTAGGTGACTTTAATAACACTTAAAAATCAAATATCCCCTACTTTTTTTGAATAGTATATATTGAGGCTTTTAAATTTGGATTCACACCATAGACCACCGTTAGGACTCTAAGTAAAAGAAGTATAAGAAAGGAAATAAGAGAATTTTTCGAGATAAAAGGAAAATAATAGATTTTCAGCGTTTCTTTATATATTGCCTAACCCGCGAATTTTGACCATTTACATGTCATATCGGATATTTTTTCGACTACTTCCGGTTTTTGGATCATTGTCGGGATAGTTTTAACAAGTTGTTTGGTTACCTAACCTTCTGTACAAGAAGTTTCAGAAAAATCCATTCAGCTGTTTTCCAAAGGAAGAAAAATAGAAGAGCATTTTCAGTAATTTAAGGATTTTTCAACTTTTTTCCAAGATTGAGGCTCTTTTTGGACCACTTATATTATTTCAATGCTTTTATTTTTGGACTCACGCCATAGTCCACCGATAGGACTCTGAGTAAAAGAAGCTTAAGAAAAATTGTAGTTTTCGTTTTCGAGAAAATGGCGTCTTAAAATGCTCCAAAACGGAAAATACTAGATTTTCGGTGTACCATAATTTATTTTCTAGCCATCTAAATCGTATCATTCAGATGTCATATGATAGTCCATTAATGGGGATATCCAGCGATACTTTAGTTCTTTTGGTCTGCTAACATCTGATGGAGAAATCATGTTTTTCGCTAGAGCGCTATTTTTTAAAACCTTTTTTCTCCATTTTTTGCATACTTCCGGTATGGAGATTATTGTCGGGATAGTTTTAATAACCGGATTGGCTTATCAAATAGCCACAGGGCTATGTAATGATATATTACATTGTCTGATCAGATAAAATTCCACTGGGAAATCCTTTGTTCAATAGTGCCAAAAATGCAAAAATGTCAATATATCGAAAATTAAATTTGAATATTTCAATACATATTATACATCGTTAGAATCGTAATTACGTCAGCTATCTGAATATGTAACTTTTTTGTAATTTATTTTTTAAATAATAAAGAAATAGAGCATTTTCCAAAATTTCACGATTTTTCAACTTTTTTCGATTTTCAGTACGTTATTTTACCTATTCCAGAAATTTTAATGTCTTATTGGATGGATTCATGCACAAGACTACCGGAGGGACTCTCGATAGGGAAAGTTTAAAAAAAATCCTTGGAGCAGTTTTCGAGATACAGGCGTCCAAAAACGCTCCAAATCAGAAAATACCTGATTTTCAGCATGTCATATTTTGCTGCCCTCTCATAGGATCCGTGTGAAATTGGTATCATATGACAGTCGAATCCGCGGGCCACCCAACGATACCTTAATTTCTTTAATCCGTTGATATCGCGTGGAGAAATCACGTTTTTCCCCAAAACACCCATTTTTTGCGTTTTCTTCAAAATATCGGACAATTTTTCGACCACTTCCGGTTTAAGGATCCTTGTCGAAATAGCTTTATCAGTTGGACTTGGACTATAACTTCATGTTCCAGAAGTTTCAGAAACGTCGATTCGGCCGTAAAATGAAACTCGGGCTCACAAAATGGGCAGAAAATCGAAAAAATAAAGGGTGATAACTCTGAAAGAAAATTATATTACTGGAATCGGATTGCCTTCAGGTACCCAAAAATGTAGGTCAAATTTGAAAATTTTGAAAAATAACAAAAATTATCTCTTAAACAACATTTTTCATTTTTCGAACGCTAGAAGTCAGCGACGAAGTTTCGAAATTTCAAAATTTTCAACTGCTATCGTCCGAGAAAAGACTCAGGGTTTCTGAAAATGTCATTTGTATGAAAATTGGTACAGAATTGACGAAGCTACGGTCGTTTTTTAATTTTTATGCACCGCACGAAATTCGGCCACTTCCGGTCTGCGCAGAAGTTTCAAAAATACTTTTTCAAGTAGCCACAACATGGTTTCCGGATAGAAAATTGAACCCCAGATCGATATCTGTTTCCGATCATGGAGAAATAGGCTGCAGCGGAAAAAAATAATAACTAGAACTGCGATGCAGTAATGACGGGTTTCACCGGTGCCACTTTACCCTAAACATGTTACTTCCGGTACCAATGAAACCATTAAACAGGTTTCCACATAAGCATTGCACACATCAAATAAAATGGACGCCGAATCAACAAAATCCAGCAATATCAATTCATTTTATACATTTGTTACATGTAAGTGTACTGTACTTCCGGTGATAATGAAAATGTTCAATTAGTTTTATGAAATCAGAAATGACATAAGGCATCACATGGTGAAAATTTTATGTAAATCGAATAACAATTGCCACTTTTATAGACCAAAAAACTTGAAAAGTGACTTGTAGAAAATCGCCTATTTCTCTGCAACCGTACAAGTTAGAAACCATTTTCTGGTATCTGTATGATCGTATGGGTTCAATCTATTTGCTGATTGGAATCAAATATCATAATTTTAAAAACAATACAAATAAGACTCATTTGAATAAAATATCTGTTTTGAAGGCTAAAAATACAGTTTTTGCCAAAATGACGTTACTAACGGTGATAATGAAAATCTTAAATTACTTGTATGAAATCGTAAATGGCATTAGGTATCACACAGTGAAAATGTTATGAAAATCGAATAATAATTGACACTTTTGTGGACAAAAAACCTTGAAAAGTGACCTGTTGAAAATTGCCTATTTCTCCGCAACTGAACAAGTTAGAAACCATTTTGTGATATCTATATGATCGTATGGGTTCATTCTTTTAGTTGATTAGAATCAAATATCAAAATCTTAAACAAACACTAAATACGACTCATTTGAATAAATTATTTGTTTCGAAGGCTATAAATACAGTTTTTGCCCAAATTTCGTCATTTCCGGTGACATTGAAAATGTAAAATTGAGTTGAACTAGTCACAATTGACATTATGCATCAAATGGTGTCACTTTTATGAAAATCCAATAATAATTGACTCTTTTACAGGCACAATAGCGTAAAGAGTGACTCATGCAAAATTGACCATTTCTCGGCAACTGCGCATATTACAAATTAATTTTCACATACATTCTCTCCATATAGATTATTGCAACGAGTTTATGAAAGTTACGAAGTAATATTTTAAAATATGAAAACGCTGGATGGGTTGTAAATAGCTTAATTTTACACCTTTTTTCACCTTTTAATCGAAATAGCCCGAAAACGGAATCGAAATTAAAAAAACTGGGCACAACATTTCTTGTGCCTTTAAAGGGCGCACCCTTTCAGTTATACCAGATTTGAAAAAAATAATATTTGCTTTCGAAAAGTGGTACCTAACTGTCAAAATTTTAGTTTTTGGCAAAATTACGCCACTTCCTGTGCCGACAGATAACTCTATCGGGAACAAAAAAATTGGGAATTGAGACAACGGGGTATATGAACTTTGTTTTATACAAATCGAACAATAAATAATTAATCTAGGACTGAAAAACTGAATTAGCCAATGGCGGCCAAGGAATATTACTGAGACAAATTTTTTTAAGATTTTTGCTCAAGTCAGATGACTCGTTAATTTTGTGTAAAACACGACTAAAAAATATTCATAAATAAAAAAGTTTTTTGTAAAAATTTAAATTTTCGAAATTTGGCGCCTAATATCTGTGAAGATTTGCCGAAAATCAAAAATCAAAAGTAGCATAGCTATGTGCCCTGTGTCCGGCTATGCCAAAATGTATCGAAAGTTAAAATCCAATGATTATTGTTAAAATTTCTGCGATATTTCTAAAAACGATAGCTTCGGTGATTTCGGACATTTCGCATTGTCGCAGAGCGATCAAAATAGCTTTATCCTCTAAGTCACACCAATTTTTCCAGTAAAACCGAAGAAATCGTAACGATCCAACAAGGAGTTGCTGAGATCTAATCAAAAATAATTTGGAATAATAATAATAATAATAATAAGAAGAACTAGAACTGCGAAGCAGTAATGACGGGTTTCACCGGTGCCACGTTACCCTTGAACTTATGTCACTTCCGGTACCAATGAAACCGTTAAACAGGTTTCCACATAAGCATTGCACACATGAAATAAAATGGACGCAGAAACAACCAAATCCAGCAATCAATTCATTTGCTACATGTCAGTGATCCTGTCAAAATTACATTACTTCCGGTGATAATGAAAATGTTAAATTGGTTTATGAAATCAGAAATAGCATCATCACATGTTGAAAATTTTATGTAAATCCTATAATAATTGCCACCTTTATAGACCAAAAACCTTGAAAAATGACTTGTAGAAAATCGCCTATTTCTCTGCAACCGTACAAGTTAGAAACCATTTTGAGGTATCTGTATGATCGAATGAGTTCATTCTATTTGTTGATTGGAATCAAATATCATAATTTTAAAAACATTACAAATCTGATTCATTTGAATAAAATATCTGTTTTGAAGGCTAAAAATACAGTTTTTGCCAAAATGACGTTACTTCCGGTGATAATGAAAATCTTAAATTACTTGTATGATATCGTAAATGGCATTATGTATCACACAGTGAAAATTTCATGAAAATCGAATAATAATTGACACTTTTATTGACAAAAAAACCTTAAAAAGTGACCTGTTGAAAATTGCCTATTTCTCCGCAACTGAACAAGTTAGAAACCATTTTGTGATATCTATATGATCGTAAGGGTTCATTGTATTAGTTGATTTGAATCAAATATCAAAATTTTAAACAAATAACAAATATGACTCATTTGAATAAATTACTGGTTTCGAAGGCTATAAATACAATTTTTGCCCAAATTACGTCATTTCCGGTGATATTGAAAATGTTAAATTGGTTTGACCTAGTTAAAATTGACATTACACATCAAATGGTGTCACTTTTATGAAAATCGAATAATAATTGACTCTTTTACAGGCAAACTAGCGTAAAAAGTGACTCATGCAAAATTGCCCATTTCTCGGCAACTGCTCATATTACAAATTAATTTTCACATACATTCTCTCCGTATAGATTATTGCTACGAGTTTATGAAAGTTACGAAGTAATATTTTAAAATATGAAAACGCTGAATGGGTTGTAAATAGCTTAATTTTACACCTTTTTTCACCTTTTAATCGAAATAGCCCGAAAACGGAATCGAAATTAAAAAAAATGGTCCCAACATTTTGTGCGCCTTTAAAGGGCGCACAATTTCAGTTATACCAGATTTGAAAAAAATAATATTTGCTTTCGAAAAATGGTACCTAACTGTCAAAATTGTAGTTTTTTGTCAATTTACGCCACTTCCGGTGCCGACAGATAACACTATTGGTAACAAAAAAAATGACAATTGAGACAACGGGGCATATGAACTTTGTTTTATACAAATCGAACAATAAATAATTAATCTAGGACTGAAAAACTGAATTAGCCAATGGGGGCCAAGGAAAATTACCGAGACAAAAAATTTTCACATTTTTGCCCAAGTCAGAGGACTCGTTATATTTGTGTAAAACACGATTAAAAAATATTCATAAATAAAAAAGTTTTTTGTAAAAATTTAAATTTTCTAAATTTAGCGCCTAATATCTGCGAAGATTTGCCGAAAATCAAAAATCAAAAGTAGCGCAGCTATGTGCCCCGTCTCCGGCTATGCCAAAATGCATCGAAAGTTAAAATCCAATGATTATTGTTAAAATTACTGCAATATTTCTAAAAACGATAGCTTCGGTGATTTCGGACATTTCGCATTGTCGCAGAACGTTCAAAATAGCTTTATCCTCTAAGTCACACCCACTTTTCCGATAAAACCGAAGAAATCGTAACGATCCGACAATCAGTTGCTGAGATCTACTCAAAACAAAAGAAGAATAATAATAATAAGAATAATAATTTTAACAAAAACAATAGTGTTTCACACAAGCTACGCAGTGTGAAACCCTAATAATAATCTTAACAAAAACAATAGTGTTTCACAGAAGCTACGCAGTGTGAAACCCTAATAATAATTTTAGTAAAAACAATAGTCTTTCAGACAAAGTCTGAAAGCCTAATAATAATAACTAGACCTGCAAGCACCACTGAACCGGCTTTCAGGAATCAGACAGGAAGTATGTCATACAATAGCCCATTGATCGAGCTACCAAACGATACTTTAGATGTTTTGATCCGGTCACACCCGACGGTGAAATCCCGATTGTTCCAAGAGCACCGATTTTTTTACTGTCTTTTTTTTAAATATCGAATATTTTTTTGACTACTTCCTGTTTACGGATCATTATCGGGATAGATTCAACAAGTGATATGGGAACTTAATTTCCTGTACCACAAGTTTCAGAAAGATCCATTGGACAGTTTTACCTCCCGTATACCATTAGAAGCAGATTTACAGATATAACGATTTTTCGACTTCTTTTCAAAGATTGTGGCCCTTTTGGACCATTTATACTATATTGAGGCTTTTAAATTTGGATTCACACCATCGACCACCGTTAGGACTCTAAGTAACAGAAGTTTAAGAAAGGAAATAAGAGAAGTTTTCGAAATAAAAGCGTCTGAATAGGCTCCAAAAAGGAAAATAATAGATTTTCAGCGATCCATTATATATTGCTTAACCCGCGAATTTTTACCATTTAGATCTCATAAGATTGTCCATTGTTCGAACTATCCAATGACACTTTAGTTGTTTTGATTCGGTGAAATCTAGCGTAGTAATCACTTTTTTCGCAAGATCTCCATTTTTTTAATTTTTACGTTTTTTTTTCTCAAAATATTCGAAAATATTTCGACTACTTCCGTTTTTTGGATCATTGTCGGGATAGCTTTAACAAGTTGTTTGGTTACCTTACCTTCTGTACAAGAAGTTTCAGAAAAATCCATTCAGCTGTTTTCCAAAGAAAGAAAATTAGAAGATCATTTTTCTCAATATATCGGATATTTTTTCGACTACTTCCGGTTTTTGGAAAATTGTCGGGATAGTTTTAACAAGTTGTTTGGTTACCTGTCCTTCTGTACTAGAAGTTTTAGAAAAATCCATTTAGCTGTTTTCCAAAGAAAGAAAAATAGAAGAGCATTTTCAGTAATTTAAGGATTTTTCAACTTTTTTCCAAGATTGAGGCTCTTTTTGGACAACTTATGTTATTTCAATGCTTTTATTGTTGGACTCACGCCATAGCCCACCCATAGGACTCTGCGTGAAAAAAAGTTTCAGAAAAATCGGAGTTGTCGTTTTCGAGAAAAAGACGTCTAAAAAGGCTCCAAAATCGGAAAATACTAGATTTTCTGCGTACCATAATTTATTTTCTAACCATCGAAATCGTCGCATTGAGATGCCATATAATAGTCCATTAATGGGGCTATCCAAAGACACTTTACTTCTTTTGGTCCGGTAATATCTGACCGGGAAATCCAGCTTTTCGCAAGAGCGACAATTTTTTAACCTTTTTTTTTCATTTTTTGAATACTTCCGGTATGGAGATTATTGTCGGAATAGTTTCAGAAAAATCGGAGTTGTCGTTTTCGAGAAAAAGACGTCTAAAAAGGCTCCAAAATCGGAAAATACTAGATTTTCTGCGTACCATAATTTATTTTCTAACCATCGAAATCGTCGCATTGAGATGCCATATAATAGTCCATTAGTGGGGCTATCCAAAGACACTTTACTTCTTTTGGTCCGGTAATATCTGACCGGGAAATCCAGCTTTTCGCAAGAGCGACAATTTTTTAACCTTTTTTTTTCATTTTTTGAATACTTCCGGTATGGAGATTATTGTCGGAATAGTTTCAGAAAAATCGGAGTTGTCGTTTTCGAGAAAAAGACGTCTAAAAAGGCTCCAAAATCGGAAAATACTAGATTTTCGGCGTACCACAATTTATTTTCTAACCATCGAAATCGTCGCATTGAGATGCCATATAATAGTCCATTAATGGGGCTATCCAAAGACACTTTACTTCTTTTGGTCCGGTAATATCTGACCGGGAAATCCAGCTTTTCGCAAGAGCGACAATTTTTTAACCTTTTTTTTCATTTTTTGAATACTTCCGGTATGGAGATTATTGTCGGAATAGTTTTAATAACCAGTTTGGGCAATTAAATAGCGGCAGGGCTCTGTAATGATATATTACATTATCTGATCAGATAAAATGACCCTGAGAAATCCTATGTTCAAAGGTGCCAAAAATGCAAAAATGTCAAAATATCGAATATTAAATTTCAATAACTCAATACATATTATACATCGTTAGAATCGTAATTAGATCAGCTATCCGAATCTGTAATCTTTTTGTAAAAATTTGTTTAAATAATAAAGTAATAGAGCATTTTGCAAAATTTCACGATTTTTCGACTTTTTTCGATTTTCAGTCCCTTTTTTATCGTATTCCAGACATTTCAAAGTCTTATTGGATGGCATAATTCACAAGACTATCGAATGGACTCTCGATAGAGAAAGTTAAAAAAAAAGTTGCGGTTAAGATTTCGAGATACAGGCGTCCAAAAACGCCCCAAATCAGAAAATACTTGATTTTCAGCTTGTCATATTTTGCTGCTTGGTCATAGTATCCGTATAAATTGGGCATCATACGACAGTCCATTCCTCGGGCCACTGAACGAAAGCTTAATTCGTTTAATCCATTGATATTGGACGGAGAAATCGAGTTTTTGCCCAAAACACCCATTTTTTGATTTTTTTCCGAAATATCTATCATTATTTCGACTACTTCCGGTTTCCGGATCGTTGTTGAAATTGCTTTATGCAGCGGTCTGACTATATAGCTTTATGTTCCAGGACTTTCAGAAATATCGATTTATCCTTTCCAAAAAATATAAGGGTTGGGAAATGGGCAGAAAATTCGAAAAAAATCGAAAAATAAAGGGCGATAACTCGGAATTAAACTTATATTTCTGGAATCGGATGGTCTTCAGGTATCCATAAATGTAGGTGAAATTTGAAAATTTTGAAAAATAACAAAAATTGTCTTTTAAACAAAATTTTTCATTTTTCGAACGCTAGAAGTCGGCGACGAAGTTTCGAAATTTCAAAATTTTCAACTGCTATCGTCCGAGAAAAGACTCAGGGTTTCTGAAAATATCATTTGTATGAAAACAGGTACAGAATTGACGAAGCTACGGCCGTTTTTTAAGTTTTATGCACCGCACGAAATTCGGCCATTTCCGGTCGGCGCAGAAGTTTCAAAAATAGTTTATCAAGTAGCCACCACATGGTTTCCGATAGGAAATTAGGTCCCATATCGGTATCCGTTACAGGCACTGAGAAATAGGCTATGGCGAAAAAAAAAATAATAACTAGACCTGCAAGCAGCACTGAACCGGCTTTCAGGAATCAGACAGGAACTGTGTCATACAATAGCCCATTTATCGAGCTACCAAACGATACTCTAGATGTTTTGATCCGGTCACACCCGACGGTGAAATCCGGATTGTTGCAAGAGCACCGATTTTTTTACTGTCTTTTTTTTTAAAAATATCGAATATTTATTTGACTACTTCCTGTTTACGGATCATTATCGGGATAGATTTAACAAGTGGTATTGGCTCCATGTTTCCCTCTTCCTAATCAACTTGTGGTTAATTATTTTGCGAATATGTTATATTCAGGCTTCTCCTCAAATACACAATCACATCCAATGCATCGGTTCTAGCGCTGTTCAAAAGCTGTTCGGCTATCCGGATACCATTAATTCTTTTATGTTAAAAAATCTCTTAAAAGGTGCTCGGAAAATGCACGTACCTTCACAATCGCGTTTACCGATTACCTCTAACATATTGACTCATATTATTTGTGCTATTCCGAAAGTGATTTCCCTAAGAAATCATTGCATTTTGTTACGAGCAATTTTTGCGCTGGCGTTTGCAGGTTTCTTTCGATTAGGTGAATTGGTTTTCAAATCCGAATCATCAATTCCCAATATAATTCTAACTAAAAATGTACAGTTTTCCTTTGATCACAATAAGTTGGCCTTTGTCCGGATTGCCATGGAGAATTTTAAACATAAAACTACATCATCCCCAATGCATCTCTTTATTTCCTGTAAATGTCTTGAAACTACACACTTTCCGACTTGCGCTCCATATCTGCTGTTACAGTACATGAAAACTTTCCCCCATGCCTCTGGTCCTCTATTCCAGTTTGCTGATGCAGCATGCGTTACATATAATCTTGTTAATGTGTCGTTGCAAAAAATCTTGACGTTTATTGGTTTGCCAACTAACCAATACAAATTACATTCTTTTAGAATTGGCGCAGCAACAACAGCTTTTATTCAGGGCCATTCGGAAGAATCGATTCGGACTATGGGGCGCTGGAACAGTTCTGCATTTAAATCATACATTCGACTACCCGTTTTGTCCATATATATCTTCCAAATGGGTTGCCAACCATTTTTGTTCATATTTATTAATCTGGATCAGTGTAGACTGATATTAGGGGGGTTGGTTAGACATATGGTTATTTGCCTTTTACTCTCTTCATTTATCTTAGCTAGTTTTTGTAAATATAGATCTTCCAAACGGGTTGCCAACTATTTTTGTTCATATTTATTAATCTGGATCAGTGTAGACTGATATTGGGGGGGGGGGGGGTATATCTGGCCCTAAATACCACATAATAAAGACTCAGACAAGCACATGGTGTTTCAATGATGGCGGCTTTATTGCAACTGCATGTTCAAAGCAGACGTGTAACTAATGACAATAATGTAGACATGCGCGTGATGCAACACAGTGTAAATCGGGACCATACGTAAGGCACAACATATATTACACTTCCTCCCCCTTTAAATAAGTGTCAATATACAATTTAACTAAATTGATACATTATACTTTAAAGTTCCTTTGTTAGTATCATTTAGTGTTTACTTTAGACCTGAAAAATAAAAGAACACATTGAAAACTTTTAGCACAACATAGTCCTATAAAACACATCCAAACAATAAGTTCATAGATTCAGTTTCTGTGGACTACGTCTTGGTCTTGCAGAGCGTCTTGGTTCGGCTATTGCTGCATTAGGTTGTCGATGTTCAGCAACATTATCATTAGGTCGATTAATATCTGGAACAGGCCACATGTAATCATCAGTTCTATTACGTCTCGGAGCATCAGTTTTAGTTGTAACCATTTCTGGAATTTTACGATCGATCGCATGTGACGGTAACACATGATCAACATGATTTTACCATTAACTCTAACTAAAAAAGTTTGTAACCCGAGTTTTCTCGTAATCTTAGCAGGAATCCATTTAACTACTCCTTTGCGATTATTTTTAACGTAGACAAGTTGTCCTTCTTGAAACTCGCGATTTTTAACTTTAACATCTTGCGCTTTAATTTGACTTTCTTGTTTAGACTCAACCGTTTTATGCATGACTGGTTTTAACATACTAAATCCCGTTCTCAGTTGCCTCTTAAGAAACAGTTCGGCTGGAGCTACTCCTGTAACACTGTGTGGAGTAACTCTATAGATCAATAAAAAGTTATCTAACTTTCGTTGCAACGATTCCTTTGTATTAGTATTACTTTGAAGTACTTGCTTTAACAAGGACTGTTTCACTGTTTCCACAGAACGTTCGGCAGCACCATTTGATGCGGGATGGTACGGCGGTGTACATATGTGACGAATACCATTATATATCATAAACTGTTCGAACTCTGCACTTTTAAACTGCGGACGAAAACAGAGTACGTAATACTTCTATTGTTCTAGCAGAAGTTGTTGAAGGCATGTTAAAAACTTCTAACCATTTAGAATGACTATCAATGACTATCAAGTAATTCTGTTTCTGAAACTCGGCATGATCAATATGTAAACGCTGCCAAATATGGCTTGGCCATTTCCACGGTAACAACGGTGATGACGGAGGGCTTTTACGTACAGATAAACACACTTGACCATTTCCACGGTAACAACGGTGATGACGGAGGGCTTTTACGTACAGATAAACACACTTGACAACCGCGCACCTTTTTCTCTATATCGTTGTCAAGATTAGGCCACCATAAATAACTGCGTGCGAGAGATTTCATACGGCACATCCCAGGATGTACTTCGTGTAAATCATCTAAAAGTCTCTGCTGAAACTTGCCAGGGATTATAACACGCATACCCCACAGAATACAGTTCTGATCGGTACTGAGTTCATTTCTGCGAATGAAATAGGGCTTTCACTCAGTCTCTTCTATAAAACTAGGCCACCCAGTTTTAACATACTCTAAAACTTTACACAAGACTCTGTCCTTTCGTGTAGCCTCACTAATTTGATGACTATTTATCGGTAATTCATTTACATATGAAAAATAACTGACTCCGATGAATCGTCCTGAACAACCTCCAAAGGATTACACGAAAGTGCATCTGCATCACCGTGTTCAACAGATGATCTGTATACGATTTGATATTGATATGCTGATAAGATCAATGCCCATCTTTGTAAGCGCGCAGCTGCAAGAGTAGGTACAGCTGTATAAGGACCTAAAATAGTCGTAAGTGGTTTATGATCAGTCTCCAATATGAACGTCCGGCCATAAAGATATTGATGAAACTTTTTTATTCCATATATAATTGAAAGCGCTTCTTTCTCCAGCTGTGGATAGTTTCTTTCACTCAGATTCAAAGTTCTCGATGCAAAAGCAATCGGTTGCTCGTTGCCTTCTTTATCAACATGCGAAATAACACTACCTAACCCATATGATGACGCATTGCAAGCGATTTTAAGTGGTTTATTCATGTCATAATGAACTAATAACTTGGTATCTGTCAACTTCTGTTTACAAATCATAAAAGCTTTATCGCATTCCTTTGACCAGAAACAAGGAGTATCTTTCTGCAAAAGTTCATGCAAGGGGTTTAGCATGGTTGATAAGTTGGGTAGAAATTTCCCATAATAATTAATAAGTCCAAGAAATGACTTTAACTCTGAAACGTTTGTAGGCACTGGCGCATTATTAATCGCCTCAACTTTTTCCGCTAGTGGATGAAAACCATTACTATCCACTTTATAACCTAAATAGTTCACACTAGGTTTCATGAAAACACACTTAGAAAGTTTAAGTCTAACACCAAACTTTTCTAGTCTCTGAAGAACCATTTCAACACGACTTAAATGTTCTTCCATCGTAGGAGCACTAATTAAGATGTCATCTAATCTGCACATCACTCCTTCCATACCATGAAGTATTTGCTCTAATGTACGCACTCGACAGATCAAGTTTACTAAAAACCATTCCACCGGCTAGCGTCGCAAAGATGTCCTCTGCATTAGGTAATGGGTATTGCTGTACCTCAATACATTTATTCACAGTTACTTTATAGTCTCCGCAAATTCTTATCGAACGTTCAGGATTTGGGCACTACAACAATCGGCTTTGCCCACGGGCTATAATCGACTTTAGAAATTACACCACTACTTTCCAATCGATCCAGTTCCCTTTCCACCATCTCTTTAATCGCGTATGGTATTGGTCGCAGTTTATAAAATATCGGTGTCGCCGTGTCTTTCAGACGTATATTAGCCTTGTGAACTTTAATGACTCCAAAACCTTCCGCAAAAACCATAGGAAACTTCTTAATCCAAGGTTGAATATCAAACTCAGCTTGTACTCTAAAAATATTCAACCAATCCAGCTTCAGTTTTTGTAACCAGTTTCTTCCTATAAGTGCTGCCGGGTTAGCATCTTTAACTACGACAACTGGCAAAACAACTGTCTGATTTTTATACGTAACTGTAACTTCCAATTCACCCATCAAATTCAAAACTTCACCAGAGTATGTCTTTAAAACCACGCTTGAGGGTTTTAACACACAATTTGAAAAGTGTTCAAGATACAAGTTAGCTGGCATTACTGACAATGCTGCACCGGTGTCAACTTCCATCTCAACTTCAGTTTTATTCATCAAAACACGAACTTTGTAAGCAGCTCTCCTTCCCTCACCAAAGTAAACAGACCATAACCCAAATTCTTCAGCTGGTACATTATTTGTAGAAACTGACGTTTATTACACATTTTAGAAATACTTCCTCTTTCCTGGCACATGAAACATTTTTCATTTCTAAAAGGGCACTTAAAATGTTTATGGTTAGAATTTCCGCAACGAAAACATTTCACATCCGCTGACGTAGAATTCTTGCTCTGAAAATTTTGACGATTACCATTGTAATGTTTCTGACTTTTATTCTGATTACCGCTGTAACCACCTGTACTATAACCATAAGACTTTGATTTACTTGTATGTCCACCAAATTTTCCTCTATGTAACTTGTTTACACTGACGGCTGGTGATGTTGTCCCTTTAAGTTCCATTGAATCCTTCTCAGCTAATTCAATAGCCTGTGCAGTATCTGTTGCCATTCTCAACGTTAGACCTACTGTCGCCAACAATCTCTTCTGTATAACTCACACACTAGCCTATCACGAAGAGCTTGATTTAAAAAATCTCCAAAATCACAATTTTCTCAAAGCTACCATATAGTCAGCTACTGATTCGCCATCATTTTGGTCTCGACGATGAAATTTATATCGTTCTGCAATAACGGTGTTGGTGTGAAATGTCTCTTCAACGTATCAATCAAAACATCGTAAGTATGTGTACTGGGCAGAACCGGGGCTAATAAATTTTTCAACAAACCATATGTCTGTTGACCAACCACTGTCAAAAATATCGGCACCTTCTTTCCGTCTTCGACGTCGTTAGCAATAAAATACTGGCTCATACATTCTTCATAACAAACGAATGACTCCTTCACTTCGTCGAACTCAGAAATTTTAGCAATCTCTGCCATGGCTATGACAATCCCAAAAGATATTCCTAGAATATTCATAGGTAGGCTACCTTTCTTGTAATGTCTTCGATTCATTTTTATCCCACTTCGTCGCCAAATGTGGTATATCTGGCCCTATATACTACATAATAAAGACTCAGACAAGCACATGGTGTTTCAATGATGGCGGCTTTATTGCAACTGCATGTTCAAAGCAGACGTGCAACTAATGACAATAATGTAGACATGCGCGTGATGCAACACACTGTAAATCGGGACCATACGTAAGGCACAACATATATTACAGGGGGTTGATTGGATATATGGTTATTTGCCTTTCACCCTCTTCAATTATCTTAGCTAGTGCGTTAATTTTATACTCGATTAGTGTGTATGTCTTGATTTGTGTTAGCTCTTTAACTAATTAGATACTGTATTTTGCATGTATGGTACTGTATGTAATTCTTTTATTCTTGTCAATTGTGTTAAATTTATGTTCAGATATTGTGCTGATAAGATAAGAATTTTATTGTATCCCAATCTTTAGATATTTTATTGTGTATGTACTGACTTATACAGTATGGGCTGTGTAGGAAGGGCTTGGTTGGCTATATGGTTATTTGCCTTTTATTCTCCTCAATTATCTTAGCCAGTGTGTTAATTTTATGCTCGATTGTTGTGTAATAAGATAAGAATTTATTGCATCCCAACATCCATTGAGGACAACATGCAATACAAACATGTACATAGAATTAGACCAATATGCCAAATAATATATAGTATGTCATGATATGCAATTTATTTCAGCTATCATGCGGATGGTGTCTTTAGGTTTGGGCACGACATCACAATTTGTGACGTGTTTGGCCATTTATTTGTTAAATCTTAAGCCCAACCCACAGTTTTAAGACTGAAATATGATGTCATTTTGTATTATTAGTGTTTATATATGTAGTATTCTTTGTTAAATTTTGTTTTCATTGATATGCATATTTCAGTTGATTAGTCATAATAAATGACATTGTACACCATCCGTTCTTTTATTAGCTTGTTCTTCGCTCGGCTATTGGGGGATGGGGTTAGTTTTGAATGGAGACACAAATAAACATTATTGTCAATAATGATTTTTGTGTTACAGTCCTCGTCCAGGTTTGTTACACTTGATATAGTCCTCGTCTATTTCTTATACATTCCTGATTATGTAAATGAGCTTGGTTCCCGCGTTGTTTTTTCCTGCTCTTTCCATCACAACAGAATTGGCAGTGCCACAGACAGGACGTATTGTGTTTGATCCACGATATTTCCGTTGATAACTCTCCACCTCCCCTGCTCCACCTTGCACTTAATTCTTACAGTACAACTTGGTTAATATGGCTTTTGGCCTGTTTAATGTGCCATTTATTTGTGATATGTGTTTTCATTTGTATCACTATTATTAGTTTTTATACATATAGTATTGTTTGTTTACGAAACTTGTATTCATTGGCCATTTATTTGTTAAATCTTAAGCCCAACCCACAGTTTTAAGACTGAAATATGATGTCATTTTGTATTATTAGTGTTTATATATGTAGTATTCTTTGTTAAAGATTTGTTTTCATTGATATGCATATTTCAGTTGATTAGTCATAATAAATGACATTTTACACCATCCGTTCTTTTGTTAGCTTGTTCTTCACTCGGCTATTGGGGGATGGGGTTAGTTTTGAATGGAGACACAAAAAATATTTGGTAAAAAAGGTGTTCCTTATATGTCGAAGAATACAATAGAAATACAGAAAAGAAATCTCACAAAAAGAAATGAAAATTAACTCTGTATATAAATTTAAAACAACAAACAAGAAAACATTAATATTATAAAGGTACAAGCTATATATGTTGACTCCAAGAATTCAAAAACAGACACCAGATACCACCTGAATATTCAGATATGTCATCAGTTTTTACCATTCTACTGTGAAAGCGTCCATTTGTTTCTCATACGCAGACGGGAACACAAAAAATGGAACATTTCAAATGACTGCATAATTTACCTTGTTCATCCTAGATCTGGGACATAAGGCCACATGCGCTATATTTTACACATGTCAAGGACAGTAACTCAATAAATAGACAAATCTAATTCACGGGGAAATGAAAGGAAAAGGATGGTTAATTCATCTATTGTCATGTGTGCAATTTAAAGGACAAGTGGAAATTTCACCTACTATTCGTCAACTTCAAACTGTCAAGGGTTCATTTAAGTGTGAAACTCTTACAAATTGCATTTCTTTGGATGGTCAATGAATTAACCCATAACCAGTCTACATTATTTTGACGTCATAACGTCAAGTGGTCAGGCTAAATTATGGCTAATGTGAAATATTTTGTATGCCTATTTCAAAAGACTACATGTATGTTTTTTATAATGATATCTACATTTTAAAGCGCCACAGAGCAGCCAGACTGACTGAATGAATGTTCAGTGCTAAAGAAAACAATTATTATTGTTATTATTATTACCAACAGAACATCTGGTCTTGATCAGACAATGTTGGTTATATTCTAATTAGACTACCCACACCAGGAACCTGGGACATTCAGGTCTACAGTCCAGTAGAATATCATTCAAATTGAATTAATCTGAGATCTCATTGTAAATAGCACTGCTACCATGTTTCACTAAAATTTCTCTCCTTTTTGTGGTGTCCGCCTTTTCAAAATTCATTGGACAGTCTTTCATGCTTGAAACAGAAGGGTTGTATTCTCGATTGGGATTTATTTTATGTTCAACTTTCGATTTCTTAGAGCCAACAGCAAGATGGAGTTCTGGGTTTAGTAGATTAAAGCCACTGTTTACTATTACAAAGAGAAATTTGCCTACTGTTTTGATGTAATCTAGCACAGATTTGTTCTGTATTACGCCTTTCATGTGACAACAGTACAACTGCTTGCTTGTTTCCAACTATAAACACAAATTGCATCATAAATATAATCATTTTCTTTGAGCACTAGACATTTTCACCTTGTTTAATCTTTCCATCAGGCATGGAAAAATTATTTCTTTAAAAAATTTCAAGCCCTGATATGTCAGAATAAAAGAATACCAGCCGTTGCCAGGCAAGATATTTTGCAAGAGATGGACAGAGAGCAAGCTAAATAAAAGTGATTTCACGTAAAATCGGGCGCCATAATCCAGGAAGTAACGATCCGATACACGCAAGTATTGAAAGGAACTCAGATCTTTGGGATATAAACATATATTTTAAGTTTCATTGAAATTGGTTAAAAAATGGGACTCTACAAAGTCCACAGCCTATTTGTGTATGGGGAGTGGCCATTTTGTCAGACGGTTTCGGTCTGATTTTCATGAAATTCGAATTCAACTGTCATTATGGTATAGGCCTAATGGTGATCAATTGAAAGCCTTTTTTAGATTGGATAAAACTTGTGACCTCTAGAGGAACAACAAGCGAAAAACATGATTTTTCATACATTCAGGGGCGATAATCCAGGAAATTACGGTCCGACGTGCGTGAATATAGACAGGGACCGAGATCTTTTGGATAGAAACATATATTTAAGTTTCATAAATATCAGATACAAATTGTGGCCTCTAGGGGGGTCCAGAACCTTGGTATTACATACTTTTACACTATTTGCGTAAAAGGGGCGGCCATTTTGTTGAGAACTTTCGGTCCGATTTTCACGAAATTTGAACTCAAACATTATTAGGGTGTTACAATGATATATATTTTTATAATTGGATAGAAATTGTGACCTCTCAAGGATCCCCAATCTGAAATCACGATACAATCAGGGGCAACCAAGATCTTTGGGTTATGTTATAAACATACATTTCAAATTTCATCAAAATCCGATAAAAATTGTGACCTCTATAGAGGTTCCACAACCTTGGTATTACATATGAAATTTGAACTCACCAGTTATTATGGTACGTTATCGAACGGTTTTTTTAATTGGATAATAATGGTGACCTTTAGAGGGATCACAAGCTAAAAATATGATTTTTCGTACAACCAGGGGCCATAATCCAGGAAGGTACAGTCCAATATGTGCAAATATTGAATGGAACTGAGGTCTTTGGGTTATAAACATACATTTCAAGTTTCATCCAAATCAGATAAAAATTGTGACCTGTAGACTGTCCACAACCAGGAACCGATGCAAAGACAATATACGTCCACATAAAAACTTGATATACAATAATTAATAGAACACAATATCAAAAAAGCATTGTTTTATCAAACATTTCGTCAGTAAAAATACTAACTTCTTCAGGGATTAAGAACTAAATACAAAATGACTGGAAGTCAGTTATGACATAGGAAGTTATGAAATCATGGAATGATGACGTCATGGACTTAGATATATAACATGAGGTTAAAGTAAGGTAAATTATGCATGGTTATGAATGATTTTGAAACCCCCTGGATTTAACTCATTTAAATCATTACGCCAAACTGAATCAAGTCATCAAGACTTTCTGCTGTGTTCAGTTTTTTCAGATTTTTATCAGGAATTTTTTGTACTATTGATATAAATAGCAACTCAGTTAATTTCTTACAGTCAAAGAAAGTGATAAGTTAGATAAGTTGTAGCCATTTAACGAACAACTAATCTCCCATGATAATCTACCCTTTTGTAGGGTTAATCATGAGAACAATGAATTTATTATTATCAATAGTTATTAACTAATTGTTGATAGAAATGTAAATAATATTCAATCTTATTAAATTATGAATAATGTCACTGTTTGTTCAGTAAAATATTTTCTGCCGACCATGTCGTTCGGCTCAAACATGACCTTCACATTGAAGCATTGCACATGAACTCAATATGTTGTGAGAATTCTAAACAGCCAGTCTTAATCCGTAAAATTACAGAACCATGTTTTAGAAATTAAAATTTTACGCTCTTCTCATCAATATTTATATTGGAATATGTCTATGAATAGACAAACTCTCAGGCAGGAAAAGGATTATTCTTTACGTCCAACTCGGTATTAATGAATGAATGTAATGTGGTTGAATGGCACGTCAGCTCCAACCATGTTATATTACGTCGATCATATGGTGAATTTTTTCAAGACAAACTAAATGAATCACAATAATTATACATGAATAAAAACAAGTATAACAGTAAACATAATTGAAATTAAATAATGCAATATTTTAAGTATATTAATATTAAAAATATAGAAAAAACAAGAATATATTAAGAGGAACCTCGACCAAGACTTTGACATTTTGCAATTATAATTTTATATTTAAAAATATATTTGAAACATCTTCTGAATTAGGACGATTCTGTTTCTCGGATATTCCATAATGATTGGGTGGGACTGGGGATTCCAATGAAGTAATTTATCAATTATTCACCCCTCGTCGTCACCTAGGTTACTATCCTGCCTACTAGGGGATGGACTAAGATGAATAACCTGTGCATGGCCTCTGGGCTTGATGAGGGATATACTCAAGACAGAAAGTAACAAGCCAACAGTGAGGCTGATGCTGAAATCTCAAAATAAATAGTGACACATATTAATTAATAGCACATTTATTATTTTCAAAAGTATCAAGCAATCAAACTGATTATCAATTATACACTAAGTTTCATCACTCTCTATTAGATAGAATCAAAGTTATTTTGTCCCAAAGTATCGATCAATGAAATTGCTTACCTCTGCTTAGCTTTAGCTCGAAATGTTTATCATTGAACTCAGTCAAGACATTCACCTAATGAACATTTACAACAAGTTTAAACATTCTACCTCAATTAAAAGCAGAGTTGTTATGTTGTTATGTTCCAAAGTCTTGACCAATCAAATTACTTATCGCTCTTTAGCCTAAGCAGAAAATTCTCATCATCGAACTTAGTCAAGGTAAATGAATCTATACTTCAAGTTTCATCACTCTCACTTAATTAAAAACAAAGTTTTCGTGCCCCAAAGCATCAACCAATCAGATTTGCTTATCTCTGCTTACCCTAAGCAGAAAATGCTACTCCATCAAGGCATTGATCTAATAAACACCTACACTAAGTTGGAACGTTCTAGCTCAATTAGAAGGAGAGTTATTGTGTTCCAAAGTCTCGGCCAATCAAATTGTTTATCGCTCTGCTTACCCTGAGCAGAAAATGCTCATTATCGAACTTAGTAAAGGTATTGATGTAATGAAACTATACACCAAGTTTCATCACTCTCACTTAATTAGAACTAAAACTATCGTGTCCCAAAGCATCAACCAATCAAATTCCTTATCTCTGCTTACCCTAAGCAGAAAATTCTCATCTTCGAACTCCATCGAGGCATTCACCTAATAAACACCTACACCAAGTTTGAACATTCTAGCTCAATTAGAAGGAGAGTTATTGTGTCGTCCCAAAAAGTGTGACGGGCGGACGGACGGACAGGCAGACGAACCCATTTCAATAGTCCCCTACTTTCTAAGAAAGGCTGGGGACAAAAATACTACTCCAACCTGATTGACCCAAATCGACTCTCAAAGAAATGTTACTAGGACACAAAGGTTGTTATGCAGAGTGAAAAAATAACAAAGCAATGAAAATTGGAAAGACGTACATACCAGAGAGCTAAAACAACCAAAGCCGACTGATCAGATCAGAGTGGGCCATCTAGGTGAACCATAGGCTAAAGTAATGTGTTGCAGAGAAAGGGCTCGGAAGACAAATCCCTATTCAATCACAAGGATTCCACTTCCTCACAGTAAAAACGTCCCATTACAGGGATCCATTTAGTCGTCTTTTAAGACACACTGGATATACAAAGGGTATATTACATATCACCCCCTACACCCCAAGGGGGCAACTGGTATTAACATCCCACCATTATTAAGGCCATTTTATATCAGTCCCGCAATTGGTCTTAAAAGAGGGACTTCAGTGTACTTAATAGTTTTATTCTAAAACCAATATAAATCTACCGGTAGTTATAAAATGTTTTTGTTATTTATGGGCTGCCAAAGAAGGTGTGTTAGATTGATAAGTTACAACAATACAAACTAATACATCACCAATCATAATAACCTACAATTCTATAATAGATATACATCAAGGTTTAAACAAATATGAAATTTCTTAACAAAAATCCTGTTTTGAACATCAGTTATCTAACAAGAAAATCAATGACACTTCACTGTCAACCGGCATATGTCTTGGTCAACATTAACTGTGACCTGTGCTGGCAACATGAGTCGGAATGCGCAAGTCTAATAATGAACTACAGACAAACCAAATGAAAATATTGAATTTGATTGAAATTGAGATTTTCACAAAAATGAATCTATAAATATACTATCTATTGACCCAAAAGATCAAAATAGCAATAAAGCATTTTAAAACACCTTTATTTGCACATTCTGTAAGAGTACCATATTCTTAAATCTTTCTTTTTTCATAAAATTCTCAGCAGAAATTAGTTACTTTGTAACATTATTGTCTGCTACGAATGTTTGTGTTACGTATTCTCTCAGGTACTCCTTGCTCACGTGACTGTGACGTGGGCGCGCGCCTCGTTCTGGTTGTAATGGCTGATTAATAAAGTTATATTTACTTTTCTCAACGTCTCATTCTGGCTAAATCCCATTAATATAGAACTCTGGGGGCTAATGAAACATGGTGGCAAGTAATTAAGAACCTAGTAAAGAAGGTAAAATGACTTTATTATGCATAGACGTCAAATCTCTGCTGTTTTAAAGTGTTTATTTCTGACGTCACACATCAGGGTCATTCCATGTCAACTGGACCAATCGTGGGAACATGACCCCCTCCCAAAAAATTATAAAAAATATTTGTTATAGTATATGGCCTTAAACTAAGAAATCCAAAATTTTACCTATCTAGGTTGGAAAGTCACTATGTTATGGCCATTTGAAATTAGGGTACTAAAACAGATCATAAATCAGTAATTTTTTTCAGGTTTTCAGATGCTTTAAACTCACATCTTTAATAGGAGTAGGACCCTCTAACTTTGTAATCTAAGACAACTTTTGGTGAAGATTATGAATTTAGCATCACACTCATTATCCAATGCATACTGTTCGCGCCACCAGGTGGCAAAATGTGGAACAAATGAGCTATTCACTTTTATTTTCAGGATTTCCGAAGCCTCTGGCAAAATCACTATTGTATACATAAACTGCAAAATTGGCATACTTAATTTACAAAAGATTCTAAGACGATGGGATATATACTTTTCCAAATATTCAGTCTCGAAATTCAATGTACACTGAAAACGTACAAAATATACCCATTTTCACCTTCAATTTTGGCCATGTGGGACAGAGGTTATAATTCTGAAAAAGTTTGAGAATGAAACTTCAATTACCCTACTATAACATACATTAAAGTCCATCTTGTGTATTTGATGGCTTATATTTTTAATTGGCACTTGAAATCTGTTATCCAAATTGGTGACTTTTCACGTTGAGTTTAAAATAACTTCTAAATGACCTATACTCCTCAAACATGTCTATTTAGGGTGACTTTTTTGCGTAATATACAAATATGTAATCAATTTGGATGTACATTGTATTGTTTTAATTTCATTTTGCATCCAAAATGAACTATTCACTTTTATTTTCATAATTTCCACAACCTCTGGCAAAGTCACTATTGTAACATAAAATGCAAAATTGGCATAGTTAATGTCAGTTTGTCTTATATCAATTTACAAAAGATTCAAATTTAATGCGATATATACTTTTCCTAATATTCAGTCTCGAAATTCATTGCACACTGAAAACGTACACAATATACACATTTTCACCTTAAATTTTGGCCATGTGGAACAGAGGTTAAAATTCTGAAAAAAATTGATAATAAAACTTCAAATACCCTACTATAACATACATTAAAGTCCATCTTGTGAATTTGATGGTTTATATTTTTAATTGGCACAATAAATCTGTGCGGTGATGAAGTTTTAATGGCTGTTATCCAAATTATTGACTTTTCACGTTGATTTTAAAATAACTTCTAAATGACCTATACTCCCCAAACATGATTATTTAAAGTGATGTTTTACGTAGATTAAAAATATGTAATCATTTTGGATGTACATTGTATTGTTCTAATTTTATTTTGTCTCCAAAATGAGAACAAAATGGTTAATACGCTTCACGAATTAGAGTAATGGGTTTTGATGATCAGATTGAAAGTATTTCTGAAAGACTTAGACCCCTCATATTTGTCATTTTAGATCAACTTTTAACATAGAATAAGAAAAAAGACTCTTTTGGGATCCAGGGAGTATCGGTCATTTTAGTTTTGCTTTAAAACAGGTGAAAACGTGTTTTGTCTAATTAGAAAGTTGAAGTACGGCCTTTTGTAGTTTCACTATCTCTAGACGCATCAGATTAAAATTACTTCTGAAAGACTTAGGCTCCTCATATTTGACATTTAAGAGCAACGTATATTGTAGAATAAGAATATAGACGCATTTGGCTACAGGGAGTATCGTTTCAATTTAAATTTGATTTCCAACACAGGGGAAAACTTGTTTTGTCTGCTTAGAAAGTTGAAGTACATGTAAAGTGTTGTTACATTATCACTGAACACTTGAAAACTACAGGCCGCAATTCTTAACGTATGGTCTTGAAACTATGTATACTAGTTTTTCCTTATACCCTAAGGATGTTCCCTATTGTTTTTGGTGCGCGCCAGACCCCAGGGCAGAGAGCCATGCTCAATTTTTGCATGTGTCAGTTTGTCGCCTACAAGCCAAGATTCTTAATGGATTGTCTTGAAATTGTGCATACTTATTCCTTATACCCTAAGAATGATCGCTATTGTTTTTTGTGTGACCAATAACACTAAAATCTGGCGTTGCTGTGCCCCTGGGGGTCGGCCGGGCATACACCAAAAATCATAACAGTCATCCTTTGGGTATAAGGGATATATATGAATAGTTTTCAAGACAATCCATTAAGAATTGCGACCTGTGGGGCAAAAAAACACACAGACACACAAAGAAAAAATGGGTGTGGCTCTGACCCGGGCTGGGCAAGCACCAAAAACAATAGGAAACATCCTTAGGGTATAAGGAATAAGTATGCAGTTTCAAGACCATACGTTAAGAATTGCGGCCTGTAGTTTTCAAGTGTTCAGTGATAATGTAACAACACTGTACATGTACTTCAACTTTCTAAGCAGACAAAACAAGTTTTCCCCTGTGTTGGAAATCAAATTTAAATTGAAACGATACTCCCTGTAGCCAAATGCGTCTATATTCTTATTCTACAATATATACGTTGCTCTTAAATGTCAAATATGAGGAGCCTAAGTCTTTCAGAAGTAATTTTAATCTGATTGTCAAAGCCCTATATTACAATTTAGGAAGCGGAACAACAATTTTTTTCTAATTTGGGAGGCAAAATAAATTTAGAATGGTATAAAGTAGATGCAAAATTATTACATATTCGTGATCAAGGCAATAAGGTACTATAAATAGACACGTTTGAGGGGTATAGGTCATTTAGAAGTTATTTTAAAATTAACGTGAAACGTCAACAATTTTGATAATAGGTATTAAAACTCCATCACCGCACAGATTTCATGTGCGAATTAAAAATATTAGACCCCAAATACACAAGATGGACTTTAATGTGTGTTATAATAGGTAAATGAAGTTTCATTTTCAATCAGTTTCAAAATTTTAACCTCTGTCCCACATGGCCAAAATTGAAGGAGAAAATGGGTAAATTTTGTAAATTTTCCGTGTGAATGAATTTTGATGCTGAATATTTTGAAAAGTATCTATTCAATCGACTCAGAATCTTTTGTAAATTGATAAAATACCAACTGACATTAACTGTGCCAATTTTGGAGGTTATGTATACAACAGTGACTTTGCCAGAGGCTGTGGAAATCGTGAAAAAAAAGTGAATAGTTCATTTGTTCCGCATTTTGCCACCTGGTGGCCCAAAAAGTTTGAATAGCACATTAAGTGTGATGCTAAATTCGTAATCTACACCAAAAGTTGTCTTAGATTACAAAGTTAGAGAGTTGTACTCCAATTACAAATTTGAGTTTAAAGCAATTGAAAATCCGAGAAAAACTTTTTAATCTATAGTCCGTTTCAGTACCCTAATTTCAAATGGCCATATCTCCGTGAGTTTTTTATCTAGAGCGGTAAAATTTTTGGATTTGTTAGGTTAAGACTATATAGTATAACATATATTTTTTATAATTTTTTGGGAAGGGGTCATGTTCCCACAACTTTCCGAAATTTGGTCCAGTTGACATGGAATGACCCATCAGTCTACTGTCTGTCGATGTGTTGTAAAGAATACAAGTACATCTCTGTCTGTTTATTACTTGTCTGAAGTGATAATGGCTGACAACAACGCTGCTCAAGTAAATCCTAGACAAAACAATCAGGATCCTGTTCTGAATATTAGGGGAAACGACGCTGTTGCTGAACAACGTTATCCAGTTGTAAATGTTCCTCCGCCATCTCCACTGTTTCTGGGAGATAACCCTGTAGAAAATTGGAAGTTGTACAAACAAACCTGGTCTAATTACTCGATTGTTTCTGGTCTACAACAACAGAATGAAGATTATAGAAAGGCACTTTTTCTATACAACCTTGGAAAGGAAGCTCTTATAATATATAATTAGTTTGTATATGAACCTGATGAAAATAGAAATAGCCTTGAAGTCATTCAAAATAAATGGAAATCAATAAATTGTCCAAAGCATCCCACCTCTGCCACCATGTTTCATTAGCCCCCAGAGTTCTATATTAATGGGACTTAGCCAGAATGAGACGTTGAGAAAAGTAAATATAACTTTATTAATCAGCCATTACAACCAGAACGAGGCGCGCCCCCACGTCACAGTCACGTGAGCAAGGAGTACCTGAGAGAATAAATTGTCCAAAGCATCCAAACAACAACGGAGTTATAAGAAACCTATTTCTAAATACAAAGAAACTACCTCAACTACTCGTAGTTCAAATTCAAAATCAAAGGAAAAAGAACTATACTGCAAGTTTTGTGGTAGATTTCATGTGATGAGAAAAGAAACTTGTCCTGTCTGGGGCCAGGTCTGTAAGATCTGCAACAAAGCTAATCATTTCGCTGTGAAATGCCCCTCATCTAAAGTTCATGGTGTAGAACAATCTGAAGAATTATTTACAATAACTGAATCTGTATACACTGTAAATAATAAACAAATTCTGCTGAGGATGAAACTTGGAGATAAAACTGTGAAATTCCAGGTAGACTTTGGTGCTACGGTTAACGTAATACCAAAAAAGTATATATCGGAGTACCCAATTACTCACTGTTCCACTATGCTGAAAATGTGGAATGGAACTGAACTCAAACCTGTTGGCAAATGCTGTGTTCAACTGACAAATCTGAAAACAAAACAGAGGTTTTATGTTGACTTCATTGTTGTTGCTGAACAACTGACCCCTCTGTTGGGTAAGAATACTTCTGAGGAACTGGGTTTAATAACTGTAAATTATGACCAGTTCAACCCCGTTCATGCTGTTATGCGTGGAGCAATGGTGGATCCTTTTACTGAGTACACTGATGTCTTTAAAGAAGGCAAGATAGGAACTTTTCCCGGTAAAGTTCATTTTGAAACTGATGAAACTGTTAGACCTGATGTCTTACCACCTAATAGAATACCTATAGCTTTACAACCTAAAGTTAAAGAGAAACTTAACGAACTGATTAAATCTGGTGTACTGGCTATTCAAGAAGGACCTACTGTATGGAATAGTAGAATGTTGGTAGCAACCAAAAAATCGGGGTCGCTTAGGATATGCTTAGATCCTCGTCCTCTGAATAAGGCACTGATTAGAGAGAGATGTCAACTACCTGTTCTGGATGATGTCTTACCTCAACTGTCTGGACTTTCTGGAGAAACTGCTCGTGTTTTCTCAAAGTTTGATTTAGCTAATGGATATTGGCACTGTGTTTTGGACGATGAGTCGAGTCTACTTACAACTTTCCAAGCACAATTTGGACGTTACAGATTTTTAAGGTTACCATTTTGAACCAATGTCAGTTCTGAGATCTTTCAAAAACGTCTAAACACTGCTCTCGCTGGTCTTGATGGCATACTTTCAATTGCTGATGATATTGTTGTGTACGGCCAAGGTGATTCTGATGAATCTGCACTTGCTGATCATGATAAAAAGTTAATTCAACTACTGGATAGATGTCAAAAACTTCAGATTCAACTGAATAAAGATAAATGTGTGCTTCAACAACCCGCAATAACATATCTTGGTCATGTTATTTCAGCAAAGGGATTAAAAGTCGATCCTGAAAAAGTTAAAGCTGTTGCTGAAATGCCAAAGCCTAAAACTGTGGAAGAAGTGAGGCGATACTGTGGTTTTATAAATTATTTGGCAAGATTTTTACCAAAGCTGTCTGAGATAATTGAACCAATTCATAAACTAATACATATTGATAATCCTTGGAGCTGGACTGCTGATGAAGAAATTAAAGCAACTTGTAACAACTGCTCCTATCTTGTGTTACTACAACCCTGCTGATGAACTAGTCATTCAATGTGATGCTAGTCTACACGGTCTTGGAAGTGTACTCTTACAACATGGAAAACCTATAGTTTATGCTAGTCGTTCTTTGACAGAAACTGAAGTCAAATATGCCCAAATAGAGAAAGAGATGCTCGCTATAGTATACTCACTCGAGAAGTTTCACCAATATACATTTGGCAGATTAACCAGTGTTATTTCTGATCATAAGCCACTGGAGTCGATTATGAAGAAGCCAATGTCTTTAGTTCCTCGTCAACTACAAGGCATGTTGCTTCGTGCTGCTGCTTATGACATAGAAGTTGAATATCAGAAAGGTTCAGAAATGCACATAGCTGATCTCCTCTCTCGTGCATTTCTAAAGGTTACGGAAACTAATCAATCTAGTTTCGAATCTGTCAATTTATTGGAACTACTACTAATGCGCTCAGAAAAATTGGACAAAATTATAGCTGCTACTAAGGTAGATCCTGTTCTTCGAACGCTATACGATTTTATTCAAACTGGTTGGCCAAATGACAAATCAAACTTACCTGGTGAACTGTCGCCTTATTTTAGTTATAAAGAGCCTCGCCCATTTTTTGTATTTGTTTGTTTGTCGTCTACAGGCCACATTTCTTAACGTATCATCTTGAAACTATGCATAATTATTCTTTGTACCCTAAGGAACATCCTTATCGTTTGGGGTGCATGCCCGACCCCCAGGGGCAGAGCCACGCCCATTTTCTTTTCTTTGTATGTCTGTGTGTCGCCTATAGGCCATAATTCTTAATCAATCGTCTTGAAAATTGCTTATACCCTAAGTATGATCCCTATTGTTTTTGGTGCATGCCCGACCCCCAGGGGCAGAGCCATGCCCATTCCTTATATTTATTTATTTGTTTGTCATCTACAGACCGCATTTCTTAATGTATCATCTTGAAACATACTTATTCTTTGTACCCTAAGGAACATCCCTATCGTTTGGGGTGCATGCCTGACCCCCAGGGGCAGAGCCACGCCCATTTTCTTTTCTTTTTATGTCTGTGTGTCGCCTAATGCCACAATTCTTAATCAATCGTCTTGAAAATTTTTCATATGAATTGCTTATACCCCAAGTATGATCCCTATTGTTTTTGGTGAATACCCAACCCCCAGGGGCAGAGCTATGCCCATTTTCTTTTTTTATGTCTGTGTGTCACTTGCAGACCTCATTTCTTAATCGATCATCTTGAAAACTTTTTTATACTTATTCCTTATAGCCTATGGCTACTTTTTTATACTTATTCCTTAATCCTAAGGCTGACCTCTTATTATTTTTGGTGCATGCTCGACCCCTTGGGACAGAGCCACGCCTAATGTTTGTGTGTCTTGTGTTTTGCCTACAGGCCGCAATTCTTAACAGATCCTTTTGAAACTTTGCATACCTATTCGAAACGTCATGCTTTTAGAATAAAGACATCGATTGTTTTAAAATAAAAATTGTGTTCTGTTAATGTGAACGAAATGTTAAACTGATAGCAGTCCTACAACCCAGTTTTATTTCACAGACCCTCAATGCAAACTGGACCATATCAATCAAAACAGGAATGTGGACGTATATTGCTGTGTTAGCGATGCTCTTGTTCAAGATATGGTATACCTACTGAGTTAATTTCTGATAATGGACCACAATTTTCGTCGTTTGAATTTGCTCATTTTGCTCAAATTTGGGATTTTAAACAAACCACAAGTAGTCCATATAATAGTCAGTCAAATGGTAAGGCTGAAAGTTCGGTTAAAACTGCAAAAATATCTTTTACGTAAAGCTAAAGACTCATTCTGACCAATAGTTAGCTTTGTTAGATTTTAGGAACACACCTACACAAAGTATGTCTAGTAGTCCTGCTCAAAGACTTATGAATCGTCGAACTAGAACTCTACTACCTACGAAACCATCTCTTCTGGATCCTCGAGCTGTAGATTTTGCTTCTGAACAAGCCGAGCTACAACGTCAAAAAGACAATCATTTTATTACAATCATGCTGCTAAAGATTTACCCTTCTTGCATCCAGGTGACACTGTTCGCATTAAACCTTTTAGGTTAGGTGTTAAAATTTGGAAAAAAGGGGAGGTAATACGAAAACTGAATAAACGCTCATATCTCATTAAAACTGATGAAGGTACATATCGTAGGAATCAACGTTTTCTGTTTAAAACTTCTGAAGAATCTGATAGTCGTCATGATGATGTAGTCTGTCTGAATCCTACAAAACCTATAGAAAACAAGATGACTAGTCATCAACATCCCGCGCCCTTGCACTTGTTTGGAAGAATTAAGGAAAAGTAACTTGTTTATGCTATTGGTAATCAATATAAAAATTTATCAGATTTCGCAAACAGTGTCACAGGTCCTAATATTGTGGCAATGTTTAGTAGATATTGCTCTCTATTTCTGAAAACTAATGACTGATTGCTATTTACTAGAAGATTTGAGATAATTTATGACATAAAGCTCTGGTTTTAAAAATTAGACATGACTACATAGAAATTAGAGATATTTTGCAATTGGAGGGAACTGGAGCTTTAGACAAATCTCATATTCCGACGCATGGAATATCAATTCACAGAAATTCATACTCTGATCACAGTAGTTCGATAAGGCAGGGTCGCTACTCCCTGTAAGGTTTGCACAACAACCTTTGCCTACCTCAATCAGCTGCTGTATGTTAAACAATAAACTTATACATCAGAAAATAAAATAATATAATAGGTTAATGTTTGTACAAAGTTTCAAAAAGATTTCTTGAACACATTATAAAATATGCTCCAGAAACAAAATCAGGACGGAAGGCTGGATTTCAGAAAAAAAAATAATGGGTAAAATTATTTTAAAGGTATCTTGAACAGCCAAATGTGTTTCCATGGAAACACATAAAATTATCAAATCTGAGAAATTCAAAATAAGTGCCAAGAAGATATCTTGAACGATTTATGAGATATGCTCCGGAAACAAAATTGTACACCAAAAACTAAGTCAAATTTGTTTCCATGGAAACACAAAAAATATCAATCCCAGAAATTCCTAAATAGCAAAAGGCACAACTATTGTAATAGGTTGATGTGTGTACAAAATTTCAGAAAGATATCTTGAACGGTTTATGAGATGTGCTCCGGAAACAAAATTGTACACCAAAAACTAAGTCAAATTTGTTTCCATGGAAACACACAAAATATCAGTCCTAGAAATTCCTAAATAGCAAAAGGCACAACTACTGTAATTGGTAGATGTCTGTACAAAGTTTCAAAAAGATATCTTGAATGGTTTATGAGATATGTTCCGGAAACAAAATTATACACCAAAAACTAAGTCAAATTTGTTTCCATGGAAACACAAAAAATATAAATCCCAGAAATTCCTAAATAGCAAAAGGCACAACTACTGTAATAGGTTGATGTGTGTGCAAAGTTTCAGGAAGATATCTTGAACAGTTTATAAGCTATGCTCCGGAAACAAAATTGTACACCAAAAACTAAGTCATTTTTGTTTCCATGGAAACACAAAAAATAAAATGTCAGAAATTCCTAAATAGCAAACGGCACAACTACTGTAATAGGTTGATGTGTGTGCAAAGTTTCAGAAAGATACCTTGAACGGTTTATGAGATATGCTCCGGAAACAAAATTATACACCAAAAACTAAGTCAAATTTGTTTCCATGGAAACACAAAAAATATAAATCCCAGAAATTCCTTAATAGCAAAAGGCACAACTACTGTAATAGGTTGATGTGAGTGCAAAGTTTCAGAAAGATATCTTGAACAGTTTATGAGATATGCTCCGGAAACAAAATTGTACACCAAAAACTAAGTCATTTTTGTTTCCATGGAAACACAAAAAAATATAAATCCCAGAAATTCCTAAATAGCAAAAGGCACAACTACTGTAATAGGTTGATATGTGTGCAAAGTTTCAGAAAGATAACTTAAACGGTTAATGAGATATGCTTGAACGGTTAATGAGATATGCTCCGGAAACGAAATCGGACGGACGGACGAACCCCATTTCAATATCCCTCCCTAACTTCGTTCGGCGCGGGATAATGAACCTGCTGCTGTGAATTACCCTGAAATACAACCTGCAATATTACCAAGAAACAGATCTGTAACTCGTTTTGGTCGTCAAATAAAAACTCTGAGTTACTTGAAAGACTTTATTACTCAATAACTGTTTCTTGTGAAATTATTATTTTTGACACATAAGACTGTGTTTTAATGTTTTGTTTCTTGAATAGTGTGAATAGGTATTTGAGTTAATATAGGAATATGCTCTTTCTGAAAACAGAAAGGATGTAACATTATTGTCTGCTACGAATGTTTGTGTTACGTACTCCTGTGTTACGTGACTGTGACGTGGGGGCGCGCCTCGTTCTGGTTGTAATGGCTGATTAATAAAGTTATATTTACTTTTCTCAACGTCTCATTCTGACTAAGTCCCATTAATATAGAACTCTGGGGGCTAATGAAACATATTTATCATTGCACAAAGCTGGAAGGCCGGTCAACCTTCAAACGGCACTATGGCCTACTCTTATATCGAATTCCAACTGTCAAGGGATCATTTACATGCATGCCAATGTGTACACGGGACCTGGGTTTTTCGTCCCATTTAAACAAATAGGCAGCTGTCCTTGTCAGGCCCTCCGTCCTGCACCAATGACAAGGGGGAACCATGCCAGACAATCTGGATGAACTTTCTCAGCCAATGCAGGGATCGAAAACCCGACCTCCAGGCTAGCGAGCCAGCGTCTTACCCACTTAGCCACCGTGACCCCCAAAAGCGTTTTTTAAATCGGATAAAAACTGTTACCTCTAGAGGGACTACAAGCTAAAAATGCGATTTTTCGTACAATAAAGTTACGATCCGATATGCGTGAATATCAACAGGAACCAAAATCTTTGGGTTATAAACATGTAATTCAAGTTTCATCAAAATCCGATTAAAATTGTGTCCTCTAGAGGGTCCACAACCTTGATATACCATATATTTACACTATTTGTGAACAAGGGGCAGCCATTTTGTCTGGCAGTTTTGGTTCAATTTTACATTCAACCATCATTACATTGTAACAGTGATATATTCAAACGTTTTTTTAAATCTGATAAAAATTGTTACCTCTAGAGGGACCACAAGTTTTTTCGTACAATCAAGGGCCATAATTCAGGAAATTAACGATTCGATATGCGCAAATATAGAAAGGAACTAAGATCTTTGTGTTATAAACATGCACTTCAAGTTTCATCAAAATGAGATGAAAATTGTGACCTTCAGAGTGTCCACAAGCTACAAACGTGATTTTTCGTACAATCAAGGGCCATAATCCATGAAATCTCGATCCGATACATGCCAATATCGAAAGGAACCGAACCGAGATCCTTTGGAGATAAACCTAAATCTCAAGTTTCATCAAAATCGGATAACAATATTGTAACCTGTAGAGTGTCCAAAAACAAATTGGACAGACAGACAGGGGCGACGATAATATACATCCACATGAAAATGTGGACGTATAAATATGTTATCAAATGATGAACAAAACCTAAAAGGTTTTTAAATCTTGAAAGACTTGATCAGGATCTAAACTTACATCTCCTTATGAAGAATTATCATAATGTATTATAATGTGTCATAATATGCCATACCTAAATTAGGTTGTCTTTTTATACTTGGTAATTTTTCTGTTCGATGTGAACTTGGAAGAAAATCCATGAATGATGTAGAAGATTCAGAATCAAACATATGTCGTGGTGGCATTCTCCTCAAAGAGGCCGGTGCAGAAGCTGAAACTGAAAAAAAAAAGAATTCTAACAAAACATGGAAACAAAATCACAGGATTTCTGATTATTTCTGTTCAAAGGTTAATCTGCGCGAGTTAGCCGTTGCCTTCAAAAGGCACTGAGTTTGATTTTCAATGATCTGCCGATGATCTGCAAGAGCTAAAACTGTCTATTGCAGGTCTTTCTTTAGGCCTAAAATGTTATCTAAATTATTAATTAGACATTAATTAACCTATCCAGACCATAATCAACTCTAGATGGTTATGTTAGCCTGCGATCTTTAGTGGATTATGGGCCGATTTACTGCATAACTCTCCTTCTCAATTTAACGATTAAATGGATAATCGAGACTATGCTGTTTATCGTATTGACTTTAGTAATGATGATCGAGGCTAGGCAGAAATTTCAACCGCTTAGTTCTCGGTTCATAGTGGATCAATTTGAATGAAATTTTCAGCAAATTGCCTTTACATTATCTAGTTTTTAACTATTAGTGAGAACTCCCAACTCGTTATCGAATCTCCCATAATGTATCTTTAACTATTTAGAAATTTGCTGATATTTACAACTTATTATAATGTGGCGAACGTTTTGATGTGAGTTATATAGAAGTTTTACTGTTCTGCGTAATTATGACTATGAGTATGTTTACATTTGACCGGTCGGCCGTAGGCCTACTGTCAAACTTTTTCAACATGGCCACCATCGATGGAACTGATTTGAACATTTCATAGTTGTACCCAAGATATTTGTACCAGAGATCTTATTAATTTCTCTTTTGAGCTAGCTAGTGCTTAGTTAGGTCAATATGCACCATATGAGTATAATATTATTATTAGAATAGATCTTAAATTATTTAACTATTTATAATAACGGCGATATTATCGGTCAACAATTGAATTGTCAATAATTTAATAATAGACATAGGCCTATAGCCCCTATGGTACTTAGATCTAATAGGCCTAGTTTGGATGATTTCAACATGAATAGATCTTCTTTCTGTATTAAAACTGTTGACCATGATTCTCTGAAAGACTCTGAAATATCCTTCAACGCCTCTATTTTTAAGTTTATTAAATCAGATGAATTGCATAGTGATTGTGATTCCGATGCTCTGTTGAGTAGCCCTTATCTATATCAACCGTTATCAACAACTCTTGTCAACTCTATCTATAGTGTATACAATATATGGCTATACTGAATATTCCACATCCATTGTTATTCAGTTCCACTGAGTGAACTCTTATAAAAAATTTATCTCATCGTGTGCCAGTTCTCACATACTGTTTAAAAATAATTAAGATACCGGTAGTGGAAAAGGCAGCATCATGTTCATATTCCAAGAAACCGACAGTTAATTACCTTCTACAACCAGTACAATAAGCTACACATTCAAGGAAGGGGCAGTTCAACATGGGTTGATACTAATATTTTTCAATTTCAACCATACTGTAAACTTAATAATACCAATAATATTTGTGCTCTTGGTGATAGCCTACCTTCCGTATTGTCACTTTCAAATGTCCAACAACTTGTTACAAGTACGCCGTTAAAGGAAAACAAGTCTCTAAATTGCACAACGTTCCTCAAGCGCCAATTACGAATCCAGTCACAACAAATGAAAAATTGTCATCAAATATACATGTACTTGAACAAAACAATTCCAACACCCTTTCCACAATTATTAATCAGATTACAGAACTATCGGATAAAGTTAATTTTCTTATATCAGCCCAAAATAAACTTCTTATAAATTCATCTTCAACAAAATTAATTTGTGATAAATCAACTAGTACCTGTAATTCAGCTATAGATAAGTCTACTAGCATAGTCAATCAACAACGCAGCTACTAATAGACACATCCATACACTTTAAATGACCATGCGCAAAGTACTAAAGACTTTAATTATCTCATTTTAAATGCAAAATTGTAATTAGTTAGTGTTTTTTGTTTTCAATACTGTAGTGTCTGATATAAGGTTACTTATTAATCACGTGATCACTATTTCAATTGTTGTACCCCTCTATTGTTAATTAGAGTTGCGGGTATACAAGAGATGAATAAAACGTGTTTGATTAGATTCGTATGTGTATATTTTAATCTGAGTTAAATCCGATGCAATCCTTGAGATATATGACCGGGGAGATATAAAAATTGGTGACGCGGTAAATTTTCACGGAAAAGAAGAAGTATGGCAGGCTATATTCCTACAGAAATTGGTGGAATTCCAAATTTTCATTGTTCGGGGGATCCAACGTCCGTGGGGACAAGATGGCCCAAGTGGAAGCGTGCTTTTGAACTTTTTATTGATGGGAAAGGAATTCGTAGCAATGCACAGAAGAAATCGTTATTATTGCACTGTGGTGGTATACAGATGCAAGACATTTTTTTCACCTTTGATGTTCCCGAACCAGGAGAAGACGACAACGTATGCGTCGTGGCTTTGAGATTATTGGATGGCTATTTTGCTCCACAAATAAACACGCCGTATGAAAGACACTTGTTTAGGAAACTTTATCAATTTCCTAACGAAACCGTGGACCAATTTGTAACTCGATTACGTTTGCGCGACGACGCCTGTGGCTTTGCCCATGTTGAAGAAGAAATTTGGAATCAAGTTATTCAAATGTGCACGTCGCACGATTTGCGGAGGAAATGTTTGGAACGAGGGCAAGGCTTATGTTTGACTGACCTACAAACACTTGCCAGAACAATGGAAGCAACACAGAGACAAGTGGAAAATTTTGATAAACCTGCAAATGGCGGAAAGACCGAAATAAATCGAATTTTGTATGGATCTAGAGGGAATTTTGGAAGACGTCCACTTGAATCGAACTATAGACTGAATAATTTTGAAATGAAGTGTTACAGATGCGATAATATGGGACACAAACAGAGTGATGGAACATGTGCAGCGATACACCTTATAGGACCTAAGTCCGTAACTCAAAATCCTCGACATCGAAAACACAAATTATTGGTCAATTTAAATCAACATTGATGATGTAAACTTACCGGGAAAAGATGAGCTTCTGATATCCGATATTTAAGATAAAATAATTTTTTAACATTGGTACACGAATTGTGTACCATAATGCGCTTCAGGCCCAGTTGTATTGAGAGACTCGAGGGACGAGGCTAGACACATTGCACCAAATCAAATGGAGTTATGTAGACTAGAATAACTAGACGCTAGAAATTTGCACTCGATTGAGATTGCTGACTTATTTCGCCGAACATAACTGATTTGAAATTGGAGTAAAAACGGAAACCATTAAATGTAAATCAGTTTATATACATTCATATTACAGTATTATATGCGTTGCGACCCACTTTTGTGAATTTCTAGGTCCCAAATGTTAGCGATTTAGCTCCTTTAAATGTTATAAGTGCCATGACTATGGTCATTATGCTAGCTGTTGTAAAACTAGGTCAAAATCAACCCCACCGCCGACACGTGGACAACCACGCTACCAGCAATCTGGTGCAAGACCCAATTTTTCCGATCAAGGTCGTCACGACTATAAATACAGGAATCATTCCGAAGACATGAAAAACAAATACAGATTAAAATTCGTTCAGTCGGAAAGAGACAGAGAAGATAGGATGGCAGACGAATTTCGATATTTAAGAGTATGCGAAGAAGATGATTATATATTTAGTTTTGAGTATAATAAACAGCCGAAAGTTTTAGTTGATATTGGCAACGTTCCAAGTGTTGAAATGATTCCGGATTCAGGTGCTAGTTGTAATGTTATGGATCAAGAACATTGGGAGCAATTAAAACATAAGAAGATTAAGTGTCGAGAATCATTTTCAAATAAGAAACTTTATCCGTTGGAAGTGACCAACCATTGACAGTGATTGGGTGTTTTACAACTTTGTTGAGAGTTGGAAATAAATCAACCGAAGCAACAATTTATGTAATAAAAGAAAAGGGTCAGACTTTATTGGGAAGAGACACAGCCATAGAACTGAATGTGTTACAACTTAATTATGTTCACTCTGTGAGGGGAAAGGTTGACATTTTTGATAAATACAAATCATGTTTTGGGGTTTTGGGCAAACTAAAAAACTTTCAGTTAATGTTACCCATTGATAACACAATGAAACCTGTGGCACAACCGTTGAGAAGAGAGGGATTTAACATTAGACCTAAACTGGAAGCTAAAATAAAAGAACTTGAACGTTTAGATGTTATCGAAAAAGTTCAAGGCCCAACACCGTAGATTTCTCCATGTATCGTTGTACCTAAATCTAATGGAGAAATTAGATTGTGTATTGACATGAGACAGGCATGGTGGACGAAATTCTACACAATTTAAATGAAAGTACTGTATTTAGTAAGCTTGATATTTTATCTGCGTTCCACGGTTTACACAAGAATTTCAAGGCCAATAACGATGTTTGTAACCCATATGGGACTTTATAGATACAAAAGATTAATGTTTGGGATATCGTGTGCTCCAGAAATGTATCAACGGGTTATTCAACAAGCTCTCCAAGGCTTGGAAGGAGTTAGGAACATTTTTGACGATATTATTGTGCATGGTAAAACAGAAAAAGAACACGACGAGAGACTTGAAAAACTTCTACAAAGAATCGAGGAACTGGGACTTACCTTGAATAAAGGGAAATGTAAATTTAATATGCCAAAATTAGAATTTATGGGACATTTGTTATCAGCACGAGGTATAGGCCCTACAAAATCTAAAATTGAAGCTGTGACTGAAGCGAGACGACCTCAGAGTGCTTCAGAGGTGCGTTCATTCTTAGGTCTTGTTAATTATAGTGCCCGTTACATCAACTATTGCAGAACCTTTGAGAAAATTAACTAAGAAAAATGAACCTTTTGTTTGGGAATATGAACAGGAAGATTTGTTTAATAATTTAAAGCAATCTTTGGCATGTGCATGTACATTAGGTTATTTTAATAGGCATGATAGACCTTTTGTTATTACTGATGCTAGTCCTGTGGGTTTAGGCAGAATTTTGATTCAAGAACAGCAAGCTGAACATAGGGTTATTTGTTATGCAAGTAGATCACTTACCGAAATCAAAAAGAAATATTCACAAACTGAGAAAGAAGCGTTGGGTATAGTTTGGACATGTGAACGTTTTCATATGTATTTATATGGTACCAATTTTGATTTGCTAACTGATCATAAGCCTCTTGAATTTATTTATTCCAAGCGATCTAAGCCAAGCGCAAGGATAGAACGTTGGGTATTTTGACTCCAACCTTATACATATAATGTTCATTATATTTAGGGCTCAGACAATATTGCTGATTGTCTATCAAGGTTAAGTCAAAACCATAATTTTAAGAATAGCTCAACTGAAGATCATTATTATGTTAAATTTGTTGCAGAAATGTCTACACCAAAAGCACTATCTACTCGTGAAATTGAACGCATTGCTTCTAAGGACGAAGAATTGTTAAATTTTAAGAGATTGTATTAAAACTGGTGAATGGCATAAGTTAAGAATAAATTTTATTTGGCAATTAGAAATGAGCTTTGTGTAATAGGATATTTAATATTAAGAGGTACTAGAATTCTTGTTCCTAACAAATTAAGAGATACTGTCTTAGCATTATCACACGAAGGACATCCTGGTATTGTTGTCATGAAGAGACATTTAAGATCTAAGGTTTGGTGGCCCGGTATAGATAAAGATGTAGATAATTTTTGTAAATCATGTAAGTCATGTCAAATTGTTAGCGTAACACAATCTCCGGAACCATTGAAAACTACTGATTTACCTAATGGACCTTGGCAACATATAGCAGCAGATTTGATGACTCCATCTTTACCTTCAGGTGATCATTTATTTGTTGTTGTAGATTATTATAGTCGTTATATTGAAGTGGAATGGATGAAGTCCACATCATCTGATAATATTATCGCTAGTCTTAAGAGAATGTTTCTTATGCATGGGTTACCATTATCTGTTACCACTGATAACGGTCCTCAATTTATTAGTGACCAATTTAAGGATTATTTAGAATGTAATGATATTAAGCATAGGTTGAGCGACAGAATAGTTCATTGCTTAAGCGACTGAAAATTGCACAAATTGAACGAGAGTGGCATGAGGAATTAAGTGAATATCTTATGATGTATAGAACCACACCTCATAGTACTACTGGTGTTAGCCCTGCAGAATTAATGTTTAAACGTAAACTTAGAACAAAATTGCCAGCATTGGATGATTTTGATTATTCCTCTGATGATTTAGCTGTTAGGGATTATGATTCCGAGCGTAAAGGGAAAGGGAAAATATATACTGACTGTAAGAGAAAAGCTTGTGAAAGTAATGTTAAGGAGGGTGATTTAGTTTTATTGAAACAAAAGCCTGAGAATAAGTTAATGGCAAATTTTGAAGCTAATCCATATCATGTCATATCTAAACATGGTAATAGTGTAACTGTAGAAAATGAACAAGGTGTGAGGTACAAGAGAAATTCTATGCATGTTAAAAAGTTTATTGATAAGTTGAATTAAAGTACTAATGATTTCTATAATGGTGAAAGTTCTACAAGCTCTGAGTCTAAAAATAATAGAATGTTTGATTTTGATGATATTATTGTTGAAAAGACAACTGGTCAAAATGATAGCAGTAATACTGTGTTAGATCAGAGTGATGTTAATGAAAATGTTGTACATCAAGATAGTATACCTAATCAGGATAGTACTCAATCTTCTACTGATTTACATAAGTCAGAACGTGAATGTAATTTACGTCCTACTAGTACTAGATTGAGAAGAATGCCTACTAGTACTAGATTGAGAAGAATGCCTAATAGGTATCAAGATTTTGATATGGTCAAATGACGATTGTTAATTTGTTTGTTGCATGTTTGTATTTGAATAGTCTTCGAGTATTATAATAATTCTTAATCCAAGGATTTATCTACAATATTCATTTACTGAAACTTTATATTTTATCATTATGCATGTAGTGTTTACATTATAATTACAATATTTGTTTTCAATTCTTTTTTATTATTCATAGGTATAATATTTGTAGATTTAAAAGCAATACATGTAGATTACTCTTAAAGTAGAAAGGGAGGAATTGTAGTGTCTGATGAATATGTATGTATTCTATATAAGGTTACTTATGAATCACGTGATCACTATTTCAATTGTTGTACCCCTTTATTGTTAGAGTTACGTTTATACAAGAGATGAATAAAACGTCTTTGATTAGATTTGTATGTGTATATTTTAATCTAAGTTAAATCCGATGCAATCCTTGAGATATATGACCGGGGAGATATAACAAATACTGGTATGTATAATTATTTGACCAAGAAAGGGACATTTAAATGTTTGTCATTTTATAAACAAAACAGTGGAACTCAAATTACTTCTTGAAGACTTCGATATTTTTGGTTTCACTGAAACACATTTATCCGACTCTGTAAATGAATCCATCAAATAAGACTTTGAAATGTCTGGAATAGGTAAAATAACGGACTGAAAATCGAAAAAAGTTGAAAAATCGTCACGTTTTAGAAAATGCACTATTATTTCTTTATTTTAACAGATTTTCAAAAAAAGTTATACATTCAGATAGCTGTCCTAATTACGATTCTAACCATGTATAATATGTATTGAGTTATTGAAATTTAATTTTCGACATTTTGACATTTTGAACATAGGATTTCTCAGGGGGGATTTTATCTGATCAGATATTATAGTATATAATAAAAGAGCCCTGCTACCATTCAAGTTCCTAAACCAGTTGTTAAAACTATCTCGACAATGATTCGTATACCGGAAGTTGTTCAAAAAAAGAAAAAAAAAGGTAAAAAATTTGGCGCTGTTGCGGACTGAAACAATTAAAGTGGCTAAATGATACGAAATCGATGGTTAGGAAATAAATTATGGTACGCCGAAAATCTAGTATTTTCCTTTTTTGAGCATTCTTAGACGCCCTTTTTCTCGAAAATGACGCCTACAATTTTTCTTAAACTTTTTTTACTCAAATTCCTATCGGTGGTCTAGAGTGTGAATCCAAAAATGAAAACATTGAAATAATATAGGTGGTCCAAAAATGGCCTCAATCTTTGGCCCAAAAATGGCCTCAATCTTTGAAAACAGTTGAAAAATCGACAAATTGAAAATACTTTTATTTATCTTTTTTTCCAAAAAATACTCAATGGATGTTTCTGACAGTTCTGTTACAGGAAGTTAAGTATCTACTTAACTCATTAAAATTATCCCGACAATGATCCAAAAGCCGGAAGCTTATCATAAAAAGTAAAAAAAAAAAATGGTGCTCTAGCGAAAAAAGGGACTACGAAGGTATCGGTGGTTAGCTTTAATAATGGGCTATTATTTGACATCCAAATGATACAAATGCAATGGTGAGGTAATAGATTATGGGATGCCGAAAATGTAGTATTTTCCTTTTTAGAGCCTATTTAGACACTTTTAACTCCAAAACTACTTTTATGATTTCTTTTCTTAAACTTCTGTTACTCAAAGAGTCCTATAAGTCCAGATTAGATGAACACTAATTTCTTGTCTGCGATATCAGTTAGGTAGAAGCATACGTCAAGTAAACCTATTTCACACACAGAACGTTCTTAATTAATTTATGGCTCCTGGCATCCAAATGGTACAAATTCGCTTGTTAGGCAATATATTATGGGACACTGAAAATCTAGTATTTTCCTTTTTGGAGCCTATTCAGACACTTATCTCAAAAACTACTCTTATTTCCTTTCTTAAACTTCTGTTACTTAGAGTCCTTATGGTGGTCTAGGGTGTGAATCCAAATTTAAAAGCCTCAATATAGTATAAATGGTCCAAAAAGGGCCACAATCTTTGAAAAAAAGCTGAAAAATAGTTATATTTGTAAATCTGCTTCTAATGGTATAAGGGAGGTAACACATTGGGATCAGACTACCAATTATTTGCTAAATATCGTTAAATATCTTCATATTTTCCTCTTTTTTAAAAACTGTCCAATGGATCTTTCAGAAACTTTTGGTACAGGAAGTTAAGTTCCCATACCACTTGTTAAATCTATCCCGACAATGATCCGTAAACCGGTAGTAGTCGAAAAAAATATTCATATTTAAAAAAAAAACAGTAAAAATCGGTGCTCTTTTAAAAATCGTGATTTCACCGTCAGGTGTGACCGGATCAAAACATCTAAAGTATCGTTTGGTAGCTCGATGAATGGGCTATTGTATGACACACTTCCTGTCTGATTCCTGAAATATTTACTTCAAATCTGCTATTTTCGAATTTCGAAAATTACGTCATTGACATTTCGTCCCGGAAGTAAAACAGCATTGACAACTTCTTTAATATTGTTACGATTTTCATGAAATTTAGAATTATGTAGATCCCATTGACCCAACTTCAACGAGACCACTAGATATGTCATAACTTATCTCTCCTTGGAGAAATTAAGGATCAAAGTTTTAATAAAAATCGACTAAATATAGGTCAGATGGCCATTTTTTTCTGTACTAGCTGAGGAATTCCTGTTGCGTACACAAAATATGAGGTCTATCGATAGAACCGGAAGTGCCACCATCTTGAAACGTGAAAAGTCCCTAAGGCTTTTGCGATATTATATTTACAGACATTGGAATGCCTAAAAAACGTTCAGAGCAGAAAAAATTTGATTTAGGTCAACTGATAGTCACCATTTTGAAGTGAATATGAACCAGCGGCTGCCAGGCAGGATACGCCCACATTTTCGAGAGATGGATAGAAAACAAGCTAAAACGAAAGTGATTTTTCCTATCATCAAGGGCCATAATTCAGGAAATTACAAATCGTTATGCGCAAATATCGAAAGGAACCAAGATCTTTGAGTTTTAAACTTACATTTCAAGTTTCAACAAAATCGGATAAAAATTGTGACCTCTATAGGGTCCACAACCTTGATATACCATATTTTTACGCTATTTGAGAACGAAGGGCGGCCATTTTATCTGTCAGTTTTTGGCCGATTTTCACGAAATTCGAACTAAGTCGTCCTTAGGGTTTAACGGTGATATAATTATACGGTTTTTAAATCGGATAAAAATTATGACCTCTATAGGGTCCACAAGCCAAAAAACGTGTTTTTACGTACAATCAGGGGCCATAATTCAGGAAGTTACGGTCCGATATGCGCGAATATCAAAAGGAACCGAGATCTTTGGGTTATAAACTTACATTTCAAGTTTCAACAAAATCGGATAACCAGCGGCTGCCAGGCAGAATACGCCCACATTTTCGAGAGATGGCTAGAGAACAAACTAAAAAGAAAGTGATTTTTCCTACAATCAAGGGCCATAATTCAGGAAATTACAATTTGATATGAGCAAATATCGAAAGGAAGCAAATTCTTTGGGTTATAAACTTACATTTCAAGTTTCAACAAAATCGGATAAAAATTGTGACCTCTATAGGGTCCACAACCTTGATATACCATATTTTTAAGCTATTTGAGAACGAGGGGCGGCCATTTTGTCTGTCACTTTTGGGACGATTTTCACATAACGGTGATATAATAATACGTTTTTTTAAATCGGATAAAAATTATGACCTCTATAGGGTCCACAAGCTAAAAACGCGATTTTTCGTACAATCACGGGCCATAATTCAGGAAGTTATGGTCCGATATGCGCGAATATCGAAAGGAACCGAGATCTTTGGGTTATAAACTTACATTCCAAGTTTCAACAAAATCGGATAAAAATTGTGACCTATATAGGGTCCACAACCTTGAAATACCCAATTTTTACGCTATTTGAGAACGAAGGGCAGCAATTTTGTCTGTCAATTTTGGGCCGATTTTCACGAAATTCAAACTCAGTCGTCCTTAGGGTGTAATGGTGATATAATAATACGTTTTTTTAAATTGAATAAAAATTATGACCTCTATAGGGTCCACAAGCTAAAAACGCGATTTTTCGTACAATCACGGGCCATAATTCAGGAAGTTACGGTCCGATATGCGCGATATTTGGGTTATAAACTTACATTTCAAGTTTCAACAAAATCAGATAAAAATTGTGACCTCTATAGGGTCCACAACCTTGATATACCATATTTTTACGCTATTTGAGAACGAACGGCGGCCATTTTGTCTGTCAATTTTAGGCCGATTTTCACGAAATTTGAACTCAGTTGTCCTTATGGTGTAACGGTGATATAATAATACGTTTTTTTAAATCGGATAAAAATTATGACCTCTATAGGGTCCACAAGCTAAAAACACGATTTTTCGTATAATCATGGGCCATAATTCAAGAAGTTACGGTCTGATATGCGCGATTATCGAAAGGAACCGAGATCTTTGGGTTATAAACTTACATTTCAAGATTCAACAAAATCTGATAAAAATTGTGACCTCTATAGGGTCCACAAGCCAAAAACGTGATTTTTCGTACAAACAGGGGCCATAGTCCATGAAGTTTCGATCCGATACATGCCAATATTGAAAGCAGCCAAGATCTTTTGGAGATACACCTATATTTCAAGTTTCGTTAAAATCAGATAAGAATTGTGACCTGTAGAGTGTCCACAAACAAATTGTGGACGGATGGACGGACAGGGGCGACGTCCACATGAAAATGTGGGCGTATAAAAATAGTGAAAAATCTACGTTAACGGGCTTGTAAATAAACACAATAGGCCGTAGTATGTTCAGTGGGTCTCCTATTTCTGAAATTAACACATTTCAGGATAGCCTGGCTCATGGTCGAACGTTTGGTATTTGAATATTTCAAAAATCCAATTACCGTCCTTGACGTTTTTCGTGCCGACACAGTTGTTTAGAAGTGAATAATTTCCATTAACGGCTTGAAAATATTACATTTCCGAAATTATTACATTTCTGATTAGTCCCCTTCCAAGAATGGATGCTGGCCTTGGAATAAACATATTTTCAAAACGTTTTACGAATCCAAAATCACAGAAATTTACTAATGAAAAAATTGACCTACACAGCTTAACTTTGTGACTTTGTGATCTATTTTGCTAATTCTTTTTTCTTTGAGTACCTTAAAACATTTACTTTAAATCTGCTATTTCCGATTTTTCGAAATTCGAATATTACGTCATTGACAGCTCATCCCGGAAATAAAACCAACATGATAACTTCTTGAATATTAGTATGATTTTCATAAAATTAAGAATGTAAGTAGACCTGGTTGATCCAACTTCAACGAAGGCATTAGAAATTTTCTAAGTTATCTCCCCTTTGAGAAAATAAGGATCAAACTTTTAAAAAAAATTGACGACAAAATATAGGTCCGATTGCCCTGGAAATTTTGAAGTCTATTGATTGAACCGGAAGTGCCACCATCTTGAAACGTGAAAAATCCCCGAGGCTTTTGTGCTATTATACTTACAGACATGGGAGTTACATTTTCTGAATCTTTGAAGGAATGCCTAAAAAACGTTCAGAGGAGAAATTTGATTTAGGTCAACTGACGGTCACCATTTTGAAGTGAATATGAAAAATAGTGAAAAATCGACATTAACGGGCTTGTAAACAAACACAATAGGCCATAGTATGTTCAATGCGTCTCCTATTTCTGAAATTAATACATTTCAGGATAGCCTGGCTCATGGTCGAATTTTTGGTATGTGAATATTTCAAAAATTCGAATTTCACCTTTGACTTTTTTCGTGCAAAAGTTGTTTACGAGTGAAAATTTCCCATTAACAGCTTGAAAATAATTGAAACCAACCGCAGTTTTGGGAATTCGTCTCCTATTTCTGAAATTAATACATTTCTGGTTAGCCTCCTTCCAAATATGTGTGGTGGTTTTGGTACCAATATATTTTCAAAATGTTTTACGAATCCGAAATCACCGAAATTTACTGATGATAAAATTGACCTACATAGCTGTAACTTTGTGACTATTTGATCTATTTTACTAATTCTTTTTTCTTTGAGTACCTTAAAACATTTACTTTAAATCTGCTATTTCCGACTTTTGAAATTCGAATATTACGTCATTGACATCTTATCCCGTAAGTAAAACCAACATGACAACTTCTTGAATATTAGTACGATTTTCATAAAATTAAGAATGTAAGTAGACCTGGTTGATCCAACTTCAACGAAGGCATTAGCAATTTTCTAAGTTATCTTCCCCTTAATTTAAGGATCAAATTTTTAAAAAAATCGACAAAAATAGGTCAGATTGGCTTGGAATTTTTTGATGTACTACCTAAGAAATTTTTATCAGGTCAAATGTTGAACTTGGACATTGGTTGCTTATTTTAAAAGTTTTATCAAAATCGGTTGGTAACGAAAGGTTCTCTGCAACTTATGAAATGTTACGGGAAATTTTGTCCGGTTGAAATGTTTCTTGTTATAACTCAGTGCCTTTTTGGGCGATTTTAATAATTTCTTTTTGTTTTAAACATTCTTGACAACATCAGTAACATCCGACGTGAAGTGATGCCTTGTTGAAATATTTCTCGTTGTAACTCAGTCAGTTGTTGGCTAATTTGTTTATTAAAGTGACACCATTCAATTCAGTTGTTGGCTTATTTGTTCATTAAAGTGACACCATTCAATCCATTTTTTTCAAAAAAGTGCAAAACTTACAATTCAGGTCAATCGTTGATCGCAAACGATTAAGCTGGTCAGTGGGTGCCTATTTTTCAAGTTTTCTAATAATCGGTTGGTAATCTAAGGTACTGTGCAAAATAAACTGTTAAAACAATAAATTTTTCCCGGTTGAAATGTTTCTCGCTATAACTCAACAAGTTTTTTGCAGATTTTAGCGGGGTTGGATGGCTGAATGTTTAGCATGTGCACGCTGTATCATAAGGTCTGTCATTGAGTCAACTGACGTCGTTTCTATTTCCTGGTTGTATGTAACAAGGTGTAGGGTCACCTGTCTAACATCGTGGATTTTCTCCGGGTCCTCCGGTTTCCTTCCACAGCTAAGGACCCCTACGCGCAAGCGAATTATTGAAATAAAATTCAACCATGTGTTAGTCCCAAAATGACCTAGTTTGTGTTGAGTGGACGTTAAACCTCATTTCTCTCTCTTTTGCCGATTTTAATAATTCTTTTTCCTTTTTGAGATTCTTTATATAACCCATGACATGTGACAGAAGGTGACCGTGAATATGTAAAAACAAGAAATTTTACCCGGTTGAAATGTTTAGTACCGTTATACTTTAGTCAATAATACTTACATCTTTTTGACAAAGTCAGTTACACCTGACGTGAAGTGATGTCTGGTTGAAACATTTCCGTTTTTAACCTGGTCAGATTTTATCCAATTTTGTTTGTATTAAATTAAATACCCGTTATTCAATTTATTTTTTAAAAAAAACTGCAGAAATTCAGGTCAACGGTTAAGCTGGTCAGTGGGAGCTTATTTTTCAAGTTTTGTAAAAATTGGTTGCTAATTACAGGCAAATTAAACTGTTAAAACAGAAAATTTTGCCCGGTTGAAATGTTTGCCCTGATAACCTAGTTAATAATTCTGTTCTCTTTAAGAGTGTTGACAAAATTAATAACATCCGATATGAAGTATTGCCTAGTTGTTATTACTTAGGAAGTTTTTGACCGATTTAATTCATAACAAATAACGGCAAATTAAACTGTTAAAACAGAAAATTTTGCCCAGTTGAAATGTTTACCCTGATAACCTAGTTAATAATTCTGTTCTCTTTAAGAGTGTTGACAAAATTAATAACATCCGATATGAAGTATTGCCTAGTTTTTATTACTTAGGAAGTTTTTGACTGATTTAATTCATAACAGATAACGGCAAATTTTGTCCGGTTGAAATGTTTCTCGTTATAACTCAGCAAGTTTTTTGCCGAATTATTTTTTCTTTTTCAGATTCTTTATATACTCTTCAAAAAAAGTAGGGGATATTCAGAAACAATACAAAACTGCGGAAATGCACTGCTGGAATCTTTTCAGGGTGCATACAGGAAGAACCATAGCACTGAAACAGCATTACTATGAGTTCATAATGATATTCACACATCTATGGATAATCTCAACTGTGTTTCACTGATACTGTTAGACCTATCAGCCGCCTTCGACACAGTGGATCACTATATTCTGTTAGAAATGAAATGAAATGAAATGGGGTTTAACGTCCTACTGTTCTGCTCCTAAACTGGGCTAATGAAGACGAGCATACACCATACAGTGTGCTATGAGGGAAATTTTGCCCAGGCAGCGGCGCTACGGCCTACTCTTATATCAAATTCCAACTGCCAAGGGATCTTTTACGTGCACGCTAATATGTACACGGGACCTCGGTTTTTCGTCCCATCCGAATGACTAGACAGCTGTCCTTGTCAGGCCCTCCGTCCTGCATCACTGACAAGGGGAAACCACGCCGGAAAATCTGGATGAACTTTCTCGGCCAATGCAGGGATCGCACACCCGACCTCCAGGCATATTCTGTTAGACCGGCTTGAAACGGACTTTGGAATTAAAGATGATGCACTGCAACGACAATACTATATACTGGAAAACACTGGAAAAACACAGGAGAACTACCGGAAAACACCATGTTACACTAATACTGGAAAACAAAGGAAACAACACTAAGTACCGGAAAACACACTAAATACCGGAAAATACCCTCAATAGGTAACCCGGAGACTGGCACCCTAAATAGGTAACCCAGAGTCTGGTCCTCTGTTTGCCTGGGTTAGGTTAAGGGTTAGTTTTCGGTTTATAGTATAGCCCTTCTCTGGGTTACCTATTTAGGGTGTTTTCCGGTATATAGTATAGCCCCAATGCAACTCATCCAATCTTACATCAGCAATAGAACACAAAGGGTTCTGGTTGGAAACAGCTCTTCTGCTGAATCATTTAGTCCGGAAGCTAGGTGGGTTTTGTTCAACATGGAAGGTGCGGAAGGTTTGGCATCCTAGTGGTGTATAACAGGGTTAGGAGACCCCAGAAACCCAATTCTTAAGTTGCGCCAGTGGTGGGTGTGGTAGGAGGAGCCATCCATAGTACCCCCCAAAATGGGTTTATTCAACATGGAAGGTGCAAGTTCCATTTCAATGGCTTTTGATAGAGGAATGTGCCAAGAATTAGGAAATATAACTTAAGAATCAGATTTTTGGTGGAACGGCCACTTAAGAAGAGGTCAAAGGTCCTTATTAGCTATTTTTCGATTTTACTGATCTACTCCAGGTATTTTACACAGAACTACATGGACATTTTTTATACTGCTAGGAGCAAAAATGTGAGACATAAAATAAATGAAGTTTTAGCTAAAAGTATGATATAATCTCAATAATACCGAAAATATCACTCAACCCTGTCATAGTTTTAGCTAAAACTTAGTTAATTTTATGTCTAAAATTTTTGCTCCTAGCAGTATAAAAAATGTCCATGTAGTTTTGTGTAATATACCTGGAGTAGATCATGAGATAATGGAAAAATCATTTTCAGTAAAATCGAAAAATAGCTAATTAGTGACCTTTGACCTCTTCTTAAGTGGCCGTTCCACCAAAAATCCCATTCTTATGTTATATTTCCTAATTCAGGCACATTCCTCTATCAAATGCCATTGAAGTGGAACTTGCACCTTCCATGTTGAATAAACCTATTTTGGGGAGTACTATGGGTGGCTCCTTCTACCACACGCACCACTGGCGCAACTTAAGAATTGGGTTTCTGGGGTCTCCTAACCCAGCCATCCACCACTAGCATGCCAAACCTTCCATGTTGAACAAAACCCACCTAGCTCCCGGACTAATTGCTTCAATTTTGAGTCCCGCAAGGGTCAGTACTGGGGCCTATACTGTTCAATCTGTATAAACCCCCACTGGGCGTTCTGGTTCGCAAATTCGAACTTAAATTTCACTTATACGCTGACAACACCCAACTGTATATTTCCTTCAAGCCATCAGATCCCATCAGTTTTAAACTATCAAAGTTCAATATTGAAAAATGTATAGATGATATAAACCTCTGGATGTCACAGAATTTCCTTAAACTTAACGATGACAAAACAGAGTACTTGGTAATTTGTTCAAAACACAACCTCTCAAAGCTAAATAGATTTTCTATAGAATTCTACACTGATATGCTGTAGGACTTTTTGCTAAGGGTTGTGGCAGGACATTTTCTAAACACATTACTACAAAGGTTTCTGAATCTATTTCTGCTATGTACATGTATAAGCTTGTAGCATGTTCCTGAAAGCCAGTACCAGGAAAATAGCACATTTATTTGGTCGATCGCGTTTTAGTAGTTTGACTCCAATCTGATTTTAAAACTTGGTGGCTTCATCAAGACTTTCAGTTTATGTTGTCTGTCAGTTATAGATACAAAATTAACGATGTTTAAAAATGTGAAACTATTGAAAAGATAATTAATAAATTAAAAAGTAGAACAGAAATGTATATTATAAAGTGGTATAAAAAGAAATAAAAAACAAGCACTGCAAATTATTATTATTATTATTAATATTGTTATTACAGCATATTTATAGTGCACGCTTTACATAACATGTTCAGGGGCACTTTACAAAGTGACAATGTAATCATAAATAAACAACAAGATTATGGACATGTTAACGATTGTATACAGAGTCAGTTAAAAGCCTGATTAAATAAATGTGTTTTAATTTTAAGTTGTTTTTTTAAAAGAATATAGAGATGTACAACATCTTAAACTGAATGGTAGCTTATTCCATAAAACAGGTGCTTGATAATTAAAAGAGCGCGGACTAGTTGAACAGTTTTGGGCTTTAAAAGTTCTAAAAGATCTGAGAGGTAAACAGAAGCTAAATTATTAAACATTTAAATCAATTCGATATTTAACAGGTAACCAGTGTAAATTATATAAAACAGGAGTTATGTTGTCACATTTCTTAGTTAAAGTAACAAAGCTAGCTGCAGTTTTCTGTACTTTTTGTAATTTATCTATAAGCTTTAAAGGTAAACCAACTAAAAGTGAATTAAAGTTATGTAATTGAGAAGTGACCAGAGAATTAACAAGTGACTTAGTGGCCTCTACATTTACAAATTTACGTATTTTACCTATATTTCTGATAATAAAATAGCACAATTTACAAATATTATTTACTTGAGCTCCCAGAAGCATAAAACTATCAAAGATTGCGCCAATATTACGAGCAGAATAAATAAAGATGAAAATATATCACAATAACAAATATTCGGTTTTATCATCATTAAATTTTAGAAAGTTTCACTAATACAGTTCTCAAGTTTCAATTTTAAAAATTGAAAGAAGATGGACAATTAGGTGTAAATGAAATATATAGGGCAATTCCACGGTAACGGGACGTACATTTTGAACTCGTCATATTTTGAATGCTTCCAATATTATCTAACCATGAATAATTAACTGTTTGGTTTTCATATAGCATTAAAGACATATGTTATAAGTATTAACTGATATATGATTTAATTTGTTCATGAACACCTGAAATAAATATTGGCTCCTCAAAGTATAGGTAACGGACGTACAGAAATGAACACTATGATTTGCCTACATGAACATAGTTGCAATCCTCTGAATTGTCCTGTGGAATTCAAAAGTTTTAAACCCTGTAAGAAAGGGCACTAATACTAGATGTGTACTGTATGATCACTTCTCACATTTGGATTCTTGTAACCCACTAAATTAGAAATTATTGTGGTAACGAACGTACATATTTTCTGGTAACGGACGTATGAGTGCAAATTGCTAACCCATTACATGAGATATGTAAACTTTTAAGTAATGGGACCGATAGATAATAATAATAATTAACTCATTTGAATTAATACTTGCTATAAGAAACCTTTGTGGCATAGATTATATTATTAACTGGCCCCGAGCTGCGTGTGGAAGGAGTCGTTCGGAGGAATGCTGTTCAGTCTTGTAGGGCGAATCAATGACATACTCAACATCAACAAGCACGAACCTGATAATGTTATGCCACAAAGACCTGGAACGAGCAACCAAAGGACCAGTACCACAAGCAAACCAAAGGACCAGTACCACAAGCAAACCAAGAGGCAGAGATCTGATTTTTACATTGTTGGATGCTTATTTCTGCGCTGGTATAACAGGAGACCCAGCTACGGTCACTCATCTCTGACATAACCAGCACCATAGGACAGTTGGCACACCTTCGAATAGTCCCCACCTGCTTGTGTATCAGAACTGTTGTAGGGCTCCAGTCAGAATGAGATGACATAACATTTTTAGCACCAGTTTCTGCTCCTATGAAACCTGTTTGAACATCAACTTTGGTATCAGGATCTACAGACAGCACAGAACCTTGTCCTAAACCAACAAAGCAATTAGAGTCTTTTGCAAAACCGGCACTGGTTACACTAGAAATATTTTCTTCGGAAGAAGGTATGCGATTTACGGAAGCAACAAGAATCTCTATTCCATCAGAAAGGGCACTATTCATCACACAGTTATTCTGTACTGGAGAGTACAATCCAATAGTAACATGGTCAAACATAGGAACCACACCAAAATCCAAGAAAGAACTTTCAAATGTTGCAGTATTACCAGGTGATAAATGACCAGAAAATGGCTGGGAACCGATTCCCTTCAATCGAACAGCTTTGCCTAGCTCTACTTTCTCCACCCCATTCTAATAAGATGTTGCTATCACGGCATCAGTTTGCTGTTCAAACAAGTAGATGGGTTACACTAAATTTACCCCTAAGGCTCACTACAAACATGACAAATCTGATAAGTATGAATTGGGCTTTCTGTTCTTAAGACTGGTTGAACACCCTCACAGCCAGTCGACTGAAGTTTAAAGGATTGATTCTGCCCCCAGAAATTAATTGCCCCGAGGATTCCAAAGCAGCTCACGTGAAGCAGAGCAAGGATTTGACCAAGATGATGACCTGGGCAACTGGCCAGAAGATCGGTCTAATGTGTTGTGCGCATCTTGAGATAAATTGGTATAAGGGTTAGGATAAGGAGACTGGCTACAATCAGAAGAGTTGCGGTCATCTGAATTCGGATACCCCAGATCGGGCACCAGAGAGCTGAATCTGGAAAAGGGATGTTGGAGTGCAAGTGTATTCTGCTGAAAGAACCGCGTGTCATGACGCAGCATACTCTGGTGGATATCGAACATCGCTGGTACGTCCGCAACACTGCGAAATTCAAAGGTTGGTATTGCCTCTGTATGTTGCATCGGAACAGGTTTAATTCCAGAAGCGGATAATGATTGTGTATATTGATAACGATTTCTAGATGATGAAAATTGCCTTTGAGCAGCAGCATCACCTGGAGAATGCCGAGGAGTCCAAGGAAGTTTGCAGGAATGCGAATTGTGACCAGAACTGGACTGTGACCTGAAGGACTGACCGTTAGGGTGGTCAAACGCTTTACGTGAATCCTGACATGGATAGGCATTAGGATTGGGGGATGGACGTTGAAGTTCAAGCCGCTTGTGTTAGGTGGATCGCGTATCATAACGCAGCATACAAGTGTTAAACATCGCATCCTTAATCCAAGCTACATCCTTCCGCAATTGTGGAAACAAAGTCTGAGCATCAGCTGATCTTTCAGTAATGCCACAAACTTCATTGGCTGGTGGTGAGTCTGATGACTGGGCCTGAAAGGAAACAGGTTGCCCCCAAATTATCTCATTTAGACTGGACAAAGACTCCTTCGTGTATTTTAACAAAGATGTAGACGGTTCATTATGTAGACTCTTAACCATACCCATGAATGGATAGTAAGAGACTGATATTCCCTTCAGTGACTTTTCCTTCAGACTACAAGAATTGTGGTGCTTGGAATTCATCTCATAGAAATGCCAAGTCGGATTATTATATGTGCTTCCAGCTTGTGCATCGAAAGCATTGACCTGATCAGGTGACACAGGTCCGGAAGTACCAGGATACCTCTCTGCACGACCTGGCTTAGAATCCGGTACTTGCTGAGAAATACCTACTGGAGTCCGGAAATTGACAGCGGGAGCAAACGTATTTGTCAAAGGATTTTTATTCATCTCAGAAACAGAGCTAAAGCTATCAGCAGGGACCGATGACTGAACATCAGTAGCAAAATGACCATGTCTTCCACACCTGCTTCCTTTTGGAATGGTGTCTAATGTGTTGGTTACTACAGGATCTGCAGTTTCTCTCGAAAATTGTGGAGTAGGTATAACTGGATAAAATGTAACAGGAGTAGGAGTAACTGGAGTGGACAATGCATGCAGTTGCGTAGAGTCAGACAAGGGAATCTGTAAACCGACACGTTCCAATACAGAAGTCATCATTCCACAAAGCTTTTCTGTTGTTTCACGCTGTAAAGTAAATAGCGCATCATACTTCCAAGACAATTGATCGTAGAGCTTTCCTTGGCTAGCCTGGAATTGGGCTAAAGTCAATGTCTGCGGTGTTTCTACTGGTCTGCCATCAAATACGGTGCCAAAGGTAACACGGCCCTCATCAACCCATTTGCGCCAAATGTTAAGCTGCAACCCGGTGACTTCAGTAGCATCTACCATTGTTATGATCCCTAATACTTCTCTTTCCTCAATGATGCCTTCCGCCTCCACTTTCCCAATCTTCTCCAGACACATTAAGGATCTCAATTCAGCGGTCTGCATGTCTATAGGAGCCATTCTCCCCTCTTCTTCAATGAAAACTGACAAAGAAAATTCAGACAATAAAACAGGTTATCTTTATTGTAAATTATCACCAATTAATTGTAAGTCAATATTCAGAAGATAATTTTGTCAGAGATTATCTTCCATACACCAAGTTAACTTGACTTTTTATGAAAAAGTCAGCAAAAATATTAATTTATAATTCAGACAAGAATTAAATAAGTTTTCACTCGATGTACATCAGCATAATTCGTGAAAATTAGCGAGAATAAATACACTGACTGAGATTAATTAGAAGTTGTAATTTTTGGCAGCTATGACCGCCTATAGTAAAGTGTAACTAAGCTGTCGTGAATGACAACAACTCACGTGACCACTTTTCTTCGTTTACGTGAAACAAAGAATAATACTGTAATTATCTGTAACAATTGATTTATGCTGTAATACAATGGATTTATGCTGTAATCTTTAATATTGTGATTCAATGTCGTATATTTACTCTTCTCTCTTCCTTCTTCTTGTTGGACCTTCAGAAATCTCTGAAAGCTATGACCTAGTTTTCAAGCGTGAAATTTACAACACACCTGATTGACTCGACCTTTCTTGAAATTGCTGAATCAGCACTTTCTTCAGTCGATAAAATTCCAATCGTTGTCGTAGACGAATGAATTACGGCGACGCGAATGTAATATTTCGTGACTTACTATGTTGAACCACCAAACACACAAGTAGACGAGCTGCGTTAGCGACGTGTTGATAGTTTGGTAGCTGTATAATAAATGACTTGTTTGACATCAGTTACGTCACACTAATCACGTGACCTTTATAAAAACCCTCATTTACAACACCATCTCTGCCATAACCATTGAATGAACTGGTGGCCGTGATGTCAAAGTGGCCGGCCACGTTGTTCTGTAAGTGGTAACATACGTTTCCAACTCATCAGCATTCCACATGCTCGTTCCACATTCAGCTTGGAAGTCACTTAAGTATTTCACTTACAGCCATATCCCAACCATCTTTAACCACGTTGCCGCCAGGCTAAAACAAAGTTCCTGGCTGCATGCTTGCTACGCCCATCAACTCCAGTCTAGCCATCACTAGAACTGCAAAGCAGTAATGACGAGTTTCACCGGTGCCACGTTACCCTTGAACTTATGTCACTTTCGGTGCCACGTTACCCATGAACTCATATCACTTCCAATACCAATGGAACCGATAAACGGATTTCCACATAAACATTGCAGACGTGTTATAAAATGGACGCAGAATCAATCAAACCCGGCAATATCAATTCCATTCATACATGTGTTACATATGTCAAAAAAGTGACCTTGACAAAATTTGTTACTTACCGCTAAGTTAGCTGACTTTCTAATGGGAATTTAAAATGCGAAAAAAATCTTAAAAAGTGATCCTGACAAAATTGGTTATTTCTCGAAAAGCTATTTTTGGACATCTATATGATTATATTGATTCAATCAATATGTCAATTGGAGTCAAATATCATAATCTTAAACGAATAATAGATATAACTCACTTCAAACAAATGTTTGTTTTGGAGGCTAAAAATACAGTTTTTGCCAAAATGACATTACTTCCAGGGATAATGAAAATGTTAACTTAATTCTATGAAATCATAAATGGCATAAGACATCACATGGTGAAAATTTTACGAAATCGAATAATAATTGCCACTTTTATAGACCAAAAAGCTTGAATACTGACTTGTAGAAATTTGTCCATTTCTCTGCAACCGTACAAGTTAGCAAACTTTTGTGGTATCTGTATGATCGTATGGGTTCATTCTGTTTGTTGATTGGAATTAAATATCATAATTTGAAAAACATTACAAATCAGACTCATTTGAATGAAATATCTGTTTTGAATGCTAAAAATACAGTTTTTGCGCAAATGAGGTCATTTCCGGTGACAGTATAAATGTTAAAATGGTTTGACCTAGTCAAAAAGTGGTACCAAACCGTCAAAATTGTAGTTTTTGTTAAAATTATGTCACTTCCGGTGCCGACAGGAAACTTTAACGGTAACAAAAAAAATTACATTTCGGGAAACGGAGCATATAAACTTTGTTTTATACAAATCGAACAATAAATAATTAATCTAGGACTGAAAAACTGAATTAGCCAATGGCGGCTAACACAAATTACTGAGACAAAAATTGTTCACATTTTTGCTCAAGTCAGAAGACCCTTTAATCCTGTGTAAAATACCATCAAAAAATATTCAAAAATCTGAAGTACCGTAGCTATTTTCCCTATCTCCGGCTATGTCAAAATCCGTCGATTATTGTAAATATTACGGCGACATTTAAAAAATGGTCGAAATAGGTTTAATCTCTTATCTCTTAAGTCATGCTGACTTTCCTGTAAAACCAAAGATATCGTACAGATTCCCCAAGTAGTTTCTGAGATATGCTCAAGTGGAAAATAAAACGGTCAACTTGTTGGATGATTGGTTTTTTGGTAAAAACAATCATCACTAGAACTGCGATGCAGTAATGACGGGTTTCACCGGTGCCCCGTTACCTTTTAACATATGTCACCTCCGGTACCAATGAAACCATTAAACAGGTTTCCATATAAGCATTGCACACATCAAGTAAAATGTACGCAGAATCAACCAAATCCAGCAATATCAATTCATTGTATACATTTTTTACATGTAAGTGATCCTGACAAAATTACATTATTTCAGGTGATAATGAAAATGTTCAATTAGCTCTATGAAATCAGAAATGGCATAAGGCATCACATGGTGAAAATTTTACGTAAATCGAATATAGACCAAAAACCTTGAAAAGTGACTTGTAGAAAATCGGCTATTTCTCTGCAACCCCACAAGTTAGAAACCATTTTTTGGTATCTGTATGATCATGTGGGTTCAGTCTATTTGTTGATTGGAATCAAATATCATGATTTTAAAAACAATACAAATCAAGACTCATTTGAAGGCTAAAAATAAAGTTTTGGCCAAAATGACGTTACTTCCGGTGACAGTAAAAGTGTTAAATTACTTGTATGAAATCGTAAATAGTAAATGGCATTAGGTATGACACACTGAAAATTTTATGAAAATCGAACAATAATTGACACTTTTATGGACCAAAAACCTTGAAAAGTTACCTTTTGAAAATCGTCTATTTCTCCGCAACTGAACAAGTTAGAAACCATTTTGTGATATCTAGAGGATTTTATGGGTTCATTCTAATAGTTAATTGGAATCAAATATGAAAATTTTAAACAAATAACAAATACGACTCATTTGAATAAATTATTGGTTTTGAAGGCTATAAATACAATTTTTGCCCAAATTACGTCATTTCCTGTGACATTGAAAATGTTAAATTGGTTTGACCTAGTTAAAATTGACATTACGCATCGAATGGTGTCACTTTTATGAAAATCGAATAATAATTGACTCTTTTACAGGCAAACTAGCGTAAAAGGTGACTCATGCAAAATTGCCCATTTCTCGGCAACTGCTCATATTACAAACTAATTTTCACATACATTCTCTTCGTATGGAATATTGCTACTAATTTATGAAAGTTGCGAAAAAATATATTAAAATATGAAAAGCCTGAATGGGTTGTGAATAGCTCATTTTTTCACCTTTAAATCGAAATGATCCGAAAACGAAATAAAAATTTTAAAAACTGAATTTGCCAAAATCAGATGACTCTTTAACCCTAGGTAAAATACCACATAAAAATATTCATTAACCCTTCCTGAGCTAACCACTTCATACCCATAGAGGGCTATACAAATATTGAGTAAAATTCAAGCTTTAGACACTGTTGTGAAAAACCATGCATACCTTGAATATGAATGCGACTACAACTGTAAAATTGCAAATGTATATCCCTTATATATGACTTGGGATTTTTGCATAATTTTAGTTTAGATTTTATGGTTACCATGCTTAGGAGTGGGTTTCAAAATGGTTGCCATATTATTGTCATAAATGAAATATTGGATATTATCTTTGAGCGAACTGTCAGTGTGTGTTTATTACAGACAATTCCCAAGATGGATTGCGCGTTGCTGTGTTTCTATTGGCCGTAATGCGAGTTGCCACTTTGTGTATTTTTACTCTGTGGTATAGTCACTACCTGAATCCAATATAAACGGAAAATATAATATAAATATAATGGAAAAATAATAATAAGAAGAATAATAATCCGAACAAAAACAGTAGTGTTTCACACAAGCTACGCAGTGTGAAACCCTAAAAATAATCTTAACAAAAACAATAGTGTTTCACACAAGCTACGCAGTGTGAAACTCTGATATTCTTAACAAAAACAATAGTGTTTCACACAAGCTACCCCAAAAACCTATACTATTCTTACAAAAGAGATATCTATCATGTTAATAATCCATATAGCTTTATTCCTGACCATCTTGAATTTTTTAATGGCAAGATAATATCCAATATTTCATTTATGACAATAATATGGCAACCATTTTGAAACCCACTCCTAACCATGGTAACCATAAAATCTAAACTAAAAATATGCAAAAATCCCAAGTCATATATAAGGGATATACATTTGCAATTTAACAGTTGTAGTCGCATTCATATTCAAGGTATGCATGGTGTTTCACAACAGGGTCTAAAGCTTGATTTTTATTCAATATTTGCATAGCCCTCTATGGGTATGAAGTGGTTAGCTCAGGAAGGATTAATGAATATTTTTGTGTATTTTTACTCTGTGGTATAGTCACTACCCGAATCCAATATAAACGGAAAATATAATATAAATATAATGGAAAAATAATAATAATAAGAATAATAATCCGAACAAAAACAGTAGTGTGAAACCCTAAAAATATTCTTAACAAAAACAATAGTGTTTCACACAAGCTAAGCAGTGTGAAACTCTGATATTCTTAACAAAAACAATAGTGTTTCACACAAGCTACCCCAAAAACCTATACTATTCTTACAAAAGAGATATCTATCATGTTAAGTATCCATATAGCTTTATTCCTGACCATCTTGAATTTTTTAATGGCAAGATAATATCCAATATTTCATTTATGACAATAATATGGCAACCATTTTGAAACCCACTCCTAACCATGGTAACCATAAAATCTAAACTAAAAATATGCAAAAATCCCAAGTCATATATAAGGGATATACATTTGCAATTTAACAGTTGTAGTCGCATTCATATTCAAGGTATGCATGGTGTTTCACAACAGGGTCTAAAGCTTGATTTTTACTCAATATTTGCATAGCCCTCTATGGGTATGAAGTGGTTAGCTCAGGAAGGATTAATGAATATTTTTATGTGATATTTTACCTATTGTTAAAGAGTCATCTGATTTTGGCAAATTCAGTTTTTAAAATTTTAATTCCTTTTTCGGATCATTTCGATTTAAAGGTGAAAAAAGGTGAAAAAATGAGCTATTCACAACCCATTCAGGCTTTTCATATTTTAATATATTTTTTCGCAACTTTCATAAATTAGTAACAATACTCCATACGAAGAGAATGTATGTAAAAATTAGTTTGTAATATGAGCAGTTGCCGAGAAATGGGCAATTTTGCATGAGTCACCTTTTACGCTAGTTTGCCTGTAAAAGAGTCAATTATTATTCAATTTTCATAAAAGTGACACCATTCGATGCGTAATGTCAATTTTAACTAGTTCAAACCAATTTAACATTTTCAATGTCACAGGAAATGACGTAATTTGGGCAAAAATTGTATTTATAGCCTTCAAAACCAGTAATTTATTCAAATGAGTGGTATTTGTTATTTGTTTAAAATTTTGATATTTGATTCCAATTAACTATTAGAATGAACCCATACAATCATCTACATATCACAAAATGGTTTCTAACTTGTTCAGTTGCGGAGAAATAGACGATTTTCAAAAGGTAACTTTTCAAGGTTTTTGGTCCATAAAAGTGTCAATTATTGTTCGATTTTCATAAAATTTTCAGTGTGTGATACCTAATGCCATTTACCATTTACGATTTCATACAAGTAATTTAACACTTTTACTGTCACCGGAAGTAACGTCATTTTGGCCAAAACTGTATTTTTAGCTTTCAAAACAGATATTTTATTCAAATGAGTCTGATTTGTATTGTTTTTAAAATCATGATATTTGATTCCAATCGACAAATAGACTGAACCCACATGATCATACAGATACCAAAAAATGGTTTCTAACTTGTGCGGTTGCAGAGAAATAGACGATTTTCTACAAGTCACTTTTCAAGCTTTTTGGTCTATAAAAGTGGCAATTATCATTCGATTTCATAAAATTTTCACCATGTGATGCCTTATGCCATTTATGATTTCATAGAACTAAGTTAACATTTTCATTATCCCTTGAAGTAATGTCATTTTGGCAAAAACTGTATTTTTAGCCTCCAAAACAAACATTTGTTTGAAGTGAGTTATATCTATTATTCGTTTAAGATTATGATATTTGACTCCAATTGACATATTGATTGAATCAATATGATCATATAGATGTCCAAAAATAGCTTTTCGAGAAATAACCAATTTTGTCAGGATCACTTTTAAAGATTTTATTCGCATTTTAAATTTCCATTAGAAAGTCAGCTAACTTAGTGGTAAGTTAGTAACAAATTTTGTCAAGGTCACTTTTTTGACATATGTAACACATGTATGAATGGAATTGATATTGCCGGGTTTGATTGATTCTGCATCCATTTTATAACACGTCTGCAATGTTTATATGGAAATCTGTTTATCAGTTCCATTGGTATTGGAAGTGATATGAGTTCATGGGTAACGTGGCACCGAAAGTGACATAAGTTCAAGGGTAACGTGGCACCGAAAGTGACATAAGTTCAAGGGTAACGTGGCACCGGTGAAACTCGTCATTATTGCTTCACAGTTCTAGTGATGGCTAGACTGGAGTTGATGGGCGAAGCTCAGTGTCTTCCCTTATAGACAAAACAGCGTAGCAAGCATGCAGCCAGAAACCTCTTACAGAACAACGTGGCCGGCCACTTTGACATCACGGCCACTAGTTCATTCAATGGTTATGGCAGAGATGGCATAAATGACTTGCATGCCGTAGTTTAAGTTTTGATATAGTTTGTTTTTCCAACGTGACAGCATTCCTCCGAACGACTCCTTCCACACGCAGCTCAGGGCCAGTTAATAATATAATCTATGCCACAAAGGTTTCTTATATCAAGTATTAATTCAAATGAGTTAATTATTATTATTATCTATCGGTCCCATTACTTAAAAGTTAACATATCTCATGTAATGGGTTAGCAATTTGCACTCGTACGTCCGTTACCAGAAAATATGTACGTCCGTTACCACAATAATTTCTTATTTACTGGGTTACAAGAATCCAAATGTGAGAAGTGATCATACAGTACACATCTAGTATTAGTGCCCTTTCTTACAGGGATTAAAACTTTTGAATTCCACAGGACAATTCAGAGGTTTGCAAATCATAGTGTTCATTTCTGTACGTCCGTTACCTATACTTTGAGGAGCCAATTTTTATTTCAGGTGTTCATGAACAAATTAAATCATATATCAGTTAATACTTATAACATATGTCTTTAATGCTATATGAAAACCAAACAGTTAATTATTCATGGTTAGATAATATTGGAAGCATTCAAAATATGACGAGTTTAAAATGTACGTCCGTTACCATGGAATTGCCCTATATATTTCATTTACACCTAATTGTCCATCTTCTTTCAATTTACCAAAATTGCAACTTGAGAACTGTATTAGTGAAATTAGAAAAATATATGTCAAAGAACTTTCTAAAATTTAATGATGATAAAACCGAATATTTGTTATTAGGCTCAAGGCATCAATTACGTAAATTTGCACATGATAACCCCCCTGTTGTAATTGGTAATTGTGATATATTTTCATCTTTATTTATTCTGCTCGTAATATTGGCGCAATCTTTGATAGTTTTATGCTTCTGGGAGCTCAAGTAAATAATATTTGTAAATTGTGCTATTTTATTATCAGAAATATAGGTAAATTTGTAAATGTAGAGGCCACTAAGTCACTTGTTAATTCTCTGGTCATTCTCAATTACTTAACTTTAATTCACTTTTAGTTGGTTTACCTTTAAAGCTTATAGATAAATTACAAAAAGTACAGAAAACTGCAGCTAGCTTTGTTACTTTAACTAAGAAATGTGACCACATAACTCCTGTTTTATATAATTTACACTGGTTACCTGTTAAATATTGAATTGATTTAAATGTTTAATAATTTAGCTTCTGTTTACCTCTCAGATCTTTTAGAACTTTTAAAGCCCAAAACTGTTCAACTAGTCAGCGCTCTTTTAATTATCAAGCACCTGTTTTATGGAATAATCTACCATTCAGTTTAACATGTTGTACATCTCTATATTCTTTTAAAAAACATGTTTAAATAATTTAGCTCCTGTTTACCTCTCAGATCTTTTAGGAATTTATACACCTGGCCGAACATTACGTACATCAGATAAACTACTTTTAAAGCCCAAAACTGTCCAACAGTCTCTTATATGGTCAGCGCTCTTTTAGTTATCAAGCACCTGTTTTATGGAATAATCTACCATTTAGTTTAAGATGTTGTACATCTCTATATTCTTTTAAAAAACAACTTAAAACACATTTATTTAATCAGGCTTTTAACTGACTCTGTATACAATCGTTAACATGTCCATAATCTTGTTGTTTATTTATGATTACATTGACACTTTGTAAAGTGCCCCTGAACATGTTATGTAAAGCGTGCACTATAAATATGCTGTAATAACAATAATAATAATAATAATAATAATTTGCAGTCCTTGTTTTTTATTTCTTTGTATACCACTTTATAATATACATTTCTGTTCTACTTTTTAATTTATTAATTATCTTTTCAATAGTTTCACATTTTTAAACATCGTTAAATTTGTATCTATAACTGACTGACAACATAAACTGAAAGTCTTGATGAAGCCAACAAGTTTTAAAATCAGATTGGAGTCCGACTACTATAACGCGATCGACCAAATAAATGTGCTATTTTCCTGGTACTGGCTTTCAGGAACATGCTACAAGCTTATACATGTACATAGCAGAAATAGATTCAGAAACCTTTATAGTAATGTGTTTAGAAAATGTCCTGCCACAACCCTTAGCAAAAAGTCCTACAGAATATCAGTGTAGAATTCTATAGAAAATCTATAGAGTTTTTTGGGGGGCATGTCCTATTTTCTATAGTATTCTACAGAATTTTGGGGGCCTGTAGGAAATAACGGCCCCAAATATTTTACAGTTTCTGTAGCGCATATCCTATAGTTTTTCCTACAGATTTATCTATAGGTTTTTTTATTGCACTTTTTGTAGAAAATTCTATAGTTATGTATAGGAATAAATACTGTAGTTTGGAAATTGGGCCACTATAGTTTTCTGTAGGAATGGGTACTATAGAATTCTATAGACTTTTTTTTATTAAATCTTATTTTGGGAATAAATATAGTTGGCCCATGATTTCTTCTAAATTGATAAGCTTATTTTTCTCTCATGGATTCTTCTAAATTGATAAGCTTATTTTTTCTCTCATGGATTAATCTGAATTCTGTTGATGATTCACCAGCTGGAACCATGAAAAGTTCTTTTCTTGGTAAAACTGAAATATAGGGAAAAGAATAGGTAATAAAGAGAGAGAGAGAGAAATGGTGTTTAACGTCCACTCGACACAAACCAGGTCATTTCGGGACTAACAAATGGTTTAATTTTATTTACATAATTCGCTTGCGCGTAGGGGTCTTTAGCAGTGGGAGGAAACCAGAGGCCCCAGACAGGCGACCCTACTCCTTGCCACGTACAACCGGGGATTCGAAACCACGCCAGTCGACTCAATGACAGACTTTATGATACAGCGCGCGCACGCTAACCATTCAGCCATCCAACCTCCCGAATAGGTAATAGTTAAATAACAAAATCACATAAATCTTATCTAATTAAAGTAATTTAATATTATTGTTAATAAAGTATACTTATCTTTCTATCTTTAATCGAATCTGTGAAAAAACACCACCATTCTCTTCAGTTTCTTGTTAATATATTATAAGTTGTTATACACTGAATTTTTGAATTTTAAATTCAGCCAATGGCCAAACAGATTTCAAGAGAGTACATTGGCTGTTAATTATAGTTTGTCCACAGCTATTCACGGTTGACCTAGTAGCTTTAACAAATTATATAAATTGAGTACAGAATCTGCTATAGTCATTAAAATTAAAATCTAACTAGCAGGATCACCTAACAGTCAGACTGTGTTCAAATAAACTTTGTCTTTACTTCATTGACTTATCTGAAGAATAATTTATTATCTGATATTCTTGTTGTGAACATCTACATTTACTGGCATTTTTTGGAGGGTGGGGTGGGGAATTCCTTTGAGTGTCAACATGTATCACTATTTCATTCATATTACAATGTATATACTTTATATTTTATTTTTCGTGGTAAGCTTATTTTAGTTTGTCATTTGGTATCACAATAAATTAAGGAAAACTGCATCCAGGAAAATTATGTTGGAAAAGTTTACATAATTCACACAAGTGCATCACTAAATTCTATTGTAAACTATATATAGTATGAATAAAAGACATCGCCAATTTATGAAATCTGTAGTATAGAACATTGTTTCTACAATATTATGTAGGACACTATAGTAGGCTATTTGTTAAAATGGTTTAAGTACAGTATACATATAAATTCTTAGTTTTCAACAGAATGTCATAGACAACTATAGGAATATACTACTGACTTGAGACAATAAGTTAGTTCTATAGAAAACTATGGTTTTTACCACCAAATCTATAGGAATCACAGCTGACATGAGAATACAAGTTAGTTCTATAGCAAACTATAGTTTTTAGCACAAAGGCTATAAAAAACTGAAGGATTACTCAACTGACTGAGGATACAAGTTAGTTCTATAGAAAACTATAGCAGCACCAATGAATCTGTAGGTTTATTTTTTTTCCAATAGTTTCTTACAGTATTCTATAGAATTCTATAGGAAATTACACTTGGAAAATATTCATCTACCAAACCTACACAAAACTATAGTACATGTTTTTGAATCTATAGTCATGTAAATAAAAATACAGAATGAATTCGTTTTCCTGCAGCATTCTATAGCATTCTATAGAATCCCACAAACTTCTATAGAAACCTGTACTTTTTCTATAGGACTTTTTCATAAGGGTAAACGGCGGCCATCTTATAAATATGCTGAATAGATGAACATACCATCATTTCACGCAGTTGTAAATGGCAGAAATCGAACTGCCGCCGAAAAAATATATTGCACAAAAACCTGACTTCTTCATCAAAATCAGCACATCGTCCCATTTTCCCGCCACAAATGGCAGTCATATTGGAAATATTCTAAATATGTGATCATTTTACACAGATATACGACAGAAATGGAATCTGCACCCCGAAAACATATATTCTGATACCATAGACGACTACTTAATCAATATCAGTGCATATCGTCCCATTTTCCCGCCAAAAATGGCCGTAATCTTGGAAATATGTAAAATAGGTACACCTGTGATCAATTTACACAGTTGTATACGGCAGAAATGGAATCTGCACCCCGAAAACAGATATCCTGATACCATAGACGACTACTTAATCAATATCAGCGCATCGTCCCATTTTCACGCCAAAAATGGCAGTCATCTTGGAAATATGCAAATAGGTAAACTTGTGATCATTTTACACAGTTGTAACTGGCAGAAATGGAATCTATGCCCCTGAAAACATATATATTGACACCAAACACTGCTACTTAATCAAAATCAGCACATAGTCCAATTTTCCAGCCAAAAATGGTCGCCATCTTTGAAATATCTTCATGAAGTGATGGAAAAATATCTGAAATATAGTCACGACCCCTGCCAATATTAATACATTGCTAAATCACAGTTGATATGTCGATAACATTATAAATAAGGTGAAAAGACAAAATAAGTTGCAATATTATCGCAAAATGGCTGTCCTCAGATAGTGGCCTCCCATACTATAAAGACCTACTCAGAAAAAATGTCAACATTGTTTTTTTGTCATTAAACATCAAAACCTACAAAATAAAGCTTATTCCACGATTTCTACCCGAAAAGCCTACGGATGGGAATTATGTAACAAACCTAATCGGACTATCCAAAACAAACAATTTTTTTTAAGTGAGTTATATTTAATATTCGTTTAACATTATGATATTTGACTCCAATGGACATATAGATTGAATCAATACGATCATATAGATGTCCAATAATAGCTTGTTGAGAAATAACCAATTTTGTCAGGATCACTTTTTAAGATCTTTTTTTGCATTTTAATTTCCCATTAGAAAGTCAGCTAACTTAGCGGTAAGTTAATAACAAACAGGGCTCACACTGGCTTTCAATTTCTTTCCGCCATAATGGGTGATAATTTTTATATAAAAAAAATGTTCATATTTTTTTTTCCACCAACTAGAATATTTTACCTGCCAAAAATGTTTGATAAAAAAGACAACAACTAACAATTTTATGCCTCAGCTAGGTTGATTATAAAACAATTACCGATATATAAATACAATATACAACAACTTTAAAAATCCGTCTTTACATAATATGTGAGCAAAGTTTGGATTTACTAAGATCAGGTTTTATTTTTGATGACTTGAATGTTCTATTTGAACATTCGTACTGCACATATTTTCAGTATTTACACGTCAAATCTCATTCAAGGATTGACAATTTTCCAAAGATTTATGTGTTGGTTTACAAAAGACCTATTGTTATTTTCAGGTACCGTAAAGGTATTAGAATCTGAATCACTGATAGGATGATATAAATGTCAATTATATTAATTGTAAGAGATGCTTACAATTATACCCGTCGTTCACTTTTAAAGCATTTTGGCGACAGTAATATGATACAAATGATGAACTATTTTCTCGATCAAGAATCGTCACTATTCAACTCGTTCTTACGTTTTCGACTAGCTACGAGAACGTAGCTAAAAACGTTGAGATATACTGATGTGTTTGTTTTTAGCTACAATTGGATGCCTTTAGTTCCAAGTGGCAAACTCAATTTCTTTATTAATGCATGTAACATTTTTAAAATAGATCAGTTTATGATATTATGATTAATTAAACTTACAGAGGCCAATGTTGTGGCACAACTGTCGCCTAACTCCAAAAATTCCCGTTTAAATTAATGAAGCGTTGTTTTTGTCTGACATTTCACCGCCATCGAAATCCATTCATAGTTACTGTGCTTTCGATTGTCCTTTTGATTGGCAGTTATAAAAGCCTTATATTTAGCCCCGCCTTCATGATGACAGCGTATCGTTTAAAAAGATGGCGGCCTTAGTAACGGCTTAACGCCTCGATTTTAAAAACGACGATTTGTACCCGTTTCCGGTAGGATTATATGCTTAATTGTAGTTGGGTGTTGTAGAAATATTATAAATAACAATAATCAATCCTTGTTTTGATTAAAACTATTGTCAATTTTGTTTAAAAATGCCGGGTGTGAATCGCTCCCGCAGGTGCAACGTTATAGGCAATGGCCTCATGTCTTATCTCGAAAGTCGGAGGGTTGAGAGATTAAGGTTTGTTATCTAGTTTTCGACCAGTGGCGATAATATAATTTGAAATAATGATATCCGATGGGCATGCTTGTATATTTTACATGCCCTATATGAAGCCAAAGTAAACGGAATTCAGCTATCAAAATATTTAATTCTCTTCGAAAGAAACTGTCGGCCATTTTGATTACGTGTACAATGTATTGCCATTTTTTTAAGACGAAACGAAATATCAAATAATCACCTCTTGGATTAATCATTAGGAGTAAATAGTGACTTGAGATAAGGTTTAATATATATCATTGGCAATTATCAATCAACTAATCATTAATCCAAGATAACTGATTAGTATTACTCATTGGTGCGATCCGGATTATCAGCCAGTTGATTAATTTATAGTATCCCGCCATGTGATTGACACTCAATAATGGTTAATCCAGGATAAATACGATTAGAATTTTAAGATTTTTTTTCGGCCAATTCTCAAAAAGAATCGCCAGTACCGCCAAACATTATCGCCAAAAGCAAATTTTAATCGCCACTTTCATATTTTTATCGCAAATTGCGAATTTGGCGACCGACAGTGTGAGCCCTGGTAACAAATTTTGTCAGGATCCCTTTTTTTTGACATATGTAATGCATGATAACAAATGTATGAATGGAATTGATATTGCTGGGTTTGATTGATTCTGCGTCCATTTTGTAACATGTCTGCAATGTTTATGGGGAAATCTTGTTATCAGTTCCACTGGCACTGGAACGATGAAAATAGTAATAACATATAAGGCACGATATACAATGTTAAAATACAATATGATCGTACTTTACAGAAAAAAAATAAATGTCATACATACAAGTAAACCGAAATTATGAGCACGGAATAGTCTATTGAGTGTGTCATTGAGTAATACTAATCAACTGTCACGGGTCAATAATAAAGCCGTCGACAACTCATTATTTACTCCGAATAATTAATCCAAGTGGTGATTATTTGATATCTCATATCATCTTTAAAAAAATAAACAAAATGGCCAACAATTTTCTTTTCGAAGAGAATTTTATTGATAGCTGAATTCCGTTTACTGTCGCTTCTTCATATGGCATGCAAAGTATGGATCGAATGCATCTAGGATATTAGTGTTTAAAATTCTCTTATCACCATGGGTGAAAAAATGCGAACGAACAACGAACCGAAATGTGAAGATTCTCAAGTCTGCCACTGAGTATCCTCTGAATAATGTTGATATTTACATCAAAGCCAAAATGCACGAAAGTGAACGTAAGCATTTCTTGAATATGAAATTGATATTTCTATAGGGACTCATATTTTGATAACGTCACGGTACCTGAAAATAATAATAGACCTATCGTACACGCAAAATCTTATTTTAATTCACGTGTTAAATGAACATGTGTACAGCTGTGGCAGCTTTTTTGATGATTATCCAATCAACAATCTTAATCTCCTGACCACTAGCTGGCACTAAGGTGCTAATTAATTGATGAGATTAACTGATTGTTCTTCAGTATAACACTATCATGTGAATATTATGCTGTATGTGTTGTGGATGTTTCGTAACGAAAGGAGTGCATTTACTACGATTTTCGTCGTCAGCACCCTTGAAATCCTAAATAAAAAACATTAAACGACAAAATAGCAAATAAATTGCGGAAATCGTCGGATCAAATTTTTACTACGATTTTCGTCTTCAGCACCCCTGAAAACCCATGGAAAGATATATTCAGCGACAAAAGAGCAAATAAATGGCCTGGTTGGTATTGGATTTTGTTTTGGAACATACCAAACCTTTGACTTACTTTTTCTCAAAACATACTTTTGTGAGTTGGGTAGTTTCCAGTCAATTTTTGCCCAATTCAAACAAACTATACATCAAATTGAAGGTAATGAGTGAAAATAACAATAATTCAATTTTCAAAATTTCCTCATCGCGACTCAGTATGCTATGGGGGGAGGGGGGGGTCACATATACCTTATCGTTAATTTTGTGAGAATGACTAGTAAGATCCGAACAACTCGCTAACAAGCCTGGTTGTCTTTTTTAGAATATAATGATATAATTTATGTAGAAATGACCAAGTTACACCTCTGTACCGTTCAGCTAATAAATTCTGTCAAATGTACAAACCCGAATAAATAAAAAAAAAAACAACCCATATAATTCAAACGTCAACCCGACTATTTCAGACTTCGCGTCTTACCGTTTCATGAATAGTCTGTGTAGAGCACGGAGTCGGCAATTTCGATCAAAGGAGCAATTCCTTTTATACATTACAAGCGTGCTTGAGCTAATTCCGAGTTCATATTGGACAACTTTTGGTGTCAAGGCGACTGCAGTTCAGTTGCTTTATTCAAAAAGATAACTGATATTAAACTGTAAAATTAACCAAGCTATATCTGTTTGAGGTCGCACAAGTCAGAAAAGATAGTTTAGAGAAAAAGCAAGTTAAAGATATCGTTATGTTCTAACACTAAATCACATAGCAACCACACCATATATTTGTTAATTTTTGTTTAATATTTCTCTTGGTGTTATAATTTAGAACCAAAGAGAATCCATACATTAGTAATGTAGGTCTTGTATATTAAATCTTTTATTGGAATAAATTCTGTTAATCTCACCACTTAATTAGCACCTTTGTGTTATAGTGCTCAAGAGATTAAGAATGTTGATTGGGATGAGAGCGTAAAATCATTAACTATATAAATTTCTGGTAAGTTTATTGATAAACTGTATCATTAAAAGAAAATTTGTTATCGGTGTCACTACTGAAGAAGAACTCAAACAAAAATTTTGGATATGTAACTGGTAAATTTTAAGACATAAAAATGCTCTATTTGTTGAAGATATATTTATAGTGTGCTACATAAAAAACAATTTCTAAAGTATTAATAGACTCTTCCGTGCTCATAATTTCGGTTTACTTGTATGTATGAAATTAATTTTTTTCTGTAACGTACGATCATATTGTATTTTAACATTGTATATCGTGCCTTATTATATGTTATTACTACATGTATTTGCATGGTTATATATATTATTTAATAGTTATTATTTCTCAAGTAAATAGATATTCACACGATTCTTCAGTGCTCAGAATTTCAGCTTGTATATATGCATGTGTATGAAATTCAATATTATCTGCTATCATATTATCTGTTTCAATAAAATTAGCGAAAACAGATTGGTGTTGATGATCTTTTTTTAACCATTAGTTGTCATTCCAAATTTAATAATCCATACAGATATCAAAGTGCCGCCTGCCCCAAAACATGTGCCAAATCTGCATGTAACGAGAATAAATATAAATTATAAATTAAATAACAATTATACACTGCGCCGCATTATGCATGGGGAACCCGTTGCAAGAACGGGAACGGGTACAAATAGTGCGACGAATCAATCCTTGCCACTGAGCATTTAAATTTATATTTAAATATGAAGGTATTTATAATAGATCGATCTATCTAACCATCTTCGGTGTCTTTTGCAAACTACGGTGGTAATCGAAATCGTCGACAATAGTCCCTTTGTTCACTGCCATCCATTATTGTTTAAAAAATTTGCTCCAATTCGAGAATATTAATAAATAATAATTAATTTATTCAGGATGCTTATAATCATTAAAGTACCAATACTCACCAGAAATTTATATAGTTAACGATTTCACGCTCTACTGGCGACGGTTCCACTTACTGACACACATCAAAGATAACTGGTGGTTTCACTCAGGTACTGAGAGGTAGCCTAAATACTGATGGTTTCTTAATTAGTCACGCTTTTTCCAATTTCTCCCGCACGTGTCTGACTAGTGATATATTCAGATAAACTCACGTTTGTTTAATTAGTCACGTTATTTTTGTATACTGACACAAGTAAGGAATACTAATCAAGTGACTTAAATACTCACCTTATGATTATTAATGACCATTTATAGCAATACTGACGTACGGTGCAAGTACTGACGGGTTTAAGTGACTACTGACAACACGTATGTTTCTCACGAGTTTCCATGAATAGTAACCACAATTATGCTTTTCTACTGGCTTGATGGATATTCTAACGCAGAAGCCCGTTATTAAAAGCTCTGACACCAGTTCTACACACTATGCATCTTGTAGTGTATTATTACAGTTATACAGATGGCACTGTTAAAACATATTTGGTACCATAACCTATTCTGAACTAATGGTGCCTTATAGGGACCATGTGAAATCGATTACACAGTGAAATCTTGCCCTTTTCATAACTTGATATCACAACAGTAAACTTGTGATAATTTTGTAGACTACATTCTGCTGTATTAAATGTGACCCATGCTGGCAAAATGAGTCAGAATGCGAAAAGTCTTATAATGAGCTACAGACAAAACAAGTGAAAATACTGATTTTGATCGAAATTGAGATTTCCACAAAAATGAATCTATAAAAATACTATCTATCACCCCAAAAGATCAAAAGAGCATTTTAAAACACCTTTATTTGGACATTCTGTAAGAGTGCCGTATTCATAAATCTTTCTTTTTTTGCAGGACGAGCAGCATATCCCCTTACATAATACTTGACCTTGTTATAAATATGACCATATTATTTCCAAAGACCTCATTTTCAACTAATAAAAATGAGTTTTCAAATTAGTACAATACATAGACAAACTGGGCTTGTTGATGTCAAGTCAACGCAACTCGTTTGCTGATTTGCCCAGACACCCCCGCATGGTGTGTATTATCACTGTGCCAGGGCTCGCGCTGTCGGTCGCCAAAGTTGCAGTTTGCCATAACAAAAACGAAAGTGGCAATTAAAATTTGATTTGGGCAATAATGTTTTGGGGTACCTGAGACTCATATATGGATTGACCATCACATTGAATGTCAATGACAACCACGTGGCGGAATACTATAAACTAATCAGTTAAGATTGCAATCCTAAATAGTTCATAAGCTGAGATATTGGTAAATAACTAGATAGCGGAATACTTAAAGAATCAAGATGGCATCCATAATATGTGTAGAGGAAGTGGTGCCTATCCAAAATGGAAAGCCAAGGCAACGGCCTTGGCATCTGGAAATGTGGCAACTGCATCTACAACAGGTTAAGCGGCATGACTATAATATTTCGGTTGCATTGACAGGGGCAATACCCTGCATAATAAATGCATAAAGTAGCTCAACAATCCCATTTAATTATAATGGACAATTTCAAAAGTCTGATCTGTAGAGCATATACAATTTATTTGGGACATGGTCAATAGCATAGAATAAGATTCAACAGGCAAAAAACCTAGTAACTCACTTTTTTCTTATTTTGAGAAAACAAAGGAAAACGTAATGAATGAATATTAAACCCCAGCTCATCCATTGATTTGACTATTGAGTTACTAGGTTTTGCTGTGGTATACTAGGCAAATGAAGGAAGTTGCTAGGTTGTGTCATGGGTGTAACTGCTTACAAAATCGAAAGATTGGACTATCTAGTACAACAACATACCCTAGTAACTACAAATTTGGTCCTAACTCAATTTTGATAAAAGAGTGAGTTACTAGGTTTTGCCTTTTGACAGGAGATTAGCAAATCAGACCCAGCTAATTTGAATGAAAAATCTCAAAAAGATAACCTATACACATCATTTACAAAGTTTTGGTGACAGAATAGTCATGCATAAAATTGATGTATGGCTCTGAATTTTGATAGGGTTCCTTATTACAACTAGCTGAAGAATACACCTCAAAAAAGGAACTGTAATAGACAGACAGGGGTCAAAGACGTGTGTCACAACAATATATTTCTAAATGAAATGGCTTTGAGAAATGGAAAGTGCAGATGAGGTCTCTTGTACTTTGGAAAGCTGTCTTAGTATGATAACTTACAACCATCATCACTATCATTATCTGGTATTGGTTGTTGACGAGGTTTAATGGAAGCATGGTGACTGAAATATAAACATTATAAAAAAAATCTTCTTTTGATATCTTTAATGGAATATTCAACACCATATTGACTAAATTCTTTAATCAAACTACTGATATTCTTCATATTTGTTTTAGGAATATACTGTCTTTATAAATTGTTGCATCACTGCTTTGGAAAAATAATTTAAGTAAGTAAAAGGATAAACTAGGGCCATATCAAAAACCAAGTCAACAAACTTGGTCAAAATTAAAGTTTGAAATTACCAATAAGACCAACACAAGCATCTATGGATAATCAAATTATATTTCTTTACCCATTTAAGCAAATTTTTGTATGACAACTTTCAAAAGTCAATTTGTGGGAAGTTACGGGCGAAATTCGGATTATATGTAATATTGCAATCTGATTAAAATACAGATCTATTATTTCGTTTTGTTTTTTTATACTTTCAATGGCCTTCACTATATGAAGATCTGACAAGTTATAGTGGGAGTTCATGTCAGGGGTCAAACGAGCAGCTTTTGACCCTATGACGTAAGGGGTTTACCCAAAGTTCCGCACAGAGAAAGCCAAGATCCTAGTGTAGTAAATACAAGTAAAATGAAATTTTGAACTATAAAAAACGAAACGAAATAAGGATCTGTGTTTTAATCAGATTGGTAATATTGCTGAAATTTAAAACAAGACACTCACATTTATCTATCACATTACAGCATTTACAACCAAAACTATTGCAGCTTGCTCAGATATTGTCCGTTTTTGATAAAAAAAAATTGTATTATTTTGTCCATAATATTATCTTGAGCTTAAAGTTTACCATGTTTGATTTAACAAGTGATTGCCAGGCAAGATATGCTCACACTGAATTTGAAAATAAAACTATTAACAATAGTTGAATGAAGAACAGGGAAAATCAATAGGTCTCACCCTATTTTCAAATAAGAAAAAAATCTGTTAAAAACTGTAGCCTCTATCGAGTTCACAAGGTTTTCAATTAAGAAAAAAATCTGTTAAAAACTGTAGCCTCTATCGAGTTCACAAGGTTTTCAAATAAGAAAAAAATCTGTTAAAAACTGTAGCCTCTATCGAGTTCACAACGTTTTCGCAAAAGCAGGATTAACTTCAGAACGGAATGTCACAGATCACTAGATATCGATAGGTTTTCATCCTCTCATGACCCCAAATGTACACACCAACTTTGCAGTAAATCTGTTAAAACCTGTAGGCTCTATCGCATTCAGAAAGGTATAATTCTAGAACGAAATGTTGAGCAGGGCTGATGATCGATAGAGTTTATCCTCCCCTGACCCCAATGCTTCAAACCAAATTTGAAAAAAAATATTGTCAAAAAATATAGCCTCTACTATATTTGTAAGGTTTTCGGAAAAGAGCACCCACAACCTTGGTATATGTATTATGTGCACTGCCACTATTACCATAAAGGGGAGGGGGCCATTTTAATAGGAAGTTATGAAAATTGAACTTGTCTGCAATTGTTGCCTGATTAACATATATCTGAACAGTATTTAAAATGCAATAAAAATTGTGACCTCTAGAGGGTCCACAAGCTATGTATGCGATTTTCATATATAAGGGTCCATGGTCCAGGAAGTAACGGTACAAAAGTTTCATCAAAATTGGATAACAAATGTGAACTCTAAGAGTTTAAACAAACAAATATAAACAGATGTCTGGAAACACAGGACGACTGCATAATACATCCATATTAACATGTGAGAATCTTCCAATTAATAGACAAAGATAATACAAAGTAGTTACAGATAGTTTGATCGGATCAATTATGACTAAGTCAAAATGATGCATTTGTTATACAATAATTTTTGGTATTATATTCTATTAATTATTGTATATCCCATGAAAATGTGGGCGTATAAAAAAATTAAGGAATAAATTAATAGGTTATTTGGCAGTGTTATGGACAGAAACTAGCATTGTTATGTATGGAATTTCAAAAAATTATCAAAACGTTCAAAAAGATGAAATTCAGTGCTGTTAGTTTGGAAATCATTTTTGCAATAGTACTGGTAACCATTTTTGCAATAAAATTAAACTTCTGCAAAAAATGGTTGATATTGCAAAAGTAGAACGTCGAGTGAATCTTTTTTGGAATAAAAAAACATTTTTGTAATAATTTCATTATGACATTGATCATTATTTTCACCCTGATTGTCAGAATTATAATTGATGCATTCATCATGCACATTATCATTATCAGATAACACTTTCATAGTTCTAATTGTTGTAACTTTCATGCAAAACGTGGTAATATGCCCACTCAGCAGCTATGTCTCAACTGCAGTTATATGAAAGAAAAACTTGGATGTTGACCAAATATAATGATCTAGAAAGTACTAGATTGCTGAAAATGAACAGTGTTCATTTGAAAGGCAATAGGGTTTATCTTCTCTGAGTCCTAATGCAATAAAATTAAATTACTGCAAAAAATGGTTGAAATTGGAAAAGTAGGACGTCGAGTGAATCTTTTTTGGAATAAAAAACATTTTTGGAATAATTTCATTATCACAATGATCATTATTTTCACCCTGATGATTGTTAGAATTATAATTGATGTATTTATCATGCACATTATCATCATCAGATATCATTTTCAGAGTTCTAATTGTTGTAACTTTCATGCAAAACGTGGTAATATGCCCACTCAGCAGCTATGTCTCAACTGCAGTTATATGAAAGAAAAACTTGGATGTTGACCAAATATTATAATGATCTAGGATCCTTCAAGAAATCTCTTCCCTATCAGGTTCATGAGCTTTTCCGAACATATATATTATATCTCTGGAACAGAAAGTACTAGATTGCTGAAAATGAACAGTGTTCATTTGAAAAGCAATAAGGTTTATCCTCTCGCAGTCCTAATGCTTTGCACCAAATTTGACGAGATAATAATAATAATAACTAGACCTGCATGGTAGTGCTGAATCGGCTTTCTGACAATAGACCCGACAGAATCATACGAGAGTCCATTCACTGGGCTATCAAACGATACTTTAGCTGTTTCGATCCGGTAATATCCACCGCAGAAAATCGCGTTTTTCGAAAAAAGCTTCATTTTTTGCCATTTTTATTCAAAATATTGGATATTTTTTCGACAACTTCCGGTTTACAGATCATTGACGGGATAATTTTAACACGTGGCATTGACATTTAACTTCCTGTTCCAAAAGTTTCAGAAACATCCATTGAGTAGTTTAAAAAAAGAGAAATAAGAAGAGCATTTCCAGTAATTTAACGATTTTTCGACTTTTTTTTCAAAGATTGAGTCCCTTTTTGACCCTTTATATCATATTGAAGCTTTTAAATTTGGATTCACACCCTTGACCACCGATTGGACTCTGAGTAACAGGAGATTAAGAAAAGAAATAAGAGTAGTTTTCGAGATAAAAGCGTTTGAATAGGCTCCAAATAGGAAAATACAAGATTTTCAGCGTCCCATAGTCTATTGCCTAACCATTGAGTTTGTACCATTTGGATGTCATAATATCGTCTATTATTCGGGCTATCCAATGACACTTTCGTTATTTTGATTCGGTGAAATCTGGTGTAGTAATCACTTTTTTGCAACAGCACCATTTTTTTTACTTTTTACGTTTTTTTTCCAAAATATCGGATATTTTTTCGACTACTTCCGGTTTTTGGATCATTGTTTATTTTTGGATTCACACCTTACGACTACCGATAGGACTATTAGTAAGGACAGTTTAACAAAAATCGTACGTGTCGTTTTCGAGAAAAAGGCGTCTAAACAGGCTCCAAAACGGAAAATACTAAGAAATGTGACCACATAATTCCTGTTTTATATAATTTACACTGGTTACCAGTTAAATATCAAATTGATTTTAAGATTTTATTACTTACTTTTAAATGTTTAAATAATTTAGCTCCTGTTTACCTCTCAGATCTTTTAGGAATTTATACACCTGGCCGAACATTACGTACATCAGATAAACTACTTTTAAAGCCCAAAACTGTCCAACTAGTCTCTTATATGGTCAGCGCTCTTTTAGTTATCAAGCACCTGTTTTATGGAATAATCTACCATTTAGTTTAAGATGTTGTACATCTCTATATTCTTTTAAAAAACAACTTAAAACACATTTATTTAATCAGGCTTTTAACTGACTCTGTATACAATCGTTAACATGTCCATAATCTTGTTGTTTATTTATGATTACATTGTCACTTTGTAAAGTGCCTCTGAACATGTTATATGAAAGGGTGCACTATAAATATGCTGTAATAATAATAATAATAACTAGATCTGCTACTGTCCCATGCAGATATGAAAGCTTTCATATTCATCGTCACGTGACATGGATTATATCAAGTATCTTAAAAGAAAAAAGAACAACAAAAAATAATTATCAAAATTGGTGAAAAAGTCTCGAAGTTACAAGTCTAAATATAGTGAGAAACATTGCACCCGGGCAACAAAATAATCTGAAAACTAAAGGGAAATAACTGACAGTTGGATTGCTGTAATCGGAATGAATTTCCGTTCCAGAAGTTTCAGAAAAATGGATCAAGCCGTTTAAAAATGGGACGGATGAGAACATGAACCGAAAAGGGCGGGAAAGAACTAAAAAGGGGCAGGAAAATATCAAAAAAATAAATGATAATTCGGTGATTTCGGATTCGTAAAACGTTTTGAAAATATATTTAAGCAAAAGCTGCCACCCAATTTTGGGGGGGGGGGGGGGGTAGGTCAAAGTTTCAGAAAGATCCTATGGTTAGATTCTGAGAAATCCGATTTGCAGAAAGTACACAAAAAAAAAAAATAATAATAATAATCTTAACAAAAACAATAAGCTTTCATATCAAATATGAAAGCTTAATAATTATTACAATAATTTATTTCCTAAACTTCGGAATCATATCATTTAGATGTCACATGATAGTCCATTAATGGGACTATCCAACGACACTTTAGTTGTTTTGGTCTGCTAATATCTGACGGAGAAATCAAGTTTTTGGCAAGAGCATCATCTTTTTTACCTTTTTTTTTTTAATTCTTTGGACTACTTCCGGCATACGAATTATTGTCAGGATAGTTTTAACAACCAGTTTGAGCACTTGAATGGTAGCAGGGCTCTATAATGATATACTACATTATCTGATCAGAAGAAATCGCCCTGAGAAATCATATGTTCAAGAGTGCCATAAATTCAAAAATGTCAAAATATCGAAAATTAAATTTCAATAGCTCAATCATGGAGGTGTATATATTGACTAGAGTGTATGGTGGTCACGTGCAGTAGCGGATTATCAGTGAGGCTGATGAGGCTGCAGCCTCAGGCCCAAAGATTTTGTAAAAAAAATTTTTTTAGACTTGTCTGATACGATTAAAAACGCATAGACAATGAATGTTAGGGGGCAGCCATTTTACAACCGGGAAGATTTAGCCTACGTTGGCATATATCAACATGCCGGAGAGTTGTTGTTGTTTTGGTTAATTCAATGTCAGGCGAAAAGGGAGTGGATTATCATTTCATAAGTATGTAAGATATATTATAAGTGAAATAGTGATCTAATAAATATAGAATAATCATGATAATTGTGTAAAATAATTTAATAAACATGGCGAGAAGACGTCGAACACTGGAAGTTTGAGTCCGGAAACCGGGCGGGTCTATATTATTAGTACTGATACTTTTATTATGTAATAATTACTAGGTACCTGCATTTAGCGAACTTCCAAATTAATGTATATTTAATTATTATGGAAATTGCGCATATTATATATATACACACATTTTGCATTGTACGAAAAATATCGCGGAAGTAAGTCTACTTATTGGAGTGAAGTGTTTAGTCACAGACATGCACTCACTGGCCAGTAGTTGCTTTACTATCGGTTAGTTTTACTCCCTCGGACTTTATTAATTAGGCCGACTTTCATTGTGTACACAGATGTACAGAATAAAGTGAAAGTTTCTTGCAATATTTATGTTTCTTCTTCTGAAAACTCGCATAAAACCCCCGAACTAGTTAAAAAAAAAAAAATGGTTAATAATAATAAGTAATCTTGATAACTTCCTTCCCAGTCAAATTTTGTAAAAAAAAAATAGGCCTGATGATAATGATATTTTTTTTTAATCGCTGCTACTACGAAAATCTTATTAAGTATGATTAGGTTAGTCTTATTTTTTTGTAAAATTTAATATACCGCCGTATTTTTCAATAAAGAAAAATCAGACACCAGATCATGGAAATTGAAAATCATATAGGCCTACTAAAGCCTTGCTAGGCGTGTTTATATTTTCTTTTTTTTAAAAAAAAATATTTCCAATCGGCATCAGATATTATTCTACTGGTAAATGATAGAAGTCATAGATTATTTTTAAAATCGATTTTATTTCTTTACATGATATAGATAGTTTAGTTAGATGTCAATCAAGCAGTCCTTTCATTTCAAATCGTCCAACTGAACAAATTATTTAGATCTATTCAAAATAGAGTTTTATGTGAACTACCGAGGAGCAATGTTCAAAATTTTGCTGAACACTTTATAGATCTGGACATTCGAGGACATTCACTGTGCTCAATTAATAAAATAAACATGATTTCGTCAGTTCTGCATTACAATTTACACCATGGATGGTGACCATGCCACGGTATTTATCATGATGATGATTATGATAAGAGTTATTCTTAATAATAAAGCCCCAAAAATATGCCAGTTGACCAAAACGATTTTGTTTTTAGGACAGTAAGGTAAGACCTTTCAATCATCATTTTTTTGGTTGATATTGTTGAATTAGAACTGCTTTTTTAATGGGCTTGTCCGCCCTCCGTCAGTCTATTTCCCTTTGTTTACATAGCGTTCATCCGGGCACTTCCGTGATTCTTTCCCGGTTGAAACATGGCGGCCAGTCTCCAGTGACGGCCCACAGCGTTAACGTTACGTCAATGGGGATCACGTGACCACAATACACTCTAGTCAATATATACACCTCTATGAGCTCAATACATATTATATATCATTAGAATCGTCATTAGATCAGTTATCTAAATATATAAGTCTTTTTTGAAAATCTGTAAAAATACAAGCCAACAGTGAGGCTGATGTCCCCCGCCGAAATTGCAAAATAAATAGATGACACATATTAATTAATCGCACATTTATTTTTTTCACTAAGTTTCATCACTCTCTATCAGATAGAATCAAGATTATCTTGTCCCAAACCATCGACAAATGAAATCGATTAGCTCTGCTTAGCTTCAGCTCGAAATGTTAATTATTGAACTCAGTCAAGACATTCACCTAATGAACATCTACATATACATCAAGTTTAAACATTCACCTAATAGACACCTATGCCAAGTTTGAACATTCTACCTCAATTAGAAGGAGAGTTATTGTGTTCCAAAGTTTCTACCAATCAAATTGCTTATCACTCTGCTTACCCTCAGCAAAAAATGTTCATTATCGAACTTAGTTAAGGTATTCATATAATAAATCTATACACCAAGTTTCATCAATCTCACTTAATTAGAACTAAAGTTATCGTGTCCCAAAGCATCAACCAATCAAATTGCTTATCTCTGCTTACCCTAAGCGGAAAATGCTCATCTTCGAACTCCATCAAGGCATTGACCTAATCAACACATACACCAAGTTTGAACATTCTAGCTCAATTAGGAAGAGAGTTATCGTGCCCCAAAGTATCAACCAATCAAATTGCTTATCTCTGCTTACCCTAAGCGGAAAATGCTCATCTTCGAACTCCATCAAGGCATTGACCTAATAAACACATACACCAAGTTTGAACATTCTAGCTCAATTAAAAGTTATCGTGTCCCAAAGCATCAACCAATCAAATTGTTATCTCTGCTTACCCTAAGCGGAAAATGCTCATCTTCGAACTCCATCAAGGCATTGACCTAATCAACACATACACCAAGTTTGAACATTCTAGCCCAATTAGGAAGAGAGTTATCGTGTCCCAAAGCATCAACCAATCAAATTGCTTATCTCTGCTTATCCTAAGCGGAAAATGCTCATCTTCGAACTCCATCAAGGCATTGACCTAATAAACACATACACCAAGTTTGAACATTCTAGCTCAATTAGGAAGAGAGTTATTGTGTCCCAAAAAGTGTGACGGACAGACAGACAGACAGACAGACAGACCCATTTTAATAGTCCCCTGCTTTCTTCGAAAGGCGGGGGACAAAAAAAATAATTGAGCATTTTCCAAAATTTAACGATTTTTTGACTTATTCGATTTTCAGTCCCTTTTTTGACTTATTCCAGTTATCTCAAACTCCTATAAGATGTCTTCGTGTACATGACTACCAAAGGGACTCTCAATAGAGAAAGTTTTAAGAAAAATCACTGGAGTAGTTTTCGAGATAAAGGCGTCCAGAAACGCTCCAAATCAGAAAATACTTGATTTTTAGCCTGCCATATTTTGCTGCCTGATGATCGTATCTGCATGAATTGGATATCATACGACAGTCCGTTCATCAAGCCACCAAACCACACCGCATTTGTTTAACCCACCGATATCAGAATGAGAAATAACGTTTTTCCCCAATACCATCGATTTTTTGCTTTTTTTCAAAATATCGGACAATATTTTGATATTTCGACTACTAACAGTTTACGGATGCTTGTCGGGATAGCTTTATCAGTTGGATTGGGCGTACGGCTTCATGTTCCAGAAACCACCATTTGACCGTAAATACAAAATGGATAGAAAATTTGAAAAAAATTGAAAAATAAAGGGCAATAACTCTGAACGAAATTTATATTACTGTGATCGGATTGACTTCAGCTATCCAAAAATGTAGGTCAAATTTGAAAAATAACAAAAATTTTCACATAAACGTTTTTTCAATATTCGAACAATAGAAGTCAACAACGAAGTTGCAACATGTGAGGTTGCTATTGTTTGGGAAAAGGTTCAGGGATTCCGAAAATGTCTTTTGCTTGAAAATAGATAAAGAATTGACAAAACTGCAGCCGATTTTCGCTTTCGAGGCACCGTACAAAATTCAACCACTTCCGGTCTGCGCGGAAATTTCAAAAATAATTTATCAAGTAGCCATCACCCAGTTTCCCAATAGAAAATTAGGTCCCAGATCGGTATCTTTTCTCAATCATGGAGAAATAGGCTTCCGTTTAATAATAACTAGATCTGCTACTGTCCCATGCAGATATGAAAGCTTTCATATTCATCGTCACACGTATTATGGATTATATCAAGTATCTTAAAAGAAAAAAGACCTAGAAAAAATAATTATCAAAATCGGTCAAAAATTTGTGAAGTTACAGGTCTAAATATAGTGAGAAACATTGCACCCGGACAAAAAAACAAGCCAACAGTGAGGCTGATGTTCCCCGCCGAAATCCCCAAATAAATAGATGACACATATTAATTAATCGCACATCTATTTTTTTCAAAAGTATCGAGCAATCAAACTGATTATAAACTATACACTAAGTTTCATCACTCTCTATCGGATAAAATCAAATTTATCTTGTCCCGAAGCATCGACCAAGGAAATTGCTTATCTCTGCTTAGCTTTAGCTAGATATGTTTATCATTGAACTCAGTCAAAACTAACATCTACATCAAGTTTAAACATTCTACCCCAATTAGAGTTGTTATGTTCCAAAGTCATGACCAATCAAAATGCTTATTGCTCCTTAGCCCAAGCAGACAATTCTCCTCATCGATCTTAGTCAAGGTATTGATGTAATGAAACTATACACCAAGTTTCATCACTCTCACTTAATCAGAACTAAAGTTATCGTGTCCCAAAGCATCAACCAATCAAATTCCTTATCTCTACTTACCATAACGAGGGTTTAGAACATAATTGTGATAAGTCAATATATCAAGCATTTGTGACTTATCACAATTATGTTTTAAACCCTCGATTATGCAGAAAATGCTCATCTTCGCACTCTATCAAGACATTGACCTCATAAACACCTACACCAAGTTTGAACATTCTAGCTCAATTAGAAGGAGAGTTATTGTGTTCCAAATTCTCGGCCAATCAAATTGCTTATCGCTCTGCTTACCCTGAGCAGAAAATGCTCAATATCGAACTTAGTCAAGGTATTGATGTAATGAAAGTATACACCAAGTTTCATCACTCTCACTTAATTGGAACTAAAGTTATCGTGTCCAAAAGCATCAACCAATCAAATTGCTTATCTCTACTTACCCTAAGCAGAAAATGCTCATCTTCAAACTCCATTAAGGCATTGACCTAATAAACATGTACACCAAGTTTCATCACTCTCACTTAATTGGAACTAAAGTTATCGTGTCCCAAAGCAACAACCAATCAAATTGCTTATCTCTACTTACCCTAAGCAGAAAATGCTCATCTTCACACTCCATCAAGGCATTGACCTAATAACACCTACACCAAGGTTGAACATTTTAGCTCAATTAGGAGAGTTATTTAGTTCCAAAGTCTCGGCCGATCAAATTGCTTATCGCTCTGCTTACACTGAGAACTGCTAAAAGTTAAATCTGTGCACAGCCATCATAGAATTCTCAGTCATGGTTGTTATTTGTACATGTATCGAAAGAAAGTTAATTTTCTGACTATTACTCGGTATTACCGCGTTAAAACTGTAAATAAGGTGTGTTAATTAACAAGAGTGAAAAACTGTCTGAGAGGTGAGTTAATAATAATAATAATAGTTTATTGTTTAAAGCAGACTACATACAAATTTATCTCAGCCCGCTGTACAGTATAAAAATAATAATAACGACTAGGAATAAGTGGAGCGGAATAAGTGAGTTTTCAATTTACATTTAAAAGTGTTAAAGATTTTAAAAGAACGAATAGATTCTGTTAGGCTGTTCCACAGGCGTGGTGCACAGACTGTAAAAGATCTGTCACCGTACGTTTTCAGTGTCCTGGCTACTGGATGATTAAGTTGAATTTCTTTATTATCCTGTAAAGAATGTGTGGGCACACGGACACTCACGAGCTCGGTCAGGTAGGCCGGTGCACCTCCATGTATTGCTTTGAATGTGATGCACAGAATTTTGAAGATAATGTGGGCATCGACTCTGAGCCAATGAAGACTGTACAGAACAGGAGTGATATGTTCACGCATCTTGGTTCTGGTCACGAGTCGAACCGCTGAATTTTGAATAAGTTGAAGTTTCTTGATCTGTTTAGAAGAAAGGCCAAAAAGCAGACTATTGCAATAATCTAAACGAGATGTCACAAAAGCATGGATCAATTTTTCAGTTGTCTGCAGGTCCAAAATCTTACGGAGTTTTCCTATTCGCCACAGAGCATGGGATGCCGACCTACACAGACCGGCAACGTGAGTCTCCAAGGTACCGCCTGAATCAATCATTACACCCAAATCACGAACGGTTTCGGAAGGATGAACTGTGATGTCACCCACCCGGACCCCCAGCAGCCCTCTTGTACTTAGATGAGAACCAAACAAGTTCGGTTTCGTCGTCATTCAATGCTAGCATATTTGCACGCATCCAATGACGAATCTCATCCACACAGGCCTCAACACGGGCAGTACAAGAAGTGTCAGTGCGCGAGCCACAGACAATGTACAGTTGGGTGTCATCAGCATAAATTACACAGTTTAGTCCGTGTCAACTAATGACATCCTCAATGGGTGCCAAATATAATGAAAAAAGCACAGGACCCAAAACAGATCCCTGTGGTACACCGAAATTTAACGGTTTCGACTCCGACATGACTGAACTGATCACTACTCTCTGCGTGCGTCCCTTGAGATACGAATTCAGCAACTCTAGGGCTGTCCCGTCAATTCCATCGCGACAACGCAGTCTGTCAATGAGAATACCGTGGTCAATCATATCGAAGGCAGCTGATAGATCAAAAAATGAAATGTGGTTTTATGGCACGTTGGCTCCAATCGGGCTATATTGCGCCAAACATATGGTGAAAATATTTGAGACAAAATAAAAGAAATCACAGAAATATATAAAATTAAAAATAAATATCAAATACTTTATGAATATAAACAATTAAAATGAAAGAAGATAGGATACATATATATATACAGTTAAAACTTATAATAAAATTTTGTCTCTTTTAAAAAGTTCAGTATCTCACAATATAGCTCCGGTTGAGCAAATAAATGATGTAATGTCTGGCAACGGTAATACTTAGATCTAATATTTCCAAGATACTTGCACTCGATCAAAATGTGCTTCACCGTCCAAGGAACATGACAGTGTACACATTCTGGTTGAGGCTCTCGTTTCAAGATGAAAAAGTGAGTTAAAAAAGAATGACCAATGCGAGAGCGACACAAAACAACTTCAACCCTCCTGTTGGTTCTATAGGAGCTTGGCCAGTCTCCTAAAAGAGGCTTAATGTGATGAAGTTTATTTGTGTCTGCAAGATCCCAAGGCCATAAATAAAATGATTTACACATGATTTAAAATCTTTATATGGTAATAAAAAGGGTGATTGGGGAAGATCTAAAGCAGCTTTGGCAGCAAAATCTGCTTGATCAATCCCCCTTATATTAACGTGACTGGGGAGCCAGCAAAAGACAACGTCTTTGCTGCTTAACTCGTAAGATAGTAGCAAACGATAAACATCTGCTACTAATGGGTGATCAAGCTGTTTGTTATTAATTGCTTGAAGACAGGACAAAGAATCAGGAAAGATGATGTGTTTTAAATCTGTTGAGGACCAAATGAACTCCAAAGCTTGGAGAATATCCTGGAGTTCAGCTGTAAAAATAGAAGCAGCAGGTGGTAAACGAACAGAAATGGTCTTGGATGGCGTCACGGTAGCCGAAGCTACCCGATCACCATCTTTCGATCCATTTGTATAAATGGGAGTATAATCACCATATTTAGACCTTAGCTCTCTAAAGAGCGACTGGAATACCGTAGAGCTAGTATCACTAGTATCACTCTTTTTATGTTGCGTAAGATCAAAATCGATCTTTGGGGGAGATATAGCCCACGGTGGAGTCCTAAAGAAAGGGGTATTCGCAATACTGTCAAGGCTGATACCAGCCTCCGACAAAAGGGATTGTATGCGAATACCGAAAGATGGAATGACATGAGTTTTAACCAGATATAAGTGCTCATGAAGAGGTCTAAATATGGTGTTAAATGAAATGTGATTCGGAAGTGATGCTATTTTCGTAGCATACTGCAGGGCCAGTTTATCCCGTCTGTTGTGCAGTGAGGGTTCATGCGCCTCGACGTATAAACTGTCCACTGGAGATGTACGAAATGCTCCTAAACTGATTCTAAGTCCCTGGTTGTGTATAGTGTCGAGCTCTTTGAGATAAGACTCGCGGGCAGACCTATAGACAATACACCCATAATCGAGTTTGGATCTTATTAATGCTCGATATAACCGAAGCAAGACCTTACGGTCTGCTCCCCAGTCAGTATTAAAAGTAACAAAATTACATCCTTTTGCTTATCAAGAGCGAGCATAACATCGTTATGCACTCTAAGGAGTGCGGTTTCAGTGCTATGCCCCTCTTGATAAGCAGACTGGAATTTACCGAGCAGTGAGTTTCGAATGAGATAATCCATTATTTGAGATAAAATGATCTTTTCAAGCAATTTTGCTAAAAATGAAATATTTGATACTGGTCTATAACTTTTGAGTGCATTACGGTCAAGACTTGGCTTTTTAATCAGAGGTCTTACAATGGCCTCCTTACAATCATCCGGAAAAATACCAGAGGAGAGCACATCATTTATAATAATCGTCAAAGCTGGTGCTATTTCATCCAGACACTCTTTTAGTAGTTTTGTAGGAATTTGGTCCAGAGCACATGACTTACACTTCATTCGATGCACCACTGATATTGCATCATCAACATTCAATGGCTCAAAAGCAGAGAAATTACACTGGGGTGGGACATTAATGTCAGTGTAAGGGGGGCAGTCAACAAACTTTTCACAAATTTTAGTAATTTTTTCGGTAAAAAAGTCAATAAAGGTCTGTGGTAAAATACAGCTATCAAGATCAGGTAAAATTTGACTAGAGGACATATTTGTACCAGAGATTTCATCAATTATGTTAAAAATTGCTTTTTGATTTGGTGCCCCGTCAATTCGAGCTCTGTGGAACGAAGTCCTTAGGTCATCAAGATGCTTTTGATATTCAGAACGGGCTTTGTTGAATAGCTGACAGTCAATTTCTGTTGCAGTTTTGGATGTTTTCTTTGACTCGAGTTTGCGCAGATCTCTGCGTTCCTGTAAAAATTCCGAAGTCCACCATTGCGCACGTGGCTTATCGACTAATATCTTAATACGAATAGGCGCAAGTTTGTCCAGGCAGGTCCTCAGAACTGTGGCATAGGATTTAGAGCGTTGATGCACACATGCAATAGACTGTAACTGGTTCAGTGGAGGGGCAATTAAGGATTTGAAGACTGATTTATCCAAATTAGCCAAAACTTTGTGTTCTTTAGTGATTTTGTTGACAGTTGGGCGCTGAATATCCGATATAACATGGACAGCAGCGTGATCAGATGGCATGGTACTATCAATACCAAAATTTGACAGACAGAGATCAGCAGCCAGCATTATCACCAAATCTAAGATGTGGCCCTGACTGTGTGTAGGGCTCCTGATAAGCTGCACACATCCAAGTGATGTGATTAGATCCATGAAGTTAGTTACATCTGGACAGGTCTGATCATCTATGTGGATATTAAAGTCACCTGTAATCACCAGTCGGCCAGGAGCCAAAATTACAAACTCTAAGAAAGTTGAGAATTCAGATAGAAAGTAGTTCACTGTAAAATTGTGCTTGTCTGAGTATGGTGGTCGATAAATGAGAAGCACATGTATTATCTCATTACGGATGTGTATATTAATGTCCATGAGTTTGAAAGAACGGTAAGCAGTAGTTTTATTGATGTGTATCTTCAAGTTTTTCCTCGTGAGAATAGCCAAACCTCCACCCTTCTGACGATTACGTGGCACATGATGGACATCAAAAGCGGCTAATGAAGATTTGAAATCAGCATCGATAAAATCTCTATTATCGTCAGTCACCCAGGACTCTGTGAGCAGGAAAATATCTGTGCTGTTTTGAAGAATGGAATCACAGATGGATGATGTTTTATTACCCATAGATCTAGCATTCCATAAGGTAAAGTTTAGATTACATGAAATAATTTACGATGATATTCTATTAATATTAACTAGATTTTTAAAATTTACCGAAAGCTTGCTGTGTGACTGTGGTCGACTCCCAGTGCTAATAATTGTACCTATTTTCTGAAGTAATGTTCCAGATTCTGATGTTCCTTTGATAACCTCGTTCAAACTTGGATAATGAACTGCGTGGGATATCACACATGTCCCAGAAACATGACTATTTAAAACAGTTGTAATTGTATGGGGTTTTGGATCAGCACTACCAGTGTTAATGTTTACAAGATTATTAAGATTCACACACCTAGCTGATTTATAGCCAAGTTTCTTTCTGTTTTTTATCCTGACCTTAATAGTTTGTTCAGTAGATTGAGTCCAGTGGTGATAACTTGATTGAGTGAGAGAAAGTTCAGGAAACAGATTATAAACCTCTTGTGTAATCCTACAAGAGAACAGCAACTCACCACTTATCGAAATCAACTCATCTCTGCTGTAGGTGATCATGATGAAACTCACTATACAAACGTTTAGTATTGAAATTTATCAAACCTATTAATATTTTCCAAAGTTACTCCAAATATAGTAATTAACAATATCATTATCATTATCATGTCTGATGTAAAAAATTGTAATCCAAAATTAACTCTAAAAGACTAAAATTGCCAGAAACTTGGAGAGAATGACACAATGCTACCACTAGGCAGCCATCTTTATCTTCGATTTAATTAACGCTAGGGGTGAAAAACTGTGCGACAGTGCATTTTCAGTAGAGGTGTGTTAATTAACCAACCGGTACAAAATGAATGTCAATGTTGTGTATTGTTTAATTGGCGTGTTTTCTCGCTAGTTGCGATAACTGTACCAAAAGGAATATATTCAAGGACCAACAGGCTTTATCTGACACGTACGTGTTAAATCAAAATTTGGGAAGTAAAACTGTTTTACCGTGCGATTTATCATTCGACCGTGTGTTTTACGCAGGTCTTTGTATAATTAAAGTCAGGTCTTTAGATAGGCGTGTGTGCTCACTATGATCTACGTTTCTCTTATGTGTCTCTTGTATTGCATACCATAAGTTGCATTTAATGAAATAAAAATATGGACCAATTTGAATATCCACGGGAATATAGAGAGTAAATCCAGCAAAAACAACCGGAATATATTTCTGCTTTATTACTAAAAAGACGCGCAATCACCTTTGACATTTATTAAATTTATAAAAACGTGCCATGATCCGTAAATTGTGCATCTTACCTTCAATAGCAATATCCATAAAACGGAAATCTCCATATTGATAAATAATATGGCACAACCAACCGAACAGTGGTAATTTTCACACAAATGATATATTTAAACTAAAATTACTTTAGCTTTTCACTAAATTTACATCGCATACAATCCAGAACTTGTAATTTATAATAGCCACTTTTATGCAATTACAGTATTGTCCCGGGATCTAACATATCAAAGAAGCACATACGCCCGATATGACACGTAATCATTTTTGGAAACATGTCTTCTATTCTTACGACTATACTTGGCGTTTATACTGCGTACCATAGCCACGCTACTTATAAAGTTGCATTTAATAAAATAAAAATATTGACCTTAATCTATCGCACGAAATGCAATGTCGTCATTTATAAATATCGAACAGGTAGGCCGCAATTTAAATATCCCTGTGTATATAGCGAATAAGCCAAATTTGCCGTATGTAAATATAGGGCCTACTGATTCTCGTAAATATACTTATTCTCGTAAATATACTTATTCTCGTCTTCCGAGAAGTTATTATTTGTGTCTTCAAATTTGTACCATTTAAATGTCAACCCAACCATATCAGACTTCACGTCTAACCGTTTCACACATAGTCCGTGCAGAGCAATAACAGCTCCTTGATCAAAGTAACAATTCTACCACATGTAAAGGCGTGCACGAGGTCATTCGCGCGTTTTGGAAAACTGTTCGGTTGCTTTATTTGAGAAGATACACTGATATTACTGTGTTGTCTATTGACTTTTTATATTCATATGTGTGATCAATCCTTACTTTATTTTATTTTAGAGTAACGTTCCTTTGCTGATCCTCTATAAGTTGTCTAGAAGCACATGTTTTTCAACATGGACACCTTTGTGTTATCTAAACTTTGTCTTGTCAAGATGTGAAGTAATCACAGTCTTTTTACCCTTTAAATTACACCAAATATGTAGATCACCCACTCAACTAATTGTGTATACAGAGATTCTTACATTAAACCTCCAAACACGATATTCCGGTATTTGTAATTTGGGGTAAGCTTACTGTGGCCTTCCGAGGTAGACAGTACAGTAAAAAGACTGACGGTAGGCTGTAACAGAAGACAACAAGTTTACAAAGAGTTTCAACCACAAACTCAAGAGGTATTTATCAACGCGGGACTGCTAGGTCAGCGTCTGATATTTTGGATTCTTCGTCGTGCATCACACGACACAGGCAAGTCTTAGAACACAAGTTCACCAACACTAACGTGGCAACTGTTTCAACCACAAACTCAAGAGGTATATTTATCAATGTGGGACTGCTAAGTCAGCGTCTTGATATATTGGATTTTTCGTTGTACATCACACGATACAGGCAAGTCACTCCAACGTGCATCAGGACCGTCAAGGAAGATTTACGAGCTAACAATTGAGTATTCTTTTCTACGAATTCGAAAAACGACAGTAAAACAATATTTATATTCAAAATATCAGTAACTTTTTATTTTGGCTCCCTGCCAGTATAGGCCTACATTCCTTAGTAGTTGTATGGAATAAGCCAATGGTGTAAAAAAATAAAATTTTACTATTCACATTTATTATGTCTGATAAAGGGAAAAGTACACATGGCTCATAACTTAGATCTTACCAAACAAGATCTGTTGCAAGCACATCTTCTTCGAAGAGGAGCTTCATTCTTGCACATAAATTTTCTCAGGCAGAAACGGCTCGGACCAAGGCTATGTTCGCTGAGAGGGAACGTGAAATACGTAGTAAACATGCACAAACCCAATTAGACGCAGATCTGGAACTTCTAAGACAGCAAAAAGAAGCCGCAGTTGCCGAAGCAGAATACCGTGCTCTACAATCAACAAAAGGTGATTCTCACATAGATCAGTCTGAATTCTCTTGTTTACCCTATGAGGATCCAGTCGAACGCACAGGAACATACGTTCAGCAGCATCCATTTTCACACAAGAATCTGCAAGATCCAGATAGTCAACAAGACAGAAACGTACTTCAAGATGCACCAGCCAATCATTCTCACCCTTCTACTCCTCAGCTGCCAACGGAAAACACAGCCGAAGAAAGTCAAAATCTGCCCTTCGATAAAAACTCTTCGTGTACACACCCACCACGCACAGAGAACGTATCAGCTCCTCAACCCTTAGGACTAGCTGTTACCCCACCAAAACTGAAATCAAATGCTCACGCATTTAAACCTGCATCTGTTCAACAGAACATTAACGCTAGGCAATCACCTCAGCCAACCGAACTTCATACTTACCCTTATGTTGTTCATGATGAATTCCATCCGCAACGGCAACAGGATCGATACCTTCAACAGGATACTCACCCTTCTGTTACGTCAGAACTTACTCGTTTTCTTCTCAAGAAGGAACTTTTATTATCTCGCTTTATATCATACAGTGATCAGCCGGAGTCGTATGGAATTTGGAAAGCTGGATTCTCAAGCATCGTAGAAGAATTACAAGTATCGCCTTTAGAGTTAGTAATCCTACACATGGACTTCAACGAGTATGGGAAAGACTAGACGAACAGTACGGAAGCCCAGAGATGGTAGAAGCTGCTCTCAAGCCTAAATTAGCAAACTTCCCGAAGTTAACTAATATAGACTCCAAGAAACTCTATGAGTATCTGACATTCTATCGGAAATAGAATCGGCTAAGGAAGACAGGAATTACAGTTTGCTCTTGGCCTACTTTGACTCGTCTTCAGGTGTAATACCCATCGTAAACAAACTTCCATACGGTATTCAAGAAAAATGGACAACGCAAGCTGTTAACTACAAGAAACGTTATGCAGTGTCATTTCCACCATTCACTTTCTTCGCAGAGTTCATCCGGGATATCAGCAAAATAAAGAATGATCCAAGTTTCGCCCATGATAGCCCATCTCACATCGCTCATCAATCGAAGGATAAGTTTCCTGTTAACAGATTCCCTAACACAAGGACTGCTGTCTCAACACGGAAAACTGACTTGTCTTTACAACCTAAAGACGTCAACACACGGAATGACAAACTCTGCCCTCTACACAAGACCAATCACTCATTGAACCACTGTAGAGCCTTCAAAGCTAAGCCATTAGGGGAACGCAGAAAACTCATCAAAAAATATGGCATATGCTATAGGTGTTGTGCAACCACCAATCACATGGCCCAAGCTTGCACAGAATCGGTTATTTGCAATGACTGCAACACTTCAAGGCACCCTTCAGCGTAAGATGTTCAGCACACTTGAGAACCATCCATGTCTTCACCAACCCATGGCGGGGAGAGGAAGGAACAAGAACCACAGGACACCTCACTTGTCTCAAAATGCACACAAATATGCGGTGGAACATTTCACGGAAAATCATGTTCAAAAACACTTCTCGTCAGAGTTTACTCAGAAGAACAACCTGAACTTTCTATCAAGGCTTATGCGATCCTAGATGACCAGAGTAACGGGTCGTTAGGGAAAACTCTTCTGTTTGATCACTTAGGATTACACAGTGAACAGTTTCCATACACAATGTCTTCCTGCACTGGATTGATCGAGACACAGGGACGAAGAACCAAAGGTCTGATAATGGAATCATTCGATGGTAGGACCAAATTCAAACTACCACAGTTGATAGAATGCGACCAGATACCAAACATAAGGGAGGAGATACCAACTCCAGAAGTTGCTCTTCACCATCCCCACCTCAGAGATATAGTTGCACACATACCCGCATTAGACGAAGAAGCTCATATCTTGTTATTGATTGGTAGAGATGCCATAGAGGCTCACCATGTCGAAGACCAACGCACTGGACCAAGAAATTCTCCCTACGCTCAGAAGCTCTCACTAGGATGGGTAATTATTGGAGAGGCCTGTCTTGGAAAGATCCACAAGCCAGACTTCCTTAATGTTAACAAGACCCATACACTTCAAGACGGACGCTCTTCAATCTTCAAACCATGTCCAAATCTAATCAAGGTTAAACCTGTCAGCACAGAACTCAACGACATGTGTGCCAACTCTACATCATTCCCCATACCCATGGAATTCAATGATGGTTTAGGAACTACGGTCTTCAAGTTGTCCCGCATCGACGACAAATCAGGCATGTCTGTAGAAGACAAGGAATTTTTGGAAATCATGGACAAAGAATTTCATAAAGATGAAACTGGAAACTGGGTAGCTCCACTCCCATTCAGATCGACTAGACCACGACTTCCTAACAATAGGTCACATGCCGTTAAACGTGCACAGTCATTAGATTACAGTCTAAAAAAGGACGCTGTTAAGCGGGAACACATGACAACCTTCATGGAAAAGGTTTTCAATAACCACCACGCAGAGTTGGCACCATCTCTAAAGGATAACGAAGAATGTTGGTACTTACCAATATTTGGCGTTTACCACCTTAAGAAAAAGGATCAAATACGGGCAGTATTCGATTCATCGGCAGAGTTTGACAACATATCGTTGAACAGAGTGTTACTTAAAGGACCGGATATGGCAAACAGTCTCTTGGGCGTTCTCATGCGCTTTAGAAAGGAAAGGATTGCTGTTACAGCCGACATCCAGCAGATGTTTCATTGTTTTTTGGTTAGACAAGACCATCACAACTTTCTCAGATTTCTTTGGTATCAAGATATGGACACCGACAAAGAACTTACAGAGTACAGAATGCGGGTCAATGTATTCGGTAATAGTCCATCACCTGCAGTGGCTACATATGAACTACGACGAACTGCTCAAGCAAGCACAGAAACTGATGTGTCAGACTTCATAGACAGGAATTTCTATGTGGATGATGGGCTTGCATCTCTCAACACACCAAGTCAAGCTATAGATTTGATGAAAAGAACTCAACGTGTTCTACGGCTACACAAAATCTCATCAAATAGTGCCAAAGTAATGGAAGCCTTTCCCGCGGATGACAGAGCTAAGGAATTCAAAGACTTGTATCTATCTACGGATATACTTCCCTTGCAGCGAAGTTTAGGTCTAACCTGGGACCTTGCATCAGATACCTTTACCGTTATTGCTTCTTCCGAGAACAAACCCTACACAAGGTGCGGAGTCTTGTCTATGATCAATAGTCTTTTTGATCCCATTGGATTCGTCGCACCAGTGCTCATCCAAGGAAAACTCCTGCTTCATAACCTGATATCCGAAACCTCAGATTGGGATGAACCACTTCCGGAAGAATATCAGAGAGAATGGGAGCATTGGAGGGATTCCTTAAAGCAACTCAATACCTTGAATATTCCTCGTACTTAATCAAGGTCTCTCAAGAACACAGTCCGGAAAGAAATCCACATCTTTTCGGATGCATCAGAGAAAGCCATAGCCGCTCTGGCATATCTCAAATCAACCGATACAGATGGAAATCATCATCTTGGTTTTATACTTGGAAAAGTGAAAATCGCACCTGCTCATGGTCATACCATTCCACAACTCGAACTTTGTGCCGCTGTACTAGCTGTGGAACTTTATGAAACTATCCATGACCACCTCGACGTAGAACCAGATGATCTCAAATTCTACACTCACAGTCGGGTAATTCTAGGCTATATCTACAACCGCACCAGACGGTTCTACCTCTATGTGACAAATATAGTTGAATGTATTACAAAAACTACGAAGCCGGAACAATGGACATTCGTCTCAACAGGACTCAACCCTGCAGATCACGCAACAAGGTCTTTACCTGCTTCCCAGATAGGGAATTCGACATGGCTTCAAGGTCCACCGCACCTTACTAGAACTCACCAACCTCAGGACGGCGATACTTATCCATTAGAGAATCCAGACGAAAACACAGAACTTCGACCACAGATAAAGACACTCGCCACAGTCATTTTGATGAGTGGTTCACTTGGTTCCCATCATTTTCAACGGTTTTCATGCTGGAAGAGGCTCGTCAAAACCTTAGGTAGACTTATGCATATCGCTTATACTTACACATTATGGACAAATGCAGAGGCTGGCACACCTGTATAAATTCTAGGAGCCTAGAGACATACATCAAGGCCGAACAGTTTATTATCACCGAGGTACAACATGAAGCGTATGCTGAGGAACTCAACTGCATACAGCAGAACAAACCATTACCCAAAGGCAGCACAATAATGTCTTTAAATCCTATCAACGATAATTATAATATGCTCAGAGTTGGCGGAAGACTTACCAACGCTGAAATTCCTATTTCTTAGAAGAATCCTCTTATTATCCCCGGACGTCATCACATCGCAACACTGCTTATTCGCCACTATCACGAAGTGGTACACCACCAGGGAAGACATTTTACCGAAGGGGCAGTACGTGCAGCTGGACTTTGGATTGTTGGTGGGAAACGCCTCATCTCATCCATCATTTTCAAATGTGTAAAATGTCGAAAACTAAGAGGGAAGCAAGAGCACCAGAAGATGTCTGATCTACCTCCTGATCGTTTGAAATCAGCACCTCCTTTCAGTTATGTGGGCGTGGATACCTTTGGACCCTGGTCAATAGTCACACGACACATTCGAGGAAACCAGGCAAGAAGTAAACGCTGGGCAGTACTTTTCACATGTCTGACAACACGGGCTATCCACATCGAAGTCATAGAAGACATTGGAACTTCTGGATTTATCAATGCACTTCGAAGATTCATCGGGATCAGAGGTAAAGTAAAGGAATTGAGATCCGATCGAGGAACTAACTTTGTAGGAGCAGCACACGAATTGAATATTCAAGCCATCATGGATGAAGACGGGTCCACTAAGCAACTTCTAGACAGCAACTGTACTAAATGGATCTTTAATCCTCCTCATTCTTCGTACATGGGAGGTGTCTGGGAACGGTTAATAGGAATAACCCGTCGCATTCTCGACTCCATGCTAGCAGACATATCTACTAAACATCTTACACATGAGGTATTGGTAACTTTTATGGCGGAAGTTTGCGCCATCATTAACGGAAGGCCAATCACACCTGTATCGTCAGACCTGGAATCACCCTTGATACTGTCACCATCAACACTTCTGACTCAGAAGACAGATCACATCGTAGAACCCATGGGTCAATTTGATATGAAAGACTTATATAAATCCAAATGGAAAGCTGTTCAAGCTTTAGCAGATATATTTTGGAACCGCTGGAGACACGAGTTTCTTCCAACTTTACAAACCAGACGTAAATGGAATGACAGTCGCCCAAACTTAAAAATCAATGATGTAGTTCTTCTTAGGGATAATCAGCTACACAGGAATGGCTGGTCCATTGGAGTAATTGAATCTACATTCCCAGGACAAGATGGTAGAGTTCGGAAAGTTGTAGTGAGCGTTATTAAAGATGGTCAACCTTCTACCTATACTCGACCAGTGGCGGAAATGGTGTTACTAGTGTCATAGACTCTTAATTTTAAATTTCCCTATTTCAGTGATATCTAGTATAAGATATCAGACGGGGAGTGTGTTGTCTATTGACTTTTTATATTCATATGTGTGATCAATCCTGACTTTATTTTATTTTAGAGTAATGTCCCTTTGCTGACCCTCTATAAGTTGTCTAGAAGCACATGTTTTTCAACATGGACACCTTTGTGTTTATCTAAACTTTGTCTTGTCAAGATGTGAAGTAATCACAGTCTTTTTACTCTTTAAATTACACCAAATATGTAGATCACCCACTCAACTAATTGTGTATACAGAGATTCTTACATTAAACCTCCAAACACGATATTCCGGTATTTGTATTTTGGCGTTAGCTTGCTGTGGCCTTTCGAGGTAGACAGTACAATTACACTATAAAATTTGTCAATTTTGTCTTTGAAAATTCTGACAAATTGATAGCTCTTCGGGAAGGTTGATCATATCACTAACCCTGTTTGTGTATTGTACGTTTTTATAATAGCTAGCAAATAATTTATGATATCTGAATACTTTCTGAAAGAACATATAGTATAGCTCGTTATTAGATGTTAGTTTTTAAAAGGCCATTTTCTTTTTTATGATAGTCGGATATCAATCACAGATATCAAATATAAATCACATTAATTAGATGAACAGCACAACGCAGCTTTGAAATGAAATGAAATGGAGTTTAACGTCATACTGTTCTGCTCCGAACTGGGCTAATGAAGACGGGCATACGCCATACAGTGTGCTATGAGAGAAATTTTGCCCGGACAGCGGCACTACGGCCTATCCTTATATCGAATACCAACTGCTAAGGGATCTTTTACGTGCACGACAATGTGTACATGGGACCTCAGTTTTTCTTCCCATCCGAACGACTATAACGAGCTATATGTTCTTTCAGAAAGTATTCATAATTATTTGCTAGCTATTATAAAAACGTACAATACACAAACAGTGTAGGCGATATGATCAACGCTTCCCGAAGAGCTACCAATTTATCAGAATTTTCAAAAAAAAAATTGACAAATTTTATAGTTTAATATTAATATCTTCTCAAATAAAGCAACCGAACAGTTTTCCAATACGTGCAAATAAGCTCGTGCACGCCTTTACATCTGACAAGGGGGAATCAAGCAGGAATATCTGGATGAACTTTCTCGGCCAATGCAGGGATCGAACACCCGACCTCCAGGCTAGCGAGCCAGCGTCTTACCCACTTAGCCATCGTGACCCCAACGAACACAGCTTTGAAACAAACAGCATTGTAATTTTGATTAAACTTCACATTTCATTTAGACCTTAGACAATTACGTTTCCAATCAAGTATCAAAACACCGCATTTGTTACGCAACACCTAGAGGTCAACGTTTTCAAACATTCTGATCAATCAACCATAACAAAAAGATGGCAATACTTTCCCCCAGTTTGACTGTATATACAGGATACTAGTGTTCTAATATTGTATTTTAAAAAATGATTGGAAATGTAGACGGTGTTATTGATGAACTATTTAAATGTTCACATCATATCCCAAGTAATTATATCGTCTAGTTCTATCGGGAGCAGATCCATCGTTCAGTAATTATAAGTATATGGAACTTTAAAATCTTCGCTGAATCCACGGGACAGATACAATACCATGGTGATTTTTATTTTTCATTTCGGCGCCAACGGCTTGGCCTTCAATGCATACCATCAATCAAAGGTCAATATGTGAACTTGCGCGTTTAATCAAATGAAACAATGTTTAAAATGATTATAAAATAAACCTGATATTGCTTTCTGATGTGGCTGGGTTATTTCAGGTGCCAGTCATAAGAATAAGAAGACAGTATATTTACATACGGCAAATTTGACTTATTCGCTATGTATACCAGGGGATATTCAAATTACGGTCTACCTGTTCGATATTTATAAATGACAACATTGCATTTCTTGCGATAGATTAAGGTCAATATTTTTATTTTATTAAATGCAACTTTATCTATAAGTAACGTGACTATATGGTACGCAGTATAAATGCCAGGTATAGTCGAAAGAATAGACGACAAGTTGTAAGACTTTGCTCCTTAAGACAATATTGGGTCTTTGAAAAATTGTTGGTTAACTCTTTCTATAGAGTCAAATCCCACGTACTAATAAAAGCGAACGACATGTTTATATGCAACCAAAAAAACAGTGATATTTTGGTAAAATCCTAACCATTGTCAAAATATCCATCAAATTCTATCTGTTTATGACATATGGTTGGTAGACCATATAAGGTAATGTTCTCCCCCCTGGTCTTTGGAAATGGGGAGGTTTATTCCATATTTGGGATGGAAATTAAAGTCAAGGTCAGTCTAGAACGTGCAGAAATTAGGGGGTTATAAAAGAGGGTGTTGGGTGAGACTGATCAGAGCTCACCCAGGTATTCTGAGCAGCTATCATTTATTGCGAACGAGGGACCTTTGAAGCTAATCCATGCAGCTTAATAATAATGTTGAAGAAATCATTTAACCTGTAGTTTTATATATTAGGATCACGAAGGAAAAAAAAACAACAAGGAAGTCCAATCTACAAAGTCTCGAAAAATGATTACGTGTCATATCAGGCGTATGTGCTTCTTTGATATGTTAGATCACGGGACAATTCTGTAATTGCATAAAAGCGGCTATTATAAAGTTCTGGAATGACGATCGTTGGATTGTATGTGACGTAAATTTAGTGAAAAGCTAAAGTAATTTAAGTTTAAATATATCATTTGTGTGGAAATTACCACTGTTCGGTTGGTTGTGCCGTATTATTTATCAATATGTTGATTTCTGTTTTATGGATATGCTATTGAAGGTAAGATGCACAATTTACGCAACGTGGCACGTTTTTATAAATTCACTAATGTCAAACGGTGAGTGTACGTCTTTTTAGTAATAAAGCAGAAATATATTTCTGTTGTTTTTGCTGGATTTACTCTCTATATTCCCGTGGATATTCAAATTGGGCGCTGACTGCACGGTATTTATAAATGACGACATTACATTAGCCTTTCCGTATGTGATAGATTAAGGTCCGTATTTTTATTTCATAAAATTTAACTTTATATATATGGTACGCAATAGAAAAGACACATAAGAGAGCACACCTGCTTATCTAAAGACCTGTCTTTAATTATACAAAGACCTGCGTAAAAAACACACGGTCGAATGATAAATCGCACGGTAAAACAGTTTTGCTTCCCAAATTTTGATTTAACACGTACGTTTTAGATAAAGCCTGTTGGTCCTTGATTATACTCCTTTTGGTGCAGTTATCGCAACTAGCGAGAAAACACGGCAATTAAACAATACACAACATTGACATTCATTTTTTACCGGTCGGTTAATTAACACACCTCTTCTGAAAACGCACTGTCACACAGTTTTTCACCCCTAGCGTTAATTAACTCACCTCTCAGACAGTTTTTCACCCTTGTTAATTAACACACCTTATTTACAGTTTCAACGCGGTAATACCGAGTAATAGTCGGAAAATTAATTTTCTTTTGATACATGTACAAATAACAACCATGACTGAGAATTCTATGATGGCTGTGCACAGATTCACCCTTTAGCAGTTCTCAGTGTTACCATGAGCAGAAAATGCTCATTATCGAACTTAGTCAAGGTATTGATGTAATGAAACTATACACTAAGTTTCATCACTCTCACTTAATTAGAACTAAAGTTATCCTGTCCCCAAAGCATCAACCAATCAAATTGCTTATCTCTGCTTACCCTAAGCAGAAAATGCTCATCTTCGAACTCCATCAAGGCATTGACCTAATAAACACCTACACCAAGTTTGAACATTCTAGGTCAATTAGAAGGAGAGATATTGTGTCCCAAAAAGTGTGACGGACAGACTGACAGACGGACGGACATACAGACAGACGAACCCATTTTAATAGTCCCCTGCTTTCTTCGAAAGGCGGGGGACAATAATCTGAAAACTAAAGGGAAATAACTGAGACTTCTATTGCTGTAATCAGAATGACATCCCGTTACATAAGTTTCAGAAAAATGAATCAAGCCTTTTAAAATCAGGACGGATGAGAAAATGAAATGAACATGGCGGGCAAGAACTCAAAAATGGCTTGAAAATATGAAAAAATTAAATGAGATAACTTTAAATGGTAGTTATATTTTTGAAATCAGACGGACCTCAGCTGTTCGAATATTCAGGTTAAATTTTAACAACTAAGGACATAAATTGTCCAGTAAAACACTTTGTCGGCACGTAAAAGATCAAATTTAAAAAAATTTCAAATATCAAAAATTCAACCCTGATCTCGGCTATTCAGAAATGTATTCTTTTTGGAATTAGTAGAGGAATTCTCCAAACTATGGACTATTGTGTTTATTTTGACGTCCATTAAGGTGGATTTTTCACTGTTTTTCATATTCAGTTCCAAATGGTGATCAGCAATTGATCGAAATCAAAATTCTGCTCTGAATATTTTTTAGTCATTCTTTCAAGAATTCAGAAAATGTAACTCCTTTGTCTGTAAGTAAAATATCGCAAAAGCGTAGGGATTTTTCAAGTTTCAAGATGGTGGCACTTCAGGTTCGATCGAGAAATTCCATATTAGCTAGTACAGAAATAAATTTTGAAGGCAATCTGACCTACTTTTTGTCAATTTTTTTGAAAACTTTGACCCTTAATTTCTCCAAGGGGAGATAATGTAGAAAATTTCTAATGACATCTTTGAAGTTGGATCAACCATATCTACTTGCATTTCCAATTTCATGAAAATCGTACTAATATTCAAGAAGTTGTCATGTTAGTTTTACTTCCGGGATGAGATGTCAATGACGTAATATTCGAATTTCAAAAATGGGAAACAGCAGATTTGAAGTAAAAGTTTTACAGTACTCAAAGAAAAAAGAATTAGTAAAAGAGATCAAATAATCACAAAGTTACAGCTATGAAGGTCAATTTTATCATCAGTAAATTTAGGTGATTTCTGATTCGTAAAATGTTTTGAAAATATATTGGTTCCAAATCCACCACCCATATTTGGAAGGAGCCTAACCAGAAATTTCAGAAAAAGGAGACAAATTCACAAAACTGCGGCCGATTTCAATTATTTTCAAACCGTTAATGGGAAGTTCTCACTCGTAAACAACTTTGTTGGAACGAAAAACGTCAAAGGCGAAATTCAAATTTTTTATAAATATTCAAATACCAAAAATTAGACCATGAGCCAGGCTATCCTGAAATGTATTAATTTCAGAAATAAGAAACGCATTGAACATACTACGGACTATTGTGTTTATTTACAAGCCATTTACTATGCATTGTAAGTTTTTTCGTTCATAAAATTTGGTGATTTCGAATTCGTAAAACATTTTGAAAATATATTTAATCCGCAGTCACGAACCATTTTTTTGGGGGGGGGGGGGGGGTAGTTCAAAGTTTCAGAAAGAACCCATGGTTAGATTCTGAGATATAAGATTTATGGAAAAATAACAATAAATTTTTTTTTTAGTAATAACAATAGTCTTTCAGAAGGGTAAAGGATTAGGCTGCAGAAGCCTTTCTACCATCCTGCAGTTCATGAAAAAATATAATACAAAAGATGAGATAAGAGGATGTAGGTCTTAATGGATTTTTTTCAAATTTGGTCTGAAGTATTGTCGTCATGAATAGGACACATTAATTATTGCATAAAAACTTGGTAGTAGTGTAACAGAATTTAGGTTTTTGATATAGCCCAATAGTCATTACTGGTAATAACAATAACTAGATACTGATATTATTATCCTAAATAACTGGTATTTTATCTAAATCACTTATCTTATTAGTAGATGAGTAATGTTACTATACCTTGGAAGATGAATACCTCGTCCATGGTAAAGATCTTTAGCATATTGGGGTAAAACCATGGCTTTTAATCGACGAATTTCTCTATTGATATCAAACCTACAATAGAAAAGTACCGTACCTGAATATCATTCAGTTCACTGAACTTGTCATATTTATTACTGTTTTAAATAAAAAGAAATTGTTTTTATCTAGAACTATTTGTCTTTAATATTGGTTTACAGAATGACATAGAAATGTTATAAGTTTAACAAACTTAAAATAAGCCATTGGGTAATACACTAAAAACAAACCTACCTCTCTTCTATATCTAATCTTTTACCACCCATACATAAATCTAATGGTAATCTATGGGGTAATATTTCTGTTTTACGTTTTATATCTCGTAATTTTTCTAATGCTTCTATCTCAGCTAATAATCTGTCACGCTGTGTTAAACTACAATTCAAAAAATAAAAGACACATGCCAGTAATCAAACTTTGGTATCATCAATATGTATTAATAAAATAATAAAATTATTTAAGGAAGGGTCCGATTTTTATGGGGCGCCGTTTGTAAAATAATTATTTACTTTTTTTTATAGCAAAAAACATTAGATTTAACTCCGAATATATATATTTAGATAAATATTAGAACAAATATGGCATATATATAAATATCAAAAAATATTGTAGCTAAAAGTCGAGTTTTGGGTCTATGAAATACTTTAAATGTTATATCTTGATTTCACATCACTTAGTTAAATATATAGCTAAGGTATAAATGCTAAATACTAAATCACTGAAAAATCTTAAGTTAAATATTTAGCTAAATATATAAACATTTAGCTAAATATATAAACATTTAGCTAAATATATAAACATTTAGCTAAATATATAAACATTTAGCTACATATATAAACATTTAGCTAAATATATAAACATTTAGTTAAATATATAAACATTTAACTAAATATATAAACATTTAACTAAATATATATATTTAGTTAAATATATAAACAGTTAACTAAATATATAAATATCATGCTAAATATATATGTTTAGCTTAATGTATAAATATTTAACTAAATATATATTTGTGGTCCCGCCAATATTTATATTATCGTAAGCGACACAAAAAACTGCGCATAAAATGATGATGTGTACCTGACACATGAGCCTTGGCACAATAGGCCTGGTACGGTTGCTAAATATATAATTATTTAGCTAAATAATATATATTTAGCTAAATAATATATATTTAGCTAAATAATATATATTTAGCTAAATAATATATCATCAAATCTCTTGTTTTGGTCTTAATATTCAATGCTAAATGTTAATTATGAAATTAGAGACAAATCAAGAAATATTTATATATATTATGTTAAATATTGAGTTTTTGTTGTATTTTTAGTTTACATATTAAAAGTGAAAAATTTGCACAAAAGTCGAGATTTAACTATATATATAAATTTAAATTAAATCTAGTGTTTTTTGCTATATAAAAAGCTAAATAATTAATTTACAAACGGCGCCCCATAGATTTTGGAATAAATAGTCAAAATATGATTTATCTTCATTAAGGTCCAACAACCCCATAAATTTTTGTTTAAATCACAGTAATAATTGAATATGATTCTTTTTATTAGAGGAAATATCATATCCACTTTCTTTAAATTTGTTCTAAGCAATATTATATACTGTGAATGAATGAAATGAAATGGAATGTGGGCGTATAAAAATCCCTGCACAACAGCAGTACAAAAACAGACTTTAAGTTAAAAGACCCTTTATAAATGATTAGTTTTATATAATCCTTTATACATACAATGATTAGCACCGTCGGAGCAGAACAGTGGGACATTAAACCCCATTTCATTTTATTTCATTTTATTTATTCTGTAACTACATGCAAATACAAGCAAATATCATTGTATACGGCCATTGAATAACTTATGGTTGTATTCAATGGGTTGAGAACAGACTATTTTGTCCAGAATGACGTCACTTCCAGAATTACATCAAACGATAATGACGTCAGCACTAGGGAACCACAATTTTTGTAAAAAGGAAAGAAAAAAGGGCAGAACCTATGATGAATTTTAACGTTATTGTGATGATTTTTTTTGATAATCTAGATAGTACAGTGTATTTTGAGATTTGCATGTAGTTATTGAATAAAAACAGAACTCAATGACCACTGAATACCGCTCAGGTTATTGAGAGAAGAAAACATCTACCAAACCTGTAGAGGTCAAACAGAAGACAAATCCATCCAAGAAGAAAGAAGAGGAACCGAAAACGAAGATTCATGAAGAACACTTCATTCCTAAATTTAAAACGGAAAGTGGCTTCATGAACTTCATGATCGAGTTCCTCAGGGTGGCTGTGTCCAATGAGGACCAAACTACCAAGATGGCAAGCCTACTCAGCAAAATAAAGACACACATGGTCAACGCCGATGTCCTGTGTGTCATGATTAATTCAATCAACACGGTAAAAAAAAGATCAAGAGAAGAAGACGACAACGAAGAAACCACAAAAGGCGATCAAACGTCAGTGATAACTTAAATTATATTTCTGTTTCGCTTGACGTAGAGGACCCTCTAGACGCAATGGGCATAGCCATCACATAGAGCAATAATACAAAATTGACAATAGTGAATGTCTATGTACCCCCAGATGTCATGAGAAAACCAGTTGACTTCCAGTCACTTCTCGACCAGCTTCCTCAGGGCGAATTTGTGTTTTGTGGGGATTTCAACACAAAACACGTCCTGTGGGGGTCACCGAGGAATGACTGTCGGGGGATTAGCCTATGCTCAATAATAGAAGAGAACGACCTATGTGTACTGAACGACGAGAGCCCTACTTTTGTTGGAGGAAATGCCCAACCTTCACACCTGGATCTCACGCTCTGTACGCTTGGTATGGTAAACCGCTGCGACTGGCAAGTACACGAAGATGAAACACTTGGCAGCGACCATCTACTGATAGAACTCTGCATCCAATGTGAAACAACCAGGGAAGTCTATAACGGGAAACCCAATTGGAAAATAAAAGAGGCTGATTGGGCTAACTTCCGTGTAGGCTGCCAACATCGACGTGTACGCAGCCAACATCACGAGTGCTATTATAGGTGCCGCAGACGACTCCATTCCCAAGACTTCTGGAGGGCAATCAAGGATTAGAAAACCTTGGTGGTCACCAGAATGTCAGAAGGCGGTTAACGAAAGAAAGAAGGCACTACGCCTACGGAAACGCCACTACAATGAAGTCAATCACCAAAACTACCTGAAGTTGAAATACGTGCAAGAGACACCATCCGGAAGGCACAAAGCGGACACTGGATGACATTCTGTAATGCGTTGAATCAAAACACGCAAACAGGTGCCGTCTGGAAGAAGCTGAACGCCATGAACGGGAAGCGCAGATCATTGAACATGGCAGGAGAGGTACCTAAAGAATGGCGGAAAGCCAACGTCATCCCTCTTCCAAAACAAAGGCAGAGTCCTACCGACCAGTAAGTTTGACATCCACACTGTGCAAAACCTTGGAAACAATGGTTAACATACGACTACAGTTCTATCTCGAGAGCAACCGACTGATCGACGAAAATCAAAGCGGGTTCAGGAAAGGGCGTTCAACAACGGACCACTTGGTGAGACTACAGCAAGTCATGTCGCAGGCACTCCTCTCTGGAAACCTGTTATGTGTCGTTTTCGTAGATTTAACTAAGGCTTTCGATTTAGTCTGGCTAGACGGGCTGCTCTTCAAGTTAGGACGTATTGGTATAACGGGCATAATGTTTCGGTGGATCAAAAGCTTTCTGAGCGATAGAAGGATACAGGTGAATGTTGGCAGATTCCTGAGTGCCGGGCAAACATTAGAAAATGGCACGCCTCAGGGGTCGGTTATCAGTCCCACTCTCTTCAATATCATGATCAACGACATACAGAAATCTTCCTACCTCGACGCCAAAACTGAGATAGCTAAATTTGCTGATGACAGTACCATATGGAGGAAAGGGAGGAACTTCTGTGAACTACAAAAAAACATGCAGAAGGCCTTAGACAAATTCATGGCATGGGCAAACGATTGGGGATTCAAAGTCTCGGAGAAGAAAACAGTCGGCATGCTTGTAAGCAGGGATAGAGGGATAAGCAGAATGACTCTGTGTATGAACCGAAAACCATTGAGTTTAAAGACCAAACCAAGTTCCTTGGTGTAATCTTTGACCGAAGGCTGACCTGGAAACCGCATATCGACGAGACTGTAGATAGATGCACCAAAATCCTAAACTTAATGAGGAAAATAACGGGCAGCACTTGGGGGGCCAACAGAGTCACACTAATGATGGTGTATCGTGCTCTAATACGATCTGTATTAGACTACGGCTCTCTGGCCTTCATGAACTGCGCATTATTACTCTTAAGGAAGCTTGACACCATCCAATACAAAGCTCTGTGTATTGCGACTGGCGTATGGCAAGGGACTGGGAGAGAGGCACTACTGCAAGAAGTCGGGGAGTTGCCCCTATCCCTAAGAAGGTACTGGGCTAAGATCTCGCAGCTGGGCAAAAGATCCCCAACCTTTGTCAGTCTACAAAATACAAGATATGTGAGAGATCCTAGAAAGAAAAGCTTCGGCCAGGGTATCAGGGAAACAATCAAGGAACTGCGACTGGGGGAGCTCGTGATAAATGAACACGACCCCCCAGCGATCGCCCCTTGGACGCTCCCTATACTGCCGGTTAATCTAGATCTACTACAGAAAACCGACAAGAAAAACAACCCTACTGCTGCACATGCTTTCTCTCTAGAACACCTGGAAGACAACTGGCCGTCTTATGACTGGGACCATGTGTACACGGATGGCTCACGCAATCCTGAATAAGTCGATAGACTTATATCGAAGCTAAGGGTGAAAGAGCGGCTGCAAGACTACAAACACCAAGTCATCATCTGTGAGTGCGGAGAAGAATGTACCACCACCCATGTCCTGGTAGACTGCAAGGTATACGAGGAGGAGAGAAGGGAACTAGTGAGAACAATGGAGACCAACAACATACCATTCAACACTATGACCCTACTCTTCCCGAGACCAGATCTGAAACTGCAAATCTTCGAACAAATCCACGCCCTAATAGACACAATTGGACTAAGTAGAATAGTGAAGTAAGAGGGGGTCACGGTTAGACGGGCCCGGCATCTAAACACTAAACTACATAGGGGATTTATACCAAACTGGCAGGATAGTGGAGTAAGGGGGAGTCACGATCAGAAGGACTCGGCATCTAAACACTATTCCACCAAAAACAGACACCAAACCTACAGAGTGGGATAGTGGAGAAAGGGGAGGTCACAATAAGACGGGCCTGGCACCCCACAAAGATGACATCTACCAAACTAGCAGGATAGTGGAGTAAGGGGGAGTTACGGTCAGACGAACTCGGCACCTACACACTATTCCGCAAATAAAACTGATACCAAACCCAGAGAGTGGAATAGTGGAGTAAGGGGAGGCCACGATAAGACGGGCCTGGCACCTAAACACTAAAACACTACCAATCCAGAAGCAGACGAGATCATCTACCAAACGATATGTTTTATATTAATTAAAGGGAAGAACTTCCCACTAAACCAAATCCATGGCCTTAGGCCAAATGGAAAGATTGCAAAATCATATTCTAAAAAACAGGAATCAGCTTCGGCTCTCTTATGTCTTGTCTGCGATATCACTTATGTGGAAGCAGACATTAAACACCAAGAACGAACGAAAGCGACAGTACCGGTAAGGATGTTACATATAAATGACAGCTCATGGGTGGCGTTTGGCACTTGAAGTATTTATGACGTCACTTGAACAAGAATCCTTAAAGACATCTGTCATCAAACCTATCGTCTGGTATCGGAAAGTGGATGACACTTTTGTCGTGCTCAACAAAGATGATGACCCCAACAAACTCCTCCAACATCTCAACAACCAGACAGACAGAATCAACCTCACTACGGAAGCTGAAGAAGAAGGTAAAATTCAATTCTTGGACGTATTAATCACTAAAGATGGAGACGGCCTTAAAACATCAGTATACCGTAAACCCACTCACACAGACCAATATATTCATTTCAACTCAAATCGCCCATTAAATATTAAGAAGGCTATTCTTTCAACTCTCACCAAGCGCGCCACCACTATCTGTCAAGCAGATTCATTATCCATAGAATTAACTCATTTACGGAAAGTCTTCACCGAACTTAATAATTACCCTGCACATTTGGTAAACCAAGCCATTAGAGAAGTGACAAACGACAATGCTAAAAATCCAAACCGGCCAAACCAGCTACGAGTGGTATAAGGGTATCCATCCCCTTTATTGACTCCAGATCATACCAGATTAGAAGACTACTTCAACAGGCAGGAATAGAGGTCTGCTTCTCTAGAGGCAAAACAATCCAGAACATACTGTCAGCAAATGGTAAAAAAGAACAGACGAACCAACCACCACCCAAGGGTTGCATTTACGAAATAACCTGCTCATGCAACAAAAAATACATAGGTGAGACGAAACGCACGTTGGATAAAAGAATCAAAGAACACCAATCCTTGGCAGCATATAACCAATCAGCAGTGGCCGAACATCTTAGTGATAACAAACGACATCGTGTGAATTGGGACTTGACGCGAACGCTAGCAGTAAACCAACACCAAAAAAAACAGAAAAATTCTTGAAGCTATTCACATCAGAAGAAACCAGCCTGAACTTAACCGGGACACTGGAGTATATCTACCACACGCATATGACTCATTAATCTTAGGAACCGTTAACTAAATCGTTCTCCGTGTAAATGTGAGAGACTTACTGTGATCATAAGAGTGTAATGTGTTAACTTTATGGCTCTTCACTATTCCTTGCGAACATAACAACTCTCAAGGAAAAAAATTTTTTGGTTTTATAATATTGGTTTGTGTTTGTTACATGTTCAAGTGTCAAACGCCACCCATGAGCTGTCATTCATATGGAACATCCTTACCAGTACTGTTGCAGTTTGTCTTTTATTCGTGGTTTAATGTTTTAACTTTTGGATAATCATTTAACAGAGTTATATATGTTTATTTCCCTTTATTATGGTTTTTAACTCTGCATAAGTTAAACCACTAGATATATTTTGTTATAATATTTGTGATTGGTTACATCTTGTTGTCTAATGGAGAGGGTGATTAATGGTATCAATAATAACATGGTTTCTCATTCATAGGTTGTTTTTTAAATAATTTAATCTTTATTTTTTAAAAATTTTGTAATCTTTATTTGCAATATGGAAATTAAGGGTTTAATAAAGATCAGTTGCTGTTTTAGCATGGATTTGTACATTACATCCCCCCTTTAAGGGTATCTCATTGATTAATAATAGTTTACTTAGGTATGACTTTGAATGGCTTCGGCCTTATTTTGTTTAATTAGGGTTTCACACTGCGTAGCTTGTGTGAAACACTATTGTTTTTGTTAAAATTATTCTTATTATTATTCTTCTTCTTATTATTATTTTTTTTTTTCCAATTTGCTTATATCTCAGCAACTTCTTGTCGGATCGATACAATGTCTTCAGTTTTACTGGGAAAGTGGGTGTGACTTAGAGATTAAAGCTATTCCCGGCATTCTGCGACATTGCGAAATGTCCGAAATCACCGAAAATGTCATTTTTTGAAATATTGCCGTAATATTAACAATAATCATTGGATTTTAGCATATGATGCATTTTGACATAGCCAGAAACAGGGGACATAGCTATGTTACTTTTGATTTTTGATTTTCAACAAATCTTGGAAGATATTGACAGTTCGGTACCACTTTTTGAAAGCAAATATTATTTTGTACAAATCTGATATTATCCAAAAGATGCGCACTGTTAAGGTGCACAAAATCTCGGACTCAGTTTTTTTAATTTCGATTTCGTTTTCGGGCCATTTCGATTAAAAGGTAAAAAAAAGGGGTAAAAATAAGCTATTTACAACCCATCCAGCGCCTTCATATATTAAAATATTTCTTTGATACGTTCATAAACTTGTAGAAATAACCCATACGAAGAGAATGTATGTGAAAAATAGTTTGTAATATGAGCAGTTGCCGAGAAATGGGCAATTTTGCATGAGTCACTTTTTACGCTACTTTGCCTGTAATAGAGTCAATCATTACTGGATTTTCATAAAAGTTACACCATTTGGTGCGTAATGTCAATTTTAACTAGGTCAAACCAATTCAACATTACCAATATCACCGGAAATTACGTAATTTGGGCAAAAACCGTATTTATAGCCTTCGAAACAAATAATTTATTCAAATGAGTTGTATTTGTTATTCGTTTAAAATTTTGATATTTGATTCCAATCAACTAATAGAATGAACCCATACGATCATATAGATATCACAAATTCCTTTCTAACTTGGTCAGTTGCGGAGAAATAGACGATTTTGAACAGGTCACTTTTCAAGGTTTTTGGACCATACAACTGTCAATTATTATTCGATTTTCATAAAATTTTCACTGTTTGATACCTTTTACCAATTATGATTTCATACAAGTAATTTCAGATTTTCATTATCACCGGAAGTAACGTCAATTTGGCAAAAACTGTATTTGTAGCCTTCAAAACAGATATTTTGGTCAAATGAGTCTGATTTGTAATGTTTTTACAATTATGATTTTTGATTCCGCTCAACAAATATTGCAGTAATTTTAACAATAATCATTGGATTTTAACTTTCGATGCATTTTGGCATAGCCGGAGACGGGGCACATAGCTACGCTACTTTTGATTTTTGATTTTCGGCAAATCTTCGCAGATATTAGGCGCTAAATTTAGAAAATTTAAATTTTTACAAAAAACTTTTTTATTTATGAATATTTTTTAGTCGTGTTTTACACAAATATAACGAGTCCTCTGACTTGGGCAAAAATGTGAAAAATTTTTGGCTCAGTAATTTTCCTTGGTCCCCATTGGCTAATTCAGTTTTTCAGTCCTAGATTAATTATCTATTGTTCGATTTGTATAAAACAAAGTTCATATGCTCCGTTGTCTCAATTGTCATTTTTTTTGTTACCAATAGTGTTATCTGTCGGCACCGGAAGTGGCGTAAATTGACAAAAAACTACAATTTTGACAGTTAGGTACCATTTTTCGAAAGCAAATATTATTTTTTTCAAATCTGGTATAACTGAAATTGTGCGCCGTTTAAAGGCGCACAAAATGTTGGGACCAGTTTTTTTAATTTCGATTCCGTTTTCGGGCTATTTCGATTAAAAGGTGAAAAAAGGTGTAAAATTAAGCTATTTACAACCCATCCAGCAATTTCATATTTTAAAATATTACTTCGTAACTTTCATAAACTCGTAGCAATAATCTATACGGAGAGAATGTATGTGAAAATTAATTTGTAATATGCGCAGTTGCCGAGAAATGGGCAATTTTGCATGAGTCACTTTTTACGCTAGTTTGCCTGTAAAAGAGTCAATTATTATTCGATTTTCATAAAAGTGACACCATTTGATGTGTAATGTCAATTTTAACTAGGTCAAACCAATTTAACATTTTCAATATCACCGGAAATGACGTAATTTGGGCAAAAATTGTATTTATAGCCTTCGAAACCAGTAATTTATTCAAATGAGTCATATTTGTTATTTGTTTAAAATTGTGATATTTGATTCAAATCAACTAATACAATGAACCCTTACGATCATATAGATATCACAAAATGGTTTCTAACTTGTTCAGTTGCGGAGAAATAGGCAATTTTCAACAGGTCACTTTTTAAGGTTTTTTGTCAATAAAAGTGTCAATTATTATTCGATTTTCATGAAATTTTCACTGTGTGATACATTATGCCATTTACGATTTCATACAAGTAATTTAAGATTTTCATTATCACCGGAAGTAACGTCATTTTGGCAAAAACTGTATTTTTAGCCTTCAAAACAGATATTTTATTCAAATGAAACAGATTTATAATGTTTTTAAAATTATGATATTTGATTCCAATCAACAAATAGAATGAACTAATTCGATCATACAGATACCTCAAAATGGTTTCTAACTTGTACGGTTGCAGAGAAATAGGCGATTTTCTACAAGTCATTTTTCAAGGTTTTTGGTCTATAAAGGTGGCAATTATTATAGGATTTACATAAAATTTTCACCATGTGATGATGCTATTTCTGATTTCATAAACCAATTTAACATTTTCATTATCACCGGAAGTAATGTAATTTTGACAGGATCACTGACATGTAGCAAATGAATTGATTGCTGGATTTGGTTGTTTCTGCGTCCATTTTATTTCATGTGTGCAATGCTTATGTGGAAACCTGTTTAACGGTTTCATTGGTACCGGAAGTGACATAAGTTCAAGGGTAACGTGGCACCGGTGAAACCCGTCATTACTGCTTCGCAGTTCTAGTTAGTTCATTGTTATCTGTTTGAATATAACCTTCTGTAACATGTTGATTGTATCATTGCTTGATAACTGTGAGAGTGACCTCATTGAAACGTTGCAGTTAATAAACCTAGTGAATGTCATCCATAAAGCTGTCTGTTATTATATATCACTTTCACTAAATGCCTTTCAAAGATAATTTTAGATCAATCGAACCATTTTTAGAGTGCAGAAAAATATTTAAAATTTCAAGACCGAAAAAAGCCAAAAAATCATCATTTTTAGGCCACCTTTCATTTATGGCGCACAACTAAACTACGGCGAGTAGATTAATGAAACTTTATAGGGTAGCAGATATGGTTAGTAAGTATACATTCTGACAGTTTGGTGGACTTTCATTGAGTGGTCTCTGGTATAGAGACTTAGTGCTGTAAGGTACCAAAATAGCTCAATTTAGGTATGTCATTTTATTCTATCTATATCTCACTCACTGCAGGTTTAAATATTTTTTGGGAATGCTGACTGAAAATGCAATGATCTATATATAGTATTAAGATCAAGAAAAAAATTGTGTGGCACTCAACTGTTCAGTAGTAAATAATTTCCATTTTTGTCCAAAAATGACGAAACATAAACAGCTTTATTTACACATTGAAAAGTGTAACATGGTACTGGAAACCAAATTAACGTGGGTTCCAGTTCAATTAAGAGCAAGCCATAATAGAAATATAAATAGACAAGTAAATATAAATGCACTATATACTTTCATCAAGAAATTCACATTTAAAAAATGTTCCATTATCAAAACTACAAATACTTATTACCAATAAGTATTTGAAATTAAAAAATATCGCTATACTTTACTATCTACTATCTATCTAATCATCTATCTAGCTATCTATCTGTCTAATAAGTATCTAATCACGAAAACTGAGCTCACAATTACACCGTTAAAATTTTGAAAAGCTTAATTTACTATGAATGCCAAATGTACCACCATGGGTCTTTTGTCAGACGTGGAGAGCGGGAGTTCGACACCGGTCGCCACATCCTACGTACGACCCATGCATCTTTTCTTACTACATATCTTAGTTGCCTTTTGATCGTCTAGAATTTGTCTCTAGCTGTCTTTGCTTCTGCTTCACGTTGTGTATTTACTTCTTCCTGTTTTCTTAAGACGTTTTCTTCTCAGTAGTTATAACAATGCAACAGTTCGTTTTTGCATTTTTAATAGCATAGCTGGATACATGGATACAAGCATAGTACAGATTACAATACTAACTAAAGTCATTCTCAAACACTAGCCAGCCAGACTCGATTTGGGCGAGTCTGCTGAATAGAAACTAAATTTCCATCACATGTTTTTCGACACAGTTTATCCTTGAACTTAGAACCCCTTTCCTGTTATTCTCACGCTATTTCACAAACAATTAATTTGCGTTTTAAATAAAATCATACCATAGCTACTATACTGACTATAGAGAATAATTTGTAAAGATAAAAAATGTTGTTTAACCCATCTTATTTCTCTATTCCTTGTCTATAAATTTAAAGATAGGTTGCCAGGCAACGAAACATACGCCCACAGCAGCTAAATCGTCCAGGCAGTCAACAAGAGTTGTCGCATATTTTTACTTTATCGGTAACGAAACATTTATAATACACTAAAATCTGATTAAGAGCACAACTCATGAAGTAATTATCAGAAAACCATTAGAACGTTTTGTATACAAAACTTTTAATATCATGGATTTAGCTGTTCAAGTCATAAAAATTCATTGAAAATCAATATATTTTTCGTCTCAAGATCTTAAACTCTGTGTATCAATCTGAAGTCAATCGTATGATAACTTTAGCCTTTAGAGCGTCACAAAGTGATCAAGGGCCATAACTTTGGCAGTAATTATCGGAAATCGTTGAAAATCAATAGGATTCTTCGTCTCATGACCTTAAACACTGTGTATAAATTTAAGGTCAATCGGATATTAACTTTGGCCTCTAGAGTGTCTACAAGATTTCTTGAAGTGATCAAGGGCCATAACTCTGGTAGTAATTATCAGAAATTGCTGAAAATCAATAGGCTACATCGTCTCATGACCTTAAACACTGTGTATAAATTTAAAGTCAATCGAATATTAACTTTAGCCTCTAGAGCATCGACAAGATTTTTTGAAGTGATCAAGGGCCATAACTCTGGCATTAATTATCGGAAATTGTTCAAAATCAACAGGTTTCTTCATCTCATGACCTTAAACACTGTGTATAAATTTAAAGTCAATCGGATATTAACTTTGGCCTCTAGAGTGTGCACAAGATTTTCAATGTGATCAAGGGCCATAACTCTGGCAGTAATTATTGGAAATCGCTGAAAATCAATAGGCTTCTTTGTCTCAAGACCTTAAACACTGTGTATAAATTTAAAGTCAATCAGATATAAACTTTAACCTCTAGAGCGTCCACAAGCAGATTGACGGACCAACGGACGGACGGGGGCGACGACAATATACGACCACATTTCAATGTGGGTGTATAAAAACAATATCGCAACGACGATAGTGCTACACAAAAGAGCTGTTCTTGGTAAAAACAATTAATCTCTCTAGACTATTTTTCAACATTTTAATAATTCAGCAATATAATCTCATGATCTAGTAGAAGGATGATGAATTTTTGGACAGCAAATCGTAAAAACTAAATAGTGTAGTACTTATGTACATCTGTCTATACTTGACAAACGAATCAACCAATATTTCAAAAAGACAAAAAAAAATAGTATATGAGCGTAAGGTCACTATTGTAGCATACTCCCCGCAGTGTTTCGTTTGATTAGACCTAATTCCACTCAACACTGCCATAATGAAAGCAAATTTCTGTTCCAAATTATGACTGGTCAATAGTCCGATTAAAAACCAATACCTAACTGCGTAACACTATCATTCGAGTTTAAACAGAGCTCCAAATATGTTTACATGACGTTACGTCATGATTCACAAAATTTATTACGCCCAATTACCCAGTGCATAGCTGAATATTGCAGAAAAACTAATTGTGCAATAAATGAGGCTATCAAAACGGCTACAATGTAAACAATACTGTTTGGAGACGAACAATACTTTCACCGTTTTTAATACCTTAAATAACTGTCCAAATTTTAGGGAAGACCCCAGATTAAACGAAAGACTGTACTTAGGAGTGATTTGATTGAACGGGAAGAATAGACACACTCACCCAAAAACATAAGTATTTGAAGTCAATCCAGCAATGGCCAGAGCGGTATTTCTCGGGCTATTGCTTCAGGAATATGCTATTGTAGTTTCTTTCGGATAACTGGCTACTAAACCGCATTTTATTCATGCAAAAGGCGGGGAAATGAACAGCTGATTTATATAGCGCACGTACTCCATGTACAGAGGCATGTCCACTGCGCATACAATTAAATTATTTTAATTAATCCTGATAAAAAGATGAGTTTTAAGTCTTAATGTAAAACAAAGAAAGGGTTTAGTGATGATTTAATGATCTCTGGAAGATTGTTCCACAGATTAGGCGCATTCACTGAGCACGATCCGTATCCAAATGATTTTAATTTGCACCTTGAGCAACACAACTGATGAAGGTGTGTTCGGCCGGAGGTTTGCATAAGGTTAGGGTATATTTGAGCTAAGCCATTCACACACTGATACGTCAACGACAGACTTTTGAAGATGATTCTTTCACGAATTGGCAGCAAATGGAGTGATTTCAGAACAGGAGTAATATGAGAGTATTTTGATGATCTGGTAAGAATTCAAGCTGCGGTATTTTGTACAAGTTGATTTTTTTTTAAATATTGGCACTAGATGTTTCTACTTACAAGCTGTTACAGTAGTCAACCCTTGAGAATACCAAAGAACATAAAAGTGTAGCAGCTGCTTCCTGGCTAATAAAGTGTCTTATATATGGCCAATGTTCCTGGATCGAAGATAACAGTTTCGACAAATTTCACTAATGTGACTGTCCATGCACAAATTGGACCCTAAGAGGACACCTAACTTCTTCACAGTGTCTCATGGTACAAATATTGCATCTCGTACAACCATATCATTTGAACTTGTATTTTTCAGATGTGTATTTGGACCACATAAAATACATTCTGCTTTAATTAATTCAATTAAATTTAATTTCAACATATTTCTTGTCATACTATCTTTAATCTTAGAACTAGTATTCTAATTCTATGCTTTAATGTCATGTGTACAATTAGGGGATGGAACAGTTTTTGAAAGGGAATAATTTGCGATCAGCTGTGTATCATCTGCATAGTTGTCCTAAATTCTTAGTATACATTACAGAAAAGACAGGTCCAAGGACTGATCCTTGTGGAACTCCCGAATCATCTGGACCGGCCCTACACAGGGTTGCTGGAAGTCAGTTGCTTGGGGCATTATCTGGCCTAATTATCCAGGCAATGTATGATTTTATTGGAAAAATGAAGTAAAAAATGAAGTCATTTTCTTCAAGTTCGACCATCAAATTTAATATGAAAGAAATCTGTGCCAATCATTTTGTCAAAACCAAATATTAGTATTAGTATCCTCAACTTCCATTATTAATAGAATTGTCCTCAGCCCCGCAGTGGGTGAGATATAGCATCATGAAATTTATATGCTTTAGCATATAGCAAAAGCTACGTCTCAAAATAAATTCCTCACAGCCTCAAATGGTTTCGGAAAATTTTAACAGTCATATATACTCAGCCAAATTAAAAACTTGACACTCAGGATTTTTGGGACTAGACTTTTAATATTTGGTTTAAGGCAACTATTTTAGTGTTATGTTGTGCACAGAAGACCTTGACATCAACAGAAAGCAAGAATACGTCTCGCCGAAAGTCCTTGACATTGATAACGTTCGTGATGTCACAGTACCCCCCAAAATGAAATTCACAGACTTAGAGAACAATAGGAATAAAGTGTTTAGTAACGGTTGTGGACTCCTCTAGCGTATCGTACTGCCACATAACGTCTTCTCATGGATCTCAGAACATTAGTCAACACTACCCGAGGAAGACGTCGCCACTGCTCAGCAAGAGCATGTTGAAGGTCCTGCAACGTCAGTGGTGGATTCACTTGCTGACGAACACGTCAACCCAGTTCGTCCCAGATGTGTTCAATAGGATTAAAGTCGAGGCTAAGCGACGGCTAATCCAGGATTTGGACACCGGCATTTCTTAAAAAATTCTGGGTAGCAATTGCTGTATGGGGTCGAGCATTGTCTTGTTGAAACGTTAGTCCAGGTCCATGTCTCTGCATAAACGGAAGAAGTACAGGTTGCAAAATCTGATCCCTGTACTGGACAGCATTTAAGTTCCATTGGACAACAACAAGAGAAGAACGTTCATGTGCACAAAAAGAACCCCAAACCATGACGCTGCCGCCACCAAATGGGTCAACTTCTCTGACGCATACTTGAGCGTAACGTTCACCTCGTCTGCGGTACACTCGGCCCCTGCCATCAGCAAATCTCAAAGTGAATCGAGAGTCGTCACTAAAGACAACCGAATTCCACTGTCTTTGAGTAAATCTTATGTGTCTTGTGGCCCACACAAGTCGGTTACGGCGATGAATAGGTGTCAATATTGGTCCATTATAGGGCCTCCGAGCTCGAAGACCAGCAGCCTGCAAGTGATTTCGAACAGTTTGTGCAGTTACCCTTCCACCAAACATCTCTCTACTTGTGGAGGTTGCAGTGACAAATCTGTTTCTAAGATGACGTAATCGTATTGCTTGATCTTCCTGGAGTGACGTCACACGTGGCGCTCCCGCCCTTGGACGGTCGGCAATAGTTCCAGTTTGAAGCACTCTCATTCTAAGATTAATTATTTGTCTGGCGTGAACAATTAAAGGCTCTTGCAACAGTGACCACAGACTGACCAGCATAGAGCCTTCCTATAGCATGTAGACGTTCTACATTTGAAAGGCGCGGCATTTTCTAACAAAGATGAAAATAACAATTTTAATTTGTTTTTCCAGTTCAAGTTACGTGTGCGTGTTCAGTTTAAGCAAACTTGCATCGATTGACCTCACAAGTTTGTGTTTGCACGTGTTTTTCAGGTTTTTCATCTTTATATGCTCAAAAGTCACATGATCCACGTGACTATACAATTTTATCAAATTAAAGGCTTCTTACTACTTACTATCATTAGAAACACTTTAAAATTTTTTTGACTTACCAGAAAAAAAAATTGTTGAAATTCATCAGTGTCAAGTTTTTAATTTGGCTGAGTATATATATATTGACAAGATCATTCATAAAAAAATAATTAAAAAAAATAAAATATCAAGAGGCAATTTATGGGAAACATTTGAATTTAGGGAATTTTTTTTTAAAAAATGATGTTTTTTTAACTCTAAAATGGCCATAGCTGGTTCTCCGTAACTACAAGGTTGGTGACCCTCATATTTCATGTGGGGTATACGGGGTACCCAATAACCAAATCTGAAAAATCGCCCGACACCATTTGTGCCGTTTTTTCTAAATTTTGCATGATTCTCTCGCAAACTCATTCTTAAACATTCTGGATCTCATGTCAAACAATTATGGCAAAAATTTCCCATCTTACTTGCCTTAAATTTATATGAATATACATAAATTACCTGTCTAAGGATCTATTTGTATCGAACTGAAAATAACAAATCAAATAACAATGTTAAATATATCTGCAAAAAACATAATAAATAAGCTTCTTAGATTGTGTTCATATACATTTACATAAGATTATTTTATAAGCTTGTTCAAATTACGTTTACACTGCTAAATAAAGGTAGGTAAATCATGAAACAATTGACTGCTATAGAATTGTACAATTGAATTATAACGCAATATGAGCACAAATAACCTTATAAATTAAGTTTCTAAATCATAAACTTAACAATGAATACCTCTCTAGTTTAACTCTTAAAATGAAATGAAATGAAATGGGGTTTAACGTCCTATGCTTCTGCACCTAACCTGGGCTAATTGAAGACAGGCATACGCCATACAGGGTGCTATGAGGGAAATTTTGCCCTGACAGCGGCGCTACGGCCTACATTTAACTCTTAAATGACCCACAGGTTTGACATCATAACATCATAAAACTCTACGTCATAATGGTCAATAGTGTTAAATTATTGTCATCTGATTAAAAAAAAAAAATGTAAATGGATGAAATGAACTAGACTTAATGCCATTTTCATAAATATGAATTTTATGCCACAATTTATTGTGGAAAATACTGTAATCTAGATATTTCATGCAAAATTCATGTATATGGTGATTTCCATTTTTTTTGGGGGGGGGGGGCTGTTATGAACTAAAAAGAGGTCACAATGCTCACAGAGAACAAGCAATTTTTCGTACAATCAGGGTCATGATCCAGATGTTAAGGTCAAACATGGGTCAATATGGAAAGGAATCGCGATCATTTGGATATAAATATGTTTTAAGTTTCATCAATATCGGCTAAATTTTGTGACCTCTAGAGGGTCGACAAACTTATTATCAAATGCTTATTATTTCTGAAAGGGGAGCGGCCATTATGTCAGACAGTCTTGGTCCGATTTTCACGAAATTTGAACTCAACAGTAATTATGGTGTAATGATGAACAGTTTTTAAAATCAAATAAAAAGTGATTTTTCGTACAATCTTGGTATTACATGCTTCTTATACTATTTGCGTAAAGGGGAACAGCCATTTTGTCAGATCGTCTGTGTCTGATTTTCAAGAAATTTGAACTGAACCATAATTTTGGTGTAATGGTGACATATTTGAACAGTTTTTAAAATGAAACAACAATTGTAGCCTCTAGAGGGTCCACTATACATGCTTTCAGTCTTACAGAGATACAACAAAACTTATGGCTAAAAATTATAGAATATGGAAAGCTAAATTGGATCAAACTTTTAGGATTTAAACCATTTGTGTAGAGCAATATTACATTGTCTAAGATTTCAATTACGGTACATATTTTTATTTAGGATGCTATGAAGCAAAGACGACGACAATTTCCACAAAATAACGCGAGGCCGAAATGTTGATAGCGATGAAGTGACGGTCAGTTGGAGCAATATTTCTTTTTAAAAGTTATATTTATATTTACTTTGAACACTGTTGCCAGCATGAGAGACTATCTTTGTGTTATATTTTTAAAAGATCTTTTGGGATATTTTTTCAAGTTATTTTACCGTTTGACAGGTAAAAGTCATACTTTTCGTGGAATTTATAGTAATTTAATTGCTACTTTAAACAATTGAATTTTATATCACTGGAATGAATGAATGAAATGGAGTTTAACGTCCTACTTTTCTGCTCTTAACCTGGGCTAATGAAGACGGGCATACGCCATACAGTGTGCTATGAGGGAAATTTTGCCCGGACAGCGGCACTATGGCCTACTCTTATATCGAATTCCAACTGCCAAGGGATCTTTTACGTGCACGCCAATGTGTACACGGGACCTCGGTTTTTCGTCCCATCCGAACGACTAGACAGCTTTCCTTGTCAGCCCCTCTGTCCTGCATCACTGACAAGGGAGAACCACGCCGGAAAATCTGGATGAACTTTCTCGGCCAATGCAGGGATCGAACACCCGACCTCCAGGCTAGCGAGCTAGCGTCTTACCCACTTAGCCACGTGATCCCCCTTATATCACTGGAAAGAACAAGACAATCTGTACATTTTTATAATTAAGTATTTCTTGGTATGTAAAACTGTTTTCCAGTTATTTGCAATTTTGAGGAGAGGGTATCAAAAGTGTGACGTTTTTAAAACATTAACTACCCCCTATTGTGTAATTAATTTGACGAAGTGACGAAGAACTATGTACTAAGAATAGGTTGGGGAAAATACCTCAAAGGCGTTATATTACGCCCTACACACAGTGAGTGGCAGTTGTCCAGGACTTAATATAACATCCTACACATGCTGCGATCGTGGGGGAATTCCCAAGGGATTCCCCCAAGTGACGAACTATGTTCTAAGAATAGGTTGGGGAAAATACCTCCAAGGTGTTATAATACACCCTACACACAGTGAGTGGCAGTTGTCCAGGACGTTATATAACGACCTACGCACTTAACGGGTTAAGATTAACAATAATCCACTATAATCTTTCAGAGGCATTTAGTAACTGGATAGAGCAAAAAACTATTACACATAATTATGGAAAAACAGCTACTTATTTATTTGGGTGACATTTCGAAGAGTATTTTCTCAACGTTATCAAGCTAATTCAGTAATACAAAAATTATGAGGCTAATTTATACAGAAAAATATAACAACAATTCCTGAAACCACACAGGACAACAACAACATCAAAGGAGGTGATGTTGTACAAAGACTAATTAACTAGGGTTAAGTGAAGCCATTGGCCTTTAATCATAATTATTCATAATTTTTGTATTACTGTAATAGCTTGATAACGTTGAGAGAATACTCTTCGAAATGTCGGCCAAATAAATAAGTAGATTATTTAATAGTCCACTAATTGGCTTAGGGAAATGGGCCCTGCTGAGTTAATGAACTCTGGGAATGAATGAATGAATGAAATGTGGTTTTATGGCACGTCAGCAATGAACTCTGGGGATAGGACTGCTAATCTGTTAACTGAATCTAGGGTACAATGGGTTAAGAGTTAAAATCAAAAGCAAAAATCTGATATAGTACTTAGTATAACTAATTTGATTCACAAACATCAGCCAGGGATCATAAAAACTAGTTGTTACTCAAACTTAAAGATAGCCACGCTAATAGTGGAAATATCCAGCATGTCTTGAAAAAAATATAGCCATAACAGCAGCTTATTCAACAGGAAAGCTTGAATATTGAATGTTAACTACAAGTTTTTTCAAATACATAATATATCTCTGGATCACCAAGTCCCAGAATAGTGAAAAACAACATATATTCCATGCTTTTCGTAGCTATCTGTCCATCAGGGGTAAGGAAAGTGTTCCTAGTAAACAGGGGTTCCCTGGTGTACACCAGTGAGTGTGTGTGTAAAACAAACTTTCATATATGAAATTTAAAGAAAAGTTCCTGGAAATGGCATTAACCAGGAAACGTCCCACCCTGTCTAACTGTACATAAACATAACCAAATGTTAGTCCCCAAATGACATAGGTAAAATGCTGTATTGACAACATTTAACCCAGTTCTATTACATTTTCAGGGTTTTTTTTTTCAAAGCACAGTATAAGACAATATTCCACCATGTTCTATTAAGATTTTCAAGAAATTAGATCATAGTACCAAGAAAAATCAAAACACACATAAGAGTATTCCTGATATTTTACAACCATTTTGTAAAAGACAGAATTAGGTAGAGAAGTAACACCTATTGTTATTTATATAATCTTACATTATATCGTTGTGTATGTAAAGCTACTCCTCGTTTTCCTGAATATTTATTGTCTAATGTAGTAAAATTATCAAGATGACGTTTAGAGATAGGAACATTCTTCATTACTGTAGATGACCTGAAACACAATAAAACAACAAATCTAAATAACAGAAACACAGAATTAAACATTTGTACTCATCTGGCCTGGAAATAACAATTTTACTTGTACCAAACATAATGTCAAGCACTAACAAAGTTATTTTTGTGTCAGACTTATTTTAACAATACTAATAAAATCATAGAAAAAAGACAATTCTCTGTTTGAGTAAATTAAAGGCTCCAGTGTAGAAAATCAAAAGTCGAAGGAAGAAAATCAAAAGTAAAAGGGAAAACTCTTATCTAAAACTGGATTTTAATGGTGGAAACCTATAACAAAATCATCAAGCTTTTCAACTTTAAACTGTCAAAATTCTACTTTCATGAACATAATTCTACTTTCTACTATCAACTTTTGACTTTCTTTCAATTTTTGACTTTCTACTTCAGTTTTTCTACTCTCAAATTTTTAATATAGATTTTCTCAAATACTATGGTAGTGGCCATGTAATTTTCACCCTATCATAACACAACATTACAACGGTATTAGTGACAGCATACGGCAAAATAGATTTGGATATTATTGTATGATTGTTGTCGGAACATGATGTTATCATCAACCTATCGCTTAGTCTCTTTCTGTAAGACACAGAAATATATAATTTTGCTAGCACTATTGTAGGTATCATTACATAAAGAATTGTTGATTAAGGTTTTAATTAAGTTTAATTTATCGAGCTGTCTGCTCTTTAGCCACGCCTCCTAGGTGGCACTCTACTACAAGTGTTTTACCCCTCTAGAGGGTAATTTGATTCCTGCAACCCCATAGGAAGAATGGTTTCGTGCCTTGGCACAATGCGCTGCAAGCTCAAGCGAGTGCCAGCTCTCACGTAGCCAGCATACTTTCTTTGTTTAACTTCTTTGTCCAAGTTACATATAGTTATTATGTCGAAGGACCGACGATTAAAATGCCGTCGGGCAGTACCTGCACGTTTTACAGATCTATTAGAAGTTTCTGACCCTGATTCGCACGCCGGTGCAGGACAGAGAGAGAATACTTATAATAATGAAAATGGAGACTTGGCATTCACTCGGCTGGTCACGGAATGTCGGCTCTCACACCACACAATGGCAACTTTGGCCCAAATGGGATTTGATTGTATTAAGGCCCTGGCTCTGTTGGACGTGGAAGATCTCGCCAACGTAGATATCAATAAAGGCCAAAGAAAACTCTGCTTGTTTGCGGCACAGAAAGTGGCATTGGTTCAGACACAACAAACAGAAGCACAAACTGAATGCCACGAAAATTTGGCGGGTCCGGATGTAGCACATGCAAATATGGCGGATAATTGAACCAGCGGCTGCCAGGCAGGATACGCCCACATTTTTGAGAGATGGATAGAGAACAAGCTAAAAAGAAAGTGATTTTTCCTACAATCAAGGGCCATAATTCAGGAAATTACAATTCGATATGCGCAAATATCAAAAGGAACCGAGATCTTTGGGTTATAAACTTACATTTCAAGTTTCAACAAAATTGGATAACAAACGGCTGCCAGGCAGGATACGCCCACATTTTCGAGAGATGGATAGAGAACAAGCTAAGAAGAAAGTGATTTTTCCTACAATCAAGGGTCATAATTCAGGAAATTACAATTCAATATGCGCAAATCTCAAAAGGAACCGAGATCTTTGTATTATTAACTTACATTTCAAGTTTCAACAAAAACAGATAAAAATTGTGACTTCTATAGGGTCCACAACCTTGATATACCCTATTTTTACGCTATTTGAGAACGGAGGGCGGCCATTTTATCTGTCAGTTTTGGGCCGATTTTCACGAAATTCGAACTCAGTCGTCCTTAGGGTGTAACGGTGATACAATAATATGGTTGTTTAAATCGGATAAACATGATTTTTCGTACAATCAGGGGCCATAATTCAGGAAGTTACGGTCCGATATATGCGCGAATTTCGAAAGGAACCAAGATCTTTGGGTTATAAACTTACATTTCAAGTTTCAAAAAAATCGGATAAAAATTGTGACCTCTATAGGGTCCACAACCTTGACATACCATATTTTTACGCTATTTGTAGACTGTTCACAAACAATTGTGGATGGACGGAGAGGGGCGATGACAATATACGTCCACATGAAAATGTGGGCGTATAAAAACTGTCTAACAATATGAGAGGCGGGGCGAATGTTCTGGTACAGGTTACAGGGGACAGCAGCAATCAAGCCCTCCCCCCTATCGTCAACGATGTTTCATGGAATGACCCACAGATTTTCCTACGAAAGGTGGCCATGCAAGGTAAGATGTTCCTGGACATTGTTGATTTTATCCCCCACGGATCATTCTCGAATGTCGAGGACGACAATTTCACCTTGAGCCAAACGACAGCGAGAGGCAATGATCTTGTTATCAAGAGAGCACACCCAAGGAAACCCAATAGCGTCTGGCAAACATTGCCATCCTGGTCAATTTTATGGATTCCACGTGTGTGAACATTAAAGACTATCTCGCTTACTCTACACAAATTTTGGAACTGTTTGTGCGATTTGACAGGATCTCCGTTTTATTCTACGATAGGGAATACCGGCAGCTCCAGGCTAACCATAACCTCCGATGGGGTGTCATGGTCACCCATCTACAAACTTTGCACCTCCAACCAAAGACAACCGGTAGTAGTCATGCGACAGGAAAATCGGGGAACGGAAAGCGCCCTATAAATGGGCCATCACACAGTGTTTATTCCCCTGCAGGAGAGGTAATTTGTAGAAATTACAACTCCTGGCGGGGATGCAGCCTTTTGGAGTGTAGGTTCAGGCATGTGTGTTTTATACCCGGGTGTTTTCAGTCTCACTCCGCCACTACACATGCCCCGGATTTCTCACTGAAATCTCACTGAAATTTCAGTAAAATCTAATTGAAATTTCAATAATATTTTGACCAAATCTCTCACTGAAATTTTATTGAGATTTCACTGACATTTCAATAATATTTTGACTAAATCTCTCACTGAAATCTCGTTGAGATTTTACTGAAATCTTGTTGAGATTTTACTGAAATCTTGTTGAGATTTTACTGAAATCTTGTTGAAATTTTACTGAAATCTCATTACTATTTCAAAGTTTACCTTGACATTCTTCGCAAAATATGCAGGTGCCTAACTTTTACGTCAGCCTTTGATCTAACGTTCTGGGCAGCCTGTCTTGTAGCGTTCTTTTCCTTCTACGAAAATCCAATTTACTGCCTGATACTTGTACTTACGTTAATTGTTTATGCCGCACTGATTTCCATTTTTCTCATAATATTTGCTATTTACATGTTTACTGGCCAAGGTAATCCAGTTTCAACAGCGAGAACTGAGAGTACCTATCCTAGCTATCCCTAACTCGCTGCTTTGTCCCGTGACCGCCTGTCGCTTAGCTTTCCGCACCAGTTAGCATTCACTTTCCTTGACAGTGGGGTGCTTAAACCCCTCACCTACCCCATCTTTGTCGCCAAACTCCGCCACACCCTCGCCTTGGCAGGCATCAACCCTTCCGACTATGCAGGCCACAGCTTTCGTCGGGGTGGGGCCTCTTTCGCCTTGCAATGCAATATCCCCGCGGACCTGATCCGCATTCAAGGTGACTGGGCCAAAATCGTGGCCCAGTCACTATCCTAAATAACAATTTTAAAAACCACACTGTATATGTATATTTAAGGTTTGGACACTTTGGGACTTTGTTGTTAAAAAGAAATGCATGTTGATTAATTATATTTGTTTTCTCAAAAAAATGAAATACAGCAGTAAAACAAAAGCTTGTTTGGGGGACTTTACCAATGGGGGAAAGCCAAAGGACCTGGAGAAAACCCATGAGATTTGACAGATGACCCTACTGATTGTCACCTACAATCTGGGAATTGAAACCATGCCACTTGACTCAATGACATACCTTATGGAGAACGCATGTCTTACGACTTTAGACCATTTGACATCAGGTGTTCCGAACTAGTTGGTATAACCTGTCCCGTTCTTTACACCTGTCAATACTTTTAGATAACTGGATTTTAGAAGCTGAAACTCCTGGGTAGAAGATAACAAGACCACCATCATTAAAGTCACTAGCCCAGTGATTTAAACACAGGACATTCGTTTCATTTTCCTCGCACAAAAGAAAAGTTAAATCATACCAAATCAAAACTGTGTTAATTATATACTAAAGTAATTACAAAAATAATGCACAGATTTTAGATAAGGTATTATAGAACCGGAACTTAGTCGCCCACTTTGGTGGCATAAGACTGCTCCCGTGGAGTAAATCCAAATCCCAAGCAGCTACCAATGGTGTAGCCTTAAACTGACGCAAAAGCGATTGCACGTCACTCCCATATTGGTAGAAGAGCTCTTTATGGGTGGGGTGCTCTTATCAACTTTAGCATATATCTTATTAAAGTTTGCCATCACAACTAATGGGATCGATGCCTAGATGTTTGAAAATAGGTAGATAATTGCAATGTTTCGAGGCCTACAACTTTTGATTCAATACATTCATATCAATGATGTCTGACATGACTGCATATAAATTCACAAGCCCCAAAAACTCAGAACACCTGATACAACTTCTTATTCGAAGAATTAATCCAGCTAACTACATGTAGCTTTTGTTCAACTGCTGAATTTCGAGATTACATGAATAACATCAAATATAATTTACTTTTGTAAGCAAAATGTTTCATTACTTTGAAAAAACAAATAATTAAAGATGCCTTTCCATTTACAAACTGGGTTATTTGATAATATATGTGACCCCCCATAGCATACTGAATCACAATGAGGAAATTTTGAAAATTGAGTTATTGTTACTTTCACATTCTCTAACTCATTACCTTCAATTTGATGTATAGGTTGTTTGAATTGGGCAAAAATTGACTGAGAAGCTACCCAACTCACAAAAGTAAGTTTTGAGAAAAAGCAAGTCAAAGATTTGTTATGTTCCAAAACAAAATCCCATTGCAACCAGGCCATTTATCTGCTGTTTTGTCGTTGAATATATCTTTCCATGGGTTTTCAGGGGTGCTGAAGACGATCAGAATTAATTATTTTTTCTGCCACTTATCAGAGTGAATCGCATGAAGTTACCCAAAAACATTATCGCCAAAACCAAATATTTATCGATAATGTCTTGCTCGCGGTGTCTGGGCCAATCAGCAAACGAGTTGTGTAGACTGCATGGCAACTGGCGGAGTTTATTTATATTTTTGGGGGGTTTTAAAACTCGATTGTATCCATTCAAAATCAATTCATCGACAATACTTTGACCATATCTGTAAACTAGAGATGCTCCGCTTTACAACGATGCCAATTATTATGCAAGAGGAATGACCAGTCGTCCTGCTGCGAGCGAAGAAAAATAACTAATTTCGCCAAGAATTTTAAGAATGTTTTATTGATATTTTGATCTTTTGTGTCGATAGATAGTATATTTATAGACTCATTTTTGTGAAAATCTCAATTTCGATCAAAATCAATATTTTCACTTATTTTATCTTTATCTCATTATTGATTTGCGCGCATTCCGACCCATTTAGCTGCGGTCGGTCACATATTTGGACTAAAAACATATTTAACTACTAAATCTATCAACAATTTGCTTCAAATCCCTCTCAAAACATTGTATTCGTGAAAAAATACCCCATGCTCCATTGCATATTAAAGACAATGTTGTCTTTAATCGCGGTCAATTTACCATAAATAACTATCCCCTGCCCACATCTTTTTCCGTGGTTTTTATCTCAGATGAAGTTGTACGCTTAAAGGACAATATTGATGCCAGTCATTATCACATATGTGATAGAACTGGTTAAACACAATAGATGCATAATCAATGCTTGAACAATCCGAAGTGACGAATGCTACAGGAAAACACAAGTTATCCCTCTATATAACTGACTGAAGTGACAAGTGATAACAGATACATGGGCGAATTTCTGCTCACTTATAATTTTTTCGAAGACCAAAAGTTGTTATATGAGACTGTAAGAGTATATCTGTCAATTCAAAAGATAGGTTGCCAGGCAACGAAACATACGCCCACAGCAGCTAAATCGTCCGGGCAGTCAACAAGTGTTGTCGCATATTTTTACTTCTTTCGGTAATGAAACATTTATAATACACTAAAATCTGATTAAGAGTAACAACTCATGAAGTAATTATCAGAAAACCATTAGAATTTGTTTGGTTTTTATGAAGTTCTGCCCCATGCTAACGTTTAGTATACAAAACTTTTAATATCATGGATTTAGCTGTTCAAGTCATAAAAATTCATTGAAAATCAATAAACTTGTTCGTCTCAAGCTCTTAAACTCTGTGTATCAATCTGAAGTCAACTCTGGCAGAAATTATCTAAAATCACTGAAAATCAATAGGCATCATCGTCTCATGACCTTAAACACTGTGTATAAATTTAAAGTGAATCGGATATTAACTTTGACCTGTAGAGCGTCCACAAGAATTTTTAAAGTGATCAAGGGCCATAACTCTGGCAGTAATTATCGGAAATGGCTGGAAATCAATAGGCATCATCGTCTCATGACCTTAAACACTGTGTATAAATTTCAAGCCAATCGGATATTAACTTTGGCCTGTAGAGCATCCACAAGATTTTTTGAAGTGATCAAGGGCCATAACCCTGGCAGTAATTATCGGAAATTGCTGAAAATCAATAGGCTTCTTCGTTTCATGGCCTTAAACACTGTATATAAATTTAAAGTCAATCGGATATTAACTTTGGCCTGTAGAGCATCCACAAGATTTTTTGAAGTGATCAAGGGCCATAACTCTCGCAGTAATTATCGGAAATCGCTGAAAATCAATAGGCTTTTTGGTCTCATGACCTTAAACACTGTGTATAAATTTAAAGTCAATCGGATATTAACTTTAGCCTCTAGAGCGTCCACAAGATTTTTTGAAGTGATCAAGGGCCATAACTCTGGCAGTAATTATCGGAAATTGCTGAAAATCAATAGGCTTCTTCGTTTCATGGCCTTAAACACTGTATATAAATTTAAAGTCAATCGGATATTAACTTTAGTCTCTAGAGCGTCCACAAGCAATTGTGGACGCCGGCCGGCCGGCCGGACGGACGCGACGACAATATACGACCACATTTCAATGTGGGCGTATAAAAAGTAATTGAATGTCATTAGATAACAGAACACGAGAAAAATAGAAACAGTCCGTAACCTTCATGTGTGTTAATTCATTCTATACTTATAAAAACATGGTAATGCACAGACTTTTTCTATTTTTCTCTCATGTTCTCTTAACTATAGCTAGTGACAGTCAATTTTTTTTATGAATTGTGAGATATCCTTTCACAGTCTCACACAACAACTTTTGGTCTTCGAAGGAATTATTAGTGAGCAGAAATTCTCCCATGTATCTGCTATCACCCGTCACTTCAGTTAGTTATATAGTGGGATAACTCTTGTTTTCCTTTTGCGTTCGTAACTTCCGATTGTTGAAACATTGATTACGCATCTATCGTAGCAATGATCACTGTGATAAAATAATATTTGGAATGTGTTTAACCAGTTCTATCACATATATGATAATGACTGGCACCAATATTGTCCTTTAAGTCTATCACTTTTTCCACATTCGCTCATGTTTACCATCAAGTTTATCAACATATACATCAACGGCTCCCTAACGCAAAAGAGGTCAGACAATCTACACATGCAACCATTGACATCACTCGAGCAGATAGCCCTTAATCGTCGGGGTGTCAGTGAGTGACACCCACTCATTGGGTGTTTTTCAATAAATCCAGTATTTTTCTAGTAATATTGGGTGTCTTTACTTTACTTTACTTGCCATACTTTTATTTGAAATAACCACCCGATAAATACTTTTGTGGGAATGTATCTTTAATCAACATATCTCTTTAATGCCGGCTTTATTTATCTATTTAGCTTCCTGTATGAACACTTTTCATTAGCCCAGCTGGTGCAGAAAAGTAGAACGTTAAACTCCAGTTTATTCATTCACTCCTGTATGATGTAATGAGACCTACCAGAGCGCTAGCTAAATTATGTATTTTTTTGTCTTACAGAAACATACTATGGTGATAGGGCAAAGCTAACAACACGTCATGACAACAATCACACGATAATATCCAAGTCTACTTTGTCGTATGCTCTCACTAATACTGTCGTTAAGTCGTGTTGTCGTGTTATGAAAATGACGAAAACTACATGGCCACTATCAGTTACCACAGCATTTGAGAAAATCTGTCTTAGAAAATCGTGAGTAGAAAATCGGAAGTAGAAAGTCAAAAGTTAACAGTAGAAAGCAGAAAGTCAAAAGTCTAAAGGTGATAGTAGAAAATAGAAATTCTGTCCATGAAAGTAGAATTATGACGATTAAAAATTAAAAAGCTTGATGTTTTGCAGATTAAGTGCATATAGTTATAGGTTTTCACCATAAAATTACCCTATTAGATAAGAATTTTCCCATTTACTTCAGATTTCTACTTTTTACTTTTGACGTTCTCCTTTTGACTTTCTGCTTATAACTCTAGATTGCATTTACACCCAGATACCACACCATACCAGTGGTCCAGTGGAATTGTGCCTGACAAAGAGTGAATTTGTGTCTGAAATTGTCAGTGATATGTGGCTTATTTCCAGGCTTGGTACTCATAATTATGTTATTATAAATGCTAGGAGTTTTCATTGAAGAATTTATTGTTTTGTAAATCACTCCATACTTACATAAAATCTTCACTTTTAAAAGGTGCTGGTTGTGGATTAACTTCTATATCATCTTGTATTCTATTAGAAGACAATCCATCCATTTGTCGAACCTGTAATACAAATAAATTTAAGGATCATTAATAAGTTTTAAAAATCTTGGCTACTGACAGTATTTTAGAATGACCCACCACCTGGCAGTAGTTTCAATATCATTTGTCTTAAATAAGAACTAAACCATATGTAATGGATAAAGTACGAAAAGTGTTAGTTCCGAACCAAACTGGTTTAAAGGACAATATTGGTGTCAGCCATTATCACAAATGAGATATAACTGGTTAAACATGTTCCAAATATAAGTTTAAAACAGAGATCATTGCTACGATAGATGCGTAACGAAGATTTGAAGAAATGAAAGTGAGAAAAGCAATAGGAAAACACAAGTTATCCTTCTATATAACTGACTGAAGTAATGAGCGATAACAGATACACAGGCAAATTTCTGCCCTGAATATCGTAGGCTTTTTTCCCCACATGACCTCAATGTTTCACACCAAATTTGACAAAAAAGTATGTAGGCTCTATCACGTACACGATCGATAGCCCATTTTGCAGAAACTTTTTCTGAAAGTGTTGACGGGGAACTAGTCCAGGCAAGATTGCATAAGTGCGGGCAGTTGCTGCAAGAGAAATGCTGACTGGTTTACGGTCGGTCCAGAATAATATTATCACCAAAAAAAGTCCCAGTTCGAAATCCTTGTCAAAATGGTTTTGGCTTGTAACTTTCATTTGGAATCTCTTCCAGCTCACTGTGGTAGCAGCTAGCGGGTATGTCAACTGGGCCACTCTTGGTCACTGCGGAATCTGGTCATGCCTATTGAAGCATGTGGCAAATTTATTTCACAAAATGATTCAAATGTTAAGATATAGATACAGTATCACCTGTTTGTCAGATATGCAGTGAACCATTTGATAATGAACAGCCCACAGTCATTCTGAAAATAATGGGTATTTGAGGCTTTAATAAGGCAGCCAAGCTGAGAAATTATCATCTTAATTTTACGCTTGGTGACAAATACCATGTTGAATGTCGCAAATTTCACTATCATTCAACTAATATTGCACAATGTTGTAAAGCTGTTGAAGTGGAAGAGCCTGTATGAGGTCTAGATGGTCCGTGGTGCCAAAGTTCAGTTTTGCAGACCGTTGTCTTTTACATTGTCTGAAGGAAAGATTAGTAGACAGCTGTTACAACAGTAAACAGTAGACTCGCAACAACTAGTTTGACGACATGCCAAGACAGGACAAATGACGACTGGACATTAAAAAAACAAGCCAACAGTGAGGCTGATGTCCCCCGCCGAAATCCCAAAATAAACAGATGACACATAGTAATGAATCGCACATTTATTTTTTTCAAAAGTATCAAGCAATCAAATCGTATGAAATCGTAAATGGCATTAGGCATCACACACTGACAATTTTATGAAAATCGAATAATAATTGACACTTTTATGGACAAAAAACCTTGAAAAGTTACCTGTTGAAAATCGTCTATTTCTCCGCAACTGAACAAGTTAGAAACCATTTTGTGATATCTATATGATCGTATGGGTTCATTCTATTAGTTGATTAGAATCAAATATCAAAATTTTAAACAAACAACAAATACGACTCATTTCAATAAATTATTTGTTTCTAAGGCTATAAATACAGTTTTTGCCCAAATTTCGTCATTTCCGGTGACATGGAAATGTTAAATTGAGTTGAACTAGTCACAATTGACATTACGCATCAAATGGTGTCACTTTTATGAAAATCCAATAATAATTGACTCTTTTACAGACACAATAGCGTAAAGAGTGACTCATGCAAAATTGACCATTTCTCGGCAACTGCTCATATTACAAACTAATTTTGAGATAGATTCTCTTCGTATGGATTAATGTTACAAGTTTATGAAAGTTGCGAAGAAATATTTTAAAATATGAAAAGCCTGAATGGGTTGTAAATAGCTCATTTTTTCACCTTTTTTCACCTTTAAATCAAAATGACCCTAAAACGAAATCGAAATTAAAAAAACTGAGCCCGATTTTTTCTGCCCCTTTACAGGGCACACACTTTCAGTCATACCTGATTTGAAAAAAATAATATTTGCTTTCAAAAAGTGGTACCGAACTGTAAAAATTGTAGTTTTTGCTAAATTTACGTCACTTCCGTTGCCGAAAGGTAACTTTACCGGTAACAAAAAAAATGACATTTTGGATCACGGAGCATATGAACTTTGTTTTATACAAATCGAGCAATAAATAATTAATCCAGGACTGAAAAACTGAATTAGCCAATGGCAGCCAAGGAAAATTACGATGACAAAAAATGGTGCCATTTTTGGTCAAATCAGATGGCTCTTTAACCCTGGGTAAAATACCACATTAAAATATTCATAAATAAAAAAGTTTTTTGTCAAAATTTAGATTTTCAAAATTTGGCGCCTAATATCTCTGACGATTCGTGGATTCTGGCTATATCAAAATGTATTCAATGTTAAAATCCGACGATTATTGTTAATATTACGGCAATATTTCAAAAATCGACAAATTCAACGATTTCGGACATTTCGCATTGTCGCAGAACGTTCGAAATAGCTTTAATCTCTATGTCACACCCACTTTTCCAGTAAAACCGAAGACATCGAATCAATCCGACAAGTAGTTTCTGAGATACAATCAAATTGGAAAAAAAAACATAATAATAAGAATAACTAGAACTGCGACACAGTAATGACGGGTTTCACGGGTGCCCCGTTACCCTTGAACATATGTCTCTTCCGGTACCGATGAAACCATTAAAAAGGTTTCCATATAAGCATTGCACACACCAAGTAAAATGTACGCAGAATCAACCAAATCCAGCAATATCAATTCATTGTATACATTTGTTACATTTGTTAAATTAGTTTTATGAAATCAGAAATGGCATAAGGCATCACATGGTGAAAATTTTATGTGTAAATCGAATAATAATTTCCACTTTCATAGACCAAAAACCTTGATCAGTGACTTGTAGAAAATCGTCTATTTCTCTGCAACCGTACAAGTTAGAAACCATTTTTTGTTATCTGTATGTGATCGTATGGGTTCAATCTATTTGTTGATTGGAATGAAATATCATACGTATGCAGAACGTTCCGATTATGACCCTATCGGACTTTTGTCGATATACAGTGCCATTTGTTTGGCCACTCTTGATACTTTTGACCGTTGTACGGTGGTTTCATACCGGGGGGGGGGTTAACACGCGCGCGTGCTGTATCATAAAGTCTGTCATTGAGTCGACTGGCGTGGTTTCGAATCCCCGGTTGTACGTGACAATGAGTAGGGTCGCCTGTCCAACCTCGTGGGTTTTCTCCGGGTCCTCCGGTTTCCTCCCACTAACAAAGACCCCTACGCGCAAGGGAATTATTGAAATAAAATTAAACCAAATGTTAGTCTCGAAATGATCTAGTTTATGTCAAGTGGACGTTAAACCCCATTTCTCTCTCTCTCTCTCTAATTGTTCATACCTTTCTAACCAGGGTGGGGGGTTGAATGGCTGAGTGGTTAGCGTGAGCGCGCTGTATCATAAAGTCTGTCATTGAGTCGACTGGCGTGGTTTCGAATCCCCGGTTGTACGTGACAAGGAGTAGGGTTGCCTGTCCAACCTCGTGGGTTTTCTCCGGGTCCTCCAGTTTCCTCCCACTGCTAAAGACCCCTACGCGGAAGCGAATTATAGAAATAAAATTAAACCATATGTTAGTCCCGAAATGACCTAGTTTGTGTCGAGTGGACGTTAAACCCCATTTCTCTCTCTCTCTCTAATCAGGGTAATTATATAACTGTTAAATTAAACAATGGATATCTCCTACCTCTTAAATGATTTATATAATTAGTAAATAATTATTATTATCTAATGATTGTTGTTTTGTGACATATATAGTATAACCAATATATACATTATACTTTTATAATCATTATGATACTGTGCATTAGTCGTGTTTATGTTCTTATGATTTGAATTTCTTCATGCAATATTTGTAAATCGCCAGTAGGAATAAATGTTTCTTATATAGATACATTATGTTGGCTGGAATTTGCACGGTAGGCTACAGCCTTTGGGACTGCGCTGTATCATATGTTCTGTCATTGAGTCAACTGGCTAGGTTTCGATTCCCCGGTTGAACGTGACAAGCCTGTCCAACCCCGTGGGTTATCTCCGGTTTCCTCCAACTGCTAAAGACTCCTACGCGCAAGCGAATTATTGAAATAAAAAACAGTAAACCATATGTTAGTCCCGAAATGATCTCTAAACATTGAATATTCAATGAAATATCGCCAATTTTCTGGTTTCGTGCACGTTAAAGATTTGACGTCACTAATTAAAATTTAATATTACTTACAGATAGAGTCCATGCTCAAACAACGTCATGCCTTTTATCACAGGTGCAATATTCGATACCACTGTACGATACTACTGCAAACTTAATAAATTGGACTTTCTTATAAACAGCGCGAGCCGTCGATTTCTGTCCAGATGATTACCGGTATAAGATAATTTTGACACAGAAGCAACAATATTAATTCAAAGGCTAATTATTACACACAGCAATCAACTATTTCTGTTACAGGGTCACTAAACCCATATTTTGGAAAGAAGAAAACACTCATAGTTGAAATAATTTCAGTTCAAATATACTATTCAAAAAAAGTAGGGGATATTTGATTTTTAAGTGTTATTAAAGTCACCTAATGAAACTGACGAAGAAACAAATGACAAAATGAAATGAAGTTCACATTCATCGATTTATTCCAAATGATCGTTAGACGAAGTAAGGCACAGACTGACCATTATAAGGGTAAAATGATACCCGGGGTCAAACAGCAAAGTTACCACAGCATCACAACCAAGTCAGTAACGGGTAAATCCTCCTCTGTTTGCCAAACAAGCATTGATCCGACGTGGCATACTCCTAATGAGACGCCTAAGGTCATTTTGGTCCAGATTGTCCCATTCCTGTTGCAACGCAGCAGCAAGTTCTTGGACATTGGCAGGACGTTGTTGACGTTGACGTAACCTCTGTCCAAGCATGTCCCAGACATGCTCGATGGGGGAGAGGTCGGGACTCAGTGCTGGCCAAGGTAATGTGGTGATGTTCTGTTGTTGGAGGTAACCTGTAACGATCCTGGCCCTGTGACATCTTGCGTTGTCATCCTGGAAGATGAAACGGCGGCCATGACGTCGTGCGAACGGCACAACATGGACTGCCAAGATGTTGTCCCGGTAGTACTGGCCTGTAACACGCCCTGCAACAACATGTAAAGCCGTTCTTCCAGCAACAGTGATGCCTCCCCACACCATAACAGAACCACCCCCAAATCGATCATGTCTGATGACGTTAACGTCTTGGAAGCGCTCGTTTCGACGACGCCACACCCTCCTACGTCTGTCCAAAAAATCAACAGTGAACCTTGACTCATCTGAAAACATCACATTGCTCCAGCGTCGATTATCCCAATGTTGACAATCCCTACACCAACGACGTCTTGCCTGAATGTGATGATCTCTCAAACAAGGGATCACGCGAGGACGTCGGGCGCGAAGGTGACCCCTATGCAGTCGATTCCGAATTGTCTGGCCACTCACTCTCACACCAGTGTCTGTTTGAAGACGAGGGCTGATCTGATTTGCTGTGATGACACGATTTCTCAAGGCCAAGGTACGGATAAATCGATCCTGGGCTTGAGTTGTCGCCCTTGGTCGACCTGAGCGTGGTCTGTCCTGTACAGATTGTGTATCACGGTATCTGGACCATAGCCTGCTTATGACAGACTGAGAAACATTCATCGTCCGCGCCACAACCGCCTGTGTTGTGCCGATCTGTAGCATGCCAAGGGCACGTAACCTTTCATTTTGGGTAAGCCGACGCATATCAAAATTTGTTTTCTGGTCACTAAAACAATTAAACTGATGTTTCCACCCTGGAATTCAATGCCACAATGACTGTAACATTCAAAGTCAGAGTCGTGCAAATCTTGGGTTGGACCCCCATGATGATCCCAAGCATCACCTGCATTCCATGCGGTAGCTATTGGTGCGTTTGGGCGTCACATGTAACTGGAAATGTTTCTTCTGTTAGGTTCTATAGTGACTTTTTTCGTAGTCATTTGCATATTTTAGTATTATGCCCCCAAAATCAAATATCCCCTACTTTTTTTGAATAGTATATCATCACTCTTTAATAGGCTCTATACGTTGACAAAACGTACAGATTGTATCCCCCACTTATGTTTCGCTTAACAATGAAAGGTGCCGTGTTCAATTTTCGGTCCCTTTGTTCTGCTACTCCTGAAATTTGGGACTATTGTACAATCGTTTTATGTACAACACTACCGATAGGCCTCTCTGTAGAACAAGTTCCAAAAAAGAATTATGTTGACTTTTCGAGAAATAGGCCTCTAAAAATGCTCCAAATTGTAAAAATACGTTTTCGATTTTCGATCTCTTTTTTCGGCTACCCCTGCCATTTCAAAAAATGATACAGTGGTTTCACAAAACAGAGTACCCATTAGCCTCTCGATTGAGAAAGTTTTTAAAAAATCGCTTTCCGAGAAACATGCGTCTAAAATTGCTCGAAATCGTAAAAAACGTTACTTTTCAAAGTCACATAACTTTTTAAATTTTTGATAGAAACATGCAGCTTTAGTACCATCCGATAGACAATTCAATTGGCTATTAAATTATATAAAACTTTAACTAATCGACAAGAACACAATTGATACATTGCATTTTCCGCACAGGCACCCATTTTTCACAATTTTGTCAAAGTTTTGATACCTTTCTTGAAGTTTCAGAAAAATTTTTGGAGCCGTTTTAAAAATATAAGAACTCTACAATTTGACCAAAATGCGAAAAAAAGTGAAAAATCAAAGTCAACATTTCAGAACAAAACTTATATTGTTGGAATCGGACTGATGTCAGCTATCCAAAAATATAACTGAAATTTCAAAATTCCCAAAAATAAAAATTCCCAAAAATAAAAATTTTAGAAAATTTTGTAAATTTTCCATTTTTCACCAAAAAAATGAGAGCGACAAAGTTTCTAAATTCCACAGTTTTGAACTGCTATCTGCTTGGAAATGTCTCCAGCTATCCAAAAATGTACATGCGCTATGCGCACAAATTTCATTTTACCTCTATGCACTAACCACCACCCATTTTCACGGGAGAAAACCAAACTTCAGACCTCTATCTCTTATAGTTGCTGAGATCTAGCTTCCCCCAATAAAAAAAAAAATAATAACTAGAATTGCGCGCAATGCTAAAGGCTTTCACGGTCGCAAAGGCGTCACACGATCGCCAGATATATGGCAAAAGACTATCCCCACCCCCCCCAAAAAAAAAAACACACTCTAGCATAACTCAGATATTGACCCCTAAACATGCTCCAACTCGTAAAAATACGCTGTTTTCAATTTTCGATCTCTTTTTTCGGCTACCCATGACAATTTGAAAAATTGTACAAGGGTTTCACACAATACACTACCCAGTAGAATCTCGATTGAGCAAGTTTGAAAAAAATCATTGGCGGCTTTTCCGAGAAAAGTAATTATATAACTGTTAAATTAAACAACGGATAACTCCTACCTCTAATAAAATGATTTATATAATTAGTAAATAATTATTATTATCTAATGATTGTTGTTTTTTGACAAATATAGTGTAACCAATATATACATTGTACTTTTATAATCAATATGATACTGTGCATTAGTCGTGTTTCTTTTCTTATGATTTGAATTTCTTCATGCAATATTTGTAAATCGCCAGTAGGAATAAATGTCTCTTATATAGATACATTATGCTGGCTGGAAATTACACGGTAGGCTAGCCTTGGGGACTGTTTGTAAATCGCCATTAGGAATAAATGTTTCTTATATAGATTCATTATGCTGGCTGGAATTTGCACGGTAGACTAGCCCTTTGGGACTGCGCTGTATCATACGGTCTGTCATTGAGTCAACTGGCGGGGTTTCGGTTGTACGTGACAAGGAGTAGGGTCGCCTGACCAACCTCGTGGGTTTTCTCCGGGTCGTCCGGTTTCCTCCCACTGCTAATGACCCCAACGCGCAAGCTAATTATTGAAATAAAAATAATGAACCACATGTTAGTCCCGAAATGACCTCTAAACATGCTCGTACAGCGGCGCTAGTCTTCTTTTATATAGAATTCCAACCGCCAAGGGATCTTTTACGGTCACACCAATGTGTACACGGCACTTCGGAATTGCGTTCATGTCAGCTACTCAAATATGTAACTGGTTCAAAAATTGATTGGACATTCAATGAAATATCGCCAATTTTCTGGTTTCGTGCACGTTAAAGATTTGACGTCACTAATAAAAATTTAATATTAATTACAGATAGAGTCCATACAAAAACAACGTCATGCCCTTAAACACAGGTGCAATATTCGATACCTATATACGATACTACTGCAAACGTTTACTAAATTGGACTTTCTTATAAACAGCGCGAGTCGTCAATTTCTGTCCAGATGATTACCGGTATAAGATAATTTTGACAGAAATGAAATGAAATGGGGTTTAACGTCCTACTGTTTTGCTCCGAACTGGGCTAATGAAGACGGGCATACGCCATACAGTGTGCTATGAGGGAAATTTTGCCCGGACAGCGGCCCTACGGCCTACTCTTATATCGAATTCCAACTGCCAAGGGATCTTTTACGTGCATTCCAATGTTTACACGGGACCTCGGTTTTTCGTCTCATCCGAAGGACTAGACAGCTGTCCTTGTCAGGCCAGATAATTTTGACACAGAAGCAACAATATTAATTCAAAGTCTAAGTATTACACATAGCACTCAACTATTTCTGTTACAGGGTCACTAAACCCATATTTTGGAAAGAAGAAAACAGTCATAGTTGAAATAATTTCAGTTCAAATATCATCACTGATAAAACCACTCTTGAATAGACTCGATACGTTGACAAAACGTACAGATTGTATCCCCCACTTATGTTTCGCTTAACAATGAAAGGTGCCGTGTTCAATTTTCGATCCCTTTGTTCTGCTACTCCTGAAATTTGGGACTATTGTACAATCGTTTTATGTATAACACTACCGATAGGTATCTCTGTAGAAGAAGTTCCAAAAACGAATTATGTTGACTTTTCGAGAAATAGGCCTCTAAAAATGCTCCAAATCGTAAAATACGACGTTTTCGATTTTTGATCTGTTTTTGGCTACCCATGACAATTAGAGAAATTGTACAATGTGTTCACAAGATACACTACTCATTAGACTCTCGACTGAGAAAGTTTTAAAAAAAATCGTTGGGGGCGTTTCCGAGAAACATGCGTCTAGAAATGCTTTAAATCGCAAAATACCTTACTTTTCAAAGTCACATAACTTTTTTATTTTTTGATAGAAACTTGTCGCTGAAGTACCACCTGATAGAAAATTCAATTGGCTATTAAACGATATAAAACTTTAACTAAACGACAAGAACACAATTGATACATCGCAATTTCCGCACAGGCACCCATTTTTCTGAATTTTGTCAAAGTTCAGATACCTTTCTTGACTACTTCCGGTGATTAGAGGATTTTCATTTATAGTTCATGAACTGGTTTGGTCCTTTGACTTCATATTCCTGAAGTTTCAGAAAAATCGTTGGAGCCGTTTTTGAGTTATTAAAAATCGCAAAAATCGACCAAAATCAATATCCGAATTTCAAAACAAAACTTATATCGCTGGCATCGGAATGATGTCAGCTATACAAAAATGTAATCAAAATTACAAAATTCCCAAAAATAAAAATTTTGAAAATTTTCCAATTTTCACCGAAAAAATGAAAGCGACAAAGTTTCAAATTTCAAAATTCGACGTTTTTGAACTGCTATCAACTCAGAAATGTCTCCGGCTATGCAAAAATGTAAATATCAGAAAAATCGGTTGAGAATTAGCAGAATTGTGGCCGATTTTCAATTTGCGTGCACGTTAAAGATTTGACGCATTTCCGGTATGCGCACAAATTTAGTTTTACATTTAAGCACTAACCACCACCCAGTTTCCCTGGAGAAAACCAAACTTCAGACCTCTATCTCTTATAGTTGCTGAGAAATAGGCTCCCCCAAAAAAAAAAAAAATAATAATAACTAGATCTGCATAGCAGATATCAAAGCTTTCATATAAACTTCAAAAGGGGTTATTAGAATCTATGAATCATCAACCACTCTGACGGATGTAGAAAGGAATATATTGTTACTAAATCTGTTGTACTGTTTCTTGTTATGGTAAAGAAAACATGAATACAACTATGAGATTTGTATAGAATTGGCATTAATCAATATATTTATTGTTTAATACTACATGTATATTATAGATACAAAGTGAATTAAATGAACCCAATTACATGTACTTTATATAAGCAATGTTTTTTTATTCATCGTTACTTTGAAATCACATTATTTTCATTGATGATAAAAAGGTTGTATTTGTACCGAATCCAAAAAGTATGTTGTATGACATTGCATTATCTGTACCAATTATTTATTTGCAAACCAATATACAATGTTTATTTCTACTCCAATATATTTGTTTCAACCCATGATAGTTTATTCACTCTTCTCACTTAAATACAAGAATAACACACGATTAAATTACTGAAACAAGTAATGCTGGTAGATTATAATTTGATATTGTATACCATTTACTCTCTGTTAGATAAGGCGACGTGGTAATCTGTTAGATAAACATACATGGAAGTATATGTTAGATAACTACAATTTATGATATATTTTAAACCAAGGAAGTGGCCTTTCTAAAAATAAAAAAAAATAAAGGAAAATATATTTCATACAATTGTTATACTGTTACTGTTATCGTGAAGAAACATGATTGTTTATTTAATGTTGTTTATGACAAACATGTAATCATGTACATTTTTTAAATAAGAACAATTATGCTACATGTATGAATAACTCTCAAAAATTATGTTTTCATCAATCCAAGTATTTTTTTATTTGTATTACTTGATTTATACTGAATAAAGATTACACAAACATACAAAATGGTGTTGGCTGTGTGACTGAATTCCTCGTTGAGAAGTGGTATCGGGTGTCCCATAGAGAAGAAGCAAACCCTCCTTGTGATACACTTGTGAACATTTTAAAAGACCCATTTCGCTGTGTTCCAGAAAAATCCCCATTATAGCTAGTGCATTACATGGTTGTTGTTGGGGGAAAGGTGGGTCTTTTCTATTGGCAATGATTTACTTTTTATAGGCCCACATTGAAATGTGGTCGTATATTGTCGTCGCCCCCCTTTTGCTGTTAATATCCGATTGACTTTAAATTTATACGCAGTGTTTAAGGTCATAAGACGAAGAAGCCTTTGATTTGCTCTGCCCAGGCAACGTTCCTGTGCTCCGATTGCCTTCAAATATGCACAGAATGTACCTTGGGATTCTAGCTATCACATATTAAAAATAGAAGAGTGTTGGATTCCGAGAAGGTTCAAAATAAATTAAAAACCCGCCCCCAACAATCAAAGGTTTTTTGCTTAAAAAATTGCCGTATTTTATCGAATTTTTATTGTTCTTGATATCTGAGGATTTTTCTCAATTTAGTATGTGATAAATATCATCGCGGCGCAGCCAACCGCTAGAAATTCCAGAGATTTGGACCACCGGAATGATGCCTCAGCAGTCAAAAAAGGTCAAAATAGGCGATTTCGGTTTTTAGTGTCGATACATCGTTACGGTCATTTTAAAAAATTGTCTTTTAAGGATAATGTGTATAGTACCAGTACCTATCACATACGGAAGAGGCGATAAAATCTCTTTGCATTTGCAATTTCAAAATTAATTAAAACCAATATTAAATTCCGAAAATCGTTTTTTTGCTAAAACATTTTTTTTTTTAATCGGATCAAAATGGGAGTAAGGCACAGAGTCCGGGGTGGTAATGGGCGTATTGTGTCCAAATTTCATGGTTTTCGGACAATCGGTGCCGGTGTCACGGCGAAATTCCACTTTTTTCCCCTCATGGAAGCCGTAAATTGACTTGAAGCCAGGGTCCTTGAAGTTGTACAGCTGCACCCGGTGACCGATATTTATTTAACGGGGAATAAGTGATAATTCATATTATAGCAGTAAATAATTAAAATATTTCATAGGGATTATAATAATATCTATATCTTGTCTGGGTACAGGGTTAAAACCAATATTAAATTCCGAAAATCATTTTTTTGCTAAAACTCTTTTTTTTTAATGGGATCAAAATGGGGGTAAGGCACAGAGTCCGGGGTGGTAATGGACGTATTGTGTCCAAATTTCATGGTTTTCGGACAATCGGTGCCGGTGTCACGGCGAAATTCCACTTTTTTCCCCTCATGGAAGCCGTAAATTGACTTAGAAAAAAAACGACGAAAGGCAGGTGACAAGAACAAACGACTTGAACGAATGCAGGTATCACCTTGAAATTTTCAGGGTACCTAGGTACCAACGTGAAAAGTTGCTCGCCGGAATTTAGTACTCATGGTACCTTTGGTTCCAGCGTAGCGCATGCGCGAAGTCAAATCCAGCTAAACTCGAAAACAACCTTGTCGGCACGGAAAACATCAAAGGAGAAATTCGAATAAAAAATGATACAATGATTTCACACAACAGGCCAGCTATTAGCCTCTCGATTGACAAGAGTTTCATCGCCCTCCATTCATTATAACCAATGTCATCGTGCCCTAAAGAATCAACAAATCAGCTTGCTTATCTCTGCTTACCCTAGGCAAAAAATGCTCATCTTTGAACTCAATCATGACATTGACCTAGTGAACGCCTACACCAAGTTTGAACATTCTAGCTTAATTAGAAGGAGAGTTCTTGTGTTCCAAAGTCCCGGCCCTTCAAATTGCTTCTATTTTTCATTTTCAATTCAAAATGGTGACCATCACGTGACCGAAATCAAAATTCTGATCCGATAGATTTTTAGGTATTCCTTCCAGGATTCCGAAAATATGACGCCCGAGTCTGTAAGTAAAATAGCAAAAAAGCCTTTTTGATTTTTCACGTTTAAAGATGGTGGCACTTCCGGTTCGATCGACAAACTCCATATTTTGTGTACGAATCAGTAATTACTTGTCTAGTATCTAATTTTTTTTTTAGGTCATTCTGACCTATATTTCGACGATTTTTTTGAAAACTTTGATCCTTAATTTCACCAAGGGGAGATAATTTAGAAAATTTCCAAGGACATCATTGAAGTCGCATTGGCAAGATCTACTAACATTCTAAATTTCACGAAAATCGCACAACTATTAAAGAAGTTGTCAAATTGGTAATAACTTCCGGTTCGAAATGACAGCGACGAATTTTCGAAATGAAAAAATCCGAAATTGCAGATTTGAAGTAAATGTTTCAAGATACTCAAAGAAAAAAGAATTAGTAAAATAGGTCAAATAGTCACAGAGTTACAGCATTGTAGGTCAAATGCATTCCTTCGTAAAATTCGGTGATTTCGGATTCGTAAAACGTTTTGAAAATATATTTAATCAACAGCCACCACCAATTTTTGGGGGGATAGGTAAAAGTTTCAGAACGATCCTATGGTTAGATTCTGAGAAATCCGATTTGTGGACAAAACACAAAAAAAAAATAACAATAATAATCTTAACAGAAACAATAAGCTTTCATATGTAATATGAAAGCTTAATAATAAGAAGAATAATCATCTTAGTAATAACAATAGTCTTTCACCGAAGGTGAAAGCCTAATAAGAAGAAGAATAATCTTAGTAATAACAATAGTCTTTCACCGAAGGTGAAAGCCTAATAAGAATAATCTTAGTAATAACAATAGTCTTTCACCGAAACCCTAATAATTTTAACAAAAACAATAGTGTTTCACACAAGCTACGCAGTGTGAAACCCTAACTAGAACTGCGATGCAGTAATGACGGGTTTCACCGGTGCCACATTACCCTGGAACTTATGTCACTTCCGGTGCCAGTTACCCAGCAATATTAATTTCATTTATACATTTGTTACCATGTGTTAAATATGTCAAAAAAGTGATCCTTACAAAATTTGTTACTAAGTTAGCTGACTTTTTAATGGGAAATTTCTCGACAAGGGAAGATGCTAGAAGCAATTTTTGGACATCTATATGATCGTATTGATCCAAATTAATGTCCATTGGAATCAAATATCATAATGTTAAACGAATGATAAATATAACTAACTTCAAAACAATTTGAAGGCTAATAATACAGTTTTTGCCAAAATTACATTACTTCCGGTGATAATAAAAATTTACATTAATTCCATGAAAATATATATGGCATAAGGCCTCACATGGTGACATTTTTATGATAATCGACTAATAATTGACACTTTTATAGACCAAAACCTATATCTCTGCAACCAAACAAATTAGAAACCATTTTGTGATATCTGTATGGTCGTATGGGTTTTTGCTCAAATGTCGTCATTTTCAATGACAGTGAAAATGTTAAATTGGATTGACCTAGTCAAAGGTGGCATGAGGCATCACATGGTAACAAAAATTGAAAATCGAACGATAATTGACTCTTTTACATGGACAATAACGTGAAAAGTGACACATGCAAAATTATATATTTCTTTGCAAATGCGCATATTACAATCTAATTTTGACATACATTGTCCTCGTATTGATTAATGCTACAAAATTATGAAAGTTGCGTAGAAATAATTTAAAATATGAAGACGATGAATGGGTTGTAAATAGCTGATTTTTACTCCTTTTTTCAACCTTAAATCCAAATGGCGCAAATACAAAACTGATATAAAAAACACCCCAAAAACTAAGCCCGTAGTAGTAGGAGCATTCATCTTCATTGATAAGATTTGTAGAAATTAAGATTTTTCCTTAGGAAAAGACCTCCCGACCCGTCAAAATTTAAATTTGAGGCAAAATTACGTCACTTCCGGTGCTGACAGAAAATTTTATAGGTAGAAACAAGTTGAGAATTTGCACCAAGGAGTATATGAGCTTTTGTTTTATACAAATCGGGCAATAAATAATTAATTTAGAACCCATAAACTGTAATAAAATCCGAAAAGTCTTAAAAAGTGATCCTTGCAAGGCCTTAGTTTAGATATCTATAATTCTTCTCTTTTCAGGATGCCCAAGAGACGACACGAGTCTGCTACCATTTCAGGCGATGCGTCAGTACCTAACACATCAGATGTTGCACCTATGTCATAGCGGAGGATCGTTTGACTGACATCCTGATCGACAAATTGCTCCAATGTGGGCTTGTTTTCCAACCACCCGTGTCGTGCCAAGTCGCTGCTCCTCCGCCTACTCAACCTTCACCTATACAGCCACAAAGCTCTCTTCAACCACCACCAGAATACCTGTCGCAACCCTCAAGCTTGTCAACTTCTCAACTGCCTCACTTAGCATCTTCACTGGGACAGCAATCAGAACCACCAGCAACAGCGGTACCAACTGCATCACCACCCAAACCTAACCAACAACAATCCAGGCACCATCCCTTAACTTCCCACTCGCACCATTTGGAAGTACCCACTAGGGGGTTTCATATTTGAACTTTTTTTCGCGATTGAACTCTATCATGTGCCATGCATTTCCAATTGGGTCCAAACTCATCACCAGCGAATATTATAATTTTCCTACCCAAAATGGTGGGCCGGTTTTGAATTTTTCACCAAAAATGACTCAATGTGAAATTTTTGAAAAAGTCGGAAAAAATACTTCCCGTTACAGTAGAAAGATAAAACGTGGCACAATGCATCGAAAGGGCACAGAGATGTTCTGCGATTTATTTCAGAATTTTAGCATTAAAATTCAGGAGGTTTGCAATTTGTCATTTTTTAGAAAAAAGTCTTTTTCTGTAGAATTTGTTAAGACCACGGTGATTAAACTCCAGCAAAACGTCATAAACTAATTTATCTACACAAATGGAGATAAATAAAAAACTAAATTAGATATACGGGTTGTCCTCGATGAATATTTGATCATACAAGAGAGACAGAAACCATTCAAATAGTCACAAAAGTCATTTAATAATCCAGACGAGCCAAAGTGTGTTTCATATAGTCAGAAAATTTGGTGTGATGTATTTCGACTGACTGTAACAAGGCCTGTAACTGTTCTTCATCGCCAGTCTTGAATCGTCTTGATTCCCCGTTCTGCAAGATCATTTGTCACAGGAGTGTTTTCCACAAAGCTTAGAAATTTTCTAAATTTAAAAAAAATTCCTATTCACTACATGGTACCTGCATCTATTCCTGTGATTCGGTGAGGCCAAGAGGATTAAATACAAACCATGAGTCGTTAGATATAAGCTTGGTATAATCTGTGTCATTGTATATTTCTGGAAAGTTCTCCCTGCATCCATTCCTGTGGTTCGGTGAGGCCAAGAGGTCAATCCCTCCAGACTTGATCAAACTTTAAGTGACACTGCTGCCTACCTTATGGATGCTAGTTTATCAACAGCGTCCCAATCATCTTACTGCCGTGCCTGGACCAGATTTTTAGACTTTTGCACAGACCAAGACTTGGCCCCATCCTTTCCCATTCCAACTATTGTAAGCACTAATTTTTGTGCCCACTTGTTTGATTTGGGTTACTGCCCATCAACTATAAGTTCCTATGCCTCTGCTCTAGCATTTGTTCAGAAATCCTTGGGCTATACAGACACTATTAATTCCTTTTCTCTGCGTAACCTTCTACGTGGAGCACATCGATTCCATCCCCAGTCGGATAAGCGTTTACCAATTACACTACCATTATTAAAACGCCTCTTGCATGCCCTTCCACTGGTCATCCCACTCCAGGTACATCGCATTCTTTTAAGAGCCATTTTCTCCCTCGCTTTTGCAGGGTTCTTTCGCCTTGGTGAATTAGTGTTTAAATCATCTTTACACATGCAAAATATTCTTTGCGTTGGCAACATTCAGTTTACATTTCATGCTTCCTCTGTCTCCGCCGTTGAGATAGCCATGCATCATTATAAACATAAAACCACATCTTCATCAACTCGATTATTTCTTAATTGCTCATGCACTTCCGAAAGTAACATTACTTGTGCCCCCTGCAATCTTTGGTCATATTTACAAGCTATACCACACTCCTCTGGGCCATTATTTCAATTTGCAGATGGCTCACCCGTACGTTACAATTTTATCAATGCTAGCTTACACAAACTGGTGACTTTCCTCGGCTTAAATCCGGATCAATTTAAAGTTTCACTCCTTTCGAAGTGGAGTTTCGATTCCCCGGTTGTACGTGACAAGGAGTAGGGTCGCCTGTCCAACCTCGTGGGTTTTCTCCGGGTCCTCTGGTTTCATCTCACTGCTAAAGACCCCTACGCGCAAGCGAATGATTGAAATAAAATTGAACCATGTGTTAGTCCCGAAATGACCTAGTTTGTATCGAGTGTACGTTAAACCCAATTTCTCTCTATCTCTCTTTTGTAGTGGAGTGCTACAACAGCATTTATGGCTGGTCTGTCTGAAGACCAAATTCGTGTTTTAGGTCGCTGGAAGAGCTCAGCTGTCCAATCTTATATTAGATTACCTTCTTTATCCGCTTCTATCTAACTTCCCCTGATCAGGGTCAGTTATGCGAGTTGACCTTTAGATTATTGGATTGTTTTAGAAGCTTTGAAGCCTCACACAGAGTTCTAATCAACTCAACCTAGCGTCAGTGTAGGCTGCCCAGGGTATGTTATCCAGTTGGTTTGTTGGGTTCACTGTTGGTTCCCCGTGGGTTCACTACTTTCTCCCTTGTGTTGGGCACGACATCTCCCCATAGGAGACGTGTTTGGCCATTTCATGATCGTTTCGTTAAGCCCAACACTCATTCAGTATTATTTCCCATAATGTTTTGCTATTTTCCATTAATTTGGGAATTTCACTTGTATCATTCTAATTTTGTTATTTAATAAATGACCGTCATTTTATCAAATGACATTTTCACAAACAGCAGTGTTTTTGTTGCTTTTCTGATCTGGAAAAAGACACAAAAGGATTAATATTACCTACGTGACTTTAGCCCGCATTAATAACATAATTTACTCAAGATATTGTGATATGAGCATTTTTGTTTTACACTATACAACAGATCCAAATTTTTCTACCGATATTTAATTAAAAGCATATGTTTTCTATTTAATTATTAATAATATTTTCATCAATTTTATAGTATTATCATGCAAGGACACATGAATTTTACAAGGCGGGGGCATTTATCACCGAATAGTGCTCCTAATTTAAAAAAAAAAAGAATTTAAATTTTTTTTAAAAGAATACATAATTTATTTCTTAACTCTATATTCACATATACAGACAATATGGCTGACATTGAGATTATCAGCCTCTCTGTCATTACTTTAATATGTTAATATTTTGATTTAAAAGTCTATAAAGTGATTGCCTTAAGCAAGAATGGTCTTGACTGTGTTATAATAATCTTTGGGTGCCAATATTAAAAGACATCTTGAGCAAACGTTATAAAATTAACAATACAGTCAGATCAGTTCCAATGAAGTGTCGAACGCTTTTACTTTATTTATGGTTAAAAGCTTAATATTAACTGATTCTATTAATTATATTTTAAAATGAAACTTTAACCCATGAAGTTTTTATATTAATTTAACTTCTGCGATTCAATTTGTTACAATATTTATTATCCCTAATTTTATCTTTAATCTGATTTCTCAAAATGATTAACAATTGCCTTTTCATCTGTATGAAAATCAGTTTCTTAAAATGACCCAACAACAAGCACATGAAAAAAACGGTTGACATGCAAGATACACCCACATTTTGCTAGTGATGGACAGAAAACAAGCTAAAAATAAAGCGCTTTTTTGAACAATCAGAGGACATAATCCAGGAAGTTATGGTCAGATATGCGTGACTATCAAAAGAAATTGAAATCGCTGGGATATAAACATATTTTTTTAACACAAGGTACAATTTTTACTAAGCGACGTTTAGTCTTTTTCAAGCAAATAATACAGATATGTGAATGGTAGGCAAATATATACAGAATATATTAACACTATTTGAGTACATAGAGCAAACATTTTGTCTGGCAGTTTCAGTCAGATTTTTACGAAATTCAAACTCAATCATCATTATGGTGTAACAATGATATATTTAAACGTTTTTTTAAATCTTATAAAAATTGTGACCTCTCAGGGGACCACAAGCTAAAAACGTGATTTTTCAAACAATCTGGGGCCATAATCCAGGCATTTGCAGTTTTATATGCACGAACATCTAACGGAACCAAGATCTTTGGGTTATAAACATACATTTCAAGTTTTATCTAAATCAGAAAAAAATTGTGACCTCTCGAGTGTCCACAAGCTAAACATGTGATTGTTCGTACAATCAGGGGCCATAATCCATCTCAGAGATAGAGAAATGGGGTTTAACATCCACTCAACACAAATTAGGTCATTTCGGGACTAACATATAGTTTAATTTTATTTCAATAATTCGCTTGTGCATAGGGGTCTTTAGCAGTGGGAGGAAACTGGAGGTCAAGGAGAAAACCCACGAGGTTGGACAGGCGACCCTACTCCTTGTCACATACAATCGGGGATACAGCGCGCACATGCTAACCATTCGGCCATCCAACAACACCCCTCCCCCCCATAATCCATCAAGTTTTGATCTGATACATGCCAATACCAAAAGGAACCAAGATCTTTTGGAGATAAACTCATCTTTTAAGTTTCGTCAAAATTGGATAAGAATTGTGATCTGTAGCCGTCCGGACGGACAGGGGCGATGACAACATATGTCCACATGAAATACAACCAGCGGCTGCCAGGCAGGATATGCCCACATTTTCGAGAGATGGATAGAGAATAAGCTAAGAAGAAAGTGATTCTTCCTACAATCAAGGGCCATAATTCAGGAAATTAAAATTCAATATGCGCGAACATCGAAAAAAAACAAGATCTTTGGGTTATAAACTTACATTTCAAGTTTCAGCAAAATCGGATAAAAATTGTGACCTTTATAGGGCCCCCAACCTTGATATACCATATTTTTACGCTATTTGAGAATGAAGGGCAGCCATTTTGTCTGTCAGTTTTGGGCCGATTTTCACGAAATTCGAACTCAGCTGTCCTTAGGGTGTAACGGTGTAATAATAATATGTTTTTTTAAATTGGATAAAAATTATGACCTCTATAGGGTCCACAAGCTAAAAACACGATTTTTCGTACAATCAGGGGCCATAATTCAGGAAGTTACAGTCCAATATGCGCGAATATCGAAAGGAACCGAGATCTTTGGGTTATAAACTTACATTTCAAGTTTCAACAAAATCGGATAAAAATTATGACCTCTATATGGTTCACAAGCTAAAAACGCGATTTTTCGTAAAATCAGGGGCCATAATTCAGGAAGTTACATTCCGATATGCGCAAATATCGAAAGGAACCGAGATCTTTGTGTTATAAACTTACATTTCGAGTTTCAACAAAATCGGATAAAAATTGTGACCTCTATAGGGTCCACAACCTTGATATACCATATTTTTACGCTATTTGAGAACGAAGGGCGGCCATTTTGTCTGTCAATTTTGGGCCTATTTTCACGAAATTCGAACCCAGTCGTCCTTAGGGTGTAACGGTGATATACTAATACGGTTTTTTAAATCGGATAAAAATTATGACCTCTATAGGGTCCACAAGCTAAAAACACGATTTTTCGTACAATCCGGGGCCATAATTCAGGAAGTTACGGTCCGATATGCGCGAATATCGAAAGGAACTGAGATCTTTGGGTTATAAACCTACATTTCTAGTTTCAACAAAATCGGATAAAAATTGTGACCTCTATAGTGTCCACAAGCTAAAATCGTGATTTTTCGTACAAACAGGGGCCATAATCCATGAAGTTTCGATCCCATACATGCCAATATCGAAAGCAGCTGAGATCTTTTGCGGATAAACCTATATTTCAAGTTTCGTCAAAATTGGACAAGAATTGTGACCTGTAGAGAGTCCACAAAGAAATTGTGGACGGACAGGGGCGACGACAATATACGTCCACATGAAAATGTAGGCGTATAAAAATGAAAATGTGGGCATATAAAAATGAAAATGTGGGCGTATAAAAATCAGATGAGATGAGATAGATAGGGTTAAGATCTATATTAACCCTTTTATATTTTTATATGATTTGTATATAATGTATGTGTAACTGTATATAAAGTAATATTGAAACGGATTTGGAATTGGACTTTTCATAAACAGTGAAATGAAATGAAATGGGGTTAAACGTCCTACTGTTCTGCTCCTATACTGGGCTAATGTGACCACCTTCATCAGAATACTGCCTATCAGTAATGAGCTACACCTACACCCATTCATAGTTCATCCATATGTATGAAATATTACATGTGTATCACCTGGGTGCTTATTCGAACGAAGAATACATGTTTGTGATAATACTCTAATCAAACAGAAATTGGTTTAAAAAAAAAACATTGGTGTATATGTAACTGAATGCAGAAATTTGATTTCTTAAACCGAAGTTTCCTTAGGCATTCGTGCACCATTAATGAAATCCCATTTAGAGAAATTGGATAATTAACACGGTGTATAAATGCGGTTATAGAATCCCAATGAAAAATAGTAAGGATTCCAAAATAGCCTTAGAACAGAGTTGGGGAAAAGTGGTGTTTTCATATTGCAGCTATAGGGATGGATAGGAACGGTCAGCGGACAGGAGTTCAGTTAGAGACCGTCAGAACTACATATCAAAGACTGATTTATAAGTATATTATTAGAAAAGAAAAGAAAGCTATAACAAAGAAAATTCTGAGTTTTTAAATTGTGAATTTTTGTTTTTTACACTAAAACTCGGAACTGTTAAAACTTGGAAAAATATTCTGAGATTTCCAGTATTGCCCTAGTCAGACCAATGAGTATTAAACCAACCAAGTGCACCTCCGTTTCTTAAGATATTACTTAAAAACTCAATAAATCACCTCCAAAATCATAGAAAGATACATTTGTTAAAAACAATTACCACCAGACTTCTTAGTTGAGTTCCTTCTAGAATAAAGTTTGTTATAGCAGACATGTTTACAGTTGTTTTTTTATATACAAACATAGAGTATAAAACTATCCATCTTTTAACTGTACATAGTTACACTGACTCTCATGCTAGGCTATTCACTAAACACAGAAATATTAAACCTTACTGGTGGCTACAACTTTAGATAACATAATACTTTAATAAACAATAAAAAAATGTAATGGAATACTACTAGCAAAATCAATACTGTTAAAAGAATTATTCAAGTAGAACACCCCACTGTTAACAGATATAACGATAGCTACCATAACAAAACAGGTAAGCTAACAAGAACATTATAATATTTTACACACAATTTTTTATCTTTTTAATTGATATCTTTTACAAGTCTGTATGTAGTAAATGGGAACAGAATTTGTACATCTATATTTTGTGGGATCTTTGGAGAAATACTGTAAACAAGTGGTATACACTCACATTTTGCAATAGATGGATGGACAACTGGGAAATAGGGCTGATTCTCTTATTGTTCATAATGAATTAGAAATAATTCTAATAAAAACAGTAGGCTACATAGCTTTCACAAAGTTTTCAATTTAGGGGACATAACTCTGAAGCAAACGGCTGCAGAACACTGATTATCGATTGGGTTGGTACTCTAATGACACCAACTGGAAAAAAATCTGTTAAAATATATAGCCTTTATCATGCTCACAAGGTTTAAATAAAAAAAAAGGTTGTACAATTCCGGAATGATGCACATCAAAATCAAACTTATTCAAGATCTTTTGATCCTTAAGTTTCATCTGTTCCATTTTCTGAACGTAAAACTCTATAATAATTTATTGGATGCTTTTCAGTCAGCAGAACAGCCCATAGCACAGAGACTGATTTGAACCGTGTCGTGAATGACCTGTTAGTTGGGGTAGATAACGGACTTGGCAGCTGCATTTGACATCATTGACCACTCATGGCTGACAGATTGTCTGATATGCCCGAATATCAACAGGAACTGAGATCTTTGGGATATAAACATACATTTTAAATTTCATCAAAATCGTACAAAAATTGTTACTTTAACACTATTTGCGTTCAAGGAGCGGCTATTTTGTTAGGCAGTTTCGGTCATATTTTTACAAAATTCGAAATCAATCATCATCATGGTGTAACAATGATATATTTAAACGATTTTTAAAATCAGATAAAAATTGTGCTCTCTAGAGGGTCCACAAGCTAAAATTGTGATTTTTTCATACAATCTGGAGCCATCATCCAGGAAGTTACGGTCCGATATGTGCCAATATCGAAAGGAACCGAGATCGTTGGGATATAAACACTTGTAATAAGTTTCATCAAAATCAGATATATATTTTGACCTTTAAAGGGTCCACAACCTTGATATTACATACTTAACACTATTTGCTTACAGGGAGTGGCCATTGTGTCCGGCAGTTTAGGTTCAATTTACACGAAATTCGAACTCAACTATCATTATGGTGTATTGGTAATATTTTCAAACATTTTTTTTAAATTGGATAAAAATTGTGACCTCTAGAGGTATCACAAGCAAAAAACGTGAATTTTCGTACAATCAGGGCCATAAGACAGGAAGTTACAGTCCGATATGTGCAAAATCGGATAAAATTGGATAAAAATTGTGACCTGTGGTGTGTCCACAAACAAAATGTGAACAGGCACACGAACGAACAGACAGGCGACGACAATATATGTCCACATAAAAATTTGGGCATATAAAAATCGGGTTTGATCTCGGTGGGATTCGGACCCCTTACTCACCAAGTGTGGTGAACGCTAGTCTAATGCCCTAACGACTGATTCTATTAGGCCATCGATGAATGCTTTACTTTATAACCCTGAATATTTGATTTTGCGTATGTTACTTCCCGTGTACGCTACAGTGCACGATAGTTCTACATTGTAGTGTCTGATGAATATGTATGTATTCTATATAAGGTTACTTATTAATCACGTGATCACTATTTCAATTGTTGTACCCCTCTATTGTTAATTAGAGTTGCGGGTATACAAGAGATGAATAAAACGTGTTTGATTAGATTCGTATGTGTATATTTTAATCTGAGTTAAATCCGATGCAATCCTTGAGATATATGACCGGGGAGATATAACAATTGGCGATGAGGTAAAGAAGAAGTATGGCAGGCTATATTCCTACAGAAATTGGTGGATTTCCAAATTTTGATTGTTCGGGGGATCCAATGTCCGTGGGGAAAAGATGGCGCAAGTGGAAGCGTGCTTTTGAACTTTTTATTGACGGGAAAGGAATTCGTAGCAATGCACAAAAGAAATCGTTATTATTGCACTGTGGTGGCATACAGATGCAAGACATTTTTTTCACCTTTGATGTTTCTGAACCAGGAAAAGACGACAACGTATACGCCGTGGCTTTGAGATTATTGGATGGCTATTTTACTCCACAAATAAACACGCCGTATGAAAGACACTTGTTTAGGAAACTTTATCAATTGGCTAACGAAACCGTGGACCAATTTGTAACTCGATTACGTTTGTGCGGCGACGCCTGTGGCTTTGACCACGTTGAAGAAGAAATTCGTGATCAAGTTATTCAAATGTGCATGTCGCACGATTTGCTGAGGAAATGTTTGGAACGAGGGCAAGGCTTACGTTTGACTGTCCTACAAACACTTGCCAGAACAATGGAAGCAACCCAGAGACAAGTGGAAAATTTTGATAAATCTGCAAATGGCGGAAAGACCAAAATAAATCGAATTTTGTATAGATCTGGAGGGAATTTTGGAAGACGTCCACTTGGATCGAACTATAGACCGAATAATTTTGAAATGAAGTGTTACAGATGCGGTAATATGGGACACAAACAGAGTGATGGAACTTGTCCAGCGATACACCGTAAATGTGATAAGTGCCATGACTATGGTCATTATGCTAGGTGTTGTAAAACTAGATCAAAATCGACCCCACCGCCGACACGTGGACGACCACGCTACCAGCAATCTGGTGCAAGACCCAATTTTTCTGGTCAAGGTCGTCACGACTATAAATACAGGAATCAATCCGAAGACACGAAAAACAAATACCGATTAAAATTCGTTCAGTCGGAAAAAGAAAGAGACAGAGAAGATAGGATGGCAGGAGAATTTCGATATTTAAGAGTATGCGAAGAAGATGATTATATATACTTCGCGCCATGGAAAACGCATCACTTAGTTTTTCGTATAACAAAATGATCCTGTAAAAATATCTTATTTATTTTGCTTCTTATTGTGAACAATATTCAAATGGGAACACATCAATAACAACACATTTGTACACTTATAGATGTTTAATCTGTAATCAACGGTACAAAGTCAGAGGGGTCAAAACCAAAAGTACGACACAGATGTAAGTAGCGCGTGTGTCCTCCACGGGCTGTTACGCACGCTGTGCAGCGACGTGGCATGGAATTTACCAATGTTTGAAAAAAGGCCTGGGGCAAATTGTTCCATTCTTGGGCAAGAGCAGCTTCTAAAGCAGCAATGGTGTGCATCTGTGGTCTCCGATACAGACGGCATCCAATCTCATCCCAGACATGTTCTATCGGTGCCATGTCCGGAGACATGGCTGGCCAGTCCAAGACATTGATGTTGTTAGCAGCCAGGTAGTCCATACTAAAACGGGCGGTATGCGAACGTGCATTATCCTGTTGGAAGTGCTGAAGTTGTGGGTGCGCTCGAAACATCGGAACAACAATTGGTTGCAAGACATCATCACGGTAGGCTACAGCATTAACGCGACCCCTGCAAATGTGTAGGGCGGTCCGGTGATGAAATGTGAAGCCTCCCCACACCATTACACTTTCCCCACCCCATCGTTTCGTGTCGAAGACGCAGCAGTCTGCAAGACATTCCCTAAGACGTCTCCACACACGTTGACGGCCATCAGCGTGATAAAGATGAAAGCGACTCTCATCACTGAAGAGCACACTTTGCCAGTCAACTCTTCTCCATGTCTGGTGTCCTTGAGCCCATATCAAATGGCGCTGACGGTGATGATCCCTGAGGATAGCTCCAACATAAGGTCGTCGTGCACGGAGTCCTACTTCTCTTAGACGACGTCTTACGGTGTTGGCACTTACCGGTCCTTGTCTTCCGACGACTGCTGCACCTGTTCAAGTCGCTGGGCCGAATCTGTCACACAGATGAGTGACCCGGATGTAGCAGTCTTGAGTCTGGGTTGTAACGCGTTGTGGACCAGGACGTTGACGGTCACGTGTTGATCCAGTAACTCGAACACATTCCACCAACCTTACAATAGTGGACTGATGACAATTGAAGTGTCTGGCAATAGCAAGTGTAGACATGCCAGCCCTGGGCATTCCCATGGCTTCATTCTGTTGATTTTCAGTAAGTCTCGGCATCTCCATGGCACTCAGTATATTTAGTTTTGAGGATAATAAACAGCCGAAAGTTTTAGTTGATATTGGCAACGTTCCAAGTGTTGAAATGATTCCGGATTCAGGTGCTAGTTGTAATGTTATGGATCAAGAACATTGGGAGAAATTAAAACATAAGATTAAGTGTCGAGAATCATTTTCAAATAAGAAACTTTATCCGTTGGAAGTGACCAACCATTGACAGTGATTGGGTGTTTTACAACTTTGTTGAGAGTTGGAAATAAATCAACCGAAGCAACAATTTTTGTAATAAAAGAAAAGGGTCAGACTTTTTTGGGGAAGAGACACAGCCATAGAACTGAATGTGTTACAACTTAATTATGTTCACTCTGTGAGGGGAAAGGTTGACATTTTTGATAAATACAAATCATGTTTTGGGGTTTTGGGCAAACTAAAAAACTTTCAATTAATGTTACCCATTGATAACACAATGAAACCTGTGGCACAACCGTTGAAAAGAGAGGGATTTAACATTAGACCTAAACTGGAAGCTAAAATAAAAGAACTCGAACGTTTAGATGTTATCGAAAAAGTTCAAGGCCCAATACCGTGGATTTCTCCATGTATCGTTGTACCTAAATCTAATGGAGAAATTAGATTGTGTATTGACATGAGACAGGCATGGTGGACGAAATTCTACACAATTTAAATGAAAGTACTGTATTTAGTAAGCTTGATATTTTATCTGCGTACCAGATAGAATTACACAAGGATTCAAGGCCGATAATGACGTTTGTAAAACATATGGGACTTTATAGATACAAAAGATTAATGTTTGGGATATTGTGTGCTCCAGAAATGTATCAACAGGTTATTCAACAAGCTCTCCAAGGCTTGGAAGGAGTTAGGAACATTTTTGACGATATTATTGTGCATGGTAAAACAGAAAAGGAACACGACGAGAGACTTGAAAAACTTCTACAAAGAATCGAGGAACTGGGACTTACCTTGAATAAAGGGAAATGTAAATTTAATATGCCACAATTAGAATTTATGGGACATTTATTATCAGCGCGAGGTATAGGCCCTACAAAATCTAAAATTGAAGCTGTGACTGAAGCGAGACGACCTCAGAGTGCTTCAGAGGTGCGTTCATTCTTAGGTCTTGTTAATTATAGTGCCCGTTACATTAGGAACTTATCAACTATTGCAGAACCTTTTAGAAATTTAACTAAAAAAAGGAACCTTTTGTTTGGGAATATGAACAGGAAGATTTGTTTAATAATTTAAAGCAATCTTTGGCATGTGCATATACATTAGGTTATTTTAATAGGCATGATAGAACTTTTGTTATTACTGATGCTAGTCCTGTGGGTTTAGGCAGAATTTTGATTCAAGACAGCAAGGTGAACATAGGGTTATTTGTTATGCAAGTAGATCACTTACCGAAGTCGAAAAGAAATATTCACAAACTGAGAAAGAAGCGTTTGGTATAGTTTGGGCATGTGAACGTTTTCATATGTATTTATATGGTACCAATTTTGATTTGCTAACTAGTAACTGATCATAAGCCTCTTGAATTTATTTATTCCAAGTGATCTAAGCCAAGCGCAAGGATAGAACGTTGGGTATTAAGACTCCAACCTTATACATATAATGTTCATTATATTAAGGGCTCAGACAATATCGCTGATTGTCTATCAAGGTTAACTCAAAACCATAATTCTAAGAATAGCTCAACTGAAGATCATTATTGTTATGTTAAATTTGTTGCAGAAATGTCTACACCAAAAGCACTATCTACTCGTGAAATTGAACGCATTGCTTCTAAGGACGAAGAATTGTTAAATTTAAGAGATTGTATTAAAACTGGTGAATGGCATAAGCTTAAGAATAAATTTTATTTAGCAATTAGAAATGAACTTTGTGTAATAGGATATTTAATATTAAGAGGTACTAGAATTCTTGTTCCTAACAAATTAAGAGATACTGTCTTAGCATTATCACACAAAGGACATCCTGGTATTGTTGTCATGAAGAGACATTTAAGATCTAGGGTTTGGTGGCCCGGTATAGATAAAGATGTAGATAATTTTTGTAAATCATGTAAGTCATGTCAAATTGTTAGCGTAACACAATCTCCGGAACCATTGAAAACTACTGATTTACCTAATGGACCATGGCAACATAGCAGCAGATTTGATGACTCCATCTTTACCTTCAGGTGATCATTTATTTGTTGTCGTAGATTATTATAGTCGTTATATTGAAGTGGAATGGATGAAGTCCACAACATCTGATAAAATTATCGCTAATCTTAAAAGAATGTTTCTTATCGGGGTTACCATTATCTATTACCACTGATAACGGTCCTCAATTTATTAGTGACCAATTTAAGGATTATTTAGAATGTAATGATATTAAGCATAGGCGCACCACACCAATATGGCCTCAGGGAGGTTGAGCGACAGAATCTTCATTGCTTAAGCGACTGAAAATTGCACAAATTGAACAACGAGACTGGTATGAGGAATTAAGTAAATATCTTAGGATGTATAGAACCACACCTCATAGTACTACTGGTGTTAGCCCTGCAGAATTATTGTTTAAACGTAAACTTAGAACAAAATTGCCAGCATTGGATGATTTTGATTATTCCTCTGATGATTTAGCTGTTAGGGATTATGATTCCGAGTGTAAAGGGAAAGGGAAAATATATACTGACTGTAAGAGAAAAGCTTGTGAAAGTAATGTTAAAGAGGGTGATTTAGTTTTATTGAAACAAAAGCCTGAGAATAAGTTAATGGAAAATTTTGAAGCTAATCCATATCATGTCATATCTAAACATGGTAATAGTGTAACTGTAGAAAATGAACAAGGTGTGAGGTACAAGAGAAATTCTACGCATGTTAAAAAGTTTATTGATAAGTTGAATCAAAGTACTAATGGTGAAAGTTCTACAAGCTCTGAGTCTAAAAATAATAGAATGTTTGATTTTGATGATATTATTGTTGAAAAGACAACTGGTCAAAATGATAGCAGTAATACTGTGTTAGATCAGAGTGATGTTAGTGAAAATGTTGTACATCAAGATAGTATACCTAATCAGGATAATACTCAATCTTCTACTGATTTACGTAAGTCAGAACGTGAATGTAATTTACGTCCTACTAGTACTAGATTGAGAAGAATGCCTACTAGTACTAGATTGAGAAGAATGCCTAATAGGTATCAAGATTTTGCTATGGTCAAATGACGATTGTTAATTTGTTTGTTGCATGTTTGTATTTGAATAGTCTTATAGTATTGTTGTACCCCTCTATTGTTAATTAGAGTTGATTGTATACAAGAGATGAATAAAACGTGTTTGATTAGATTCGTATGTGTATATTTTAATCTGAGTTAAATCCGATGCAATCCTTGAGATATATGACTGGGGAGATATAACATACATGGCACAATTCACCTGTTGCCAAAAGCCATCAGCTATCACTAGATGTCCAACAATACACCTAGAATGGCATACCGTTTACCTAAGGTACTCTCTAGTGATGGTCAGATAATTGGTAATGGTTTTTTTCGGTTGCCAAGTGTTGCTATTTAGATATACTGGTAATATAAGACTCTCATAGGGGCAATAAAAAGGAAAGAATAAACATTACATAATTCATATCGGTCTCCGTTATTTTTTAAATCCTTGTTCACACACTTTTTGAAAGTTTGGGGTTCTCAATGCAATTGCTGATTGGCACCTATTTTGACAGTGATGAGGATCACCAGTATCCCCACCATTTATTTCTTCTCAAAATACTGAATTCCGTGTATCCCGGGTTTGTCATCAATCGTGACAGACGGCACTGAGTACTCACCTCATCTTGTACGGATCGGACGATGAGTGACCCGGACCTGCTCGGACAAAACATATATTTTGAGTTTCATGAAAATTGTGACCTCTATAGACAGCGTCCATAAAAAAACAAGCGGTTGTCATGCAAGATACGCCCACATTTTGCAAGAGATAGACAGAGAACGAGCTAAAAAAATAATGTGATTTTTTTTACAATCAGGGGCCATAATCCAGGAAGATATGGTCCGATATGTGCGAATATCGAAAGGAACTGAGATCTTTGGGTTATGAACATACATTTGAAGTTTCATCAAAATCGGATAAAAATTGTGACCTCAACCTTCATATTACATACTTTTACACAATTTGCGTACATAAGAGCGGCCATTTTGTTGGGCAATTTCATTTCAATTTTCCCAAAATTTGAATTCAGCCTTCATTATGGTGGAAAGGTGATATATCTAAACGTTTTTAAAAATCAGATAAAAAATTATGACCTCTAGAGAATCCGCAAGCTAAAAATTCAATTTTTCGAACAATCAGGGGCCATAATCCAGGAAGTTATGTTTGGATATGCGCAATTATCAAAAGGAACCAAGTTCTTAGTGTTAACGGTGATACATTCACACATTTTTTTTTTTAAATCGGATAAAAATTGTGACCTCTAAATTTTGTACAATCAAGGGCCATAATTCAGGAAGTTACGATGCGATATGCGTAAATATCAACAGGAACCAAGATCTGTGGGTTATCAACATGTATTTCAAGTTTCATCAAAATCGGATCAAAATTGTGATCTCCAAATGGTCCACAACCTTGATATACCTGGGCCCTGTTTCTCGAATGCTTAACTCAAGACAAAATCTAATTTTAGTAGATACTTATTTTGATTGGCTAAGCACTATAATCAATCTAATATTATCCAATCAAATTACTAAAATTTGGATTTTATCTTAGTTAAAATTTCGTGAAACAGGCCCCAGATGTTTACATTATTTGCGTAAAGGGGTGGGGGGGTGGCGGCCATTTTGTCTGGCAGTTTTGGTCCGATTTTCATGCAACCAACAATACGGTGTAACGGCGATATATTCGAATGTTTTTTTAAATCAGATAATAATTGTGACCTCTAGACGGACGACAAGCTAAAATCGTGATTTTTTCGAACAATCAGGGGCCATAATCCATGAAGTTATGCTCCGATACATGCCAATATCGAAAGGAAGACCTATATTTCAAGTTTCGTCAAAATTGGATAAACACTATGACCTGTAGAGTGTCCACAAACAAATTGTGGACGGACGGACGGACAAACGGGGGCGATGGCATAATATGTCCACATGAAAATGTGGGCATATAAAAACGTGAACAGACATCTGTATACAAAGGGAGAGAGTTGATCACATGAAAATGTGGGCATATAAAAATACAATGGATGAATTTGGTATAATCGAAGCAATAATCCAGGAAGTTTCATCAGCCCCTCCACCACATCCCAGCAAGAATTTGGGCAGGAAAAAAATTTGGTCTGAAGTCACTCTGCATTGTGCAACAGTTTTCGGACATCGATCATTATTTGTTTCATCAACATTTCAAGCAGATTTTTTTTTTCGGGCAGAAGGGTAAAATTGAAACACAATTAATATAATTTTTGTCTTCTAGTTGGAAAAGTAAAGTAACTACTATGCTAAAGTGCCACATGATTTTGGGGCATCATCATTTGTTTCAGTGAAATTTTCAGATGTCATGTGAATGCAACGTCAACAGTCCGATTAATTGATTGGAGTTCAGATGGGCTATATTGGGCCACTTTCTGGTTACTGTGTTCACGATCAAGCTTCAACAGCAGGAAAATGTGTTTGCGGCCATCTAATTTTCATACCTCCAGCCTCGGCTCTGAGGAATCTGAGCGGGAATTTTTTCGGCCATTTCATTTCTGTCACCTTCCCCCACAAATCTGGAATTCAGGTGGGCACAGAATGGGATTTCGGTTCCAAAGTGACATAAATAAGACTATATTAGGCTACTTTCTTGTTGCTTTACTCACACAAGCCGGAATTGCCTGAAAACACATTTGTGGCTGTTTAATTTCAATTCTCTCCCTAGCTCTCCCCCATAATCTGGAATTCATTTGAACACAGGGCGATTTTGGTTCCAAAGACAGATAAAGATTTAGTAGACTACTTTCTTCTTACTTCACTCAAGATCCAAATTGCAGTAAAACACATTTGGGGCTATGGAAATAAGTTTGGGCACACCCATTTCTGCCCCTCGCCCCCTTAACCCTTGTTGGTGCACGTGATTTGTAATAACTACTGGGCACTGCTTTCTGAAATTTAGTGACTTTGTCTCCTATACATTTTTACACGTAGCGAAGAGAACGGTATTCATCTGCTTCCCACATGCAGAGTTACGTTACATGCAAATCAGGCCCAATGCTTGAAGGGAACATGGGGTCCAATCGGCCAACTGATAACACACAGTAGTGATTTTGCTAATGTGTTTGCTGCCTGATACCATATTGCGTAGGCCAGAGTATTCTATCTTTTAGCGTCTGCAAGTTACAAATACCAAAAATTAAATGATGAATTCCAAATATTCAATGGTTTTTGCATCAAGCGTAAATTGCCATTTAACCTCTTTATCACATAGTACACAAAGTAGCAATTTTGTGAGAATCATTAAATCTGTTCCATGGTTGTTTTTCAGATGTCAAATATGAATGCAAAAAAAAACCCCAGCCGCTGCATTTAAATTCAAATATATTTGTACGTAAAAATTTTGAATTATAACTGGGATCCATATGGACCACATGATACCTGCTATGCGATTCTCACAACGTGCACCCACAAGGGTTAAGCTAACTGGACTTGTACGCCTATGAATATGTTCTTGTAAATTGCTTGTTACCGGTATATGTCTTTATTCTGCTGTTGACAACAGGTAAGTGAGTAATCATTTATTTATGCTATATAATATGAAAATATAATATTTACCATAGGTACACCAGCATAACGCTGTCTAGGTGTGTTGTCAAGAGGAGATAAAGCTAATTTTTCTATAGGCAGATGAAAAGATTTATCCAAATGTTGTGGTGACAAGTTTTTTCTCCAAGTACCAATGTCAGTTATTCTTGAACCACTTTTAAAACTTGATGTCATGCTACTCTTCTCTCGACTTTTGAAGGCATTATCACAAACATCCGACTGAAGCGGTATGTAGGGAAAAAATTCTTTGGGTCTGGAATACATATCTGTTCTTTCATGTCTCATGATTGTAAATTATAATTCTTTTTATAAATTATAACTTTATAGAAATATAATGTTCATTTTCTAAGTTTAATAGGTGGTAAAGCACATCTTACAAGTTATGCAGTACTGTGAAAAAAAACCCAACCGTTTTTAAATATTGGATTCCTTATAACAATTTGTCGTAACTTTGTTTACAATATTACAGTTGACTTACTGTCACCTGCTTACGTTCCGGTACTTCCACTGTAATAAGTCATTGTTTTTCAACTACACGTATCGCCTATTCAATTCACATATTATCTAATATTTCATAAAATATAATATATTCAGTTATTACATGTCTTTAGATTACGTTAATTTGTTTACTGTTAGGAAAAGTGACAACTGTTGTTTTCACCACTTCACTCACCGTTGATAAGCACGCTACCGATCTACGCATGCGTACTCCGATACAGGTAAAAAGAAAAATGAACACGTGAAATGATATGTTTGATTTATCTTATTTACTGTGTTTATCGTAGTTGTTGGCATTGCTAATATACTATTCAAAAAAAGTAGGGGATATTTGATTTTTAAGTGTTATTAAAGTCACCTAATGAAACTGACGAAGAAACAAATGACAAAATGAAATGAAGTTCACATTCATCGATTTATTCCAAATGATCGTTAGACTAAGTAAGGCACAGACTGACCATTATAAGGGTAAAATGATACCCGGGGTCAAACAGCAAAGTTACCACAGCATCACAACCAAGTCAGTAACGGGTAAATCCTCCTCTGTTTGCCAAACAAGCATTGATCCGACGTGGCATACTCCTAATGAGACGTCTAAGGTCATTTTGGTCCAGATTGTCCCATTCCTGTTGCAACGCAGCAGCAAGTTCTTGGACATTGGCAGGACGTTGTTGACGTTGACGTAACCTCTGTCCAAGCATGTCCCAGACATGCTCGATGGGGGAGAGGTCGGGACTCAGTGCTGGCCAAGGTAATGTGGTAATGTTCTGTTGTTGGAGGTAATTACGATCCTGGCCCTGTGACATCTTGCGTTGTCATCCTGGAAGATGAAACGGCGGCCATGACGTCGTGCGAACGGCACAACATGGACTGCCAAGATGTTGTCCCGGTAGTACTGGCCTGTAACACGCCCTGCAACAACATGTAAAGCCGTTCTTCCAGCAACAGTGATGCCTCCCCACACCAACAGAACCACCCCCAAATCGATCATGTCTGATGACGTTAACGTCTTGGAAGCGCTCGTTTCGACGACGCCACACCCTCCTACGTCTGTCAAAAAAAACAGTGAACCTTGACTCATCTGAAAACATCACATTGCTCCAGCGTCGATTATCCCAGTGTTGACGATCCCTACACCAACGACGTCTTGCCTGAATGTGATGATCTCTCAAACAAGGGATCACGCGAGGACGTCGGGCGCGAAGGTGACCCCTATGCAGTCGATTCCGAATCGTCTGGCCACTCACTCTCACACCAGTGTCTGTTTGAAGACGAGCGCTGATCTGATTTGCTGTGATGACACGATTTCTCAAGGCCAAGGTACGGATAAATCGATCCTGGGCTTGAGTTGTCGCCCTTGGTCGACCTGAGCGTGGTCTTTCCTGTACAGATTGTGTATCACGGTATCTGGACCATAGCCTGCTTATGACAGACTGAGAAACATTCATCGTCCGCGCCACAACCGCCTGTGTTGTGCCGATCTGTAGCATACCAAGGGCACGTAACCTTTCATTTTGGGTAAGCCGACGCATATCAAAATTTGTTTTCTGGTCACTAAAACAATTAAACTGATGTTTCCACCCTGGAATTCAATGCCACAATGACTGTAACATTCAAAGTCAGAGTCGTGCAAATCTTGGGTTGGACCCCCATGATGACCCCAAGCATCACCTGCATTCCATGCGGTAGCTATTGGTGCGTTTGGGCGTCACATGTAACTTGAAATGTTTCTTCTGTTAGGTTCTATAGTGACTTTTTTCGTAGTCATTTGCATATTTTAGTATTATGCCCCCAAAATCAAATATCCCCTACTTTTTTTGAATAGTATATATTCAAATGCCAGATCGTAATATGTAGCATTCTAATGTAGTCAACTAAAGTAACTGGAATTTAAAGAATAACTTAAGGCAGTTTTGACATGTAAAAAAACATTTTGTTTAAATCATGTTTTAAACGTTTAAAACAATTTGGACCCCCCCCCCCCCGAAAAAAAAAACAAAAAAAAACAAAAACATATTTTTTTTTTGATCATAGTTAATCGGAGAAGTGGAAAAATTGCCTATGTTATTATTGAAACATTACAACACAATTTAGCCAATACAAATTTTGAAGCTGGAGAACCAAGTTCAAATGCGATATCTGAAGTGATTTGCCAAATGAAGGAAGGTTATATAAGGGCTATTGAGATCTACCAATCGACAACTCCATCAGAACACTATAAAATACTAGTATATAAAATCACCCGGTCTGCTAAATAAGCGACCGTGATATCCATAAAATCCACTGGTCTGCCAGACAGGCGAGCATTTCTAATCTGCAGTAAAACACACCCCACTTAAGCTAATCAACCCTCTTATATAGGCCAACAGCACGTGCACCTCAAGATTATACAAGAGTTTGGGCGATCCATATAGGTAGTCGAGTTTAGGCAACCCATCAATGTGGTTGAGTTTGGGAGAGCCAAACCTACTCTGAAACGTTGAAAACCTGTCAAGTTACGAAATCACTACACACCTCCCAGTTTTATTAAGCCCCCCCCCCCTTTGTACAGTGGGCTGAATCAAAGTTCTGCCCAGACTAAAAATACACACATTATAAACAGGACAGGACAATCCAACCAATCAGAAACATGAATAATTCTTAGAAGACACCACCCTCACTATAACTCTACTGAGCAGGAATAATATCAATGATTTCACCGTAATTCTGCAGGGGTGGTCCACCTGGAGAGCTGATACCCCCTTGACATCTCCACATTCGACCCCAGGAACCACCAATTAGCTTTGTAACCACTGCTAAACTTAGTAAATCTCAAATTTTCAACATAACATCTCAGTGATCACACACACACACACATCTTCTAATAATCAACAATAAAAACTATCTGCATTCAATTCAAAATGAACTATTCATATTCTATAATAGACCGCATAAACTATTCTTGTTTGAGATTCAACGTTTAATTATCTCTGTCTTGTTAGGTCCCCTTCATTTCTCCGCCGTATCTAAAATGGAATTCCCCAGGAAAGCGTTGCAGACTATACTTGGTACTCTTCCCCGATTAAACACTCATGATAATCTTTCAACCACTGCCAACAACTATTAACAACTCTTACAGTTTTTGTTAACTTCTGCTACCACCAATGATTCTTCCTTCACAGCCAACGACGATGACATCGACAAACCCACCGATGATGATTCTTCGTGTACAGTCAACGACGATGAGATCGTTAAACCCACAACCACCAATGATTTGGACACCAGGCGCTAATTCTTTCTACTACATCGAGTTTCTTTCGACACAGCCAACAACTCTGACATTGCCAACACTAACGATTCTTCCTTCACAGCCAACGACGGTGACATCAATAAACCCATTGATGATTCGGACACCTGACGCTATCAACCTTTACATATCTTTTAAAATGTTTTATCAAATAACCAACATCTCCTCACTGGGCAAAACTACGCCCATAATCTTATTCCCTTTTTTAGACCTAGACAAGACAGGTTCGAAACAAGAAATGTTCGGTCTAATAGAATACCGCCTGACAAGTAGATACCCACTCATTGCATACAATCTAAAGTACCGTCTGACGACAATATTATCGGACTGAATACCATTTGACTGGAACCATCTAACAATTGGATATCATTTGACTGACTACCAACTAACCGTTTGACTCCTCGGCACAAAGATTGTACCCTATTTAATGAAACAGCGTCACCCCAGGACGGGGCTATTATTTTCAATTATAAAATAGAAACAATCTAAGTCCCTACCTATTTGATTAATCTAATACAATCAGTTGCTTAAAAAGACTATTCCGAGTGTAGTAGGACAGGGTTCGGACACTGGATACAGCGGCAGCCAATGTCATGAAACAAACAACACACAAGACACAATTTGACACCCTCTATTCTAAACCAAACAATGGACTCGGAAATGTGACGTGTGCCCTTAATGTCTCAAATGATTGATTTGCGCGAAATGCTAAACAGAAATCATGAAACCTATACGCCAAAGTCTATTTCTCAAACTACGGAATGAATTAACCCACTGTGGTGAATCGATTCATCAATCCTGTACAGCCCGTTAGCCCACTATTAAAAACGAAATCACCGAATTCTTCCTCACGAATCAAGTGAAAAGGCCGCAATGTCTATATCCCAGTGTCCGACAGTAGAACGCAATGTCTGAACTACAAGAACACCATTAAAATCGAAATCACCGAATTCTTCCTCACGAATCAAGTGAAAAGGCCACAATGTCTATCTCTCCAGTGTCTGGCAGTATAACGCAATGTCTAAACTACTAGAACACCATTAAAAACGAAATCACCGAATTCTTCTTCACGAATCAAGTGACCAAATCCCAATATTATTTAGACCGTGGATCGATTCAGCGGTCCCCACAGCGAAGCGAGAAGTAGATACAAATTATACTATATATTTTCCCCCCAAATCAGAACCATTATCCAAGAGTAAGAAATACGCTCAAACAATCTAGCCCAAACATAAAAGAGGTGACCATCGACTCTGACAACCGGTCTGTGTCTTACATATGATAAAGGTTACCTCACCTCGGGAGTCACTAACTGAAACGCCCCCGATGAATGATACGCGCCCAGTTTTATAGTCGAAGCAATCTCCAATCTCCGCCCATTTAGAATGAGTCTCAAGATGAAATACTAGTAAATAAACAAAGTCTCATCGCACAGAGCCATACTTTCGATGACAACAAAATATAGCATAAGGCGCCCACCGAACAAACGACCAGAAATAAAACCACATCTTGTCCCCTTTCAAAGTGAACCGTTATGATTGGTCAATTGAACCTAAACCCCACTGCAGAGTTCTCATAAAAAACACCGGAAACCATGTGAACATGAGAAGAAAAGGCTAACTTGGTGGCACTTTCTAGACTACGATTATCCTACGAGTGGGGGTTATATTTTTAAATAAAAACTGAGAACGATGGCAAAAAAGGGTAAAAATATAGTTTGACTTTGCCATACGACTGCCACCTATAACTTAGACTAGTGTTCTGACGGGAGTTGAACGACAATGTGCAAAACACTTTGGTTTAAACATATTGTATTACCACAATGTAAATGGATCGGACAAAAGTTACATACACTTACAAAAACATCCTTTCCTTCATAAGTATATGCAATTATTCATGATAACAAGGTGCAAAAATAAAGGGGAGAATTAAGACGGTGCCAAGGAATAAATCTCAAGAATGGTAAAGATAAGAAAACTCTGAGAATTATTCCAGTGAGTGCAAAGATCTTGAAATTTTAACCCCATATGCAACTATCTTACAGGCGAAAATTTCGAAAGGTTGCAAGAGCAGTTGGTGCGAGGTTATTTCAAGCTTAAATGTGTATTTTCAAATAGTAACTTGGGATAAGGACCACTCTTATGCCACTGACGAATGTTCATTGACACCTCATTAAAATATATGGTATTGGAAGTACACATTTAAAATGTTGACCCAAATCTGGTTTTAAACCAATTTTACTGTTTGTTTTGAACACTATCTTTCTATACTTGACGTGAAAGTGTCGCTTTAAAACTTAATATACAAAATTCCCAATAATAAAATTAGAACCATCCTTATATTAATTCCCAGCTACACCCTGTATTGTATTAGTTGAAGAGTGGCTTACATCAAGTAATACAAAAAAGGTACAACCAGGTCCTTACAGCCTCAAATAACCACATTACCTGCTCACTGACACAAATACTTATGGAGCCCAAAAATTATATTCCCTAATCATAAATAACCTATCCTTCCCCCGCTTATAAAATTTTAAGCTCGCAGCGCCAATGAAGTGATTTGCCAAATGAAGGAAGGTTATATAAGGGCTATTGAGATCTACCAATCGACAACTCCATCAGAACACTATAAAATACTAGTATATAAAATCACCCGGTCTGCTAAATAAGCGACCGTGATATCCATAAAATCCACTGGTCTGCCAGACAGGAGAGCATTTCTAATCTGCAGTAAAACACACCCCACTTCAGCTAATCAACCCTTTTATATAGGCCAACAGCACGTGCACCCCAAGATTATACAAGAGTTTGGGCGATCCATATAGGTAGTCGAGTTTAGGCAACCCATCAATGTGGTTGAGTTTGGGAGAGCCAAACCTACTCTGAACGTTGAAAACCTGTCAAGTTACGAAATCACTACATATCCATTGATGTTGAAAGTTTGCCATCTGAATCATGTGATCCTGCAAGTCCTCAAAGTACCAGTTCAGATTGGTGTGTGTGAGTTAGTTGTATTTTACGTCCGCTTCAATCGAGGTGATATCGCAGACAATATATAACATGTTATGTATACATGGTGCAATATTTTACAATGTGATTTATATATATGTATAGAAGGCAGTAAAGACGGGACGAAACGTTTTATGACAAGTGCAAAATAAATAAGTGCGAGTGGGGACAGAATTATATTGACGGACACACAACACGAATATGGGACAAAACAGAGATGAACGTGGACAAACATTTAGACATAGTATGTACATACTCTTCAAAAAAAAAGTAGGGGTTATTCAGAAACAATACAAAACTCCGGAAATGCACTGCTGTTTTTATTAGAGGTAACCAGTGTATGTTAATAACAGGCAAATTGCTTACACATGAGCATAAACAGTCAGTATGGGCGGCTTATCTGACGGCCCATTTCACTCACAAAGAGATACACCCATGGAGGTGTATATGGATACACCCACTCGGCAAATCGCAACAGATTCCAGTACCCTACATCTAATGTAGGGTACCGGAATCTGCCGAGGTTTGCCAAGTGGAGATACTATGGGGCGCCGTTTGTAAATTAATTATTTAGCTTTTTATATAGCAAAAAACACTAGATTTAATTTAAATTTATATATATAGATAAATCTCGACATTTGTGCAAATTTTTCACTTTTAATATTTAAACTAAAAATACAACAAAAACTCAATATTTAACATAATATATATAAATATTTCTTGATTTGTCTCTATTTTCATATTTAACATTTAGCATTGAATATTAAGACCAAAACAAGAGATTTGATGATATATAAATATTTAGCTAAATATTTAGTTAAATGTTTAAACATTTAGCTAAATATATATTTAGTTAAATGTTAAAATATTTAGTTAAACCTTTATATTAGTTAAATGTTAAAATATTTAGTTAAACATTTATATATTTAGTTAAACATTTATATATTTAGCTAAATAATATATATTTAGCTAAATAATATATATTTAGCTAAATAATATATATTTAGCTAAATAATATATATTTAGCTAAATAATATACATTTAGCTAAATAATATATATTTAGCTAAATAATATATATTTAGCTAAATATTTATATATTTAACTAAATATTTATATATTTAACTAAACATATAGTTAAATTTACAAAGCGCTACCGTACCACGCCGTTTGTAAAATAATTATTGTTGTAAGCGACTTCACACTAAACGATGACGTAGTGTACAACTTTCCATTGACTGCACAACACAGTATTATCTGGTACCTGAACGCTCAGCTTAGTTCTTACACCCGCAATTCGTTAATAATGCAAGTTCGTGGTCAGCTTCCATTTCTAATTGCTAGTAGGCGTATTGTGCCAAGGCTCACGTGTCGGGTACACGTCATCATTTTATGCGCAGTTGTTTGTGTCGCTTACGATAATAGAAATATTGCCGGGACCACAAATATATATTTAGTTAAATATTTATACATTTAGCTAAACATATATATTTAGCATGATATTTATATATTTAGTTAACTGTTTATATATTTAACTAAAGGGGAAATTTTCAGTTGCAATAAGCTTTTAATAAAACAGTAAGCCTAATACTGTTATGCTATCCAAAATCACATTTCCCCTTTTACTGGTATAGGCCTTAATCCGACCAATAAAATATTTACTGAAGCATTAATTGTGTTATTATTTCCTGTGTAAATGAGTTGTAAGTGTGAGAATGACACCCATGATCGTATAATTGTGAGTTTTGACTTTCTTAGAAAATTTGCAATTTCCGCTTTAATATATTCTTGTGCAGTAGTGTAAAATGGCCAATTTCATTAGGGGGCCTATAAAGGCCATCAAAACATTACATGACACCCAGAGCAATATGCAAAATATTCATTCTCAAGTTGTTTTTAGTTTATAGAAGACAAAGGAATTTTTCTTTGGGACAAAAAAAAAATCATGTTGATATTGAGTAAAATATGACTTATCCAAAAAAGGGCGTGGCTTAATGAGACCAATTCGTAAATCGTCACAAATGCTGTCTCTCGTCTCAGTGTCATTTCTTTCAATCCGGGCCGTACCACATTTTATGCATGTTTTAAAAATATGAACCATGTTTTATAAATTCCCGAAACACACACCCTTAACTAACATATTATGATTGTATGTGATAATTCTCAGTAGATTTGTTACCGAAAATACTATAAAACTACGAAATTAAAGAGATTTAGTTCATCGATATAGAAATCGTAACGTCGTTGAGCGAACTTTCAGTGTTTGTTTATTACAGACAATTCCCAAGATGCATTGCGCGTCGCAGTGTTTCTATTGGCCGTAATGCGAGTCGCCACTATGTGTATTTTTACTCTGTGAGTGCCACGGCCAATTCTTGCAGTGTTGTCGGTTGACCTTGACGTTGACGAACACGTCTCCCGATCAAATTAAACGTATCACACTAAAGCAAAGATACGCTAAACAGTAAATCTTATGCAAGAACTGATAGGAAAGCAAACAGGGATAGATAAACCAGCACGCGGCAGTTTTCAACCCTTCCTTGAAGTGTCAAATTTGACAATGAACCCCTCACACGGGTATTATGGCGCTATTGCGTGTCGCATGTGCAGCTTAGTGGTTCGGTTGGGGCGATAAATTCTTCATCTGTAAATATACTCTCAAAGCATTCCAAGTGTCCATGACTATTTATCATATCACAACCTACATAGGTATTTGTATTTCAATATCCCCTGCTTTTTTTGAAGAGTATATATATAAATCGTTTCTTTCGGTCAGGTCGACTTGTCCGGATTTGTTGGTGAGTGTGGGGCCTAGTGTATATGGCAGTAGTTTCGTTTGAAAGATATGAATATGTTAGTAGGTGTTAGTGACATTACAATTTACATACATGAATATGTGATTCGATCTGCAATCAATGTTTATTTATTTTAAACCTGCATTATGCAAGAGCTAAATCTGCCCATTGCAAGTCTTTCTTTAGGCCTGATGTAGTGTTGCTGTTTATGACTGTAAACACGGACCTATTAAATTCTAGTAGTCTGATTCCATATATGTGTATGGATGCCATTGGATGGTGTCCCTTGCCAAGGCTCTTATGTACGGGAGTTTTCATGAATCAAAAAGTATAAAAACAATATCATCGTACTTCGAAGTTTCTGTTTCTTTTAATGTCCATCGACATCATATTGGCGACGAGTGTAGTGGTTAATGAATTTATCCTGTGTTCTCATTGGACACTAAATCAAAACCATCATCATGGCACATTCTCTTCCTTCATATCCACCGTTTGATTGCACAGCTGATGGCCGTGCAATACGTTTGAGGAAATGGGTACGACGCCTAGAACACAACCTTTTTGTTGGTTATGACATTACCGACGATGCACGTAAGAAAGCGTTGCTTTTATCTTATGGCGGTGACGAATTGAATGACATTGTCGAAGCTTTTCCTGTAGATGTCATCACACCCGACGAAGGTGAGACTCATTTCAAAAAGTTGGTGGATGCTATCGAAAATCATTTCAATCCTGCTGAAAATATTGAATATCAGAAATATTTATTTCGAAATACAATGCAGAAAACTGATGATATAGATGAATATTATCAAGAACTAAGACAGTTAGCCTCTATGTGTAGCTTTGCTGATATTGATGGTGAAATCAAATCGCAAATAATAGCAGGATGCAAGTCGTCTAAAGTGCGAGAAAAGGGTTTAACTAAACCCAGCACTACATTATCAGAGTTACTACAGTTTGCTCGGGCCATACAACTAGCTACTGTCCACTCCAAAGTAATGTCTGAACAAACTGACAGCTCTGTAAATAAACTTCAGCCACAGGTTCCAGATAGAAAAATAATAGGACCCAGAAATTTTCCATGGCAACAGTGTATGAATTGTGGAGGTTCATGGCCTCATCCAAATGGTCAACACCGTTGTCCAGCATTTAATAAACAGTGTCAAATGTGCTTCAAATATAACCATTTTTCCTCAGTCTGCAGATCAGGACCACCAAGATACATTAATCATCGTCATCAGTTTCCTCGATTTTCATCACCACGAACACCACTATCAAAACAGGAATTCAGTCAGCCCTTAAGGCAAGAATCTTACACACCACCACGACGGCAATACAACCAATATCAAACAAACAAACCCTATGCATCAGTATCACAGCAGCCCAAGGCCCGTGTACAAACAGTACAACAGGTACTTAATGAAGATTCCGATTTAGAGGATGAATATTTATTTGTGATTAATCATTCAAAACAGCTTCCTCATTTTGATGTCTCGGTAGACCATTGTGGTACATTTACCTTCCTAGCTGATTCAGGAGCATCTGTTGACATTCTCTCAGAATATGATTATAATACGCTTTCCCCTAGACCTGAGTTACAGCACTCTGACACCACAATCTCAGCCTATGGTGGTCATAATCCTATACCTTTATTAGGAACATTTATAACGACCCTCCATTCTACTAATGTATCTTGTACATCTACTATCTGTGTTGTATCCGGGAAAGAAAAACCTATATTAAGCTGGTTATCACCACAGAAACTAAATTTATTAGCAGCTGTCAATGCAGTTCAATCAACCCTAGAAGCTTTAAAAGGAACGTACAGTGATCTATTTCAAGGCTTGGGTAAACTCAAAGATACCCAAGTGAAATTGCACATTGATGAATCCATGGCACCAGTTGCTCAACATTATCGCCGTGTTCCATTTCATGTTCGCAAACACATCGAAAATCAACTTACAAATGACATAGAATTAGGTGTCATTGAAAAGGCCACAGGACCCACTCCCTGGGTATCGCCTATCCTGGTTGTCCCCAAACCCAAGTCCAACGGACTTGTGCGCGTTTGTGTTGACATGCGCGCAGCTAACAAAGCAATCCGTCGTGAAAGACATGCATATCCCACTCTTGATGAGCTAGAGACTCTGTTATCAGGGGCCAAACGGTTCTCCAAACTTGACTTAAATCAAGGCTACAATCAGTGCGAGTTAGATGAGGGCTCTCGGTATATTACAGCATTTGCAACACACTTAGGACTTTATAGGTACAAACGGCTTTCATTTGGCATCAATTCAGCCAGTGAAATTTTTCAGACCATCCGACAAGCCCTTTCCGGCTTATCTGGCGTAGTCAATATCAGTGATGATATTCTCTGTTTTGGTGTGTCACAAGAAGATCATGATGCTAATCTGACGGCACCTTTTCAGCGTCTTAGAGACAAGGGATTAACACTTAATAGTGCCAAATGTGAATATAACCGAACATCTTTAGAATTTCTTGGGCATATTTTCAGCTCTTCTGGTATAAAACCAAGTCATGACAAACTGAAAACTATACTTGACTTGCCGTCACCTCAAAATCAATCAGAAGTCAGGAGTCTTTTAGGCATGATGAACTTTTGTGGATCTCATTTTATTCCTAACTACGCCACTCTCACTCATGAGCTTCGTCACTTGACTAAGAAATCGACACCCTGGGCTTGGACAGCTAATCATGAAGAAGCACTGCATCGTCTTAAACAAGAATTGAGTAAAGCAACTACCTTGGCTTTCTTTGACCCAAACAAACAGACAGAAATTTACACTGATGGAAGTCCAGTTGGTATATCTGCTATTCTTACCCAAGATAACCGAATTATTCAGTATGTCAGCCGAGCTCTGACCCCAACAGAACAACGTTATTCCCAGACAGAACGCGAGGCACTGGCCATAACATGGGCCTGTGAGTATTTTCACATTTATATATTTGGAGCACCCTTCATAATCTACACGGATCACAAACCTCTTGTCAGCCTATTCATGAATCCTTCATCACAATTATCCGCAAGAATTGAGCGCTGGGTTATGAGAATGCAACCATATCACACGACCGTTAAATATCGCCCAGGTTTTGACAACCCAGCTGACTACCTTAGTAGACACCCAGTTAATCTTCCACCAAGTAGCCGCGAAGAAAAGATTGCGGAGGAATATCTTCATTACATTGTATCAACGTCAACACCGAAGGCTATCACACTATCAGAAATTAAACAAGCAACAGACAACGATGTTACACTTAAGGCTGTTATCAAAGCTATCGTTACTAATCAATGGTATGCTCATACTGCTGAGCTTGACAGAGGACTTTTTCATGCTTTGTATTCTTGTCGTTCAGAACTGTCACTAGTAGAAGACAATACGATATTACTAAAGGGGCATCAAATAGTGCTTCCTGAATTACTCAAACGCAGAGCAGTCGACATAGCACACGGTGGACATCAAGGAATAGTAAAAACTACTTCTTTATTATGTGAAAAGATTTGGTTTAGAGGCATGTACAACTATGTTGAGTCGTTAGTGAAACACTGCCTCACCTGTCAGATAACAACTCCTACATCTAATCGTGAACCATTAGTAATATCAAACCTACCCAAAGGACCATGGATTGAATTAAGTGCAGATTTTGGACAACTCCCCAATAATCAATATCTTCTAGTGGTGACTGATGAGTATACCCGATATGTTGTGGTTGTCGTTCTACATTCAACATCTGCAAATTGTGTTATTCCTCATTTGGACAAAATATTTGCAGAATTTGGTCTCTTAAGACTGACAACGGCCCGCCATTTAATAGTCAAGCTTTCCACTTGTTTGCTGAACATATGGGCTTTCATCATCGTAAAATTACACCCTTGTGGCCCCGTGCAAATGCGGAAACAGAAAGGTTCATGCGAACAATTAAGAAAGCGATCAAAGGTGCTCTAGCTCAAGGATACACTTGGAAACAAGAAATGTACTATCGCACAACTCCACACAGTTCAACTGGAGTTCCACCTCCTACAGCCTTGTTCTCGAGAACAATCAAAACAAGGCTCCCTCACATAGTTTCCTCCCCAGCTGGCGATCAAAAGATGAGGGAGAAAGACAATGATTCTAAACTCAAAATGAAAGCTTATGCTGATAAGAAGTCTTATGTGCGGCCATCTGATATCAAGGTTGGAGATGCGGTATTAATCAAGGAGACTTCATTGAAGAAATCATTAACACCATATAATCCAGAACCTCTTCAAGTTACTGCTAAAAAAGGGTCGATGATCACGGCATCACGTGGGAAATCTAGTGTCACACGCAACAGCAGCTTCTTTAAGCAATCTCCACGTTTACCAACTGCTACAGAATGTGAGAATAGGGATTCACTTGATATAGATGAAAATGGAGCAGCAGATTCAGAAAATAACAACTATAATGTGAGCTTTGATAGGCCTTTACCTTCAGAACAGCCACCACCTCAGCCTTTACGTAGATCAGATCGCCATAGACGCTTACCTAGCAGATTCCAGAATTATGTGTTAGCATAAACATTGTAATTTGTAAATCTAAAAAAAAACTGTAGAGCCAGTTTTAAAATGTTCAGTTTTATTATGTATGTTTTATTTCGTGTTTAGCTAAAGAGGAGGGTGATGTAGTGTTGCTGTTTATGACTGTAAACACGGACCTATTAAGTTCTAGTAGTCTGATTCCATATATGTGTATGGATGCCATTGGATGGTGTCCCTTGTCAAGGCTCTTATGTACGGGAGTTTTCATGAATCAAAAAGTATAAAAACAATATCATCGTACTTCGAAGTTTCTGTTTCTTTTAATGTCCATCGACATCATACCTGAAATGGTATCTAAATTATTAATTAGACATTAATTACCTTATCCAGGCCATAATCAACTCTCGATGGTGTTTTGTTCTTGTTTTAATAAGAACTACTATTTTATTTACTAGGCACTAACAAACGTGGTCAGGCCATTTTTATTAGTCTAGATCAACCAGTACAGTTATTGCTACATATGTAAGCATAGGATATTATGAGACTGGACAACTTTGATAGGATGATGTAACTTGACCTAAATAGAGTGTACTGTAGAAGTTAAAGGGATACACACACTCAGTTGCTTTCATGCAAATGCTATACCATTACATCTCACTTCCTTTAAAGATGAATACTATTCATAACATAAAGTATAAGCTTAGCTAACATAACATGGTTAGATTGATTTCCTATCAATTAAATATTAAACATTCAACACTAAATTTTAAAACAAATTGTCTTTATAAATTTGTACAGTTCCTCTATCAGTCTTCTTGGAATACGGATGTTTCTTTGTGACCTTCTTGAAATATTTTCGTTTCGCAGTTGAGCATTCACATTTTCACGATCCAAATTGTTTGGCATCGGATTTAGATTATTGAACTGAATGAAATCATCATCATTATCAAAATCATATTGAACTTGATTGCGAAACACAAATGGTTTACGGAATTCACATTTTAATAGATCTTTTCTATTTCTACGATATTCTACACGATCACTTGTCAAAACAATATATGACATCGGAGCTACTTCGCGTTGCACTATAGCTCGCATTGACCACACTTTATTCACATTGTCACGCATGCACACACTATCACCTTGAATCAACTTTGGCAATTCTTTTGCGCGTTTATCATAATTCATTTTCTGCTTCATTTTCCTTTCCTCCCTTTTCTTTTTGAAATTCTTGGCAGGTTTCGGATATAACAGTTTCTCTTTAATTGGCAAATTTGACCTCAATCGCCTTCCATATAACATTTCAGCAGGTGATTGACCATTTTCTAATGGAGTTGATCTGTATATGAGTAAACCCATATAAAAGTCACTTTTATCTTCATCAGATTTCTTTAGCAGATTTTTGACAACACCAACAGTTTTCTCAACAAGCCCATTTGACTGAGGAAAATGAGGTGAGGACGTTGAAATTTTAAATTCATAGCTTCTAGCAAAGTCCTTATACTGTCGACTACTAAATTGGGGACTGTTGTCTGAAAACACTTCTCTGGGAATACCATGATTCGAAAAAATGCTTTTCATCGCTTTAATTACCATTTCGCTTGATGTCGTTTTTAAAGGGACAACGTCTGGATAATTTGAAAAGTAGTCACACATGACTAGATAATTTTTATTATTATAGACACACAAATCCACACCAATTTTCTCCCATGGATAATTTGCTATTTGATGAGGTTTTAAAGGTCCCGAAGCTTGTTTAGGTCGATACTTCAGACAAGTAGAACACGAATTTACAAGTTCCCTTATGCATTGGTTCATACGTGGCCAATACATTGTATCTCTTGCGCGTCTGCAACATTTTTCCATGCCTATGTGTCCTGTATGGATCTTTGTCAACATAAGTTTTCTTAGGGTTGTTGGTATGACGACTCGTTCAGCTTTGAAAACGAGACCTTTCATGTATGAAAGTTCATGACGAATGTTCCAAAACTCACAAATTTCCCTTAGGCATTCCTTTTTGGTTTTTGGAAAGCCTTCTGTAATATATTTGATCAACAGTTGAAATTGTTCATCTTTCTGAGTTTCAGCTTTAATATTTTCTAACCTTTCATCAGTGTAAGCTAGATTAGAAACCACCATGTCAACGTAAACATCAATTTTACTTTCACCACTGATGTCTTTTTCATTTGGTTTAGTCACATAGGCTCGCGACAAACAGTCAGATATATACATATCCTTCCCAGGTGTAAATTGCACTTTAAAGGAATATTTTTGAAGTCTTAGTAAGAATCTCTGGATTCTTATTGGACAGTCATTTAGTGACTTTTGAAATATTGCGACCAAAGGTTTATGATCTGTTTCAGCCTGGAATACTTGACCATATAAATACTGGTGAAATCTTTCACATGCAAACGTTAATGCCAGTATTTCCTTTTCTATTTGCGCATATCTAGTTTCAGCACTGAGCATTGCTCTTGATGCATATGCTACTGGACACCACTGATTGTTGTATTTCTGCAGGAGAACGGCTCCAAGACCAGATTTCGACGCGTCAGCCGATATGAGTATAGGTCTATCAGGATCATAGAATTTAAGGACCGGTTGACTTGATAATAACGTCTTTATTTTGTTGAAACAATCTTCTTGAGATTTTGTCCATTGAAATTCAATCTTTTGATCCAGCAGTTGTCTCAATGGCGTTGTTACAGTAGATAAATCAGGTAAGTATCTTGCTAAGTAATTCACCATACCAATTAGCCTTTGGACATCTTTCTTGCATGTTGGTTTTTCAAATTCTTGAATAGCTTGGATTTTTAATGGATCGGGTTTTAATCCGTCAGCAGAGATTACATCACCTATAAATGTCAATTCTTGGACACCAAATACACATTTGCTTTTATTGAGCTTCAAATTTACTTTTCGTACTGTATCAAGCACTTGTTTTAGCCTCTGATCATGCTGTTCTTTAGTACTGCCCCAGACTACAAGATCATCCATCATAGTGACTGCACCATCAATATGTTCAAATATCATGTAGATAGCTTTGTGGTATACCTCAGGAGCAGAAGAGATTCCAAATGGAAGTCTCAAGAATCTGTATCTACCAAATGGTGTGTTGAAGCAGGTAAGTGTAGATGACTTCTCTCTCAATTTCATTTGCCAAAATCCGGACGATGCATTGAGCTTGCTGAAATATTTTGCCTTGGAAAATTGTGCCATGATTTCCTCCCTAGTTGGTAGTTTATAGTGCTCTCTTTTGATGATTTTATTCAGGTATCTTGGATCCAAACACAGTCTCAGCTGATTTTTTTTTCTGGTTTGGACCGACAGCTAGGCTATTCACCTAATCTGTAGGATTTTCTTCAGGACAGATGACATTTAGTTCCACCATCCTGTCAAGCTCTTCTTTCACTTTATCACGTAGAGCAAAAGGGACTTTTCTGCAGGCATGAACCACGGGTTTGACAGTCTCGTCAATTTCTATAGTGTGTTCACCAGGCAGGCATCCTAAACCTTCAAATACGTCTTTATATTCTTCAAAATATTTATGACTGTATTCTTGTTGTTTTGGCTTGGCTTGATTTTCTATTGTGAAAACTCGTTTAATGAGTCATAATGTCTCACATGCTGCTAGACCTAATAGTGGCGTCACATTGTTCTTAGCAATGATGAACATCAGTCGAACAATTTTGTCTTTGTATGCAATATCTAGTATTGATGAACCTACAGTTTCAATCTCGTCACCACTATATGATGTGAGCTGGATTGAGGTTGTGTTTATTTTGGACTTTTTCATCAAATTTAGAAAGTCTTGGTTTGATAACACGTTCACAGGACTACCAGTGTCTAATTTATATTTAATAAATGAACCATTGGTTGATAAACTATGTCGCCATTCTTCTCGACTTGGAGTGTCTATGGAGTTAACACAGTATAAATCTTCATCTTCTTCTGAGCTGACAATGTATTCATGTCTCTTTCCTGTCACTGAATAAACAGATTTTTGCTGCTTCTTTTTGTAGAAACACATTTTAGCGCAATGGTCTTTTCTACCACAATAACTACAAATTGTACCACGGGCTGGACATTTTTCTTGATAATGTTTATAACCGCATCTTCCACAAGGTTGAGTTTCATCTCTTTTCTCGTGTTGATAGTATTCACATTTACTTGTACATGTAGCTTGACTTTTCTTTTGACCAGATTTGCGGTGAGAGTATTTCGAAGTAGGACTACTGTGTTCTTTCTGTTTATACCTGTCACGGTTGAATCGCCTGTGACTTTTAACGGCACAAACTTCATCTGAATCTTTACTGATTGTCTCGTCTATTTCTTTCATTTCTTTTAAACGATCTTTTGTAGTTTCTGCTGCAAGACAGTATTTGACAGTTTTTTCAAGTGTCAAATCATCAATTCTCAGCAGTTTTTCTCTCAGATTGTCATCCACAAGTCCACATATTATTCTGTCTCTGATCAAAGAATCTTTCAATCCACCAAAATTACAATATTTGGCTCTGGTAAGCAGTTCATTCCTATATTCATCAAACTTCTCACCTTTCTTTTGATTGTAAGTGAAAAACTTGTACCTTTCAAATGTTTCATTATTCTTAGGTAAACAATAGGCTGCAAACTTGTCAAGCACTGGCTTCAATTTATATCTGTCACCATCTTCTGCAAATGCAAAGTTGTTGTAGAGTTCTAAGGCTTCTTCTCCAATTACATGTAAAAGGATGCAGGTTCTGGCTTTTTCAGACTTGTCTGTAGCCCCCGTGGCCTCGAGGTAATTCTCAAATCTTTGATGAAATTTGATCCAATTTACCGCTTTATTTCCACTAAGCAACAATGGTTTTGGTTCTGACAGTCTCTTCATGATTAGTACTTGCTAATACACATCTGTGACCATTTCTGACACCATGTTTTGTTCTTGTTTTAATAAGAACTACTATTTTATTTACTAGGCACTAACAAACGTGGTCAGGCCATTTTTATTAGTCTAGATCAACCAGTACAGTTATTGCTACATATGTAAGCATAGGATATTATGAGACTGGACAACTTTGACAGGATGATGTAACTTGACCTAAATAGAGTGTACTGTAGAAGTTAAAGGGATACACACACTCAGTTGCTTTCATGCAAATGCTATACCATTACAGATAGCCATATTTTGATTTAAGCTAAAAATGGTGGTTGAAATTATTGCACACGTCTTGTCAAACCTTCGAAGGCTAATATCTTCGCTTCGCAATAGAGTAATTTGAATGAAATTTTCAAATTATTAATTTTACAATATCTATTTTCGAACTATATATATTATAGCAAGAATGGCTAGCCCTTTACTTAAATCTTACATTATGTACACTGTATCTTTAAATAAGATAAAAATAGAAATAGAGATAAAATATAACTGAAAAATAATTGAGATAGAAAATTATATTATTTGGACAGGGTGTGTTACGTTTCCCTCTGTGGGGACATTCTTACGTTTTAACCCTGTCAAGTTGTTTTAGTAGTGCAAGGCGGTTGGCGTTTCTATCTAGGAGACATTTTTGCACCCCGCCTTGCGTCTTATATGTGCATAGAGAGAGAGAGAGTGAGAGAGAGAAATGGGGTTTAACGGCCACTCAACATAAACTATGTCATTTCAGGACAAACATATGGTTCAATTTTATTATGTGGTTTTTTTTTTTAAATTGATTGGTTCACTTGTTTAATTTGGGGGGGGGGGGATCACGGTGGCTAAGTGGGTAAGGCGCTGGCTTGCTAGCTTGGAGGTCAGGTGTTCGATCCCTGCATTGGCCGAGAAAGTTCATCTGGCGTGGTTCTCCCTTGTCAGTGATGCAGGACGGAGGGGCTGACAAGGACAGTTGTTTAGTCGTTCGGATGGGACGAAAAACCGAGGTCCCGTGTACACATTGGCGTGCATGTAAAAGATCCCTTGACAGTTGGAATCCTATATAAGAGTAGGCCGTAGTGCCGCTGTCCGGGCAAAATTTCCCTCATAGCACACTGTATGGCGTATGCCCGTCTTCATTAGCCCAGTTCGGAGCAAAACAGTAGGACGTTTAACCCCATTTCATTTCATTTCTGTTTAATTTGGGTTAGTGGTGCAAGGTGGTTGGCGTTACCCTGTAGGGGACATTTTTGCCCACCGCCTTGCTGTTAGTTCGTTACCTAGCTTTTGTTTTCGTCTATCATTATATGAATTTTTCCATACCCATACTTTCTATGAAGTCCCAGATAAGCTGGGAGGTCCAGTTTCTGTCATCTGGGTGTGGGGAAAGGAGAGAATTGAGACAAAGAGTTCTGCCCCTCTTTGTTAGATTGTCAATCATTGATTGTCGTTTGTTTGTTAACTGATTGCAATCGATTAGTAAGTGAGAGGCGGTTGCAATACGCCCACACGGGCATTTGATTGGTGTATAGGTGTAGACTTTGACTACCTCTATTGTTTTGAGCCTCGTGAAGAGCTAGCATATTTTGATTGAAGGATGATTGATGTAAACCTTGTCTACAAGATTGCTATCTATTTGATAGTGATGGGTGTTTTCTTGTTTTAGACGGGATTTCCATGCACTTTTTATCTTCTCTTTTGCTATGTTTGCAAATTCCAGACTGCTATATTCTAAATTTTCTAGTTCATTTAGTGACAAACCCTCCATGGCTAGTTTGTCGGCTTGTTCGTTGCCGAAAATATTGACATGGGAGGGGATCCATGCAAGGACTACTTCCCTTCCACTACTCTTCAGTTTTTGATTTAGATCCCTAACTTGATGGATTATGTCCTGCTGGCTTTTGGAGGAGTTTGATTCTATGGATTTGATGCTACTCAAGGAGTCAGACAAGACTACGACTTTTTGGTGTGTTTGCGTAGCTAGCCATTCCATTGCAGTTTTAATGGCCATGAGTTCTGCGGTGTACACAGAACAATGTTCTGGTAGCCTTTTCCTGATATTTAGCTTTGCTTTGGGTATGTATAAGCCGTACCCTGGATTTGATGCTACTCAAGGAGTCAGACAAGACTACGACTTTTTGGTGTGTTTGCGTAGCTAACCATTCCATTGAAGTTTTAATGGCCACGAGTTCTGCGGTGTACACAGAACAATGTTCTGGTAGCCTTTTCCTGATATTTAGCTTTGCTTTGGGTATGTATAAGCCGTACCCTGTTGCTCCCTGTGTAGTGTTTTTGGATCCATCTGTGTAGATTTTGAGATGATCAGATCAATTGGTGTCTATTAATTCTACTGCTAGTGCTCTAGCCTCTATGGGATTAGCGCGTTTGTTTGTGACGTCACATAAATGCGTGTTGATGATTGGGTCGCTTAATTGCCAAGGTGGTGTGTCGAGGAAGTTCAGATTCAACTGGACAGCACTGTAGAAAAATACTAGCGAATATTCTAACTGGTTCATTAATAATCCAATAACTTACATAGGTATATTCAATAAGTTAACCATAATGCAATTAAATACACGATGATATAAATATATTTACCGAGAATATTTCGCGTGCGATCTTTAGTGTAGCAGAAGGTTCATTCCCAAGAACAACAGGTGGGAAAACTAAAGGCGCCCTAAAACATTGGTGGTTCCCAGAATGCCAAACAGCCGTAAATGCAAGGCAAAAATCACTTTAAAAACTTTTCCGCGTATCTTTATATACTAAGTGCGATGCAAACGCCAGAAGGTCACTTCAGAGGCAAAAGAAAAGCATTGGATGGCATTTTGTGATAGTACTAATGATAAAACTAAAGTTTCAAATGTCTGGAAAAAATACACGCAATAAGCGGCAAATATTTTTCTAGAAATATTCCTATGCTTAATTATGAATCCCAATCAGCCATGACAAATAGCGAAAAGGCGGAGCTGTTAGCAAAAACGTTTGCTGATGGCAGTAGCGATAAAAATCACAATGACAAATTCTTAAAACGAAAGTCGGAATTTCATTGGAATAAACCATCGCGTAACTCGGCAGATTAACATAAAGCAATTAACTTAGCCATTACCCTAGAGGAAATGCATAAAGGTTTAAGTGGCAAAATTGACTCGGCGGCTGGCGAAGATCAAATTAAATATAGCATGTTAATAAAACTCAGGGTCATTACGTAATTTACTTCTTGAATTATTCAATAAATCATGGTCAGAAGGAAAAATTCCTACAAGCTGGAAAACAGCAACGATAACCCCGTTGATTAAACCATTAAAAGATAAAAAATGAAACCCGTTCTTACAGGCCTATAAGTTGTGTAAAACACTGAGACCATGGTAAATAATAGGCTAAAATACTACTGTGAAAGTAATGGATTAATCAGCCTAAATCAAAGTGGATATAGACAGCAGCGCTCCACTATTGATCATATTGTAAGGTTACATCATGACTTCACTATCAAAAAAGAACAATTATCTATGTGCAGTATTCGTCGACCTGACCAAGGCATTTGGACTGTAGGTAACAGGACGAATGTTCCACTGGGTCAAAGATTTTCTAAGCGATAGGCAAATACAAGTTAATGTAGGTCTCTCAATAAGCAACAAATACGAACTCGAAAATGGCACACCCCAGGGTTCTGTTATAAGCCACACACTTTTCAATATCATGATTAATGACCTTCAGCCTAATTAAGAAACTTATTGACGTAGCGGTTTATGCAGGCGACAGTTCAATCTGGCATGCAGCGAATAACTACGGTACGGTTAGAACGAGAATGCAAGAAGCCTTAGACAAACTGTCGAAATGGTCTAATGACTGGGGATTTCGTATATCTGAAAATAAAACAGTAGGCATGCTCTTATGCGGGGATCATAAGGAAGTGTCATCTATGAAACTGGAATTAAACAATAGCCAAATTGAATTTAAAGATCAGGCAAAGCTTCTTGGGTCCATGACAAGATCAATATGTGACTATGGTTGTGTCGCTTTTGCAAGTGCAAATAAAACAGCTCTTGCTAAACTAGATAGTTTACAATATCAGGCAATAAAGATAGCAACGAAAGCTTCATTTGGCACAAAAAGGGAAAGTCTTTTGGAGGAAGTAGGTGAAATGTCATTCGAATTCAGGCGAAACGAACTGACATTGAGATATTGGGCCAAGTCACAGAGCAAATGATCTATTAAAAGACCTAAGATTAGATCACTATCAGATTACTGACACGGTATTTTCGTATCAAGCCCCATGGACTTTTTTTAAATCCAAACTATGACATAAGTCTAGGTAACGTTGTCAAGAAAAAAGAAAATCCACAACACGCTCTAATGCTATCGAGGGAATTCTTGAAAGAAAAATGGTCATCGCATGTGAAAATATACACAGACGGGTCTCACGATCCAAACACTACCAAAACTGCATTAGGTGTGGTCATTCCCGAATTTAAAGGAGCTAAGTCTCTAACTCAATATTATCCAAAATCTTCAACATTGAAAACACGATTTATTTGTCAAATTAAATCAACATTCATGTTGTGATCTTACCGGAAAAGATGGGCTTTTGATATCCAATATTTAAGACAAAATAAACATTTTACCATTGGTACACGAATCGTGTACCATAATGAGCTTCAGCCCCAGATGTATCAAGAGACTCGAGGGACGAGGCTAGACACATTGCACCAAATCAAACGGCGTGTAGACTGGAATAACCAGACGCTAGAAATTTGCACTCGCTTGAGACTGCTGGCTTATTTCGCCAAACATAACTGATTTGAAATTGGAGTAAAAACGGAAACCATTGAATGGAAAATCAGTTTATATACATTCATATTACAGTATTATATGCGTTGCGACCCACTTTTGTCATTTCTAGGTCCCAAATGTTAGCGATTTAGCTCCTTTAATATACTATTCAAAAAAAGTAGGGGATATTTGATTTTTAAGTGTTATTAAAGTCACCTAATGAAACTGACGAAGAAACAAATGACAAAATGAAATGAAGTTCACATTCATCGATTTATTCCAAATGATCGTTAGACTAAGTAAGGCACAGACTGACCATTATAAGGGTAAAATGATACCCGGGGTCAAACAGCAAAGTTACCACAGCATCACAACCAAGTCAGTAACGGGTAAATCCTCCTCTGTTTGCCAAACAAGCATTGATCCGACGTGGCATACTCCTAATGAGACGTCTAAGGTCATTTTGGTCCAGATTGTCCCATTCCTGTTGCAACGCAGCAGCAAGTTCTTGGACATTGGCAGGACGTTGTTGACGTTGACGTAACCTCTGTCCAAGCATGTCCCAGACATGCTCGATGGGGGAGAGGTCGGGACTCAGTGCTGGCCAAGGTAATGTGGTGATGTTCTGTTGTTGGAGGTAACCTGTAACGATCCTGGCCCTGTGACATCTTGCGTTGTCATCCTGGAAGATGAAACGGCGGCCATGACGTCGTGCGAACGGCACAACATGGACTGCCAAGATGTTGTCCCGGTAGTACTGGCCTGTAACACGCCCTGCAACAACATGTAAAGCCGTTCTTCCAGCAACAGTGATGCCTCCCCACACCATAACAGAACCACCCCCAAATCGATCATGTCTGATGACGTTAACGTCTTGGAAGCGCTCGTTTCGACGACGCCACACCCTCCTACGTCTGTCCAAAAAATCAACAGTGAACCTTGACTCATCTGAAAACATTACATTGCTCCAGCGTCTTGCCTGAATGTGATGATCTCTCAAACAAGGGATCACGCGAGGACGTCGGGCGCGAAGGTGACCCCTATGCAGTCGATTCCGAATCGTCTGGCCACTCACTCTCACACCAGTGTCTGTTTGAAGACGAGCGCTGATCTGATTTGCTGTGATGACACGATATCTCAAGGCCAAGGTACGGATAAATCGATCCTGGGCTTGAGTTGTCGCCCTTGGTCGACCTGAGCGTGGTCTGTCCTATTCAGATTGTGTATCACGGTATCTGGACCATAGCCTGCTTATGACAGACTGAGAAACATTCATCGTCCGCGCCACAACCGCCTGTGTTGTGCCGATCTGTAGCATGCCAGGGCACGTAACCTTTCATTTTGGGTAAGCCGACGCATATCAAAATTTGTTTTCTGGTCACTAAAACAATTAAACTGATGTTTCCACCCTGGAATTCAATGCCACAATGACTGTAACATTCAAAGTCAGAGTCGTGCAAATCTTGGGTTGGACCCCCATGATGATCCCAAGCATCACCTGCATTCCATGCGGTAGCTATTGGTGCGTTTGGGCGTCACATGTAACTGGAAATGTTTCTTCTGTTAGGTTCTATAGTGACTTTTTGATATGCGTCGGCTTACCCAAAATGAAAGGTTACGTGCCCTTGGCATGCTACAGATCGGCACAACACAGGCGGTTGTGGCGCGGACTATGAATGTTTCTCAGTCTGTCATAAGCAGGCTATGGTCCAGATACCGTGATACACAATCTGTACAGGAAGGACCACGCTCAGGTCGACAAAGGGCGACAACTCAAGCCCAGGATCGATTTATCCGTACCTTGGCCTTGAGAAATCGTGTCATCACAGCAAATCAGATCAGCGCTCGTCTTCAAACAGACACTGGTGTGAGAGTGAGTGGCCAGACGATTCGGAATCGACTGCATAGGGGTCACCTTCGCGCCCGACGTCCTCGCGTGATCCCTTGTTTGAGAGATCATCACATTCAGGCAAGACGTCGTTGGTGTAGGGATCGTCAACACTGGGATAATCGACGCTGGAGCAATGTGATGTTTTCAGATGAGTCAAGGTTCACTGTTGATTTTTTGGACAGACGTAGGAGGGTGTGGCGTCGTCGAAACGAGCGCTTCCAAGACGTTAACGTCATCAGACATGATCGATTTGGGGGTGGTTCTGTTATGGTGTGGGGAGGCATCACTGTTGCTGGAAGAACGGCTTTACATGTTGTTGCAGGGCGTGTTACAGGCCAGTACTACCGGGACAACATCTTGGCAGTCCATGTTGTGCCGTTCGCACGACGTCATGGCCGCCGTTTCATCTTCCAGGATGACAACGCAAGATGTCACAGGGCCAGGATCGTTACAGGTTACCTCAAACAACAGAACATCACCACATTACCTTGGCCAGCACTGAGTCCCGACCTCTCCCCCATCGAGCATGTCTGGGACATGCTTGGACAGAGGTTACGTCAACGTCAACAACGTCCTGTCATTGTGGCATTGAATTCCAGGGTGGAAACATCAGTTTAATTGTTTTAGTGACCAGAAAACAAATTTTGATATGCGTCGGCTTACCCAAAATGAAAGGTTACGTGCCCTTGGCATGCTACAGATCGGCACAACACAGGCGGTTGTGGCGCGGACGATGAATGTTTCTCAGTCTGTCATAAGCAGGCTATGGTCCAGATACCGTGATACACAATCTGTACAGGACAGACCACGCTCAGGTCGACCAAGGGCGACAACTCAAGCCCAGGATCGATTTATCCGTACCTTGGCCTTGAGAAATCGTGTCATCACAGCAAATCAGATCAGCGCTCGTCTTCAAACAGACACTGGTGTGAGAGTGAGTGGCCAGACGATTCGGAATCGACTGCATAGGGGTCACCTTCGCGCCCGACGTCCTCGCGTGATCCCTTGTTTGAGAGATCATCACATTCAGGCAAGACGTCGTTGGTGTAGGGATCGTCAACACTGGGATAATCGACGCTGGAGCAATGTGATGTTTTCAGATGAGTCAAGGTTCACTGTTGATTTTTTGGACAGACGTAGGAGGGTGTGGCGTCGTCGAAACGAGCGCTTCCAAGACGTTAACGTCATCAGACATGATCGATTTGGGGGTGGTTCTGTTATGGTGTGGGGAGGCATCACTGTTGCTGGAAGAACGGCTTTACATGTTGTTGCAGGGCGTGTTACAGGCCAGTACTACCGGGACAACATCTTGGCAGTCCATGTTGTGCCGTTCGCACGACGTCATGGCCGCCGTTTCATATTCCAGGATGACAACGCAAGATGTCACAGGGCCAGGATCGTTACAGGTTACCTCAAACAACAGAACATCACCCCATTACCTTGGCCAGCACTGGGTCCCGACCTCTCCCCCATCGAGCATGTCTGGGACATGCTTGGACAGAGGTTACGTCAACGTCAACAACGTCCTGCCAATGTCCAAGAACTTGCTGCTGCGTTGCAACATGAATGGGACAATCTGGACCAAAATGACCTTAGACGTCTCATTAGGAGTATGCCACGTCGGATCAATGCTTGTTTGGCAAACAGAGGAGGATTTACCCGTTACTGACTTGGTTGTGATGCTGTGGTAACTTTGCTGTTTGACCCCGGGTATCATTTTACCCTTATAATGGTCAGTCTGTGCCTTACTTAGTCTAACGATCATTTGGAATAAATCGATGAATGTGAACTTCATTTCATTTTGTCATTTGTTTCTTCGTCAGTTTCATTAGGTGACTTTAATAACACTTAAAAATCAAATATCCCCTACTTTTTTTGAATAGTATATATCGAAAAGGCTACCAGGTGGATGCTCTATCTATACAGCAGAACTAAAGGCAATATCCACAGCTCTTCAGTGGCTCGTGCCATCCACCGTTCAAAGAGCAGTCATTGTGTCAGATTCTCTTAGCAGCACAAAGTCAATAATACATGAGAAAAAAACACCTACACCAGAACTTGTTCAAAATATTCGAGCAAGTGTTTATTCCCTCCGAAACAGAAATAAAACCGTAGAATTTACATGGATACCATCCCATGTTGGCATAGCAGGCAATGAGTCCGCAGACAATCTGGCTCTGCAAGACTGAATACTTAAAATATAGCGTTCAGGAATTTAATAGCATCGTCAAAACTAAAATTAAATCAGAATGGAAAATTGCGTTGGCCAGAGCAAATACTTTTAGATTCAATTTAAACAACGATCTGGTTGTAAAGACGGAGATTAATCACCCATCGCGCAAAATTTGTGGGTTAATCACAAGATTAAGAACTAAGGATTTAATTACCGACCATAAATTTAACCCAGTGAAGTGCGAATGAGGCCACAATTTGACCGTTAATCATGTCATCATTACGTGCAATAAATTGGAAAAGAAAAGACTCTCTGTACGAAGTTTAATGGAAAACACCCAACTTCAATATACCCTCCAAAATGTACTCCCCCCCCCCTCGGAATATGTCACATAAAATTTATGAAGCTATCTCAAAATTCATAGCAGAATCGGGAATTAACTGTTAAGTTAGTTGCGTTAAAAGAGCACTAGTCAAAGAAAGATAACTGGTTGTGTAGACCAGGTTGGCCCCTAAGCCACCTGGATGCTTTAATAATATCAGAATAAATTAACGTTAAGATAGGGAACTACATATCTAGTTACAAAGAAATGAACTATTGTTGTAGGACAGTATGGCGGTTCAGCCTGCTGCATGATTTAATATAATAATATACAAAGGAAAAATAATGACAAAATAAAGAAATAGGGACCTACACAACCATTATTAACAATGACGGTGCACATCAATCAATTTAACTTAACCTGTGTTTAAAAATTTATTTATTCCTATAAAATGGTTCAATTTGTTTTGGTTGCTGCTGGCTCTTCTTTTTCTTTTCAGGTAACTTTTTATCTGTGGAGAGCCGTACACAAGGACAACTCTAATGGAATGCCTACAACTTTTAAACTTTTAAGTCTTGAACTCTTCATTAATAACTCTTTTTAATAATATGGAACTTATTGGACGAACACTTTTAATATATAAATAATCTACGGGTCCAGCTATGTGGTTTTTACTGCGAGCACTTCGCTTTTCCACATAAAGACAGCGGATTCTCTTTCCCCACCGGTTTTTTTCTATCCGCTCTGATGACGCCAAACATCAGTCAGTTGGACCTCCTGTTTTAACCTTATTACGACAAAGGGAGAGGATGACCTGCCCTCTCTTCTCACGACAGCGAGTTTATAAGTGTGCTTTAAGAAACTTTTAGTATCCGAGGACCTTTTTTGTAAATTTTTAATTTGTGTTTTAACAATTTTCAAGTGTAAAAAATAATTCAATTAAATCAACATGTCCATAATATTATATTCATTGTATTGGACGTTAAATCTGTAATAAACAACAACAGTCTGTAGTTTGGACTACCGTCAGGAGCAAATCTGGGGCAAAGACCAATGTTAAGGGGGCAAAGTTACGAGCTAATTCAAAGGGGTGGGGCAGAAATGTTTGAAAAACAGGCTGCTGGAAATGTAATCTGGCAGTATTTCAGGCACTGGTCGTGGAGAAGAGACAAACGAACGGACTTGCGAACCTCAACGAAGCCCACTCACGAGCGCCAAAGTACGGCGTCCTTACGGAGGGTATGGGGGACTTACCCAGAAAATTTTGAAAAATAGTCTGCCAGAAATGCTGTCTGACAGTATTCAGTCAAGCACCGATTGTCGACATAAATAGAACTGACCAGATACCGTCCGTCGCTTAATCACTGGTTTTTCCGACCGGAGAAGAAATTTAGTGTCAAACGAATGGACTTGCGAACCTCAACGAAGTGCCCTCATGAGCGCCAAAGTAGCGGGTTCTTACGGAGGGTATAAGGGACCTCCCCAAGAAAATTTAAAAATAGACTGCCGGGAAATGCTGTCTGACAGTATTCAGTCAGGCACCGATTGTCGAGATAAATATACAAAGCTGACCAGATACCGTCCGTCGCCTGATCACTAGTTTATCCGACCACAGAAGAAAGTGTCAAACAAACAGACTTTCGATCCTCAACGAAGCCCCTCATGAGCGCCAAAGTAGCGAGTCCTTACGGAGGCTATTGGTGACCTTCCCAAGAAAATTTTGAAAAATAGACAGTGTTCAGGCACCGATTGTCGAGATAAATAGAGCTGATCAGATACCGTCTGTCGCCTGAATACTAGTTTATCTGACCCCAATCCAACGGATTTGCGAACCTCAACGAAGCCCCCGAAAATTTGAAAAATAGACTGCCGGATTCAGTCTGGCAGTACTTCAGGCACTGATCGTCGAGATAAATAGAGCTTACCAGATTCGACCTGTCGCCAAATCACTAGTTTATCCGACCAGAGATGAAAGTGTCAAACGAACGGAGTGAGTGAACAAAGTGAATAAATATTTTTGTTTCTAAAATAATTGAGGGGAAAGGGGGCAAGCAGAGGACAGACCAGATTTATAGCATTTGCACCCCCCTCCCCCTCCCCAACCCCATTGTCCCCGCCCCCATTGGCCCCGCCACTGACTACCGTACTCTGCATGAGAAGAAGCTTCATTGGATAAACGGTGTGCAAAAGCAGTCGTCTTCACTCACAGTCGAACATAAAGAATTTAGGAAAATTTACAGAGATGTTAAGACCAGGATATAAGACACCTTCAAGAAAGGATGTTGGGGGGGCCATTGCTGGACGAAGGTTACGATAATCTACAACAAAAATGTGCTGCAACATTAAAGGATAAACCAGTTAATATGTCTCTTGATGGGTGGAGTAACATTCACAATGAACCAGTTGTTTGTGTGTCCGTTACAGATAATGTGGAGCACATATGTAACAGACACTGTTGACAAAGGTGAACCACACACTTCTGACTTTTTACTGGACCTCAGTATAAAATGTATAAAACTAGAGCATCGCTAACGCTGCAAAATAAGCCCACATTCCTGCTTTCATTGATATGGTACTTTTTAAAATGAAGAGAATGAAATAGCTGCTATGACTGTAATATGACAAGGGGCAAAGAAGGCTAGGCGTTTGTTTTTTTTTGTTTTTTGCCAAATTTAGAGACTAAATATTAACAAAAAAGTGGGCGTGACAACACCCTAGGGGGTCGGGGCATGCATCAAAATAAATAGTTGCTGTCTTTACGGTATAAGGAATAAAATAATATGCAAAGTTCCAAGATGAGCCACTCAGAATTGCAGTCTGTAGATGATAAATACAAAGAATTGGACGTGGCTATGCTCCTGCGGGTTGGATTTGGAACAATTTAAATAGATGCCACCCTGTTATTGAAATGATTGATATGCTGAATTTGAACAAAGTCTGTTAATTATAGCAGCCTGTTGGGTATTTACAGACAAAAAAGTGGGTGTGGTACCAAACCGCTGGGGTCAGGACATGTACCAAAATAAATAGTTGCTATCCTTACAGGAATAAATATGCCAAGTCCAAAGATGACCCATTCTGAATTCCAGCCTATAGACAAACAACCGGTTGCCATGCAAGATACGCCGACATTTTGCAAAAGATGGACAGAGAACAGGCTAAAAAAAGAAGCGATTTTCGTACAATTAAGGGCCTAATTCAGGAAGTTACGAACCGATATGCGTGAATTTTGAAAGGAACCAAGATCCTTGGGTTATAAATATGTATTTCAAGTTTCATACAATCAAGGGCCATAATTCAGGAAGTTACGATCCGATATGCGCGAATATCAAAAGGAACCACGATCTTTGGGTTATAAATATGTATTTCAAGTTTCATCAAAATCGGATCAAAATTGTGGCCTCTAGAGGGTCCACAACCTTGATATACCATATACTAGTATAAACACTATTTTCTTGCGAGAGGCGGCAATTTTGTCCGACAGTTTTGGTCCGTTTTGCACGAAATTTGAACTCAACCATCATTACGGTGTAACGGTGATATATTCAAACGTTTTTTTAAATTGGATAAAAATTGTGATCTCTAGAGGAACCACAAGCTAAAAACGCGACTTTTCGTACAATCAAGGGCTATAATTCAGGAAGTTATAATCCGATATGCGCGAATATCGAAAGGAATAGAAATATCGTTGGGTTATAAACACGTTTTTCAAGTTGCATCAAAATCGGATCAAAATTGTGGCCGCTAGAGGGTCCTCAACCTTGATATACCATAGATTTACACTATTTGCGAACGAGGGTGGCCATTTTGTCCGGCAGTTTTGGTCCAATTTTCACGAAATTCGAACTCAACCATCAATACAGTGTAACGGTGGTATATTCAAGCGGTTTTTTAAATCGGATAAAAATTGTTACCTCTAGAGGGACCACGAGCTAAAAACATTCACCAAAATCAATAGTTGCCGCCCTTAGGTTATAAGGAATACATATGCCAGTTCCAAGCTGATCCATTCAGAATTGTGGCCTGTACACGATAAACACAAAAATTGGGCATGGCTCTGCCCATGGGGGTTGGGACATGCACCAAAATCAATAGGCAACACACAGACACAAAATAGGTGTGGCTCTGTCCCTGGGGTCGGGCATTCACCAACAAACAATAGGTATCATCCTTAGGGTATAAGGATGTTTCAAAAGGATCTGTTAGGCGTGGCTCTGTTCCAGTGGATCGGGAGAGAGAGAAATGGGGTTTAACGTCCACTCGACACAAACTAGGTCATTTCGGTACTAACATATGGTTTAATTTTATTTCAATAATTCGCTTGCGCGTAGGGGGGTCTTTAGCAGTGGGAGGAAACCGGAGGACCCGGAGAAAACCCACGAGGTTGGTCAGGCGATCCTACTCCTTGTCACGTCAGCCGGGGATTCGAAACAACGCCAGTTGACTCAATGACAGGCCTTATGATACTGCACGCACGTGCTAACCATTCGCCCCCCCCCCCCCAGTGGATCGGGCATGCATCAAAAATAATCCCTAGGGCACGAAGAATAAGTATGAACAGATTTCAAGACAATCGATTAAGAATTGCGGCCTGTAGGCGACACACAAAAAAAATGGGCGGGATTCAGCCCCTGGGCGATGAGCATGCACCACAAACAATAGTGATGTTACTTATGGTATGAGGGATAAGTATGCAAAGTTTCAAGATGATACGTTAAGAAATGTGGCCTGTAGACAACAAAACAGTACAGGAAATGGGTGTGGCTTTGTCCCTGGGGGTCGGGCATGAAGCAAAAACAATAGGAGTCATCCTTAGGGTATAAGGAATAAGTATGTAAAGTTTCAAGGCGACCAGTTAAGCATTGTGGCCTGTAGGCGATACACAGTCACACACACATACACACAGACAGGGGCAACGGCAATATACGTCCACATTATCAATATGGACGTATGAAAAGCTGAATTAAACTCTTGGATAAAACTCAATCAGCAACCTGCAATATAGGCGATTGTGTTAACATATGGAGGGAAATAGAAGAGGCTGTAAAACCAGTGCTCTCAAAACCGAATTTGGACAAATTTTATGACAGAATGAAATCAATAAAAGGAGCCAAATCGCTAATATTTGCGACCTAGAAATTGACACTAATGGGTCGCAACGCATATAATAATGTAATATGAATGTGTATAAACTGATTTATATTCAATCGTTTCCGTTTTTACTCTACATGTAATTTCAAATCAGTTATACGCGAGAAGTCTCAATCGAATGGCAATCTCTAGCGTCTGGTTATTCCAGTCTACATCGGATCGGTAGTATTTATTGCGCATGCTTTCCAGATAAGAATATGAGGGATGCTCGATTGAACATTCCAGAATTGAAGTTCGTTCGTTCGTTCCTGGGGTGTATTCGAAAAAGTGTTCGCGCAGGTTCGTGAGCAACGGAAGAACACAAGAACATTTTCACGAGTCTCGAACATGAGAGAACGGTATCCACGGTAAGATGTTGAATTAAATTTATACAATATATATTAAACAGCAAAATAAAATAAAAACAAAAAAAACAAAACAAAAAAAACCCCCGTCAGTACGATTTCAAAATCAAAGAGGCACTTTAATCAAATCATTCTAGAAAACGACTTACTAAATGGATCAAAGCAATTAATTCATCACAATTCCAAGACATTACGAGAAGATTTAGTGTCTGTACACAATCTATACACCAGTATCTGGTGTGTCCACCACGAGTGTCAATAACAGCAGCGCAGCGTCTGTACATGGAGTGCACCAGACGATTGATGAACGCCACTGGCACCTGGAACCACACTAGCAGAAAAGCCTGACGCAATCAATCGGCTGTGTTTGGTCTCGGTACGACGTTATTAAATGTTCTCTGAATTTCATCCCAAAGATGTTCAATCGGGTTTAAGCCCGGACTAAGGGCTGGTCAGTGCATAACGTTGACACCGTTCTGTTGTAGAAAGTCCCGAGTAACTCTGGCGGTGTGGGCATGGGCGTTGTCATGAGGTGGTATGAGGTGAGGTCTGACAGCTTGATCGATGTAGCGCACTGCTGTGATGCCGCCTCCTCTCCCTGGACCAAGAATTTGGAACTCCACAGGACCCACACTCTGGTTCAGGCCGATTCCACCACAAACCATTATGTTTGGACCTCCCCATGAGTCTCGTTAGTTTAAACATATTTTATTGACAAATATCAAAAGGATTGAGCACAAGTTTCAAAAACTTAGAAAAGCCCTTTCCATACATAGAAATGATAGACATTATTTAATACTAACAAGATTTCGAAATAGTATATACAATAATAAATAATTTATAAGTAATATAAGTAAAGTCAGATGAATTATATCTCAAAGCTCTATATAAAATAAGTGAAGAGGTGATAAAGAGAATGTAAAATTATATTTAAAACATTGAAAAATAAAGTTTAATAAATGGGATATAAATGAACTGATGCATGTATAAAATGATAAAAAGAAATAATAAAAAATAAAAAAAATGGGGGGTGGGGGGTGCGGGGGAAAAAAAAAAAAAAAAAAAAAAAAAAAAAAAAAAAGTTATCCACCAAAAAAGCTAAAGCTAATAATTTATTCTAAGATGTAACTACTAACAATAACTTTTATTTAAATTTAAATCGTTTTGAAAGTTTGATATATTTGTGAACTTCAAGGAAAAGGTTTGTATTCATCTCAATTGACAATTCTGAATTGCCGCACAATAGGATATCTATATTTATCACAGAATAACTTGACAATGTATTTAATAGTTCAGCACGAATTACATCATATAAGTGACATTGCAGGAAATAGTGTTCGGCATTTTCTATAAATTTGCCACAAGAACATGTGGGATCATTCACAACGTTTATTTCATACAAATCATTTTGCAACGAACTACACCCATGCCGTATTCTAGTGTGAATAATATTTTCATGTCTATTACCTTTACAGTAGTAGATTGGCGCTTTATGTATTAAGGAACGTAATTTTTGTTTGTATAGATATTTGAAGGATTTAAGAGTGGTTGATTGCTTTATGGGGTCCTCTAATAATTCCCAATCTCGAATTGTTGTGGGGAAGTACGAAGTTTGGTGTAATGCTGTTCTACAATAAGGATATCTATATTCGCTAATGTTTCTTAAATTGTATTTTTGTGGTGTTTGTTGATAATATTCTAGAATGTCATATAAGTATGCTGGGTTTCTCTGATTTTTAATTTGAAAAAATGTGGTTAGTCGCTTTTGTGTACGTCTGTCTGACAATTTATTCCATCCGGTTTCAAAATAAAGCGCTTCACGAGAACAAGTTTTAGTTAGTCCAGTCACAATCCTGGCAGCTTCTAGCTGTACCTTTTCAAGTTTTTCGGTATTGGAAACGTTACACCCATCCCACACTTCACATGCGTATTCCAATTTTGGCCTTATGAATATCAAATATACGTTATTTAGAGTTTGTCTATTAAAGGTGAATTTTAGTTTACGCAAAATATTTAATAATTTTGAGGTGGACGAGATAATAGTTTCTATATGGATGGTCCATTTGGCGTCATTTGAAAGGGTAATGCCCAAGTGTTTGTGACATTTAACCACTTCAAGTGCTTGATTATCGAATATCAGACTCGGATAATTTTCTGTTTTTTTGGAGCTAAATAAAATAGCTTTTGTTTTGTTTGGATTAAAGTTTATAAGCCAATTATTCGCCCAAATGTTGAGATTTGTCAGATCGTAGTTTAGGGACTGTTCTATCTCTGAAACTGACTGTTTGCTACACCCAAGTGCCGTGTCGTCTGCAAATAATCTAGCCACATTATGGAGTACATCTTGTACATCATTGATGTAAGTCAAAAACAAAAAGGGGCCCAAAACTGATCCCTGGGGAACTCCTGATTGAAGAGTAATTTCTGATGACACAGAGCCATTTACGAATACCCGTTGAGTCCGGTCTTGGACATAACTAGACAACCACGTAATTAGCATGCCTGAAACCCCATATTGACTTAATTTGTGTATCAAACCAGGTAAATATACGCGGTCAAACGCTTTAGATATATCGCAAAAAACATAGCAGGAATATAGTTGCTTATCTATTGCAGATGAGATATCATGATACACTTCTAAAAGTTGATGAACAGTAGAGTAGTTCGGTCGAAACCCTGATTGGTATTTGTACAAGAGATTGTTTTCATGAAAATAGTTAAACAGGTGTTTGAAAACTACCTTTTCTAATAATTTGCTCAAAGAACTTAATAGGCTTATAGGTCGGTAGTTTGAAACTAGAGAGCTGTCTCCTTTTTTATAGAAAGGTAGGACATTTGCTTTTTTCCAAATTGTTGGAAAAACGCCTGATTCTAGTGATTTGTTAAATATATATTTTAATGGTACACATATTGAGGTTTTGGTATATTTTAGTAACTTGTTACTAATATTATCAAATCCATTGGCTTTTTTCAATTTCAGTGTACTTATAAGATCTGCGATTTCCTTTTCTTCGACTAAAGGAATATCAAGTTGACAATTTGTTCGCTTATTGAATTTTGGTAATTCTCCTTGCTGAGTGTTATTTGAAATTGATCCGAAATAATTGTTAAGTAATTCAGCTTTATCAAAATTTGAATGCGCAATTCTTCCATTGGGGTCTAAAAGTGGAGGAATATCATTTGATACATTTTGGCCTAATACTTTCCTTAAATTATTCCAGTAATTCTGGCTATTTGTATCGTTAGAATTCAAGAAATTTGTGATTTCTTCTTTGTATTTTGTTTTTAACGCTTTTTTAAAATTATTTACTTTATTTCTTTGAACTTTGTATTTTCTTAAATCGCATTCATGTTGTGTTTTCAAAGCTTTTTTGTGTAACCTGTTTCTGATTCTTATCGCTCTACGTATTTCTGTATTGAACCACGGTTTGTCAGTTAGTCTTATAGTTATTGATTTCTTTGGTATGCACAATGTAATATAGCTATTTAAAATTTCATAAAATTTTGAACATACTAAGTTAATATCAGAATTTGCAAAGGTACTCTCCCAATCGTGTTCTTTGATAAGAGTATTTAACCTATTATAATTACCATCCTTATATACAAATATCTCCCGTTTAAAATTCCTGGGACTTGAAACTGGAAAATCTAATAATGCATAAACACCCTTATGATCGGATATGTCAGGAGTGACATTAATCGTTTCACTGGAACTAATCTGAATTTCATCATTTACTAAAATTACGTCTAATAAGGTTGATGACGTCCCAGTAACGCGTGTAGGTTCATCAATAACATTTCTGAGATTATTTAAAGATAAAATATCCCGTAGCTTGCAGCGTTGTGCTAGCAAGTCATCATTTAGATCACCTAAAATTACAACCTTAAGCGTGGTTTGATAGGCTAGTTCAATGGATCTTTCGAACAATGACCAGAATTCAATTGTGCTGTTTGGCGGGCGGTAAAATAAGGCAACAAGTAATACGGTGTTTGGAAATTTGCATTCCACCCAAATACTCTCTATACCTGTAACCTCAAGATCATCTCGCCGTTTGCAATAAATGGTTTTATTAACATATAATAATAATCCGCCACCATGCGACGTCCGATCCTTCCGGTATGGAGAATGGTAACCGTCCCATTTTAGAGATGAATCTAACACATAGTTATCCAGATGAGTCTCAGTGAAACTACAAATATGGTAATCATTGACATCGTTGTATATTGTTTCAAGTTTGTGTCTTATACTACGTGCATTTAAGTGATAGACTGATAGGTTTTCATTTGAATCGTGATTTGAAGGTCCAGGATTTTTATGAACGTCTCCTGATCTTAGAACTAATAAGGCTAAAACAGTACTTAGCAGACAAAAATTATCAAGTTCACATAAAACTATTGGAGATATTACTCGACATTGCCATTTCTCAGATGCCTCGTGCTTTACTGTGTAGTAAATGTCAACTATTACAGTAGCAATGAAAATATAATGAGTGTTGCACTTGCGCCAGTATTGCACGAGGGGACTGAGAAATCATCAAACAGTTAGATCTTAAATATTTAGTGGTTAGTTTTGGTGGATATAGAGACATGAGAACATGATGTAAATAACTAGTAAACAAATAAAACATACATACAGACAAAAACAGTGAATTATTTACAGTTAAAGCAATAGTATAATACATAAACATTGAATGTTTCGGTCATAGTTAAGTTAATATAACAATATCGTACGATGATATCTAAAGCAGGCAATTTTGACAAAAAATGAAGATGAAGGTTAAAGTGATAATACTTAGAGGGTGGTCAGTTTAACAATCCGATATGCAATTTTGATGCAAGACTGAGTTCCCATAATTGACAATTATTTAGATAATTGGCTGTTTATATTTCAGTAATTTAAATAGTATAAAAACGAAATCAAAAGTTTAAACTGAGATGATAACCCAATTAGTTAATATTTGAATGGAACTTTTAAGTAGATAATTGAGAACTTTTAAAAGATACGCCCATAAATAATGTGGGCATAGTTTTATACATTCGATTTTTTTTTATTATCATAATTAGTTATATAATAATATAAATGTATAACTACATGTAACTATGTATTATAAACTAAACAGTGGTCTAAGCTAATATTACTCTGTAATAGTTAGACAATAGGGAACCAACAAGTAAAATACATGTACATGACTTTACTTTACAGAAAGATTTTGTCATTGTTTTAAAAATCTAAGCAAACTTATTATTACATGAAGGATAATTGGGGCAATGGTGAATGCATGAAACGATTTGAGGTACTATCCAGTTGGTCATCAACTTAAAGATACATTATGGGCGATTAGATAAAGAGCTGGCATATCTCACTATAATAGTTAAAAACTAGATAATGTAAATGGAATTCGATTATCCATTTCATGATTAAATCATGAATGAAAGCTGAGCAGCAAATCGGATCCTACTCCAGTAAATATCGCAGGCTAGCGATGACATCGAGAGTTGATTATGGTCTGAATAAGTTTTAATTAATGTCTTAATTAATAATTTCAGGCCTAAAAAAGACCTGCAATACGCAGATTCAGCTCTTGCAATGGATGTTTAAATATAATTAAATACGTATATATATTTATGCATTTGTAGACATTAAGAAAAACAGGAAAAATCAGTACACAATAAGGTACAGTAGTTTGGGAATGATATTGATGAATGAAATTGGTTCAAAAATATAAAGATACTGTCAGGCATCATTATTTCTTTTTATCAGGCTGTGGGGTCGAGGCAAACCCGCCAAAATCTCGTAAGGATTGTTGTTTTAATGGCCCAACTCTGTTATCATCGTCTATACAGTCGGAAGATGTGTTGATTGCAGAATGTGATAAAGTAGCTTCGTTGTAGTTAAACAAAGACTTATTAGCTTGTGAATTTACTCTGTTTGTTGATGTATGAAAGTTATCGAAGTCCTGCTCACAGGTTATGACAATATTTCCGTCGTCTGCTAGAGGTCGTATGTAAACTCGACCATCATACGTCCAACAGTTTTTAATTAGCTTTGATTTAAACATATCACGACATCTTTTGTAGAGTGCAGCGCGTTTACGAGTGAGGGCTTCATTGATAAAGATCTTGTGAATCTGGGTGAGGTTTCTCTGTTTTAAGTTGCGTTTAGAACCATATATCTTTGCCCTGTCTCTATAACTATTGAAACGTACTATTATATCACGGCCCTTTTCTCTGCGTTTGGCTCCAACCCGGTGAGTTCGGCCAATTTGACTTAGTGTGAGTTTAGCCTGTTTTTCAGGAAGTATGTCATTGTTAATAATATTTAAAACTATATTATCAGTGTTTTCTTCAGGTGTTTCGGGGATGCCACTAAATTTTAGGCATGTTCGCCTAGAATACTGTTCTAAGTCATCAACTCGGTTCTCTAAATCATCTATACGATTGCGTAGAGGGTCTGTTAATGTTGGATGAATTATTTTTATAATGTGGTCCATGATCAAATCTCGTTTGAATAATTCTCCAACGAATGACTTTAAGGATGATTCATTCGAAAGAACATCATCTAAAAACTCAGAAATGCTATGGGAACTGGCACTCGAATCATGATTTCCGCGTTTACGTTTTATGGATACAGACCGACCTCTAAGTTTGGATACAACCGGTTCTTTCACTTTAGGCATGTTTGGTGTTTTAGTGTAAGGTTGAACGAATCTGGCTGTTACAAAATCTACTCACAACAATCTCACAAAACTGAGTATATGTCAACCGAGGAAAATATCTACACTTGTAAACATCAAATATTTTAAAATCGGCTCTACATAATGTTAATCTAATTTCACAGAACACTTCGTCTTCATACTTATCTAAGCTATGCAGTTTTTAGAACCATAATTTAAAGTATACCACTCATGATTTATAATAACTTGCTATGACCAGGTACACGTCTAACTTCTGTCGGCCATCTCGACGTCATAGTCTGGTCCTGCCATCTGCAGTTAATACGCAATACCGACTCTCATCTGTGAACAGAACAGTTCTCCATTGCCTGTGTCGTCAGTTCTGGTGTTGTTGGGCAAATTGTAGACGTTCCTTTCGATGGCGAGGGGTGAGGATCGGTCCACGGAAAGGTCTACGCCAATGGATGTTCTCTCTGGTGAGACGTCGGCGCACTGTATCGGTACTAATGGGTCTTCCGTGTGTTCCCAGTGTCTGACGTGCTGTCTCAGATGCCTGTGTGAAAGGATATGTACGTGCTGTCGCACAACATGGCGATCATCCATGGTGTTGGTGGCCCGAAATGACTGGTAACGGCTTGGGCATTGTGGCCAGCGTCGAGTCTTCCAAGCGCCTGGTTTCTCTGAGCTGTCATGAGTCGTGGCATGCTGCTGACGTTGTAGTGTGAATGATTCAACCAGGTATTTAGGTGTATTTTATAGGGCTGGTCCCGGTGAACAGCACGTGCAGAATGAGTTACATGGAAATCGTGGAGAACACATTATCATCTCAGAAGTCAGGTTGCGTTTTTGAGTACAGTTCCTGGGTTCAATTTTTTGTTTGAGAAGGAGCCTTATTGCTCAGGTAAAGTTGGAGATGTGGTCACAAATACACAATAAAAACATTTGGCAAGTTTTATGCAATGCGTCTATTCAGAGTAGCATACCAACCTGCCGTTTTTTTTTTTGCTGCTTAATATATTACTATAACTTGATTAGTACTATATTACGCATAAATGACTTCGCTATTAAGCATAATTTTGATAAATGACTCCGTTTTACTCCTTTTCAATTATTTCGGTGACGGTTACATCGCCTTTTGATACGCCCACATGGAAATATGGTCGTATATAGTCGTCGTCCTCGTCCGTCGTCCGTAATTTCTTTTTAACACTCAACAGCCAACATTATCATCTGATTGTTTTGAAATTGAGGTATGTTGTTTACTTTAGTAAGATGAAGAAACCTATTTAATTTCAATAATTTCCGCAAATATATTCTGGAGTTATGGCCCATTATTCATTTTGTTGCACCTTGTGAACGATGTAACGACAAAAGTTATCATCCGATCTGTATGAAATTCATTTGCATCATTTAAATTAGTGAAACAAGGGCGCCCATAAAATTTCAGCAATTTCCGTTAATTACGTCTAGAGATATGCCCTTGTTTCACTTTGTTGAATCTTGTGTACGCTCTTAGTGACAAAAGTCATAATCCGATCTGTATGAACTTTATATGCATGATGTAAATTAGTGAAACGAAGATGCCTATTAAATTTCAGCGATTTCCGTTAATTACGTCTAGAATTATTGCTCTGTTTCACTTTGTTGAACCTTGTGAACGCTCTAACGACAAAAGTTATAATCTGATCTGTATGAAATTTTTATGTGTCATTTAAATTAGTGAAACGAAGAATCCTATTGAATTTCAGCAATTTACGTTTATTACGTATAGAGTTATGGCCCTTGTTTCACTTTGTTGAACCCTGTGAACGCTCGAACAACAAAATTTATCATCCGATCTGTATGAAATTTGTATGCATTATTTAGATTAGTAAAATAATAAAATCTGTCAAATTTCAACAATTAAGGGCATTGTTTCAGTTTGTAAAACCTTTGTAAACCCACAAACGACTAAAATTATAATCTGAATTTTTTGTCGACCACCCGGACGATTTAGCTGCTGTGGGCGTATGTTTCGTTGTTTGGCAACCTATCTTACTCGATGTTATACTGTCCACATACTACATGCAGTTTTGGAATGGTGTTTAAAAACTTTAAATTAATAAATGCTGTTTTCTCGGCAGTGTCGACGCGTCGATAATGTTTGTTCCCGCCTCACACCAGCTAACGAGGTAGTGTGGGATTTGAGCAGGGGGACGTGTTCGCGAACGCATTTCCGGCTGTTTGGAACCGACAAAAACCCATTCTCTTTCCGGTCTCTGCACCGGAACACTGTTTCGAGTTTTACGTCCACTTCCACCTACTGGCGGACGTTACATTTGATTCGTCATGTTCGATTAATAGCCTGTCTTTACTGATTTACGATGCTAAACCCAAAGTCTAAATACTCGTCTTCAACTGCCTTTACTATTCAGAAAAATTGTCCTTATTTATCTTACATGAACAGAGCCGAGCAATAGCGGTTTTCCGGTCCCTAAATTATACAACATATATTTTACCAATATACATTACATACTGCCGCCAATACCATAAAACCGAATACTGTAACATAATTAATTATACCACTGAATTTTCATTTCCCATAAGAACAAGTTTATGAACTAGTCGTCGTAAATCACCATTATTAGCCGTATGAATAATTACAGTTCGAACCAGACCTTCCTTGTCAGTTTCAGTCGCGAGTATACGATCTAATGTCCAACCATTTCAGAAATCGATAAAGTTCTTCCTTATGCCCCAATAAACTATGGGCGAATCAAAGAGGAGAGACCAAATTTTCGCCTTGCTCCGCGCAGTATACAAGATGCGCCCCATTTCAGTCGGGCCTCTCTCGGTCGTATTCATACATTTCAAATTGTAAATGGGAAGATAACTCGGCGAATGTGCTAATTTTGACAGTGGTGTTCCTGTAGATAATAAACCCCATCTCTCGACCCTGTGTGTCTCGAGATAAGAGATGGTACTATATAGCTCATTCTGGTAGATGCCAACGTGAATCACGTCCAAATTCAAAAAGCATATCTTCCAATTCTTTCTTCAAAACAACGATTGATTATTGTTATTTATTACATTTCTGCCACACCTAACTACAATTAAGGATATAAATTAACACAGATACAAATCATCTCTTTTAAATCGAAGCGTTAAAGACATTTTAAAACGGAACAAGTTTGACCTCTTAACGTCATGAAGGCGGGCTAAATAATTATGTGTCGTGTACAACAGCGAATCAAATGCGCAATTGGACAAAGGAAAAACGCAAGTAGAGAAACATCACGGGTCGTAATTATTAATGGCCGTTCCAGTTCGGTTAAAAACACCATTTGATTAACTTTGCTGACAATATTTGCAGATAAACGAAACGAAAGCTATGCCACTACATTAGGCCGGGTATGTTTAGTTAGCCCTAATAGTATACAATTAACTTATTTTAAGATGTAACATGCATTAATAAAGAAATTAAGTTTGCCACGTGGAACTAAAGGCACTCAACCGTATATAAAAACAAACACATATCAGTATTGTGGAGTATAGGCAGTGCCGGACTGGGCCCACCTGTCCACACCTGTCTGTGACAGGTGGGCCTAACCTCATTAAAAAAAAGTGGGCCTAAGCCTATAAAGAAAAAAGAGAAAGAAAAAAGAAAAGAGAGGACAGGACACAGGACAGGAGAAAGAAAAGATAGGAAAAAAATGACTGACAAACAACACAAAAAAAATAAGCGTACTAGAATTCTCAAATTTATCTAATGATAGTGGTCTTAAGTCATTCTGTTATCTAATTGTATCAGGAAATCAAAAATTTGCCTTCTTCTGCTTTGGTCTGAAATGCTTGAAAATGGGTTTGCGGTAGTCAATTTTCAAAATTTTCCTGTGGGGAGAACCCAGCCAGCTGGCTAGACCTCCCCACTGACGCTCGCGCGCCTACGGCGTGGGCCTTGGTCAATGACCTGACATGTGGGCCTTTGGCCCACCAGTCCGGCACTGAGTATAGGTCTCCTGCCCATTTACGATTAAAGGGAGATAACAAGCTTTCTGTGTAATATGACGTAACACCGTGGATGTTATTGTGCGAACCCCAGAGTTGAGGTTCGCCATGAATGTAAATAAAACGTGGTTCAGATAAATGACGTAGGGTGACCCACCATAAATAAATATCTCCATATATCTCGACAATTACGCCACAATATTTATATACATGCCAAGCCTCAAATCAGTTTCACACAATTATAGTCACTAAATAAACGATCATGTTGTACTTAATAAGCTATGACCATTAATCATGTATAAATAATAGACTGAAACCTGGTTCCAAGAGTCGTCCATAACATCCAGACACTTTTGAGTAAAAGATAGGTTACGTGCCCTTGTTTTGAAATTAGTCTCGCTTAACCTGTCTATCGACCATTCTACGTCTGATTGACAGGTCGGGATAATCAAGACTACTTTTTTACGAAACATAACAGAAAGCTAGAACAAGAAATTGAATTTAGAAATAAGCACGTTAGGTAGCTCAACAATCGTTTTAAGAAGCTTGTAAAAGTAAAATGAAACTACTGCTAGTATCATGTTCCTGTCTAACCCGAGTGATTCAGAGATATTATTTGTACTAAACCAAAAGATGCCGCTCTTAACGGTACAGTTAATGATAAAGCGATTTAAAAAATGAAACGAACGTAATTTCTAAATCTGCTGTAATAACCAAGAAGCTTAATTTTACTGCTATTCAAAATCGTCAACAATAAATTTTTTACGGCTGTAGTAGTTTATAGATTTGTAGAGAATTGCACGTGCCATGGCTATTTATAGTATCATACTGTCAGAAAGTTGGTCTCGGCACGGCGAATGTGCACGCTTCAGTGGTAGTCTCGAACTATCAGCGGTGGACTGTATTTCTGTGAGTACATGGGTCACCCTAAAATGAGGCAATATTTGTGTGTTATGGAGCTAAACACCCCCAGAACTGGTCAATTCCTTGACCCGTGGCGTACTTAAGAAACTTCATATGGTGGGGTATGCCTAATCCGTTGTAATTGTGAAGATATGTCGCTGTGATGAGTTCTGACTTTGTTAATTTAGTCCTGATTTGCCTGTCTTCATTGAAGTTTCCAACCGGCGTCATGAATTCCTCCGTTCGATTGGAAAGTTTTTCCGGCCAACCATCAGAGGATCCGTTTACTTGGCTCTCACGATTTCAAGCATGGGCACAGTTGCAGAGATTGAGAGATGAACAAATTGGCCCAGCATTTATGCTCAATTGTCAAGGCGCCGCATTGCAGTGGTTCAAGCGTTTGCCTGTCGGTGTACAACAAAATCCTACAAGACTTTATCATCATTTTAATGAACATTTTTCAAATCAACCAACATGGTTATTAGAACATGATTTATGGAAACGTCAAATGCATTCTTTCGAAGATATTGAACATTATCAGTGACATTGAAAGTAACTTGTAAGTGTGTCAGGCTTAATAAGACTGATCAGGAGAAACTGTCAATTTTTATTAGGGGACTGACCCCCAACATTCGCCAAACTGTTAGTGTTATCCAGCATTGTCCTCAAACATTCCAAGATGCCGTACAACTGGCCCGAGTTGTAAATCAGTCGCTGTTAGTTACGAGTGATGAGGTAAGTGGTTCAGTTCTCACCGCTCTCAACAGTCTTCAACTTCAAGAACAAGTTGCAAAGTTGTCGGTTAGTAATTCTGTTACGTCAGCCTGTGTCGAAGATATTGGCGGTCCTCAGGTTAAATGTCAACTATGTAATAAATATGGACACATTGCTCGCTAGTGTTTTCAGTTTAAAAACCAAGGCAGTAGTAGTTATGGAAATCGTAATAATTCACAACAGTTTCAACGAAGTGAACCGAATCACGTACAGTGGGGACAGAGAATCGTGTACAACAACATGTAAACCAGGATCAAGTACCACGCGCATCAATTCACTGAATCGAGCCCCACGTGTAAGACCTAGTCACGATCGAGAACCAATTATCTGTTACAAGTGTGGTGGGCCTAATCACTTTGCTAGAAATTGTTTTGTCCGGACGGAAAACTGACGAATTCCAATAAAGCTTCTCCGTTTGTTGGAAGAGCGTCTAAAGGAGAAGAATTAAAACTAGACACATTGAACTGTGAACTGTAAGGTAATTATATTCGGGTGAAAATAAATAATTGCGGGACACTTGCTTTATTAGACAGTTGTGCGGATTTTTGTGTCTTGGACTTTGAACTTGTTTTATTGCATTCTGCCAGATTATTACCGCTTAAAGAGAAGAAATTTATTACAACTGCAAATAATGAACGCACGTCAATCTTAGGTCAGGTCCATCTACAGTTACAAATAGGACAAAGATGTTTACCAGTTAGATTTTTTTTATACGCCCACATTTACATGTGGACGTATTATGCCGTCGCCCCTGTCCGTCCGGACGTCCGGACGCCCGTCCACAATTGTTTGTGGACTCTCTACAGGTCACAATTCTTATCCGATTTTGACGAAACTTGAAATATAGGTTTATCCCCAAAAGATATCGGCTGCTTTCGATATTGACATGTATCGGATCGAAACTTCATGGATTATGGCCCCTGATTGTACGAAAAATCACGTTTTTAGCTTGTGGACCCTACAGAGGTCCCAATTGTCATCCGATTTTGTTGAAACTTGAAATATAAGTTGATAACCCAAAGATCTCGGTTCCTTTCGATATTCGCGCATATCGGACCGTAACTTCCTGAATTATGGCCCCTGATTGTACGAAAAATCACGTTTTTAGCTTGTGGACCCTATAGAGGTCATAATTTTTATCCGATTTAAAAAACCCTATTATTATATCACCGTTAAGCAGTGGACACATTAGCCGAATCGTTCGGCCGAACCAATCGGCGCCGAATTTTATTCGGCCAAATGGGTGGACACACTAGCCGAATGCTTCGCCCGATTCATCCTGTTGATTGCATCACCTTTCACGTCACATGATTAAACATGGCGGCGTCTATGTCTTCAATCTATCACGTGACTTCTCGATATGAGTGGTAATTGGCTAATGAATTCTATATTCGGCCGAATGCTTCGGCGAAGCGGACACACCAGGCGAATATAATTCGGCCGAATATATCAAACCTGTTTGATTCGGGCGAATCATTCGGCCGAATGACAGTGGACATACTAGGCGAATTTCGACGCCGATTGATTCGGCCGAATCATTCGGCTAGTGTGTCCACCGCTTTACACCCTAAGGACGGCTGAGTACGAATTTCGTGAAAATCGACCCAAAACTGACAGACAAAATGGACGCCCTTCGTTCTCAAATAGCGTAAAAATATGGTATATCAAGGTTGTGGACCCTATAGAGGTCACAATTTTAATCCGATTTTGTTGAAACTTGAAATGTAAGTTTATAACCCAAGGATCTCGGTTCCTTTCGATATTTGCGTATATCGGACCGTAACTTCCTGAATTATGGCCCCTGATTGTACGAAAAATCGCGTTTTTAGCTTGTGGACCCTATAGAGGTCATAATTTTTATCCGATTTAAAAAAACGTATTATTATATCACCATTACACAATGAGGACGGCTGACTTCGAATTTCGTGAAAATCGGTCCAAAATTGACAGACAAAATGGCCGCTGTTCGTTCTCAAATAGCATAAGAATATGGTATATCAAGGTTGTGGACCTTATAGAGGCCACAATTTTTATCCGATTTTGTTGAAACTTGAAATGTAATTTTATAACCCAAAGATCTCGGTTCCTTTCGATATTCGTGCATATCGGACCGTAACTTCCTGAATTATGGCCCCTGATTGTAGGAAAAATCACTTTCTTTTTAGCTTGTTCTCTATCCATCTCTCGAAAATGTGGGCGTATCCTGCTTGGCAGCGGCTGGTGTTATAAAGAATTTGCACCCTAAAATAATATTAGGCCTTGATTTTTTGAATGCGCCCAATGTTAAAATAGACTTTAGTAATAAATCGGTTTCTATTGATCCTAGAAGACAATTAGTTAGCACTGAGGAAATCATTGTACCTCCCAAGTCACAAGTCATCACTCTTGCGCGAAGTAAGGGTCCAGACTCGGAGTGTTTACCGCACGGTGTGCTTGGATTAGTGACAGGTTCTAACACTTTAGTTTCTATAGGACTTTTACCGGCAAAATCACTTTGTAGGTTATCCCAGAAGTCTGTTTACCAAGGAATTTGTAATTTCAATGATGAACCCGTTTCGATTCCTAAAGGAACAGTCATTGGTAAATTTGTGTGTATTTCAAAGAAAGACATTTGCGTTGATGTTTCCGAAAACATACAGGTTAACAGTGATTTAAAGGTAGCTTCCCAAACATTTTGTTCTGATGCGAATAAAAAGTGTGACAGTGTTTCAACTAATGTTTCTCGTGAATTGTCGTGGGACCAGTCAAATGAAGTACAGACTTTGATTAATGAATATTCGGATATTTTTGTTGGCGATGATAATCGCTTGGGACATTGTGACATCTTACAACATGAGATTTCGGATTAATCCACATCAGAAACCTCTCCGTCAACGCGCCTATAAATTGGGATCGAAACAGAAGATTGCTATGGAAAACGCCATTCAAGATTTATTACACCACGGGGTTATTGAAGAATCGACGAGTCCATTTGCTGCCCCATGTTTACTAATTTCAAAGAAAAACTCGCTGTCATACCGTTTCGTCGTTGATTTTCGTCGCTTAAATGAATGTACAACGTTACATGCACACCCTTTACCAACCACCGAGGACGCCCTTGAGAGTGTTGGAGCCGATAATCCTTTCTTTACAACATTAGACTTAAAGTCAGGATTTCATCAGATTTCAATCCATCCTGATTCTAAGAAATATACAGCTTTCCGTTGTCACCTTGGGCTATATCAATATCGTCGCTTACCTATGGGTCTCAAGAACTCACCAGCCACCGTCCAACGAGTTATGCGGGGATTATCCTGGAAAATATGCCTAATATATTTAGATGACTGCATTGTGTTTAGTCGAGATTTTCCATCCCACATTCGACATGTACGAGAAGTATTTAACCGACCACGATCCGCCAATCTTCGTTTACATCCTGGGAATGTTTTTTTGGACACACCAAGATACATTATTTAGGCCATGTCAGCAACTATTAATCCTACAACGAAGTCTATAAAATTAGCTAAAATTGACTAGCTTCAATCTGATGTCTCAGAAATTTCTCGTGACATATTTAATAGTTCATGGAATAAAGACAGCTTAGTTAAGTCGCAAAGAAACGATGTGTGGTACAAGGTATTACCTGATAATTATAAACAGTCAAAAGTCGCTTTAAATTTGTATGCTTATTACTTCATTACGGATGATGTTTTGTATCACGTATCTGTTGGAAAAGGAAAAGGACATCGCGAAGAATGTTTATCAGTTCAAGTTGCGGTACCAAAAACCTTTATTAACACTGTTTTAGAACATTGTCATGATGCTTCATTGTTTGGCGGTCATTTTGGGATCCATCGTACTATCAGTAAAGCGCGACAACGATTCTTTTGGCCTAAAATGTACTCTGATATTATCGATTGGGTAAAATCATGCACAATTTGTTGTCAAAGAAAGGCACCTGTTAACCTCACAAAAACGAAAGTCACACCAATGCCCGTTGCTAGTGAACCATTCCAGAGGCTTAGTACCGATATTTTGGGACCATTGCCGAAATGCAAGGAATCAGGAGAAATTAATACATCATTGTTAGTAAGTAACTTTATAGTTGATATTTAGATGTACGTTATTTGAAATTATGTCTATCATACATGTATTTATGTTCGAGTGGGTCTCACATTTGAAGGGGCCGAGGTGATGTGGAGTATAGGTCTCCTGTCCATTTACAATTAAAGGAAGATAACAAGATTTTGTGTAATATGACGTAACACCGTGGATGCTATTGTGTGAACCCCAGAGTTGAGGTTCGCCATGAATGTAAATGTTGTAAATAAAACGTGGTTCAGATAAATGGGGTAATATTTGTGTGTTATGGAGCTAAACACCCCCAGAACTGGGCCCTGTTTCACGAAATTTTAACTAAAGATAAAATCCAGATTTTAGTAGATACTTCAAGTTTGATTGGCTAAGCACTAAAATCAATCTAATATTATCCAATCAAATTACTAAAATTTGGATTTTTATCTTAGTTAAAATTTCGTGAAACAGGCCCCTGGTCAATTCCTTGACCCGTGGCGTACTTAAGAAACGTCAAAGTATATTATCTTAACGTTTTTAGCTACATTCTCGTAGCTAGTGTTCATGGTGACCAAATGGAAGATGCATGGGGTAAATGGAGGTCTTTTGCTAAAACACAGAAACTGAGATTTAATACAACATGACATACCAAATACATGTTCTACGTTTTAGTTTTACTAATGTAATAGTAATCAGATGCACACGATTTTGACAGGAAAGTTTAAACCAAAACAAAAACCATGACCATCAGACATCAAAAGGAAATTTATTTTTTTCAATACCCAAAAGCATGTTGACTGGATTCAGATGGAAGAGGGCCCGGATACCCTGATGATGTCGAGAGACTCAAACGGAACGAGTAAGGACCGAGACCCACGGCGCGAAGGCCCACACAGGTGGCTTATAGTTTCTAATTCACCAATTTTTCTTTAAAAAAGATGGACTGAAAGAATCCTATTCTAATCCAACCCACATCAGGAGGAAATTTCAATCGCTAATTCTCGGTTCATAGTGGATCAATTTGAATGAAATTTTCAGCAAATTGCCTTTACATTATCTAGTTTTTAACTATTATAGTGAGAACTGCCAACTCGTTATCGAATCTACCATTTAGTTTTTATCATATTGTCTATCTGCATTTTATAATTTTATTGAATTGTAAAGCGCATCTGAGCACTTTGTGAAAGGTGCGCTATAGAAATACACCAAAATAATAAAATAATAATAATAATACCATAATGTATCTTTAATAAATACGAAGAAGTTTTGTTAAAAACATTACTCGGCATACCTCCGCCCCTCCCCCCTCTAGGCTCCGGGCACCTGGACATGTGTCTCAGCCCCCCTCTCACGGGCCCTGCTGCGGACACAGATGACCGTGATTTACGTCCCCACAATCTCGATCCCAGAGATAACTTTATCATTCGTTATATCTCTGGTAAAACTCGCCGGTCATTAATAAGCGTGAAATCGGTGTTTAAGCTCCACCCCAGTGGCTAGTGATTGGCAGGATTTGTTAGAATGAAATGATGCCGATTTCTCGACGATTTGGCATCGAATCGTTGCACGAGTTACATACTAATGACCCTTGTAACATTTTCCGCATGTTGATATCAAAAGTTCATTCGAAAACAGACGATTTGATGATTTACCGGGAACTATTTTTAGCGCGAAATGTGAGTGATTCGGCTAAACCCGAAAGTAAAGAAAGACTAGTCATGTCACTTTGACTTCAACTGATCTTTGTGAAGCGACCATCGGAAGGATACATCACGTGACATTCAAAATGGCTGATTAATAGCCGGCGAGTTTGACTAGAGATAAACGAGATTGGCGTTCCCATTAAATAGACCTTGACGAAACTTCCCACGTGGACGTGTGTTTACAAGGAAAGCCCCCGCTGTCTGTTTACATACAAAACATCGCTAACGCTGCAATATACGTCCACATTCCAGCTTTGATTGATATGGTACTTTTTAAAATGAAGAGAATGAAATATGAAATGGCTGTAATATGATCAGAGGCAAAGAAGGCTAGGCGTTGGGTTTGTTTTGCCAAATTTACAGACAAAGTACCAACAAAAAAGTGGGTGTGGCACTGCCCCAGGAGGTCGGGGCAAGCATCGAAATAAATAGTTGCTGTCTTTACGGTTAAGGAAAATATATGCAAAGTTCCAAGATGATCCATTCAGAATTGCAGCCTGTAGACGATAAATACAAAAAATGGGTGTGGCTCAGCTGCCCTTGGGGGTTGGATATGGAAACAATATAAATAGGTACCATCCTGTTATTGAAATGACAACATCCATAGTTGCCGCCCTCAGGGTATAAGGAATAAGTATACCAAGTTCCAAGATAATCCATTCAGAATTATGGCCTTTGGGCACTAAAGGCAAAAATTGGGCGTGGCTCTGCCCCGGGGGATTGGGGCTATAAGGAATACATATGCCAACTACCAAGTTAATTGATCCATTCAGAATTCTGTCCTGTAAATGATAAACACAAAAATTGGGCGTGGCTCTGCCTCTGGGGGTCGGGACCTGCAGTTGTCGTCCTTAAGCTATAAGGAATACATATCCCAAGTTCGAAGACAATCCATTAAGAATCGTGGCCTGTAGGCAACTCACAGAGACACAAAGAAAAAATGATTGTGGCTCTGCCTATGGGGGTTGGGCAATCAAAACAACAGGGGGCATCTTTAGGGTAGAAGGAATAGGTATGCAAAGTTTCAAAAGGCTCTGTCCCAGGGGGTCGGGCATGCACCAAATATAATAGAGGTCAGCCTTAGGGTATAAGGAATAAGTATAAAAAAAAGTTTTCAAGACGATCGATGAAGCATTGCAGGCTGTAAGTGACATACACACAAAAAGAAAATTGGCGTGGCTGTCCCTGGAAGTTGGGCATTCACCACAAACAATAGGGATGGTCCTTAGGATAGAAGTATAGAAAGTTTGAAGGTGATATGTTAAGAAATGGGGTCTATAGATGACAAACAAATAAATACAAGAAATGGGCGTGGCTCAAGACGATCGATTGAGAATTGTGGCCTGTAGGCGACACACAAAAAGAAAATGGGAGTGGCTCTTCCCCTGGAGGTTGGGCATGCACTCCAAACGATAGGGATGTTCCTTAGGGTACAACGAATAAGTATGCAGAGTTTCGAGATAATACGTTAAGAAAGGTGGCCTGTAGACGACAAACAAAAACAAATACAAGAAATGGGCGTGGCTCTGCCCCTTGGGATCGGGCATGCACCAAAAACATAATCATCCTTAGGGTATAAGGAATAAGTATGTAAAGATTCAAGATGATACAACCCTATAGGGTACAACCCGATTCAAAGACGACCCATTAAGAATCGTGGAATGTAGGCAACACACAAGCCTGGGGGTTGGGCAATTACCAAAAAAACAATAGGGGGCATCCTTAGGGTATAAGGAATAGGTATGCAAAGTTTCAAAATGATCTGTTAAGAATTGCGGCCTGTAGGCAAAACACAAGGCACACAAACATTGGGCGTGGCTCTGTCCCAAGGGGCGGGCATGCACCAAAAATAATAACAGAGGTCAGCCTTAGGCTTAAGGAATAAGTATAAAAAATAGCCTTAAACTGTAGCCTTAGGCTATAAGGAATAAGTATAAAAAAGTTTTCAAGATGATCGATTAAGAAATGCGGTCTGCAAAGTGACACACAGACATAAAAAAAAAGAAAATGGGCGTAGCTCTGCCCCTGGGGGTTGGGTATTCACCACAAATAATAGAGATGTTCCTTAGGATGAAAGGAATATGTATGCCAAGTTTAAAGGTGATACGATAAGAAATGTGGTCTGTAGATGACAGACAAATAAATAAATATAAGGAATGGGCGTGGCTCTGCCCCTGAGTGTCGGGCATGCACCAAAAACAATAGGGATCATCCTTAGGGTATAAACAATTCATATGAAAATTTTTCAAGAAAATTGATTAAGAACTGTGGCCTGTAGGCGACACACAGACATAAAAAAAGAATTGTGGCCTGTAGGCGACACACAACACACACCCATACACACACCCACACAGACAGGGGCGACGGCAATATACGTCCACATTATGAATGTGGACGTATAAAAATGGCATCACTATAGTACTTTATTAGGCAACCTGAAAGAAAAAGACAGATTTGATTGTGATCGGTGTCAGTATGTGAAATGCTACACATTTTCAAACCAAACCAAACACCTTTAGTTAGCTCGTGGCAAAATGCATGGTTTGCTATTGAAGACAGACTAGTCTTGAAACCATGCTAGTGTAAGAACGAAGCCAACGAGGGTAAGAATTTGTTAATAATGTGGGCTTATTATCGCACCCGTAAAGTTACAAAGAAGTGTATGAGTACTGATTTTGTAATAAACTTTAAGAGAATTTGTTTGACTTTTTTGAAGAAAAAGCAATGGCGTCATGATGCTGTCATGATTTGACCAGGTGTACTTCATGACTTGATTGTAACATAACCACCGTCACTCCCGCCATAAAACCACCAATCCATCATTTTAAATCCAATTCACGACTTTTGCTACGTTATATTAAGGTAGACATAAATTTAAGTTGTCGTACAAGCATGGTTTGATTTTACAAAATGACGTAATTCCCGGGACATGTCGATTACATATTTCATGTCGCGCATTGTTGAAACCTATTTCAAACAGGCATTATTGAAGAGCTAACTCTACCTATTGCAAATTTTTCTTTAGGCCTTAAATGTTTTATAAATTATTATTTCGGCATTTATTAACATGACAAGACCATACTTAAGTCTAGATGTCATCGGATGGCTCCAATTCCAAATAGATTAGAACACTTCGGCCATTTAATGATTTAATTTAAAAATGGAGAAGTTGGGCTAAGTCTTGAATAACCAGCACCGTGATTACGATAATAAACAATCAATTCACACATCTTGTCAAAACTACAAACATTAATAACGTCGCTCTGAAAAATGTTATTTGAATGAAATGTTCAATACATTTATTCTGTATTATCTATTTTTGAACTATTATAGCAAGAACGGCCAGTCGGTATCTAAATCTTATATAATGTATATAAGCTAGATAACAGGTACTGCGTAGACGAACCAAAACAATTCCCAAATACATAAAAGATTAAATGGATTACATAGTCTCTTTTCTCGTTAAATGAAGCTTAATTTCACGCAGGGACATCATATACAATCAAAACCCCTATATTCCCTCACCTTTGGTGCACCTTGACACACCTTGTTTACTTTTAAAAAAAACGTATTATGAATGAAATGTTGAAATAAAGTTAATAAAACTATAATCAATAAAAACAACAAAAAACAAGCACAAAAAGGATACCCCGCCCCCTACCCCAATACAAACACACACACACACAAAATACTACCATCTCAAATGCTTTAAAACTGTGCAGTGGTTAGATACTAATTTTAATACTAATATACTCGAATTCACACTAAAAATTTGCTGTGATATCTGCCCTTAAACTTCACAATCCGTATTTTGCAGAACTGGTACACAGATCTCCGTAGGATCCAATAAAATTTATTCATTGAACTAAGTTATAAATCAGTCATATCTGAGGTAAACATGATGTATGGTCTGTCTCTTAACATATCAATTGTTAAAATAGGTAAGTCAGTACATAAACTACATTTATTATAACACGACTTACTAAAGATCAAACCACTGACAGTTTCAATGTCTTTGAAAAAACAATTAAATATATTTCGAGGAATGTCGGTCATAGAACAATTTTAAAACTACAAATCAAGTCAACTATGAATGGGATATTTTGAGGACCTCAGTATAATTAGACAATAGAAGGCGGTTTTACATTTTAAACCGGGATCAACATCAAAGGTCAACCCATCTCAACGTAGTCCGTTAACACTCTTAAACACACCCTATGACCGGCAACGGTGACAGCTCAGGCAATCCGGAACACAGATTGCAAAAACGTGTCGCGATGTGACAGGTAGGTACTTCTTTTATTTTTTTCCTCGCATTTACGTCAGTGTTTGAATTTAAAATTTATGTCTCGTTATCCCTTATGGCACGATTGAATTTGTATTTCAAATGTGGCTGTTAAGGTCCCAATGCACAAGGATATATTTTGACACTTTTAACTGAATAGTCGCCAGATTTGTAATATCTGTGTCAAAAAAGGCCGTAAGAAGGTACATGTATTCTATTCAGAAGGAAAATCAAACATCTACTAGACCTTTGTATATTGCTTAATAATTGTGATATACGCAATTCATTTTGAGCGGTGAACACAATCTGGTTGTCGGTACATCCGATTACTTTGAAACCGGGAGCCACTGGCCCACTAAAATGGAGGTCTCGGGTTCGCTCTGACAAATCCAAAAAATAATTGACTGTCACTAGATAAGAGAAAACGAGAAAAATAGAAAACGTTCGTACATTACCATGTTTTATTGTCCCCGGCTTTCGAAGAAAGCAGGGGACTATTAAAATAGGTTCGTCTGTCTGTCCGTCCGTCCGTCTGTCTGCATGTCGGTCCGTCCGTCCGTCCGTCTGTCTGTCTGTCCGTCACACTTTTTGGGACACAATAACTCTCCTTCTAATTGAGCTAGAATGTTAAAACTTGGTGTAGGTGTTTATTAGGCCAATGTCTTGATAGAGCATTTTCTGCTTAGGTAAGCAGAGATAAGCAATTTGATTGATTGATGCTTTGGGACACGATAACTTTAGTTCTAATTAAGTGCGAGGGATGAAATTTGGTATATAGTTTCATTACCATTACATCAATACCTTGTCTAAATTCAATAATGAGCATTTTCTGCTCAGGTAAGCAGAGCAATAAGCAATTTGATTGGTCGAGACTTTGGAACACAATAACTCTCATTCTAATTGAGCTAGAATGTTCACACTTGGTGTGGGCGTTTATTAGGTGAATGCCTTAATGGAGTGAGGACACCTGGTGTATAGTTTTATCACATCAATACCTTGACTTAAGTTCGATAATGAGCACTTTCTGCCCAGGGTAAGCAGAGCGATAAGCAATTTGATTGGTCGAGACTTTGGAACACAATACTCTTCTTCTAATTGAGGTAAAATGTTCAAACTTGGTGTAGGCGTTCATTAGGTGAATGCCTTGATCTAGTTTGATGATAAACATTGTCTGCTTACGGTAAGCAGAGATAAACAATCTGATGCTTTTGGGCACGATAACTTTGGTTATAATTAAGTGAGAGTGATGAAACTCCGAGTATAGATTCATTACATCATTACCTTGACTAAGTTCGATGATGAGAATTAGGCTAAGTAGCGATAAGCAATTTGATTGGTCAAGACTTTGGAACACAACAACTTTGCTTTTAATTGAGGTAGAATGTTTAAACTTGATGTAGATGTTCATTAGGTGAATGTCTTGACTGAGTTCAATGATTAACATTTCAAGCTAAAGCTATGCAGAGCTAAGCAATTTCATTGGTCGATGCTTTAGGACAAGATAACTTTGATTCTATCTGATAGAGAGTGATGAAACTTAGTGTATAGTAGATAATCTGTTTGATTGCTTAATACTTTTGAAAAAAATAAATTTGCAATAAATTAATATGTGTCATCTATTTATTTTGGGATTTTCGACGGGGGACATCAGCCTCACTGTTGGCTTGTTAAGCATGGAATTAATAAAAACAAAACAAAGGAATGTACTTTTTTGAATTATCAGATATCCTGTTACAGTCTCATATAACAACTTTTGCTCTTCGAAGGAAATATAAGTGAGCAGAAATTGGTCCGTGGATCTGTTATAACTCGTCACTTCAGTCAGTTATATAGAAGGATAACTCGTGTTTTCCTTTTCCGTTCGTCACTTTTCTTTCTTGAAATCTTCATAACGCATCTAACGTAGCAATGATCTCAGTGTTAAAATTATATTTTTAATAGAATATTGAAATACTGGTGTATTATAATTTTTTTTATTTCGATTTCTTTTCATGTCATACCGTTCATATTTGCAAACAACCTCCGACAGACAGAAATAAGATATTTCCGATTATTTGTGTGGAAAAGTAACGAACCTAGCCAACCAACCACTGTTGGCCAAATAGACGACCGAGAACAGGACGACCAGTCACGGAAGTCTACACTCGACGACCAAGAGCAGAACGCTGCACTTGACGACCGACTTCAAGTGGAACTGGACGACGCCCTGGATAATTACCTTTAATATAAATATGAAATAAAGCATAATAATTGTGTTGATTATTTCTCGAGTTGATTATTTAACAATTTGTTGACAATTCTTATTAGAGTTTGGCTATCTTTAATTTGATACACGATAGTTCTTTTTTGGCGAGCACATTAAGTCAACAGATTGTTACAAATTCGAATCTCATCCGTTATCTTGATCGAGAGTATATCCCAGAATTCCAGTAAGAAAAACCTTATTTCATGTTTTCTTATGGAAAATAACAACCTACCGTGGCAGGATAACCGGTTACAGGTTTTAAAGAAATGCCTTCAGAAGAACAACCCCAAATGCCTCCGTATACATGTATATCTTGATCGAGAGTATATCCCAGAATTCCAGTAAGAAAAACCGTATTTCATGTTTTTTTTATCGAAAATAAACGAGGGATATTAGTAAAGAGGGTAATAAAAATAGACCACCAAAGCATTTACATATATATGTGAATATGAATATGTCATTTTATAGGTTTCTTTAAAATTTACATTTGTCACAAGTTTAATACTGCTATGAAATTGTCAAGCGGGTGACAGTCGTCACGATGTATTACATAATGCAGAGAACATTTTAGATAAGCGTAATTTGTTGCTTAGCCTAGCCATAGAAAACGTATTTTAATTCAATTGAATAAAATATGCGAGTTGTAATAGTCCGGGCGTGTCTCAACAAACTATTTTATTTCACCAATGAGCATGATACAATCACAGAAAAGGAATAATAGTCCTAATATAATATTAGACAGATCTATATTATTGTCATATCTAAAATTTGTTGCGTTGATATTCCAAAATAAATACTGCTTGTATTATGGCATGTATGGCTCCACATTGAATAAACTGGTATTATGCCGTTTTGTCAATATTTCGCTTTGTTAATTTTTTATGAAATAATTTCAATTTTGGATATTATATGTAGAATATGCTCTATCTATAACATATCTTTCCTTGTCGGTCACGTTTACGCTTGACCGCGATAAGCGTGCCGTTCTCTTCACGGTACCCGGCCGCGATAAATTTCAAGAAATTGACTCGTTTACATTACTCCAAAATAACCGGTCTCGGAACCGTGTCAGGTACGCCAAATGTGGTACCCTTCACAGAAAAGTTAATTTCAGCCCCTATGCAAATTACCCGGATGAAAACAATTATGGCGGTTGATTTAGTTTGAGCAGCCATTTAGACAGGACCGTTAAAGTTCGCGGGAAAAAAGGTCAAGGTTCGTTTGGCGCATGCGTAGTAATGCTTACTGAAACCGTGCTCAGACCGGATAGCGTTTACACTACGAAAATTTCACCGTGCCGTGCTTGGCACCGTGCCGAGATTCAGTAGACCAGATTGGCACGGTACTCAGTACGACACGTTTATGTTTGACCCATTTACACTACAAAAAAATTAACCGTGCCGTGCCTGGTACGCTTAAAATTTGTAATGTAAACGGGGTTTATGTACCACACCGTTTACACTTTGCCGCGATAAGCGTGCCGTACTCGGCACGGCACCAGGCCTCGATAAATTTCAAGAAATTGACCCGTTTACATTAACGGTCTCGGAGCCATGCCAGGCACGCCAAATTCGGAATTCTTCACAGAATAGTTAATCTCAGTCAGCAAGTTAAGCGGATGAAAACAATTATGGCGGGGAAAAAGGTCAAGGTTCATATGGCGCATGCGCAGTAATCCCAAACTCCTAAAGATAAGCTAGAATAGCAATCACAAGAAACTGGTTGCAAAATAGTCATGATATCCACATGTATCAAGAACGGTACTTCCAGACATTTTCAGTGGTCGGGTACCCCCGCCAAACATTTTCATGGTGGGGTACCTAAGACATTCCTAATTGGCTAAACGAGATGAACTCAAATTGTTCCACCCCAAACGCGTATGGCATTAACACATGACTAACGTATAAAATGTATCTGAAAACTCACCAAAATACCCTACAGATCATAAGTGGCCACTCCGAAGTATCCCTGCCAAGCCGATCGTACGAACTGTAAATCGAACCGTTCCCAACAATAATTGTCTCACTGTAACTCCATGGCGGCGCCAATACCCCCCGCCCCAAACCTGCTTGTCGTCGACAGGCCGCATTTCCTAACGTATCATCATGAAACTTTGCATACTTATTCCTTGTACCCCAAGGAGCATCGCTATCGTTTGGGTTGCATCCCCAACTCCCAGGGGCAGAGCCACGCCCATTTTGTTTTAGTTTTTGTGTGTCGCCTACAGGCCACAATTGTTAATCGATCGTCTTGAAAGATTTTCATATGAATTCCTTATATCCTATGGATGATCCCTATTGTTTTTGGTACATGCCCGACTCCCAGTGGCAGAGCCACGCCCATTTCTTGCATTTATTTGTTTGTCATCTACAGACAGAATTTCTTAACTTATCACCCTGAAACTTTGCATACGTATTCCTTCTATTGTATGTGGTGAATGCCCAACTCCCACGCCCATTTTCTTTTTGTGTGTCTGTGTGTCACTTACAACCCGCAATGCTTAATCAATCGTCTTGAAAACTTTTTTATACTTATTCCTTATACACTAAGGCTGACCTCTATTATTTTTGGCGCATGCCCGCCCCCCTGGGACAGAGCCACGCCCAGTGTTTGTGTGTCTTGTGTTCCGCCTGCAGCAATTCTTAACAGATCCTTTTGAAACTTTGCATACCTATTCCTTATATCCTAAGGATGACCCCTATTGTTTTTTTGGTGATTGCCCATTAACCAGGGGTAGAGCCACACCCATTTTTTCTTTGTGTCTCTGTGTGTTGCCTACAGGCCACGATTCTTAATGGATCATCTTGGGATATGTATTCCTTATAGCCTAAAGACGACAACTGCATGTCTATTGATTTTGGTGAATACCCCTACCCCCAGGTGCAGAGCCACGCCCAATTTTTGCCTTTAGCGCCCAAAGGCCACAATTCTGAATGGATTATTTTGGAACTTGGTATACTTATTTCTTATACCCTAAGGACGGCAACTATTGATGTCGGTGCATGACCCCGCCCCACCCCCTGCCCTTTCGACGGTCCCACACCCACTTTTTATGGATATTTTGTCTGAAAATGATATACAGGTTGCAATTATTAACATATCTGGATCCAATCGGAATGATCCAGCATAGGCATGTACCTATATATATTGGTTCATGTCCAACCCCCAGGGGCAGAACCACGCCCATTTTTTTTGTGTTTTTGTCAACAGGCTGGAATTCTAAATGGATCATCTTGGAACTTGACATATTTATTCCTTATACTGTAAGTATAGCAACTATTTATTTTGGCGCATGTCCCGATACCCAGGGGTGTGGTACCACACCCACTTTATTGTTAGTTTTTATCGGTAAATACTCTACAGGTTGTAATAATTAACAGATTTTGTTCAAATTCAGCATATCAATCATTTCAATAACAGGGTGGTGCCTATTTATATTGTTCCATATCCAACCCCCAGGGGCAGAGCCACACCCAATTTTTGTATTTATCGTCTACAGACTGTAATTCTGAACGGATCATCTTGAAACTTTGAATATTTATTTTTTATACCGTAAAGACAACAACTATTTATTTTGGTACATGCCCCGACCACCTGGGGCAGTGTCACACCCACTTTTTTGTTAATATTTTGTCTGTAAATTTTGCAAAACAAACCCAACGCCTAGCCTTCTTTGCCTCTTGTCATATTACAGTCATTGCAGCCATTTCATATTTCATTCTCCTCATTTTACAAAGTACCATATCAATCAAAGCAGGAATATGGACGTATATTGCAGCGTTAGCGATGCTCTTGTTCAAATTTTCGGGGGCTTTGTTGAGGTTCGCAAGTCCGTTTGTTTGACAATTTTCTTTCTGAGGTCGGATAAGCTAGTGATCAGGCGACAGGCGGTATCTGATCAGCTCTATTTATCTCGACAATCAGTGTCTGAATACTGTCAGACAGCATTTCTGGCAGTGTGTAAGGACTCGCTGCTTTGGCGCTCATAAAGTGGCTTCGTTGAGGTTCGCAAGTCAGCTCGTTTGAAACTTTCTTCTCTGGATGGATAAGCTCGTGATCTGGGGCGGTATTTATAAAAATTCTAAGAGTTGGAACCAACTCTTAACTGTCAAAAATTACTCCTAACTTTGTAGATTTTCCTAAGACCTATTTATAAAACATTTTAATTTAAGAATTACTCCTAACTATGACACATATTTAGGAGTCCTCCTGTAGCACTCCTAACTTGTTAAAAGTACTCTTATCTTGGTTAACATGGCCGTCCGTGTACGCCGCCTAAGAGAGTTTAAAACAAGAAGAGATTTCTTAGTGGAGTACAACAATGACGAGTTGATAAGGAGATATCGAATGGACATGGGTGGGATTCTTTTTGTGACAGATTTAGTTCGGCATCTACTTACGAGTCCTACTAAACGAAATTTCTCAATCGACGCTGAGATGAAGATCGCCATTACGCTTCGTTTCCTAGCTACTGGTAAAATGCAACTGTGTAGTGGTGACGATTTCGGCGTCAGTCAACCTACAGTGAGTAGAGTGATTGCATGACAAATTGAACACAAACTAATCCATCACACACCCGCGTCAGCATACCATTTTGTGGCAGTTCATCCTACCAAATCAGACGCATATGGTGGAACTAAATAGTTGCGCCAATATTATTATGTAATAATTATATTAAAACTTATGGTGTTGAGTGTGTGTATGGTTGCTTACAATTTGATAATGAATTTAATGTGGTCAAGTTGCGAATAACTTACGTAAGGCAGTTTTACAAGCATCGTCCATATTGAGGTCGGATAGAAAAACTAAATCGTCCATAAAACAAATTGCCCATGGTGGATTTCGATGGGTTTTTTTTCATCTTGGACCTCCTCGTGAAAAAAGCAATATATTATAATAATGATTTCTTTAGGGTTTTTTTGCACAGGTTGGGAGGGGGGGGGGGGGAGGTTCAAAACGCTCTTGTTGGTTCTTGTGGATGACGACAAGGATCGTTATAGAGAGATAAACAATTTCCATTTTTCAAGAACATTGCAAGTACTAGAGCTTAAACTATTAGAATTTCTAAATTAATATGCATCTTCAAAAATTAGTATGATAAATAGCTGATTTATGAGGACAAATTATTCTGGTTTGGATAAAGTTATTGCCTCTTTAATACTTTAATAGGTCCAAATTTCATGCTACTAATTTAAATGTCTAGACACTTATTGTCTTGGAATGTCAACTTAGAGTCTTAAAATAAATTTGAAGTTAAAGAGCCGACATTCCAAGACTCTTCAGTGAGAATTTCAAGTTACTAAATTCAGATTTTAAGTTACTAATTTCAGATTTCAAGTTATTAATACATCATCCGGAACCATTTATACTAGTGGTTTATTGGTATATCATAAAGATATACACTATTTCACATAACTGAACTGATCAGTCAAGTTGTTTATAGCTTTCATAAGGGAGACAAAATAAATGGTAAACTCGTCACTAGTGGCAAGTTTGTTATTAATCTATTATACTGCCAGTTTGTCCCCAGTCTGCGTCGTTAATTACATCACGATCTTCAAGTTGATAGACAGACTGTTCCAAGTTTCTTATTCGAGTAATTATTATGCTACAACCAGGCTTGTAAAATTAGCTAAAAAAAAACCTAAAAGAAATCAAATTGCACCGCAAAAGTTAGTTTTTGATTATCATTCGGTAGGGTATTCTGCATGTAAAAACAAAAGTCTCCAAAAATAGGATACCTGGAACCTAAAAATATATTATGGGCATGTAGAAACCTGTACCTAAAGAATTTGAATTGCACCGCAAAAGTTAGTTTTTGATTATCATTCAGTGGGGTATTCTGCATGTAAAAACTAAAGTCTCCAAAAATCGAACACCCGGAAAGGGTCTAATTAGCATACATTCAAGATGGCCGGCAATTTGGAACCTTACATTCAAATAACGGCAAACCTATTAACTTTAGACACTTATGGACATATAGAAACATGCACCAAAAGAATTCGAATATAACATCAAATTACGTCTGTGACGTCGCAATGGTTTCGCAATGTCAATACAGCCAAAGCCTTATATAGAGAAAGTCAGAGCCTTATTATAAGGCTATGGGGAAAGTTACGACAAATCAATTCCAGGCGCCATTTTGGGTTCAACTATGACGCCATGGCGTCAAACAGCCTTACTTAAAGATAGATTATGTAATATTTAGATAAAGAGTTAACCATTCTGTCTATAATAGTTCGAAAATAGATAATGTAAAATTACTGTATTGCGAGCGAAGATATTAGCCTTAGAAGGTTTGACAAGACATGTGCATTAATTGCAACCACCGCACTGGCTGTTCGAAGCTAAGCCTCGCTCCTCCATTTTTAGATTAAATCAAAATAGAGCTGAATCGCTCTAATCTGTTTAATATCGAAGATATCCGATGGCATCGAGGGTTGATTATGATCTTGTCATGTTAATAGATGTCTAATTATTAGTTTATGACATTTCGGGCCTAAAGAAAGACCTGCAATAGGCAGATTAAGCTCCTGAATAATGTATGTTTAACAAAACGTTTTATTTTGTTTTTGCAATATTAAGAAAGATGCAAAATAAAAGAGATATTTTTCACAATATAAACTAACGTTTGAAATTTTCAGCAATACTGTCCAGTAATCAACTAACTAGAAAATCCTATAAAGGTAGGGATTCTCTTAAATTCAAATATAACACGTTATATATATGTTGTTTCACGACTTACTTTTCTGCTCCATCCGGGTCAATGAAAACGAGTATATGTAATGCAGTGTTCTATGTGGGAATTTTTGCATGGAGACAAAGCCGGATACCATCTTATTGGATATAAGAATTTATGTAAAATAATGTTTCTGGCTGTCCATTTTTCTTGTCCATCTGAAATCAAATCCATTTTGTTTGCAAAGGATTAGTGCTTATTTTGATAGTAAATTAATAGCTTATGACAACCTAAGTCCATCAGGTCGGTGAAATCAAATGAACAGAAATGGGGTTTAACATCCCATATTTCTGCACCGAAATGAGATCAGCAATTTCATTCGGCGGTTAGGCCTATGGGATGCCCCCCCCCCACCCTGAATACAGCAACCTGAAAGTGATTCATTATAAAATAATCCAATCAACAAATCAATTTGACTGTTGCCGTTGCATTTATATGACACCAAAAATTTCATTGATGAAACAAATATGCTCGAAAAACAATATCGCACTTAGCGCATAGTGCCGACTCTGGACAGGTTTTTTTTGTATTACACTGGTTTTAAATTACATGGATCTTGAATGTTTTATCCATTAATCGGGGACTGGTTGGTGTAACGCGTGTGCTGCGTGGAATCATAGGGTCTGCCATTGAGTCAACTGGCGTAGTACGTGGGTTTTTTCCAGCCCCCTCCCCCACACACACACACTGATAAAGACCCTTACAAGCAATTGTACTTATGTTAGTCCCGAAATGAGCTAGTTCTCTCTCTCTGTCTGTCTCTCTCTCTGGCTCTCTCTGTCTGTCTCTCTCTCTGTGTCTGTGTGTCTCTCTCTCTCTGCCTCTCTCTCTCTCTCTGCCTCTCTCCCTGTCTCTCTTTGTCTCTCTCCCTGTCACTCTGTCTCTCTCTCTCTGTCTCTCTATCTCTGTCTCTCTCTCTCTCTCTGACTGTATCTGTCTCTCTCTCTGTCTCTCTCTGTCTCTGTGTCTGTCTCTCTGTCTGTCTCTCTCTGTCTCTCTCTCTGTCTCTCTGTCTCTCTCTCTCTCTCTGACTGTATCTGTCTCTCTCTCTGTCTCTCTGTATCTGACCGAGTTGCACTTGTACGTACGTATGCTCTTCGCAACGGCATCCTGTCTACACATGTCGTTAGATATTGTTATGCATCACAATGTGAAATGTTTGTTGTAACTTCCATACTCATGCTTGTACATGTAGTTGTGAATAAACTGTTTTTAATATCATCATTTTTGCCGTGCACTGCCCGATAATGTCTCGCCAGTCATACGACTGAAGCAGAGAGAGCACTTTCTACGCGGTCTCGTCATAACGAGAGATTGATGACCGAAACGTCGACCGGGCACAGCCCGACACCCGTGCTGTGTGACATAACTGCATGCCGCTAAATGTTCGAACACTTGCCCTTTAATAAGATTAAGGGAGAGAATCTGGCCAAGGCAGAGAATCAGTAGGGCAATCGCAACCCAGAGACGCTACACGAAGGTCGAAGGGCGCTTCGGGCGGGGAAATATAATCCTCATCTGCCCGCGCGAAGAGAATGCTGACAGCGGCCGCGATCGTCTAGAAATTGAATGCAGGTCAACCCCCGAAATCGGATAATATGTTAATGAGCCGAAACATTTTAGCCACTCGGTTCCCCGAGTACGAAAATTGCCCACGAGCAATTTTTTTTTTTGGCCGTTGAACGCAAGCCACACATACAAGTTTTGAACAGGATAAATCGAGGGCTAGGCGGGGCGAGATTCCCTTGGGCCAGCGGTCGCCTGGAATGGCTGGCTAGCGCGTTCTCCCCGGAGTTGGAGAGAGATGCGGGGAAGAGACGACCGGGACTGAAATTCCTCGAGACGGCTGATGCATGGCTTCGCGGCCGCGTCGTGCTCTAAAGGAGTTGTAGAGAGATGCGGGGAACAGACAGCCGGGGTTAGAATTCCTTGAGACGGCCGATGCGTTGCTTCGCGGTCGAGTCGCGCTCTCGAGGAATTCCAGTGCCCGTCTCGGTAGGTGAGAGAGACGAAACCTGGTACGGTGCATGTGCATACCTTTCAAACGAGTGCGTTTTCGATTATATGGAGGGTGAAGCTCAGCCGGTCCTCGGCGGAGAATTGGTCGGGCGAGTTTCTGGAGACGAGCGACTGGCGGTGGAAGGTTGGCCGGTCTCCTCTTGCCCGGTGCGTACTGTAATACAATATCATTCGGGATCTAAAATTTAATATTGTATTTTGTTAGTTAGTGTTAGTTGTTTTTTACGTCCGCTTCCACCGAGGTGATATCGCAGACAATGACGTGTTATGTGTACAAGGTGCATCAATTTACAATGTGATTAGTGAGAAATATTAGGATGGTTAGGTTTTCATATATATATTGTATTTTGAATTCATATTTTAATTTATATCCTTCATTTGTAACTCATTTTGGACATGTGGCAGATTAATTGTAAAATTTAATCTATGGCAGGTGTGAGGGTTATCGCATAGTATTATGTAAGATGTAATGGGTTGCACAAACTTGTTTGCTGGGGTTGTCTTTAGACAAGTATATGATATAAGATTTAAGCTTAACAAGTATTCTTAACAAGTATTAACACCTATTGTCTAGTGTTAAGATGTGTGACTCTTAATAATTCGTTTTCATTGTTCTGATTACCAACGCCTATTTACTCGGCTTGCTATAATAACAGACACCAAGTCATTAGCATTTCATTGTTCTAAATGAACTATAGAGTCCCAGCTGTCAATCAGTCTCAATGTGCCTACGAGTTATCCAATCAGCTTAATTGTTTATATAACATGAAAATCAATCAGGATTGTCTGCCGAGATCTCGTGACAGATACCCCTGCACTTTACAAAATGGCATACTTTGAGAGGACAGGGCAGAGAGGTCCTGTGAGGCCTAGGGGGAGCAGCTATAGATAGACGTTACTATACCCAACCAAATGACGTTCATTATGTAGAATTGTACCTGTAAATATGTTATCCAGTATTAAAATATCCATTTAATAAATACGAGTTATGTATTCTATCACAACACGGCCGTTGAGTGAAGGCTAGGGAGTGTGTGTTCGTGCAGCTCCCGGTTACCCTTCTCGTCACGCCGCTTGCTCGAGGGGGAGGATGGCACCCGAGACCGCCTCCCCTTGCTCGGCTCTTTCTCGACACGCCCTTTCGTCTCTCTTCTTCGCAACGGTTCTCTCTCTCGAAGCCAGCGAGGGGGGGGGGGGTGAAGCTCAGCCGGACCTCGGCGGGGAAGTAGGGAACTTTGGCGGAGAATTGGTCGAGGGAGTTTCTGGAGACGAGCGATTGGCGGTGGAAGGTTGGCCGGCCTCCTCTTGCTCGGTGTGTACACGGCGGTTGAGTGGAGTGAAGACTAGGGAGTGTGTGTTCGTGCAGCTCCCGGTTACCCTTCTCGTCACCGTCCTCGCGCCGCTTGCCCGAGGAGGAGGATGGCGTCCGAGACCGCCCCCCCCCCCCTTGCTCGGCTCTCTCTCGGCACGCCCTTTCGCCTCTCTTCTTCGCAACGGTTCTCTCTCTCTCGAAGGCAGCGAGGGGGGGGGGGGGGTGAAGCTCAGCCGGTCCTCGGCGGGGAACTAAGGAACTTTGGCGGAGAATTGGTCGAAGATTTTTCTGGAGACGACCGATTGGCGGTGGAAGGTTGGCCGGTCTCCTCTTGCTCTGTGCGTACACGGCGGTTGAGTGGAGTGAAGACTAGGTAGTGTGTGTTCGTGCAGCTCCCGGTTACCCTTTTCGTCACCGTCGTCGCGCCGCTTGCCCGAGAGGAAGTATGGCACCCGAGACCGCGTCCCCCTTCTCGGCTCTCTCGCGGCGCGCCCTTTCTTCTCTCTTCTTCGCCCCGGTTCTCTCTCTCGAAGGCAACGAAACGGTCGGAAAGCGGGGAATCGTTTTGCCCAATCTATCGTCCAGTCACCACGCACTTTCGTACGATCGAAAACTCGATGGAGACGGTGGGGCGAGGCCGGCCGATAATCTTGGCGCGGGTCACAGGTCGTGACGGTCGGTGGTGCAGAGATTTATTTCTCGGCCCGCCCGGCAGACCCGAAACGTTCCAGTGTACGCTTACACGGCGAGACAGACTGGCTCGTCCGATTGTTAAATCAGCGAGTCTCGACTATCATCCCTGCAGCAAACGCCGCGGGGAGATCCCGATTCGACGCGCCCGCTGGAGCTCGTCTCTTGCGTGGCCCGTCTCGGCTCATCTCGGTTCTTCCGTACGCCTAGCGAGGGAACTCCCTCTGGACTACCTTCCTCGTCCGGTATTACGCAGCAAACGAGGCAGGCGTGGAATTCAGAATTAGGTTCTCCTCCCTGCCGACCCTCGCTCTCCCGCTTAACGGCGGGGAGCGAGTCGGAACTGCGAACGGCTCATTAGTCAGATACGGTTCCTTGGCGAAAAGCGGGTCGGTTTAATGGATAACTGTGGTAATTCTAGAGCTAATACATGCAAGACAACGTGGCTCCCCACTCCTCTGGAAAAGGGGGGAAACGGCATTTATTCTCTGGATCAGATCGCCCTAGCCTGCGAAGCTACCATCAAAAGTAGCGACGGGGCGAAGCGAAAGGTGTTGAAATCCGAATAACTGTGCCGTTCGCGGGGTCTTTGCGGGCCCCCGACGACTTTGCCATGAAGTGTCTGTCCCATCAATTGGCGATGGTCGGCGACCTGCCTACCACAGTGATGACGGGTAACGGGGAATCAGGGTTCGATTCCGGAGAGGGAGCCTGCGAAACGGCTACCACCTCGAAGGAGGGCAGCAGGCGCGCAACTTACCCAATCCCGACACGGGGAGGTAGTGACGAAAAATAACGTGGCGGGGCCCTTTCGTGGACGCCGCGGGCGGAATGAGCACAACTTAAAAAAAGTGTGCCGGGAGCTATTGGAGGGCAAGCCTGGTGTCAGCAGCCGCGGTAATTCCAGCTCCAATAGCCTATATCCGAGTTGCTGCGGTTAGAAAGCTCGTCGTTGGATCTCGGAGACGACACGGTCGGCTGCGATACGCTGCGGACCCGGTCGGAGATTTCTTGGCTGCTCCCAACGGGTGCGCGGGGCGAGGCGGACTTGACCGCCCTGCATCGCTTCTCTCCTTAGCGGGAGAGATCCCGCCGCAATTTATGTCTTCCTTAATCCAGAACGAAGGTGGGTGGAGCAAAAACGATCAGATACCGTCGGGCCGCGGACGAGGATCGAGAACAGCGGTTATGGACCCGTTTTTGGCGGCTTCGGGCAACCTGAGAGTTTACGGGTTCCGGGGGTAGTATGGTCGCAAGGCTGAAACTTGAAGGAATTGATTGAAGGGCACAACAAGGAGTGGAGCCTGCGGCTTAATTTGACGCAACACGGGGCAACTTGGGATACGGTCAAAACCCCCTCCGGTCAGAACCCCCCTAAGTCAGAACCCCCTTTGGTCAAAACCACCATTTTTATATTATATAATATTAAAATCATTTCAAAATTATGTTTTTGTGGTTTGTGAAATGAAGTACACAACAAAATCGACTATTTTTATATTTTATTTGCAATTATTTGCAATGGGTGAAATAATTTCCAGCAGGATGGTGTGCCCAATACCTTTTATGGTTTGCACACAAGTTGTAAAGTCTTTCTTGTAGATCTTTTGTTGTTTTTTGGTGGTTGTCCGCGTGAGTATTGCAGGGGTGCAGTCTTAAGTTGTAAAGTCTTTCTTGTAGATCTTTTGTTGTTTTTTGGTGGTTGTCCGCGTGAGTATTGCAGGGGTGCAGTCTTAACATTGCTGTGATCCAGACGGAGATTTTCGAGAGCCCGCCAAGACCCGCATAGATTGTTAGTGCAAAACCCACCACCAGGTGTTGTCAGATGAACGTTCCAGAGTTCTGCTAGGAATAGGGGTGGTATAGGAGATTTTAAATTGTTGTGCCATGAGTTCAGTTGAGATTGATCAGATAATTGCATTTCACTTGAATGATTACAATAACTGAGGCTATGTTATTCCTAGTAAAAAGCAGATTATGTTACGTTAATTGTGAGGTCAATTGTCTTAGTTGGTCATCATATTTTTTTTTAAATAATAATATTTTATTTTTCAAATATTTGTTTTTAAATAATAATAAATGAAATAAAAAAATTAAAAAATAAATAAATAAAAAATGGGGGGGGGGGGGGGGCGCTTTTAATTTAAGTCCAAGGGTGTTATGACCTAGGGGGGGGGGGTTGACCAAAGGGTTTCGACCTAGGGGGTTTTGACCGGAGGGGGTTTTGACACGAACCCGGGCAACTTACCCGGTCCGGACATCGTCAGGATTGACAGACGCTCGTGCAGTTCTTTTTCGATTCGGTGATAGGTGGTGCTTGGCCGTTCGTGGCTGGTGAAGTGAAAAGTCTGGTTTATTCCGCTAACGGGCGAGGCCTCGCTCTTAAATAGACGCTTGTGCCTACGGTCTAGGGAAGGGGAGGTTGGGGGGGGGGGCGCTGTTCCTTCGGGGGCAATCTCGCCTACAACGGGTTAACCGTGCTAGACGAGAACTCCCTTGAAACCGATCGGTTTCACGGTCGCACCAACAGACATTAGGAGGCACGTCCCGTGCCAACCAGTCTGCGGCGAGGAGTGCTGGACCAAGGCATGGCCTTGGCACGGCTTCTTTTCTACCGGTACGTGTTCACGACCCTTCTCGTGTTCGGCGGTCCGCGGTTTATAAAGTACGGCCGTAGACATTGGATCACTCGGCTCGTGCGTCGATGAAGAGCGCGGCCTGACGCGTTAAGCGATGTGAATTGCAGTGACGATCATCGACGTCTCGAACGCACATGGCGTCCGTGGGCTCTCCCGCGGCCACGTTCGTCCGAGGGCCGGCAGTTGCGGTGGCCGGTGAGGCCTCGTCTCCTCAAAAACAGACAGACGGAGGTGGGTGCCGTGACAACACGGAAGGTAGCACGCCTGGGACGAACCTTGGGCAGGCAGAACGAGCGTCCTTCCGGGCACGTCCTTTCCGCCAATTCTTTCTTTCACCGGCCTCAGATCGAGCGAGATCACTCGCTGAACTTAAGCATATCAGTAAGCGGAGGAAAAGAAACCAACCGGGATTCCCTCAGTAGCGGCGAGTGAAGCGGGAAGAGCCCATCGCCGAATCCCCCATAGGTCAGCGGTGGTTCCCTAACTGTGGCGTAAGAGCCCGACTCGCCAGGTGTCTGACTGTTCGGCAAGTCCCGCGGGACAGGTCTGCTCCCAGAGTGGGTGTGAGGCCTTTACCTCGGTCTGGGTTTTCTGCCTGGCGCATTCGGTGCCCGAGAGTCGAGTTGCTTAGGATCGCAGCTCAAAGCGGGTAGAAGGCTCCATCAAAGGCTAAATACTGGCACGAGTCCGACAGTGAACAAGTACCGTGAGGGAAAGTTGAATAGAACTTTGAAGAGAGAGTTCAAGAGACCGAGAAAGCGCCCACGGGCACACGGGTGGAACCGCCGGTGCGATCAGCGGAATCCTGCTCGCCGGGCAGGCGGTTCCTCGTGCGTTCTGGACCTGTTCTTCTCGGGGGACGGGCTCGGTCGACCGAGAGGGTCGTCCCCGTCGGCGTATCTTCCGTTGTGTCGCGACCGGCTCGGAGGGCTTCATCTCGGCTGGAGTCAGGCAACGGCCGCGTCTCTTGGGACGCTGAACCCCCTATCTGCACTGGTCTGTTCTAAGGCGAACGTTGCTCCGGGCCGAGGAACGGCCCCGTCCTCGCTCGCGACCGAGTTCCCCAGCGCCGTCGCGGCCGCCTTGACTGTCTCTCGTAGGCTTAACAGTGCAAGTGCGGTCTCTCGATCGACGTTGGCGGTGCGGCAGGCATTGGAGGACAGTCTAGAGGGTCCGCGGCTGGCTTTGGCGGCAGTCTAACGTGAGCGCAAGTCACAGGGAAAAAACACTCCCTTGGGCGCAGTGAAAGCGACGTGGTACGATCCTCTCTCTTGCGAGCGAGGCACAGGACCGGTCCGTCGGGGTTGTTACGGCCTCGGTGGTGAACTAGGCCAGAGCGGGATGAAGATGACAGAAATGTCGGTGGAAGTCCTAAGTGGTTCTGACGCGCAAATGAATCACGATACTTGGGTTTAGGGGCGAAAGTAGCAGGTTACCTCCGAAGTTTCCCCCAGGATAGCTGGCGCTCGCAGCGACATTTTCGTCCGGTAAAGCAAATGACTAGAGCAGTCCGTGCCGAAAGGGCGTGGAGCTAATATCAAACTTTGAACGGACGACGAGAGTTGTCTTCCGCTCGATCAGGGAGGCTGGACCCCCACATATTTGTATGAGTGCGAAGTGGGCCACTTTTGGTAAGCAGAACTGGCGCTGTGGGATGAACCAAACGCCGGGTTAAGGCGCTCGATCGTCACGCTCAGCAGAACCCACAAAAGGCGTTCATCGGTAAAGACAGCAGGACGGTGACCATGGAAGTCGGTACCCGCCAATTAGTGCGTAACAACTCACCTGCCGAATTGGTGGGCCCTGAAAATGGATGGCACTATAACGTGTAGCCTACACCCGGCCGTCTCGGCAAATTCTCTCCGGCCCGCCGGGGGGACAGACCGAAGCCGAGACGAGTAGGAGGGTCGCCGCGGTTAGCGCCAAAACCTTAGACGCTAGTCTGGGTGTAGCGGCCGCGGGTGCCGATCTTGGTGGTAGTAGTAAATATTCGAGCGAGAACCTCGAAGGCCGAAGTGGAGAAGGGTTCCGCGTCATTCCTTCGATCGGCCACGGGTTAGTCGGTCCTAAGGCCTGGGAGAAATCCTACGGGAAGCCAGACATTTTTGGATCAAGCGGTCTGGCACGGGGCCGAAAGGGAAACGGGTTAGTATTCCCATACCCGAAGGCGTAGCACATGCGGAGACGCAAGGAAGGTCGGATACGCCGTCGGGAGAGTCGAGAAGAGTTAACTTTTTTTTTGAGGCGCGCTCGCTGACCCTCGAAGCGGTTCTGCCGGAGATAGGGAGCGAGAGCAATCAACTCTATCCGCAAAGCCGGCTCCAGCGGGGGCCTGTTCGGCTACGACTCGACAGTCCTTGAAATTCCGACGGCTAATCTCAAAGACAACCTCTTTTACGCTCCCGCCTCGGGCCGTACCGTAATCCGCCTCAGGTCTCCAAGGTTCGCAGCCTCTGGTCGATAGAACAATGTAGGTAAGCGAAGTCGGCAAAATGGATCCGTAACTTTGGGAGAAGGATTGGCTATGAGGGCCGGGCGCCCCGCTGCTAGCTCGGAAGGGGGAATCCTAATTATGTTGGGCGCACCTGAGTCTCTTAAGGTAGCCAAATGCCTCGTCATGTAATTAGTGACGCGCATGAATGGTTTAATGAGATTCCCGCGAAGCCACAGCCGGAGGAACGGATCCGGGGCTGTCAGCGGGGAAGGAAGATCCTTTTGAGTATGGCTCACGATTGGCTTTGTCGGGCGAGAGCGCAGGTGTAGCCTACGTGGGACTGCCTTGTGGCGCAAGTGAAAGACCTCTACTGCGTTCCTCGTTCGAGTCACTCGGTGATAACCGCAGCAGCGGCCGCACTCGGCGGCGTCGGCGAGCTCAAGGGGCTAAGCGAGGAATTCCTTTACCTCGCGAGGGTGTTCGAGGACAGATTCAGTTTTGAGCTTAACTGGGGCGGTGTGCCCGCGAACCGATAGCGCGGGCGCCCCAAGGCCAGTCTCACAAGGGACAGAAACCCTTGGTCGAGCGAAAGGGCAAATGCTGGCTCGAGGATGCCTTTCAGTAGGAGGTATCCATATCAAAGCAGGGTCTATCGATCCTTTTGTGTCGCCCCTCGAGCGACGACGGGAGAGCCCAATATTACCGCTTCCCGCAAGAGGTGTCAGAAAAATTACCACAGGGATAACTGGCTTGTGGCAGCCAAGCGTTCTTAGCGACGTTGTTTTTGATCCTTCGATGTCGGTTCTTCCTATCATTGCGAAGCAGAATTCGCCAAGCGTTGGATTGTTCACCCACCAACAGGGAACGTAAGCTGGGTTTAGACCGTCATGAGACAGGTTAGTTTTACCCTACTGGTAGGGAATCATTCAAGCGGCTACGAGCGGTTAGGGCTGACTAGTACGAGAGGAACGTTGACCCGGGATTGAAAGCGTTGGTGCTTGGTAGTGACTACCATTGACGCTTTGCCTTTGTCCCCGGGCTTACGGCTGAACGCCTCTAAGCCGGAATCCCATCCCACGACGTCCGCGTCTGCCTCTCGTTGACCGGCAACGAAACGATTAGGCGGTGTATGTCCGACCTGTGTGTTTCTGCAGGTGTCTTTCGAAGGCAGGTAAATCTGCTTGCAGACAACTTGGGTTTGTGCGAGTCGGGGTGTCGTACTTGGTCGAGCAGCCTGTTGTGGGTGCGATGCGTTAAGACTTGTCCTTCGACTAGGAGATTTATCCGCGGTAGACGGACTGAGCTCTCGGTTTCGCCCGCCCCTTGCAACGCCGCAAGACATTTACCCACAAAAGACGGGTAGAGCTCTGCGCGGCGCACGGGGCGAGGGAAGTTGAGAAAGAAGAGAGAGAAAGAGAGAGTCCGCGAGGCCCGAGTGCAGACAAAATACCTCTGGGGTCGCGACCCTCGCTTCGGGCGAGAGCATACAGTGTCGTCAACGGGTATCGGTTCTAGGATTGCACTTTCGTCGCAGGGCCGAGAAAAGCTGCAGTGTCGTCGTCAACAGACATCGGGCATCGTCCAGTGCCAAAGTAAGGCGAGGAGAATTTGCCGTCGGTGGCCGACTCCGCGAATCTGCCATCCGTCGTCGTCAACAACAGGGGAAATCTGCCGTCTGCCAAAGACAGGCTGGGGAAAGTGCCGGTGGCCGACCCGCGGTCGAGAGATGGCCTGTGACGGCAGAGGAATCTGCCATCCGTCGTCGTCAACAACAGGGGAAATCTGCCGTCTGCCAAAGACAGGCTGGGGAAAGTGTCGGAGGCAGACCCGCGATCGAGTGAAGGCCTGTGACACAAGCGCCATCTGCCGTCGGCCAGTGACGGGCACGATAGATTGTCGATGGTCGACTCGCGGGCCGTCCAGGAAACGAGACGTCGGTCAGTGACACGGAGTGCATCTTCTCGTTAGGTCGGCGAGGCGAGGCGAGGCACAAGTTGCTGCCCAATGGCCGCTACCGCCACTGTCGTTAACAGGTGACAGGGCTCTAACTGTCTGATTCTGACACAAATTTCTGGAGGAAAAGACGAAGGCTCATATTTTGGAAGATTTTTTTAGCCATTTCCACCAGGCCCAGATTAAGCGGGCTTCTGACCAGACTACAGCCATGAAGGTTAAAGGTGCCCCAAAAATAATTTATGATTTGATTTATTATGTTGTGCCAAATAAATCTATCAACCATACTGACATACAAATTACATTTGTGTGTGCCACGGACAATGACCAGAATATGCCTGTTTTAAATGTTGTCATTTTCAGTCAGGGGACATATGCAAACTTCCACTGATTTCCACTGATGACTTACAGATTAGATTTCACAGCCGGATTAATATTTCCATAATATTCAAAGTGCTTGTGTTTCTTTCCTTGTAGGTCGCTTAGTTTTTGATTGCTGCTAACTGTGTCCATGTTCACATTTTCAGGACTTAATCATAATCCCTGAACCAAGTGTCAATGTGTGGTATGCCACGGCTCAGATGTGTCAAATGGATCCCAGCAGGTGCCGCCTCCCCCTAAAGTGTCCTAAGTTTGGTCTGTCTACCTTCGGTACGAAACACGTATTGTTTTCGAAAGAGTTTTCATTACGTGTTTCATTACGTATTGTTTCTGTAAGTGTTTTTATTATTATTTTTTTTTTTTGAGGGGGGGGGGGGGATTTAGTCAGTTTGTGCAGCCAAAACTGTACGTGGTCCAAACATTCTACCAACGTAGATGTGGTTGGCCTCCGTGGATCTTTTTATCAAATATAAATTGTATTTTTTTTAACAAACAGGAACTGTTTTACGGATGGGACAAAAAATAATCTCAGATTGCCCATATCTCGGTTATTTCTCAACGGATCGTCTTCGGGTTATCATTTTTGGATCCTTTGGACGAATCTAATATGAGCTCTAACTGACGGTTTTTCGCTCGATTAGATTTAGCATCAAAGATTTGCGAAATTATTTTTCTTCATCATTTTTTCGACATTCAATATGGCGTATCTCCGTCACTATTTGAGGTATCAAAATGACTTATTCAAACATTTTGTGATTGCTTCCGAAAACGTCCACTCGGAGAAAACGCACGAGGTTGGACAGGCGATCCAATAGCTTAACGGGGGAATCGTTTTGCAATGCCCATCTGAGCTCAGTTACATTTACAGAAATTTAGGTCCCGAAAAACTGATAAATCAAATAAATAAGGCACGAAAAAAATGGCGCCCATCAAGCAGAATGACTACTCATAGAGTGGCGCAAGACAGTGTTTATTACACTGATTTGAAAATGTTTTATCCATTAGTCAATGTAAAGCCCGAAAACTTTCCCAGCAGATAAATGCATAAAATCAGGAAAAATTTTGCACAAATACTCCTTGCTGACCTCTTTTGAAAAATGCCCATTAGCGATTCGAACATCCAAGATGGCGGTCATTGTCAAGATGGTCGACTTTCGGGTAACGAAATATCATTTTTGGGGATTATATCTCACCAAATTGTCAAATTCTATTGATCGTTAAGATATATGTATGTGTCATTCAAATCGGAAAACAATAATTGTTAGCTCTAGAGGATCTACAAACGTTGTACAATTCACATTTTGCGTAAAATGAAAGGACCACAACCCCCAGAAGTTGCAGTCTGATGCCGACCAAAATCGAACTCCACTATCTTGTGATCGTTAACAATTTTATGTTGGATTCCACATGAATCGGACCAAAAATTGGGACTCCAAGGTGTCCACAAACTTAGTACATAATTCACATTTTGCGTACTATGCAAGGTCCATAAGTCAAGAAGTTGCCGTATGATGCCCCTGTCTGCGATATATTTTGATTATTAAGATTAATGTTTCATCCGAATCGGACCAAATATTGTGGCAACAGGTGGTTCCACAAACTTTGTACATATTTTACAATTATCCATAAATGACAGACATTTACCCAGGAGGTTTTGGCCTAATACGCACAAAATATTGACCCCATCTGTGACCTTTTGGAAATGAAAAAATCTTTTAAGTTATATCAAAATCGGTTAAAAATTGTGGACATCATAATATGTCCATACGAAAATAAAGGCGTATAAGAATCCCCTTAATTATATGAATAATAAGCCAATAATGGCAACTATCTTATAGTGGGCAGTAAAGTGGTATCCTTCAATTCCGAGCTCCATTCAAATTGCAGCCGTCAAATTTTTATAAATTTTCTGAGGGATGCCTGCATCCTCTCCCCCAACAGTGCAATTTGGGGGCTTGCGGGCGTCCAACTTTACTTGCCGTAGCCTAGATCGCGAATTTTATTCGGCCATTTTATTTATGCACCCTCTGCATCACAATAAGGAATTTAGGTGGCCACAAAGTGGAAACTAGGTTCCACACCCACTTTAATATGGACGACTTTGTATATGCTGTTCTCAATGACCAGAGTGACAGGAAAATACGTTTTTATCTTGAGATCCGCGGTGGCCCATTGAGTAAGGAGGTTAGATTCCAGCATTGGCCAAGAAAGTTCATCAGGATTTCCTGCGTGGTTCCCCCTTATCAGTGGTGCAGGGCAATGGGACGAAAAACCGAGGTCCCGTGTACACACTGGCATGCACGTAAAAGAACACTTGACAGTTTGAATTCGAAATAAGAGTAGGCCGTAGCAAATTGCGGACAAAATTATCCTCATAGCACAATGCATGGTGTTTGCCCGTCTTCATTAGCACAGACGGCACAGAAAACAAGAGGCCAAATCCCGTTTCATTTCATTTGTCTAATAATATTATTCAGAATATTTCTGGTGAAATGTAATGATATATGGTATATAGACCCAGGCTAACCGATGAGCAAACAAGGCACCAAGGGAAGGCAAGCGGCGGCGGGGAGCCAGCAGAGTACTCAGTATGCCTACTGAATGTATGCACAGCTGTTTGTATACCTTCATCATTCAGTAATTCTCCCTTACTTCGATAAAACTAAAAACAAATAATAAAAACGGTATACTTTTAGACTTCCGAAGACACTGGCACCTACTAGTTCTTCTGCTTCAAATCACAGGGTATAGCACTTAGTAGGCTACAGTGTTGGATTGGCAGAGTATTTCCACCCTGTGATGGGCTCGAAATTGCAGGATACCATTTTACTACCCGCTATGTGTGATATAATTGCTTCAGATTTCTGTGACTAAAACAATCAGATTTGGTTACAAAATTCTTTGGCCAAAGAGGTTGGATTTGAATGTTCTATAACCCATGAATGTTCCGGCGATTATTTCAACTGTAACTTCTTAAAAGACAGTGGTGAAGGAAATGACTAGTGCCAATTGATGAAACTGATTTTGATGTCATGAAAAAAAATATAAAATAAAACCAAGTACGAACAATCAAACCATTAGACAAAATTCAAAGTCCTAAAAAAGGGTATCAGTAAAATAGTGTAATGATATCAATGAAAATATTTTGTAAGATTTTGTATTATATTTATTTTTAGTACCGTTAGCATTACATATCAGTGAATATTCCAGGGGAATAACCTAAAAATCGTACATTCGCGTAGGCCCACTTACCGTCAGATCTACATTATTATGATGTCATAAGTTTGAATAACGAATATTACTTATTCAAATAAGGCTCTATTTTACATATACTTGGCTATGTGAAAAACTTAACTGCGCACTTAAAATATGGAATACAAACATTAGCCAAAAAGCATTAATTTTTGAACTTATGGAATAACCTCCACTGCCAAAAACTCGAATTACTCACGTCGCACGCGAGTTATGTCCCCTTAAGAGCACCAATATACTCTATTAAAATCTTAGTTGTCATTACTAGGAAGGTTTTTGAAGAAATATTATATTGTAACGCACGAAATTAGTATGACTATAATTATGATAAATTGTGAGGGTACGCATCCGTTACCAGAACAGCCGTTTTCGTATAGATGTTTTTCAAAAACAATAGATTTCAATAGCAGTTATCGAATAGTGATAGTATAAGGATGGATATTGTAAACTTTATTATATCGAATAGAAAATAACACATTAGCAATACGCAGGGCTATTGGTTTTAAAGTTAAACTGAACAAATCATTCTATTATTTAAGAAATTCATAAAAATTGCGTCAGTTCCTAAACTTTAGAATCCCAAAGGCATGGCCATGACGGTACATTGTAAATCATTGATGGCACGATTCGGTCAGCAGTCATCATCATATTTTTGTAAATTTATACAAACGAAGACAAGAACATGTAGCAATCAAAACTTCAAATATGTATATTATTATGGGAATGAATTGTAAAAAATAAACCATGGCTTACTTCTCGCGGCCGTATTAATATTTTCTGAAATCTACAATGGAATGTCATCACAATGTCAAATTTACAAATAAATTTAACGCATCAAACAAACTTTATTATATTTAAGCAATACGAACATGATAGATGATCGGGAAAAAACCATGACTATTTCGGTGGTAGTAACCTTAAACTGGCCTTTGAATAAGTTAAGGTAGCTTAACTTTAAGGGAAAGTTCAATACTTAACACTGCATTTTAATACCACTTACCCTTAACTTACAGGAAGTTACGTATGTTTACGTGAAATCTAGTACAATGTAGTTAACTTATAAGTTAAGGCAGTTTAACTTTAAGGGAAAGTTCAATACTTAACACTGCATTTGAATACCACTTACCCTTAACTTACAGGAAGTTACGTATATTTAAGTGAAATCTAGTACAATGTAGTTAAGTGACTATCTTAGACTTAAGATATCCATTGAATACGGACCCAGGTATACAAACTGAGTTCTACCCTTAAAGAAAACATGGTTAATCGAAAAGAAAAAAAAACAGGTTAAAGAAGATAGGACAGAAGGGGTGTGTGGTCCTAATACCCAGGGCCGACGAGCGTATTTTTTTGCCCGATCGCGCCGATTCTGCTCCGCGAACCATTCGCCCGACCGATCGTCCGTATCTAGCATGTTAGATATTTTCGGTCGAATATTTCACACCAGCGATCGACTCGACGGCTTATTCGCTCGCCTACCCGTGTCCAGCGTATATTGTCGAGCGAACAATTTTCATAGGCCAATTAGAGACATCATTGATATCAAATAATTCGTCATTTTGTACAAGTCACGTGATAGACGTAATTTACTCGAGGCGATCGCTATGTGTGTCCGTTCGTGATCGGCCGTAAAAAAAACGCTGGCGAATTCCAATCGCCGCGATCAGGCGAAAACAAAACCACTCGTCTGCCCATAGCTTAGCATGTTTTTTTTTCCTAATAACTTTACAAACTACAGGGATGATTAAACCTTTAACCCAGTAAATGCCAGGTTGTTGTCCAATGGATTTCACTGTCTGCGAAGTATTATCACATATTGTTAAAGATCGTCTGTAAGAAGTTGATTAAACCCCATTATACATGACTTTGTATGTTACACGTGGATTTAACAACTCATCAATAGCCCCCCCCCCCAATTTTTTTTTTTTACAGAAACAAGGTTAAACGCTGGCACGCTGCCAATGGCCTATTATGCCTAATGGTAAATCTGGCCCTGTCGGAACAATCACCTCAACATTTCACTGTACAAAAGCCATAACTAGAATTCAACAGACACGATGATTCTCATATTTAATATGAATTTTTTAAAAAAAAAACGGCGCATGTGTGGGTTGCGTAAAATGACACGATTGCTTACGTTTAGGTATGCTTATTTATGGTAACATATATTTTATGACATTCATGTATTATTGTAGGGCAAAAAACGTGTATTGTCAGTCAAAATAACTAAACGAAGACAAATTACTCACGATGTATTTTCGTTTTTAGTATGGCAACTTTCTTGACGAGATGATTGACATGGGGTAAAGCATGACATCAGAGCGCGACGCCTAGATAGACTATACTCCATTCCATTCTATAAAAGTAGAATTACTTATACAAAGAATCGCAGACTATTCATTTCGTTGGGGTGTGCTGGTCATCCCCCTTTCTCTCGGAGAATTTATTGTTTTAGTGCCTTTTGTGCGATTTTCTTTTTGTAAAGCCACGGAAACAACTCCTTTAAATTTTCAGAATGCCGAAAACAGAATACGATGAAGAGGTAGAGTTTTCTTTATGGATTATATTTTAAACATGTATATTGTTAATTGTATTGTCTTTGTATTGGATAGAAACAATAATAATTGTATCAGTTTAATACGACATTTTCGCAGAAACTGACAAAATGCCAGGATACATATCTTTTTTTCAACAAAACAGTGTTCAAATTCTAGTTCTTGGAAAATTAAATTCTCGCTTTTTTTACTCAAATCCTAAAGTCTTTCTTTGGCTACTTTTATAATTGCCAAATAATACTTTAAAATAATATGTATCAATGTATGCAAAATAAGTTTAACCACCAAGCAGATAAAACTCCATGAAAATAAGTTTTTTCCAGGTAAATTATATTTTATAAAACAAACACCTTTAATATGTTTTCCGTTAAATCTTTAGTAGTCATTGCTTAAAGGGGATGGTTATCATTGTCATATGAAATGATTAATGTCATTTCAGTGGATGGGTTACCATAAAAACTCTTTCACATGCTTTTGTACACAGTGAACAGTTCATTTTGTTGATTACACTATTTTGCCTATAATAAACGTTTTTTTAAGAAATCGAATTTTGTCTAATGGTTTGGATTGTTCGTAATTGATTTTCTTTTATTTACGTATAAAACTATTTACATGTCTTTTCTTAAAGAAACATCCCCATGTATAATTTGGAGAAAAGATGAGTCTACGTGGAATACTATCAGTAACCTCTATCCTAGTCACATTAAACTATTGGAACTGGAAGCTTTGTAATGCCTTTTCGCAGACGTACAAACTTTCGGTTTCTATGCTATCTCCAATTGATTGGATAGCCATTCGTACTAACTTTCATGAATTAAAGTCATAAAAGTGATTCGCTATTACAAAGTCACTCTTACGATTCAATGGAATTCTTTAAAGGAATTACGTAACCTCGTTAAGTAAATCTAGGGATCACTTCCAACCGCCCAACGGATTGAGCTGAAACTTTCAGACAAAACATCTGGACCAATCTGTCACATTTTGGCGTTTAATTTGTATACTTTACCACAATTTCATCATCTGGTATTCTATAAGTAATAATGTAACATATTATTACATGTCCTGTTTAAAAAGGATATAGGAGTATGACTTATTATGTACTACTATGTACATATAGATGATACTGACACATTTCTTTGTGCTAAGATATGTTACTTTGAATACGGTATATTATGTAAAAGGAGGGAGGTTGTGTGGCCGAATGGTTAACGCTTGCGCGTTGGATCATAAGGTCTGTCATTGAGTAAAGTGGCGTGGTTTCGATTCCTCACTTAAGATCGTCTGTTCAACCTCGTTGATTTTCTCCGGGTCCTCCGGTTTCCCACCACTGCTAAAGACCCCTACGCGCAAGCGAACTATTGAAATAAAATTGAACCATATGTTAGTCCCGAAATGACCTAGTTTGTGTCGAGTGGACGTTAAACCCCATTTCTCTCCCTCTCTCAATGACACGCCATGGATTTTATCACTTGTGTCATTTTGTAACATTAAAGACATGACTTAGAGTAGATGAAATGACTATTAATGAGACTTCGTCGTGCATTTTAGAAAGCTACAATCGAAATTTTGAATTTATAGATTTCTGTAACTAAAACAGTTATATTTAAACACTGTCATCTTTTGTTTGTATAGGCAGCAATCAATCCCTCCAAGGGAGCCAAAAAGACCAGTTTTCTTAAATACATCATAGCTACCAGCATATTGGGTGTTGTTGGTATTGTTGGTATTACGGTCGGTCTACATATGTCTGGAAACCTTACAAATCAATCGGAATCGGTAAGTTTAAAATATAATTCAATCCATATCTTAATAAAAGTTCTCGTTTTTACTCCATGGTATCATGTGATGTGGTATGTCACGCTTTTAAATGGGCGGGTCGTTCATATATTAAAGCTTTGTTCACATTTTAAAGAAATTTTTAATTCGTCGGGATTTCACTACACATTTAAACTATATACTGTACGTGAAAACTGAGACATAGCTGTCAGTCCTTTGCAAAGATATTATACCCTACTGCCAGTGGTGCATTTGGTTTGGAGTGGTCTGGTGTGAGCATCGAGCATAATTATCTTTTACCAGGCACGCAAAAATAAAAAAAAAATAAAAAATTGAATGAATAAAAAGAAATAGCACCCCTTTGTGGTATTAAACTGAAAAAGTTTATGTCAATCAATCATATCAGAGTAATATAAAACGAGGGAACAATAAAATGGTTATTCCATTCTGATTGTTAATTATGATTAATTATGATTAAATTGAGACAATAGGCGCCAATCACTCATCTTTCTTACACCAAATCGATCATACATTTCTTTGTCCACACGACGCAAAGTACTAGATCATTCCATGGCTAGCATATTTTTATTTCAGTTCATTGATTGCGCGTCTGCGTCTTTGGCAGTGGGGCAAAGCGTTACATCGTGGACCCCCCCCCCCCCCAATATAGCAGATTACTTTGTGCAACCGACATTTATAAATCATTAACATTAACACACACCTCTATTCCAAATGAATCAAGTGTTTGTGAGAAAACCTAATAAATATCAGGTTTAAGCCTCCAGATATCCTCCCCACACACCCACTAAAAGAAAAAAATACCCCCGCATCCCACCGAATTGTTTATTTATTCTATTGGCATATTTTACAGAACCGGTTGGCTGGACAAGGAAGCGCACAGAAAGGTGATCAATTGAGTAATGACGACACCATATTCGAGGTAAGCTTTGGTCGCCTCTGTGGAAAAATACACTGGGCTCTTCACTTTCTGTAAATGACAGTTGCAGCTTATTAAATACATAATGTGTTATTGCTTTGCAAAGTAAAACCGATTTCTGGTTCCCTGTTTATGTCTCTGTAATATGAAATCAGTTGTGAACCATTTGTTTTCGCCCGTGCAACATCGATCATACCCAGTACCTATAACAACCCTTTCACATCGGCAAGTATTCCCCCCCAGATTTGAATGAAAATTTAAAAATATAATTCGATTTGAGTCAATTTTCTTTACCCCTATTTCTGTATTTTCCATATTTTCTTCCTTTAAAATTTAGTTAATATTGGAAGATAGAGGTGTCATAACGATAACCGGGGACATATAATCGAAGCACGCAACAATTAAAAAAGATTAGCTTTGTATATTGACAAGCTGTTAAAAATAAACTATTACGAATCGAAATGAAATAAAATAGGGTTTAACCTCCTGCTTTCTGTCCCGACTGGGCCAACAAAGACGGGATTACCCAAACAGTGGCACTACGGGATACTCTCATTCGGAATTCCAACTGTCAAAGGTTCTTTTACGTGCATGCCGATGTATATACGGGACCTCTATGTTTTATACTATCCGAACGGCAATCACCTTTCCTTGTCTGGTCCTCCGTGTTGTACCATTGAAGCCACGTCGGCAAATCCTGAGGAACTTTCTCGGCCAACACCGGCGTCTTAGTCACTGAACCACCGCGGCTCCCCTATTACCATTCCCTGTGTTCATGTTAGGATTCTGAAGCAATATTTAAATTCATGTCCTTTATTCATTTACTAATTCTTTTTTTCATTTTCTAGGCAGAAAGCGATATAAAAGATAACTTCGATGAACTTGTCGAAAGTGTAATAAAAGAGGTCAACGCTGGTTTGAAAAAGGATGGATTCGATGATGATAGCGACAATGATAATAATAACAACCTACATAATAAGGACAGAGGCGATAATGATGATGATAACGACAGTGATGAACATGATGACAGTGATAACGAAGGTGATGGCGATGATAGTGATGGCAATGATAGTGACGACAGTAATGATGATGATGATGATGGTGACGACGATGACAGTGATGATGATGATGATGATGATGATGATAATGATGATGGTGATGATGATGACGACAGTGATAGTGACGACGATGATGACGATAGTTACGACAGTGATGGTGATGATGACAATGGTAGTGACGACGATGATGATGATGATGACGACGACAGTGATGGTGATGATGATGACAATGGTAGTGACGACGATGATGATGACGACAGTGATGGTGATGATGATGATAATGATAGTGACGACGATGATGATGACGATAGTTACGACAGTGATAGTGTTGATGATAATGATAGTGACGGCGACGACGACGACGACAGTGATAGTGTTGATGATAATGATAGTGACGGCGACGACGACGACGACAGTGATAATGACGACGACGACAATGATGGTGATAACGACGACGACGACAACGAAGACGATAACGACGACGATAATAATGATGATGATAATGACGACGACGATAATAATGATGATGATAATGACGACGACGACGACAATAATGATGATGATAATGACGACGACGACGATAATAATGATGATGATAAAGACGACGACGAAGATAATAATGATGATAATGACGACGACGACGATAATAATGATGATGATAATGACGACAACGATAATAATGATGATGATAATGACGACGACGATAATAATGATGATGATAATGACGACGACGATAATAATGATGATGATAATGACGACGACGACGATAATAATGATGATGATAATGACGACGATGATAATAATGATGATGATAATGACGACGACGATAATAATGATGATAATGACGACGACGATGATGATAATGACGATGATAATGACGACGACGATAATAATGATGATAATGACGACGACGATGATAATGACGACGACGACGACAACGACAATGATGATGATAATAATGACGACGTCGACAATGATACTAATGACGACGACGGCGACGACGATGATAATAATGGCGACGACAAGGATAATGATGATGATGATAACGACGACGACAACGAAGACGATAATGACAATGATGATAACGACGACGACGACAACGAAGACGATAAAGATGGTGATAATAATTCTGATGATAATAATGACGACGACGACGACAAAACAGACGATAATGACAATGATGATAATGAAGCCGACGATGACAATGACAATGATGATGGTAATGATGATGAGGATGATGATAGCGAAACGGACGATAATGACAAAACTGGTGATGACAATGATGGTAATGATGATGATAGCGACAACGGCGACGACGATGATAATGGCGAAACGAGTGATGACGGTGAAGAAAATGATGAAAATGGTGATCGTAGCGATGTTTATGAAAATGGGGATGATGGTGATGACGACGAGGCTAATGCTGATGCCGACAATAATGGCGGCGTTGACGATGGCAATGCTGGTGTGACCGATGGTAACGATGGTGATGACGACAGAAACAATAATGATAATGATGGCATTAGTGATGATGATGGTAGCGACGGCTCAGATGACGACGGTAATGGTGGTGGCAATGGTGATGATACTGTTAATGATGACGTCAATGACGGCAACGATGTTGATTTTGATGATGGTGATGGCAACGGTAATGACGGCAATGGTGATGATGGTAATGATAATGGTGATGACAACAGTAATGTTGCCAGTAAAGGCAATGGTGATGATGGTGGTAATGACAATGGTGATGATGGTGGTAATGACAATGGTGATGACGCAAATGATGACGACGGCGAGGGCACTGATGACACCAGTGATGATGGTCAAGGCAGTGATGATGATGATAATGGTGATGACAACGGTAATGACGGCGATGGGGATGATGATGGTTATGATAATGGTGATGACAACGGTAATGTTGCGGGTAGAGGTGGTGATGACAATGGTGATGATAGTGGTAATGACAATGGTGATGACACAAATGATGACGACGGTGATGCCACTGATGATGACACCGGTGATGACGATGGTGATCGGAATGATGACGGCGACAGAGATGGTAATGACGCTGGTGATGACAATAGTGATGGCGACGCCATTGATGGTGAGGACACAGAGAATAACAATGGAGATGGCAATGGTGATGATAATGGTGATGACATTGGTAATGTCAATAGCGATGACGACAATGGTAAACGCGGTGACAATGATAATGACGACCCTGTCCCTGCTGCTGATCCAAAAAGCAAAGATGTAATACAAGTCGGACAAACTGACCCAAGTGTTCCAGTCCCCGCTGTTGATTCAACAAACAACCATGTTCCTGGTAACCAAGTTCCCGCTGTTGATGCTGCCTCAGATGCTGATTCAGATAATACTGATGGTGAGACGGTTCCAAAGGATGCCAATCAGACGAATGGAGATGATACTTCAAATACGATCCCCACTCCTTAGGTATTTAACAGGTCATCTGATATATTTTGTTCAAACATACAAATTTGATTTTAATTTGTGTAATTCGTTTTTATTTAAGGAAAATTCGAGCTTGATTTTGTAAAATGATGTGACCTGCCTGTGCTTAAAATAGATTGAAAAACAATACAGCGAATATTATATATTTATAAATTAGTTTAATTATTTAACTTTTTTAATTGGCTTCCTTTTGCACTCGTGTTTTGTCTCATATTAGGACTTGTATTATATTTTAGTATGATTTATTCTAATGTAGAGTGAAATCCAAAGAAACTATATGCATATATGTTGATTGTCAGGGGCGCCCCAAATGAACGTTGATCTAACTGTCATCTTTCAAAGTCAACAAAATACAAAATAAATATTGCCAATATAGAACTTTTTACGAAACGAGTTCTTTCATTTTCATTAATAACAATTGAACAAAACAGAGAAAATGTGGATAGACAAGACTCGGCTACGATGCCACCAAGTTTGGAAATTTTATATTAGTATTTATATATTATTACTGATATATTTGTTAAATGAGACTGGTTATAAATTATGGAAAGTCTAATTCATATATATCTAAGTTATTAGAAAACCAACAAAGAACATAGGCTGAATCCTAGAAATTGGTGTTTAGTTCGAATTCACACATATTTTATTGGCAAAGAAGTAATCATCGTAATTTACTCAAGTTAATTAGTAACTGTTTTAACATTAAAATCTTTAGCCGACTTAAAAAGAGTTTTGTACAAACGGAGCCTATCTGTCCATTCCAGGTCTACCAAAGACATAAAAGTCAAATAATTGAATTATAAGAAGAGTAAAGAATTGTATACCATTTTTGATTACAAAACAAACAACGGTATTCGATGTACGGGCCTTGAGTTTCACTAGGGTTGGGGCAATTTGAGTCCATTTCACGACCACCAATTTTTCCTAGGCGAAATAGACTGGAAAAAACTTATTTGTGCAATTTTTTGGTTATAGCGGCCAAAAACGTGAGAAATGCATATTCTTCGACATGGCAATTTAGAATAATGGTAAATATAGCTAATAATATGTCAATTATATAATTTTTGGGGTCTCTGAATCGAAATATGCAAGATGGCGACCAACAATAATTTGTTGTCAATATGACAAGTTAGGATCACGGTGAACATGTCTAATAATATGTTAATTGGAAGGGTCGCTGAATCAAACTATCAGCCTAAAAATCAATTTCGAATATTATGGGTCGAGGAAATCCAACATATCCGCCGAAAACCCAAGATGGCGGCCCAAAATCCTGCAAAGACAATTTCTTTCCAGACGACGCGAATGTATAACTCGTGCTAACATCCACATTCCACATCTAACAAATGAGAAGATAAAGAACATATGATTATAGAAAATATCAAAACTAAACATTTGTCTCGTTATACAATAAAATATTTTTATAAATATAAAAGTATCAACGGGTTTCACAACAATTTTGGCAAAACAAAGTCATAAATATACATGCTATGTCGATAGTATTCGACCATGTCCGATCTCAAATGATATCCCACTGAATATGCCGAACAGATTTATTATGTAGTCTGCGCAGTCTAATGTTTATACGAAAATTATACAATAACCTGCAAGAGGGCACATATCATCACATAATAATGTTCACATAAATCTCATTCCTATTGCCATTCCTAGATTCCGTGATTTACCTTGAAGATCTGGATTTTGAATTTACCATTGTCTATTTTTTACTCAGCACTTTTGGCGGATATCCTGAGATAAAGCGCTTCGGAAGCATATGATTTCTGACAACAGTTGTTGCTGATTTAGTATTCTCAGAATGTTTACAGTGAAAGGTGATACAGGGCCAGTGTGGTTTCTATATATTTCCAAGAAGTGTAGTGTTTTGATAAGGTTTTTTTCTTTTCTTTTTGAGGTCTTCCTTTTGATTCTGTGAGAGGCGTTTCGCCGCTTGCCAGGACATTTTTATGTAACCGATATCCGAAATTGATTTTCAAGCATGCATTTCGATCCAGCGACCCCGAAAACCCTACATACGACATATTTTATTAAATTTAACGTGATTGTGATCATGTGATAAGCTTTATTTATAAAACAAATAAATGAGAAGGAATATGTTTGCAGTATAAACTATGCCCCCCCCCCCCGACTCTCCCTAATACACACAACATGCATACATTCGTCACACTCATCACAACACACCCATTCCACATCTTTATCAGAATCACTCAAGTCAGTGGTGGTACCACTGATCTGCACATCTTAAACACGCCATCATCGAGCACTCTACTCTCATCGACATATGTCGCATTGCCAATGTCATTCTTACTCAAAATCCTGGTCAATGTCACAAAACAAGATCTTAGGCCCGCTTTCCATGCACGAGTTTCCGCCAGTGAAAAAGTCGGTATAATGTAATGGGTCCGTTTCCATGTAAGCAACTTTTTGGCATGAGATGTGTACACATTCGGCAAACCTCGTCTGTATGACGGCAAGTGATATGTAACTACACCTATACAAATGTGATGCGTATGGTGGCTGATAGTGGCCATATTAAATCTCGCCTTTTCACAACGCGACAACACGACATCACGGCAGTATTGACGCAATCACACGACACTTTACTCTGTCGTAACATCGTGTTATTTTTGTCGTAACATTGAGATGTCGACTTGTCGGCTAAGTCTCTTTCTACAAGTCACAAAAATACAGCTGTACTCATTACATCATATAAGAAGCAGATTAGAAATGAAATGAAATGAAATGGGGTTTAACGTCCTGTTCTGCTCCTAAACTGGGCTAATGAAGAGGGGCATACGCCATACAGTGTGCTATGAGGGAAATTTTGCCCGGGCAGCGGCACTATCGCCTACTCTTATATCGAATTCCAACTGCCAGGGGATCTTTTACGTACATTCCAATGTATACACGGGACCTCGGTTTTTCGTGTCATCCGAAGGACTAGACAGCTGTCCTTGTCAGGCTCTCCATCCTGCATCACTGACAAGGGGGAACCACGCCGGAAAATCTGGATGAACTTTCTCGGCCAATGCATATTTTATTGGCAAAGAAGTAATCATCGTAATTTACTCAAGTTAATTAGTAACTGTTTTAACATTAAAATCTTTAGCCGACTTAAAAAGAGTTTTGTACAAACGGAGCCTATCTGTCCATTCCAGGTCTACCAAAGACATAAAATTCAAATAATTGAATTATAAGAAGAGTAAAGAACGCTTGCGTAAGAATACATGAATTGTCCTGCACATAATCATTTTTACAGAAAGCTTGTTTGACAGTCAAATAATCGCTAATTCCAGATCACCACCACCGATTATTTAACCAACCAACGAAAGCCCCACCTAGGCCGCGTTGTGAGCAACATATGTCTATTGTATACCTACACTCACTTGGGTTTCGGTTTATCGTAACTTCCGAACAACTACGCTCACTTTCCATAATAACCCTACAGTCGTTATCCTGACAAGTGCGGAGAGCGATGTGCATGCTCCAATTCACACTTGACAGCCCATATCATTAAACACTCTTGAGATAGAAGAGTTTGTTTCATTTTTAAAAATGGCGAATCACAGAAAAAAAAACCACGTTATTGTCTTAAAATGTTGAACGCCTTCGAAGGAGAAATTCAGCGAACATTATGCACAGTTATAAAAAAGTATTGTTCTCTCTTATGAACTAACTACTATACTATGGTTATTCAAAACTTACCTACGTGTTTGAAATCAGCTTTGGTTAAGCTTTGACATCGGAAATATCAAAATGGGAACTATAATTATATCATTTCGTACAAAGGGGTGACAACATATCGTGTTTATCGAAAGGGTTTGTGCCCCTTTACGACAAGTAACGTTTTGTATACCATTTTTGATTACAAAACAAACAACGGTATTCGATGTACGGGCCTTGAGTTTCACTAGGGTTGGGGCAATTTGAGTCCATTTCACGACCACCAATTTTTCCTAGGCGAAATAGACTGGAAAAAACTTATTTGTGCAATTTTTTGGTTATAGCGGCCAAAAACGTGAGAAATGCATATTCTTCGACATGGCAATTTAGAATAATGGTAAATATAGCTAATAATATGTCAATTATATAATTTTTGGGGTCTCTGAATCGAAATATGCAAGATGGCGACCAACAATAATTTGTTGTCAATATGACAAGTTAGGATCACGGTGAACATGTCTAATAATATGTTAATTGGAAGGGTCGCTGAATCAAACTATCAGCCTAAAAATCAATTTCGAATATTATGGGTCGAGGAAATCCAACATATCCGCCGAAAACCCAAGATGGCGGCCCAAAATCCTGCAAAGACAATTTCTTTCCAGACGACGCGAATGTATAACTCGTGCTAACATCCACATTCCACATCTAACAAATGAGAAGATAAAGAACATATGATTATAGAAAATATCAAAACTAAACATTTGTCTCGTTATACAATAAAATATTTTTATAAATATAAAAGTATCAACGGGTTTCACAACAATTTTGGCAAAACAAAGTCATAAATATACATGCTATGTCGATAGTATTCGACCATGTCCGATCTCAAATGATATCCCACTGAATATGCCGAACAGATTTATTATGTAGTCTGCGCAGTCTAATGTTTATACGGAAATTATACAATAACCTGCAAGAGGGCACATATCATCACATAATAATGTTCACATAAATCTCATTCCTATTGCCATTCCTAGATTCCGTGATTTACCTTGAAGATCTGGATTTTGAATTTACCATTGTCTATTTTTTACTCAGCACTTTTGGCGGATATCCTGAGATAAAGCGCTTCGGAAGCATATGATTTCTGACAACAGTTGTTGCTGATTTAGTATTCTCAGAATGTTTACAGTGAAAGGTGATACAGAGCCAGTGTGGTTTCTATATATTTCCAAGAAGTGTAGTGTTTTGATAAGGTTTTTTTCTTTTCTTTTTGAGGTCTTCCTTTCGATTCTGTGAGAGGCGTTTCGCCGCTTGCCAGGACATTTTTATGTAACCGATATCCGAAATTGATTTTCAAGCATGCATTTCGATCCAGCGACCCCGAAAACCCTACATACGACATATTTTATTAAATTTAACGTGATTGTGATCATGTGATAAGCTTTATTTATAAAACAAATAAATGAGAAGGAATATGTTTGCAGTATAAACTATGCCCGCCCCCCCCCCCCGACTCTCCCTAATACACACAACATGCATACATTCGTCACACTCATCACAACACACCCATTCCACATCTTTATCAGAATCACTCAAGTCAGTGGTGGTACCACTGATCTGCACATCTTAAACACGCCATCATCGAGCACTCTACTCTCATCGACATATGTCGCATTGCCAATGTCATTCTTACTCAAAATCCTGGTCAATGTCACAAAACAAGATCTTAGGCCCGCTTTCCATGCACGAGTTTCCGCCAGTGAAAAAGTCGGTATAATGTAATGGGTCCGTTTCCATGTAAGCAACTTTTTGGCATGAGATGTGTACACATTCGGCAAACCTCGTCTGTATGACGGCAAGTGATATGTAACTACACCTATACAAATGTGATGCGTATGGTGGCTGATAGTGGCCATATTAAATCTCGCCCTTTTCACAACGCGACAACACGACATCACGGCAGTATTGACGCAATCACACGACACTTTACTCTGTCGTAACATCGTGTTATTTTTGTCGTAACATTGAGATGTCGACTTGTCGGCTAAGTCTCTTTCTACAAGTCACAAAAATACAGCTGTACTCATTACATCATATAAGAAGCAGATTAGAAATGAAATGAAATGAAATGGGGTTTAACGTCCTGTTCTGCTCCTAAACTGGGCTAATGAAGAGGGGCATACGCCATACAGTGTGCTATGAGGGAAATTTTGCCCGGGCAGCGGCACTATCGCCTACTCTTATATCGAATTCCAACTGCCAGGGGATCTTTTACGTGCATTCCAATGTATACACGGGACCTCGGTTTTTCGTGTCATCCGAAGGACTAGACAGCTGTCCTTGTCAGACTCTCCATCCTGCATCACTGACAAGGGGGAACCACGCCGGAAAATCTGGATGAACTTTCTCGGCCAATGCAGGGATCGAAAACCCGACCTCCAGGCTAGCGAGCCAGCGTCTTACCCACTTAAGAGCAGAACAGGACGTTAAACCCCATTTCATTTCATTTCATTTCTAATCTGCTTCTTATATGATGTAATGAGTACAGCTGTATTTTTGTGACTTGTAGAAAGAGACTTAGCCGACAAGTCGACATCTCAATGTTACGACAAAAATAACACGATGTTACGACAGAGTCAAGTGTCGTGTGATTGCGTCAATACTGCCGTGATGTCGTGTTGTCGCGTTGTGAAAAGGGCGAGATTTAATATGGCCACTATCAGCCACCATACGCATCACATTTGTATAGGTGTAGCTACATATCACTTGCCGTCATACAGACGAGGTTTGCCGAATGTGTACACATCTCATGCCAAAAAGTTGCTTACATGGAAACGGACCCATTACATTATACCGTCTTCATTAGCCCAGGTTAGGAGCAGAACAGTAGGACGTTAAACTCCATTTCATTTCATTTTTTTCTATTATTTTTGGTGCATGCCCGACCCCCTGGGACAGAGCCACGCCCAAAATTTGTGTGCCTTTTGTGTCGCCTACAGGCCGCCCAATTTTTATGTTTATCGTTTACTTGGCAGATGTATTCCTTATAGCCTAAGGGCATCAACTATTGATTTTGGGGAATGCCCCGACCCCCAGGGACAGAGCCACGCCCAATTTTTGCCTTTAACGCCCAAAGGCCACAATTTTGAATGGATTATCTTGGAACTTGGTATACTTATTCCTTATACCCTAAGGACGGCAACTATTGATGTTGTCATTTCAATAACAAGATATGGTCCCTATTTATATTGTTTCCATATCCAACCCCCACGGGCAGAGCCACGCCCAGTTTTTGTATTTATCGTCTACAGGCTGCAATTCTGAATGGATCATCTTGGAACTTTGCATATTTATTCCTTATACCATAAAGACAGCAACTATTTATTTTGATGCTTGCCCCGACCTACTGGGGCAGTCTCACACCCACTTTGTTAGTATTTTGTCTGTAAATTTGGCAAAACAAACCCGACGCCTAGCCTTCTTTGCCTCTGATCATATTACAGGCATTTCATATTTCATTCTCTTCATTTTAAAAAGTACCATATCAATCAAAGCTGGAATGTGGACGTATATTGCAGCGTTAGCGATGCTCTTGTTGCATTAGAGTTTAACGTTCGCTGCCACCGATGGTTTATTATGCTTAGCGCACTTCAAGGGGTTTTCCTGTGGGGGAAAACCTGAGTGCCGAAAGAAACCCACGAGGTTGAGAAGACGCCCCTGTCTCAAAGCCACATACGCTTACACCAGGGATCGAAATCACGAACGCATGCCAATATGGCGGTATTATATATTAGATTCAAAATTCTAGATTTGTTAATGTCGTGCTATCGTCTAATTTCTAACTTCTATTCATATGTAATATCCCGTATCGCTTAATGCAGCTTAAATAATATATGGTAGGTATAATGGAGGCGTCAGAAATAGAAACTTCATCGCGATCCTTTAAAGGCAGTTTCATCCCCACAAAATGGGGTTTCTAAATATATATCTTTTAACCTTTTCAAGAAAATGTTTACCATGAAAATTAGTACACTTGTGCTAAGGGGACTATCCTCATTAAATAAAGTTATTATTATAAAGTGTCCATTCTTGTTAGAGCAGAAGTAGAATACAAATCCACAGTATATAAATATAAATTGATATATTGGCTCAACTGTATACAAAAATAAAATAAAATTCTCCAAATCCCGCACTTGTCTTCAAATAAATCAACAAATGTTGTAAAGCCTATTTGCTGAGTATATCACGTTCGATGTTGTTTTTAGTTTTAGCACTCCGTCCAACCATTCAACCTGACGAAGAATGAGTCGTTTATATCAACAAAATGCTTCAGACCAGGTGCTCAATCAGCAAATTGAGCACGCAGTGGAGACACCAAACGATTTCATAATGATGGTTGCTAGGTAGACCTGTAAAATTCTAAATTTGTTCGATGTTCATGCTTAACCTATAAAATGTCAATGAAAAAAGCATTTTTCGTCTTAATGATAAAAATAAGATGAAATAGAACTAGATCTGCTAAGCAGATATTAAAGCTTTTATATTCACAATCACTTCCTGTCACATGTCATGGGTCATATAAAGAATCTGAACAAGATAAAAAAAATCATTAAAATCGGCCAAAAACTCGCGAAGTTAATGCGATTTTTCACTCGTAAACAACTTTGTCGGCACGAAAAACGTCAAAGGCAATTGTGACATTTTCAAATAGCATAAATTCGACCCTGATCCCGGCTATCCAGAAATGTATTCATTTTGTAAATAGGAGACGTATTCCCCAAACTACGGCCTATTGTTTTCATTTTCATGTCCGTTATCGTCGATTTTTCACTTTTTATCATATTCAGTTCAAAATGGTGACCATCAGTTGACCGATATCAAAATTCTGATCCGATAGATTTTTAGGCATTCCTTCAAGGATTCAGAAAATGTAAATCCCATGCTGCATAAGCCTTATGGGTTTTCACGTTTCAAGGTGTTGGCACTTACGGTTCAATCGGCAGACTGCATATTTTGTGTACACATCAGTAATTTCTTAGCTAGTGTAGAAAAGAAATTTCAAGGCACTCTGACCTTTATTTCGGCGATTTTTTGTGAAAACTTTTATCCTTAATTTCATCAAGGGGAGACAAGTTAGAAAATTTCTAATGACAACTTTCAAGTCGCATCGATAAGATCGACTTACATATTAAATTTCATGAAAATCGTGCAACTATTAAAGAAGTTGTCAAGTTGGTCTCAACTTCCGATTCGAAATCACAGCGACGAATTTTCGAAATTCGAAAATCCGAAATTGCAGATTTGATGTAAATGTTTCAAGGTACTCAAAGAAGAAAAGAATTAGTAAATAGGTCAAATAGTCACAAAGTTACAGCAATGTAGGTCAAATACATTCGTTCGTAAAATTCGGTGATTTCGGATGAGTAAAACGTTTTGAAAATATATTCATTCCAAAGCCACCACCCATTCTTGGGGGGGGGGGGGTAAAGGTTTCAGAAAGATCCTTTGGTTAGATTCTGAGATATAAGATTTGCAGGAAACACAGACACAAAAAAAGATAATATCTATCTGCATAGCAGATATCAAAGCTTTCATATTAACTGCATAAGGGATATAGAGTCATTTGAAACAATAAGTAGAAATGTCATCAGGTATTTGAAAAGTTACATTTACCTTATGAACAAGATGGGACAAATACAAAAAAACAACATTGTATGTTGTGGCTACCCTGAAGGCATATTTAGAAAACAGTATATTATATACAGAGTATGTTAACTCTTGAATAGACCTTTTAGTAGTTTTGCGTACGCAGGACAGGAAGTAGATGTGCTTCAATGTAAACAGATCCGTTCCTTGCATTTAGTTTTAGAGTTAGGTGTGATTTTTAAAGGAATCAATCGGAAATTGCTGAAAATCAAAAAGCATCTTCGTCTCATGACCTTAAACACTGTATATAAATCGAAAGTCAATCAAACATTAACTTTAGCCTGTAGAACATCCACAAGAATTTGCAAAGTGGTTAAGGGTTATAACTGACAGTAATTATCGAAAATTATTGAAAATAACTAGGCTTCTTCCTCTTGTGACCTTAAACACTATGTATCAATTTAAAGTCAATCGGTTATTAACTTAGCCTCCAGAGTGCCCAAAAGATATTTCAAAGAGATCAAGGGCCATAACTCTGGCACTCCCAGTGTTGGCAGAGAAAGTTCATCCGTATCTTCCGGTGTGGTTTCTCCTTGTCTTTAAGGCAGAAAGGAGGGTCTGACAAGGACAGCTGTCTAGTTGTCTAAATGACACATAAAAGATCCATTGGCAGTTGGAATTCGATAGTAGTGTAGGTTGTAGCGCCGCTGTACGAGCAAAATCTCCCTCATAGCAGAGCAGAACAGTAGGACGTTAAACCCCATTTCAGTTCATTTCGACAGGACTAAAAATATCAATTATTCATTTATCCAGTTGCTATATCCAGCACTATAATACACAGTCGTCATTTCACAAAATTAGACAAGTCGACAAGAAACTAACCACATTCCTCAGGACCTGGTGCAGAAAAGTATTGTCTCAAGCTCCTTTTATAAATGGCTGACGGACAGTTTTCTCGTATGATGCAGAGTATCTCTACAGAACAACAATGAACGACAGTGTTACCAGTACCTGTGATGTGTCAAATTGTCAATCCTAAGTGTTTCGGCATGTTTTCTTCCATGTGACGACATCCTGAGTGAGGAAAAGTACTTTCTTTTTGTTTTCAAGTGTCGGTAGATTCAATTTTTTTTTGTTGAAAATAAATCAGACATACTGCTGGACCATATTATAAAATTTAAAAGTGGTGGCCATGTTTCAACTCCTCTGACTGATGAAATAGCACCCTGAATTATGATAGCTGACTTGTATAGCTGTGCAAAGGTGCCCAGTTTAGAAGTGCCAGGAATTGGACACGTCAATTTATATTCCGTCGCAATATCGAGAACCCGATATGCCGTCATTTTCAAGTTCATTGCTGGGAATACTTAAGATAGATGTATTCATGCCATTACTATTATAGAAACAAACGCGCAACTGTTGGATTTTGTATGGACAATTTCAAGTTGTGGATATTTAGTCGAAAGCCTAAACTTCAGTTGACAATTTCGATAACCAGTGACTTTTAGAAACAATTTGAACAGACTTAGACAGCTGTACATGTTTATCTATAATTGCAGTGCAAAATAGAGAAAAACGATTCTATGAGAGGATGTCGTTGGTTGTACTCTCAGCTAGTGATTATTAGAACTAGATATTTTTTAAATATTTAGTGTGATTTCTTGGTGTCAGTGGAGGGTGGGCCTGGCAGTTAGGAACAGTGTCTAGTCGATCAGAACGGAAATAAGAGTAGGTCGTAGCGCCGTTGTCCGTGCAAAATTTCCCTCATAGAACAATTCATTCCGGTAAGTGCAGAATTTTATTCATTCATTCTTGAAATCTTCAAAAACCCAAAGTCAACAGTAAGTGAATGAAAACATTGACCTCTAGGTAGATCTATGGACTGGTTGTAGCTTCAAATGCAAACAAGCGATTGTCATGCAAAATACGCCCACATCTTGCAAAAGATGGTCAGAGAACAAGCTAAAGGAGCGATTTTTCGTACAAATTCAAAACTCAACGTTCATTACAATGTACCGATGATTAAAGGACAATATTGGTGTCAGTCATTATAAAATATGTGATAGAGCTCGTTAGATACATCCCAAATATAATTTTAACACAGATCATTGCTACGATAGATGGGTAACAAGCCAATTCTTTTTTTGAATTGTCAGATATCCTCTCATATAACAGCTTTTCGTCTTCAACTGAATTATCAGTGAAATGAAATTCGATCGTTTGTCTGTTACCGCTCGTTACTGCAGTCTGTTATATAGAAGGACAACTCATGTTTGTCATGTTTGACGTCACTTCCCGTTTCTTCACGTGCTTGTTACTCAGCTATAGTAGCAATGATCTGTGTTAAAATTATATTTGGGGTGTATTTAACGAGCTCCAAAACATATTTTATAATGACTGACACCAATATTGTCCTCTAAAACGGTTTTTAAAATTTGATAAAAATTGTGACCTCTATAGGGTCCACAAGCTAAAAATACGATTTTCGTAAAATCAGGGGCCATATATTTCAGGAAGTTACGATCCGATATGTATGAATATCGAAAGGAACCAAGATCTTTGGATTATAAATTATAAACATGAGCCCACAACCTTGATATACCATATTGTTACACTATTTGCGTACGAGGGGGCAACCATTTTGTTCGTCACTTTCGGTCCGATTTTTACGAAATTCGAACCCAGCCATCTTTAGGGTGTAACGGCTCTCATATTCGAACGGATAAAAATTGTGACCTCTATAGGGTCCACGAGCTAAAAACGCGATTTTTCTTACAATCAGCGGCCATAATTCAGAAAGTTATGGTCCGATATTCGCGAATATCTACAGTAACTGAGATCTGTGGGTTATAAACTTCGATTTCAAGTTTCAACAAAATCGGATAAAAATTGTGACCTCTACGGTGTCCACAAGCTAAAAACATGATTTTTTGTACAACCAGGGGTCATAATCCATGAAGTTAAGGTCAGATAATGCTAATATCGAAAGGAACCAAGATCTTAGGGAGAGAAACCTATATTTCAAGTTTCGTTGAAATTGGATTAAATTGTGACCATATTACAGTGGACTGTCACATCCGATGTCTGATCACTCCGGATTGCAGTGACATCCGACATGTTTTTCATGTCCCAATTTATTTCCTTATTACTTCAGCCAAAAAATCCCTGGTAAATCCGGATTCTGTATGTTGCGGTTTCCTACATCAATCAGCCGTCCCGTCACATAATTTCCATTGAATCGACACCGTATAATCCGTACTTCAAACGGTGGGTGTGAAGCATCCAATTATCGGCGAGATTAAAACTCAATGGGTGTGAAGCCAGAAAAGATTAACAAGCAATCACCAATCAATTATCGGTGAGATTAAAACTCGCAAGCGCCGGTCTGTGTTGATTACTTTGGTAATGTTATAAATTCTTTGTTGATTATTTTACAATGTATAATCCTTTGTAAGAGTGCGCTTGGTATTTGATTTTAGTTACTCATGTCAAATACCGCGACATTATATAAAAATTGCCGCGATTGAAGAATCATTATACACTATTGTATTCAAAATGTCTGAACGTCCTGCAAAGCATGCCCGAACAGATTTGACATTAGATGTAAAGCGGCAACTTATAGCAGATTTCGAGAAAGTTCCACGACCTGCGCAGAAGGAATTAGCCGTTAAGTATTCAATTGGCCAGGACTCCGCCTTACGATATGCTTCCGGTAATCTTAAGCAAACTAATTTAAACGATTACATGCATTGATATTTATAAATATATTGTACGCATGCATTGGTATTACATGTAAATGATTTTATGAATATATTGTACGCATGCATTGTTATTGTTAATTATTTAATGTAATAAAATTTTGAAAGTACAGAAAGGGAATAGCATTCTGGTGATTCGAAGCTACAATATAAAGATACTTCCGGTTTTCGAAGTTACAGTATTTCCGGTTTTGGAGAAAGCTCGGTATTCCGACACGCTGTGTGATCCGAAATATTGTAACGATCCCGTACGATGTCGGATGTGACAGAGTCCACTGTACTACCAAATTCAATTGCAACATTACATAATATGTAATGTTGATATTGGTGACTTATATTTACCCTCCTCTGACCCTTCTTCCAGCATAACTCAAGTGGGTTCTAATCATTCCTTTTTGGAAAATCTACTGAAAGATCTGAGAATCAAATTGATGAGTATCTTGCTACCCGAGATTGTCTTTAGAGCCGGTGATGACACTGAAAATGCACGTAAAGTATATTGCTCTTGTCAAAGACCTAGTTTTGGACAAATGATAGCATGTGATTCCATCAGTTGCAAGACTGAGTGGTATCACTATGCATGTGTAATTACAACGCGTGCACCGAAACATTCATGGTTTTGTTCAGACTGCAAATCTGAGACAAATTATTATATTTATACATGTGCTTCAATGTAAACAGGCCCGTTCCTTGCTGGACGGGCGAATCGATGCTGAAATTGAAAACATCGGGTGTGATACGGTTGGCAAGTTCTATTGCAAATATAAGCTAAACAACCATTTTTCATTATTTATGATTCCTTCATTTACCGACCTGACTAACTTTATGGTAGTGTTTTTCCAACAATATTTATTCCAAGTTGCATAAAGCGATACAGAATTTCATAGATAGCGGTGTTCTTGACGAAATCAAACCAAACTGTAATGGGGTTTATCGTCCTACTTTTCTACACCAACTGGGCTAATGAAGACGGACTTATGCCATACAGTGTGCCATCTGAAATTTAGCCCGGATAGCGGCGCCATGACGGTCTACTTTTATTACGAATTAAATCTGCCAGGGGTATTCGTACGATCCGAACGACTAAACACTGTCCCTGGGAACTAATAATGTCAGAAATATACTTTTATTACGAATTACAGCAGCCAAGGGTTTTTGTCCGATCCAAAAGACTAGACACTGCCCCTGTCTACAATAACGACAGCCTCTGCAAATCACAGGGACGGAAATTATAATGTCAGAAATATTATAAAGCTTAGTTTTGCCAGTGTGTATACTAGCTGACGATGTTATAAAACCCATAGATATATTTCTATACACATAACCGATATCTTCCGGCGTGGTTCTCCCTCCCTTGTTATTGATGCAGGAACGGGGTCTGGCACGGACAGAGGCTAGTTTTTTGGATGGTATAGAGAGATATTTTTAGAGCAGTAAAAGATTATAGACCAACAGTATATAAATATTAATTGGCTTAACTGTAAATAAAAATCAAATAAAATTCTCCATATCCTGCACTTGTCTTCAACAAAAAATGAACAAATGCTGTTTAGCTTATATTTGAAATAGTATTTGCAAACCATCACGTTCGATGTTTTCAATTTTCACCTTTCAACCTGACGAAAAGCGAGTCGTCTGTATCAACATAGTCCCAATCAGGTGCTCAATCGCCAAATTGAACACACGGTGGCGACGCCAAACGCAACATAATGATGATTGCTAAGTAGAAGTATCAAAATTCTAAATTAGTTCGACGCCCATGATTAACACGTAAAGCGACAATGAAGTAGACATTCTTCGTCTTAATAGAAATGCGATGAAACAGAATTAAAGTAAATTTACACTAAATAATGAAGTTGGATTATACATTGTCTAAATTTAGAAATTACATGAACAGAAGTTAGAAATTAGTTTAGTTTAAACAATATTTTATTCAATAAACTAAAATGGATTGAACAACAGGAAAAGGCCTATATAAGTTCTCTCCAAAAATAAAATAGTTTAATCTTATGTTTACAGTAAACAATGGTGGACATATGTATGGGTAGTGAGTTACAAACATATATACATTTCTTGGAGTGTAATGTTTAGATATATTATTACATTTAAGGTTATGAAAATAGAAAAATATTACATAATGTAGACATAGTTTTAGTTTTAATAATTAAGGCTTCAAAATCGCTTGCTATCTTTTATAAATTTATGCACTATTACAAATATGTTAGAATTGGTATCATTTTAATACTTAAGGCTTCAAAATCGCTTGCTATCTTTTATAAATTTATGCACTATTACAAATATGTTAGAATTGGTCATCTGAAAGATCGGTGTTGCCATATAAAATTAGATCCATTGTAACATCTTATGTAAGCTAGTGTATATTATTTTGGAGAAATGTTCTAGTGTCAGAGTAGGCTGGACATATGAAAAAGTAATGGTAATTATCTTGTCTGTAGATAATTTCTTAATTGACAATGAATAATATTCTCTTTTCTATTTCCAGTATTATAACATAAGGGTGGTCTAATTAAAGGATATACACGTGAAAGGCCCGATTTAAATGTACTTAACGTTTGTGAGTTTTTAATAAGTTCTGGTAGATTGTTCCAAAGTTTAATTGTACAGGGAAAGAAGCTATTAGAATACGAATTGGTTTTACAAAATGGTGGATTGAGGTTCTGATTTTCATTACGAAGGTTATAATTGGATACTAATGGTTTAAATTTGTTAAAGACTTCAGACAGATAGCTGGGGCATAGGTTATTTTTTTATATCTTATATAGATATATTAATTTGTGTTTTATTCTGCGATTGGACAGTGATTCCTATCCCAGTTCTTTGTACAAATTGTTTTTAGATGAATTTCTTCTAAGGCCAGTTATTATTCTACCCGCTTCAGTTTGAACACTTTCTAGTAGGTCAGAATCTTTCATTGAGCAGTTATCCCATACAATATCAGCATATTCTAGGGCGAATAAAAGCAAGATATATTTTATCGAGTGAAATTCTATTAATTTTATATTTCAGTATACGCAAAATATTTGACGACCGCAAGCTTTCTGGTATATATTTGAAATATGATTTGACCATAATGCATTAGACTGAAATGTTAATCCCAAATGACAATGAGTATTTACGTTTTCAACTTTTGTATTTTCGAAGATAACATCTGGATGAATTGAATTTTTCCTAGTAAAAATAATATTTTTGGTTTTATTGGGGTTAAAAGTTACACCACTGTTTAGCCCACGATGGGATAATATTAATAACTTTATTTATAGTGTTCGCGCTACTTATAGGCTGTGATTTAGCCCCGAAAATCGTTTCATCTCGTCCCAGCAAATTCCGGGTGAAAATCTGACTCTTTGTTACATAATTTAACCAATAGGCCGTCACTGTCGCATACATTTCTGTTCCGATGGATTGCACAATACGTCTTGCACTCGAATTACGTCTCGAACTATATTTGTCAAGTGTAGCCATAATCGGGTGAAAAAATCAAATTCTAAGCCAATCAGAAACCATAAAAGCATAGATCGTCATTAGGTCAAAGGTCAATAGCCATAAATAGACCAGGGAATACATTTTATGAGACGGAACACGTTGGATTGTTTACATTTGTCAGTGAGAATTCCTCTGCAAATATGCCGGGATTACGTATAGGATATTAACCTACCCGAGATTGATATGGTAGAGGATATTAACCTACCCGAGATTGATATGGTAGAGAACGCGCGGGCGAAGCCCAAGCGTTCTCTACCATATCAATCCGAGGGAGAGTAGGTTTATATCCGACATATACAACGCCATTTCACCCTTAAATTTAATAGGCTCTTCCATTAAAAGGCAACAACGATTGGATAATTGCTCGATAGTTTCCGCCAAACAGCGAAAATTACCGAAGTAATCACGTGCAATTACGTGCATGTTTTTGTTTATACGTCGCCATTTTGTACTATTGACTTGAAAGCAAAAACAAAATGGATAGTAATACGAAGTCAGACGAATAATCAATCCTTTTTAGCCAACATTTTGACGATGGAATAGATGTGAATGCAAATATCGACGAGGATCTATCCAAAGCCTGCAGAAAATTTGGACCAAAAGGCATTCTTTTCCAAGAATTCTGACAGTGAACCCAAATTGGAGGTTTTCGGTATGTTCAGAGAAGGATTTGACCGACTGTTTTAAAATACTATATAAAGGAACTCTTGAGCGATAAATATTTTTCAAGTCTAGGAGTGTGTGGACGGAAAGAAAATTCTGAAAGATATCTTAGACATGGAGTATGGGTAATCGATTTAAATATGCCGTCTATTTCGGCCCGGAATGTTACAAACTGTACCATAACAATTTTAATTGTCAAAAGAATAAAAATTTATTCCTGTGTTTTTTGTTTTATTTCGATCATCTATGTCATCAGCGGTTGATATGAGTTGAATATATCGACCTGAGATGACGTAATATCAACCTGTCATGACGTCATCAGCGGTTGATATGAACGAATAAATCAACATATGATGACGTCATGACAGGTTGTTATGAGATATAACTGCTATGGACAAAGAAAAAACTACCGCCAGTTGTATATTGGATAATACCACCTGCTAAATGTTGCATTGACACGGTAAAGACGACTTACCCCTGATCTGTGGCATAAATATGGCCAATAATTGGGAAATAGCACCAATGATTGAATGAATCTTTTATTTTCTGGAAACAAGTATTTCTTCAAAACTATTTCAGTGAAACAATATCCAAGAGAAATATATACTTAATACAGATGAAAACGATTTTGGCATGCTTGAAATACTGGTTTGGTCTATTAATTATATATAATGTTAAGAAAAAACAAAAATAATAATACCATGTGATCTGATCGATACAATTAATAATAATTCACCTTCATCAATTTTACTATTTTTTTTAAAAAAGAAAACAATAGACTTATTATAAGAGTATATATAGAGAGAAATGGGGTTTAACTTCCACTCAACACAAACTAGGTAATTTTGGTTCAATTTCATTCCAATAATTCGCTTGCGTGTAGTGGTCTTTAGCAGTGGAAGGAAACTGGAGGACCCGGAGAAAACCCATGAGGTTGGACAGACGACCCTTCTCCTTGCCAAGTACAACCGTGGAATCTAAACCACGCCAGTGGACTCAATAACAGACCTTTTGATACAGCGCGCATATGCTACCCATTCGGCTACTCAACATTTATTTAAAGAAAGAAATTAAAAAAAAATAATAAACAAATGCAATTGTATAAATTTCCTCGTACACAACAATACCATACACCACTAGTATTAATGAAAAATGTATATAATAATAATAATATCATTTATAAAGTGTATTAATACTGGAGAACGGTTTCTAATGTGCTGTTCAGGTTCTTATATTCACAGAATACATGTATTTACACAGAGATCAGCTCTTGTGCCCATATACACTGTACAAAATTGAAAGATATATACCAACCAGTAAATAAAAGTACATACCGGTATAAGAGAAAAACAAACAGTTACCTAAGTAAAATGGTTCTAGTAAAATGAATTAGAAATGAAATGGTCTAATGAAGATGGGCATATCCGCCATACAGTGTGCTATAAGGCAAATTTTGCCTGGGCACAGCACTATATGGCCTACGTTTATATCGAATTACAACTGCCAAGGGATCTTTTTACGTGCACACCAATGTATACACGCGACCTCGACTAGACTGCTGTCCTTGTGCCTTGTCAGCCCCTCCGCCTGCACCACTGACAAGGAGAAACCGTCGGAAATGAATTAGAATAAAAAAGTAAAATAAAAAAAAAAAAGTAAGCATAAAGTGACAAAATATAGTATGAAAATTTATTGACATGTACAGTACATTTAAGTAAAACATATTTAAAATATGTAATATTTAAAAACCGCATACAAAAATACATGTATACAGGTGTAGGCCTACTCACATAATTTCAACAATATCATCATCACTATTAAAATCAATGTCACTGTCAGCATATGTTTGGCTGTCACTTTTATATTCGAACAATATACACAAATCCATACAAGAAAGTTTTCACTTGTAACAAGTACATCTATTACTGATCTATCTGTAAAAGTGTAATGCAGCTTGATTTACATTCACATTGAAAATTTTGTTTGGTGCTTGATCTCTAGTCACCCTAACCCTGTCATTTGTTCAATAGAGTTTAACAAGTATGTGTATAGTTTAGAGTTTAACAAGAGGGGTTTAAATTTCCACAGCTACAGTCAGGCAACAAGGGAGGAATGCGCTAGAATATGCCCCCTTTTTGACTGGTGATGCAAGGGCAGAAATAATTCTTCATACATATTTTTTTCAAAAAAAGTAAGTGCATTTGTACCAACTCATCTATTTCGGTTCCAATTTTCCCCATAACATGGGGGTTGGATGGCCGAATTGTTAGCATGTGCGCACTGTATCATAAACCCTGTCATTGAGTCAACAGGTGTGGTTTCGAATCCCCGGTTGTATGTGACAAGGAGTAGGGTCGCCTGTCCAACCTCGTGGGTTTTCTCGGGTCCTCCCGTTTCCTCCCACTGCTAAAGACCCCTACGCGGAAGCGAATTATTGAAATAAAAAAATTAAACCATATGTTAGTCCCGAAACGACATAGTTTGTGTCGAGTGGACGTTAAACCCCATTTCTCTCTCTCTCCTTATAAACCTATAACGGTAAATCTCTTTGATCTTTGGGGTGAATTCTATGCCCGGAATAACTTGCGATCTTAAAGTCGGGGGCGGCTTTGAATATATATAGGGGAATTCGGGGTTATTCTTCTGAAAGTTTTTCTTTAAACCTGTACCGGGTTATTCTTCCACTGTAGGTTTTTAGTTCCCATAAGAAAACATGAAATAGGGTTTTTCTTACGGGAATTCTGGGATATACTCATGATAGCAGGTAAAATTTGAGTTTTAACAATCTGTTGACTTTATGTGATCGCCAAAAAGCACTATCGTGTATGACATTGAAGATAACCAACTTTCAATAAGAAATGATACTGGGTTTAACGTCCTACTGTTCTGTCCCGACTAGGCTAATGAACACGGACTTGCGATGAGAAGAATTTCAAGAAATTAGTAATTAATCAACTCGTGTGTGCGGGGGGGGGGGGGCGTAACGACCAATCGACACAACCAGGTCATTTCGGGACTAACATATGGTTCAGTTTTATTTCAATAATTCACTTGCGCGTAGGGTCTTTAGCCATGGGAGGAACCCGGAGAAAACCCACGGGGCTGTACATCTGGGGAATCGAAACAAAGTCAGTTGCAACAAGGGGAAATAAACAACACAAATTATATGCTTTATTTTATATTTATAGTGAAGGTTATTGTATTTCTGGCATTTTGGACTTCCAGGGGTTGGTCAAGTTTCACTTGAAGTCGGTCGTCGAGTGCGGCGTTCTGCGACGAGTCGTCGAATATGCTTCTCTGTAGTTGGTCGTCGAGTGTGGACTTGTGTGGTTGGTCGTCGGTCCTCCATCCTGCACCGCTGACGAGGGGAAACCACGTCGGAAAATCCCAATGAACTTTCTCCGCCAATGTTCTAACACAATGTCCTACCACTTTAAAGGCCAGAAGTTCGACCTGGTTATCCTCTTGATTCGAGTTTTGAATGGAACTTATTTTTTCCTGAAGACAATTTTACTTTAGCTAATATAATTGCTTGCTGTACAAACGAATTATTTCTTTGTTTTTGAATGTGTTTCATGTCTAATGATACAGTTTACCTACCGAAGTGATTTATACTTTTCAAATAAATGGACATAACACCTTTCCTTATCGGAATTTTCATATGCTCGCACAATTTTTGGTCCACTTTTGCGGCTCTTTAACCCATCGCTATTCGTCTTGGATACCTCCTCTTTGTACAGCAACTACCTCTTCCCATTACTATCCATATGCGGTCCGGTTATCTGCGGATTATCAAATAGCCTAAATGATGCGTGTTCCTGTCCCCTCTTAGTAAAAAATGCAGACCTGAAAAATTTATCAAAATATTGTATTTGAAGTAAGTTCTCCTATGAATTCCTCCCCCCCCCCACACACACACCATTCATTTTGAATCGATTCGTCTAAAATACAGAACAATCAATATACATGTATGTAAAAATTCATGAAAGGAAAATTATCATTCGTTTCGAGTATTAACCCTCTATTTTAAATTTTAGTTTTTAGAAGATAATCTTACCAGTAAGATAGAAGATAGTGTCATTTTGAATCGATTCGTCTAAAATACAGAACAATCAATATACATGTATGTAAAAATTCATGAAAGGAAAATTATCATTCGTTTCGAGTATTAACCCTCTATTTTAAATTTTAGTTTTTAGAAGATAATCTTACCAGGGGTCTGTTTCACGAAATTTTAACTGAGATAAAATCCAAATTTTAGTAATTTGATTGGATAATATTAGATTGATTTTAGTGCTTAGCCAATCAAAATTGAAGTATCTACTAAAATTTGGATTGTATCTTTAGTTAAAATTTCGTGAAACAGGGCCCTGTAAGATAGAAGATAGTGTCAAGCAAAACAGCCGGTGTATCACTCCCAAAAACACCACGTTTCCATGTCTCAAATATCTGTTTGTTTTTGTATTTTCATGCTCGTCTTTCTTGTTAGGCCCAGCTATTACAGTCTGCAACAACAATTCTTTGTCTTCTTCAGAAAACATTTGACATCATAACAAATTCTTTGAATTTAAATCAAGAATTACCTATTAACAGGCGTTATGCAACCATTCGCGATTCAAATAATATTGTGAACAGTGCGTACGCCAGCCAAACTAATGAAAAGGTCGGCCGTGATTTGCACGTGCAAAATTGAACCAATCAACAATTTGATGTATATTTAACATTACTGCAGACGACATGACACAGGGAATATTCTATTTAGATTTAGTGTTATTATTGCCCTTCTAACAAAATGTTTATTACATTTTATTAAAAAATCAAAAATATATATTTATATTGCCAACATACTTACACCCAATATAATATTGGCGTTGAAGTATACCCGAACATACGTAAGTTAATTTTCCAGATTATACTCGTATTTTACTTATATTTTCACTTTACATGTAAACATAAACGGTTTATAAGCAAGATAAAGTCCTCGACTTCGGTTATGCTGGGGAAGAAAGACTTCAGAAAAAACCCTCAAAAGAAAAACCTCGGCCTATCGGCCACGGTTTTTCTTTTTCTCGGGTTGTTTTCTTCAGTCTTTCTTTCCACAGCATAACCTCAGTCTCGTGCTTTATCCTACACATAACAACTTGGGTATGAGTACTGCACATTGTATTTCACCTCAATAATGGTGACACCTCTGGATCATATTAACACATTTTTAGATTTTTAAAGTTTTGTTAATTTAGGTGGAAAGGCTATGTCATGCATTTCGGAGAATATTTTCATCAGCTTGCATTTGCAAGAAAATGGGGAAAATGTTAAGATATGATCTGATCCCCTTAACAAATTAACCAGACCTATTATTTTTCTCTTAAATTTTTCCCAGCTTGTCGCAGTGAACGGTTTTAGCTCAGTGTTTTTAACAAAATGTTCAGGAAATATGCAGTTTTACTTTAGTTATCCTTCCGCCATGTACCGTTAATAACAAAACGTAAACAAAGAGCAGGTGACCTTTCACCACACGACCTATGGAACTTTTCGTCGTGTATGTTTGATTGGCCAATTATGTCACGTGATCTGTTTAAACCGAGTCACCGCGAAATTCAAATACCAGTGCACATTGACAAGTAAGCCCATATTTAACTTACGTTTTCTCTCAAACGTCAAAGAATTGATAAAAGAAAAGTTGTGTGACAATAAAAAGTAATACTAAAAGAATTAGTTTATGTAGTTTTTTTTTCACCCGAAAATGGTCGGGACGGAGAAACATAAGCAAGCTAGCTAGAAATTTGAAACCACGGCCTATTAGAGGATCATTATGAATGGTAAAAAGTGAAGTATCATCGGCGAAAAGCCTTATGTTGTTAGTTATATTATCAGAGATATCATTTAAATAAATTAAAAATAAAAACGGACCAAGTACACTTCCTTGGGGAACTCCAGAATCGATACGCAAATAATTTGATTTAAAACCTCCTAAAACTACACATTGTTGTCTATTACTTAAAGTGTTCAATCCATTTACATAGTATTGGATTAATTCCATATTGTTTTAATTTAGACAATAAACCCATATGCCAAACTTTATCAAACGCTTTTGATACACCACAATATATAAATCGAATTTGCTTTCCTATATCAAGATTACTTATAACAAATTTCTAAAAGTTGATTTATTGTGGAATCGTTTGGTTGAAAGCCAGACTGATACGTATATAGTAGGTTATTTTCTTTTATAAAATTATAAAGATTTTTGAATAAGATTTTCTCTAGTATTTTACATAATGAGCACGTTAATGAAATTGGTCAGGGTAATGCGGATCACCCTTTCCTTTATACGCTGCAATGATATGAGAAGTTTTCCAACTATCAGATAATAATTGGCGTTCTAATGAAGGGTTAAAAAGTTTAGTGAGAGGTCTTGTGATTGACAGAGTTATCTTTTTTTAGAACAGCTGGGCTGATGTTATCGGGACCAGAAGGCTTTGAGCAGTTAAGAATTAGTAGCTGGTCTCTTACTTCTTGTTCACTTACAATAGATTGATGTAATTCGTTGTTACTGCGAGAAGCAAAACTTGGGAGGTCAGGTACACCATTTAATTTTGAAATTAAGGCAAAAATAGGAGTTGAGGATATTTGCCTTATCAAGTGGGTGGGTGTAAACGCGTTTTTCAATATTAATGGGGGAGGTGGCTATCATTTCATTTTCCAAATTTGCAATTGATTTAGCTATTTTCCACCATTTATTTGAAGACAGGTTGTTATTATTTATTTGTTCTAATTTGTTTTTAAAATTACTTTTAGCTTCCCTAATTAATGGTATTACTTCATTTCATATTTTTCTAAATAATAGCCAATGATTAGGATTATTAGTTTTTTTGGCGCGTTTGTGTGCTCATTTCTTTTTAGTATTTTTATACGTATAGTGTTATTCATAAATGGTTTATCATTTGGTCTTATAGTTACTACTTTTGTTGGGATATACTGTATTATCTAAAAAACTTAGATTAATTTTATTAATATCATTATTAAAAACATTTTTTGACCAATCGACAGTAAATAATTTATTATTTAAACCTTCATAATCAGCAAGTTTATAATTTCTAATAGTTCTTTTGTATCTTAATTTTTTGTATGTTTTTATATTTAAAGATAAGATTATTGGTGAATGTGTACTGCATATAGGAGCCTTAACATTAGTATCTGATATAAGTGATTTTTTATCAGTAATAAATCTAAATCTAATTTTATTTTATTAATATCATTATTAAAAACATATTTTGACCAATCGACAGTAAATAATTTATTATTTAAACCTTCATAATCAGCAAGTTTATAATTTCTAATAGTTCTTTTGTATGTTTATTTTTTGTATGTTTTTATATTTAAAGATAAGATTATTGGTGAATGTGCACTGCATATAGGAGCCTTAACATTAGTATCTGATATAAGTGATTTTTTATCAGTAATAAAAAGATCGATACACGAGCCGGGTAGCGCTGTGAAATTTGTGGGAACTTTTATCAAGTTTTCGAGATTTAATCTTTGTAATAGTTTTTTAAATTTAATACAATTTCTTGAAGTACTTAGAATGTTAATATTAAAATCCCCTGTTAGAATTAGAAAGGGGCCACTATCAAGTGCATTAGATAAGAACTCCGACTAGTAATTATTTGCCCATTGACTTCAATGTTAAATGGCTGTAACATCACAAGCTGTAGCTTTTTGCTCAACATTCCGTTGGTTCCAATCTTTATAGGCACAATGGGGACCACATTTGGCAATCTCCTCATCATAAACTTGTAGGGGGTTGACCGTTTAGATTTTTTGCTACGGGGATTTGAAGTTGACTGGGGTGAAAATCTCACTTCCGATACAATGATTGCTCCGCAGAAAGACATTTTACACCCCCTATCCCTCCGCTGTAATATCATCAGTATTACCCAAAACTGCTATAAAATTGCAAATTTGATCCCTTTTCTCCTATTCTAGACCAAAATGTCAACCCAAAAATGCAGGAAGAGGGAAGAAAAAAATTAAGGGAAAAATTGTCTATATAACGTGTCGTAAAATATATCGGTAAAAATCTCTATAAAAATTAATTCAATATCAGGGTTTATGAGATTATGCCTTATCTGAAAATGTAGGTTATTTTTAATATAAACAACAACCCCACCCCCATGCCTGTTTCTATCTAATCTAACAGGACTTGTATAACCAGGCAATACAATCAACGAATCTTTAATAGAGTTGTCTAGATGGGATTCAGTAATACATATATCATAGTTGGAGAATTCAGCGCTTCAATTATATCTAATTTTGGCAATAAACTACATACATTGTGGACAATTGAAATATTACCTGTACTTAATGTATTAAACGGACCAGGGTTTTGTTCTACTGCAATGTTTTAATTACAAGCAATAGATGAATATTTATACCATAACAAATGATAGGATGTAAGATCACATAAGGAATGTTGATTGTTCCATTTAAGAGGACAAATATTATTAGTTTTAATCGTGACTGTCGTTAAGTAGTATTTTGCGTTCACATGTAGAAATTACATGAATTATCGTTAGAAATTAGACGATAGCATGTTAGAATTTTGAATCTAATATACCGCCATACATAATACCATAAAACCTATTAACTCTGTTATCCTACCTCTACCTCTGGAAGAAAATATTAATTCAAAACCTCTTCGTCCATTCTTGACCAAATATGGACATACAAGAGAAAAGAGAGAGAATTGCTATAAATAGACGAACTACATTTTAATGGTGGTCTGCCGGTTAGATCTACTGGATAAGGCCAACATCCAGTTTGGCGAAAGGTCAAGTGATGTGAGCAGGGCTAGCGGTAATCACAACCCTAACCCAGACCAAAGACATCAACTTTTAAACACTGAACTGAATGTAAGCTGAAAGAAAGATATCCACGGACAATATGGTAATTATATTCTTGACGGCCCTTACATGGGATACACATTTCACGTCAGTTATCTACCATGCATCGCTATAAGACGTTAAAGCGTATTTTTCACTCGTAAACAACTTTGTCGGCACGAAAAAAGGTCAAAGGCGAAATTGGAAATTTTAAATGTTTCAAATAACAAAAAATTAACCATGCGCCAGGCTATGCACACATAATTATTTCAGAAAAAGGAGACAAATTCAACAAACTACGGTCAATTGTGTTTATTTACAAGCCCGTTAATGTAGACTTTTCACCATTTTCCATATTCAATTCAAAATGGTGACAACCAATTGACCTAAATCAAAATTCTGGCTGGAACATTTTTTAGGCATTCCTTCAAGGATTCAGAAAATGTAACTGCCATAGCTTAGGGATTTTTCACGTTTCAAGATGGTGGCACTTCCGGTTTGATCGACAAACTCCATATTTTGTGTACTGATCCGTAATTACTTAACTAGTCCAGAAAAAAAAAATCATGGCAATCTGACCTGTATTTCGTCGTTTTTTTTGAAAAATTTGATCCGTAATTTCTCCAAGGGGAGATAACTTAGAAAATTTCTAAAGACATTTTTCAAGTCGCATCAGTAAGATCTACTAACTATTAAAGAAGTTGCCAAGTTGGTCTCAACTTCCGGTTCGAAATCACAGCGACGAATTTTCGAAATTCGAAAATTTGAAATTGCAGATGAAAATGATTTTTTTTCAAGGTACTCAAAGAAAAAAGAATTAGTAAAATCCACAAAGTTACGACTATGCATTGTCAGTTTTTTCGTTCGTTAAATTCGGTGATTTCGGATTCGTAAAACGTTTTGAAAATATAATCCACAGCCGCACCCTATTTTTGGGGGGGAGGGGGGTAGGTCAAAGTTTCAGAAAGATCCTATGGTTAGATTCTGAGATATAAGATTTGCAGAAAAAAAAAATATAAAAATAATCCTAACAGAAACATTAAGCTTTTATAAGCTTTAACAATAATCTTAACAATAAGCTTTCATATGAAATATGAAAGCTTTATAATCTTAACACAAACAATAAGCTTTCTTAATAGAATAATAATCTTAACATAAACAATAAGCTTTCATATATACTATTCAAAAAAAGTAGGGGATATTTGATTTTGGGGTCATAATACTAAAATATGCAAATGACTACGAAAAAAGTCACTATAGAACCTAACAGAAGAAACATTTCCAGTTACATGTGACGCCCAAACGCACCAATAGCTACCGCATGGAATGCAGGTGATGCTTGGGATCATCATGGGGGTCCAACCCAAGATTTGCACGACTCTGACTTTGAATGTTACAGTCATTGTGGCATTGAATTCCAGGGTGGAAACATCAGTTTAATTATTTTAGTGACCAGAAAACAAATTTTGATATGCGTCGGCTTACCCAAAATGAAAGGTTACGTGCCCTTGGCATGCTACAGATCGGCACAACACAGGCGGTTGTGGCGCGGACGATGAATGTTTCTCAGTCTGTCATAAGCAGGCTATGGTCCAGATACCGTGATACACAATCTGTACAGGACAGACCACGCTCAGGTCGACCAAGGGCGACAACTCAAGCCCAGGATCGATTTATCCGTACCTTGGCCTTGAGAAATCGTGTCATCACAGCAAATCAGATCAGCGCTCGTCTTCAAACAGACACTGGTGTGAGAGTGAGTGGCCAGACGATTCGGAATCGACTGCATAGGGGTCACCTTCGCGCCCGACGTCCTCGCGTGATCCCTTGTTTGAGAGATCATCACATTCAGGCAAGACGTCGTTGGTGTAGGGATCGTCAACACTGGGATAATCGACGCTGGAGCAATGTGATGTTTTCAGATGAGTCAAGGTTCACTGTTGATTTTTTGGACAGACGTAGGAGGGTGTGGCGTCGTCGAAACGAGCGCTTCCAAGACGTTAACGTCATCAGACATGATCGATTTGGGGGTGGTTCTGTTATGGTGTGGGGAGGCATAACTGTTGCTGGAAGAACGGCTTTACATGTTGTTGCAGGGCGTGTTACAGGCCAGTACTACCGGGACAACATCTTGGCAGTCCATGTTTTGCCGTTCGCACGACGTCATGGCCGCCGTTTCATCTTCCAGGATGACAACGCAAGATGTCACAGGGTCAGGATCGTTACAGGTTACCTCCAACAACAGAACATCACCACATTACCTTGGCCAGCACTGAGTCCCGACCTCTCCCCCATCGAGCATGTCTGGGACATGCTTGGACAGAGGTTACGTCAACGTCAACAACGTCCTGCCAATGTCCAAGAACTTGCTGCTGCGTTGCAACAGGAATGTGACAATCTGGACCAAAATGACCTTAGACGTCTCATTAGGAGTATGTCACGTCGGATCAATGCTTGTTTGGCAAACAGAGGAGGATTTACCCGTTACTGACTTGGTTGTGATGCTGTGGTAACTTTGCTGTTTGACCCCGGGTATCATTTTACCCTTATAATGGTCAGTCTGTGCCTTACTTAGTCTAACGATCATTTGGAATAAATCGATGAATGTGAACTTCATTTCATTTTGTCATTTGTTTCTTCGTCAGTTTCATTAGGTGACTTTAATAACACTTAAAAATCAAATATCCCCTACTTTTTTTGAATAGTATATATGAAAGCTTAATTAAAACTGTGGCAAGGCTAGTTTCATTTTGTTAGTTAGTTATATATAGTGAGGGACTGGATATTTGATAACTGTATGAATAGTATGTTTGAAAGACATAATATTGCTATCTGCCATATAGTATGTTTAATTTTATAATTTAATAGAAGCCCCGGTCTTGTTATTTAGCATACTATTAGTGAGTTTATATCCCCATTATATAATCTATTTTGTTGGAAATGTACCATACATAATACATTGTCTAATATTATTGAGTATTATTATCTCCCTTTACTTAAACAGCTGAATCTGAATACATAGCATGCAAATAATGTTGCATTTATATTGTTGACAATGTATACTTTGTTTAGTTAAGGAACGTATAGTTTATAATTTTGCATGAACCGAGAATGAATTCTCAAAACGATGCCGAGATGGCCAGGCGAACGTGTTACCCAGCACTAGTACACTGAAAAAACACTTGTGTTGGATCTCAACACAAGTACTTGTGTTAAAACTAATCTACAAAAGTTATGTGTTGTTTTGCATTGCATTAACAAACTTGTGTCGATTTATAAAATCTTGTGTGTTTTGTCATATTATCACAAGTAATGTGTACCGTCCACGATTTGTTTTCTTTTTTTAAAAAAAAAAAAACTCCATACAAAGTCTGAATTCGGGAGTCGACAAGTTTAAGAAAAGTAATAAAGGGCTTAATTCACATCCTGAAAATAACATGCTGTTCTTCACAGGAAGGGTGTGAGTACCAATTATTCAGACAATTGCCAGACAGTTTGTGTTCTTTTCAATGTCGTAACACAAACTTGTTTAGATTTACAAAATCTTGTTTGTTTTTCATATAATTACGTCCAATTTTAAGATAACATTTATTATGTTACTTTATTATCTGTAATAATGTTATTTTTTTTTTAAGCAATCAATATTGTTATTGAGAAACTTGATTTCTAGAATATTTGTATTTGTCTAAAACCTTATATTGATTATCACACACGTTAAGTAGATATCGCAATGTTGGGTGTCCGCAATGTTAATTAGATTATTCTGATTATATCCTTTGTTTATTTTCAAATCTTGTCCCAGACAATACACAGACACATTTGGGTTATTACAATGTCTGCACTTATTAGAGGTTAATTATATTGGCCCAATAAACTTGATACATCAAAGACAATTCTTGGAATATGTGAAAACTAAAATAGTCTGATATTTTGGTTTTAATATTGGTTTATTAATCGAACTTGCAAATTTATTGCTTACCTGTAAAAGAACTATTCAAAAAAAATTACTCTAAAAAAAGTTAGAAATATTTATGACAGGATTTGGCGATTTCACCGTGGAATCGAGCTGATAAGTCACCCGTGTTTTTAAGCGTTGTGGTGTATCGATTAATTATGTAGTGGCATTGTTAGAACCAACCCCAACAGATATTTTTTTTCAACGAAGTATGCAGAGAAAACAAGAATATGAGGTTTGTTATATTTAATCCAATGTTGCCTATTTGTAATGCAAATTTAGCATTAATATTTTTCGTTTCGGTTAAAACCCTAAACAACTATACAATAATCTTTTATTTGCCGAAGGACGTATGGTTTTAGCGGGCAAACTGGAGATCAAACAATAAATTTCGAGGTATTTGAGGTAGGCTAATTCAATATTCTATCATATCCTAATGTTCATAATTGATTTTCTATGTGATTAATTATTCAAATAATCATTGTAGCACAAATCTGAAATTTCCCCGATTCTGATTGGTCGGATGGACAATAAACCCCCTCTGTTTTAGCAAGGCGAATAACCGCGTATTAGTTTCGCGAACTATTTCTGTTGCTGCAACCGATTCAAAAAAATGGCTTTTGACTTTGTGCTTGGGAACTTTAATCTTGGTTCTTTTGATGAAATCTTTCCTGAACTAATGGATACATCACCACCCGTGCTTGGGAACTTTAATCTTGGTTCTTTTGATGAAATCTTTCCTGAACTAATGGATACATCACCACCCACACCAGGTAATGTTGTAGAACATTTCTGAAACAACAATATACATTGTTTTAAAAAAAATGTAAATATCAGTTAATCAAATTTTCTTAGTTGTATTAGGGAAAAGGACCTCCTAATTTTACCATGGTAACATGACACTTGATTTAAGAAATAGGCCTATTCATGCACTGATATGACTCAGCATAATTTTAGATTTTGATCATAATGTAAATACTCAAAAACTATGTTGATAACAAAGATCGTAACTTCATTAGACTCCCTACATATTTATCAAGTCCAAAGCAACTAATAAAACACAAGGTGGGGTGTTAAATTGTTTAAACGTAAGAAAAAAGATTGTTGATAATAAAACCGTAATAAACTTAACTTTAAACATGAAAATATCCGTTTTCAACTTCAGACGTAGACTGGACAACCTGCTCTAAAAGACGTCAGGCTGGCTCATATGTCACTGCGCTATTCTGACTAATATAGAAAATCTCGGAAACCGCTAATCCGGAAGTGGCCGAAACTTTGCCTTCTCTGTGATATAATTAAAGTTATTATAATCTGCAAGTTTCATTGAAATCGGTTAATAATTGTGGTCTGTAGCCGTTCCACATGAAATGTGTGGTAACCCGATATCTCGGAAACCTCTAACCGGAAGTCGTCAAAATTTGGCTACTCTGAGATATTATTAATGTTATCATATTCTGTAAGTTTCACGGTTATCGATTGATAATTGTGGTCTGTAGCCGTGCCACATGAAATGTGTGGTAACCTGGTATCTCCGAAACCGCTAACCGGAACTGGTCGAAATTTTGGCTACTCCGAGATATTCTTAATGTTATCGTTATCTGTAAGTTTCATTGAAATCGGTTGATAATTGCGGTACGGAGACTTGTCACATGTGGCAAATAGTCTCCGGATTGTCTTACCACACGTGGCAAATAGCCCCAGCCATATATACGAACCACTGTGTGAGGTCAACAGCTATAAATTTATTGTCCTATGCTGGAGTGGAAGCACGTGAAATTTGTAAACTGACCGGGCATAAAAATGAACAAAGTATAAGTTCGGATAATTATGATTCTAGTTCTAAACAGAAACACGAGTATTCAAATATTTTGCAAGGTTATGGGCCTAACCCAAAGTCTACACCACACACAATAGTATCCCATTCCCACGCATCTTTGCCAATTCCTTGTAACTCTAACACTTCGTACAATTTCCAGTATCAGTCACTCGGTGCAAACGCAAATGGAATGTTTTCAATTTCCAATTCTTCTGTTGTAAATAATTATTTTAAATGAGTTAATTTCTCTCAATTTAAGCCTCACGTTCTGATTTTTTCCACGCGGTAAGTTTGCCTCGAATCGAAGAGTCCATTTTGCAGGGTAGCCTAATGAGAATCGGGAATCCCATTGCATAAATTACATCCATGTACGTATATTACGATTTGTCTGTATATTGTTGAACATGTGATATTTTCTTCATTTAATAACGTATCTCATAGAACTTATTGTTTTTCCGTCTATAAATCCCAACCGTTGACCCTTCGGCTTTTTATGGAAGACCAAATGGGACAATATTCATGATTCTTGTTTCTACATTACAGTTTGAATATTTTAGACATGAACGCAACATTCTAAACTAATGATTCTTGTTTCTACATTCTTATGTCAACATTTCATGCAAAAAGAAATATTTTAAACAAAAAATTGACTTTATGTTTCATTTTCGGCGTTTTATCGGTAACTTTTATATATCATTAAATATTAAAATTAAAAAATATTTTTTTAATTTTACACGACAAAGATATCAATTCATTGGTTTCTTAAAGTATCTAAAAAAAATCTGGAATTTGAACTCTTTATGAAAATATTTTCTACGTTTCAAAAAGTCTTGAAGTTAAAATCTTGAAATGAAAATGTCCAGAAAAATATAATGAATTATCAACTACACCAGAGGGCGTTAGCGTATGTGTACAACTTTGATACAGATTATAGATTAGAAATCAAAAGTAGACTTTCCACGCGTGGAAGTGGGCCCCTGTTGTGTTTACAGTAATTAGTTGCATGAAACAGAAATTAAGCTCGAAATATAATACAATTAACTTCTATAATTTAAACAGCTAGAAAAATTAGGACAAAGGCTTTTCTTACATATTCGCCTTTCAGAAACTATTTTAGTATAATGCATCTTACCTACGAAATTATTTACATCATTATAAGTACATTGTTTAAAATTATTATATAAAGAGTAAATTATTATATATATATATAAGCTTTAAATTACAAGGAAAAATGTATATTATCAACTAACCGTATAGCGCAGCTACTGTTTTATCGGTTGCTATGGCCGTTCTACAGCCCACCAGTAGCGTACTCTGTTGTCATGAAGTTATGGTTAGATGAATCTGGAGAAATGTTTTTGACATTTGTAATGCAAGATTGGTATTTGGCGATTTGTATTTAGAAATTTGTTCGAGATTTTTTTTTTTTCGTTGTATGTTTCTGATGAAATATAAATGTATTTTTTTGAGTTTCTAAAAGAAATTTTATTATATTAAAATTCAATTAAATTAAAACAAAGATACAATTTACAAAACTGATATGACAAATGTCTGATTTGTAAAACAAATATCGATTTGTAAAACAATTAATTTTAGTATAAAAATATTAATTTTAATATACAATGAAGAAATAAGAATGAAGGACTATGAATTAAGAACTAACTAAGAACTAACAATTAAGAACTAATAAAAAGTTGGTTGGGCTTCAATAGAAAGCGGGCCTAAGTTATGTTCGATAGCTTGACAGAAATGGATTTACGTAAATTAGCTGATGTTACCTTAGTTGAAGAGTTAAATGAAATGCAATTGTGCTACAATCAAACAATGGACAGCCAATTTAAATTGAGATTTCAATCGATGCTGATTTTTAAAAAAAAAAAAAGATTCCAGGTAAAAGCGCTAAGGATTTTTTTACGCCCGACTCAGCTGTGTATACTTCCTCTTTTCCATTACTATTGTTTATATACGTGTCTGTTTTGGTTTATGGATAAAACTTGGGGAGATCATGAGTGATTCAGGCGTTACGCTAATCTTGTAAAATCAACGATGTTGAGTGGAACTGCTACAGGTATGAATCACTTATGTTTTACACGCTATTAATATAGGTCGAGAAACCGAGTAAAGATGTCAAACGATCGTAAGTCTCCGAGTTGCCGTTTCCTAGCCGTGTAACATATCCAGTAGAAAGGAACACAGAAAGTTTTTAACGTAGCTCAGTAGCTACATTGAAGTATAAGTTTTGGGTCTAATTTAGGTGAAACCTGGTACTTGCTATGCGAACGGATTTGGTTTCAGTTAGCTTGCCGAAGACTTTAGTGCTTCTTTTACTGGTCATATATGGTAAGTAGTTGTCTTTTAAAATGTTGGCCCGGGGTCATAAAACTTTTTAATGCAACTCAAAGTTTTACGGAATTTCTATCTTTGGTTTGCTTTCTCACAAAATAAATTATGCCATTCAATGTTTTCCTTTTCACATAAATCAGTACGCTAAAAACGGTATAAAGATTTGATAAAGATAAATTTTATTGAATGTGGCCACGGTACTGTATTTCTTTTATTCTTTCTTTTCTTGCTTCATGTAAATTACAGATTTACGTCCATGATTATCATATATATATAATATAAATGAAATGGGGTTTAACGTCCTACTGTTCTGCACCGACTGGCCCAATGAAGACGGGCATCGGCCATACAGTGTGCTATGAGGGAAATTTTGGCCGGATAGCGGCGCTACGGCCTAATCTTGTATATAACATACTGAAATATCATGGAATAAATAGATATATTATAGTGTGTATATTTTGATGTCATACATTTATTTTGGTTTTGTTTGGTCGTGCTCATTTGGAGGCATATTTAATCATGCTCGATGCCAAATTGAAGTTAAACTAGAACTGCGATGCAGTAATGACTGGTTTCACCGGTGCCACGTTACCCTTGAACGTATGTCACTTCCGGTGCCACGTTACCCTTGAACGTATTTCACTTCCGGTACCAATGAAACCGTTAAACAGGTTTCCACATAAGCATTGCATACATGAAATAAAATGGACGCAGAATCAACCATATCCAGCAATCAATTATGTTATACATTTCTTACATGTAAGTGATCCTGACAAAATTACATTACTTCCGGTGATAATGAAAAATGTTAAATTAGTTTTATGAAATCAGAAAAGGCATCATCACATGGTAAAAATTTTATGTAAATCGAATAATAATTGCCACTTTTATATAGACCAAAAACCTTTAAAAGTGACTTGTAGAAAATCCGCTTTTTTTTCCTGCAACCGTACAAGTTAGAAACCATTTTGTGATATCTGTATGATCGTACGAGTTCATTCTATTTGTTGATTGGAATCAAATATCAATTTTAAACAAATAACAAATACAACTCATTTGAATAAATTATTTGTTTCGAAGGCTTTAAATACAGTTTTTGCCCAAATTACGTCATTTCCGGCGACATTGAAAATGTTAAATTGAGTTGAACTAGTCACAATTGACATTATGCATCAAATGGCGCCACTTTTATGAAAATCCAATAATAATTGACTCTTTTACAGGCACAATAGCGTAAAGAGTGACTCGTGCAAAATTGGCCATTTCTCGGCAACTGCGCATATTACAAATTAATTTTCACATACATTCTCTTTGTATAGATTATTGCTACGAGTTTATGAAAGTTACGAAGTAATATTTTAAAATATGAAAACGCTGGATGGGTTGTAAATAGCTTAATTTTACACCTTTTTTCACCTTTTAATCGAAATAGCCCGAAAACGGAATCGAAATTAAAAAAACTGGTCTTTAAAGGGCGCACAATTTCAGTTATACCAGATTTGAAAAAAATAATATTTGCTTTCGAAAAATGGTACCTAAAATTGTAGTTTTTTGTAAAATTACGCCATTTCCGGTGCCGACAGATAACACTATTGGTAACAAAAAAAAATGACAATTGAGACAACGGAGCATATGAACTTTGTTTTATACAAATCGAACAATAAATAATTAATCTAGGACTGAAAAACTGAATTAGCCAATGGGGACCAAGGAAAATTACCGAGACAAAAATTTTTCACATTTTTTATCAAGTCAGAGGACTCGTTATATTTGTGTAAAACACGACTAAAAAATATTCATAAATAAAAAAGTTTTGTAAAAATTTTAATTTTCTAAATTTGGCGCCTAATATCTGCGAAGATTTGCCGAAAATCAAAAATCAAAAGTAGCGTAGCTATGTGCCCCGTCTCCGACTATGCCAAAATGTATCGAAAGTTAAAATCCAACGATTATTTTTAAAATTACTGCAATAATTTTTAAATCGATAGCTTCGGTGATTTCGGACATTTCGCATTGTCGCAGAACGTTCAAAATAGCTTTATCCTCTAAGTCACACCCACTTTCCCAGTAAAACCGAAAAAATCGAAACGATGCGACAAGCAGTTGCTGAGATCTAATCAAAATTGAATTTGAATAATAATAATAATAAGAACTAGAACTGCGAAGCAGTAATGACGGGTTTCGCCGGTGCCACGTTACCCTTGAACTTATGTCACTCCCGGTGCCACGTTATCCTTGAACTTATGTCACTTCCAGTACCAATGAAACCGTTAAACAGACTTCCACATAAGCATTGCACAAATAGATGCAGAATCAACCAAATCTAGCAATATCAATTGCATCTATACATTTGTTACCATGTGTTACATATGTCAAAAAAGTGATCCTGACAAATTTTGTTACTAATTATCGATAAGTTAGCTAACTTTATAATGGGAAATTAAAATGGGAAAAAAAATCTGTAAAAGTCATTCTGACAAAATTGGTTATTTCTCAACAAGGGAAGATGCTAGAAGCCATTTTTGGACATCTATATGATCATATTGATCCAATCTTTATGTCAATTGGAATCAAATATCATAATGCTAAACCAATAATAAATATAACTCACTTCAAACAAATATTTGTTTTGAAAGCTCAAAATACAGTTTTTGTCCAAATGACATTACTTCCGGTGATAATGAAAATGTTAAATTAGTTCTATGAAATCATGGCATAAGGCATCACATGGTGAAAATTGTATGAAAATCGAATAATAATTTACACTTTCATAGACCAAAAACCTTGAAAAGTGACTTGAAGAAAATCGTCTATTTCTCTGCAACCGTACAAGTTAGAAACATTTTTATGGTATCTGTATGATCGTTTGGGTTCATTCTATTTGTTGATTGGAATCAAATATCATAATTTTAAAAACATTACAGATCAGATTCATTTGAATAAAATATCTGATTTGAAGGCTAAAAATACAGTTTTTGACCAAATGACGTCATTTCCGGTGATAGAAAAATGTTGAATTGGCTTGACCTAGTCTAAATTGGCATAAGGCATCAAATGGTAAAAACAAATTGTAAAAACAAATTGAAAATAGAATGATACTTGACTCTTTTACAGGCAAAATAATTTAAAACATGACGCATGCAAAAATTGCCTATTTCTCGGCAACCGCTCATATTACAAACTAATTTTCACATACATTCTCTTTGTATGGACTATTGCTACGAGTTTATGAAAGTTACGAAGAAATATTTTATAATATGAAGACGCTGAATGGGTTGTAAATAGCTTAATTTTACACCGTCTTTCACCTTTTAATCGAAATAGCCCGAAAACGAAATCGAAATTAAGAAAACCGAGTCCGATGTTTTGTGCACATTTGCATGGCGCATCCTTTTGGTAATATCAAAATTTGAAAAAATAATATTTGCTTTCAAAAAGTGGTACCGAACTGTCAAAATTATAGTTTTTGTTAAAATTATGTCACTTTCGATGCCGACAGGTAACTATCCGTAACAAAAAAAATGATATTTTGGAAAAAGAATGATATGAACTTTTGTTTTAAACAAATCGAACAATAAATAATCAATCTAGGACCGAAAAACTGAATTAGCCAATGACGGCTAACGCAAATTACTGAGACAAAAATTGTTCACATTTTTGCTCAAATCAGATGACCATTTAGCCCTGGATAAATTATTCTAAAGAAATATTCATTAATAAAAAAAGATTTTGTAAAAATTTAAATTTGGCGCTTAATATCTTCGAAGATTCATCGAAAATGAAAAATCTAAAGACCCGTAGCTATGTGCCTAGTCTCTGGCTATGTCAAAATGTATCAAATGTTAAAATCCGGCAATTATTGTTAATATTACGGCTATATTTAGAAAAAAACAACTTCGTTGATTTCGCACATTTCGCATTGTCGCCGAATGTTGGAAATTAGATTTAATCGCTTAGTCATGCCATCTTTCCTGAAAAACCAAAGATATCGGATTGATCCGACAAGTACTTTCTGAGATATACTCAAGTGGAAAATAAAACGGCCAACGTGTTGGATGATTGATTTTTTGGTAAAAACAATCATCACTAGAACCGCGATGCAGTAATGACGGGTTTCACCGGTGCCACGTTACCCTAAACATGTCACTTCCGGTACCAATGAAACCATTAAACATGTTTCCACATAAGCATTGCACACAAATAAAATGGACGCCGAATCAACCAAATCCAGCAATATCAATTCATTTTATACATTTGTTACATGTAAGCGTACAATACTTCCGGTGATAATGAAAATGTTCAATTAGTTTTATGAAATCAGAAATGGCATAAGGCATCACATGGTGAAAATTTTATGTAAATCGAATAATAATTGCCACTAAGACTTTTATAGACCAAAAACCTTGAAAAGTGACTTGTAGAAAATCGTCTATTTCTCTGCAACCGTACAAGTTAGAACCCATCTTTTGGTATCTGTATGATCGTATGGGTTCAATCTATTTGTTGATTGGAATCAAATGTCATAATTTTAAAAACATTACAAATCAGACTCATTTGAATAAAATATCTGTTTTGAAGATTAAAAATACAGTTTTTGCGCAAATGGGGTTATTTCTTCCGGCGATACTGAAAATGCTAAATTAATTCTATTAAATCATAAATGTCATAAGACATATGGTGAAAAGTTTATGAAAATCGAATAATAACTGACAATTTTACAGACTTGTGGAAAATCTGCAACCGTACAAGTTAGAAACGTTTTTGTGGTATTTGTATGATCGTATGGGTTCATTCTATTTGTTGATGGGAACAAAATATCATAATTTTAAAAACATTACAAATCAGACTCTTTTGAATAAAATATGTATTTTAAGGCTAAAAATACAGTTTATGCCGAAATGACGTCATTTCCGGTGACAGTGAAAATGTTAAATTGGTTTCACCTAGTCAAGATTGGCAAAATAGCGTGAAACGTGACGCATTCAAAATTGCCTATTTCCCGGCAAACTAATTTTCGCATACATTCTCTTCGTATGGATTAATGCTACGAGTTTAAGTTACAAAGAAATATTTTAAAATATAAAAGGTGCTGAATGGGTTGTAAATAGCTTAATTTTACACCTTTTATTCGACAATTCAGACCACGGAGCATATGAACTTTGTTTTATACAAATCGAACAATAAATAATTAATCTAGGACCGAAAAACTAAATTAGCCAATGGGGGCTAACGTAAATTACTAAGCCCAAATGTTTTCACATTTTTGCTTAAGTAGGATGAATCTTTAATCCTTTGTAAAATACCATCAAAAATGTTCATAAATAAAAAATTTGGTAAAAATTTAAATTTTCTAAATTTGGCGCCTTATATACTATTCAAAAAAAAGTAGGGGATATTTGATTTTTAAGTGTTATTAAAGTCACCTAATGAAACTGACGAAGAAACAAATGACAAAATGAAATGAAGTTCACATTCATCGATTTATTCCAAATGATCGTTAGACTAAGTAAGGCACAGACTGACCATTATAAGGGTAAAATGATACCCGGGGTCAAACAGCAAAGTTACCACAGCATCACAACCAAGTCAGTAACGGGTAAATCCTCCTCTGTTTGCCAAACAAGCATTGATCCGACGTGGCATACTCCTAATGAGACGTCTAAGGTCATTTGGGTCCGGATTGTCCCATTCCTGTTGCAACGCAGCAGCAAGTTCTTGGACATTGGCAGGACGTTGTTGACGTTGACGTAACCTCTGTCCAAGCATGTCCCAGACATGCTCGACTGGGGAGAGGTCGGGACTCAGTGCTGGCCAAGGTAATGTAGTGATGTTCTGTTGTTGGAGGGAACCTGTAACGATCCTGGCCCTGTGACATCTTGCGTTGTCATCCTGGAAGATGAAACGGCGGCCATGACGTCGTGCGAACGGCACAACATGGACTGCCAAGATGTTGTCCCGGTAGTACTGGCCTGTAACACGCCCTGCAACAACATGTAAAGCCGTTCTTCCAGCAACAGTGATGCCTCCCCACACCATAACAGAACCACCCCCAAATCGATCATGTCTGATGACGTTAACGTCTTGGAAGCGCTCGTTTCGACGACGCCACACCCTCCTACGTCTGTCCAAAAAATCAACAGTGAACCTTGACTCATCTGAAAACATCACATTGCTCCAGCGTCGATTATCCCAGTGTTGACGATCCCTACACCAACGACGTCTTGCCTGAATGTGATGATCTCTCAAACAAGGGATCACGCGAGGACGTCGGGCGCGAAGGTGACCCCTATGCAGTCGATTCCGAATCGTCTGGCCACTCACTCTCACACCGGTGTCTGTTTGAAGACGAGCGCTGATCTGATTTGCTGTGATGACACGATTTCTCAAGGCCAAGGTACGGATAAATCGATCCTGGGCTTGAGTTGTCGCCCTTGGTCGACCTGAGCGTGGTCTGTCCTGTACAGATTGTGTATCACGGTATCTGGACCATAGCCTGCTTATGACAGACTGAGAAACATTCATCGTCCGCGCCACAACCGCCTGTGTTGTGCCGATCTGTAGCATGCTAAGGGCACGTAACCTTTCATTTTGGGTAAGCCGACGCATATCAAAATTTGTTTTCTGGTCACTAAAACAATTAAACTGATGTTTCCACCCTGGATTTCAATGCCACAATGACTGTAACATTCAAAGTCAGAGTCGTGCAAATCTTGGGTTGGACCCCCATGATGATCCCAAGCATCACCTGCATTCCATGCGGTAGCAATTGGTGCGTTTGGGCGTCACATGTAACTGGAAATGTTTCTTCTGTTAGGTTCTAAAGTGACTTTTTTCGTAGTCATTTGCATATTTTAGTATTATGCCCCCAAAATCAAATATCCCCTACTTTTTTTGAATAGTATATATCAATGAAGATTTGCAGAAAATCATAATTCAAAAGTAGCACAACTGTGTGCCCTGTCTCGGGCTATGCCAAAATGTATTGAAAGTTAAAATACAACGATTGTTAAAATAAGTAATTAAGACAATATTTTTAAAAATGACAATTTCGGTGAATTCGGACATTTCGCATTGTCGCAGAACGTTCAAAATAGCTTTATCCTCTAAGTCACACCCACTTTCCCAGTAAAACGGAAGACCCCGTAACGATGTGACAAGTAGTTGCCGAGATATAAGCAAAATAAAAAAAAAAGAAATAGACATACAAGCAGTACTGAACCGGCTTTCAGGAATCAGACAGGAAGTGTGTCATACAATAGCCCATTCATCAAGCTAACGATACTATAGTTGTTTCGATTCAGTGACACCCGGCTGAGAAATCGCGATTTTTGCAAGAGTACCAATTTTTTACTGTATTTTCTCAAAATATCGAACATTTTTTCGACTACTTACGGTTTACTGATCATTATCGGAATAAATTTAACAAGGTGGTATGGGAAGTTAACTTCCTGTGCCAGAAGTTTCAGAAAGATCCGTTGAACAGTTTTTAAAAGAAAGGAAAATTAGAAAATATTTAACGATATTTAGCAAATAATTGGTAGTCTGATGCCAATGTGTTACCCCAACCCCTCCTTAAAATATGTTACTGGCACTCCCACAGCTGCTTAGGTAGAAAATGGCATCAAAGTGGTGCACATTACCAGAAATAGATAATCAATTTTAGAAAATTGTGGTATGAAGGATTTTTGACAGCAGCGCTATAGGGAAGTTATTTAGTATTCCAATTGTTTTGGGTTGTGTTACGTGCAAGCAAATGGGTACATAGGACCTAGGTTTCTCATCCCTCTCGACTATATGTTGTCCTTTGTCAGGCCATCCATCATCCTTACACTTTTCGAAAGGGAAGAACCAAGCTGGAAAATCTGATAATTTCTCGACTAATATGGGGATTGCCTATTGGACCTAGATGTTAGCAGTTGTGGTCTAGGGTGTACATCCAAATGTAAAAGACTTGAAATGATATAAATGGTCCAAAAAGAGCCTCAAACTTTGAAAAATCGTTAATTGCTCTATGCATGTTTCTGAATCTTCTGGTACAGGAAGTTAAAGGCCAACGCCACGTTTTAAAACTATCCCGAAATTGATACGTAAACCGGCAGTAGTTGATACGATATCCGATATTTTGAAAAAATGCGTAAAAATAAAATTTATGCCAAAAACGCGATTTCTTCGTTGGATATTACCAGATCAAACGAGCTAAAGTGTCGTTCGATAGCTCAGTCAATCGACTTTCGTATGCTTTCTTCGGGTCTGTTGCTTGAAAGCCGATTTAGTGCTGCCATGCAGGTCTGGTTAGGCTTTCGTCTGAAAGACTGAGATTACTAAAATTATTATTAGGCTTTCAGACTTGTCTGAAAGCCTATTGTGATTACTAAAATTATTATTATTTATTATTAGGCTTTCAGACTGAAAGCCTATTGAGATACTAAAATTATTAGGCTTTCAGACTTTAAAGACTATTGTTTTTACTAAAATTATTATTATTTATTAGGCTTTCAGACTTTTGTCTGAAAGCCTATTGGGATTACTAAAATTATTATTAGGCTTTCAGACTTTCGTCTGAAAGACTATTGAGATTACTAAAACTATTATTTATTTACTACTACTACTACTACTATTATTATTATTTACCGCGGGAGCCTTTTTCTCCATGATCGAAAACAGATATCGATCTGGGGTTCAATTTTCTCTCGGGAAACCATGTGGTGGTTACTCGATAAAGTATTTTTGAAACTTCTGCGCAGACCGGAAGTGGCCGAATTTTGAACGGTAGCAATAAATCAAAAATCGGCCGTGGTTTCGCCAATTCTTTACCTATGTTAAAACAATTCACATTTTTGGAAACCCTGAATCTTTTCCGAGACAATGGCTATCTCACATTTTTCAATTCATCTATGGTTCTTGTCGTTCGAAATTTGAAAATTTAAATTTTTACATAAAACTTTATGAATATTTTTTAGTCGTGTTTTACACAAAATTAACGAGTCATCTGACTTGGGCAAAAATGTGAATTTTTTTTGTCTCAGTAATTTTCCTTGGCCGCCATTGGCTAATTCAGTTTCAGTCCTAGATTAATTATTTATTGCTCGATTTGTATAAAACAAAGTTCATATACTCCGTTGTCTCAATTGTCATTTTTTTTGTTACCGATAGAGATATCTGTCGGCACCGGAAGTGGCTTAATTTTACCAAAAACTACAATTTTGACAGTTAGGTACCATTTTTTGAAAGCAAATATTTTTTTTTTTAAAAACTGATATAACTAAAAGACTGTGCCCTTTAAAGGCACACAAAATGTTCGGATCGGTTTTTTTTTAATTTTGATTTCATTTTCGAGCAAATTCGATTAAGAATTGAAAAAAAGGTGTAAAATTGATCTATTTACAACCCATTCAGTCTTTTCAGATTTTAAAATATTTCTACGTAACTTTTATAAACTTGTAGCTATAATCCATACGAAGAAAATGTATGTTAAAATTAGTTTGTAATATAAGCAGTTACCTAGAAATGGGCAATTTTGCATAAGTCACTGTTTTCGTTATCTTGCCTGTAAAATAGTCAATTATTGGATTTTCACAAAAGTGACACCATTTGATTCAAAAAGCAAGTATGCGTCGTATCAAATTGATTACAATTTAAAATTGACACCGGAAGTGACGCCATTGTCAAAAAATGCATTTTTAACTTTTAAAATCAATATTTTTCTCAACCAAGAATTATTTAATATGTATTAATAATTGTCCCCCGCCTTTCGAAGAAAGCAGGGGACTATTAAAATGGGTTCGTCCGTCTGTCTGTCTGTCCGTCTGTCTGTCCCGTCTGTCTGTCCGTCACACTTTTTGGGACACAATAACTCTCTTCCTAATTGAGCTAGAATGTTCAAACTTGGTGTATGTGTTTATTAGGTCAATGCCTTGATGGAGTTCGAAGATGAGCATTTTCTGCTTAGGGTAAGTAGAGATAAGCAATTTGATTGGTTGATGCTTTGGGACACGATAACTTTAGTTCTAATTAAGTGAGAGTGATGAAACTTGGTGTATAGTTTCATTACATCAATACCATGACTAAGTTCGATATTGAGCATTTTCTGTTGAGGGTAAGCAGAACGATAATCAATTTGATTGGCCGAGACTTTGGAACACAATAACTCTCCTTCTAATTGAGCTAGAATGTTCAAACTTGGTGTAGGTGTTTACGAGGTCAATGCCTTGATAGAGTGCAAAGATGAGCATTTTCTGCTTATGGTAAGTAGAGATAAGCAATTTGATTGGTTGATGCTTTGGGACATGATAACTTTAGTTCTAATTAAGTGAGAGTGATGAAACTTGGTGTATGGTTTCATTACATCAATACCTTGCCTAAGTTCGATGATGAGAATTGTCTGCTTAGGCTAAGGAGCAATAAGCATTTTGATTGGTCAAGACTTAGGAACATAACAACTCTGCTTCTAACTTGATGTTGATGTTCGTCCTGACCAAATTCAATGATTAACATATCGAGCTAAAGCTAAGCAGAGATAAGCAATTTCCTTGGTCGATGCTTTGGGACAAGATAACTTTGATTTTATCTGATAGAGAGTGATGAAACTTAGTGTATAGTTGATAATCAGTTTGATTGCTCGATACTTTTGAAAAAAATAGATGTGCGATTAATTAATATGTGTCATCTATTTATTTGGGGATTTCGGCGGGGGACATCAGCCTCACTGTTGGCTTGTTTTAACTTTTGGTTTACATTCACATATTAATAAAATTCATACGGTCATATAGATTTCACAAAATTGTTTCTAACTTGTTCAGTTGTGGAGAAATAGGCAATTTTCAACAGGTCACTTTTCATTGTTTTTGGTCAATAAAAGTGTCAATTATTATTCGATATTCATACAATTTTCACTGTGTGATACCTAATGCCATTTACGATTTCATTCAAGTAATTTAAGATTTTCATTATCACCGGAAGTAACGTCATTTTGGCAAAAACTGTATTTTTAGCCTTCAAAACAGATATTTTATTCAAATGAGTCCGATTTGTAATGTTTTTAAAAGTATGATATTTGATTCCAATCAACAAATAGATTGAACCCATACGATCATACAGATACCAGAAAATAGTTTCTAACTTGTACGGTTGCAGAGAAATAGACGGTTTTCTACAAGTCACTTTTCAAGGTTTTTGGTCTATAAAAGTGGCAATTATTCGATTTACATAAAATTTCACCATGTGATGCCTTATGCCATATGCCATTTCTGATTTCATAAAACTAATTGAACATTTTCATTATCACCGGAAGTACTGTACACTTATTCGGCGTCCACTTTATTTGATGTGTGCAATGCTTATATGGAAACCTGTTTAATGGTTTCATTGGTACCGGAAGTGACATATGTTTTGGGTAACGTGGCACCGGTGAAACCCTTCATTACTGCATCGCAGTTCTATTTGCTAAATATCGTTAAAAATCTGATTTTCCTTTCTTTTAAAAACTGTCCAATGGATCTTTCTGAAAATTCTGGTACAGGAAGTTAAGTTCCCATACAACGTGTTAAATCTATCCCGACAATGATCCGTAAACCGGAAGTATTCGAAAAAATATTCGATATTAAAAAAAAAACGAGTAAAAATCGGTGCTCTTGCAAAAATCGTGATCAAAACACCTAAAGTATCGTTTGATGGGTTATTGTATGACACACTTCCTGTCTGATTCCTGAAAGCCGGTTCAGTGCTGCTTCCAGGTCTAGTTATTATTATTATTTACCGCGAGAGCCTATTTCTCCATGATCGAAAACAGATGTCAATCTGGGGTTCAATTTTCTCTCGGGAAACCATGTGGTGGTTACTCGAAAAAGTATTTTTGAAACTTCTGCGCAGACCGGAAATGGCCGAATTTTGAACGGTAGCAATAAATCAAAAATCGAACGTGGTTTCGCAAATTCTTTACCTATTTTAAAACAATTCACATTTTTGGAAACCCTGAATCTTTTCCGAGACAATGGCTATCTCACATTTTTCAATTTCAAACATTCATCCATGGCTTTTGTCGTTCGAAATTTGAAAATACGTTGTTTAGGAGACAATTTTTGTAATTTTCAAATTTGACCTACATTTTTGGATACCTGAAGGCTATCATTACATAGCCCTGTGGCTATTTGATAAGTCAATCCGGTTATTAAAACTCCCCCGACAATAATCTCCATACCGGAAGTATGCAAAAAATGAAGAAAAAAGGTTTTAAAAAATAGCGCTCTTGCGAAAAACTTAAATTATCCATCAGATGTTAGCAGACCAAAAGAACTAAAGTATCGCTGGATAGCCCCATTAATGGACTATCATATGACATCTGAATGATACGATTTAGATGGTTAGAAAATAAATTATGGTACGCCGAAAATCTAGTATTTTCAGTTTTGGAGCATTTTGAGACGCCATTTTCTAGAAAAAGATTTTTTCTTAAACTTCTTTTACTCAGAGTCCTGTGGGTGGACTATGGCATGAGTCCAAAAATAAAAGCATTGAAATAATATAAGTCGTCCAAAAAGAGCCTCAATCTTGGAAAAAAGTTGAAAAATCCTTAATTTACTGAAAATGCCCTTCTATTTTTCATTCTTTGGAAAACAGCTGAATGGATTTTTCTGAAACTTCTTGTACAGAAGGTTAGGTAACCAAACTTGTTAAAACTATCCCGACAATGATCCAAAAACCGGAAGTAGTCGAAAAAATATCCGATATTTTGAGAATAAAAAACATAAAAAGTAAAAAAATGGTGATCTTGCGAAAAAAGTTATTACTACGTAAGATTTCACCAAATCAAAACTACTAAAGTGTCATTGGAGAGCCCGAACAATGGACAATCGTACGACATCTCAATGGTAAAAATTCGTGGGTTAGGCAATATATAATGAAACGCTGAAAATCTATTATTTTCCTTTTTGGAGCCTATTCAGACGCTTTTATCTCGAAAACTTCTCTTATTTCCTTTCTTATACTTCTGTTACTTAGAGTCCTAACGGTGGTCTATGGTGTGAATCCAAATTTAAAAGCCTCAATATAGTATAAATGGTCTAAAAGGGCCACAATCTTTGAAAAAATCGAAAAATCGTTATATCTGTAAATCTCCTAATGGTATAAGGGAGGTAAAACTGTCTAATGGATATTTCTGAAACTTCCGGTACAGTTAAATCTATCCCGATAATGATCCGTAAACAGGAAGTAGTCAAAAAAATATTCGATATTTTTTTTTTTAAAAAAAAGACCGTAAAAAAATCGGTGCTCTTGCAACAATCGGGATTTCGCCGTCGGGTGTGACCGGATAAAAACATCTAAAGTATCGTTTGGTAACTCGATAAATGGGCTATTGTATGACACACTTCCTGTCTGATTCCTGAAAGCCGGTTCAGTGCTGCTTTCAGGTCTAGTTATTATTATTATTTACCGCGGGAGCCTATTTCTCCATGATCGAAAACAGATATCGATCTGGGGTTCAATTTTCTATCTGGAACCCATGCGGTGGCTACTTGATAAACTATTTTTGAAACTTCTGCGCAGACCGGAAGTGACCGAATTTCGTGCGGTGCATAAAAATTTTAAAAAGGCCGTTACTTCGTCAATTCTGTACCTATTTTCATACAAATGACATTTTCAGAAACCCTGAGTCTTTTCTCGGACGATGGCAGTTGAAAATTTCGAAATTTCGAAACTTCGTCGCTGACTTCTAGCGTTCGAAAAATGAAAAATTTTGTTTAAGAGACAATTTTTGTTATTTTTCAAAATTTTCAAGGCAATCCTATTCCAGTAATATAACTTTCAGATTTATCACACTTTATTTTTCGATTTTTTTCGAATTTTCTGCCCATTTTGTGAGCCCGAGTTATGGCCGAATCGACGTTTCTGAAACTTCTGGAACATGAAGTTATAGTCCAAATCCAACCGATAAAGCTATTTCGACAAGGATCCTTAAACCGGAAGTGGTCGAAAAATTGTCCGATATTTTGAAGAAAACGCAAAAAATGGGTGCTTTTGGGGGGAAAAGCGTGATTTCTCCACCCGATATCAACGGATTAAAGAAATTAAGGTATCGGTGGGTAGCCCGGGGATTTGACTATCATATGATACCAATTTCACACGAATCCTATGAGAGGGCAGCAAAATATGACATGCTGAAAATCAAGTATTTATGACATGCTGAAAATCAAGTATTTTCTTTATTTTAACAGATTTTCAAAAAAAAGTTATACATTCAGATAGCTGTCCTAATTACGATTCTAACCATGTATAATATGAATTGAGTTATTGAAATTTAATTTTCGATATTTTGACATTTTGATGTTTTTGACACTTTTGAACATAGGATTTCCCCAGGGGCATTTTATCTGATCAGACAATGAAATATTTCATTACATAGTCCTGTGGCTATTTGATAAGCCAATCCGGTTATTAAAACTATCCCGACAATAATCTCCATACCGGAAGTATTCAAAAAATGAAGAAAAAAGGTTAAAAAAAATAGCGCTCTTGCGAAAAACTTGATTTCTCCATCAGATGTTAGCGGATCAAAAGAACTAAAGTATCGCTGGATAGCCCCATTAATGGACTATCATATGACATCCGAATGATACTAAATGAAATGGGGTTTAACGTCCTACTGTTCTGCTCCTAACCTGGGCTAATGAAGACGGGCATACGCCATACAGTGTGCTATGAGGGAAATTTTGCCCGGGCAGCGGCACTATCGCCTACTCTTATATCGAATTCCAACTGCCAGGGGACCGAATGATACGATCTAGATGGCTAGAAAATAAATTATGGTACGCCGAAAATCTAGTATTTTCCGTTTTGGATCATTTTGAGACGCCATTTCCTCGAAAACGAAAACTACGATTTTTCTTAAACTTTTTTTTTACTCAGAGTCCTATCGGTGGACTATAGCGTGAGTCCAAAAATAAAAGCATTGAAATAATATAAGTGGTCGAAAAAGAGCCTCAATCTTGGAAAATATACTATTCAAAAAAAGTAGGGGATATTTGATTTTTAAGTGTTATTAAAGTCACCTAATGAAACTGACGAAGAAACAAATGACAAAATGAAATGAAGTTCACATTCATCGATTTATTCCAAATGATCGTTAGACTAAGTAAGGCACAGACTGACCATTATAAGGGTAAAATGATACCCGGGGTCAAACAGCAAAGTTACCACAGCATCACAACCAAGTCAGTAACGGGTAAATCCTCCTCTGTTTGCCAAACAAGCATTGATCCGACGTGGCATACTCCTAATGAGACGTCTAAGGTCATTTTGGTCCAGATTGTCCCATTCCTGTTGCAACGCAGCAGCAAGTTCTTGGACATTGGCAGGACGTTGTTGACGTTGACGTAACCTCTGTCCAAGCATGTCCCAGACATGCTCGATGGGGGAGAGGTCGGGACTCAGTGCTGGCCAAGGTAATGTGGTGATGTTCTGTTGTTGGAGGTAACCTGTAACGATCCTGGCCCTGTGACATCTTGCGTTGTCATCCTGGAAGATGAAACGGCGGCCATGACGTCGTGCGAACGGCACAACATGGACTGCCAAGATGTTGTCCCGGTAGTACTGGCCTGTAACACGCCCTGCAACAACATGTAAAGCCGTTCTTCCAGCAACAGTGATGCCTCCCCACACCATAACAGAACCACCCCCAAATCGATCATGTCTGATGACGTTAACGTCTTGGAAGCGCTCGTTTCGACGACGCCACACCCTCCTACGTCTGTCCAAAAAATCAACAGTGAACCTTGACTCATCTGAAAACATCACATTGCTCCAGCGTCGATTATCCCAGTGTTGACGATCCCTACACCAACGATGTCTTGCCTGAATGTGATGATCTCTCAAACAAGGGATCACGCTAGGACGTCGGGCGCGAAGGTGACCCCTATGCAGTCGATTCCGAATCGTCTGGCCACTCACTCTCACACCAGTGTCTGTTTGAAGACGAGCGCTGATCTGATTTGCTGTGATGACACGATTTCTCAAGGCCAAGGTACGGATAAATCGATCCTGGGCTTGAGTTGTCGCCCTTGGTCGACCTGAGCGTGGTCTGTCCTGTACAGATTGTGTATCACGGTATCTGGACCATAGCCTGCTTATGACAGACTGAGAAACATTCATCGTCCGCGCCACAACCGCCTGTGTTGTGCCGATCTGTAGCATGCCAAGGGCACGTAACCTTTCATTTTGGGTAAGCCGACGCATATCAAAATTTGTTTTCTGGTCACTAAAACAATTAAACTGATGTTTCCACCCTGGAATTCAATGCCACAATGACTGTAACATTCAAAGTCAGAGTCGTGCAAATCTTGGGTTGGACCCCCATGATGATCCCAAGCATCACCTGCATTCCATGCGGTAGCTATTGGTGCGTTTGGGCGTCACATGTAACTGGAAATGTTTCTTCTGTTAGGTTCTATAGTGACTTTCGTAGTCATTTGCATATTTTAGTATTATGCCCCCAAAATCAAATATCCCCTACTTTTTTTGAATAGTATATATATATACGGAATATGCAGCAAAGATAATAATCAAATGCAATTAAAGCTTAACACCTTTGATTAGGGGACCATTAGGAACTAAACCTACACAACAGAAATCTCTTAAAGGGATTTTATAGGGTGAATTCTATACTATTTTACAGAATTTTGGTGGCCTGTAGGAAATAATGGCCCCATAATTCTGTAGTGCAAATCCCATAATTTTTGCTACAGATTTATGCTAAAATTTCTAAAGGAAAAAATAAAGTATTCTATAGTTTTTTTATTGTGTTTTTTTGTAGTAAATTCTACAGTTATGTTTTTGTCTTTAATCAAGTTTTGTGAACAGGCCCCGAGTTCACAAAGCATTCTCAGACTTAAGTTGAGAATTTACTCAAACTTGTTCATCTTACTTTAACCAAAATATAGCCCTTTATAATTAATTTTGTTGTTTGAATGCATCAGATACATCAATAAGAAACTATGTTCAAAGTTTTGTGTTTCTGAATCAAAGATTTCTCATTAACAGTGATTGAAAGTTGAGCAAATTCAACTTAAGTCTGAGAATGCTTTGTGAACACGGGACCAGACTGCACAGTTGTCTCACTGTCTTCAGTTTCTTGTTAATACTAACTTCTATGAAGTTAGTATACATGTACATCGAATTTAAAATTCGGCCAATGAACAAACAGTATTCTCTTGAATTAACTTTAATGAGTCCGTTAGCTAACGGATAATGAGATTGACTTTCCAGCAACAGAAATTTAACGGATGGTCAACAAACGACACATTACCAAGATAACGATCTGTTAGAGTTTAACCGATCGTTAAAATAACTTAGTTTTGAACAACTGGGTCCAGAGCTATAGATAAACAATATAAAGAGAAGTGTGTATGTATAAGTGGACAAGAGTGATGGCTGATGCAGGTGTAAAGAAAATAAATTAAAAAATTAAAAATTAAAAATAAAATTATAAAAATATAAAATTCTGTGTATTAATTCAATGAGCAAAATCATGAAAGATATTTAAAGCTTGTTATTAGACTGTAAAAAATGGACGGGGGAAGCCGTAATTATATTGATTCAATATACTGAAAATAAAGCATAGTGAAACATATCTCCAGGCTATAAAAAACAGGTTAAGTACTGAAAACAAAGATATGTAGAATGTATAATTAGAATGTGAAAAACTGGATAAGCACTGAAAAAAGGGACAAAAGTATGGGAAGCAATAAACTGGAAGTCCTGAAGTATAAAACCTTTTATTGGAGTATAAACCTGAAAGAAAGAAACCGTAAATATACTGAGCGCCATGGAAAACGCATCACTTAGTTTTTCGTATAACAACATGATCCTGTAAACATATCTTATTTATTTTGCTTCTTATTGTGAGCAATATTCAAATGGGAACACATCAATAACAACACATTTGTACACTTATGAATGTTTAATCTGTAATCAACGGTACAAAGTCAAAGGGGTCAAAACCAAAAGTACGACACAGATGTCAGTAGCGCGTGTGTCCTCCACGGGCTCTTACGCACGCTGTGCAGCGACGTCGCATGGAATTTACTAATGTTTGAAAGAAGGCCTGGGGCAAATTGTTCCATTCTTGGACAGGAGCAACTTCTAAAGCAGCAATGGTGTGTATCTGTGGTCTCCGATACAGACGGCGTCCAATCTCATCCCAGACATGTTCTATCGGTGCCATGTCCGGAGACATGGCTGGCCAGTCCAAGACATTGATGTTGTTAGCATCCAGGTAGTCCATACGGTGATGAAATGTGAGGCCTCCCCACACCATTACACTTTCCCCACCCCATCGATTTGTTACGAAGACGCAGCAGTCTGCAAGACGTTCCCCAAGACGTCTCCACACACGTTGACGGCCATCAGCGTGATAACGATGAAAGCGACTCTCATCACTGAAGAGCACACTTTGTCAGTCTACTCTTCTCCATATCTGGTGTCCTTGAGCCCATATCAAACGCCGCTGACGGTGATGATCCCTGAGGATAGCTCCAACATAAGGTCGTCGTGCACGGAGTCCTACTTCCCTTAGACGACGTCTGACGGTGTTGGCACTTACTGGTCCTTGTCTTCCGACGACTGCTGCACCTGTTCGAGTCGCTGGGCGGAATCTGTCACGCAGATGAGTGACCCGGATGTAGCGGTCTTGAGCCTGGGTTGTAACGCGTTGTGGACCAGGACGTTGACGGTCACGTGTTGATCCAGTAACTCGAACAAGTTCCACCAACCTTACAATAGTGGACTGATGACAATTGAAATGTCTGGCAATAACACGTGTAGACATGCCAGCCCTGGACATTCCCATGGCTTCATTCCGTTGATTTCCAGTAAGTCTCGGCATCTCTAGCTTGATTCCTTCACACGAACAACAACAAATGACGGATTGACGTTTCACAGTTCATGTACTGCACATTAAGTTGAAAACATGCTTTTAAAGGGCTCACACACAATGCAGCACGCGAATATTGGGTTTTTCATATGCATCTCGTGCAATTTTTTTTGCACACGGGCCGATATTTTTTGCGTTTGGGAGCATTGTGTGAAACAATAATTCATAGTATTGCATAATATTATACATACAAAACCACCTAGTAATAAAATATTTGGGGAAAGAAAAGTGATGCGTTTTCCATGGCGCTCAGTATATTTTCGAAACTTTACGAATCCGAAATCACCGAATTTTACGAAGAAATTGACCTACATACCCATAACTCTGTGACTGTGACCTATGTTACTATTTTTTTTTCTTTGAGTACCTTGAAATATTTACTTCAAATCTGCTATTTCCGATTTTCGAATTTCGAAAATTACGTCATTGACATTTCGTCCCGGAAGTAAAACAGAATTGACAACTTTTTTAATATTGGTACGATTTTCATGAAATTTGGAATGTATGTAGATCCCAATGACCCAACTTCAACGATACAATTAGAAATGTATCTAACTTATCTCCCCTTGGAGAAATTAAGGATCAAAGTTTGGGTTTTTTTTTAAATCCGACAAAATATAGGTCAGATTGCCTCGATTTTTTTTTTCTGCACTAGCTGAGTAATTCCTGATGCGTTCACAAAATATAAAATCTATCGATAGAACCGGAAGTGCCACCATCTTGAAATGTGAAATATGCCTGAGGCTCTTTTGATATTTTACTTACAGACACGGGAGTTATATTTTCTGAATCCTTGAAGGAATGTCTAAAAAAACGTTCCGGGCAGAAATTTGATTTAGGTCAACTGATGGTCACCATTTTGAAGTGAATATGAAAAATAGTGAAAAATCTTGTAAATAAACACAATAGGCCGTAGTATGTTCAATTCGTCTAGTATTTCTGAAATTAATACATTTTTGGATTGCCTGGCTCATGGTCGAAATTTTGGTATTTGAAAATTTCAAAATTTCGAATTTCGCCTTTCGATGTTTTCCGTGCCGACAAGTTTGTTTTCGAGTGTACGTGCACTTTCGTGCACACCAACTTGAAACTCACCGGGTACCTGGCCTATGGTCCAAAGCACAATTTCAGACAAATTTTAGGGCCCGACCCATGGGGGGGGGGGGCGAGCGGTGGCCATTTTCCCGGGGGTAAATAAAGTAAAACAAAAAAAATAGAGATGATACTAGGTGTTCGATTTTAATTTTGAGACCATTTTTGGATGCGCCAGGGTCGGGAATGGGGGGGGGGGGGGTAGCCGATGTTTCGAAGAGATAGGTCCATTTTGTAAAAAAAAAATCCCTTCATAACGTACTTAGCTGCTTTTGACTTCGCGCATGCGCAACGCTGGAACCAAAGGTACCATGACTACCAAATTAGGCTAGGAACTTTTCACGTTGGTACCTAGGTGCCCTCAAAATCTCAAGGCAATACCTGCATTCCTTAAAGTCGTTTGTTCTTGGCACGGCTCCAGGTAGCTGCAGTCCAGATACGACTTCCGTAGGGGAAAAAAGGGGAATTTTGCCACGACAACGGCACCGATTGTCCGAGAACCATGATATTTGGACACAATACGCCTATTACCACCCCGGATTCTGTGCTTTACTCCGATTTTGATCCGATTAAATTTATTGACCTTCAATACATAGAAATAAAATATACTGAGCGCCATGGAAAACGCATCACTTTTTTTCCCAAATATTTTATTACTAGGTGGTTTTGTATGTATAATATTATGCAATACTATGAACTATTGTTGCACACAATGCTCCCAAACGCAAAAAATATCGGCCCGTGTGCACAAAAAAAAATTGCACGAGATGCACATGAAAAACCCAATATTCACATGCAGCATTGTGTGTGAGCCCTTTAAAAGCATGTTTTCAACTTAATGTGCAGTACATGAACTGTGAAACGTCAATCTGTCGTAATTTGTTGTTAGACGTGTGAAGGAATCGAGCTAGAGATGCCGAGACTTACTGAAAATCAACGGAATGAAGCCATGGGAATGTCCAGGGCTGGCATGTCTACACGTGCTATTGCCAGACACTTCAATTGTCACCAGTCCACTACTGTAAGGTTGGTGGAACGTGTTCGAGTTACTGGATCAACACGTGACCGTCAACGTCCTGGTCCACAACGCGTTACAACCCAGGCTCAAGACCGCTACATCCGGGTCACTCATCTGCGCGACAGATTCCGCCCAGCGACTCGAACAGGTGCAGCAGTCGTCGGAAGACAAGGACCAGTAAGTGCCAACACCGTAAGACGTCGTCTAAGATAGTAGGACTCCGTGCACGACGACCTTATGTTGGAGCTATCCTCAGGGATCATCACCGTCAGCGGCGTTTGATATGGGCTCAAGGACACCAGACATGGAGAAGAGTAGACTGGCAAAGTGTGCTCTTCAGTGATGAGAGTCGCTTTCATCTTTATCACGCTGATGGCCGTCAACGTGTGTGGAGACGTCTTGGGGAACGTCTTGCAGACTGCTGCATTTTCGAAACGAATCGATGGGGTGGGGGAAGTGTAATGGTGTGGGGAGGCTTCACATTTCATCACTGGACCGCCCTACACATTTGCAGGGGTCGCGTTAATGCTGTAGCCTACCGTGATGATGTCTTGCAACCAATTGTTGTTCCGATGTTTCGAGCGCACTTCCAATAGGATAATTTACGTCCGCCCGTTTTAGTATGAACTACCTGGCTGCTAACAACATCAATGTCTTGGACTGGCCAGCCATGTCTCCGGACATGGCACCGATAGAACATGTCTGGGATGAGATTGGACGCCGTCTGTATCGGAGACCACAGATACACACCATTGCTGCTTTAGAAGCTGCTCCTGTCCAAGAATGGAACAATTTGCCCCAGGCCTTCTTTCAAACATTAGTAAATTCCATGCGACGTCGCTGTACAGCGTGCGTAAGAGCCCGTGGAGGACACACGCGCCACTGACATCTGTGTCGTACTTTTGGTTTTGACCCCTCTGACTTTGTACCGTTGATTACAGATTAAACACCCATAAGTGTACAGATGTGTTATTGATGTGTTCCCATTTGAATATTGTTCACAATAAGAAGCAAAATAGATATGTTTACAGGATCATTTTGTTATACGAAAAACTAAGTGGTGCGTTTTCCATGGCGCTCAGTATATTTACGGTTTTTTTCTTTCAGGTTTATACTCCAATAAAAGGTTTTATACTTCAGGACTTCCAGTTTATTGCTTCCCATACTTTTGTCCCTTTTTTCAGGGCGCTCGGTATATATTTAATCAACAGCCACCATCCATTTTGGTGGGGATAGGTCAAAGTTTCAAAGATCCTATGGTTAGATTCTGAGAAATCCAATTTGTGGACAAAAAAAAACAAAAAAAAAACAACATAATAATAATAACTAGATCTGCATAGCAGACATCAAAGCCTTCATATATATTAACTGAAAAATGGGTTATTAGAATCTATTGAAACAATTATATAAATGTCATCAGAAATATTAAAAATTACATTTAATTTATGAACAAGATGGGGAAAATACAAAACAAATTGTGTTGTGGCTACCCTCAAAGCATATTTAGAAAACAGTATATTATATACTATTCAAAAAAAGTAGGGGATATTTGATTTTGGGGGCATAATACTAAAATATGCAAATGACTACGAAAAAAGTCACTATAGAACCTAACAGAAGAAACATTTCCAGTTACATGTGACGCCCAAACGCACCAATTGCTACCGCATGGAATGCAGGTGATGCTTGGGATCATCATGGGGGTCCAACCCAAGATTTGCACGACTCTGACTTTGAATGTTACAGTCATTGTGGCATTGAAATCCAGGGTGGAAACATCAGTTTAATTGTTTTAGTGACCAGAAAACAAATTTTGATATGCGTCGGCTTACCCAAAATGAAAGGTTACGTGCCCTTAGCATGCTACAGATCGGCACAACACAGGCGGTTGTGGCGCGGACGATGAATGTTTCTCAGTCTGTCATAAGACCTCGCTCAGGTCGACCAAGGGCGACAACTCAAGCCCAGGATCGATTTATCCGTACCTTGGCCTTGAGAAATCGTGTCATCACAGCAAATCAGATCAGCGCTCGTCTTCAAACAGACACTGGTGTGAGAGTGAGTGGCCAGACGATTCAGAATCGACTGCATAGGGGTCACCTTCGCGCCCGACGTCCTCGCGTGATCCCTTGTTTGAGAGATCATCACATTCAGGCAAGACGTCGTTGGTGTAAGGATCGTCAACACTGGGATAATCGACGCTGGAGCAATGTGATGTTTTCAGATGAGTCAAGGTTCACTGTTGATTTTTTGGACAGACGTAGGAGGGTGTGGCGTCGTCGAAACGAGCGCTTCCAAGACGTTAACGTCATCAGACATGATCGATTTGGGGGTGGTTCTGTTATGGTGTGGGGAGGCATCACTGTTGCTGGAAGAACAGCTTTACATGTTGTTGCAGGGCGTGTTACAGGCCAGTACTACCGGGACAACATCTTGGCAGTCCATGTTGTGCCGTTCGCACGACGTCATGGCCGCCGTTTCATCTTCCAGGATGACAACGCAAGATGTCACAGGGCCAGGATCGTTACAGGTTACCACCAACAACAGAACATCACCTTGGCCAGCACTGAGTCCCGACCTCTCCCCCATCGAGCATGTCTGGGACATGCTTGGACAGAGGTTACGTCAACGTCAACAACGTCCTGCCAATGTCCAAGAACTTGCTGCTGCGTTGCAACAGGAATGGGACAATCTGGACCAAAATGACCTAAGACGTCTCATTAGGAGTATGCCACGTCGGATCAATGCTTGTTTGGCAAACACAGGAGGATTTACCCGTTACTGACTTGGTTGTGATGCTGTGGTAATTTTGCTGTTTGACCCCGGGTATCATTTTACCCTTATAATGGTCAGTCTGTGCCTTACTTAGTCTAACGATCATTAGAATAAATCGATGAATGTGAACTTCATTTCATTTTGTCATTTGTTTCTTCGTCAGTTTCATTAGGTGACTTTAATAACACTTAAAAATCAAATATCCCCTACTTTTTTTGAATAGTATATATACAGAGTATGTTAACTCTTGAATATACCTTTTAGTAGTTTTGCGTACGCAGGACAGGAAGTAGTTGTGCTTCAATTTCAATATAAACATTTAGTTTTAGAGTTAGACTGAAGGCTTTCACCATATCCAAGACGTCAAACTGTTAACGGATGCAAGACAGACTATCCCTACACACACACCCAAAACACATTTGCATAACTCTGACATTTTCTTTGCATGCGCATTACAATAGAAGAGAATTGTATAATAAAGTTGAACAATAAACTTAGACCGGTAGAATCGGACAGACGCCGTCAATCCAAATATGTAATTGAAAACTCAAAATTCCAAGAAATAACAATTTTCGTAAATCTTCAAGAGAAAAATAACGGTATGGTATCTTAATTCGACCGTATCGCATCCGCAATGTACCCGGCTGTACAAAAATATAACTTTCGAAAATCGGTTGGGAATTGACATAATTAGGGCCAATTTTCAATTTTCGTGCACGCTAGAGATTCTGCCTGGGCTGTTGGAACACCGGGGGTGTGACGATATATATAGACGTTAGGTTGCAAAATCTGATCCGTGTACTGGACAGCATTTAAGTTCCCTTGGGCAACAACAAGAGGAGAACGTCCATGTGCACAAAAAGAACCCCAAACCATGACGCTGCCGCCACCAAATCGGTCAACTTCTGACGCATACATGAGCGTGACGTTCACCTCGTCTGCGGTACACTCGGACCCTGCCATCGGCAAATCTCAAAGTGAATCGAGATTCGTCACTAAAGACAACCGAATTCCACTGTCTTTGAGTAAATCTTATGTGTCTTGAGGCCCACACAAGTCAGTTACGGCGATGAAGAGGTGTCAATATTGGTCCATTATAGGGCCTCCGAACTCGAAGACCAGCAGCCTGCAAGCGATTTCGAACAGTTTGTGCAGTTACTCTTCCAAACATCTTTCTACTTGTGGAGGTTGCAGTGACAAATCTGTTTCTAAGATGACGTAATCGTATTGCTTGATCTTCCTGGAGTGACGTCACACGTGGCGCTCCCGCCCTTGGGCGGTCGGCAATAGTTCCAGTTTGAAGCACTCCCATTCTAAGATTAATTATTGTCTGGCGTGAACAATTAAAATGCTCTTGCAACAGTGACCACAGACTGGCCAGCATAGAGCCTACCTATAGCACGTAGACGTTCTACATTTGAAAGGCGCGGCATTTTCTAACAAAGATGAAAATAACAATTTTAATTTGTTTTTCCAGTTCAAGTTACGTGTGCGTGTTCAGTTTAAGCAAACTTGCATCGATTTACCTCACGAGTTTGTGTTTGCACATGTTTTTCAGGTTTTTCATCTTTATATGCTCAAACGTCACGTGATTTTACAATTTTATGAAATTAAAGGCTTCTTACTATCGTTACAAACACTTTAAAATTTATTTGACTTACCAAAAAAAAAAAATTTGTTGAAATAAAATGCACATTTCTTGCTTACAAGGAATTTAGTTATGATTTTGTATACGAACATTGCTCGACTAGTCGAGCAAAAACAAATATGTTATTAACTTCTGATTTGTTAAAGACTCAAAAAAGGGCACAACCAGCGTGTTCTTTATATGCAAACGTAAAACGTATATTTGCATACATCAAGCTTCAAAGATTTAGAATAAAGTTATTTGACCAGGTCAGGTGTTTCCACATGTCGAACGAAATGAAAACTATGCTACGGACAATAATGCGCAAACATGAGACCGAAATGAATTGTCACGAACTGTTTAAATGTAACATAAAACATGTTGCTGCAAATCTTGAGACAAAAATATAATTCAAGCAAACAATTTCAGAAATGTTTAATACAGTTATTATAGTTTATACATGTGATGGATAGCGATGCTAATGAAATACGACCGTGACATACCTCTCCCTATTCAAAGTTTTAAATTAATGCCCAGCGCATTAAACGTGGATTAGACATATTAGATCGATTTAGATATATTAATGGCTGGTGATCAGTTTCTAAAACAAACTCAACCCCATAAAGATACCTCTTGAATTTCTGAATTGACCAAACAATTGCAAGGCACTCTTTCTCGATAGTTAAATATCGAATTTCACTATCCTTTAGTTTACGACTGGCATAAGCAACTGGCATTCTCTGCGCATTGAATGGAAGTGGCCCTTTGCCGGGTTGGACGATTCGGAGAAATGTGCCCGTTCCTGCCACACCTAAAACACCGCTTGACATCGTTATTCAAGACTCGGTCGACCGGTGGGTTTGTTGTAAAAGACTTGCGGGACGAATAAGCCTCTTTAGGTACTGCGGCTGTACGAATACTCAGTCTGGTGGGGCTTGCGCAGCGAGCCTCTTGATACTGATCTGCCAGACGCGACATCTGCTCAATGTCTTTGGGAACCCTCTCACCCAAAAACAAAGTCATGTCATGTTCACATGCACACATATATTAATTTCAGAAATAGGAGACGAATTCAACAAACTACGGTCAATTGTGTTTATTTACAAGCCCGTTAATGTAGACTTTTCACCATTTTCCATATTCAATTCAAAATGGTGACCACCAGTTGACCTAAATCAAAATTCTGGCTGGAACATTTTTTAGGCATTCCTTCAAGAATTCAGAAAATGTAACTGTCATAGCTGTAAGTAAAATATCAAAAAAACCTTAGGGATTTTTCACGTTTCAAGATGGTGGCACTTCCGGTTCGATCGACAAACTCCATATTTTGTGTACTCATCTGTAATAACTTAACTAGTATAGAAAAAATATTTCAAGGCAATCTGACCTATATTTCGTCGATTTTTTTTAAAACTTTGATCCTTAATTTGTCCAAGGGGAGATAAGTTAGACAATTTCTAAATACATTTTTTAAGTCGCATCAGCAAGATCTACTTATATATTAAATTTCATGAAAATCGAGAAACTATTAAAGAAGTTTTCAAGTTGGTCTCAACTTCCGGTTCAAAATCACAGCGACGAATTTTCGAAATTCGAAAAACTGAAATTGCAGATGAAAATGATTTTTTTCAAGGTACGCAAAGAAAAAAGAATTAGTGACATCGGTCAAAAAACCACAAAGTTACGACTATGCATTATAATTTTTTACATTCGTAAAATTCGATGATTTCGAATTCGTAAAACAGCCACCACCCATTTTGGGGGGAAAGGTCAAAGTTTCAGAAAGATCCCATGGTTAGATTCGGAGAAATCCGATTTGTGGACAAAACACACACACAAAAAAAATAATCTTAACAGAAACAATAAGCTTTCATATGTAATACATATGAAAGCTTAATAATAATAATAATCTTAACAAAAACAATAAGCTTTCATATGAAAGCTTAACTAGATCTGCTAGGCAGATATTAAAGCTTTCATATTCACGGTCAGTTTCTGTCACATGTCATGGGTTATATAATGTACCTCAACAAGGAAAAGGAATTATTAAAATAGATCAAAACTCGAAGTTATATAGGTATATATATTGAGTAACAGTGCACCCGGGCAAAAAAATCTGGGAAATAACTGAGACTTGTTGTAATCGAATTGACTCCCCGTTCCAGAAGTTTAAAATACGGATCTAGATGTTGAAAAACTGGACAGATGAGAAAATGAAATTAAAATATCGGGAAATAACTACGGCCTACTCTTATATCGAATTCCAACTGTCAAGGGATCTTTTACGTGCACGCCAATGTATACACGGGACCTCGGTTTTTCGTCCCATCCGAACGACTAGACAGCTGTCCTTGTCAAGCCCTCCGTTCTGCATCACTGACAAGGGGGAACCACTCTCGGAAATCTGAAAGAAACTTTCTCGGCCAATTCAGGGATCGAACACCCGACCTCCAGGCTAGCGAGCCAGCGTCTTACCCACTTAGCCACCGTGATCCCCTTGTGTCATGGAATTATCATTTGGAAAATTATACAACCCTAAAGTGCACGGTTATTAATACGAAATGAAATAGGCCTACTCTTATATCGAATTCCAACTGCCAAGTGATCTTTAACGTCGACACCAATATAATTAACGGCGTTGGCTTTATGATCTGGATATCTGTCTACGTTTTAAATTTTAGCTTGCTAAGATTTAACATAACAAGTAATGAAACGGGCTGAAGAGTGAAGTCAAGTCAACTAATATACTGCTTAAATATAACGAGAATCATTCCCCATGGCCAAAAGGTAACCTAAAAATCAAAAGATATTTCTGAGACCGTATTGCTGGAATCAGATTTACTTTCCGTTGCAAAAAATCGATCAAGTCGTTTAAAACCCAGAAGCATCAGAAAATGAGTAGAAAATGGTTAGAAAAATGCCGAGAAAATATCAAACAATAAACTGAGATAACTTGTAATGAATCTTATATTTTTGGAATCGGTTTGATCTCAGCTATTCGAACATTTGGATCAAGTTTGTAAGTTTTAAAAATAAACATAAAAAAAATGTCGTGCAATCAACCTTCGAAAATAGGAAACCATTTCAGGAAACGGCGGCTTATTCCGAGGATTTCCAAATAACTTTTTCGAATTAAATGAATCAATCTACTTTCATTCCAAATACATGAAAATTTCTAAAGACATCGTTTAAGTTAAATGAATCAGGTCTACTTTTATTCCAAATTTCATGAAAATCGTGCTAATATTAAAGAAGTTGTCATATTCGTTTTTACTTTCGAAATAATATGTCAATGACGAAATTTTTTTTTGAAGTTCGAAAATAGCAGATTTAAAGTAAATGTTTCAAATTACCCAAAGAAATATGATTATGTAAAATACATAGGTCAAATATTCCCAAAGTTACAGCTATGTAGGTTAATTCTTTCGTCATTAACATTTGGTGATTTCAGATTTGTAAAGCGTTTCGAAAATATGTATTCGTAATTCAACATCCATTCTGGGAGACAGGTTAAAGATTTAGAAAGATCCAAAGATCAGGGTCCGTATTCAAAGGTTTTCTTAAAGTTAAGTAAAAATACTTAATTTTCCCACTTAACCAAGCGTGTTGCCTTAAATCGGTATTCAAAGGCTATATGTTACATCTCCTTGGCTATGTGAAAAACTTAACTGTACACTTAAATTATGGAATACCGGCAATCGCCAAAAAGCATTTATTTCTAACTTATGGAATACCCGCCACTGCCAAAAATCACGAATTTCTGACTTCGTACGCAAGTTATGTCCCCTTAAAAGCACCACTATAATCATACTAAGCTAATATATTTTCATAGAAAATTCAATTTTAATAGATTTCAATTGCAGTTATGGAATAGTGGTAGTATAATGGCGGATATTGTAAACTTTATTATTTAAAAAATGTATAACGAATATAAAACAACATCTTAGCAATACACGCGGCCTTTTGGCTTTAAAGTTAGACTGAACACATCATTCAATGCTGTTTATCAAACTATCATTTGAGAAATTCATAGAAATTATGTTAGTGCCTACAGTTTAGAATTCCAAACGCCTTGCGGCTTTGATGGTACATTGTGTATACGAGAGAAGCACGTGACGTTATTTTCTACTCGAAGAATACCGATTAAAACATTGGTGGCACACTGCGACCAGCAATTATCATCATATTTTTGTAAATTTATTTACAAATGAAGACAAGAACATGTTGCAAACAATACTACTGTCAATTCGCAGCTAACTTCAAATATGTATATGGGAGAAACTGTAAAAATTGTTTCTCATGGTAGTATAAATGTTTGTCGAAATCTCCAATGGAAATGAAATGAAATGAAATGTGGTTTTATGGCACGTCAGCTAATCTACAATCGAATAGTAACACAGTGTCAAATTTTACGAACGAATTTAACGTATCAAAGTTTATTATAAGCAATATGAAAAGGATAAAAATGATCGGAAAAAATATATTCTCGACCATTTCTGTGGTAGTGACCTTATATACTATTATGTCACTACAACATCAAAGCTGACGATGAAAAAAAAAGTTTGAGTCCAGCTACGCTCGGCGACATTGTCCTTGTTTCAATCTTAATCCCCTAACTTTTAAAATCGCTATTACGGGCCTGCTACTGTGTGCTCCGGTTAAAAGAAGTCATCATAATCTCGCTTAACTTTAAGGAACCTCCCATAGGTTACTTAAAGTTACGTGGATTTTTCTCACTTAAACTGGCCTTTGAATACCGCTTAAAGACTAAACACTTAAAAGTTAAGGCAGCTTAACTTAAGGGAAAATTTTATACTTAACATTGCCTTTGAATACCACTTACCCGTAACGAAATAATTTACGTATTTTTAAGTGAAATCTAGTAGTTAAGTGACTATCTTAGACTTAAGATATCCTATGAATACGGCCCCAGATTCTTGGATATAAGCTTGACAGAATCTTAAGAAAGAAATTGCCCTGTAAACAACTTTGTCGGCACGAAAAACGTCAAAGTCGAAATTCGAAATTTTGAAATTTCGAAATACCAAAAATTCGTGTCTGAGCCGGGAAGTCCAGAAATGTAATAATTTCGGTAATAGGAGACGGATTCTCTAAGCCACGACCTATTGTGTATGTTTTCAAGCCCATTAATGTGGATTTTTCACTATTTTTCATTTTCAATTCAAATTGGCACCCATCATTTGCCAGAAATCAAAATTCTAAGCTCTACATTTTATCGGGTTTCCTTCAAGGATTCAGAAAATATAACTCCCGTGTCTGTAAATAAAATATCAAAAAAGTCTTAGGGATATTTCACATTTCAAGATGGTGGCACTTGCGGATTGAGCTGTAAACTCTATTTTTTGTGTAAGAATCAGTAGTGTCGTAGCTAGTAAAGAAAAAAATAATTCAAGGTGATCTGACCTATATTTCGTCGATTTTTTTGAAAATTTTGATCCTTAATTTCTCCAAGGGGAGCTAAGTTAGAAAGTTTCTAATGACATCTTTCAAGTCGCATCGGTATGATCTACTTACATTCCAAATTTCAGGAAAATCGTGCAACTATTAAAGAAGTTGTAAAATTGGTCTTAAATTTCGGAACGAAATCACAGCGACGAATTTTCGAAATTCGAAAATCTGAAATTGCAGGTGAAATTGCCTATTGTCAAGGTACCCAAAGAAAAAAGAATCAGTAAAATAGGTCAATAAACAACAAAGTTACGACTGTGCATTGTTAGTTTTTTCGTTCGTAAAATTCGGTGATTTCGAATTCTTAAAATGTTTCGAAAATATATTTAAGCAATACTCCCTATGGTTAGATTCTGAGAAATCCGATTTGCAGAAAACACCCACACACAAAAAAATAATAATAATCTTAACAGAAACAATAAGCTTTCATATGAAATATGAAAGCTTAATAACTAGATCTGCTACTGTCCCATGCAGATATAAAAGCTTTCATATTCATCGTTACGTGTCATCGATTATATCAAGTATCTTAAAAGAAAAAATAACAAGAAAAAAATCAAAATTGGTCAAAAACTCGCGAAGTTACAAGTCTAAATATAGTTAGAAACATTGCACCCGGGCAAAAAAAAATCTGAAAACTAAAGGCAAATAACTTAAACTTGTATTGCTGTAATCTGAATGACTTCCCGTTCCAGAGGTTTCAGAAAAATGCATCAAGCCGTTTAAAAACGCGACAAATGAGGAAATGAAATAAAAATGGAGGGGAAGAACTAAAAAAAGGCAGGAAAATATAGAAAATCAAACGGAAGTAATATTTTTTTTAATCAGATTGACCTCAGCTATTCGAATATTTAGGTTAAATTTGTACATTTTGAAAATTAAAGACATAAATTGTCCTGTAAACAACTTTGTCGGCATGTAAAAGGTCAAAGGCGAAATTTTGACATTTTCAAAAAGCCCAAAATTCGACCGGGATCCCGGGCTATCCTGAAATGTATTAATTTCAGAAATAAGAGATGCATTGAACATATTACGGCCTATTGTGTTTATTTACATGCCCGTTAATGTACATTTTTCACTATTCTTCATATTCACTTCAAAATGGTGACCATCAGTTGAACTAAATCAAAATTCTGCTCTGAAAGTTTTTTAGGCATCCTTCAAGGATTCAGAAAATGTAACTCCAATGTCTGTTAGTAAAATATCGCAAAAGCCTTAGGGATTTTTCACATTTCAAGATGGTGGCACTTCCGGTTCCATCGATAGACTTCATATTTTGTGAACGCATCAGGAATTACTCAGCTAGTACAGAAAACAAATTTCAAGGCAAACTGACCTGATTTTTAAAAAAAAAATTGATCCTTATTTTCTCCAAGGGGAGATAACTTAGAAAATTTCTAATGACATCGTTGAAGTTGGATGAACCAGATGTGCTTACATTCCTAATTTCATAAAAAAAAGTACCAATATTCAAGAAGTTGTCATGTTGGTTTTACTTCCGGAATGAGATGTCAATGACGTAATATTCGTATTTCGAAAATCAGAAATAGCAGATTTAAAGTAAATATTTCAATGTACTCAAAGAAAAAATAATTAGTAAAATAGATCAAAAGTCACAAAGTTACAGCAATGTAGGTCAATTTTTTTATCAGTAAATTTCGGTGATTTCGGATTCGTAAAACGTTTTGAAAATAAATTGATTCCAAGCCACCACCCATTCTTGGGCGGAGGCTAACCAGAAATGTATTAATTTCGGAAATAGGAGACGAATTCACGAAACGCATTGTTAGTTTTTTCGTTCGTAAAATTCAGTGATTTCAAATTCTTAAAACGTTTTGAAAATATACTTAAACAATACTCACCACCCATTTTTTTTATTTTAATAATCTTAACAGAGATAACTAGAACTGCGATGCAGTAATGACGGGTTTCACCGGTGCTACGTTACCCTAAACATATTTCACTTCCGGTACCAATGAAACCATTAAACAGGTTTCCACCTAATCATTGCACACATCAAATAAAATGGACGCCGAATCAACCAAATCCGGCAATATCAATTCATTTTATACATTTGTTACATGTAAGTGTACAGTACTTCCAGTGATAATGAAAATGTTCAATTAGTTTTATGAAATCAGAAATGGCATAAGGCATCACATGGTGAAAATTTTATGTAAATCGAATAATAATTGCCTCTTTTATAGACCAAAACCTTGAACAGTGACTTGTAGAAAACCGTCTATTTCTCTGCAACCGTACAAGTTATAAACAATTTTCTGGTATCTGTATGATCGTATGGGATCAATCTATATGTTGATTGGAATCAAATAACATAATTTTAAAAACATAACAAATCAGACTCATTTGAATAAAATATCTGTTTTAAAGGCTAAAAATACAGTTTTTGCCAAAATGACGTTACTTCCGGTGATAATGAAAATCTTAAACTACTTGAATGAAATCGTAAACGGCATTAGGTATCACATAGTGAAATTTTCATGAAAATCGAATAATAATTGACACTTTTATGGACAAAAAACCTTGAAAAGTGACCTGTTGAGAATTGCCTATTTCTACGCAACTGAACAAGTTAGAAACCATTTTGTGATATCTATATGATCGTATGGGTTCATTCTATTACTTGATTAGAATCAAATATCAAAATTTTAAACAAACAACAAATACGACTCATTTCAATAAATTATTTGTTTCTAAGGCTATGAATACAGTTTTTGCCCAAATTTCGTCATTTCCGGTGACATGGAAAATGTTAAATTGAGTTGAACTAGTCACAATTGACATTACGCATCAAATGGTGTCACTTTTATGAAAATCCAATAATAATTGACTCTTTTACAGACACAATAGCGTAAAGATTGACTCATGCAAAATTGACCATTTCTCGGCAACTGCTCATATTTCAAACTAATTTTGAGATAGATTCTCTTCGTATGGATTATTGCTACAAGTTTATGAAAGTTGCGAAGAAATATTTTAAAATATGAAAAGCCTGAATCGGTTTTAAATAGCTCATTTTTTCACCTTGTTTCACCTTTAAATCAAAATGACCCGAAAACGAAATCGAAATTAAAAAAACCGAGCCCGATGTTTTCTGCGCCTTTGCAGGGCACACACTTTCAGTCATACCAGATTTGAAAAAAATAATATTTGCTTTCAAAAAGTGGTACCGAACTGTCAAAATTGTAGTTTTTGCTAAATTTACGTCACTTCCGTTGCCGAAAGGTAACTTTACCGGTAACAAAAAAAATGACATTTTGGATCACGGAGCATATGAACTTTGTTTTATACAAATCGAGCAATAAATAATTAATCCAGGACTGAAAAACTGAATTAGCCAGTGGCGGCCAAGGAAAATTACGATGACCAAAAATGGTGCCATTTTTGGTCAAATCAGATGACTTTTTAACCCTGGGTAAAATACCACATTAAAATATTCATAAATAAAAAAGTTTTTTGTAAAAATTAAAATGTTCAAAATTTGGCGCCTAATATCTCCGACGATTCGTGGAAAATCAAAAATCTAAAGAACCATGGCTATGTGCCTTGTCTCTGGCTATGTCAAAATGTATCCAATGTTAAAATCCGACGATTATTGTTAATATTACGGCAATATTTCAAAAATCGACAAATTCGACGATTTCGGACATTTTGCATTGTCGCAGAACGTTCGAAATAGCTTTAATCTCTAAGTCACACCCACTTTTCCAGTAAAACCGAAGACATCGAATCAATCCGACAAGTAGTTTCTGAGATACAATCCTTGAACTTATGTCACTTCCAGTATCAATGAAACCGTTAAACAGATTTCCACATAAGCATTGCACAAATAGATGCACAATCAACCGAATCTAGCAATATCAATTGCATCTATACATTTGTTACCATGTGTTACATATGTCAAAAAAGTGATCCTGACAAAATTTGTTACTAATTACCTAACTTTAGCTAACTTTATAATGGGAAATTAAAATGGGAAAAAAATCTGTAAAAGTCATCCTGACAAAATTGGTTATTTCTCAACAAGGGAAGATGCTAGAAGCCATTTTTGGACATCTATATGATCATATTGATCCAATCTATATGTCCATTGGAATCAAATATCATAATGCTAAACCAATAATAAATATAACTCACTTCAAACAAATATTTGTTTTGAAAGCTAAAAATACAGTTTTTGTACAAATGACATTACTTCCGTGAATAATGAAAATGTTAAATTAGTTCTATGAAATCATTGCATAAGGCATCACATGGTGAAAATTGTATGAAAATCGAATAATAATTTACACTTTCATAGACCAAAAACCTTGAAAAGTGACTTGAAGAAAATCGTCTATTTCTCTGCAACCGTACAAGTTAGAAACGTTTTTATGGTATCTGTATGATCGTATGGGTTCATTCTATTTGTTGATTGAAATCAAATATCATAATTTTAAAAACATTACAGATCAGACTCATTTGAATAAAATATCTGATTTGGAGGCTAAAAATACAGTTTTTGACCAAATGACGTCATTTCCGGTGATAGAAAATTTTTAAATTGGCTTGACCTAGTCTAAATTGGCATAAGGCATCAAATGGTAAAAACAAATTGAAAATCGATTATACTTGACTCTTTTACAGGCAAAATAATTTGAAAAATGACGCATGCAAAAATTATCTATTTCTCGGCAACCGCTCATATTACAAACTAATTTTCACATACATTCTCTTCGTATGGATTATTGCTACGGGTTTATGAAAGTTACGAAGAAGTATTTTATAATATGAAGACGCTGAATGGGTTGTAAATAGCTTAATTTTACACCGTTTTTCACCTTTTAATCGATATAGCCCGAAAACGAAATCGAAATTAAAAAACTGAGTCCGATGTTTTGTGCACATTTGCATGCCGCATCCTTTTGGTTATATCAAATTTTGAAAAAATAATATTTGCTTTCAAAAAGTGGTACCGAACTGTCAAAATTATAGTTTTTGTTAAAATTATGTCACTTCCGATGCCAACAGATAACTCTATCGGTAACAAAAAAAATGACATTTCGGAAAAAGGAGCATATGAACTTTGTTTTAAACAAATCGAACAATAAATAATCAATCTAGGACTGAAAAACTGAATTAGCCAATGACGGCTAACGCAAAATACTGAGACAAAAATTGTTCACATTTTTACTCAAATCAGATGACCATTTAGCCCTGGATAAAATATCATAAAGAAATATTCATTAATAAAAAAAAACTTTGTAAAAATTTAAAATTTCAAAATTTGGCGCTTAATATCTCCAAAGATTCATCGAAAATCAAAAATCTAAAGACCCGTAGCTATGTGCCTTGTCTCTGGCTATGTCAAAATGTATCAAATGTTAAAATCCGACAATTATTGTTAACATTACGGCTATATTTAGAACAAAAACAACTTCAGTGATTTCAGACATTTCGCATTGTCGCAGAATGTTCGAAATAGATTTAATCGCTAAATCATGCCATCTTTCCTGAAAAACCAAAGATATCGGATTGATCCGACAAGTACTTTCTGGGATATACTCAAGTGGAAAATAAAACGGCCAACGTGTTAGATGATTGATTTTTTGGTAAAAACAATCATCACTAGAACTGCGATGCAGTAATGCCGGGTTTCACCGGTGCCACGTTACCCTAAACATATGTCACTTCCGCTACCGATGAAACCATTAAACAGGTTTCCATATAAGCATTGCACACATCAAATAAAATGTACGCAGAATCAACCAAATCCGGAAATATCAATTCATTGTGTACATTTGTTACATGTAAGTGATCCTGACAAAATTACATTACTTCCGGTGATAATGAAAATTCTAAATTAGTTTTATGAAATCATAAATGGCATAAGGCATCACATGGTGAAAATTTTTATGTAAATCGAATAATAATTGCCACTTTTATAGAACAAAAACCTTGAATAGTGACCTGTAGAAAATCGTCTATTTCTCTGCAACCGTACAAGTTAGAAACCATTTTTTGGTATCTGTATGATCGTGTGGGTTTAATATATTTGTTGATTGGAATCAAATAGCATAATTTTAAAAACAATACAAATAAGACTCATTTGAATAAAATATCTGTTTTGAAGGCTAAAAATACAGTTTTTGCCAAAATGGCGTTACTTCCGGTGACAGAAAAGGTATTTAATTACCTGTATAAAATCGTAAATGGCATTAGGTATCACACACTGGAAATTTTATGAATTTCGAATAATAATTGACACTTTTATGGACCAAAAACCTTGAAAAGTTACCTGTTGAAAATCGTCTATTTCTCCGCAACTGAACAAGTTAGAAACCATTTTGTGATATCTATATGATCGTATGGGTTCATTCTATTAGTTGATTGGAATCAAATATCAAAATTTTAAACAAATAACAAATACGACTCGTTTTAATAAATTACTGGTTTGAAGGCTATAAATACATTTTTTACCCAAATTACGTCATTTCTGGTGACATTGAAAATGTTAAATTGGTTTGACCTAGTTAAAATTGACATTACGCATCAAATGGTGTCACTTTTATGAATTGACACTTTTACAGGCAAACTAGCGTAAAAAGGAACTCATGCAAAATTGCCCATTTCTCGGCAACTTTACAAACAAATTTTCACATACATTCTCTTCGTATGGATTATTGCTACTAGTTTATGAAAGTTGCGAAAAAATATATTAAAATATCAAAAGCCTGAATGGGTTTTAAATAGCTCATTTTTTCACCCTTTTTCACCTTTAAATCGAAATTACCCGAAAACGAAATCGAAATTAAAAAAGGTGAGCCCGATGTTTTCTGCGCCTTTACAGGGCACACCCTTTCAGTCATACCAGATTTGAAAAAAATAATATTTGCTTTCAAAAAGTGGTACCGAACTCTCAAAATTGTAGTTTTTGCTAAATTTACGTCACTTCCGTTGCCGAAAGGCAATTTTACCGGTAAGAAAAAAAATGACATTTTGGACCACGGAGCATATGAACTTTGTTTTATACAAATCGAACAATCAATAATTAATCCAGGACTAAAAAACTGAATTAGCCAATGGGGGCCAAGGAAAAATACGGTGGCAAAAAATGTTGCCATTTTTGGTCAAATCAGATGACTCTTTAACCCTAAGTAAAATACCACATAAAAATATTCATTAATAAAAAAAGTTTTTTGTAAAAATTTAAATTTTCAAAATTTGGCGCCTAATATCTCATAAGATTCAAAGAACTGTAGCTATGTGCATTGTCTCTGGCTATGTCAAAATGTATCAAATATTACAATCCGACAATTATTGATAACATTACGGCAAAATATCGAAAAACGACAACTTCGGTGATTTCGGACATTTCGCATTGTCGCAGAACGTTGGAAATAGCTTTAAAATTTAAGTCAAACCCACTTTCCCAGTAAAACCGAAGACATCGAATCGATCCGACAAGTAGTTTCTGAGATATGCTCAAATGGAAAAATAATAATAATAATAATAACTAGAACTGCGATGCAGTAATGACGGGTTTCACCGGTGCCCCGTTACCCTTGAACATATGTCACTTCCGGTACCGATGAAACCATTAAACAGGTTTCCATTTAAGCATTGCACACATCACTTAAAATGTACGCAGAATCAACCAAATCCGGCAATATCAATTCATTGTATACATTCATTACATGTAAGTGATCCTGACAACATTACATTACTTCCGGTGATAATGAAAATGTTAAATTAGTTTCATGAAATCAGAAATAGCATAAGGCATCACATGGTGAAAATTTTATGTAAAGCGAATAATATTTGCCACTTTTATAGACCAAAATCCTTGAAAAGTGACTTGTAGAAAATCGTCTATTTCTCTGCAACCGTACAAGTTAGAAACCATTTTTTGGTATTTGTATGATCATGTGGGTTCAATCTATTTGTTGATTGGAATCAAATATCATAATTTTAAAAACAATACAAATCAGACTCATTTGAATAAAATATCTGTTTTGAAGGCTAAAAATACAGTTTTTGCCACAATGACGTTACTTCCGGTAACAGTAAAAGTGTTAAATTACTTGTATGAAATCGTAAATGGCATTAGGTATCACACACGGGGAATTTTATGAAAATCGAATAATAATTGACACTTTTATGGACCAAAAACCTTGAAAAGTTACCTGTTGAAAATCGTCTATTTCTCCGCAACTGAACAAGTTAGAAACCATTTTGTGATATCTATATGATCGTTTGGGTTCATTCTATTAGTTGATTGGAATCAAATATCAAAATCTTAAACAAACAACAAATACGACTCATTTGAATAAATTATTTGTTTTGATATCTATATGATCGTATGGGTTCATTCTATTAGTTGATTGGAATCAAATATCAAAATTTTAAACAAATAACAAATACGACTCGTTTGAATAAATTACTGGTTTGAAGGCTATAAATACATTTTTTACCCAAATTACGTCATTTCTGGTGACATTGAAAATGTTAAATTGGTTTGACCTAGTTAAAATTGACAGTTACCTGTTACCTGTTGAAAATCGTCTATTTCTCCGCAACTGAACAAGTTAGAAACCATTTTGTGATATCTATATGATCGTTTGGGTTCATTCTATTAGTTGATTGGAATCAAATATCAAAATCTTAAACAAACAACAAATACGACTCATTTGAATAAATTATTTGTTTTGATATCTATATGATTGTATGGGTTCATTCTATTAGTTGATTGGAATCAAATATCAAAATTTTAAACAAATAACAAATACGACTCGTTTGAATAAATTACTGGTTTGAAGGCTATAAATACATTTTTACCCAAATTACGTCATTTCTGGTGAAAATGTTAAATTGGTTTGACCTAGTTAAAATTGACAGTTACCTGTTACCTGTTGAAAATCGTCTATTTCTCCGCAACCGAACAAGTTAGAAACCATTTTGTGATATCTATATGATCGTTTGGGTTCATTCTATTAGTTGATTGGAATCAAATATCAAAATCTTAAACAAACAACAAATACGACTCATTTGAATAAATTATTTGTTTTGATATCTATATGATCGTATGGGTTCATTCTATTAGTTGATTGGAATCAAATATCAAAATTTTAAACAAATAACAAATACGACTCGTTTGAATAAATTACTGGTTTGAAGGCTATAAATACATTTTTTACCCAAATTACGTCATTTCTGGTGACATTGAAAATGTTAAATTGGTTTGACCTAGTTAAAATTGACAGTTACCTGTTACTTGTTGAAAATCGTCTATTTCTCCGCAACTGAACAGGTTAGAAACCATTTTGTGATATCTATATGATCGTTTGGGTTCATTCTATTAGTTGATTGGAATCAAATATCAAAATCTTAAACAAACAACAAATACGACTCATTTGAATAAATTATTTGTTTTGATATCTATATGATCGTATGGGTTCATTCCATTAGTTGATTGGAATCAAATATCAAAATTTTAAACAAATAACAAATACGACTCGTTTGAATAAATTAGGTTATAAAGGTTATAAATACATTGTTTGCCCAAATTACGTCATTTCCGGTGACATTGAAAATGTTAAATTGGTTTGACCTTGTTAAAATTGACATTACGCATCAAATAGTGTCACTTTTATGAAAATCGAATAATAATTGACTCTTATACAGACAAACTAGCGTAAAAAGTGACTCATACAAAATTGCCCATTTCTCGGCAACTGTTCATATTACAAATTAATTTTCACATACATTCTCTTCGATTATTGCTACTAGTTTATGAAAGTTGCGAAGAAATATTTTAAAATATGAAAAGCCTGAATGGGTTGTGAATAGCTCATTTTTTCACCTTTAAATCGAAATGATCCGAAAACGAAATAAAAATTAAAAAAACTGAGCGCGATGATTTCTGCGCATTAACAGGGCAAACCCTTTCAGTCATACCAGATTTGAAAAAAATAATATTTGCTTTCAAAAAGTGGTACCGAACTCTCACAATTGCAGTTTTTGCTAAATGTATGTTACTTCCGTTGCCGAAAGGAAAATGTACCGGTAACCAAAAAAATGACATTTTGGACCGCGGAACATATGAACTTTGTTTTATACAAATCGAACAATAAATAATTAATCCAGGACTGAAAAATTAGCCAATGGGGGCCAAGGAAAAATACGGTGACAAAAAATGTTGACATTTTTTGTCAAATCAGATGACCCTTTAACCCTTGGTAAAATACCACATAAAAATATTCATTAATAAAAAAAAATTTCGTAAAAATTTAAATTTTCAAAATTTGGCGCCTAATATCTCCGAAGATTCGTCGAAAATAACAAAATTCAAAGAACGAAAGCTATGTGCCTTGTCTCTGGCTATGTCAAAGTGTATCAAATATTACAATCCGACAATTATTGATAATATTTCGGCAAAATATCGAAAAACGACAACTTCGGTGATTTCGGACATTTCGCATTGTCGCAGAACGTTGGAAATAGCTTTAAAATTTAAGTCAAACCCACTTTCCCAGTAAAACCGAAGACATCGAATCGATCTGACAAGTAGTTTCTGAGATATGCTCAAATGGAAAAATAATAATAATAATAATAAGAAGAAGAAGAATAATAATCCGAACAAAAACAATAGTGTTTCACACTGGCTACGCAGTGTGAAACCCTAACTAGAACTGCGACGCAGTAATGACGGGTTTCACCGGTGCCCCGTTAACCTTGAACATATTTCATTTCCGGTACCGACAAAACCATTAAACAGGTTTCCATATAAGCATTGCACACATCAAATAAAATGTACACAGAATCAACCAAATCCAGCAATATCAATTCATTGTATACATTTGTTACATGTAAGTGATACTGACAAAATTACATTACTTCCGTTGATAATGAAAATGTTAAATTAGTTTTATGAAATCAGAAATGGCATAAGGCATCACATGGAGAAAATTTTATGTAAATCGAACAATAATTGCCACTTTTATAGACCAAAAATCCTGAAATGGGACTTGTAGAAAATCGTCTATTTCTCTGCAACCGTACAAGTTAGAAACCATTTTTTGGTATCTGTATGATCGTATGGGTTCAATCTATTTGTTGATTGGAATCAAATATCATAATTTTAAAACCATTACAAATTAGACTCATTTGAATAAAATATCTGTTTTGAAGGCTAAAAATACAGTTTTTGCCAAAATGACGTTACTTCCGGTGACATTGGAAATGTTAAATTGGTTTGACCTTGTTAAAATTGACATTACGCATCAAATGGTGCCACTTTTATGAAAATCGAATAATAATTGACTCCTTTATAGGCAAACTAGCGTAAAGGGTGACTCATGCAAAATTGTCCATTTCCCGGCAACTGCTCATATTACAAACTAATTTTCACATACATTCTCTTCGTATGGATTATTGCTACTAGTTTATGAAAGTTTCGAAAAAATATATTAAAATATGAAAAGCCTGAATGGGTTGTGAATAGCTCATTTTTTCACCTTTTTTCGCCTTTAAATCGAAATGATCCGAAAACGAAATAAAAATTTAAAAAACTGAGCGCGATGATTTCTGCGCCTTAACAGGGCACACCCTTTCAGTCATACCAGATTTGAAAAAATAATATTTGCTTTCAAAAAGTGGTACCGAACTGTCAAAATTGCAGTTTTTGCTAAATGTACGTCACTTCCGTTGCCGAAAGGAAAATGTACCGGTAACAAAAAAAATGACATTTTGGACCGCGGAACATATGAACTTTGTTTTATACAAATCGAACAATAAATAATTAATCCAGGACTGAAAAACTGAATTAGACAATGGGGGCCAAGGAAAAATACCGTAACAAAAAATGTTGACATTTTTTGTCAAATCAGATGACCCTTTAACCCTTGGTAAAATACCACATAAAAATATTCATTAATAAAAAAGTTTTTCGTAAAAATTTAAATTTTCAAAATTTGGCGCCTAATATCTCAGAAGATTCGTCGAAAATAAAAAATTCCAAAGAGCCTTAGCTATGTGCCTTGTCTCTGGCTATGTAAAAATGTATCAAATATTACAATCCGACAATTATTGATAACATTACGGCAAAATATCGAAAAACGACAATGAAAATGTTAAATTAGTTCCATGAAATCATAAATGGCATCAGGCATCAAATGGTGAAAATTTTATGAAAATCAAATAATAATTGACACTTTTATAGACCAAAAACCTTGAAAATTGACTTGTAGAAAATTGTCTATTTCTTTGCAACCGTAAAAGTTAGGAACCATTTTGTGGTATCTGTATTATTGAATTGGTTCATTCTATTTGTTGATTGCAATCAAATGTCATAAATTTAAAAACATTACAAATCAGTGTCATTTGAATAAAATATCTGTTTTGAAGGCTATAAATGCAGTTTTTGCCCATATGACGCCATTTCCGGTGACACTGAAAATGTAAAATTGGATCCGCCCAGTCAAAAATGGCATTAGGCATCATATGGTGAAAAAATAAAGAATATCGGATTATAAGTAACTCTTTTACAGGCAAATTAACGTGAAAAGTGACTCATGCAAAATTAACTCTTTTACAGGCAAAATAATGTGAAAAGTGACCCATGCAAAATTGCCTATTTCTCGGTAACTGGTAATATTACAAACTACTTTTGACATAAATTGTCATCGTATTGATTAATGCTTCAGGTTCATGAAAGTTGTCAAGAAATATTTTAAAATATGAAAAATCTGAATGCTTTGTAAATAGCTCATTTTTACACCTTTTTTCAGCTTTAAATCAAAATGATGCAAATGCAAAACCGAAATAAAAAAAAAAACCAAGCAAGACATATTTTACGTCTTTAGTATGAGCATTTATCTTGATCTATTAAATTTGTAAACATTAATATTTGCTTTTTAAAAGACATTTCGACACGTCAAAATTGAAGTGTTGGGCAAAATTACGTCACTTCCGGTGCCGACAGAAACTTTTATATGTAGAAGTAAGTTGAGAATATGCACCAGGTGGGCTTTTCTTTTATACAAATCAGGCAATAAATAATTTACCCAGAACCCATACACTGAAATTAAAATGCGAAAAATCTTAAAAAGTGATCCTGACAAAATTGGTTATTTCTCGGCAAGGGAAGATGTTAGAAACAATTTTGTGATATCAATATGATCGTATTGATTGATACTATTTGTCCATAGCAATCAAATATCATAATTTTACACCAATAATGAATATCGCTTACTTCAAACAATTACTTGTTTTAGGGGCTAAAAATACACTTTTTGCCAAAGTGACGGTACTTCCGGTGATAATGAAAATACTAAATTACTTGTATGAAATCGTAAATGGCATTAGGTATCACACAGTGAAATTTTTATGAAAATCGAATAATAATTGACACTTTAATGGACCAAAAACCTTGAAAACTAACCTGCGGAAAATCGCCTATTTCTTCGCAACTGAACAAATTAGAAATCATTTTGTGATATCTATATGATCGTATGGGGTCATTCTATTAGTTGATTGGAATTAAATATCATAATTTTGAAAACATTACAAATCAGACTCATTTGAATAAAATATCTGTTTTGAAGGCTATAATACATTTTTTGCCCAAATTGCGCCATTTCCGGTGACATTGAAAATGTTAAATTGGTTTGAACTAGTCAAAATTGACATTACGCATCAAATGGTGTTATTTTTATGAAAATCCAATAATAATTGGCTCATTTACAGGCAAAATAGCGTAAAAAGTGACTCATGCAAAATTGACCATTTCTCAGCAAATACTCATATTACAAAATAATTTTGACATAGATTCTCTTCGTATGGATTAATGCTACAAGTTTATGAAAGTTGTGAAGAAATATTTTGAAATATGAAAAGCCTGAATCGGTTGTAAATAGCTCATTTTTACACCTTATTTCACCTTTAAATCGAAATGGCGCAAATACAAAACCAAAATTAAAAAAAGCGAGTCCGACATTTTGTGCGCCTTTTGTAGGGGCATTTATCTTGATCTATCAGATTTGCAAAAATTAACATTTGCTAGTGAAAAGACGTTCCGACTCGACAGAACTGGAGTTTTTAGCAAAATTGCGTCACATCCGGTGCTGATAGAAAACTTGACCGGTAATAAAAAAAATTGAGAATTTGCACCATGGAGCATATGAACTTTGTTTTATAAAAATCGGGCTATAAATAATCAACCTAGAACCGATAAACTGAATTAGCCAATAGCGGCCAAGAAAAATTATCGAGACAAAAAATGTTTACATTTTTGCTCAAACCAGACGACCCTTTAACCCTGGGTAAAATGCCATAAAAAATTATTCATTAATAAAAAAGTTTTTTGTCAAAATTTAAATTTTCAAAATTTGGCTCCTAATATCTCCGAAGATTCGTCGAAAATCAAAAATCTAAACTACCGTAGCTATGTGCCCTGTCTCAGGCTATGTCAAAATGTATCCAATGTTAAAATCCGACGATTATTGTTAATATTACTGCAATATTTCAAAAAACGACAACTTTGGCGTTTCGGACATTTCGCATAGTCGCAGAACGTTCGAAATAGCTTTAATTTCTAAGTCACACCCACTTTCCCATTAAAACCGAAGACATCAAATTGATCCGACAGGTAGTTTCTGAGATATGCTCAAGTGGAAAAAAATAATAATAATAATAATCTTAACAAAAACAATAGTGTTTCACACAAGCGACGCAGTGTGAAACCCTAATAAGAATAATAATCCGAACAAAAACAATAGTGTTTCACACTGGCTACGCAGTGTGAAACCCTAATAATAAGAATAATCTTAACAAAAACAATAGTGTTTCACACAAGCTACGAAGTGTGAAACCCTAATAATAATAAGAATAATCTTAACAAAAACAATAGTGTTTCACACAAGCTACGCAGTGTGAAACCCTAATAAGAATAATAATAAGAATAATCTTAACAAAAACAATAGTGTTTCACACAACCTACGCAGTGTGAAACCCTAATAATCCGAACAAAAACAATAGTGTTTCACACAAGCGACGCAGTGTGAAACCCTAATAATAACTAGATCTGCTACTGTCCCATGCAGATATGAAAGCTTTCATATTCATCGTCACGTGACATGGATTATATCAAGTATCTTAAAAGAAAAAAGAACAACACAAAATAATTATCAGTATCTGTGAAAAGATCGCGAAGTTACAAGTCTAAATATAGTGAGAAACATTGCACCCGGGAAACAAAATAATCTGGAAACTAAAGGGAAATAACTGAGACTTGGATTGCTGTAATCGGAATGACTTTCCGTTCCAGAAGTTTCAGAAAAATGGATCAATCCGTTTAAAAACGGGACGGATGAGAACATGAAACGAAAATGGCGGGAAAGAACTAAAAAGGGGCAGGAAAATATCAAAAAAATAAATGAAATAACTTTGAACGGAACTAATATTTTTTGAATCAGATTGACCTTAGCTGTTCGAATATTTAGGTTAAATTTGTAAATTTTGAAAATTAAAGGCATAAATTGTCCTGCAAACAACTTTGTCGGCACGTAAAAGGTCAAAGGCGAAATACGAAATTTTGAAAATTTTCAAACACCAAAAAATCGATATCTTGATCCCGAGTTATCCTGAAATGCATTAATTTCAGAAATAAGAGACGCATTAAACATATTACGGCCTATTGTGTTTATTTTCACGTCTGTTCAAGTGGATTTTTCACGGTTTTTCATATTCAATTCCAAATGGAGACCATCAGTTGACAGAAAATCTTTTTTTTTTTTTGCTAAAACTCTTTTTATTTTAATCGGATCAAAATGGGAGTAACGCACAAAGTCCGGGGTGGTAATGGGCGTATTGTGTCCAAATTTCATGGTTTTCGGACAATCGGTGCCGGTGTCGTGGCGAAATTCCACTTTTTTCGCACTTACTGAAGCCGTAAATGGCGGAAAAAGCCGAACGACAGGAACCGTGTGAAGAACAAACGACCTGAATGAATGTAGTTATCGCCTTGAATTTTTCAGGGTACCTAGGTCCCAACGTGAAAAGTTCCTCACCGTAATTTGGTAGTCATGGTACCCTTGGTTCCAGCGTGGCGCATGCGCGAAGTAAAAAGAAATTAAGGTCGATTTTGGGAGTTTAGGTCTATTTCGGAGTGGATTGGTAGGTGACGGTGGATCGGGGACCCAGATAGATCTAAGATGGCGGTCATAATACAATATTATAATAACGTTGAAGAATGAGCAAATTTTCGCCACCGGGGTTAATTTGCTCTGCCCAGGCAACGTTCCATTTGTCCGATTGCCTTCAAATTTGCACGAAATGTACCTTGGGATTCTAGCTATTACATATTAAAAATAGAAGAGTGTGGAAATCCGAGAACGTTGAAAATAAATTCTAAGCCCACCCCCACCCATCAATGTTTTTTTTGCTTAAAAAATTGCCGTATTTTATCGATTTTTTATTGTTCTTGATATCTGAGCATTTTCTCTTTTTAATATGTGATAAATATCATCGCGGCGCAGCCAACTGCTAGAAATTCCAGAGATTTGGACCACCGGAAGGATGCCTCAGCAGTCAAAAAAGGTCAAAATAGGCGATTTCGGATTTTAGTGTCGCAAACATCGTTGTGGTCATTTTAAAAAATTGTCTTTTAAGGATAATGTGTATAGTACTAATACCTATCATATACGAAAGAGGCGTAAAATACCTTTGCATTTGCAATTTCAAAATTAATTAAAACTTTTATGAAAATCGTACAACTATTAAAGAAGTGGTCAAATTGGTCATAAATACGTGTTCGAAATCACTGCGACGAATTTTCGAAATTCGAAAATCTGAATCTGCAGATTTGAAGTAATTGTCTCAAGGTACTCAAAGAAAAAAGATTTAGTAAAATAGGTCAAATAGTCACAAAGTTACAGCATTGTAGGTCAAATGCATTCGTTCGTAAAATTCGGTGATTTCGGATACGTAAAACGTTTTGAAAATATATTTAATCAACAGCCACCACCCATTTTTGGGGGGATAGGTAAAAGTTTCAGAAAGATCCTATGGTTAGATTCTGAGAAATCCGATTTGTGGATAAAACACAGAAAAAAAATAATAATAAGAATAATAACTAGATCTGTATAGCAGATATGAAAGCTTTCATATTAACTGCAAAGGGGGTTATTAGAATCTATTGAAATAATAAGTATAAATCTCATCAGGTATCTGAAAAATTACATTTACCTTATGAAGAAAATGGGAAAAATACAAAACAAAAATTGTCGACTTTTAGAAAACCGTATATTATATACATAGTACGCAGGACAGGAATTAGTTGTGCTTCAATGTAAACCGGCCCGTGTGATTTTCAAAGGATTCAATCGGAAATCGCTGAAAATCAATTGGCTTCTTCATCTCATGACCTTAAACACTGTATAAATTTAAAGTCAATCGGATATTGAATTTAGCCTCTAGAGCGTCCACAAGATTTTTTAAAGTGATCAAGGGCAATAACTCTGACGGTAATTATCGGAAATGGCAGTAAATATCAGATATCGCTGAAAATCAATACTGTAGGCATCTTCGTGTCATGACCTTAAACACTGCGCATAAATTTAAAGTCAATCGGATATTAACTTTGGCCTCTAGAGCGTCCACAAGATATTTTGAAGTGATCAGGGGCCACAACTCTGTCAGTAAATATCAGATATCGCTGAAAATCAATCGCCTACTTCGTCTCATGACCTTAACCACTGTGTATAAATTTAAAGTCAATCGGACATTAACTTTGGCCTCTAGAGCATCCACGAGATTTTTTTTAAGTGATGAAAGGCCATAACTCTGACCGTAATTATCGGAAATCGCTGAAAATCATTTGGCTTCTTCATCTCATGACCTTAAACACTGTGTATAAATTTAAAGTCAATCGGATATTGAATTTAGCCTCTAGAGCATGCACAAGATTTTTTGAAGTTTTCAAGGACTTTAATTCTAAAAGTAATTATCGGAAATCGCTGAAAATCAATAGGCTTCTTCGTCTCATGACCTTAAACACTGGCGACGACAATATACGACCACATTTAAATGTGGGCGTATAAAAATTAACCGCATGCATATAATATTTAATGTATGATAAAGTCAAAATAGTCGATTTCGGTTTTTGGTGTTGCGTTCATTTTTAAAAAAATGTCTTTTACGGATAATGTGTATAGTACTAATAGCAATTACATACGAAAGAGGCGATAAGATCCCTTTGCATTTGGAATTTCAAAATTAATTAAAACCAAATTTAAATTCAGAAAATTAAATCAAAATGGGAGTAAGTCACAGAGTGGTAATGGGCGTATTGTGTCCAAATTTCATGGTTTTGGGACAATCGGTGCCGGTGTCGTGGCGAAATTTCACTTTTTTCGCCCTTACAAAAGCCGTAAAGGCGGAAAAAAACGAACGGCAGGAACCGTGTCAAGAACAAACGACCTGAACGAATGGAGGTATCGCCTTGAAGTTTTCAGTGCACCTAGGTACCAACGTGAAAAGTTCCTCGCCGGAATTTGGTAGTCAACGTACCTTTGGTTCCAGCGTGGCGCATGCGCGAAGTAAAAAGAAATTACGGTCGATTTTGGGATTTTGGGTATATTTCGGAGTGGTTTGGTAGGTGACGGTGGATCAGGGACTCAGATTGATCTAACATGGCGATCATAACACAATATGATAATCACTTTGAAGAATGAGAAAATTTACGCGACCGGGTTGATTTGCTCTGCCCAGGCAACGTTCCTGTGCTCCGATTGCCTTCAAATTTGCACAGAATGTACCTTGGGATTCTAGCTATCACATATTAAAAAAGAAGAGTGTTGGATTCCGAGAACGTTCAAAATAAATTCAAAACCCACCCCTAACAATCAAAGGTTTTTTCCTTAAAAAATTGCCGTATTTTATCGAATTTTTATTGTTCTTGATATCTGAGGATTTTCTCAATTTAATATGTGATAAATATCATCGCGGCGCACCCAACCGCTAGAAATTCCAGGGATTTGGACCACTGTAAGGATGCCTCAGCAGTCAAAATAGGTCAAAATAGGCGATTTCGGTTTCTAGTGTCGAAACATCGTTGCGGTCATTTTAAAAAATTCTCTTTTAAGGATAATGTGTATAGTACTAATACCTATCACATACGGAAGAAGCGATAAAATCTCTTTGCATTTGCAATTTCAAAATTAATTAAAACCAATATCAAATTCCGAAAATCGGTAATGGGCGTATTGTGTCCAAATTTCATGATTTTCGGACAATCGGTGCCGTGTCGCGGCGAAATTCCACTTTTTTCCCCTTATAGAAGCCGTAAATTGACTTAAAAAAAAAAAGACGAACGGCAGTTGACCTGGAGCCGTCAAAAGTTCCTCGCCGGAATTTGGTATTCATGGTACTTTTGGTTCCAGCGTAGCGCATGCGCGAAATCAAAACCAGCTAAATTCGAAATAAACCTTGTCGGCACGGAAAACATCAAAGGCGGAATTCGAATTTTTTAAATATTCAAATACCAAACATTCGACCATGATCCAGGCTATCCTGAAATTTGGTACTCATGGTACCTTTTGTTCCGGCGTAGCGCATGCGCGAAGTCAAAACCAGCTAAACTCGAAAACAACCTTGTCGGCACGGAAAACATCAAAGGCGAAATTCGAATTTTAAAATATTCAAATACCAAACATTCGACCATGATCCAGGCTATTCTGAAATTTGGTACTCATGGTACCTTTGGTTCCAGCGTAGCGCATGTGCGAAGTCAAAACCAGCTAAACTCGAAAACAACCTTGTCGGCACGGAAAATATCAAAGGCGAAATTCGAATTTTTGAAATATTCAAATACTAAACATTCGACCATGATCTAGGCTATCCTGAAATTTGGTAGGCTACTCATGGTACCTTTGGTTCCAGCGTAGGGCACGCGCGAAGTCAAAACCAGCTAAACTCGAAAACAACCTTGTCGGCACGGAAAACATCAAAGGCGAAATTCGAATTTTTGAAATATTCAAATACCAAACATTCGACCATGATCCAGGCTATCCTGAAATGTATTAATTTCGGTAATAGGGGACAGATTCTCTAAGCTACGACCAATTGTATATGTTTTCAAGCCCATTAATGTGGATTTTTCACTGTTTTTCATTTTCAATTCAAAATGGCGTCCATCAGTTGACCTAAACCAAAATTCTGCGTGGAACATTGTTTAGACATTCCTTCAAGGAGTCGGAAAATATAATTGCCTTGTCTGTAAGTAAAATATCAAAAAAGCCTTAGGGATTATTCACATTTCAAGATGGAGGCACTTCCGGTTTGGTCTACAAACTCCATTTTTGTGTACGAATCAGTAGTGTCGTATCTTGTAAAGAAAATCAATTTCAAGGCAATCGGACTGATATTTCGTCGATTTTTTTGAAAATTTTTATCCTTAATTTCATCAAGGGGAGATAATACAGAAAATTTCTAATGACATTTTTTAAGTTGTATCGGTAGGATCTACTTACATACTTAATTTCATGAAAATCGTGCAACTATTAAAGAAGTTGTCAAGTTGATTTTAACTTCCGGTTCGAAAGCACAGCGACGAATTTTCGAAATTTAAAAATCCGAAATTGCAGATTTAATGTAAATGATTCAAGATACTACAAGGATTATTTTTTAGGAAAATAGGTCAAAAAATCACAAAGTTACAGCAATGTAGGTCAAATGCATTCGTTCGTAAAATTCGGTGATTTCGGATGTGTAAAACGTTTTGAAAATATACCTATTCCAAAGCCACCACCCATTCTTGGGGGGGGGGGGGGTAGGTCAAAGTTTCAGAAAGATCCCACGGTTAGATTCTGAGATATAAGATTTGCAGGAAAAACACCAAAAAAAATAATAATAATAATAACTAGATCTGCATGGCAGATATGAAAGCTTTCATATTAACTGCAAAGGGGGTTATTAGAATCTATTGAAACAATAAGTATAAATGTCATCAGGTATCTGAAAAATTACATTTACCTTATGAACAAAATGGGAAAAATACAAAACAAAAATTGTCGACTTGTGGCTACCATCCAAGGCATATTTAGAAAACCGTATATTATATACAGAGTACGCAGGACAGGAATTACTTGTGCTTCAATGTAAACCGGCCCGTTTCTTGCCTTTAGTTTTAGCGTTAGGTGTGATTTTCAAAGGATTCAATCGGAAATCGCTGAAAATCAATTGGCTTCTTACCTTAAACACTGTATAAATTTAAAGTCAATCGGATATTGAATTTAGCCTCTAGAGCGTCCACAAGATTTTTTAAAGTGATCAAGGGGAATAACTCTGACGGTAATTATCGGAAATGGCAGTAAATACTGTAGGCATCTTCGTGTCATGACCTTAAACACTGCGCATAAATTTAAAGTCAATCGGATATTAACTTTGGCCTCTAGAGCGTCCACAAGATATTTTGAAGTGATCAGGGGCCACATCTCTGGCAGTAAATATCAGATATCGCTGAAAATCAATCGCCTACTTCGTCTCATGACCTTAACCACTGTGTATAAATTTAAAGTCAATCGGACATCAACTTTGGCCTCTAGAGCATCCACAAGATTTTTTTTAAGTGATGAAGGGCCATAACTCTGACAGTAATTATCGGAAATCGCTGAAAATCAATTGGCTTCTTCATCTCATCACCTTAAACACTGTGTATAAATTTAAAGTCAATCGGATATTGAATTTAACCTCTAGAACGTGCTCAAGATTTTTTGAAGTGGTCAAGGACCATAATTCTGACAGTAATTATCGGAAATCGCTGAAAATCAATAGGCTTCTTCGTCTCATGACCTTAAACACTGTGTATAAATTTAAAGTAATCGGATATTAACTTTAGCCGTCCGGACGGCGGCGACGACAATATACGACCACCATTTCAATGTGGGCGTATAAAAATTAACCGATGGCATATAATATTTAATGTATGATAAAGTCAAAATAGTCGATTTCTGTTTTTGGTGTTGCGCTCATTTTAAAAAAAAATGTCTTTTACGGATAATGTGTATAGTACTAATAGCAATCACATACGGAAGAGGCGATAAGATCCCTTTGCATTTGGAATTTCAAAATTAATTAAAACCAAATTTAAATTCCGAAAATTGGTTGTTTATTTTTTGCTGAAACTCCTTTTTTTAATCTGATCAAAATGGGAGTAAGTCACAGAGTGGTAATGGGCGTATTGCGTCCAAATTTCATGGTTTTGGGACAATCGGTGCCGGTGTCGTGGCGAAATTCCACTTTTTTCGCCCTTACAGAAGCCGTAAATGGCGGAAAAAAACGAACGGCAGGAACCGTGTAAAGAACAAACGACCTGAACGAATGCAGGTATCGCCTTGAAGTTTTCAGTGCACCTAGGTACCAACGTGAAAAGTTCCTCGCCGGAATTTGGTTGGCAACGTACCTTTGGTTGCAGCGTGGCGCATGCGCGAAGTAAAAAGAAATTACGGTCGATTTTGGGATTTTGGGTATATTTCGGAGTGGTTTGGTAGGTGACGGTGGATCAGGGACTCAGATTGATGTAACATGGCGATCATAACACAACATGATAATCAATTTGAAGTATGAGTAAATTTTCGCGACCGGGTTGATTTGCTCTACCCAGGCAACGTTCCTGTGCTCCGATTGCCTTCAAATTTGCACAGAATGTACCTTGGGATTTTAGCTATCACATATTAAAAATGGAAGAGTGTTGGATTCCGAGAACGTTCAAAATAAATTAAAAACCAACCCCCAACAATCAAAGGTTTTTTGCTTAAAAAAATGCCGTATTTTATCGAATTTTTATTGTTCTTGATATCTGAACATTTTCTCAATTTAATATGTGATAAATATCATCGCGGCGCAGCCAACCGCTAGAAATTCCAGAGATTTGGACCGCCGGAAGGATGCCTCAGCAGTCAAAAAAGGTCAAAATAGGCGATTTCGGTTTCTAGTGTCGATACATCGTTACGGTCATTTTAAAAAATTGTCTTTTAAGGAAAATGTGTATAGTACCAATACCTATCACATAAGGAAGAGGCGATAAAATCTCTTTGCATTTGCAATTTCAAAATTAATTAAAACCAATATTAAATTTCGAAAATCGGTATTTTGCTAAAACTCTTTTTTTTTTAATCGGATCAAAATGGGAGTAAGGCACAGAGTCCGGGGTGGTAATGGGCGTATTCTTTCCAAATTTTATGGTTTTCGGACAAACGGCACCGGTGTCGTGGCGAAATTCCTCTTTTTTCGCCCTTACTGAAGCCGTAAATCGCGGAGAAAACCGAACGGCAGGAACCATGTGAAAAACAAACGATCTGAAAGAATGCAGGTATCGCCTTGAATTTTTCAGGGCACCTAGGTACCAACGTGAAAAATTCCTCGCCGGAATTTGGTAGTCATGGTACCTTTGGTTCGAGCGCGGCGCATGCGCGAAGTCAAAAGAAATTATGGTCGATTTTGGGATTTTGGGTATATTTCGGAGTGGTTTGGTAACTGACGGTGTATCTAAGATGGCGGTCATAACATAATATTATAATAACTTTAAAGAATGAACAAATTTCCGCGACCGGGTTGATTTGCTCTGCCCAGGCAACGTTCGTGTGATCTGATTGCCTTCAAATTTGCACAGAATGTACCGTGGGATTCTAGCTATCACATATTAAAAATAGAAGAGTGTGGGATTCCGAGAACGTTCAAAATAAATTCAAAACCCACCCCCAACCATCAAAGTTTTTTTGCTTAAAAAATTGCCGTATTTTATCGAATTTTTATTGTTCTTGATATCTGAACATTTTCTCATTTTAATATGTGATAAGTATCATCGAGGCGCAGCCAACCGCTAGAAATTCCAGATATTTGGACCACCGGAAGGATGCCCCAACAGTCAAAAAAGGTCAAAATAGGCGATTTCGGTTTCTAGCGTCGATACATAGTTACGGTCATTTTAAAAAATTGTCTTTTAAGGATAATGTGTATAGTACCAATACCTATCACATACGGAAGAGGCGATAAAATCTCTTTGCATTTGCAATTTCAAAATTAATTAAAACCAATATTAAATTCCAAAAATCGTTTTTTTGCTAAAACTCTTTTTTTTTAATCGGATCAAAATGGGAGTAAGGCACAGAGTCCGGGGTGGTAATAGGCGTACTGTGTCCAAATTTCATGGTTTTCGGACAATCGGTGCCGGTATCACGGCGAAATTCCACTTTTTTTCCCCAAATAGAAGCCGTAAATTGACTTGAGGCCAGGGTCCTTGAAGTTGTACAGCTGCACCCGGTGACCGATATTTATTTAACGGGGAATAAGTGATAATTCATATTATAGCAGTAAATAATTAAAATATTTCATAGGGATTATAATCATCTGTAAGCTTATATCATGTCTGGGTATTACAGGGTTAAAACCAATATTAAATTCCGAAAATCGTTTTTTTGCTAAAACTCTCTTTTTTTAATGGTATCAAAATGGGGGTAAAGCACAGAGTCCGGGGTGGTAATGGGCGTATTGTGTCCAAATTTCATGGTTTTCGGACAATCGGTGCTGGTGTCACGGCGAAATTCCACTTTTTTCTCCTCGTGGAAGCCATCAACGACGAAAGGCAGGTGACAAGAACAAACGACTTGAACGAATGCAGGTATCACCTTGAAATTTTCAGGGTACCTAGGTACCAACGTGAAAAGTTGCTCGCCGGAATTTAGTACTCATGGTACCGTTGGTTCCTGTGTAGCGCATGCGCGAATTCAAAACCAGCTTAACTCGAAAACAACCTTGTCGGCACGGAAAACATCAAAGGAGAAATTCGAATTTTTGAAATATTCAAATACCAAACACTCGACCATGATCCAGGCTATCCTGAAATGTAATAATTTCGGTAATAGGAGACACATTCTTTAAGTCACGACCAATTGTGTATGTTTTCAAGCCCATTAATGTGGATTTTTCACTATTTTTCATTTTCAATTCAAAATGGCGTCCATCAGTTGACCTAAATCAAAATTCTACTGCCTACATTTTATGGGCTTTTCTTCAAGGATTTGAAAATATAATCCCCTTGTCTGTAAGTAAAATATCAAAAAAGCCTTAGCGATATTTCTCATTTCAAGATGGTGGCACTTCCGGTTTGGGCTACAAACTCCATTTTTTGTGTACGAATCAGTAGTGTCGAAACTAGTAAAGAAATACAATTTCAAGGCAATCGGACCTATATTTCGTTGGGTTTTTTTAAAACTTTGATCCTTAATTTCATCAAGGGGAGATAATACAGAAAGTTTCTAATGACATTTTTCAAGTTGTATCGGTAAGATCTACTTATATACTGAATTTCATGAAAATCGTGCAACTATTAAAGAAGTTGTCAAGTTGATTTTAACTTCCGGTTCGAAATCACAGCGACGAATTTTTGAAATTCGAAAATCCGAAATAGCAGATTTGAAGTAAATGATTCAAGGTACTCAAAGAATTTTTTTTTAGTAAAATAGGTCAAAAAGTCACAAAGTTAGATTGTGAGATATAAGATTTGCAGGAAAAACACAAAAAAAAAAAAAAAATAATAATAATAATAATAATAATAATCTTAACAGAAACAATAAGCTTTCATATGTAATACATATGAAAGCTTAATAATCTTAACAGAAACAATAAGCTTTCATATGAAATATGAAAGCTTAATAATAATCTTAACAGAAACAATAAGCTTTCATATGAAATATGAAAGCTTAACTAGATCTGCTACTGTCCTATGCAGATATGAAAGCTTTCATATTCATCGTCACGTGATATGGATTATATCAAGTATCTTAAAAGAAAAAAGAACAACAAAAAATAATCATCAAAATCGGTGAAAAAGTCGCGAAGTTACAAGTCTAAATATAGTGAGAAACATTGCACCCGGGCAACAAAATAATCTGAAAACTAAAGGGAAATAACTGAGACTTGGATTGCTGTAATCGGAATGACTTTCCGTTCCAGAAGTTTCAGAAAAATGGATCAAGCCGTTTAAAAACGGGACGGGTGAGAACATGAAACGAAAATGACGGGAAAGAACTAAAAAGGGGCAGGAAAATATCAAACAAATAAATGTAATAACTTTGAACGGAACTAATATTTTTTGAATCAGATTGACCTTAGCTGTTCGAATATTTAGGTTAAATTTGTAAATTTTGAAAATTAAAGGCATAAATTGTCCCGCAAACAACTTTGTCGGCACGTAAAAGGTCAAAGGCGAAATATGAAATTTTGAAAATTTTCAAACACCAAAAAATCGATCTTGATCCCGAGTTATCCTGAAATGCATTAATTTCAGAAATAAGAGACGCATTGAACATATTACGGCCTATTGTGTTTATTTTCACGTCTGTTCAAGTGGATTTTTCACTGTTCTTCATATTCAATTCCAAATGGAGACCATCAGTTGACCGAAAATCTTTTTTTTTGCTAAAATTCATTTTTTTCAATCGGATCAAAATGGGAGTAACGCACAAAGTCCGGGGTGGTAATGGGCGTATTGTGTCCAAATTTCATGGTTTTCGGACAATCGGTACCGGTGTCGTGGCGAAATTCCACTTTTTTCGCACTTACTGAAGCCGTGTGAAGAACAAACGACCTGAATGAATGCAGTTATCGCCTTGAATTTTTCAGGGTACCTAGGTCCCAACGTGAAAAGTTCCTCGCCGTAATTTGGTAGTCATGGTACCTTTGGTTCTAGCGTGGCGCATGTGCGAAGTCAAAAAGAAATTAAGGTTGATTTTGGGATTTTGGGTCTATTTCGGAGTGGTTTGATAAGTGACGGTGGATCGGGGACCCAGATGGATCTAAGATGGCGGTCATAATACAATATTATAATAACGTTGAAGAATGAGCAAATTTTCGCGACCGGGGTTGATTTGCTCTGCCTAGGCAACGTTCCGTTTGTCCGATTGCCTTCAAATTTGCACGGAATGTACCTTGGGATTCTAGCTATAGAAGAGTGTGGAATTCCTAGAACGTTGAAAATAAATTCGAAGCCCACCCCCACCCATCAATGTTTTTTTTGCTTAAAAAACGTGAAAAGTTCCTCGTCGGAATTTGGTAGACATGGTACCTTTGGTTACAGCGTTGCGCATGCGCGAAGTCAAAAGCAGCTAAATATGTTTGTTATGAAGGGATTTTTTTACAAAATGGACCTATCTCTTCGAAACTTCGGCTAACCCCCATTTCCGACCTCGGCGCATCCAAAAATTGTCTCCAGATTGAAATCGAACACCTAGTTCCATCTCTATTTTCTTGTTTTACTTTATGTACCCCCTCGAAAATGGCCACCGCTCGCCCCCCATGGGTCGGGCCCTAAAATTTCTTCTTTGGAATTGTGCTTGGGACCATAAGCCAGATACCTGGTGAGTTTCAAGTTGGTGTGCACGATAGTAGGGTTGTGACGCGCATGCGCGGGTCTACACTCGAAAACAATCAAAGGCGAAATTCGAATTTTTGAAATATTCAAATACCAAACATTCGACCCGTATCCCGGCTATTCTGAAATGTATCAATTTCAGAAATAGGAGACGTATTGAACATACTATGCCCTATTGTGTTTGTTTAGAAGACCGTAAATGTCGATTTTTCGCTATTTTTCCTATTCTCTTCAAAATGGCGGCCATCAGTTGACCTAAATCAAAATACTGATCTGAACGTTTTTTAGGCATTCTTTCAGGGATTCAGAAAATATAACTCCCATGTCTGTAAGTGCAATATCGCAAAAGTTATTAAGACTTTTCGCGTTTCAAGATGGTGGCATTTCCGGTTCGATCTACAAACTCCATATTTTGTATATGAATCAGTAATTACTTGTCTAGTATCGAAAAAAAAATTAGGTCATTCTGACCTATATTTCGATGATTTTTTTGAAAATTTTGATCCTTAATTTCATTATGGGGAGATAATTTAACAAATTTCTAATCATATTTTTGAAGTCGCATCGGTATGATCTACTTACATGCTAAATTTCATGAAAATCGTACAACTATTAAAGAAGTTGTCAAATTGGTCATAAATACCGGAAGTGGGTAAGACGCTAGCTCGCTAGCCTGGAGGTCGGGTGTTCGATCCCTGCATTGGCCGAGAAAGTTCATCCAGATTTTCCGGCGTGGTTCTCCCTTGTCAGTGATGCAGGACGGAGGGACTGACAAGGAAAGCTGTCTAGTCGTTCGGATGGGACGAAAAACCGAGGTCCCGTGTACACATTGGCGTGCACGTAAAAGATCCCTTGGCAGTTGGAATTCGATATAAGAGTAGGCCGTAGTGCCGCTGTCCGGGCAAAATTTCCCTCATAGCACACTGTATGGCGTATGCCCGTCTTCATTAGCCCAGGTTAGGAGCAGAACAGTAGGACGTTAAACTCCATTTCATTTCATTTCATTTCATTTCATAAATACCGGTTTGAAATCACAGCGACAAATTTTCGAAATTCGAAAATCTGAATCTGCAGATTTGAAGTAATTGTCTCAAGGTACTCAAAGAAAAAAGATTTAGTAAAATAGGTCAAATAGTCACAAAGTTACAGCATTGTAGGTCAAATGCATTCGTTCGGAAAATTCGGTGATTTATGATGCGTAAAACGTTTTGAAAATATATTTAATAAACAGCCACCACCCATTTTTGGGGGGATAGGTAAAAGTTTCAGAAAGATCCTATGGTTAGATTCTGAGAAATCCGATTTGTGGATAAAACACACAAAAAAAAATAATAATAACTAGACCTGCAAGCAGCACTGAACCGGCTTTCAGGAATCAGACAGGAAGTGTGTCATACAATAGCCCATTTATCGAGCTACCAAACGATACTTTGGATGGTTTGATCCGGTCACACCAGCGGTGAAATCCCGATTGTTGCAAGAGCACCGAATTTTTTTACTGTCTTTTTTTTTTTAAATATCGAATATTTATTTGACTACTTCCTGTTTACAGATCATTGTCGGGATAGATTTAACAAGATCCATTGGACAGTTTTACCTCCCTTATACCATTAGAAGCAGATTTACAGATATAACGATTTTTCGACTTCTTTTCAAAGATTGTGGCCCTTTTGGATCATTTATACTATATTGAGGCTTTTAAATTTGGATTCACACCATTTCTTGAATACTTCCGGTATGGAGATTATTGTCGGAATAGTTTTAATAACCAGTTTGGGCAATTAAATAGCGGCTGGGCTCGGTAATGATATATTACATTATCTGATCAGATAAAATGACCCTGGGAAATCCTATGTTCAAAGGTGCCAAAAATGCAAAAATGTCAAAATATCGAAAATTAAATTTCAATAACTCAATACATATTATACATCGTTAGAATCGTAATTAGGTCAGCTATCCGAATCTGTAATCTTTTTGTAAAAATTTGTTTAAATAATAAAGTAATAGAGCATTTTGCAAAATTTCACGATTTTTCGACTTTTTTCGATTTTCAGTCCCTTTTTTATCGTATTCCAGACACTTCAAAGTCTTATTGGATGGCATAATTCACAAGACTATCGAATGGACTCTCGATAGAGAAAGTTAAAAAAAAGTTGTGGTTAAGATTTCGAGATACAGGCGCCCAAAAACGCTCCAAATCAGAAAATACTTGATTTTCTGCTTGTCATATTTTGCTGCTTGGTAACAGTATCCGTATAAATTGGGCATCATTCGACAGTCCATTCTTCGGGCCACTCAACGAAAGTTTAATTCGTTTAATCCATTGATACTTGACGGAGAAATCAAGTTTTTCCCCAAAACACGCATTTTTTGCATTTTTTTTTCGAAATATCTATCATTATTTCGACTACTTCCGGTTAAGATTTCGAGATACAGGCGCCCAAAACCGCTCCAAATCAGAAAATACTTGATTTTCTGCTTGTCATATTTTGCTGCTTGGTAACAGTATCCGTATAAATTGGGCATCATTCGACAGTCCATTCCTCGGGCCACTCAACGAAAGTTTAATTCGTTTAATCCATTGATACTGGACGGAGAAATCAAGTTTTTCCCCAAAACACGCATTTTTTGCATTTTTTTTCGAAATATCTATCATTATTTCGACTAGTTCCGGTTTCCGGATCGTTTTTGAAATTGCTTTATGCAGCGGTCTGACTATATAGCTTTATCTTCCAGGACTTTCAGAACTGTCGATTTATCCTTTCCAAAAAATATAAGGGTTGGGAAATGGGCAGAAAATTCGTAAAAAATCGAAATATAAAGGGCGATAAATCGGAATGAAACTTATATTTCTAGTATCGGATGGTCTTCAGGTATCCAAAAATGCAGGTCAAATTTGAAAATTTTGAAAAATAAAAAAAATTGTCTTTTAAAGAAAATTTTTCATTTTTCGAACGCTAGAAGTCAGCGACGAAGTTTCGAAATTTCGAAATTTTCAACTGCTATCGTCCGAGAAAAGACTCAGGGTTTCTGAAAATGTCGTTTGTATGAAAATAGGTACAGAATTGACGAAGCTACAGCCGTTTTTTAATGTTTATGCACCGCACGAAATTCGGTCACTTCCGGTATGCGCAGAAGTTTCAAAATTGTTTTAAGGAGTAGCCACCACATGGTTTCCAAATAGAAAATTTGGTTCCAGATCGATATCTGTTTCCGATCATGGAGAAATAGGCTTCAGCGGAAAAAAATAATAATAATAACTAGACCTGCAAGCAGCACTGAACCGGCTTTCAGGAATCAGACAGGAAGTGGGTCATACAATAGCCCATTTATCGAGCTACCAAACGATACTTTAGATGTTTTGATCCGTTCACACCCGACGGTGAAATCCCGATTGTTGCAAGAGCACCGATTTTTTTTACTGTCTTTTTTTTTTAAATATCGAATATTTATTTGACTACTTCCTGTTTACGGATCATTATCGGTATAGATTTAACAAGTGGTATGGGAACTTAATTTCCTGTACCAGAAGTTTCAGAAAGATCCATTGGACAGTTTTACCTCCCTTATACCATTAGAAGCAGATTTACAGATATAACGATTTTTCGACTTCTTTTCAAAGATTGTGGCCCTTTTGGAGCGTTTATACTATATTGAGGCTTTTAAATTTGGATTCACACCATAGACCACCGTTAGGACTCTAAGTAACAGAAGTTTAAGAAAGGAAATAAGAGAAGTTTTCGAAATAAAAGCGTCTGAATAGGCTCCAAAAAGGAAAATAATAGATTTTCAGCGTTCCATTATATATTGCCTAACCCGCGAATTTTTACCATTTAGATCTCATAAGATTGTCCATTGTTCGAACTATCCAATGACACTTTAGTTGTTTTGATTCGGTGAAATCTGGCGTATTAATCACTGTTTTCGCAAGATCTCCATTTTTTTTTTTTTTTTTACGTTTTTTCTTTCTCAAAATATCCGAAATTTTTTCGACTACTTCCGTTTTATGGATCATTGTCGGGATAGCTTTAACAAGTTGTTTGGTTACCTTACCTTCTGTACAAGAAGTTTCAGAATAATTCATTCAGCTGTTTTCCAAAGAAAGAAAATTAGAAGATCATTTTCAGTAATGTATGGATTTTTCAACTTTTTTCCAAGATTGAGGCTCTTTTTGGACAACTTATGTTTTTCAATGCTTTTATTGTTGGACTCACGCCATAGCCCACTCATAGGACTCTGCGTTAAAAAAGTTTCAGAAAAATCGGAGTTGTCGTTTTCGAGAAAAAAGACGTCTAAAAAGGCTCCAAAAACGGAAAATACTAGATTTTCGGCGTACCACAATTTATTTTCTAACCATCGAAATCGTACCATTGAGATGCCATATAATAGTCCATTAATGGGGCTATCCAAAGACACTTTACTTCTTTTGGTCCTGTAATATCTGACCGAGAAATCCAGCTTTTCGCAAGAGCGACAATTTTTTAACCTTTTTTTTTTACATTTTTTGAATACTTCCGGTATGGAGATTATTGTCGGAATAGTTTTAATAACCAGTTTGGGCAATTAAATAGCGATATTTCGACTTCTTTTCAAAGATTGTGGCCCTTTTGGATCATTTATACTATATTGAGGCTTTTAAATTTGGATTCACACCATTTCTTGTATACTTCCGGTATGGAGATTATTGTCGGAATAGTTTTAATAACCAGTTTTGGCAATTAAATAGCGGCTGGGCTCGGTAATGATATATTACATTATCTGATCAGATAAAATGACCCTGGGAAATCCTATGTTCAAAGGTGCCAAAAATGCAAAAATGTCAAAATATCGAAAATTAAATTTCAATAACTCAATACATATTATACATCGTTAGAATCGTAATTAGGTCAGCTATCCGAATCTGTAATCTTTTTGTAAAAATTTGTTTAAATAATAAAGTAATAGAGCATTTTGCAAAATTTCACGATTTTTCGACTTTTTTCGATTTTCAGTCCCCTTTTTTATCGTATTCCAGACATTTCTCGATAGAGAAAGTTAAAAAAAAAGTTGCGGTTAAGATTTCGAGATACAGGCGTCCAAAAACGCTCCAAATCAGAAAATACTTGATTTTCTGCTTGTCATATTTTGCTGCTTGGTAACAGTATCCGTATAAATTGGGCATCATTCGACAGTCCATTCCTCGGGCCACTCAACGAAAGTTTAATTCGTTTAATCCATTGATACTTGACGGAGAAATCAAGTTTTTCCCCAAAACACGCATTTTTGGCATTTTTTTCGAAATATCTATCATTATTTCGACTAGTTCCGGTTTCCGGATCGTTTTTGAAATTGCTTTATGCAGCGGTCTGACTATATAGCTTTATGTTCCAGGAATTTCAGAACTATCGATTTATCCTTTTCCAAAAATATAAGGGTTGGGAAATGGGCAGAAAATTCGAAAAAAATCGAAAAATAAAGGGCGATAACTCTGAATGAAACTTATATTTCTGGTATCGGATGGTCTTCAGGTATCCAAATATGTAGGTCAAATTTGAAAATTTTGAAAAATAACAAAAATTGTGTTTTAAACAAATATTTTCATTTTTCGAACGCTAGAAGTCAGCGACGAAGTTTCGAAATGTCAAAATTTTCAACTGCTATCGTCCGAGAAAAGACTCAGGGTTTCTGAAAATGTCATTTGTATGAAAATAGGTACAGAATTGACGAAGCTACGGCCGTTTTTTAATTTTTATGCACCGCACGAAATTCGGCCACTTCTGGTCTGCGCAGAAGTTTCAAAATTGTTTTAAGGAGTAGCCACCACATGGTTTCCCAATAGAAAATTTGGTTCCAGATCGATATCTGTTTCCGATCATGGAGAAATAGGCTGCAGCGGAAAAAAAAAATAATAATAACTAGACCTGCAAGCAGCACTGAAACGGCTTTCAGGAATCAGACAGGAAGTGGGTCATACAATAGCCCATTTATCGAGCTACCAAACGATACTTTAGATGTTTTGATCCGTTCACACCCGACGGTGAAATCCCGATTGTTGCAAGAGCACCGATTTTTTTTACTGTCTTTTTTTTTTTGGAATATCGAATATTTATTTGACTACTTCCTGTTTACGGATCATTATCCGGATAGATTTAACAAGTGGTATGGGAACTTAATTTCCTGTACCAGAAGTTTCAGAAAGATCCATTGGACAGTTTTACCTCCCTTATACCATTAGAAGCAGATTTACAGATATAACGATTTTTCGACTTCTTTTCAAAGATTGTGGCCCTTTTGGGCCGTTTATACTATATTGAGGCTTTTAAATTTGGATTCACACCATAGGCCACTGTTAGGACTCTAAGTAACAGAAGTTTAAGAAAGGAAATAAGAGAAGTTTTCGAAATAAAAGCGTCTGAATAGGCTCCAAAAAGGAAAATAATAGATTTTCAGCGTTCCATTATATATTGCCTAACTCGCGAATTTTTACCATTTAGATCTCATAAGATTGTCCATTGTTCGAACTATCCAATGACACTTTAGTTGTTTTGATTCGGTGAAATCTGGCGTATTAATCACTTTTTTCGCAAGATCTCCATTTTTTTTTTTTTTTTTTACGTTTTGTTTTTTCTCAAAATATCCGAAATTTTTTCGACTACTTCCGTTTTATGGATCATTGTCGGGATAGCTTTAACAATTTGTTTGGTTACCTTACCTCCTGTACAAGAAGTTTCAGAATAATTCATTTAGCTGTTTTCCAAAGAAAGAAAATTAGAAGATCATTTTCAGTAATGCAAGGATTTTTCAACCTTTTTCCAAGATTGAGGCTCTTTTTGGACAACTTATGTTATTTCAATGTTTTTATTGTTGGACTCACGCCATAGCCCACCCATAGGATTCTGCGTTAAAAAAGTTTCAGAAAAATTAGAGTTGTCGTTTTCGAGAAAAAGACGTCTAAAAAGGCTCCAAAAACGGAAAATACTAGATTTTCGGCGTACCACAATTTATTTTCTAACCATCGAAATCGTACCATTGAGATGCCATATAATAGTCCATTAATGGGGCTATCCAAAGACACTTTACTTCTTTTGGTCCTGTAATATCTGACCGAGAAATCCAGCTTTTCGCAAGAGCGACAATTTTTTAACCTTTTTTTTTACATTTTTTGAATACTTCCGGTATGGAGATTATTGTCGGAATAGTTTTAATAACCAGTTTGGGCAATTAAATAGGGGCAGGTCTCTGTAATGATATATTACATTATCTGATCAGATAAAATGACCCTGAGAAATCCTATGTTCAAAGGTGCCAAAAATGCAAAAATGTCAAAATATCGAAAATTAAATTTCAATAACTCAATACATATTATACATCGTTAGAATCGTATTTAGGTCAGCTATCCGAATCTGTAATCTTTTTGTAAAAATTTGTTTAAATAATAAAGTAATAGAGCATTTTGCACAATTTCACGATTTTTCGGCTTTTTTCGATTTTCAGTCCCTTTTTTATCGTATTCCAGACATTTCAAAGTCTTATTGGATGGCATAATTCACAAGACTATCGAATGGACTCTCGATAGAGAAAGTTAAAAAAAAAAGTTGCGGTTAAGATTTCGAGATACAGGCGTCCAAAAACGCTCCAAATCAGAAAATACTTGATTTTCAGCTTGTCATATTTTGCTGCTTGGTCATAGTATCCGTATAAATTGGGCATCATACGACAGTCCATTCCTCGGGCCACTCAACGAAAGCTTAATTTGTTTAATCCATTGCTACCGGACGGAGAAATCAAGTTTACCCCCAAAACACCCATTTTTTGCGTTTTTTTCGAAATATCTATCATTATTTCAACTACTTCCGGTTTACGGATCGTTTTTGAAATTGCTTTATGCAGCGGTCTGACTATATAGCTTTATGTTCCAGGACATTCAGAACAATCGATTTATTCTTTCCCAAAAATATATGGGTTGGGCAATGGGCAGAAAATTCGAAAAAAATCGAAAAATAAAGGGCGATAACTCAGAATGAAAATTATATTTCTGGAATCGGATGGTCTTCAGGTATTCAAAAATGTAGGTCAAATTTGAAAATTTTGAAAAATAACAAAAATTGTCTTTTAAACAAAATTTTTCATTTTTCGAACGCTAGAAGTCAGCGACGAAGTTTCGAAATTTCGAAATTTTCAACTGCTATCGTCCGAGAAAAGACTCAGGGTTTCTGAAAATGTTATTTGTATGAAAATAGGTACAGAATTGACGAAGCTACGGCCGTTTTTTAATTTTTATGCACCGCACAAAATTCGGCCACTTCCGGTCTGCGCAGAAGTTTCAAAAATAGTTTATCAAGTAGCCACCACATGGTTTCCCAATAGAAAATTAGGTCCCACATCGGTATCTGTTACAGGCACTGAGAAATAGGCTCTACCAAAAAAAAAAAAAATAATAATAAACTAGATCTGCATAGCAGATATCAAAGCTTTCATATAAACTTCAAAAGGGGTTATTAGAATCTATGAATCAACAACTACTCTGACGGAAGATATTCTCTGGGCTAAAAAATCTTTTTTCTCTCAGCTACGAGAGATACGTAGAATTAAACCGGCCCAGAGCCGACCGTGTTGATACGAAGCCGCTTATTTGACATTGACACATAACTGAAGGTGAATAGGCCTACCCGTCCAGTTAATACAATGGGCAATCTCACATCGGTCCACTAAAGAGAGGCACATGCTAGTCGCCCCCTACTTCCCCAAGACATTTAGTCCAAACCTTGACTCTCATACATATAAACCATTTGGTACTACATGTACATGTATTTCGTACTTATATCATATTAAACCCCTCGGCCGCCATGTTGAATCACACAGTATTTAACGTTCTATATCCTAACATCTTTATGAAATCAACGACAAATCTAAACTTGGCCACTCCAACCATTTTTATTTTTACATCATTCAGTTTTTTTTAAATAAGTAATTCTATCACAAATTATAGTGAAGACTGGACCACTAAACTAGTTACCCATCAGTTTTTCTTTGTGTTAATGCGTTCTACATTTTCAAAGCAATGATTCTTATAATGTGCGAGCCGCCATGACACCGGCGGATATTATAACTTCGATAGGCGAGAAACTTCAGGTAGCAGTTGGGTTTCATCAAATCATATAATTATGCGGTACGGCTTCACCTTTATTTCAATGGGAATTGGTTTATTATATGTGCAGTGCAGTTTTAGGTCAGTTTATGTGTAAATTAAGGGAGCTATACATAGGCCAGTAACCTTTTTGTAGTCATTTGACTAAAAAAAACTTGCGGAAAGGAACTCCGTAGGACAAGCCACTACTGTGGCAGGAGTAAGGCGGAAGACATCAGTAGTGGAACCATTTCTAAGTTAATCCCGAAGTGCGTTGCTATTGTAAGAATATATAAAATCGGGTTTCCGTTCCGCTTTTTTTTTGCTGTAGTTTGAGTAATGAGTTAGAGCGTATATTTTGTAGTCAAAAAATCATTGCAAATAGAAGACCTCATCCCCACCACCACCAACCTGTAATACACTAGCTAGCTTGTGTATTTCCATATTCCATTTCCGAGAGATAGATAGAGAACACGCGAAATATAAAGTGATTTTTCCTACAATCAGGGACCATAATTCATGAAGTTACGATTCGATATGCGCAAATATCGAAAGGAACCATATCTTTGGGTTATAAACATGCATGTCAAGTTTCATCAAAATCTTTCACTGTGAAAAACCGGGGCTAAGTCATCTGAAATCAAACAAATTTTACAATGTAGGTAGTGAAAACAAAATGTTATGTTAAGCGTTGTTCGAGGGTGGGGTGGGTGCATAAAATTCCAAATGCAAAAGGTTATTTTTCGTGCACGCCAATATGCACACAGGATTTCGATTTTTCGTCCTACCTAAAAAAACTGCACGCAAAGTTAGTTGTCGGGCCTTCGGTCAAGAACCACAGACAAAGGGAGAGAACGGGGACCTCTGTTTTGCATACCATCCAAGCGACTAGGCACTAATCCTTGTACCATGGACGAGGGGACGGGCGTTTTTCGTCCCATCGAAACGACTAGACACAGATCCTTGCTAGGCCTTCCATACTTCACCACTGCCAACGGGGAACCACTTTGACCTCGGGTTTTCGTACCATCCAAACGACTAGACACTAATCCTTGCAAGGCCTTCCGTTCTGCAGCAAATGAGCCACGCTGGCCTTGTTTTGTCGTAACATACAAACGACTAGACAATGTTTCATAATTTAGTCATGTTCGCGTGGGTGGGTTGGCAGCAGAATTGATATGTACATGATAGTGACACGAGGAGGGGGGGGGGGGAGCGGGGTGTACACAAATCACACAAATCAGAGCTTTGTAATACACGCATATACTTGATATACTAAATACACAAATGGCTGAATTTCGAGACATTTCTGGCACTCTTTTATCACATAATGAGAACACTGCATTAATTTCTATATATCAATAAAATATGCCTCAGACCCATTGTTTATTTTTAAATTTGAATTAGACTCGTAACAAAATATATTTTCTGGCAACAAATAGCATATAAATAAAACTAGATTTACTTTCTGATTATTTTTTTTAAATGAAATCATTCCAGGGCTTTTATTGACATTTCAGAAAATGTAGAGTTGGTCCCATGCACTTGAGGCCAAGGTCCTTGAAGTTGTACAGCTGCACCCGGTGACCGATATTTATTTAACGGGGAATAAGTGATAATTCATATTATAACAGTAAATAATTAAAATATCCCATAGGGATTATAATAATATGTATATCATGTAGGTGTGCATGTAGGTTAAAATTGTGACCTCTGTAAATAGGCCCGTTCCTTGCATTTAGTTTTAGAGTTAGGAGTGCTAAAATTGAGAGAGCGAAATGGGGTTGATCGACCACTCGACACAAACTAGGTCATTTCGGGACTAACGTATGGTTCAATTTTATTTCAATAATTCGCTTGCGCGTAGGGGTCTAGCAGTGGGGGGAAACCGGGTGATCCTGAAAAAATACACAGGTTGGACGGGCGACCTACTCCTTGTCACGTACGGAAAGATACCCCAGCAGTCAAAATAGGTCAAAATAGGCGATTTCGGTTTCTAGTGTCGATGCATCCTTACGGTCAGTTTAAAAAATTGTCTTTTAAGGATAATGTGTATAGTACCAATACCTATCACATACGGAAGAGGCGATAAAATCTCTTTGCATTTCCAATTTCAAAATTAATTAAAACCAATATTAAATTCCGAAAATCGTTTTTTTGCTAAAACTCTTTTCTTTTTAATGTGATCAAAATGGGGGTAAAGCACAGAGTCAGGGGTGGTAATGGGCGTATTGTGTCCTAATTTCATGGTTTTCGGACAATCGGTGCCAGTGTCACGGCGAAATTCCACTTTTTTCCCCTCATGGAAGCCGTAAATTGACGCAAGGAGTAGGGTCGCCTGTCCAACCTTGTGGGTTTTCTCCGGGTCCTCCGGTTTCCTCCCACTGCTAAAGACCCCTACGCGCAAGCGAATTATTGAAATAAAATTAAACCATATGTTGGTCCCGAAATGACCTAGTTTGTGTCGAGTGGACGTTAAACCCCATTTCTCTCTCTCTCTCTCTCCGTAAATTGACTTGAGGCCAGTGTCCTTTAAGTTGTACAGCGGCACCAGGTGACCGATATTTATTTAACGGGGAATAAGTGATAATTCATATTATAGCAGTAAATAATTAAAATATTTCATAGGGATTATAATAATATATCATGTCTGGGTATTACAGGGTTAAAACCAATATTAAATTCCGAAAATCGTTTTTTTGCTAAAACTCTTTTTTTTTAATGGGATCAAAATGGGGGTAAAGCATAGAGTCCGGGGTGGTAATGGGCGTATTGTGTCCAAATTTCATGGTTTTCGGACAATCGGTGCCGGTGTCACGGCGAAATTCCACTTTTTTCCCCTCATGGAAGCCGTAAATTGACTTAGAAAAAAAAAAACGACGAAAGGCAGGTGACAAGAACAAACGACTTGAACGAATGCAGGTATCACCTTGAAATTTTCAGGGTGCCTAGGTACCAACGTGAAAAGTTGCTCGCCGGAATTTAGTACTCATGGTACCGTTGGTTCCTGTGTAGCGCATGCGCGAAATCAAAACCAGCTAAACTCGAAAACAACCTTGTCGGCACGGAAAACATCAAAGGAGAAATTCGAATTTTTGAAATATTCAAATACCAAACATTCGACCATGATCCAGGCTATCCTCAAATGTATTAATTTCGGTAATAGGAGACAGATTCTCTAAGCCACGACCAATTGTGTATGTTTTCAAGCCCATAAATGTGGATTTTTCACTAATTTTCATTTTCATTTCAAAATGGCGTCCATCAGTTGACCTAAATCAAAATTCTAAACCGATAGATTTTTAGGCTTTCCTTCAAGCATTCAGAAAATGTAACTCTTATGTCTTTAAGTAAAATATTGCAAAAGCCGTATGGACTTTTCACATTTTGAGATGGTGGCACTTCCGGTTTGCTCGACAAACTCCATATTTTGTGTACTCATCAGTACTGTCTTAGCTAGTACAGAAAAAAAAATTTCAAGGCAATCTGACCTATATTTCGTCGATTTTTTTGAAAACTTTGATCCTTAATTTCACCAAGGGGGGATAATTTAGAAAATTTCCAAGGACATCATTGAAGTCGCATTGGCAAGATCTACTAACATTCTAAATTTCACGAAAATCGCACAACTATTAAAGAAGTTGTCAAATTGGTAATAACTTCCGGTTCGAAATGACAGCGACGAATTTTCGAAATGCCAAAATCCGAAATTGCAGATTTGAAGTAAATGTTTCAAGATACTCAAAGAAAAAAGAATTAGTAAAATAGGTCAAATAGTCACAGAGTTACAGCATTGTAGGTCAAATGCATTCCTTCGTAAAATTCGGTGATTTCGGATTCGTAAAACGTTTTGAAAATATATTTAATCAACAGCCACCACCCATTTTTGGGGGGATAGGTAAAAGTTTCAGAACGATCCTATGGTTAGATTCTGAGAAATCCGATTTGTGGACAAAACACAAAAAAAAAATAACAATAACTAGATCTGCATAGCAGATATCAAAGCTTTCATATAAACTTCAAAAGGGGTTATTAGAATCTATGAATCATCAACCACTCTGACGGATGTAGAAAGGAATATATTGTTACTAAATCTGTTGTACTGTTTCTTGTTATGGTAAAGAAAACATGAATACAACTATGAGATTTGTATAGAATTGGCATTAATCAATATATTTATTGTTTAATACTACATGTATATTATAGATACAAAGTGAATTAAATGAACCCAATTACATGTACTTTATATAAGCAATGTTTTTTTATTCATCGTTACTTTGAAATCACATTATTTTCATTGATGATAAAAAGGTTGTATTTGTACCGAATCCAAAAAGTATGTTGTATGACATTGCATTATCTGTACCAATTATTTATTTGCAAACCAATATACAATGTTTATTTCTACTCCAATATATTTGTTTCAACCCATGATAGTTTATTCACTCTTCTCACTTAAATACAAGAATAACACACGATTAAATTACTGAAACAAGTAATGCTGGTAGATTATAATTTGATATTGTATACCATTTACTCTCTGTTAGATAAGGCGACGTGGTAATCTGTTAGCTAAACATACATGGAAGTATATGTTAGATAACTACAATTTATGATATATTTTAAACCAAGGAAGTGGCCTTTCTAAAAATAAAAAAAAATAAAGGAAAATATATTTCATACAATTGTTATACTGTTACTGTTATCGTGAAGAAACATGATTGTTTATTTAATGTTGTTTATGACAAACATGTAATCATGTACATTTTTTAAATAAGAACAATTATGCTACATGTATGAATAACTCTCAAAAATTATGTTTTCATCAATCCAAGTATTTTTTTATTTGTATTACTTGATTTATACTGAATAAAGATTACACAAACATACAAAATGGTGTTGGCTGTGTGACTGAATTCCTCGTTGAGAAGTGGTATCGGGTGTCCCATAGAGAAGAAGCAAACCCTCCTTGTGATACACTTGTGAACATTTTAAAAGACCCATTTCGCTGTGTTCCAGAAAAATCCCCATTATAGCTAGTGCATTACATGGTTGTTGTTGGGGGAAAGGTGGGTCTTTTCTATTGGCAATGATTTACTTTTTATAGGCCCACATTGAAATGTGGTCGTATATTGTCGTCGCCCCCCTTTTGCTGTTAATATCCGATTGACTTTAAATTTATACGCAGTGTTTAAGGTCATAAGACGAAGAAGCCTTTGATTTGCTCTGCCCAGGCAACGTTCCTGTGCTCCGATTGCCTTCAAATATGCACAGAATGTACCTTGGGATTCTAGCTATCACATATTAAAAATAGAAGAGTGTTGGATTCCGAGAACGTTCAAAATAAATTCAAAACCCGCCCCCAACAATCAAAGGTTTTTTGCTTAAAAAATTGCCGTATTTTATCGAATTTTTATTGTTCTTGATATCTGAGGATTTTTCTCAATTTAGTATGTGATAAATATCATCGCGGCGCAGCCAACCGCTAGAAATTCCAGAGATTTGGACCACCGGAATGATGCCTCAGCAGTCAAAAAAGGTCAAAATAGGCGATTTCGGTTTCTAGTGTCGATACATCGTTACGGTCATTTTAAAAAATTGTCTTTTAAGGATAATGTGTATAGTACCAGTACCTATCACATACGGAAGAGGCGATAAAATCTCTTTGCATTTGCAATTTCAAAATTAATTAAAACCAATATTAAATTCCGAAAATCGTTTTTTTGCTAAAACTTTTTTTTTTTTAATCGGATCAAAATGGGAGTAAGGCACAGAGTCCGGGGTGGTAATGGGCGTATTGTGTCCAAATTTCATGGTTTTCGGACAATCGGTGCCGGTGTCACGGCGAAATTCCACTTTTTTCCCCTCATGGAAGCCGTAAATTGACTTGAAGCCAGGGTCCTTGAAGTTGTACAGCTGCACCCGGTGACCGATATTTATTTAACGGGGAATAAGTGATAATTCATATTATAGCAGTAAATAATTAAAATATTTCATAGGGATTATAATAATATCTATATCTTGTCTGGGTACAGGGTTAAAACCAATATTAAATTCCGAAAATCGTTTTTTTGCTAAAACTCTTTTTTTTTAATGGGATCAAAATGGGGGTAAGGCACAGAGTCCGGGGTGGTAATGGACGTATTGTGTCCAAATTTCATGGTTTTCGGACAATCGGTGCCGGTGTCACGGCGAAATTCCACTTTTTTCCCCTCATGGAAGCCGTAAATTGACTTAGAAAAAAAACGACGAAAGGCAGGTGACAAGAACAAACGACTTGAACGAATGCAGGTATCACCTTGAAATTTTCAGGGTACCTAGGTACCAACGTGAAAAGTTGCTCGCCGGAATTTAGTACTCATGGTACCTTTGGTTCCAGCGTAGCGCATGCGCGAAGTCAAATCCAGCTAAACTCGAAAACAACCTTGTCGGCACGGAAAACATCAAAGGAGAAATTCGAATAAAAAATGATACAATGATTTCACACAACAGGCCAGCTATTAGCCTCTCGATTGACAAGAGTTTCATCGCCCTCCATTCATTATAACCAATGTCATCGTGCCCTAAAGAATCAACAAATCAGCTTGCTTATCTCTGCTTACCCTAGGCAAAAAATGCTCATCTTTGAACTCAATCATGACATTGACCTAGTGAACGCCTACATTAAGTTTGAACATTCTAGCTTAATTAGAAGGAGAGTTCTTGTGTTCCAAAGTCCCGGCCCTTCAAATTGCTTCTATTTTTCATTTTCAATTCAAAATGGTGACCATCACGTGACCGAAATCAAAATTCTGATCCGATAGATTTTTAGGTATTCCTTCCAGGATTCCGAAAATATGACGACCGAGTCTGTAAGTAAAATAGCAAAAAAGCCTTTTTGATTTTTCACGTTTAAAGATGGTGGCACTTCCGGTTCGATCGACAAACTCCATATTTTGTGTACGAATCAGTAATTACTTGTCTAGTATCGAATTTTTTTTTTAGGTCATTCTGACCTATATTTCGACGATTTTTTTGAAAACTTTGATCCTTAATTTCACCAAGGGGAGATAATTTAGAAAATTTCCAAGGACATCATTGAAGTCGCATTGGCAAGATCTACTAACATTCTAAATTTCACGAAAATCGCACAACTATTAAAGAAGTTGTCAAATTGGTAATAACTTCCGGTTCGAAATGACAGCGACGAATTTTCGAAATGCCAAAATCCGAAATTGCAGATTTGAAGTAAATGTTTCAAGATACTCAAAGAAAAAAGAATTAGTAAAATAGGTCAAATAGTCACAGAGTTACAGCATTGTAGGTCAAATGCATTCCTTCGTAAAATTCGGTGATTTCGGATTCGTAAAACGTTTTGAAAATATATTTAATCAACAGCCACCACCCATTTTTGGGGGGATAGGTAAAAGTTTCAGAACGATCCTATGGTTAGATTCTGAGAAATCCGATTTGTGGACAAAACACAAAAAAAAAATAACAATAATAATCTTAACAGAAACAATAAGCTTTCATATGTAATATGAAAGCTTAATAATCTTAACAGAAACAATAAGCTTTCATATGTAATATGAAAGCTTAATAATAATAATTTTAGTAATCACAATAGGCTTTCAGACAAAAGTCTGAAAGCCTAATAATAATTTTAGTAAAAACAATAGTCTTTCAGAAAGTCTGAAAGCCTAATAATTTTAGTAAAAACAATAGTCTTTAAAGCCTAATAATAATTTTAGTAAAAACAATAGTCTTAAGTCTGAAAGCCTAATAATAATTTTAGTTAAAACAATAGTCTTTCAGAAAGTCTGAAAGCCTAATAATTTTAGTAAAAACAATAGTCTTTCAGACTACGCAGTGTGAAACCCTAATAAGCTTTCATATGAAATATGAAAGCTTAATAATCTTAGTAATTACAATAGTCTTTCACCGAAGGTGAAATCCTAATAATCCGAACAAAAACAATATTTGAAACCCTATTTAAGAAATATCACTTTTTTTAGTGTAAACTTTTAGAAATAGATAGATAGTGGGTTGTTTTCAATATGCTATAAATTTGGAGTCATTTAATCACCCTCACTGATAGGATATTGCTAAGACTGTTATGATGGATTTGTTGAAGGCGCTGCTCGGACAGTATCATTAATCCTTTTCTGTCCTTCCATCGCGGAAAAAGAGCCGGTCGATTGTCTCTTTTGATAATAAATATATTATTCTACTACAGAAGGCTACGCCACAAAGATATGTACGACTGGTATAAAACATTTTAAGAATTATCATAGAAAAAATATAGCCGATACAGGTCATCCCATTTATTGGTTAGATTTACATAAAGCGAGTGACGGGTATCTACCACAGCATATATATACATGTAAGTACATTTCATGTTGATACACACCAGTTTATCTATATTAAAGTTTAATCAGATAATATATGAAGAACGCTATTAATGCTTTAATGTTATTAATCAACCATTAGATTCAGTTATCATGTAGGACAATTGATCTTAATTTTAATGATAATAAATTTGCAACCTTCTTTAGTCCACACTCATGATAACACCCCAGTTTCTCAAGTGGTTGATGAAACAATCGTGTGTCACTAGTGATACATATGCACTGGTGAAAGATGAACACTGGTGACGATATTTATATGCGCAGTGATGAAACACGTGTACTGGCGAAAAATAGGACACAAATTCTTTATTTTAACATTTTATTCACTTTTTTGTACAATGTTGTCAAACGATTCGGAAGACGAACTTTGCCAGGCCCATGTTACTAACTTAGCTTCTTCATCTGACCACCAACAACTTGTCTGAAACTCAAATTCTGGATTGTGTATTATCCACATCAGTTTTATTACTAATCCGTAAATGTGAAACTATCCCATAACTAAATACGGAATTCGGTGGGTAATATTCGTCATTTTATTTTGCCTACTTCCGAGACGAATCTAGACATCCAAAAAATATGATCTTATATCCTCATATCTTCCAGCGCCCAAGGATTTTTCGCTCACTATCGTGTTTATTATTCCGTCACATTGACAAACTGTTAAAAACGTTCACAGCCCACTGATGTCTGCGTAAGGTATTTATGGGCACGGTATTGTTGGCACATTCACTGATGTCTTGTCACTCGAAATTGAAAATCGTATATCATTTGTATCTCACAATCCGAAATGTCCGAGTACGTTGAATCCTTGTTAAATATTTTCTGCATAAATTCTGCACTTTGATTATGTGGCAAAGCTAGTTTCATTTTGTTAATATTGTTTTATTTATAGTCTGTAGACGCCTAAATAGTCGAGACCAATAACAGCCATATTTAGATATAGGTCACTGTAGTTATATATAGTGAGGGAAAGGATATTTGATAACTCTGTGAATAGTATGTTGACAGACTCTTTCTAAGTTTTATAATGATATTGCTATCTGCCATATATTATGTTTAATTTCATAATTTAATAGAAACCTATGTCTTGTTATTTAGCATACTATTAGTGAGTTTATATCCATATTATATAATCCATTGTGTTGGAAATGTACCATAATACATTGTCTAATAGTATTGAGTATTATTATCTCCCCTTTACTTAAATAGCTGAATATGAATATATAGCATGCAATTATAATTTATGTGCATATCCTATAACTTATTAAACGTAACTAAATAATACTTTTGTATATCAACTTAATTATAAATCACATTATGTCCATCTGTTAAATAATGTTGCATTTATATTGTTGACAATGTATACTTTGTTTACATAAGGAGCGTATAGTTTATAATTTTGCATGATCTGGGAATGAATTCTCAGAAGCGACGCCATCCTGTCGAGACGGCCAGGCGAACGTGTTACTCCGCACTAGTATCCTGGGTCAGTTGTTCCCACTGGGATATCCGTCTCCAGGGTCGAAGCGAAGCTATAGTAATTACACCTATAGTTCTTGAGGAGTGCTCTTTGAGCACACAGCCTTTAGATGCTTGCATCTCATGAACAGGCTTTAAACTGCTTGCAGTTTAAAAACAGATACAGTCTTTAGATGCTTGCATCTAATGAACAGATACAGACATTAAACGTTTGCGTTTAATGCAAAGATACAGCCTTTAACTGCTTGCAGTTAATGAACAGTATAACTTTTAGCTATTACACAGAACGGCTTGAGCTGGGACAGTTCGCCTCTTTATAAATAGTATAAAAGAGTTTTCCCAGTCCATTAAAACTTACCTGTATATATGTTATAATACATAATAAAACTTTATAGTTGTATACAGTTTTGTTCCGTTTGTCCGAAGAGAGAGAGAGACGAACATAGCACAACTACTTTTTAGCCAGTCCGCCCTCTCCTCTGAAGAGGTTCTACTTTAAACGGCTTGTGATCGGCCAATAGATCACTGGTGGCAGAGAAATTACCGGGGTGTGGGTCCTGAGCAACAATTGCAGCAAAATACCCCACACTACCAAACCGCTACACCATTTCGTGGCGAAAGACAGAAAAAGAAGCAGTAAAAAAGCGCCACAATTAGCTTTAAATAATTCTTTGTCAGAATCTACGTTTTCTTTCTCAACCATATTTTCTACAAACTGACTTGCGCGGATTAGTTCATCTTCCGAATCGTTTCACAACGTTGTACAAAAGGAATGCCAGTTTGTGAACATGTGGTTACTAAAATGTAATGCACGTGCAACTTATGACTTGTTTTCTTAATTTTGTCGTATCAGTCGCAGGGCCGATATGGGCTAAACTATTGTCTTATAGGTGAAATCAATAAGGATAGATTTAACATTGATGCCTGTGTGTAAGACAAATATTACCCTAATACCCTCGGTTAGGATAATATTTATCTCATACCCCCAAATAGCAACATAAACTTATCCATATCGCCCCGTGTTATTTTAGCATGATGTAGGTCTATGTCACTGCTTAAATGAGTATTCTAATAGTGAATTGTTGTCCACCACTGCTCAAAATACACCTGTATTATTTTAACCATACATCGACCAGTTCACAAGTAAAATTCGGATGAGGAAATCATTGCAGCAAGTCAGCGTGTAGAACAATTACAGTATATTTTCGATATGGATCTTGGAAATCCAGCGCTGTATTCCGATATTTCGGATGTTGAAGAAAATCGATCTGATAATGACAAACGTTTTCATATTGCCAACGAGGAAACGATTTTAAACGTTGCAAATAACGCTGTACCAAAAATACTTTAAGGCGTAATAAGTAATACGTTATGTCGTAATAAGTGGGCATTCAATACATTTAAATCATTGTCAATATGGCGGAACAGTCACCATAATGATGCAGAAAGGAAAATAACTAAGGGTCTTGAACACATGGACAATAGTGATCTAAAGTTTTGGTTAAAACACTTCGTGGTTGAAGTTAGAAAACGAGACGGCGAGAAATACCCACCAAATTCAATATTCAGTTTAGTAATAAAATTGATCTCTTATTTACGTCTTAAATGTAAGGACAACCTGGATATTTTGAAAAACAATGAATTTGAAGAATTTCTCCAAGTTTTAGATGACCAAATGAGGAATAAGCAAGCTAAACGGCTTACAGATGATAATACTGAATCTTTGTGGTCAAAAGGCATTTTAGGGACATACAACCCGCGTGTTTTAATAAAGACAATGATCTACTTAAAAGGGTTGCATCTTTCAATACGCAGTGGAAAGGAGCATCGAAATCTGAGGTACAAAAATAGCGAGATTTCACCGATTACATCTCCAAACGGCGTCCTTTTCCTGTGCTATAAAGAGGATATATATAAAACTGTTCAAGGTGGACTACTGCATAGGAAGATCAAACCCAATATAGTTGAACATCATGCTAGTGAACACAAAGAAGAACTCTGCCATGTAGCAATTTATAAAATTATATACACGAGATTATGCCCAACGGACGGGCAGGACGATGCCTTCCACCCAACCCCTTTAAAAAAAACCTCGTGAAGATAGATGGTACAGCAAACAACCCATGGGCCATAATACCACACAGAAAGAACTTTGCAAACAATCAGGAATCGCTGGGCATAAAACAAATCATGCCCTTCGGGTCACCACAGCAACAGCGATGAGGACAAAAACGTAAAAGACGAGAAACCCAGAAAACGATTCTAATTTATTTATTTTTTTATTTATTAAAGTGTCACAAATCATAAAATATATCAATATATAAAATTCAGTACATGGTGCATTAAGATTTCCGGCCAATATTGGCCTACGAGACACTGCAGTTAAATACTATATGTTAGTGTAAAATGTCCGGACATACTAAGACTTAGTAAAATCAATGTACTGTAAGATACTCTACACTATACATAAAATATATTAAGGTCTATTATTCTACATACATAATAAAATACATAATATACATAATTAAAACGTGCAACAACCAGGGTATGTTGACACGAAGAATCGCTTATTATAAAACAAAATCAAAGACAAATATATCATAGAATACGGTATGGGGAAATGTTTACGGTTAGACGGAGAGCTGTTTTCGTTTGTAATACATCTGTTCTAGAAATTTACCTAAACTTGTTTGTGCGTAGTCATCGGACATGATCATCAAAAAGAGCTCATATGAATATTCATCATAATTTGGACTTGTATTGTTTACAAAGTCTGCAAGGATTTCACGTCTGATATCATTATATGCTTTACATTTCATTATCACATGGAATTCATTTTCAATTTCTTTCTGGTCACAATAATTACATAGCCGATTTTCTAACAGTATGGGAGGTTTACTGTAACGACCCGTTTCTATAGCAATTGGTAACGAGCCACTACGGGTCTGACTGATTAACCGTCGTTGGTGACGAGTTATCTTAGGGTTTGTTACATAAGATTCGGTTATTCGGATGTGTTTAAATTGTCTATAGGTTCTGAGTTTATTTCCATTAACATTGTTTTTATCATTATACATATCATTTGACCAGTTAAGGGAGTCAAGTTCATCAAATCTGAGTTTAGCTTCATTTACAGCATATTTGACAGAATTTATATTAAATTTTATCAATTCTCCTCAATTAATTGATTCTACAAATTTTGTTACCTTTGTATACCATGAATTTCTAGTTTTGTGAATCATTAGGTAATTAAATATGAACTAAGATATCGATTTGAGTCTAAACGGTGTAATTTACATAATTGTCTAATACATTCAACTTTTTGCTTGGTTTCGCAGGAGGTCCAACCAACATCCCCCCTAGTTGCTAGGTTTGAAGTGGTCTTCCCAACCCCAAGAAAGAACTTGATGGCTTTATTTTGAATATTATTGACTCAGGAGTAGGACTTGGTGCCCCATATACCAGCACAATAAAATAGGATTGGTTCTACAAGGGATGCATATAACTTAGAGAACACTTTAAATGTCATTCCTCCTAGTATCTTAAATTTTATACACAGAACCCCTAAAGCTCTGCTTGCTGACTTTGACAGTTCTTTAACCGTTTTATTCATGTCTAGACGTTCATTAAACCATAAACCGAGGTATCTATAACAGTCACATGTTTCAATTATCTCCGGACCGCATGTAAACTTATGGGTGGATTGGGGTTTACTAGGGGTACGGAAGTGAACAATTTTCGTCTTTTGGGGGTTCAGGGAGATCTGCCATTTTTCACACCATTCATTTAACACTGATAATAATTTATCCATAGAAGTTTCATCGGGGGTTATTAACACTATGTCATCAGTATATAGCATAATTGAGATAGTCCTATTGTCTACTGTTACTCCACAATTTGCTGCATTAATGACCTCTACCAGGTCGCTGATGTATATAGAAAAGAGGCTAGGGGACATGAGACAACCTTGTTTCACACCGGAATTTGTTTCAAACCACTCAGTTAGCCTATTATTGATCCTGACAGAACTTCTCGTATTTTCATATAATGATTGTATGGCACTAAGAAATTTTCCACTTATTCCGAGATGTTCTAGTTTATACCATAACAGTTTTCTGTTTACAACGTCGAAGGCACGGCGGAAATCCACGAAGCAGACGAAAGAGGACTGTCTGCGTATTTTTCGTTCGTTTATAATGTTATATAGCGAGAATATATGATCGGAACAATTTCTCTGTCGTCGAAAACCGTTTTGGAAGTCTGATAACACATTATTCTCTTCTAGCCAAGTTGTTATTCTAGAGTTCAGAACATGACAATATATTTTACTCGGGACAGACACTAGCGATATTCCACGATAATTGGATGGGTTTGTATTATCGTTCGTTCCAGATTTAGGAATGGGATTTATCACACTTTCAGACCATTGTGACGGAACAAATCCAGAATTAAAGCATGCGTTACAAATTTTATACATAAGGTCACACATAGTGTCATTTTTTAAAACTTCTGCTGGTATAGAATCAAATCCACTGGCTTTTTTATTCTTTAGCGAGTCTATGGCACACTTGATTTCATTTCTGGTTATCGGGTCATTAAGGGTTTCAGAGTTTATGCTGTCTTGCTTATCCGGATTCGTTTCTGGTATCAGTGGCGATTCACAACGGTTATATAACACACTGAATTCTGTACGCCATTTTTCTAGTACGGCGTTTTGTTCACAGGTAACATTGCCATCACAGTCTTGTACTTTCCATGGGATTGTTTGTTTTCTATCGTTTCCAATTCCGATGCGTCCAATAGTTTTCCAAAAATCAACATGATTATTGTCTAAAGTTTGTTCAAGTTCAATACGTTTGTCATTATTATATTTACGTTTAATTTTCCTGTGATATTTGTCAAAGGTTCTACGTTTATCACAGAAATCTGCTCTTAATTGTCGTTTGAGAACATGTGAATATTCTTTTAGCCACCGTTTCTCAGCTTCACATGCTTTATCCCACATCAGTTTCAAGTCACTATTCCAGTAAGGCTTTACTTTATTATTACGTTGATGACGTTTATTGGCATGTATGGTTTTGGAGGGTATTCTGATATTCATTTCTTTTGTCAGAGTTTGTATTATATCATTGTATACTTCTTGGATTTCTTTCTGAGGATTTGAGGGTGTTTCTAGTTTGTTTATCGTGTTTTGAATTTCTGCCAGTGTTGCGGGGTTATTCATAAAGTCTTGAGGAATTGATGAAATGAAATGAAATGAAATGGGGTTTAACGTCCTACTGTTGAGGAATTGATAGTAGGTCAAATCTTTGGATAGGCTGTTGAGTAATGTCAAGGTCAAGTGTAGTTTTCGGGTTTAAAAGCACTTCCCAAACAATAAGTGAATGATCCAGTATGGAGTCTGGACGTTCAGAACATTCGTTTATAATCTTAGACATAGGTAACACCTCAAATGATGTAATTCGGGCTAAGTTCTCATGGGGCATACATACATAGTCAACCACAGATTTCCCTAGCGTGGATATACATGTGAAATCTTGCTTACCTTTACGGCCATTCACGATACAAAGATTACTGACAGTTAAAAAATCCATAAAAAGATCCCCAAAATGATTTTCCTTTTCATCTATGACCTCACGTGGTATGACGTCGTCAACTCCATCGATAATATCCGAATTATAACCACATCTTGAATTAAAGTCACCGAAAATATACACATCTCCTGAGTTCTGGTAACTGTATACTTGTTGTAGTAGATTCTCAAAGAAAGTGTCTGGTTCGCAGATCCTAGTACTACCCTCCGGGGGTAGATAACACACTACAATACACATCGAATCATTGGAATTTATATATTTTAGATGTAACCATAAAATGTCCTCAGTTGTAGAATCTAACACATGTACATTAAACACATTTCCAATCAATTCTTCCCTAATAAAAAAACCAACTCCACCGTTTCCTCGACGACATCTTTTGTTAAAAACTTTACTGTTATTACCATACCATTTAAAACCATCAATATTTAAAACTTGTTGACCAGTTAAAAATGTTTCACACAGTCCTAAAATATCACAATATTCAATCACTTTTTTTTTTAAATTCCCTACCCGTTCCATTTTTTACTGGGAATCCGCGGCAATTCCAGGTGCCAAATTTCATGTACCTTCATGCTGTCTTGTCACACAGGCGGCCACCTTTAAAAACCAATTCATTGCTCTTTCCCATTTCTTTTATTATTCTTCTGAAGTTCTGTTCTTGACGTCTTTCTTCGGGTGATTTTAATATTTCTATGTATATATTTTTAAATTTATCATTCGTTCTCAAGGTTCTTTTTTTGTTCATTATTTTGTATTTGTCGTCCATGTTTTCTAAGGTGATGATCACTATCCCTGGGTTGGCGTTCTTATTCATTGGGTGTTTACGTAAGCGTTCGGCTTTTTTTACTTTGACATATGTTAATTGAAGACCCTCAGTGATTACATTTTCGATTACAGTCAATAGATTTATATCGTTCTCGCCTTCATCAGACTCTAGATTTTTAATCACTAGTTTTATTTCAGTCTCATTCTGATCACTATTTAGGGGTTTATCACTGATATTTTGTTCCAGGTGACTGATTTTATTGTCAATATCATTTCTCAACTTGTTTATTTCTTTTCTTGTGTCATTGGTAATTTCGGTGCAGATAACGTCTTTTACTTTTATTTCCATTTTTTGAAGTTCTGAGTTTAGTCTCTTGTCAATAATTTCTGTAACTCTTTCTTCAATTTTTCTCTCTACATCATTTATTTGTTCAGTCACCTGTGTATGTGTCCTATTGATTTGCTCACTCAATCCACCTACCATTTGAATCAATAATTTTAATTGGTTATTGTCCGGTTCACCACAACTTTCTGGCTTGACCTTTTTCATACTAATTTGATCGCTGACATCATCGGGATCTTCACTATGTGTTCTTTTGGAACTGTTAAGTCGTGGTCTGCCATTGCCATTTGGGTTGGTTCTTCCTTGCGGGAATGATTCATCCATGACGACATTATTTGTGTTAGACATCATCACTTCTTTTACAAAATCTTCAGAAATTGATAAATCCATATTCCCAGTTAAAATACAGTTAAAATACAATTAAAATACAGTTAAAGTACAGTTATAAAGTTGAGATTTGACCGTAAAATTCGTGAAGTAAAACAATAAAAATCAGAGTCTATTTACGTCACGCTTGATTTGCGGAGCTCCAAAATAACACGTCTGACTCCTTCATGTGGTATGGAATATTATCGGTACGATATGTATATTATCGTTTATGATATATCAAAGACAAAACACCGTAGTTCTTTTCACGTAGTTACTGATGGTCCGATGTGACACCTATCGGTTTTACTGATATCCGATATTGACTGCGAAATATATCGGTCGATACAGATACAATTACCTATAGTGGGAGATATAAAACTATAACACATTAAAATGCCTCGAATGGCATGATAATCTATGTAGACATATGTCATTGTTTGTCGGGAAACGCGTGGTACTATTTTACCTCGGGAATCAAACACGAACGCTGTGTTTTGAAGTAATAAAATTGGGTCACGCTTCCTACGCAATCACAAATAATGAATAAAGTCGAGATTATCATACAGTTGATTACGATATAATTCCCTAGAGTGATCGGCACCTGTAAGTCAATAATAGATGTTGGAATGGTTCATACGGTAATGAATGACATCAAAGCGATAGCTTCCTGACCTGTCTGTCAACAGTGGCAATCACGTGAATTCTTCCGCCATTTCTAAAACTATAGTTAAAAATAAAACCATCTAATGGAAACTCATTTGTTGGTAGTGTGATCTATATTATAAGTTATTATTTATTGATACAAATTATGTCTAAATTTTAAAAGTAGCCTAGCATAACAATACAAATCACTTAATTATTTCTAAATTTTTATCGGCATCTACTCTAGAAGTCGGAAAGTCTGACAGTAATCACATGACATCAAAGGGATATACCCCCTTTCATCCTTCATTCCAATCACGCGTAAACCATGTGATATTTTCCCGCCTTTTCCAAAACTTCTACTCTCATGATACTGTCCAGACAATACCAGCAGTGAACTAGATAAAACGCAGAAAAAAAAGCATGCCAGGTGTAGTAATATTTGGAACTATTTCACGATAAGCGACATAACAGCACAAGACGCTTCATACCAGCCCGGTATGCAAAGAAGAGCCATTGTTGACATCATCTTTGGTTTTATTACCGAGAATCGTGATAGACAAATAACTATTTTGAGGACCATTGTTTATTTCATATAGTTAATAAATTTGTTAATTTAAAGGAGCTAAATCGCTAATATTTTGGACCTAGAAATTGGCACAAATGGGTAGCAACACATATAATAATGTAATATGAATTTATATAAACTGTTTTACATTCAATCGTGTCCGTTTTACTGTGAATTGTCATCAGTTATGTTCGGCGAAATACGCCAGAAGTCTCAACCGCAAGTCAGTTTCTAGCGTCTAGTTATTCCAGTCAACACCGATATTATTTATTGCGCATGCTCTCCAAATAAGAACACGATATCACCGTTTGACATGACTTGTGGAATATGTCTAGCCTCATTCTTTGAGCACCTTGTAACAAATGGCGCTGAAACGCATTATGGTACACGATTCGTGTACCAATGATAATTTGTTTATTTTGTCTTAAATATTGGATATCAGAAGCCCATCTTTTCCAGGTAAGATCACAACACCAATGCTGATTTAAATTGCAAAAAAATTCGTGTTTCCAATGACGAAGATTTTGGATGATATTGAGTTACGGACTTAGCTACTTTAAATAAAAAATTCAATAGCCTAATTAGGTATGGTTCTAGTTTATGATCAGCACACATTGAAAACAGTTCGAAGAGGGGTCTCCGCGATGTACTGACTGTGTTCTCCAATTCTATGATTTTGAACATCATGCAATTGGCTTATTTCCTATTCCAATCAAAAGGTTTATCGGGTGGACTGTTGTACGTTAATGTCTCTCTGCACATGCGCAGAAATGACATTCTCAAAAAGTGTGCGGTGAATAGGATTTAAAAAATAACGGAGAACGGTAAGGATTTTGTGCTGTTTAATCTGTCTTTTTACAGCCCCTACGAGAGTCTTGTATTACCGGTACGTCTAAATAGCAACGCGCACGGCAACCGAAACTTTTATTTCTGTTACCGTAACGCGTGGCTATTTATATAACGGAGACCTGTAAGGATTTGTTTCTGTTTATTCTTTCATTTTTACGTCTCCTACGAGAGTCTTGTATTACCGGTACGCCTAAATAGCAACGCGCACGTGTGCGTGGCCATTTAGATGCACCGTGTGTCAAGCAAAATAATGATTTGTTCACAACTCGGATAGTATTTTAAAGGTAATTACCGAGTCGTTTTGAACAGATATCGGCAGCTCAAGTATCGGCAAAATGGCCGATTTCTCCCGATAGGCCACGTATCGGCCAATTAACGATGTTCAAACAGATTATCGGAACATCACTACACGTAGTAGTTTTTAAAAATATATTTACCTAAATTTATGAGCCTTGATACTTATTTCTAAAATAGACCCTTCAAACCGTGGGTGTTATGGCATTTCTTGAATGAAGTGAACTACAACGTTATAAATAGATGATTGTAAACCTTTTTTGAGAGATATGCTTTAATCTTGTAAATCTGAATCGTGACTATAACACGTACAAGCAATCACAGATCGCATCTCTCAAATACTAGTTTTTGATTTGTGCCCCATTGGGCCTACGTTTCATTGTTAAGTGGCATCTGTCGGTTGTTGTTGATGTCGGTAAACATGTCCAGATTATATTTATGCCCAAAATTTCAGCTGCATTATGTCTCACCAGCACGTCCTACCAAATCAGTTTCATCGTGTCTCTGTATATTACCCCGAAGAATAAATTAAATTAATATTAATTATTGAATAATAATAACACGTTTTATTTATATTAAAGATACATTCCCGCGTACAAACTCGGTGATTTGATGATAGATTTGGCCTAAAAATATATATACTATTCAAAAAAAGTAGGGGATATTTGATTTTTAAGTGTTATTAAAGTCACCTAATGAAACTGACGAAGAAACAAATGACAAAATGAAATGAAGTTCACATTCATCGATTTATTCCAAATGATCATTAGACTAAGTAAGGCACAGACTGACCATTATAAGGGTAAAATGATACCCGGGGTCAAACAGCAAAGTTACCACAGCATCACAACCAAGTCAGTAACGGGTAAATCCTCCTCTGTTTGCCAAACAAGCATTGATCCGACGTGGCATACTCCTAATGAGACGTCTAAGGTCATTTTGGTCCAGATTGTCCCATTCCTGTTGCAACGCAGCAGCAAGTTCTTGGACATTGGCAGGACGTTGTTGACGTTGACGTAACCTCTGTCCAAGCATGTCCCAGACATGCTCGATGGGGGAGAGGTCGGGACTCAGTGCTGGCCAAGGTAATGTGGTGATGTTCTGTTGTTGGAGGTAACCTGTAACGATCCTGGCCCTGTGACATCTTGCGTTGTCATCCTGGAAGATGAAACGGCGGCCATGACGTCGTGCGAACGGCACAACATGGACTGCCAAGATGTTGTCCCGGTAGTACTGGCCTGTAACACGCCCTGCAACAACATGTAAAGCCGTTCTTCCAGCAACAGTGATGCCTTCCCACACCATAACAGAACCACCCCCAAATCGATCATGTCTGATGACGTTAACGTCTTGGAAGCGCTCGTTTCGACGACGCCACACCCTCCTACGTCTGTCCAAAAAATCAACAGTGAACCTTGACTCATCTGAAAACATCACATTGCTCCAGCGTCGATTATCCCAGTGTTGACGATCCCTACAACAACGACGTCTTGCCTGAATGTGATGATCTCTCAAACAAGGGATCACACGAGGACGTCGGGCGCGAAGGTGACCCCTATGCAGTCGATTCCGAATCGTCTGGCCACTCACTCTCACACCAGTGTCTGTTTGAAGACGAGCGCTGATCTGATTTGCTGTGATGACACGATTTCTCATGGCCAAGGTACGGATAAATCGATCCTGGGCTTGAGTTGTCGACCTGAGCGTGGTCTGTCCTGTACAGATTGTGTATCACGGTATCTGGACCATAGCCTGCTTATGACAGACTGAGAAACATTCATCGTCCGCGCCACAACCGCCTGTGTTGTGCCGATCTGTAGCATGCCAAGGGCACGTAACCTTTCATTTTGGGTAAGCCGACGCATATCAAAATTTGTTTTCTGGTCACTAAAACAATTAAACTGATGTTTCCACCCTGGAATTCAATGCCACAATGACTGTAACATTCAAAGTCAGAGTCGTGCAAATCTTGGGTTGGACCCCCATGATGATCCCAAGCATCACCTGCATTCCATGCGGTAGCTATTGGTGCGTTTGGGCGTCACATGTAACTGGAAATGTTTCTTCTGTTAGGTTCTATAGTGACTTTTTTCGTAGTCATTTGCATATTTTAGTATTATGCCCCCAAAATCAAATATCCCCTACTTTTTTTGAATAGTATATATTCAAACTAATTAATTTATCATAAATTTGCTTCAAATCCTTCTCAAAACATTGTAATTGTCAAGGAATATCCTTGCTATAAAAAATCGATCAAAAGAGGTCATTTTGTGTCACGTGACTTACGGGTGCGATGTCGGGGGAGAATTCATTGCATACACAAGACGATGTTGTCTTTAATCGCTGACTATTTATTACAAATGAAATGAAATGAAATGAAATGGAGTTTAACGTCCTACTGTTCTGCTCCTAACCTGGGCTAATGAAGACGGGCATACGCCATACAGTGTGCTATGAGGGAAATTTTGCCCGGACAGCGGCACTACGGCCTACTCTTATATCGAATTCCAACTGTCAAGGGATCTTTTACGTGCACGCCAATGTGTACACGGGACCTCGGTTTTTCGTCCCATCCGAACGACTAGACAGCTTTCCTTGTCAGCCCCTCCGTCCTGCATCACTGACAAGGGAGAACCACGCCGGAAAATCTGGATGAACTTTCTCGGCCAATGCAGGGATCGAACACCCGACCTCCAGGCTAGCTATTTATTACAAATATCGAAACCTAATTAAATTCTCGGATTATCCACTGCCCGCGTCTTTTTCCGTGATATTTTATCTCAGAAAGTGTTGTACGTCTAACTCTTCATAAAGTTTATCAACATGTACATCAAGCGCTCAATCTCCGCGTGCAACCATTTGACGTCACGCGTGCAGATACTCCTAATCGTCGGGCTGTCGATTAGGGGAACCCTGACATTTTTGTCCTGTTTTTCAGGGAATCCAGTATTTTCTAGTAAGATTGGATACCTCTACTTTCCATATATACCAAAACTGCCATACTTTTATTGGAAATAACCACCCGATAAATACTTTTCTGGGAACCTATCTTTAACATATGCATAAAAATGTTTCAATTTTTCTTTGTTGCAGTGCGATTACGATCATCATCGAATGACATTGAATTTACTGATGCCGTGTTAAAGGCTGATGCTATAAGTGATTGTGGAACTGGTATTTTTGATGTAAATTCAGCGTATTTATACCAGCCCCGAAACTGTCCCCAGATTATTATGACAGAAAATAAACAACCCATGAATACAGTATCATTTAAATGGACAGCACCAAATTGTGGCTGTGTAACATTTAGGTAGTATAATAGAAAAATATTTGTTTGGGTATTCAGAAAATAATATAATTACGTGTTTCAGACCTTCGGTCGAAACACATATTGTTTTCGTAATGGTTTTTATTATTACACGTATTGTGTTCGTTAATGTTTTTATTACGTGTTTCTGACTTTCGGTCGAAATGCATATTGTTTCTGTAAGTGGTTTTTTTTTATATATATATTTTTAGGGGGGGGGATTTAGTCAGTATGTGCAGTCAAAACTGTACATGGTGAAAACATTCTGCCAACGTAGATATGGTTGGCCTCCGTGGATCTATTAATTAAATATAAATTGGGTCAGTTTAGACGAACAGAAAGTGTTTTACGGATGGGACAAAAGAGTAACCTCAGATTGCCCATATCTCGGTTATTTCTCAACGGATCTTCTTCGGGTTTTCATCTTTTGATTCTTTGGACGATTCCAGATGGGCCCTGACTGACGTTTTTTTGAAATTCGGAAGTTCACTCGATTAATATAGACTTTTTTTTGTTTTCAGCCTACTTCAAATGGCAACAATTCTTAGGGAGCCGATTTTTTAATTTCAATTTTGGTTATTTCCGCTTTAATTCATGATGTAACTTGATTGTTGACGTGACAAAGCGTGACCCGACGTGATCTGACGTACCGAAACACCTCAGTACTCCTTCGGAGTTCTAGTTTATTATTATAATACAATAATTAAGCCATGCTTAAAACGCCGTTTTTTGTCCGGGCAAAATTGCCAACCCCAAGCCCCCCTACCCCTACCCATCTTGCTTGCATCTCACAAGTAACTATAGAAGTAGAAATTACGTTTTGATCAAAATCGCTGATGTAGTATGTTGACGAAATGTTAATCCCCGTTCCAGACCTCAACATTTTAAACAATATTATTTATGAGTTTATTTGTACAGGGCAACTGTTATAAGAAATGGTGAGACCTATTATTATGATGATGATAAAGTTACTGATGGTAAACTAGTTAGAACCGTTTGTCCACATGGTAAGTTTACTTAAAGGAACAAATCTCTGCGATAGAATAGAGAACTGGTGGGGTTAGTTTAGAATTCATAAACAAATGCATGCTCCAGTCAGTTCGTATTTCCCCAAATACAGGACATAGGCAATGCTGAATTATCATTATAACTCACGATTCAAAATAAATAACACAGGCAATGCTGAATTATTAATATAACTCACGATTCAAAAGTGCTCGGGATTTTTGATACAATGTAAGAAACTTTGGTTTGACACATTGCATCTTTGTGGGAGGTGAACACTGAACGAATCATGTTTCTTTTTCATCTGAGTGTTCTGTTTCGTTTCACTTCTAGACAGCCACCTTGTGTACCCGCAAAATTAATAAAGTATAAGCATGCTTGTCCCAGAATGACACAATTATTTTATTGTGGAAGTGAAACTCTATTTACATGCATTCTGATTACTATACATTTTTTTTTACTTGTCTAAAGGTGAGCGGCATGTGGAAAAATTACGAATAGAAGTTAATACTACACCATCTACATCTCTACTTTCTTATCCTCAATTATCGAAGGTAAATATTCAAATTTTGGATCAATTTTAATTTGTCAAACGCTCTTCCTTGCCACAAAACTTTCTAAATTGGGAACATATTTTTTATACACCCACCTTTTGAGTAGAAGTTAATACTACACCATCTACATCTCTACTTTCTTATCCCCAATTATCCATGGTAAATATTCAAATTTTGGATCAATTTTAATTTGTCAAACGCTCTTCCTTGCCACAAAACTTTCTAAATTTTGAACATGTTTTTTATACACCCACTTTTTGAGTGGAAGTATAATATCGTCACCATATTCCGTCAGTCCGCCCGACTGCATTTTTAATATTGTTGTACACGCTGTAAGAATTTTTGAGAATTGCGTTTGTTAAGTTGATAGGATTTTTCGGCTCACCTATATCGATTTTAGCATAAAACGCAGGTCAGAAATTTTAAGATTTTTTAAAGATAAAGATGCGGGTATTCTTGGTTTCTCGAGGCTCTGGGGGAAATCTTTCGAAGTTTTGAGCCAAGTATCAATTTTTGCAGTTAGTGCTTTATTGACCACCTTGCTTCATCCCGTCACAAAGCTAATTGTCGACGTAGTTTAGTTGTCAAGACATTGCTATGTTTTTACATTCCATTATCCATATACATTTTCAGTTAAATCGAGCTGACAGATTAAATCTGTTGTGTAAAATCACCCAGACATTCACCATTAATGAAATATTACAGCGCCCTATGTTTTTAGAACGTAGAGCTTTACAGAATACAACCCTGGTCGAATTATTTAACATAGAATTAGCTCTTGAACAAAGACGAGCAGATGTAGTTAAATGCTGTAAAGAGGTAACTTACTGTATTATTTATAATGTAATATGGATGCTGATAATAGTTTTGAACATAGACAATCAGTGATCGAATTAATCAGGGGCCGGTTGCTCAAAGCTCCGTTAACGTTTAACAACTCGTTAACATTGAGTTAATGGATCATTATCTTTAACGGAGAGAAAGTCTCTTGCTGGAAGCCCCGTTAGCTTGGTGTTGGCCATTATGTTTAACGATGGCATTAGTGGGCTGTCAGTCGAAGTATACCCTTAGCAAATTACCAATGTAATTTTCTATAGAACATTCTAGAGGGATGGGCGATGGGGGGGGGGGAGGGGGCTATTCCATTTTCTATGGGATGAAATTCTATAGTATTCTACAGAATTTTGGGGGCCTGAAGGAAATAATAGCCCCAAACATTCTACAGTTTCTGTAGTGCAAATCCCATAATTTGTCCTGAAGATTTATGATAAAATTTGTAAAAGAAAAAATAAATTATTCTATAGTTTTGTTATAGTGTTTTCTGTACTAAATTCTACAGTTAATCAAGTTTTGCGAACAGACTGCACAGTTGTTCCACTGTCTTAAGTTTTCTTGTATATACTAACTTGTATGATGTTGTTAAATACATGTACATGTGTATTGAATTTAAAAATTTCAAATTCAGCCAATGAACAGTCTTTTCTTGGATTAACTTCAATCAGTCCGTAAACTAACGGATAATGAAACTGACTTTCCAGTTAGCAACTGGCACCAGGACGATAAAGGTAAACTCGCCAATTTGATCGAGTTTGCCTTCAATTCCAAAATTCCATTTATTATTCGCATAATAAATGGGGTTTGGCGAAAAATAAGCCGGAATCTAAAATACAGCGTCATCTCGTGATGTGGTGTTTTAAGAAAAAAATCTAGGTAATTTAAGCCGTTGTTTTAAAAAATAGATTTTCATTACTATGTTTCAGTCTGTTTCGGAGAAGGCAACGTGCTTCAGTGACGTGAGAAGGCATCGTATAGATCAATTTTGTGGAGACGGCTATCCAAGTATACCATTTACTACCTCAAAAGATAATTACATGAGAAAACGAGAAGCTGAATGTTGTTGGAAATTAGGTAATTCTATTTCATATTTATTCTAACATGTTTGTCCATTTGTTTCCTATCTAAATTCACCAATAATGGCTAGAATGTTGAATTGATAAATGCATACGATTGATATAAATAAAGAAGTCCCAGGAATATAGTGCAATTATTTCATTCATCTGTTCAGGTGAATCTAGATATCGATGCTTCAACAAGTCGGATGATGTGGAAACACCACTTCGAACTAAATATTACTCAATGGATTTTTCGTTAGATGAATCCGATCCTATTAACGATATTGCTGATTACCCCACAGAAATAAACAGTATTGAAGAGGTAGGCTACCATGTTTATTTGGATCGAAGACACAGCTGCTTTTTTAAAAATTAAATTGAAATGCCTACAGACACTAATTAAAATGACCAGACCTCTTTGCTTTGACTATAAAGTAAAAGTGTTGATTTCATTAAATTTGATATGCTGGTTTGTGTAGTAAAATGAGTATCTGTTAAAATTCAAAATTTTAAGTACACGGAGTCAATGTTGAAAATCCTTATTTTAGTTTCGTTTTAATTTCAAATCTTTTCAGAAAAATAAGACAATATTATTTGACGTCGACGATAGCCATAACACAGCTATAAAGACATCCAATCATCCAACTACCTTATCTGCATTCACCACCGGTCCACAAACATTACAAGCTAGTCGCATTCCGTTACTAAGAAAAGCTAGTCGTCCTCCTCAAACAACATATCTACCAATATCAGCAGAGATAAAACCCAGACAAGGAGACATGGCACCCGCATATCTACCGAGGCAATCAAACACAAAAAAAACACCTATTAAATCATCAGTAGAAATAACAGTTCAAAGTAAGTTATATTGTTTCATATCAATATCATTGTTTCCCAGTTAAACTTTCCCAATACCATCGTAGTCATTAAGAGATCATCCTCGGTATCCCCAGTGGTCTCATTCCTGAGTGGTCTCATACCACTAACCCCTGGATTAATCGGGGGGGGGGGGGACGTTTTCAAGTTATCCGCCCTGAATGATTGTACTATTACTCTCGACCAATCCCATAAATCGTTAATTACAAAGGAAGTTGGCAAAGGGAAGTAACTGTCATCGGGTAAAGTAAGCAAAACGCAAGGGCTTCCTTTCAAGAGATAAGGTTAGAAATTAGAACGGTAACGCCATATTCTTATCTGGAGAGCATGCACAATAAATACTATCGGTATAGACTGGAATAACCAGACGCTAGAGATTGCCATTCGATTGAGACTTCTGACGTATTTCGCCGAACATAACTGATTAGAAATTACAGTAAAACAGAAACGATTGAATGTAAATCAGTTTATATACATTCATATTACATTATTATATGCGTTGCGACCTGTTTGTGTCAATTTTAGGTCTCCAGTATTAGAGATTTAGCTCCTTTAAATATAAATGAATTCGAAATATATACATTATTTGGACACAGCTCAAACAAGGACCAAAGCTGTTTTTAGCCCCCCCCCCTTCCTTTTCCCCCCTTTTGCATGACAATCTTTCTTGACATTTTGGTGTAGAATTGAAGAAAAGGGTTTGAATATACATTTTCTGCCAGGTTTTGGTGAATATTCATGAATTTGAGGCGGAAGGATACAAGAGTTAAGAGGTTGGCTAGATTAAAATGTAGGGCGGAAAATTGCATGTTTATTTGTCTCATCTTCCAGCTTGTGTATCTCAAGGTTTTCATGATGAACCCCATACGTGCTTTTGGGCAAGAGGTTGCCACAACTCGCTCCATCTGTGGTAGAAAGCGTTCTACCCAACGAAAATTTGGGAAAAAGTTAGAGCCGATCAATGGGGTAATCATTGGTGATCTGTGGCCATTTACATAAATGGACATGAATATGGTTATTTACCCTTATAAAAACGAACGCGAAACCACTGGTTTGTAAACTGTTTTGAGATTGGTTCGTAGACTTTAGCTACAATCAAGACCAGGGCAGATGATTTGATTTGAACAACACTGTCCTCTTAAAGATAGCTACTTTAGGGCATTTAAAGGCCAGATTTTAGAATTTATTCACCACAAAGATTAGTCCTATTTATTGGGGCAGCTAAGTGTCAAAATCTTTCAAATCTGGATACCATCACTAAAAATTGCAAGGTGGTCCGCTTTCAAAATGGGCGCCATTTTCCAATATGGCTTCTAATTTCGGCTTTTTGCAGATAATTTTACCCACTTCACCGATTGAGAAGATTTTTTATGCAACAAATTTTCCTGTGGACGTATTATGTTGTCGCTTATGTCCGTCCGTCCGATTTTTATGCAACTTAAAATATATGTCCCACATATCTCAGATAGGTTATGTTTTGGTGCGCAGCGGATCGCCACTTCCTGGGTTATGACATCCTACCTTCTACCTGTAACTGTGAAATCAATCTGAACGACAGACTCACCCTACTTGCAGAGAAGTGAAAAAGAAAAGCCAGCTACCATTTAATTTTCGTACGTTAGTTACACTACAGTGCTGGAGTTTGGGACTATAATCGCCGAACACCGCGGAAAAACACTCTATTTCACGGAGGAATCTTGGAGAATCGCTAGCGAAACGGCAGCTAGCCAAATCTTCGCGAAATAGGGTGTTTCGCGGTGAATTATGGGGTTTCGCGGTGAAACACGGCGAATCGCTTGAGTGCCGATATCATCCCGATGTAAGCATGTTGACGAAAAATGTAATTTATTTAAGTTGAATACAAGATATGTTAACCGTTGGCGAGGCAGCTACGGTCGTATTTCTAACACACTGTACATGTATAACGTGGTGCCACAATGTACGTGTATGCAAACAATGAATAACTTACAATTTTTTAAACGTATCATTTAATCTTATTGGCTGCAATCAAATCCAAACTTTAAATTATATTCGATGAGATTTTACACATAACTTCATTACTCGCAGCTTCAGTTAATCTAAATCAACCATTCATAAATCACAGTGCCATACATGTAAATCACTTCGCAATGCGGTTAACCGTACGTCACGTGGTCAGAAACGCGCGAAAACATGAGATGTTGGGTTCGACACGGGGACTATATATTCTTACGCTGTGTTACTTGGCGAAAAGTATTTAGCAAATCTTGACTGTCACCGGTATATGATAATAATGTATTATGACGTATTAAAATAATATGGGTGGGAGGGGGTACACTGCGAAAGTCACAAAAGTGACAAATAGAACTTGCAACGGGAGTCGAAAGCGCTTTCAAATCAGACATAAGAAGCTCGTACTTACCGCAAAAATGAAATGAACGCGACACAAGTCTCCGATGTCAGAGAATATTAGTAAAGTATAACCGCTATCAAATCCACACAAAAATCCAAGGCACTCATTTTATTTTTGAAAAGAATAACTGTAGGCTCGATAGAAGAGCCTATTCTTCATGAACCCCAAACCAATGGTAACTGTCAACTTGTATGTTGTCATTCTCGTGCAGATTTGTTTGAATAACAGAAATGTCCTGTGTATCAAGATCAAAGAATAAAATCGCACGTAGCCACTCTTTGTTGTTTTTATGCGAATTCAATTAATCTAAAAGGGGCTCCGGCGCAAATTAAGGAATTATTTTGGAGCCAATATTAACCATCGCTAATTTTTTAAATCATGGGATAAAGTCAATTAACAAACAATATGGGTCTACTTTATTACAAAAACATTGGTGAACTTACCATTTTGTCTAAAATCATAACGCTAATCAACAAACAATACTATTGTTCTTTATTACAAAAACATCGGTGAACTATATTGTTTTTGTACATATTGTATTTATTTATTTGTTTGTACTATATGTTATACCTGATGAGTCTTTGGCTTAAAGGAATAAAGAATTTGAACTCGAACCAATCGCTGTCGGGATGGCGAGCCAAGCTAGTTGATTATTAGGTAAATAAAACAATATAAACAACCAATGAGTGAAAGTGATCTATTCTAATCAATTAAATAATATGCAAGTCAAGTACCGGTATTACCTTAACCGTGGACGTATTTGCTTGTGGAAGGGTTAACGGACACTAAACTTACAAATATTAAATCATCGCCGTATTGGCACTGACTGACGGCACTTCGTGCACGGACTGTTGAATTCTCGTTTAATTTATTGTGTTAATTTCACTATTGTTTAAAATGTAAACAAAATCTTATCTCGAGTACGTAGTACCGTATATCGAGCTAGTCTAGTAAGTAGTAGGCTAGGTTAATCCAAACTAAAACGAAAGTCCTTATTTTGTATTAATAACATTGGCTTCTGGTAGACTGGATTGTCATCTAAGGGATTATATTTTCTTTACGCGGTCTATTTATAGAACAGTAAAACGATTGTAAATATTGGCGCGATAAAAATTTAATTATAAGTCCAAGCTATTGTTGATAGAAAATAATAATGATTTACGTGTATCATAGATAATATTAAGTAACAATAGAATGAAAATACTGTTTGTTGTTTTTCGAGTTTTAGGTCATTATTACTTATTTTATGCATATTTTTGGTATGAACTTTTTGGGACCAGTAAAATCTCATTCGGTCCAGCAATAGTTGGAATAATACTTGCCCAAATGTCCAGTAAAAAAAATATCATTTCGCATGGACTGCAGGGTACATGTATATGCAGTAGGAAATCGACAAGTTGGACGTACAAAAGAATGGAATCATTCAGAAAGTGTACTCAAAATAAGTAAATTATAACGGGGTGAAGACGAGAATTAACACACTCGTGGATATTGTATAAATATATGAGGCGCATGTAATGTACACGTATGTGTGTGTGAAATGGCTTTATTCAATATCTGCTCCCACCGAAATGAATTGGGTGACATAAAGTAGATGTATATTGTCAAAGCGGATATTATTCGCCGAGTAAAACAGCGTAAGAATATACATGTAGTCCCAATCTTTTGGCGCGTTTCTGACCACGTAACATACCGTTAAGCGACCCGCGGAGTGATTTACTGTACGTGCTGTATGGATGATTGATTTAGATTAACCAAAGCTGCGAGTAATGAAGTAATGTGTAAAAGCTCATCGTATATAATTTAAAGTTTGGATTTGATAGCAGCCCCAAATTGACGGATTACATCTAAGTTATAAACGAAGATGAATTGATATGTTTAAAAAATTGTAAGTTGTTCATAGTTTGCATACATTTTGTCCGGCGTTATGTATGTATAAAGTGCGTTGGAGAAAAAATCCTAACCGATACAGAATGCCGATAAATGTCTTCCCGAGATTACCTTACTCATTTGTTATTCAAACCTGCCTGTACATTATACATGTACACGTTTCCCGGGAGCATTACTATATTACAACTCCTTTAATTTATTATACACAATATTAGTTCGACCCTAGCTTAAGGTAGGCTCGCGAATTCCTTGCGGGAAGCACGGCAAAACACGATGTATTCTTATCGAAACACGGTAAATTCCTAAAGAAACACGGCGAATTCCTAGAGAAACACGGTGAATTCCTAGCAAATCTTAGAGAAAAATCGTCGCGGAATCAAGCGAAATTTCACCGTGAAATCTAAGAGAATTCTGAGAGTTTTTTTTTACCGTGTAGCGGCGATTTCGGTCCAAAAAATTTGGGAGGAACTGTACGTACGCTGTGAAATATGTACGAAGGTTGTTGAACCCTCAAGAGGCCACAATTGTATGGAAGGGTATCGCTGCCAATATTAAATGCTCTGCTAAAAAAAAATTTCCAGTAATGATCAAGTCAAAATACCTCTAAGGGCAAAGTTAAATGTGAAGCGTCAAATTTAATATGTCAAATATTTTTTTTTAAATGTTTTTTTTTTTTTTTTTTTTTTTTGACTTGTCTATATTTTACATTTCCCTTGTTATATTTTACATTTACGTGACTTATTAACATATACTGAAAGAGGTCGAGATCAACCTGGCACATTATAAGCCAGCACACTATAAGATATTTACCACACGATATTGACTCAATATTATTGAGGCAGTCAACATGGCAAACTATAAGAAATTCGCTGGACGACAGTGCCAGCAATGAAACCATGTGATTGGTATGGCTAAACCGAGCCTTCGATAAATAAGATGAATTGAAAGTATAGTCTATATTTAGTAATTAGGTTACTGTTGGACAGCGATACATTTCTTTCGACAAAACAAAGAGGATTTTTTTTTTGCTCTAAAGTACGTAGTTATGAATGTGCCAGGAAATACTTGATAGATTCAAATAGCCATAGAAACATGTTTTCCAGTGATGTATAACATGATAACTGGAATTTCGTATTAAGACCCGTATTTTAAGATTGTAAACACTCGTCCCCCCCTCCGGCATCCCCCCTCTAAATTTTAGTACAGGCTAATTAACTTTAATCCATTATCGGTATTAGGACTTTGTACATTTCAATTTTTAAATATAATCAATGGAAGAGACATTTTAGCAGTCGACCATCTTGAAAATGGCCGCCATCTGCGATTTTCGAGTGGCTAATGGGATTTTTCAAAAGAGTAGTCCCCAAGGAGTATTTATACCACTGTTGATACTTGTATCCACATTTGAACGATTTCACTGTTCTTATGTAGTTAGCTGCTGCACTAATTGTGGATATTGAACGTCCGCGTTATTGTTCTTATTTAAATTGCTAATATGAAAAAAATATGACAAGAAAGGTGACAAGATACGAGTTTAATTGGGAGTTTACCTTTATTTCAGCACTGGCGCAAAAGTTATGGAAATCCAGTTTACGACTGGCATGTTGTCAACAAGGCCAAATATATGCGGAAAAATCACACCAACAAGATTTCTGGAAAGGTTGTCGTTTGGCAGCTAAAGATTTCCGAGAGATAGTAAGGCGCGGGAAACGCATATGTGCAAATAGTTTTCAGAAATGCTGCTTTGAGCAACATTTAACGTAAGTACGACAATCTTATTTATTAGGTTATAAATACTGAAGAATATGTCTGATAATATGAAATGTTAAATAGATCATATAAAACAAACTGTAAACACAGATATATTCGTTTTATTAGTTTTGAAGTAAACAAAAGTCCTACATTTGTTTTTCTTCTTTTGATTTCAGAATAATTACGGACCAACGAACGTAATAAACCCATTTCCTGACAGATTTAAAAATCTCAAAAGTTTGAAATCGTTTTATCACTACTTAAAGAGCCAATCCCGATAATAATTTAGAGAGTAAAACTGCTTGATTTTGTGTTAAAATCCTCTACCTTAGGGCCGAGCAACTAACTCAATATATGTGATACGTTTTCAAACAACTTAACTCCATCAGTCTTAATCTGGAAACGGAGACCGGAGTCCCAAGCTGTATTATGGATGTCCGGATAAAACCTTTTATTTTATAAAAAATAACGTGTAGATGAAATTTAGCTTTCGTTATTAAGTACAGCACATGGGTCATTCACTGTATAGACCTCTAAAGGAACGGGAGTCGATTATCAAGTCAGCCAACGGAAAAATTGACCCGAAATCTTAAAAAGGATAAGCAATTTTGACGTTCACGTCCAAAAGACTCAATATTTTGAGCTGAAATTTTTAGGGAGGGTAAATACACCATTCATCTAAATTTCATACATACTCGGACTTTTATTTTTGAGACTGTTCAAATCGGGGTGGGATAGTCCCTTTAAGAGCGTTAAAAGCAGTGTGATATTATTAAAATCTTTAAGTATGCATGCAGATCTATATGAACCATCGGTTTCGGTACGTTCAGAAATGTACATAAAAAAAACGCATACATACTATTTCTAAATCATTAAAATGCATGTAGAAAGTGAATAATATCGAATTACATTTGATCCAAACTTTTATTTAAAAGCTTATTTTTTTATACGCCAACATTTGTGTGTGAGCGTATTCTGTCATCACCCTGTACGCTCGTTGGTTCGCCCGCCCGTCAATAATTGGTTTGTTAACACGATAGAGGCTAAGCATTGTGGTCATGAGAGGACCAACCCTATCGATATTCAGCGTTCCGCGACCTTTCGTACCAAAATTATGCCCCCTTTTCCGAAAACCCCGTGAACGCAATCGAGGCTACAGTTTATAACAGATTTTTATACCCCCACATTTCATTAGTGGCGTATTATGTCATCACTGTGGTTTGCGTCCTAGAGTTATGTCCTTTTTTCCGAAAACCTTGTAAATGCGATAGTGCCAATAGTTTTAAATTGACCTTTTTCAAAGTTGGCGAGAAGCATCGGGGTCATGAGTGGACGGATCCTATCGATGAACGTTCCGCGACTAATCGTTCCGGAGTTAACCCCCCCCCCTCTTTGCCAAAAAAACTGTGAACGCGATAGAGGATATAGTTTTTAAGTGATCTTTTTTCAAATTTAGCCCGAAGCATTGGGTTCATGACAGGACGAACCTTCCGTTCTGAAGTTACCAGCCCTTTGCTGAAAACCTGTAATCGCGGTAAAGAGCTACAGTTTTTATCGGATTTGTTTCAAATTTCGTGTGAAGCATTGACATTGTAACAGGACGAACCATATCGGTCGGTATTCAGCAATCCACAGTCTTCAATTCTGTGGTTACCCCATCCTTTGCAGAAATGGGATTACCCCTTCCTTTACAGAAAAACCTTGTGAACGCATAGAGGCCACAGCTTTTAATAAAACTGCTTCAAATTTGGTATGAAGCATTGGGGTCATGAGCGGAAGAAATCTATTGACATTAAGCTCTCCGCGACCTTCAGATCCGGATTTACCCCCACCCCTCCGTTTCCGAAAGCCTTGTTAACGCCATAGATGCTACATATTTTTTAAAAAGATTTTCTTCAATTTCTTCAAATTAACGGAGGTACCTTCCCTTTGCCTTATCAAAATATGTGATGAACAGCCAAGTTTTCCTTTCGAACAAGCTGCCGTCTAGCTTAATAAAAACGTCTTTCAATCCTCTCTCTTTTAAATCAAATTTAAATCCATCAACTATGGAAATTCTGCCATTAATCAAGTATAAAGTAAAAACCAGCAGTTATAATCAACATTGATCTGAAAACAGCGTTAGTGTCTCTTTTGTTTATCTACTTCAATATTGATTCATCTGAAAACATTGTTAGTGTCTCTTTTGTTTATCTACTTCAATATTGATTTAGATGAAAACAGTGACAGTGTCTCTTTTATTTATCTACATCAATATTTATCTAGTGAAGGACACTTCCGTATCGGATGCTTCGATACATTGTTTTCATATTCCTGTTGAACGCCAATTCTACACAAGTTTTGCTTATAATCAATAGTAATGCGGTATTTTAGAATTTGTGGTGGTGTAAATGTCGTTGTCATTATCATCATCATTACTTTTAATCATCGTTATATGAATTGCCTTATTAACAACATCTTATGTGCACACTTCATTGTGTTATCTAATAATAGAAATCTGATTCCTTTGCTTTTGTTATATTTAGAAATATCTTATTCATATCTTATTAATTGGATTGAACGATTTCTAATGCTTTTCGCAAAATAAATTATTCTGAAATACACATAACATTTACTTATACAATAATATATTTTTGTAAAGAAAGTAAGTAATTTAACAATGTGGTATAACTGTTTTTAATCATTTATTTTTCGCTTCTCTTGTAACCTTAAAATAGACGAAAATGGGTCTAAATACGCACATTAATATGAGCGTATATAAAATGATTTACATAAAAATTATTGTAATTTCTAATTAATTTTGTCCTGTGAAATACGTGAAAAAGTCAAATTGAACGGCAGTCGGTGTAGTCTATACGTCTCTTTTTATTATTATTTTGTCGTTTGTGAATCAGCCATTTTTAATTACTTCTACATTGGCTTCCGGGATATGTTCTTTTTTTGTTCATTACAAATGACGCTTGAAACCATAGAGTACAAGACGTCTTGTACTGATTTTAAAATATTCACTGTGTCTTAAATATTGGACTTTAGGATTCCATATTTTCACGGTAAGATAACAGCATCAGTTTTGATTTAAATGGGCCAATATGGAATTCTAATTCGTGTTTTTAATTTCGAATATCATAGTTTTAAGACTGAGTTTAGCTCCTTTAAGCTTCAATTCATTGTGATATTGTAATAACAGAATTCAGTAATATGCACGGATAGCTAAAAACTAAATTGAGAAAATGGCATTTGACTGAATAATACATTTTACATCTCTATTCAGACACAACAAATACGATCTAAATTTTGTTACTTTTTCAGTGTGACTCAAAAAGAAGAACGAGTTTCCACAACACAGGAACTTATAGCCCATATGTCTCTCAGACATACGACAGCTGATCATCGAGGTATATCAAATGACGATTTGTCAGTTAGGTCAGCTGCTAAAGATAATACTATGGCACTGAACAGTGGTATTGTATATGGGAATTCTAATGAAGACGTTGTTGATGAAGATGAAGAAGATGGTAGTGATGATGCGGACAATGAAGAGGGCGGTGACGATGATACGGGTGAACCTTATGCATTGTCCGAAGAACAATTGGACTATCCAAAAGAAGATACCCTGTATAACCCCATTTTCTTACCACGAAAAGTGCCCCATGAAATTAAAAACCGGAGGCGACCCTTTGCTAGATCTGACACCCCTGAAAGCAGATTAGTGATACCTTCTTCTAGTAGAAGGCGACCTGAAAACGTCAAGCAGTCCTTTACACCAGAGAACTCAGCCAAAATATCAAAAGAAAGGAAACAGAGACGCAGGCAGAAACGAAGAAGAAGAGACCGTAATTGATTTGTATCTCCTTTACAGCATTCAACCAATGAGATTGATTGTATCATGGAAAGTTTTCATGTGTATCTATTATCTAATGTAAGTGTTAAGTGTTACTCGGCCGCGAGAAATAGAAGATACGGTGACTAGCTCTAAGACTAATGTGATCTTACATATTTCAACATTATTAAAGCAAAAAATGTTGTTTTTTTATATTTGTATTATATATATTCTAGCCAAGAGTTTTATTCGTGACTTGATATCGATGCTGAGATGTTTTGTGTAATTGTAATTCGTAATATGGTATAAAACTCGTTACAGTAGTATGGACACGCTCTATTAATAATCTAAAAGATAACCACGCAAAGGTTGGAAATACGCCCACACGGTTGCTTTGCCAAGAAAGAAAGATAGCCATAGACAGCAGCTAATCCGCAAGGAAACATGGTTGTTCACCAAATTTGATAAGGATCCGTTATGCCTGTTAAAAACTGTAGCTTCTATTGTGTTCAAGAGCTTATCGGTAACTCTGTAATGGAAGGTTACAGAATCGATATAGGATTCGTCCTTTCATGGCCTAAATGCTTCACACCCAATTTGAAAAAATAAATCTGTTAAAAACTGCAGGTTCTGTCGCATTGACGGAGTTTTCGGAAATGGGGGCATACCTCCAGAAAAGAGGGGTATGCGATGCTGAATATCGATAGGTTCCGTCCTCTCAAGATCTCAATGCTTCACACCCAATTTTAAAATAAATCATTTAAAGATAGCCGCGCAAAGCTCGGATATACGCCCATACAGGTGCTATATCTCAATTACAGCTTAACTGAAAAGAAAAAATGGATGTTGATCAGATTTGCTAAGGAATGCCGTCAAGAAATCTAATCTCTATAGTGTTCACATGCTTTTTCAGACGCCTGGAACTGAAGGTCGCGGGGAGTTAAATATCAATAGGGTTAATCCTCTCATGACCCCAATGCTTCACGCCAAATTTGAAAGCATTCCGCATAGCACACTGTATGGCGTATGCCCTCCTCCATTAGCCGAGCCGGGGTAGAACTTTAAAGCCTATTGCTTTTCATTTCGTAGCCTCTGTCGTGTTAAGGAAATCGTGATAATTGTCAAGTAAATGCTATAGTTCTACTAACAATTCTGAAGTTGACATAAAATTAGATATTGGCGAAAATACCCAATGTCTTCATCCTTGGCCAAGAATAGTGTAATGGTTAAATTTTAATTTAAACAAGAATACCCAGTATATAAAAGACATGGTTACACAAGAAATTTTGGAAACCTATTAACGGTACAAAGAGTTACCCTCTTTATGCCAAATGTCAACAATTATTGATAACAATATTTAGTTTAAACAGTATTTTATTCAATAAATTGAACATCCGAATGACTGGGCACTGTCCTTTCCAGGCTTCCCGTCCTGCACCACTGACAAGGGGTAACAGCGGCCGAAAATTCCCGAGGAATGTTTTCGGCCACCACATGGAACGAAACCGAGACCTTCTAGTTAACGAGCCAGAATCTTATTCACTTACCCACCCGGGCTCCCGTAAATAATTGTACATGAACAACTAATATGCAAGTGTCTTTTTCTCATCATTGCAAGGGAGCAGTGTCACAGAGAAGGCACTGGCTCACTAACCAGGAGGTCCGGGGTTCGATCCTGGTCCGGTGTGGTTTCCCCTTGTCAGTGGTGCAGGGCGGAGGGCCCGACGAGGGCAGCGACTAGTCGTTCGGATGGGACTTAACACCGAGGTCTAGTGTACACTTCAGCGTGCACGTATAAGAACCCCAAGACAGATGGAATTCGAAATAAGAGTACGCCGTAACGTCGCTGTTTGGGCAAATAGTATAATGCTTGGCGAATGCTCAACTTTATTATACGGTTTGGTGCGGAACAGTAAGACATTAAACCCCATTTGATTTCCTTTATTTTCATTACAATACAGTATTATTTTAGTTTTTGCCATATATATATTTTAGTGAGAAAATTAATTAGTATTTATAGATGCTTTGTTTCAGTTTAAATATTTGTTAGCAGTTTACCCCCAAATCTTATCTGAAATATAAGTTTACAGCTTATAAAATAAATGCTGTTTGGAGAGAACTTATATAGGCCCTTGCCTGTTGTTCAATTTATTGAATAAAATATTGTTTAAACTAAATACTATTATCAATAATTATTGACATTTGGCATAAAGGGAGATAACTCCTTGTATCGTTAATGGATGCAGACCACCATTAATTTCCCCACTGACTTCAATGTTAATTCTGGCCTCTTTGCCAACCTCCAACTTTTCCCCCAAAGTTTCGTTGGGCTGAATGCTTTTCACTACAGACAGATGAACAAATGGTTATGTCTTTAAACTAAAATTTGTATCAGGTTGACCACCAAAATTTTGAGATACATGCAAACTTGAAGAAGCATACTGAAAACATGTAACTATCTGCCGTACATATATCACCGTAACCAACCTGATATCTCTGTTAAACTTCCGCCTCAAAATCATGAATATTTACCAAAACCTGGCAGAAAACGTTAATTCAAACCCTCTTCGTCCATTCTATACCAAAAAATCAACAAAAATGGGCATTCAAAAGGGGAGAAAAGAGACACAGAGAGAATTGCTATAAATAGACGAACTACAATTTATGGGTACCGAGATGGTGAAATTTAATGGCGGTCTGCCTCCTATATGGTTTTATATATCGTCAAAATTTTTTTCTTTATGGCTTCACATTATCATAATACAAAATAAAAAAAAAACCCAAAAAACAAAAAAAACCCAAAAAACAATTACTGCAGAAATGGTGACCTTTTAAAGTTATGTACTGTTTTGTATACTGGGTTGCAGCTCAGGTACATGCGCATTTTGTTCTAGAATTGAAGATTCTTTCTTAATTTTGTCAAAATGTGAGTTCTGCAAAAAGATTTAAAGAGTTTCAAACAAGTCACATCAAAAATATTCAAAATATTGGAATATTTTTCAAAAATTGACTTTCTACAAAATGGTCCATTTTGTACACTTTGTATGTCTCAAAATGCCAATATTTGCCTATTTCTTGGAAAGTTTGAGTTGAAAGGCATTTATTTCTAGAAACCTTGGCCAGTATACAAGAAGACAAGCTGCAAATTGGTTAAATTTAAGGTAACTGTAAGGAACTATAATAAAACTTGTAAGCCCGCCCCCTAAGAATGTCACTGTGGTAAAATAAAATCCAACTTGTGTCCACATAAGTAATACTGTTGAGAGAATATGGCTAATAGCCACGTTCTTCTATCCCTGGCTTATATACATACATATAAACACAGGTACTTATTAAAATATGGATTGATAAATGTAAAACAAATGCTGTATTTAGATGATACCCTGCTACTCTAATAAAAGGGCAATATTTCAGTATTTAAAACACTTTAACAATCAGATGTGTCCTTGAAATTACATAGTGTAAATTCTGTGGAAGCAAGTTGTTTTAGTCTTTACATCAATTCCCTGACAAAATGAGGTGGAAAACCAGAGTTGTGACATAATTCATAGCATAAAAGGAGCATGAAAAGACTATTAATTGCTATTTTATTGCTATGTAAGTGCCATATATTACAAGATCACTACAAATAATAGATTTTCATCCAAAAAGACACCTTTACAACATATCCATTTTGAGGTGTGGACTCATTTGGAAGAAATGTCATAGGATTACATGTTTGGCCATAAACAAAAAGTCTTAGAAATCCTTGAAATCTTATATGTAACTATTTGTTTGTGCAAAATAAAATTCATGCACAAAATCCAAATACTGCTAATTTGGAGTCAATATAATATACTATTCAAAAAAAGTAGGGGATATTTGATTTTGGGGGCATAATACTAAAATATGCAAATGACTACGAAAAAAGTCACTATAGAACCTAACAGAAGAAACATTTCCAGTTACATGTGACGCCCAAACGCACCAATAGCTACCGCATGGAATGCTGGTGATGCTTGGGATCATCATGGGGGTCCAACCCAAGATTTGCACGACTCTGACTTTGAATGTTACAGTCTTTGTGGCATTGAATTCCAGGGTGGAAACATCAGTTTAATTGTTTTAGTGACCAGAAAACAAATTTTGATATGCGTCGGCTTACCCAAAATGAAAGGTTACGTGCCCTTGGCATGCTACAGATCGGCACAACACAGGCGGTTGTGGCGCGGACGATGAATGTTTCTCAGTCTGTCATAAGCAGGCTATGGTCCAGATACCGTGATACATAATCTGTACAGGACAGACCACGCCCAGGTCGACCAAGGGCGACAACTCAAGCCCAGGATCGATTTATCCGTACCTTGGCCTTGAGAAATCGTGTCATCACAGCAAATCAGATCAGCGCTCGTCTTCAAACAGACACTGGTGTGAGAGTGAGTGGCCAGACGATTCGGAATCAACTGCATAGGGGTCACCTTCGCGCCCGACGTCCTCGCGTGATCCCTTGTTTGAGAGATCATCACATTCAGGCAAGACGTCGTTGGTGTAGGGATCGTCAACACTGGGATAATCGACGCTGGGTCAATGTGATGTTTTCAGATGAGTCAAGGTTCACTGTTGATTTTTTGTACAGACGTAGGAGGGTGTGGCGTCGTCGAAACGAGCGCTTCCAAGACGTTAACGTCATCAGACATGATCGATTTGGGGGTGGTTCTGTTATGGTGTGGGGAGGCATCACTGTTGCTGGAAGAACGGCTTTACATGTTGTTGCAGGGCGTGTTACAGGCCAGTACTACCGGGACAACATCTTGGCAGTCCATGTTGTGCCGTTCGCATGGCCGCCGTTTCATCTTCCAGGATGACAACGCAAGATGTCACAGGGCCAGGATCGTTACAGGTTACCTCCAACAACAGAACATCACCACATTACCTTGGCCAGCACTGAGTCCCGACCTCTCCCCCATCGAGCATGTCTGGGACATGCTTGGACAGAGGTTACGTCAACGTCAACAACGTCCTGCCAATGTCCAAGAACTTGCTGCTGCGTTGCAACAGGAATGGGACAATCTGGACCAAAATGACCTTAGACGTCTCATTAGGAGTATGCCACGTCGGATCAATGCTTGTTTGGCAAACAGAGGAGGATTTACCCGTTACTGACTTGGTTGTGATGCTGTGGTAACTTTGCTGTTTGACCCCGGGTATCATTTTACCCTTATAATGGTCAGTCTGTGCCTTACTTAGTCTAACGATCATTTGGAATAAATCGATGAATGTGAACTTCATTTCATTTTGTCATTTGTTTCTTCGTCAGTTTCATTAGGTGACTTTAATAACACTTAAAAATCAAATATCCCCTACTTTTTTGAATAGTATATGTTCAATCGAATATCCAAATATTATGTTCAAGAAAAGGGTGGGGTGGGTGGGGAGAGTGAGCCAGTCTAAATGAATAAATAAAGACAGAGAAATTTCCCTGCAAACACATAGATTTTACTTTCTCGGGAAGGGAAATGCAACAGTTTCAGGTTTTAAAAGATTAAAATTGTGTTAAGCCAGAGTAACACAGCAGTAAAACGCAGTTCACTCATGTTTTGAAAATTCTAACATACCTCAGCAGTACATAATCAGACTAAATTTCTTAACTTTTAAGTTTTTGTGAAACTACTGATTCTTTTTCAATATCTGACAAACACATGGATCCTTTTTAAGTTGTTTAACAATGTAAATAAAGACATGCAAGACATTTTGTTAGTTTTACAACAGATGAATAATTACAATTTTGACAGCAATATTAATAATAACTAAAACTGCGATGCAGTAATGACGGGTTTCACCCGTGCCAGGTTACCCTTGAACTTATGTCACTTCCGGTACCAATGAAACCGTTAAACAGGTTTCCACATAAGCACTGCACACATGAAATAAAATGGACGCAGAATCAACCAAATCCAGCAATCAATTCATTTTATACATGTAAGTGATCCTGATAAAACTACATTACTTCCGGTGATAATGAAAATGTTAAATTAGTTTTATGAAATCAAAAATATATCATCACATGGTAAAACGTTTATGTAAATCGAATAATAATTGCCACTTTTATAGACCAAAAACCTTGAAAAGTGACTTGTAGAAAACCGTCTATTTCTCTGCAACCGTACAAGTTAGAAACCATTTTTTGGTATCTGTATGATCGTATGGGTTCAATCTATTTGTTGATTGGAATGAAATATCATAACTTTAAAAACATAACAAATCAGACTCATTTGAATAAAATATCTGTTTTAAAGGCTAAAAATACAGTTTTTGCCAAAATGACGTTACTTCCGGTAATAATGAAAATCTTAAATTACTTGAATGAAATCGTAAATGGCATTAGGTATCACACGGTGAAAATTTTATGAAAATCGAATAATAATTCACACTTTTATGGACCAAAAACCTTGAAAAGTTGCCTGTTGAAAATCGTCTATTTCTCCGCAACCGAACCAGGTAGAAACCATTTTGTGATATCTATATGATCGTATGGTTTCATTCTATGAGTTGATTTGAATCAAATATCAAAATTTTAAACAAATAACAAATACGAATCATTTGAATAAATTATTTGTTTCGAAGGCTATAAATACAGTTTTTGCCCAAATTACGTCATTTCCGGTGACATTGAAAATGTTAAATTGGTTTGACCTAGTTAAAATTGACATTACGCATCAAATAGTGCCACTTTTATGAAAATCGAATAATAATTGACTCTTTTACAGGCAAATTAGCGTAAACAGTGACTCATGCAAAATTGCCTATTTCTCGGCAACCGCTCATATTACAAACTAATTTTCTACATACATTCTCTTCGTATGGATTATTGCTACAAGTTTATGAAAGTTGCGAAGAAATATTTTAAAATATGAAAAGCCTGAATGAGTTGTAAATAGCTCATTTTATCACCTTTCTTCACTTTTAAATCGAAATGACCCGAAAACGAAATCGAAATTAAAAAAAGTGAGTCCGATGTTGTCTGCGTCTTTACAGGCCACACCCTTTCAGTCATACCAGATTTGAAAAAAATAATATTTGCTTTCAAAAAGTTGTACCGAACTCTCAAAATTGTAATTTTTGCTAAATTTACGTCACTTCCGTTGCCGAAAGGTAACTTTACCGGTAACAAAAAACATTTTGGACCACGGAGCATATGAACTTTGTTTTATACAAATCGAGCAATAAATAATTAATCCAGGACTGAAAAACTGAATTAGCCAATGGCGGCCAAGGAACATTACGGTGACACAAAATGGTGCCATTTTTGGTCAAATCAGATGACTCTTTAACCCTGTGTAAAATACCACATAAAAATATTCATAAATAAAAAAGTTTTTTGTAAAAATTTTAATTTTCAAAATTTGGCGCCTAATATTTCCGACGATTCGTCGAAAATCAAAAATCTAAAGAACCGTAGCTATGTGCCTTGTCAAAATGTATCCAATGTAAAAATCCGACGATTAATGTTAATATTACGGCAATATTTCAAAAATCGACAACTTCGACGATTTCGGGCATTTCGCATTGTCGCAGAACGTTCGAAATAGCTTTAATCTCTAAGTCACACCCACTTTCCCAGTAAAACCGAGTAGTTTCTGAGATACAATCAAATTGGAAAATAATAACAATAATAAGAAGAACTAGACCTGCACTGAACCGGCTTTCAGGAATCAGACAGGAAGTGTGTCATACAATAGCCCATTCATCGAGCTACCAAACGATACTTTAGGTGTTTTGATCCGGTCACACCCGACGGTGAAATCACGATTTTTGTAAGAGCACCTATTTTTACTGGTTTTTTTTAATATAGAATATTTTTTCGACTACTTCCGGTTTACGGATCATTGTCGGGATAGATTTAACACGTTGTATGGGAACTTAACTTCCTGTACCATAAGTTTCAGAAAGATCCATTGGACAGTTTTTAAAAGAAAGGAAAATCAGAAGATTTTTAACGATATTTAGCAAATAGAATTGCGATGCAGTAATGACGGGTTTCAGCGGTGCCACGTTACCCTAAACATATGTCACTTCCGGTACCAATGAAACCATTAAACAGGTTTCCACATAAGCATTGCACACATCAAATAAAATGGACGCCGAATCAACCAACTCCAGCAATATCAATTCATTTTATACATTTTTTATATGTAAGTGTACAGTACTTCCGAAGATAATGAAAATTTTAAATTAGTTTTATGAAATCATAAATGGCATAAGGCATCACATGGTGAAAATTTTATGTAAATCGAATAATAATTGCCACTTTTATAGAACAAAAACCTTGAAAAGTGACCTGTAGAAAATCGTCTATTTCTCTACCACCGTACAAGTTAGAAACCATTTTTTGGTATCTGTATGATCGTGTGGGTTTAATCTATTTGTTGATTGGAATCAAATATCATAATTTTAAAAACAATACAAATCAGGTTCATTTGAATAAAATATCTGTTTTGAAGGCTAAAAATACAGTTTTTGGCAAAATGACGTTACTTCCGGTGACAGAAAAAGTGTTAAATTACTTGTATAAAATCGTAAATGGCATTAGGTATCACACACTGACATTTTATAAAAATCGAATAATAATTGACACTTTTATGGACCAAAAACCTTGAAAAGTTACCTGTTGAAAATCGTCTATATGATCGTATGGGTTCATTCTATGAGTTGATTTGAATCAAATATCAAAATTTTAAACAAATAACAAATACGACTCGTCCGAATAAATTACTGGTTTGAAGGCTATAAATACAATGTTTGCCCAAATTACGTCATTTCCGGTGACATTGAAAATGTTAAATTGGTTTGACCTAGTTAGAATTGACATTACGCATCAAATGGTGTCACTTTTATGGAAATCGAATGATAATTGACTCTTTTACAGGCAAACTAGCGTAAAAAGTGACTCATGCAAAATTGCCTATTTCTCGGCAACTGCTTATATTACAAACTAATTTTCACATACATTCTCTTCGTATGGATTGTAATGGGTTGTAAATAGCTCATTTTTTCACCCCTTTTCACCTTTAAATCGAAATGACCCGAAAACGAAATCGAAATTAAAAAAAGTGAGTCCGATGTTTTCTGCGCCTTTACAGGGCACACCCTATCAGTCATACCAGATTTGAAAAAAAATAATATTTGCTTTCAAAAAGTAGTACCTAACTCTCCATATTGCAGTTTCTGCTAAATTTACGTCACTTCCGTTGCCGAAAGGAAAATGTACCGGTAACAACGAAAATGACATTTCGGAGCATATGAACTTCGTTTTATACAAATCGAACAATAAATAATTAATCCAGGGCTGAAAAACTAAATCAGCTAATGGGGGCCAAGGAAAAATACGGTGATAAAAATGCTGCCATTTTTGGTCAAATCAGATGACTCTTTAACTCTAGGTAAAATACCACATAAAAATATTCATTAATAAAAAAGTTTTTCGTAAAAATTTAAATTTTCAAAATTTGACGCCTTATATCTCCAAAGATTCGTCTTGTCTCCGGCTATGTCAAAATGTATCAAATATTACAATCCGACAATTATTGATAACATTACAGCAAAATTTCAAAAAACGACAACTTCAGTGATTTCGGACATTTCGCATTGTCGCAGAACCTTAGAAATAGCTTTAAAATTTAAGTCAAACCCACTTTCCCAGTAAAACCGAAGACATCGAATCGATCCGACAAGTAGTTTCTGAGATATGCTCAAATGGAAAAATAATAATAATAATAACTAGACCTGCAAGCAGCACTGAACCGGCTTTCAGGAATCAGACAGGAAGTGTGTCATACAATAGCCCATTTATCTAGCTACCAAACGATACTTTAGATGTTTTGATCCGGTCACACCCGACGATGAAATCCCGATTGTTGCAAGAGCACCGATATTTTTATTGTCTTTTTTTTTAATTATCGAATATTTTTTTGTCTACTTCCTGTTTACGGATCATTATCGGGATAGATTTAACAAGTGGTATGGGAACTTAACTTCATGTACCAGAAGTTTCAGAAAGATCCATTGGACAGTTTTACCTCCCTTAAACCATTAGACGCAGATTTACAGATATAACGATTTTTCGACTTTTTCAAAGATTGTGGCCCTTTTAGACCATTTATACTATATTGAGGCTTTTCATTTTGGATTCACACCATAGACCACCGTAAGGACTCTAAGTAACAGAATTTAAGAAAGGAAATAAGATAAGTTTTCGAAATAAAAGCGTCTGAATAGGCTCCAAAAAGGAAAATAATAGATTTTCAGCGTTCCATTATATATTGCCTAACCCGCGAATTTTTACCATTTAGATGTCACAAGATCGTCCATTGTTCGAACTATCCAATGACAATTTAGTTGTTTTGATTCGGTGAAATCTGGCGTAGTAATCACTTTTTTTCGCAAGATCACCATTTTTTTACTTTTTACGGTTTTTTTTCTCAAAATATCGGAAATTTGTTCGACTACTTCCGGTTATTGGATCATTGTCGGGATAGCTTTAACAAGTTGGTTGGTTACCTTACCTTCTGTACAAGAAGTTTCAGAATAATCCATTCAGCTGTTTTCCAAAGAAAGAAAATTAGAAGATCATTTTCAGTTTCAGAAAGATCCATTGGACAGTTTTACCTCCCTTAAACCATTAGACGCAGATTTACAGATATAACGATTTTTCGACTTTTTCAAAGATTGTGGCCCTTTTAGACCATTTATACTATATTGAGGCTTTTCATTTTGGATTCACACCATAGACCACCGTAAGGACTCTAAGTAACAGAATTTAAGAAAGGAAATAAGATAAGTTTTCGAAATAAAAGCGTCTGAATAGGCTCCAAAAAGGAAAATAATAGATTTTCAGCGTTCCATTATATATTGCCTAACCCGCGAATTTTTACCATTTAGATGTCACAAGATCGTCCATTGTTCGAACTATCCAATGACAATTTAGTTGTTTTGATTCGGTGAAATCTGGCGTAGTAATCACTTTTTTTCGCAAGATCACCATTTTTTTACTTTTTACGGTTTTTTTTCTCAAAATATCGGAAATTTGTTCGACTACTTCCGGTTATTGGATCATTGTCGGGATAGCTTTAACAAGTTGGTTGGTTACCTTACCTTCTGTACAAGAAGTTTCAGAATAATCCATTCAGCTGTTTTCCAAAGAAAGAAAATTAGAAGATCATTTTCAGTAATCTAAGGATTTTTCAACTTTTTTGCAAGATTGAGTTTCTTTTTGGACAACTTATGTTATTTCAATGCTTTTATTTTTGAACTCACGCCAAAGTCCACCCATAGGACTCTGAGTAAAAAAAAGTTTAAGAAGAAACGTAGTTGTTGTGTTTGAGAAAAAGGAAAATGCTCAAAAACGGAAAATGCTAGATTTTCGGCGTACCATAATTGATTTTCTAGCCATCTAAATCGTATCATTCAGATGTCATGTGATAGTCCATTAATGGGGCTATCCAGCGACACTTTAGTTCTTTTGGTCCGCTAAGATCTGATAGAGAAATCAAGTTTTTCGCAAGAGCGCTAATTATTTTTAACCTTTTTCTTCATTTTTTGAATACGTCCGGTATGGAGATTATTGTCGGGATAGTTTTAATAACCCATCTGGGCAATTAGATAGCCACAGGGCTCTGTAATGATATATTACATTATCTGATCAGATAAAATGGCCCTGAGAAATCCTATGTTCAAAAGTGCGAAAAATTCAAAAATGTCAAAATATCGAAAATTAAATTTCAATAACTCAATACATATTATACATCGTTAGAATCGTATTTAGGTCAGTTATCTGAATGTGTAACCTTTTCGTAAAAATCTGATTAAATAATAAAATAATATAGCATTTTCCAAAATTTCACGAATTTTCGACTTTTTTCGATTTTCAGTCCCTTTTTTATCCTATTCCAGACATTTCAAAGTCTTATTGGGTGGTTTCATGCACAAGACTATCGAATGGACTATCGATAGAGAAAGTTAAAAAAAAAATTGTAGGTTAAGGTTTTGAGATAAAGGCGTCCAAAAACGCTCCAAATCAGAAAATACTTGATTTTCAGCTTGTGATATTTTGCTGCTTGATCATAGTATCCGTATAAATTGGGCATCATACGACAGTCCATTCCTCTGGCCACTCAAGGAAAGCTTAATTCGTTTAATCCATTGATATTGGGCTGAGAAATCGAGTTTTTTCCCAACACACCCATTTTTTGCGTTTTTTTCGAAATATTTATCATTATTTCGACTACTTCCGGTTTCCGGATCGTTGTTGAAATTGATTTGAAAACCGGTCTGACTATATAGCTTTATGTTCCAGTAGTTTCAGAAACATCAATTAAAGCTTTCAAAAAAATATAAGGGTTATAAAATGGGCAGAAAATTCGAAAAAAATCGAAAAATAAAGGGCGATAACTGTGAATGAAACTTATATTATTGGAATCGGATAGACTTCAGGTATCCAAAAATGTAGGTCAAATTTGAAAATTTTGCAGAATAACAACAATTGTCTCGTAAACAACGTATTTTCAAAATTCGAACGACAAAAGCCATAGATGAGTGTTCGAAATTGAAAAATGTGAGATAGCCAATATCTCGGAAAAGATTCGGGGTTTCCGAAAATGTCATTTGTTTGAAAATAGGTAAAGAATTGACGAAACTACGGTCGATTTTCAATTCCGGAAAAAGTACCAAATTCGGTTACTTCCGGTGTGCGCAGAAGTTTCAAAATTGTTTTATGAAGTAGCCACCACATGGTTTCCCAATAGAAACTTTGGTTCCAGATCGATATCTGTTTTCGATCATGGAGAAATAGGCTCCCGCGGAAAAAAATAATAATAACTAGACCTGCAAGCAGCACTGAACCGGCTTTCAGGAATCAGACAGGAAGTGTGTCATACAATAGCCCATTTATCTAGCTACCAAACGATACTTTAGATGTTTTGATCCGGTCACACCCGACGATGAAATCCCGATTGTTGCAAGAGCACCGATATTTTTATTGTCTTTTTTTTTAATTATCGAATATTTTTTTGTCTACTTCCTGTTTACGGATCATTATCGGGATAGATTTAACAAGTGGTATGGGAACTTAACTTCATGTACCAGAAGTTTCAGAAAGATCCATTGGACAGTTTTACCTCCCTTAAACCATTAGACGCAGATTTACAGATATAACGATTTTTCGACCTTTTCAAAGATTGTGGCCCTTTTAGACCATTTATACTATATTGAGGCTTTTAATTTTGGATTCACACCATAGACCACCGTAAGGACTCATAGTAACAGAATTTAAGAAAGGAAATAAGATAAGTTTTCGAAATAAAAGCGTCTGAATAGTCTCAAAAAAGGAAAATAATAGATTTTCAACGTTCCATTATATATTGCCTAGCCCGCGAATTTTTTCCATTTAGATGTCATAAGATTTTTTCAAAGATTGTGGCCCTTTTGGACCATTTATACTACATTGAGGCTTTTAAATTTGGATTCACACCATAGACCACCGTTAGGACTCATAGTAACAGAATTTAAGAAAGGAAATAAGATAAGTTTTCGAAATAAAAGCGTCTGAATAGTCTCAAAAATGGAAAATAATAGATTTTCAACGTTCCATTATATATTGCCTAGCCCGCGAATTTTTTCCATTTAGATGTCATAAGATTTTTTCAAAGATTGTGGCCCTTTTGGACCATTTATACTACATTGAGGCTTTTAAATTTGGATTCACACCATAGACCACCGTTAGGACTCTAAGTAACAGAATTTAAGAAAGGAAATAAGATAAGTTTTCGAAATAAAAGCGTCTGAATAGTCTCAAAAAAGGAAAATAATAGATTTTCAACGTTCCATTATATATTGCCTAGCCCGCGAATTTTTACCATTTAGATGTCATAAGATCGTCCATTGTTCGAACTATCCAATGACACTTTAGTTGTTTTGATTCTGTGGAATCTGGCGTAGTAATCACTTTTTTTCGCAAGATCGCCATTTTTTTTTACTTTTTACGTTTTTTTTTCTCTCAAAATATCGGAAATCTTTTCGACTACTTCCGGTTTTTGCATCATTGTCGGGATAGCTTTAACAAGTTGTTTGGTTACCTTACCTTCTGTACAAGAAGTTTCAGAATAATCCATTCAGCTGTTTTCCAAAGAAAGAAAATTAGAAAATCATTTTCAGTAATTTAAGGATTTTTCAACTTTTTTCCAAGATTGAGGTTCTTTTTGGACAACTTATATTATTTCAATGCTTTTATTTTTGGACTCACGCCATAGTCCACCGATAGGATTCTGAGTAAAAAAAGTTTAAGGAAAATCATAGTTTTCGTTTTCGAGAAAATGGCGTCTCAAAATGCTCCAAAACGGAAAATACTAGATTTTCGGCGTACCATAATTTATTTTCTAGCCATCTAAATCGTATCATTCAGATGTCATGTGATAATCCATTAATGGGGCTATCCAGCGACACTTTAGTTCTTCTGGTCCGCTAAGATCTGATGGAGAAATCAAGTTTTTCGCACGAGCGCTAATTTTTTAAACCTTTTTCTTCATTTTTTGAATACGTCCGGTATGGAGATTATTGTCGGGATAGTCTTAATAACCAATTTGGGGAATTAGATAGCCACAGGGCTCGGTAATGATATATTACATTATCGGATCCGATAAAATGGCCCTGAGAAATCGTATGTTCAAAAGTGCCAAAAATTCAAAAATGTCAAAATATCGAAAATTAAATTTCAATAACTCAATACATATTATACATCGTTAGAATTGTAATTAGGTCAGCTATGTGAATGTGTAACCTTTTCGTAAAAATCTGATTAAATAATAAAATAATATAGCATTTTCCAAAATTTTACGAATTTTCGACTCTTTGCGATTTTCAGTCCCTTTTTTATCCTATTCCAGGCATGTCAAAGTCTTATTGGATGTTTTCATGCACAAGACTATCGCATGGACTCTCGATAGAGAAAGTTAAAAAAAAAATTGTAGGTTAAGTTTTTGAGATAAAGGCGTCCAAAAACGCTCCAAATCAGAAAATATTTTATTTTCAGCTTGTCAGTCCATTCCTCGTGCCACTCAACCAAAGCTTAATTCGTTTAATCCATTGATATTGGACGGAGAAATCGTTTTGCGTTTTTTTCGAAATATCTATCATTATTTCGACAACTTCCGGTTTCCGGATCGTTGTTGAAATTGCTTTACCAACCGGTCTGACTATATAGCTTTATGTTCCAGTAGTTTCAGAAACATCAATTGAGGCTTTCAAAAAAATATAAGGGTTATAAAATGGGCAGAAAATTCGAAAAAAATCGAAAAATAAAGGGCGATAACTGTGAATGAAACTTATATTATTGGAATCGGATAGACTTCAGGTATCCAAAAATGTAGGTCAAATTTGAAAATTTTGCAGAATAACAACAATTGTCTCGTAAACAACGTATTTTCAAAATTCGAACGACAAAAGCCATAGATGAGTGTTCGAAATTGAAAAATGTGAGATAGCCAATATCTCGGAAAAGATTCGGGGTTTCCGAAAATGTCATTTGTTTGAAAATAGGTAACTCTGAATGAAACTTATATTTTTGGAATCGGTATCCAAAAATGTAGGTCAAATTTGAAAATTTTGCAGAATAACAAAAATTGTCTCGTAAACAACGTATTTTCAAAATTCGAACGACAAAAGCCATAGATGAGTGTTCGAAATTGAAAAATGTGAGATAACCATTATCTCGGGAAAGATTCGGGGTTTCCGAAAATGTCATTTGTTTGAAAATAGGTAAAGAATTGACGAAACCACGGCCGATTGTCAATTCCGGAAAAAAGTACAAAATTCGGTTACTTCCGGTATGCGCAGAAGTTTCAAAATTGTTTTATCAAGTAGCCACCACATGGTTTCCCAATAGAAAATTTGGTTCCAGATCGATATCTGTTTTCGATCATGGAGAAATAGGCTCCCCCGGAAAAAAAAAAAAAATAATAATAACTAGACCTGCAAGCAGCACTGAACCGGCTTTAAGGAATCGGGCAGGAATATTGCTATCCAAACATGCTTTAGATGTTTTGATGAATTGATCCAGTGACACCTGACGGAGAAATCACGATTTTCGCAAGAGCGGCTATTTTTTACTGTTTTGTGAAAATATCGAATATTTTTCGACTTGGATATTTTTTTCGACTAATTCTCGTTTTGGATCATTGTCGGGATAGTTTGAACAAGTTGTCTGGATACGTAACTTTCTGTACCAGAAGTTTGAGGAACATCCATTGAGCTGTTTTCAAAAAAAAAAAAAGAAAAAAAAAAGAGAAAAATGTAATTTAACGATTTTTCAACTTTTTGCAAAGACTGAGGACCTATTTGGAGCACTTTTATTATAGGTTCCGTGTACACATTGGCGTGTACGTATAAGATCCCTTGGCAGTTGGAATTCGATATAAGAGTGGGTTGTAGCGCTGCTGCGCGGGCAAAATATCCCTCATAGCACACTGTATGGTATATGCCCGTCTTCATTAGCCTAGATTAGGATCAGAACTGTAGGACGGTAAACCCCATTTCATTTCGTTTCATTTCATTTCATTTCTAAGTAATAGTTTATATAGCATTTTAAGGCCCAAAGAAAGACCTGCAAAAGGCAGATTTAGATTTTGCATATATATGTTTAACCTTGATCAAAGTAAAGAATATGTCTGGAGCGATAGGCCTATAGACCGGTTGGTGCTGATGTGTCATAAAACCACATTTCATTTCATTTCATTTTGGCACTCTGTGAATTATTAACCGTGGGCAGGGGCAAATGGTTAGCACGTGCGCGCTGTACTATACGGTCTGGTATTGAGTCAACTGGCATGGTTTCGATTACCTGGTTGTACGTGACAAGAAGTAGGGTCGCCTGCCCAACCTCGTGGGTTTTCCTCCCACTGCTAAAGACCCCTAGGCGCAAGCGAATTATTGAAATAATATTGAACCATGTTACTGTTAGTCCCGAAAATGACCTATAGTTTGTGTCGCGTGGATGTTAGGCCCAATATCTCTCTCTCTCTCTTTGAATTATTAATCCAATCAGCTTATCCCCATTGATGCAACCAAGAACACATTTTTGTCACATTTTATCATCTAAAATTCAGTATTTCGTTCATAGAACAAGTGTTGAATTGAATGAAAGTTTAACACTGGACCGGATTTCCAGAATTATTTTATTAGTTGTCCTTATTTTAGATATGAGCGCTATGCCATGCTTAAATTTTAATGTATTGAATTTTTCTTGTAACCGCAGGTCCCCAATTAGAACTCGATTGCTCTTTTTCCTCGCATTTTAATCTTAAAACCACAAAAAGATGTTTTCTATATTATTTATTAAATTGTGTGAAATTGTTTGCAGAAAAATCAGGCCTAAAAAACATATTAAACGGCTTTATTATAGTAAGCCTATACAGCAATCATAGAGGTGTATATATACACATCTCCATGACAGCAATGCATCTTGGTTTATGCTGTTATATAAGCACATCGTTTGCTACAGCGCAGTACATTAAAACAACAAAAATAATTTAGACATCATTTGAAATTCGTAATGAGTAAATGCATTCAACACGACCACATATCTGATAACTATTTGAAAACCAACGCAAGCGACCAGCCTTATGACATAATATTATGTTAACACAGTCCGTCGGACGTATGACGTCACATCACGGGGAAACACGGGAATTGTCGATAAAGGCTAATTATAAAAACATGAAATACGCCTTTGCGAATTTTTTTTTTATACCAGGTAACCTATTAACGTTAAAACTCATTACTCCCATGAAATACATCGTTGAAATAAACTTGAATAAACCTTGTTTTCAAGTGAACGTTATTTGTGTCCGAATTCTGATGACGTAGACCACTGGTTTCTGTTTAAGCCTCCCTGTCATTTTTTCCCTGTTCACCATTCACCTTTTCGGAATGTCAACATCCGGGTATTTGGTTCCGTCCAAAACGAGGCTGGGGGGGGGGGGGGTTCGTCTGCTAAATGCTATCTCGCGCTTTGTCATTTTTACGCTACGCCTAAATCTACATGAAGTTTGTTGTCTTTGTACATATCGATTCATCACAAATATAGTAGTCTGTAGTACCAGTAAAAAGAGGTGAGTACAAAGTACTTTTATTATTTACACAGTCGTTTAATCGCGAAGGTTGATCCACGATCGATATTTAAGCCGCAGAGCCAGTAAAGGGTGAAGGTTGTGTCAACATTGACAGGTCAAATTTGTTGACAGTAGGCCTGTGATATCGACGACTTTTTGCTAGGTGTTTTTAATATTAATTAGATATTTAGTTGGTATTTTCCGATACTTTAAAAGAGAAAACTTTAACCAAACCCTACCATATTTCTAGATGAATGTATGTTTTTTTAGTTCAGACTAAGTCATCACCAATGCTTTATATGACGACGTACCGTACGTGTTCATAACGTTGTATATATTGATTGACATTGAAACTGTGATATTATAATATTACTCATTAAGATTAACATATTTTTATACGATCTATGTAAAATGAAAGTCTTTTTTTTTTCTTGATATTTTTTTTTTTTTTTAAAGTAAAAAGATCAATATTACCGGCAAATACCGGTATTACTATTATTTTTACCTTTATTTTTATAATATTATTATTAATATTATTATGATATTATATAGATTTCAAGTAGGCTACTAATACTAATGGGGAAGGATTTTTGTGCTGTTTATGGCTGTTCACATGAAAGAGGGAGGAGAGGAGACTGTTTGTCTTTTTTTTCATTTCCAATTGAAGAACCATTTCGGTCATCATGGGTGAGTTGTTATGTTCTTGCTTAGATTTTTGCGAGTTCTCTTTATTACCTGTCTAAACATAGACATGTTTAAAACGATGTTCAAAGGTTTGATATGGCACACATATTAGATATTGACCACAAATGATTATTTTAGTTTTAATCATTATTTAACTTATCAGTTATAACAAATGGGCTAGTTAAATATTATTTAACATTAACTTGCAGATAAGAGCCACGAGGAGAGGCACAGTAAAGCCAGGTTCGTCATGGGTACCAAATAAATATTCAAAAATATGTAGCTGCCATTTTTCCAACCCACCAATTGCCAGTAAACGATTTAAAGGATTTAAGTGCACGATTCCAGACATAAATTTACCTTTGTCAACAGTAAAAAATTCAAAACCCACGCCAAGATCAAGGGAGTTTTTACCATCTATTAGTATCAGACCTTCATGTACAACTCCACCTTGCACAAATACGTGTAGCATTGACAATAGTGACAGGGAGTGTGATATGAGCAGCACCGAACAGGTAAAAAAAATTTCCAAAACGTTACGTCCATATAAAATTACTAGTGATTATTTAGTTCTATAAGCTTATTGTATAATAAATATATGAACAATTCAGAATTTAAAATGACCTTAATTATGGGTTAACTATGTAAATAATTCGATTAACACCATAAAGAATGAAAATGTATTTATTAATTATAATTACTTATTACTGAAGTTTATGAAAATAATAAGTTCATGCTGACAACAAAATTATCTTCATTGTGTTTGAATTATCTTTTTAGAGCCAGATTAATTGCATGGTTATTGGTAATGACCATGATTACCTTAAAACAGTTCGCGGAGGGAGAGTTAGTGATGCCGTTGACAAACTTGCTGAAGAGGTAAAATGTATGCCATAAATCATCTTATTAAAATATTTCTCATTCTTTTGTTCTCAAAGATTAGACCAACAGATCCTATCCTACGATAACTAAATTATTTTTTTTAATTACAGATACCCGAAATATATGATCTTTTAGACGATTATAAAATGTTGTTACCTAATCAAAGTACAGACGAAATTAAATTAAAGAAACAGGTTTTGAGGTTCAACAACATTAAAGACGACAAAAAGCTTTTAACATATTACACAGGATTCCCCGATATTACTGTATTTGAGTCACTTTTTGAATATTTAGAACACATGAGTATTGACATGAAGTATAATTATAAACCAGAAAGTGAACATTTCGTAAACAAAAACATAAAACTGGTAATAAGAGGTTGCTGAGTGGAAAAGATGAATTTTTTTTAACACTTGCAAGACTAAAACTTGGTATTCCTCTTCAGGACCTCGCCATACGTAATGGCATTTCTCTTTCTACAGTCTCAGTAATTTTTAACACATGGGTAGCGCTTCTGTCCCATTCTTTGGAAGCACTATGCTCGATGCCTTCTTATGAAAAATCGAAAGAAAACGCAGCAAAATGTTTTAATCCATTTAAATCTTTACAAATCATTATAGACTGTACTGAACTTTTTTCGGAAACCCCTTCTAGCCTTGCTGCTCATAAGCAAATTTTTTCACCATATAAACATCATATAGCACTTTCAAATTTCTAGTTGGCATTAGCCCATCTGGAGCCGTCACGTATATTTCTGACATGTTTGGAGGCCGAGCTTCCGATAAATTAATAACGCAATCATCAACTGACTTTTTAGATGGTCTATTGCCTGGGACGTCTGTGATGGCGGATAGAGGTTTTACAATCAGCGGAGACTTACCCCCAGGTGTTGAGTTAATAATACCACCATTCAAAAATAAAGACAGGTAAGACATAAAGACTTCAATCATTATAAAATGTTGTTACCTAATCAAAGTACAGACGAAATTAAATTAAAGAAACAGGTTTTGAGGTTCAACAACATTAAAGACGACAAAAAGCTTTTAACATATTACACAGGATTCCCCGATATTACTGTATTTGAGTCACTTTTTGAATATTTAGAACACATGAGTATTGACATGAAGTATAATTATAAACCAGAAAGTGAACATTTCGTAAACAAAAACATAAAACATAAACCTGGTAATAAGAGGTTGCTGAGTGGAAAAGATGAATTTTTTTTAACACTTGCAAGACTAAAACTTGGTATTCCTCTTCAGGACCTCGCCATACGTAATGGCATTTCTCTTTCTACAGTCTCAGTAATTTTTAACACATGGGTAGCGCTTCTGTCCCATTCTTTGGAAGCACTATGCTCGATGCCTTCTTATGAAAAATCGAAAGAAAACGCAGCAAAATGTTTTAATCCATTTAAATCTTTACAAATCATTATAGACTGTACTGAACTTTTTTCGGAAACCCCTTCTAGCCTTGCTGCTCATAAGCAAATTTTTTCACCATATAAACATCATATAGCACTTTCAAATTTCTAGTTGGCATTAGCCCATCTGGAGCCGTCACGTATATTTCTGACATGTTTGGAGGCCGAGCTTCCGATAAATTAATAACGCAATCATCAACTGACTTTTTAGATGGTCTATTGCCTGGGACGTCTGTGATGGCGGATAGAGGCTTTACAATCAGCGGAGACTTACCCCCAGGTGTTGAGTTAATAATACCACCATTCAAAAATAAAGACAGGTAAGACATAAAGACTTCAATAATTATACATTTCAAGTATAATCATTTTTTTTTTAATTTCACATAATAAATCAAATCAACGGCTAGAAGAAAGCCATTTAGAAACATACCGACAGTGGCAACAGACATAAAATCACAAAATATTCAATTATTATAGCACATATTTTATATTTCATAATATACATGTAAATCTTTTTTTATTAAAGGTCACAGTTTTCAAAATCAATGGTATTGAAATCTATGGAAATTTCAGAGGCAAGAGTTCATGTTGAACGAGCAATAAGACGAATAAAGCAGTTTGAACTCCTCTCAAAAGAATGTAAACTAGCTATGACAGATAGCTACTGCATGATATTTAAAGCTTGTGCATATCTAGTGAACTTTCAAAAACCATTTCTTGTTGATTAAATTTCTCGAATAATAATACCGTAATAGTTTGTTCGCACATAAAGCATGAAGTTACAATGTATCTTATAGCGTTCAACATCACACATAGACATATTATATTGGTCTGTATATAATTGCATAATCATTTAATTTATAATTCATGGGATAGATTTTTTATGTTTAATTAATTGAAGAAAAAAAAAAACACTTGGAGATGGTTTAATGATTTTTACACTCATTGCATAACCAGTCAGCAACTGAAGTTGGTTCATAGTCACAACATTTCCAATGAAACCATTTCTCACATTGACATGAACAGTCACAACAAACACTTGCTTCCTTATTATCATATACATTATCTGGAAGATACATTTTACAAACTGAACATAAGGACCTTTTACCTTCACAAGTCTGAAAAATAGGAAAAATAAGCATATTTTATATAAAACATGAATAAAGATTTCAACAGAAATTGACAATACTGTGTATATATATATATTTTAAGTGATTAGTGATTATGATAACAGACTGATAAATATTGTATATATCAAACATGAAATGTGAATATGTCAAGAATAGCTAAATCTCTTTTATTTAGGACAAAATAAAGTACTGCTATTGAATTGGGTTGATCTGATGTGTCATTTTTTTCTGAAATTTTAAATTGAATACCTGTAGAGTGTCATTTGCAAATTCCTCTCTCTGTTGATTGGCAGCATGGTGATTAAGAGACAAAAGTGCTGGTGATACAAAGAATTCATAAAAATGACCAATTTTTTCTATTGCGTTTTTCCAAAAATTCATATCAAAAAGAACTGTAATTATTTCAGTTTGATTTGGTGACCAGATTACAAAGTCTGTAGTAGTTATGTTTGTTACAGCCATGTATAATTGAACTTGGGTATAGTATTTGTGGTTTGTATTTAATCTCCAAGTTGAATTACTTGTATTACCGGTAATGAACTCTAGAGTAGATAAATCTGTAACATCCTTATCGCGCAATCTGTATGGGCATTTTATCTCAACAAGACAGGGTGAACAACACTCACAGTGGCGTATTCTGTCCACACTTGCACCAAGGAAAGGGTACTGACCAGACAATAATAGTCCTTGCTCTTGTAAAGTAAAATTTATATGGTTTCCTGCAATTTTATTCAAATATGAGTTGGCTGCAACAGCCTCATTATCTAATCCGTACTTTGTTGCAGTATTTCCCTGGAATAAACTGCCCTGGAGAATTTGATGAATAATTTTTGATGTATTTTGTTTGCATTCTTCTTTCCTTGTTTGGACCAACACATCATGGGCAATGGTGCCTGTAATCAAACCTTTATGGAAGTGATGCCAGTTAGGGTTAGATGACTGTCCTTGCGTGATTTCCGAAATAGTTTCTATTTCATCAGCGCTCCATCGTATAGCGTTGAACAAATATTTAGGATTTTCGAAACGGCAACTCTTAACTAAACTTAAAATTGATGTTGGTATGAATCTGTTCGTTGTTACTTCCTCTTCCAATGCCGGAATTAAATCAACACTAAACTCATCGAGTATTTCAGGTAGAGAACTTGGTCCATCTATAGCTGGGGGGTAAGACATCCAACATGGTCGCCATTTCTCTGGATCAACAGCTGTAAAATAGATTAAAAAGACAGGCCTATGTTTAATCATTTATTTGGAAAATAATAATACTCCCTTTAACTTTAGAAAGCATGCGAGCTAATTATTTTTCATTTCTAATAATAACAATTATAGAAAACAATTACTAGAGTGAAAGGGGTGCTTTTGTGGTAAATCTGATAGGATTTTTTACCTCTAAGAAATGGAACATCTATAGAATTAAGGTTTAAGGTATGAATCAACTTTTTCACAGCTTCATAGTTGACTTGACGTTTTGCGGGATTAATCGGGTTATAATTTGGATCTTTTCGTTTTCTTTTCCCTTTCATTGGTCCTCTTTTTTCGATCAAAACATCCTGGATAGGTTTAGGTTGAACCTGCAACGATTTAATTTTTAATATTTAATACTTTCTTTTTAACAATATTTATGACTACAAAACACTTTCCAAATATGAACTTACATATTGTACCGATATTTGACTTGTGTGCCATGTTTTTATTTTAAAATCATTGTTATTAATATAATAATATTAACCAAAAAATATAGTAGTATAACCCTAACTCTAGAACATAACAGAGATATAAATCATATCATAAAATAAAATACCAACCTTGGTTCCTCTTGGTTCATTCCATTTGCATAAAATATCAGTAGATGCGGATAGGGTTTGGTAGCCTCTGCTAGTGAAATCCTCCAGAGTGAAGAGTGCTCCGGCAATGTGGGTGCATGCCTCTCCTCTTCCTGCTACACATGAACAGTTAGCTCCAATCACTTTATTTAATTTTGAATTAAATACCAAGTATACCTGATACTGTGTACCGGAAGTATCCCAGGATGGATGACACAGACATCGTATAACAATGTAATTTTCGGAAAATTCATCATTTGTTTCAAATGAATGTATGTGCTTTGATGCATAATGTTCATACCCCCTTAAGCATTTATATCGTCTAAGAGTGTCCTTGGTGTATTCTTCAAAGTTCACTGAATGTTTAGCATTTACACAATTTTTCTCTATTAAAAACGAACTGACATCTTGCAATTGTATGCTTGGTATAGCTTTGCTGTCAAACTTCCAGCCCTTAACTGATGACTGTGCGACTCGTAAGGCCTGGTTGAATGTATCTTCATCATCATCTTCATGTAAGTCAATTTGCAGCTTCTTAGCCAAAACCGTAATTTTCTGACTTCTCTTGCCCTTTGTACTTAATTCGTTCTCTTTCAGAATTACATTAAGTTTCGGCTTTGGCAAACTTGTTAGCTCCTTCAATGATTTAGGATTCTTGCTTGTGTTCTAAAAAAAATAATAATAACGGGCATAGAGGACAGCCAGAAATAAAACACCACAAAGTATAATATAAGAAGTTGTTAGATACCTTAAAATGACTTTATTTTTATTATAATATAATATAATATCTATCGAATGTAATCAGTCTCACTCAACAGATAACAGACAACACCTTGTAGTTTGTACTTACCAGTACTTGTCCTTTATCATTTTCCGTGCCTGAATTAACGGAATCCATTTTTTCTGATACCGTAATAATAATAATTTAGTTGACGGTAAGATTACCCAAAGATTTGATTAAGTGTAAATCTAAAAAAAAATAAAATAAAAATACACACAAGAGAATAGACAGTGACGATAATAATATATAAATGTTAAAGTTTTCTTTTTTATGAAATTTAATAGGCCCTATTAAAAAAAACACCTGGCAAGAAGTCGTCGATATCACAGGCCTACTGTCAACAAACTTGACCTGTCAATGTTGACACAACCTTCACCCTCTACTGGCTCTACGGCTTAAATATCGGTCGTGGATCAACCTTCGCACTTATATGGCTGTGTAAATAATAAAATAATTTTGTACTCACCTCTTTTTACTGGTATTATTATATTTGTGATGAATTGATATGTACAAAGACAACAAACTTCATGTAGATTTAGGCGTAGCGTAAAAATGACAAAGCGCGAGACAGCAATAATAGCAGACGAACCCCCCTGAGCCTCGTTTTGGACGGAACCAAATACCCGGATGTTGACATTCCGAAAAGGTGATCGAAAGTTGCTGTAAGAAAATTGTTGTCATATAGGCCTAGTCCAGTGATTTGAAACCCGAGGTAAGCAAATGGGTTTTCTAAAACCTAAGAGTGTGTTGTTTATGTAGTTTTCTATATCTATGTGAAATTTCAAGGGGATTTATGATTGTCAGAAGATAACCAAACTTTACATTTTTGTGTCATGGCCGCCGCCATGTTGGACAAGCAAATCAACACGCCACCTCTCCGTATCATGGTAATAGATTTTAGTACCACCCAACATTGACGGTTTTCAAAGTAAATAAATGTAAATGCACCAGAAAATAATTTACATATTTGAAAAGAGCAATGAAAGTGCTTAAATATGTTTATTTAGCCGCTGTGTGTATGAAAGATGTCAATCAAACTAATCAAAGCCGAATCACAAAATAGTCCTCTAATTATTAAATATGGCGGCGCCCATAAAAGATATTTTCACAGAGGCGGTTTTGTTTGCGAAGACAAATTTAGGTGTATCTAACCTTGTTTTGAAAGATAAACAGATTGAAACTCTAAAGACAGTTTACAATGGCAATATTACCCACTAGTAGTACATATTATATATCGCTTTTACCGGATTGGCAGAAGTTCAAGTTGACATTTTGCTAAAGACATGTGTTTACATAAAAAACATGCGTGCACGGGTTATTTTTACTCTGTTGTGTACACAAAGCTGTAGTCCGGTCGATAAGTCCCGCCCCAAAATGATCACGTGAGCGTTTTAAATGGCGGTTAATTGGGGCAGTGATCATAATGACGTATGACGTAGATGGATCGCTGCGTGCAGTTTGACCCATTACATGAGATATGTAAACTTTCAAATAATCGGACTTATAGATAATAATAATAGTTAACTCATTGAACAGTTACTTTCCTAAAAACATTACTCCTTAAATGAAATATTCATATTGTGACCCTAAAATTTTGGTAACAGACGTACATTTTTACCCTAAAATTAAAATGTTGGTAACGGACGTACATACATCTATAATAATAATAATCTTTATTCGAGAAAACCACCAGGTTACAAGAATTCATTATACTTCATTTTACATTTTCATTATATTCACAATTCATTTCACGTCAAACTATAAACGATTTAAATTTAACATTAATTAATAGTATCTTATATATACATTTTATTAAACATCAGGCTATTTTTAACAGTATTTACATTTGTGGGACCGAGAAAAATGACAATATATTTTCAATGAATTTACATAATTTTAATAATTCGTTATCCTTAACATGCAATAACTCATCCATTTTACGTGTGGATGGAAATTGGAAATAATATCTCTTTACATATTGAGACCTGAATTCTGCAAAAAATGGACACTAACAAATAGTGGAATTCGTCTCCTATATTTAGTCTACATAGATGACATTTCCTTTCCTGTCTTGGTATATTGGTATATGATGAAGTCTCAATAGGCAATCTATGACTTCTACATAGCAATTTCGAAAGACACTTACGATATTTTGGGGGCAGATTTAACATGTAGTCTTCTAATTCAAATTGTTTCTTAAAAATTCTATAATTGTTACATTTACTGCTTTCTGATATTTTTGTATTCCAGTTCTGCACAAACTCATCTTTTAGCTTTTCTAATAACGTTTGCTTCAACCATTTGCGACTAACATTTTGACCCTGTTGGTGCCATATATAAGAAAGACCAGCATTATCTAGGGTCGATTTAACGTTATTAATCCAACCAAAATTATTATATACAGTACTAATAAATAACATAATGCTATATGTAAACTTGTTAGGGGGTTCCATTGATAATTTTATGCCAGTATAAAACCATTTTACATTTTATGAATATATCGATCGGAAAGACCCCAAGTTCGCCATATACCATTACATTAGGGGTAGAGTTTTTTACGCCTAATAATATTTTACAAAATTTTAGTTGTAATCTCTGTAATAAAGTTATATCCCCATTACCCCACACCTCGCTTCTAAACAATAATATTGGCGTTATTAATTTATCAAATAGTTGGAGTTGAGTATCAATATCTAAGTGTAATTTATTTGCTTTCTTCAACAGTGAAAACATGGCGCTACTAGCTTTTGCATGAAGTGACTTGGTGGCTTTGCCGAACTTTCCGTTATAATTGAATTTAATACCAAGGTAATCATAATCATCAACAACATCTAATATCGAATTACCATATTTAATGATGGGCCTTTTCCTTATTTTACCTCTTGAAAACACCATAACCTTTGTCTTAGAAGGATTAACTTCAAGATTCCACTTGGAACAATAATCGTACATGGCATTCGTAGCATCTTGAAGCTCCTCCTCAGACTCAGCAAGAATTATGGTGTCGTCTGCATAAAGAAGTACAAACAAATCTACAAATACATCAAAGTCGTTAAGATCGTGTAAATTATCAGTTATTTCTTGTTTTAAGAGACTTAATCCAGTATAGTTTTTGGACAGAGATGATTCTAAATCTTGGAGGTATATCGAAAATAGCAGAGGGGGTAAATTTTCACCTTGACGAACACCTATCATACACTTAAAAGTTTCAGACAATTTGTTATTAATCCTAACACTAGATTTAGCATGTTTAATATGTTTATACATATTATAAATCAAAATAAATAGTTGACCATTGATTTTACAGTCTAGAACTTTATTCTATAGATGTAATCTAGGAACCATATCAAAAGCGCGCCGATAATCAAAGTAAATTGCATAAAGCCTGCGTTTCTTAAGCAAGTATATATCAACTATGTGTTTAAGGGTGAATATGTGATCAGTAGTGGAAAATTCTTTTCGAAAGCCTGCTTGCTCTGGACCAACGATGCGATATGATTCAACAAAGTTTGACAATCTCTCATTTATTACTGATGAAAATAATTTGCTCAGACAGCTTAGTAATGTTATTCCCCTATAATTATTCACATCTTGCTTATCTCCCTTATTTTTGTAAATTGGGCTAATAATCCCTGCTACCCATTCAGTTGGTATAATTCCTGTTTCTAATATCAAATTAAATAATTTAACATACACACTAATAAAAGAAGTTTCGGTATATTTGATGTATTCATTTATGATAAAGTCAACACCGTGTGCCTTGTTGTTTTTCAATTTGTGTGTGCACGTTTTTATTTCATTTTCTGTAAATGGCACATCCAAAGCACAGTCACAGTTCAGGAGAGCCTTTTCGAGTATCTCATCATTCGTCTTTTCGGGGATTGTATCGCCACTGTTCAATGCGGCGAAATGTTCATACAAGTCTGAGAGTTCCAAGGGGTTATCATTTTTTTTATAATATTCACGATCCTGGTTTAAGATTCTCCAATATTCCTTAGTGTCAGTACGTTGTAATGTTTTCAAATCATGATTAAAATTTTTCAGATATAAACTGTACTCATATTTCAATTGTCTTTTATATGCTTTACTTGCTTCGCTTAATTTCACTTTATTTGCTTCGGATCGATACGTTTGGAGGTTTTTCTTTCTCTTGAAAAATAATTGTCGCTTAACCGCACATTGTTCAGTAAACCATGGCTTTGATTTAGGTTTTCCATTACTGGTCATGGAATTATTTCTAATTATGATATTTTTACTTATTTGTGATTCAATAACACTATTACGAAACACATTGCCAATCTCCGTAACTATGTGGTTTATGCAAGATTGCTTGGCCTCACCTATATTTAATTTTTCAATACTTTTCTCTATATCACTAAGTTTATTCAGGTCTAAATTGGTGCAGAATTCATGTTGGAGATCATCTTTCCATCTGACTTTGGTGACATTAGTTACGGTCTCTTCAACTGCTCTAGTTAACTGTTGTTTATTTTCCCGATTACGGATTTCAAAGCAGACCGCATTATGTTTATATGATAATAAAGAATTAAAGTCATTTATATAAAAATCTTCAATACATGGCAATACTTTGGGGGAACATATACAGTAGTCTACAACAGAAGTTTCATCGCATGTGTATTTGCCAAGGTTTATGTCCTGTCCGCTTCTGCCATTTAAAAAACATAGTCCTACATTACTACAAAGTTCATTCAATCTTTCGCCATACCTGTTTAATATCTTGTCTTCAGACCGCCTGCCTGCTGTACATTGTCGGCTGTCGGCAAAATATTGTTCCATCATTTGTCTTTCTTCTAGAACAACTTCCATCAGATCATCCAGTGGTTGATTTGATTTGTCGTCGGCTGTCTGATTATCAATATCTTGTAATGATGCGGTTCGAGCGTTAAAATCACCAATTAAACAAAATTCAACATTCTTTTGGTAAAGTTCTAGATAACGTGTTTCTAGTATGTCAAACATTTCTGTCTTGCTATATCTTGTGTTTTCTGGTGGTATATAAGCTACACAGCACATCAACTTAAAGCCCAGTAATTGTTCGTTCATCGTGAACCACAATGTAAAGTCATCATATGAAACCCTAAGTAATTCAGAGAATTTTGGCAAATGATTTCTTTTTACGGTCATAGTTATGGCCCTTTATCACATCAAAAACGACCTACCGACTCTTCTCCTCGATTGTGGGTCGGGTTTGGTGAAACAAAGATATTTTTAAGGTCAGCCTTATGCTAGAACTGTGACAGTGAGTGTGGCTAGAAAAGATGTGGCCCCTATGCCAGACTTTTTCAACCTGTGATTAATTATTTAGTTTAAAGATATGATGAATTGATAAGCAGATGTAACATCTTAGCTATACATCACATAAGTTTTGAAAAATTGTAATATATCAGTCTATATGCTGATTACACTATTTTGCCTATACCGTTTTTTAGGACTTCGAATTTTGTCTAATGGTTTGGATTGTTTGTACTTGGTTTTATTTTATTATCATACCTATATCGAACATTTTCATTAGGAATACTTTACTTCAGAAAAAAAAAGTAATATGAAATGTTTATGTTTTATGCCAGAACTGTGACAGCAAATGTGGCTAGAAAAGATGTGTCCCCCATGACAGAAGTATTGCTAGAAAGATTTCTGCGCCATGCCAGAAATGTCACAGTGGGTGTGACAAAAAATTTATGTGTAATTGTTGGAAATCATTAACATGGTAAGTATCGTTGACCATTTTCAGGTTTTTTATACGCCCACATTTTCATGTGGACGTATTTTGTCGTCGCCCTTGTCCGTCTGGACTTCCGCAATTTGTTTGTGGACACTACAGGTCACAATTCTTATCCGATTTTAACGAAACCTGAAAACTTGGCATGTATCGGATCGAAACTTCATGGATTATGGCCCCTGTTTGTACGAAAAATCACGTTTTTAGCTTGTGGACCCTATAGAGGTCACAATTTTTATCCGATTTTGTTGAAACTTGAAATGTAAGTTTATAACCCAAAGATCTCGGTTCCTTGTGATATTCGCGCATATCAGACCGTAACTTCCTGAATTATCGCTTTACAAACCCTCATCTTTTATTGGCAGTGAAAAAAAACCCTGTTGAACTGGATTTCCACCACATTGAATCCAAGTCAATACATAGCCTAGCATTGGGTTAGATTCAATCCAATATATTTATTTTTTATTTTATTCATGAAATATTATGTAATCAGAGTACATATTTAGTGTATATTAAGCATTGAGATATTTATCAAAAAGGCAAATGTCATCAAGGGAATTAAATTGAGCAGACTTGAAAATGTTATGTATCACTATTTCAGATACCATAAGAAAAAACATAATCTAGTCTTTAATTAAAACAAGCCAACAGTGAGGCTGATGTCCCCCGCCGAAATAGGAAAATAATTAGAGGACACATATAAATTTATCACAAATTATCTTTTACAAAGTATTGAACAATCAAACAGTTCAACCAATCAAATTGCTTATCTCTGCTTACCCTAAGCGGAAAATGCTCATCTTCGAACTCCATCAAGGCATTGACCTAATCAACACATACACCAAGTTTGAACATTCTAGCTCAATTAGGAAGAGAGTTATCGTGCCCCAAAGTATCAACCAATCAAATTGCTTATCTCTGCTTACCCTAAGCGGAAAATGCTCATCTTCGAACTCCATCAAGGCATTGACCTAATAAACACATACACCAAGTTTGAACATTCTAGCTCAATTAAAAGTTATCGTGTCCCAAAGCATCAACCAATCAAATTGCTTATCTCTGCTTACCCTAAGCGGAAAATGCTCATCTTCGAACTCCATCAAGGCATTGACCTAATCAACACATACACCAAGTTTGAACATTCTAGCCCAATTAGGAAGAGAGTTATCGTGTCCCAAAGCATCAACCAATCAAATTGCTTATCTCTGCTTACCCTAAGCGGAAAATGCTCATCTTCGAACTCCATCAAGGCATTGACCTAATAAACACATACACCAAGTTTGAACATTCTAGCTCAATTAGGAAGAGAGTTATTGTGTCCCAAAAAGTGTGACGGACAGACAGACGGACGGACAGACAGACGGACGAACCCATTTTAATAGTCCCCTGCTTTCTTCGAAAGGCGGGGGACAAATATCAACCTTATCTTAACTGGGTGTTTGTTTTACATTATTATACTACATTTCTAATGTATTTATTTTCAGATAATTTGGGTGTTTTTTTGTTACAAGTGAAGGAAAAAACAATATTTATTTTTCGTTTGTTAGCCACAAAGCTGGTTATGGTCTATCGTTTGAATGCACATTACTACCCATCGTAAGTATTACCCTAATTCTTTTAATTATATGACTATATAATTATACTAGACATAAATCTCAAATATGGCAATGGTTTTACGAGGGAGACAAGATAAGCTCTGTATGGCATACATAATTGCGACAAGTACCAATATTGCGGACAATTTGTTGTCGCTCCACATGCCAAAAGTAGAGAAAAATTATTAAAGAGCATGTTATCACGAATTCGTAATTTGTCATTCATGAGTCCTTTTACATTATTATAGGGGGTTGGATGGCTGAATGGTTAGCGTGCGCGCGCTGTATCATAAAGCCTGTCATTGAGTCAACTGGCCTGGTTTCGAATCCCCGGATGTATGTGGCAAGGAGTAAGGTCGCCTGTCCAACCTCGTGGGTTTTCTCCGGTTTCCTCCCACTGCTAAAGACCCCTACGCGCAAACAAATTATTGAAATAAAATTAAATCATATGTTAGTCCCAAAATGATCTAGTTTGTGTCGACTGGACGTTAAACCCCATCTCTCTCTCTCTGGAACTAAAGTAATATTATCATTTTTGTGATAATTTCCTTTTCAGAGTTTCACATTATTACATTTGTAATGTATTTTATTCAGAAAGTTTTGGGTTTTTTCTATTACAGTTGAAGGAAATATAATTTCTATATTTCTTTTGTTAGCCAGAAAACTGGTTATAGTCTAGCGTTTGACCTACACATTACTACCCATCGTAAGTATTACCCTAATACTTTTTATTTATGACTATATAATTATACTATGAAAATTATGGGAAACATGAATATAACTCTTAACCGGTCTACGCAATTTGGACCTCATGGTGTCAAGTTGTCAGTCCAAATAAAGGCTAAAGTGAAATGCCAATTTAAAAAAACTACTGCCGGATAATTATAAATACACACTTTTTTTTTTTAAAATCAATTCTTTAGCAGCAATAGGAGTTTATTATTTCATTACAGTTACGCAATATATTGTTACATTTTCTATGCTAGTACGAAACCTGATTTTCGTCTTGTTGCGGCGATAGCACCTATGGTAAGCATAACACATTTATATTATGTACAACTATTACAATATTTATTACAGAATCAATAATCAAACAAATGAAACCCAGTAAAAATATATCTATCGAAAAAAAAAAAACCATTTTTTAATCAGACTTTAATTGCATCAAGGTAAACATCTAGAAAGAATCTCGTACAAGGTGTACTATCATCCATTAATAAAAAGGGGCATTTTCATAGCTTCTCAGTGTATTAAACGTTTTAATTTTTATGTTTCAGGTTTTAAAAAAGATGTCCCATTTGCAATTTTGAAAAAAAAACCTCCACCAAAATCCACATAATTTTTACATTAACTTTCTTAGTTCTTTTTTTGTATCTTAATGTCAATAAAAAAATGTAAAATCTATCTGCATTTCTAATTTGAAAACAATATTCTTATTCTTAGTAGGCATTCCTTTTGGTAGCCCTTGTGACTTGCTAACCTGTAGGTCCAATATTCAATCCCCATTTAGTCAAGAAATATTCAAATTTTCCAGCTTGGTTCTTCTCAAAGGTTTAAGGATGATGTGTGACCAAATGATTAACGCTGTGGATGCGAGTCATTGATTGTAAATGACAAGGACTAGGGCTTGTCCTAAATTATGGATTTCCTCCCACTGCAAAAGGTTCTGTCACACAGTGAAACTATGGATTACACCCCTGTTTTTAGTGTTCAGGGTGTAGGGTTGCCTGTCCACCTTGTAGTTTTTCTCCAGGTCCTCTGGTTTCCTCCCACTGCTAAAGACCTTGTAATTTTTTCCTGGTTTCCTCCCACTGCTACAGACCCAAACACACAAGTATATTGTTGAAATAAAATTTAACCATAATGCCAAAGGACATTAAACCACATTTCTTCATCAGCAAAGTCAGAATAAGAAATCGATTTTCACAATTTACTATTAAGCACCTGATATAACAAGGGTCTGTAATTGCATAAAGTCGCGTTGTCTCCGACACCCACAACCCCCAGCAATCTGTATGAGGGTTGACCACCAAAATTTCAATTAACTGAAATTCATAGCAGACTGGGATCAGAATATCATGACCGTGTTAGTACAAAACCTCTTTACACCCCTAGGACCATCTAGAAAAAAGAGCTAAATTTTGGATGTTTGGGTTTGGCCCGGTTCACTGATTTTTAATTGCCTGGAATGCTAATCTAAACAACATGTCCAACTTGAGTGGCATTATTGGCCTGATATAAATAGTTCAGTTAGATAAGTGTTGATAGCTATAAACCTGCCATTGTGAGTATCAAATGACAACATTTTAATTTCTAAAATAAAAAGCTCTTTTTATATATAACATTTTTATTAACAGCTTAACACTAATTATATACAAATTACTCAATATGACACTTGAAGGATTTAAGTTAGTCAAGATTGGTTTTTAACCAATCAATGGATAAACCTCTAGTTTTCCAATGGTGTTTAGAAAAATGATTACACATCCACTAATCAAATTATTAGAAAATAAGTAGGCTGGAAATTCCAGCCTTTATATTCGCGGACAAATCTTCTGTGACATCACTTCTGTGGAAGCAGACGTTAAAGCACCAGGTAGTAGTATTAGTCTAAATCGTCTTGTCTAGAATATCATCCTTGGTGGAAGTGGACGTAAAACCTCAGGAACAAATGACGAACGAACATCTAATCGTCACTTGAATTAATAACTGCAATATTAGAACTCTGTTTTGATTTAAAGGCAAGTCTCTTTATTTATTGTATGTAAAATGTTTTAACTTTATTTCGGGAGTCATGATGGCTCAGTGAGGTAAACACTGGCTCGCTAACCTGGAGGTCCCATGTTCGAACTTTTAGACAAAATTGGACGACACAAAAAGAAGGTACAATCATTATCTCAAACAATAACAACCACATCTGCAACAACCTCGTCTGCAACATCCTTATCTACAACCTCTAAGCGCAAACCAAATGAAACCCCCCAAAAAGGAAGGCGTCGGAAGACAAGACCACAAACTTCTACTCCAAGGTAAGCAATTTATCCCAATTTTATATCTTCTTGTACTGCAAGCATTATTTGCAGTTTGCTTGCTACGAAAACAGTAGCATGATGCAAAGTAAAATGCCAATTATATTATTACTATTGAGACTGCACTAAAACCAATTTTCTAAACAACTTGATACATAACATGTTTTTTTTTATTTCAGGAAGAACACCGATACTAGACAAGAGCTGTTATTTTAATATAAGTGCTCATATTCCTCCGATCCTAATTTTTGTATATTGAGTCGCACCTGTCTGTGCACAATTTTTTGAGGACACTCTAAAGGTCACAATTTTCATCCGATATTGACGAAACTTGAAATATAGCGTAAAAGTATGTAACACAAGGTTGTGAACCCTTTAGAGGTAAAGTTAATATACGATTGACTTTAAATTATATCCATGTTTAAGGTCATGAGACGAAGAAGCCTACTGATTTTCACCAAATTCCGATAATTACTGCCAGAGTTACATATATGGCCCTTTATGACTTTGATAAATCTTGTGGAGGGATTAGGGAGGAGTGGGGGGGACGGGTCCCCCATTAGAATCGGAAGGGGGGGGGGGGGCGAATGGGTCTCTGCCCCCCCCCCCCCCATGATTTTGATCACCAGGACAGATTTTCAGGTTTATATCCACATGAATGTCCCATTCTGAAGGCTATCTAACCACTGCCTTGGGTCTCGCTACAGTAATTCATCTTCACGATATCTTCCTCCTTAATTGTAGGTAGTCAATTTTACCATATCGTCATCATATTACCCCTAGTTACAGCTTTCATCGAGATAACACTGGTAAACTGTTCGTAATTATTATTTTGATTTGGTAATGAAAGGTTCCATGGTTCGTCCCCCCCCAAAAAGTTATGACAAATCCACGCCCTTGGTGGACGCGCTAGGGGCTAAAGTAAATATCCGATTGACTTTAAGTATATACATAGTCTTTAAGGTCATCAGACGAAGAAGCCTATTGATTTTCAATGAATTCCGATAATTACTGCCAGATAGTTATCAGCTGATTGATTTTATATTTATACACCGTGTTAACGCCTATATCATGATTATTTCGATTGACTTTAGAGTGATACACATAGTTTAAGGTCTTGAGACGAACAATTATGTTGATTTTTAATGCTATTTGATAACTTAAACAGCTAAATATATGATATTAAATGTTTTGTGTAGTAAACGTCAGCATGGGCCAAACAAATTCTAATGATTTCTGATAATTACTTAATGAGTTGTTACCGTAATCAGATTTTAGTGTATTATAAATGTTTCATTACTGACAAATATCTCTGTTCCTTTTGATATTCGCGCATATCAGACCTAATTTCCTGTCTTATGCCCCCCCCCCCCCCGATTGTACGAGAAATCACGTTTTTATCTTGTCCGCTTATATGTTTATATCCCAAAGTTCTTGAATCCAGTCGATACTTCGGACCGTGTCTGCCTGTATTATGATACCTGATTGTACGAAAAACATTTTTTTAAAGCTTGTTCTCTGTCCATCTCTTGCAAAATGTTGGCGTCTCTTGCATGGCAACGCTGTATATTAAATATGTTTTTGGTAACCTCTCCCTCTATTTAAAAAATCATTAAATGTTCATATCTATGAACCAACATAAGATATTTTTGGATCCAATTTTCTTAAATAATAATTGATAAGTTTGTAAATTTGTACCCTGTGTTCACATATAATATACATGTACGATGGCTCAATAGGCCGTAAATATTTCGACATTGAGCCCTTTCTATGGAAATAAATATTCATAGGTGAATGTAAAGTGCCACTGGCAAGAGTTATACAAGGATAATGTGCTCAACAACGCTTGTTTTACTTATGAATAGTATTCTCCCCAGGAAAAAAATCCAAAATCATTTAATTGGTTAACATCAAATTGGTCAATATCAAAGTATATGAGTAAAATAGTGTAAGATATTTTATAGCCTGGCTTAGACAAGGTGCTGTACATACATGTATTACATCTCATTATATAAGCTTATTATTATTACTTTGTGTAATATTTGAATCCATTTTTTTTATTATTATACTAAATTGTTATTATATTTGTTTATTTCTATATTTAATTTGATTGATTTCTCTACTCAATTTCAATTTGAATTGAAAGTCTTATAGAACCTGATATTTGTATAACCTGGCTAAAATAAGATGCATTAGATATTACATCTAATTATATCTTATTATTACTTTATGTAATATTTGAATCAATTTTATTTTCATTATATTAATTTGTTATTAAATTTGTTTATTTCTACTTCCAATTTGATTATTTTCTATTATTTCCTTATTTTAGTTCAATTTGAATTGAAAATCTCAAACCCATCTACATGTAGCTTGTACGTTCTAAATATAGAGCAGTGTAATATGACACTTAAACACTGCACCATCTAAATAGATAATAATTGGGCGACAATTTATTATCTTTGAGAAGTTGATGACAAGATTCTCTTCAACAGATCTCTATTATCTTTGAGGTCACATTCCTAAACTTGAAGAAATCTGGCTGATTTCTAGATGGACCTAGGACTGTTTACTCGTATTCTTCCGCCATAAAAGTCTCAATCTCAATTTTTTAAATTTTTTTTTCTACATTTTTTTTTCAAAATATCCGATAATTTCTTGTAAACAAAAATCACATACACGAGTTATCTCCCTTCAGGCGAGTGAGCGTAGAACTCTGATTTGGGCTCAACGTTGCGAGGCTTTTAAATTCAACTAAATTGTAATTTTGTATTTCCAAAGTCAACAATTTGGTGTTATTGGGGTGTTATTGGGCAGTTATTGGGTGTTATTAATTTCCTGTCAACCAAAATCACATATACGAGTTATCTCCCTTCAGGCGAGTGAGCGTGAAACTCCGATTTGGACACAAAGCAGCGATGCTTCTTAAATTCAACTAAATTGTTATTTTGTGTTTCCAAAGTCAACATTTTGTAGTTATTGGTTGTTATTTTTTTTTTTTTTTTTTGGGGGGGGGGGGATCACGGTGGCTAAGTGGGTGTTCGATCCCTGCATTGGCTGAGAAAGTTCATTCAGATTTTCCGGCGTGGTTCCCCCATGTCAGTGATGCAGGACGGAGGGCCTGACAAGGACAGCTGTCTAGTCATTCGGATGAGACGAAAAACCGAGGTCCCGTGTACACATTGACGTGCACGTAAAAGATCCCTTGACAGTTGGAATTCGATATAAGAGTAGGCCGTAGTGCTGCTGTCGGGGCAAAATTTCCCTCATAGCACACTGTATGGCGTATGCCCGTCTTCATTAACCCAGTTTGGAGCAAAACAGTAGGACGTTAAACCCCATTTCATTTCATTTGTTATTTTGGAGTTATTGGGCAGTTATTGGGTAATTCGACGCGCCACTTATACCATTAGAAGCAGATTTACAGATATAACGATTTTTCGACTTTTTTTTAAAGATTGTGACCCTTTTGGACCATTTATACTATATTGAGGCTTTTAAATTTGGATTCACACCATAGACCACCGTTAGGACTCTAAGTAACAGAAGTTTAAGAAAGGAAATAAGAGAAGTTTTCGAAATAAAAGCGTCTGAATAGGCTCCAAAAAGGATCACGTGATCACTGCGGACTCTAGTTTCTATATATAGCTCTATGGTTAGAAGACGGTGGCATATTTTTTAACAGCGTGTTGTGTCGCTCAGAATAGCGCAGTGACGTAGGAACAAGTCTGACGTCATTTAGAGCCGGTTGTCCAGTCTATATAATTATTATGCAAGTCAGAAAAGGAGCGAGTCTGACGTATTAGAGCAGGTTATCCAGTCTAGCGAAACCACTGGCTCTCATCATGACATAAGCGGCCTACATTTCTCAGCTGTGGCGTATCGCGTGAAAAAACAAAACGTATGTGTTTTATTATGACTATTCTGTTAATACAGTGATAAGGATTATTTTTATGGACTTCTTCTTATGAGTGAAGTACCTATAATTGCGCGATAATCGATATTTTAAAACTATATCGACCGATAATCGATTTTTAAAACGCTTACCGACAATATCGATATTTTCCGCCATCCCTAGATTTAACCCAACCATATCAAGCTGGATATCCATTGTTTAATGTATTTTAGATGTGAAGCAGTGTCGGTTGAATTCATACTGAGAAATCTGAACATGCCATACTTTTTTATGCTTCAATATTGAAATTATGTTAACTAAATAAAGAAATAACAAAAAAAAAGAAGCCCAAATTACCATAAAAGGTAACCCTTTTAATTTCTGACAGTGGATACCTACAGGTACATTTTAACAGCAGCTTATACAGGGCAGTTCAGTCATGAACCCTTAAAACTTTCTACAAACACAGCGCTGTAAACACACAAAACATAAATATACTGATATAACTTAAGCCAAGACAACAACTGAAGCTTTCAAAGAGAACCTTCTGCAACATACCGACATCTTCATTACATATTCTACGCACTGGTTATCAATATTCATGCCTTGTGTCCGGTATGGATCAACCTAGAAGGCGACTACAATATTTAAATAAGGTTTGGCAACTGCACCCTTCACTTAAACAAAAATGTGTTATATCTTCACATCAACAAAAGTGGATGGGTTCCTCCATATCTCAATTCATTGTATTATTTTCAGAGAAAAAGAGGAATAAAATTGTTTAAAATTTAAATACATTATAAACAATGTAAGCTTATATTTAAACAAAAACCTGTAAGACTCACAATAATCAATATGTTACTTTTCTTTACAATAAATTAACATGCATATTAAAAAATCTTCATCTTAAAATTGACATTAGAACTATCAAGTACATAAACAGCAGATTTAACATTAGATGAGACATAATATCCTTTGAACAATGAACACACAATCTTAATAGATTGGATTAATTTATCAGCAATATTACTGATAATTGACATGTGCATGCCATTTGTAAATTGTGATGTTTCTGCAAAGAGTCTAAAAATTTAAACCTATATTTCAAGTCTCATTGAAATCGGATAAAAATTATGACCTGTAGAGTGTTCACAAACAATTGTGGACGAACAGGGGCGATGACAATATTCGTCCACATAAAAATGTGGGCGTATAAAAATCATTCACATGATCTGTGGAGTTGCGTATATTATAGAGTAGTTGCAGAATATTTTATATCATATGAAAACATTTAAATATTCTACTTAAAAGGAAATAATTGTTGGATCAAGAAAAATGAAATTTGAATTACTTGTATTTAACATCATATATTTAAGAATATATAATATTACACAGGCTGGCTGAATAGTTCTAAGCCTGAAAAAGATAGATCAGTTCGGTTGAAACAAACTTTTGCCATCAACAAGTTCAATCATTGAATGAATCATAGACATAAGAACTGCAACTGTAGTGTTATTATTGTCTTCGTACCAGACCATCTTGTGAACGTACCCATTGAAATCACCAGTAATGGACAAAACTGGGTACAGGGCAGTCATCAAGTACCTGTAACTGAATGGACTAACCCTTAACACAGATACATGCCGACATGGTCTCCACTTTAGGGGATGATGCCCCTTCCTTTTCCACAGTAAAGAATTGGGTTGCAGAATTTAAGCATGGCAGAGGGAGCCTTGACGATGACCCGCATCCTGGAAGGCCTTCAAAAGCAACCATTCAAGAACACATTACCCAGGTGCATGACATGGCGATGACTGATCGAGGATTGACCACTTGACATATATTGCCGGTGTTGTGGGCATCTCTCATGAGAGGGTTGAGCACATTAGCCAACCAGTTAGGAATGACAAAAGTTTCTGCAAGATGGGTGCCAAAGCTCTTGACTGCAGATCTAAAATGTGTCAAGATTCCTGACGTCCTGTGACAATCTGCGCCGTTTTGAAGCAGACTTTCACATGTTTCCAAAGTTACCAGGCAACAAAACATACGGCCACAGCAGCTAAATTGTCCAAGCGGGCGACAAGGGTTGTCGCATGTTTACTATTTTGTAGGTATTGAGGGGATTTAAAAGGCAATTTCATACAGATCAGATTATAATTTTCTTCGTTTGAGGCTTCACATGGTTCTACAAAATGGAACAAGGGCCTCAACTCTAGAAGTAATTGACAGCAATTGTTGAAATTTGACAGGCTTTTTTGTTCTATTAATTTAAATAAAGCATATAAATTTCATACAGATTGTATGGTAACTTTTGTCGTTCGAATATTCACAAGGTTCAACAAAGTAAAACAAGGGCCATAACTCTAGAAGTAATTGACGGAAATTCCTGTAATTCGATAAGCGTCTTTGTTTCACTAATTTAAATGATGCATATACATTTCATATAGATCGGATGATTAATTTTGTCGATCAAGCATTCATAAGGCTCAATAAAGTGAAACAAGGGACATAACTCTAGAAGAAATCAACAGCAATTGTTGAAATTCAATCGGCTTCCTCGTTTCACTAATTTAAATAATGCATATAAATTTCATACATATCAGATGATAACTTTTTTCGTTTGAGCATTTACAAGGTCCGACAAAGTGAAACAAGGGTCATACCTCTAGAACTTGCACACAGACTGGCATTCTGAACATCTGAGACACGCTACCTGCGGAAAAGTATCTCAGACACAGTCAATAGCCATGATATCCATATCACGTGATCTACACATCACAGGTCGTGACATTGACATCACTGGGTCATGAGGTCAACAACACGTTACATTGTAAACAATAGGTTTATCTTCAGCATTGTTTCCTTTGCACCCATAAAGACTATATAATTCGTCCAGTCCCAACATGTTCTCTCTTCTTCCAATTATTTTTCACAAAAATAACATCTACAACTCATAGAACTGACGTCGTCTTCAATGACAGCGTCTGCGAATGGTTGTTCATAGAGGCTGCCATCTTGGCACTATTTTGAGCGTCGGTCGTGTCTATTTCAGATATACACAATCAATTCTGTTAATGTTGTTTGCGTTGGGGTTGACTAATAGTTAATTTATTTCAGTTCTAAAACAAATATTTTAAACTTCAACGCAAATTTAGAAAATAGCCAAATTCTGGCTGGGATTACTGAGCAAAATGGCCATTCACTGTATACGTGCCAAAAAAAGCTACCCACCAATTAATTTTCGTACGTTAGTTACGTACGACACACTGGATGATAACTTTTGTCGTCATAAACAAATTGCTGAAATTCAATAGGTTTCTTCATTTCAATAATTTAAATGATGCATATAAATTTTATACAGATCAAGGCTCGTAGCCAGCGGGGAAAAAATGTTAGTGAAGTTAATCGGATGATAACTTTAGCCTCTAGAGCGTCCACAAGATTTTTCAAAGTGATCAAGGGCCATAACTCTGGCAGTAATTATCGGAAATCGCTGAAAATCAATAGTCTTCTACATCTCATGACCTTAAACACTGTGTATAAATTTAAAGTCAATCGGATATTAATTTTAGCCTTTTGAGCGTCCACAAGATTTTTCAAAGTGATCAAGGGCCATAACTCTGGCAGTAATTATCGGAAATCGCTGAAAATCAATAGAATTCTTCGTCTCATGACCTTAAACACTGTATTAATTTAAACTCAATCGGATATTAACTTAAGCCTCTAGAGCGTCCACAAGATTTTTCAAAGTGATCAAGGGCCATTACTCTGGCAGTAATTATCAAAAATCGCTTAAAATCAATAGGCTTCTTCGTCTTATGACTTTAAACACTGTGTATAAATTTAAAGCCAATTGGATATTATCAATCGAAGGACGGACGGACAGGGGTGACAACAACATACGACCACATTTCAATGTGGGCGTATAAAAATTAACATAAGTTACTGAAATTAAATAGACTTCTTCATCTCACTAATGTAAACGACATATATCAATTTCAAAACAATCAGATGATAAATGTAGTCTGTAGAGTGTTCACAATATACGACCACATTTCCATGTGGGAGCATAAAGATAGGTTGCCACTGTTGCCAGGCAACTAAACATACGCCCACAGCAGCTAAATCGTCCGATTGGTCAAGAAGGGTTGACGCATATTTATTCTTTTGTAGTTAATTGGGTGCATTTACAAGACAATTTCATACAGATCAGATTATAATTTTTGTCGTTTGAGGGTTCACAAGGTTCTACAGACTGAAACAAGGGCCTTAACTCTGTAAGTAATTTACAGAAAATATTGAAATTTGACAGGCTTTTTACTGATTTAAATACTGCATATAAATTTCATACAGATCAGATGATAACTTTTGTCATTCGAATGTTCACAAAGTGAAACAAGAGACATAACTCTAGAAGTAATAAATGGAAATTACTGAAATTCAATAGGATTCTTCTTTTTACTAATTTAAATGACACATATAAATTTCATACAGATCGGCAGATAACTTTAGATGTTACAGCGTTCACAAGGTCCAACAAAGTGAAAAAAGGCCATAACTCTAGACGTAATAAACGAAAATGAAATTAAATAGGCTTCTTCATCTTACTAACGTCAACAACATATATCAATTTTAAAATAATTGGATCATAACATTTGGCGTTAGAGCGTCCACAAGAAATTGTGGACGACGGACGGACGGGGGCTACGGCAATATACGTCCACATTTTCATATGGGCGTATACAAATGAAAAGGAACTAGCCGGTCGTCATTTTCCTAGTAATGAGGACGTCATGTCAGCTGTGAACAAATTTTTTTAGGGTGGCTGAACAACGTTTCTTCCTGATTGGTATCGCAACCTAGTTGGCGAAAGTGTGTACACCTCGAAGGGGACTATGTAGAAAAATAAAAAGAAGCCATCGACTTTGTACAGGTCTTTCACAGATAGGCTTGGAACTTTTCAACCAGCCCTCGTAAGTGAGTATTACTTTCAAAACTCTGTATCAACGAAACAGTTTTTTTTAATGGAAAGAAATCCTGGCTAAAAAATGTCTATATTATATTCTATAAATCATAACACAGTAGCTTCAAAATTAATACTGCATATGGTGATACACTGAAATAGATTTATTTTAAAGCAAATAAAAGTCACACCAACATTACACAGTCAAATGTACATAATATTAGTTCATATTCACCCTTAATCATTTGTGAACATTCCACCTAAAAGTAGGGTAGGGTAAATATACTTTTTTCTTCACTACAAGTGTTTCTAGAGGCGAAACTTAACGCTGAATTCGAATCTGTTGAAATTTTCGACCTAATGTGTGTCTTTCGGTCAGTACAGCCTCCATTTTCCAAAATGGCGGTCAAAATATGATTTTTGCGATTATACTCATAAACGTATGTGAGATATGGCGTGTAATATATCTTTTCTATGGTTTTCTGGGTCACAGAGAAGGATGCCGTGTTCAAAAATGCACTTAAAATTGTCATTGTGGAAAAATAATCAATTGTTGGTGTAAAAATCTGAAAGTCTTCTCGCATTATAGCCAGTGAATCAATAGAGAAGCACAAAAGCAGTAATAATATGTATTAAGGAATGTAAGAAACAGTTTATTGAGAATGAGCATGCTTTCATACACTGAAAGGAGTAAAACAAACTTCTAAGAGTAAATAGACCATCCAAGAACAGATTTCAAGAATGTATCGGCATCATTTTTCAACTCATTTCTGGTTTTTATAGCATTCTGAATATAGGTGTTTAGCTCATCCACTGGAAATCGTTCGTTCTTAAATTTGGCCGCCATTTTGGAAAATGGAGGCTGTACTGACTGAAAGACACACATTAGGTCGAAAATTTCAACAGATTCGGATTCAGCATCAAATTTTGCCTGAAGAAACACTTGTAGTGTCAGCAATTTATGAAAAATTGTCGTATTTACCTTACCTTACTAAAGGTTATGAAGCGGCGGCTAGAATAAGAATAATCTAATAAGATTAGATTATTGTGTATTCATCCAATTAATGATACATTATTCAATTATTCAAGAGCTAACTTTGCCTATTGCAGGTCTTTCTTTAGGCCTAAAAGTTATATAAATTATTATCAAGTTAACAGTGAGGCTGATGTCCCCCGCCGAAATCCCAAAATAAATAGATGACACATATTCATTAATCGCACATTTATTGTTTTCAAAAGTATCAAGCAATCAAACAAACAAGTTTCATCACTCTCTATCAGATAGAATCAAAGTTATCTTGTCCCAAAGCATCGACCAATGAAATTGCTTAGCTTTAGCTTGAAATGTTTATCATTGAACTCAGTCAAGACATTCACCTAATGAAATGAAATGAAATGAAATGAAATGGGGTTTAACGTCCTACTGTTATGGGCTAATGAAGACGGGCATACGCCATACAGTGTGCTATGAGGGAAATTTTGCCCGGGCAGTAGCGCTACGCCCTACTCTTATATCGAATTCCCACTGCCAAGGGATCTTTACGTGCACGCCAATGTGTACACGGGACCTCGGTTTTTCGGCCCATCCGAACGACTTGACAGCTGTCCTTGTCAGGCCCTCCATCCTGCATCACTGAAAAGGGGAAAACCACGCCGGAAAATCTGAATGAATATTTCTCGGCCAATGCAGGGATTGAACACCCGACCTCCAGGCTAGCAAGCCAGCGTCTTACCCACTTAGCCACGTGATCCCCCTTCACCTAATGAACATCTACATCAAGTTTAAATATTTTACCTCAATTAAAAGCAGAGTTATGTTCCAAAGTCTTGACCAATCAAATTGCTTATCGATCCTTAACCTAAGCAGAAAATTCTCATCAAACTTAGTCAAGGTAATGATATAATGAATCTTACTCTCACTTAATTAAAACCAAAGTTATCGTGCCCCAAAGCATCAACCAATTAGATTGCTTATCTCTGCTTACCATAAGCAGACAATGTTTATCATTGAACTCCATCAAGGCATTCACCTAATGAACGCCTACACCAAGTTTGAACATTCCACCTCAACTAGAAGTTATAGCGTGTTTCAAAGTCTCAACCAATGAAATTTGCTTATCGCTTGTATATATACACTCAGTACACTCTATCAATTTTGAATATTATTCACAATGTCTTGATGTCCAATTGGGGATATTCCTGGTCGGACAATTTAGGACATTTGGAAAATAGCGTTGGACATGTCTAGAATATACGGGCGAAATCCCATCACTGAGATAGGGGTACCTTTCTCAACCGTGAGTCCGGTTTCCTCCCAGAGAAATAAAAAAATAGATAAATAAAACAACTTGTCTGCAATATCACCCTCAGTGGAAGTGACTATTAAACACCACAAACAACTTGACTGTAGCCATGAGAATATTGTCATCTAGCAAACGATACAAAGACCGGTTACAATACAGCTACATGTATAGCTGTACGTTTGCTGTCTGCACAAGCGTGTATGTTCATCTGTGTTGATAATTTAATTAAATCGGTAACTTAGTATTTTAGAAGTAATTTTTTTAATTAAAAAATGATTGATCCACGATAATGAAGAACATTTTGACAAAAAAACTCATGAGCCAAAGAAAATTAATGACAATTTCGATGACTAAGTCCATGATACACAAAGTAAAAGTACTAGCTCAAAAGTATCTATCTCTAGCGAGAAGTTGACAAGTTGACAATGGACCGTATGCGCAGGGCTAATCCTATGCTCTGATCCTAAAGACTAGCAGGATATATTCTGGATGGTCGAGACTAGATTGTAGCCATGGAAATATTGTCATCTAGGGAACAATATTCAAATTGAGTTGTTCAGTTAATTTTAAAATTTTGTTTCTGTGTATTGACTGTATTATAAAATAATAGTTAAAAATTAGGTATGATTCTTTTTTCAGATTTAAATGAAATTTAAAATCAGCAGCTTCAAATCAACTACTACTGCAATTACACAATACAATGATTACATTATTACAGTTTTAGTTCAATGATGTGCTGTCTTAATTTCCAAACACACAAGTGTGCAGTAAGCTTGAAGCCAAACAGTTTGAGAACTACTGATTTATACAATAGATACAAGTCAGTCGCTTCAAAAGCTGTGTAATTAATTCATTATGGTTGGACAAGGCCAGAAACTAATGAGGGGTACCCTACTTTAAAAATAAAATGAATTCCCTCTAAACTTGTTCAGCCAATAATGTTCTATTCTAGTTTTCCTCAATCAGATTATTCACTTTGTTTGAAGTAATCCTGTACCCCTGATAAGCTGCTGGCCAATCATAATAACCTAGGGCATGTATGTATAGTATCAATAATGAAAAGTCTGTGATCAACAATAAATACATCTTAACATTATGAACTCTTGACAATTGTAAATATAGCATTGCTTTCAAGTTTTATGTATTTCATAATATATCATTTAAAATATTTAATAAGTACTGTACAGTAGGTATCAGAAGCTACACTGTTTTAAAATAAAGTCTCTTTCCTCTTTGTCTGATAATAAACAATAACTAAGACAGAATAAATATGAATATTGTGACATACTGTTCACCAAAGACAGACATTTTACTGTGGTCGTTTAAATGGCCATTTTGGGTGTGTAATCGGAGGCATTGGGATTGAGGTTTGAAATGGTGACAGGAGCAGGGAACTGTTCCTGACACAATTTGGCTGAGAAGAGTGGTGAAGAGGTTCTTTCTGAGTTAAGAGACTGGTATGTGGTTGTACTTGGTATAAGAGCCATCACTTCAGCTATTTTTGATTTCAATTCCACAATCACAGCTTCTCTTTCTGCCACAGAAACTGTAATTAGACAAAGGATATAAATAAATAACTCAAATTTATAAATAATGAGACGAAGTTGGATCTATTCAAGTAAATAATATAAAAAAGATGGTTAACAGAAAATTTAAATCTAAAATTTTGCAAGAGATGGATAGAGAACAAGCTAAAACAAAAAGCGATTTTTCTTGCAATCAGGGGCCATAATTCAGGAAGTTACGATCCGATATGCGCGAATATCGACAGGAACCAAGATCTTTAGGTTATAGAGATGTATTTCAAGTTTCATCAAAATCGGATCAAAATTGTGACTTCTAGAGGGTCCACAACTTTAAAATACCATATATTAACACTATTTGCATACGAGAGGCGGCCATTTTGTCCGGCAGTTTTGGTCTGATTTTCACAAAATTCGAACTCAGCCATCATTAGGGTGTATCGGTGAAATATTCAAACATTTTTTTTCAATCTGATAAAAATTGAGACCTTTAAGGCGACCACAAGCTCGAAACGCCATTTTATGTACAATCAAGGGCCATAATTCAGGAAGTTACAATCTGATATGTGTGAATATCAAAAGGGACCAAGATCTTTGGGTTAACAACATGTATTCCAAGTTTCATCAAAATCGGATCAAAATTGTGGCCTTAATATACCATATATACACTACATGTATTTGCGTACGAGGGGCATCTATTTTGTCCGGCAGTTTTTGTCCGATTTTCAAGAAATTCAAACTCAACCATCATTAGGGTGTAATGGTGATATATTCAAACGTCTTTTTAAATCTGATAAAAATTGTGACCACAAGCTAAAAATGCGAATTTTCGTACAATCAAGGGCCATAATTCAGAAAGTAATGATCCTATATACGCAAATATAGAAAGGAACCAAGACCTTTGGTTTATAAATATATATTTCAAGTTTCATCAAAATCGGATAAAAACTGTGACCTGTACAGTGTCCACAAACATTTTTTGATAGAAACTTGTCGCTTTAGTACCATCTGATAGACAATTCAATTGGCTATTAAACGATATAAAACTTTAACTAATCGGCAAAAACATAATGGATACATCCCATTTTCCGCGAAGGCACCCATTTTTCAGGATTTTGTCAAAGTTCGGATACATTTCTTGATTACTTCCAGTGAATCAATTTTGTTCATTTATAGTTTAAGGACTGGATTAGACCTTCAACTTCATATTCCTGAAGTTTCAGAAAAATCGTTGGAGCCGTTTAAAAACTAAGAACTCTACGATTTGAACAAAATGCGAAAAAAAAGTTAAAAATCAATGTTAATATTTCAGAAATTTGTTTATATCATTGGAATCGGATCGACACCAGCTATCCAAAATAGTAATCAGAATTTTCACCCCCCAAAAAAATGAAAGCGACAAAGTTTCTAAACTTGTCGGTTTTGAACTGCTATCGGCCAGATATTGCGCCAGCTATCCAAAAATGTAAATATCAGAAATATCGGTTGAGAATTCACAGAGTTATGACCAGTTTTCGTTTTTCGCATTTAACGTCACTTCCGGTATGCGCACAAATTTCAAAATGGCTTTAAGTTTTTAAACGCAGTAGCTGCACAAATTTCAAACCTCTATCTCTTATAGTTGCTGAGATCTAGCTTCCCCCAACAAACAAAATTTTTTAACTAGACTTGCTTGTAAGACTGAAGGCTATCACCGTAACCAAGGCATCACACGGTCGCCAGATGCATGACAAAGACTATCCCCGCCACTCCTGCACCCCCCAAATAAAAACTCAAATATGCATAACTCAGATATTGACACGTTCTTTGCATGCGCATTACGATAGAGAAGGGAATTGAAAAATAGAGTTGAACAATTCACATCATGATAATCCTAGATTGGTAGAATCGAACAGAATGCGGCAATCCAAATATGTAATCGAAATTCCAAGAAATAACAATTTTAGTAAATTTTCAAATTTTGAAGAAAAAATGAGAACGACATGAAAAACCCAATATTCACGTGCAGCATTGTGTGTGAGCCCTTTAAAAGCATGTTTTCAACTTAATGTGCAGTACATGAACTGTGAAACGTCAATCTGTCTAATTTGTTGTTGGACGTGTGAAGGAATCGAGCTAGAGATGCCGAGACTTACTGAAAATCAACGGAATGAAGCCATGGGAATATCCAGGGCTGGCATGTCTACACATGCTATTGCCAGACACTTCAATTGTCATCAGTCCACTATTGTAAGGTTAGTGGAACGTATTCGAGTTACTGGATCAACACATGACCGTCAACGTCCTGGTTCACAACGCGTTACAACCCAGGCTCAAGACCGCTACATCCGGGTCACTCATCTGCGTGACATATTCCGCCCAGCGACTCGAACAGGTGCAGCAGTCGTCGGAAGACAAGGACCAGTAAGTGCCAACATCGTAAGACGTCGTCTAAGAGAAGTAGAACTCCGTGCACGACGACCTTATGTTGGAGCTATCCTCAGGGATGATCACCGTCAGCGGCGTTTGATATGGGCTCAAGGACACCAGACACGGAGAACAGTAGACTGGCAAAGTGTGCTCTTCAGTGATGAGTCGCTTTCATCCTTATCACACTGATGGCTGTCAACGTGTGTGGAGGCGTCGTGGGGAATGTCTTGAAGACTGCTGCGTCTTCGAAAGGAATCGATGGGGTGGGGGAAGTGTAATGGTGTGGGGAGGCTTCACATTTCATCACCGGACCGCCCTACACATTTGCAGGGGTTGCGTTAATGCTGTAGCCTACCGTGACGATGTCTTGCAACATCAATGGCTGCTAACAACATCAATGTCTTGGACTGTCCAGCCATGTCTCCGGACATGGCACTGATAGAACATGTCTGGGATGAGATTGGACGCCGTCTGTATCCGAGACCACAGATGCACACCATTGCTGCTTTAAAAGCTGCTCTTGTCCAGGAATGGAACAATTTGCCCCAGGCCTTCTTTCAAACAATGGTGAATTCCATGCGACGTCGCTGCACAGCGTGCGTAAGAGCCCGTGGAGGACACACACGCTACTGACATCTGTGTCGTACTTTTCGTTTTGACCCCTCTGACTTTGTACCGTTGATTACAGATTTTACATCCATAAGTGTACAAATGTGTTGTTATTGATGTGTTCCCATTTGAATATTGTTCACAATAAGAAGCACAATAAGAAGCAAAATAAATAAGACATGTTTACAGGATTATTTTGTTATACAAAAAACTAAGTGATGCGTTTTCCATGGCGCTCAGTATATAACACTACTGATAGGCCTCTCTGTAGAAGAAGTTCCCCAAAAAATATTATGTTGACTTTTCGAGAAATAGACCTCTAAAAATGCTCCAAATCGTAAAAATACGACGTTTTCGATTTTCGACCTCTTTTTTTCGGCTACCCCTAACATTTCAAACCAGCGGCTGCCAGGCAGGATACGCCCACATTTTCGAGAGATGGATAGAGAACAAGCTAAAAAGCAAGAGATTTTTCGTACAATCAGGGGCCATAATTCAGGTAGTTACGGTTCGATATGCACGAAAAACGAAAGGAACCGAGATCTTTGGATTATAAACTTACATTTCAAGTTTCAACAAAATCGGATAAAAATTGTGACCTCTATAGGGTCCACAACCTTGATATACCATATTTTTACGTTAATTGAGAACGAACGGTGGCCATTTTGTCTGTCAATTTTCACAAAATTCAAACTCAACTGTCCTTAGAATGGAGGGGGGTTTGATGGCTGAATGGTTAGCGTGCGCGAGCTGTATCATAAAGTCTGTCATTGAGTCAACTGGCGTGGTTTCGAATCCCCGGTTGTACGTGGCATGGATAAGGGTTGCCTGTCCAACCTCGTGGGTTTTCTCCGGGTCCTCCGGTTTCCTCCCACTGCTAAAGACCCCTACGCGCAAGCGAATTATTGAAATAAAATTAAACCATATGTTAGTCCCGAAATGACCTAGTTTGTGTCGAGTGGACGTTAAACCCCATTTCTCTCTCTCTCTCCTTAGGGTGGAACGGTAATATAATAATACGGTTTTTAAATCGGATAAAAATTATGATCTCTAATGGGTCCACAAGCTAAAAACACGATATTTCGTACAATCAGGGGCCATAATTCAGGAAGTTACGGTCCGATATGCGCGAATATCGAAAAGAACCGAGATCTTTGGGTTATAAACTTACATTTCAAGTTTCAACAAAATCGGATAAAAATTGTGACCTCTACAACCTTGATATACCATATTTTTACATTATTTGAGAACGAGGGGCGGCCATTTTGTCTGTCAGTTTTGGGCTGATTTTCACGAAATTCGAACTCAGCCATTCTTAGGGTTTAACGGTGATATAATAATACGTTTTTTTTTAAATCAGATAAAAATTATGACCTCTATAGGGTCCACAAGCTAAAAACGCGATTTTTCGTACAATCAGGAGCCATAATTCAGAAAGTTACGCTCCGATATGCGCGAATATCGAAAGGAACCGAGATCTTTGGGTTATAATCATACATTTCAAGTTTAAACTAAATCGGATAAAAATTGTGACCTCTACAATGTTCACACGCTAAAAACATGATTTTTCGTACAATCAGGGGCCATAATCCATGAAGTTACAGTCCGATACATGCCAATATCGAAAGGAACCGAGATATTAGGGAGATAAACCGTCATGCCTTTCATCAGAGATGCAATATTCAACACTACTGTACAATACTACTGCAATCACTTAACAAATTGGACTTGCTTATAAACAGCGCGAGCCGTCGATTTCTGTCTAGATGATTACAGTTATAAGATAATTTTGACAAAGAAGCAACAATATTAATTCAAAGACTAATTATTACACACTGCAATCAACTATTTCTGCTACAAGGTCAATAAACCCATATTTTGGATAGAAGTAAACATTCATAGTTGAAATAATTTTAGTTCAAAATAACGTCAATGTGAAAGAAAAAAAGCACTCTTGAATAGGATCTATACGTTGACAAAACGTACAGATTGTATCCACCCTTACTACATGTTTCGCTTAACAATGAAAGGTGCCGTTTTCAATTATCGATCCCTTTGTTCTCCTACTCCTGATATTTGGGACTGTCGTACAAAGGATTCATACATAACACTACCGATAAGACTCTCTGTAGCAGAAGTTCCCCCCAAAATATTATCTTAACTTTTTGAGAAAAAGACCTCTAAAAATGCTCCAAATCGTAAAAATATGACGTTTTCGATCTCTTTTTTCGGCTACCCATGACAATTGGAAAGATAGGTTGCCAGGGAACGAAACATACGCCCACAGCAGTCAACAAGAGTTGTCGCATATTTTTACTTTTTTCGGTAATTAAAAAACATTTATAATACACTAAAATCTGATTAAGAGCAAATTCTAATACTTTTCTGATAATTACTTCGTGAGTTACGAAGTAATTATCAGAAAAGTATTAGAATTTGTTCGGTTTTTATGAAATCGAATGAAATGAAATGAAATGGGGTTTAACGTCCTACTGTTTTGCTCCGAACTGGGCTAATGAAGACGGGCATACGCCATACAGTGTGCTATGAGGGAAATTTTGCCCGGACAGCGGCACTACGGCCTACTCTTATATCGAATTCCAACTGTCAAGGGATCTTTTACGTGCACGCCAATGTGTACACGGGACCTCAGTTTTTCGTCTCATCCGAATGACTAGACAGCTGTACTTGTCAGGCCCTCCGTCCTGCATCACTGACAAGGGGGAACCACGCCGGAAAATCAGGATGAACTTTCTCGGCCAATGCAGGGATCGAACACCCGACCTCCAGGTTAGCGAGCCAGCGCCTTACCCACTTAGCCACCGTGATCCCCGTTCAGTTTTTATAAACTTCTGCCCCATGCTAATGTTTTGTATACAAAGCTTTTAATATCATGGATTTAATTGTTCAAGTCATAAAAATTCATTGAAAATCAATATACTTGTTCGTCTCAAGATCTTAAACTCTGTGTATCAATCTGAAGTCAATCGGATGATAACTTTGGGCTTTAGAGCGTCACAAGATTTTTCAAAGTGATCAAGGCCCATAACTTTGGCAGTAATTATCCGAAATCGTTGATAATCAATAGGAATCTCAGTCTCATGACCTCAAACCATGTGTATAAATTTAAAGTCAATCGGATATTAACTTTAGCCTCTAGATCATCCTTAAGATTTTTTGAAGTGATCAAGGGCCATAACTCTGGCAGTAATTATCGGAAATCGCTGAAAATCAATAGGCTTTTTCATCTCATGACCTTTAACACTGTGTATAAATTTACGGTCAATTGGATATTAACTTTGGCCACTAGAGCGTCCACAAGATTTTTCAAAGTGATCAAGGGCCATAACTCTGGCAGTAATTATCGGAAATCGCTATAAATAAATAGGCCTCTTTGTCTCATGACCTTAAACACTGTGTATAAATTTAAAGTCAATCGGGTATAAACTTTGGCCTCTAGAGCGTCCACAAGATTTTTTGAAGTGATCAAGGGCCATTACTCTGGCAGTAATTATCGGAAATCACTGAACATCGATAGGCTTCTTCGCCTCATGACCTTAAACACTGTGTATAAATTTAAGATCAATCGAATCTTAACTTTGGCCTCTAGAGCGTTCACAAGATTTTTTGAAGTGATCAAGGGCCATAACTCTGGCAGTAATTATCGGAAATCGCTGAAAATCAATAGGCTTCTTCGTCTCATGACCTTAAACACTGTGTATGAATTTAAAGCCAATCGGATATTAACTTTAGCCTCTAGAGCGTCCACAAGCAAAATCAAATAGGCTTCTTCATCTCATGACATTAAACACTGTGTATGAATTTAAAGCCAATCGGATATTAACTTTAGCCTCTAGAGCGTCCACAAGCAATTGTGGACGCCGGACGGACGGGGGCGACGACAATATACGACCACATTTAAATGTGGGCGTATAAAAATTGTGACCTTTATAGGGTCCACAACCTTGATATACCATATTTTACGAGTTCAGCCACCAAACTATTCAGTTGTTTTTTTCAGACAACTAGTATCATTATATATAGCATTCGTTGTAAAACTAATTCGGAGAGATTTTGATTTAACAGTTTTTACATATTTTTGAAACAGGTTCCGAAGCGTTTTGGTTCTCTTATACAAGATCATTTTCGACGTTCCAAAGTAAAAGTTTGGTGCTAAAACCACCTAAATTTTAATTGTTCCTATTATTAATTAGAACAGGTTTCGCTTTAGTTTTTATATTTTACGCTGACATTTATTACTTTAAATCTTCCTAGTGCTAATATGGAAAATGTGACCTTTTGACCTCTGGGGTCACAAAGAACAAAGGTGAATTTAGCACATGGATGTCATTAGAAGCCGGCAACCGGCAAATTTCGCCGTTTACATTAGGCCAATTTCCGGCTACTTTATTTTCAGCTAAAAAAGATCAGTAATTTAATTTTAATAAAATAATTTGGCATTATATAAATTGAAACTAATTTAATTCCTATACGCAAAGCACACAGACGTATCAACTAACCAGTTTTTTTCGTGATACTCAAGGATTTACGACCTTTCTCCCGATCTCCCGCATGGAAAGCTATTTCTCACGGTAAATGTTCATAATTATGCCAATGCTAGTTTTACTTTCAAAAAGGGAGGTAACCCCCTTACTTCCGTTGTATAAATCGACCTCATGATTCTTATAAGTATATTGTAATCAATAGGTACATAAGCGTACCTGATAAAATAGAGACCTGTACTACCTGTACAAGGTCCGTTCCCTTACTGTCATTTTTCCTCATGGCTAGTAGTAAACGTCTATACGATTTTGACAGTTCTCCCGTGAACAGAAAACCTTTCACGCTTTGTGACTTGAGCGTGAAATCGGAAGCCATTGGCATTGAGTGATTGACTGAAATTTAGCTGACTTTCAATCTGCGATTTTAGATTACTTTTTCGTTTAAATATATTACTAGCGGTTGTATTATAATGCTTTGATATCGATCTCAATATACGAAAATAGTCGGACTCAAAAGTTATAGAAATATAAGCGCTATTACTGTTTATGTGGGAGGCACTTGCGGGAAAATAAAACTCTGATGTCACGTTTCCAGGGATTTCCATTCACGTGATTACACCCATAATTAGAAAACGGGATTTATTGGTTTTGCAGACTGAAATTTGCTAATTCCGAATAAATGCAGCCTGCCTTTTATCTGGTATCATGAAGATTAAAAATATTTTATATATTTTTCAAATTGTTACGATTTTATAAGTTTTAGCAAAGCCTAAACTAATATTCACAGATTTCAGTTTTAAAATTGGTAGACGTGCAATTCTATAATAAGGCTTATCTTAAGACTTTACTCAGATATGACTGAAAAGCACTTATTTGGATTATTAAAGTTTTTTGGGATAGATTTATGTATATTTTCACAAAATGTTTTAAAAAAAACTTTCTGTCATTTAAAATATTGACCCGAAAGGCACCTAACGCCATAACACACTCCCCACCCTTCGGTTTGCCCGCAGATTCAGGCCTTAGGCCCTAAACATTTGCTGCTCCTTACTTTAGCAAAATTTCCGGTTACTTGAAAAGTTAGTGACATCCCTGATTTAGCAAGCTTACATTTTTATTGAAAGTATGATTATTACTTTCGATCATTTTCAGCTTATTTTCATGATACAAGAATGACTGCGCATTCACTTTCAGTGCAAATGAACCCATTTGACCTTTGACCCCGAAAACGCAAAATTTTACTCTAGAAAAGTTGGGTCTGGTTTTGTGCCCATTTGATGGACCCCCTCCCAGCGCTGAGCCGCCAGACTATTTCATCAAAATATGATTAAAATTGTGACCTCTTTAGGGTCCACAAGCTAAAAACGTGATTTTTCGTACAATCGGGGGCCATAATCCACGAAGTTTCGATCCGATACATGCCAATATCGAAAGCAACCGTGATCTTTTGGAGATAAACCTATATTTCAATTTTCATCAGATCGGATAAGAATTGTGACCTGTAGAGTCTCCACAAACAAATTGTGGACGGACGGACAGGGGCGACGACAATATACGTCCACATGAAAATGTGGTTAAAAACAAAGTCATGGGTATCACAAAACCATCTTTTATAGTATCTAACGTTTCGTAAGTCTAAAAACCTACTTCTTCAGAGAATACAAGCTACACAAATGATACAGTTGCACAAAAAAATGTGAATGGAGGGACGGAAACACGGACCGACGACAATATACTTCCACATGAAAATGTGGGCGTATAATAAGAGAACTATGTAAACAGTGTAAACTACAGAGAAGTTGTGGCAAAAATATACGCATGGGGAAGGGGGGGGGGGGGGGGGCTGGGAAGGAATCACTTCAGCACATAACTTCTTACCACTAAAGGGATTTCATAGCATAATTTTGATTGAAAACTTGAAACCCTCTGCCTCAGCACTTTTTTCCATTTTGCCTGGTCCTTAAAGATAACTTAGATATCAACTAACTTTGTAAAACCTTGATCTGTCTTCTTTCCTCGGCTAAAGCTGAAAATAATTCTTGTTTAAAACGAGTTTCGGCAGTTAAACTATTTTCTAATTCAGTATTTTTTTCCTGCATTGCACCAAGAGCAGCCATCAAGACATTTTCTTTCTGATTATCTTTTATCTGCCTTAACGTCTGAAAAAATAAAGAATACATTGTTGCTTATTTTTTAAGATCTGTAGACTGCTTGTGGTGACAAATCCAAGCTAAGAAATCAGTTGAATTATTATGCAAGTTTTAAAAGATAGGTTGCCAGGCAACAAAACATACACCCACCAGAGGTCGCAGTGGATCAATATGCAGACATTCAAAAACTTTAAGTTTTTCCCCTCCACATCTGCTGGACTTGGAGGCTCTCAAAATACTCAATAAAAGCAAGTAAAGTCGTTATTTGAACAACCCTATTTTAAGCGTCCTTATTTCATTGATACTGTATTTAGTCTAATGACAACTGGAGGTTGACAGCACGTCTATGGTTGACGGCACAGTCATTTCAATCTTTCACTTCAACAGGAAGTAAAGAAAAAACTATAGCTATGAAAGCCAATACTTGTATGAAATGTTATTTATTGCTTCCAGTGTAGCAAAATAAGGGGTGTCTCAGAATAGCTACCCTGAACTTAAAGATTATGAACGAAATAAGAAGAAATATAAAAGCCTACGAAGACTACATACAGTGGAGGTGTGTAAATGCTGGGTGAAGCACAGAAATTGATGACGTAGTGTACAAACTACGACATAGAATAATCTAATTATTCTCACGTCGGAGAAATTTTCGGCGTGTAAATTACGCCTCCAGCAGCTAAGTCGTCAAAGCAGTCAACAAAGGTTGTCGCATATATCTTCTTTTGTCAGAAATGAAAACATTTCCAACACACTAAAATCTGATAACGAGTAACAACCCATCAAAGATACATTATGGGAGATTGTAATAGAGAGTTGGCCATTCTTGCTATATAACAGTTCAAAAATAGATGATGAAAGAAGAATATATTGAAAATTTCAATCAAATTACTTTATTCTGAACAAAGTTATCACCATTCCATTGTAATTTTTCACTAGAAATAGGAGTCAACTCTATCTTCACCGTCTCCGAGAATGGCCGATCGTTTGACTGACAGGCGTTAACTCCACCTACATAATCTCGATTATCAAGTAACGTTTTCAATGGCTGTGGTGCCGTTAGCCTATTCAGTTTGAGACGGGGTTGCAATTCAATTCGTATCACATTTATTTTTACTAGAAATTAAAAATAAGACTTTTAATATAAAGATAAGAAGCGTAAGTTTGAAAGGAATGGACCAAATCAATGAGGCAGCATTGTACATAATTATAGCCGCCTTCTTGTTAGCCTGCGTGTACTCTTGTACTGTAACTGGTAGGCCTACGTGACTCCCGAAGCAGACAAATAGGAAACAGTGATCCAATGGGACTGCAATTCAACTGGGGCGATGTTTATCAATTTCCATAATTTTTCTGAAAACGCACTTGACAAAAGAGTGTATAATACCGACATCCAAACTCTCATTTTAACCACAACTAAACATAATATCAAGGCCGTATATTGAACTTTCGCTCAAGAGAGGCCTCGCTTTGTACGCTCTATCATTTAGCCTCGATCATCATTGCCTTTTATGGAAAATTTCCGGGAGTATGACGTCAACCTAACGGTTACCGGTAATCTCCGCTTACAACGCCATTTAAAAATTTAATCAATCAATGAAATCCTGTTTAAATCCAAGCCACTTGTGGGTCTACAGAGTTGATTTTGGGCTTGTTGTGTAAATAAAGATCTAATTTATAATTTCTATGACATCTGAAGCCTAAATAAAGACTTAAAATATGCTGATTTAGCTCTTGCATAATGCATGTTTAAGTAATTATCAGAAATCATTAGAATTTGTTTCGATTGTTTGTCTCATGACCGTAAACACTGTGTACAAATTTATATTAACTTAAGCCTCTAGCGCGTCCTAAGAAATTATAGGAAATCAAGGGCCATAACTCTGGCAGTAATTATCAATAATCACTGAAAATTAATAGGCTTCTTCGTCTCATAACCTTAAGTTAAACACTGTGTATAAATTTAAAGTCTATCAGATATTAACTTCAGATTCTAGAGCATCCATAAAAATTTTCAAAGTGATCAAGGGCAATAACTCCGGCAGTAATTATCAGAAATCGCTGAAAATAAATAGGCTTCTTCGTCTCATGACCTTAAACACTGTGTATAAATTTAAAGTCAATTGGATATTTTTGGCCTCTAGAGCGTCCACAAGATTTTTTGAAGTGATCAAGGGCCATAACGCTGGCAGTAATTATCGGGAATCGCTGAAAATCAATAGGCTTTTTCGTCTCATGATAAACACTTTTCATAAATTTAAGATCAATCGGATATTAACTTTGGCCTCTAGAGCGTCCACAAGATTTTTCAAAGTGATCAAGGGCCATAACTCTGGCAGTAATTATTGGAAATCGCTGAAAATCAATAGGCTTTTTCATCTCATGACCTTTAACACTGTGTATAAATTTAAAGTCAATTGGATATTAACTTTGGCCTCTAGAGCGTCCGCAAGATTTTTTGAAGTGATCAAGGGCCATAACTCTGGCAGTAATTATCGGAAATTGCTAAAAAAACAATAGGCTTCTTCGTCTATTGACCTTTAACAATGTGTATTAATTTAAAGTCAATCAGATATTAACTTTGGCCTCTAGAGCGTCCATAAGATTTTTTGAAGTGATCAAGGGCCATAACTCTGGTAGTAATTATCGGAAATCGCTGAAAATCAATAGGCTTTTTTGTCTCATGACCTTAAACACTGTGTATAAATTTAAGATCAATCGGATATTAACTTTGGCCTCTAGAGCGTCCACAAGATCGCTGAAAATCAATAGGATTCTTCGTCTCATGATCTTAAACACTGTGTATAAATTTAAAGTCAATCGGATAATAACTTTAGCCTCTAGAGCGTCCACAAGCAATTGTGGACTGCGGACCGACGGACCGACGGACGGGGGCGACGACAATATACGACCACATTTAAATGTGGGCATATAAAAAGAGAAAAAATATTCATATGCCTTCTCTCAAGAGCAGGATATATGTAGCGACCGGCAGCTATTTTTAAATATTTTCTTCTTCAGAAGCTTGTTATTTTCCAAAAGCTGTACATCTCAGTATTGTAACAACACCAAGTTTATGTAAATCGGAGCAGAATTGACTGAGTTAATGCCTATTTAGTAACACAAACTGGCAGACCTCTTGTTCGCAAAATTGGCCATTTTGCTTCACTTTTCAACCCCACTTCATATCTCCGAAACCAAAGGTCCTAAAGACATAATTAGTTCACCAAAATAAAGAATATTTACGCACCAACACAATCATGCAAAAACATTACACATAGCTCGAGAAGTTTATTTTCTGATGTTTGCAATAACCATACAGAAAATTAAATAATTATGTAAACTTGAACTAGCTACAAGCAGCTATTTTTAAATATTAATTTGTCAATAACCTTGTTATTTTCCCAAAGTTGCACATCTCAGCAGAATTGACAGAGTTAATGCCCGTTTTTTAACGCCAATTGGCAGACCCACCCCACCTTTTCGCGAAATCGGCCATTTTGCTTCCATTTTCAGCCCCACTCCATATCTGAAAAACGAAAAGAGCTAGAGACATAATTATCTAACCAAGATGAAGCTTATTTATGTATCAACACAGCCATACAAGCACATGACACATACCTTGAATGGTTTATTTTCCGAGGTTTGAAATACTGGCACAGAAAATTAAATAATAACTTGAACTAAACATAATCAATAATGATACAATATAATCAAAATATTTAAAAAACAAAACTTCGTCGTAGAGTATTCAAAACAGAATAGAAAATATTGTCCCCCCCCCCCCCACAAGTGATGGGATTTCAAAATTTTAGTTGTCGGACAATTTCTTCTCGAAAACAAAGGGACATAACTCTTATCGTTATTTAAGCAGGCGTTTTCAAACCACAATTAAGAATCACGTGTCAACAAAATATTCAAATTCATACATAATAAAAAAAAATTAGATGCACCTCATAATTTTTCACATATTTAATTCCCGTACGGTATTCAAATTTATGTCGATAATATTCCTATAAAATTACATGACATCGGTATACCATAGAATGAAAGCGTGCCGACTACTGCCCATCCGTACCCGTTTCAAATTCCCCCAAAATTACCGTATTTTTCGGGTCATAAGTCGATACATTTTTTCAGCAAAGTCCGGCATTCGTCTTATGCTCCATTTTGATTTATATATGGAAGGTAAAGAAAATGACATCCCGAAATTTATTTGGCCGTAAACCTTCGTAAACGTCGCTCTAACAGAAGGAGCGAGTGACACCAACTGCTAAATAATCCCATTCGACTCTTAAGCACGCGCTATCGTCTAAAAACAATTACTGTAACTACTTACGTAATTCCAATCGAAATATTCGTCAACATTTCTTAGTGTGTTTATTTATTTATTTAAAAACATAAACCCCATTCAAAATATGATCATAAATCCGACAATATGCCATCAAAATAGAATCTTTTCTGCCGACATCAGACGTATTACATTCGGCACGTCTTAATTCCACGTGTCTCCCGAGATTTCTACTTTCATTTTGCGTGTGTGTGAAATAGCTATATTTAACTTCGGTTTCCACTGAAGAAATATCACAGACAAGTTATCAGACACAATGTATATTGATTTGGAGTGTTATGTACTATTATTAGGATATGTGACATATATGACTAATGTCTACGGCCGACATCAAGGAGATTAAAACATGAGTAGGGAGGTCAAGATAAATTTTGACTTTAATTATTATGAAAATGATTGTGTTAGTCATATTGTTCTCATTTACTTGAACATTTCAACGAAAAAAATATTAAAATCCGTTCAGTAGTTTTCGTTCAGCTCTGATATTAGTCGCTCATTTTTTCGACATTTTGGGAATATGTCCATGCAAAGTCAATAGTAAAGTAAAGGGAGAATTACTACGGTGACAATACCCTTTCTGTGCAATATCAATCAAGTTTTTAATGCATTTTTATTCATAACTTTCTTATTTTTGATATGATCTTGATAAAATTTGGAACTTTTGTCGTACAAGTCTCCATGGCGATAATGAATATAAAATTAGTTAAAATATGCGCAAATTTATGCAAATTTTCATAATTTTTCAATGTTTCTCCAACGATTGGACATCTGTCATCATATAAGTGGAGAAATAGGGTTTTGATGTCTTCATCAAAGTGTCAGGGTGTATTTTCTGTAAAATAATCCAAGCTAATATGCAAATTAGCTTACCTAATTTGCATATTCTATTTAATATTATGCAAAATCCGTATTGTAGATTGTTCAATGTTTTATTTTATTCATTTAAAAAAAAACTTTTGGAACTTTTGTCGCACAAGTCTCCATGACAATAATGAATAAAAAATTAGTTAAAATAGGCGTATACATAATGAGCTAATTTGCATAATTTATGCAAATTTTCATAATTTTTCAATGTTTCTCAAACGATTGGACATCTGTCATCATATAAGTGGAGAAATAGGGTTTTGATGTCTTCATCAAAGTGTCAGGGTGTATTTTCTGTAAAATAATCCAAGCTTATATGCAAATTAGCTTACCTAATTTGCATTTTCTATTTAATGTTATGCAAAATCCACATTGTAGATTGTTCAATCTTTTATTCATTTAAAAAAAACCCCAACCGTTTGGAACTTTTGATGCACATGTCTCCATGAGGATAATGAATATAAATTTAGTTAAAATATGTGCATACATAATGAGCTAATTTGCATAATTTATGCAAATTTTCATAATTTTTCAATGTGTCTCGAAAGATTAAACATCTGTCATCATGTAAGTGGAGAAATAGGGTTTTGATGTCTTCATCAAAATGTCAGGGTGTATTTTCTGTAAAATAATACAAGCTTCATTGCACATTTTGTGCTAGTAAAGAGACATTTCTGCTCCTGTCAGTCATGTAACAAACAACAAGTCCAAAAATTTGAATACATTATATTTATTCACTTAAAGGGCATATAGCTCTATTCATTTGAACTTTAATTGTGTTCTGAATTTTGAACATTATAGAATATGTTGAGTTTATAGAGCATTAGCCCCTTTAACACCATCTTACGTATGTCACAATTCTACAGAATACAATCAATTAGGAGATAAACACTTCCTTTTATGTATTTAGAGGGGGTTTATTGTCCATTTAACCATGCTTGAATCATTAGAACACGAGACGCGATAGCGTCGAGTTGTTCTAATGGATAATTCAAGCATGGTTAAATGGACAATAAACACCCGATAAATACGTAACAGGAACGTGTTTATCGATATTGTAGCACAAATATTTGGAGATTTTCTTCGGAACTATTTAGGAAACATTTTTACACTCATTTTAAAAAGTCGTTATTTGGTCACGCGCTTGCATTCATTTTTCAAAATATTTTCAATAGATTATAGACGGTCTCTTGCTTACCTGCAAATTTAAAATGTTTGAGTCTCGAGTTACTGGTAAATGAATTATGGAAGAAAATGTTATTCGGATATTGACAACAAAAAATATTTTTAACGTTCGAAGATTTTTAAAAGAACAAGAAATTAGTATTATTGCAGTATTTCGAGACGAGTGTCAACGTGATTGAAATAATTCCGCCCTGCTATCCGAGACTAAAAGAGGAGTAACTCTTGGCAACAAAAATGACTTCACTTCGGGAGTTTCATGTAAGTTTTCAGCATTTGTTATTTTATTTTGCAGACTGTTATCACAATGTTGTAGCTAGTTCTTCTTTACACAATTGAAGTTCATACTTTCATCCTCTAAAATACCATATAAACCATGACAATGATGTCTAGTCTAAGATGCCAGTGGTTGCTATGTAGCTGTTCTGACGTGTTGTCAAAAAATGACAATTTTGGCAATGATAATGATTAGGCCTATATTTCAGCTGCTATATTCGACTCCCTCATTGTATTCTTAAGCGATTCCTTGTGACTAATGACTTATTATTAGGTAGATCATGCTAGTCAGATTTTGAAAGCATGATTTTTAAAAAGAATCCACCACCTGATTAATAAAAATTGGTGAGTGAAGCTCGCCTACCAAAAAAGAAAACATATAGGCCTACTGACACTGTCACTGCCTAGTTACGAAATAATTTGGATATACCTGAAAACGGTTTTAATTAATTTATGACTGATTTTCTACTGTTTTATGTATTTCAGAAATGTGATTTTATAAAAGATGGTATTTGAAAATGGTGTGATTGTCATGTGTGCAGAATTCCTTAAAGATATTTGCCAATAAAGATTTGAGTTGAGGAAGATCATTGAGCACAAAAATGGAAAAAAGTACACTGTTATATTTATACGCAGTAATTCGCCTTGATAATTTAGAGGGGGTTTATTGTCCATTCGACCACACTTTTCGACCAATCAGAATCGAGGAAATTTCTAATTTGTGCTACAATGCTTATTACCCTGAGACGATTCAATATTTATTAAGCAATGATCAAGACTAGAGAAGCCTGGTCGAAATGTCTCTCAGTAATAAACACTAATTGTATTCCATAGAATTGTCACTATGTATTTCCAGTACATTTACTAAATGCCATGGAAACAAATTATCATAGTGATGGTCCGATAATCAGTTTCAACATCGGTAATTGGCTGATAAGTGGCCTATCGGTAGATATCGGTTTCAGTCGACGACAACGGAGTCGCCGATGTCTGTTCAAAAGGACTCGGTAAATACCTTTAAAATATCATTTGAGTTGTAAACAAATCATTATTTTGCTTGACATTTGGTACCTTTTTTTTAGTTGTCGTCCACGTGGCTATTTAGACATAATACAAGACTCTCATAGAGGCCGTAAAAAGGAAAGAATATACGATGCAAAATCCTGACCGGTCTACATTATTTTTTTTAAATCCTTATTCACACATTGAGAGTTCGGGTAGACTAAGTTGTTTTTTTAAGAATACCATTTTTGTGCACGTGCAAACAGACATTAATGTACAACAGTCCACTTGATAACACTTCTGACTGGAATCTGGAATAAGCCCATTGCATGATAATCAAAATTGGAGAACGGAGCAGTGCGTCGCAAAGGCCCCTTTTCTACTTTAATGTAGACACAATTTCTATGTTATCACAACCCCAACCCTTTATTAATTCATACTATTATAAACACATAAGTTAAGTTTCCAATAGATGGTTTTTATTTTTAACCCTAGTTATAGAAATGGCGGGAGAATGTCATGTGACAGGCGGGAAGCTATCACTTTGATGTTGTATCATTACCGCGTAAACCATTCTGACATCATTCATAATAGAAATAAGGTGCCGATCAATTTAGGGAATTGTATCGTAATAAACTGTGTGATAATCTCGACTTTATAAATTATTCATACAGCAAAAATAATTAAGTTCACACAGCAAAAATAATTAAGTTCACAATAGATGGTGTGTATATTCGACTGTGTTGGAAGCGTGATTTAATTATTCTTTCCAAAAACATCTCGTCTGGTTTGATTCCTAAGGTAAAGGGGGGTTGGATGGCCGAATGGTTAGCACGTGCGCGCTGTATAATAATTAATAAGGTATGTCATTGAGTCAACTGGCGTGGTTTCAATTCCCCGGTTGTACGTGACAAGGAGTAGGGTCGTCTGTCCAATCTCGTGGGTTTACTCTGGATCCTACGGTTTCCTCCCATTGCTAAAGACCCCTACGTGCAAGCGAATTATTGAAATAAAATTAAAAGAACCATATGTTAGTCCCGAAATAACTTTATGTCAAGTGGACATTCAACCCTCTCTCTCTCTCTCTCTGTGTAAAATAGTACCAAGCGTTTCCCGACTAAGTAACCGTATCGGACCATGACTAAGTAACCGTATCGGACCATCGCTAATTTAACACCATCTTGCATTCTTAGAAAACTCTTTGTATTTCTTACTGATTAAAGGCAAAACCTCTCCAGCATTTATAACTTCAAAAAATCTCAAATTACTATCTCGAGGTGACAACTTGATATTAAACTGAATGACAAACTGAACTTTTGTTTCTTTGATATCTTCTGGATTGCACCATATAAACACTTTAGCACCACAACGCTCCATATAGCGAATAGATGTCAATTCAGAGGATATCAAAGATTCAATACATCCAAGGTACCAATCATTCTCATATGCTACAACATTTCATTTATAAATAATAATTTCTGAACTTTTGTATTTGATTTAGAATCAGCATTTGTTTTTGACACATTACATTTTCTTTTAGCTTTAGCTACAAGTTTTTTGGCAACGGAACAAGGTTTTTTAAGACCTGCTTTACCTATGTGCTTATTCAGAAGAGTTCTTCTGATCTGTAGATCCCGAATAATATTTTTATTATTTGTACCATTTTCTGACACTTTAAAATATGACTTAAATGTGTTGTAAGAGTTGTTAAATCATGTGTTTTACCCTTTGCACTGAAAGAATAATATTTATTTGGCACTGCTGTTTTAATTATAAATTTATGATATAAAATTTGTTGTTTTACATCTTCAATTTCATTAGAAGCATTATCAATATTTGATAATATATTCTTCTCGGAAGTCCACAACCCACCAGCATCAGCAATAGATTTGTTTAATTTATCATTCCGTTTCGATTCTTTTAGTTTTTTTGCGTCTAATTCAGCTTTATGTTTTTGCAGCAAGGCCTGTCGTTGATTTCGATTTAATTATGTTTTTTTTTCTGAAACCCTGTTAGTTGTTGGACAGGACTTGGTTTGTTCTATTACTGATGCTGATGGTTGTGAATAAATGCCATTTAAAATTTGATCGTTTAGTTGTCGTATCAATAAGATCTCGGCATCATAACATATAATTTCAAGACATTCCTTGGTGAGTGCATTTATGTCATCTGATTGCCTGATAAATACTTCTTCATATAATATATGATATCTTTCTTAATTTCTATTTCAGAAAATATTTGTTTTTCATCTAATAAAGGGGAGGCATCAAATGAGAGAGAATGGAGACTGTCTATCAGTTGCTTCCAAACAAAATTCAAATCAAATACGTGTTTGTGCTTTTGCTCAAGCAGAGACCATAGTGGAGTTGTAATAAAATAAGCAAAAATTCCTAGTGCTCTAAGACCTGCTTGACATATTGGTGATATGATGCTTTCCTTAATACATTTTAGTAAGCGATTATCATTTAAATTAAAACCATGTAAGAAGTCCAGAATGTGATTTCTATGATAAAATATTGCAGCTCCATCTATAAAGAGGACATTAAAACGATGATGTAGAAATGAAATAATGTGATTTTTTTTATTAACAATATCAAGATAATCTGTCCAGTTTCTCAGCGCAACCAGATCGCTCATTACCAGTAAGTGTAAAAGCCTGTGAGGCTTCAAAAACTAAATCAAATGTTCTAGCATTACCTTTCTGAAAGGAAAAATTTGTCACCTTTGACCCAGTTTCAAGAGCTATCTCTTCGTATATTTTTAATGATTTTGAAGCAATGGTACCTAAATTGGATATTGCATGAAGTCCACAATATATACCACTGATTTGAATCATTTGTTTTTCGGAATCAGAAAGTTTTGAAAACTGGGGCAAGTGTAATATAAAGATTTCCTCCCTTGACTGTTCAAACAGTGTTTTAAAACTTTTATTAACAATATGACGATCAGTCATCATATTTTTTATATTAGATAGCATCACAGAAACAAATTTCTTTTGTTCATTTACATTATCAGTAATTGTACTTGAAGTTTCTAATAAAAGACGGTTTAAAGTTTCCAAATAAGAATAAGCATGACCTGAAACCTGTTCTTCAATGCCCAATGAAAAAGTGTTTTTATCTTTTGTAGTAATCTGAAAACTTGAAAACTCCTTAAATCTTTTTCTTTTGCCATCAAAATGAAGAGTGGTCTCAGGTTCATGTAATAAAGTTTCAGCGGTCTGAATTTGACTAATAATCTGTGCCTCGTTCTGAAATGACTTAATTGTTGATGTTGAGGGTAGATCTTCTACCTCCATATGGGCAATACCTTCAAGCACAGTCCTAATTACTTCGCTTACTTTCTTGACAGATGTTCCTAAGGACAAAAGTTGCATAGAAACTGCACGTACGTCATCAGTGTAAGTCTTACCTACTTTTGTTTCAGTTTTCTAGGCCTACTGGATTATTTTGACAATTTTCTAATTGCAAATTCAACTCATTTATTTCATCTTTTAATTGCAAATTTTCCAATTCCCTTAAATCACTTCTTTCCTTAAGTACTCTATTTTGACTTTTACGGGCTTGTAAATTACTACCTGAAATGTTATTGTATAAACATTTATATCTTGATTTTTCTTTTAAACATTTCAATTTCTTTAACTAACATTTCAACCTGTAATTCACATGCCCTTACTTTCTCCCTTGTCTCCTGTGCACATTTATCTCTTTGATAAACATTTTTAGTTTTGAGTTTGGTTATTCTGTTATTTAATTTTGATAATTTTTCTTTTGCATAATATATATTATTCTGCAATTTAAGTAATTCTTCAAAATTTTCATTTACATTATTAACTAATTCAGATTCATTTTCTTTTTCAGTTTCCAGGTTATCAAGTGAAGCCTGGGTTGAAATTGAAAATGTTGGGACAGGCGTTATCACAGGTGTGATAGGCACTGACACAGTGGATTCCTGTAAAAAAACTACTATTACTAGTGTTATTATGATTAAAAGTTTGATTGAAATGATAGATCTTCTTTAAATATTTGTTTCTTTCAATATGATCCCCACGTAACTTGGAGGTTTCCTTGATAACTTTAGACACTTTGCGTTCAATGCTACCTGGTAATGGTGATTCTTCTAGACAAGTTAAATGTTTGAAAATGCAGGCTAATTCCTTATAGGACAATTTGTAAAAGTTTCGAATACGCGACAGTTCTAATATTATATCCTTAGAGATTTCTAACGGCCTTTCAAGATCGTCTTTACTATCCAACAACCATTTAATAGTTATATTTCTATCTTTGAATTGTTCACTTAATTCAAACTTAGAAGACCTTACAAGACAATTTGGCACAGAAAACAGCTCTTCAAAATTGTTGCAGTTCAAACATTTTTTGGCTAGTCTCCGTACACTTCTAACAAGAGATGACACTGAATGGTTTATTTTGAGAGCCTTAAAAAGCGTTGTGAATACACCAGAGAGTGATAGTGATGGGTTAGCCTCAATTTTACTTATGATTATGAACAGATCTGCATAGTTAGGTAGACTTAACTTCTCTGAAGAATGATCTATAATGAAATAAAATAAAACAGATTAGGCCTAAAAATAAATGTTTAAAATCACTTGGTAGGAATAAAATTCATCTTCCGTATCACCCACCTAAATAGTTGTTGGACAGTAATGACGACCTAGAAAGGCCTTTAGAAAACTAAAATAATATTAGAAGAACTGCCAACGCAGCATATTTATTCGTCACTTTACAAAGTTTTCAATATAAGGAATTAGTCTACATTTTCAAACTCTTAACTTGTCTCGTATATATAATCACGATCTGGCCTCCTGATCTTTCACTTGAATAAAGCGGCAATATGTAAGATTAGATTAAGAGTTGACAGTTTACACTATAAGCCCTAATTAAACAATAGATAATGAAAAGAGAATTATTATGCTGAAAATTTCAGTCAAATTACTTCACTCTGAGCCTAGATATCGGTGATACAATTATAATCTAGCTTTGATGGTCATTACTAATACTACTGTTGTTACGATAATAAACCAAGTCTCAATTATCCATTATTTTTATGGTAACCCCATTTACCACAAACCTATTTAAATCTACTTATCTAGTATGGAAGGTTTAGGTTGAAAATAATATTTCAATGTTCACGGTGGAAAATGCATATGTCAGCAATTCAAAATACATATTTTAATTTTACAATTTGTATTGCTCCACAGTACCAATGTCAAAGTGTTACAAGCCAACAGTGAGGCTGATGTCCCCCGCCGAAATAGGAAAATAATTAGAGGACACATATAAATTTATCACAAATTATCTTTTACAAAGTATTGAACAATCAAACAGTATATTTTTACTTATAGTCTAACAATCAAAGTAGGAGAGTTATTGTTTTCCAAAGTCCGACCAATCAAATTGCGTATCGCTCTGCTTACCCTGAGCAGAAAATGCTCATTATCAAACTTAGTCAAGGTATTACTGTAATGAAACTATACACCAAGTTTCATCAATCTCACTTAATTAGAACTAAAGTTATCGTGTCCCAAAGCATCAACCAATCAAATTGCTTATCTCTGCTTACCCTAAGCGGAAAATGCTCATCTTCGAACTCCATCAAGGCATTGACCTAATCAACACATACACCAAGTTTGAACATTCTAGCTCAATTAGGAAGAGAGTTATCGTGCCCCAAAGTATCAACCAATCAAATTGCTTATCTCTGCTTACCCTAAGCGGAAAATGCTCATCTTCGAACTCCATCAAGGCATTGACCTAATAAACACATACACCAAGTTTGAACATTCTAGCTCAATTAAAAGTTATCGTGTCCCAAAGCATCAACCAATCAAATTGCTTATCTCTGCTTACCCTAAGCGGAAAATGCTCATCTTCGAACTCCATCAAGGCATTGACCTAATCAACACATACACCAAGTTTGAACATTCTAGCCCAATTAGGAAGAGAGTTATCGTGTCCCAAAGCATCAACCAATCAAATTGCTTATCTCTGCTTACCCTAAGCGGAAAATGCTCATCTTCGAACTCCATCAAGGCATTGACCTAATAAACACATACACCAAGTTTGAACATTCTAGCTCAATTAGGAAGAGAGTTATTGTGTCCCAAAAAGTGTGACGGACAGACAGACGGACGGACAGACAGACGGACAGACAGACGGGACAGACAGACGGACAGACAGACGGACGAACTCATTTTAATAGTCCCCTGCTTTCTTCGAAAGGCGGGGGACAAAAATACAGAATACACTTTTCAATAATACTAAATACAGTATAATAGTTATTTTGCACATTACACTTCTCCATTCTGCATTATTGACAAATGCATAATAGAACTTAGCATATTTGAACATATACCTTATATAAGATCTCTGACGAAGCTCATTTGCATACGGGAAAAAGTGTGTACTAGGACGGAATGGGGGATCACATGGCTAAGTAGGTAAGATGCTGGCTCGCTAGCCTGGAGGTCGGGTGTTCAATCCCTGCATTGGCCGAGAAAGTTCATCCAGATTTTCCGGCGTGGCTTCCCCTTGTCAGTGATACAGGACGGAGGGCCTGACAAGGACAGCTGTCTAGTCGTTCGGATGGGACGAAAAACCGAGGTCCCGTGTACACACTGGCGTGCACCTAAAAGATCCCTTGGCAGTTGGAATTCGATATAAAGAGTAGACCGTAGCGCTGCTGCCCGGGCAAAATTTCCCTCCTAGCACACTGTATGGCGTATGCCCATTGTCATTAGCCCAGGTTAGGAGCAGAACAGTAGGATGTTAAACCCCATTTCATATCATTTCATTTCACTAGGACGGAAATAAATAATTTACGTGACCAATCTTCAAGGTCAGTAGAAGGGGTAGTGCTCATATTTAGAGACTTTCGGACAACGATAAATGACATAAAATGAAATGGGGTTTAACATCCTATTGTTCTGCTGTGACTCGGCTAATGAAAACGGGCATATTCCATGCAGTGTGCTATGAGAGAAGATTTGCCAGGACAGCTGCACTACATACGGCCTACTGTACTCTTGTATCGAATTCCAGCTGCCAAGGGATCTTTTACGTGCACGCTAATGTGTGCACAGGACCTCGTGTTCTCATCCCATCCAAATTATTAGTCAGTTGTTCTTGTCAGGCCCTCTGTCCTGCATCACTGACAAGAGGAATGAAAATTGATCAAAGTCAGGTGGTTCGAAACTCTATTAAATAACGAGGTGGGGGTATTTAAAGTAAACATACATGTACCTGTCTTTATACGAATTCTAGATATCATGTTATGTATCACTAAAACGCACATTCATTTCTTTTTTCAAATATTTTCTGGCGCATTTATATTTACATACTTTGAAAAAATGAAATGAATGGTGTTTAACGTCCTACTGTTCTGCTCTGAATGAAGATGTGCATACGCCATACTGTATTCTACGAGGGCGCCCGCGCGGCGGCACTATGCCGACTATGGCCTACTCTTATATTGAATTCCAACTGCCAAGGGATCTTTTACATGCACGACAATGTATACACGGGACCTCGGTTTCTCGTCACATCCGAACGACTAGACAGCTGTCCTTGTAAGGCCCTCTTTCCTGCACATCTTACAAGGTGAAACCGCGTTGGAAAATCCTGATATACTTTCTCGGCCAATGGAGGGATCAATCATGCGACTTACAGGCTAGCGAGCCTCCGTCTAAGTACCCACTTAGCCATCATGACTCCCTACTTTGAAAAAAAGATAAATGTTGAAGTGAAGGGGTGGGGGGTAATGAAGTATAAATGTGAGGCTTATCGAAGGTTCGGATTAGCCATACCGAGCGGTCATCCCGCGAATTGCTTATTGCATGCTAGCTTGACTCGCTCTTATTGCATGCTAAGCCGATTCATTGTTTGGTGACTTATTGTATGCCGGCTTGATCTCTGCCCATTGACCTTGTCGTCCTTGTAGATTGATCGCGTCAATTATTAATTTCCGTATGCAAATGAGCTTCATCGTAGATCCCACATAAGGTATAGTCTATTATGCAAAATGCAGAGCGGAGAAGTGTTATGTGCAAAATAACTATTATTATACGGCCTGGATTTGTATTATTGAAAATTTATTTTGTATTTTAACACTGTAATGGTATTGTGGAGCAATGGAAATTGCAATTTGTAATTGTAAAACTAAAACACATATTTTCAACAGCTAACATATGCAGAGTGTACAGTATTCAGTAAAGATTGAAATAATATTGGCAATGTTATCCTTTCATAATATTATAGCAGCCATTTGATGGCACATTATTATTATGCCTTGTTGTAATAATATTGTATGGTCTTGGTAAGTTAATTATTGTCTAATAATTTATATAACATGTCAGGCCTAAAGAAAGATCTGCAATAACCAGATTTAGCTCTTGAATAATGCCTGTTTAATTGATTTACACTTGTGGTTTATTCATTGTCTTGTCCGTGTGGTTGCCTTGTAGGCCCTAATTGTTTATGTCTAATGTCAATGAGTTGTGCGATCCTCCTGCGCGATCCTCCTGCACTTCTAGTTCTATCGGCAAAGTCCACAAAAGTATGCCATTCTAACACAAAAGTAACACTGTACAAGTGAGAAGTCATTTTTCTTGTCATTTCTAACATCGAATAATCAAGAATCACAGAAAATTTCTAAAGTTTTCATTCATAATTTCGGGAAAAAAAAACGGGCGTTGAAAACTCCAGAATATTTTGGTCCGATATGTAGGGGGAGTAAAGAGACACAAAAGAACAGCTGTTTTATGCAGTTACTGACAGTTAATCATGCGGTGACGGCTGTTCTTTCAGGCGTTTTCACTCCCTTTACATATAATTACGCTCATTTTTCAACTCCAAAACTTCAGTTTTTACAAAGATCATCCCATTTTCCACATTACTACGCAACCTTCTAGTAACTTGTCATTTAAAAGCGATGCAATTTCTGAGTTTGTCCAAGAACAAAGCTTTATTATGTCGGTATCATCCAATTTTCCTTGGTTATTTTCTGTTGTCAGCGATGCATCGGCCATATTGCTTTTCGCGCAGCAGACGAATACATTACGCGGTCTTTTAAATTAAATTAAAAAAAAGATGAAAATTGTGACCTCTCTAGAGTGTCCACAAGCTAAAAACGTGATTTTTCGTAAAATCAGGGGCCATAATCCATGAAGTTATGGTCCGATACATGCCAATATCAAAATGAACCGAGATCTTTGGCAGATAGACCTATATTTCAAGTTTCGGCAAAATCTGATAACCAGCGGCTGCCAGGCAGGATAGGCCCACATTTTCGAGAGATGGATAGAGAACAAGCTAACAAGAAAGTGATTTTTCCTACTATCAAGGGCCATAATTCAGGAAATTACAATTCAATATGCGCGAATATCGAAAGGAACTGAGATCTTTGTGTTATAAACTTACATTTCAAGTTTCAACAAAATCGGATAAAAATTGTGACCTCTATAGGGTCCACAACATTGATATACCATAATTTTACGCTATTTGAGAACGAACGATGGCCATTTGGTCTGTCAATTTTGAGCTGATTGTCCTGAAATTCGACCTCAGCTGTCCTTAGGGTGTAACGGTGATATAATAATACGTTTTTTTAAATCCGAAAAACATTATGACCTCTATAGGGTCCACAAGCTAAAAACGTGATTTTTCGTACAATCAGGGGCCATAATTCAGGAAGTTACTGTACGATATGCTCGAATATCAAAAGGAACCGAGATCTTTGGGTTATAAACTTACATTTCAAGTTTCAACAAAATCGGATAAAAATTGTGACCTCTATAGGGTCCACAACCTTGATATACCATATTTTTACGCTATTTGAGAATGAACGGCGGCCATTTCATCTGTCAATTTTGGGCCGATTTTCACGAAATTCAAACTCAGTCGGCCTTAGGGTGTAACGGTGATATAATAATACTTTTTTTAAATCGGGTAAAAATTATGACCTCTATAGTTTCCACAAGCTTTTTTTTCGTACAATCAGGGGCCATAATTCAGGAAATTACGGTCCGATATGTGCGAATATCGAAAGGAAACAAGATCTTTGGGTTATAAACTTACATTTCAAGTTTCAACAAAATCGGATAAAAATTGTGACCCCTATAGGGTCCACAACCTTGATATACCATATTCTTACGCTATTTGGGAACGAACGGCGGCCATTTTGTCTGTCAATTTTCACGAAATTCGAACTCAGTCATCCTTAGGGTGTAACGGTGATATAATAGAACGTTTTTTTAAATCGGATAAAAATTATGACTTCTATAGGGTCCACAAGCTAAAAACGTGATTTTTCGTACAATCAGGGGCCATAATTCAGGAAGTTACTGTCCGATATGCGCGAATATCAAAAGGAACTGAGATCTTTGGGTTATAAACTTACATTTCAAGTTTCAAGAAAATCGGATCAAAATTGTGACCTCTATAGGGTCCACAAGCTAAAACGTGATTTTTCGTACAAACAGGGGCCATAATCCAGGAAGTTAGGGTCCAATATGCGCAAACATTGAAAAGAACCCAGATAATTAAAGCTTTATCAAAATCGGATAACAATTGTGACCTCTTGAGTGTCCACATGCTAAAAACATGATTTTTCATACAAGCAGGGCCATAATCCATAGCATTACGGTCTGTTACATGCCAATAAGATAGGTTGCCAGGCAACAAAACATACGCCCACAGCAGCTAAATCGTCCGAGCAGTTGACAAGGGTTGTCACATATTTATTCTTTTGTAGGTAATTAGGGGAATTTAATAGACAATTTCATACAGATGACATTATAATTTTTCGTTGTTTGAAGGTTCACAAGGTTCTAAAGATAGGTTGCTAAATCGTCCGGGCAGTCAACAAGAGTTGTCGCATATTTTTACTTTTTTCTGTAATGAAACATTTGTAATACACTAAAATCTGATTAAGAGCAACAACTCATGAAGTAATTATCAGAAAACCATTAGAATTTGTTTGTTTTTATAAATTTCTGCCACATGCCAACGTTTTGTATACAAAACTTTAAATATCATGGATTTAGCTGTTCAAGACATAAAAATTCATTGAAAATCAATATACTTGTTTTTCGTCTCAAGATCTTAAAGTCAATCGGATGATAACTTTAGCCTTTAGAGCGTCACAAAGTGATCAAGGGCCATCGCTTTGGCAGTAATTATCAGAAATCGTTGAAAATCAATAGGATTCTTCATCTCATGACCTTAAACACTGTGTATAAATTTAAAGTCAATCAGATATTAACTTTGGCCTCTAGAGCGTCCACAAGATTTTTCAAAGTGATCAAGGGCCATAACTCTGGCAGTAATTATCGGAAATCGCTGAAAATCAATAGGCTTCTTCGTCTCATGACAATAAACACTGTGTATAAATTTGAAGTCAATCAGACATTAACTTTGGCCTCTAGAGCGTCCACAAGATTTTTCAAAGTGATCAAGGACCATAACTCTGGCAGTAATTATCAGAAATCGCTGAAAATCAATAGGCTTCTTCGTCTCATGACCTTAAACACTGTGTATAAATTTAAAGTCAATCGGATATTAACTTTGGCCTTTAGAGCGTCCACAAGATTTTTTGAAGTGATCAAGGGCCATAACTCTGGCAGTAATTATCGGAAATCGCTGAAAATCAATAGGCTTCTTCGTCTCAAGACCTTAAACACTGTGTATAAATTTAAAGTCAATCAGATATTAACTTTGGCCTCTAGAGCGTCCACAAGCGCCAGACCGCCGGGGGCGAAGACAATATACGATCACATTTCAATGTGGGCGTATAAAAACTAAAACAAGGGCCGTAACTCTGGAAGCAATCTACAGAAATTGTTCAAATTCGACAGGCTTTTTTCGTTCTACTAATTCAAATAATGCATATAAATTTCATACAGATCGGATGATAACTTTTGTTGTTCGAAAGTTCACAAAGTTCACCAAAGTAAATCAAGGGCTATAACTCTAGAGGTAATTGACGGAAATTGCTGACATTCAGTAGGCTTGTTCGTCTTCATTTCACTAATTTAGGTGATAACTGAAACTCAATAGGCTTGTTCGTTTTACTAATTTAAATGATACATATAAATTTCATACAGATCGGATAATAACTTTTGTCGTAAGAGCATTTATAAGGTACAACAAAGTGAAACAAGGGCCATAACTCACGACGTCATAACAGAAATTGCTGAAATTCAATAGGATTCTTCATTTCACTAATTTAAATGATGCATATCAATTTCAAACAGATCGGATGATAACTGTTGTCATTAGAGCGTTCACAAGATTCAACAAAGTGAAACAAGAGCCATAACTCTAGATGTAATTAACGGAAATTTCTGAAATTCAATAGGCTTTTTTCTTTGTTTTACTAATTTAAATGATGCATATAAATTTCATACAGATCGGTTGATAACTTTTGTCGTTAGAGCGTTCACAAGGTGCAAAAAAGTGAAACAAGGGCCATAAATCCAGAAGAAATTAACGGAAATTCAATAGGTGTCTTCATTTCACTAATTTAAATGATGCATATCAATTTCATACAGATCGGTTGATAACTTTTGTCATTAGAGCATTCACAAGATTCAACAAAGTGAAACAAGGGCCATAACTCCAGAAGAAATTAACGGAATTTATTGAAATTAAATAGGGTTCTTCATCTCACTAATGCAAACAACATATATCAATTTCAAAACAATCGGTTGATAAATGTAGTCCGGACCGACGGACGGGCCCGACGGCAATATTCAACCACATTTCCATGTGGGCGTATAGTAAAAAGGAACCGAGATCTTTGGGATATAAAACAATGTTTCAGGTTTCGTCAAAATCGGATAAATTGTGATCCGTAGAATGCCCACAAACAAATTGTAGACGGGCGGACAGACAGGGGTGACGAGAGAATATATGTTCACATGAAAATGTGGGCATATAAAAATGCTAGATTCTTTCACGTTCACAAAATTTTCAAAGATAGGTTGCCAGACAACGAAACATACGCCTACAGCAGCTAAATCGTCCGAGCGGTCTACAAGGATTGTCTCGTATTTATTCCTATGTAGGTAACTGGGGGCCTTTACAGGACATTTCCATACAGATCAGATTATAATTTTTGCCATTTGAGGGTTCACAAGGTTCTACAAACTTAAAAACCAGCGGCTGCCAGGCAGGATACGCCCACATTTTCGAGAGATGGATAGAGAACAAGCTAAAAAGAAAGTGATAAAAATTGTGACCTCAAGCTAAAAACTTGATTTTTCGTACAAATTAGATAACTCGTCAGGGAGACTCCAACACTACAAATGTCTGGTAATTACTTAGCTCTATTCGGGGGCTCCCCACCACTAGAAATGTCTGTCAGAGTGTTTTTGTAGTACCTGAAGATGTACGGTACATTGCTGTGAGATTTTCATGTGGTACACTTTTGAGCTAATCTAGACTAGTTGTGGGGCATGGCATTTTAGGCTTGGAATACCACAACCACCACCAGAAACCCAGCAGACTTACATTCTGTTGATACCAGATATACATGCATCGATACCATATAGGAGAAAATTGGTACACTTTTCAGCTAGGTTGACCCTCTGGGCTCCTGGTCTATAGGGATAAACACATACACGCAATAAACACCTACACTGTTTTTGAACAGTCTACCTCAATTAGAAGCAGAGTTTTAGTGTCCTCGTAAGTGTGACAGACAGATCGACAGACAAACCCATTTCAATAGTCAATAGATTTCTTCGAAAAGGGGGAATCCCCCATGCTGGCAATCTGCTCAAAACAATTCTTCTATAGTTAAACAGTTAAAACTTGAACATTACCTGAATCTCAACATCTAAATTGCGATATTGATCTTCCCGTAATTTCAGATCTCTTCTTAGCAGTTTCACATCATTTTCACTTTCTCTTCGCCTTGCCTTACAGCTTTCTGTACATTCATTCCTTATTATGTAAAAGACAAGTGTTGGTTATAATTACAAATTAGAAATGACAAGGGGGAACCAGACTGGAAATTCATATATAAATTTCTCAGCCAAGACCGGGATCAAACCAGAGACCCACAGGTTAGTGAGTCAGCATCTATTCATTATGCTCTTGTTGTCTTTTATAATATCTTTTATCTTTTACTTTTTCAATAGTAATTATCATGGTGTATTTTGATTTTCTTACAGGTGATAGATCATATAATGACTACTTTTGTAAATGGAAATTCTTTCTTCAGGACAGGAGGGTATTGTCATAGTATGCAACAAACATACGCCCACAGCAGCTAAGTTGTCCAGGGTGTCAACAAGGGCTGTCACATTTTTTTTTTTTTTTTTCCTCAAGAATGAAAACATTTACAACACACTAAAATTTTATTACAAGTAACAACACATTTGGCTTCTAGTTCTGCCCTATTTTAACATTTAGCATACAAAACATTTAATATCAATTTCCATAACAATTGGAAATAGTTGAAAATTACCAGGCTTCTTCATCTCATCAGGGTCAAAGGCCATAACTCTGGCAGTAATTATCAGAAATATATGAAAATCAATAGGCTTCTTCGTCTCATGACCTTAAATACTGTGTATAAATTTAAAGTCCATCGAATATTAACTTTAGCATCTAGAGCATCCACACAATATTTCAAACTGATCAAGGGCCATTACTCTGGCAGTAATTATTGGAAATCAGTGAAAATAAATAGGATTCTTCGTCTCATGACCTTAAACACTGTGTATAAATTTGAAGTCAATCAGATATTGACTTTAGCCTCTAGAGCGGCCACAAGATTTTCCAAAGTGATCAAGGGCCATAACTCTGGCAGTAATTATCGGAAATCGGATATTAACTTAGCCCCTAGTGCATCCACAAGCAATTGTGGGCGTATAAAAAAGCGATCCTGACAAAATTTGTTACTAACTTACCGCTAAGTTAGGTGACTTTCTAATGGGAAATTAAAATGCGAAAAAATTTTAAAAAGTGATCCTGACTAAATTGGTTATTTCTCAACAAGGGAAGATGCTAGAAGCAATTTTTGGACATCTATATGATCGCATTGACCCAGTCTATATGTCCATTGGAATCAAATATAATGTAAACGAATAATAAATATAACTCACTTCAAAAAAAATATTTGTTTTGAAGGCTATATAAATAGGCCTACAGTTTTTGTCAAAATGAAATTACTTCCGCTGATAATGAAATTGTTAAAATAGTTCTAGGAAATCATAAATGGCATAAGGTTGAAGGCATCACATGGTGAAAAGACACTTCAACACGTCAAAATTGAAGTTTTGGACAAAATTATGTCACTTCCGGTGCCGACAGAAAACTTTATCGGTAGAAAAAAGTTGAGAATTTGCACCACAGAGCATATGAGCTTTTGTTTTACACAAATCAGGCAACACTTATTAATTAAGCCAGAACCCAAAAACTGAAATTACCAGTGGCTGCCAGGCAGGATACGCCCACATTTTGCAGGACATGGATAGAGAACAAGCTAAAAACAAACGCGATTTTTTGTACAATCAGGGGCCATAATCCAGAAAGTCACGGTCTAAAATGTGCAAATATCAAAAGGGGCCGAGATCTTTAGGATATAAAGATATGTTTTAAGTTTCATCAAAATCGTATAAAAAATTGTGACCTCTAGAGGGTCCACAAACTGCGTACAAAGAGCGGCCATTTTGTTTGACAGTTTCATTTCAATTTTCCCAAAATTCGAATTCAACCTTTATTATGGTGGAATGGTGATATATTCAAATGGTTTTAACCCTTTCAATGCTAGACATAAATCCACTGCCTGTGATAGACCCTTTTTTGAGGAAAAAAGGGGGGTTGGAACTGAATGCCAAACAGTACTAATGGAAGCTTTTATGAAAAATCTTTTTGTCTGTTCGGATGGGCATGAGGTTGGGCTAAGAAAAAAAAATAGAATTTTGGAAATTTGCATAATGATGTAGTCACGTGACGTCATGGCGGCCATTTTGGATTTTTCATTTCTCACTAAAGCTAACACGAAAACAAATTTTTCTCCATAAAATACTTATGAGATATTGTTTTTTTCACTGGATTTTGATGAAAATATATAAAATGAACAAAAATATCAATAGCAGCCATGAACAATGCCACCACGAACACGCGCATCACGTCTCCCGCTGCCATGACGACGTGCGGATTGCAATACCTTGTTTTTACTTTCACTTTCATCCCCAAGTCCCATACCATTATCAATATAGTCAGTCAATAGATCTACACGTTCGGGACTAAGGAATTGCCTACGTCTTTTACGATCCAGCAGGCCAGCATTATTATCAACATCAGAATTATTGTCAGAATCTACTGCAGACACAGGCTATCGTGTTCACATTGGGCTTGTTCATCATGCACGGGAGACATAGCCAGCCATGGGCAGAACGTCGCGCAACAAATCACACACTTCATAATACCAATCACTGTCCTGACTTCTATCATTATCAAGTAAATGGAAACGATTTATGTGAATCACCCGCCTCGAAATTGTCCACCCGTTTGTCAGCAAGACGTCATTCAAGACTTCGTCGAGAGTGCATCATCTACGTTGTCACTATGCACTCTGCCATTTTACGGTTTACCGCTTTGAAACACGTGGAAATATGTTCTAGTGTATAGAAAATACAATAGATGGCACTTGCAGTTACGGAACTAATTTTAGCGAGGGCTTTACTGAGTACACGGTAATACCGGGTACACGTATTTTACCGACATTTTATAATACACGGTACTACCGGGTAGATGCAATGAAAGGGTTAAAATCAGAAAAAAAATTGTGACCTCTAGAGAATCCACAAACTAACAAGCGGCTGCCAGGCAGGATACGCCCAAATATCAAAAGGGACTGAGATCTTTGGGATATAAAGATATGTTTTAATTTTCATCAAAATCGGATAAAAATTGTGAACTCTAGAGGGTCCAGAACCTTTGTAGCATACTTTTACGCAATTTGCGTACAAAGTGCAGCCATTTTGTCCGGCAGTTTCATTTCGATTTTCCCGAAATTCGATTTTAACATTCATTATGGTGGAATGGTGATATATTTAAACGGTTTTTAAAATCGGAAAAAATAATTGTGACCTCTAGAGAATCTGCATGCTAAAAATGCGATTTTTTGAACAATCAGGAGCCACAATCCTGGAAGTTACCGTGTAACGGTGATATATTCGAACGTTTTTTTAAATCGAATAATAATTGTCACCTCTAGAGGGACCACAAGCTAACAACGCAATTTTTTGTACATTCAAGGGCCATAATTCAGGAAGATACAATCCGATACGTGCGAATATCGAAAGGAACCAAGATCTTTTTATTTATAAACATATCTTTCAACTTTCATCAAAATCAGATCAAAATTGTGACCTCAAGAGGGTCCACAACCTTGATTTACCAGATGTTTACACTATTTGCGTACGAGGGGCGGCCATTTTGTCCAGTAGTTTTGGCCCGATTTTCACGAAATTCGACCTCAACAAACATGGTGTAATGGTGATATATTCGAACGTTTTTTTAATTCGAATAATGATTGTGACCTCTAGAGGCACCACAAGCTAAAAACGCGATTTTTCGTACAACCAGAGGCCATAATTCAGGAAGTTACAAGAACTAAGATCTTTGGGTTATAAACTTGCATTTCAAGTTTCATCAAAATCGGATCAAAATTGTGGCCTATAGAGGGTCCACAACTTTGATATCACCGAGAAGTAGTAATAGTGTGATTTGTACGTTTACGATATAGATTTCTCACTTTTTAGTAAATTTCTATGAATATCGGTAAAATTCTAATTATCGCAACAAATCTAATACGAAGAGGCTAAAATCTGTAGGTACGGTGTGTTAATTAACAGGGGTGAGAAATTGACTAAAAGGTGATGTAACAAGCCAACAGTGAGGCTGATGTCCTCCACGAAATCCCAAAATAAATAGATGACACAGGGCTGGCCACGAATAAATTTGATGGCGAGCAGATGCTGGCTCACGCAAATTTAGGTTTGGGCGAGCAAGGCGAGCAATAAAAATTGCTCACGCAAAATGTTGTTTGCATGAGTACACATTTTTTAACATTGTTCCAAGTTAAAATCATAAGAAAATTGCTATTCCTGGCACAGAGCTTGCAGTAAACATGTGTGACCATCGCTTTCTGTTTTTGACAGTCATACTCTTCTTTAATTTTTAAAACCAATTTCCGTATGGATTTCTTCACACCACGACATAAATGTGGATAGGGCAATCGGGTTTCCTTTGGCCATTATTACGCTTAGATTGAAAATTATACGACTGCACAATGGAATAAGATAGGTTGCCAGGCAACGAAACATACGCCCACAGCAGCGAAATCATCCGGGCAGTCAACAAGTGTTGTCGCATATTTTTACTTCTTTCGGTAATGAAACATTTATAATACACTCATGAAATAATTATCAGAAAACCATTAGAATTTGTTTGGTTTTTAATATCATGGATTTAGCTGTTCAAGTCATAAAAATTCATTGAAAATCAATATACTTGTTCGTCTCAAGCTCTTAAAATCTTTGTATCAATCTGAAGTCAATCGGATAAGTGATCAAGGGCCATAACTGTGACAGTAATTATCGAAAATCACTGAAAATGAATAGGCTTCTTTGCATCATGACCTTAAACACTGTGTATAAATTGAAAGTCAATCGGATATTAACTTTAGCCTCTAGAGCGTCCACAAGACTTTTTGAAGTGATCAAGGGCCATAACTCTGGCAGTAATTATCGGAAATCGCTAAAATAGGCTTCTTCGTTTCATGGCCTTAAACACTGTATATAAATTTAAAGTCAATCGGATATTAACTTTAGCCTCTAGAGCGTCCACAAGCAATTGTGGACGCCAGATGGACGGACGGACGGGGGAGACGACAATATACGACCACATTTCAATGTGGGCGTATAAAAAACCAAAATTCTCATAAAATAAGAAATACCGATAAATATTAGTTTGAAATGTGTTCATTTAGCATGAATGCCAAATGTAAACATTCTTTACTTTAGACTTGATTATCACGTGTTTGTTACTGGTGTTCGTAGGAAAACCAGTCATGACGTTCAGGTCTAAAATGTATTTTTAGTAACACGAGTGGCAAGTAACTTCATTAGCCAATCAAATTTAAGGAGGAAATGTCGCGTGCAGCTGGGTGAATCTCAGTTTGACAAACGAAATTATGACGTTATTGACATTGTCGGGTTAGTTTCGGCAATAAACTTGTCAATATTTTGATTATTTTTACAGGTTTTTCTTAAAATTTTGCCCGAGCAACAAACTGCTCGCGTGAATGTAGATTTACGCGAGCGCGAGCAACTGCTCGCGTCTCGTGGCAAGCCCTGTGACACATATTAATTAATCGCATATTTATTTTTTTAAAGTATCGAGCAATCAAACTATACACTACCATCCCTCTCTACCAGATAGAATCAAGATGATCTTGTCCCAAGCATCGACCAATGAAATTGATTAGCTCTGCTTAGCTTTAGCTTGAAATGTTAATCATTGAAATCAGTCAAGACATTCACCAAATGAACATCTACATCAGGTTTAAAAATTCTACCTCAATTAAAAGCAGAGTTTTTATGTTCCAAAGTCTTGACCAATCAAATTGCTTATCGCTCCTTAGTCCAGGCAGAAAATTCGCACAACCGAACATAGTCAAGGTAATGATATAATGAATCTATATTCAGAGTTTCATCAGTCTCACTTCATTATAACCAAAGTTATCTTGCCCCTAAAGCATCAACCAATCAGATTGCTTATCTCTGCCTACCGTAAGCAATGTTCATCATCGAAATCCATCAAGGGATTCACGTAATGAATGCCTACACCGAGTTTGAACATCCTATCTTAATTAGAAGGAGAGTTATTGTGTTCCAAAGTCTCGACCAATCAAATTGCTTATCGCTCTGCTTACCCTCAGCAGAATATGATCATTATCGAACTTAGTCAAGGTATTGATGTAATAAAGCTATACTCCAAGTTTCATCACTCTCACTTAATTAGAACTAAAGTTATCGTGTCCCAAAGCATCAACCAATCAAATTGCTTATCTCTGCTAACCCTAAGCAGAAAATGCTCATCTTCGAACTCCATCAAGGTATTGACCTAATAAACACCTACACCAAGTTTGAACATTCTAGCTAAATCAGAAAGAGAGTTATTGTGTCCCAAAAAGTGTGACGGAAAGACAGACAGACGGACGGACGAATCCATTTTAATAGTCCCCTGCTTTCTTCGAAAGGCGAAGATTATCAATAGGGGTGGAAATCTCGGTGACTGTGCGTTTTCTGTACTGGGTGTGTTAATTAACGGACGGGTTATAAACGACTGACACGGTGTGTATTCTTTGTTTGGTGAGTTTTCTCGAAAGCGTGTTATAACTGCAGCAGAGGTTATTTATCAAGGACCAGCAGGCTTTATGTGACGCGTAGGTGTTAAATCTAATTTACTGCGCGATTTCTTGTTCGACTGTGTGTTTTACGCAGATCGGTCTTTGTTAAGTGTAGGTCTTTATAAATGATTTATACGTGGGATAGATACGTATATCCTTTCTTATATCCTTTCTTATACGTATTCATTTCTTGATGAATACTACATGTTTTGTACTTCGTACCATAGTCGGACTGCAGTTATTTATATATTTGATTTTTTTTGTGGGTTTAATTTGTTTACAAATTATCGTGCGTACCACTGAACTATAAATGCTTGTATCTTAAAATTGATCGCACGCAGTACCGTCCTTTCCCGATATCATAACCAACCTCAATTTGATTATCCGATATATTCTTATCGCCATTGTTATCAGGTTAACGAATCTGTTTTCGAAGCAGCCATTATATTGTAATCATTTTTTCATACAAAACAGCTTTTTGCCGATTTACATGACGTCTTCCCGAGGGTATGTTTGGTTCCCTTCTTTAAACAGCTTAGATGACCCTTCTTGGACAATTAGTCAAACGTAAAGAAATCTAACTCTCGGTCCCGCATCCGTTGCATGTATAAATCGAAAGCACGGACAAGACACGGCTCCATGTGTCGCCTAGCTTGTTCTATTGTAAAAGCATGCAATCACCATTGGAAATCACTTTGGTGTCTCTTTTTATTTCGGTCGCTTTATTTGAAACCATTTTCATAATAAGCTGTAGTAATTTGTGATTTTGTTTTTACTGCCAATGCTGCTTAATTGTGTGCGCTTCGAAATCTAAAAACTTGACGTAAAACAAATCATGGATACGGGTTTAGAATAGGATTATAGCATGACCTATTTGTTAAAGGTCTGTTAATACAGTATGAACAATATGGCATATTAAATACGTGTCCGTATATACCAAAAATGAATCACATAAAACGTAGATTTGAAACAGAAAGTCTTCAAGTATATGCGTAAATATGTTTCCCTTTTGTCTAAATCCCATTTATAACTGTTTGATCTCCTTTTACAGAGCAAAGACTTGTTATTTTGAATGATACCGAGAAATCACTTAAAGCTGTTACAATCAGAGAAAATATTATAAACATAAAGGAGGTGTGGGGCATTAATAATGTGATAACTCATAAAAAAAAAAATACTGATGCACACCGAAGTTTTTGCATGAAGAGATGGTTTGTCATGTATTTCAGTAAATTTCACTATACTTGTTATGTATTCTATTCACATCGATATGTAAAATTTCGTGAAAGAATTAGGCCACTGAATTTATAGGAATCTATTTATAATTAGGCAATAATAATTTATTGCTGCAGTTACCTATTTCGACATATTCACTATATTTTAAAGTCATAGTTTTAAACCTATATAGCTTAATTTTCAATATTTCTGGTTATTTATTATTCTATATTGAGTTCTTTTTAAAAAGAAACTATTTCAGATCAACAGTAATTTCTAATACATCTTTGATGTAATTAAAATATCTATAGGTTATGTAATACAAGATCATTTGGGATCTAAATTTTATTATTGTATTTTGAATTCATATTTTAAATTATATTTTTCATTTGTAACTCATTTTGGACATGTGACAGATTAATTGTAAAATGTAATCTGCATCAGGTGTGTGAGGATTATTTCATAGTATTATGTAAGATATAATGGGTTACCCAAACAATGTATAGCCGGCTTGTCTTAGACAAGTATATTTTGATATAAGGTTTAGGTAACAAGCATTAACACATATTGTCTAGAGATAAGATGTGTGAATCTTAATAATTACTTTTCATTGTTCTGATTACTAATGGTATTAACTATGGCGTGCCTTAACCGATATAAAAAGCCTAGTTTACAAGCAGGCAGGACCAAAGCTTAATCCATACGGCTTCCTCCAGTAAGTTTCCTAGGAAACATCCTTGTCTACGATATCACCTTAGGTGGAAGTGGACGTAAAACCCCAGAAACGAACGAACGAACGAAAGCAGGCAGGAGGGAAAGTACAAAGGAGGGACAAGAGAGACCCGTAGAGGCTGAGAGGTCTCCCGGACCTCGGGAGAGGGTCTGCCCTCGACACCAGGCAGAGGGGTCCTGTGAGGCCGAGGGGAAGCAGCTATAGCTAGACGTAACTTTACCCAACCAAATGATTTTATTATGTACCTGTAAATATGTTATCCAGTATTAAAATATCTTTTTAATAAATAAGAGTTATGTATTCTATCACATACTCTTAAGTGGTGCCGTGATTCCTGAACCTGTGGTTGTATCACATGGCATCTCTTAAGTGAGGTTATGACCAGACCAATTTTTTTGAAGTCCTGACCACTAGAAGATTGAAGCATTTTATTAAGAGGTAAGTCTTTTTCTGATCCAAATTTTGGCCACGGGTAATGATTAGTGTTATGTTTAATAATTTAACTGGCGAAATAAGCGGTTTGTCTTCAACGCTTAAACATTATGTAGTAACTGAATTAGCTCAACCATTTTCTAGTATTAAGAAATGACCTTTCATCTGTTGTATCTTATTCAAAAATTAAATATATTGCTAGTAGTGGAACAGTACTCAACTATTTGTATGAAAATTACTAAAACAAACATCTATTTTGTTTTACAATGAGTTATGTTGATTTTTTTTTTAAATAATATGTAAATTATAATTGTTTTGAACACATATTTTGGCTTAAAATTAGTAGTAACTATTAAATGCCTATAATTCGAAGTGAAATGTTTTATGATTGTTTAATTAACTGGAATCGAGTTAAGAGTATCCTAATTGAGAGATATAACTCATAAACATTCACGCGGTATTAACGGTTTTATCTCTTATATTTTTTGTTTTGTTTTGTCTATATATATTTTGCCCCGGGTGTTACGTGAGAGATTTTAATTGTGTTAACCCCAATAATGCCCGATATGTTACGGGAAAAGTTTTATGTGCAATTCCTATAAGGTGGGATTGGTTTAACCCCGGGATTTACGGGATGTCACGATATTTTACGTGAGAGAGAAATTTTATTTGTGTTAACCCCAATAATATGCGATTGGGAAGCCTGAGATGTTACGGGAGAGTTTTTATGTGAAATTCCTATACGGCGGAATTGGTTTCACCCCAGGCGGGTCTTGCTCGGAATTAAGAGCGAATGTGATGTGTTGTTTTGTGTTTTTGTTTAAGAATTATAGAGATAAAACCACTGTTAATTTTGATAGGTTATTTCCAAAATATCTTATTTAAGATTAATGAAATGCTTTCAGATCAATTATTATAATTTAGCCTGCGGTAAAGAAATATGACCTTTTACTTTCAATTTGGTTTATGTCAATTCTAATGTAAATATTTTAAAATAGTCTGTTCCACTAACTAATTTGATTAAAAGTTAATTGAGTTCACTCCATGATATAATAAGCAGATGATAAAACTTAGGCACGCATGGCAGTTAAAATATTTCTCATGACACGACATGTCATTAAGCACCGTTGGCTAGGCGGTATGAAAAGGAAAAAGACTAACCGACAAGAATAATAGCGGCCAATAACTAAACAAAGAAGGTGACGATACCGAGTATAGAGTGTTGAAGAAGATGATGACGGCTAAAAGCCACAAGCCGCAGTGAGCTTGAGAATGGAGAAATTATCCATTCACCATACCTCGACAAAGCAGAGCATACGAAATATATGCCGACATGAAGAAGAATATGCATCCACGGTGATGCATACATGGTGGAAAATATAATTATGCTGACATAAAGGAGAATAGGTGCATACATGGTGATGCATACATGGTAGAAAATATATGTTTAAATGGTGGATTCCTTATTGGATCGCGTGTGAATGTGATTATGTTCGTGTATTTCATTTATCATTTATATGACATTCATTTTTCCGCGAACTGTGTTCCCACGTAGATGTGCCGTTATTCATAGAATATACTGATCTAGGATCTAGGACCAGTGACACTTATACTTTTGTGAATATTTTTAGTTTCGATGTTGTGCTTCTTGTATATAACTTTTGCGACACTATATTTACCCCGGCGTTACTCCGTAGACTACTGAACATTTTTTTTTAACCATTGAAAATATCTGCTTTTATTGTGATCTAAATTTCAATATTGTATTATGCTTTAATCTTTTATTGTTTTAAAATCGTTTCATATATTATTTTATATATTCCACTATTTTAAAATTGTGGTTAAGGGAGGTATGTAATACAATATCATTTGGGATCTAAATTTTATTATTGTATTTTGAATTCATATTTTAAATTATATTTTTCATTTGTAACTCATTTTGGACATGTGACAGATTAATTGTAAAATGTAATCTGCATCAGGTGTGTGAGGATTATTTCATAGTATTATGTAAGATATAATGGGTTACCCAAACAATGTATAGCCGGCTTGTCTTAGACAAGTATATTATGATATAAGGTTTAGGTAACAAGCATTAACACATATTGTCTAGAGATAAGATGTGTGAATCTTAATAATTACTTTTCATTGTTCTGATTACTAATGGTATTAACTATGGTGTGCCTTAACCGATATAAAAAGCCTAGTTTACAAGCAGGCAAGAGGAGGTACAAAGGAAGGGTACAAAGGAGAACAACAGAGGCCCGTAGAGGCTAAGAGGTCTCCCGGACCTCAGGAGAGGGTCTGCCCTCGACACCGGGCAGAGGGGTCCTGTGAGGCCGTGATTCATGAATATGTGGTTATATCACAGTTATGTAGTTAATCCATTGAGGTGTTTGTGACGCTGAAAAATTACAGTTTTTAAATAGGATACATAACACATCGTTATTAACTTATAGACCGGGAGTCCAGGAGGTTAGCCTAGCTGAAAAGTGTACCAATTTTCACATATATGGTATCAAAGCATGCATATCTGGTATCATCAGATTGCAAGTCTGCCGAGTATCTGGTGGTGGGTTTGGCTGTGAGGGCTGGGATTCTGGGCTTGAGTTCTTGAGCTAGATTAGCTCAAAAGAGTACCACATGAAAATAGTACAGCAGTGTACCTTACATCTTCAAGTATTTGAAAAACATTTTGACAGACATTTCTAGTTTTGGGGTACCCCCGACAGAGTTATATAATTGCCAGACCACAGCTAGGCTAGATTAGCTGAAATCTGTACCACTTAAAACTGCTTTTGAGTTGTTCAGCACCACCACAGGAATCAAGAATGATCACTGCCAGACAATTTATGCGGTGGGTTACGCCTAACGGAACAGACACACCCAATATGCCACGCCTCCCAGCTAGGCTAGATAAACTTAATCAACCACCACATCAATCAAGAATGACCACTGCCAGACAGTTTGTGTGATGGGTTACCCCTGACAAACACGTCCAAAATACCACGCCCCCCCCTCCCCCAACTAGGCTAGATTAGTTGAAGTCTGTACAATCTACAATTAATTGGACATTGTTCAGCAAAAAAGCAGGAATCCTGGATTACCACTGCCAGATAGATTGTGCGGTGGGGTACGCCCCGCAACTAGGCTTGATTAGCTGAAGTCGGTACCACCTAAAACTGGCGGTTGTCAGGGCCACCACAGAAATCAAGAATGACCACTACAAGACAGTTTGTTCGGTGGGGTACCAATGACAAAAAGCCCAAATGTCACGCCCCGCAACAAAGCTACATAAGCTGAAGGATGGTGCCACCCTGGGGAAATTTTAATATTCAAGATGGCCGTCATGAGACATTTTCTGGTTATTTACTTTAATTTAGTGGGGTAAAATTTGGGAGAGATTCTCTCGAATTTTGGTATGAAGGTAGTTTCTTCTAAAAGTGACTGCTAATTCCACTAGGAAGCCAAATTCACAATGGTGGCTCATTTTTGAAGGAAACTCATAATGTTCCCTAAAACAGCGTGTAATATATTGAAATATAGGTTTTCGTTGTCAATTACTTCAAATATAAACATAAAAAACATGTTTCGACCAAACGGTATTCCAATCCGATGATATTCTTTCCCTTGTATTCTTGTAAGGACACAAATTAAACACGGTTAAACAGAATCAAACATCGGGCCATTGTGAGTCGAAAGCAAATTTTTATAAAAGCTAACTGGGGCTTGTCCAACCCCATGTTAAAAGTCTAACTTACGCTCGCTTGAATCACTGGAATACTCGCAATCAGTATAACAGTATCATGGAACGAGGGTGAACCTTGTCTTGACAGTTATTAGGTCACTCATACGCACCCGTATAGCTGAGGTTGGCAATCATTTTCCATCCCTTCTTGCCCTCTGTTTTTTGGTAGAGAGGGTGACCGCGACTGGTGTCATGGTGGATCATAATGTATGCTTGACAATTCGCTCTACGAATTCGGCGAATCAGAAAACCTATACTTTAAAACATTACTAACATCGTTATATCTCGCCAAAATTGGCCGCCATTTTGAATATGACCTCAACCTGGAATACCTTTTGGTCGGAACATGTTTTTATGTTTATATCTGAAGTAACTGACACCGAAAACCTATATTTTAATATACTGCACACCTTTGTTAGGGGACTATATGGGTTTCCCTCCATTTTGAATTTGGCCCCCTTGCTGAATTAGCCATCACTTTTAGGAGGAATAGCAAAATTCATTGGATCCATCTGATCAAATTACGATAGAAACTAGCTTCATACCGAGGTCCGAGAGAATCTGTCCCGACTTTTACCTCACTAAATTAAAGTAAATAACCAGAAAATGTCTCATGTCGGCCATCTTGAATATTTAAATTTTCCGAAGGGTGCCAGGGTAGCATTACCCAGATTCTGAATCTACACATATTAAAGACATATAATCCACTCAAAAGCTACATTTCAATATATTGCACATCTTTTTAGTGAACTTTATGAGTTTCCCTCTAAAATGAGCCTCCATTTTGAATTTGGCCCTCTAGCGGAATTAGCCATCACTTTCAGAAGAAATACCCTAGCTCATTGGATTCAGCAGGTCGAATTCTTCTAGTAACATATTCAAAGCGAGGTCCGAGAGCAGCTGTCACATATTTTACCCTACTAAATAACCAGAAACCGCCTTATGTCGGCCATCTTGATTATATAAATTTCCCCAATTCTAAATCTACACATATAGAAGATATATAATCCACCAATAAACATTAGGTGGACTATATTTCCATGTCAAAGCTTAAATTGGGTTTAATGCATATAATATGTTAAATACCGATGGGTGGTATGTCAGCTGTCATTGAGCTGAACCACTACTTATTATTCTTCATACGATTACTTAATCTTTAATAGATATTACATACTCATGAAAATATGTAATAACCAGAATTCTCAATAAGTCTGACTCAGCTGATAAAGCCAAATTTTTGGGAGGGGGCGCTTGGCTGTCGTGTCTCTCGGGAGAACCCCACCAAACAAACTCTCTAGCAATGGGCAGTGTGATCCCTGGGGTGCTGAACAATTTCCAAGCAGTTTTAAGTGGTACACACTTCAGCTATTCTGGCAGTGGTAATTCATGATGTCTGTGGTGGTGCCGAACAACTTCCAAGCACTTTTAGGTGGTACAGACTTCAGCTAATCTAGCCTAGTTGGGAGGGGGAGGGTATTTTTGGTTGTGTCTGTCGGGGTAATCCACCGCACAAATTGTCTGGCAGTGATCATTCTTGATTCCTGTGTTGGTGCTGAACAACTTCCAAGCAGTTTTAAGTAGCACAGATTTCAGCTAATCTAACCTAGCTGTGGTCTGGCAATTACATTACTCTGTCAAGGGTACCCCACCACTAGAAATGTCTGTCAGAGTGTTTTTGTAATACTTGAAGATGTAAGGTACACTGCTGTACCATTTTCATGTGGTACACTTTTGAGCTAATCTAGCTCAAGAATTCATACCCAGTATCGCAGCCCTCACAGCCACACCCACCACCAGATATCCGGCAGACTTATATTTTGATAATACCAGATATGCAAGCATTAATACCCTATAAGTGAAAATTGGTACAATTTTCAGCTAGGTTGACCCCTCTTTCCAAAAAGAGAATTTTTTTTTTTTGGGGGGGGGGGGGAAATATGCTATAGAAAAATATCATAGTCCTATGGTTCAGCATTAGTCCACGTACGCCGTGATAATGTCGGTAAAGTAGCACAAGCATTTCTCCTTTTCAATGTCATCACGTATTTCTTGGCCTTATATTTCTTTGAATAATTTGAATAACATTGATAACGTTTCCCCGTCTTTGCCCTGCCCAGTGTTAAATTCCATCCATTGACTATGTACGTTTCTTTTAAAATCCCATAAAATTCCACAAACTATCATTATTGGAGCAAAGCTATATGCGTGTAGCAGCGAATGTTTTGGCTAATACCAATTGCCAATTCGATGAAAAATAGAGCACATAATTCAGGGCCATACTATATACCGGAAAACACCATTTTATACTGAATACCGGAACACACCGGAAAAACACTCAATACCGGAAAACACCCTAAATAGGTAACCCATAGCCTGGTCCTCTGTGTGCCCCATTATATGCCGGTTGCGCCGGTCTCCTGATATCTTACGAATGCGCCGGTCTCCTGATATCTTACGAATTAGTGGAAGGCGCAACTAGGCCAACTCCTCCCTAGGTAACAAAAAAATCGCATTATAAAACAGCAAGTATCATCAAAGCAAGTTAATAAATCTCTGAATAGTTCGAGTTGAAGTTCCAGGTTTAACTGCTATGTGTCCTAATCACCAAACGAAATGGATGCCACACAATTCTTGGACAGGCTGTAATCTGAAAAGTGTCTATCCTTTCCAAGAGCTATCCATCTCGTTGGAAGGGCTAAAAATCTACTTGTTTCTGAGCTTACTTTCATTTCAGGATCAAATATAATCACTTGAATCATAATAATATTCAACATATTCCGAGGGCCGCACACATGATTTTTTTCTGGATTACTTTTCGAGCTTTTTTCCCCAACTTGTTGACCAGTTTTCCTTGAGAAAACCCCAACTTTCGTCCAATTCTATGTTACTACATTGACGGGAAGTGGTAAGCTGGACGTCTGTAAAAAGGGTTGATTGATAAATTTTCAAGGAAGCAATTGTTGTTTTTGTTTGTGAAATAGAGGACTCTGGCCGATGAGGCTACTTTCTCCCAGAGAACCTCGGGCAACCAATTTGTTTTATGTACTACTATCGTAATAAAACATTACTATGTTAACCACTTCCTGGTGGCTGAAGACTTACACTGAATGCGTATTCGGGAAAAAAAAAAGGCCCTGAGAAAATGTTTTTTCCGACAATCGATATTCGAGATGTCTTCTGTTGCACAAATTATACTGCACTGTATAAGAACTTGCATCCTTTGATCTGAAGATTGTAGATGGAAAAGTATCAAAACTATCAAAGTAAACCTGCATTTTCGTATAACATCCCGTAATTTGTGATTAATGACAATGACTGTAGAAACAATATGGCTTGAGGAACGAGAGATCTATATTGGTCACGTGACTGGACAGTTCCACCCCCGTCCCACTCTGACGATGATCCCTCCCGGAGTGGCGCGGCACGGCACGCTCTCTAAAAAATCTCGGGCACAGTTTACTCTTCTAAGTTTTCCGGTCGCTATTTAGTAACCCGTAGTTTGGTCCTCGTGTGTGGTTTTGGACCAGGTGAGCGCTGATGAATTTTTTGTTTTGTGACAGAAATTTTTTTTCGTAAAAAAAATTGCTCTCACAAAAAAAAATCGGAATTTTCAGATTTTTTTTTAAACAATTTCTTCTCCAAAATTTCTCTCAAAAAAAATTCAAAATTTTTCTACGGAATGTTTTTTTGTAAAACCAATTTTTGGTAATTGGGGTGGGAGGGGGCTATTTGTAAAGCGAACATCGTAATGACCTTGACCTTCCTTCATCGGCACTCACTTGGTCCAAAACCGCACGCAGAGGACCAGGCTCCGGGTTACCTATTTAGGGTGTTTTCCGGTATTTAGGATGTTTTCCGGTATTTAGTGTTTTTCCGGTGTTTTCTGGTATTCAGTATAAAATGGTGTTTTCCGGTTGTTTTCCGGTATATAGTATTGCCGCATAATTCATATGTTACGATTTAATTAAAAACATTTAATTATGAACGCATATAAACATCAATATGTGACAACAAATAATGGTATTGCTTATTCTCTTTGTCTTGTCTAGTTCATTTCTTTGTTTGAACATTTCTCTGATTAAAACATAATATAATGACTTGGACTATTTTTTTCGTTTCTGATACTAACCGAAATTTCCTATGAGAAAAAAAATGAAATGTATATATATATATATACATATTATGTTAATAGAATACCAAGCTTTATTTAAATGAGATGCTCGAAAAGTGAAGCATACATTTATCCATTGCAATAAGATCAAAATTGAATATACCACAGTATTCACCCACATTACAAAATTACCCTTTTTGTTGTACTTATTGGAATAAACTGTAACAATTCCAACCAACTTTATTAGCTAATCCATTCGAGCACGAGGCACAGCTCGCCTCTCAACATCAAAGAGCAGAGCTTACTGTGTATCGCCTCTCAACATCAAAGAACAGTTCCGCGTGTGAAAAGTTTGCACGAACTGTCACAGAACCTGTGGTTTCTTAGTACTGTGGAGTAAAATAATAAAGCTATTTCATACAATAGAAAACAAGCGGCTATATTAACAAGCGTCTCAAAATTAGGTCATATATCAGTATTGTTCTTTCAAAGACGAGCTTGTTACACAGAGTTCGATCGAATCTGAATAATGTTCGGCAATGGGCAATATCACCGTGGGTGGAAGCGGGCGCATGTCCCTATTTTCATCAGTGTTTTTTGATATGTGAGTTATCATTTGTTATATATAGTGAGGAAATTACTTTTTCTTGGTAGTCCTATCTATGACCCAAGCAAGAAACTATACATTTATATATTAATACGCCAACGCGTAGTAAATATAGCAGTGACGAAAACTTACAGATTTTCATTAATTGTGCAATTTTGCATTTATAAACTTGCTTTCGAAACAAGATTCGTTAATCTGATATCAATGGAGATTAGAATATATCGGATAATCAAATGGAAGTTGGTTATGATATCGGGAAATGACGATACTGCATGCGAACAATTTTAAGATATGTGCATTTATAGTTTAGTGGTACGCACGATAATTTGTAAACAAATTAAACCCACAAAAAAGATCAAATATATAAATAACTGCAGTCCGACTATGGTACGAAGTACAAAACATGTAGTATTCATCAAGACATGAAATATGTATCAGAACGCACATACGTAACTACCCCGCGTATAAATCCATGTATAAAGACCTACGCTTAACAAAGACCGGTAAAACACACGGTCGAACACGAAATCGCACGGTAAATTGGATTTAACACCTACACGACAGATAAAGCCTGCTGGTCCTTGATAAAACACCTTTGCTGCAGCTATAACACGCTTTTGAGAAAACTCACCAAACAAAGAATACACACCGTGTCAGTCGTTTTAACCTGTTAATTAACACACCCGGTACAGAAAACGCACCGTCGCCGAGATTTTCACCCCTAGCGATAATTATATCACCTTTCAGTTAATTTCTCACCCCTGTTAATTAACACACCGTACCTACAGATTTTAGCCTCTTCGTATTAGATTTGTTGCGATAATTAGAATTTTACCGATATTTGTACAAATTTACTAAAAAGTGAGAAATCTATACCGTAAACGTACAAATCACACTATTACTACTTCTCAGTGTATACCAGATGCTTACACTATATGGGTACAAGGGGCGACCATTTTGTCTGGCAATTTTGGTCCGATTTTCATGAAACTCAACCTCAGACAAAATTACGGTGTAACGGTGATATATTCAAACGTTTTTTTTTAAATCAGATAATAATTGTGACCTATAGAGGGACCACAAGCTAAAAACGCGATTTTGCGTACAATCAGAGGCCATAATTCAGGAAGTTACGATTCGATATGCATGAAAATAGAAAGGAACCAAGATATTTGGGTTATAACATGCATTTCAAATTTCATCAAAATCAGATGAAAATTGTAACCTCCAGAGGATCCAGAACCCTGATACACAATATTTTGACACTATTTGAGAACGAGGGGCGACCATTTTGTCGGTCAGTTTCGGTCCGATTTTTACGAAATTCAAACTCAACCATCCTTATATTCAAATGGTTTTGTAAAACAGATAAAAATTATGACCTCTATAGGGTCCACAAGCTAAAAACGCGATTTTTCGTAAAATCAGGGGCCATAATTCATGAAGTTACGATCCGATATGTGCGAATATCGAAACGAACCGAAATCTTTGGGTTATAAATTTACATTTACAAAATTGTGACCTCCAGAGGGTCCACAACCCTGGTACGCAATATTTTGACACTATTTGGGAACGAGGGGCGGCCAATTTTGTTTGTCAGTTTCGGTCCTATTTTTATGAAATTTGAATTCAACCATTCTTAGGATGTAACGATGATATATTCATACGTTTTTTTGAATCGGATAAAAATTGTGACCTCTATATGGTCCACAAGCTAAAAATGCGATTTTTCATACAATCAGGGACCATAATTCAGGAAGTTATGGTCCGATATGCACGAATATCAAAAGGAATTGAGATCTGTGGGTTATAAACATACATTTCAAGTTTAAACCAAATCGGATAAAAATTGTGACCTCTTAAAGTGTTCACAAGCTAAAAACGTGATTTCTCGTACAATCAGGGGCCATAATCCATGAAGTTACAGTCTGATACATGCCAATATCGAAAGTAGAGAGAGAGAGAAATGGGGTTTAACGTCCACTCGACACAAACTAGGTCATTTCGGGACTAAAATATGGTTTAATTTTATTTACATAATTCGCTTGCGCGTAGGGGTCTTTAGCAGTGGGAGGAAACCGGAGGACCCGGAGAAAACCCACGAGGTTGGAATATCGAAAGGAACAGAGATCTTAGGGTGATAAACCTATATTTCAAGTTTCATTGAAATCGGATAAAAAATTGTGACCTGTAGAGTGTTCACAAACAATTGTGGACAGACGGACAGGGGCGACGACAATATACGTCCACATGCCCACATTTTTCAAGATATGGATAGAGAACAAGCTAAAAAGAAAAGTAATTTTTTGTACAATCAAGGGCCATAATTCGGCAAGTTACAATCCGATATGTGTGAATATCGAAAGGAACCGAGATCTTTGGGTTATAAACTTACATGAAAATCAGATCAAAACTGTGAGCTCTAGAGGGTCTACATCCTTGATATACCATATTTTTACACCGTTTGCGTACGAGGAGCGGCCATTTTGACCGGCAGTTTTGGTCTGATTTTCATGAATTTCTAACTCAACCATCGTTAAATTGTAACGGTGATACATTTAAACACTTTTTAAAATCGGAATAAAATGAGGCCATAAATTCAGGAAGTTAGGGTCCGATATGCGGTAATATCGTAAGGAACCAACAAAATCAGATACAAGAAAAGGGCGTGGCTTTGCCCCTGGGGGGTCAACCATGCACCAAAAACAATAGGGATCATCCTTAGGGTATAAGGAATAAATATGTAAAGTTTCAAGATGATCACTTAAGAATTGTGGCCTGTAGGCGACACAAAGGCACACACACACACACACAGGGGCGATGGCAATGTCCACATTATGAATGTGGAGGTATAAAAATCAATACCGGTACTAGTCCGATTGTTTTGTTTTTTTTACATAATTCCCATCCATCGGCTTTTCAGGTAGATATCGTGGAATAAGCATTATTTTGAAGGTTTTGATGTTTAATGACAAAAAATCAATGTTGACATTTTTTCTGTAAGGGATAAAGGCCGAAAACTGTACTTTCTGTCAACAGAAGAAACAACTGAGGGGTGTTAACCCCGAAGTTGTTTTTTCTGTTGACAGAAAGTACAGTTTGTGGCCTTTATCTGTCTTAAAACATAGTATCTGCATTAAATGAGCATGCACACAGCTCACTACTGAATGTTGTTTTAAGACAGTTGTTACTTTAAGAATGTACACTTTTAAACATTCATTCATTGAATAGTTGATGCTTCAAGTGTCAAGATGTCAGGTTCTAGTGATGATGAAATATTTATTACCCAAACAAAGACTTGTGAAATAGATGATTATAATTTAGAAACGGATACTGTTCTTAGTGATGCTCTGAATTTGGAGGAAAATTATGTAAAAGAAGCCAAACAGTTACCAAACTTTGATTTGAACTACTCTGATATAAACGATGTTCAAACACCAAATTTGCCAGAAAATGCCAAGACTTCACTGAGGTTTTCCAAGCCCCTGGACGATTCTGATCTAAAGAATTTGGTTAAAAGTGGTCTTAGTATTAAAACTGAAAATAAAACTAGATGGGCAGTTAATTTGTTTAGTATGTGGAAGAAACACAGAAACAATAATAACTCTGAAGAAAAAGGTTTATTAAATCTTTCCAGTCAAGAATTGAATGAGGCACTTTCCTTTTTTATAGCTGAAGTGCGTAAGGAATCCGGTGATAATTATAAACCAAATACTTTGTATGAGATTATTATATCTATACAGCACTACCTTCGTCAGAATGGACGTTTAATAGCCTTTATGGATGATCAAGAATATCAGGGTTTAAGAAGTGTTCTGAACAGTAAAATGAAGGAGTTGTCGAGACTTGGACTGGGTATTAATACCAAGAAGTCAGAAGTTATTACAATAGAACAAGAAGAGATTTTATGGAGTAAAGGCTTGTTAGGTGAAAGTAACCCACAGCAGTTATTGGATACTCTTGTTTTCTTGTTTGGATTACATTTTGCACTGCGAGCTGCTCAAGAACACAGGAATTTAAGGTTTGGTATGAACACTCAATTGTCTGTTATGTATGACTTAGAAGGTAAAAAATATCTGCAGTTCATAGAAGATGTTTCAAAGACAAACCAAGGTGGTTTAGATCACAGGAAAGTCAGTCCTAAAATGACAAGAGCTTATGAAAATTCTAACCCATTAAGATGTCCAGTTAGATTATATGAAAAGTATATAGCTCTGCGTCCAAAAAACGGTACAGTAGATGCATTTTATCTGCGTCCCAAGAAGATGCCATGCTCTGATGTTTGGTACTGTGATTCTCCTGTAGGAATTCATACCATACAGTCCACTGTTAAACGTTTATGTCAGTCGGCTGGTATAATTGGATACTTTACTAATCATTCCCTTATTGCCACAGCTGCTACTCGTTTATATCAAGCTGGAGTGGACGAGCAATTGATCACTGAAAAGACTGGACACCGATCTAATGCTGTACGAGCATATAAAAGAACAAGTGATGCCCAGCAAGCCTCTGTGAGTTCAGTATTGCATAGTGGTTCCAAAAAACATAAATTGGAAGAATTGGTGGATACAAGCCCAACTAAATTTAAGCAAGAACGTTGCGTTAATGAGGAAACCAGTGACAAAGAACATAAGGAACTCAGAGAGTTCAAACTTTCAATGCCAGGAATGAACTTGTCCTTGAAATTTTGATTCATTTGACTGTAGTATTGCTTCAAAAATTGCAATAAATATGTTTGTTCTAGTTATCTGAAAATCTGTTCTTTCTTAAGTTTAATAATGTACTATTTTTTCCAAAAACTGTACATTCTTAGGTCAAAGAAAGTACAGTTTTTGGAAGTTGTGAGTAGGTGTTCACAAAAACAGTACATTCTTTGAAATAATGGCCTAAAACAACAAAGGACTACTGTCTAACTATGTTTTAAGAGTAGGTCTTCATAATTTGGGAGGCCATTATTTGAGGGTAGCCATTTTGCGATAATATTCCAACTTATTTTTTTTTATTTTTACCTTATTTATAATGTTATCGACATATCAACTGTGATTTGGCAATTTATATATATTGATAGGGGTCATGACAATATTTCAGATTTTTTTCGATCACTTCATGAAAATATTTCCAAGATGGCGGTCATTTTTGGCGGGAAAATCGGATGATGTGCTTATTTCGATTAAGTAGTAGTTTTGGTGTCAATAAATATGTTTTCAGGCACAGATTCAATTTCTGCCAGTTACAACTGTGTAAAATGATCACATGTACTATGTAGATCTATTTTGCATATTTCCAAGATGGCGGCCATTTTTTGGCAGGAAAATGGGACGATGTGCTGATATTGATTAAGCAGTTGTCTTTGGTGTCAATATATATCTATTCAGGGGCACAGTGTTCTGATATTGATTAAGTAGTCGTCTTTGGTGTAAATATATCTGCTTCGGGTCGCAGATTCCATTTCTGCCATTTACAACTAAGTAATATGATAACATGTTCACGTATTTAGCATATTTCTAATATAGCTGCCATTTGTAGCAGGAAAATGGGACAATGTGCTGATTTTGAAATGGTTTCTCAATCCAATTCTGCTTGTAGCATGTTCCTTGAAGCCAATGCTGTGTTTTACCCATCAGGTATATTATCCAACGATAAAAAATTCTCATCCGATTTGACCACTGACTGAGCTAATATCAATTTTCCACGAAAAAAGTACATTTACTTGGTCAATCAGTCTGATTTTAAGACTTGGTGGCGCTATCGAGACTTTCAGTTTATGTTGTCTGTCAGTTATAGATACAAAATTAACGATGGTGGTGACATACTTTATTTTTCCAACGCAACAGCATTCCACATACAGCTTGGAGTCAGTTGATAACATAATCTATGTCACGAGGGCTTCTTAGCAAGTATTTCATTTACAGCCACGTCCCCCTTCAACCACGTTGCCGCCATGCTGGAACGAAGCTCCTAGCCACATGCTTGCTTCGCTGTTACGACCTTTTTGTATATATAGGGAAGGTATTGAGCCTCGTCCATCAGTTCCAGTCTAGCATCCTAAGAGGAAACATCAAGAAACTAAAAAATGTTCTTGATTGCTTGGCATTTGGTTGTTCTCTGCTTTGAAAGTGAATGAGGGCGGGGTGAGCATGGCGCAGTCACAATAGGCGCGGCGAAAAGAGGGCTTTCGACTGGTAGGCACGGCACAGGAGTGTGGTGAGAACGTATCCCAGTCTGACTGCTAACCGCTAGAGCATGGTGGCAACACGGTGAGAGTAGCCAGAGCTTGGCCATGAGTGTATTAAGATCTTGAGCGCGCTGGGCGTAGAAAGCACTTGGTGTGGTCGTGGCAGGAGCATGATGGGCGTGTGTCAATGTGACGCAAGCCCCATGCTGCCGTTACACTCTCTTCATGCCAGGAGACCAAGTGAATAGCCTTTTCTTTCCCAGGAAAATCGATATCAGCTCATTAGTCATCTTGGATCAGTAATTTTCATCGTTGGATAATATTCCAAATGGGTCCGACACTGTACCGACTTTCAGGAATGTGCTACAATCTAATAGCCTACGTAGCAGAATTGGATGTAGAAACGTGTAAATATAACAACGACAAGTAAATATATGGTAATAATACGTTTAGAAAACGTTCTGACTTGAAAATATGTCAGAAATCGAATCTGTGCCACCGAAAACATATATATTGACACAACAGACAACTACTTAAACAAAATCAGCAAATCGTCCAATTTCTCCACCACAGTGGCAGCAATATTAGCATTATGCTAAATACGTGAACATGTGATCATTTTACAAAATTAAAATTTCAGAAATGAATTCTGCGCCCTCATAAACATATATATTGACACCAAACACTACTACTTAATCAAAATCTGGAAATGTCCCAATTCACCCCAAAAATGGCTGCCATCTTGGAAATATGCTAAGTATGTGACCATGCGATCAATTTACAAGGTTGGAAATGTCAGAAATGGAATCTACGATTCCGAAAACATATATATTGACACCAAGCACTATTACTTAATCAAAATCTTCACATCGTCCTATTTTCCCCGCCAAAAATGGCAGCCATCTTGGAAATATTCTAATTATGTGAACATGTGATCATTTAACAAGCTGGTAAATGTCAGAAATGGAATCTGCAACCCCGAAAACATACAGTATATATTGACACCAAAAACTACTCTTAAACAAAATCTTTACATCGTCCCATATTCCCACTAAAAATGGCTGCCATCTTGGAAATATCTTCATGAAGTGATGGGAAAAAATTTGAAATATAGTCATGACCCCTGTGAATACTAATACAGTGCCAAATCACAGTTGACATGTCAATAACATTATAAATAGGGTGAAAATAAAAAAAATAAGTTGGAATATTATCAAAAATGGCTACCCTCAGGTAATGGCCTCCCATACCATGAAGACCTACTCAGAAAAAAATGTCTCATGATATGTAAGCACACATTGCCGGAATTCACCGTCTACATGCCGAATACATGTGCATGTATTAGTCCGAAAATATCTTGCCGACTTCTTAATTTCAGCACCAAAGAGTCTGGATGGTTGCATACTGTCAATCAGGGTTCAATAATGTGATAATGTGAATTGAAACGTGGAATCATAAGAAACTGACGCCCCTAAGTTTAACAACACATTGTTACCTTGTAGACTTTTAATTGTAAATTGACAGTAGTTATAATTACAGTACAAACAAATTTTTACACATTATATTGAACAATCAAAACTGTTACGCTATCGATCCGCCAATGATTCCTTAAAGCCCTTTCCCATGCATTCGTAATTTTATGTCCGGTCAAAATTCATTTCTCACTTAGCAGTGTTACAGTCTGCTGATTATAAATTCAACAAAGCTCATTTTAGAAATTTAGAGTGCTTGAAATTGCTTTATCCAACCCTCACTGGCATGTCTAAATATGAAAACGCGTAAAGATTCGGTTTTAGTTACAACTCTATTTATGGAGTATCTTACCTTTATCGAAATAAAATCCATAAAATAGAAATTTCCATGTGCATGAATATCGCAACACGGTAGATCACAGAAAATTTAAAAATCACAAATGAATTTCCAATAACGTTACGTTTATCACCTCACAAAATTTACCTTGCTGAGAGTTGTTAATGCAGAACACAAGTAATTTGTATGTGATTGGCTTCAAAAGAACGTGAGTTGTCAATCATCCTTTGAACTCTCTGTATTGCCCGTGATCGAAAGGAATACAAATGTAAAAATAGCCAACTGGCCTGGCTGCACGATTCTTTCCACACAATTTTCTTTGATGCAGACATGTTGTCTCCCATGTTGAACCAATGCTATTATGAACGACATTGTGGATTTGATTATGTATTACTGTCTGCTGCATGTTTACTTGTCGGCGACACCCAATTCCACTTTATGTGATACCGTAGACATCTACCTGTGAATATTTGAAGTTGTTGTTTATAACGTTAAAAAAACAAATACAGATCACGTGTTATTAAGCTATTTGCATTTTGATTTGCATAATAGGCGGATCCCTAGTGCAGTGTTCGTTTTTGTTTTATATAAGCGTCCTGGGTATAAACTTGCAGGATCAACCGACGAAATTAATTGGTTGGAAACCTTATAATTTCACCTATTTTTCAAGCTAAATATGCCTTCCCCGACTATGAACGTTTGATGTCAGACTGGGGGCGGAACATTTAGTGCAAAGCAATAAGACAACATATTTAGTTTCATAATGTTTAATGATACATATAAATTGAATAACAAGACATAAAAATAGAAGCACTCAATTTTCTTGGAGCTAAATCTCTAACTCAACATTTTCATTAAAATTCGAAACTTAAAAAAACTCCACAAATTAGAACTCAATATTCTTCAATTTCAATTGATGTTCTTTTATTGCCGTAAGAATATAGGATCCTAATATTCAATATTTAAGATTGAATTAACATTATGTAAGCAGTACACACTGTAACCTAAGTATCGTTTAATCTTGTGTATCTAGCACTAATTTCTTTCACATTCGTTTAATATCAAATTTTTGTTTAAAAATTTGTAAAAATTGTTTAAAATCACCAAAAATCATCTAATTTGTACATGTGTCCAGTTTAAAGCTGACTGATTAATTTTGATAATTAGTGTCCAATTTACAAGTATTTAATTTCCTGATCACTGTTCAAAAATTAATCATTATACATCATTAATCAATTGGGTTGTTTATTTTTTAAAAATGATTGAGAAATTAAAAATTAAACACTTGTAAATTGGACACTCATTATCAAAATTGAATGGTCAGCTTTAAACTGGACAGAAGTACAAATTAAACGATTTATGGTGATTTTAAACAGTTTTTACAAAATTTTAAACAAAGATTTGATATTAAACAAATGTGAAAGAAATTAGTGCTAGATACACAAGATTAAACGATACCTGGGTTACAGTGACACTAGACGTGTTTTTTTATGGTTCCGGGTGCCATTTTGTAATGAACAAAATAAAATATCCTACACCTAGTACCTTTGCTACAATAATAAACAATCTATGCCACATTTACTCAATACTTTCAAGCACTTATTTATTATTTCTTTTTCTTTTCCGGCCCTCGTAGACATTCGTTTTTTGCAGCCACTACTGTGGTTTTATAGAGGGTGGGGTCTGTCATCTGTGTATATCTATATATAATATACCTCTGCAAATATTGGTTTTTTTTCCCTATTGATCTCAGTTTTATTTTTCTTGGACCCCCCATTATAAGAGTGTAAATCTATGGTTGTCTGGGCCAAATGGACTGGCCCCCAGATGTGCTGAGCTGAGAAAATACATCACCCGCAACCCCAAAGATGTAATATGCCTCCAAGAAACCAAGCTACTACCAACCAAGAACGACATCTACTTGCCCGGATACACTTGTCAGAGAAGGGACAGACCGGGCAGCACGACATGTGGCGGCGGTCTTGCCATCTACGTTACTGATAACTTAAATTATATTTCTGTTTCGCTTGACGTAGAGGACCCTCTAGAAGCAATGGGCATAGCCATCACATTGAGAAATAATACAAAATTGACAATAGTGAATGTCTATGTACCCCCAGATGTCACGAGAAAACCATTTGACTTCCAGTCACTTCTCGACCAGCTTCCGCAGGGCGAATGTGTTTTGCGGGGATTTCAACGCAAAACACGTCCTGTGGGGGTCACCGAGGAATGACTGTCAGGGGATTAGCCTATGCTCAATAATAGAAGATAACGACCTATGCGTACTGAACGACGAGAGCCCTACTTTTGTTGGAGGAAATGCCCAACCTTCACACCTGGATCTCACGCTCTGTACGCTTGGTATGGTAAACCGCTGCGACTGGCAAGTACACGAAGATGAAACACTTGGCAGCGACCATCTACTGATAGAACTCTGCATCCAATGTGAAACAACCAGGGAAGTACATAACGGGAAACCCAATTGGAAAATAAAAGAGGCTGATTGGGCTAACTTCCGTGTAGGCTGCCTTGGGTGGAAAGAAGAAGACATCATCGATGCCAACATCGACGTGTACGCAGCCAACATCACGAGTGCTATTATAGGTGCCGCAGACGACTCCATTCCCAAGACATCTGGAGGGCAATCAAGGATTAGAAAACCTTGGTGGTCACCAGAAAGTCAGAAGGCGGTTAACGAAAGAAAGAAGGCACTACGCCTACAATGAAGTCAATCAGCAAAACTACCTGAAGTTGAAATACGCTGCAAGAGACACCATTCGGAAGGCTCAAAGCGGACACTGGATGACATTCTGTAATGCGTTGAATCAAAACACGCAAACAGGTGCCGTCTGGAAGAAGCTGAACGCCATGAACGGGAAGCGCAGATCATTCAACATACCAAACCTAAAGAATGGAGATGAGTACGTTACCAACGGCAATGAAAAGGCAGATCTACTTGCAAAAGCTTTCGCTGACGCAAGCAGGGACGAAAACCAATCACCAGAGTTTCTGAAGAGAAAGGAAATCTTTTACTCACAGCACCCTTCATTAGGAATTGAACCTAATAGACCGGAGGCTCAGCGCGGGGAGGTGTCCATCAAATGGGCACTCAACCAGACCCAACCTTTCTAGAGTAAAATTTTGCGTAGAATACGATGCCGTGTGGTAATCAGTCAGAAGAAAACAGTCGGCATGCTTGTAAGCAGGGATAGAGGGATAAGCAGAATGACTCTGTGTATGAACAGGAAAACCATCGAGTTTAAAGACCAAACCAAGTTCCTTGGCGTAATCTTTGACCGAAGCCTGACCTGGAAACCGCACATCGACGAGACTGTAGATAGATGCACCAAAATCCTAAACTTAATGAGGAAAATAACGGGCAGCACTTGGGGGGCCAACAGAGTCACACTAATGATGGTGTATCGTGCTCTAATACGATCTGTATTAGACTACGGCTCTCTGGCCTTCATGAACTGCGCGCCATTTCTCTGAAGGAAGCTTGACACCATCCAATACAAAGCTCTGTGTATTGCGACCGGTGTAGGACAAGGGACTGGGAGAGAGGCACTACTGCCAGGAAGTCGGAGAGTTGCCCCTATCCCTAAGAAGAAAAGAACTAGCGACAAGGTACTGGGCTAAGATCTCGCAACTGGGCGAAAGATCCCCAACCTTTGTCAGTCTACAAAATACTAGGTATGTGAGAGATCCTAGAAAGAAAAGCTTCGGCCAGGGTATCAGGGAAACAATTAAGGAACTGCGACTGGGGGAGCTCGTGATAAATGAACACGACCCCCCAGTGATCGCCCCTATACCGCCGGTTAATCTAGATCTACTACAGAAAACCGACATTAAAAACAACCCCACTGCTGCACGTGCTTTCTCTCTAGAACACCTGGAAGACAACTGGCTGTCTGATGACTGGGACCATGTGTACACGGATGGCTCATGCAATCCTGAAAGGGGCACCAGCTCGATTGGAATATACCTGCCAAACGGGGAACAGGGAATAAGCAGGAAACTGCCCAATAACTGTTCGGTGTACTCTGCAGAGCTTGTGGCCATTTGTGACGCTATATCATGGATTTCCCATCAAAAGACTAGTAAGTTCGTCATTCCAAGCGACTCTCTGAGCGTCTGATTTCAATCCAAAATGACAACTCGGACTCAAGACCAGAAGTCATTTTGGAAATCAGGTAGCAGTACCAGAGGGTTTTAGAGAAGGGAAGCAAAGTAGAACTCGTGTGGATTCCATCACGTCACAATTAGAGGAAACGAGGAGGCAGATCGACTCGCCAATGAAGATCTCAAGGACACAGCACCACTCCGCACCATAGACTACAGCACCACGGAAATCTACAGTATGGTCAAAAGACACGTCAATTCAATCTGAGAATTTTAAATCTCGTTGAACTTGACACATACAGATTCCGGCTGGATGACAAGATCTACACAAAGACAACACTCAATCACCCTAGAAGAGATATTTGTAGACTTATATTGAAGCTAAGGGTGAAAGAGCGGCTGCGAGACTACAAACACCAAGTCATCATCTGTGAGTGTGGAGAAGAATGTACCACCAACCATGTCCTGGTAGACTGCGAGGTATACAAGGAGGAGAGAAGGGAACTAGTGAGAACAATGGAGACCAACAACATACCATTCAACACTAAGAACCTACTCTTCCCGAGACCAGATCTGAAACTGCAAATCTTCGAACAAATTCACGCCCTAATGGACACAGTTGGACTAAGTAGAATAGTGAAGTAAGAGGGGGTCATGGTTAGACGGGCCTGGCATCTAAACACTAAACTACATAGGGGATTTATACCAAACTGGCAGGATAGTGGAGTAAGGGGGAGTCACGATCAGACGAACTCGGCATCTAAACACTATTCCACCAAAAACAGACACCAAACCTGCAGAGTGGGATAGTGGAGAAAGGGGAGGTCACGATAAGACGGGCCTTGCACCTAAACACAAACCCCACAAAGATGACATCTACCAAACTAGCAGGATAGTGGAGTAATGAGGAGTTACGGTCAGACGAACTTGGCACCTAAACACTATTCCGCAAATAAAACTGATACCAAACCCAGAGAATGGGATAGTGGAGTAAGGGGAGGCCACGATAAGATGGGCCTGGCACCTAAACACTAACCCCAAACGATGACATCTACCAATCCAGAAGCAGACGAGATCATCTACCAAACGATATGTTTTATATTAAATAAAGGGAAGAACTTCCCACTAAACCAAATCCATGGCCTAAGGCCAAATGGAAAGATTGCAAAATCATATTCTAAAAAACAGGAATCAGCTTCGGCTCTCCTATGTCTTGTCTGCGATATCACTTATGTGGAAGCAGACGTTAAACACCAAGAACGAACGAACAAACGATTATTGATCATTGCTTGATAAAGATACCTGTAAGAGTATTGAAACGTTGCATGTAATAAACTAAGAAGTAGTAAATCCATAAAGTTGTGTTATTGTGTTATTACGAGAGTTATTGTGTTCCAAAGTATCGGCCAATCAAATTGCTTATCGCTCTGCTTACCCTGAGCAGAAAATGCTCATTATCGAAGGTATTGATGTAATGAAACTATACACCAAGTTTCATCACTCACACTTAATTAGAACTAAAGTTATCGTGTCCCAAAGCATCAACCAATCAAATTGCTTATCTCTGCTTACCCTAAGCAGAAAATGCTCATCTTCGAACTCCATCAAGGCATTGACCTAATAAACACATATTAGAAGGAGAGTTATTGTGTCCCAAAAAGTGTGACGGACAGACAGACGGACGGACAGACAGACGGACGAACCCATTATAATAGTCCCCTGCTTTCTTCGAAAGGCGGGGGACAACAAGGATATTAATATTGTGAAAAACTCTCTAAATGACGACTGCAATCGTAGTTCAAGTGACATTAGGAAAATTTTAGCTGACTCCGGAACAAACATGGTAAAACAACAGTATTAAAGGCTCTATCTGTTGCTGGATACACAGCCTCCAAACCACGGTATTGCCAGCTCATTCGCGATGCAAACAAACTTAAACGTGTTGAATTTTGAAAATCTTTACTGCGCAGCAACGATAACTTTGATGATGTGATTTTTACCAATGAATGCAGTATCCAATTGCACGATAACAAGACTGTAGCATATAGACAAAAGGAACAAGTAGCCCCCCATCATTGTCGCCCGAAGCATCCCCTTAAAATTCATCTGTGGGGTGGCATCTGCAAATGCGGACCCAAAGACCTTTTAATTTTTGATGGGATAATGGATGCCGAATTTTACAAGGACCATGTTTTATCCAGAATAAGTTCCTGGGTGGCCATCGCTTTGTTCAAGATAATGACCCAAAACGTAAGTCAAAGAAGGCCCAAGACTTCATCCATACCAATGATATAAATTAGATAAAAGAATGGCCATCAGGTAAAAGCCAATTCTTTAAGCATATATTCATTGTTTGTAACATGGGAAGTGAAAAGTCCCATGAGAGAATAAGGTCGAAATAGTACCAGACTCTTCCCACAAAAAAACAACTTGGAATATTATAACGCATGTTCATCCACAGAGTAGAACGATTACTGATATACATGTATATATTTCTATTTTTCAGAAAGTTGTGACCTGAACCCCATTGAAATGGTGTGGAATATGTTGAAAAGAAGGGTGTCGAAAAGAAACCCTACTACAAAAGTGGAACTTGTAAAATGTTGTAATGAATTCTGGCGAAATGACTTAACCCAAGACACGTGTAGTACTTTTATTGATCATATTTATAGAGTTGTCCCAATTGTAATTTCTGTGGGTGGGCAAGGTTCTGGGGACATACCAAATGTTGTTTTTCGGGAATGCTCAAGGGGGAAAAGTATCCAGTATTTTACAGATTTATTAAAAAAACAAAAATTGCTAAAAAAAAATTCGAATCTTGTAAACCTAGGAATAAGAATTGATAAGAACTCACATTATTGTTTATTTAAAGCCGTTTATTTTTGCATGTTTTTTCTAAGTATTTTACTTATACTATTAGTACCTTTTATCTAATATGAAATATTTTTAAATATGTGTATTCTTTAATTTTGTTATATCTTGCCGTTTTTGTCCATATTAAACATTTATTAAAATATTTGTTCGTAAAGATTAACCGCCAAGTGTCCCGTTTCCTCGTCAGGTAGTCTAGAATGTTTGTATGTATATGGGTTTAAATAATAGTCTTGTTTTTCTTTTATATAGTTTTGTAAAGTGTCTTTTTTCAATTTTGAACTGGACATTTACTCATTTTTGAATAATTATATACGATTCTAATGTTGTGTATATATGTAATTAATAGTATTGTTTACATTTGATAAAGAATTCTGACCCGATATTTGATATGTGTACTGTAATAAACTACTCACTCCACTTTCCAATTTTTTTCTTGTGGGTTTTTTAGTAGACGACGGCTTTCTTTTAGTCGGCTTGCTTAAGGTTGGTTTTACAGTAACAGTTGGGGTCACTGGTGTGGTTGCTTTTCTGGGCATTTTCTTCTGAAGCTCTATCCATGGCCCTTCGTCCAAAATTTCAGTACTAAAACTATCCTCTTTCTTCTCCCCATACTGAACCATATATACACCACCCACTCTCACTCTCCCTTCAGTAAATACCTTTGATCTCGAAACTACCATAGTTGTATCGTCGTCCTGGAACTGCACTAAAAAGTGCATGCTCTCTCGTGTTAACATCCTTATTGCCATGTTGAAATAATTCTGGAAGAGTCCTTCATTTGTGATTTGTTATATACTCTTTTGGGGTTAGTTTGACTTCGAATACAAGCCAATATTAGAAAATATAAATAATAGAAATTATAAAACATCAATGAATGAACCGAATACTGAATGGGTTGTGTGATTTTAACAGATTAATTAATTTGGACAGTAGATTCAAGACAAGGTAATCAAAAAAGGTTAAAAGTATTTTCACTGATTGAGTGCAATTACGTATGTGTAGACAAGCGCATGCGGCAACACTACAAACGGGTTAATCACACTGAAAAAGTATAATCCTGAGTAGATATCTGTTTTGAATTATCATATAATGACCGAAGTATTGTGATTCCAAGATATTCAATCAAATTAATTTCCTTTCCTTTGTGGTAACACGAGTAGTAACGACATATCCTTTGATCTAGATCAAAATTCATGCCGAATAAAACGAGTGCCCAGGCTTTTGTGCGATTCCAATCTAGTACATCTTAGATCTGTGTTACGTTTTACAATAAGTACGAGTTTATGTCTGACTTGAAACCGCACTCAAATTCCGCTGTAAGTTATTTTTATACATGTAAACTATTTCTATTTTCAAGATCGATCATCAAAATAGTTTTTTTATTTGCAATTTTTAACCGTCACACTTTTTAATAGTTTAAATACAAAACACACACGAACGTAACATAAATTTTGAAACTGTAATATAGTTTCAAATGTACGTGTTCTTCATTAGACATGCAGCTTTACGGAACTCCGTTGAAATATAACGGCATATGTACACGTGTGTTCTTTCTATACAGAGTGGCTCTTCATGTTAGGATTATTGAGGAAACTATTAAATGACAGATAAATATCGTTAATTTTACATCATCAAATTACACCGAGTCCTATCGTGTCACACGACTATCGTGTCACCCGATCGTGACTTCTACACCAAGTTATTTATCATGGCATTATCGTGGCAATTTTCAACAAAAAACGACACAATAATCGTGTCCCGTCAAATCATAATATTCTGAGGGGCCGAGTGGGTCACTTTACAAGCATTGGTCCACTTGAAATGGAATGATGATCCGTCAACATTATACTACATAAACATGAAAATATTACCTTGACGCAGATGCCATGGCAACAGCTCGAGCAGCAGCTGCATCCTCTACCTTTTTGGCCTTTCGTTCAGCAGCCAGCTGTTGTTCAAATGAGGTCCGTAATTTTCGTTCTTCTATTAATTTTTTCTCTAATATAGCTATATTTTGTTTATCCTGCTGCCGACTAGTAACAAGGTTATGTAATCTGTAAAATATAGTTAAAATATATATACTTCTGATCAGAAAACCTATAATAACCAAGTAGTGTTGGGTACCGCTACTATTTATTGTATTGCATTGACTTTGATACTGCCAAGGTATTGCAAACCAGCGGCTGCCAGGCAGGATACGCCCACATTTTGCAAGAGATGGATAGAGAACAAGCTAAAAACAAACAGAATATCGAAAGGAACCAAGATCTTTGGGTTATTAACTTACATTTCAAGTTTCATCAAAATTAAAAGAAATTGTGAACTCTAGAGGGTCCACAACATTGATATACCATATTTTTACACTATTTGAGTACGAGGGGCGACCATTTTGTCTGTCAGTTTTCATCCAATATTTAAGAAATTCGAACTCGACTATCCTTAGGGTGTAATGGTGACATATTTGAATGTTTTTATAAATCGGATAAAAGTTATGACCTCTACAGGGTCGACAAGCTTAAAACTCAATTTTGCGTACAATCAGGGGCCATAATTCAGGAAGTTACGGTCAGATATGCACGAATATCGTAAGGAAACAAGATCTTTGGGTTATAAACTTACATATCAAGTTTCAACAAAATCGGATAAAAATTGTGACCTCTATAGGGTCCACATTCTGGATATACCATACTTTTACGCTATTTGAGAACATGGGGCGGCCAAATGGTCTGTCATTTTTGGGACGATTTTCAAGAAATTCGAACTCAGCCATCCTTAGGGTGTAACGGTGATATACTAAAACGATATTTTAAATCGGATAAAAATGTTGACCTCTATAGGGTCCACAAGCTAAAAACGCAATTTACCAGATGTTTACAGTATTTGCGTACTAGGGGCGGCCATTTTGTCCAGCAGTTTGGCCTGATTTTCACGAGATTCAAAGTCAACAAACATTACGGTATAACGGTGATATATTTGAAAGTTTTTTTTAAATCGAATAATAATTGTGACCTCTAGAGGGACCACAAGCTAAAAACTGATTTTTCGTACAACCATAGGCCATAATTCAGGAAGTTACGATTCGATATGCGCGAATATCGAAAGGAACCGAAATCTTTGGGTTATAAACTTGCATTTCAAGTTTCATCAAAATCGGATCAAAATTGTGGCCTCAAGAGGGTCCACAACTTTGATATACCAGATGTTTACACTATTTGCGTATGAGGGGCGGCCATTTTGTCTGGCAATTTTGGTCCGATTCTCATGAAACTTAACCTCAGACAAAATTAAGGTGTAACGGTGATATATTCGAAAATGTTTTTTAAATCGGATAATAATTGTGACCTCTAGAGGGACCACACGCTAAAAACGCGATTTTTCGTACAATCAGGGGCCATAATTCAGAAAGTTACAATTTGATATGCACGAAAATAGAAAGGAACCAAGATATTTGGGTTATAAACTTGCATTTTAAATTTCATCAAAATCAGATAAAAATTGTGACCTCCATAGGATCCACAACCCTGATACACAATATTTTGAAACTATTTGCGAACGAGGAGCGGCCATTTTGTCTGTCAGTTACGGTCCGATTATTACGAAATTCGAACTCAACCATTCTTAGAATGTAACGGCGATATATTCACATGGTTTTGTAAATCGAATAAAAATTGTGACCTCTATGGGGTCCACAAGCTAAAAATGTGATCTTTTGTACAATCAGGGGTAATAGTTCAGGAATTTATTGTCCGGTATGCGCAACTATCGAAAGGAACCGAGATCTGTGGGTTATAAAAATACATTTCAAGTTTAAACCAATCGGATAAAAATTGTGACCTCTACAGTGTTCACAAGCTAAAAGTGTGATTTTTCGTACAATCGGGGGCCATAATCCATGAAGTTACAGTCCGATACATGCCAATATCGAAAGGAACCGAGATCTTAGGGTAATAAACCTATATTTCAAGTTTCATTGAAATCGGATAAAAATTGTGACCTTTAGAGTGTTCACAAACAATTGTGGACAGATGAAAATGTGGGCTTATTAAAACGAATTCGTATCTAAATAAATGACTTTTTTGTCTGTTCTTTATTTGGGAAATGATTTTGTTGTCATTTAATAGTGTAAGTTCCCCATTGCTTTCTATCCTAAATTTAAACAACTAATAATTTCTTAATTCTGGTTCAGTGGTGTGTTTAAAGCAAGAAATTGGAACATTTAGGGCTACCTAATATAATTATACGGTCCATTCGACTATCTTATTCATTTGATACATGTAAATGCTGACATTAATGTGATCTTGTTATACTACAATAAATACATAAAAGTTATCTAAAATTAAATTTAGATGGTGAAATGGCAGAACAAAATGGAATGGTACCATTACCAATGCAATTTGTGAAAACAAACATTACCATACAATACAGCTATATGCAATATGTACACATACTTATAATTATCTACCATCTATTTACTGTTGTAGTTGTGGTATATAAAAGAACAGTTACATCATTATCATTTTACTAAATGAAGCATCTAATATATACTATAATCATAAATATGTGTGTATCTAAACAATATTATAAATATGAGTGAGTGATTGTGAGGATGTACATTAATCAATAAAGAATTAAAACAGGGGCGGATCCAGAGGGGGGGTTTGGGGGGTCGAAACCCCCCCTGCTCAGCTACATAAATTTTTTGTAAATCAACACTTTTTATGAGAAAGGTTTCTCGGCCGTGTGCTTTATCCTTTATCGTCAGATTTGGGACAGGATGGGCACTCAAAGCACGAGATAATGATATAGACATTATGTGATATCACAATTAATGCTTTGCATCCATGAAATTGAATCACAAAGTCATTGTATTAATTCATAATAAAAATTGACGTCAAACGAGGTGTTGAATTTCTCTGTTTTAAAAGCTCAATATGTATGTATATACGCCAAAATGACGATAGAAACCAAGCGGGAGGGGGGGGGGAGAGAGATACATTGTCTCAGGAACATGACCCCCCCCCCCCCTGCAAAAATTCCTAGATCCGCCCCTGTAAAACCAAGTGTATAATTTACTATTAAAACGTTTTGTGCTGGAAATATAACGTTAACGGCAAGAAATAATTTCTTGTTTAAAATGTTGGGTAAAATAGGGCTCCCATTTAGTAAGATATGTAATTATTTGTCAGAGGAAAGACTATTAAGATAATTAATATCAGACATTATCTCTTTGAGCTGTATAAATGGGACATTTAAAAAAGTAATGGTATATTTTCCACTGACATTTTACAAGAACATAGATGTGTCAATAATGTTTGATTGAAATAGGTCATTATTAAGGCTACTAGATGAATGACGGAGTGTGTTATGAAGAATTGTTAGTTTACGTATGCCAGCGTTTGTATAATGTGGTGTCGGAAATTTAATTGAAAAAGATTTTTTGAAATTGAGATATGAATTTGCATTCTTTTTATCAATTAATAGTCTATTATATTCGGAAATTGTTTTATGAAAAAAAGATTGTTTTTAAGACTTAGTCTACAAAAAGGAATTGGTATGTTATCTTGCTTTCTTAGATTATATGTATTAGTTATTAGCACACTTTCCGAGGTGTATCGGTGAATATCAGGACAGTTTTGGTCGAGGGGCCCAGCCGGGGCGGCTCCCGACCAAAACTGTCCTGATATTCACCGATACACCGAGGAAAGGTGCTAATAAGTTACTTACATCACATTTCTATCGAGTATTGTGAAGCAAAATGTGAAAAATAGTATTTATTATCGCGTCGTTTCAACCGAAAAGTGACAAATACTTTCTGCTCTTTCATTATTTATCCCTTTCTGAGCCACACGTTACATTTCATGGTAGAATGATTTCGCAGTGGAGAGACGACCTGAGTAGTATTTACACGTGCATCTTGCTATGATACTCTGAGCGTAAAACAATCACGTGTTTGTTTAGACTGCGATATTATTAACTGTAGTGTAATGGAAATGCGAAACGTGGGTCATTTCTGGTGAAAGTATGCATCGGCGGATGGTTCTTCCGTTGAAATTTATTTGTAATAAAGTTTATGACTTTCTAGGCGTTTTTTTTCAACCTACTTATTTTCAGGGGATCACGTGGCTAAGTGGGTAAGACGCTGGCTCGCTAGCCTGGAGGTCGGGTGTTTGATCCCTGCATTGGCCGAGAAAGTTCATTCAGATTTTCCAGCGTGGTTCCCCCTTGTCAGTGATGCAGGACGGAGGGCCTGACAAGGATAGCTGTCTAGTCCTTCAGATGAGACGAAAAACCGAGGTCCCGTGTATACATTGGAATGCACGTAAAAGATCCCTTGGCAGTTGGAATTCGATATAAGAGTAGGCGATAGTGCCGCTGCCCGGGCAAAATTTCCCTCATAGCACACTGTATGGCGTATGCCCGTCTTCATTAGCCCAGTATAGGAGCAGAATTGATTGATATATTTTGCATATTAATATAAATCAAACCAAATTATGAAATAGATGCCAATTGATAAGTATAATAATTGATTTTTGTAATATGTTGTTATGTTAATTTAATGTCATTGTATATATTTTTGAACTGCCATGTAGTTCCCCCCATTTTGTTTTGTTACTATGATTTTGACTAGTTGTTTCATGTACATTGGTTAGAGCCATCGTTATCAATTGCGATCTGGGTCGGACTAAACGTCCGCTACTTATTGCTTGATAGATATCTAAAACGGTATAAAAGTATCCGTGTATCAGAAATGAACAGTACTCTTTCTGTACATTTTTGATACACGGATATTTTTATGCATGTATTGCAAATAAACAGGACAGTTTTATCAAAGGTTGCCAGTGGCAACGAGTAGAAGTGGGATGTAAGGTATATTATTGATAGAAGGAACTAAATGTGATAAGTATGCGGGACAAAGCCTATTTATTATTTTCCAGCGGGACAAAGCCCATTTATTATTTTCCAAAGTAAACAAAGTCTGCGGATTTTTCTGCAATCTGATAGTTTGGGCCACCCAGTTTCGAAATATAAAGCTGACCTCGGTGTGTAAATTGTCCATCCTGTGACAATTCTTGCTGCCTTTTTAGCTGAAATAATTCTAATTTATGAATATTGAAACTTGCACAGGAATCCCAATCTTCACATGTATATTCTAAAATAGGCCTAATAAAACATTTATACAACTTATTTAAGGAGGATTGTGATAAAATATATTTTACTTTTGTTAAGTGAAATAGTTTTAAAGAGGCTTGTTTTAGCATATTATCGATTTGAAAACTCCACTTTGTATCACTTTGAAAAAGTACACCTAGATGTTTATGATAATATGAATTAAGGGTGTTGCCATGTCTAAGATTCGCACTAACTTTTCAAACTATTTCTTGGTGATACTTCAGTACCTGTCTCCTTTTCCCCTAAAAACATAAATTATCAACAGAAAGCAGGGCTCACACTGGCTTTCAATTTTTTTCCGCCAAAATGGGTGATAATTTTTTTTATAATAAAATGTTCATATTTTTTTTCTGCCAACTGGAATATTTTGTCTGCCAAAAATGTATGATAAAAAAGACACATCTAACAATTTTATGTCTCAGCTAGGCTTATTATAAAACAATTACCGCTATATAAAATACAATATACAACAACTTTAAAAATCTATCTTTATATAATAGATTAACAAAGTTTGGATTTAGTACTACACAATATATTTTCAGTATTTACATGTCAAATCGCATCCCAGGATTGCCAATTTTCTATAAATTTGTGTTGCGTGTACAATAGGCCTATTGTTATTTTCAGGTACCATAAAGGTATCAGAATCTGAATCCCTGATAGAATGATATAAATTTCAATTATAGTTGTAAGAGATGCTTACAATTAAAACACGTCTTTCACGTTTAGAGCATTTTGGCGATGTTAATATGATACAAATGGCGAACTGTTTTCTAGCTCAGGAATCGTCACTATTCAACACGTTCTCGACCAGTGGTGATAATATAATTTGAAATAATGATATCCGATAGGCATGATTGTATATTTTACATGCCGTATATGAAGCCACTGTAAATGAAATTCGGCTATCAAAAAATTTAATTCCGGATTATCAGCCAGTTGATTAATTTATAGTATTCCGCCATGTGATTGACACTCAATAATGGTTTAATCCAGGATAAATACGATTAGAATTTTCAGACTTTTTTCCGCCAGTTCTCAAAAAGAATCGCCAGTATCGCAAAACATTATCGCCAAAATCAAATTTTAATCGCCACTTACATATTTTTATCGCAAATTGAGACGTTGGTGACCGACTGTGTGAGCCGTGACAGAAAGAAACTTTTACTTCACCGGATAGGTCAGGATTGTCAGTCAAAGTGAGGGAATCCCTGACCTTGGTTGATCTAAAAATAGTATCCGAATTTGTTTTGAAAGTTACGATAAGTATAGTAGCTCGTCTTTCTTTGTTTCTGCATAGAAATATGCCTCTGTAGCCTGGTTTTGGTCATTTCTGATACACAGAAACTTAACTAGGGCGAATTTAATCGATCTCGAATAACCAGTCTTTTTGACAGCTGCCAATAACGAAAAAATGGCTCCATTCGTTTTCTTTGTTTTGTGGGACGAAGATATATTATTTTTCATAAAATACACAGACAGGAGCGGCAAAGTCTACTCGTTGCTAATTCATGATATTTTGTCCATTTTTTTTACAAATAGCATTAATTATTACACGAATACGTCACGATTTGAAAAGACCTTTTTTGTAACCATGGAAAACGATTTAAAAAATACAAGTTCTACTCAACCGATTTTAACGAACTTGGCATCAAATAAAAGCTGACATTCGGAGGAACATTTCTATGGGACCAATTGTGATTATATGAAATAGATTTTATTTCAGACCAGTTTACATAACGACCTATGAAATTTTTTGATTTTCTGGAATTTTGGCATTATTATTGGCACCACGAAAAAAAAACTCCCGTAATTTTATTAAACACTAGCTTAGCTATTTGCATGCCAAAAATTATTTAATTTGGATCAGGCAAGACTGAGAACTTTTTAGATTTATGACGAAAATTGATCATTTTTAAGCCGATTTCAAAATTTAATATCTTTAAAACCACAAGAGATATGTGCCCAAACTATGACTTAAATCACAGCTTCAGATGTCTATTTAATGATCATACCAAATTTATGTGCAACAGAGTTTGAAAAATAATATAAAATTAATTGCGAAGTTACCATAGGTTAGACATGGCAACGCCCTTAACTAGAAAGGTTTAATGAAATTTAATATTTAACGGACAGCAAATGCTTTTGTTTGTAAATATAAGTAAGGATGTTTTTTCAGGATTAAAATTAATCAACCATTTCTTTGACCATGTATACAAGATATCTATATCTGAATTTTAAGGGTTTTTTTCAATGTTGTTGATAGATATATCAATTAAAATTAGAGATGTGTCATCATTAAATAATCTAGACATGCTTTTTAGACCTTCATATATGTCATTTATATAGATAAGAAAAAGTAGCGGACCAAGTATGGAACCTTGTGGGATCCCGGCATTGGGAAATGTAATACATGAATGACAGTTTTCAAGTATGACTTGTTGTTTTCTATTTGTTATGTAATTGGAAACTAGCTCAAGTAAATCACCTTTAATTCCATAATTAGACATTTTATGAAGTAAACCGTTATGGGAACCTTTGTCAAAGGCTTTCGAAATATCACAAAATATTATTGCTGTAATTTGTTTATTATCGAACACGGTACATATATGATTATACATGTACATCTCAATAATTTGGTGTGATGTGGAAAAGCCGGGTAGAAATCCTGACTGAAATTTATATATTAAACTATTATTTAAAATAAAAAGTCTAAAATATGTTGATAGATAATTCTTTCAAATAGTTTTGGAAAACTGTTAGGCAGAGAAATTGGCTTATAATAGAGAAATTGGCCTATAATTTTTTAAGTCTGTTCGGTTAACTTTTTTGTGCAGAGGAATTACTTGAGCTGATTTACGATTGCTCGGAAATGTACGCTTACTTACTATCAAATTAAATATCTTACCAAGTGGGAGACATATACTTTGGCAAGTTGATTTTAAAAATAGATTATTAATATTACCAAGTCTATTTGCTTTCTAAGTGTTCAATTCTTTAATAAGTGATTTTATTATGTTAGTGGTTATATATATTGATTATTACATTGAGGCGGAAATTCTGGAAGTTGTACCATATCATTTTTAGTAGAAATTGAACTATACTATTCAAAAAAAGTAGGGGATATTTGATTTTGGGGGCATAATACTAAAATATGCAAATGACTACGAAAAAAGTCACTATAGAACCTAACAGAAGAAACATTTCCAGTTACATGTGACGCCCAAACGCACCAATAGCTACCGCATGGAATGCAGGTGATGCTTGGGATCATCATGGGGGTCCAACCCAAGATTTGCACGACTCTGACTTTGAATGTTACAGTCATTGTGGCATTGAATTCCAGGGTGGAAACATCAGTTTAATTGTTTTAGTGACCAGAAAACAAATTTTGATATGCGTCGGCTTACCCAAAATGAAAGGTTACGTGCCCTTGGCATGCTACAGATCGGCACAACACAGGCGGTTGTGGCGCGGACGATGAATGTTTCTCAGTCTGTCATAAGCAGGCTATGGTCCAGATACCGTGATACACAATCTGTACAGGACAGACCACGCTCAGGTCGACCAAGGGCGACAACTCAAGCCCAGGATCGATTTATCCGTACCTTGGCCTTGAGAAATCGTGTCATCACAGCAAATCAGATCAGCGCTCGTCTTCAAACAGACACTGGTGTGAGAGTGAGTGGCCAGACGATTCGGAATCGACTGCATAGGGGTCACCTTCGCGCCCGACGTCCTAGCGTGATCCCTTGTTTGAGAGATCATCACATTCAGGCAAGACATCGTTGGTGTAGGGATCGTCAACACTGGGATAATCGACGCTGGAGCAATGTGATGTTTTCAGATGAGTCACGGTTCACTGTTGATTTTTTGGACAGACGTAGGAGGGTGTGGCGTCGTCGAAACGAGCGCTTCCAAGACGTTAACGTCATCAGACATGATCGATTTGGGGGTGGTTCTGTTATGGTGTGGGGAGGCATCACTGTTGCTGGAAGAACGGCTTTACATGTTGTTGCAGGGCGTGTTACAGGCCAGTACTACCGGGACAACATCTTGGCAGTCCATGTTGTGCCGTTCGCACGACGTCATGGCCGCCGTTTCATCTTCCAGGATGACAACGCAAGATGTCACAGGGCCAGGATCGTTACAGGTTACCTCCAACAACAGAACATCACCACATTACCTTGGCCAGCACTGAGTCCCGACCTCTCCCCCATCGAGCATGTCTGGGACATGCTTGGACAGAGGTTACGTCAACGTCAACAACGTCCTGCCAATGTCCAAGAACTTGCTGCTGCGTTGCAACAGGAATGGGACAATCTGGACCAAAATGACCTTAGACGTCTCATTAGGAGTATGCCACGTCGGATCAATGCTTGTTTGGCAAACAGAGGAGGATTTACCCGTTACTGACTTGGTTGTGATGCTGTGGTAACTTTGCTGTTTGACCCCGGGTATCATTTTACCCTTATAATGGTCAGTCTGTGCCTTACTTAGTCTAACGATCATTTGGAATAAATCGATGAATGTGAACTTCATTTCATTTTGTCATTTGTTTCTTCGTCAGTTTCATTAGGTGACTTTAATAACACTTAAAAATCAAATATCCCCTACTTTTTTTGAATAGTATATATCATCAAATCACCCAGTTTGTACCCGGGAATATATCTTTAAAAGTTTAAGTTAATATCTTAAAAGTTTAAGTTAATATCTTAAAAGTTTAAGTTAATATCTTAAAAGTTTAAGTTAATATCTTAAAAGTTTAAGAGTATATCCGCGAGAAGACCATGCAAAAATCGCAAAAAGTGCTAAGATGGGGGGTCGCAAGTTTTTGATCAAACTTATGGTATGACACCCCCTAGGGACAAGAGGTAACATGCTGAAGTGGTTAGTCTGATGTCGCTCTAAAGGACTGTACAGGAATTATTCATTTTATGGGTAAAATTGCGGTTTTCACATGTGTATTTATCACCCTTTTTAAGCACAGACTGCATTCTATGGTGGAATAGCAACCTTCTAATTTTGACCCTGTCTGATAAAGCGGGTGGTCAACTTCCACCCCAGCACTAATTTGAAAAAAAAAAATCAGTAAATACTAATTTTGTGTGGACTTGTTTTAGGGTACCATATTCACATTGTCCTTATAGTGCAGAAAAAGATACACTGTAACTTTTTCTTTCATGGTCACAAGTAGAATTTCTTTGGATGGTTTTGAAGTGCTAAGCACATAGTATCCATAGGTGTAAAAAAAATGACCGGAATGCAACATACTTAAAATATACAGCTTATTGAAAAGTGCTAAAATAAGCTTTTGTGATACATTTGTTTGCCAATTTAATTAGAGAAATAAAATTTTTGACTTTTATAAGTTTTCATCATATCCATAGCCATTATTTGTACCATGTTGTACTCTATATAAGTGTGTATTTGTATTTATTGTATATTTGGTATTGTCGTATTGTCCCTTAACATATTTGTTGTATTGTCTCTTTAAGATTTCATTTTCAAACAGGTTACCGAAAATGGCTACAAAATGTTTAATTTCAGAGCATGTTTCCACTATTCATTTTGAGACACATCCACTGATTTCTACAATTAACGGCAACGAAGCCTTGCGTCGAAGTGGGTGACATTGAACAGTGTAGTATGGTAGCTACAGCTCTCGGGCACCGTCAGCTGCACCTTCAGGGCCGGATTTAGAATACGAGAGGCCCTAGGCAAACCCCCTGAACAGGGCCCATGATATGGACCTTGGGGCCCTGGGACAAGCAACTCGGTGAGAGGGTGGGTCGGAGGAAGTCATGCGGTTGGTGGTTCGAACCTCACTTTTAGGTGAATTTTTCATTTTCGTTGGATTATTTTATTTAAAATAATGTCTATTTGAGAGTAATGGATATGTTTAAGATTGAGCATGTCGATACTCCAATGGAAGGTCATGGACAACTGCGGAAGCCAATTCCCGTCGACGCCAGATGAGCCATGAATGATTACAGGCCTTTGAAAGTATTTTTTTTCAGGATATTTTTATAAAACAGATACTAATGTATTTTAGGGCTGTTAGTAAACACCATATGAATGAAAAGGAAAATAAATTGTTAGGTTTTTTTTTTTATCTACTACGGTTAATTATCTCCAAAATAGGCAAATTACAGATTAATTTTATGGGTTATTGTTTCCTTTACCTAGTTTTTGTCAAGTCGATTCCGGTCATTTTTATTTTTTGTATCAAATGTTGGGAGGTTGCTTGTTCACTTGAGCATAAATTTTTTAAACCCACCCCATGAAAGAAGTAGCTATAGGGCGTCAAACTTTGGGTGACGAAAAATGGGGAATTTAGACAGGCGTTGATATCCAGTCCGTATACAGATCTCGTTCGCCAGAATCGTCTGAAGTTAATATTGTGGTAACAGCACTGAGTCATCTACAAACTCTGTGAGTTTGGTCTTTCTGCTACGTATAGTAAAGGTGTGAGGACTTGCCAAAGTCGGTATTTGAGAAATACGGATTTTGGTAATTTCACCATATGAAAAATGTTTTTTCAATTTTCTCAGTCAGGAATTGAAAGATTTATCTAATATTGCACATTTATGTGTTTTGTCACTATCCCAACTTATAAACCAAATTTGTTCAAAATCTGTGATTGAAGCCTCAGCACCTTCTGCATGGTTTTCTCGTGGACACGCTCTTAAGTTAATATCTTAAAAGTTTAAGCTCCTTTAAGATAATATCAGAGTTTATGTTAATATCTTTAAAGTTTATGTTAATATCTTTAAAGTTTGAGTTAAGAATGAGTTCGCGAGAGAATCATGCAAAATTGAAAAAAAACGGCACAAGTGGTGTCGGGCGATTTTGACCAAACTTTGCAGATTTGGTCATTGGGTACCCCGTATACCCCACATGAAATATGTGGGTCACAAACATTGTAGTTACGGAGAACCAGCTATGGCCATTTTAGTGTTAAAAACACGTCATTTTTATAAAAAAAATCCTTAAATTCAAATATTTCCCATAAATTGTCTATTGATTTTTTATTTTTTTAAATTATTTTTTTATGAATGATCATGTCTACTACTTCAATATATATGACTATTAAATTTTTCCGACAACCATTTCAGGCTATGAGGAATTTATTTTGAAATGTAGTTTTTGCTATATGCTAAAACATATAAATTTCATGACTCTATATCTCACCCACTGCGGGGCTGAGGACAATTATATTTATAATGGAAGTTGATGACTACTAATACTAATATTTGGTTTTGACCAAATCACTGGCACGGATTTCTTTCATATTAAATTTGATGGTCGAACTTGAAGAAAATGACTTCATTTTTGACATCATTTTTTCAATAAAATCATGCATTGCCTGGATTATTAGGCCTGATAATGCCCCATGCAACCGCCTACCAACACCATGTGTAGGGCCGGTACAGATGATTCGGGAGTTCCACGAGGATCAGTCCTTGGACCTGTCCTTTATGTAATGTATACTAAGAATTTGGGACAACTAATCGATAAGCGTGGTTTCTAGGACGACATTCTTATGCAGATGATACACAGCTGATCGCAAGTTATTCCCTTTCAAAAACTGTTTTATTCCCTAATTATTCTGACATCAAATTGTGTACACATGACTAAAGATAGGATGACAAGAAATATGTTGAAATTAAATTTAATTGAATTAAGTAAATCAGAATGTATTTTATGTGGTCAAAATACACATCTGAAAAATACAAGTTCAAATGATGTGGTTGTACGAGATGTAATATTTGTACCATGAGACCCTGTGAAGAGGTTAGGTGTCCTCTCTTGGGGTCCAATTTGAGCATGGACAGTTACATTAGTGAAATTTGTCGAAACTGTTATCTTTGGTCCAGGAACATTGGCCATATAAACACTTTATTAGCCAGGAAGCAACTGCTACACTTATATGTTCTTTGGTATTCTCAAGGATTGACTACTGTAACAGCTTGTTAGTAGGAACATCTAGTGCCAATTTTTAAAAAAAAAATCAACTTGTAGAAAATACTGCAGCTCGAATTCTTACCAGATCACCAAAACACTCTCATATTACTCCTGTTCTGAAATCAATCTATTGGCTGCCAATCATCTTCAAAAGTCTGTCTTTGACGTATCAGTGTGTGAATGGCTTAGCTCAAATATACTTATCTAACTTTATGCACTTACAAGTTCCCTCAAGTAACCTCCGGCCGAACACACATTCATCAGGTGGAAATTAATATCATTTGGATACGGATCGTGCTCAGTGAATGCGCTTAAACTGCGTAACAATCTTCCAGAGATCATTAAATCATCTCAAACCCTTTCTTGTTTTACATCAAGAATTATCAAGATTAATTAAATTAATTTAATTGTATGCGCAGTGGACATTCTTCTGTACATGGAGTACGTGCACTATATAAAAGTACATATTAATAATATTATTATTATTTGTCAGGCCGAAGTTAGATTTGCACTTTTGTTTAATCTGGGGTCTTCCCTAAAACTTTGGACAGTGATTTAAGATATTAAAAACGGTGAAAGTATTGTTCATCTCCAAACAGTATTGTTTACATTGTAGCTGTGTTGATAGCCTCGTTTGTCACGCAATTAGTTTTTCTGCAAAATTCTGCTATGCACTGGTTAATTGGGCGTAATATATTTCGTGAATCATGACGTAACGTTATGTTAACATATTTGAAACCCTGTTTAAACCAGAATTATATTGTTACACAGTTAGGTATTGGTTGTTAATTAGACTATTGACCAATCATAATTTGGAACAGAAATTTGCTTTCATTACGGCAGTGTTAATTGGGATTAGGTCTAATCAAACGAAACACTGCAGGGTGTATGCTAAAATAGTGGCCTTAGGGTCATATACAATTTGTTTTTTGTCTTTTTGAAATATCGCTTGATTCGTTTGTCAAGTATAGACAGATATATATATACTATTCAAAAAAAGTAGGGGATATTTGATTTTTAAGTGTTATTAAAGTCACCTAATGAAACTGACGAAGAAACAAATGACAAAATGAAATGAAGTTCACATTCATCGATTTATTCCAAATGATCGTTAGACTAAGTAAGGCACAGACTGACCATTATAAGGGTAAAATGATACCCGGGGTCAAACAGCAAAGTTACCACAGCATCACAACCAAGTCAGTAACGGGTAAATCCTCCTCTGTTTGCCAAACAAGCATTGATCCGACGTGGCATACTCCTAATGAGACGTCTAAGGTCATTTTGGTCCAGATTGTCCCATTCCTGTTGCAACGCAGCAGCAAGTTCTTGGACATTGGCAGGACGTTGTTGACGTTGACGTAACCTCTGTCCAAGCATGTCCCAGACATGCTCGATGGGGGAGAGGTCGGGACTCAGTGCTGGCCAAGGTAATGTGGTGATGTTCTGTTGTTGGAGGTAACCTGTAACGATCCTGGCCCTGTGACATCTTGCGTTGTCATCCTGGAAGATGAAACGGCGGCCATGACGTCGTGCGAACGGCACAACATGGACTGCCAAGATGTTGTCCCGGTAGTACTGGCCTGTAACACGCCCTGCAACAACATGTAAAGCCGTTCTTCCAGCAACAGTGATGCCTCCCCACACCATAACAGAACCACCCCCAAATCGATCATGTCTGATGACGTTAACGTCTTGGAAGCGCTCGTTTCGACGACGCCACACCCTCCTACGTCTGTCCAAAAAATCAACAGTGAACCTTGACTCATCTGAAAACATCACATTGCTCCAGCGTCGATTATCCCAGTGTTGACGATCCCTACACCAACGACGTCTTGCCTGAATGTGATGATCTCTCAAACAAGGGATCACGCGAGGGCGTCGGGCGCGAAGGTGACCCCTATGCAGTCGATTCCGAATCGTCTGGCCACTCACTCTCACACCAGTGTCTGTTTGAAGACGAGCGCTGATCTGATTTGCTGTGATGACACGATTTCTCAAGGCCAAGGTACGGATAAATCGATCCTGGGCTTGAGTTGTTGCCCTTGGTCGACCTGAGCGTGGTCTGTCCTGTACAGATTGTGTATCACGGTATCTGGACCATAGCCTGCTTATGACAGACTGAGAAACATTCATCGTCCGCGCCACAACCGCCTGTGTTGTGCCGATCTGTAGCATGCCAAGGGCACGTAACCTTTCATTTTGGGTAAGCCGACGCATATCAAAATTTGTTTTCTGGTCACTAAAACAATTAAACTGATGTTTCCACCCTGGAATTCAATGCCACAATGACTGTAACATTCAAAGTCAGAGTCGTGCAAATCTTGGGTTGGACCCCCATGATGATCCCAAGCATCACCTGCATTCCATGCGGTAGCTATTGGTGCGTTTGGGCGTCACATGTAACTGGAAATGTTTCTTCTGTTAGGTTCTATAGTGACTTTTTTCGTAGTCATTTGCATATTTTAGTATTATGCCCCCAAAATCAAATATCCCCTACTTTTTTTGAATAGTATATATATGACTACTACACTTTTTAGTTTTTAAGATTTGCTGTTCAAAAATTCATCATCCTTCTACTAGATCATGAGGTTATATTGCCGAATTAATAAAATGTTGACAAATAGTCTAGAGAGATTAATTGTATTTACCAAGAACAGCTCTTTTGGCATTTACAGTAAATTAAGCTTTTCAAATTTTATCGTTTGAAAATTTTAACGGTGTAATTGTGAGCTCCGTTTTCATGATTAGATACTTATTGGATAAATAGATAGATAGCGCTCGATAGATAGATAGATAGATAGTAATAAGTATTAACATATAGATAGTAATAAGTATTAACATTTGTAGTTTTGATAATGGAACATTTTTTAAACTTGAATTTTTTGATGAAAGTATATAATCTGCGTTTATATTTATTTGTTTATTTCTATTTTTATTATGGCTTGCTCTTAACAGAACTGGAAACCATGTTAATTTGGTTTCAAGTGCCATGTTACACTTTTGAGTGTGTAAATAAAGCGGTTTATTTTTCGTCATTTTTGTTGAAAATTGTTAGTTTTGTACAAATATGGAAATTATTTACTACTAAACGGGTCGAGTGCCACCCAATTTTTTTCTTGATCTTAATACTATAGATCATTGCCTTTTCAGTCAGCATTCCAAAAAAATACTTAAACCCGCAGTGGGTGAGATATAGATAGAATAAAATGACATACCTAAATTGAGCTATTTTGGTACCTTGCAGCAACAAGTCCCTATACCAAAAACCGCTCCATGAAAATCCATCAACTTTCAGAATGTATACTCACTAACCATATCTGCTACGCTATAAAGTTTAATTAATCTACTCGCCGTAGTTTAGTTGTACGAAATAATTGAAAACTGGCCTGAAAATGATGATTTTTTGGGTTTTTTCGGTCTTAAAATTTCAAATTTTTTTCTACGCTCTAAAAATGGTTCGATTAATCTAAAATTGTGGCAGTGGGGTTTGGAGGGGTTACCCATCATACATAAAAAGAATGGTGAAAATCGGTCACCCACCATGTGCTGGTCCCTGCATGGTTCTCTCGCAAACGCATTCTTAATATCTTAAAAAAAAAAATTTCTTAAAAGTTTAAGTTCATTTAAGTTAATATCAGAAATCAGAATTTATGTTAAAGATACATTATGGGAGATTCGATAACGAGTTGGCAGTTCTCACTATAATAGTTAAAGATAGGTTGGGCAACAAAACATACACCCACAGCAGCTAAATCGTCCGAGCAGTCGACAAGGGTTGTCACATATTTATTTTTTTGTAGGTAATTAGGGGAATTTAATAGACAATTTCATACAGATGACATTATAATTTTCTTAGTTTGAGGGTTCAAAAGGTTCTAAAAACTAAAACAAGGGCCGTAACTCTGGAAGTAATCTACAGAAATTGTTGAAATTCGACAGGCTTTTTCGTTTTACTAATTCAAATAATGCAATAAATTTCATACAGATCGGATGATAACTTGTCGTTCGAACGTTCACAAAGTTCAGCAAAATAAATTAAGGACCATAACTCTAGACGTAATTGACGGAAATTGCTGACATTCAATAGGCTTCTTCATTTCACTAATTTAAATGATGCACATAAATTTCATACAGATTAGGTGATAACTTTTGTCGTTCAAGCGTTCACAAGATTCAACAAAGTTAAACAAGGGCCATAAATCTAGATGAAATTAACGGAAATTTGCTGAAACTCAATAGGCTTGTTCGTTTTACTAATTTAAATGATACATATAAATTTCATACAGATAGGATAATAACTTTTGTCATTAGAGCATTTACATGGTAAAACAAAGTGAAACAAGGGCCACAACTCACAGCATAATTAACGGAAATTGCTGAAATTCAATACGCTTCTTCGTTTCACAAATTTAAAAGATGGATATCAATTTCAAACAGATCGGATGATAACTGTTGTCATTAGATAATTCACAAGATTCAACAAAGTGAAACTCTTGATGTAATAATTGCTGAAATTCAATAGGCTTCTTTGCTTTAATAATTTAAATGATGCATATAAATTTCATACAGATCGGTGGATAACTTTTGTTGTTAGAGCGTTCACAAGGTGCAACAAAGTAAAACAAGGGCCATAACTCCAGAAGAAATTAACGGAAGTTATTGAAATTAAATAGGCTTCTTTATCTCACTAATGCAAACAACATATATCAACTTCAAAACAATCGGATGATAAATGTAGTCTGTAGATTTTCTGGGGGGGGGGGGGGGTCTGAATATACTTGGACCTCCCCAAAATTTCAGGCCCAAACTCCGTTTTATTTACAACAATTATTAGGATTAGTTAAAATTCTATCTGTATAAAACCTGTACATATCCCAATATGGTTTACATTGCTAAAATAAAACACAGAGGGAATCATCCTGGAAACATGTGTGAAGTGAAAAGTAACTGTGTTCCATAAAATTGTGTCTAGTTAGCCTGTCAGTAATATTTTGTTACTTTTTTCCTGCCACTTATCAGAGTGAATCGCATGTAGGTACCCAAAAACATTATCGCCTAAACCAAATATATTTCGCCCGCTCAGCCAGCCACGTAACAATAATACTTCTAGTAAGATTGGGCATCTCTACTTTCCATATGTACTAAATTTGCCATACTTTTATTGGAAATAACTACCCTATAAATACTTTTGTGCGAATATATAATTTAAGTTAATATCTTAAAAGATTAAATTCAAGTTGAAATTCGAAAATGTTAGTAGTTTAAAAGCTCAAGTTAATATCTTAAACTGATATTAACTTGAAATTTCCTGATGTCTACCGCACCTACACTCGTTGCGCTCTCCCGTCTGATCACATATTGGAGATCCGGATTCCCAGAAACCATTTTTCCTGTGTATTCGATTGTGTGCGAGTTATCGATTGTTCACATACAGACTGTAAGACCTCACTTATATTGGTTTCGAAAATTAGAAAAATTCTTTCAGTGAGCTACTATTGTGGTCAAAGGGGGCCTGTTCTCGGATAGAACGTCCTCGGATGAGAGTATGTGTGTACTCGATTGTTGGTGTTTACAATACACAAAGTCCTCATTTGTCAGTATTAAAACATGTGTGTCCTCGGTTGGCCACATTAATAAAAAAAAACTGTTTTATCGCGATATTGCACTGCACAATCTTTTTTCCCATGTGTGGTCAAAGGGGGGACAAAAATGTAGTTATTTACAGGTTTAAGATCACAATGAGTGTCAAGTCCACAAGTCCTCGATTGTTCACAAACAGTCTGTACGACTATTTTCAGTGGCTTAATCAATAAAAAATTTTTTTTTCACTGGGCTGCTCCTGTGCTCAAAGGGGGCCTGTTCTCGGATAAAGAGTGTTGAACCCACTCAATTTATATTATTCAGGGCTTGCCACGAGACGCGAGTAATTACTCGCGCGCACGCTACGCTCGCGTAAAACCAAATTTACGTGAGTGATTAAGTACTCGCGCAAATATAAAAAATAATTTAATCAGAAATAATTGAATATCGTAATATAAAAAGCCGTAAACAATTTGTATGCCTTCATATTGATGCACTATTGCGCACGCGGCGTGTCTTTCCAGTTCCAACTGTTGTTACTAAAAATACTTTGAGACGCGTACTGCCAGGCGGTTTTTAAGCGGATGTCCTTTGCCGTGTCTGGATAATCAAACATTGAGCGGATGTTGTCGTTTCTATTAATAGCAATTCTTTCGATCCCGCATCTTTTCTACAAATTGATGGGATTGAAATTGTTTTGCCTGTTCTTTTACCTTTCTAAGCTTTACCCGAATCCCCTCAGCACGCCAACGATGGCAAAGGGAAACCCAGTTTCCCTTGCAACGTTATTGTCATGGGAATACGATTTACAGATAATATTACTGCCAAGGAAATAAAAGAGTATGCATTACCTTTGTGTGTGAAATAGCTTTATTCAACGCCCGCTTCCACCGAAGTGACAAGAGCATTGCCATTAGGCACATGGAATTTAATTGGCTACTCACGCACATCATTCTGCGTGAGTAAATACATGTACTCGCCTCACTCGCGCAAGTCTATATTTGCGTGAGTAGTCATCTACTCGCCTCCAATTTGCTCGTGGCAAGCCCTGTTATTGATATACACTTGTAACGTCTTCGGATGTGAGTGTGTGTGTACTCGGTCGTCAGTGTTCACCATACACAAAGTCCCCAATTATTGGTATTAAAACATATTAGCGTCCTCGGTTGATCACATCGCAATATTGTGCCATACATCAATTTTAAACAGTTATATTGTATTTTTTCCCATGTGTGGTCAAAGGGGGTAGAAAAACATAGTTATTTACAGGCTAAAGACCACAATAAGTGCCAAGTCCACAGTATGGTAGTATAGAGCAAATGACTTCGTTCGGAGGCATTCCCAACTTATACCATGTGTGTCCTTGATTAGGTGTAACTAGCCTAGGGACTCGGTCGGTCGTATTTCCCCAATTATTTGCAAACTCCTGTGTGTCAGCATTTCTTCTGTAAAAAGTCAAATGCATAAAATATATAAATTGAGGTATAATTTATATCTTCTCATAATCGTTTCATGGAATAGAGTTCAGAAATAACGGTGGTTTTCAGCTACATGCAATATTTATCAAGACCTCGATTAGGAGGATCCAGTCAAAGTCCTCGATTTACACCATATACATGCAGGGATAGAAACTGGCGAGTAAAAGTCAGTACGGGCCAATGAAATTCAAAATCAATTAGCCCGTGTGGCGACCTGATATTTTGTTAGTTGTAATAATTGATAATTTGTACTTAATGAACACTGTCATGAAACTAACTTCCGAAAATCGTCGCCATCACTATTTACGTGTTTTTTAATCATTGGCTGTTCCATTTCGCTTTAGCGGTATGAAATTTGAGGAAGCGAGCTTGCTGATTGGTTGAAATTGTATGATAACGAGGGAGGGTACAGAACAGCCTCTGTTTACACCTCGAGGAATTATGAAGCGAAAGCCGATATAATTGAATAACTTTTCGGTCATATTTCAGGTTAATTATCATAAATCGCCTAACCTAATCGTTGAAATATATACATGAAGCAAGTTAACGAAGAACATGGATGTTAAAAGGTTTTATAACAGCGATATATTACGGCAATGAAGACGCTCGTAAATACACGTGCTCTGCTATACATGTATAAATAACTTCATCACTCGGTGACAACTTGTGATATAAAATTTTAAGGACATTACATCACAACTGAATTTATAAAACATAAATGAAATATAAATACAAATGAGGCCCCTGAAAAAATCTATTGTATTGAAGATTAAACTTCCAAAGGACAAATATGAAATATGAAATGAAATGTGCCAAATTGAATTTTAATAGATTATATATGTCTTCATGACTGATTAATGAATTCATTATTTGATGAAAAAACAGAGGCAACAATGAACAAAGTCTATTTGTTGTATTATTAAATGTGCCAAAATAAATTTAAGTGCATGTATTTTGGTGTTTTTGATCGATTAATGATGAACAAAACAACAGTCCAAATCAGAATTTTTACGTCTGGTGTCAGTTTCTTACTGGGCTAGTAGAATGTTGGCTGGGCTAGTAAGATCTGAAAGCTACTAGCCCAAATGGCTAGTGACCATTTCAGGTTAGTTTCTACCCCTGTACATGTATGTGTGTGTGTGTGTGGGTGTGTTTGTGGGTATGTGTGTGTGTCCATCAAATGGGCACAAAACCAGACCCAACTTTTTTGCGTAGAATACGATGCCGAGTGGTAATCAGTCTGCAGTTGGGGCATTTTGAAGATATTTGTTTTCAAATGTCAAATGAGGTCATTTGCAATGAAAGTGAATGCACGGCCATTCTTGTATCATGAAAACATACTAAAAATGATCGAAAGTAATCACTCTTTCAATAAAGATAGTTTGCCAGGCAACAAAACATACGCACACAGCAGCTGAATCGTCCGAGCGGTCGTCAAGGGTTGTCGCATATTTATTCCTTTGTAGGTAATTGGGGGCCTTTACAAGACAGTTCCATACAGATCAGATTATAAATTTTGTTGTTTGAGGGTTTAAAAGGTTCTACAAACTGAAACAAGGGCCTCAACTCTGAAAGTAATCTACAGAAATTGTTGAAATTTGACAGGCTTTTTCGTTTTACTAATTAAATAATACATATAAATTTCATACAGATCAGATGATCACTTTTGTTATTCAAACATTCACAAGGTTCACAATCGCCATAACTCTAGAAATCATTGATGGAAATTGCTAATTAGGTGTGCCATATGCCACCATTTTGTTGTCTAAGAAAAAGAAAAAATACGGTTTTCCCCACTAATTAAAAGATCTGTCACAAATACAATGGGCCTATGAAAATCCGTAGGTTATGTTTTTTGTAACAACCGCAAACAAAATGATGTTTCCTTGAGAAAAAAAAAACGAATGTGGATAGGTTTTAATACTTTTAACGGCTTTTGAAAACGGCTGTGACGTTCCGGTTATCGCCTAAATAAAAAACGACATCAAAATATTTATTTATTCATCGTTGTAATCCAAGTTCGAGGTCTTTTCCGCGGATGTTTCAAAACACTAACAATAAATATTTTGATATCAATGTTTAGCGGTAGTTTCGTATTTTTTAATAATGGCCCTGTGGTTGAATAAAATTACTATTTTCATCGCTAAATACTTCTTAGAAAACTTTAAAATAGTTTTCCGCTGCGTCAAAGAAATTAAAACCCGTGTTATGTCATATCATTTTGTTCGCCTTGATTTAACCCTTTCACTGCGTATACCCGGTAGTACCGGGTATTATAAAATGTCGGTAAAATGCCCGTACCCGGTATTACCGTGTACTCAGTAAAGCCCTCGCTAAAATTAGTACCGTAACTGCAAGTGCCATCTATTGTATTTTCTATACACTAGAACATATTTCCACGTGTTTCAAAGCAGCAAACCGTAAAATGGCGGAGTGCATTGTGACAACGTAGACGATGCACTCTCGACGAAGTCGTGAATGACGTCTTGCTGACCAACATGTGGACAATTTCGAGGCGGGTGATACACATAATTCGTTTCCAGTTACTTGATAATGATAATAGTCAGGACAGTGATTGGTATTATGAAGTGTGTGATTTGTTGCGCGACGTTCCGCCCATGGCTAGCTATGTCTCCCGTGCATGATGAACAAGCCCAATGTGAACACGATAGCCCTGTGTCTGCAGTAGATTCTGACAATAATTCTGATGTTGATAATAATGCTGGCCTGCTGGATCGTAAAATACGTAGGTAATTCCTGATTCCCGAACGTGTAGATCTATTGACTGACTATATTGATAATGATATGGGACTTGGGGATGAAAGTGAAAGTGAAAGTAAAAACAAGGTATTGCAATCCGCACGTGGTCATGGCAGCGGGAGACGTGATGCGCGTGTTCGCGGCGGCATTGCTCATGGCTGCTATTGATATTTTTGTTCATTTTATATATCTTTATCAAAATCCAGTAAAAAAAACAATATCTTTTAAGTATTTCATGGAGAAAAATTCGTTTTCGTGTTAGCTTTAGTGTGAAATGAGAAATCCAAAATGGCCGCCATGACGTCACGTGACTACATTATTATGCAAATTTCCAAAATTCTATTTTTTCCTCTTAGCCCAACCTCATGCCCATCCCAACAGACAAAAAGATTTTTCATAAAAGCTTCCATAAGTACTGCTTGGCATTCAGTTCCAACCTCCCTTTTTTCCTCAAAAAAGGGTCTAGCACAGGCAGTGGATTTACGTCTAGCATTGAAAGGGTTAAACTTTCTTCTTATACGAAAATAAAGCTAGCATATCAAATCAAACATTAGCGGAATTCCCGTAAAAGGAGTGGGGTGTCCCATAACGTCAGTAAGAAATTCCCCGGAATTTGATGTTGCGACAGACACTAAACAGAATTTCTGGATGGACTTCTGCAGATATAACATCTATAATTGATAGAAATTAGAATAAGGGTAATATTATCATTAAAATTAATCAAAATAAAGTATGAAATTGGATAAATGTAACTTATCTATAAATAGGGGTTTCAGGTCACGTGACTTTAGCATGAAATCGGACAGCCACCGGCTGAAATATAGCCCACTTCAATCTACGATTCTGAATTACTATTTTATGTAAATGCATTACTAGCAATTGAATTGTAATAGTTTAATATCAGTCTCAATATCTGCAAAGATTTAGGCTACAAAATTATCGAAATGTTAGATAGATTTGTAAATAGTTTAACTGATACACAGTTAATGTTACTATTAATTTATCAAGTTTAAGTTTTACTGAAATCTAATAAATTATATATTTAAATATTTATATGTTTAAATGTTATAAGATTAATTAAAACATGGTCAAAGTACTTCTAAAAATGAATCAGTATGGTTTTACCAGATTACCAATGCACTGCACAGCTGTGAGAGAGAGAGAGAGAAATGGGATTTAACGTCTACTCGACACAAACTAGGTCATTTCGGGACTAACTAACTCAAGATTGGATAATAACTTTTGGCGTTAGAGCGCTCACAAGGTTCAATAAAGTGAAACAAGGGCCATAACTTAAGACGTAATAAACAAACATTGCTGAAATTCAATAGGCTTCTTCATTTCACTAATTTAAATAATGCATAAAAATTTCATAAAGATCGGATGATAACTCGTGGCGTAATAGTGTTCACAAGGTTCCAACTGTTCGTTCTCTTTGACGCTTTCAAGGGTTATCCAATTTGAACAAGACAAAACTCCCAACTTTCAGTTTTACCCGAATGAATCACTTTTAAGGCAGATGTTCTGGTAAACTATAGCGAATGGCTGTGTAAAAATCAACATCCAATCAGATTTCCTTTCTCAAATTATAGCTTACCGCCAAATGGGTGAGTAAATCAAAGCTCTCTATTCAATTAAGTTAACAATCAGTATAGAATAGTTATAGAATAGTCGGGATTTTCAAGTGGCCAATGAAAAGTTTGACCAGAAATGTCTTAAAGATAGGTTGCCAGGCAACGAAACATACGCCCACAGCGGCTAAATCGTCCGAGTGGTCGACAAGGGTTGTCGCATATTTATTCCTTTGTGGGTAATTGGGGGCCTTTACAAGACAGTTCCATACAGATCAGATTATAATTTTTGCTGTTTGAGGGTTCACAAAGTTCTACAAATTGAAACAAGAGTCTCAACTCTGGAAGTAATCTACAGAAATTGTTGAAATTTGACAGGCTTTTTCGTTTCACAAATTTAAATGATGCATATAAATTTCATACATATCGGATGATAACTTTCATCAATCGAGCATTAAAAAGGTTGAACAAAGTCAAACGAGGGCAATAACTCCAGAAGTAAAAAACAGAAATTGCTGAAATTCAATAGGATTCTTCTCTTTACTAATTTAAATGACGAACGTAAATTTCATACAGATCAGCATATAACTTTTGATGTTAGAGCATTCACAAAGTTCAATAAAGTGAAACAAGGGCCATAACTCTAGACGTAATAAACAGAAATTGCTGAAATTCAATAAGCTTCTTCGTTTCACTTATTTAAATAATGCATATAAATTTCAGAAAGTTTGGATGATAACTTTTGGAGTTAGAGCGTTCACAAGGTTCAATAAAGTGAAATAAAGGCCATAACTCTAGACATAATACACAGAAATTGCTGAAATTCAATAGTTTCACTAATTTAAATAATGCATATAAATTTCAGAAAGATAGGATGATAACTTTTGGGGTTAGAGTGTTCACAAGAATAAACAAAGGGAAACAAGGGCCATAACTCTAGAAGTAATAAACAAAAATTGCTGAAATTCAATAGGATTCTTCGTTTCCCTAATTTAAATATTGCATATAAATATCACAAAAATCGGATGTTAACTTTTGGCATTAGAGCGTTCACAAGGTTCAACAAAGTGAAACAGGGGCCATAACTCTAGACGTTAAAAACAGAAATTATTGAAATTAAATAGGCTTCTTCATCTCACTAATGTAAACAACATATATCAATTTTAAAACAATTGGATGATAACTTTTGGCGTTAGAGCGTTCACAAGAAATTGTGGACGGACGGACGGGGACGACAGCAATATACGTCCACATTTCTATGTGGGCGTATAAAAATGCTAGTGTCCGGGTTAAGCGGTTTTGACGTTCACATATTTTGAACTGAACTTTTCAGACAAGGTAAATACACTATTCCTCTATATTTTGGCGCATTCAGAAGGGTTGCCTTTTTTTCAATATTGAAATAACATTAGCTGATTTCCAGATTATCGGTAAAGTTTTTGTGGAAAGAGAGAGAATCAATAGATTGCATACAGGATTAAATATTTCAGATGAGATGGATTTTATTAACTTGCCATTTATATGATCAAGCCCAGTAGCTTTAGAGATATCCATGGCTCGAAATGTTTGTCTGTCTACTTCTCACCGATAGGCAATTTTTTGGTCTCACAGGTAGCAAGTAAAACTACCTTTCGCTTGCGACAGGTGGATTAAATTTTACTTGATGTTAAGTAAATTGACTTAAGACAACAAAACTCACGTCCACGTCCCATACATTTAATTATTCGTTTCTAAATGTAAGAATTAAGCACAGAAATACCGCCATTTGCACTGTTTACATTTCGCTCTGGCGTAGACTACAATTACAGTTTGGAAGTTCAAGTAGCCAATTTTATAACAATGAATTTCACACCATATACGCTTGTTTTCATCTGCTTGACACCAGCTTATAGCATTATGAAGTATCATTTCTAAATAAGTTAAGATAGGTTGCCAGGCAACGAAACATACACCCACAGCAGCTAAATCGTCCGGGCAGTCAACAAGTGTTGTCACATATTTTTTACTTTTTTTTGGTAAAGAAACATTTATAATACACTAAAATCTAATCAAGAGTAACAACTCATGAAGTAATTATCAATCTGAAGTCAATCGGATGATAACTTTAGCCTCTAGGGGGTCACTAGTTTTTTCAAAGTGATCAAGGGCCATAAGTTTGGCAGTAATTATCGGAAATTGTTGAAAATCAATAGGATTCTTTGTCTCATGACCTCAAACACTGTGTATAAATTTAAAATCAATCGGATATTAACTTTAGCCTCAAGAGCATCCACAAGATTTTTTGAAGTGATCAAGGGCAGTAATTATCGGAAATTGCTGAAAATCAATTTGCTTTTTCGTCTTTTGACCGTAAACACTGCGTATAAATTTAAAGTCAATCGGATATCAACTTTGGCCTTTAGGGCATCCACAAGATTTTTGAAGTGATCAAGGGCCATAACTCTGGAAGTAATTACTGAAAATCGCTGAAAATGAATACACGTCTTCGTCTCATGACCTTAAACACTGTGTATAAATTTAAAGTCAATCGGATATTAAATTTGACCTCTAGAGCGTCCACAAGTTTTTTCAAAGTGATCAAGGGCCATAACTCTGGCAGTAATTATAGGAAATCGCTGAAAATCAATAGGCTTCTTCGTCTCATGACCTTATACACTGTGTATAAATTTAAAGTCAATCGGATATTAACTTTGACCTCTAGAGCGCCCACAAGATTTTTTTAAAGTGATCAAGGGCCATAACTCTGGCAGTAATTATCGGAAATCGCTGAAAATCAATAGGCTTGTTCGTCTCATGACCTTAAACACTGTGTATAAATTTAAAGTCAATCGGATATTAACTTTAGCCTCTAGAGCGTCCACAAGCAATTGTGGATGCCGGACCGCCGGACGGATGGGGGCGACGACAATATACGACCACATTTCAATGTGGGCGTATAAAAAAGCACCCCCCAAGTCATCTGAAATAATTCTACCGTAACGACACCAAAGTAAATATAGTGGTGGCTGGAATGGAAATGCACACGCCTCATTGCCTGATGTATTTAATCATTTAAAATGTTTAAAACAATTTCCATAAATAAAGGCTATGAATAATTTATAAGACAAGTTGACAAAATCAAATAATTAAGTAGGAAAAATATTTTATATATAAATATAATTTGTACTTAATTTGTAGAGTAAATATAGACAGGATGTGAGAAAGGAATTCCAGGGGGCATTACCTGTCCTCCACACGCAGTACATGTAAATACGGTGCCATACACATGTGTGATTCGTGTTTTGATATTCAATTTATTACGGATATCATAAAAGCTGAAATCTACACCTCAATGGCGAAGTATTCAATTTAGCACGCAAGTTTGGTACCATGATACTTGGTGGAATTCACGTGGATCGGATGATAAAATCTACAAATTTTCGAGTCGCTGAGCAAAAGCAGATTCACCGACTTTCAAGAATGTTTTGGCTTTCCGATGTTAAAGAAATAAAAAGGTTTCATATTACGATATTTATATGGAGCAATATACGTAAAGACCTAAACAATCTAGAGTGTGTACATGTACCTACATATATGGATATGTGTGATGTGATTGGTTTTTGATAATTGAAAGTGACAGGTTAGTTACTGAAGCGACAGGTATGATAAGACGATGTCTTTAACTTCTTGAGGTGTTAGTGTTAGATTACAGAGTGAGTTTGGGTTGAGTTTAAGTTCAGGAAGCTGTGCATTGGCTTTGTCAAGTTGTGACTGGTTGATAAAGAAGTCATTTAAGCAGTTTGCCTTATCCAAGGGGGTGGAGAAAAGGGTTCCATTGTTAAGAAATGGAGGTAATTCATCATTTTTTATATGTTGCCCTTTCACATTAGAATTGAGTCTTTACTACCAAATGTTGTATTATTATTTTTATTTTGGTCTATTTTTTCGTAAAATTCCTGTTTGCTTTTTCTTGTAAGATTAATACATTCATTTCTAATTGATCAAAGGTTTTGCCAATCCTATTCAGAATTTGTTTTTACAATTTTTTTGTGCACCTTATTTTTCTTTTTGCTTCATTTTCTAACTGTATTATTCATCCATAAGTTATCCCTGGGCTGAACAGTTACTATCTTGTTTGGAATATTATTTTTTGCTATCTTTGTCAGCTCTTGTGTGAAAGAAGCACAGATCGGATGATAACTGTTGTCATTAGAGCGTTCACAGGATTCTACAAAGTGAAACAAGGGTCATAATACTAGAAGCAATTAACGGAAATTGCTGAAATTTAATAGGCTTTTACGTTTTACCAATTTAAATAATGCCATCAATTTATACAGATTGGGATGATCATTGTAGTATGTTCATAAGGTTCTACAAAGTGAAACAAGAGCCATAACTCTAGAAGTAATAAATGGAAATTGCTGAAATTCATTAGGCTTTTTCGTTTTATCAACTTAAATAATGCATAACAATTTAATACAGATCGGATGATAAATGTAGCCTGTAGAGTGTTTATGAGAAATAAGGACGATGGACCGACGTAGGTGACGGCAATATACGACCACATTTCCATGTGGGCGTATAAAACGTATTTCTTCTAACGCGAACAATGGAGCTGTGACACCTATTATTATTATTGTCAGGTTGTGTAGTTAATTGTATGACTTACTTATTTTGTAAGTTGTCATTATCCTGCTGAAGTTGATATATTTCTGAATGCTGGGACTTTTCACCACTAACTAAGTTATTTATCTGAGAACGTAGCTCCTGTTCTTGATTTCTACTGCTCTGAAGTTCACTTTTTATCTTTTTGATATCACTTTCTAACCTGCAAAAAAGAACGACATGTTTACACAATATAAATTACTTAAAATAACTCTGCATACATACATTATGTAGGCCATAACAGCCATGAATACATTACGACAAATTTCAAGTCATATTCAATCCTAGAAATAGCCAACTTCCACTGATTAATTTCCAGTTTTTCTCATTTGGAGAAAGACAGGTTGCCAGGCAACAAAACATACACCACAGCAGCTAAATCGTCCTAGCGGTCGACAAGGGTTGTCACATATTTATTCCTTTGTGGGTAATTGGGAGCCTTTACAAGAAAATTCCATACAGATCAGATTATAATTTTTGTCGTTTGAGGGTTCACAAGGTTCTACAAACTGAAACAAGGGCCTCAACTCCGAAAGTAGTCTACAGAAATTGTTGAAATTTGACAGGCTTTTTCGTTTTACTAATTTAAATAATGCATATAAATTTCATACAGATAGGATGATCACTTTTGTCATTCAAATGTTCACAAAGTAAAACAAGGACCATAACTCTAGAAATTATTGACGGAAATTGCTGAAATTCAATAGACCTCTGTTTCACAAATTTAAATGATGCAAATAAATTTCATACATATTGGATGATAACCATCATTAATCGAGCATTAACAAGGTTGAACAAAGTGAAACAAGGGTCATAACTCTAGAAGTAATTATTGTAAATTGCTGAAATTCAATAGGATTCCTGGTTTCATTAATTTAAAGAATGCATATAAATTTCACAAAGATCGGATGATAACTTTTGGCTTTAGAGTGTTCACAAGGTTCAATAAAGTGAAACAAGGGCCATAACTCTAGGAGAGAGAGAGAGAGAGAAATGGAGTTTAACGTCCACTCGACACAAACTAGGTCATTTCGGGACTAACATACGGTTTAATTTTATTTTAATAATTTGCTTGGACGTAGGGGTCTTTAGCAGTGGGAGGAAACCGGAGGACCCAGAGAAAACACACGAGGTTTGACAGTCGTCCCTACTCCTTGTCACGTATGACCGGGGACTCAATGACAGGCCTTATGATACAGCACGCACATGCTAACCATTCGACCATCCAACCCCCCATAACTCTAGGAGCAATTATTGTAAATTGATGAAATTCAATAGGCTTCTTCGTTTCACTAATTTAAATAATGCATTTCAATTTCAGAAAGATCGGATGATAACTTTTGGCGTTAGAGCGTTCACAACGTTCAAACTCTAGACTTAATAAACGGAAAATAGGCTTTTTCGTTTCACTAATTTTAATAATGCATATAAATTTCACAAAGATCGGATGATAACTTTTGCGTAATTGTAGAAATAAAAGCTAGAGATTAGTAAACTTGGTTACAGAAAAATTAAGAAAATTACATATTCCTGTGCTATTTTATAGCAATGTTGATAATTCATGTGGCACAAAAATGTAATGCATGACTTTTATTATGCACCATAATATTATAGGGGGTGCTAGTTTCACTATTTGTCTTTAATCAAGTAAGAAATTTCAATAATAAAAGCTTTTTATATATCCCAAAGGGAAGATTTCATTAATAAATAATTATTATAAACCCTACTAATATTTCATTTCTTTGTCCAATATATAATTTTTTGTGTACACCATGCTGACAAAGTGGTATAGACAAGTGTCAAAGTGAATTCACGATACCCTAGCATGATGAAACAAGCCAACAGTGAGGCTGATGTCTCCCGCCCAAATCCCCAAATAAATAGATGGCACATATTAATTAATTGCATATTCACCTTTTTCAAAAGTATCAAGCAATCAATCTGATTATCAACTATACACTAAGTTCATCACTCTCCACTAGTTAGAATCAAAGTTAACTTGTCCCAAAGCATCGACCAATGAAATTGCTTGTCTCTGCTTAATTAGCTTTAGCTGGAAATGTTAATCATTGAACTCAGTTCAGTCAAGAAATTCATCTAATGAACATCTACATCATGTTTAACCATTCTACCTCAATTAAAAGCAGAGTTGTTGTTATGTTCCAAAGTCTTGACCAATCAAATTGCTTATCGCTCCTTAGCTTAAGCAGAAAATTCCCATCCTCGAACTTAATCAAAGTAATGATATAATGAATCTATACTTGGAGTTTCATCGCTCTCACTCAATTAGAACCAAAGTTATCATGTTCCAAAGTCTCAAACACTCAAATTGCTTATCTTTGCTTAGCCTTAGTGGAAAATGCGCATGATTGAACTCACCTGATAGACACCTACACCAAGTTTGAACATTCTACCTCAATTAGAAGAAGAGTTATAGTGTTCCAAAATCTCGACTAATCAGATTGAAATCTCTACTTTGCCTAAGCAGAAAATGCTTAGCATCGAACTTTGTTAAGTTAATGATGTAATGAAACTATACACAATAACTCAATTAGAATTAAAGTTGTCGAGCTCGAAGACTCGACCAATCAAATTGCTTATCGCTTTGCTTACCTTGGGCCGAAAATGCTCATTATTGAACTTAGTCAAGGTGTTGATGTGATGAAATTATACAGCATCCTTGAACTCCATCAAGGCATTGACCTAATAAACACCTACACCAAGTCTGAACATTCTAGCTCAATTAGAAGGAGAGTTATTGTGTTCCAAAAATTGTGACGGACAGACAGACGGACAAAAACATGAAATATGAATTTAATTAAGTTTTCAAGATAGTAGACACGCCCACATTTTTTCAAGAGATAGACAGAGAAGGAACTAAATAAAAGTGATTTTTCGTACAATAAGGGGTCATTATCCAGGGAGTTAGGGTGTGACAGGAAGCGAGATCTTTGGGATATAATCATATATTTTAAGTTTCATCAAAATCGGATAAATATTGTGACCTCTAGAAGGGTCCACAACCTTGGTATTACAAACTTTTACACTATTTGAGGACGGGGAGTAGCCATTTTGTCGGGCAGTTTTGATTTGACACTCAGGAAATTCGACCTCAACCTTCATTAACAGTGATATATTCGAAGTTTTTTTTTAAAAATCAGATAAAGATAGGTTGCCAGGCAACAAAACATACGCCCACAGCAGCTAAGTCGTGCGTGGAGTCAACAAGGGTTGTCGCATATTTTTTTCTTTTGTCAGAAATATAAACAATTACAACACACTAAAATCTGATAACAAGTAACACCCCATTTCGCTTCTAGTTCTGCCCTATTCCAACATTTAGCATACAAAACATTTAATATCAATTTTCATAACAATTGGAAATTGTTGAAAATTGACAGGCTTCTTTATCTCATGACCTTAAACACTGTGTATACCGGTACATTTAAAGTAGCTAAGTCTCTAACTCAATATCGTCCAAAATCGTCGACATTGAAAACACATTTTATTTGTCGGTTTAAATTAACATTGATGTTGTGATCTTACCGGGAAAAGATGGCCTTCTGATATCCAATATTTAAGACAAAATAAACATTTTACAATTGGTACACGAATTGTGTACCATAATGCGTTTCAGCGCTATTTGTAATTAGGGACTCGAAAATGAGGCCAGGCATATTCCACAAGTCATGTCAAACGCCAACGCTATATTCTTATCTGGAGAGCAAGCCCAATAAATAATATCGGCATAGACTGGAATAACCAGACGCTAGAGATCAGGGCTCACACTGCCGGTCGCCAAAGTCGCAATTTGCGATAAAAACATGAAAGTGGTGATTAAAATTTGATTTTGGCAATAATGTTTTGCGGTACTGGAGATTCTCTTTGAGAACTGGCTGAAAAAATATTAAAATTCTAATCATATTTATCCTGGATTAACCATTAATTGATCGAGTGTCAATCACATGGCTGAATACTATAAATTAATCAACTGGCTGATAATCCGGATTGCGTCAATGACTAATACTAACTAGATCTGCATAGCAGATATCAAAGCTTTCATATTAACTGCAAAAGGGATTATTATAATCTATTGAAAGAATAAGTATAAATGTCATCAGGTATCTGAAAAATTACATTTACCTTATGAACAAGATGGGGAAAAATACAAAACAAAAATTGTCGTATTGTGGCTACCCTCAAGGCATATTTAGTAAACAGTATATTATATACAGAGTATGTTAACTCTTGAATAGTCCTTTTAGTAGTTTCGCGTACACAGGACATAAAGTAGTTGTGCTTCAATGTAAACAGTCCCGTTCCTTGCATTTAGTTTTAGAGTTAGCATGAAGGCTTTCATCATACCCAAGATGTCAAAAGGTTACCGGATGCAAGACAAAGACTATCCCCACACATCCCCCCCAAAACACACCTGCATAACTCAGATATTAACATGTTCTTTGCATGCGCATTACAATAGAAGGGAATTGAAAAATAAAGTTGAACAATTCACAACGTAATATATCTTAGATCGATAGAATATGACAGACTCAGGCAATCCAAATATGAAATTGAAAACTCAAAATTACAAGAAATAAACATTTCTGTAAATTTTCAAGGAAAAATGAGAACGGCATGGTATCTCAATTCGACCGTAATTGTATCCGCAATATACCCGCTGTACAAAAATATAACTTTTTTCGAAAATCGGTCAAGAATTGGCATAATTAGGGCCGATTTTCATTTCAATTTTCATACACGTTTAAAGATTTACATCACTTCCGGTCTGTTCACATCTTTCGCGATAGTTATAAGTAACAAACTGTTTAAAACATGGGACAAATCAATATTCGGAACTCTGTTATAGTTTCAGAGATCTACACGAATTGTAAAAGGAATAAAAAAGCAGTTTTCCGAATGGGACAAAAAAGGTATCTGTAGTCTCAGCTAACAATCAAAACCTTACATCATACTCACCAGCATTAATTTTTTATTATTGAAAAAGAGGGGCGACTTCCTTATAAACAGCTGCAGCGTAGTGCTTTATTTTCACTGGTGTCAAGTGATGACGTCATGTAGACAAAAAAAACTTGGATATTAATTTCTGGGGTAACTGTTATTTACTTAAATGAATGATTTTCACTCTAGAAGCATCAATCCCATCGGACAAAAAATGTGGTCCTGTGATGTCGCAGGGTTAATATGTATATTAATATTGCGCTAGCGTGTTTTATTTTTGTGTGTTGAGGTTGTCCATAATAGTTTGTTCTTTGTCGGTAAGCTTGGGTGTGTCCGTCACGTGAGATTGTTTGAATGATCTGATTGGTTTTTAACTCGAGCCGCGAAATGCACGGAGATTCAACTGCACTCCACTATAGAACATCGCACAGGCTAGACATATGGAATAGACACATTTACATGTGTGTGTATTTAAATAACATATTCCATATGTATTTATAGTATTAAACCACACGTTGAATGGTAAGATTTTATTCAATATCTTATATTTATCATCAATAGCTTTATAGTTGCTGATGAGTTTAAGTATGCATGTTCGATCCATTTTCGTAAACTGCTATAATTTATGGTGGATCTGTGTTATGTATAATATTTTCCTTAATATTGTTTATCTGTATTGGGTGTAAATTGTTTTACAGGTCATTTACCATAATTTGTGTGATTAACCTAAATAAAGAATCCTACATGTTTTGGCGTGTTTTTAACTAACGACCCCGTGACATATATACTGGTGTGCATGTAAAAGATCCCTTGGCAGTTGGATTTCGGTACATTAGCCCAGTTGGAGCAGAACAGTAGGACATTAAACCCCATTTCATTTCATTTTCAATACACTTAAGGCAATTTTAAAAGACTCATTTTGATGGATTCCAGAAAAATGTCCGTTACAACTAATGTAACATGGTTGTGATGGGGGGAGGGGCATTTATATTGGCAGTGATTCACTTTTTTAAAAAAAAATACGCCTAAACTACAAACCTGAAGCCCGTTCTCATTAACCCAACTGGACCAGAAAAGTAGAATCTTAAACCCTATTTTACCCGTCCTTACAATAGCAACGCCCCTTGGGATTAGTCTGTTCACCTTATAATCCTCGTCTATTTATTTGTCAATTCAAATACGCCTTCACAACAAAATAAACAACCGTCTTCATTAGTCCAATTGGGGAAGAAAAGTAAGACGCCAAACCCCATTTTATTTAATCTTACAAGATATACGCCTTTCGGCATAAACACTGTTTACGACATTGTCGTCAAATTTATCTGTCGATTCTCTATAAACTTGTAATATCTCTATTCTTCTACATGGGCTGTTTGAACACTGGGGTGTAACGATTAAAAAATATTTATATATATATATATATATATATATATATAGACATAAGATAGGTTGCCAGGCAACAAAACATACGCCCACAGCAGCTAAATCGTCCGAGTGGTCGACAAAGGTTGTCGCATATTTATTCCTTTGTAGGTAATTGGTGGCCTTTACAAGACAGTTCCATACAGATCAGATTATAAATTTTGTGGTTTGAGGGTTTACAAGGTTCTACAAACTGAAACAAGAGTCCCAACTCTGGAAGTAATCTACTGAAATTGTTGAAATTCAACAGGCTTTTTCGTTTTACTAATTCAAATAATGCATATAAATTTCATACAGATCGGATAACTTTTGTTGTTTGAACGTTCACAAGGGCCATAACTCACGGCGTAATTAACGGAAATTGCTGAAATTCAATGGGCTTCTTCATTTCACTAATTTAAATGATACATATCAATTTCAAACAGATCGGATGATAACTGTTGTTATTAGAGCTTTCACAAGGATCAATAAAGTGAAACAAAGGCCATAAATCTAGACGTAATAAACGGAAATTTCTTAAATTCAATAGGCTTCTTCGTTTCACTAATCTAAATAATGCACATACATTTCACAAAGATTGGGTGATAACTTTTGGCGTTGGAGCGTTCACAAGGTTCAATAAAGTGAAACAAGGGTCATAACTCTAGACGTAATAAAACGGAAATTGCTGAAATTCAATAGGCTTTTTCGTCTCACTAATTTAAATAATGCATATAATTTTCAGAAAGATCGAATGATAACTTTTGACGTTAGAGCGTTCACAAGGATCAATAAAGTGAAACAAGGGCAATAATTCTAGACATAATAAACAGAAATTGCTGAAATTCAATAGGCTTCTTCGTTTCACTAATTTAAATCATGCATATAATCTTCACAAAGATTGGGTGATAACTTTTGGTGTTAACAGCGTTCACAATGTTCAATAAAGTGAAATAAGGGCCCTAAATCTAGATGTAGTAAACAGAAATTGCTGAAATACAATAGGCTTCTTCGTTTCACTAATTTAAATAATGCATATAGATTTCAGAAAGATCAAATGATAACTTTTGGAGTTAGAGTGTTCACAAGGTTCAATAAAGTGAAACAAGGGCCATAACTCTAGACGTAATAAACAGAAATTGTTGAAATTCAATAGGCTTCTTCGTTTCACTAACTTAAAAATTGCATATAAATTTCACAAAGATCGTATGTTAACCTTTGGCATTAGAGCGTTCACAAGGTTCAACAAAGTGAAACAAGGGCCATAACTCTAGACGTAATAATCGGAAATTAAATAGGCTTCTTCGTCTCACTAATGTAAACAACATATATCAATTTTAAAACAATTGGATGATAACTTTTGGCGTTAGAGTGTTCACAAGAAATTGTGGACGATGGACGGACGGACGGAACCGACAGGCAGACGGAGAGGAGCGACGGCAATATACGTATAGAGCTTTCACAAGAAATTGTGGACGATGGACGGACGGACGGACGGACAGACAGACTGACGGGGGCGAAGGCAATATACGTCCACATTTCAATGTGGGCGTCTAAAAATGTATTAAGATAAAGCCTTAAAATCGATGCTATGTATAAACAGTCCTACCTTGATAAAGAATAATCCTATAATTCACTATTGCCAGTTGAGAAATTGGCAAAAATATTTTTAACTTCAAATTCAAACGTTTGAATATAGGTATTCCATGGTAGGGAATAGAAAAATAGGGAGGTAATTAGGAGTTAATTGTGTTATTATTTCCGGTGTGAAATATTTTTGAGTGTGAGAATGATATCTATGATCGTATAATAGTGAGTTGACAACCTATTGAGCAAAAGACATAGAAATAATTATGTTATGACTTTCTTAGAAAATATAAAATTGTAGCTTTAATTTCAGCGAGTGTTAAGGCATTTTCAACACATGAAGTGGCTTATTATAGCTATTTCGTCAAGATTAAAATATCAGCCTGGTTATGTAAGTCGTGCTGGAAATTAAGTTGCGTTCAAATTACACACTTGAATTGTATACAACTTAATGTCAGTAATATGCGATTTGTGATAATATTACTGTATAAGAATGTCGATTTATAGATACTGCATACATTGAGCAGAACATATTTTCAATGTACATTAATATCTGATATTAAAATATTTGTAACGTTATATTTCCTTTGCTGTTCTGTAAGTTTTTAGGATTTCCTGTTAAGCAGAACACTAACAGCAATGAAATTCGTTCAGTTAACCGAGAGAACACCACATTTAAAGTAAATCATAAAAGTAGGCCCTCGAATTTTTACAGTGAAAGACTTTCAAAATTTAACAGCATATTTTAAATTTATTTCCTATATCACGATATTAATCATATCGTAGGCCATGAATCATGATGTGCATTGTATCGTGGCCTGGCGTATCGTTGCCGGCCTAATAATTTTTGAATAATATTAGCTAAAATGTGTCAATTGAATACTCAGAGGGCATGTCCAGCTTTTTATGCCTGTTTATTTACAGTTCAAGGGTGGTAATTCTAAATTATTGACATTTTATAAAATATCATAATATACTGATAATATCTTGATATTTTCTCTAAATATCCCAATATTGCCCATCTCTAAATCAAGTTAAAACTTTATCCACAGGTATACAAAAACTGTATCATGTTCATAGTCCAATTGTTGACAGAATGACAAATATAATACGCCCACATGATAATCATGTACCATAGTCCTTCCATAGTAAACGAACTGTACCAAGTATGATAGTATGTTCAAATGCATGATATAAATACAGACCTAAGTATAACCTCGTCCTTGTTATTGGTAAAAGAAGCTGGTGATAAATCCTTGCTGTAGTTCTTGCTTTTTTTATTAGCACTATTTTCTTTACTGCTGTTAAGTTTATTAGCTGCACTTTTAGCCATCCCACTGGTTTTAAAAGACTTAGTTTGCTGTTCACTACTCTCAACATTTTCATTAAATTGATTCACATTTGACTTCTTTTGCCAAGATTTCTCTATAAATTCCACTTCATCTGCTTCATTTATATCAACTGACTTAGTCTGTTTTTTATTGTCTTTTTCTCTTTCTCTTTCTTTATCTTTATCTCGATCTTTTTCTTTATCTTTTTCTTCTTCTACTTTCACTTTTTTACCAGCTACACCATTTGAGATTACTTCCTCTTCTGGTTTTGGTGTTAAGGCTGCAAAACAACAAATCTTTTAATGAATTGCACAAGAGGACCATCAGTAACATTTGTAAGCAAGTCCATAGAACACTTTAGGGGTAGTATAATTTACATGATTAACAGGGTCTCATGTGTAAAAATGTTGATTTGTAAAAAAAACTTTAGATTCTGTCATTAAAGCTTCCAGTATATTATCTCAAAAGATGTTATATTTTAGTATTTTCAAGTGTATTTTGAATCATTGCTTTATTTTTAGGAACACAGTCAAAACTTCTTTGAGAAAATAACCCTTAAAATGTGATCAGCCACTATACAAGTTATTTCTCAAATCTATTCCGATCAAATCAAGAAAAATTCTACTGCGTGAGCCATAGCGAAAAAAAAAAGTATTTTCATAACATAAGCCTACGAATAAACTACTTATTTATAGATTTTTAAACACTTAACCTGATCCTTGGCGTCACCTCAGTTAAATTGAATTCATTGTACAATTAAACATTCCAACGCATCAAATAGTTCTCTCTTGAAAATCAACTGGTTTGACTGTATTTTCGACTGAGTTCATCAAAACATGGCACATGTCACATGATAAGCGAAACCAACAGAAGATGATGTAGGGTGAAAAGATTTCAACAACCATGTGTTGCAAAAAACAATCTGTGCTCATTTCAATCGCTGGAGTTTTGACATCAAAAAGAATTAACTAAGGACTACTATTACATAGAAGATTTATACTGAAACAATTGATCACCAGTCTACTAAATTTTATTCACAATGAATATATCACTGACTGACCAGATACAATATAAATGCAAAACTACTCAATCTTTAAAACTAATATTATGATCAAATTAAAGCTCCTGAGATAAGTTCTGGAGTGTATTTCAATGTTGCTTATATTCTTTCGTGCCAAAGATACCTAGTTAGGTCAATATATGGAAAATACCCCCTCAACCCTCAAAAGTTAGGTTGCCAGGCAACGATACATACGCCCACAGCAGCTAAATCGTCCGGGCAGTCAACAAGTGTTGTTGCATATTTTTACTATTTTCGGTAATGAAACATTTATAATCCACTAAAATCTGATTAAGAGTAACAACTCCTGTAGTAATTATCAGAAAACCATGAGAATTTGTTTGGTTTTTATAAAGTTCTGTCCCATGCTAACGCTTAGTATACAAAACTTTTAATATCATGGATTTAGCTGTTCAAGTCATAAAAATTTACTTGTTCGTATCAAGATCTTAAACTCTGTGTATCAATCTGAAGTCAATCATGAAGTAATTATCGGAAAGCCATTAGAATTTGTTTGTTTTTTATAAAGTTCTGCCCCATGCTAACATTTTGTATACAAAACTTTTAATATCATGGATTTAGCTCTTCAAGTCATAAAAATTCATTGAAAATCAATATACTTGTTCGTCTCAAGATCTTAAACTCTGTGTATCAATCTGATGTCAATCGGATGATAACTTTAGCCTTTAGAGCGGAAATCAACTCTGGCAGTAATTATCGGAAATTGCTGAAAATCAATAGGCTTCTTCGTCTCATGACCTTAAACACTGTGTATAAATTTCAGGTCAATCGGATATTAACTTTGGCTTCTAGAGTGTCCACAAGATTTTTTGAAGTGATCAAGGACCATAACTCAGGCAGTAATTATTGGATATCGCTAAAAATCAATAGGCTTCTTCTTCTCAAGACCTTAAACACTGTGTATGAATTTAAGGTCAATCGCATATTAACTCATTCGGTCCAACTTATGCCAGGCGTCAACCTAATTAGCTACTGAATTTCACCGACATACGCCACCTGTCGACTACCTAATGTCTAGTCACTTTTCCTAACGACGATTGTTGTCGGCCTCTTATATGTAAAGTTTTATTGATCAAGAAAGTTATCAAACCAGCGGCTGCCAGGCAGGATACGCCCACATTTTCGAGAGAAGGACAGAGAACACGCTAACAAGAAAGTGATTTTTCCTACTATCAAGGGCCATAATTCAGGAAATTACAATTCAATGTGCACGAATATCGAAAGGAACTGAGATCAAGTTTAAACAAAATCGGATATAAATTGTGACCTCTATAGGGTCCACAACCTTTATATACCATATTTTTACGCTATTTGAGAACGAACGGCGGCCATTTTGTCTGTCAATTTTGGGTTCATTTTCACGAAATTCAACTCAGGCGTACTGAGGGTGTAATGGTGATATAATAATAGGTGGAAAAGGTGATTTTGAGATTATGATTATACATTTGATTTATTAGCTTTTCAAGTAGATCTCATCATTCTTGTCACAAAACTTTTTACAGATTCAAAATCGGATGAAATTTTTTTTTTATGGAGGCTCAAAGTTGCGATTTTTGACTTTTCGCGGAAGAAAGGTTTTTTTAACACTTCGAAAAAGTCATTTTTGGTGTGTTTTGTGATGCCATATTTCATTTCATATCAAAACTATCAACCAGCGGCTGCCAGGCAGGATACGCCCACATTTTCGAGAGATGGATAGAGAACAAGCCAACAAGAAAGTGATTTTTAATACAATCAAGGGCCATAATTCAGGAAATTACAATTCGATATGCGCATATATCAAAAGGAACTGAGATCTTTGTGTTATAAACTTACATTTCAAGTTTCAACAAAATCGGATAAAAATTGTGACCTCTATAGGGTCCACAACCTTGATATAGCATATTTTTACGCTATTTGAGAACGAACCATGGCCATTTTGTCTGTCAATTTTGGGGCGATTTTCACAAAATTCAAACTCAACTGTCCTTAGGGTGGAACGGTAGTATAATAATACGTTTTTTTAAATTGGATAAAAATTATGACCTCTAATGGGTCCACAAGCTAAAAACATGATTTTTCGTACAATCAGGGGCTATAATTAAGGAAGCTACGGTCCAATATGGGCAAATATTAAAAGGAACCGAGATCTTTGGGTTATAAACTTATATTTCAAGTTTCAACAAAATCGGATAAAAATTGTGACCTCTATAGGGCCCACAACCTTGATATACCATATTTTTACGCTATTTGAGAATGAACGGCGGCCATTTTGTCTGTCAATTTTGGGACGATTTTCATGAAATTCAAACTCAGTCGTCCTTAGGGTGTAACGGTGATATAATACGTTTTTTAAAATCGGATAAAAATTATGACCTCTATAGGGTCCACAAGCTAAAAACGCGATTTTCCGTACAATCAGGGGCCATAATTCAGGAAATTACGATCCGCTATGCACGAATAACGAAAGGAACCAAGATCTTTGGGTTATAGACTTACATTTCAAGTTTCAACAAAATCGGATAAAAATTGTGACCTCTATAGGGTCCACAACCTTGATATACCAGTTTCTTACGCTATTTGCGAACGAACGGCGGCCATTTTGTCTGTCAATTTTGGGCTGATTTCACGAAATTCGAATTCAGTCGTCCCTAGGGTGTAACGGTGATATAATAATACGTTTTTTTAAATCGGGTAAAAATTATGACTTCTATAGGGTCCACAAGCTAAAAACGTGATTTTTCGTACAATCAGGGGTCATAAGTCAGGAAGTTACGATCCGATATGCACGAATATCGAAAGGAACCGAGATCTTTGGGTTATAAACTTACATTTCAAGTTTCAACAAAATTGGATAAAAATTGTGACCCCTATAGGGTCCACAAACTTGATATACCATATTCTTACGCTATTTGGGAACGAATGGCGGCCATTTTGTCTGTCAATTTTGGGCCGATTTTCACGAAATTCGAACTCAGTCATCCTTAGGGTGTAATGGTGATATAATAGAACGGTTTTTTAAATCGGATAAAAATTATGACTTCTATAGGGTCCACAAGCTAAAAACGTGATTTTTCGTACAATCAGGGGCCATAATTCAGGAAGTTACGGTCCGATATGCACGAATATCGAAATGAACCGAGATCTTTGGGTTATAAACTTACATTTCAAGTTTCAACAAAATCGGATAAAAATTGTGACCCCTATAGGGTCCACAACCTTGATATACCAGTTTCTTACGCTATTTGCGAACGAACGGCGGCCATTTTGTCTGTCAATTTTCGGCTGATTTTCACGAAATTCGAACTCAGTCATCCTTAGGGTGTAACGGTGATATAATAGAACGGTTTTTTAAATCGGATAAAAACGTGATTTTTCGTACAATCAGGGGCCATAATTCAGGAAGTTACTGTCCGATATGCGCAAATATCGAAAGGAACTGAGATCTTTGGGTTATAAACTTACATTTCAAGTTTCAACAAAATCGGATCAAAATTGTGATCTCTATAGGGTCAACAAGCTAAAAACATGATTTTTCGTACAAACAGGGGCCATGATCCATGAAATTTTGATCCGATACATGCCAATATCGAAAGCAGCTGAGATCTTTTGGGGATAAACCTATATTTCAAGTTTCGGCGAAATCGGATAAGAACTGTGACCTGTAGAGAGTCCACAAACAATTGTGGACGGACGGACAGGGGCGACGACATAATACGTCCACATGAAAATGTGGGCGTATAAAAATGTAGATGTAAATACATGAAATACAACTTTAAGGCTAATTATGTTTCAATTTTCACATTTGTGTAACAATTACTCTGATTTCCACAGTAACTCCAAAATATGAAGGTTTTCTCAAAAATTCCATTTTGTTAAAGTGATTTTGGTCAATTTTTTCATCAAAAATGGTCTTGTCCATGTTATATCTGAAATAAACTTACATTTCAAGTTTAAAAAAATCGGATTAAAATTGTGACCTCTATAGGGTCCACAACCTTGATATACCGTATTTTTACGTTATTTGAGAATGAACGGCGGCCATTTTGTCTGTCAATTTTGGGCGCATTTTCACGAAATTCAAACTCAGCCGTCCTTAGGGTGTAACGGTGATATAATAATATGGTTTTTTAAATCAGATAAAAATTATGACCTCTATAGGGTCCACAAGCTAAAAATGTGATTTTTCGTACAATCAGGGGCCATAATTCAGGAAGTTATGGTCTGATATGTGCGAATATAGAAAGGAACCGAGATCTTTGGGTTATAAACTTACATTTCAAGTTTCAACAAAATCGGATAAAAATTGTGACCTCTATAGGGTCCAGAACCTTGATATACCATATTTTTACGCTATTTGAGAACGAACGGCGGCCATTTGGTCTGTCAATTTTGAGCCAATTGTCAAGAAATTCGACCTCAGCTGTCCTTAGGGTGTAACGGTGATATAATAATACGTTTTTTTTAAAATCAGTTAACCAGCGGCTGCCAGGCAGGATACGCCCACATTTTCGAGAGATGGATAGAAAACAAGCTAAAACGAAAGTGATTTTTCCTACAATCAAGGGCCATAATTCAGGAAATTACAATTCGATATGCGCAAATATCAATAGGAACCAAGATCTTTTGGTTATAAACTTACATTTCAAGTATCAACAAAATCAGATAAAGATAGGTTGCCAGGCAACAAATCATATGCCCACAGCAGCTAAATCGTCAGGGCAGTCAACAAGTGTTGTCGCATATTTTTACTTCTTTCGGTAATGAAACATTTATAATACACTCATGAAGTAATTATCAGAAAATCATTAGAATTTGTTTGGTTTTTAATATCATGGATTTAGCTGTTCAAGACATAAAAATTCATTGAAAATCAATATACTTGTTCGTCTCAAGCTCTTAAACTCTGCGTATCAATCTGAAGTCAATCAGATGATAACTTTAGCCTCTAGAGCGTCACAAGATTTTTCAAAGTGATCAAGGGCCATAACTGTGACAGTAATTATCGAAAATCACTGAAAATGAATAGACTTCTTTGTCTCATGACCTTAAACACTGTGTATAAATCGGATATTAACTTTGACCTGTAGATCGTCCACAAGATTTTTTTTAAAGTGATCAAGGGCCATAACTCTTGCAGTAATTATCGGAAATCGCTGAAAATCAATAGGCTTCTTCATCTCATGACCTTAAACACTGTGTATAAATTTGACGTCAATCGAATATTAACTTTGGCCTGTAGAGTGTCCACAAGATTTTTTAAAGTGATCAAGGGCGACAACTCTAGCAGTAATTATCGGAAATCGCTGAAAATCAATAGGCGTCTTCGTCGCATGACCTTAAACACTGTGTATAAATTTGAAGTCAATCGGATATTAACTTTGGCCTTTAGAACGTCCACAAGATTTTTTGAAGTGATCAAGGGCCATAACCCTGGCAGTAATTATTGGAAATCGCTGAAAATCAATAGGCTTCTTCGTCTCATGACCTTAAACACTGTGCAGTCCATGCGAAATGATATTTTTTTTACTGGACATTTGGGCAGGTATTATTCCAACTATTACTGGACTGAATGAGATTTTACTGGTCCAAAAAAGTTCATACCAAAAATATGCATAAAATAAGTAATAATGGCCTAAAACTCGAAAAACAACAAACAGTATATATAAGGGGGAAATACTTTACTTTATTACAAAGATTATGTATTGTATAAAGACTTTTTCGCACACTTCCTTAATTGTCATTTTGTGTAATGATAACAATAAATAGACCGCGCAAAGAAAATATAATCCCTTAGAAGCCAATGTTATTAATACAATAAAAGGACTTTCGTTTTAGTCTGGATTAACCTAGCCTACTACTTACTAGACTAGCTCGATATACGGTACTACGTACATTGAGATAAGATTTTGTTTACATTTTAAACAATAGTGAAATTAACACAATAAATTAAACGAGAATTCAACAGTCCGTGCACGAAGTGCCGTTAGTCAGTGCCAATACGGCGATGATTTAATATTTGTAAGTTGAGTGTCCGTTAAAGGGACAATAATTAACACTCTTGCGGGCTTGAAAGCTCCAGAAAATAAATAATATCCCTATCTAAGTACATGTTTAAGTGTCCTGTTTAAGTTGTGTAAATTATCTATTACATCCTATTTTATCACTTGTCCAGAGGGTTCGAAAATATTTTTAAATCGAAGTTTCATTTGAAAACGTTTACGTTAGACGTTTCAAACCATTATGTTGAATTTTTCAAAATTTTTAAATAAGGTGTGTTAAGATGAAATTTGTATCATCAATTAATTGAAATATTCTAAAATAGTACAATTTGTTGACCAGAATAAAGATTGCGACATATTATTCAGTTCCAACAAGAGTGGTATTGAGCCTTTAAGCCAAAGACTCATCAGGTATAACATATAGTACAAACAAATAAATAAATACAATAGTTCACCGATGTTTTTGTAATAAAGAACAATAGTATTGTTTGTTGATTAGCGTTATGATTTTAGACAAAATGGTAAGTTCACCAATGTTTTTGTAATAAAGTAGACCCGTATTGTTTGTTAACTGACTTTATCCCATGATTTAAAAAATTGGCGATGATTAATATTGGGTCAAAAATAATTCCTTAAATTGCGCCGGAGCCCCTTTTAGATTAATTGAATTCGCATAAAAACAACAAAGAGTGGCTACGTGCGATTTTATTCTTTGATCTTTGATACATGGGAAATTTATGTTATTCAAACAAATCTGCACGAGAATGACAACATACAAGTTGACAGTTACCATTGATTTGGGGTTCATGTAGAATAGGCTCTTCTATCGAGCCTACAGTTATTCTTTTCTAAAATAAAATGAGTGCCTTGGATTTTTGTGTGGATTTGATAGCGGTTATACTTTACTAATATTCTCTGACATCGGAGACTTGTGTCGCGTTCATTTCATTTTTGCGGTAAGTACGAGCTTCTTATGTCTGATTTGAAAGCGCTTTCGACTCCCGTTGCAAGTTCTATTTGTCTTATTTCTATTTGTAAGACCGGTAACCTAAATACCGTTATAGTTTGCAATTTTAAAGTCTATCTTTGCTGTGATTCGAGAGTAATTCTTAACTATGCACTCTAAACATGTATAGTCTTATGCATACGTGTTCTTCAAAATGTACTAGACATGACTGGTTGGAAATGTAACAGCATATATCGTGCAGAATATGTGAACACGCGTGTTCTTACTAGACAACTTTACCTAACGCGTCCGTATTATTAACGAAAATATTTAACATTCATAACATCGTGGCAGTATATCGTTTTGACATCGATTGTTTATGACAAATATAACCGTTAATTTTGCATGTAAAATTACACCGAGGCCTATATCGTGTCCCGCGACTATCGTGGCACACGTTAGCGACTGCTACACCGAGTTATTTATCGTGGCGTTATCGTGGCAATTTTCATCAACAAAAAACGACACGATAATCGTGTCCCGTATAACTTTCACGCTCCGTTCTGTTCATAGTGAAATTAACACAATAAATTAAACAAGAATTCAACAGTCCGTGCACGAAGTGCCGTCAGTCAGTGCCAATACGGCGATGATTTAATACAACCAGCAGTCAGTAAACCGGGTCCAGAATTTTTCCGGACAACTGGGCCGGTATTCATGATGAAAATACCTGACCGAGAGCTATTTTATCGGTTATGACCAACAGTCCGACGGCTTTCGCATGGACTGACACTGTGTATAAATTTAACGTCAATTGGATATTTACTTTGACCTCTAGAGCATCCACAAGATTTTTTGAAGTGATCAAGGGCCATAACTCTGGCAGTAATTATCGGAAATCGCTGAAAATCAATAGGCTTCTTCGCTTCATGACCTTAAACACTGTGTATAAATTTAAAGTCAATCGGATACTAACTTTAGCCTCTAGAGTGTCCACAAGATTTTTTGAAGTGATCAAGGGCCATAACTCTTGCAGTAATTATCGGAAATCTCTAAAAATCAATAGGCTTCTTCGTTTCATGGCCTTAAACACTGTATATAAATTTAAAGTCAATCGGGTATTAACTTTAGTCTCTAGAGCCGACGGACGGACGGGGGCGACGACAATATACGACCACATTTTAACCTCTATAGGGTCCACAACCTTGATATACCATATTTCTACGCAATTTGAGAAGGAGGGGCAGCCATTTTGTCTGTCAGTTTTGGGCCGATTTTCACGAATTTCGAACTCAGTCGTCCTTAGGGTATAACGGAGATATAATAATATGTTTTTTTAAATCGGGTAAAAATTATGACCTCTATAGGGTCCACAAGCTAAAAACGCCATTTTTCGTACAATCAGGGGCCATAATTCAGTAAGTTACGGTACGATTTGCGTGAATATCGAAAGAAACCAAGATCTATGGGTTATAAACTTACATTTCAAGTTTCAACAAAATCAGATAAAAATTGTGACCTCTATGTGAGAAAGAATTGCGGCCATTTTATCTGTCAGTTTTGGGCCGATTTTCACGAAATTCAAACTCAGTCATCCTTAGGGTGTAATGGTGATGATTTTTTGATAAAAATTATGACCTCTATAGGGTCCACAAGCTAAAAACGTGATTTTTCGTACAATCAGGGGCCATAATTCAGAGAGAGAGAGAGAGAGAAATGGGGTTTAAGGTCCACTCGACTCAAACTAGGTCATTTCGGGACTAACACAAGGTTTTAATTTTATTTCAATAATTTGCTTGCGCGTAGGGGTCTTTAGCAGTGGGAGGAAACCGGAGGAGACGGAGAAAACCCTTAAAGTTGGACAGGCGACCCTACTCCTTGCCACGTACAACCGGGGATTCGAAACCACGCCAGTTGACTCAATGACAGACTTTATGGTACAGCGCGCACATGCTAACCATTCAGCCACCCAACCCCCCTGCCATAATTCAGCAAGTTACGGTACGATATGCGCGAATATCGAAAGGGACCAAGATCTTTGGGTTATCAACTTACATTTCAAGTTTCAACAAAATCGGATAAAAGTTGTGACCTCTATAGGGTCCACAACCTTGATATACCATATTTTTACACTATTTGAGAACGAACGGCAGCCATTTTGTCTGTCAATTTTGGGCCGATTTTCACGAAATTCGAAATAAGTCGTCCTTAGGGTGTAACGTTGATATAATAATACGCTTTTTAAATCAGATAAAAAATATGACTTCTATAGGGTTCATAAGCTAAAAAGACGATTTTTCGTACAATCAGGGGCCATAATTCAGGAAGTTATGGTCCGATATGCGCGAATATCGAAAGGAACCGAAATCTTTGGGTTATAAACTTGCATTTCAAGTTTCAACAAAATCGGATAAAAATTATGACCTCTATAGGGTCCACAACCTTGATATACCATATTCTCTCGCTTTTTGAGAACGACTGGCGGCCATTTTGTCTGTCAATTTTGGGCCGATTTTCACGAAATTCAAACTCTGCCGTCCTTAGGGTGTAACGGTGATATAATAATATCGTTTTTTAAATCGGATAAAAATTATGACTTCTATAGGGTCCACAAGCTAAAAACGCGATTTTTCGTACAATCATGGGCCATAATTCAGGAAGTTATGGTCCAATATGCGCAAATATCGAAAGGAACCAAGATCTTTGGGTTATAAACTTAAATTTCAAGTTTCAACAAAATCGGATAAAAACGTGATTTTTCGTACAAACAGGGGCCATAATCCATGAAGTTTCGATCCGATACATGCCTATATCGAAAGCAGCCGAGATCTTTTGGAGATAAACTTATATTTCAAGTTTCGTCAAAATTGAATAAGAATTGTGACCTCTAGAGTGTCCACAAACAAATTGTGGACGGACAGGGGCGACGACATAATACGTCCACATGAAAATGTGGGCGTATAAAAAGGTCAATTGGCTTCCAAAAAGTAGTTATCCAATAAATATATAGTTTGAACTAATTACTGGAATCGTAAAATTTGTAGGTGTCATCAAAGGTTTAGAGGTTATAAAGGTCGTAAACTCGTGAGACAATTTGCCCATCAACGGCTGCTGCCGGGCTTTTTGATGTATTGTTTTATTGATCAATAAAGTTATAAAAAAAAGACGATTGGCTTTCCAAAAGTAGTTATCCAATAAGCGTATAGTTTGAACTAATGATTGAAATCATAAAACATATATGCCACATCAATGGTTTCGGGGTTATAAGGTTGTGAACTCTAGAGAAAATTCGTGTCATAGGGCGCCATTTTGTACGTTTTAATATTTTCACGCTCGTTCATCTAATAATTTCTTTGCTATGGAAAGTGATCCCGATTCAGAATTTGAAGGAATTTTAGCAAAGGATATTTATTTACATGTGAATATTAATCTCAGTAATAAGAAATGTTCCGGGGAAAGTGATTTTTCTGAGATACAGTACGCCCGCCGCGACGCTTTAATGAAACACGATTATCGTGTCGTTTTTTGTTGAAAATTGCCACGATAACGCCACGATATTGCCACGATAAATAACTCGGTGTTGATGAAACACGATTATCGTGTCGTTTTTTGTTGAAAATTGCCACGATAACGCCACGATAAATAACTCGGTGTAGCAGTCGCTATCGTGTGCCACGATAGTCGTGCGACACGATAGGCCTCGGTGTAATTTTACATGCAAAATTAACGGTATTTATTTGTCATAAACAATCGATGTCAAAACGATATACAGCCACGTTGTTATGAATGTTGAATATTTTAATAATACGGACGCATTAGGTCACGTTGTAGAGTTAGAACATGCGTGTTCACATATTCTGCACGATATATGCGGTTACATTTCCAACCAGTCATGTAAAGCTGCATGTCTAGTACACTTTGAAGGACACGTATGCATAAGACTATACATGTATTACACAGTTTAGATATTTATGCCGTGTTCAAATTGTTTTGCATATTTACTATATTATGAGTTTATAGTTAAGAACTACTCTCGAATCACGGCAAAGATAGACTTTTAAATTGCAAACTATAACGGTATTTGGGTTACCGGTCTTACAAATAGAAATAAGACAAATAGAACTTGCAACGGGGTTCGAAAGCGCTTTCAAATCAGACACATAAGTTCGTACTTACCGTAAAAATGAAATGAACGCGACACAAGTCTCCGATGTAAGAGAATATTAGTTAATTATAACCGCTATCAAATCCACGCAAAAATCCAAGGCACTCGTTTTATTTTAGAAAAGAATAACTGTATTTCGATGGAAGAATCTATTCCACATGAACCCCAAATCAATGATAACTGTCAACTTGTATGTTGTCATTCTCGTGCAGATTGGTTTGAATAACAGAAATGTCCCTTGGATCCAAGATCAAAGAATAAAATCGCACGTAGACACTTTGTTGTTTTTATTGGTTAAGACTACATTATGCCGCAAAGACCCAAAGTTGCCAGAAACCATGCAGTGTTCACCTTACAACAGGTCCATTGATTTATGGTTTATTTTATAATTTATGATACTGTTTAGACCACAATGCGTTACGATTTAAATTTTGGTATTCCAAGTTGATTATATATGCAAGTTTATATGCAAAAGGATATTAATTTGGATTGGTATTATTTTTATATTTGCCTGTGATAATTATTAAGGATAATTAACATCTACAATATGAGTATAAAGAGTAAGGTAAATACTTTTTACATATTGCTAAAATTTTTAATAATGTACATTATGTAAGCGGTAAAAGATATCAGCCGAAAATCTAACTGATAAATTCACGACAATGTTTCCTTATATTTGGAGTTGTTTAGTTTCGTGTACGGAAAATAGATTAACGATTAGTTTTAACATTATTTATCATGCCGAAACATATCATTTCAATTTCTCTTGTTAAAGGGAGTGTTAAAGGGAGGTTCGTACTATTTAAGAAATGACCTTTTGGCCCGACATACATGTACGAATAATCGCCGTCTTATAAAATGCGAATTCCGTTTATGTAAAAGGGGCTCCGGCGCAATTTAAGGAATTATTGTTGACCCAATATTAACCATCGCCAATTTTTTAACTCATGGGATAAAGCCAATCAGCAAACAATACGGGTCTACTTTATTACAAAATAAATGCGAATTCCGTTTATGTAAAAGGGGCTCCGGCGCAATTTAAGGAATTATTGTTGACCCAATATTAACCATCGCCAATTTTTTAACTCATGGGATAAAGACAATCAGCAAACAATACGGGTCTACTTTATTACAAAAACATTGGTGAACTTATCGTTGATCGTTAGGTAAATAAAACAATATAAACAACCAACTGGTCCTCTTCAATAGTTATGAAATTAATTAATCTAGAAAGCACATCAAAGAGTGTAGAATAAATGGTCTAACAGAAAATTCAGTTGTTAAAGGGGGGTGGGGCTATTTAAGGAATGACGTTTGTGCACAATATAATGAAATGATTTCCACCGGTGTAAGGCAGAATATGTCAACTGCAAATGACTAAACATCATTTTGTTCATAAGCCGCTCTGCATGCATGAACCTTAAGCCTGCACCGATTTTAAAAAAAAAATACGAGTTTTACCGTAACAGAGTAATCACAATTACTCGTTACAAATTGGTATTACATGTAGCGGATTGGATGGGGGTCAGGTCGAATCCTAACAACCCCGTGAAATCGCGACGAATAACTTCTTGGTTACCGTAGTCATATTTTAAGTGTAACTTTGTTTTCTTTATTTTCACATTCTGCTAATTAAGAAACCATTTGAGTAATAAATACAGGTAATTGAATGGACTGAAGCTACATGTATAATCAAAAAGAAATCGACATCTCTTTTGAAAATATGTAATTATTACTACTGACAATTAACAATAAAAGTCATATTGTCCACGAGCACAAGACTACAACAAGGTAATAGTTTGTTGTTAAAGGGGCGTCTATGTTCTGTCAGTCGATTTCCTTTCATGTCACGTGTCAGTTCTCATTGTGGAACCTTGATTGACAGTATGCATCCACCAGACTCTATGGTGCCGAAATGAAAACGTCAGCAAGGTATTATCGGACTGATACGTGTCAATGTACATGTATTCAGCAAAGTTCCATAAACTTGTTGACGGTGAATTCTGACTTTGTGTGACTACATATCAGGAGACAAAGGCTTTTAATTTATTTGTGATTTAAACCAGAATTATTTATCAGTATGTGAATTACTATTTAGATGGATAAATCTACGCCCCCGGTAAGACTAGCATATATTGGTGTCATTTTATAATTTTTCAGTAATTTGATTGAATTTGTAATGGGCCATCGATGCAAGTCTTACAAATGTCGAACATATTAATGAAGTAATAATGTATCGGTATAAGCATATTTCTGTTTAAAATATGACAATACCCGGGTTTAAATAACAGAATTACCCTGTGATATAACCCTATATACGGTCCATGATATAACAGATCAAAGAAACGCGTACGCCAATCTTCACACGTAGCTACCGACACATTAAGTGATCTATAATAACAATGTATAGCTCTATATGTACTTCATCCTAAAATAAACGATCAGAGGCATGGTTTAATTAAAACACCGAGTCACATCGTGTTTCCAACACCGAGGCAGTGCTATCGTGGCACTCGATATTCGCTCGGTGTTCACTCGGTAAATCACGGAATTCCACGATAAAAAAAACACGGTAATATCGTGTCCCGTCAAACCATCGTGACGGCCGTACTGTATGAAACAGAGAAGAAGATATACGTGATATACGGTGCACCAAAAATGGCAGCCACTCTTCGTCGAATTGTAATATCCCAGCGCTCCCTCTTTTAATAATTTCTTTGCTATGGAAAGTGATTCCGAATCAGAATTTGTAGGATTTTTATCAAAGGGTATTTTAGATGTGAATATTAATCTCAATAGTGTTCGGGAAATTGTTTTTTCCGGGATTATAAACGGAGAAGAAGATGACCCAGATACGACTTACTACGAAAACAAATCAAAATGTTGGCCCGTGGTCGACGAATACAATACCGACTTTGTTCAGCAAACTAAGTTAAATTCAGTGATTTTTTCAACACTTTTAGGACATTTAAATGAGGATAAAAATAGTTGGATTTTTTAATTTGCTTATTGTAGTAAATCTTGCACATTTTGATCGTCAATTAGACGAATGCCTACGGAAGCATGCTATGGCCTGTTGTACAATGTGCGTGTGCTAAACATTGTTGAATTTAAATAAAGAATAACTTTGTTGTTACTTTGTATTAGTGCTTAAAAGTTAGACCATTTTGATGCCCAATTATATATCTTCATTTAAATATATGAACATTTTTTGACTGGAATAATAGTTTGTGTGTTATTTTGTGTTCTCTGCAATATATTGGATTCGTTCGTTCGTTTCTGGGGTTTTACGTCCACTTCCACCTAAGGTGATATCGTAGACAATATATTGGATTAATGGATAATCCTTTAAGTAGCTCCAGGGAGATAAGCTATTGTCTAGTTAATTGGCTTAGGGAGAGACAGTAGTAGATAATGAATTAAGTCTAGGGGTCAATGAGTTAAGTAATTATCAGAAAATCATTAGAATTTGTTTGGTTTTTATAAAGTTCTGCCCCATGCTAACGTTTAGCATACCAAACATTTAATATCATGGATTTAGCGATTCATTGAAAATCAATATACTTGTTCATTGATCAAGACCTTAAAATCTGTGTATCAATCTGAAGTCAATCGGATGATAACATAAGCCTCTAGAGCGTCACAAGATATTTCAAAGTGATCAAGGGCCATAACTCTGGCCCTAATTATCGGATATCATTGAAAATCACTTTGCTTCATTGTCTCATGACCTTAAACACTGTGTATAAATTTAAACAGAGTTTCCGATAACCGGTATTTTCCGGTTTTATACCGGTAAATTTTAAGATGTATAGGTAAATAATCTTTCCATCGGTCCGTGGGACTGGTAAACATAAATGTCAACAAATTAACTGCTCTACTTTATCTCTCCATTCATCTCTCGTGTCAAAATCCTTGCGCCAATGGCTGTCAAACAGCGGTGCTATTTATAGTAACTTGAGTGTGCCGTTTTTTCCATCTGGATAATTGCTGCTCAATGACGCTGTGGCCATCACAAAATGGCGTCAAAGCAGATGAATCTTTCGTCTTTTTTCAACGGGGGCGGTGATAAAAATATCGGCGGCGACGATGAATCTGTCGTCGCTGATAATAATGATGCTCCCTGCCCCAGCACATCGAAAGCTACTAAAACTGCCCCTGTGCAAAGTACCTCAAGCAAGGCAGTTCCAACAACAGTGGCTTGAAGAATCCAAATGGCTTCGTTTTGAAGGGGGCGATCGTAGATTGATGTTTTGCGTATACTGTGAGGCAGCTGGAAAACAAAATGGCTTTACTAAGGGTCGATCTAATTTTCAGAAAGCGGCATTATAAGATCATAAAGATAGTGCCGGTCATCCCTTCCCAAAAATCCAACATGCAAATTCACATGGCACAAGCACGAGAAAAAATTGATGACAATTAAACGACAATGATGAGAAAGGTTTTGTTTATGGCCAAAGAGAACATTTCTAGCAGTAAATTTTATGGACTTATGCAATTACAAAAACAAAATGGATGCCCTGCATTAACTGGTGTCATTTACACACATTCCAATAGTTTTGAAGATATGGAAACGGCCTTGGTTCAAACAACGGTTGACAAATTGGAAGATAAAATAGCTAGCAGTAAATATGTTGATATTATTGTTGATGAAACCGTTAATGTAGTCACAGAGAAAAAACTAATATTTTTGCGAATTTTAAATAACACTGCAAAAGGCGAGACAATATTTTTAGGAAATTATTCAGTTCATAGTGGCACGGCCAAATGTATCGTTGTCAAAATAAAGGAAGTTTTTAAAGAATGGAGAATTCCTTTAAATAAAGTAATTAGTTTGGGTAGTGACGGAGCTAGTGTGATGACAGGAATTCGGAATGGTGTAGGAGTTAAACTGCCAACTGACACTCCGTTTTTGATACACGTTCACTGCATTACTCACCGCGTGGCTCTTGCGTCACAGGATGCTGCCAATTTATCAAAAAAGATTGCGGACTACCGGAAAACACTAAATGAGGTGTATAAACTTTATGAATATTCTGTCACATGGTATAATCGGTTACGTGATTTGTCAAAGGAATTGTCAGATACTGAATTTTCGACTGTAAAACAACCATCGACATTGAGATGGCTGTCCCTTGGTCGAGCTGTTAAATTGACAAAATTAAATTGACCCGTTCTGGTTATGGAGATCGAAGGAGAGGCTGCTGACCGCAAAAATGCTGTGGCTGCTGGTTTACAGAAAATCTTAAAAACTTATTCTTTTATAGCCACGACATACATGCTTTCGGATGTTCTTCAATGCATGGAAAAATTGGTAACAGTTTTTCAAAGAGAAACTCTCAATCTCTCGATGATACGACCTATGGTCAATTCAACTATAGAAACATTAGAGGCATTTTTAACCGCAAAGGGAGAGAATGATTCTGAATTATACAAATTTGACTTGAAATCGCATGAACTAATTTCATCCTATCTGGAATTTCGAAAGCAACAAGTAGTCTTAGGGGCAGTTCATTCAACTGTTACTGATGTGAAATGTGGGGTCCCACAGGGATCCAATATTGGTCCATTACTTTTCTTGATTTTATAAACGATCTCCCACTTCATGTCATTAAATGTCATACTGATCTTTTTGCTGATGTCAGTACCCTTCACTTCTATAGCAACAATCTAGCTAATATAGAGATTGCCCTTCGAGAGGATTTACTAAATGTATTTAATTGGTGTAATGATAATGGTATAGTAATAGGTGTGCCATATGCTGCCATTTTGTTGTCTAAGAAAAAGAAAAAATAAGGTTTTCCCCACTAATTAAAAGATCTGTCACAAATACAATGGGCCTATGCAAAACCGTAGGTTACGTTTTTTGTAACAACCTCAAACAAAATGATGTTTCCTTGAGAAAAAAAAAACGAATGTGGATAGGTTTTAATACTTTTAACGGCTTTTGAAAAACGTCTGTGACGCTCCGGTTATCACCGAAATAAAAAACGACGTCAAAATATTTATTTATTCATCGTTGTAATCAAAGTTCGAGGTATTTTCTGCGGATGTTTCAAAACACTAACAATAAATATTTTAATATGAATGTTTAGCAGTAGTTTCATATTTTTTAATAATGACCTTGTGGTTGAATAAAATTACTATTTTCATTGCTAAATACTTCTTAGAAAACTTTTAAATAGTTTTCCGTTGCGTCAAAGAAATTAAAACCTGTGTCATGTCATATCATTTTGTTCGCCTTGATTTAAACTTTCTTCTTATACGAAAATAAAGCTAGCATATCAAATCGAACATTAGCGGAATTTCCGTAAAAGGAGTGGGGTGTCCCATGACGTCAGTAAGAAGTTCCCCGGAATTTGACGTTGCGACAGACACTAAAAAGAATTTTTGGATGGACTCCTGCAGATATAACATCTATAATTGATAGAAATTAGAATAAGGGTAATATTTTCATTAAAATTAATAAAAATAAAGTATGAAATTGGATCATTGTAAATTATCTATAAATAGGGGTTTCAGGTCATGTGACTTTAGTGTGAAATCGGACAGCCACCGGCTGAAATATAGCCCACTTCAATCTACGATTCTGAATTACTATTTTATGTAAATGCAATACTAGCAATTGAATTGTAATAGTTTAATATCAATCTCAATATCTGCAAAGATTTAGATTAAAAATTATTGAAATGTTAGCGAAATTACCGTTTGTTTACAGGAGACGCTCGCGGGAAAAAAACGCTCTGACGTCACGAGATTTGACATATTATCATTCAAATTATTATGATTTTAATAAATCTTAGCTGACAATAGCGTGCGGTTTTTAGTTATTATATAAAAAGTAATGGAAAATTTGAGGTTTTTTTTACATTAAAATTTGAATTTATGAATATGTGTGAGCATACAAAATGTAGATAGATTTGTAAATAGTTTAACTGATACACAGTTAATGTTACTATTATTTATCAAGTTGTGTTTTACTGAAATCTGATAAATTATATATTTAAATATTTATATGTTTAAATGTTATAAGATTAATTCAAACATGGTCAAAGTACTTCTAACCAGCGGCTGCCAGGCAGGATACGCCCACATTTTCGAGAGATGGAAGAAAGTGATTTTTTGTACAATCAGAGGCCATAATTCAGGAAGTTACGGTCCGATATGCGCGAATATCAAAGGAACCAAGATTTTTGGGTTATAAACTTACATTTCAAGTTTCAAAAAAATCGGATAAAAATTTTGACCTCTATAGGTTCCACAACCTTGATATACCATATTTTTACGCTATTTGAGAACGAAGGGCGGCCATTTTGTCTGTCAATTTTGGACCGATTTTCACGAAATTCGAACTCAGTCGTCCTTAAGATCTAACGGTGATATAATAATACGTTTTTTTAAATCGGATAAAAATTATGACCTCTATGGGGTCCACAAGCTAAAATTGCGATTTTTCGTACAATCAGGGGCCATCATTCAGGAAGTTACGTTCCGATATGCGCGAATATCGAAAGGAACCAAGATCTTTGGGTTATAAACTTACATTTCAAGTTTCATCAAAATAGGATTAAAATTGTGACCTCTATAGGGTTCAAAACCTTGATATACCATATTTTTAAGCTATTTGACAACGAAGGGCGGCCATTTTGTCTGTCAGTTTTAGGCCGATTCTCACGAAATTCGAACTTAACCGTCCTTAGGGTGTAAGGTGTTATAATAATACGTTTTTTTAAATCGGATAAAAATTATGACCTCTATAGGGTCCACAAGCTAAAAACACGATTTTTCGTACAATCAGGGGCCATAATTCAGGAAGTTACGGTCCGATATGCGCGAATATCGAGAGGAACCATGATCTTTGGGTTATAAACTTACATTTCAAGTTTCAAAAACATTGGATAAAAATTATGACATCTATAGGGTCCACAACCTTGATATACCATATTTTTACGCTATTTGAGAACGAGGGGCGGCCATTTTGTCTGTCAGTTTTGGGCCGATTTTCACGAAATTCGAACTCAGTCTTCCTTAGGCTGTAACGGTGATATAATAATATGTTTTTTTAAATCGGATAAAAATTATGACCTCTATAGGGTCTACAAGCTAAAAACGCAATTTTTCGTACAATCAGGGGCCATAATTCAGGAAGTTACGGTCCGATGTGCGCGAATATCGAAATGACCCGAGATCTTTGGGATATAAACATACATTTCAAGTTTCAACAAAATCAGATAAAAATTGTGACCTCTATAGGGCCCACAACCTTGATATACCATATTTTCACGCTATTTGAGAATGATCGGCGGCCATTTTGTCTGTCAATTTTGGGCCGGTTTTCACGAAATTCGAACTCAACCGTCCTTGGGGTTTAACGGTGATATAATAATAGGTTTTTTTAAAACGGATAAAAATTAAGACCTCTATAGGGTCCACAAGCTAAAAACGCGATTTTTCGGACAATCAGGGGCCATAATTCAAGAAGTTATGTTCAGATATGCGCGAATATCGAAAGGAACCGAGATCTTTGGGTTATAATCATACATTTCAAGTTTAAAATAAATCAGATAAAAATTGTGACCTCTACAGTGTTCACAAGCTAAAAACGTGATTTTTCGTACAATCAGGGGCCATAATCCATGAAGTTACAGTCCGATACATGCCAATATCAAAAGGAACCCAGATCTTAGGGTGATAAACCTATATTTTAAGTTTCATTGAAACCGGATAAAAATTGTGACCTGTAGACTGTTCACAAACCATTGTGGATGGACGTCCAGACGGACGGACGGGGGTGACGACAATATACGTCCACATGAAAATTTGGGCATATGAAAATGAATCAGTATGGTTTTTACCAGATTACCCATGCACTGCACAGCTGTATTAACAAAAACACAATTTCGTTGCCATGGTAACCAAAAGGAGAAATTGGAATATTCAGAGAGAAAAAATAATGTTTTTTTTCAAAGAGATCAGCCTGAGAAACCCCTAAGTAAGTATTTTCACTGCAAAATTCTATATACTAAAGAAATGATGACATATGCGCATATTAATTAGCTGTACTTAGTCATTTTCGCAGAAGGACATTAAAAAAATAAGCCTTTATAGTAATAAAAACAGTCGTGTAATTTTAAGTAAACAAACCTCAACTTCTGTTTTTGTAATTTTATTTACAACATATACCACAAATAATTGAAAGCATGATATAATTTGGATTACTGATGATTTATTTAAAATTTATTGATGATAAATTTAGCTAACCAGCGAGCGGCTGCCAGGCAGGATACGCCCACATTTTTGAGAGATGGATAGAGAACAAAATGATTTTTCCTACAATCAAGGGCCATAATTCACGAAGTTACAATTCGATATGCGCAAATATCGAAAGGAACCAAGATCTTTGGGTTATAAACATGCATTTCAAGTTTCATCAAAATCGAATTAAAATTGTAACCTCTACAGGGTCCACAACCCTTGATATACCATATTTTTACACCTTTACCGTACAAGAGACGGCCACTTTGTCCGGCAGTTTTGGTTTGATATTCAGGAAATTTGAACTCAACCTTTATTATGGTGTTACGGTGATATATTCAAACGATTTTTAAAATCAGATAATAAGTGTGACCTTCAAAGGGACCACAAGCTAAAAGAGGCGATTTTTCGTATAATCAGGGGCCATAATTCATGAAGTTACGATCCGATATGCGACAATATCGAAAGGAACCAAGATCTTTAGGTTATAAACATGCATTTCAAGTTTCATCAAAATCGAATTAAAATTGCGACCTCTACAGGGTCCACAAACTTGACATATACCATATTTTTACACTATTCGCGTTCAAGCGGCGGCCATTTTGTCCGGCAATTTTGGTCTGATTTTCACGAAATTCGAACTCAACCTTCATTACGGTATAACGGTGATATAATCAAACGTTTTTTTAAATCGGATAATAATTGTGACCTTCAGAGGGACAAGCTAAAAAAGGCGATTTTGCGTACAATCAGGAGCCATAATTCAGGAAGTTACGATCTGATATGCGACAATATCAAAGGAACCAAGATCTTTAGGTTATAAACATGCTTTTCAAGTTTCATCAAAATCGAATTAAAATTGTGACCCATACAGGGTCCACAACCTTGATTTACCCTATTTTTACACTATTTGCGTACAAACGGCGGCCATTTTGTCCGGCAATTTTGGTCTGATTTTCCCCAAATTCGAACTCACTCTCCCTTAGGGTGTAACGGTGATATAATAATACGGTTTTTTAAATCGGACATTTACAGTTTATCTCTTTGCGATTGAAATGGGGCTGTCAGATAAGCCGCCCATATGAACTGTTTATGTACATGTGTAGGCAATTGGCCTGTTATTAAAATGCCTTGGAAAGCACTCCTTGTGGAAATTGTGCTATAGAAAAAATTTTCATAATAAAATTAAATTGCCCTTTTTTTCCATTCACTTGGCAAATCCTAGCAAAAAAACACTGAGGTCAATGATTTTGGATCAATACATTTGGACCACACAGTATTTTTTTACAAATTGTAGATTTTAAAGAATGAAATACATCAAGTTTACCTTTATGTTTATCTGCATTATATTGCAACTCTAGTGGTAGAGACTGACTCAGTAATTGAGTGTAAAAATCATTTTCTTTCTGAACTACTTTCTGTCGCCGCTGAAAAATAAACAAAACATATCTATTTATACCTGCATGTATGTTCAAAATATTGATTCGTAAAACAGTATACAAACACATGACGTTTTATACATCCACATTCATAATGTGGACGTATATTGCCGTCGCCCCTCTGTGTGTGTGTGTGTGTGTGTGTGTGTTAGCAGATACATTTTTTCGAGGACATTTGATGGGATACACACCGATAATTAGAGGACAACCGTCAATTCAGGGACCAAAATTGGTCCTCGAAATTTTAGACCTTTGTTTTCGTATGACCGATGTCTAGGTCATATGGTATGTTATTATTTTTTAATTCTGTTTTAAATTTCAAATTTTAATATTCATTAATGCTTGTTAAATTGTTGCTGTTAATTATTTGGTCCTGAAATAAAGTGTTATATGGTGGAGAAAGCGGGCAGAGTAAACAAAATCGTCTACTCTTGATTCCGGTACAGCTAAGCGAGATATATTGTAAATATATTTGGAAGAAGGGATGGATATTAACTTTATTCTTCCTTCAGCAGCAATAGCAGCAATAAGAAATCTGAATCAACTAACAATGTCTTAGAGTCTCAAACAGGATAGGGGTTCTACACAAATCAGCTTTAAATGGGGCTTCTCAGAAAATTTATTACCCAGTTCAGAAAAGAAATATTGTTCTTTTGACAAAAGAGAAAGGGACAGACAGCGACAGCTAGAACTTTTTGCTAAGAAGGATGCCCAAAAAGTACAGATTTCTGTTGTCTCCAGTAAAAAGGATGTGGATGTTCAAAATGTTCCTGATACTAAAGATGTGGCTGTTGGGAATAACCCTGTGTTAATGGTGACAAGAGAAACAATGAGTCATCTTGCCAATAGCCATGATAAAGGTTGTCAAATAAATTTTGACAGTGAGGCTGCAATGAAAGATGTTTCCAGGTCTAGTGCCAAAAGTACCAGCAGTCAAGACCATCGACATGTAGGAATATGTTTAACAAATCCACCTGTACAAGTATCCGACAAAGTGCTTAGACAAAGAGTTAAGAACACAAAACAAGAATATCTCATTCAGTGGAAGAATTGGGTTCTGGAGGAGGAACTAGATTATAGTGCTCAATAATACATAAATGCGAATTCAAATAGAATACAAGGACCCAGATTACATTTACCTGATGAAAACGTTAACCAGTACAATATGCAAGAACATCACTTTAGGCTAGTGCTGGCACGATATATCGTTGAATCTATGTATCGCGATTTACCGTCTCACCATAACTGTATTGAATCGCGGGATGCCGAATCGATTTTTCACGATTCTTTTTTGCGTTTTCTCAAATATATTATGAACTTTAAAACTTTAAATTATACCCTAAACTTTATTTGAAACAATGACACTTCGCAAACGATGTACAGTAGTCTTGACATGTGTGTTACTATAAATAGCGCACAACCGTAATTACCGTTAGTTTCGTATGTTTAGATTAACAACATTTTAACGCCTTTTCCTTTTGTTTCCGAATTTTAAAGTTTGTTATAAGGCTTAGTTAATAAAACATACATATTTAAATACATAAAACGACATTTACTCTAGAATTTTATAAATTTAGAACGTAAATATAATAGATAGTAGCTCTTGTAAAAATAAAAATGGCAGAAAACACAGTCGCAATAACAAATCCTCCAGCGAAATATAAATCTAAAGTGGCGCTATTGCACTTTCGTACCTCTACCAGTTCCCGTGGTCGTAGGCACTTGAAATTTTCAGAGGATGTTAAGGGGGGCTAGCAATGACCACACACCGAATTTCAGCGGAATCGATCAATAACTTTTTATTTTACCGACTTTTTAATTTCTAACGAGAGAGAACTTCATCCGTTTGACGCCATTTGCTTTGTTTACTATTTAGACTAACAAGACACTAAGACGGAAACCGACACACTGCACTAGCTGCCTAACACTGCAGTTCATAAAAATTAATATAATTTTTGTATACTTAATTTTTGCGCGAAGCCACCATTTTCTATAAAATACTATTTGGTGTTTATCAGTGGATTGGCCTTTAGGTGTGAATATTGCCGTGACCTTGATTTTGACCTTGAGTCCAAACTTCCCATCCATATCGGAACCTTTGCGTTTATGCTTGCCGTGGCCTTATTTCTTACCGTATTATCAAAGTTAATGTTCGAGGTGAAAGCAGAGACGACGTCCTTCAGAAAAGATAATTGGGTCAAAGTCGTAGGTCAAGGTCATCTTACAGAAAACTAAACTCAAACTATTCAAAGTCATTTTTGGGACATTTGACCTTGACTTACGACCTTGACCCCGTAACCATTTTCGAAGGCTATCACCTTGGCTTGAATCATGGACGTTTACCTTGGTCCTGTCGCACATCGCTCGATCAGAAAACGGTCAAACGCAGAGGGGCCCATGTCCGAAAGGAAGTCAATGGGCGTGGTCAATGTGAAAGGTCGATGGTTCAAGCCAAGGTGATAGCCTCGAAAATGGTTACGGGGTCAAGTTCAAATGTCCCAAAAATGACTTTGAAAAGTTTGAGTTTAGTTTTCTGTAAGATGACCTTGACCTACAACTTTGACCCAATTATCTTTTCTGGAGGACATCGTCTCTGCTTTCAGCTCGAACATTAACTTTGATAATACAGTTAGAAATAAGGCCATGGCAAGCATACCCGCAAAGGGCCCGAGATGGATGGCCTTTGCGTTGTCACGTACAACCGTGTAATCGAAACCACGCCAGTTGACTCAATGACAGGCTTTATGATACAGCACGCTAACAATTCGGTGGTATGGCTATACAATAATATAAGTATTGCGTATTTGCGTTAATAATAAATGTCCCAAAAATGACTTTGAAAAGTTTGCGTTTAGTTTTCTGTAAGATGACCTTGACCTACGACTTTGACCCAATTATCTTTTCTGAAGGACGTCGTCTCTGCTTTCACCTCGAACATTAACTCTGATAATACATTAAGAAATAAGGCCACGGCAAGCATAAACGCAAAGGCCCCGATATGGATGGGAAGTTTGGACTCAAGGTCACGGCAATAGTCACACCTAAAGGCCAATCCACTGATCAACACCAAATATTATTTTATAGAAAATGGTGGCTTCGCGCAAAAATTAAAGTATACGAAAATTATATTAATTTTTATGAACTGCAGTGTTAGGCAACTAGTGCAGTGTGTCAGTTTCCGTCTTAGTGTCTTGTTATTCGAGTCTAAATAGTAAACAAAGCAAATGGCGTCAAACGGATGAAGTTCTCTCTCGTTAGAAATTAAAAGGTCGGTAAAATAAAAAGTTATTGATCGATTCAGCTGAAATTAGGTCATTGCTAGCCCCCCTTAACATCCTCTGAAAATTTCAAGTGCCTACGACCACAGGAACTGGTAGAGGTACGAAAGTGCAATAGCGCCTCTAAAGTTTGGGAAAACTTTGGGTTTTTAAAAGGTGACACAACGAAAGTTGTTTGTAGAATATATGCAAAACTATTCTAAAATATTGTGGTAATACAACCAATCTCGGCACTCACTTGACAAGACACCATAGTGGCGACTGTCTAAGTTCGTCTGCTAAGATTAAGAAGACGACCAGTTAACCCTGCGGTGAAGTTCAAGCTTCATTAAAAACACAATTACATATTTAATGTTTTATTGATAAATCTATGACCTAGTTATGAATCGCGATACGTATCGTATCGTGGCACATGAATCGCAATACGTATCGTATCGTGACTGCAGTCGCGATACCCAGCACTACTTTAGGCCTTACAGGAATCCTATGTACAAAAATAGAAATTATTATCATGAAAATAGTGATAGATTATGTTACTTTGATTAATTGAAAAATAAGGATTTTGATTTTATTAATGCTTAAAACCAGTGATGGGATTTTGCCCGTATATTCCGGACTTGTCCGAATCTTTTTTCCAAACGCCCAAAATTGTCCGACCGGGAATATGCCCAATCGGACATCAAGACATGGTGAATAATATTCAAAATTCCGAAATTAATATAGTTTACTGAGTGTATAACTACCACTCAACCCGATTATCGTCGATAATACGCTGGGTTTATTAGGTAATTAAGTGATCAACATATTTATCGTGTTATACCGTCTATAGTATAAATAAACCTACCTTGATTTAACTACTTAATCTGCCTTGATTGACTGACTTAATCCTTTGTCAGACAATTCATCAATCTAAGCCTAAACAGAAGTCATTGCTTTCCTTTTGTCGGACTATTCATCAATTCAATAAGAATGATTATAATTTTAATCCACCTGTTTACCTCGTGGTTTCTCATTTCTCATCTTAATCGCATTGATGTGAGCCGACATCATCTATAATAAACTAATCATAGATGTCACAAATCGTAAGAGTAAATAACACCCTAAATCAATGGACAGTCATTTTGTCTACAATATCTTTTACGTCTTTTAAGAATCCATATAGAAATTCTCATCCACAGTGGCACTTTCCCTTGATCTCGAGCGCGGCACGAATATTGCTTAACATATTATTAGGCAGTGCTTACTATGAAGCCGTGTGATATGAGTCACGTAGGCTATTAGTCTCTATTATCCAGAAAAATATTCTACGAATATGTTGAAGACTAGGAGTTTCTGGGTGACCGAGACTAGTACGCACCCAGCAAAATAACAAAAAGGTGAGGGGCTACCAATAGCTATATGGGCAGAAATTCTAACGTATTTGTAGGCGGGAATTAAGAAGCATGTCAATCATTCTGCTGTGTTGCCTATGATGCCTGTCACTCTGTCGTGACTGTGAAAGAGTGTTATTCGCTGAAGTTAGCTATGCCTGTTTACAAGTGATTTAACTATTTCGGAAGTTCTGCATTCATTTGCTGCCGTATAAACGAAGACACGTAATTCTAAAGGAATATTATGGTTGTGAATTTGATGCCGAAGCAGGATCGGCAAGCTTTCTTTCAACATATTACGAAAATGCTTTATTTTGTAGGACATTTACTGACATAAATTTGAATGCCGTACGGGAATTAAGTGTGAAAAATAGCGAGGTCACAATTTTTATTACGTACGGGATTTGAATATTTTGTTGACATGTGGTTTTTAATTGTGGTATGAATTGAATACTGTACGGGAATTAAATATGAAAAATAGCGAGGTTCACCTATTTTTATTACGTACGGGATTTGAATATTTGACATGTGACTTTTGTGGTACGAATTCGTCTGCTTAAATAACGATATGAGTTATGCCCCTTTATTTTCGGTAAAATGTCAGACAAGAAAAATTTTGAAATCCCATCACTGCTTCAATAATTATATGTTTATGTCAACACTTTCTAAGTAACTAATTTGTATAAATAGACAAATGTATGTAAGATGATTAATAGTTGGAGAGACCAGCTTGGGGAACATATATACTAGTTGGAGGTCCGATACATAGGAAATTATAAGTTGTTAAATTGTTGCTGTTAATTATTTGCCCCCGAAATAAAGTGTTGAAGATCCATTCCCAGAATCTGTATTCATTTCTGATACTTAGAGAACACACGTCAACAAGCTACATTCCCTGAAAGTCGAACAGTGTTATTCGTCGCCTAACTACCCAAAACTTTTGCAAAATTACCAGGGAGCTCTTCTGCTTGTAAAATTGTCAACAGCCGAGTGTTGTGAGGTATTTTTAATTTCCATTCAGCTGCTATGTCAGTTCCTTCACCCACCATCACACAGTATTTGTGGTGCGCATGCATATTACAAGTGTCGCCATATTTGGAATTCTGTAGCCTAGATGTGTAAGTACGACATATAACATATTGAAAACGATGAAGATACGCCTAAAAACAGGAGAATTTTGTTGGTCTTTAATTTATACTTCAAATTGAAATAATTGTCTCAAAACTGAAGGAGATTGTTATCGACGGTTCAACAGATTGCCACTGGCTACGATGTTTAATAATTGATAATATCACATCACTTGTCACTTATTAATACATTGACTGCCAAGGCCACATGGTTCTGCAAAGATTTTATTTGCGGATAACACCAAGAAAGCAAACATTTTTGTGCACTTTTGCTAGCGATCCAAAGACCTGTTTGTGTTTAAACAATATCATGCTCATGCTGAAATAATCCTTTGTAATAAAGGTGAATATAGTAGTATTCCATGTTGTTTTCTTCCAATAATCATTGCAACTTAGCAACATATTAGGCTTTGGTACATGTATATGTACGATAGCCCTACAAGTAATAGGATACGGTCAAAGCCCCTCCGGTCAGAACCCCCCTAGGTCAAAACCATTTTAAGTCAGAACCCCCTCTGGTCAAAATCCCCCATTTTTATATTATATAATATTAAAATCATTTCAAAATTATGTTTTTGTGGTTTGTGAAGTGAAGTACACAACAAAATCGATTATTTTTATATTTTATTTAAAATTATATGGGTGAAATTATTTCCATCGGATGGTGTGTCCAATACCTTTTATGGTTTGCACACAAGTTGTAAAGTCTTTCTTGTAGATCTTCTGTTGTTTTTTTATTGGTTGTCCGCATGAGTATTGCAGGAGTACAGTCTTGACATTGCTGTGATCCAGACGGAGATGTTTGAGAGCCCGCCAGATTGTGGGGTTTGATATTCCCAGCAGGGAACTGAATGCCCTGTTCCAAGACTTGCATGGATTGTTAGTGCGAGACCCACCACCAAGTGTTATCAGATGAACGTTCCAAAGTTCTGTTGGGAATAGGGGTGGTATAGGAGATTTTAAATTGTAGTGCCATGACTTCAGTTGAGATTGATCAGATAATTGCATTTCACTTGAATGATTACAACAACTGAGGCTATGTTATTCCTAGTAAAAAGCAGATTATGTTATGTTAATTGTGTGGTCAATTGTCTTAGTTGGTATCATATTTTTTTTTTTTTTAAATAATAATATTTTATTTTTCAAATATTTATTTTTAAATAATAATAAATAAAGGATATAAATTAATAAAAAAACAAGCTAACAGTGAGGCTGATGTCCCCCCCGCTGAAATCCTAAAATAAATAGATGACACATATTAATTAATCACACATTTATTTTTTTAAAAAGTATCGAGCAATCAAACTACACACTAAGTTTCATCACTCTCTATCAGATAGAATCAAGATTATCTTGTCTCAAAGCATCGACCAATGAAATTGATTAGCTCTGCTTAGCTTTAGCTTGAAATGTTAATCATTGAAATCAGACAAGGCATTCACCTAATGAACATTTACATCAGGTTTAAATTTTTTACCTCAATTGAAAGCAGTGTTTTTATGTTCCAAAGTCTTGACCAATCAAATTGCTTATCGCTCCTTAGCCCAGGCAGAAAATTCGCACAATCGAACTTAGTCAAGGTAATGATATAATGAATCTATATTCAGAGTTTCATCGCTCTCACTTCATTATAAGGCATGTTTTATTATAAAGTGTACCAGTGGGTATCTAACAAATGTCATGGTTTTATTAAAAAAGAGAAAAAGAGTTTTTAAATATTTTTCTTATCTTCAAAATCAGCATATATTGAACATATAAAATACTTAATACCAGGTTCAGGCCTCGAAATGTTTTAAAAAAAAGCTTGCGACTGGTAGCTTTTCTTCATACCTGTCGCTTCAGTAAATAACCTGTCACTCTCAATTATCAAACTCAAAGACTAATCACATCACACATATCCATACATGTAGGTACACACGCACGTGGTTAGGTCTTTGACGTACATTGCTCTATATAATTATCGTAATATGAAACCTTTTTATTTCTTCGACATCGGATTGCCTAAAAGTTCTTGAAAGTCGGCGAATCTGCTTTGGCTCAGCGACTCGAAGATGCGTACAATTCTATCATCCGTATCCACATGAATTCCGCAAAGTATCATGGTACCACACTTCCGTACTAAATCGAATACTTCACCGTTGAGTTGTAGAATTCAGATTTTAAAATATCCGTAATAAATTGAATATCAAAACACAAATCACACCTGTGCATGGCACCGTATTTACATGTACCGCGTGCGAAGGACAGATAACGCCACCTGAGATTCCCTTCTCACATATCCGGACTATATTTACGCTGCAAATTATATTTATATATGAAATATTTTTCCGACCTGATTTTTTGATTTTGTCAAATTGTCTTATAAATTATTCATAGCCTTTATTTATGGAAATTGTTTAAAACTTTTTAAATGATTAAATACACCAAGCAACGAGCCGTGTGCATTTCCATTCCAACCACTACTCTATTTACTGTGGTGTCGTTACGGTAGAATTATTTCAGGTGACTTGGGGGTTCGTTTTAATTTATATAGATATAATACTCCATAATGCTATAAACTAATGTCAAGCAGATGGTGTGAAATTCATTGATATAAAATTGTCTACTTCCAAACTGTTTGAGTTACTGTAGCTTATGACTGAGCGAAATGTAAACAGTGCAAATGGCGGCTTTTCGCGGTATTTCCGTGCTTAATTCTTGCATTTAGAAACAAATAATTAAATGTACGTGACGTGGACGTGAGTATTGTGGTCAATTTACTGAACATCAAGTAAAATTTAGTCCACCTGTCACAAGCGACAGGTAGTTTTATTTGCTACCTGTCAGACGAAAAAATCACCTGTCGGCAACAAGTAGACAGACGAACATTTCGAGCCATGAGGTTTATTGATGTATTTTTTTTATTAAAATAAGTTACAAATATTTTAATGAATTACATCATTTAATTTAAGACAGACATTTTTCCCATCATTTTTTTTATCAAGATTTTAGAATACATTGAAATAACATTTGTTTTAAAATTTTTAATTTATTTTTGTATAATTATAATGGCAAGTGTGTCTTCTGTAAAACAGACTTAAAAATATACTGATGAGAAAAATAACAAGTTCCGAAAATTGAATTGTTCAAACCCCAGTGAAAATTTGACTAGTCTGTCCATCCACTACATCATTGAAGTGGTTGGAGGTCGGGTGTTCGATCCCTGCATTGGCCGAGAAAGTTCATCCAGATTTTCCGGCGTGGTTCTCCCTTGTCAGTGATTCAGGACGGTGGGACTGACAAGGACAGCTGTCTAGTCGTTCGGATGGGACGAAAAACCGAGGTCCCGTGTACACATTGGCGTGCACGTAAAAGATCCCTTGACAGTTGGAATTCGATATAAGAGTAGGCCGTAGTGCCGCTGTCCGGGCAAAATTTCCCTCATAGCACACTGTATGGCGTATGCCCATCATTTCATTGAAGTGGTCTTACATTTGTTTTGTAAACTTCGTATTTTTACGTCACATGGAAATAAATTTGTCCATTTGTGAAATGGCTGTTTATGTTTTAGTACATTGCATTTAAAAAAAGCAGGAAAATGGTTTGGAAAATCAAATTTCCATGCTTATATATTGCTAACGTTTCGTCCAATTGATGTCTGTCCAGTTTTAGCGAAACGTTAGCATTATTTTAATATTTCTTTCCGGCTTCATATTATGTGATAGAATTTGAATAACCGTTGCAAACGAAGCGTGAATGTAGTCTCGATCTTCCACACAGGATACGGATAATTTGACACGGGTAGTCGATTGATTGTGCCATTTTTACAGTTGTCTGTCCGATAATGTTAACGTTAGCACTCTTGATACGTTAGCACCACTAATTCGCCTTTCACGGCGTTATTTACTCAAAATGTATCACTTTCTTTACGGCCTTTAGAAAAGAAAACCGGCTTTCCGATTCCCGATGCATAAACATGGCAATCGGCATTCTCGCCTTATTCACTCGATCAAAATGACTTTGACCCAAGCAAAAAAGTGTTAAAGTGTCAATTGTCAGACCGATTAAATAAACCGTCTGTCCTTACGTAACGTTAGCACGTGCTTTTAAAATACTTTTTGTCCGATTTTAAATTTAAAACTCGCCCAAAGGTAGAAATACTATACAATTTATTAATACCTTTCATTGCGGACTATTTTTATTTTTAGATAAAAACAATAATTCAAGTCATACAGTTATTTATATAAAATGTCCACGTCTGTCCTTATGTATTGTTAGCAACAGTTGCATGCCCGATAAATGTTTAAATTTTAGGTTATTAAAATATATGATTATATTTTATTATATTAATCTTAAGAATGAGTTCGCGAGAGAATCATGCAAAATTTAAAAAAAAACGGCACAAGTGGTGTCGGGTGATTTTGACCAAACTTTGCAGATTTGGTCATTGGGTACCCCCGTATACCCCACATGAAATATGAGGGTCACCAACCTTGTAGTTACGGAGAACCAGCTATGGCCATTTTAGGGTTAAAAAACGTCATTTTTAAAAAAAAACAACCCTAAATTCAAATATTTCCCATAAATTGTCTATTGATTTTTTATTAATTATTTTTTATGAATTATCATGTCTACTACTTCAATATATATGACTATTAAATTTTTCCGAAACCATTTGAGGCTATGAGGAATTTATTTTGAGACGTAGTTTTTGCTATATGCTTAAACATATAAATTTCATGATGCTGTATCTCACCCACTGCGGGATTGAGGCCAATTCTATTAATAATGGAAGTTGAGGACTACTAATACTAATATTTGGTTTTGACAAAATGACTGGCACGGATTTCCTTCATATTAAATTTGATGGTCGAACTTGAAGAAAATGACTTCATTTTTCCAATAAAATCATTCATTGCCTGGATTATTAGGCCTGATAATGCCCCATGCAACAGCCTTCCAGCAACCCTCTGTAGGGCCGGTACAGAAGGTTCGGGAGTTCCACAAGGATCAGTCCTTGGACCTGTCCTTTCTGTAATGTGTACTAAGAATTTGGACAACTAATCGATAATCATGGTTTCTAGGGCGACATTCTTATGCAGATGATACACAGGTGATCGCAAGTTATTCCCGTTCAAAAACTGTTTCATTCCCTAATTATTCTGACATCAAATTGTGTACACATGACATTAAAGATAGGATGAAAAGAAATATGTTGAAATTAAATTTAATTGAATTAAGTAAATCAGAATCCCGTGGTCAAAATACACATCTGAAAAATATAAGTTCAAATGATGTGGTTGTCTGTCCTTACGTAACGTTAGCACGTGCTTTTAAAATACTTTTTGTCCGATTTTAAATTTAAAACTCGCCCAAAGGTAGAAATACTATACAATTTATTAATACCTTTCATTGCGGACTATTTTTATTTTTAGATAAAAACAATAATTCAAGTCATACAGTTATTTATATAAAATGTCCACGTCTGTCCTTATGTATTGTTAGCAACAGTTGCATGCCCGATAAATGTTTAAATTTTAGGTTATTAAAATATATGATTATATTTTATTATATTAATCTTAAGAATGAGTTCGCGAGAGAATCATGCAAAATTTAAAAAAAAACGGCACAAGTGGTGTCGGGTGATTTTGACCAAACTTTGCAGATTTGGTCATTGGGTACCCCGTATACCCCACATGAAATATGAGGGTCACCAACCTTGTAGTTACGGAGAACCAGCTATGGCCATTTTAGGGTTAAAAAACGTCATTTTTAAAAAAAAACAACCCTAAATTCAAATATTTCCCATAAATTGTCTATTGATTTTTTATTAATTATTTTTTATGAATTATCATGTCTACTACTTCAATATATATGACTATTAAATTTTTCCGAAACCATTTGAGGCTATGAGGAATTTATTTTGAGACGTAGTTTTTGCTATATGCTTAAACATATAAATTTCATGATGCTGTATCTCACCCACTGCGGGATTGAGGCCAATTCTATTAATAATGGAAGTTGAGGACTACTAATACTAATATTTGGTTTTGACAAAATGACTGGCACGGATTTCCTTCATATTAAATTTGATGGTCGAACTTGAAGAAAATGACTTCATTTTTCCAATAAAATCATTCATTGCCTGGATTATTAGGCCTGATAATGCCCCATGCAACAGCCTTCCAGCAACCCTCTGTAGGGCCGGTACAGAAGGTTCGGGAGTTCCACAAGGATCAGTCCTTGGACCTGTCCTTTCTGTAATGTGTACTAAGAATTTGGACAACTAATCGATAATCATGGTTTCTAGGGCGACATTCTTATGCAGATGATACACAGGTGATCGCAAGTTATTCCCGTTCAAAAACTGTTTCATTCCCTAATTATTCTGACATCAAATTGTGTACACATGACATTAAAGATAGGATGAAAAGAAATATGTTGAAATTAAATTTAATTGAATTAAGTAAATCAGAATCCCGTGGTCAAAATACACATCTGAAAAATATAAGTTCAAATGATGTGGTTGTACGAGATGCAATATTTGTACCATGAGACACAGTGAAGAGGTTAGGTTTCCTCTTGGGGTAATTTGAGCATGGACAGTCACATTAGAGCAATTTGTCGAGGAACTTTGGCCATATAAACACTTTATTAGCCAGGAAGCAGCTGCTACACTTATATGTTCTTTGGTATTCCCAAGAATTGACTACTGTAACAGCTTGTTAGTAGAAACATCTAGTGCCAATATTTTAAACCAGCGGCTGCCAGGCAGGATACGCTCACATTTTCGAGAGATGGACAGAGAAAAGCTAAAAAGAAAGTGATTTTTCGTACAATCAGGGGCCATAATTCAGGAAGTTACGGTCCGATATGTGCATATATCGAAAGGAACTGAGATCTTTGGGTTATAAACTAACATTTCAAGTTTCAACAAAATCGGATAAATATTGTGACCTGTATAGGGTCCACAACCTTGATATACCATATTTTTACGCTATTTGAGAACGAATGGCGGCCATTTTGTCTGTCAGTTTTGGGCCGATTTTCACGAAATTCGAACTCAGTCGTCTTTAGGGTCTAATGGTGATATAATAAATAAATACGTTTTTTTAAATCGGATAAAAATTATGACCTCTATGGGCTCCACAAGCTAAAAATGCGATTTTTCGTACAATCAGGGGCCATAATTCAGGAACTTACGGTCCGATATTTGCGAATATTGAAAGGAACACCAAACTTTGGGTTATAAACTTACATTTAAAGTTTCAACAAAATCGGAAAAAAATTGTGACCTCTATAGGGTCCACAACCTTGATATACCATATTTTTACACTAATTGAGAACGAACGGCGGCCATTTTGTCTGTCAGTTTTGGGCCGATTTTCACGAAATTCGAACTCAGCCATCCTTAGGTTTTAACGGTGATATAATAATACGGTTTTTTAAATCGGATAAAAATTATGACCTCTATGGGCTCCACAAGCTAAAATCGCGATTTTTTGTACAATCAGGGGCCATAATTCAGGAAGTTACGTTCCGATATGCGCGAATATCGAAAGGAACGGAGATCTTTGGGTTACAAACTTACATTTCAAGTTTCAACAAAATAAGATAACAAGCGGTTGCCATGCAAGATACGCCCACATTTTGCAAGAGATGGACAGAGAACAAGTTCAAAAAAAGAAGTGATTTTTTCGTACAATCAAGGGCCATAATTCAGGAAGTTATGATCCAATATGTACGAATATCGAAAGGAACCAAGATCTTTGGGTTATAAATATGTATTTCAAGTTTCATCAAAATTGGATAAAAATTGTGACCTCTTTAGGGTCCACAACCTTGATATACCATATTGTTACGCTATTTGAGAACGAACGGCGGCCATTTTGTCTGTCAGTTTTGGGCCGATTTTCACGAAATTTGAACTCAGTCGTCTTTAGGGTCTAATGGTGATATAATAAATAAATACGTTTTTTTAAATCGGATAAAAATTATGACCTCTATCGGCTCCACAAGCTAAAATCGTGATTTTTCGTACAATCAGGGGCCATAATTCAGGAAGTTACGTTCCGATATGCGCAAATATTGAAAGGAACCGAGATCTTTGGGTTATAAACATACATTTCAAGTTTAAACTAAATCGGATAAAAATTGTGACCTCTACAGTGTTCACAAGCTAAAAACGTGATTTTTCGTACAATCAGGGGCCATAATCCATGAAGTTACAGTCCGATACATGCCAATATTGAAAGGAACCGAGATCTTAGGGTGATAAACCTATATTTCAAGTTTCATTGAAATCGGATAAAAATTGTGACCTGTAGACTGTTCACAAACAATTGTGGATGGACGGACAAGGGCGACGATAATATACGTCCACATGAAAATGTGGGCGTATAAAAATCAACTTGTAGAAAATACCGCAGCTCGAATTCTTACCAGATCATCAAAACACTCTCATATTACTCCTGTTCTGAAATCAATCTATTGGCTGCCAATCATCTTCAAAAGTCTGTCTTTGACGTATCAGTGTGTGAATGAGTTAGCTCAAATATACTCGAGTAACCTCCGGCCGAACACACATTCATCAGTTTTGTTGCTCAAAGTGAAAATTAATATCATTTGGATACGGATCGTGCTCAGTGAATGCGTCTAAACTGCGTAACAATCTTCCAGAGATCATTAAATCATCTCAAACCCTTTCTTGTTTTACATCAAGACTTATCAAGATTAATAAAATTAATTTAATTGTATGTACAGTGGACATGCTTCTGAACATGGAGTACGTGCGCTATATAAATGTACATATTAATATTATTATTATTATTATTCGTCAGGCTGAAGTTAGATTTGCACTTCAGCATCCAAGATGGCAGATGAAATCAACTGTTCATTTTTCCATCCTTTGCACAAATAAAATGCGATTTAGTAGCCAGTTATCTGAAAGAAACTACAATAGCATATTCCTGAAGCAATAGCCAGAGGAATGCCGCTCTGGCCATGGCTGGATTGACCTCTGATACTTACATTTTTGAGGGAGTGTGTCTATTCTTCCCGTTTAATCAAATCGCTCCTAAGTAAAGTCTTTCGTTTTATCTGGGGTTTTCCCTAAAACTTTGGACAGTGATTTAAGGTATTAAAAACAGTGAAAGTATTGTTCGTCTCCAAACAGTATTGTTTACATTGTAGCCATGTTGATAGCCTCGTGTGTCACGCAATTAGTTTTTCTGCAATATTCTGCTATGCACTGGTTAATTGGGCGTAATAAATTTCGTTATGTTAACGTTATGTTAACATATTTGAAACTCTGTTTAAACCAGAATGATATTGTTACGCAGTTAAGTATTTGTTGTTAATTAGACTATTGACCAATCATAATTTGGAACAGAAATTTGCTTTCACTACGGCAGTGTTGAGTGGGATTGGGTCTAATCAAACAAAACACTGTGGGGAGTATGCTAAAATAGTGACCTTACGCTCATAGACAATTTGTTTTTTGTCTTTTTGAAATATTGCTTGATTCGTTTGTCAAGTATAGACAGATGTATATAACTAGTACACTATTTAGTTTTTACGATTTGCTGTTCAAAGATTCATCATCCTTCTACTAGACCATGAGGTTATAATGCCGAATTAATAAAGTGTTGAAAAATAGTCCAGAGAGATTAATTGTATTTACCAAGAACAGCTCTTTTGGCATTTACAGTAAATTAAGCTTTTCAAACTTCATGGTTTGAAAATTTTAATGGTGTAATTGTGAGCTCAGTTTTCGTGATTAGATACTTATTGGATAGATAGATAGATCGATAGATAGATAGTAATAAGTAATTGTAGTTTTAATAATGGAACATTTTTTAAACTTGAATTTTTTGATGAAAGTATATAATCTGCGTTTATATTTATTTATTTCTATTTTTATTATGGCTTGCCGTTAACGGAACTGGAAACCACATTAATTTGGTTTCAAGTGCCATGTTACACTTTTCAGTGTGTAAATAAAGCGGTTTATGTTTCGTCATTTTTGTTGAAAATGGAAATTATTTACTACTAAACGGGTCGAGTGCCACCCATTTTTTTTCTTGATCTTAATACTATAGATCATTGCCTCTTCAGTCAGCATTCCAAAAATATACTTAAACCCGCAGTGGGTGAGATATAGATAGAATAAAATGACATACCGAAATTGAGCTATTTTGGTACCTTGAAGCAATAAGTGCCTGTACCGAAAATCGCTCCATGGAAATCCATCAAACTTTCAAAATGTATACTCACTAACCATATCTGCTACGCTATAAAGTTTCATTAATCTACTCGCCGTAGTTTAGTTGTACGAAATAATTGAAAGGTGGCCTGAAAATGGTGATTTTTTGGCTTTTTTCAGTATTAAAATTTCAAATTTTTTTCTACGCTCTAAAAATAGTTCGATTGATCTAAAATTGTGGCAGTGGGGTTTGGAGGGGTTACCCATCATACATAAAAAAAATGGTGAAAATCGGTCATCCACCATGTACCGGTCCCGGCATGGTTGTCTCGCAAACGCATTCTTAAATTCTAAATATTATGCTTTATTTAGCATGTAAAAAATCTCAGTAACTACTTACATCAACACTATAAATAGAAATTTTCTTCAAACTTTAGTGCTAAACTGCCAGAATGTCTGTCCACTAGTAACATTAGCAATACAATTAATTTTTAATACAATTAATTAATTAATACAATACAATTAATTTTGTAAATCATATCGCATGAAACTTCAGATTTAGATAATGTATTATTGCATTAAACTTTTGAAGAAAATTATTAATATATATAAGCAACAGTTAATATCTGAAAGGAAAATAAATGTGCCATGCGTCTGTCCAATTCAAAAGAGACATTTTATATTTACTAAAATGGTCATCTTTACTATCTTATGACCCAAAAATAATAGCATCTTCATTCATTTAACATAATTCAATGTATATTCTACCTATAGAGATTGCTATTTATATGAATTTTAATGTGCATTGTTTGCATTTGATATAATTTCAATATGTTAGGTATAATGTTCAATAAAAAAAATATTTTGCGAAAAATTATCTTTTCAAAAATATATTTTGGAAAAATATGTATCAATCTTCCCTGAGACAAGGATTTTGTAAAAGTAATTGGAATTTCATAATTCAGATGGGATTGGGAACCTATGGTACACTTTAAAAAAAAAACATGCCATAAGCAAAGCTATCGTGCCCCTAAAGCATCAACCAATCAGATTGCTTATCTCTGCTTACCGTAAGCAGACAATGTTCATAATTGAACTCCATCAAGGGATTCACCTAATGAATGCCTACACCAAGTTTGAACATTCTATCTCAATTAGAAGGAGAGTTATTGTGTTCCAAAGTCTCGACCAATGAAATTGCTTATCGCTCTGCTTACCTTCAGCAGAAAATGTTCATTATCGAACTTAGTCAAGGTATTGATGTAATAAATCTATACACCATGTGTCCTCACTCTCACTTAATTAGAACTAAAGTTATCGTGTCCCAAAGCATCAACCAATCAAATTGCTTATCTCTGCTTACCCTAAGCAGAAAATGCTCATCTTCGAACTCCATCAAGGCATTGACCTAATAAACACCTACACCAATTAGAAGGGGAGTTATTGGGTTCCAATCAAATTGCTTATTGCTCTGCTTACCCTGAGCAGAAAATGCTCATTATCAAACTTAGTCAAGTTATTGATGTAATGAAACTATACACCAAGTTTCATCACTCTCACTTAATTAGAACTAAAGTTATCGTGTCCCAAAGCATCAACCAATCAAATTGCTTATCTCCGCTTACCCTAAGCGGAAAATGCTCATCTTCGAACTCCATCAAGGTATTGACCTAATAAACACCTACACCAAGTTTGAACATTCTAGCTCAATTTGAAATAGAGTTATTGTGTCCCAAAAAGTGTGACGGACAGACAGTCGAATGAACCCATTTTAATAGACAATAAATAAATACCAGTGGCTGCCAGGCAGGATACGCCCACATTTTGCAAGAGATGGATAGAGAACAAGCTAAAAACAAAAAGGATTTTTTGTACAATCAGGGGCAATAATCCAGAAAATTATGGTCTGAAATGCGCAAATATCAAAAGGGACTGACATCTTTGGGATACAAAGAAATTATTTAAGTTTCATCAGAATCAGACAAAAATTGTGACCTCTAGAGGATCGACAACCTTCGTATTACATACTTTTACTCAATTTGCGTACGAAGAGCTTTCATTTTGTTGGCCAGTTTCATTTCAATTTTCCCAAAATTAAAATTCAACCTTCATTATGGTGGAATGATGAAATATCTAAACGGTTTTTAAAATCAGAAAAAAATTGTGACCTCTAGAGAATCCGCAAGCTAAAAATGCCATTTTTCGGACAATCAGGGGCCATAATCCAGGAAGTTAAGTTCAGGTATCCGCGATTATCAAAAGGATCCATGATCTTGGTGTGTAATGGTGATATATTCACACATTTTTTTTAAATCAGATAACCAGCGGCTGCCAGGCAGAATACGTCCACATTTTCGAGAGATGGATAGAGAACAAGCTAAAAATAAAGTGATTTTTCCTACAATCAAGGGCCATAATTCAGGAAATTACAATTCGATATGCGCAAATATCGAAAGGAACCGAGATCTTTGGGTTATAAACTTACATTTCAAGTTTCAACAAAATCGGATAAAAATTGTGACCTCCATAGGGTCCACAAGCTAAAAACGTGATTTTTCGTACAAACAGGGGCCATAATCCATGAAGTTTCGATCCGATTTTGTTTGTCAATTTTGGGCCAATTTTCAGGAAATTCGAACTCAGTCGTCCTTAGGGTGTATCGGTGATATAATAATACATTTTTTTAATCGGATAAAAATTATGACCTCTATAGGGTCCACAAGCTAAAAACGCGATTTTTTGTACCGAGATCTTTGGGTTATAAACTTACATTTCAAGTTTCAACAAAATCGGATAAAAATTGTGAACAGGGGCCATAATCCATGAAGTTTCGATCCGATACATGCCAATATGGAAAGCAGTCAAGATCTTTTGGAGATAAACCTATATTTCAAGTTTCATCAAAATCGGATAAGAATTGTGACCTGTAGAGTGTCCACAAACAAATTGTGGACGGACGGACAGACATACAGACGGACGGACGGACAGGGGCGACGGCAAAAAAGGCTTCTACGTCGCATGACCTTAAACACTATGTATAAATTTAAAGTCAATCGGATATTAACTTTGGTCTCTAGAGCGTCCACAAGATTTTTCAAAGTGATCAAGGGCCATAACTCTGGCAGCAAATATTGGATATTGCTGAAAATCAATAGGTTTCTTTGTCTCATGACCTTAAACACTGTGTATAAATTTAAAGTCAATCGAATATTAACTTTCGCTTCTAGAGCATCCACAAGATTTTTTGAAGTGATCAAGGGCCATAACTCTGGCAGTAATTATCGGAAATTCTTGAAAATCAATAGATTTCTTCGTCTCATGACCTTAAACATTGTGTATAAATTTAAAGTCAATCGGATATTAACTTTGGCCTTTAGAGCATCCACTAGATTTTTCAAAGTGATCAAGGGCCATAACTCTGGCAGTAATTATCGGAAATCGCTGAAAATCAATGGGCTTCTTCGTCTCATGACCTTAAACACTGTATAAATTTAAAGTCAATCGGATATTAACTTTGGCCTTTAGAGCGTCCACAAGATTTTTTGAAGTGATCAAGGGCCATAACTCTGGCAGTAATTATCGGAAATCGCTGAAAATCAATAGGCTTCATCATCTTATGACCTTAAACACTGTGTATAAATTTAAAGTCAATCGGATATTAACTTTGGCCTTTAGAGCGTCCACAAGATTTTTTGAAGTGATCAAGGGCCATAACTCTGGCAGTAATTATCGGAAATCGTTGAAAATCAATAAGCTTCTTCGTCTCATGACCTCAAACACTGTGTATAAATTTAAGGTCAATTGGATATTAACTTTGGCCTCTAGAGCGTCCACAAGATTTTTCAAAGTGATCAAGGGCCATAACTCTGGCAGTAATTATCGGAAATCGCTGAAAATCAATAGGCTTCTTCGTCTCAAGACATTAAACACTGTGTATAAATTTAAAGGGAATCAGATATTAACTTTAGCCTCTAGAGCGTCCACAAGCAATTGTGGACGCCGGACAGACGGACGGACAGACGGGGGCGACGACAATATACGACCACATTTCAATGTGGGCATATAAAAATGGAAACAAAGATCTATATTTCAATTCGGCTGTAGCATTTGCCATATTGTAGGAGATGCATTAAAACTTACCAATCTCAATCTATATGATATGTAACTTTTAAAACCAAAACCTAATGTAACCACAGGATAACCAATACTACAATATAAAAGATAGGTTGCCAGGCAACTAAACATATGCCCACAGCAGCTAAATCGTCCGGGCAGTCAACAAGAGTTGTCGCATATTTTTACTTTTTTCGGTAAGGAAACATTTATAATACATTAAAATCTGATTAAGAGTAACAACTCATTTAAGTAATTATCAGAAAACCATTAGAATTTGTTTGGTTTTTATAAAGTTCTGCACCATGCTAACGTTTAGTATACGAAACATTTAATATCATGGATTTACAGTAGGGATTTGGTATCGTTTAGAAGAATCCATGATCACTCGGACCACAGACCACTCGGACCAAGACAAGTCGGACCAAACAAAAAGACTACTCGGACCATGAAAAGATAGGTTGCCAGGCAACGAAACATACGCCCACAGCAGCTAAATCGTCCGGGCAATCAATAAGTGTTGTCGCATATTTTTACTTCTTTCGGTAATGAAACATTTATAATACACTCATGAAGTAATTATCAGAAAACCATTAGAATTTGTATGGTTTTTAAATCATGGATTTAGCTGTTCAAGTCATAAAAATTCATTGAAAATCAATATACTTGTTCGTCTCAAGCTCTTAAACTATGTGTATCAATCTGAAGTCAATCGGATGATAACTTTAGCCTCTAGAGCGTCACCAAATTTTTCAAAGTGATCAAGGGCCATAACTGTGACAGTAATTATCGAAAATCACTGAAAATGAATAGACTTCTTTGTCTCATGACCTTAAACACTGTGTATAAATTTAAAGTCAACCGGATATAGACTTTGGCCTCTAGAGCGTCCACTGAAAATCAATAGGCTTCTTCGATTCATGGCCTTAAACACTGTATATAAATTTAAAGTCAATCGGATATTAACTTTAGCCTCTAGAGCGTCCACAAGAAATTGTGGTCGCCGGACCGACGGACGGGGGCGACGACAATATACGACCACATTTCAATGTAGGCGTATAAAAAGACTACTTGGACCAAACAAAAAGGCCACTCGGACCAATAATAAGGTGTTGTTTTAATAAATTAATAATTGTGTTTGTTCCAATAATGAAGTGTTGTTTTAATTGTTGTTTTAAAAAATTGATAATTGTGTAGTGATTAATTCGTATGTATCTGTACTCACCCGTGTTACTAGCTGCACAATCTGTAGCCGTGATAATTCTTATTCACGGCTACAGTTGCATGGAAATAAGTAATTATGTTACAAATACTTAAGAGTGGAATACTGAAATCTTAATTTTCTCTTGCCCAACAGTTATTCTGTATTTTCGAGCAAGACGGAAGACGTCAGTAGTGGGACCATTTCTACCGTGTTACAAGCTAATCAAATTGATGAAGCACCTCAAAGAAACACAATTAAATTGTTGATGTAATAAAGATGACTATTTGCTAGAATGTACTTACTCGTAACCCACATTTAATAACGAAGAATTTGTTAAGTTATGTATATACTCGCCAATAAATTATTCGCGTCTTTGTATTGTGATTTAATAATGAATAACATATTGTCTGTATTTTATTTTTAAAATGAATAAGTCAAGCCTTATAATATGAATTAATTGGTCCTAGCAGTCTTTTTTTTTGGTCCGAGTAGTCTTTTGGGTTGGTTTGGTCCAGTGTCCGAAACAAACATTTTCCAAGCACAGGTCCGTAGGACCTGTGTGGCACGTGATCATGTGGGTCCTTCAGGTGACACACAGGCCCAACCAATAATAATAATATTTATAGTTTCCAAGCGAAGCACAGAATGATCAGAATAATGGAAGTACATATAAAGCCAGTACACCACAGAAGGACTAAGGGTTTAGTAACTTCCATTTCAATTTAATGGAAACAAATCTATTCATGGCTACATAATTTACGGTTTTTCTCATTAAACTAGGTCAACTTCAAACAGTTACACAAAAAAACTTGACGCCTGGCGATAACGTTGAGGAATGGCGTTGGCATAAACTCGCTTATCCCGCCCTAGATTGTTAGCACAATAGCCAAAAATTGTGTCAAATGAGGTCCCGTAGGAAATGGTTTTAAAATTATAAGCTTCCATTACCTTTAATAATAGGTAGGCCTACAGCTACACTGTTCGGAAAATTTTCCATATTCATGTTCCGGCTTGAAATTTGTGTCAGTAATATTCCTGAATAAATTACTGTCTTCGTTTTTTGGATGGATATAAAATGATACAGCACCGTGGTATTTTTCATAACACAATTTGTAGTTTTTGTCTATCTCTTAAATTGCAAATATGTTTTTATTCATTCGTCCATGAGAGACACATGGCACAGTGATCACGTGACAACCATAATTGAAATTGCTTGAAAATAAAATTCCGTACGACTATGCCATATAGTTTTCAATAATAATAACGACAATATGTTCAATATTTAGCCTCTGCCAGCAAGTGTATCAAATAAAAAATCATAACGGTAAACGCTACTTAAAACTAAACCTAGCTTCGCTGGCTTATTGACCTAGAAGAAATTCCAACTGATGTCACGTGTCATCGGCGGATTTGGCATTGAAGATTTTGTCGGAAAAATATATTATTAATGACTGTTTCTCGGTGTATTCGGTGTTCTATCTGAGGATTATATTCAACTAAGATTTAAATTTCTGTAACAACTGGTCAGCGAAACCATTAAATGCATGATCCAATTATTATTTTATTATCTACCGGTACCTGGAATCTATACGGAGCGTCGAAGAAGCACGATTCCCGAGCGAGATTCGCAATCCATACCGAGAGGTATGACTGTTATTGTAGCCAACAAGCAAGTTGATTGACTACTTAATGAAAGATAGGTTGCCAGGCAACAAAACATACGCCCACAGCAGCTAAATCGTCCGAGCGGTCAACAAGGGTTGTTGCATTTTTATTCCTTTGTAGGTAATTGGGGGCCTTTACAAGACAGTTCAATACAGATCAGATTATAAATTTTGTCGTTTGAGGGTTTACAAGGTTCTAAAAACTGAAACAAGGGTCTCAACTCTGGAAGTAATCTACAGAATTTGTTGAAATTTGACAGGCTTTTTTGTTTTACTAATTTAAATAATGCATATAAAGATAACTTTCATCAATCGAGCATTAACAAGGTTTAACAAAATGAAACAAGGGCAATAACTCTAGAAGTAATTATTGTAAATTGCTAAAATTCAATAGGCTTTTTCATTTCACTAATTTAAATCATGCATATAAATTACACAAAGATCGGGTGATAACTTTTGGCGTTAGATCGTTCACAAGGATCAATAAAGTGAAACAAGGGCCATAACTCTAGACGTAATAAACGGAAATTGCTGAAATTCAATAGGCTTCTTCGTTTCACTAATCATAATAATGCATATACATTTCGTTAGAGCGTTCACAAGGTGCAACAAAGTGAAACAAGGGCCATAACTCCAGAAGAAATTAACAGGAGTTATTGAAATTCAATAGGCTTTTTCGTCTCACTAATTTAAATAATGCATATAATTTTCAGAAAGATCGAATGATAACTTTTGACGTTAGAGCATTCACAAGGATTAATAAAGTGAAACAAGGGCCATAACTCTAGACATAATAATCGGAAATTGCTGAAATTCAATAGGCTTCTTCTTTTCACTAATCTAAATAATGCATATACATTTCACAAAGACTTGGTGATAACTTTTGGTGCTGGAGCGTTCACAAGGTTCAATAAAGCGAAACAAGGGCCATAACTCTAGACGTAATTATCGGAAATTGCTGAAATTCAATAGGCTTTTTCGTCTCACTAATCTAAATAATGCATATAATTTTCAGAAAGATCGAATGATAACTTTTGACGTTAGAGCATTCACAAGGATTAATAAAGTGAAACAAGGGCCATAACTCTAGACATAATAATCGGAAATTGCTGAAATTCAATAGGCTTCTTCTTTTCACTAATCTAAATAATGCATATACATTTCACAAAGACTTGGTGATAACTTTTCGTGCTGGAGCGTTCACAAGGTTCAATAAAGCGAAACAAGGGCCATAACTCTAGACGTAATTATCGGAAATTGCTGAAATTCAATAGGCTTCTTCATTTCAGTAATCTAAATAATGCATATAAATTTCAGAAAGATCGGATAACTCTTGGCGTTAGAGCGTTCACAAGGTTCAATAAAGTGAAACAAGGGCCATAACTCTAGACATAATAAACAGAAATTATTGAAATTAAATAGGCTTCTTCATCTCACTAATGTAAACAACATATATCAATTTTAAAACAATTGGATGATAAATTTTGGCGTTAGAGCGTTCACAAGAAATTGTGGACGATGGACGGACCGACACGGCGACGGCAATATACGTCCACATTTCAATGTGGGCGTATAAAAAGTAATAATTAACCCGTTAAATTTAGCCTAAAGTAGATCGATTTATGATACCATAGTGGCCGATTCATTGTTTTTACCAATTGGCTTGTTTAAAGTTCAAGCGGCTAAAGCCGACAAAAAACCAGTTACAAATCAAAGGCTGGTTCCGCGAGTCAATGTTTGGAAAAACAGCAGCTTCCGTCATGTCGATGACAAGTAAACAATAACCGTCAACTATCGGAGACTCGGAGGTTGCGTTTCTATGACAGTTCTAGCATTTCCCGAATTGTCGTATGTGGACACTAACTATGCGAGATCAGAAAGAAGGTGAAGGCCTGGCGGACCCGAGTAAAATAGGCAAGCAGGAGTCCTCCGATAAATCAGTCGGCCTCGGGCCTACGGACCGACCTTTGTGTCGAACACTGGTTTGGTCTGAGTGGCTTTTTGTCAAGCCTTATAATATGAATTAATTGGTCCGAGCGGTCTTTTGGTTTGGTCCGAGTCGTCTTTTGGGTTGGTTTGGTCTCTGTTTTGGTCCAAGTGGCTTTTTTTTTGGTCCGACTGGTCTGGATACCGTTTAGAACGGGGTTTTTAGCGCTGGAAAGTATGCATATAGTTTACTTTCAAATCATCGTTTGATATTGACATTAGCCTCTAGAGCGTCCACAAGATCAAGGGCCATAACTCTGACAGTAAATATCGAAAATCACTGAAAATGAATAGACTTCATCTCATGAACATTGTGTATAAATTTAAAGTCAATCCGATATTAACTTTAGCCTCTAGAGTGTCCACAAGATTTTTCAAAGTTATCAAGGGCCATAACTCTAGTAGTACTAGTAATTACCGTAAATCGCTGAAAATCAAAAGGCTTCTTCGTCTCATGACCGTAAGTACTGTGTATAAATTTAAAGTCAATCAGATATTAACTTTGGCCTCTAGAGCGCCCACAAGATTTTTTGAAGTGATCGAGGACCATAACTCTGGCAGTAATTATCTGAAATTGCTGAAAATCAATAGGCTTCTTCGTTTCATGGCCTTAAACACTGTATATAATTGTGGACGCCGGACCGACGGACGGACGGGGACGACGACAATACGACCACATTTCAATGTGGGCGTATAAAAATGGTTTAGTTAGTACTCTGGCTTAGTTTAATTTTAATGAGTTTAGTTTCTCTGGGAGGCGTTTCACTGATTTACTGCGTTTATTTATTAGATGAACCATTCAGTTTCCCAAGATATATTGAAAAATCAACACACGGTTTACTTATCTATGACCTTTACTTATTAGACGATCTGTTTACTTTCCCCGAGATACGTTAAAAATCAAAACACGATTAATTTATATACGGCATTGAACTATTAGATAAACCTTTTAATTTCCCGCAAGCCGTTTATCCAATCGGTTCATTTTGATTACGATTATTTACTTATGAAGTACGAATAAAAAAGGTGAATATAAAAAAAGATAGGTTGCCAGGCAACTAAACATACGCCAAGAGCAGCTAAATCGTCCGAGCGGTCGACAAGAGTAGCCGTATATTTGTTCTTTTGTAGGTAATTAGGGGGCATTTAATAGACAATTTCATACAGATGACATTATTATTTTTGTCGTTTGAGGGTTCACAAGGTTCTAAAAACTAAAACAAGGGCTGTAACTCTGGAAGTAATCTGAAATTCAACAGACTTTTTCGTTTAATTGATTCAAATAATACATATCAATTTCATACAGATCGGATGATAACTTTTGTCGTTCGAACGTTCACAAGGTTCAACAAAGTAAAACAAGGGCCATAACTCTAGAAGGAATTGACAGAAATTGCTGACATTCAATAGGCTTCTTCATTTCACTAATTTAAATGATACATATGAATTTCATACAGATTGGGTGATAACTTTTGTCGTTCAAGCATTCACAAGATTCAACAATGCGAAACAAGGGCCATAACTCTAGATGTAATTAATGGAAATTTGCTGAAACTCAATAGGCTTGTTCGATTTACTAATTTAAACGATACTTATAAATTTCATACAGATCGGATAATAACTTTTGTCGTTAAAGCATTCACAAGGTACAACAAAGTGAAAAAAGGGCCATTACTCACGGTGTAATTAACGGAAATTGTTGAAATTCAATAATTTAAATGATGCATATCAATTTCAAACAGATCGGATGATAACTGTTGTCATTAGAGCGTTCAAAAGATTCAACAAAGTGAAACAAGGGCCATAACTCTAGATGTAATTAATGGAAATTGCTGAAATTCAATAAGCTTTTTTGTTTTACTAATCTAAATGATGCATATAAATTTCATACAGATCGGATAATAACTTTTGTCGTTAGAGCATAAACAAGGTACAACAAAGTGAAACAAGGGCCATAACTCACGGCGTAATTAAAGGAAATTGCTGACATTCTATAGGATTCCTCGTTTCACTAATTTAAATGATGCATATCAATTTCAAACAGATCGGATGATAACTGTTGTCATTAGAGATTTCACAAGATTCAACAAAGTGAAACAAGGGCCATAACTCTAGATGTAATTAACGGAAATTGCTGAAATTCAATAGGCTTCTTTGTTTTATTAATTTAAATGATGCATATAAATTTCATACAGATCAGTTGATAATTTTTGTTATTAGAGCGTTCACAAGAAGCAACAAAGTGAAACAAAGGCCTTAACTCTAGATGTATTTAACGGAAATTGCTGAAATTCAATAAGCTTCTTTGTTTTACTAATCGAAATGATGCATATAAATTTCATACAGATTGGATAATAACTTTTGTGAAACAAGGGCCATAACTCTAGATGTATTTAACGGAAATTGCTGAAATTCAATAAGCTTCTTCGTTTTACTAATCTAAATGATGCATATACATTTCATACAGATCGGATAATAACTTTTGGCGTTAGAGCATTCACAAGGTACAACAAAGTGAAACAAGGGCCATAACTCACGGCGTAATTAACGGAAATTGCTCAAATTCAATAGGCTTCTTCGTTTCACTAATTTAAATGATGCATATCAATTTCAAACAGATCGGATGATAACTGTTGTCATTAGAGCGTTCACAAGATTCAACAAAGTGAATTAAGGGCCATAACTCTAGATGTAATTAACGGAAATTGCTGAAATTCAATAGGCTTCTTTGTTTTACTAATTTAAATGATGCATATAAATTTCATACAGATCGGTTGATAACTTTTTTCGTTAGAGCGTTCACAAGGTGCAACAAAGTGAAACAAGGGCCATAACTCCAGAAGAAATTAACGGGAGTTATTGAAATTAAATAGGCTTCTTCATCTCACTAATGCAAACAACATATATCAATTTCAAAACAATCAGATGATAAATGTAGTCTGTAGAGTGTTCACAAGAAATTGTGGACGACGGATGGACCGACAGACGGACGGACGGAGGCGACAGCAATATACGACCACATTTCCATGTGGGCGTATAAAAATGCACACCCATAGATTATCACCTTACCATGGTCGTAGTATTATTTATTATCCATTACCCTATAAAATTAGTATTCCACCATTGACAAATATCAAAAATCGGTAAATCACGTTCCAGGTAATTATACAGTTGGAAATCGGTAAATCACGTCCCAGGTAATGTATCTTTTTTAAATCACAAATGAATTAACTAGTCTTCCATCTGTACACGTGGTCACAATTCAAGCTTACAATGGCAGTGCGATAATCTCGCGAGACTGTACATTAGACTGGCGCCAAAAAAAGTCACTGTCAATCTCTATAGACAAGCGGTCGCCAATTTTCAGACAGCGTAATTACTTGATTGGGGGCTTCTGCACAATTTAGTTGATTATTTGGTACAGGTGTTAAATTTTGGTACTGATTCAAAATCAACATTCCTGAAAAAGACCAACGGCTGCCAGGCAGGATACGCCCACATTTTGCAAGAAATGGATAGAGAACAAGCTAAAAACAAAAAGGATTTTTTGTACAATCAGGGGCAAGAATCCAGAAAGTTATGGTCTGAAATGCCCAAATATCAAAAGGGACTGAGATCTTTGGGATATAAAGATATATTTTATGTTTCATCAGAATCGGATAAAAATTGTGACCTCTAGAGGGGTGACAACCTTCGTATTGCATAGTTTTACACAATTTGCATACAAAGAGCGGCCATTTTGTTGGGCAGTTTCATTTCGATTTTCCTGAAATTCAAATTCAACCTTCATTATGGTGGAATGGTGAAATATTTAAATGGTTTTTGAAATCGGAAAAAAAAAATTGTGACCTCTTGAGAATCCGCAAGCTAAAAATGCCATTTTTCGAACAATCAGGGGCCATAATCCAGGAAGCTAAGCTAACCAGCGGCTGCCAGGCAGAATATGCCCATATTTTCGAGAGATGGATAGAGAACAAGCTAAAAACACGATTTTTCGTAAAATCAGGGGCCATAATTCAGGAAATTACGGTCCGATATGCACGAATATCGAAAGGAATCGAGATCTTTGTGTTATAAACTTACATTTCAAGTTTCAACAAAATCGGATTAAAATTGTGACCTCTGTAGGGTCCACAACCTTGATATACCATATTTATACGCTATTTGAGAACGAACGGCGGCCATTTTGTCTGTCAATTTTGGGCCGATTTTCACGAAATTCGAACTCAGTTGTCCTTATGGTGTAACGGTGATATAATTATACGTTTTTTTTAAATCGGATAAAAATTATGACCTCTATAGGGTCCACAAGCTAAAAACGCGATTTTTCGTACAATCAGGGACCATAATTCAAGGAAGTTACGGTCCGATATGCACGAATATCGAAAGGAACCGAGATCTTTGGGTTAAAGCATACATTTCAAGTTTAAACCAAATCGGATAAAAATTGTGACCTCTACAGTGTTCACAAGCTAAAAACATGATTTTTAGTACAATCAGGGGCCATAATCCATGAAGTTTCGATCCGATACATGCCAATATCAAAAGCAGCCGAGATCTTTTGGAGATAAACCTATATTTCAAGTTTCGTCAAAATCGGATAAGAATTGTCCACAAACAATTCTGTCCGGACGGACAGGGGCGACGACAATATACGTCCACATGAAAATGTGGGCGTATAAAAATTCTGTATCATGACGTAGATCCATTTATGGTGCCATTGTTTAAATAGGCCCTGTGACAACTGAAGACAACCTAAGCAGTTAGCACATTTACCGGTAATTTGGATAACCCCGTAATACTTGATATCCCAAACTATTCTTTAAAATTACAGAATTACAAATGGTGCCAGTCAGTTGTCGATATATTCATTATATATAATAATAATAACCATTTCTATACACAAAGAACAACTTTTATCGTAACTCCATTTGAAATTCACAGCGAATATGGAATTTTCCGATGACCATGCATAGATCGCCCTCATTTCTCAGCCAATCAACGCTGGGAATCTTATTGCCATGTACGGGTCCATGCACTACGAGCGTAGTAACTGAGGTTAAACTTTGGCGAGAAAATTGCATTGAATTCATGGACATGAATATCAAATACACTTGATCATACGCAGAGTTCCTGATGCCGTTTGTTGAGTGATTAACCTGTCAATGCCATTGTAAAATACTTTTATTATAGATAACCTAATCGTATCACAAAAGTTTATCCATCGAATAATTTATATTCAGATTGCATATCATGTCAATTAAATGTTGTTTAAATAATACGAGGCTAATTGATTACAAAAACACCGGTGAGCAATAATTATTGGGTAAATAATAATTATTAACAAGTGATGAGTAAAACTTAATTATTTTATACAATTAATATGTGTGTGTACGATTTTACCATTAGTGGGTACTACGCACACGTTCCACCTAGTGTGATGTCTTTGATCGTAAAAAAGATAATTACCTAATCAGCATTCTCAATCCCACTAACAATCACTGCTAGCACCGAGATATAAATTAATTTATGACCCCAAGTCTATATAACATTATAACTTTAATCGGATTGATTAATTAATGACAGATATTAACGACACTACTTGCCATATTATTATCAATACACAAAGATAGTTAGATGACCCTTCTCAATCTGTCTGTTATTCCATTTAGATGGTTACCAACAAAATTTATTTGTTCTGTTAATTCTAACGTATATTGAGATATTTTTTTCGTATTTCATTTTTACGGTCTATTTCAGAGTAATGAAGTCAAATCCGCCGTACGATGATAACGGATCGTCATTTACAAATCGCTTTTCAATCATGTTTGACTTTTATGATACATTTTGCATGACCACATCTTTTTACTCCTGTACTCTTTTACTCAGGGAAATTAGAACCACAATACTCTTTTGACGAAAATGTATCTCGAATCGATGGGACTGCACACGATGTTAGAGGGTATTAAAATTGCTGTTGTGAGAAACGAGAGCGATCGTACATTATGAAAAAAATTCTAAATTGGAACTTAAATTAAAATGAATTACAAAACAAATTATTCCGTAGTCAATTGATTTATTTAATTAGGGGGATTAAGGAATCAGTCAGGCCTTAATGAATGCACACGCCGGCTGTATATAGGTAATTGGTCGAATGCTATTGTTTTATCAATTCTCACCTGTCTGGGTGCCATACAAAATCATGCCTTTGAATGTACAGTTGAGTCATAGATGTCCCTTTTTATTAACATTAATTATTTGATTGGTCGAATGCTGTTGTTTTATTAATTCCCACCTGTAGTTACCAGGTCAGTTCATCCCACAACCATTTCACTTCGGACTGTTTCAAGTTTTTATTACCCTTGAGTCACAGACTCTTGGGAAAAACAACAAGCCAACAGTGAGGCTGATGTCCCCCGCCGAAATAGGAAAATAATTAGAGGACACATATAAATTTATCACAAATTATCTTTTACAAAGTATTGAACAATCAAACAGTATATCTTTACTTATAGTCTAACAATCAAAGTAGGAGAGTTATTGTTTTCCAAAGTCTCGACCAATCAAATTGCGTATCGCTCTGCTTACCCTGAGCAGAAAATGCTCATTATCAAACTTAGTCAAGGTATTACTGTAATGAAACTATACACCAAGTTTCATCAATCTCACTTAATTAGAACTAAAGTTATCGTGTCCCAAAGCATCAACCAATCAAATTGCTTATCTCTGCTTACCCTAAGCGGAAAATGCTCATCTTCGAACTCCATCAAGGCATTGACCTAATCAACACATACACCAAGTTTGAACATTCTAGCTCAATTAGGAAGAGAGTTATCGTGCCCCAAAGTATCAACCAATCAAATTGCTTATCTCTGCTTACCCTAAGCGGAAAATGCTCATCTTCGAACTCCATCAAGGCATTGACCTAATAAACACATACACCAAGTTTGAACATTCTAGCTCAATTAAAAGTTATCGTGTCCCAAAGCATCAACCAATCAAATTGCTTATCTCTGCTTACCCTAAGCGGAAAATGCTCATCTTCGAACTCCATCAAGGCATTGACCTAATCAACACATACACCAAGTTTGAACATTCTAGCCCAATTAGGAAGAGAGTTATCGTGTCCCAAAGCATCAACCAATCAAATTGCTTATCTCTGCTTACCCTAAGCGGAAAATGCTCATCTTCGAACTCCATCAAGGCATTGACCTAATAAACACATACACCAAGTTTGAACATTCTAGCTCAATTAGGAAGAGAGTTATTGTGTCCCAAAAAGTGTGACGGACAGACAGACGGACAGACAGACAGACGGACGAACGAACCCATTTTAATAGTCCCCTGCTTTCTTCGAAAGGCGGGGGACAAAAATATTTACAAAATAAGCCAACAGTGAGGCTGATGTTCTCCGCCGAAATCCCAAAATAAATAAATGACACATATTCATTAATCGCACATTTATTTTTTTTAAAAGTATCAAGCAATCAAACAAATTATCACCTATACACTAAGTTTGATCACTCTCTATCATATAGAATCAAGTTATCTTGTCACAAAGCATTGACCAATGAAATTGCTTAGCTCTGCTTAGCTTTAGCTCGAAACGTTAATCATTGAACTCAGTCAAGACATTCACCTAATGAACATCTACATCAAGTTTAAACATTCTACCTCAATTAAAAGCAGAGTTGTTACATTGTATGTTCAAAAGTCTTGACCAATCAAATTGCTTATCGATCCTTAGCCTAAGCAGAAAATTCTCATTAACAAACTTAGTCAAAAACAAAACACATACTTATGGAAAACAGCTACTAGTGTATTTAAGGCGACGTTTATGGAACTTACTCAAGGTATTGATGAGATAAAACTATATACCAAGTGTCCCCACTCTCACTTAATTAGAACTAAAGTCATCGTGTCCCAAAGCATCAACCAATTAAATTGCTTATCTCTGCTTACCCTAAGCAGAAAATGCTCATCTTCGAACTCTATCAAGGCATTCACCTAATAAACACCTACGTCAAGTGTGAACATTATAGCTCAATTAGAATGAGAGTTATTGTGTTCCAAAGTCTCAACCAATCAAATTGTTTATTGCTCTGCTTACCCTGAGCAGAAAATGCTCATTACCGAACTTCATCACACCAAATTTCATCACTCACACTTAATTAGAACTAAAGTTATCATGTCCCAAAGCATCAACCAATCAAATTGCTTATCTTTGCTTACCCTAAGCCGAAAATGCTCATCTGCGCACTCTAACAAGGCATTGACCTAATAAACACCTACACCAAGTTTGAACATTCTAGCTCCATTAGAAGGAGAGTTATTGTGTTCCAAAATATTGGCCAATCAAATTGTTTATAGCTCGGCTTACCCTGAGCAGAAAATGCTCATTATCGAACTTAGTCAAGGTATTGATGTAATGAAACTATGCACCAAATTTCATCATTCTCACTTAATTAGAACTAAAGTTATCGTGTCCCGAAGCATCAACCAATCAAATTGCTTACCCTAAGCCGAAAATGCTCATCTTCACACTCTAACAAGGCTTTGACCTAATAAACACCTACACCAAGTTTGAACATTCTAGCTCAATTAGAAAGAGTTATTGTGTCCCAAAAAGTGTGATAGACAGACGGACGGACGGACGGACGGACGGACAGACAGACAGAAAGACGGACGAACCCATTTTAATAGTCCCCTGCTTTCTTCGAAAGGCGGGGGACAAAAAAAAAAAAAAGCAATACAAATATCCATATATACTAATATATTAACACAGTATTACAAACAAGAATCATGATATAGAGAGTGGAGTGACGGTATATTAATTGTTACTATTCCGTTTAATCTCTTCATCTCTTATTTTATTAGAAAAATATAAAAATCTACCAAGGTTTCAAAGTTCAGATACATTCACAATATGCTTATAAATGATACATTTACTTGAAAATTCAAATTTCTCAATACACTCCTGTCTAAATATGTCTTATAATCTTTGTCTGATGATATGGATACATTACAATTTGTTTTTATGAGATCAGCAGGTTTTTCCCATAAATCTCCCAAGCAAATTTTAAAAAGTTTCTTCTTAACATTCAGGACCAGTGATGGGATTTCAAAATTTTTCTTGTCAAGACATTTTTACCGAAAATAAAGGGACATAACTCTTATCGTTATTTAAGATGGCAGTTTTTAGACCACACACAAAAATCATATTTAATTCCCATACGGTATTCAAATTTATGTCAGTAATATTCCTACAAAATTCGTAATACGATAGAATGAAAGCGTGCCAACTACTGCGGATCTGTACTGTTTCAAATTCCTCAAAAATTACCGTATTTTTCGGGTCATAAGTCGCTACATTTTTCAGCAGAAGTCCGGCATTCATCTTATACTCCGTTACGACTTCTGTACAGAGGGTAAGAAAATGATATCCCGAAATTTTTTGGGCAATAAACGTCGCTCTAACCACAACAATCGAATGACACCATCCGCTAAATAATTGCATTCTACTTTAGCACGCGCTATCGTCTAAAACAATTAAGTACTTACACTATTCTAAAACAATTAAGTACTTACACTATTCCAATCGACATATTCGTCAACATTGCCTAGATTACTAATTTCTTTATTTAAAAACACAAACCCCATTCAAAATATGATCATAAATCCCAGAATATGCCATCAAAATAGAATCTTTTCTTCGACATTAGAAGCGCGTATTTTGTCAATTATTCATTTCATAATTTCACGTGTCTCGCGAGATTTCTAATACTGGTTTTTCTTTCAAGTTTAATCAGATTTAATTTGATAATTTCTTTCTAAAACCCGTAAGTTCGTAGGTACATATCACTTACCGTCATACAGTCAAAGCTAGATGTAGAGTAACGGAATCTGCCAAGGTTTCCCGAGTGCTGTAACCGCGTGCTAGCAATGTCTAGTATTTTTCGGATATGTGTGTGTGTGTGTGTGTGAAATAGCTTTATTCAACGCATGCTTCCACCGAAGTGATATCGCAGACGAATTATAATGACTGTCTATTAATCTGGGCGTTATATACTCTTACAATATGTGACTTCTATGACTAGTGTATACATATTGTCGGCTCACATCAATGCGATTAAAATGTCCGACAATGGAGAAACCACAAGGTTGACACGGAGATTAAAATTATAAGGCAGACTAAGTAGTTTATAGACCGTATAAAACGATAAATACGTTGATCACTTAACTACCTAATCAATCCAGCGTATTATCGACGATAATTTGGTTGAGTGGTAGTTATACACTCAGTAAATTATATTAATTTCGGAATTTTGAATATTATTTACCATGTCTTGATGTCCGATTGGGCATATTCCCAGTCGGACAATTTTGGGCGTTTGGAAAAAAGATTTGGACAAGTCCGGAATATACAGGCAAAATCCCATCACTGTTCAGGACCCACGGGTCTTTATTTATTAACATATTAGAGTAGCAAGAATTAAGTAAGATATTAGTAGAAGAACGTATTTTAATCCAGCATTTAAATATCCGTAATTTTCTCGTAATGATTAAAGGGAAACGTCCAAGTTCATAATAGATCATGTCTGAATTTGTGGTTGTTCTTGTATCTAAGATTTTCCTAATGTGCCTTTAATGTATTTGTTCTATATCATGTCCTGAATGAAAACCCCATAATTTAGAATACAAGAGATAAAAGTATAAAAAATACAAAGTTTAGTTACAATATTAAAATAATTTTCATTACAAAAATTTGAGACTGAGAAGAGAGGTTTTCGACAATGTTCAGCTATGTGTTTTTGTATAATTAGATATACTGAGCACCATGGAAAATGCATCACTTTTTTTTCCCAAATATTTTATTACTAGGTGGTTTTGTATGTATAATATTATGCAATACTATGAACTATTGTTTCACACAATGCTCCCAAACGCAAAAAATATCGGCCCGTATGCAACAAAAAAAATTGCACGAGATGCACATGAAAAACCCAATATTCACGTGCAGCATTGTGTGTGAGCCCTTTAAAAGCATGTTTTCAACTTAATGTCCAGTACATGAACTGTGAAACGTCAATCGGTCGTAATTTGTTGTTGGACGTGTGAAGGAATCGAGCTAGAGATGCCGAGACTTACTGAAAATCAACGGAATGAAGCCATGGGAATGTCCCGGGCTGGCATGTCTACACGTGCTATTGCCAGACACTTCAATTGTCATCAGTCCACTATTGTAAGGTTGGTGGAACGTGTTCGAGTTACTGGATCAACACGTGACCGTCAACGTCCTGGTCCACAACGCGTTAAAACCCAGGCTCAAGACTGCTACATCCGGGTCACTCATCTGCGTGACAGATTCCGCCCAGCGACTCGAACAGGTACAGCAGTCGTCGGAAGACAAGGACCAGTAAGTGCCAACACCGTAAGTCGTCGTCTAAGAGAAGTAGGACTCCGTGCACGACGACCTTATGTTGGAGCTATCATCAGGGATCATCACCGTCAGCGGAGTTTGATATGGGCTCAAGGACACCAGACATGGAGAAGAGTAGACTGGCAAAGTGTGCTCTTCAGTGATGAGAGTCGCTTTCATCTTTATCAACGTGTGTGGAGACGTCTTGCAGACTGCTGCGTCTTCAAAACGAATCGATGGGGTGGGGGAAGTGTAATGGTGTGGGGAGGCTTCACATTTCATCACCGGACCGCCCTACACATTTGCAGCGGTCGCGTTAATGCTGTAGCCTACAGTGATGATAGCCTGTGGAGGACACACGCGCTACTGACATCTGTGACATACTTTTGGTTTTGACCCCTCTGACTTTGTACCCTTGATTACAGATTAAACATCCATAAGTGTGCAAATGTGTTGTTATTGATGTGTTTCCATTTGAATATTGTTCACAATAACAAGCAAAATAAATAAGATATGTTTACAGGATCATCTTGTTATACAAAAAATTAAGTGATGCGTTTTCCATGGCGCTCAGTATATTTACCATTAAAAATTTTTTTATCGGGCTGTTTTATCCCGGGCTGTTCCATGTTGTTGTTGTTGTTTATTAAAGATTTAATGTCCAATACAATGAAAATGATATTATGGGTAGGTTGATTTAACTAAATTATTTACACTTGAAAATTGTTAAAAACACAAAATACAAAGGTCCTCGAATGCCAAAAGTTTCTTAAAGAAGAGAGGGCGGGTCGACTTCTCCCTTTGTCCAACTGACTGATGTTTGGCGTCATCATTATTATAATTAACTGAGTTGAACTTATCGTTAAATAAACTGTTAAACACTTACTTATTGTTACATAAACAATAATGTATGGAATAAATAAGTTTTACTCGTCGACTTTTGTTGATTACCGATCACGACCAGGATTAGTTCACCGCTGTATATTCGTATTGTTTGTTAATTGGCGTTATGATTTTAGATCTTAGGTCAGTTCACCAAAGTTTTTGTAGTAAAGTATATCTGTATTGTTTTTATAATTGCCGTAATGATTTTAAATTAGTTCACTGATGTTTTTGTAATAAAGTATACTTGTATTGTTTGTTAGTTTATGATGTCTAACATGATTTATCTTCTCTATAAAAAGATAGGTTGGCAGGCAACGAAACATACGCCCACAGCAGCTAAATTGTCCGGGCAGTCAACAAGAGTTGTCACATATTTTTACTTTTTTCGGTAATGAAACATTTATAATACATTCAAATCTGATTAAGAGTAACAACTCATTAAGTAATTATCAGAAACCCATTAGAATTTGTTTGGTTTTTATAAAGTTTTGCCCCATGCTAACGTTTAGTATAGGAAACTTTTAACATCATGGATTTAGCTGTTCAAGCCATAAAAATTCATTGAAAATCATTATACTTGTTCGTCTCAAGACCTTAAACTCTGTGTATGAATCTGAAGTCAATCGGATGATAACTTTAGCTTCTAGAGGGTCACAAGATTTTTCAAAGTGATCAAGGGCCATAACTTTGGCAGTAAATATCGGAAATCGTTGAAAATCAATATGATTCTTCGTCCCATGACCTCAAACACCCTGTATCAATATAAAGTCAATCGGATATTAACTTTAGCCTCTAGAGCATTTACAAGATTTTTTGAAGTAATCAAGGGCCATAACTCTGGCAGTAATTATCGGAAATCGCTGAAAATCAATAGGCTTCTTCGTCTCATGACCTTAAACACTGTGTATAAATTTAAAGTCAATCGGATATTAACTTTGACCTCTAGAGCGTCCACAAGATTTGTTGAAGCGATCAAGGGCCATAGCTCTGGAAGTAATTATAGGAAATCGCTGAAAATCAATAGGCTTCTTCGTCTCATGACCTTAAACACTGTGTATTTATTTAAAATCAATCGGATATTAACTTTGACCTTTAGAGCGTCCACAAGATTTTTTGAAGTGATCAAGGGCCATAGCTCTGGAAGTAATTATAGGAAATCGCTGAAAATCAATAGGCTTCTTCGTCTCATGACCTTAAACACTGTGTATTTATTTAAAATCAATCGGATATTAACTTTGACCTCTAGAGCGTCTACAAGATTTTTTGAAGTGATCAAGAGCCATAACTCTGAAAGTAATTATCGGAAATTGTTGAAAATCAATAGGTTTCTTCGTCTCATGACCTTAAACACTGTGTATAAATTTAAAGTCAATTGGATATTAACTTTGACCTCTAGAGCGTCCACAAGATTTTTTGAAGTGATCAAGGGCCATAAATCTGGCAGTAATTATCGGAAATCGCTGAAAATCAATAGGATTTTTCGTCCCATGACCTTAAACACTGTATAAATCTAAAGTCAATCAGATATTAACTTTGACCTCTAGAGCGTCCACAAGATTTTTTGAAGTGATCAAGGGCCATAAATCTGGCAGTAATTATCGGAAATCGCTGAAAATCAATAGGATTTTTCGTCCCATGACCTTAAACACTGTATAAATCTAAAGTCAATCAGATATTAACTTTGACCTCTAGAGCGTCCACAAGATTTTTTGAAGCGATCAAGGGCAAAAACTCTGGCAGTAATTATCGGAAATCGCTGAAAATCAATAGGCTTCTTCGTCCCATGACCTTAAACACTGTGTATAAATCTAAAGTTAATCGAATATTAACTTTGACCTCTAGAGCGTCCACAAGATTTTTTGAAGTGATCAAGGGCCATAACTCCAACAGTAATTATCGAAAATCACTGAAAATCAATAGGCTTCTTCGTCTCATGACCTTAAAGATAGGTTGCCAGGCAATGAAACATACGCCAACAGCAGCTAAATCGTCCGGGCAGTCAACAAGAGTTGTTGCATATTTTTACTTTTTTCGGTAATGAAACATTTATAATACACTAAAATCTGATTAAGAGCAACAACTCAGAAAACCATTAGAATTTGTTTGGTTTTTATAAAGTTCTGCCCAATGCTAACGTTTTGTATACAAAACTTTTAATACTGTATCATGGATTTAGCTGTTCCAAGTCATAAAAATTCATTGAAAATCAATATACTTGTTCGTCTCAAGATCTTAAACTCTGTGTATCAATCTGAAGTCAATCGGATATTAACTTTGGCCTCTAGAGCGTCCACAAGATTTTTCAAAGTGATCAAGGGCCATAACTTTGGCAGTAATTATCAGAAATCTTTGAAAATCAATAGGATTATTCGTCTCATGACTTTAAACACTGTGTATAAATTTAAAGTCAATCAGATATTAACTTTGGCCTCTAGAGCGTCCACAAGATTTTTTGAAGTGATCAAGGGCCATAACTCTGGCAGTAATTATCGGAAATCGACGAAAATCAATAGGCTTCTTCGTCTTATGACCTTAAACACTGTGTATAAATTTAAAGTCAATCGGATATTAACTTTGGCCTCTAGAGCGTCCACAAGAATTTTTGAAGTGATCAAGGGCCATAACTCTGGCAGTAATTATCGGAAATCGCTGAAAATCAATAGGCTTCTTCGTCTCATGGCCTTAAACACGGACGGACGGACGGGGGTGACGACAATATACGACCACATTTCAATGTGGCCGTATAAAAACTATGTTAAAATTTAAAGTCAATTGGATATAAACTTTAGCCTCTAGAGCAATTGTGGACGACGGACGGACTGACTAATGGGGGCGACGACAATATACAACCACATTTCAATGTGGGCGTATAAAAAGGTATTTTATAATTACATATTGACAGCTTAATCACTCGCCAAAATACATCATGGACTCTACACATTACCCAATAATCAACTAAATTCCACAGAGTCCCCAATCAAGTGTCTAAAAATGGGCGACAGCTTGTCTATAGAGATTGACAGTGATTTTTTTTGGCGCCGGTCTAATGTACAGTCTCGCAAGATTATCGCACTGCTATTGTGAGCTTGACTTATGACGTGTACATATGGAAGACTAGTTAATTCATTTGTGATTTAAAAAAGATACATTACCTGGGATGTGATTTACCGATTTCCAATTGTATAATTACCTGGGACGTGATTTACCGATTTTTGATTTATTTGTCAATGGTGGAATACTAAGTTTATAGGATAGTGGATAATATATAATAATACGACCACGGTAAGGTGATCATCTATGGGTGTGCATTTTTTATATTCCCCTTTTTTATTCGTACTTCATATAATCGTAATCAATATTAACCGATCGGATAAACGGCTCGCGGGAAATTAAAAGGTTCATCTAATTTTCAACGCCATAGATAAATTAATCGTGTGTTGATTTTTCAACGTATCTCGGGAAATTAGTAAAGGCCGTAGATAAGTAAACCGTGTGTTGATTTTTCAACTTATCTCGGGAAGGCAGACCGCTCGTCTAATAAGTACACGTCGTAAATAAGTGAATGGGTCGGCCATTTTTAAACGCCTCTCGGAGAAACTAAACCCGTTACCATTAAACTAAGCCATAGTACTAACTAACCCATTTATGTAATTCTTAAATGATTTTTATCAATTATCGAACGATGCTTTGAAAGTAAACTCTGTGCATACTTTCCAGTGCTAAAAACCCCGTTCTAAATGATACCAAATCCCTGTGTTAGCTGTTCAAGTTATCAAATTTCATTAAAGATAGGTTGCCAGGCAACAATTTACGCCCACAGCAGCTATATCGTCTGGGCACCAACAAGAGTTGTCGCATATTTTTACTTTTTTCGGTAATGAAACTTTTATAATACATTAAAATCAGATTAAGAGTAACAACTCATTAAGTAATTATCAGAAAACCATTAGAATTTGTTTGGTTTTTATAAAGTTTTGCCCCATGCTAACGTTTAGTATAGGAAACTTTTAACATCATGGATTTAGCTGTTCAAGTCATAAAGATTCATTGAAAATCAATATACTTGTTCGTCTCAAGACCTTAAACTCTGTGTATCAATCTGAAGTCAATCGGATGATAACTTTAGCCTCTAGAGCGTCACAAGATTTTTGAAAGTGATCAACAGTCGTTGTTTTTTGTATTTTAGAGGAGAGCCGAAAAAAGCTCCCATTAATGAACAAATTGAAAAAATCGCTCCCCTAAAAAAGCTCTCCCAGTTTCGATAAGAAGAGTGATTTAGAAATTAAGGAGGATGATTTGATATTAAGGAAAGTGATTGGTTGTCTGTATGGGAAATGGTTCTGATGATCAATAACTGCGTGTAAGGGGTCATTCTTGGTTACACATAAATGATAATAAACATTGTCTGCTAAATAGCACTCGTAGTCGTACGGTCAAGTCAAACTTCTACTGTCGTCTATAACTACAGTACATACGGTATTCCAATAGAAATACTTGTCGACATTTCTAAATATATATAGCTTGTATAAATTTTGTTTAAAAACATAACCCCTATTCAAAATATAATCATAAAGACTTGAAAATTCCATCAAAATATAATCTATTTCTTCCGGAATTACTCTCTATGGAAATTTTCACGTCCCATCTCTCGTAATTTCTCATGTCTCGTGAGAGTTCTACTTTTCATTTCAGTTAAATTAACCAATGGTGCATAGACGCCATCTAATTTTAGCAAAATATTCATCAGAATTTTATTACCTGGTGCGATCACGTTATACTAATCGAATACACAAAATAAATGTTCACAATGACAGCATGAGGGTGCTCGGAATGTGAGTCTTTCACACTCTTTTGAAAAAAAAACCAAACCAGCGGCTGCCAGGCAGGATACGCCCACATTTTCGAGAGATGGATAGAGAACAAGCTAACAAGAAAGTCATTTTTCCTACAATCAAGGGCCATAATTCAGGAAATTACAATTTGATATGCGCATATATCGAAAGGAACTGAGATCTTTGTGTTATAAACTTATATTTCAAGTTTCAACAAAATCGGATAAAAATTGTGACCTCTATAGGGTCCACAACCTTGATATACCATATTCTTACGCTATTTGAGAACTAACGGCGGCCATTTTCTCTGTCAATTTTGGGGCGATTTTCACAAAATTCAAACTCAACTGTCCTTAGGGTGGAACGGTAATATAATAATACGGTTTTTTAAATCGGATAAAAATTATGACCTCTAATGGGTCCACAAGCTAAAAACATGATTTTTCGTACAATCAGGGGCCATAATTCAGGAAGTTACGGTCCGATATGGGCAAATATTGAAAGGAACCGAGATCTTTGGGTTATAAACTTATATTTCAAGTTTCAACAAAATCGGATAAAAATTGTGACCTCTATAGGGCCCACAACCTTGATATACCATATTTTTACGCTATTTGAGAATGAACGGCGGCTATTTTGTCTGTCAATTTTGGGCCGATTTTCATGAAATTCATACTCAGTCGTCCTTAGGGTGTAACGGTGATATAATAATACGTTTTTTTAAATCGGATGAAAATTATGACCTCTATAGGGTCCACAAGCTAAAAACGTGATTTTACGTACAATCTGGGGCCATAATTCAGGAAGTTACGCTCCGATATGCACGAATATCGGAAGGAACCGAGATCTTTGGGTTATAAACTTACATTTCCAGTTTCAACAAAATCGGATAAAAATTGTGACCCCTGTAGGGTCCACAACCTTGATATACCATATTCTTACGCTATTTGGAAAGGAACGGCGGCCATTTTGTCTGTCAATTTTGGGCCGATTTTCATGAAATTCAAACTCAGTCATCCTTAGGGTGTAACGGTGATATAATAGAACGTTTTTTTAAATCGGATAAAAATTATGACTTCTATAGGGTCCACAAGCTAAAAACGTGATTTTCCATACAATCAGGGGCCATGATTCAGGAAGTTACTGTCCGATATGCGCAAATATCGAAAGGAACTGAGATCTTTGGGTTATAAACTTACATTTCAAGTTTCAACAAAATCGGATAAAAATTGTGACCTCTATAGGGTCCACAAGCTAAAAACGTGATTTTTCGTACAAACAGGGGCCATAATCCATGAAGTTTCGATCCGATACATGCCAATATCGAAAGCAGCCGAGATCTTTTGGGGATAAACCTATATTTCAAGTTTCGTCGAAATCGGATAAGAATTGTGACCTGTAGAGAGTCCACAAACAATTGTGGACGGACGGACGGACTGGGGCGACGGCATAATACGTCGACATGAAAATGTGGGCGTATAAAAACACATGTCCATGATTTACAAATATGGAGAGCGATTTTCAATTTTAAGGTTGACATTCGGGTGCGCGACAGGCGATCGAGAGCGATCGCGCGCCTCAAAAAACAATGACTGGATCAAGGGCCATAACTCTTTATCCCATGACCTCAAACACTGTGTATAAATTTAAAGTCAATCGGATATTAACTTAAGCCTCTACAGCATCCACAAGATTTTTCAAAGTGATCAAGGGCCATAACTCGGGCAGTAATTATCTGAAATCACTTAAAATCAATAGGCTTCTTCGTCTCATGACCTTAAACACTGTGTATAAATTTAAAGTCAATCGGATATTAACTTAAGCCTCTAGAACGTCCACAAGATTTTTCAAACTGATCAAGGGCCATAACTCTGGCAGTATTTATTGGAAATCAATGAAAATCAATAGGCTTCTTCGTCTCATGACCTTAAACACTGTGTATAAATTTAAAGTCAATCGGATATTAACTTTGACCTCTAGAGCGTCCACAAGATTTTTGAAGTGATCAAGGGCCATAACTCTGGCAGTAATTATTGGAAATCGCTGAAAATCAATAGGCTTCTTCGTCTCATGACCTTAAACACTGTGTATAAATATAAAGTCAATCGGACATTAACTGTAGCCTCTAGATTTCAATGTGGGCATATAAAAAGACAGGTTGACAGGCAACAAAACATACGCCAACAGCAGCTTAATCGCCTGAGCGGTCGGCAAGGGTTGTCGCATATTTATTCCTTTGAAGGTAATTGCGGGCCTTTACAAGACAGTTCCATACAGATCAGATTATAAATTTTGTCGTTTGAGGGTTTACAAGGTTCTACAAACTGAAACAAGAGTCTTAACTCTGGAAGTAATCTACAGAAATTGTTGAAATTTGACAGGATTTTTCATTTTACTAATTTATAGGGTGACCCACCATAAAAAAATATCTCCATATATCTCGACAATTTCGCCACAATATTTATATATATGCCAAGCCTCAAATCAGTTTCACACAATTACAGTCACTAAATAAACGATCATGTTGTACTTAATAAGCTATGACCATTAATCATCTATAAATAATAGACTGAAAACTGGTTCCATGTGTCGTCCATAACATCCAGACACTTTTGAGTAAAAGATAGGTTACGTGCCCTTGTTTTGAAATTAGTCTCGCTTAACCAGTCTATCGACCATTCTAGGGCTGATTGACAGGTCGGGATAATCAAGACTACTTTTTTACGAAACATCACAGAAAGCTAGAACAAGAAATTGAATTTAGAAATGAGCACGTTAGCTAGCTCAACAATTGTTTTAAGAAGCTTGTAAAAGTTAAATGAAACTACTGCTAGTATCATGTTCCTGCTAAAGAAAGTGATTCAGAGATAGTATTTGTACTAAACCAAAATATGCCGCTCTGAACGGTACAGTTAATGACAAAGCGATTTAAAAAATGAAACGAACGTAATTTCTAGATCTGCTGTAATAACCAAGAAGCTTAATTTTACTGCTATTCAAAATCGTCAACAATAAATTTTTACGGCTGTAATAGTTGATAGATTTGTAGAGAATTGCACGTGCCATGGCTATTTATAGTATCATACTGTCAGAAAGTTGGCCTCGACACGGCGAATGTGCACGCTTCAGTGGTAGTCTCGAACTATCAGCGGTTGACTGTATTTCTGTAGGTGCATGGGTCACCCTATAATTTACTAATACAGATCACATGATCACTTTTGTCATTCAAACGTTCACAATCGCCATAACTCTAGAAATTATTGACGGAAATTGCTGAAATTCAATAGACCCCTGTTTCACAAATTTAAATGATGCATATAAAAATTTCATACATATCAGATGATAACTTTCATCAATTGAGCATTAACAAGGTTTAACAAAGTGAAATAAGTGCCATAACTCTAGAAGTAATTATTGTAAATTGCTGAAATTCAATAGGCTTTGTGGTTTCACTAATTTAAATAATGCATATAAATTTCACAAAGATCCGATGATAACTATCGGCTTTGGAGCGTTCACAAGGTTCAATAAACTGAAAAGAGCCATAATAATAGACATAATAAACGAAAATTGTTGAAATTCAATAGGATTCTTCTCTTGACTAATTTAAATGACACATGTAAATATCATACAGATTGACAGAGCGTTCCCGTGGTGCAACAAAGTGAAACACGGGCCATAACTCTAGAAGTAATTGACGGAAATTGCTGAAATTCAATAGGCTTCTTCTTTTCACTAATTTAAATCATGCATATAAAATTCACAAAGATCGGGTGATAACATTTGGTGCTAGAGCGTTCACAAGGTTCAATAAAGTAAAGCAAGGGCCATAACTCTTAGATGTAATAAACGGAAATTGTTAAAATTCAATAGGATTCTTTGTTTCACTAATCTAAATAATGCAGATAAATATCAGAAAGATCGGATGAAAACTTTTGGCGTTAGAGCGTTCCCATGGTGCAACAAAGTGAAACAAGGGGCATAACTCTAGAAGTAATAAACGGAAATTGCTAAAATTCAATAGGCTTCTTCGTTTCACAAATTTAAATCATGCATAAAAATTTCACAAAGACTGGGTGATAACTTTTGGTGTTGGTGCGTTCACAAGGTTCAATAAAGTGAAACAAGGGCCATAACTCTAGACGTAATTAACGGAAATTGCTGAAATTCAATAGGCTTTTCGTCTCACTAATCAAAATAATGCATATAATTTTCAGAAAGATTGAATGATAACTTTTGACGTTAGAGCGTTCACAAGTTTCAATAAAGTGAAACAAGGGCCATAACTCTAGATGTAGTAAATCGTTTCACTAATTCTAGACGTAATAAACGGAAATTGTTGAAATTCAATAGGCTTCTTCGTTTCACTAACTTAAATATTGCATATAAATTTCACAAAGATGATGTTAACTTTTGGCATTAGAGCGTTCACAAGTTTCAACAAAGTGAAACAAGGGCCAAGAAATTGTGGACAATGGGCGGACGGACGGATGGACAGATGGATGGGGGCGACAGCGAGGCTGATGTCCTCCGCCATTCCCAAAATAAATAGATGACACATATTAATTAATCGCACATTTATTTTTTTCAAAAGTATTGAGCAATCAAACTATATACTAAGTTTCATCTTGTCCCAAAGCAATGACCAGAGAAATTGCTTATAGTCCGATACGGTTTGTTACATAATTCCGATCTGTCGGCTTTTCGGGTAGAAACCATGGAATAAGCTTTATTTTGAAGGTTTAATGACAACCAGCGGCTGCCAGGCAGGATACGCCCACATTTTGTAAGAGACGCATAGAGAACAAGCTAAACAAAAAGCAATTTTTCGTACAATCAGGGGCCATAATTCAGAAAGTTGCGATCCGATATGCGCAAATATCAAAAGGAACCAAGATCTTTGGGTTATAAACTTACATTTCAGGAAATTACAATTCGATATGCGCATATATCGAAAGGAACTGAGATCTTTGTGTTATAAACTTACATTTCAAGTTTCAACAAAATCGGATAAAAATTGTGACCCCTATAGGGTCCACAATCTTGATATACCATATTTTTACGCTATTTGAGAACGATGGGCGGCCTTTTGTCAGTCAGTTTTGGTCCGATTCAGGAAGTTACTATCCGATATGTGCGAATATCGAAAGGAACCAAGATTTCAAGTTTCACCAAAATCAAAAGAAATTTGTGACCTCTAGAGGGTCCACAACATTGATAAACCATATTTTTACGCTATTTGACTACGAGGCGCGGCCATTTTGTCTGTCAGCTTTGGTTTGATTTTTATGAAATTCGAACTCAGCCATCCTTAGGATGTAACGGTGAAAAATCTCATGTCTGTTTTTAGGTCTTACCTGGCTAGTCTAAAGGTGTTTTTACAGTCCAAATGCTGAGGTACATGTACCAAACTATCAGAATGAACTAATATTTCAAACAAGCAGTTACCATGGAAAATATGCCCACATTTTGCAAGAGATGGAGAACAGGGGAAATCAATAGAGCTCACCCTCTCATTGTACCAATGCTCCACTTCAAATTTGAACCAGCTGTTTCTAGGCAAGATACGCCCACATTTTGCAAGAGATGGATTGAGAACAAGCTAAAAACGCAAGTGATATTTCGTACAATCAAGGGCCATAATAAAGATGCATTTCAAGTTTCATCAAAATCGGATCAAAATTGTGGCCTCTAGAGGGTCCACAACCTTGAAATACCATATATTTACACTATTTGTGTACAAGGGGTGGCCATTTTGTCTGACAATTTTGGTCCGATTTTCACGAAATTCGAACTCAGTCATCACTAGGGTGTAACAGTGATATATTCATATGGTTTTTTTTTAATCGGATAAAAATAGTTACCTCTTGAGTGTCTACAAGCTAAAAACGTGATTCTTCGTAAATCAAGAGCCATAATTCAGGAATTTACAATCCAATATGCGCAAATTTTAAAAGGAATGAACATCTTTGGGTTATAAGCATGTATTTCAAGTTTCATAAAAATTGGATAAAAATTATGACATCAAGTGAGTTCACAACCTTGATATACCATATTTTTTACACTACATGTATTTGCGCATGAGGGCGGCCATTTTGTCTGGCAGTTTTGGTCCGATTTTCACGAAATTCAAACTCAAGCGTCATTACAGTGTAACAGTGATATATACAAACATTTTTTTTTTAATCGGATAATATTTGGGGCCTTAAGTGCGACCAAAAGCTCAAAACGCATTTTTTCGCACAATCACTATCAGGGGCCATAATTCAGGAAGTTACGATCCAATACGCTCAAATAATGAAAGGAAGCAAGATCTTTGGGTTATAAACATGAATTTCAAGATTCATCAAATTCAGATGAAAATTGTGACCTATAGATTGTCCACAAGCTAAAAACATGATTTTTGGTACAATCGGGGGCCAAAATCCATGAAATTATGGTCCGATATATGGAAATATCGAAAGGAACCGAGATATTTGGTAGAAAGACCTATATTTTAATTTTCGTCAAAATGGAATAAAAATTTTGACCTGTAGAGTGTCCACAAACAAATTGTGGATGAATGTTCGGACGGACGGACAGGGTGACGACAATATACGTCCACATGAAAATGTGGGCGTATAAAAATTGTGTCCTCATCAAAAAAACAACAATTTTTTGTACAATTGGGGGCTAGGAAGTTAAGGCCCGATATGCACCAATATTGAAAGCAACCGAGATCATTGGAATATAAACATATTTTAAGTGACCTCAAAATCGGATAAAAATTGTAACATCTAGAGGGTCCACAACCTCGGTATTACATGCTTTTACAACATTTCCGCAAAGGGGAGTGGCCATTTTGTCGACCAGTTTTTCTAAATCTCACTTCAGTTGTCAGGGTTTGTAGATCCTTTATTTTACATGTCAACATTCATAAAATTTCCAGTTACCCAAAGGAACATAGTTTGACTGTACTTACCAATGGGCAGCAAAAGGCCTACATAGATCTAAATTAAATGGCAGGCTTTTAAGTTCTCTTAAACGAACAGAAGCTTCAATATAAACAAAGAGTAACCATAGGGAGACCGTCGGAAGACATATACCCCTTTCTGTAAAAAAAAAAGATAGGTTGCCAGGCAACGAAACATACACCCACAGCAGCTAAATCGTCAGGGCAGTCAACAAGAGATGTCACATATTTTTACTTTTTTCGGTAATGAAACATTTATAATACATTAAAATCAGATTAAGAGTAACAACTCATTAAGTAATTATCAGAAAACCATTAGAATTTGTTTGGTTTTTATAAAGTTTTGCCCCATGCCAACGTTTAGTATAGGAAACTTTTAACATTATGGATTTAGATGTTCAAGTCATAAAAATTCATTGAAAATCATTTTACTTGTTCGTCTCTGAAGTCAATCGGATGATAACTTTAGCTTCTAGAGGGTCAAAAGATTTTTCAAAGTGATCAAGGGCCGTAACTTTGGCAGTAATTATCGGAAATCGTTGAAAATCAATATGATTCTTCATCTCATGACCTCAAACACTCTGTATCAATTTAAAGTCAATCGGATATTAACTTTAGCCTCTAGAGCATTTACAAGATTTTTTGAAGTGATCAAGGGCCATAACTCTGGCAGTAATTATCGAAAATCGCTGAAAATGAATAAACTTTTTTGTCTCATGACCTTAAACACTGTGTATAAATTTAAAGTCAGTCGGATATTAACTTTGGCCTCTAGAGCGCCCACAAGATTTTTTAAAGTGATCAAGGGCCATAACTCTGGCAGTAATTATCGAAAATTGCTGAAAATGAATAGACTTCTTCGTCTCATGACCTTAAACACTGTGTATAAATTTAAAGTCAATGGGATATTAACTTTAGCCTCTAGAGTGTCCACAAGATTTTTCAAAGTAATTAAGGGCCATAACTCTGGCAGTAATTATCGGAAATCGCTGAAAATCAATAGGCTTCTTCATCTCATGACCTTAAACACTGTGTATAAATTTAAAGTCAATCGGATATTAACTTTAGCCTCTAGAGCGTCCACAAGCAATTGTGGACGCCGGATCAACGGACGGACGGGGCCTATGACAATATACGACCACATTTCAATGTGGGCGTATAAAAACCAGCGGCTGCCAGGCAGGATACGCCCACATTTTGCAAGACATCGATAGAGAACAAGCTAAAAACAAACATGATTTTTTGTACAATCAGGGGAAATAATCCAGAAAGTTATGGTCTGAAATGGGCAAATATCAAAAGGGACTAAGATCTTTGAGACATAAAGATATGTTTTAAGTTTCATCAAAGTGAGATAAAAATTTTGACTTCTAGAGGGTCCACAAGCTTCATATTACATACTATTACACAATTTGCGTACAAAGAGCAGCCATTTTGTTGGGCAGTTTCATTTCAATTTTCCCGAAATTCGAATTCAACCTTCATTATGGTGGAATGATGATATATTTAAATGGATTTTAAAATCTGAAAAAAAATTATGACCTCTAGAGAATCCGAAAGCTAAAAATGCGATTTCCAAACAATCAGGGGCCATAATCCAGGAAGTTACATTCGGATATGCGCGATTATCAAAAAGAACAAAGATCTTAGTGTGTAATGGTGATATATTCAAACGTTTTTTTTTAAAATCGGATAAAATTGTGACCTCTAAAGGACCACAAGCTAAAAACAGAAAGTTACAATCCGATATGGGCGAATATCGATAAGAACCAAGATTTTTGGGTTGTAAACATGCATTTTAAGTTTCATCAAAATCGGATCAAAATTGTGACCTCTGGAGGGTCCACAACCTTGATATACCAGATGTTTACACTATTTGCCTACGTGTGTGGGTGTGTGTGTGTGTGTGTGTGTGTGTGTGGGGGGGGCGTCCATTTTGTCTGGCAGTTTTGGTGCGATTTCCACGAAATTCGAACTCAACCAACAATATGGTATACGGTGATATATTCAAACGTTTTTTTAAATCAGATAAAATTGTGACCACTAGAGGGACAACAAGATAAAAACGCAATTTTCCGTACAATCAGGGGCCATAATTCAGGTAGATACAATTCGATATGATCTTTGGGTTATAAACATGCATTTCAAGTTTCATAAAAATCGGGTGAAAATTGTGACTACTAGAGAGTCCACAACCTTGATATACTATATTTTACACTATTGGCAGTTTTGAAATTCGAACTCAACCATCATTAGGGTGTAACGGTGATATATTCAAACGGCTTTTTAAATTGGATAAAAATTGTTACCTCTAGAGGGACCACAAGTTTAAAACGTGATTTTTCATACAATCAAGGGCCATAATTCAGAAAGTTAAGATCCAATATGTGCGAATATCCAAAAAAACCAAGATTTTTGTGATATAAGCATAAATTTATGGTTGCATCAAAGTCGAAAAAAACTGTGGCCTCTAGAGGGTCTAAAACCTTGACATACCACATATTTACAGCATTTGCGTTAAACAAGGGGAGGCCATTTTGTCCATCTGTTTTGGTCCGATTTTCAAGAAATTCGAACTCAACCATCATTATGGTGTAACGATGATATATTTACGGTGTAACGTTTTTTTTAAATCGGGACAATAATTGTGACCTCTAGAGGGGCCACAAGTTAAAAATGTGATTTTTCGTACAGTCAAGGGCCATAATTCAGGAAGTTACGATCCGATATGCACAAATATCGAAAGGAACCATGATCTTTGGGTTATACACATGTTTGTCAAGTTTCATCAAAATCGAATAGAGGGACCACAAGCTAAAAACGTGATTTTCCGTACAGTCAAGGGCCATAATACAGGAAGTTACAGTCCGATACATGCCAATATCGAAAGGAACCAAGATCTTAGGGAGATAAACCTATATTTCAAGTTTTGTTGAAATCGGATAAAAATTGTGACCTGTAGAGTGTCCACAAAAAATTGTGGACTGAAGATGGACGGACGTCCGGATGGATAGAGGCGACGACAATATACGTCCACATGAAAATGTGGGTGTATAAAAATGGTCTAAGCTTATGCAAATATACATTTTTTTTTAACATGCATCAAATATTATTCATTGGTTTATTTAGCATTGTAAAAACTTACTAAACATATAGATTTCATAGGCGCTCATGTTCTTCAAAAGAAAAAGGAATCAAAACCTGAGTATTTATGAGGGAAAAATAAGCAGGAACTAATTAAACTGTTCAAATATTACGTTCACAAGGATGATGGTTTCAGTTCAGAAATGTAATAGCAAATTAAAACTAGAACTGCGATGCAGTAATGATGGGTTTCACAGGTGCCACTTTACCCTTGAACTTATGTCCCTTCCAATGTCACGTTACCCTTGAACTTATGTCACTTCCGATACCAATGAAACCGTTCCAACAGTACACGTGTTATAAAATGGACGCAGAATCAACCAAATCCAGCAATATCAATTCCATTAATACATTTGTTACCATGACAAAATTGGTTATTTCAAGGTAACGGAAGAGGTTAGAAGCAATAATTTGTTATCTATAGCATCGTATTAAATCATTCTATATGTTGGATGCAATTAAATATCATAATTTAAATTACCAGCGGCTGCCAGGCAGGATACACCCACATTTTCGAGAGATGGATAGAGAACAAGCTAACAAGAAAGTGATTTTTCCTACAATCAAGGGCCATAATTCAGGAAATTACAATTCGATATGCGCATATATCGAAAGGAACTGAGATCTTTGTGTTATAAACTTACATTTCAAGTTTCAACAAAATCGGATAAAAATTGTGACCCCTATAGGGTCCACAACCTTGATATACCATATTCTTACGCTATTTGGGAACGAACGGCGGCCATTTTGTCTGTCAATTTTGGGCCGATTTTCACGATATTCTAACTCAGTCATCCTTAGGGTGTAACGGTGATATAATAGAACGTTTTTTTAAATCGGATAAAAATTATGACTTCTATAGGGTTTCACAAAATTCAAACTCAACTGTCCTTAGGGTGGAACGGTAATATAATAATACGGTTTTTTAAATCGGATAAAAATTATGACCTCTAATGGGTCCACAAGCTAAAAACATGATTTTTCGTACAATCAGGGGCCATAATTCAGGAAGTTACGGTCCGATATGGGCAAATATCTAAAGGAATCGAGATCTTTGGGTTATAGACTTACATTTCAAGTTTCAACAAAATCGGATAAAAATTGTGACCTCTATAGGGTCGACCACCTTGATATACCATATTTTTACACTATTTGAGAACAAAGGGTGGCCATTTTGTCTGTCAGTTTTGGGCCAATTTTCACGAAATTCGAACTCAGTCATCCTTAGGGTGTAATGGTGATATAATAATACTTTTTTTTAAACCGGATAAAAATTATGCCCTCTATAGGGTTCCACAAGCTAAAAACGCGATTTTTCGTACAATCAGGGGCCATAATTCAGGAAGTTACGTTCCGACAGTGATTGAAATAACTTTCAAACTTAACCTGCCAGTCGGGCAGGTGACCCATAAAAGTTGCCTGCCCATCTAGAATGTTGCCTGCCCACATTTTGTAACATATTTTACAAAAAACGAACTAGAATAATGCATCACTGTTTCAAACGTTATTTATTCAGCCAGGCTCTAACTAAGAGATTACATATCAATCATATCACGAAAGGGCCACGTTTGTATCAGTCATACGATGCGGGAATGTTTGCTTGGGGTATGCCTAGTGGCCCGTAACACGATCTGCATATCCGACAAAACAAAGATTCTTGGTAATCAGCCACGGAAATTCGATCTGCCACTTAATCTGATACTTTTTATTTCTTTTATTTTTTTCATATTCTTTATCTTTTAACTTTGAGTTTGATAAAAAAAAAATCCCCTAAAAATCTTTAATTGTGACATTCTAATAACCTGAATAAGTATTTATGACGCCATTTTGTTCGATAACTTAAACGGGATTGTAACACTAACTTTGATTGGTCTTTATTGGTCCATGTTACTAAATATGGCCATTCACGGCACAGATAACTTAAATTTAGGCAGATACACTAGAGCAATTTCCTTATCTTCAGCCTGACAACTATGGAGCGGAATTTCCCCCATAATTCTAACTCCTAACGTAGTTATGCGTATGTTAATATGCTTACTTCTATGCATGTAACTTTTTACTAACACATGTTAAATTGGCTATTTACACATGTAAAAATGCTAATTTATATGACTTATTTTTTAAATATTGCAGTAAAAATTTGTATTTTGTTCTATTTCCATTATTACTTTTAATTTATTGTAGGCAGTTTAGCTTCGTTAACATTTTGACATTTTACAAATGTTTCGCGGTAAAGGCGCCATAATTCTAATCTCATTTTGGTAACAGACGGTGCTGTTTACAATTGTATGGTGGCTCATTGGGAACATGAACAATTGAACCGACAGACATGACGACATTTTTTGTCAAAAATAATAAAAATATTTTATGTACAAAAGCAAACTATTCTAAACTATTTTCAATAAATAAATAGGCTATTTTATCATGCATTTTCACAAACAATTAACTGTCGATTGTTTTGGCCTATTTGTTTTCTAAAAGAATAATATACGTCATGCATGAAATTGAATACATGAATATAAATCGGTCATGCTTAGATTAGCTTATCTCTTCCCCTCAAAATTATGAAATATTTTACGCACACAAATAAAGTATTTATGATATCATTTAAGTAATCTATATCGGGCCAGGCTGACAAGGAACACTGTCTTAATGGGACGAAAATGCGATGGGGTGCACCAAGAGTAGGCCATCGCGCTCCTGTTCGTACAAAATCCCCAGAAATTGCACACTTCATGACGTATGCCCGTCTTCATTAGCACAGTCGATGCGCAACAACAGGACGTTAAACTTTATTTCATTTCTAAATCACCGGTTTTGTGTTAGGATGTAGGAAGACTTGGTGAACGATTAACCGCCCTTATTGGCCACATTCTATAGGGTCATAACTAAACAAATTTAAAGTTGGTATAGTTGTGCATTGTTTACACTCTCTCATCAAAGTCCCATATTATGCTCCCGTTGAGGAGTTCCGGGGTAATTGTCACCACCCCTCCCCTCTTTATATTTTAATGTTTCCAAATGAAATGAAATGAAATGGAGTATAATGTCCTACTGTTCTGCTCCGAACTGGGCTTATGAAGACGGGCATACACCATACAGTGTGCTGTGAGGGAAATTTTGCTCGGACAGCGGCACTACGGACTACTCTTATATTGAATTTCAACTGTCAAGGGATCTTTTACGTGCACTCCAATGTGTACACGGGACCTCGGTTTTTCGTTCCATCCGAACGACTAGACAGCTGTCCTTGTCAGGCCCTCGGTCCAGCCTCACTGACAAGGGGGAACCACGCCGGAAAATCTGGATGAACTTTCTCAGCCAATGCAGGGATCGAACACCTGATCTCCAGGCTAGCGAGCCAGCGTCATACCTACTTAGCCATCGTCATCCCCCCATTAATGTTTCCATAGGGTAGTATAGACAAATATGGGTTCGATTTTGGCACTTATCTCACGATAACATTTTGGATTATAGCTCCTGATCGTACGAAAATCGCACACATAGCTTGTGGGTCACAATTTTTATTCAATATATTTTAAAACTAAAATTATATGTTATATCCGAAAGAACTCGAATAGGTTCAATTTTGGCACATATTGGACCGTAATTTCCTGGATTTTAGCCCCGAAGAGATCATAATTTTGATGCTTTTCCAAAAACATTGTGAACGCGACACAGGCTCTAGTTTTTAATAGACTTTTTTTTAGGTTATGGCCCCTTAGCCGAAAACCCCTTCAATATTCAACCTTCTGTAAAATGTAAAATATTGTTTATAAACCAAAACAAACACAATAAAAACTTTGAATAATTTACTTTTGCACGTAAAATACTTTATTTTTTCTTTTAGAGAAAAAAATAGCCTAATTTTTAAAGAAAAATTGTCGAGAATGACTTACTTTTGTACCTATGTTTGAAAGCAAAAATGTTGTGTTTTTGGGTTATATAAAAAGGCACAACTTCACGTCCTCAATGGACCACTATATAATAAACAGCGCCACCTGTTACCATAATGACAGTTAGAATTATGACTTATCATAACAGGTTAAAAGGGAGTCATTAACGCACATTATGCTAACAGATGGCGCTGTTTATTTTATGGTGGCTCATTGGGGACATGTAAAATCTCACCCTTTTCATTACCCGTCAGACATGACGACATTTTTCAGTCAAAAATACTAAAATATTTTACGTACAAAAGCAAATTATTCCAGATATTTTTTAGATGAATAAATAGGCTACTTTTTCGTGTATTTTACCTAATACGGCCTTATCGATTGATTTAGCCTCTTTTTTTTGCAATATTCGTTCTCGATATTTTTGAGAGAAGTAATAGGCTATTTTTTTTTCTCTAAAGATAAACAGAATATATTACGTACAAAAGTAAATTATTCTGATAATATTTGAGTAATATAGAAATACACCAGTATTGAATTGAGAAACAGGAAAGGATAATTTAGATATAAAATTAAAGCAAAGCGCCCCCCCCCCCCCACACACAAACACCAACCCCAATTCGTTTGGCCTTTATCCAATTAGTTATGACACCAAACTTTGGAATGAGATTAATAAGATCAATTCAAGCGGCTAATCTGATGATTTGGAAATTTAACATACATTATGCAAGAGCTGAATCTGCCTATTGCAGGTCTTTTAGTAATGATGATCGAAGCTAGGCCCAAATTCAATTGCTAAATTCTCGGTTCAGAGGGGAACTGAAATTTTCAGCAAATTCTCTTTACATTAGTCAGCTCTTTGGGTCTATCTATTCTCCCATAATTTATCTTTAAATTAAATGAAATCGATTTTAACGTCCAGTCGTTCAGCATCAACTGTGCTAATCAAGACGGAAATACGCCATGAAGTGTACAGGGCGAGGTGTTTTTGCACGGACAGCGGCGATACGGCCTACTCTTATTTCAAATCCCAACGTCCAGGGTTCTTTTACGTGCACGCTATTAGAACGACTAGACAGTGTTTCTTGTCAGGAACCCCGTCTTGCACCACTGGAAAGGGCAAATCACTTTCTCTTCCAACACCGGGAGCGAACCCGAGACAGAGTAAGGGACATACTAACCGAGCCACCGCGGCTGACGATGATTTGGAGGCTTGATCCGATAGAAAGCTAAAATAATATCAAAAATACTTTACTTGTGTGCGAAAAATATTTCATAAATTTGAGGGGAAAAGATACGCTAAACTTATCATTACCTATATATTTATTTATTCACTGCATGACGTAATGAGTTCTTTCTATATATTTTATTGTTCTTTTAGAAACAAAATATATATGCCAAATCAATCGATATAGCAGTATATTGGAAAATGCACGACAGGAAAGCCTATTTATATATTTTAAAAATATCTACAACAGTTTGCTTTTGTACATAAAATATTTTATGATTTTTATCTGTCGGGTTAGGAAAAAGACGAGATTTTACATGTCCCTAATCAGCCTCCATACAATAAATAGCGCAATCTGTTACCAAAATGAGCTTAGAATTATGACGGAATTACCACTAAACATTTGTGAAATGTCAAAATGTTAACGAAACTATACAGACTACAATAAATTAAATGTAGCCTAATAATGGAAATAGAACAAAATACAAATTCTAACTGCAATATTTAAAAAATAGGTTATATAAATTAGCATTTTTACATGTGTAAATAGCCAATTTAACATGTGTTAGTAAGAACTTACATGTATAGAAGTAAGCATTGTGGACGGACGGAACGACAATATACGTCCACATGAAAATGTGATATAAAATAATTAATAGAATACAGTATCAAAAAACCATCGTTTTATCCAACGTTTCGTCAGTAAAAATACTAACTTCTTCAGGGAAGAAGAACTAAATTCAAAATGACTGGAAGTCAGTTATGACATCATAGGAAGTTATGACATCGTGGGAGTGATGACGTCATAGACTTACTTAGATACATAACGTGAAAGGTTAGCTTAACTAAAATTTTACAAGTAAGGAAAACTTATGCATGATTATGAATGATTTTGAAACCCCCTGGATTTAACTCATTTAAACCGTTAGGCCAAACTGAATCAAGTCTATGAATCCACAGACTTTCTGCTGTGTTCAATTTTTTCTGATTTTTATCAGGAATTTTTTGTACTATGGTACACACGAAATCATGACCCGGTATATTAAAATGGGAGGCTACATGAGGGGAATGGCCAGGTTCTTTAAGCTTTATATTACTTCTGTGCTTATTAAGTCGAGTGCTGAAAGGAGTAATGGTTTGGCCTACATATTGCATACTACAGGTTTTACATGTTAAACAATATACAACATAAGAACTGGCACAGTTGACAGAGTCTCTAATCTTGAATGATTTCATGTCTTTACTGGTTACTTCTTGATTATTACACATAGTCTCGCATGATTTGCATAATTTTCGTAAACAAGGTTGACATCTGTATGAAATTTTGTCCTTAATATGCTTATTACTAGTGTCAGAAGTTCTCAACTTATTTTCTTTCAAGATATTGCCAATAGTGTAGTTGTCTAGGGTCAAAGGTAGTAGTCCATGGAATAATGTTCACATTAGTATCAGTCTTGGATTGGTAGGTCAGTAATTCAGTCCTGGTCTTCTGATCTGCGCGTTTAAATGCCTTTAGAATAATTTTCTTGGGATATCCGGATTGTTTAAGATAGGATCCAAAATTTTGTAGGTTTGATTTGGTCCAGCTATCTTTACTACAAATCCATTTTATACGTAGAGCACCACTGTAAGGGATAGCGTTAAAGGTGTGTTTGGGATGACAACTTGATGGAGGAAGATAATGATGGCAATCTGTTCTCTTGGAATATAGATTTGTCTCTAGCTTTTCTTTTTCTTTGACAACTTTTACATCTAGGAAATTAACTGAGTTACTATTTATATATACAGTAAATTTGATCTTTGGATGTTGTTGGTTTAATTTTGAAACAAAATTATTACATTCTTCTAGTGGGAGAGAAGATAAAGCCCAAATATCATCGATGAATCTGCATGAAATATCTGGTTTATTAGGTAATGGTTCATAGTAGGTTTTCATCCAGTATGACATATAAATGTTAGCATAAGTCACAGCACAGAGTTCCCATGGCAGTCCCCGATATCTGTCTATAAAATATACCAGAAAATTCAAATTCATTGTTGTGAAGAACAAAATCTGCTTGTAGAATTGATTCTGAATCTTCATTAGTCACAATTTTAGTTTCCCGTAATGCATGTTTCAGTGCTTCTAAACCTTCAGAAATAACAATATTCGAATATAAACTGATAACATCAAGAATCATAAGCTTACCATTCTTAGGAATAAATTCGCTGTTTATAGCTTCTATCTTTTGAAGGAATTGAGTGGTGTCTTTAACTAATTCAGGGCAGTAAAGCTGTGCCACTGGTTGAAATTTCCAGTCAAGCCAAGAAGAAGCTTTACGAGTAGGTGCTGTAACTTGGCTACATATGGGTCTTCCTGGTGGTATATCAGTAGGATTGGGAACTTTATGAACTTTTCCTAAAATGTAGAAATGGGCTGGTTATCAACAGGTCTGTCCAAGATAGCTTTCCGTTTATTTTCCGGAATTTTAAGGCCAGTCACTAATTTTGTCAATTGTCCATGAATCTTGCTTGAATTGTCTCCACTAACTTTCTCACACACAGAGTTATCTTCTAGATGTTTCATACATTCTTTAACATAGTTTTCTTTATTCCAGATGACAATACCACCTCCTTTATCAGCTTTACCAATGATAATTTTAGGGTCATGCTTCAAACTTGATAAGGCGAGTTAAATTATCTCATACTTAATTTTCTGTGTAGTTTTTTATTGTTTGGTACTGGTTGATACAGTGGAGCTCCAGAGCTTCATCCCTTCCACAAGGTGGTGACCATTCACTCTTGATATACAGTGATTTAGGTAAGATTTGCTGTGATGGTTTTTCAAAAAAGGACTCGGAAAGTCTTAGTTGTCGATGAAATGCTCTTAAGTCATGAAGTTCTCTAATTTGGTCATATTTACGTGGTACTGACTACTGGACAGAATGATAGTCCTCTATTTAAAAGTTTTCCTTCAGCAGGTTCTAACTGTCTAGAACTTACATTGTAGATGAAATTTTGGGAAACATGTTCTTTGTCTTTTATTTTCTTGAATCTGCGATTTTTCTTATTTTTCTTCACTGGAACACAACTTTTTGCTGTTGATGTTGTGTAGTTGGCAATCTTCAAAGTGTTTAAAGAGAAGAGTTTTTTCTGATGATTTTGTTGTATGGAATGTTTAAGTCTCTGGCAACTGTATTCAATTTTTTCTAGTTGTAATTTGAAATCTTCAGGGGGCAGTAGCTGTTGTAATCTGACTTTGGCTGAGACTAAATTATTCCTAATGTAGGCACTTGGAAATCACTGCATATCTGAGCACGTTAACCTGTGACGTAAAATTGCGCGAGTGACGTCAAATTTAAAAAATTTTCAAGATTCGCATTGGTTGTGCTGAATCAAGGTGAAACTGTATTCTGCGTGTTTCAGCCAATCAGAGAGCTTGTTACAAAACTACGTAGGCTGCTCTAGATCTCATTTTTTGTCCGACTGGAATCGATAAAGAATTGACAAAGTTATCCGAATTTTGGTAAAAAGTTTGAGTTTTTCGAGAGAAAAAGCACCAGATTGAAGACCTAAGAAGTAATGCACACCATTGATCAGGTGGGCACAGTTAGCTAAGGCTTTAATCTACTCAAAAACGGCCACATTTGCTGTAAAATTTATGCCGCAGATCCTGCAATAGGCGCCGCCATGTTGCTTACCCAAGCTCGACGGGTACGATTTTCTTGATATTTCCTTTCGATTCAACATCAATAATATCAACAACTAAGAGTTATTTCATAAAACTAAGTGACATTTTATGAAGAATATATATCATACCTATGAAATTAAGTGTTCGATGAAGATTTTAATCAATGTTAGGGGTAGGATGGCTCGGATTATGTGGGATGCGGGATTTGTCGTCTGCATGACACGATTGTTGACATGAGGTCACGTGACTACAATCCTTGCTCCTGATTGGTCTGTTTGCTAATATGTTACTATTTTTAGACCAACTCACGTGTTCTTGCTTTGTTTATATTTCTATTTCAGCTATTTTGAACTTTTTTTTGTCTCATTAGGTTTTAAGTATTTTCACTGTATTTTAGGGGAATCATGAAACGATAAGGCCCCGAGTACACAAAGCATTCTCAGACTTAAGTTGAGAATTTGCTCAACTTTAAATCACAGTTTATGAGAAATACAAAACTTTGCACATAGTTTCTTATTGCCATTATTGGTGTATTTGATACATTAAAACATCAAAAGTATTATAAAGGGCTATGTTTTAGTTAAAATAAGGCGAACAAATTTGAGTGAATTTTCAACTTAAGTCTGAGAATGCTTTGTGAACTCGGGGCACGATGAACCTTTGAATTGAATCAACTGGTCATGATACAGGTTTTCTTGTCACTATTTCAAGGGTTATATTATTTTATTAATTTTTCTAAAATTTATTTTCTTTCAGAAGAACCATGAAAAGAACACAGGAGGAATTGAATCAGCTGATTTTTAGCTATGGCCAAGATTTGAATGGCAACACAAATGAATTGGAAACGTCAGTGATCCGAAATGGACTTGTTCTGTTCTTATTTCATAAAAACAATGACGATGTCAAGTCGACCACTAGACATCTGAAGGCAATTGCTGATACGAATGGCATTTCTCTTGTACAGGAAAAGTTGTTAAAGACCAGGGTAACACGGATAGTCAAGAAGGTGAAAGCATACAAGCATATCGATAGGGATTGGAACTGTATCAAAGACTTTTTCCTGAAGGTTGCTGTTGTTTGCTGAAACGTGAACACTCCTGATCTGCCCAGGTTAGTTGTGGTAGACTCTGGTCCTGATGCCTTTGAAAACACTGCTGATCCTGATACATGTCCGGCAATCACGTCTGAAGCTCAGCCTTCACCTTCAACATCCTCTGCTACTTGTGTTGACGTTCGCCTGAGAGGGGACTGTGCAAAGTGTAAACAGCATCGAAATTCTTTGCGATCTTTGGCAGCTCTCAAATCTAAATATTACAAATTGTTAAGGAGACGGAAAACTCCAGATCACCATCTTTGACAGGCTCTGGAACGAAAGAAAAACATTGAGAATCGCTTGCGTGCGGAGAGGATTCAAGTCAAATCAAATTTTTTGAAAGCAGATGGTGGGCCCAAGAAGGTTAGAAAGAAACAGAAATGCAAGAAGTCAAAAAAGAAACTGCAGACCATATCCCTGTGGGAGCTTAATGCTTTAAAGAGAAGGGTGGCAGTCTTGGAGAGTGAAAATGAAAAACTTAGAGCTGAAAATGAACGTTTGACATGTGTAAATGATGACCAGAAGAATTCTTCATCGAACGTGATTAAGGCCAAGAAGGATGGAAAAACCTTCTCCCACTCCTACCGAAAGGCTGCTTATGCGTGTTTGGTGAATCAGGTGCCAGTTGAGACCGCGGGTTCTCTGATTTCGAAATTAGTTACCGAGATGACTCGGAAGACTGTGGACTATAGTGCGGATGCCTCAACAATTAGCCAAATGGCATATGAATTGTCTGTACTTGATGATGTGCATGTAGGGGAGGCTATGGTGGAGGGGGGCGATTTAAACCTGGCATGGGATGCCACCTCTCTTGATGGGGAACATGTTAATGAAGTGCATATTAACTTGTCTGTCGATCCCCCCGAAAGCCTCATTCTTCAAATTGATTTGCTTTCTGGGGGTAAGGCCTGTGATTATGTGGATCATATTTCAAGAAGCATTCAGGATGTTACTGAGACATATGCTTCATATTCTAATATTGATCCAAGGAATGTCCATGAAAATGTAGTACAAAAACTCAAAAGCACCCTGGGTGACCGAGTACCTACCAATCGCTGTTTGAGAAATCAGCTTCAGGAACTTCTTGATATCCAACTTCTCGATCTAAAGTGTAATGTCCATCCCCTTGATGGTCTGGCCAGTGAGGCTAGGAAAACATTGAAGAAATTTGATAGTGAACAGCAAGTGAAAGGGCAATGTTATGGGAAGGACTGCGGAGTTGTCAATCTTGTGATGGCGCTCAGCAAAATCAGGTATAAAAATGGAGTAGGAGATCCCAAGGGATTCCGCGAGTTTATGCGAATGGATGATATTAGAAACAGCATGTTGCCACGATATGTTGGCAACCGCATGCACGTCATGTTTCACCTTGCTGGTGCATACTTCCACTTAAAGGACAAGATTCTAAATGTCTACTTTAAGGAATTCTCCAACTGTACTTCAAGCTTCAAGCCAGCAGTCATCAAGGACTTACAGAATTCAAACTTTATCCTGCAGCTGAAAGCCTTGGGGCTCATGGGGAAGATCCTGACTGGGCCATGGATGATGGTCTTATATGGGAATGCAGACAAGTTGTCCAATCTCGAAGCTGTGCCGACCCTGAAGAAATTGATGGAGAAGATCCGTAGTCTGAGGGATGACCCAATGTCAATCTTAACAGTGAAAGATGATGCTTTTGGTAGACAGCTAGATTCAACGGACGAAGTTCTCCAATCCTTGCAGGCTGAACTAGATAAAATGGATGAGGCCTACTTTGAGCAAGTAGCCCTGAAGCTTCTTGAATGCTCAATCAGTCCTTGAACGGCAGATGGAGTCGTACCTCACGGGTGAGCTCTCATCCCCTACTCCTGAAATGCTGGAGGCCATCAAATGTGCTCCTGTTCACAACATTTTCAGCGAGGAGGTGATGGGGATGACCGATCATCAATACCGCCGAGCCCCTAATGCCACCTTTGGGTTCATTGATGGAAAAGTGCGAGCAGCAAAAAATAAAACCCTTATGTGGCTGAACAGTAAATCCACTGAAGACCAAGAACGTATAATTTACTTTGCCATCTCCAAAGCACGGAACAAGAGGGCCATTCGTAAAAAACGTGAGGAACAAATGAGAGCTACATACCTCCAAAGACAAGCTGAAAAGGTGAGACAGAAAGACACTCAGTACAGAGGGAGGATTGAGAAAATAATCAAGACGGCTATTGCTGATCAGAATTTGACTGTAGACAGTTTGAAAGCTGAACTTAAAGCTGTGATGTCAACTGAAGTTGCAGAGACAAAAATCAAAAGGATATGCAAAATCATCTCACATCCCGAGGAGATTGTTGACAGTTATTTGGACCATTATTTCAACGAGGATAATTTGGATGTCAGATATCATGGAAAACCTGTCGAAATTCTTCTCCCCAGAAAGAGAAAAACGTTGTCAGTCGAGATTGCTTATTGGTCAGTTGATCAATTTGAAGCGGATGCCGAGGATTACACAATGACATTGTCACAAGTTTTGACAGATTATTTTCTTGACGACCTCATCTTCTTGGAGGTGTAATTGAACCCATTTCAGTATGTATGACTTTATCTTTCATTTAGTGGAAATCAGCTCGCTTTTCTCTTCAAAATGATATATTACATGATAGGGTTGACGTTGTGTCACGTCCGACTCGTGGAGCGTCTCCGCCAGCTCGGCTCCATTTGACCTTGACATTTGATGGATACTTCATCTCTTCATGTAGATGGCATCTTAACACTGTAATGTGCCTACTGTGAAAGATTCATCAATATATCTTTATTCACAGGGAAGATATTGGCATAAACAGTTGCCCTTATCTTCTACAATTCCGTCTGACCTTGACCTTTGTTGACCTTCGTCACTTTGGGGCAAAGGTCATGAGTGATCGTTCACGTTACATCAACTCAACACTGTTATCTACCTCCTGTGAAAATTTCATGATGATAACTTAAATAACAAGGAACATTTTGATGTTAGAAAGTGGCTCTTTTATTTTCTGTCGTTTTTACCATCACAATTTTTTAATCAGTTTAATGGAAAATGCATTGTTTTAATTAGTCCTTAATTGCGCCCTTCAAAATGCTGTAACTCGGATTGTAGTGAAGGGATTTGGACAAATGAGGTATCATTTTAAAGGTATTCCAAAGCTATTTCCCCCAGTGACATTTTAAACCTCATTAGGACAACTTGAAAAAAAAAAGTCCAAGTGCCTACCTAATGTCAATAATACAGGTTTTGTAGAAGTTCATGGATTCATTTCTGTGTTTTTTTGAGGTGTTCCATAATATCAATTTCCATGAGTTATTAACTGAGGAAACATTTTCACATGCGGGTTTTAGCTTGATTTGCAGGCATTTTGGAATCAGATCCTTTTCTTCACAAGCTAACATAAAGTTTAAATGTTCTTCAAATTTCACTAACCTTTCAGTTTCCTTCCTTGTGGCATTTAGTTCCTTCCTCATCTGTAATGGTGATCTCTCAAGTCTAGAGCTTGAAGATGCAGTCCTGTTTAGGTAATATGTTTTAATTAGTCCTTAATTGCGCCCTTCAAAATGCTGTAACTCGGATTGTAGTGAAGGGATTTGGACAAATGAGGTATCATTTTAAAGGTATTTCAAAGCTATTTCCCCCAGTGACATTTTAAACCTCATTAGGACAACTTGAAAAAAAAGTCCAAGTGCCTACCTAATGTCAATAATACGGGTTTTGTAGAAGTTCATGGATTCATTTCTGTGGTTTTTTGAGGTGTTCCATAATATCAATTTCCATGAGTTATTAACTGAGGAAACATTTTCACATGGGGGTTTTAGCTTGATTTGCAGGCATTTTGGAATCAGATCCTTTTCTTCACAAGCAAACATAAAGTTTAAATGTTCTTCAAATTTCACTAACCTTTCAGTTTCCTTCCTTGTGGCATTTAGTTCCTTCCTCATCTGTAATGGTGATCTCTCAAGTCTAGAGCTTGAAGATGCAGTCCTGTTTAGGTAATATGTGAAACTTCCAATCAGTAGAAACAGGAAACACAAACCAAATACAGACGGTTTATGGGATCAATTTTGACTAAGTCAAAATGATGCATTTGACATTCAGATAAGTTGATATAAAATAATTAATAGAATACAGTATCAAAAAACCATTGTTATATCCATCGTTCATATAATTATTTTATATGAACTTATCTGAATATCAAATGCATCATTTTGACTCAGTCAAAATTGATCCCATCAAACCGTCTGTATTTGGTTTGTGTTTCCTGTTTCTACTGATTGGAAGTTTCACATGAAAATGTGGGCGTATAAAAAAAAACGGAGACCGGTAAGGATTTTGAACAGTTTATTCTTTTCTTTTTACGTTCCCTTATGACACACTTTTTTTTACCGGTAATTCCAAACAGCAAAGCCCACGGCAACCGAAACAAAACTTTGGTTGCCGTGCACGAGGCAATTTAGGTAACAGAAACTGTTAAGGATTTTGTACTTTTCATTCCTTTTTACGGCCCCGATGAGAGTCTTGGATTACCGGTACGTCTAAACAGCAACAAGTTTTATTTCGGTTGTTGTGCACGTGGTTATTTAGGTGTAACGTTTGTCAATATTTTAAAGGTATTTACCGAGGCATTTTGAACAGATATTGGAAACTCAAGTACCGGTAAACTTGTTGTGCATCGGGCGATACCAATTTCTCTCGATAGGCCACTTATCGATTTTGAAACTGATTATCGAACCATCACTAATGACCATGCAATAAAGGTAATTATATATTAATTTATAGCTGCATGCCATTATGGTAATACATGTCCATTTGATCTACAGATGGATGTTTAGTTATATGACTTCAGCACACTACAGAATCCCCGGTTGTACGTGACAAGGAGTAGGGTCGCCTGTCCAACCTCGTGGGTTTTCTCTAGGTCCTCCGGTTTCCTCCCACTGCTAAAGACCCCTACGCGCAAGCGAATTATTAAAATAAAATTAAAACCATGTGTTAGTCCCGAATTGACCTAGTTTGTGTCGAGTGGACGTTAAACCCCATTTCTCTCTCTCTCTCTAGCACACTACAGTTCTTATCATATATTTATACTTACCAGTATGCCAAACATACTGAACCCAAACATAAGTACTAGCAGCAAAAAATAACCACTGAACGGGTATAAAGAGGTAACACACCACATCAGATGTGATAGCAATACAGACAAAGAAAACAGAGAAGGCCTGCAAAACATAAAATTTAATGAATATACAAAAAAAATGTACATGTACATCAATTATATAACCAGTGGCTACCAGGCAGAATACGCCCACATTTTGCAGAGATGGATAGAAAACAAGCTAAAAACAAAAACAATTTTTCGTAAAATCAGGTGCCATAATCCAGAAAGTTATGATCTGAAATGTGCAAATATAAAAAGGGACTGAGATTTTTGGAATATAAAGATTTGTTTTAAGTTTCATCAAAATCAGATAAAAATTGTGACCTCTAGAGGGTCCATAACCTTTGTATTACATACTTATACACAATTTGCGCACAAAGAGAAAATGCGGCCATTTTGTTGGGCACTTTCATTTCGATTTTTCTGAAATTATAATTCAACCTTCATTATGGCGATATATCTAAATGGTTTTTAAAATCGGAAAAAAATTGTGACCTCTATAGAATCCACAAGCTAAAGATAGGTTGCCAAGCAACGAAACATACGCCCACAGCAGCTAAATCGACGGGCAGTAGGGCTGTACGATATTCTCGATAAAGTCATTTATCGAGATATGGTATTTTCAGACCCAACTACGAAATCATGTGGCAAAAATCGTCGATATAGTGGTTTATCGAATATCACCAAAAACTTCAAATATCGAAAAAAATTATCATAAAAATAGATAATAAATACACTATACAGCAGGGGAAATTAGCCGACGGCAATAAACTATAATAAAACTAATGTTTTGAGAATGTTAAATGTTGAAAACACTTGCGCAGTGTCCGCAGCCGTTTTTCCACTGCATCGTGTATGCGTTACTTTTACTTTGTTTTTAGTCGACAATAAATTGTCAGTTGTTACTACATGTAAAGCTTAGGCCTACTAAACGCCTGAAATTTCCCACTACCGCGGCTAATTACCAGGTTATAATTTATAGGTTGTCATATTTTTAGAAAACTCTATGAAACTTAATTTCTGAAAGCAAGAATAAAACATTCTATAAATAGATTACTGTCACTGTTAGGCCAGGAATACCGCAGCCATTTGAATGCTTGAATGGAAGATAGTCTGGATCATTTAGCATTTGTTAAAGTTTTTGAACTTACAATACAAGACTTGAAGACCGCATCTTCTTACTTTCGCTGCAGGGGATATTTGAGAATTTTCTTGCACAAGGTCACAAGCAGACGCTTTTTAAACATCAGCGGTTGTATTCAATTTTTATCCAAAAAGGATGTTGTTTTGTTCATTTTAAAAAATCTATATTATAAACCAGTGGCTGCCAGGCAGGATACGCCCACATTTTCAAGAGATGGATAGAGAACAAGCTAAAACGAAAGTGATTTTTCCTACAATCAAGGGCCATAATTCAGGAAATTACAATTCGATATGTGCAAATATCGAAAGGAACTGAGATCTTTGGGTTATAAACTTACATTTCAAGTTTCAACAAAATCAGATAAAAATTGTGACCTATATAAGGTCCACAACCTTGATATACCATATTTTTACGCTATTTGAGAAGGAAGGGTGGCCATTTTGTCTGTCAGTTTTGGGCCTGACATCTCGGTCATCCTTTGGGTGTAACGGTGATATAATCATACGATTTTTTAAATCGGATAAAAATTATGACCTCTATAGGGTCCCCAAGCTAAAAACTTGATTTTTCGTACAATCAGGGGCCATAATTCAGGAAGTTATGTTCCGAAATGCACGAATATCGACAGGAACAGAGATCTTTGGGTTATAAGCATACATTTTAAGTTTAAACCAAATTGGATAAAAATTGTGACCTCTGTAGTGTTCACAAGCTAAAAACGTGATTTTTTCGTACAATCAGGGGCCATAATCCATGTAATTACAGTCTGATACATGCCAATATCGAAAGAAAACGAGAATTTTGGGTGATAAAGCTATATTTCAAGTTTCATTGAAATCGGATAAAAATTGTGATCTGTAGACTGTTCATGTGGACGTATTTTGTCGTCGCCCCTGTCCAGCCGTCCTTAGGGTGTAACGGTGATATAATAATACGTTTTTTTAATTCGGATAAAAATTATGACATCTATAGGGTCCACAAGCTAAAAACGCAATTTTTCGTACAATCAGGGGCCATAATTCAGGAAGTTAGGATCCGATATGCGCGAATATCGAAAGGAACCAAGATCTTTGGGTTATAAACATGCATTTCACGTTTCATGAAAATCGGATCAAAATTGTGACCTCTAGAGTGTCCACAAGCTAAAAATGCGATTTTTCGTACAATCTGGGGCCATAATCCATGAAGTTATGGTCAGATACATGCCAATATCGAAAGGAACCGAGATCTTAGGGAGATAAAGCTATATTTCAGGTTTCGTTGATATCGGATAAAAATTGTGACCTGTAGAGTGTCCACAAACAAATTGTGGACGGACGGATGGACGGACAAACAGGGGCGACGACATTATACGTCCACATGAAAATGTGGGCGTATAATATCGCGATATTTAACTATATCGTTGAACAAAATGCCAATATCGATATCGTCCCTTTTTGCAATATCGTACAGCCCTACCGGCAGTCAACAAGAGTTGTCGCATATTTTTACTTTTTATAATACATTCAAATCTGATTAAGAATAACAACTCATTAAGTAATTATCAGAAAACCATTAGAATGTGTTTGGTTTATATAAAGTTCTGCCCCATGCTAACGTTTAGTATACGAAATATTTAACATCATGGATTTAGCTGTTCAAGTTATCAAAATTCATTGAAAATCAATATACTTGTTCGTCTCAAGACCTTAAACTCTATGTATCAATCTGAAGTCAATTGGATGATAACTTTAGCCTCTAGAGTGTCACAAGATTTTTCAAAGTGATCAAGGGTCATAACTTTGGCAGTAATTATCGGAAATCGTTGAAAATCAATATGATTCTTCGTCTCATGATCTCAAACACTTGAGTATAAATTTAAAGTCAATCGGATATTAACTATAGCCTCTAGAGCATTTACAAGATTTTTTGAAGTGATCAAGGGCCAAAACTCTGGCAGTAATTATCGAAAATCGCTGAAAATGAACAGAAGTCTTCATCTCATGACCTTAAACACTGTGTATAAATTTAAAGTCAATCGGATATTAACTTTAGTCTCTAGAGCATCCACAATATTTTTCAAAGTGAGCAAGGGCCATAACTCTGGCACTAATTATCGGAAATTGCTGAAAATCAATAAGGCCCATTTTTTCGAACAGTGTCTAAAATAATCTGTGATTAGGTCTAATCAGTAACTAGCTAGTTAGAGATTAGTGGTTGACTAAGTTTGGTATTCTCAAAAGTCAGATTAGCTAATCTTTAACTATAATTTTTTGTAATCAACGATTACATATAATCAGTGATTAAAAAGGCTTTTGTCATTGATAAAGGGGCCAAATTACAGGAAGTAGATTAGATAAGTACATGTTTTAGAACAATTTTTCCCATCCTAGGGTCCGTGAAATTATCTTTAGGGTCCGCAAAGTCAAAGGGGTTCATATGGGTGGGCAGGAAAGAAATAAAATGTGTGAAAAAAAGGCAATTAAAATGGAGTTCGGATATGTTTAGTATTCGAAATGAAATGAAATGAAAGTGGGGTTACTGTTCAGCTCCAACTGGGTTAAGGGAGACGAACATAGGCCATACAGTGTGCTATGAGGCCAATTTCGGCCGGACAGCGGCACTACGGCTCACAGTCATACCAAATTCTAACTGCCAAGGGTTATTTTACGTGCACCCCAATGTGTACACGGTACTTAGGTTTGTTATCCAATCCAAACGACTCAACCTTGTCCCTTGCAGTCGCATCCTGCATCACCGTGGCTCCCTTATAGTAATCGAAATATGAATTTCTGTTGCTAATATCAAAGTCCCATTTATTCTCCTGATGCAATTAATTTTATGCCACCTCTTTTCTATTAAAATCCAAAATTATCACTAATTGTCTATTTTGCATCAACTTGCTATATCTGTATTATTAATTTATTTATCCGCTTTTAATACCACACTTTCGCAAATTGTAGTTGGGTTTTGGTTTTCTTCGTATATGGGCGATTTTATTAATTATTATTTATAACAAAGTTTTACGAGTTGCTTGACCTATTGAGACACAAGAAGTATGCATTTTTTTATATACAACTGTTGAACTGAGTGCCAAGCATATAAAATGTCATTTAGCAACATTAATTACTGTATAAAATGTGAAACATTGATTTACATTTATCAAGTTTCAAATAACTCGACTGTCTTTCGTTTCTTAAATCTCTTACATCGGAAACATTGCTTGAACAGCTAAAACTAAGAATGTAACAAATTCTTTTTAATTGACAACCAGCGGCTGCCAGGCAGGATACGCCCACATTTTCGAGAGATGGATATAGAACAAGCTAAAAAGAAAGCGATTTTTCGTACAATCAGGGGCCATAATTCGGGAAGTTACGGTCCGATATGCACGAATATCGAAAGGAACCGAGATCTTTGGATCTTTACGTTAGTTGAGAGCGAACGGCGGCCATTTTGTCTGTCAATTTTGGGGCGATTTTCACAAAATTCGAACTCAACTGTCCTTAGGTTGGAACGGTAATATAATAATACGTTTTTTTAAATCGGATAAAAATTATGACCTCTAATGGGTCCACAAGCTAAAAACGCGATTTTTCATACAATCAGGGGCCATAATTCAGGAAGTTACGGTCCGATATGTGCGAATATCGAAAGAAACCGAGATCTTTGGGTTATAAACTTACATTTCAAGTTTATTTGAGAACGAACGGCGGCCATTTTGTCTGTCAATATTGGGTTGATTTTCACGAAATTCGAACTCAGCCATCCTTAGGGTGTAACGGTGATATAATAATACGTTTTTTTAAATTGGATAAAAATTATGACCTCTATAGGGTCCACAAGCTAAAAATGTGATTTTTCGTACAATCAGGGGCCATAATTCAGGAAGTTACGGTCCGATATGCGCGAATATCGAAAGGAACCGAGATCTTTGGGTTATCAACTTACATTTCAAGTTTCAGCAAAATCGGATAAAAATTGTGACCACAAGCTAAAAACGTTATTTTTCGTACAAACAGGGGCCATAATCCATGAAGTTTCGATCTGATACATGCCAATATCGAAAACAGCCGAGATCTTTTGGAGATAAACCTATTTCAAGTTTCGTCAAAATCGGATAAGAATTGTGATCTGTAGAGTGTCCACAAACAAATTGTGGACGGACGGACGGACTCACGTCTAGACGGACAGGGGCGACGACAATATACGTCCACATGAAAATGTGGGCGTATAAAAAGAAAGCCATTGTGGACACCTTGAAAAAAAAATCATAAAGATTATGTTAAATGAAAAACGTTTGACTTTTCTACTTTGTATACTATTAATATGCTTCAATATTTCTATTGGTTCTTTAATGTATTCAGTACTAGACTTGAAATTTGTACAAAGTGTTTAAGGTCATAAGACACAAATTATTGATTTTCAACAATTTCCGATAATTACCTCCAGAGTTATGGCCCTTGATCACTTTGGAAAATCTTATGGACGCTCCATAGGCTAAAGGTTTTATCCGATTGACTTAAACTTATACACAGTATTTAAGGCCACGAGACGGAGGATCCTATTGATTCTGATTTTTACTACTAGAGTTATTGCCCATGATCACTTTGAAAGCTAAAGTTAATATCCGATTGATTATAGATTTATACAGTGTTAAGGGTCATGAGATGAGGTATCCTATTGATTTTCAACGATTTCCGTTAATTACTGCCTGCATTATGGCCCTTGATCACTTTGAAAAATCTTGGTATCCAATTGACTTTAGATTTATACACAATGTTTAAGGTCAAGAGATGAGGAAGCCTTTTGATTTCCAACGATTCACGATAATTACTGTTCGAGTTATGGTCCTTGATCATTTTGAAAAATCTTGTGGACGCCCTAGAGACTAAAGTTAATATCTGATTTCCAGCGATATCCGATAATTACTGCCATTGTTATTGCCCTTGATCACTATTGATTTCCAACGATTTCCGATAATTACTGCCAGAGTATCTTGTGAATGCTCAAAAGTTAATATCCCATTGACTTGAAATTTATACACAGTGTTTAACTTCATGAGAGGAGGGGGCCTATTGATTGTCAATGCTTTCCGATAATTACTTCCAGAATTATGGCCCTTGATACTAAATGTTTTGTATAGTAAACGTTCGTAGAGGGCAGAGCTAGAAACCAAACAAATTCTACTGATTTCTGATAATTACTTAATGGGTTGTTACTCGTACTCAGATTTTAGAGTCGTAAATGTTTTCATTACTGACCAAAGAAAAAAAATATGTGACAACCCTTGTTGACTGCCTGGACGACTTAGCTGCTGTGGGTTCCCTTTAGTGCCAAGAGGTTGATTTGCTCCGTTCTTTGCAATTCCTTTTGATAAAAGGTTCTTTGACACTTCTAAAAATTATTTATATTTTATAGTTTATTCATTTTGGCTAAAGTACATATAATTATTTATGTTTTATATTATAGAGAATGTTGAATATTTAAAAAATCTTTTTCACCAGAATTTACGGTGAAGGTAAATTTTTTGCTTTCGTGGCAAAATATAAGTGCAGTGTGTCTGAATTCAATGAAAAAAAATCATTTCTATAACATTCAATACGTTACAATTGCTTATCCATGTACTTTATCCATCCTTAAACTACCCCCCTGAGATGACTAAATATTGGGGTGATTTAGTCAATGATTAAGTACAAGTCAACGTTCGAGAAAACCATATTTTATGGTATTCTCGAACAATGATTTACTCACTGATTAGGCTAATCAAAGTTTATAAAAATCTTAGCTCCAAATTTAATCAGCTTTTCAGAATATGACTGGTCAGAAAATCAGAGATTAAATCTATGATTAGCACTAATCCACTTTCGAAAATACGGGCCTAAGCTTCTTCGTTTCATGACCTTAAACACTGTGTATAAATTTAAAGTCAATCGGATATTAACTTTAGCTTCTAGAGACTCCATAAGCAATGGACGGGGGTGACGACAATATACGACCACATTTCAATGTGGGCGTATAAAAATGTGATTTTTCGACCAAACAGGAAGTTACGTTTGGATATGTGTGATTATCAAAAGAAACCAAGATCTTTATAATAAAGACATATATTTAAAGTTTCATCCAAATCGGATAAAACTGTAGCCTCTAGAGGCTCCACAACCTTGATCTTCTATATATATATATTTGTGACTGTCGTTTGTCTGTTCGGGGTTGGCGGGTTGCCCCGAGTCTGAAATTTGGGTAGCTCGGACCGGGGAGTAACATAGGCCAGGTGGCGTTAGTCTACCACTTCCGGTTTCGGAGTTATGACCGCATAGCGAAGCCAGTCTGTTCGGGGTTGGCGGCTACACTAGGTCTGCCCCGAGTCTGAAATTTGGGGTATAGGGGTAGCTCGGACCGGGGGGTAACATAAGCCAGGTGGCGTTAGTCTACCACTTCCGGTTTCGGAGTTATGACCCCCGAGCGAAGCCGGGTATCTGTCTGTCTGTCTGTTCGGGGGGTTGGCGGCTACACTTGGTCTGCCCCGAGTTTGAAATTTGGGGTATAGGGAAAGCTCGGACCGGGGAGTAACATGGGCCAGATGGCGTTAGTCTACCACTTCCGGTTTCGGAGTTATGACCCCCGAGCGAAGCCGGTCTGTTCGGGGTTCGTGGCTACACTAGGTCTGCCCCGGGTCTGAAATTTGGGGTATAGGGGTAGCTCGGACAGGGGAGTAACATAGGCCAGGTGGCGTTAGTCTACCACTTCCGGTTTCAGAGTTATGCCCCCCGAGCGAAGCCGGGTATCCTGCTAGTATACCATATTTTTTACACTATTTGCGTACAAGGGGCGGTCATTATGTCTGTCAGTTTTTGTCCGGTTTTCACGAAATTTGAACTCAACCATCATTAGTGTATAACTGTGATATATTCACACATTTTTTTTTTAAATTGGATAAATATTGTGAACTTTATAGGGACCACAAGACAAAAGTGCAATTTTTCTCTGTCGCGAACTTTTGAGGTATCTCGTTAACATTCAAGGGTGTAATAATATAAGATGGACGAGAGCTGATCATGTCAGTATTATCTGTAGACTTGGAGCATTTTGGTGGTGACATTCTTCTATTGGACGTTGACGAAGGCTGTTCAATTTTTCGCTTACGACCCATGGCATGCGATTTGATGATAACTGACTTGCAACAACCCAAAGAATATATACGCAATTATAAACAGTAACAACAATTCAATAATCCCAAACAAATCGAACGAGTATTATTGAATATTTTATCGCCAAAATTATATTTTTATCGCAATTAGCGGCAATGGCGATCGACAGCGTGAGCGCTGCATGTAAGTCAAGCTGACAATGACAGTGCAATAATCTCGCGAGACTGTTAATTAGACTGGCGCCAAAAAAAGTCACTGTCAATCTCTATAGACAAGCTGTCGCCCATTTTCAGACAGCGTAATCACTTGATTGGGGGGCCCCTGCGCAATTTGGTTGATTATTGGGTAATACGTAGAGTCCATGGTGTATTTTAGCGAGTGATTAAGCTGTAAATATGTCATTATAAAATACCTTTTTTTATAAAGAAGATAAATGATGTTAGACACCATAAACCAACAAACAATTTGAGTATACTTTATTACAAAATCATCGGTGAACTGATCTAAAACCTAAAATCATAACGCCAATTAACAAATAATATGAATATACAGCGGTGAACTAATCCCGGTCGAGATCAGTAATCAACAAAAATCGACGAGTAAACCTTATTTATTCCATACATTATTGTTTATTTAACAATAAGGCCAAACATTTTTAATTTCATGGTTTACAGATTTTTTTGCAGCACTTTAGGCTGGGTAGGTCGAAATAAAAATAAAAATAAATTTAAACATTAGATTTTTTTTTTCAGCACAGGGTTATCATATTGGTTGGGTAGGTTGGTTAAAAAAAACAAACAAAAAACAAACAAAAACACAAAATATTAGAAGTTTACTTTAACAGGGTTATTGTTAACAAAACAAAATAAGAGTGTGACAATATATTATGTATCACTGTTAACCAGTATAAGGTGTCACAAACTAGCCATTTTAATTGACAAGTAATTTAAATCTTTAGTATTAGAGGCATTAAGTGTTGACAGATTATAAAAATAGTTTCTACTGTAGCCCCAACAATTAATGAAAGATTTTAATGTCCCGAGTCTCTGTGAAAAACAGAGTTCTTCGAGAAGCTTTAGAAATTCAAAAACATAAGCCAAAATTAAACAGAGACTCGGGACATTATCTTCCAAATCTTTGGGTGGATTTACTAGACAATCAGTGAACACTAATAACTTTAATCAGTGAATGGTTTTCTTTCTTTTTAAGTGTTAATTGTTATTAAAGATACTTTATGGGAGATTTGGTAACGAGTTGGCAGTTCTCACTATAATAGTTAAAAACTAGATAATATAATATAAAGGCAATTTGGTGAAAATTTCATTCAAATTGATCCACTAAGAACCGAGAACTAAGCGACTGAAATTCCCATAAGCCTCGGTCATCATTACTAAAGTCAGTACGATAAACAGCATAGTCTCGATTATCCATTTAATCGAGAAGGAAAGTTATGCAGTAAATCGGCTTACAATCCACTCAAGATCGCAGGCTAGCGCTGCCATCTAGAGTTGATTATGGCCTGGATAGGTTAATTAATGTCTAATTAATAATTTTGATCACATTTCAGGCCTAAAGAAAGACCTGAAATAGGCAGATTTAGCTCTTGCATAATGTATGTTTAATTAAGTGTAGATTGTGGTTTCTAATCATAGTAGGGTTTCCAATCATTGTTTATTTAGTTATTGTACCATATTTTGTTATTAATCATTTAGCTTGACAACGATTAGGGCTGTGTCGATACAGTTCATTTTCGATACAATACGTATTGACGATACAGCAAACTGATATGCGATACGTATCGGGATATGGTGACATCACTAATTATGCCCAGGGTTCTTAATCTATTTTGAAACAAACGACCAGAATAATGTTGGGTCAATTGAGATCCCGTAGGAAATGGGTTAATTATAAGAGTCTATTCCCTTTGATATAACTAGACTTCAACAAAAATAATTCTTGGTAATTTATGGAGAATGCCGTATGTATGTGATTACCACAAAAATAACGACAGAGGTACACCTTTTGAAAATTTTCCATATTTAATTCAGGTACCAACTTGAAGTTCACGTCAGTAATATTCCAGAATAAATTACCGTCTTCGTTTATTCGATGAAACGTTTGCGTTTCATAAGTCGATGATCTAAAATATTAGTATTTTTCTACTATTGCCAGTATCAGAAAATGCCATACATGTAGTCAAAATAGGCTTATACGGCACCATGGCATTTCTTCATAACACAATTTGTAGTTTTCTGTCTATCACGCAACAAGTCACGTAACTTGCAAAAGTTTTTATTCATTCGCCAATGATAAACACACGGTACAATTGTCACGTGACAACCATACTTGAAATTGCTTAAAAAAAAAAATTCCGCGCGATTATGATATAGCCTTCAATAAAAACGACAATATTTTTAAATTTAAGCCTTTGTCAGAATGTGTATAAAATAAAAAAAATCATAACGGTAAGCGCTATTTATAACTGGTTTATTGACCTAATTCGCCACCGTGTCATTGAAATTCAGCATTGGAGATGCCATCAGGAAAATATATTATTAAATGATTGTTTCTCGGTGTATTCGGTGTTCTATCAGGGGATTATATTCAATAAAGATTTAAATTTACCTAACAATTGGTCAATGAATCCATCAATGTATGATCCAGTTATTAGAGAGGCTTCGCAACTTTACATTTACACTTACAGTTACATTTAGACGGTAAAACGTCATCAGGTTTTGTGACGTATGACGTAAAGTGCACATCATAAAAGTGTAGCAGACGGATAGCAGCCTCCATAAATTTAAGTTCACAACACTTAGCTAAACCTTGTTTAATTTCTATGATCAAGTCCATAATTGTTCTCTGAATCGTGGTTTTCACGAACTACATCCACAGAGAATACCTTCTCCTAGACAAAAAGGAAGAGGCCGAGACAAAACATGCGTGCTTTAGTAATTCAACGATCTATCCGTGATGTGCTCTAGAACTGCCCATGACTATGGTGCTATGTAGGCCTATCGATATCATGGACCTGGCCTAGTCTGTGGCTACCTTGGGAAGACTTGGTTATCCTTCACACTCTCTTTTGCAGTGGAAGGAAACCCTAAATTTAGTATATTCTTGCCTCGTATAACTACAAACAAGCTTAGGGCTTAGGAAACCACCACGCCACTTGACCCGATGACATACATTATTTATACCCAGTCTTACTTAGTTCGGCTCTCGGAGCTACGGTGCCATTAACCACTAGTCATTTTGATCTAGGCTAAAGCGCACGCGTTAGACCCCCCCCCCCCAACCATGTTCTATTTCTTTGGCGTTACTAATAGGCCAAGTGGTAGTTCAAGTGCCGTAGGCTAGCCTAATGAAATACCTACTGCGCATGAAATCCATTTTATATCTATTGATATTATATTTTTCAGCAAAAGTAGATCATTTTCCCTCAACAACAGGACAAGAATGCCGTCGTCTTCACCCGATGAGCCCCAGAATGTTAGATTCTGGCCGGCGTTGGATATACTGTTACTTAAAGAAGTGATCTCGAGGAGACCGAACGACTCAAAGTCATGGGATTCGGTGGCAAAGAGCGTCAATGAGGTTCTGCAGATCATACAGCCAAATTCTCAAGTTTCAGTTAGAGCTTGCAGAAGTCGGAAGCAAGATTTATTGCAGAAATTTAATAAGGATGAGTTATCGTCACTCAGAGCGTAAGTATACGGACCAATAAGCCACTGGCAATACCATATTTTATTTGTTACTGTATGCTATCATGAAAATAAAACAAAAACTAGAATATGTGATGATATTATTTCGGAAGTAAGTCTAATGTAACCGTTAGTTAAAATTTATTTGCCTTTTCATAATTCAATAATTTATTCCTTGGCAGATCCGGTATGGATGAAGAATATGGGGAGAGGGAGCAACTTTTAACAGAAATATGTAGTTTGGAAACTGAAGAGAAGGGAAAGGCTTCGGCATTAGATAGGAAGAAACAGGAACAGGGGGAAGACGTGAGACGACTGGCAATGCAGACCCTTACTGGGACCAAACGCACATCTATGGAAACTGAGGGTAAACTTATGTTTTGTATTCGTCTGAAATCTATAGATTATTAATTTTTGAAAATGGTTTTCATTGTTGATAGAAATCAGATGAAGAAACAATTCTAATCATTAAATGTTACGGTTCCTTATCTTTATGTATTTATTTTGTAGAAGATGACACTGTAACACCCACCAAAAAGAGAAAATCGCACTTGTCAACACCAGCTGCAGACTACATCACGTTTCTTAGGGAGAAACACGCGGAGGAATCCAAGTTAAAATGAGAACAACTAGAGCTAGAAAAGAAGAAATTTGAATTGGAGAAAGTAGAGGCAAGGGAGGCAAGACTACAAAGGGACCAGCAGATGATGGAATTATTAATAAGACTTAGTCAGAATCAAAAGTGATAAATTATATATATTTATTTATTACACTCTAGTTTTGTATATATATTATAAAGCTCTATATCACAATTTGGTGTTTGTTTATTAAACCATCAGTTTCTTCCTAAATATTCTTCGATAGTAGGAGGTTGTAACTGGAAAAAACTGCTTGTTTGACTCCCATAAAGACACGTGTGGCAGTTGGAAATCAGTGCACCAACCAAGTAGTATTTGGCGACGGGTTGCAGCATGAGCTTCAAATTCTTCTTAAAGTCTAGGAAGGCAAACAAATTTATTATCTTTCCAAATTCCCATTCCACGCATTCACTTATACTTGACATTTGAGAGTTGAAGTTATTTTAAGCCGCCGTAAGATTAGCACCTTTAAAGGGACACAGTAAATTATTCCTTACTGGATACGCAGGATCTCCATATAATGCCAAAGACTGACCATTAGGAGTGACTACCGACAAACTTGAGGGCATGGACGCGCTTGTGGCCATTGTAGCAGACTTTTTGATTCTCTCGTGGTCTACAGACAGCTCTGACAGTTCCATCAATAAAGCCAAATATATTGTCAAGTGGAGCCCCTTTCTCATGTATGGCAACCGAATACTCTCGTAGCTTTTCTTCCCCTAACCATGGTTGATCTAAAGAACTTAGTAATTGACCAAATTCATTATAAATGAAGTCGAGAGTTGTATTTATGATCAAAGAGAGGGTTGATTTCGGCCTTCCAAATAATTTCTCAAGGTCCACAAGCCTATTAGGATAGACCAAACGCCGTAGCAAAATGCATAAAGCATCAACTCCATTTACCCGTGCCCGGTTTACACAAAACATCTCATCCGGGATATGAAGACTTGTGGCAAGACGGTGAATTCCATTCCTATCAAATCTGAAATGACACCTTATCTCTTTGTCTGAGAGGTTATTTAGGTTAAATCTTGGCCAGTCTGGATCGTAGGTTGAATTGGAGACATGGCTGCCAATACCAAATAGGATGACATAGTTTGAAGTCTCTTCATCATCATTTTCTAAGATTAACCTTAAAATTTTGTCAGCGTCCATGTCCTCGTGCCTATCGTCTGCTATTCTTAGTGTCGCCACCTACTAAGAGTAACTGCAAGTGTGAATTTAGCGAAACGTCATAATGTACAGTTACACTTACACTTATCTAAATGTAAGTGTAAGCGTAACTGTTAAGCTGCGAAACCTCTCTATTATTTATTATAATATCTACCGGTACCTGGAATTCATACGCGGCATGGAAGACGCTCGATTGGCAAATCATGCCGAGATCGTCTTCTTTCGTCACGTAGGTTTCAATTCATGGTCTTTCTTAACTGAATAATTTTTCAACGATACAGCGATATCTCCATATTACGTATCGATCGCTGGAACGTATTGATACATATCGGTGTATCGATATATTGACACAGCCCTAACAACGATACCTGTATGTGTATCGAAACGTAGCTTGTTAATAAATTCAGAAGTAGTATATCCATATAAGTGCGTATAGTGTCCGATGAATTTATTTTCACAAATGATCTTTGATTAATTCCCGTTTCTTGCCCCACGTTGAGGCACAGATATCCCGTCATTTTGAATGACAGTTCTCGTGGGATAGCGTCATTTCGTGTATGGGTCGGAAATAAAATAAAATTAAATTCTCAAGTTACATATTTATTTGTTTATCGGGAGGTTCACACTTCAGTCGGCGGGTCCATAAAACGAAAAATCAAAAAAGTGTCGCCTAAGTAAGTGATAAACAGTTTATTTAACGATAAGCACAACTCAGTTAATTATAATAACAAGGAAAATGAAACAGCCCGATAAAAAAATAGGTTGGGGTGAAACAGCCCGAGGTGAAATGGTAGTGGGATGAACTAACCCGCACCCTGCAGGTAACTACAAGGTCGGAATTATTAAAACAATAGCATTAGACCAATCAAATAATTAATGTTAATAAAAAGGGACATTTATGACTCAACTGTACATTCAAAGGCACGATTTTGTATGGCACCAGACAGGTGACCACAGGTGAGAATTAATAAAACAATAGCATTCGACCAATCAAAGAATTAATCCATACCGTACTTACGAACATGTATATATTCAAAAACATGGTTTCATATGGCACTTGACCACAAGTGGGAATTAATAAAACAATAGCATTCGACCAATCAAATAATTAATCTATACTGTAATAACGTTCATTTATGACTCCATCCTATATTCCAAATAACAATCGGCTGACCAAAAGGTGAATAGCTCATAATACCGTGTATACACATGTCTTTTCTGTAATTAATGTGTATGGGAATATAGATAAGAGATTAGTGACTAATATGATAATTGTCTGCGATATCACCTCGGTGGAAGCGGGCGTTAAATAAAGCTATTTCACACATAATATGATAATCGTAGTTAAAAGACGACTTTCACAACATAAAAGTTGCGTTTATTTTGAATACTAAAATAACTCTGGCTTAGTTTGGCTTGGCTCTGAATTTTGATTGAGCGGAAGATTTTTAAAGACACAGATTTTTATTAACAATTTTAACAGACTGTGGTATAGGATTTAAATGGTTCATTTACATTATCAATACATACAATTTGCTTTTTGTTATTAAATTATATATAAATCCGTTGATTGTTTTCCAATTTTGATTTCTTTTTGTGCATGCTGCTATTTCTTTATATATAAACCAGTGATTGTTTTCCAGTGTAGTGTTTTTAGTATTCATGCTGTTATTTGTGATTGTATTTAGTATTTAGTGTTTAGTGAACGCCGTAGATAGTAAACCGTGTGTTGATTTTTCAACATATCTTGGAAAAGTGAACGACTCGTCTAATAAGTGGGGTATTATATTAATATATTATAAATTGTACAATTACATAACTTAATAATTCTGATTAGTCGCTAAAACTTATAGTTTTTAAGCTTTTAACATTATTTTATCTGGATTATCGCCCTTATTATTGTGATTTTTTATCACCTTCTAAGATATGACGTCATTCCCAAAATAACGTCGCAACTCAGTCAGCAGACGGCTGTCCCTCGAGACAGTCTACATTTCCTATTTGCTTGTTTGTATTCAGTTTTGTTTTTGTTTTTGTGACGGTTGGAACATGTACCCTTTATATATTGAATACTGAAGCGTTTCTTGATTGAATTTAGAGTTTAGACTACTTTTTTATACATTTCACCAATGTGGTTACTTGTATAGTTGAATTTTACTACATATGCTTACATTCGTATTTCGTGTAGCATATAGCAGATCATGACTCATGCTGGCATTGCACAATGGGTTCTTTAGGTTGTATTCCTAATTGTTTTCAAATTTGAGTGAAGTCTGTGTCACTACAAAGCCGGGACTGTACAGAGCAGTGGACGCTTACGGCTAGCCCCCCGGATCCATTCACTTTTTTTGAATTGTCTGTATGTTTGTGCTTTCCTGAGCATGATCTCCTGTCCGTGTATTTGTTTTTGTGTAAATTTTGTGTGGTGCAGTCCCCCTGCACTTACTATTTGAGTATAGATCACATATATGAATGAATTGCAGATTTATCTTTTGCAAAGCATCGAGCAATGAAACTTAGCCTAAGCAGAAAATGCTCATGATTGAACTCAGTTAAGGTTTTCATCACTCTCACCAAATTAAAATCAAAGTTATGTGTTATTCTCAACAAATCAAATTGTTTAGTTCGACTTAGCTTTAGCATAAATTGGTTATCATCGAACTGAGTCAAGGCATTCACCTATTAAACACCTACACTAAATTTGAACATTCTACCTAAATTAGAAGAAGAGTGATTGTGTTCCAAAGCCTCTATGCAGAAAAAGCTCATCAAGGTACAGATATTATGACCAGCGGCTGCCAGGCAGGATACGCCCACATTTTCGAGAGATGGATAGAGAACAAGCTAAAAAGAAAGTGATTTTTAGTACAATCAGGGGCCATGATTCAGGAAGTTACGGTCCGATATGTGTGAATATTGAAAGGAACTGAGATCTTTGGGTTATAAACTTACATTTCAAGTTTCAACAAAATCGGATAAAAAATTGTGACCTCTTTAGGGTCCACAACCTTGATATACCATATTTTAACGCTATTTGAGAACGAAAGGCGGCCATTTTGTCTGTCAATTTTGGGCTGATTTTCACGAGATTCGAACTCAGCCGTCCTTAATTTGTAACGGTGATATAATAATACGTTTTTTTAAATCGGATAAAAATAATGCCTGACTGATTCCTTAATCCCCTAATTAAATAAAACAATTCACTATGGAATAATTTGTTTTGTAATTTATTTTAATTTAAGATCCAATTTAGCATCTGTTTCATAATCTCCCGTCCTCTCTATCACGACAGCGATTTTGAAACTGTGTTTTAAAATGACTTTTTGATAAGAGTCCTTCTAGCATTGTGTGCAGTCAAAATGATTAGAGATACATTTCCGTCAGAAGAGTATTACAGTTCTTATTTCCCCCCCGAGTAAAAGAATACAGGAGTAAAAAGATGTGATCATGCAAACTGTATCATGAAAGTCAAACATGATTGAAATGAGTTTTGTAAATGACAATCCGTTATAAGAGTAGCCATGTGGGATTAAGAATGCTGATTAGGTACTTATCTTTTTTACGCCGGCCAGATCAAAGACATTTAGGTGGAAAGTTACAAACATTTCTCCACACGACAACTAATTGTAGACTTGTTAATTGTATAAAATAATTAGGTTTTACTCATCAGTTGTTTATAATTACTATTTACCCAATAATCAATTAGCTTTGTTCACCGATGTTTTTGTAATAAAGTAGTCTTGTGTATTATTTGTTGATTGGTGTTTAAACAACATTTAATTGACTTGATATGTAAAGGTATTTTACAATTACATTGACAGTTTAATCACTCACCAAATGGCATCAGGAACTCAACATATGATCAAGTGTATTTGAAATTCATGTCCATGAATCCCATGTATTTTCGCACCAAAATTTAACCCCAGTTACTACGCCAGTAGCATGCATGGAACAGTACTTGGTTTTAAGATTCCCAGCATTGATTGGCTGAGAAATGAGGGCGATCTATTGTTATGTATAGTCATAGGAAATTTCAATATTCGCTGTGAATTTCAAATGGAGTTACGATAAAAGTTGTTCTTTGTGTATAGAAATGGTTATTATTATTAGATATAGCCAATAATGAATATATCGACAAATGACTGGCACCATTTGTATTTCTGTACTTATAGAGAATAGTTTGGGATATCAAGTATTACGGGGTTATCCAAATTACCGGTAAATGCGCTAATTGCTTGGGTCGTCTTCATTTGTGACGTGTCCTATTTAATCAATGGCACCTTAAATGGATCTACGGCATGATACAGCATTTTAAATTCATTCTAAAATATTCCAATTACAAATGTCTAATCTATAACAACGCAAGACGATAATTCGATGATTATGATTAGGCCAGTCACATGTTAATTGGACCGTCAATACACACTTGTCAACTGGTGGTGTGTATACACTACAAATATGGTATCGTTTAATATGGGTTTTTTTTAGCGTTGGTTACTATTCATACCGTTTAATTTCAAAACCCCATTCGATAATTGATAAAAATCGTTGAAGAATAACAAAGATAGGTTGCCAGGCAACAAAACATACGCCCACTGCAGCTAAATCGTCCGAGCGGTCGACAAGGATTGTCGCATATTTATTCCTTTGTAGGTAATTCGGGGCCTTTACAAGACCATTCCATGCAGATCAGATTATAAATTTTGTCGTTTGAGCGTTTACAAGGTTCTACAAACTGAAACAAGGGTCTCAACTCTGGAAGTAATCTACAGAAATTGTTGAAATTTGACAGGCTTTTTCGTTTTACTAATTTAAATAATGCATATAAATTTCATACAGATCACATGATCACTTTTGTCATTTAACATTCACAATCGCCATAACTCTAGAAATTATTGAGTAAATTGCTGAAATAAATTTCATACATATCGAATGATAACTTTCATAAATCGAGCATAAACAAGGTTTAACAAAGTGAAACAAGGGCAATAACTCTAGAAGTAATTATTGTAAATTGCTGAAATTCAATAGGCTTTTTCGTTTCACTAATTTAAATCGTGCATATAAATTTCACAAAGATCGGGTGATAACTTTTGGCATTAGAGCATTCACAAGGTTCAATAAAGTGAAACAAGGGCCATAACTCTAGATGTAATAAACGGAAATCGCTGAAATTCAATAGGCTTCTTTGTTTCACTAATCTAAATAATGCATATAAATTTCACAAAGATTGGGTGATAACTTTTGGCGTTAACAGCCTTCACAAGGTGCAGTAAAGTGAAACAAGGGCCATAATTCTAGATGTAGTAAACAGAAATTGCTAAAATTCAATAGGCTTCTTCATTTCACTAATTTAAATAATGAATATAAATATTAGAAAGATCGGATGATAATAAAGGTTCAACAAAGTGAAACAAGGGCCATAACTCTAGACGTAATAACCAGAAATTGTTGAAATTCAATAGGATTCTTCGTTTCACTAACTTAAATATTGCATAAAGATCAGATGTTAACTTTTGGCATTAGAGTGTTCACAAGGTTCAACAAAGTGAAACAAGGGCCATAACTCTAGACGTAATAAACGAAAATTATTTAAATTAAATAGGCTTCTTCATCTCACTAATGTAAACATATACTATTCAAAAAAAGTAGGGGATATTTGATTTTGGGGGCATAATACTAAAATATGCAAATGACTACGAAAAACGTCACTATAGAACCTAACAGAAGAAACATTTCCAGTTACATGTGACGCCCAAACGCACCAATAGCTACCGCATGGAATGCAGGTGATGCTTGGGATCATCATGGGGGTCCAACCCAAGATTTGCACGACTCTGACTTTGAATGTTACAGTCATTGTGGCATTGAATTCCAGGGTGGAAACATCAGTTTAATTGTTTTAGTGACCAGAAAACAAATTTTGATATGCGTCGGCTTACCCAAAATGAAAGGTTACGTGCCCTTGGCATGCTACAGATCGGCACAACACAGGCGGTTGTGGCGCGGACGATGAATGTTTCTCAGTCTGTCATAAGCAGGCTATGGTTAAGATACCGTGATACATAATCTGTACAGGACAGACCACGCTCAGGTCGACCAAGGGCGACAACTCAAGCCCAGGATCGATTTATCCGTACCCTGGCCTTGAGAAATCGTGTCATCACAGCAAATCAGATCAGCGCTCGTCTTCAAACAGACACTGGTGTGAGAGTGAGTGGCCAGACGATTCAGAATCGACTGCATAGGGGTCACCTTCGCGCCCGACGTCCTCGCGTGATCCCTTGTTTGAGAGATCATCACATTCAGGCAAGACGTCGTTGGTGTAGGGATCGTCAACACTGGGATAATCGACGCTGGAGCAATGTGATGTTTTCAGATTTGTCAAGGTTCACTGTTGATTTTTTGGACAGACGTAGGAGGGTGTGGCGTCGTCGAAACGAGCGCTTCCAAGACGTTAACGTCATCAGACATGATCGATTTGGGGGTGGTTCTGTTATGGTGTGGGGAGGCATCACTGTTGCTGGAAGAACGGCTTTACATGTTGTTGCAGGGCGTGTTACAGGCCAGTACTACCGGGACAACATCTTGGCAGTCCATGTTGTGCCGTTCGCACGACGTCATGGCCGCCGTTTCATCTTCCAGGATGACAACGCAAGATGTCACAGGGCCAGGATCGTTACAGGTTACCTCCAACAACAGAACATCACCACATTACCTTGGCCAGCACTGAGTCCCGACCTCTCCCCCATCGAGCATGTCTGGGACATGCTTGGACAGAGGTTACGTCAACGTCAACAACGTCCTGCCAATGTCCAAGAACTTGCTGCTGCGTTGCAACAGGAATGGGACAATCTGGACCAAAATGACCTTAGACGTCTCATTAGGAGTATGGCACGTCGGATCAATGCTTGTTTGGCAAACAGAGGAGGATTTACCCGTTACTGACTTGGTTGTGATGCTGTGGTAACTTTGCTGTTTGACCCCGGGTATCATTTTAGCCTTATAATGGTCAGTCTGTGCCTTACTTAGTCTAACGATCATTTGGAATAAATCGATGAATGTGAACTTCATTTCATTTTGTCATTTGTTTCTTCGTCAGTTTCATTAGGTGACTTTAATAACACTTAAAAATCAAATATCCCCTACTTTTTTTGAATAGTATATATCAATTTTAAAACAATTGGATGGTAACTTTTGGCGTTAGAGCGTTCACAAGAAATTTTGGACGATGGACGGACGGACGGCAATATACGTCCACATTTCAATGTGGGCATATAAAAATGGTTTAATTTTGTACTATGGTTTAGATTAATGGCAACGGCTTTAGTTTCTCCGAGATGCGTTTAAAAATGGACTACCCGTGTACTTATCTATGGCGTTCATTTATTGGACGAGCCGTTGAATTTCCCCGAGATGAGTTTAAAAATGGACTTCCCGTTCAATTATCTAGGGCGTTCATTTATTAGATGAGCTGTTGAATTTCCCGAAATACATTATATCGGGTTTTGCCATGCTTCCCGCAAGGAATTCGCGAGAAGCTAGGGTCGAAATAATATTGTCTATAATTAAGTGAAGGAGTTGCAATACAGTAATGCTGCTGCGAAAACGTGTACATGTATAATGTACAGGCCGGTTTGAATAACAACAAAATGGGTTAAATAATCTCAGGAAAACATTTACCGGCATTCTGTATCAGTTAGAATTTTTTTCTAACGCACTGTACATTCATATAACGTCGGTCAAAAGGTATGCAACAATGAACAACTTACAATTTTTTAAAACGTATCATTACATCTTCGTCTATAACTTCGATATAATCCATCAATTATTGGCTGCTATAAAATCCAAACTTTAAATTATATACGTCATACGATGAGCTTTTACACATTACTTGCAGCTTCAGTTAATCTAAATCAATCATTCATAGAGCACAGTGCCGTAAATCACTCCGCGGGGCGCTTAACGGTAAGTCATGTGGTCAGAAACGCGCCAAAAGATTGGGACTATATTCTTACTCTGTGTTACTCGGCGACAAATCTCCGCTGTGACAATATACATCTACTTTAAATATCGCCCAATTCATTTCGGTGGCGGAAATTGAATAAAGCCATTTCACACACACATACATTTACATTACATGCGCATGTCATATAATCGAATATTGTATCTTTAGAATATGTAAATATTGAATAAATATTGTTAGAAAAAAAAAGAAAAAAAGAAAACCTGCATTGATATTGCACAATATCGGACCCATATTTATCTTTGCTATTCGGACCAACCCAAAGGACCACACGGACCAATTAAATTACATTATAAGGCTTGACTTATTCATTTTAAAAATATAATACAGACAATATGTTATTATTATTATTAATGATTAAATCACAATACAAAGAGGCTAACAATTTATAGGTGAGTATATACATAACTTAAGAATATCTGCTGACGGTAAGTACATGTTAGCAAATATATATCTTTATTACATCAATTTAATTGTTTTTCTTTGATGTGCTTAATGATGAAACAATACCACGGGTAAGTACATAACACTTTATTATTTCAAAGAAAATAAATGCATATTAAAACAAACACAACAAGCCAACAGTGAGGCTGATGTCCCCCGCCAAAATCCCCAAATAAATAGATGACACATATTAATTAATCGCACATCTATTTTTTTTCCAAAGTATCAAGCAATCAAACTGATTATCAACTATACACTAAGTTTCATCACTCTCTATCAGATCTTGTCCCAAAGCAGGAAATTGCTTATCTCTGCTTAGCTTTAGCTCGATATGTTAATCATTGAACTCAGTCAAGACGAACATCTACATCAAGTTTAAACATTCTACCTCAATTAGAAGAAGAGTTGTTATGTTCCAAAGTCTTGACCAATCAAACTGCTTATTGCTCGTTAGCCTAAGCAGAAAATTCTCATAATCAAACTTAGTCAAGGTATTTGTGTAATGAAACTATACACCAAGTTTCATCAATCTCACTTAATTAGAACCAAATTTATCGTGTTTCAAAGCATCAACCAGTCAAATTGCTTATCTCTGCTTACCCATAAGCCAAAAATGCAGATCTTCGCACACCATCAAGGTATTGACCTCAAACTCCTACACCAAGTTTGAACATCCAAGCTTAATTAGAAGGAGAGTTATTGTGTTCCAAAGTCCCGGCCAATCAAATTGCTTATCGCTCTGCTTACCATGAGCAGAAAATGCTCATCATCGAACTTAGTCAAGATATTGATGTAATGAAACTATACACCAAGTTTCATCACTCTCACGTAAGTGGAACTAAAGTTATCGTGTCTCAAAGCATCAACCAATCAAATTGCTTATCTTTGCTTACCCTAAGCAGAAAATGCTTATCTTCACACTCCATCAAGACATTGACCTAATAAACACCTACACCAAGTTTCAACATTCTAGCTCAATTAAAAGGAGGGTTATTGTGTTCCAAAGTCTCAGCCAATCAAATTGCTTATCGCTCTGCTTACCCTGAGCAGAAAATGCTCATCATCGAACTCAGTCAAGGTATTGATGTAATGAAACTATACACCAAGTTTCATCACTCTCACTTAATTGGAACTAAAGCTATCGTGTCCCAAAGCATCAACCAATCAAATTGCTTATCTTTGCTTACCCTAGGCAGAAAATGCTTATCTTCACACACCATCAAGGCATTGACCTAATAAACATCTACACCAAGTTTGAACATTCTAGCTCAATTAGAAGGAGGGTTATTGTGTTCCAAAGTCTCGGCCAATCAAATTGCTTATCGCTCTGCTTACCCTGAGCAGGAAATGCTCATTATCGAACTTAGTCAAGGTATTGATGTAATGAAACTATACACCAAGTTTCATCTTTCTCACTTAATTAGAACTAAAGTTATCGTGTCCCAAAGCATCAACCAATCAAATTGCTTATCTCTGCTTACCCTAAGCCGAAAATGCTCATCTTCGAACTCCATCAAGGCATTGACCTAATAAACACCTACACCAAGTTTGAACATTCTAGGTCAATTAGGAGGAGAGTTATTGTATCCCAAAAAGTGTGACGGACGGACAGACAGACAGACGAACCCATTTTAATAGTCCCCTGCTTTCTTCGAAAGGCGGGGGACAATTATCAATTTATTAAAACAACAATTAAAACAACACTTTATTATTTATTCGAGTAGTCATATTAATACAAACGCAATTATTAACTTATTAAAATAACACTTTATTATTGGTCCGAGTGGTTTTTTTGTATGGTCCGAGCAGTCTTTTTGTTTCGTCCGAGTGGTCTATTAGTTGGTCCGAGTGGTCATGCATTCGTACAAAAGAATGGAATCATTCAGAAAGTGTAGGCTACTCAAAATAACGGAGTGAAGGCGAGAATTACATGTAACACACTCGTGGACACTGTATAAATATATGACATGCGCATGTAATGTAAACGTATGTGTGTGTGAAATGGCTTTATTCAATATCCGCTTCCACCGAAATGAATTGGGCGACATTTAAAGTAGATGTATATTGTCACAGCGGAGATTTGTTGCCGAGTAACACAGATTAAGAATATAGTCCCAATCTTTTGGCACGTTTCTGACCACGTGACTTACTGTTAAGCGCCCCATGGAGTGATTTACGGCACTGTGCTCTATGAATGATTGATTTAGATTAACTGAAGCTGCAGGTAATGTGTAAAAGCTCATCGTATGATAAATATAATTTAAAGTTTGGATTTTATAGCAGCCAATAATTGATGGATTACATCTAAGTTATAGACGAAGATGTAATGATATGTTTTAAAAAAATTGTAAGTTGTTCATTGTTGCATACAATTTGGCCAGTTATATGAATGTACAGTGCGTTGGAAAAAAATCCTAACCGATACAGAATGCCGGTAAATGTTTTCCCGAGATTATCTAACTCATTTTGTTGTTATTCAAACCGGCCTGTACATTATACATGTACACGTTTTCGCGGCAGCATTACTGTATTACAACTCCTTCAATTAATTATAGACAATATTATTTCGACCCTAGCTTCTCGCGAATTCCTTGCGGGAAGCATGGCAAAACACGATGTAACGTATCTCAGGAAATTCAACGGCTCGTCTAATAAATGAACACCCTAGATAATTGAACGGGAAGTCCATTTTTAAACGCATCTCGGGAAATTCAACGGCTCGTCCAATAAATGAATGCCATAGATAAGTGCACGGGTAGTCCATTTTTAAACGCATCTCGGAGAAACTAAAGCCGTTGCCATTAATCTAAACCATAGTACTAATTAAACCATTTTTGTTATTCTTCAACGATTTTTATCAATTATCGAACAGGGTTTTGAAATTAAACGGTATGAATAGTAACCAACGCTAAAACCCCCGTATTAAACGATACCATATTTGTAGTGCTAGACAGTGATATATTGTACAGACAGTGATATATACTATTCAAAAAAAGTAGGGGATATTTGATTTTTAAGTGTTATTAAAGTCACCTAATGAAACTGACGAAGAAAGAAATGACAAAATGAAATGAAGTTCACATTCATCGATTTATTCCAAATGATTGTTAGACTAAGTAAGGCACAGACTGACCATTATAAGGGTAAAATGATACCCGGGGTCAAACAGCAAAGTTACCACAGCATCACAACCAAGTCAGTAACGGGTAAATCCTCCTCTGTTTGCCAAACAAGCATTGATCCGACATGGCATACTCCTAATGAGACGTCTAAGTTCATTTTGGTCCAGATTGTGCCATTCCTGTTGCAACGCAGCAGCAAGTTCTTGGACATTGGCAGGACGTTGTTGACGTTGACGTAACCTCTGTCCAAGCATGTCCCAGACATGCTCGATGGGGGAGAGGTCGGGACTCAGTGCTGGCCAAGGTAATGTGGTGATGTTCTGTTGTTGGAGGTAACCTGTAACGATCCTGGCCCTGTGACATCTTGCGTTGTCATCCTGGAAGATGAAACGGCGGCCATGACGTCGTGCGAACGGCACAACATGGACTGCCAAGATGTTGTCCCGGTAGTACTGGCCTGTAACACGCCCTGCAACAACATGTAAAGCCGTTCTTCCAGCAACAGTGATGCCTCCCCACACCATAACAGAACCACCCCCAAATCGATCATGTCTGATGACGTTAACGTCTTGGAAGCGCTCGTTTCGACGACGCCACACCCTCCTACGTCTGTCCAAAAAATCAACAGTGAACCTTGACTCATCTGAAAACATCACATTGCTCCAGCGTCGATTATCCCAGTGTTGACGATCCCTACACCAACGACATCTTGCCTGAATGTGATGATCTCTCAAACAAGGGATCACGCGTGGACGTCGGGCGCGAAGGTGACCCCTATGCAGTCGATTCCGAATCGTCTGGCCACTCACTCTCACACCAGTGTCTGTTTGAAGACGAGCGCTGATCTGATTTGCTGTGATGACACGATTTCTCAAGGCCAAGGTACGGATAAATCGATCCTGGGCTTGAGTTGTCGCCCTTGGTCGACCTGAGCGTGGTCTGTCCTGTACAGATTGTGTATCACGGTATCTGGACCATAGCCTGCTTATGACAGACTGAGAAACATTCATCGTCCGCGCCACAACCGCCTGTGTTGTGCCGATCTGTAGCATGCCAAGGGCACGTAACCTTTCATTTTGGGTAAGCCGACGCATATCAAAATTTGTTTTCTGGTCACTAAAACAATTAAACTGATGTTTCCACCCTGGAATTCAATGCCACAATGACTGTAACATTCAAAGTCAGAGTCGTGCAAATCTTGGGTTGGACCCCCATGATGATCCCAAGCATCACCTGCATTCCATGCGGTAGCTATTGGTGCGTTTGGGCGTCACATGTAACTGGAAATGTTTCTTCTGTTAGGTTCTATAGTGACTTTTTTCGTAGTCATTTGCATATTTTAGTATTATGCCCCCAAAATCAAATATCCCCTACTTTTTTTGAATAGTATATTGTATAATGTATACACTATGTGTAGTCACTGTGATGTCACCAGCCAATCAACCGGATTAAGGTCGTAATTGAAAAATTGAAAAGCGTTTTGCCGTGTCGGATACTTGAATGTTTATAGCTGAATTAATTTTAATCAAATAGGTGTGAACTTGCCGTAAAGTGGATATAGTAACCATTGGCTACATGTACATGCAATTTAGATTTTTCATCTTATGTGGTCTTTAAACTCAGTGTATAAATGGTGATAAACTGAAACTATTGACATTCCATAAAATATCGCGATATTTTCTGAAAATATTGTGATATTGTTTCCCGATATATCGCCCAACTCTATCACAGAGTTTCTGGAATTTCAGCTCTCAAATATATAACCAGCGGCTGCCAGGCAGGATACGCCCACATTTTCGAGAGATGGATAGAGAACAAGCTAAGAAGAAAGTGATTTTTCCTACAATCAAGGGCCATAATTCAGGAAATTACAATTCGATATGCGCAAATATCGAAAGGAACCGAGATCTTTGTGTTATAAACTTACATTTCAAGTTTCAACAAAATCGGATAAAAATTGTGACTTCTATAGGGTCCACAACCTTGATATACCCTATTTTTACGCTATTTGAGAACGAAGGGCGGCCATTTTATCTGTCAGTTTTGCGCCGTTTTTCATGAAATTCGAACTCAGTCGTCCTTAGGGAGTAACGGTGATATAATAATACGTTTTTTTAAATCGAATAAAAATTATGACCTCTATCGGGTCCAGAAGCTAAAAACATAATTTTTCGTACAATCAGGGGCCATAATTCAGGAAGTTACGGTCCGATATGCGCAAATATCGAAAGGAACCAGGACTTTGGGTTATAAATTACATTTCAAGTTTCAACAAAATCGGATTAAAATTGTGACCTCCAAAGGGGTCCACAACCTTGATATAACATATTTTTATGCTATTTGAGAACGAAGGTCGGCCATTTTGTCTGTCAGTTTTGGGCTGATTTTCACGAAATTCGAACTCAGCCGTCCTTAGGGTGTAACGGTGATATAATAATATGTTTTTTTTTAAATCGGATAAAATTATGACCTGTATAGGGTCCACAAGCTAAAAATGCGATTTTTCGTACAATCAGTGGCCATAATTCAGGAAGTTACGGTCCAATATGCGCGAATATCGAAAGCAACCGAGATCTTTGGGATATAAACTTAAATTTCAAGTTTCAACAAAATCGGATAAAAATTGTTACCTCTATAGGGTCCACAACTTTGATATACCATATTTTTACGCTATTTGAGAACGAATGACGGCCATTTTGTCTGTCAATTTTGGGCCGATTTTCACGAAATTCGTACTCAACTGTACATAGGGTGTAACGGTGATATAATAATACGTTTTTTTAAATCGGATAAAAATTATGACCTCTATAGGGTCCACAAGTTAAAACGTGATTTTTTCGTACAATCAGTGGCTATAATTCAGGAAGTTACGGTCCGATATGCGCGAATATCGTAAGGAACCGAGATCTTTGGGTTATAAACTTATATTTCAAGTTTCAACAAAATCGGATAAAAATTGTGACCTCTATAGGGTCCACAAGCTAAAAATGTGATTTTTAGTACAAACAGGGGCCATAATCCATGAAGTTTCGATCCGATACATGGAAATACCGAAAGCAGCCGAGATCTTTTGGAGATAAACCTATATTTCAAGTTTCGTCAAAATTGGATAAGAATTGTGACCTGTAGAGTGTCCACAAACAATTGTGGACGGACGGACGGATGTCCGGACGGACAGGGGCGACGACAATATACGTCCACATAAAAATGTGGGCGTATAAAAACTTCAAGCAAAAGAAATTCTGCAAGGTTCAACTCTTTCACTACTGGCCTATAAATGTCATCCACCTCAATCCCATAATAAATAGATGATACTCATTTATCTTATTCTGAAGTATAATAGCAAACAATCTGCAAAATTCTATCACAGAGTTTCTGGAGCTTCAGCTGTCAAAGATATAGAAACTGCAAACAAAAGACTATCTGCAAGGTTCAACTCTTTCACTGCTGCACTGTAAGTTTACATGTCATCCACCTCAATCCCATTATAAATAGATGATACTAGTTGATCTTATTCTAAACATAATTATCACATTTATTCACATGACAATGGAACTTTACAGCAAGTTTCATCACTCTCACTCTTAAAATTAGAATCAGAGTTACAATGTACATGTACCGTGTTCTAAAACACAATAAAACAAATTGCTTATCTCTGCATACCCACAGTGAAAAATGTTCACCATTGAACATATTCATGGTATTGATGTAATGAAAATATTCACCAAGTTTCATCGATCGCAATCAAAGTTATCATGGTCCAAAGTAACGACAAATAAAATCCCTGCTTCTCTGAAATATGGGGGACAATATAATGCACATGACATAAAAGAAAAAATTACTCACAAGTCCTTGGTACTTAAAAGAGTCATAAACACTGCGTAGTAGAAGCCAGAAAGGCCACAAATACTCAAATCGGAATTCAAGAATAAAATCTGCCATCAGAACAAGAGCCCAGACCAAAAGAAATCTCATGTACAAGAATGTGCTGAAATAATAAACAGAATGAATAAAATTATTGTGTAGTTATTATTAACATACATTAAAATATATACAGGTTACAATTCTATGGAATACAATTACTGCTTATTACTGAGCAACGTTTCGACTATTCTTCTCTAGTCATTATCAAGCAATGATAAAATAGGTAGACGTAATTAAGGGGTATGTCTGGTTGATCAGCATTGATTAAGTATTGTTGTGTACATGTATATATTGTCTTGTTATATTTTCATATTTTATCATTGCTTGATAATGACTAGAGAAGCCTAGTCGAAACGTCGCTCAGTAATAAGCAGTAATTGTATTCCATAGAATTGTAACCTTTATACTCCAGTTCAATTACTAAATGCCTTTGAAACAATACATTAAAATATACCCTAATTTTCATTGTGGCAATGGGTATTGCCTGCATAAACTCTGTCTAGTTTTTGATTCATACAAGACTGAAGAGGAGTAACCTGGATGTGTCCTAGTACTCCTAGAGCTCAGTTACCACGAACCCTAGATTAAAGAATAAGTCCAGCCACCTGTTTATATTTATTCATTACAAATATCTAATACTGGCTGTGTTACCAGGTGTTGCACTGGTAGTTTAACATTCACAATAATGCAATAATTTAACCAATTTTCAATTTCATCCGTAAATACTACACCAAATACAAACTTTCACCGGTGCCACGTTACCCTTGAACTTATGTCACTTCTGGTACCAATGAAACCATTAAACGTTATTCCACATAAGCACTGCACACATGTTATAAAATGGACACAGAATCAACCAAATCCAGCAATATCAATTCCATTTATAGATTTGTTACCATGTGTTACATATGCCAAAAAATTGATCCTGAAAAAATTTGTTACTAACTTACCGTTAACTTAAATGCAAAAATAAATCTAAAAAATGAACTGTTTCAATGGCATTTAGTAATTGAACTAGAGTATACAGGTCACAATTCTATGGAATACAATTACTGCTTTTTACTGAGCAACGTTTCGACTAGGCTTCTCTAGTCATTATCAAGCTATATAAAAAATGAAAATATGACAGGACAATATATACATGTACACAACAATGCTTAGTTAATGCTGACAAACCAGGGATCTAACTTAATTACGTGTACCTAATGGTAATCTGATTTAATTAAACGCTAATAAGTAATAATATCAATTAACCTAAAAATTGACTAATTGATTAATGGATAAGTTGTTGTGGAGTATACACAATGATAAGTGGGTTTTAATAATACAAACGTTGAAAGAAAATGAAAATTGATGAAATGTTATCAACGACCCCTTTCACTGAAATAAATACAAATGATAAAAGAATAGATTGTTGTGGAGTATTTACAACGATTTGATGAGGTTTTGATAATGACAACATCCCAAGAAGATGAGATTTGATTGGTGTTATGACAAAAATAATTGATATGTGGATGTTGATGTGAGTGATTCTACTGATATACGAAAAACCCTTAGAACAATGACTGCACAAATGATCAATAGTCCCCTGAAGGCTGACAATTTAAAATATTGAGTGGTACTTCATTGGATGTTATAGTGATGTAGAAAAGCAGGGTTAGAACTATTGAGTGCATTAAATTACAATAACCGCAGGCCTGAAAAGCAAAAATGCCTGAAAAGCAAAAATAATTGGGAATTATTAGTTATCATTTTTGCAAATTATGATGGTTATTACAAACTTAAAATTATTACTGGAATATTGATAAGTATTAAATATGATAAAAAGAAAAAAGAAGAATTATGCTTAGCCTTGATTATGTGATAAGAATATCATATGCCCTAGGGAGGAACAATCCTTGATCTCTGTTCATCGTTGGTTTGTGTCGTCGTATTTGAATGGCTTCATGCAATCGGCGCGCTCTCTTGTTGCTTATATTCTTGCATAGTGGTTTTACGTTGGACCATTGGACTCTGTGGCGAGGGCTTGAGTTCAAATGTTCAGCTACAGCTGAGTTGTTGGTTGCTGCCTTCGACTTGTGGTCATCTATCCTTTTATTTAATGGTCGCTTTGTCTAATTAATCAATTAGTCAATTTTTAGGTTAATTGGTATTATTACTTATTAGCATTTAATTAAATCAGATTACCATTAGGTACACGTAATTAAGTTAGATCCCTGGTTTGTCAGCATTAACTAAGCATTGTTGTGTACATGTATATATTGTCCTGTCATATTTTAGCTTGATAATGACTAGAGAAGCCTAGTCGAAACGTCGCTCAGTAAAAAGCAGTAATTGTATTCCATAGAATTGTGACCTGTATACTAAACCAGCGGCTGCCAGGCAGGATATGCCCACATTTTCGAGAGATGGATAGAGAACAAGCTAAAAAGAAAGTGATTTTTCCTACAATCAAGGGCCATAATTCAGGAAATTACAATTCGATATGCGCAAATATCGAAAGGAACCGAGATCTTTGTGTTATAAACTTATATTTCAAGTTTCAACAAAATTGGATAAAAATTGTGACCTCTACAGGGTCCACAACCTTTATATACCGTATTTTTACGCTATTTGAGAACGAACGGCGGCCATTTTGTCTGTCAATTTTGGGCTGATTTTCACGAAATTCTAACTCAGTCGTCCTTAGGGTATAACGGATATATAATAATACGTTTTTTTAAATCAGATAAAAATTATGACCTCTATAGGGTCCACAAGCTAAAAACGTGATTTTTCGTACAATCAGGGACCATAATTCAGGAAGTTACGGTCCGATATGCGCGAATATCGAAAGGAACCGAGATTTTTGGGTTATAAACTTATATTTCAAGTTTCAACAATATCGGATAAAAATTGTGACCTCTTTTGGGTCCACAAGCTAAAAACGTGATTTTTCATACAAACAGGGGCCATAATCCATGAAGTTTTGATCCGATACATGCCAATATCGAAAGCAGCCGAGATCTTTTGGAGATAAACCTATATTTCAAGTTTCGTCAAAATCGGATAAGAATTGTGACCTGTAGAGGGTCCACAACAATTATGGACGGACGAACGGACGTCCGGACGGACAGGGGCGACGACATAATATGTCCACATGAAAATGTGGGCGTATAAAAATGAAATATCATAGTTTATTAGGAATATTGAATAACACTCATTTGAAAAAGATATTTGTTATGAAGGCGAAAAATACAGTTTTTGTCAAAATGTTGCTATTTCCAGTAAAAATAAATTTTTGAAATTGTTTTTATGAAATCACAAATGGCATTAGGCGTCAAATGGTGAAACTTTTATAAAAATCAAATAATAATTAACAATTTTATGGACCAAAATCTGTTAAAAGTGACTTGCAGAAAATCGTCTGATTCTTCACAACTGAACAGGTGATATCTATATGATCGTATGGGTTCATTCTATTTGTAGAATGGAATTAAACACATAACAAATAGGACTCATTTGAATAAAATATCTTGTTTTTAAGGCTAAAAATACAGTTTTGGAAAAAATGGCGTCACTTCTGGTGTCAATTTTAAATTCTGCTCAAATTGATATAATGTACATTTGCTTTATGCATCAAATGGTGTCACTTGATTCTTTTACAGGCAAAAAATATGAAAGATAGGTTGCCAGGCAACGAAACATACGGCCCACAGCAGCTAAATCGTCCGGGCAGTCAACAAGAGTTGTCGCATATTTTTACTTTTTTCAGTAATGAAACATTTATAATACATTAAAATCTGATTAAGAGTAACAACTCATTAAATAATTATCAGAATACCATTAGAATTTGTTTGGTTTTTATAAAGTTCTGCCCCATGCTAACGTTTAGTATACGAAACTTTTAACATCATGGATTTAGCTGTTCAAGTCATAAAAATTCATTGAAAATCTCAGGACCTTAAACACTGTGTATAAATACAAAGTCAATCAGATATTAACTTTAGCCTCTAGAGCGTCCACAAGCGATTGTGGATGCCGGACGGACGGGGGCGACGACAATATAAGCTTCTTCGTCTCATGACCTTAAACACTGTGTATAAATTTAAAGTCAATCGGATATTAACTTTAGCCTATAGATTTTTTGAAGTAATCAAGGGCCATAACTCTGGCAGTAATTATTAAAGATAGGTTGCCAGGCAACAAAACATACGCCCACAGCAGCTAAATCGTTCGAGTGGTCGACAAGGGTTGTCGCATTTTTATTCCTTTGTAGGTAATTGGGGGCCTTTACAAGACAGTTCCACACAGATCAGATTATAAATTTTGTCGTTTGAGGGTTTACAAGGTTCTAAAAACTGAAACAAGGGTCTCAACTCTGGAAGTAATCTACAGAAATGGTTGAAATTTGACAGGCTTTTTCGTTTTACTAATTTAAATAATGCATATAAATTTCATACATATCGGATGATAACTTTCATCAATCGAGCATTAACAAGGTTTAACAAAATGAAACAAGGGCAATAACTTTAGAAGTAATTATTGTAAATTGCTGAAATTTATCTCCATAGGATTATATTCACAAATGATAAATTATTCAAAATTAGAAAAGTTGATAACACACTCTGCACTTTCTGTGAATCTAATATAGAAAATGTAGAACATCTCTTTGTCCTTTGCCCATTTTCACAAATAATATGGAATCATCTTCATACTATCCTAGATCGTGGTAATATAAAGATAAATATAAAAACACATATAATACACCTTGGTCTAACTAACAAATCAAATTATATAAGTAATACTGAATGGATTTTCATTAATCATGTAATTATTTTAACTAAATTCTATATATATCGGGCTAAACTACGAAACGAAATGCTCAATATTAATAAGTATGAAAGCTTTTTAGTAGAGCATGCTAAAATGGAGATTGAGATATCTCCAGAATTATACACAAATAAATGGAAATATCTTTTTAAGAATTAACAGATTGCCTCCATAACGATTCCCCATTGATGGATTTATGTACTTAGATCTGTGTATAGTAGGAACCCTGCGACTCACCATTTATATAGAATAATGTATTTTATCATTTAAGATATAAATGTACTTAATATATGCTTGTAGAAATCTGACGTAAAAAAAAAAAAAAAAAAAAAAAAAAAATTGCTGAAATTCAATAAGCTTTTTCATTTCACTAATTTAAATCATGCATATAAATTTCACAAAGATCGGGTGATAACTTTTTGCGTTAGAGCGTTCACAAGGATCAATAAAGTGAAACAAGGGCCATAACTCTAGACGTATTAAACGGAAATTGCTGAAATTCAATAGGCTTCTTCGTTTCACTAATCTAAATAATGCATATACATTTCACAAAGATTCGGTGATAACTTTTGGCGTTAACAGCATTCACAAGGTGCAGTAAAGTGAAACAAGGGCCATAATTCTAGATGTAGTAAACAGAAATTGCTAAAATTCAATAGGCTTCTTCATTTCACTAATTTAAATAATGAATATAAATATTAGAAAGATCGGATGATAACTTTTGGAGTTAGAGCGTTCACAAGGTTCAATTAAGTGAAACAAGGGCCATAACTCTAGACGTAATAACCAGAAATTGTTGAAATTCAATAGGCTTCTTCGTTTGACTAATCTAAATAATGCATAAACATTTCACAAAGATTGGGTGATAACTTTTGGTGTTGGAGCGTTCACAAGGTTCAATAAAGTGAAACAAGGGCCATTACTCTAGACGTAATAAACAGAAATTGCTGAAATTCAGTAGGCTTTTCGTCTCACTAATTTAAATAATGCATATAATTTTCAGAAAGATCGAATGAAAACTTTTGACGTTAGAGCGTTCACAGGGATCAATAAAGTGAAACAAGGGCCATAACTCTAGACGTAATTAACGGAAATTGCTGAAATTCAATAGGCTTCTTCGTTTCAGTAATCTAAATAATGCATATAATTTTCAGAAAGATTGAATGATAACTTTTGACGTTAGAGCGTTCACAAGGATCAATAAAGTGAAACAAGGGCCACAACTCTAGACATAATTAGCGGAAATTGCTGAAATTCAACAGGGTTCTTCGTTTCAGTAATCTAAATAATGCAAATAATTTTCAGAAAGATCGGATGATAACTTTTGACGTTAGAGCGTTCACAAGGATAAATAAAGTGAAACAAGGGCCATAACTCTAGACGTAATAAACGGAAATTGCTGAAATTCAATAGGCTTCTTTGTTTCAGTAATCTAAATAATGCATATAAATTTCAGAAAGATTGGATGATAACTTTTGGCGTTAGAGCGTTCACAAGGTTCAATAAAGTGAAACAAGGGCCATAACTCTAGACATAATAAACAGAAATTATTGAAATTAAATAGGCTTCTTCATCTCACTAACGTAAACAACATATATCAATTTTAAAACAATTGGATGATAACTTTTGGCGTTCACAAGAAATTGTGGACGATGGACGGACCGACGGACTGCCAGAGGGACGGACGGGGGCGACGGCAATATACGTCCACATTTCAATGTGGGGGTATAAAAATTGTTGAAAATCAATAGGCTTCTTCGTCTCATGACCTTAAACACTGTGTATAAATTTAAAGTCAATCAGATATTAACTTTGACCTCTAGAGCGTCCACACGATTTTTTGAAGTGATCAAGGGCTATAACTCTGGCAGTAATTATCGAAAATCGTTGAAAATCAATAGGATTCTTCGTCTCATGACCTTAAACACTGTGTATAAATTTAAAGTCAATCGGATATTAAGATTTTTTGAACTGATCAAGGGCCATAATTCAGGTAGGTACGATGAGATATGTGCGAATATCGAAAGGAACCAAGATATTTGGGTTATAAACATGCATTTCAAGTTTCATTAAAATTGGATCAAAATTGTGACCTCTAGAAGGACCATAACCTTGACCTGGCAGTTTTCATCCAATTTTCACGAAATTCAAACTCAACCAAAATTATGGTGTAACAGTGATATATTCGAACACTTTTTTTTAAAATCAGATAATAATTGTGACCTCTAGAGGAATTACAAGTTTAAAACGCCTATTTTCCTACAATCAGGGGACACAATAAAGGAAGTTACGATCAGATATGCGCGAAGATCGAAGGCAACAAAGATCTTTGGGTTATAGACATGCATTTCAAGATTCATCAAAATTGGTTTAAACTTGTGACCTCTACAGGGTCCACAACCTTGATATACCATATTTTTACACTATTCGCTTACAAGCGGCAGCCATTTTGTCCGGCAGTTTTGGTCCGATTTTCACAAAATTCGAAGTCAACCTTCATTACTGTGTAATGGTGATATAATCAAATGTTTTTTAAATTTGGATAATAATTGTGACCTCAAGAGGGACCACAACAGGCAACGAAACATACACCCACAGCAGCTAAATCGTCCGGGCAGTCAACAAGTGTTGTCGCATATTTTTACTTTTTTCGGTAATGAAACATTTATAATACACTAAAATCTGATTAAGAGTAACAACTCATGAAGTAATTATCAGAAAACCATTAGAATTTGTTTGGTTTTTATAAAGTTCTGCCCCATGCTAACGCTTAGTATACAAAACTTTTAATATCATGGATTTAGATGTTTAAGTCATAAAGATTCATTGATAATCAATATATTTGTTCGTCTCAAGACCTTAAACTCTATGTATCAATCTGAAGTCAATCAGATGATAACTTTAGCCTCTAGAGCGTCCACAAGATTTTTCAAAGTGATCAAAGGCCTAACTCTGGCAGTAATTATCGGAAATCGCTGAAAATCAATAGGCTTTTTCGTCTCATGACCTTAAACACTGTGTATAAATTTAAAGTCAATCGGATATTAACTTTAGCCTCTTGAGCGTCCACAAGATTATTCAAAGTGATCAAGGACCATAACTCTGGCAGTAATTATCGAAAATCACTGAAAATGAATAGACTTCTTCGTCTCATGACCTTAAACAATGTGTATAAATTTAAAGTCAATCGGATATTAACTTTAGGCTCTAAAGTGTCCACAAGATTTTTCAAAGTGATCAAGGGCCATAACTCTGGCAGTAATCATCGTAAATTCCTGAAAATCAATAGGCGTCTTTGTCTCATGACCTTAAACACTGCTTTCTAACATCATGCCCTTCATAGAAAATATAATACAAAAGATATAACTAATAAATTAAAGAACACATCACAATAATTTACAACAAAGGAAAAAAAAAAAAATATACAAATCAATTAAAAGATTAATTTAAGTACATGTATATGCAGGTCATATAACAGAACGTTTGAATACATATAGATATAGGTTTTTAAAATAAGGTATTTGAAGTAGATTTAGGTAAAGAAGAAGTTTTTTCCTGAAAAGATTCAAGTTATTTAAAGTTTTTAAAGAGGCTGGCAACGAATTCTAGAGTTTGGGCCCTTTAAAGCGTATACTGCTTTTAACTATATTAATATTTGGCTTGAGAGTAGTAAGTTTATTGTTAAGATGATTGTAAGGAGTTCAATAATAAGGTAAGAGGTCAAATAAGTAATCAGGGCATTGTTTTAACAGAATTTTATAATTAAATATACATTGATTAGATTAGAGATATATCGATTTACTATTGTAAGAATCTTTAATTTGTCTAGTCGAGGGTAAACGTCGGCGGTATGGTTAACATCTAAAATCAGTTTTAAGGCCATTATTTGCTGTCGAGAAAGACGGTCAAGAGATTTAGCATCACAACGGTCCCATATTGGGGAACAATAATCTATATATGTTTGAAAGTGGGCATTGCAGAAAAAGATTCGGAAAGGAGCTGGAAAATATTTTTTAATTTCACGGAGTTGAAATAGTTTCTGGCTTAGTTTTTTAGAAATATAATCGATATGATCTTTCCATCTTAGATTATGATTGAGAAAAACACCCAATATTTTTACCGAGGAGACGAATTCTAATGGTTCATTACGTAATTTAATATTCAAAGTAGCAGTGAGGATATTTCTTTTTTGTTGCGTCGTGATTAGCAAAGCTTTGGTTTTCGATGTATTTAGTCTCATATGGTTTTTATCACACCAGGCTAATACTATATTGGCATCGAGTTGAAGCTTTTGTTCTAATTCTTTGACAGTAGACCCAGAAGTGTAGACTGTTGTGTCATCCGCAAAGAGGTCAGTTTTAGAGGATAGGTATAAAGGTAAATCATTTATAAAAATATTAAATAAAATGGGTCCCAATATTGATCCTTGGGGCACACTGTGATAGATAGATTTATTACCAGATAATATGCCATTAACAGACGTGCACTGACTTCTGTTCTTTAAGTATGATTCTAGAAAAAGAATTGATTTTCTGGAAAATTTAAAATGTTTACATTTGTCAATAAGAATATCATGATTTACTAAGTCAAACACATTTTTAAAATCAAAGACTATTGTTACTAGGGGTAATATCTGTATTGGCATTGAGAATTTTTTTGGGCTATGTTAGAGAAGAAGTCATTTATCATATTGCTATCCAGTGATATGTAGGGACTACTGTTACTTTTGTTAGCTGCTGAATTTAATGCATTCCATATCTGTTTAGAATTTTTGTTATCTCCGATCAGATCCTGGAGGTATTTTGATTTAGACTGACGAATCATTGTTTTTAAACGATTTCTCTTACTTTTATGAAAATCACGCTGTCGCATTAAATTTAAAATTTCACTAGTGAGCCATTGAGGTTTGATAGCAGACTTAACACGTCTAGTTCTGATAGGAGCATGGTGATTAATTATTGGAGTTACTAATTCATAGAGTAAACAATAAAGTGGGGGACCCCTCGGGACTACATCTTATCGTTAATGCCATCCGGTGCGAATGTTCTTAAAGTGTGAATCCATTTGAATTCATTGGTTTTCCTTATGGCATCGTTTTTGCCATTATCTGAGTCAGTCTTAAAAAGCTCTATTATTTTAATCATGACATTCCTACTCGTATGTTTATCTAAGTTGAAGTGTAAAGCGACCGGCTTTGGCCTGCTGTGTCTAATATCTGCATAGTGTTCCTTTATCCGTTTAGAAAAGGCACGTTTGCTTTCTCCTACGTATTGTTTTTTGCAGAGAGAGCATGTTAATAGGTAGACTATATTTCTACTTAAACAATTATAGCCCGTGCGGCAGGAATATTTCTTACCAGTTTTACCACTAAAGAAGTATTTATTTTGGTCTAATTTGTGGCAGATATCACAATCCTTTTTGATACATTTTTCGAATAGATTTTGAACCGTGACTCCGCTAGTTTGCGGGTCCCGTGGTGGATAGATTAGTCTTGCTTTCATAAGCGTATCTTTCAAGTTAGGATTCCTCCTAAATGCCGTGATTGGTCTAATGTTTGAGATGGAACGGCACAAGTCCGATCCGGTTAATAAGTGCCATTTCTATTTTATGAGCATGCTAACTTGAACAGCAGTTGGATTATAATCCGTGATAAAAACGAGTGACTTTCGTTTTTTCAGAATGGTAGCCGTAGTCGGGCTTAACAGGTCTTTTCTGGCTAAAGATTTTGCCCTGTTCATATTTTCCGACACTACTTTGCGTGGGTAGCCTCTTTTAAGATAAAAATTGAGAAGATTTTGGCTATAAAAATAAAATAAAACCAAGTACGAACAATCCAAACCATAAGACAGAATTCGAAGTTCTAAAAAACGTTATAGGCAAAATAGTGTATTCAAGTCAAGCAAAATAGTGTAATCAGCAAATGGACTGCTCCTCGTGTACAAATTACACGACAAACAGTGGTAACAGGTGTCCAGAAGAGTAAGCTTACCCTGCCTGGCGCTACACCCGCCATAGCTGCATCCAAACTATTATTCGAAATGTCGGTAAAATAGCGTGATTGGCCAATGAACTATCGGTATGCAAAATGCACGCGATGAACTGTGTTAACGATGTAGTAGATATTTTCAGGGAGATAGTAATAGTATACGTGTCAATTAAATATATCTAGAATAATAGCCGAGAGAGACACGTTATATTTACCAATCAAATCAATATGACGGCCATAAAACTTTTTAAAGGTTTTAATAAGTTTAGTGCGCAAGTATCCTTGTAGTTGAAGCTTAGATGACAAATGCCTCGATCTACTTAAAAAATCAGAATAAAAGGAACAATCTCTCGCGTAAAAAATTAGCTGAGACACAAACACTCCATAAGCTGGTGATATTGGAATGTTACTACTAATAAATGGAAAGTTAACAATCGGAAAGTCAAAGTCATCACGTTTATCGTACAATTTAACACTCAGTTTATGGCAATTGTCAAAATCGAGACGCAGATCCAAGTAGGAAGCGTAATTGTCACTGTCAGTGGTGTTTTTAATTTCGAGCTCATCGGGATATATGAATTCTACATAATCACTAAATTTAGGATTATTAAGTGATAAAACGTCATCGATATATCGATAAGTGAAATTAAAAAGTCTGACTGATCGTTTATGTCTTTCATAGTCTATTTCTAAGCTACAGATACGTTTAAGACGTAAAAATTGACTGAAAGGTCCTTTTGTCTTGATATGGGCTGGGTGGCACGATGTGTATAGAAGATAGGAGTGTGAGTCGGTGGGTTTGTTGTACAAGTCGAAATGTAACTTTTTAGAAATTTGGTTGAAATTTACTCATGTGTCTAGAAAGGATACTCTTTCTCTAGAGTATTCTGCAGTGAACTTAATTGTTTCGTGCATAGAATTAATTTCTTTTATGAATCTCTCTAGCCTGGCTTCGCCGTGAGGCCAGATCATAAAAATGTCATCGATTATCTCACATATAAGTCCGGTCTATCACTCGTTTGTTTGAGTAATTTTTCTTCTAATTCCCCTAGAAAAATTACGGCAAAAGAACAAGCTACGGGGGAGCCCATAGCCGTGCCAGAGATTTGATGATAGATTTCATCATTAAAGGTGAACACATTATTCTGTAGAACGAATTCTAAGAGTTTAAGCAAGTAGGTGGGTGAAATACTCCACTCCGGTTAATGTTTTCTGATTGCCCGGGAAACATGTAGTATGCCCTGTCTGTTCGGTATGTTAGTGTATAGGGACGTAACATCCATGGTAACAAGTAAAGTATTCGAGCTTCTAGGTACGAGGTTTTCAACCTTTGGTATAAAGTGAGTTGTGTCTTTAACATACCTCGGATAGTGGGGCACAAGCTCTTTTATGTGCTCATCGACAAAAGCGCTAATGCGTTCCGTGGGTGTACCGTTCCCGCTGATTATGGGTCTACCCGGTATTTTACTCGGAACTAGGCATTTGTGAATTTTAGGGAGTAGGTAAAAACAACCTGGTTGGGCGTCTGTGGGGATGAGCCCTGTAAGGACTTTTTCGGTGATTTCTTTCCTACTGTATATTTTGGAGAGGAGCAGTGTAATGTCTCTGCATTGTTTAGATGTCGGGTCTGCATCTAATTTTTTGTAAAACTTAAGAGTCTGATAATTGTCTATGAGCTTCCTGTATTTAACCCGGAGTATTTTGTATTACCACTGCCGAACCCTTGTCGGCTTTCTTAATAATAATATTGGGATTATTTTTTAGGCGACAAAGGGCTCCCCTTTCATCAGTTGAGAGATTTGATCTCTTGAAGAGGGTTACCTTCAAATTTCTAAATTCAGATTTTACTGCTCTGATAAAACTCTCTAAGGTCAGGTCGATCCCGAATTTGGGGGTCCAGTTGCTTTTTTGTCCGAACTTGATTTCAAGTTCCCGTTGCTTATTTTTCGGACCGGGCTCTATTTCGGTGCCGAAGAAGTGGGCTAACCGGAGTCGTCTGAAAAAGGCCTTAAGATCTTGGTAGATTAGACCAATATTTGTATCCCTGGGTGTGGGGCTAAATGTCAGGCCTTTTGACAGTAGGTTTATTTCCGTTTGATTTATCGGTGTATCAGACAGATTCACAACAAAACTATTTTGATATTGTTGATCGTTTTTATTATCAGCATTATTGTTTATAATACACATATTGAATAAATCATTTATTAACTCTGTTTTACAATTGTTATTATTATTTTTGGTGATGGCATCCCTAATAGTTCTTAAAATTCTATCTATATCGGTGTTGGCTCCGTGGTTTGTTGGCACTCTACCGTTTCTTTGTCGTTTAAAATTAGTTCTAGATTTTGAACCAATTCTTCGATTACCAAATTTAATTTTAAAGAGCATCTGTAGGGTTATTTATCAGATACATATTTTCAAAGTTAATTAAGCTTAGGTCATGTCAGGGATGTGCCTACTATTACAATTACCGGGCAGCACCGCCCGGCACCAATATTGTCCGCCCGGCAAAAATATCTTGAAGCAGATTTCCGCACACCTCCATTTTCTTGTAAAGAAAGATAATCTAAATTGGTAAAAGCGTTTTTATTTGTTGCTTTTAACCTCATAAATTGAATAAATTATTTTGACTCGCGTCAAACTGACCTCGTATCATAAATATATTACTTTCGATTTCTTATTTGACGTGCAGAGTTATCTGATATTTAGACTCTTTTTAACTGGTCACATGACATGTATGTAATTATCTTCAACAAAATCTCGAAGGAATCTGTATGGAATATATATGTTTTGTTTTGGGGATCTTTACTCCTCTTTTGGACCATGTAAAACAAGTTGGGAAGTGGTCTGATATAGAATAACATGAATTTGTAACACGAGATGGAGAAGAACTGATTTGAGTTAATTGTAAAAATTGTCCAATAACAATTTTTGCTGTCTAAAAGATCGATATTTATGTCACCAAAAATGATAAGTTCACTTCCTTGATTCTACACAGAATCAATCATTAATTTAATTTCATCATGCCATTTAGCAGTAGATGACGGATTTCTGTATAAACAAGCCAACAGTGAGGCTGATGTCCCCCGCCGAAATCCCCAAACAAATGGATGACACATATTAATTAATCGCACATCTATTTTTTTCAAAAGTATCGAGCAATCAAACTGATTATCAACTATACACTAAGTTTCATCACTCTCTATCAGACAGAATCAAAGTTATCTTGTCCCAAAGCATCGACCAAAGAAATTGATTATCTCTGCTTAGCTTTAGCTCGATATGTTAATCCTTGAACTCAAGTCAAGACGAACATTACATCAAGTTTAAACAGTCTACCTCAATTAGAAGCAGAGTTGTTATGTTCCAAGGCTTTGACCAATCAAAATGCTTATTGCTCCTTAGCCTAAGCAGACAATTCTCATCATCGAACTTAGTCAAGGTATTGATGTAATGAATTATACACCAAGTTTTATCAGTCTCACTTAATTAGAACTAAAGTTATCGTGTCCCAAAGCATCAACCAATCAAATTGCTTATCTCTACTTAACATAAGCAGAAAATGCTCATCTTCGCAATCTATCTAGGCATTGGCCTCATAAACACATACACCAAGTTTAAACATTCTAGCTCAATTAGAAGGAGAGTTATTGTGTTCCAAAGTCTCAGCCAATCAAATTGCTTATCGCTCTGCTTACCCTTAGCAGAAAATGCTCAATATCGAACTTAGTCAAGGTATTGATGTAATGAAACTATACACCAAGTTTCATCACTCTCAATTAATTGGACCTAAAGTTATCGTGTCCCAAAGCATCAACCAATCAAATTGCTTATCTCTACTTACCCTAAGCAGAAAATGCTCATCTTCACACTCCATCAAGGCATTGACCTAATAAACACCTACACCAAGTTTAAACATTCTAGCTCAATTAGAAGGAGAGTTATTGTGTTCCAAAGTCTCAGCCAATCAAATTGCTTATCGCTCTGCTTACCCGTAGCAGAAAATGCTCAATATCGAACTTAGTCAAGGTATTGATGTAATGAAACTATACACCAAGTTTCATCACTCTCACTTAATTGGAACTAAAGTTATCATGTCCCAAAGCATCAACCAATCAAATTGCTTACCTCTACTTACCCTAAGCAGAAAATGCTCATCTTCACACTCCATCAAGGCATTGACCTAAGAAACACCTACACCATGTTTGAACATTTTAGCTCAATTAGAAGGAGAGTTATTGTATTCCAAAGTCTCGGCCAATCAAATTGCTTATTGCTCTGCTTACCCGGAGCAGAAAATGCTCATTATCGAACCTAGTCAAGGTATTGATGTAATGAAACTATACTCCAAGTTTCATCACTCTCACTTAATTAGAACTAAAGTTATCATGTCCCAAAGCATCAACCAATCAAATTGCTTATCTCTACTTAACATAAGCAGAAAATGCTCATCTTCGCAATCTATCTAGGCATTGGCCTCATAAACACATACACCAAGTTTAAACATTCTAGCTCAATTAGAAGGAGAGTTATTGTGTTCCAAAGTCTCAGCCAATCAAATTGCTTATCGCTCTGCTTACCCTTAGCAGAAAATGCTCAATATCGAACTTAGTCAAGGTATTGATGTAATGAAACTATACACCAAGTTTCATCACTCTCAATTAATTGGACCTAAAGTTATCGTGTCCCAAAGCATCAACCAATCAAATTGCTTATCTCTACTTACCCTAAGCAGAAAATGCTCATCTTCACACTCCATCAAGGCATTGACCTAATAAACACCTACACCAAGTTTAAACATTCTAGCTCAATTAGAAGGAGAGTTATTGTGTTCCAAAGTCTCAGCCAATCAAATTGCTTATCGCTCTGCTTACCCGTAGCAGAAAATGCTCAATATCGAACTTAGTCAAGGTATTGATGTAATGAAACTATACACCAAGTTTCATCACTCTCACTTAATTGGAACTAAAGTTATCATGTCCCAAAGCATCAACCAATCAAATTGCTTACCTCTACTTACCCTAAGCAGAAAATGCTCATCTTCACACTCCATCAAGGCATTGACCTAATAAACACCTACACCATGTTTGAACATTTTAGCTCAATTAGAAGGAGAGTTATTGTATTCCAAAGTCTCGGCCAATCAAATTGCTTATTGCTCTGCTTACCCTGAGCAGAAAATGCTCATTATCGAACCTAGTCAAGGTATTGATGTAATGAAACTATACTCCAAGTTTCATCACTCTCACTTAATTAGAACTAAAGTTATCATGTCCCAAAGCATCAACCAATCAAATTGCTTATCTCTGCTTACCCTAAGCGGAAAATGCTCATCTTCGAACTCCATCAAGGCATTGACCTAATCAACACATACACCAAGTTTGAACATTCTAGCCCAATTAGGAAGAGAGTTATCGTGTCCCAAAGCATCAACCAATCAAATTGCTTATCTCTGCTTACCCTAAGCGGAAAATGCTCATCTTCGAACTCCATCAAGGCATTGACCTAATAAACACATACACCAAGTTTGAACATTCTAGCTCAATTAGGAAGAGAGTTATTGTGTCCCAAAAAGTGTGACGGACAGGCAGACGGACAGACAGACAGACAGACGGACGAACCCATTTTAATAGTCCCCTGCTTTCTTCGAAAGGCGGGGGACAACAACATATTAAAATAGATGTCTTTTTTATAGTAATTTCAATCCAAATGAATTCTAGAGCATCACGTTCCAAATCAGTTCTTCTTTTACAACTTATAGATTCTCTTACAATAAAAGAGTGCCAGAAGAACTAAATGTACTATTAGTATTATCTCTTCTAAATGGTGAATGAAAACCAGAAAAAATAATAGAACTATCATTTACAGAGTTGGATAAATGTGTTTCAGTGAAACCAAAAATATCAACGTCTTCAAAAAGTAATTTGAGTTCCACTGTTTTGTTTACAAAATGACAAAACATTTAAAGGCTCAATACCACTCTTGTAACTGAATAATATGTCCCAATCTTTATTCTGGTCAACAAATTGTGCTATTTTACAATATTCCAATTAATTGATGATACAAACTTCATCTTAACACACCTAATTTAAACCAGCGGCTGCCAGGCAGGATACGCCCACATTTTCGAGAGATGGATAGAGAACAAGCTAAAAAAAAAAGTGATTTTTCCTACAATCAAGGGCCATAATTCAGGAAATTACAATTCGATATGTGCAAATATCGAAAGGAACCGAGATCTTTGGGTTATAAACTTACATTTCAAGTTTCAACAAAATCGGATAAAAATTTGGATCTCTCTAGGGTCCACAAGCTAAAAACGTGATTTTTCGTACAAACAGGGGCCATAATTCATAATCCATGATATACCATATTTTTACGCTATTTGAGAACGAGGGGCGGCCATTTTGTCTGTCAGTTTTGGGCCGATTTTCACGAAATACGAAATCCGCCGTCCTTAGGGTGTAACGGTGATATAATAAAACGTTTTTTTAAATCGGATAAACATTATGATCTCTTTTGGGTCCACAAGCTAAAAACGCGATTTTTCGTACAATCAGGGGCTATAATTCAGGAAGTTAAGGTCCGATATGCGCGATTATCAAAAGAAACCGAGATCTTTGGGTTATAAACTTACATTTCAAGTTTCAACAAAATCGAATAAAAATTGTGACCTCTATAGTGTCCACAACCTTGATATACCATACTTTTACGCTACTTGAGTACGAGGGGCGGCCATTTTGTCTGTCAGTTTTGGGCCGATTTACACGAAATTCGAACTCAGTCGTCCTTAGGGTGTAACGGCGATATAATAATACGTTTTTTTTAATTCGGATAAAAATTATGACCGCTATAGGGTTCACAAGCTAAAAACACGATTTTTCGTACAATCAGGGGCCATAATTCAGGAAGTTATTTTCCGATATGCGCGAATATCGAAAGGAATCAAGATCTTTGGGTTATAAGCATACATTTCAAGTTTAAACCAAATCGTATAAAAATTGTGACCTCTACAGTGTTCACAAGCTAAAAACGTGATTTTTCGTACAATCAGGGGCCATAATCCATGAAGTTACAGACCAATACATGCCAATATCGAAAGGAACCGAGATCTTAGGGTGATAAACATATATTTCCAGTTTCGTTGAAATCGGATAAAAATTGTGACCTGTAGACTGTTCACAAACAATATACGTCCACATGAAAATGTGGGCGTATAAATTTGGAAAAATTCAACTAAATGATTTGAAAAGCCTAACGTAAACCTTTTCAAATGTGACTTGGATTTAAAAATATTTTCAAACCCTCTGGACAAGTAAAATAGGATGTAATGGATAATTTACACAGCAAGAGTGGTATTGTCCCTTTAAATGTCCTAAGTGAAGACCTTTCTTGGTCAAAAAATTACACATACCGGTATTGAAAACAAACAACACTAACTAATTACAATTAATTATCAGCAGACGGGTCAATTATAATATATTTATAAGTTAGTGCGTAAGCTGCGAAAAAACACATTAGAAGGGGGTGGGTAAATTGGACTTCTAAAAAGATTTTTGCAGGGGGTAAGTAACAAAGATATGTATATGCGTAGGCAATTATGTCCAAACAAGCTTAAGAACAATTATATGGGGAAGCATTATATTGCGGGAAATATTAATGGTCTATTATATACATTATACATGTAATCATATTGGCGAGATACTGTAGAGCTAGTGGGATTGGGGCTGTTATAAGCATGATAATTTGTGTCAGTTTGTGAAACCAGAGTACTACATGTACCTAAAATATCCATTAATAGTTCATTGCCATTATAATTAGGATGAATTCCATCACCTTCATTACATCCTTTGGATGCCTTTTATAGAAATGGGTAAATACATCAATAAACATGAAATAATTGTTTTCACAATAATCCTGGATATAATTATTAAGCTTCTTACATTCTCTAATGTAAGGATGACATACATTTCTTGGAAGCGCCGTGAACAAATAAAAATATTGCCTTTAAATCTTTAAAAGAGTTTTTTGCATTTGAAATGAGATCATTAAAGTCTTTAGAACTTTGCGTATGGTCATTTAAAGAGATATCATTCCCCCCCACCCCCCGCACATATAACAAGATGACTAGTCATCACCATCCCGCACCCTTGAACTTGTTTGGAAGGCATAAGGAAAAACAACTTCTTGGAATATAAATGGGACTAGTCAGAAGATTCATACTCTGATCATAGTAGCTCGGCAAGGCAAAGTCGCTACTCTCTGTAAGGATTGCACAACAACCTTTGCCTACCTCAATCAGCTGCTGTATGTTAAACATGAAGCTTATACATCAGAAAATAAAATACTTTAATAGTTTGATGTTTGTATAAAGTTTTAAAAAGATTTCTCTGAACAGATAATAAAATATGCTCTACAAATGAAATCGGGACAGAAGGAAGGTCATCAAAAAATAAAATAATAGGTTGATGAATGTAAAAGTGTTATAAAGGTATCTTGAACAGTTTCTGGGATATGCTCTAGAATAATAATTATATACCAAAAAATAATTCAAATGTGTAGTAAAAATCATTCAACAGATAATTTTTTTCCATGGCAACGCAAAAATTATTAAATCCGACAAATTTCTAATTAGCAAATGGCACAACTACTGTAATAGGATGATGTGTGTTCAAAGTTTCAACTAGTAAGAATATATATATTCTGAGCACAGTAGTTCAGCATGTCGGGGTTGCACCATCAGTTGCGCCCAGCGTCTAAATCTTTAGACAAATCTCATATTCCGACACATGGAATATCAATTCACAGAATTTCATACTCTGGTCACAGTAGCTAGGCAAGGCAGGGTCGCTACTCCCTGTAAGGTTTGCACAACAACCTTTGCCTACCTCAATCAGCTGCCGTATGTTAAACAATAAACTTATACATCAGCAAATAAAATACTATAATAGGTTAATGTTTTTACAAAGTTTCAAAAGATTTCTCGAACAGATAATAAAATATGCTTCAGAAAATAAAATAATGGGTAAAATTATTTTAAAGGTATCTTGAACACTCAAATGTTTTTCCATGGAAACACATAAAATTATCAAATCTGAGAAATTCAAAATAAGTGCCAAGAAGATATCTTGAAAGGTTTATGAGATGTGCTCCGGAAACAAAATCACACACCAAAAACTAAGTCAAATTTGTTTCCATGGAAACACAAAAAAATATATATCCAAGAAATTCCTAATTAGCAAAAGGCACATCTACTCTAATAGGTTGATGTGAGTGCAAAGTTTCAGAAAGATATCTTGAACGGTTTATGAGATATGCTCCGGAAACAAAATTGTACACCAAAAACTAAGTCAAATTTGTTTCCATGGAAACACAAAAAATATAAATCCCAAAAATTCCGAAATAGCAAAAGGAACAACTACTGTAATGAGTAGATGTCTGTACAAAGTTTCAAAAAGATATCTTGAACGGTTTGGCCGTGTTGAATTGATTCCTTGTTTCTCCTCGCCTGCGCGCTTAGGTCAAGGACCCCGAAAATCGTGCGCTTATGTTTTTAACACAAAAAAAAAAATATTCAAAAAATTACGTTAATAACATCTAAAAAAAATTCTACCAAACATCAGAAGTCAATTCCTGTTGTTTATTCCTCGTTACGAACTATATAAGTAAGTGCAGGGGGGCCGCACTACACGCAAAACAAAAATCTACAAGATAAACCGGCGGACAAGACAGAAAATAGGCATTGCACCGAATATACAAATATCAAATCAAGTGAATGGATCCGGTTGATAATACACATGTTGGGGCCCGCATACTATGGAATAAGTTACACTGTATATGATTGCATGAATTCCGCAAAATGGCGCGTGTAGCAGTCATTTCGGCTAATGAGAAAGCATATTATAAACTGTCAGACAGTCGCTAATATTCAACCGCGAACCTGAATAATCAATTTTTTCATTGGCTAAAATTATAACACATGCCATTATTATTCAAGTATTACCCAATCATATCTTGTGTAATAAATAACGCACGCCTTACAAAATGGTGAGCTATGCCGGGACATAGGTAAATTCGCGTACCAGTCGGCCTAATTTATTGAGGTTCCAGGAAATAATAGTAGTCGTTTGTTCGTTCGTTTCTGGAGTTTAACGAACGAAAGGGACCACTATTATTTCCTTGAACATCAATAAATTAGGCCGACCGCTACGCGACTTTACCTATGTCCCGGCATAGCTCACCATTTTGTAAGGCGTGCGTTATTTATTACCATGGAAACACAAAAAATATAAATCCCAGAAATTCCTAAATAGCAAAAGGCACAACTACTGTTATGAGTAGATGTCTGTACAAAGTTTCAAAAAGATATCTTGAACGGTTTATGAGATATGCTCCGGAAACAAAAATTGTACACCAAAAACTAAGTCAAATTTGTTTCCATGGAAACACAAAAAATATAAATCCCAGAAATTCCTAAATAGCAAAAGGCACAACTACTGTAATAGGTTGATATGTGTGCAAAGTTTCAGAAAGATATCTTGAACGGTTTATGAGATATGCTCCGGAAACGAAATCGGACGGACCCTGTTTCAATATCCCTCCCTAACTTCATTCGGCGCGGGATAATAATATTTTGAAGAGAGTGGTTGCAGTTTAAAAGCTGAACAAGTCTATCACTAATATTAGATATAGTAGGCCCCACGATTTGTGTCAATCACGCACTCGTGATCTAATAATTTTGAAATTTGGGGTGTTTTGATGCCAGCTACTATAGAACTTCCTATTAACAAAGTTGTAGCTTTACTTAAACATACATTATGCAAGAGCTAAATCTGCAGTCATTGTTTTTTTAGGCGCGCGATCGCTCTCGAGCGCCTGTCTCGCACCCGAATGTCGACTGAGGGGAGGTTTTTCTCCCTCGCCTTAAAATTGAAAATCGCTCTCCATATTTGGAAATCATGGATATGTATATATTTGTTTGTTTTTTTCAAAAGAGTGTGAAAGACTCACATTCCGAGCACCACCATGCTGTCATTGTGAACATTTATTTGGTGTATTCGATTAGTATAATGTGATCGCACAAGGTAATAAAATTCCAATGAATATGTTGCTAAAAATAGATGGCGACTGTGCACCATTGGTTAATTTAACTGAAATGAAAAGTAAAACTCTCGCGAGACGTGAGAAATTACGAAAGATGGCACGTGAAAATTTCCAATGAGAATAATTCCGGAAGAAATAGATTATATTTTAATGGAATTTTCAAGCGTTTATGATTATATTTCGAATAGGGGTTATGTTTTTAAACAAAATTTATACAAGCTATATATATTTAGAAATGTCGACAAGTATTTCTATTGGAATACCGTATGTACTGTAGTTATAGACGACAGTAGAAGTTTGACTTGACTGTACGACTACACGAGTGCTATTTAGCAGACGATGTTTATTATCATTACATGTAACCAAGAATGACCCTTACACGCAGTTATTGATCTTCAGAACCATTTCCCTTAAAACAAGTAATCACTCTCCTTAATATCAGATCATTCTCCTTAATTTCTAAATCACTCTTCTTATCGAAACTGGGAGAGCTTTTTTAGGGGAGCGATTTTTTCAATTTGTTCATTAAGGGGAGCTTTTTTCGGCTCTCCTCTAAAATACAAACGAGCGGCTGCCATGCAGGATACGCCCACATTTTCGAGAGATGGATAGAGAACAAGCTAAAAAAAAAAAGGGATTTTTCCTACAATCAAGGGCCATAATTCAGGAAATTACAATTCAATATGCGCAAATATCGAAAGGAACCGAGATCTTTGGGTTATAAACTTACATTTCAAGTTTCAACAAAATCGGATAAGAATTGTGACCTCTGTAGGGTCCACAATCTTGATAAACCATATTTTTACGCTATTTAAGAACGAACGGTGGCCATTTTGTCAGTCAATTTTGGGTTGATTTTCACGAAATTCGAATTCAATCGTCCTTAGGGTGTAACAGTGATATAATAATACAGTTTTTTAAATCGGATAAAAATTATGACCTCTATAGGGTCCACAAGCTAAAAACGCGATTTTTCGTACAATCAGGGGCCATAATTCAGGAAGTTATTTTCCGATATGCGCGAATATCGAAAGGAATCAAGATCTTTGGGTTATAAGCATACATTTCAAGTTTAAACCAAATCGTATAAAAATTGTGACCTCTACAGTGTTCACAAGCTAAAAACGTGATTTTTCGTACAATCAGGGGCCATAATCCATGAAGTTACAGACCAATACATGCCAATATCGAAAGGAACCGAGATCTTAGGGTGATAAACATATATTTCCAGTTTCGTTGAAATCGGATAAAAATTGTGACCTGTAGACTGTTCACAAGCAATATACGTCCACATGAAAATGTGGGCGTATAAATTTGGAAAAATTCAACTAAATGATTTGAAAAGCCTAACGTAAACCTTTTCAAATGTGACTTGGATTTAAAAATATTTTCAAACCCTCTGGACAAGTAAAATAGGATGTAATGGATAATTTACACAGCAAGAGTGGTATTGTCCCTTTAAATGTCCTAAGTGAAGACCTTTCTTGGTCAAAAAATTACACATACCGGTATTGAAAACAAACAACACTGAATCTGCCTATTGCAGGTCTTTCTTTAGGCCTGAAATGTTATATAAACTATTAATTAGAAATTTATTAACAAAACAAGACCATAATCAACTCTCGATGGCATCGGATACTCAAGATTTTAACTACATCAAAACGGTTCACCATTTAAAAATTTAATCTAAAAATGGGAAAGAGAGGCTAAGTCCCAGTTATACCATTGTGCGCACATCTTGTCAAAACTACAAACAATGATAACTTGGCTGAAAATGAAGTAATTTGAATGAAATTTTCAATATTTTCTTTTTTCATCATCTATTTTTGAATTATTATAGCAAGAATGACTACTGTCTGAGTCTTGGTAAATTTTAAACGGATTTCTTCGATTATGAACAAACTACTTAACTTTGGTTATTATAAACTTACCTGTGTGTTTGTAATGAACTCCCGTTCGATAAAATCCATTGCACAACTAATTATCACAACGATGAAAACAAGTTCTCTCTTGAAAAATTGAAATATCACAAACTTTTCCCCAGAGAAAAATACCAATATGGAAGATGGTTACGTCACTCTGCGTAAGATATCATTTCGTATTAGGGGTGACAGCATAGGAAATTCAAGTATAATTACGACAAGAATCCATGACCACTCGGACCAAAGACCACTCGGTTCAAGACCAGTCGGACCAACTGATAGACCACTCAGCCCAAACAAATAGACTACCCGGACCATACAAAAAGACTATTCGGACCCAACAGAAAGACGACTCGGACCAATAATAAAGTGTTGTTTTAATAAATTGATAATTGCGTTTGTTTTAAAGGGACAATAACACTCTTGCTGGCTTGAAAGCTCCAGAAAATAAATAATATCTCTATCTAAGTACTAGATGTTTAAGTGTCCTACCTGTTGTGTAAATTATCCATTACATCCTATTTTACTTGTCCAGAGGGTTCGAAAATATTTTTAAATCGAAGTTTCATTTGAAAAGGTTTATGTTAGACGTTTCAAACCATTATGTTGAATATTTCAAAATTTTTAAATAAGGTGTGTTAAGATGAAATTTGTATCATCAATTAATTGAAATATTCTAAAATAGTACAATTTGTTGACCAGAATAAAGATTGGGACATATTATTCAGTTACAACAAGAGTGGTATTGAGCCTTTAATATGAATACTCGAACCAATAATAAAGTGTTATTTTAATAAATTGATAATTGTGTTTATTTTAATATGACTACTCGAACCAATAATAAAGTGTTATTTGAATAAATTGCTAATTGTGTGTGTTTTAATATGACTACTCGAACTAATAATAACGTGTTGTTTGAATAAATTGATAATTGTATTCCAAATCGCAAAATATCGAGAACCACACTTGTAGTCACGTTTAAAAAGGGACATATAAACGTCCGGTCTTCGTATTATTATGTGCTGTTTATATTAACGCATCATGGGCGGATAACTTGAAAACGTGTCTCCCCCCCCCCCCATATATAGTAACCCAGGGGTTAGTGAGGTAGAACTGAATGAAACCATTGGGGATACCGCGAATGTGGAAAAAGTAAAATTAGGCTATCAGACAAGAACAGTATACCCGTATATGTAGAAACTGTCAAAAGTCTGGACATACCGAGTCTCATTGCAAGAGTAAATAAGAAAAATTAGATTGATATTTTTTTTGGCACCATTATTAATTAATTTTAAAACTAATCGTTGATTTATTTTCCGTACACAAAATTGAACTAAACAACTCTAAATATAAGAATTCCGTATAAGAATTATTTGCTTCTTTGTATTGTGATTTAATAATAAATTAATAGCATATTTTCTAGCCTTATAATATAATTTAATTGGTCCGACTGGTCTTAGTCCGAGTAGTCTTTAGTCCGAGTGGTCTGGATACCTACGACAATTGGCATTGAGTTTGAGCGTTCGCACACATAACTACCCGCATTCCTGTATTTAGTTACCGTCTTTTACATTCTAGTAAAATCTCTGCAAATTTTATAGCTTTACTTTTTGAAATATTTTGTTCTAATTATTTGATTAGCGACTCGGATGGGATTATTTACTTTTGAACACGCATGCCGCACAAACACAACTATACATTCGTTTTACGGGCTTTATCACACTTCGGTCAAAACTGTCGAATCGAGAATTAATGTTCCGCTTCTTACGGGGTCATACAGGCTTAGTAGCATTATATACCATTATATATGTTACTGAAGCGGTTATTATTCAATCGAAAGAATGCGTATAAAATTAAAAATACACTCAGAGAATTCGGAGGTAAGCTTCATGATCCTTGTTAAATTATTTATAACATAAAGAAGTATAATAACAGACAGCTTTATGGATGACATTCACTAGGTTTATTAACTGCAACGTTTCAATGAGGTTACTCTCACCGTTATCAAGCAATGATAACGGTGAGAGTAACCTCATTGAAACGTTGCATTTAATAAACCTAGTGGTATCATTGCTTGATAACAGTGAGAGTAACCTCATTGAAACGTTGCAGTTAATAAACCTAGTGAATGTCATCCATAAAGCTGTCTGTTATTATATATCACTTTCACTAAATGCCTTTCAAAGACAACATAAAGAAGATAGGATATTTATAGTTTATACATGACTTTATTTTTACGAGTATCCGTGCAATCAGTGATATTTTAATTGTGAAGAAAATTTGATAGACTGGCGATCAATGGTTTCCATATAAATCTCCTATGTAATTGCCTTCAATTGATATTTTTCGTCGCCCAAACCCATATACGATCAAAATGATCGCGCTGTCAAACTATCTTTCAATGTTAACCAACCCCCGCAACAGGTATATTAGATTCGACCAATACGTCACGAAGACATTGTTGACGTCGACTCTGTCGAAATTACAAGTAAATTTTCAAATTTTTCAAGAGAGAACTTGTTCTCATTGTTGTGATAATTAGTTGTGCAATGGATTTTATCGAACGGAGTTCATTACAAACACACAGGTAAGTTTATAATAACCAAAGTTAAGTAGTTTGTTCATAATCGAAGAAATCCGTTTAAAATTTACGATGGTTCACACAGTAACTCTTTATTAAACTCTTAACTAATGTATCTTTACATTAAAGGGTATGGGTTTGTCTAGGAATCGTGTTGAACTGGTCGTTGAGCTGGACGTAGTCTGTGTAGATTTCAAACTGGTAGAAATACTCACATTGGTATTATAACAATTATCACTGGTTGATACACACTTATTAGTAGCCGCGTTGTTGATTGATGTGCTAGTAGACTTATCTACATGTATAGTTGAATTATAGGTACTAGTTGATTTATCACAAATTAATTTTGTTGAAGATGAATTTATAAGAAGTTTATTTTGGGCTGATATAAGAAAATTAACTTTATCCGATAGTTCTATAATCTGATTAATAATTGCGGAATGGGTGTTGGAATTGTTTTGTTCAAGTACATGTATATTTGATGACATTTTTTCATTTGTTGCGACTGGATTCGTAATTGGCGCTTGAGGAACGTTGTGTAATTTAGAGTTGTTTCACTTTAACGGCGTACTTGTAACAAGTTGTTGCACATTTGAAAGAGACAATACGGAAGGTAGGCTATCACTATGAGCACAAATATTATTGGTATTATTAAGTTTTAATTTGAAAAATATTAGTATCAACCCATGTTGAACTGCCCCTTCCTTGAATGTGTAGCTTATTATACTGGTTGTAGAAGGTAACTGTCGCTTTCTTGGAATAAGAACATGATGATGACTTGTAAATAGTGCCTTTTCCACTACCGGTATCTTCATTATTTTTAAACAGTACGTGAGAACTGGCACACGATGAGAGTAAATTTTTATGTGAATTCACACTTTTAATAAACTTAAAAGTAGAAGCGTTGAAGGATATTTCAGAGTCTTTCAGAGAATCATGGTCGACAATTTTAATACAGAAAGAACATATATTCATGTTGAAATCATCCGATCTAGGCCTATTAGATCTAAGTACTATATGTCTATTATTAAATTATTGACAATTCAATTGTTGACCGATAATATCGGCATTATTATAAATAGTTAAATAATTTAAGATCTATTCTAATAAACAATATTATACTCATACGGTGTTATTGACCTACATGTAACTAGGCACTAGCCCACAAGAGAAATGAATAAGATCTCTGGTACAAATATTTCAGATACAAATATGAAATGTTAACAACAGTTCCATCGATTGCGGCCATGTTCAACAACCGGTTGCAATGCAAGATACGCCCACATTTTGCAAGAGATGGCTCAAAAAAAGAAGTGATTTTTCGTACAATCAAGGGCCATAATTCAGGAAGTTACGATCCGATATGCATGAATATTGAAAGGAATCAAGATCTTTGTGTAATAAACATGTATTTCAAGTTTCATCAAAATCGGATCGAAATTGTGAGCTCTCTCTAGAGGGTCCAAAATCTTATATTTACAATATTTGCGTACGAAGGGCAACCATTTTGTCCGGCAGTTTTGGTCCAATTTGTACGAAATTCGGACTCAACCATCATAAGGGTGTAATAGTGATATATTCAAACGTTTTTTTAAATCGGATAAAAATTGTGACATCTGAAGGGATCACATCCTAAAAACGTGACTTTTCGTACAATCAAGGGCCATAATTCAGGAAGTTGCAGTCCGATATGTGCAAATATCGAAAGGAACCGAGATCTTTGGTTTATAAACTTACATTTCACGTTTCAAAATCAGAAGAAAATTGTGACCTCTAGAGAGTCCACAACCTTGAGATCTTTGGGTTATAAACTTACATTTCAAGTTCCATCAAAATCAGAAGAAAATTGTGACCTCTAGAGGGTCCACAACCTTGATATACCATCTTTTTACGTTATTTGAGAACGAGGGGCGGACATTTTGTCTGTCAGTTTTGGGCCAATTTTCACAAGAATCTAACTTAACCATCCTTAGGGTTTAACGGTGATATACTAAAAGGTTTTTTTAAATCGGATAAAAATTATGACCTCTATAGAGTCCACATACTAAAGATAGGTTGCCAGGCAACAAAACATACGCCCACAGCAGCTAAATCGTCCGAGCAGTCGACAAGGGTTGTCACATAATTATTCTTTTGTAGGTGATTAGGGGAATTTAATAGACAATTTCATACAGATGACATTATAATTTTCGTCGTTTGAGGGTTCACAAGGTTCTAAAAACTAAAACAAGGGCCGTAACTCTGGAAGTAATCTACAGAAATTGTTTAAATTCAACAGGCTTTTTCGTTTTACTAATTCAAATAATGCATTTAAATTTCATACAGATCGGATGATAACTTTTGTCGTTTGAACGTTCAACAAAGTAAAACAAGGGCCATAAATCTAAAAGTAATTGACGGAAATTGCTGACATTCAATAGGCTTCTTCATTTTACTAATTCAAAGGATGCATATGAATTTCATACAGATTAGGTGATAACTTTTGTTGTTCAAGCATTCTCAAGATTCAACAAAGTTAAACAAGGTAATTAACAGCAATTTGCTGAAACTCAATAGGCTTGTTCCTTTTACTAATTTAAAAAATACATATAAATTTCATACAGATCGGATAATAACTTTTGCGTTAGAGCATTCACAAGGTACAACAAAGTAAAACAAGGGCCATAACTCATCACAGCGTAATTAACGGAAATTGCTGAAATTCGATAGGCTTCTTCGTTGCACTAATTTAAATGCCAGATATCAATTTCAAACAGATCGGATGATAACTGTTGTCATTAGAGCGTTCACAACATTCAACAAAGTGAAACAAGGGCCATAACTCTAGATGTAATTAATGGAAATTACTGAAATTCAATAGGCTTCTTTGCTTTACTAATTTAAATGATGCATATAAATTTCACACAGATCGGATAATAACTTTTGTCGTTAGATCATTCACAAGGTACAACAAAGTGAAACAAGGGCCATAACTCACGGCGTAATAAACAGAAATTGCTGGAATTCAATAGGCTTCTTCATTTCACTAATTTAAATGATGCATATCAATTTCAAATGGATCGGATGATAACTGTTGTCATTAGAGCGTTCACAAGATTCAACAAAGGGCCATAACTCTAGATGTAATTATCGGAAATTGCTGAAATTCAATAGGCTTCTTCGTTTTACTAATTAAAAAGATGCATGTAAATGTCATACAGATTGGTTGATAACTTTTGTCGTTAGAGCGTTCACAAGGTGCAACAAAGTGAAACAAGGGCCATAACTCAAGAAGAAATTAATGGAAGTTATTGAAATTAAATGGGCTTCTTCATCTCACTAATAGAAACAACATATATCAATTTCAAAACAATCAGATGATAAATGTAGCCTGTAGAGTGTTCACAACGGACGGGGGCGACGGCAATACATGTATATGACCACATTTCCATGTGGGCGTATAAAAGCGCGATTTTTCGTACAATCAGGGGCCATAATTCAGGAAGTTATGGTCCGTATGGTTATAATCATATATTTCAAGTTTAAACCAAATCGGATGAGAATTGTGACCTCTACAGTGTTTACAAGCTAAAAACGTGATTTTTCGTACAATCAAGGGCCATAATCCATGAAGTTACAGTCCGATACATGGCAATATCGAAAGAAACAGAGATCTTAGGGTGATAAACCTATATTTCAAGTTTCGTTGAAATCAGATATAAATTGTGACCTCTAGGGGCGACGACAATATACGTCCACATGAAAATGTGGGCGTATAAAAACTTTTGATTGTAGGCCTACGGCCGACTGGTCAAATGTAAACATACATGTACTCATAGTCATAATTACGCAGAACAATAAAACTCCTATATAACTCACATCAAAACGTTCTTCACGTTATAATAAGTCGTAAATATCAGCAAATTTCTAAATAGTTAATGAAAAGATAGGTTGCCAGGCAACAAAACATACGCCCACACAGGGTTGTCGCATATTTATTCTTTTGTAGGTAATTAGGGGAATTTAATAGACAATTTCTAAAGAAAGGTTGCCAGGCAACGAAACATACGCCCACAACAGCTAAATCGTCCAGGCAGTCAACAAGAGTTGTTGCATATTTTTATTTTTTTCGGTAATGAAACATTTATAATACACTAAAATCTGATTAAGAGCAACAACTCATGAAGTAATTATCACAAAACCATTAGAATTTGTTTGTGTTTATAAAGTTCTGCCCCATGCTAACATTTTGTATACATTTTTTAATATCATGGATTTAGCTGTTCAAGACATAAAAATTCATTGAAAATCAATATACTTGTTCGTCTCAAGATCTTAAAGTCTTTGTATCAATCCGAAGTCAATCGGATATTAACTTTGGCCTATAGAGCGTCCACAAGATTGTTCAAAGTGATCAAGGGCCATAACTCTGGCAGTAATTATCGGAAATCGCTGAAAATCAATAGGCTTTTTCGTCTCATGACCTTAAACACTGTGAGTCTGTGTATAATTTGAAGTCAATCAGATATTAACTTTGGCCTCTAGAGCGTCCACAAGATTTTTCAAAGTGATCAAGGGCCATAACTCTGGCAGTAATTATCGGAAATCAGTGAAAATCAATAGACTTCTTCGTCTCATGACCTTAAACACTGTTTATAAATTTAAAGTCAATCGGATATTAACTTTGGCCTCTAGAGCGTCCACAAGATTTTTCAAAGTGATCAAGGGCCATAACTCTGGCAATAATTATCGGAAATCGCTGAAAATCAATAGGCTTCTTCGTCTCAAGACCTTAAACACTGTGTATAAATTTAAAGTCAATCAGATTTTTCAAAACGCAATTTGAAAAGAGTGTTAAGAATATATGAATTACCAGTGAACTAAAACGAATAATATAGTCGTGATATTGTTCCATTAAATATGTGTTTCTTTCTAATAACCTTGTGACAATATGGACTAAATTACTTTAAGTATTTTGAATCACTGTGGACCATAATCCGCCACCGAATTTTATGTTTCCACCGACTATAATCCGCCGCGAATTTCATATTTTCGTGGATAATAATCCTCTGTGAATTTTATATTTTCGCTGACTTTTTTCCTCCCAGAACCTCTATAATTCCGCCCACAAGGACTAATTTCATACTTCTGCTAGAAGTGTACTGTACGGTTGTATGCCGTCTGACTTACCATGTTTTTATTTTGCAAAATTCAAATATTTTTCATATATATTTAGCCAGGTGTGCCGCTATTTTTCATGTGTTCCAAGGTGTGCCGTTGGCATAAAAAGGTTTAGAACCACTGGGCTAATGGCTAGATATGAAACAAAATGTGGTAGGTAAAAACGTGGTATAATAAAGTATGTCTGAGATGATACGAAAGTGCAATAAGTTGATAAGTAAAACAAACGTGGAAAAATAGGATCCGAGGCTGAGATTACAGTACCACGCTCGTCTTACTGCTTCTATACAAACAAAACGTGGTACGCGACTTTGGCTTATTTTGCAAATTATGTCGATTATTTAATCCATTTTGATGTTTTTATAGGCCAGATAATGTACTCCATTTAAAAAAAACCTACGTGGTATATTGGGTAGATATGAAACAAAATGTGGTAGGTAAAAACAGGGTATAATAAAATAAGTGGATGATACGAGAGTACCATGAGTTGATAGTTTAAAAAAGGCGGTATAATTGAATCCGTATCACGCTCACCTTACTGGTTCTATACAAACGGAACGTGGTACGCGCCTTTGATACATAAAAAGTGGTATAATAGAATCCGAGACTGAGATAATCGTCCCACACTCTTCTTACATCAGGGGCTGAGATAACCGTACCACGCTCACCTTACTGGTTCTATACAAAAGGAACATGTTACGCGACTTCAGAACAAAAAACTTGGTATAACAGAATCAGAGACTGAGATAACCGTACTACGCTCGCCTTACAGGTTCTATACAAAATTAAAGTTTCAATAACTTCCGTTAATTCCTTCTGGAGTTATGACCTTGTGAACGCTCTACCGACAAAAGTTATCAACCGATCTGTGAATCCAAATTTAAAAGCCTCAATATAGTATAAATGAATCGTTTCTTCCATATCTCGGTCTTGTCCCGGTCTTGGGGGCTGTTCAGATGCTTTCATCTCGAAAACTTCTCTTATTTCCTTTCTTAAACTTCTGTTACTTAGAGTCCTAACGGTGGTCTAGAGTGTGAATCCAAATTTAAAAGCCTCAATATAATATAGCATAAATGGTCCAAAGAGGGCCACAATCTTTGAAAAAAGTTGAAAAATCGTTATATCTTTTTCTAATGGTCTAATGGTATAAGGGAGATAGGACATTGGCATCAGACTACCAATTATTTGCTAAATATTGTTAAATATCTTCTAATTTTCCTTTCTTTTAAAAACTGTCCAATGGATCTTTCTGAAACTTCTGGTACAGGAAGTTAAGTTCCCATACAACGTGTTAAATCTATCCCGACAATGAAAGGGTGAAAGGACCCGATATAAGTGGGATGAAAGGACCCGTGTAAATTTGGGATGAAACAGCCCGAGATGAACCGGTGGTGGGATGAAACGACCTGCTCCCAGTTGGAATTACAAGTAAATAGTCAAATTTGTCAAGAGAACTTTTTTATTCGTTGGGATATTTAGTTGTGCAATGGATTTTATTAAACAGGAGTTGATTTCAAACACACAGGTAAGTTTATAATAACTAAAGTTAAGTAGCTTGTTCATAATCGAAGAAATCCGTTTAAAGGGACTATCCCGATTTCAAAAGAGTCTCAAAAATAAAAGTCGGAGAAAGTATGAAATTTAAGCGCCAAAATATAGAGGAATGGTGTATTTACCTTCTCTCAAAATTCCAGCTCAAATATTGAGTCGTTTGGACATGAACGTAACCCTTTTAAGTAGGGCTATGAATGCTGTGACGTCATCGTGGCTAATTTTCATCGATGGCGTCAAAAATCAGGACACGCATTACAAAACACTAATTTGTAAGCAGATGTCTGTACTTAAAATTATAATGATTTATATGGTATGAATCAGAATTGAATTAGCATTTCAATGGTGTTATTTATATTTTGGTACACTAATTACCTGCCGAGAAATCGTCCGTTGAAAAGCGTATACGGCTTATCGAGTGATTTTCTCGTCGTAAAATTTTGTGGCACACAGATTTTTACAATTTTCGGATTTTGTATGCTATTTTTAGTCATTTCGTAGCTAATGGTGATACACAGGAGATCCAGAATTCTTATCCAATCAAAAAGAGGGAATGCTAAATTTTATAGAACCGCATGCGCTGAATTTCTAACTCAATTAGGAGCCGAGATAGGCCAAATTCAAGGAATAACCGGTATTTCAAAAGTTATGAAGAAAAATTAAATGACCAATACTATTATATCCAATAATGTTATGCATCTTTTATGTAGCAGTATTATGTATCTGCAGACATTATGGCTTCAGACAAGTATGTAGGGAGTATTGTTGAGTGGGAAAATTTCTCAAAATCTACCGGTCTTACCTCAAGTATTTGTGAATCTCAGAGAAAAGCAATTATCAGGCTTTTGTATGATTGTTTCAACAATCAAGTCTTTTTTTTTCTTTTTTTCAGAAATATTCAAGTTCCTAAAGATCTTTTGACAGACAAATTCCATTTTTATCTTCATAATTGTTCCTTATAATACTTATATCGTGTGTTATTGTGCGTGTTGTCTTTACAACTGTTATCCTGTTTAAATCTACCGAGGCCGGTTCCAAGCACGAGCTTTAAAAGTAGGAGGGTTGAGAGTAGGGCTACAAAAACTTACTACGTAAAACAACATTTTGTTGCTGAAAAAAGCACCAAAATAAACAGTAAAACTAAAGGATATATTGTAAATACTTAAGTGAACATATAAGTAAAATATTCATTAGTGTGATGCTTTGATTCAGTACTATTTATACAACACAATTTCATATTGCACATGTAATATTAGTTTGCTAGTGGATTTGTAAAATCTGTTGATTTTCTTGTTTGGGAAGGGAAAAAATCACGGCTCAATATTTTCATCCTTAATTTTACAAGAGTCAGTATCATTACTAAAATGCAGTAATAGAATGACTGTTATTATAAATATTTTGAGTTGACAGACAAAAATGGAATTTAAAGCGAATATTAATATAATGTTTCTTGGTATGTTCACTGAGCAACCAAAGATGATCAATTTTGTACAAATTGGTCAGAACCTTAAAAAAAAAATTGTCAAATTAATCAGATATGTGGTCTAAGGGGAGTGAACTCTTGTACGATTACCTCCCTTTGCTAAATTGCTAATGCAAAATTGCATAACCTTTCTATCACAGAAAATACTTATAAACATGATACTTTTTGAATTTTTTGTTGAATCCTAAGTTATATTTCCCTGGTCTGTTATTACTGTAATGGTTGTAGAAGTGCAAATGTGTTATTTTTGAATTGCTGTCTAGATTTGCTTCAGTTTGATATATTGGATGATGACATTTGTTCAATTTTATTTTGGGGGGTTTGCGATAAAATAGTTTATGGTCGTTGGTGGCTGCCATCTTGGAAATGTGGCAGCCATCTTGGATTCAAAATGGCCAATATCGACCAATTATTTCTTTAGTAAGGTTTGATTCAAGAATTTTTAATGAATAAACCACTTATTGTTGTTACACATATAAACACTTATAAACTCAATACTAGATTATATAATGGTGGCGATCTTGGATTCAAATATGGCTGACATCACCTAATTTGCATATTTGCATCACCATGGTTCTTATTTGGTTAGATGTTGTATTAATTGTTTATTATTCTGTAAATTTAACTGGAATTTGAATATAAATAGTTATGATTTCAACAATATTACAATTTTTTTGTTTTTAATTTATTCAAAATGGCTGACATTGTGGTCGACCTATGTTTTTTTTTTCGTCATACTTTAGAGTGTCGATTGGGCGTGCGTTGTGCCAATTTTCAGCAAGATCAGATATTTTGTCCAGGTATTATGCATTATTATGTGCTTCTGATCCATTGTTAATTCCTGAATTTTGTGCCATTGACCCCTGTGACCTTTCAGTCTATTTCTAACTGCTAGAGACTTTCTCTATATAAAATTTTAGACAAAAAGTACCCCGATTCACCGAACATAAATGTTCATATCTTGGCTTCTAATGGAGATATCTTCAATCTGTAAACAGTTTTATGCTATTTAAATGTAGCTTTATAAAATAGGCTTATTTGTAAATAAATCCATTAATAAATCAATTTTGCATTCATAGCCCTATTTTAAGATTTCAGGTCAGTTTTTTCGTTGGGTGATCTGATAACCGACCCCCGTTCATTTAGAGGTCTATATAGTGAATGACCCATGTGCTGTACTTGATAACGAAAGGTAAATTTAACCTACACATTATTATTATAAAATAAAAGTCTAGTTTTATGCAGACACCGCATAATATAGCTTAGGACACCGGTCTCCATTTCCAGATGAAGACTGACAGGTTTATTAAGTTGTTCGAAAACGTATCACAAATATTGAGTTAGTTGCTCGACCCTTAGCTAGAGGAATTTTAGGGACTTTAACACAAAATTAAGCAGTTTTATTCTCCCAAAAATATCGGGATTAGCCCTTTAAAATTTACGATGGTTCAGACTGAGACAGTTCGTCAGTTGAGTTACAAAAAAGACATTCTGCCATTCGAATAAAATGTTGTTCCAATAATTGTTTTGTATACCAGTTTTTTGATTGGTTGTGATTTGCACAGTTCAATTGATCCCCCCCCCCCCCAAAAAAAAAAAACTAAAAAAAACCCCAAAAAAACCCATCAGAAATGGCGACCTGTAAAGACCAAAATTTATGGACATCAGATGTTTTGACATTTCCAGGTGGGATAATATTATTGGCAGCACTGCCATATTGAAACGGCGATTTTACCTTCCATAGATACCGTCCGTTATTTTACTTCTCTTCATGGGTCTTCTGAGTTTGCCACAATCAACATTGCGTGGTCGCTTCATATTCTTTTCTGTGTGCATACATCTATAACCAGTTAATAAATCTCTTTTGTCTTTTATTCCTCTTTCCTAATTATATGACAATCCTGGAAGTGCTTTTTCGATCTTCCCAAATGCACATGCGCCATGGAAAAGTCACGAAGGCATATCGGTAAACTACGATGAAGTCCGGAGTTACATAGCATTGTGGGATTGGAATAAAGAAGATGGCTCTACACGTACCGAAAGCTCCGGGCTTTGCCCAAATGCTTAAACAAGGCGCTAAGGTATATATTTGTTGTTAATCGATGTTATGTTAAACTGTGCATTAATTAAGTAATCTGCTACTACCAATTTTTTGATTGATTTTATTAATTTCGCTATAATAAACTGATGTAAAAATAAGCCCTACAAATGACAGGCATCGAATGAAGAAAGAAGCCATCGGCCATGTCACGCCATGTGCTCTTTTTTGTGTATCGGTACAAAGTTGTTGTCATGCTTTGATAGGAACATTCGAGAATAATATGTAGAGCGAAGCTGGTTATTGTCAAATATAAAACCTTCATAATTAATTTTCTCAAAAAATGTTAAATAATTTAATTTTTCCAAATTGATTTTTATATTTAGATATATCTACATCTAATGAATTGTATTTTTGTTTTTAAAAAAAGAACAAAAAAAGTGTGAGAATTATGTTCATTGATGTCAAAAATATGTGACGGCATTGATTAGACGCGTCATAGAAATAGTTCTATGATGCGCGTAATCTCTCGCTTGGGCGAGATTTGGTAAGTTGACATGCGCATTGCCTGTTTTGCCCAGTCAGCCAGTGTATCTGGTTCCGGTCTGAATTTTTTTTTAATCAACAGTCTGTGGGTGACAATTTCAGTTACGCTCTTGGCTATTTCCAGCGTGACAGAATACATGTAGGTGACCATGTAAAATGTCAAGCCCATTCTCTATATGATACTAAGGATAGGAGGGAATTTAAACATGGTATTTCCTAGCAGAGAACATATAGTATCATATAAAATATGAAACTTAACTCAGTAAAACAATCTCTAGATGTCATCACTTAAACCATGACCGTGACAGACGGGACATTAATTTGCATCCAGTTTTCAAAGGATTTATTCAAAACAAAAATTCTATCTCAATTAAAAATTAAACTACATTGTTATAATGATGTCAGGTATCCCATAAATTAAGCATCATGTCTGCAGGCCTCGAAATGTTTAAAAAAAGCTACTGTCGCAAGCGACATGTAGCTTTTCTTCATACCTGTCGCTTCAGTAAATAACCTGTCACTCTCAATTATCAAACTCAAAGAATAATCACATCACACATATCCATACATGTAGGTACACACATACGTGGTTAGGTCTTTGACGTACATTGCTCTATATTAATATCGTAATATGAAACCATTTTATTTCTTCGACATCGGAATGCCTAAAAGTTCTTGAAAATCGGCGAATCTGCTTTGGCTCGACGATTCGAAGATTCGTACAATTCTATCATCCGTATCCCCGTGAATTCCGCAAAGTATCATGGTAGCACACTTCCGTACTAAATCGAATACTTCACCGTTGAGTTGTAGAATTCAGATTTTAAAATATCCGTAATAAATTGAATATCAAAACACAAATCACACCTGTGCATGGCACCGTATTTACATGTACCGCGTGCGAAGGACAGATAACGCCACCTGGAATTCCCTTCTCACATATCCAAACTATATTTACGCTACAAATTATATTTATATATGAAATATTTTTCCGACCTGATTTTTTGATTTGTCAAATTGTCTTATAAATTATTCATAGCCTTTATTTATGGAAATTGTTTAAAACTTTTTAAATGATTAAATACACCAAGCAACGAGCCGTGTGCATTTCCATTCCAACCACTACTATATTTACTGTGGTGTCGTCATTATGGTAGAATTATTTCAGGTGACTTGGGGTGCGTTTTAATTTATTTAGATATAATACTCCATAATGCTATAAACTAGTGTCAAGCAGATCAAAACAAGCGCAGATGGTGTGAAATTCATTGATATAAAATTGTCTACTTCCAAACTGTGAGTAACTGTAGCCTACGACGTGAGTATTGTGGTCAATTTACTGAACATCAAGTAAAATTTAGTCCACCTGTCGCAAGCGACAGGTAGTTTTATTTGCTATCTGTCAGTAGGTGTCACAGCTCCATTGCCCGCGTTGGAAGAAAGTCATTTTTATACGCCCACATTTTCATGTGGACGTATTATGCCGTCGCCCCTGTCCGTCCGGACGTCCACAATTGTTTGTGGACTCTCTACAGGTCACAATTCTTGAAATATAGGTTTATCCCCAAAAGATCTCGGCTGCTTTCGATATTGGCATGTATCGGATCGAAACTTCATGGATTATGGCCCCTGTTTGTACGAAAAATCACGTTTTTAGCTTGTGGACCCTATAGAGGTCACAATTTTTATCCGATTTTGTTGAAACTTGAAATGTAAGTTTATAACACAAAGATCTCAGTTCCGTTCGATATTTGCGCATATCGGACAGTAACTTCCTGAATTATGGCCCCTGATTGTACGAAAAATCACGTTTTTAGCTTGTGAACCCTATAGAAGTCATAATTTTTATCCGATTTAAAAAACTGTTCTATTATATCACCGTTACACCCTAAGGATGACTGAGTTCGAATTTCGTGAAAATCGGCCCAAAATTGACAGACAAAATGGCCGCTGTTCGTTCCCAAATAGCGTAAGAATATGGTATATTATCAAGGTTGTGGACCCTATAGGGGTCACAATTTTTATCCGATTTTGTTGAAACTTGAAATGTAAGTTTATAACCCAAAGATCTCAGTTCCTTTTGATATTCGTGCATATCGGACCGTAACTTCCTGAATTATGGTCCCTGATTATACGAAAAATCACGTTTTTAGCTTGTGGACCCTATAGAAGTCATAATTTTTATCCGATTTAAAAAAACGTTCTATTATATCACCGTTACACCCTAAGGATGACTGAGTTCGAATTTCGTGAAAATTGGCCCAAAATTGACAGACAAAATGGCCGCCATTCGTTCCCTAATAGCGTAAGAATATGGTATATCAAGGTTGTGGACCCTATAGATCTCGGTTCCTTTCGATATTCGTGCATATCGGATCTTAACTTCCTGACTTATGACCCCTGATTGTACGAAAAATCACGTTTTTAGCTTGTGGACCCTATGGAAGTCATAATTTTTACCTGATTTAAAAAAACGTATTATTATATCACCGTTACACCCTAGGGACGACTGAATTCGAATTTCATGAAAATCGGCCCAAAATTGAAAGACAAAATGGCCGCCGTTCGTTCTCAAATAGCGTAAGAAAATGGTATATCAAGGTTGTGGACCCTATAGAGGTCACAATTTTTATCTGATTTTGTTGAAACTTGAAATGTAAGTCTATAACCCAAAGATCTCGGTTCCTTTCGATATTCCCGCGTATTGGACCGTAATTTCCTGAATTATGGCCCCTGATTGTACGAAAAATCGCGTTTTTAGCTTGTGGACACTATAGAGGTCATAATTTTTATCCGATTTAAAAAAACGTATTAATATATCACCGTTACACCCTAAGGACGACTGAGTTGGAATTTCATGATAATCGGCCCAAAATTGACAGACAAAATGGCCGCCGTTCATTCTCAAATAGCGTAAAAAATATGGTATATCAAGGTTGTGGGCCCTATAGAGGTCACAATTTTTATCCGATTTTGTTGAAACTTGAAATATAAGTTTATAACCCAAAGATCTTGGTTCCTTTCAATATTTGCCCATATCGGACCGTAACTTCCTGAATTATGGCCCCTGATTGTACGAAAAATCATGTTTTTAGCTTGTGGACCTATTAGAGGTCATAATTTTTATCTGATTTAAAAAAACGTATTATTATATTACCGTTCCACCCTAAGGACAGTTGAGTTTGAATTTTGTGAAAATCGCCCCAAAATTGACAGACAAAATGGCCGCCGTTCGTTCTCAAATAGCGTAAAAATATGGTATATCAAGGTTGTGGACCCTATAGAGGTCACAATTTTTATCCGATTTTGTTGAAACTTGAAATGTAAGTTTATAACCCAAAGATCTCAGTTCCTTTCGATATATGCGCATATCGAATTGTAATTTCCTGAATTATGGCCCTTGATTGTAGGAAAAATCACTTTCTTGTTAGCTTGTTCTCTATCCATCTCTCGAAAATGTGGGCGTATCCTGCCTAGCAGCCGCTGGTTTCCCAATTTGTAACCTTTTTTCAACTTAACGTCATACGGTGGCTATTTAATATTTTGTAATAATTTTAAAATATTTTGGAAGCAGATATCCTGTTATTTTGTTTGATATAATTTTTATATATGTGTTCATTTTATTAATTTCATAAACGTAAGTTGAAAAACGTTAATTTCCAGTGTTTTGACGTTAAGCTGAAAAATTTTGTCACGTTTTTAAACAAGGGTACCCCCACTTCAAGTGCTCGGCGGGCGCACTTATTATTATTATTATTTTTTCATTCTAATATCATTAGAAAGATAAATGAACGATCTTTCAATTGGTCGGGGGTGCTTTGTTGGTATTTTGAAATACCATGCATTTTTTGCAAGTTAAACGCTTCAATTCACGCAATCTTTTTTTTAGGCGATTTGTCAATATAGCACCCCCGACCGATTGAAAGTTCGTTTTATTGTCGTTTTGATGCTATTAAAATCAACAAAATCGGAGCATGGCAAGTGCGCCCGCCAAGCAATTGAAAATGGTATACAATGAGAAATTTTGTATCCGAAAGTGTCGTAATATCTGCCGAGTGTGCCTACTTTCAACACTCGCTCCGAAAAACTGGGGCGAGCTGCATCCAATATTATTGTTGATATATATAGTGGAGATAAAGTACTAAAAACACATGTATTCACCCTCGCTCCCACCCCTGCCACAGTGAAGAGAAACGTGTCGAAACATAGCCTATTTAATTTGATGCCATGGACTTCATGTATCGAAACTCTAACCCAGGCTCTATGGCTGGATTAAAGTGAAAATAATTTTGTGGAAAATTTCAAGGGACAGTAGGCCTACAAAATCCCTAAAAAGAATTTCGTTCAGGTGAGTGTCCGTTGCATGAGTGAGACTTAAAATTTAGTTAAGAAATGCATTAAAATATCCGTAATAAATTGAATATCAAAACACAAATCACACCTGTGCATGGCACCGTATTTACATGTACCGCGTGCGAAGGACAGATAACGCCACCTGGAATTCCCTTCTCACATATCCGAACTATATTTACGCTACAAATTATATTTACGCTACAAATTATATTTATATATGAAATATTTTTCCGACCTGATTTTTTGATTTGTCAAATTGTCTTATAAATTATTCATAGCCTTTATTTATGGAAATTGTTTAAAACTTTTTAAATGATTAAATACACCAAGCAACGAGCCGTGTGCCTTTCCATTCCAACCACTACTATATTTACTGTTGTGTCGTCGTTATGGTAGAATTATTTCAGGTGACTTGGGGGTGCGTTTTAATTTTTTTAGATATAATACTCCATAATGCTATAATTTAGTTAAGAAATGCATTAAAATTAGCCATTATTTTTACGAAAATTGTTAATATTTTGTATTACATGGGCTATAAATATATGCTAAAAAGCTTTCTGCTACTGTACTTAAAATGTGGCGATCAATTGGTTTGTCATGGTAAACATCATTGAAAATGGAATAACATTGCCTTTTTTGGGGTGTTTGTTTTTGTTTTGATTGTTATAAAAATCAAATATTAAGTAGTAAAGAGTAAAGATAAGTAATTTTAAAAATTCACAAACATATTTACTTGTAAGATCTTAATTCCTTTTATATTTTATTTATGTCTTAATAATGGCCAAAATGGCCAACTAGCTACTGCAGAATGTTCTTCAAAAGGGAATCCCTTTCCAGCTCTTGGGAGAAGACATATAAATATTTTCATTTTATTTATTTTTTAAAATCTTGTCCAATAGCTTCTGTTTTTAAAATAATACAATTATCAATATTGATGTCATGATTATTGGAAAATAATGCTTTTCGGAAAAAAATAAATGTGGTTGCTATGGTAACAGCCCAAACACCTTAATATTTTTCTCAAACTTACACAATCCATATCATTTGATATTACATGGGTTTCAAATATTTTAAACTGCTTACTTTAAAATGTGGTGATGACCTTTTGGGTTATGGTAAATAGCGTTGAAAATGGTCCAAAATTGCATTTTTTTCATTTTGGTTGCTATGACAACCAAAATTGATAATATATGGTGGATTGGAAATAAGTGATTTTAAAAATTCACAAACTTTTTGACATATTCCCATAATTTCACATGTGTATCTCCATTCCTTCTTATTTTTTTAATGTCCCAAAAACGCCCCCAAAATAGGCAATTGTGTGCCGTGGAAAATTGTTCAAAGATGAACATGTATTCAGCTCTTGAGAGAAGGCATATATATATTTTTATACGCCCACATTTTCATGTGGACGTATATTGTCCGTCCGGACGTCCACAATTTGTTTGTGGACTCTCTACAGGTCACAATTCTTGTCCGATTTTGACGAAACTTGAAATATAGGTGTATCCCCAAAAGATCTCGGCTGCTTTCGATATTGGCATGTATCGGATCGAAACTTCATGGATTATGGCCCCTGTTTGTACGAAAAATCACGTTTTTAGCTTGTGGACCCTATATAGGTCACAATTTTGATCCGATTTTGTTGAAACTTGAAATGTAAGTTTATAACCCAAAGATCTCAGTTCCTTTCGATATATTCACGCATATCGGACAGTAACTTCCTGAATTATAGCCCCTGGTTGTACGAAAAATCACGTTTTTAGCTTGTGGACCCTATAGAAGTCATAATTTTTATCCGATTTAAAAACCGTTCTATTATCTCACCGTTACACCCTAAGGATGACTGAGTTCGAATTTCGTGAAAATCGGCCCAAAATTGACAGACAAAATGGCCGCCGTTCGTTCCCAAATAGCGTAAAAATATGGTATATCAAGGTTGTGGACCCTATAGGGGTCACAATTTTTATCCGATTTTGTTGAAACTTGAAATTTAAGTTAAAAACCCAAAGTTCTCGGTTCCTTTCGATATTCGTGCATATCGGACCGTAACTTCCTGAATTATGACCCCTGATTGTACGAAAAATCACGTTTTTAGCTTGTGGACCCTATAGAAGTCATAATTTTTACCTGATTTAAAAAAACGTATTATTATATCACCGTTACACCCTAGGGACGACTGAATTCGAATTTCGTGAAAATCGGCCCAAAATTGACAGACAAAATGGCCGCCGTTCGTTCTCAAATAGCGTAAGAAAATGGTATATCAAGATTGTGGACCCTATACAGGTCACAATTTTTATCCGATTTTGTTGAAACTTGAAATGTAAGTTTATAACCCAAAGATCTCGGTTCCTTTCGATATTCGCGCATATCGGACCGTAATTTCCTGAATTATGGCCCCTGATTGTACGAAAAATCGCGTTTTTAGCTTGTGGACCCTATAGAGGTCATAATTTTTATCCGATTTAAAAAAACGTATTATTATATCAAGTTAATGAAACTTGAAATGTAAGTTTATAACCCAAAGATCTTGGTTCCTTTCGATATTCGCGCATATCGTACCGTAAGTTCCTGAATTATGGCCCATGATTGTACGAAAAATCGTGTTTTTAGCTTGTGGACCCTATAGAGGTCATAATTTTTATCCGATTTAAAAAAACGTATTATTATATCACCGTTACACTTTAAAAACGGCTGAGGTCGAATTCCATGAAAATTGTCCCAAAATTGACAGACAATTTTGATCCGATTTTGATGAAACTTGAAATACATATTTATAACCCAAAGATCTTGGTTCCTTTCGATATTCGCACATATTGGATCATAACTTCCTGAATTATGGCCCTTGATTGTACGAAAAAATCACTTCTTTTTTTGAGCTTGTTCTCTGTCCATCTCTTGCAAAATGTGGGCGTATCTTGCATGGCAACCACTTTTTACTCTTTTTTTTTTCGTTAACCATACTTGATAGCTACTGATTTTAAAATACATAACAACCAGGTTCAATATTTCAGATATAACACAAGACCATTTTTGATGAAAAAATTGACCAAAATCGCTCTGACAAAATGGAATTTTTGAGAAAACCTATGTATTTTGCAGTTACTGTGGAAATCAGTTTAATTATTACAAAAATGTGAAAATTGAAGCATAATTAGCCTTAAAGTTGTATTTCATGAATTTACATCTTCATTTTTAATAGGTTTGATATGGAATGAAATATGGGATCACAAAAAACACCAAAAATGGCTTTTTCAAAGTGTTGAAAAACCTTTCTTCCGCGAAAAGGCAAAAATCGCAACTTTGAGCCTCAATAAAAAAAAAGTTTTCATCCGATTTTGAATCTGTAAAAAGTTTTGTGAGAAGAATGATGAGATCAACTTGAAAAGCTAATAAAATCAAATGTATAATCATAATCTCAAAATCACCTTTTCCACCTACTGTCAGACGAAAAAATCAACTGTCGGCGAACAAGCGAACATTTCGAGCCATGTGTCTGGGGCAAGGATGAGAGCAATATCTTAAAAATATACTTTTAGGTTTGAGTTTTTATGCGTGACAGACGGGACAAAGTCATTGTGACAGACGGGACAAATTTGGACAAGAGAGAATGCAAACTTATTTGAATGATAAAGAAATTGGGAGTAAATGATGAGTGATGAAAACTTGTCTTTGGATGTTTGAAATACATTTCATGCTTCTAATGGAGATGTTTAACCATTATGTCTCATTGACTGTGACAGACAGGACATTAATTTGCATCCATAATGGTTTAATTCAAAACAAATTTTCTTTCTCAAATCAAAATTAAACTACATTGTTATAATGATGTCAAGTTTCCCCATAAATTAAGCATCATATCTGTGGCAAAGATGAGAGCAATCATGTTAAAAATAAAGATTTAGGAGTGAGTTTGTACGTTTGACAAATGGGACAAATTTGGATAAGAGAACTTATTTGAAATGGTTAAGTATTTGGGAGTTAATGATGAGCGATGAAAACATGTCTTCTGATGTTTGAAATCCATTTTATGATTCTAATGGAGATGTTTAACTGTTAAACTGTTATCTCTCAGTTTTTGGAACCATTTCGTATCATTCGGAATTTGTTTAAATTCATTTATTTTTTAAAACAAACTACATATTATGACAAATATAATATAACACTGATTAGACAATTCATAATAGAACAAAGATTGCTGTTTGAAAATTATTTCACATGATAAAAAAAAATAATCTGGAACATGTACTTTAAAGAAAAATCAGAATAAATTTATAATAACAATTAAAGATGGATAATCTTGAAGTAATTTGTCATGTCCTGAACGAATATAAATATTTTAAATTTGGTATATTTTGATATACGGGCTTCAGAAACCTAATATTCAATTCTAAATCAACATTTTAAAAATTCAAAAATTTCAAATTGGAGCAACTTTGACTGGGGTTTCCCAAAAATTCCTAAAGTTAGCCAACGTTTGTGGAAGAATTAGTTTGTTGATAATTGAAATGAAATGAAATGGGGTTTAACGTCCTACTGTTCTGCTCCTATACAGTTCCTTGATTCGGCGACGATTTTTCTCTAAGATTATCTAGGAATTCACCGTGTTTCTCTAGGAATTCACCGTGTTTCGATAAGAATACATCGTGTTTTGCCATGCTTCCCGCAAGGAATTCGAGAGCCTACCTTAAGCTAGGGTCGAACTAATATTGTCTATAATAAATTAAAGGAGTTGTAATATAGTAATGCTCCCGGGAAACGTGTACATGTATAATGTACAGGCAGGTTTGAATAACAAATGAGTTAGGTAATCTCGGGAAGACATTTACCGGCATTCTGTATCGGTTAGAATTTTTTCCCCAACGCACTTTATACATACATGTTTTTTAAACATATCAATTCATCTTCGTTTATAACTTAGATGTAATCCGTCAATTTGGGGCTGCTATCAAATCCAAACTTTAAATTATATACGATGAGCTTTTACACATTACTTCATTACTCGCAGCTTCGGTTAATCTAAATCAATCATCCATACAGCATGTACAGTAAATCACTCCGCGGGTCGCTTAACGGTATGTTACGTGGTCAGAAACGCGCCAAAAGATTGGGACTACATGTATATTCTTACGCTGTTTTACTCGGCGAATAATATCCACTGTGACAATATACATCTACTTTATGTCACCAAATTCATTTCGGTGGGAGCAGATATTGAATAAAGCCATTTCACACACACATACGTGTACATTACATGCGCCTCATATATTTATACAATATCCATGAGTGTGTTAATTCTCGTCTTCACCCCGTTATAATTTACTTATTTTGAGTACACTTTCTGAATGATTCCATTCTTTTGTACGTCCAACTTGCCGATTTCCTACTGCATATACATGTACCCTGTAGTCCATGCGAAATGATATTTTTTTTTACTTGACATTTGGGCAGGTAAATGTATTATTCCAACTATTGCTGGACCGAATGAGATTTTACTGGTCCAAAAAAGTTCATACCAAAAATAAGCATAAAATAAGTAATAATGACCTAAAACTCGAAAAACAACAAACAATATTTTCATTCTATTGTTACTTAATATTATCTATGATACACGTAAATCATTATTATTTTCTATCAACAATAGCTTGGACTTATAAATAAATTTTTATCGCGCCAATATTTACAATCGTTTTACTGTTCTATAAATAGACCGCGTAAAGAAAATATAATCCCTTAGATGACAATCGAGTCTACCAGAAGCCAATGTTATTAATACAATAAAAGGACTTTTGTTTTAGTCTGGATTAACCTAGCCTACTACTTACTAGAGTAGCTCGATATACGGTACTACGTACTCGAGATAAGATTTTGTTTACATTTTAAACACTAGTGAAATTAACACAATAAATTAAACGAGAATTCAACAGTCTGTGCACGAAGTGCCGTCAGTCAGTGCCAATACGGCGATGATTTAATATTTGTAAGTTGAGTGTCCGTTAACCCGTCCACAAGCAAACCCGTCCACGGTTAAGGTGTACCGGTACTTGACTTGTATATTATTTAATTGATTAGAATAGATCACTTTTACTCATTGGTTGTTTATATTGTTTTATTTACCTAATAATCAACTAGCTTGGCTCGCCATCCCGACAGCGATTAGTTCGAGTTCAAATTCTTTATTCCTTTAAGCCAAAGACTCATCAGGTATAACATATAGTACAAACAAATAAATACAATATGTACAAAATCAATATAGTTCACCGATGTTTTCGTAATAAAGAACAATAGTATTGTTTGTTGATTAGCGTTATGATTTTAGACAAAATGGTAAGTTCACCAATGTTTTTGTAATAAAGTAGACCCGTATTGTTTGTTAATTGACTTTATCCCATGATTTAAAAAATTGGCGATGGTTAATATTGGCTCCAAAATAATTCCTTAAATTGCGCCGGAGCCCCTTTTAGATAAATTGAATTCGCATAAAAACAACAAAGAGTGGCTACGTGCGATTTTATTCTTTGATACACGAGACATTTCTGTTATTCAAACAAATCTGCACGAGAATGACAACATACAAGTTGACAGTTACCATTGGTTTGGGGTTCATGAAGAATAGGCTTTTCTATCGAGCCTACAGTTATTCTTTTCTAAAATAAAATGAGTGCCTTGGATTTTTGTGTGGATTTGATAGCGGTTATACATGTACTTTACTAATATTCTCTGACATCGGAGACTTGTGTCGCGTTCATTTCATTTTTGCGGTAAGTACGAGCTTCTTATGTCTGATTTGAAAGCGCTTTCGACTACCGTTGCAAGTTCTATTTGTCACTTTTGTGACTTTCCCAGTGTACCCCCTCCCACCCATATTATTTTAATACGTCATAATACATTATTATCATATACCGGTGAAAGTCAAGATTTGCTAAATACTTTTCGCCAAGTAACACAGCGTAAGAATATATAGTTCCCGTGTCGAACCCAACATCTCATGTTTTCCCGCGTTTCTGACCACGTGACGTATGGTTAACCGCATTGCGGAGTGATTTACATGTATGGCACTGTGATTTATGAATGATTGATTTAGATTAACTGAAGCTGCGAGTAATGAAATTATGTGTAAAATCTCATCGAATATAATTTAAAGTTTGGATTTGATAGCAGCCAATAAGATGAAATGATACGTTTAAAAAATTGTAAGTTATTCATTGTTTGCATACACGTACATTGTGGCACCACGTTATACATGTACAGTGTGTTAGAAATACGACCGTAGCTGCCTCGCCAACGGTTAACATATCTTGTATTCAACTTAAATTAATTACATTTTTCGTCAACATGCTTACATCGGGATGATATCGGCACTCAAGCGATTCACCGTGTTTCACCGCGAAACACCCTATTTCGCGGTGATTTGGCTAGCTGCCGTTTCGCTAGCGATTCTCCAAGATTCCACCGTGAAATAGAGAGTTTTTCCGCGGTGTTCGCCGATTATAGTCCCAAACTCCAGCACTGTAGTGTACTGGGCTAATGAAGACGGGCATACGCCATACAGTGGGCTATAAGGGAAATTTTGCCCGGGCAGCGACACTATCGCCTACTCTTATATCGAATTCCATCTGCCAAGGAATCTTTTACGTGCATTCCAATGTATACACGGGACCTCGGTTTTTCATATCATCCGAAGGACTAGACAGCTGTCCTTGGCAGGCCCTCCGTTCTGCACCACTGACAAGGGAAAACCACGTCGGAAAATCCCGATGAACTTTCTCGGCCAATGCAGGGATCGAACACCCAACCTCCAGGCTAGCGAGCCAGCGTCTTAACCACCTAGCCACCGTGGCTCCTTGTTGATAATTACTTAACTGAACTATCAAATAATAAAAAGAGATCAATGACAAATGATCTATAAAAATTCAACAATGTTATTACAAGCTTCTTGTACTATTTGAATGTAAAAAAAAAAAGCAGATTAAAGCAGGAAAGCAGCATTATAAACTCGTGTGACAGACGGGACATTTGTGACAGCTAGCCTGGAGGTCGGGTGTTCGATCCCTGCATTGGCCGAGAAAGTTCATCCAGATTTTCCGGCGTGGTTCTCCCTTGTCAGTGATGCAGGACGGAGGGGCTGACAAGGAAAGCTGTCTAGTCGTTCGGATGGGTCGAAAAACCGAGGTCCCGTGTACACATTGGCGTGCACGTAAAAGATCCCTTGGCAGTTGGAATTCGATATAAGAGTAGGCCGTAGTGCCGCTGTCCGGGCAAAATTTCCCTCATAGCACACTGTATGGCGTATGCCCGTCTTCATTAGCCCAGGTTAGGAGCAGAACAGTAGGACGTTAAACTCCATTTCATTTCATTTCATTTGTGACAGACGGGACAATTGTGACAGACGGGACACATTTCAAATACAATTTTCACTCTTTTGATTCATATTAGATCTAATTAATTATATGTTCTGAATCAGACATATAAAGAAGGAGATAGCTATTATTGTTAAACTTTTAAATATTGCCTAGTTCTCTTAATATAGAAACTTTTCAGTGTATTCTGTGACAGACGGGACAATAATTTATTGTTAAGATTTTCAGCTTGAAAGATACTTTAACTTACCCTCAAAGAAATTATATACACTGCACAGTTAATTACTAGTTTATATGATACAAATATGCCACTATCATCATTTTCTACCCCTATTTTATTACAACAGAGCAAATTAAATTTAGGCTGCTAAATCATAACTATTTTTTTTTCAAAATGACCAACAACTTTGGCGCCTCGTGTTTTGGTGATAACGTAAGACAGATAAAATATCAACCCAATTTAAATAACATCAAAATAATTATATTGAAAAAAAATTGCATTGAACTTTCTCCTTATCATTTCATTTTTGTTCAAGTGTGGAATATTGGCATGGAATTAGCTGCCTTTGTTACCGGAAAAGAGCTTTGCTCAAGCACCGCACTTCGCACAATGCTTTAGAGATTCGCGCTATAATATGTTACAGGCATTGCCTGAGTAGAAATGAAATGAAATGGAGTTTAACGTCCTACTGTTCTGCTCCTAACCTGGGCTAATGAAGATGGGCATACGCCATACAGTGTGCTATGAGGGAAATTTTGCCCGGACAGCGGCACTACGGCCTTCTCTTATATCGAATTCCAACTGCCAAGGGATCTTTTACGTGCACGCCAATGTGTACACGGGACCTCGGTTTTTCGTCCCATCCGAACGACTAGACAGCTTTCCTTGTCAGCCCCTCCGTCCTGCATCACTGACAAGGGAGAACCACGCCGGAAAATCTGGATGAACTTTCTCGGCCAATGCAGGGATCGAACACCCGACATCCATGCTAGCGAGCTGCCTGAGTAGAGCGAAGCTGATGTGATTGTTTTTAAATAAAAAACCTTCGTAATTAAGTTTCTCAAGTGATACAAAACCTTCGTAATTAAGTTTCTCAAGTGATACAAGTAATGGCATGTTTTATTATAAAAGGCAGTGTATATTTTGCCGTCCGACTGTTCTTTACTTTATTTACTATTTAGCCGTCACCTCCGTTTGACATGCGCAGTTGTCTGATTCCTGGACTTAGCAGTTTTCGCTTTGGCAATGATGCCGGCTTTTTCAACTCGTGGACTATTTTACCGTCTGACATTAACCCATAACCTAACCCTAACCCTAACCCAAAACCACAAGTCAGTTCTATTCGTCCTTCGTCTCACATTGCTTCTTTCTCTGTTTCTGATAAGGAAGAAAATAGCCATACTTGAATTTCTGATGGTAGAAACTGGAGAATTATTTTTAAAAGAAAATAGGATAATATTAATAAATGTAAATTGTAGAAAAGCATTTAGAATATTATTCTATTTTGGTCGAGGGCGCATTTATTTCTGCAGGTTTTGGTTTTTATTTTAAGTACTTAGACTGTCAGTGGTTTATGTTTTTCCCGTAAAATCGTGCTTCTGCGCCGAACTTGAGAAAGACAAGTTGTTTTTAATGTTCCAAAATGGTGGAATATATCAGGAGTCGACAACTGCGCATGTCGAACAGAAGTACAGCTAAATAGTAAATAAAGTAGTAAAGAACCGTCGGACGGAAAAATATACACTTCGTTATTATAAAGTGTACCAGTGGGTACCTAACAAATGTAATGGTTTTATTAGAAAAGAGAAAAAGAGTTTTTAAATATTTTTCTTATCTTCAAAATCAGCATATATTGAACATATAGAATACTTAATACCAGCTTTATTGGAGTATTTTTTTTTATTAAAATAAGTTTCAAGTATTTTAATGAATTACATCATTTAAGACAGACATTTTTCCCCATCATTTTTTGTCTGGATTTTAGAATACACTGAAATAACATTTGTTTTAAAATTTTTAATTTATTTTTGTACAATTATAATGGCCAGTGTGTCTTCTTTAAAACAGACTTAAAAATATACTGATGAGAAAAATAACAAGTTCCGAAAATTGAATTGTTCAAACCCCAGTGAAAATTTGACTAGTCTATCCATCCACTACATTATTGAAGTGGTCTTACTTTCGTTTTGTAAACTTTGTATTTTTACGTCACATGGAAATAAATTTGTCCCTTTGTGGAATGGCTGTTTACATAATGTATGTTTTAGTATGCCATTTAAAAAAAGCAAGAAAATGGTTTGGAAAATCAAATTTCCATGCTTATACATGTATATTGCTAACGTTTCGTCCAATTGATGTCTCCATCAATATTTCTTTTCGGCTTCATATTACGTAATAGAATTTGAAGAAGCCTATTGATTTTTAGCAATTTCCGATAATTACTGCCAGAGTTATGGCCCTTGATCACTTTGAAAAATGTTGTGGACGCTCTAAAGGCCAAAGTTAATATCCGATTGACTTTGAATTTATAAACTGTGTTTAAGGTCATGAGACGAAGAAGTCTATTGATTTTCACCGATTTCCGATAATTACTGCCAGAGTTATGGCCCTTAATCACTTTGAAAAAACTTGTGGACGCTCTAGAGGTCAAAGATAATATCCGATTGACTTTAAATTTATACACATGTGTTTAAGGTCATGAGACGAAGAAGCCTTTTGATTTTCAGCGATTTCCGATAATTACTGCTAGAGTTATGGCCCTTGATCCCTTTGAAAAATCTTGTGGACGCTCAAGAGGCCAAAGTTAATATCCGATTGACTTTAAATTTATAATCAGATTTTAGTGTATTATAAATGTTTCATTACCAAAAATTAAAAATATGTGACAACTCTTGTTGACTGCCCGGACAATTTAGCTGCTGTGGGCGTATGTTTCGTTTCCTGGCAACCTATCTTTAAATTAAAAGTTAATTTGTAAATCATATCCCATGAAACTTTAGATTTAGATAATGTATTATTACATTAAACTTTTGAAGAAAATTATTAATACATGTATATATAAGCAACAGTTAATATCTGAAAGGAAAATAAATGTGCCATGCGTCTGTCCAATTCAAAAGAGACATTACTAAAATGGTCATCTTTACTGTCTTATGACCCAAAAATAAGAGGAATTGGAATTTCAAAATTCGGATGGGATTGGGAACCTATGGTACACTTTAAAAAAACCATACCTAATATTAAATCATCTCGTTTTTCCGAATTTAATTTAATTTAGATCTAAATTGTATGATTAATTTTGTTAAAAAAAAAAGGAACAAAAAAAGTGTGAGAATTATTTTTATTGACATCAGAATATATGTGATGTCATTGATTTAACGCGTCATAAAAATATTTCTACGAGTCGCTTGAGCGAGATTTGGTTAGTTGGCATGCGCATTGCCATTTTTGCCCAGTGTATCCGGTTTCGGTCTGATTTTTTTTTTGAGGTATGATGATTAGTCGGAGTCGGTTCGGTTTTACCTACAAACCGGTTCAAATTTCGGGAAATCGATAGTCGTCTAAAAAATACAGCATTATATAAACCAATCACCCGAATATTATAGCATGTTTTTTTATAAAAAAGATACATGTATTAACGATCGACAATTGAATAAGCAATAAGCTACATCATTGATAAATGGTCGATAATAATGAGACAGTATATTCCGTAATCGGTCGTAGATGCGATAAAAAAAAATATAATTAGCATTCCAAATTCCTAACGATTCCCACGATGTTTGTTAAATAAGATGTAACGATCATCAGTTACAACTTCGGTATATCGTCCGTGGATTATTGTGAATATTGACCGTAATTTCATTTTATTATAGTTATTTAATTAAACAGCATGTGTAAAGAGTTGACATATTTACTACAACATGTTTATCGTCAAGTAATAAAATACAACAAAAGAAATGCTTACCGTGTTTGTAAGTAAAAAATAAATCCATATCGTTTCTAGTTATTTTTAATTATTATCACAAGAAATAAATAAAATACTATGTCTATTGTAATGATTTGTTTGTTTTTATTCACAAAAAGAATTATCTAGTGGAGAGATTTAAAGTCGTATATCGTAGACTGCATTTACGTTTCTAATACAACTAGACTTATCCCAGACTGAGCTTACTTGGTGTCATACACTTGTAATACACTGTATAGTCATTTGCATGCATGTTGGTTTCACTATAACAGGATTGCCAGTGATAGAACAGATCAAAGGATAAAATTGCTCGTAGCCACTATTTCCACACCACTATTTCCACACGTGTTATCTTTAGATGTTCAGACTACCTGGCGTGTCAAATAATCCAACGTTAAAAGAAAGCATGCAGTGTCCACCTTACAACAGGTTCCATTGATTTACGATTTATTTTATAACTTATCACACTGCTTACACCCCAATGTGTTACGATTCGCATTTTGGTATTCTAAATGAATTCTTATTCGGATTTCTTATATTTGGAGATGTTTAGTTTCATTTCGTGCACGGAAATTAAATCAACGTTCATTTTTAAAATTAATTATGGTTTCGAAATAATATCAATCTAATTTGTCTTATTTCAAAGGGGCTCCTGCGCAATTTAGGTGTGATGATTAGTCGGAGTCAGTTCGGTTTTACCTACAAACCGGTTCAAGTTTCGGGAAATCGATAGTCGTCTAAAAAATACAGCATTATATAAACCAATCGCCCGAATATTATAGCATGTTTTTTTATAAAAAAGATACATGTATTAACGATCGACAATTGAATAAGCAATAAGCTACATCATTGATAAATGGTCGATAATGAGACAGTATATTCCGTAATCGGTCGTAGATATTCCCGCGATAAAAAAAAATATAATTAGCATTCCTAACGATTCCCACGATGTTTGTTAAATAAAATGTAACGATCATCAGTTCCAACTTCGGTATATCGGCCGTGGATTATTGTGAATATTGACCGTAATTTCATTTTATTATAGTTATTTAATTAAACAGCATGTGTAAAGAGTTGACATATTTACTACCACATGTTTATCGTCAAGTAATAAAATACAACAAAAGAAATGCTTACCGTGTTTGTAAGTAAAAAAATAAATCCATATCGTCTCAAGTTTTTTTTAATTATTATCACAATAAATAAATAAAATACTATGTCTATTGTAACGATTTGTTGTTTTTTTTTCACAAAAAGAATTATCTAGTGGAGAGATTTAAAGTCGTATATCGTAGACCGCATTTACGTTTCTAATACAACTAGACTTATCCCAGACTGAGCTTACTTGGTGTCATACACTTGTAATACACTGTATAGTCATTTGCATGCATGTTGGTTTCACTATAACAGGATTGCCAGTGATAGAACAGATCAAAGGATAAAATTGCTCGTAGCCACTATTTCCACACGTGTTATCTTTAGATGTTCAGACTACCTGATGTTCAGACTACCTGGCGTGTCAAATAATCCAACGTTAAAAGAAAGCATGCAGTGTCCACCTTACAACAGGTTCCATTGATTTACGATTTATTTTATAACTTATCACACTGTTTACACCCCAATGTGTTATGATTCGCATTTTGGTATTCTAAATGAATTCTTATTCGGATTTCTTATATTTGGAGATGTTTAGTTTCATTTCGTGCACGGAAATTAAATCAACGTTCATTTTTAAAATTAATTATGGTTTCGAAATAATATCAATCTAATTTGTCTTATTTCAAAGGGGCTCCTGCGCAATTTAGTTGATTATTTGGTAATACGTAGAGTCCATTATGTATTTTGGCGAGTGATTCAGCTGTCAATATGTATTTATAAAACACCTTTTTATAAAGAAGATAAATGATGTTAGACATCATAAACTAACAAACAATACGAGTATACTTTATTACAAAACCATCGGTGAACTAATCTAAAATCATAACGGAAATTGACTAACAATACGAATAAACAGCGGTGAACTAATCTCGGCCGTGATCGGTAATCAACAAAAATCGACGAGTAAAGCTTATTTATTCCATACATTATGTCCGCCCTATTACCTGCATAATATGTTAATAATAATATATAAAACAAAATGGAATGGATTTACATTCATATTATAATTATAGCGTAAGGGAGGCAGGCATATGAATTATAAACACGCGAACCGTGGATAATGTAAAAGAGAAAATCGAAGTCTATTTTTATATGTTGTATTTATTACTTTTATTAAAAAGGTTAAACAGGAGATTTGAACAAACTACATAGTACAAACAAAACCAAATTTTTTAATGTACCGGACACATAAAACATAGAACTGTACATGTATGTCGCCATTACAGTTTTAAGCTCCGTATATAACGGCCAGTATATTAGCGTGTATTGTAGACTATGGAAGACTAATATTTTTCAGTTGGTTTTCATTACCGACTAAACCGAATCGGTTTGTTTTTTTAGCAGCCGACAAACCGGTTCAAGTTTTGCTTAGTCGTCACACCCTTAATTTTTTTAAATCAACAGTCTGTGGTGGCAGATTTAATTACAGTCATGTCTTACCGGAAAAGAGCTTTGCGATATTGTCATGCGATATTGCGAGTAGGTTGTCTTTTTTAAATTGTGAAACTAGTAGTATCAGATTCGGTGGGTATGAAAACTAATCCTGGCTTTACACTGGTCTGTTTAGTTTATTTCATTTTATTTATTTTTTCTATGCAAACTGTTTACGATATACTCTGAAGCAGGGGTTGAAATGTTTGTAAAATTTTACTGGTCTCAGGTGACAAGTAGTTTTATTTTTATACGCCCACATTTTCATGTGGACGTATATTGTCGTTGACCTGTCCGTCTGTCCATCCGTCCGTCAACAATAAAAAAAAGTTGAACTCTCCACAGGTCAAAATTCTTATCCGATTTTGATGAAACTTGAAATATAGGTTTATCCACAAAAGATCACGGCTGCTTTTGATATTGGCATGTATCGGATCGAAACTTCATGGAATATAACCCCTGATTGTACTAAAAAAATCACGTTTGACCTATAGAGGTCACAATTTTGAACCGATTTTGATGAAACTTGACATGCACTGTTATAACCCAAAGATCTTAGTTCCTTTTGATACTTGCGCCCATCGGAACGTAACTTACTGAATTGTGGCCCCTGATTGTCAGAAAAATCACCTTTTTATACGCCCACATTGAAATGTGGTCGTATATTGTCGTCGCCCCCGTCCGTCCGTCGGTCCGGCATCCACAATTGCTTGTGGACGCTCTAGAGGCTAAAGTTAATATCTGATTGACTTTAAATTTATACACAGTGTTTAAGGTCAGCGATTTCCAATATTTGCTGCCAGAGTTATGGCCCTTGGTCACTTTGAAAAATCTTGTGGATGCTCTGGAGGCAAAAGTTAATATCCGATTGACCTTAAATTTATACACAGTGTTTGAGGTCATGAGACGAAGAAGCCTATTGATTTTCAACGATTTCCAATTATTACTGCCAGAGTTATGGCCCTTGATCGCTTCAAAAAATCTTGTGGGATGCTCTAAAGGCCAAAGTTAATATCTGATTGACTTTAAATTAATACACAATGTTTAAGGTCATGAGACGAAGAAACCTATTGATTTTCAACGATTTCCAATAATTACTGCCCGAGTTATGACCCTTGATCACTTCAAAAAATCTTGTGGATGCTCTAGAGTCTAAAGTTAATATCCGATTGACATTAAATTTATACACAGTGTTTAAGGTCATAAGATGATGAAGCCTATTGGTTTTCAGCGATTTCTGACAATTACTGCCAGAGTTATGGCCCTTGATCACTTCAAAAAATCTTGTGGATGCTCTAGATGACAAAATTAATATTCGATTGACTTTAGATTTATGCACAGTGTTTAAGGTCATGAGACGATGGGACCTATTGATTTTCAGCGATTTCCAATATTTGCTGCCAGAGTTATGGCCCTTGATCACTTTGAAAATCTTGTGGACGCTCTAGAGGCCAAAGTTAATATCCGATTGACTTTCAATTTATACACAGTGTTTAAGGTCATGCCACGAAGAAGCCTATTGATTTTCAGCGATTTCCGATAACTACTGCCAGAGTTATGGCCCTTGATCTCTTCAAAAAATCTTGTAGATGCTCTAGAGCCTAAAGTTAATATCCGATTGTGTTTAAATTTATACATAGTGTTTGAGGTCATGAGAAGAAGATTCCTAGCTTGTGGTCCCACTGGAGGTCAAATTATTATCCTATTTAAAAAAATGTTTGATAATATCACCGTTATACCGTAGGGAAGGTTGAGTTTGAATTTCATGAAAATCGGACCAAAATTGCCACCGCTTGTACGCGAATAGTGTGACAATACGGTATATCAAGGTTGTGGACCCTGTATAGATCACAATTTTAATCCGATTTTGATGAAACTTGACATGCATGTTTATAACCCAAAGATCTTGGTTCCTTTCAATATTGAATCGTAACTTCCTGAATTATGGCCCCTGATTGTACGAAAAATTGCCTTTTTATACGCCAACATTGAAATGTGGTCGTATACACTACAGTGCTGGAGTTTGGGACTATAATCGGCGAACACCACGGAAAAACTCTCTATTTCACGGTGGAATCTTGGAGAATCGCTAGCGAAACGGTAGCTAGCCAAATCACCGCGAAATAGGGTGTTTCGTGTGAATTATGGTGTTTCGCAGTGAAACACGGTGAATCGCTTGAGTGCCGATATCATCCCGATGTAAGCATGTTGACGAAAAATGTAATTTATTTAAGTTGAATACAAGATATGTTAACCGTTGGCGAGGCAGCTACGGTCGTATTTCTAACACACTGTACATGTATAACGTGGTGCCACAATGTACGTGTATGCAAACAATGAATAACTTACAATTTTTTAAACGTATTTCATCTTATTGGCTGCTATCAAATCCAAACTTTAAATTATATTCGATGAGATTTTACACATAACTTCATTACTCGCAGCTTCAGTTAATCTAAATCAACCATTCATAAATCACAGTGCCATACATGTAAATCACTCCGCAATGTGGTTAACCGTACGTCACGTGGTCAGAAACGCGCGAAAACATGGGATGTTGGGTTCGACACGGGGACTATATATTCTTATGCTGTGTTACTTGGCGAAAAGTATTTAGCAAATCTTGACTGTCACCGGTATATGATAATAATGTATTATGACGTATTAAAACAATATGGGTGGGAGGGGGTACACTGCGAAAGTCACAAAAGTGACAAATAGAACTTGCAACGGAAGTCGAAAGCGCTTTCAAATCAGACATAAGAAGCTCGTACTTACCGCAAAAATGAAATGAACGCGACACAAGCCTCCGATGTCAGAGAATATTAGTAAAGTATAACCGCTATCAAATCCACACAAAAATCCAAGGCACTCATTTTATTTTAGAAAAGAATAACTGTAGGCTCGATAGAAGAGCCTATTCTTCATGAACCCCAAACCAATGGTAACTGTCAACTTGTATGTTGTCATTCTCGTGCAGATTTGTTTGAATAACAGAAATGTCCTGTGTATCAAGATCAAAGAATAAAATCGCACGTAGCCACTCTTTGTTGTTTTTATGCGAATTCAATTGATTTAAAAGGGGCTCCGGCGCAATTTAAGGAATTATTTTTGAGCCAATATTAACCATCGCCAATTTTTTAAATCATGGGATAAAGTCAATTAACAAACAATACGGGTCTACTTTATTACAAAAACATTGGTGAACTTACCATTTTGTCTAAAATCATAACGCTAATCAACAAACAATACTATTGTTCTTTATTACAAAAACATCGGTGAACTAGATTGTTTTTGTACATATTGTATTTATTTATTTGTTTGTACTATATGTTATACCTGATGAGTCTTTGGCTTAAAGGAATAAAGAATTTGAACTAATCGCTGTCGGGATGGCGAGCCAAGCTAGTTGATTATTAGGTAAATAAAACAATATAAACAACCAATGAGTAAAAGTGATCTATTGTAATCAATTAAATAATATACAAGTCAAGTACCGGTATTACCTTAACCGTGGATGGGTTTGCTTGTGGACGGGTTAACGGACACTCAACTTACAAATATTAAATCATCGCCGTATTGGCACTGACTGACGGCGCTTTGTGCACGGACTGTTGAATTCTCGTTTAATTTATTGTGTTAATTTCACTAGTGTTTAAAATGTAAACAAAATCTTATCTCGAGTACGTAGTACTGTATATCGAGCTAGTCTAGTAAGTAGTAGGCTAGGTTAATCCAGACTAAAACAAAAGTCCTTTTATTGTATTAATAACATTGGCTTCTGGTAGACTCGATTGTCATCTAAGGGATTATATTTTCTTTACGCGGTCTATTTATAGAACAGTAAAACGATTGTAAATATTGGCGCGATAAAAATTTAATTATAAGTCCAAGCTATTGTTGATAGAAAATAATAATGATTTACGTGTATCATAGATAATATTAAGTAACAATAGAGTGAAAATACTGTTTGTTGTTTTTCGAGTTTTAGTAGCATTACCACATCAAAATTTCAAATAACAGATGATGTGTTTTTCTCTGTTTTAATGCATGCAGCCTGTTTCAAACATGAAGAAACTTTTTAAATTCTCAAAATCGGTTAATAAATAAGTTTTCTATGAACATTTTTCTCATCGCAGATGGCAACATTTTTCTGACAAAAAGTAATAGACTTATCTATAGGCAAAACACGCCCTCGAAATAGGGCTTTTTGAGGCTAAAATAGTCTTTTAAAGATCCTACAATAACTCTGGTAATATCAAAAGCAATAAGTTGAAATTTTGACACCCAGATGAAAAATGGACGACAAATTCAATTCTGTCGTCAAAATGCCTCTGCAACATACGCGTTCCGTGAGATGGTGGCCATCTTGGATTGCGGTTAAAACCGCCATTAAAATGTACTGCAATTATGAGGTCAGCATCAAATGACACTACACGGCTGTTAAAAATGCTTCATTCTGCACTCCATAAAGTAAGTTTCATCTACTTCATGACTTCAAAGAAAAATGGCGGCCATTTTGGAATCCAAGATGGCCGACATGCCAGATTCCGTCACAATCGGGTGTCATTTATTCGGTGCTCAAAGTATGGGTTGTAATATATCATTGGAAAGGTATTGAAGAGGGGATTACAGTTTCCAAATGTCAAATACCCACCAGAGAACATATTAAATAAAGAAGTTGTTTTTAGACATTGTTTATTTTGTTCAATATTTCAAAAATGAGACGTGGAATGTCGAAAGTTGATGCGCCTTCATGAAACTGCTTGCATCTTTCACAAATACATGAAAAATAGGTTTCAAAAGTTTTATATGATATAGGAATGCTAAATTCCCTCACATATTATAATTGGAAAATTAAATGAAAGATTATTCTATAATTATTTACCAAACATTTCATCAATAATCAAGTAGTCTAGCTTATATAGGCCCAGTAACCTTTACTGACAATCTAACATGTAAAATTAACTAATTTTAATTGAGTTACATTTTAATAAAAATAATAATTTTAATAGGCCTACTAGATTATTGAAAAAATTTTGGTAAATAATTATAGTTTTCCATAATTTTACTAATTATATTAATATCTAAAATTAAACCATTTTTATTGCGTTACATTTTAATCAAAATGATAATATTAATTAGCCTACCTGATTACTGATAAAATGATTGGTAAATAATTGTAGTTTTACATAATTTACTAATTATATTAAAGGTCACCGGAAAAGGTTCATAAATTTTTTAAATAATGCAAGTAATTATGTCAACATATCCTTTCCATAAGTATAACACGAACCCGAATGTCAATATTACCTGCAACAGGTAAATTTCAACGTTAGCAATTTCCGCCATTCTCCGTGGGTAGTCGTAACTTTCCGTAAATTTGACGTCATTTTAGTCCTGCTCATATTCTTGTCTATATTTCTATGTGCAGAAGGACTAAAATGACGTCACGGATTGATTATTAACGGAAAGTTCCGACTACCGACGGAGAACGGCGGAAATTACTAATGTTGAAATTTACCTGTTGCAGGTATTATTGACGTTCGGGCTCGGGTTATACTTATGGAAAGGATATGTTGACATAATTACTTGCATTATTTAAAAAAAAAATTGATGCTTTTCCGGTGACCTTTAATATCTAAAATTGATCCATTTTATTGAGTTTCATAATCAAAATGATAATATTATTTGATAGGCCTATATCTCTAGACTACTTGATTATTGATGAAATGTTTGGTAAATAATTATACTATTATAGTTTTAGTAATTTGATTAATATCTAAAATTAACTAATTTATGGGACATACATGTTTGTCATTCGGTTCCAAGACAACTGTCAAGTCAAATCCATACATAAATGTCAAAATAACAAGTGCTTTGTTTATATCGTGCGTGATAGCATCCATGGAAGGATTACCCGCCTTCCACCCCCTACAGCTGAAATGACATGCGAGTTTGTCCAATCAGACTCAACAAAGACAATCACGTGATGTCAACAATGTTCGTCATAGGGGAATACCATTTTGCTATGAATGGAATCGCCCGTGAAGTTTTCGCCGTAAGAACTCGGCTTGGCAACCAAACTTCTGCGGCTTATTCCTCAATGAAAACAGTTTTTATTACCGACGACACATATATCATTATAATCAACGATATTTCATAAAGGTTCTCACCGTTTTAAAATTCCAGCCCCAAGATTGAGTTTTAGAAAAATTTGACTTCAATCTTTTAAAACATTTGTATCTCAAAAACTATACCCGCCATTTTGATCGGGAATGCCGCGGAACCTTGCGGGGTTCTTCCTGATGATTCGTTGAAAGTTTCAATGACGTACGTGAAGAACTTTCCGAGCTATGAGAATCCCCAGCGAGATACCGCTCAAAAACCCGGGCGTGCCGTGAACACTAATTAATTTGCTAATGGAAAAACAATGGCTAACTGCCAGTGACGTAATATTAGCGTGGGTATTTTATAACTTGTGTTTTGAGTGCATTATCAACAAAGAACAAAAACGAAACTTGTATCACTAGAAAGGTAATTTAATTGACTTTTTATTCATATAGGTTAAAATATGTTGACACAAATTGTGAGTTTTTTATCAGATATTTTTTCTTGGCACTCTGTGCGCGAGGAGTGCAGGACACGGTCAATACGCTGACTGAGTGTCACACAGCGCTGAGGACGAATGTGGTAATGCTAGTTTTAGGCCATTATTACTTATTTTATGCATATTTTTGGTATGAACTTTTTTGGACCAGTAAAATCTCATTCGGTCCAGCAATAGTTGGAATAATACCTGCCCAAATGTCCAGTAAAAAAAATATCATTTCGCATGGACTGCAGGGTACATGTATATGCAGTAGGAAATCGACAAGTTGGACGTACAAAAGAATGGAATCATTCAGAAAGTACTCAAAATAAGTAAATTATAACGGGGTGAAGACGAGAATAAACACACTCGTGGATATTGTATAAATATATGAGGCGCATGTAATGTACACGTATGTGTGTGTGAAATGGCTTTATTCAATATCTGCTCCCACCGAAATATTGTCACAGTGGATATTATTCGCCGAGTAAAACAGCGTAAGAATATACATGTAGTTCCAATCTTTTGGCGCGTTTCTGACCACGTAACATACCGTTAAGCGACCCGCAGAGTGATTTACTGTACATGCTGTATGGATGATTGATTTAGATTAACCGAAGCTGCGAGTAATGAAGTAATGTGTAAAAGCTCATCGTATATAATTTAAAGTTTGGATTTGATAGCAGCCCCAAATTGACGGATTACATCTAAGTTATAAACGAAGAATGAATTGATATGTTTAAAAAATTGTAAGTTGTTCATAGTTTGCATACATTTTGGTCGGCATTATGTATGTATAAAGTGCGTTGGAGAAAAAATCCTAACCGATACAGAATGCCGGTAAATGTCTTCCCGAGATTACCATACTCATTTGTTATTCAAACCTGCCTGTACATTATACATGTACACATTTCCCGGGAGCATTACTATATTACAACTCCTTTAATTTATTATAGACAATATTAGTTCGACCCTAGCTTAAGGTAGGCTCGCGAATTCCTTGCGGGAAGCATGGCAAAACACGATCAGGGTACGAAATAACACGCGAACGGTCGTTCAGGTTACGCATCGGTTACCATGACCTGGAAACACGCAAACGGACTTCCGTTCTCGACCACCGAGCTATAATTTATAAACTAAAGGTTTCAGTTAAAATATTCCCTCCACTACTACATTAAAACATTTTACAATTATAAATAAATGCCTGAAAGATCGTTAAGTTCGCACCTGTCATTTTGTCGGTAGCAAATCAACTCGCGGACCCATCATACCTGGCAACGACATACTCATTTGCCTCTTTAGCGAACGAAAGCGCCAGATCAATCAACTGATTTCTATTGTTTTTATTTCTTAAATTAATGGTGATTGAGTAATAAAAATAAACACCCAATGAAAAGGAATGTTATATTCGCAAATTATCAAATAAAAAACATACTTTTCAACAATGGATCTTCCGGTATTTACGTAATAGGTCAGAGGTGAAAATTCACACCGTGTCAATGACTTTGGCATTATTCCAATATTTTCACGTTGTCACTCACGGCTAATAATTTTATGACATGGAAAGTGAAATGGAATCAGATTTTTTATGATTTACTGCCAGGCATATCGTAGAACATGATAATGTCGAAGAAATCAACTATTTGTTATTTTTGGGGGACGTTATGAATGATGCGAAGCAGCCGAGATCAAGCGTGTCGGCCGCCATATCTTGGATACGTTTCCAGACAGACGATACCACAAAACTTACGGATAATAATTCTAGATTTTGGAAAGCTAAATTGAATCAAAACTTTTAGGATTTAATACAAGCTACATAGAGGAATATTACATTGCCGAAGATTTCAACTATATATTTTTATTTTCGATGCTATGAAGCAAAGAAGACGACAATTCCCACCATATATCCAACAAAAACAGAAATGTCACATAGCGATGAAGTGACGGTCATTTGGGGCGATATTTCTTTCTAAAAGTTATATATTTATATTTACTTTGAACACTGTTCTTTTTTTTAAAATAAAATCTTAGGAGATACATGTTCACGTTTATTATGACAGAGAAAAGTCATAATTTTAGTGGAACTGACTTTTCAATATTATTTATAGTAATATACCGGTAATTGTTAGTTTGTACAATTGAATTTTATATCATTGGAAAGAACACGACAATCTGTACATTTTTGTATAAAAAAAGTTTTTATTTAGTTATTTGCAATTTTGTAGAGAGTTTTAGGATTAACAATAATCCACTAATTCGCTTAGGGATATGGGCCCTGCTGATTTAATAAGCTAAGGGGTAGCTGGCTAATCTTTTAATTGGCCCCAAATCCCCCTAGGCTAATTCGAGGGTCGGCTCTAAACAAATATGGCATCGTAACCTATAGGTTACCAGTTCAAATTTGATGCAGATTAGCGTAACCTATTTTGAGGTTACCATATAAGAGGCTTATTTCATACCCTGACGATGTATTCTTATCGAAACACGGTGAATTCCTAGAGAAACACGGCAAATTCCTAGCGGTCATAATTTTTATCCGATTTAAAAAAACATATTATTATATCACCGTTACACCCTAAGGACAACGGAGTTCGAATTTCGTGAAAATCAGCCCAAAACTGATAGACAAAATGGCCGCCCCTCTTTCTCAAATAGCGTAAAAATATGGTATATCATGGTTGTGGACCCTATAGAGGTCACAATTTTTATCCAATGTTTTTGAAACTTGAAATGTAAGTTTATAACCCAAAGATCGTGGTTCCTCTCGATATTCGCGCATATCGGAACATAACTTCCTGAATTATGGCCCCTGATTGTACGAAAAATCGCGATTTTAGCTTGTGGACCCCATAGAGGTCATAATTTTTATCCGATTTAAAAAAACTTTTTATTATATCACCATTATACCCCAAGGACGACTGAGTTCGAATTTCGTGAAAATCGTCCCAAAACTGACAGACAAAATGGCCGCCCTTCGTTCTGAGATTTACGTAAAAATATGGTATATCAAGGTTGTGGACCCGATAGAGGTCACAATTTTTATCCATTTTTGTTGAAACTTGAAATGTAAGTTTATAACCCAAAGATCTAGGTTCCTTTCGATATTCGCGCATATCGGACCTTAACTTTCTGAATTATGGCCCCTGATTGTACGAAAAATCGCTTTTTTTTTAGCTTGTTCTCTATCCATCTCTCGAAAATGTGGGCGTATCCTGCCTGGCAGCCACTGGTTGAGATACTGAATTAAAAATGGTGAAACAAGCAAACCAGGAAATCAAATAACTATGGCCTTAGATAGTTTTAAATGTACATTTAAGAATTGTACATTTTACTATGAAAAGTTTTCAGAAATGTTTGCGCGATTTATGTTTTTAGGGGTAATGGAAACAGGTATTAGAGTATCACTGAGAAATAGTTTGGAAAGTTAGTGCGAATCTTAAACATGGCAACATCCTTAAGGTGGAATATTAAAGTTCTATTGATGTACATGTGCATTTAGGATTACACAGGATTCGTACGTTTCCTGGAAAACCTGGAAAGTCATGGAATTCCACCTATGAAAATTCCAGGACTGGAAAACCTGTAATATGAGTATTTTATCATGGAAAGTCATGAAATTTTCACCTCCGTCCAGTAATCACCCTTTCTCTGAAATTTGATCCATTTATTCAATTTGTAAAACTTATACGAAAGAAAAGCACGGTAGAGAAAAATAGATCCAAGAGTAGACAAACTTTCGTACCGTAGTCTTTTTTTTTCAGACGCAACAGTCATTGGCTTGACAATCAATTGTTTGGCTTGATAATCTGAACTACGTCCTGTAGCAGTCTCACAGACTTGGCTGAATTATCTCCCTTTCAGTTACTCGTCTGCTAGTCAGAATTCAACTAGTTGTGTTTTTGCTTTCGAATAGCGTGATGAATTCTGTTTGATATACCCAACTAACTACTACAATATTAAAATGCCCGGTAAATGTACATTTCAAGACTGTTGGATGACAAAAACCGATTTCTGTTCATGGTTAATGCGTGACAAAACTAATTCACGAAAAGCCCGATGTTGCGCATGTCAGAAGTCTTTTGATATATCTAATATGGGGGAAGCAGCTGTAAAGAGCCACATGAAGGGCGAAAAACATTTAGTTAATTACAGAAAATTAAAAGAGTGTGATCAGAATCCTATTGGTCAGTTTTTTGTCCAATCTTCAGGTCAAACAAGGGGTAGTACAACTGAACTTTCAGCAGAAAGTTCTAGTTCACATTGTGATAGTTTCGGCACTAAAACCGAAAGTAGGAAATCCCAATCATTGACTTCGTTCATTTCAAAGGAAGATACAATAAAATCCGAGATATTGTGGACTCTGCACAATATAGAAAACCACCACTCATATAAATCAAACGAAGGCATTGATAAATTATTTAAGAAAATGTTCCCTGATAACAACATTGCACAGAAATTCACCTGTGGAGAAAAAAAGATGGCCTATTTTTGCAACTTTGGTTTAGCACCCCATTTTTCAGATTTGCTAAAAAACAGTGTGAAGAATAAAGATTCTTTTGTACTCCTTTTTGATGAAAGTTTGAATATCAAAACAAAAAATAAACAGCTAGATATACATGTGAGGTACTGGGATAGGGATAATGTGATAACTCAATACTATAACTCCAAGTTTATTGGCCATGCTGCATCACATGAACTTTTAGAACATTTTACCGATTCTGTTCAAGATTTGAACCTGTCTAACCTTTTGCAAGTGTCTATGGATGGACCTAATGTTAATTTAAAATTTTGGGATCTCTTTTCTGATTATATACAAACTAATTATTCTAGTAAAGTCTTGAATATAGGAAGCTGTGGGCTCCATATTATTCACGGTGCATTCAAGGACTTTTCTTCAACTTCTGAGTGGAATCTTGACAGTTTGTTTAGAAGTTGTTACATATTGTTCAAGGACACCCCTGCTCGCAGGAAGGACTATGAAAAATTAATAGGAACTGATAATCATGTTTATGCTTTAAAGTTTTGTAAACATAGATGGTTGGAAAATCTACCAGTAGCTTTAAGAGCTCTTGAGATCATTCCATTACTTAAAAAATACATTGATCAAGTTAACAAGAAAAAAATAACCAACCCCAAAACAGAGTCATATAAAACGATTGTGGAAATGTTAAAAGGCCCTCTTTTAGAAGTTAAAATAAACTGTTTTATTTCTATTGCACAAAAAGTTACCCCATTTTTAACCTTGTATCAGACTGACAAACCCATGATTCCATTTCTAGCTGAGGACTTGTATCTGCTGTTGAAGGGGCTAATGGGAAGGGTGATTAAATCAGATGTACTAAGTAAAAGTGGGGGTACTGCTTACTCATTACTGAAGATTGACATAAATGACAGAAATAATCAGTGTGAAATAAAGAAAGTTGACATTGGATTTGTGGGAAATAAACTATTGAAATCACTTGTGTCCTACAAAAAAGTGAACGAACAACAAGTTCTAGACATAAGAGCTCAGGCAAGGGCTTCAGTTATCAAAATGATTTCTAAAATCCAAGAAAAATGTCCCCTGAAATATACACTTGTGAGGTGCATGAAATGTTTAGATCCTAGGCAAATGTGTAATGACAAAGATTTTTGTGTAGAGAAATTGGAAAGAATACTTGGCATTCTTGTTGATCATAAAAAGAACAATGAGTTAGAATGTGACACAATAAAACATGAATTTTCTACATTTTTGACCCAAGATTTACCAGGATATTCTTCTTTGTTTAAAGATTTCAATTATAAAGAACAACGAGTTGATAATCTTTTCTATAACTGCTTCTCATCAAAACAACAATATAGTAACATTTGGTCTGTCATTCAGTTACTTTTAATCTTGTCACATGGACAAGCATCTGTTGAGCGTGGATTTTCTGTAAATAAAGAGGTCTATAAAGATAATATGGACGAAAAATCTTTTATTGCGCAAAGACAAGTCATAGATCATATTCAGTCTGTTGGGGGAGCTTTAAATGTTGACATAAATAAAAAAACTAGTCATGTCAGTCAGTTCTGCAAGACAAAACTATATGTCATTTTTGGATAAACAAAAAAATGACAGAGAAAAGGAGAAACTTTCATTGAAAAAACGATCCTTGTTAGAGGAAATTGATGAAATGAAAATTAAAAAACGCAGAATTAAAAGTGATTCAGGAGCTTTATTCATGTCTGCTGATGACTTGGCCAACAAGGCAGAGTCTGTTGGTTCTGTTACTGAAATCAGACATTTAATTGCAAAATCCAATAGCCACAGAGAACTGGACAAATTGGATGAAGAAATTATTAAAAAATTAAATGAAGATAAGTCAAACTAATTTAGTTAAAGTACTGGACATTGTTTTGTTCTCTGTTCTATTTTGGATTAATTTGTTTACAGTGAATAATTGAACTTTGTTTAAAGTACTTGATGCTTTAAGATAACATTTACTACTCAGATTGTAGCCCGACTTTTATTTGGTAATTTAAGTGAATACTGTTATTAATTAAAGTTTCATAATTTGCAAGAAGTTGATTTCTTGCATGACGATGTAGATTTAATTCATTAAACATGCATAGACAAACTTCAGTGCAATGCTCTAATTTTGGTCCTGGAAAATGCTCTTTTTGGTCCTGGAAAGTCATGGAATTTCATTCACATTTTAGTGTACGAACCCTGATTACAGGGCTGGCCACGAATAAATTGATGACAAGCAGATGACTGCTCACGCAAATTAAGGTTTGGGCGAGGAAGGCGAGCAATAAAAATTGCTCGCGCAAAATGTTGTTTGTGTGAGAACACATTTTGTAAGATTGTTTAAATTTAAAATCAATTTGTTGCCTGGATACTTGTTAAATACATAGTTTGTTCCTATTACATAGTTCATGATATCATTCGACACCTGTCCTTTTGTTGCCATTGTTTTAAGAAAATTACAATTCCTGGCACAGACTTTGCAGTAAACATGTGTAACCATCGCTTTCTGTTTTTGACAGTCATACTCTTCTTTAAAACCAATTTCTGTATGGATTTCTTCACCCTCATTGAGTCGACTGGCGTGGTTTCGAATCCCCGGTTGTACGTGACAAGGAGTAGGGTCGCCTGTCCAACCTCGTGGGTTTTCTCCGGGTCCTCCGGTTTCCTCCCACTGCTAAAGACCCCTACGCGCAAGCGAATTATTGAAATAAAATTAAAAACCATATGTTAGTCCCGAAATGACCTAGTTTGTGTCGAGTGGACGTTAAACCCCATTTCTCTCTCTCTCTCTCTTCACCCCACAACATAAATGTGGATAGGGCAATCGGGTTTCCTTTGGGCATTATTACGCTTAGATTGAAGATTATACGACTGCACAAAGGAATAAAAACCGAAGTTCTGATCAAATAAATACTGATAAATATTAGTTTGAAACGTGGTGATAAAAATTTGATTTTGGCGATAATGTTTTTTGGTACTGGCGATTCTTTTTGAGAACTGGCGGAAAAATCTAATCGTATTTATCCTGGATTAACCATTGAGTGTCAATCACATGGCGGGATACTGTAAATTAATCAACTGGCTGATAATCCGGATCGCGCCAATGAGAAATACTAATCAGTTGTCTTGGATTAATGATTAGTTGATTGATAATTGCCAATGATATATATTAAACCTTATCTCAAGTCATTATTTACTCCTAATGATTAATTCAAGCGGTGATTATTTTAGTTTTCGTTTCGTCTTTAAAAAAAAAATGGTAATACATGTTATCAAAATGGCCAACAATTCATTGCGAAGAGAATTAAATATTTTGATAGCTGAATTCGTTTACAGTGACGTCATATACGACATGTAAAAAATACAAGCATGCCTATTGGATATCATTATTTCAAATTATATTATCACCACTGGTCGGAAAACGTAAAAACGAGGTCGAAAACGTAAGAACAAGTTGAATAATGACGATTCTTGAGCGAGAAAACAGTTCGACATTTTTATCATATTACCGTCGACGAAACGCTCTAAAAGTTAACGGGGGGGGGGGGGGGCTGGAGTTCGGGTGTTCGATCCCTGCATTGGCCGTGAGTTATGGCCCTTGTTTCACTTTGTTGTTCCTTGTGAACGTTCAAACGACAAAAGTTATCATCCGATATGTATTAAATTTATATGCATTCTTTGAATTAGTAAAACGTAAAAGCCTGTTGAATTTCAACAATTTCAGTAGATTACTTCCAGAGTTACGGCCCTTGTTTTAGTTTTTAGAACCTTGTGAACCCTCAATCGACAAAAATTATAATGTCATCTGTATGAAATTGTCTATTAAATTCCCCTAATTACCTACAAAAGAATAAATATGCGACATCCCTTGTCGACTGCTTGTACGATTTAGCTGCTGTGGGCATATGTTTTGTTGCCTGGCAACCTATCTTTAAAGTTTTATATATTGATTATTGATTTGTATCTATTGGTAATTGTTTTATAATAATCCTAGCTGAGACCTAAAATTGTTAGTTGTCTTTTTTATCACACATTTTTGGCAGATAAAATATTCCAGTTGGCGGAAAAAAATATGAACATTTTTTTTATATAAAAATTATCATCCATTTTGGCGGAAAAAGAATGAAAGCCAGTGTGAGCCCTGTTTAGTAACATGACTTGACCTGAGTGGCGAGTAACTTCATTAGCCAATCAAATTCAAGGAGGAAATGCGGCGTGCACCTGGGTGAATCTGTTTGACAGACGAATTTATGACGTTATTGACATTGTTGGGTTAGTTTCGGCAATAAACTTGTCAATATTTTGATTATTGTCCCCCGCCTTTCGAAGAAAGCAGGGGACTATTAAAATGGGTTCGTCCGTCCGTCTGTCTGTCCGTCACACTTTTTGGGACACAATAACTCTCCTTCTAATTGACCTAGAATGTTCAAACTTGGTGTAGGTGTTTATTAGGGCAATGCCTTGATGGAGTTCGAAGATGAGCATTTTCTGCTTAGGGTAAGCAGAGATAAGCAATTTGATTGGTTGATGCTTTGGGACACGATAACTTTAGTTTTCATTAAGTGAGAGTGATGAAACTTGGTGTATAGTTTCATTACATCAATACCTTGACTAAGTTCGATAATGAGCATTTTCTGCTCAGGGTAAGCAGAGCGATAAGCAATTTGATTGGCCGAGACTTTGGAACACAATAACTCTCCTTCTAATTGAGCTAAAATTTTGATTATTGTCCCCCGCCTTTCGAAGAAAGCAGGGGACTATTAAAATGGGTTCGTCCGTCCGTCTGTCTGTCCGTCACACTTTTTGGGACACAATAACTCTCCTTCTTATTGACCTAGAATGTTCAAACTTGGTGTAGGTGTTTATTAGGGCAATGCCTTGATGGAGTTCGAAGATGAGCATTTTCTGCTTAGGGTAAGCAGAGATAAGCAATTTGATTGGTTGATGCTTTGGGACACGATAACTTTAGTTTTCATTAAGTGAGAGTGATGAAACTTGGTGTATAGTTTCATTACATCAATACCTTGAATAAGTTCGATAATGAGCATTTTCTGCTCAGGGTAAGCAGAGAGATAAGCAATTTGATTGGCCGAGACTTTGGAACACAATAACTCTCCTTCTAATTGAGCTAAAATGTTAAAACTTGGTGTAGGTGTTTATTAGATCAATGCCTTGATGGAGTGTGAAGATGAGCATTTTCTGTCTAGGGTAAGTAGAGATAAGCAATTTGATTGGTTGATGCTTTCGGACACGATAACTTTAGTTCTAATTAAGTGAGAGTGATGAAACTTGGTGTAGAGTTTCATTACATCCATACCTTGACTAAGTTCGATATTGAGCATTTTCTGCTCAGGGTAAGCAGAGTGATAAGCAATTTGATTGGCCGAGATTTTGGAACACAATAACTCTCCTAATTGAGCTAGAATGTTCAAACTTGGTGTAGGTGTTTATGAGGTCAATGCCTTGATAGAGTGCAAAGATGAGCATTTTCTGCTTATGGTAAGTAGAGATAGGCAATTTGATGGATTGATGCTTTGGGACACGATAACCTTAGTTCTAATTAAGTGCGAGTGATGAAACTTGGTGTATAGTTTCATTACATCAATACCTTGACTAAGTTCGATGATGAGAATTGTCTGCTTAGGCTAAGGAGCAATAAGCATTTTGATTGGTCAAGACTTTCGAACATAACAACTCTGCTTCTAATTGAGGTAGAATGTTTAAACTTGATGTAGATGTTCGTCTTGACTGAGTTCAATGATTAACATATTGAGCTAAAGCTAAGCAGAGATAAGCAATTTCCTGCTTTGGGACAAGATCTGATAGAGAGTGATGAAACTTAGTGTATAGTTGATAATCAGTTTGATTGCTTGATACTTTGGAAAAAAAATAGATGTGCGATTAATTAATATGTGTCATCTATTTATTTGGAGATCATCAGCCTCACTGTTGGCTTGTTTTAACAGATTTTTCTTCAAATTTTACGCTTCATGGCAAGCCCTGGGATTAAGCTAATAAAATTGTTTTATTTGTTTTTCAGCATTATTCTGGTTTAGATGAAGCCATCTATAAAAATATTGATGCCTGCAAGGAACTTGCGAAGACTACGAAATCAGCTTATGGTCCGCATGGTAATACATGTACCTTTGTAATTACTTGTTTAACGTAAAATAGTACAACATTTTCATGTGCACGTATACTGACCGCCATGGAAAATGCATCACTTAGTTTTTCGTATAACAAAATGATCCTGTAAACATATCTTATTTATTGTGCTTCTTATTGTGAATAATATTCAAATGGGAACACATGCATAACAACACATTTGTACACTTACGGATGTTTAATCTGTAATCAACGGTACAAAGTCAGAGGGGTCAAAACCAAAAGTACGACACAGATGTCAGTAGCGCGTGTGTCCTCCACGGGCTCGTACGCACGCTGTGCAGCGACGTTGCATGGAATTTACCAATGTTTGAAAGAAGGCCTGGGGCAAATTGTTCCATTCTTGGACAAGAGCAGCTTCTAAAGCAGCAATGGTGTGCATCTGTGGTCTCCGATACAGGCGGCGTCCAATCTCATCCAAGACATGTTCTATCGGTGCCATGTCCGGAGACATGGCTGGCCAGTCCAAGACATTGATGTTGTTAGCAGCCAGGTAGTCCATACTAAAACGGGCGGTATGCGGACGTGCATTATCCTGTTGGAAGTGCTGAAGTTGTGGGTGTGCTTGAAACATCGGAACAACAATTGGTTGCAAGACATCATCACGGTAGGCTACAGCATAAACGCTACCCCTGCAAATGTCAGTAGCGCGTGTGTCCTTCACGGGCTCTTACACACGCTGTGCAGCAACGTCGCATGGAATTTACCAATGTTTGAAAGAAGGCCTGGGGCAAATTGTTCCATTCTTGGACAAGAGCAGCTTCTAAAGAAGCAATGGTGTGCATCTGTGGTCTCCGATACAGACGGCATCCAATCTCATCCCAGACATGTTCTATCGGTATTCATGCGTATCGGACCATAACTTCCTGGAGGTCGGGTGTTCGATCCCTGCATTGGCCGAGAAAGTTCATCCAGATTTTCCGGCGTGGTTCCCCCTTGTCAGTGATGCAGGACGGAGGGCCTGACAAGGACAGCTGTCTAGTCTTTCGGATGAGACGAAAAACGAGGTCCCGTGTATACATTGGAATGCACGTAAAAGATCCCTTGGCAGTTGGAATTCGATATAAGAGTAGGCGATAGTGCCGCTGCCCGAGCAAAATTTCCCTCATAGCACACTTTATGGCGTATGCCCGTTTTCATTAGCCCAGCATAGGAGCAGAACAGTAGGACGTTAAACCCCATTTCATTTCATTTCATTTCATTTCCTGAATTATGGCCCCTGATTGTACGAAAAATCGCCTTTTTAGCTTGTGGACCCTATAGCAGTCAAATTTTTATCCGATTGAAAAAAAACATTGGAATATTTCACCGTTACACCCTAAGGATGGTTGAGTTGAATTTCGTAAAAATTGATCAGAAACTGACTGACAAAATGGCCGCCCCTCGTTCGCAAATAGTATCAAAATATTGTGTATCAGGGTTGAGGTCACAATTTTATCTGATTTTGATGAAACTTGAAATGCATGTTTATAACCCAAATATCTTGGTTCCTTTCCATTTTCATACATATCGAATCGTAACTTCCTGAATTATGACCCCTGATTGTACGAAAAAATCATATTTTTAGTTTTTGGTGAGGTCAATTTTAATATCCAATTTAAAAAAAAATTTCGAATATATAACAGTTACACCATAATTTTGTCCATGTTATAATTTCATGAAAATCGGACCAAAACTGCCGAACAAAATGGCCGCCCCTCATACGCAAATAGTGTAAACATCTGGTAACTTTCTGAATTATGGCCTCTGATTGTACGAAAAATCGCGTTTTTAGCTTGTGGTCCCTCTAGAGGTCACAATTATTATCCGATTTAAAAAAACGTATTATTATATCACCTTTACACCATAATGTTCAGTGAGTTTGAATTTCGTGAAAATCGGGCCAAAACTGCTGGACAAAATGGCCGCCACTCGTACGCCAATAGTGTAAACATCTGGTAAATCAAGGTTATGGACCCTCTAGAGGTCACAACTTTGATCCGATTTCGAAGAAACTTGAAATACATGTTTATAACCCAAGGATATTGGTTCCTTTTAATATTCGCGCATATCGGATCGTTTTATACGCCCACATTGAAATATGGACGTATATTGCTGTCGCCCCGCCTGTCTGTTCGTCCATCGTCAACAATTCCTTGTGAACGCTCCAACGCCAAAAGTTAGCACCCAATCTTTGTGAAATTTATATACATTATTAAGATTACTGAAACGAACAAGCCTATTGAATTTCAGCAATTTCCGTTTATTACGTCTAGAGTTATGGCCCTTGGTTTCACTTTATTGATCCTTGTGAATGCTCTAAGGCCAAAAGTTATCACCCGATCTTTGTGAAATTTATATGCACGATTTAAATTAGTGAAACGAAAAATTCTATTGAATTTCAGCAATTTACAATAATTACTTCTAGAGTTATTGCTCTTGTATCACTTTGTTAAACCTTGTTAATGCTTGATTTATGAAAGTTATCATCCGATATGTATGAAATTTATATGCATGAATTTCAGCAATTAAGTCAATAATTTCTAGAGTTATGGCGATTATGAACGTTTAAATGACAAAAGTGATCATGTGATCTGTATGAAATTTATATGCTTTATTTAAATTAGTAAAACGAAAAAGCCTGTCAAATTTCAACAATTTCTGTAGATTACTTCGAGAGTTGACACCCTTATTTCAGTTTGTAGACCCTTGTAAACCCTCAAACGACAACATTTATAATCTGATCTGCATGGAATTGTCTTGTAAAGGCCCCTATTACCTACAGTACACTTCAAGCGGAAGTACTAAATTTCCCCGAGGTCCGACCTGGGCGGAAATGAAAATTCGCGAACGTCAGTTCATAAATTTCTCTCTGGCCACGCTCAAAATTCCGCTCTAAATTTCCTCCGAGAATTTAAATAAAACGCTGACCTCCGCGATTATTTTAAACCGCCGACCACCGCGTAATTTTAAAAAGTCAGACTTTCTACGCATGTACAGTCGGTTTGAAATGTGTTTATTTATCGTGCGATTCCACGGCAGTGATATCGTAGTCGAATATTGGCTAATACGGCATGCCAAAAGAAAGATTGTTAATTTAACACAGTTAGACACGCAGATTTTACTGGCTTATATTGAAAAATAACAAAAATCAAACAGGCTTTTAAATAATAAAATAAACAGAATTATGGCTGTACCGATACATTACTTCATCAATATGTTTGACATTTTTAAGACTTTAAACACATGTGTTTAAACACATAGATGCTGGTCTTACCGTTAGCGAAAGTTTTGTCCATCGAAATAGCCATTTCCATTCTGACAAATATGTCACACAATGCATTTTTTAATTGATAAATCACACCCGAACAAGTAATATATGCCTTCATGTCCTGTTTTCAAGCACACATAGCCAGAAGTCACTGTCAACCATGCTGAACACGTGGTTGATTTCGGCACCAATGAGTCTGAGTCATGCATACTGGCAGTCAAGATTCCTAATTAATTACGTGAATTCACACGTGTCATCAAAAGGAATTGATAGTTGACTTTAATAGAAGCCCCTTTAACAACAAATTGTTACCATGTCGTATTCTTGTAAACAATACTTTTATTCTGAATTGTCAGTAAGTAATCATTATCCAAAATAGTTGACCTCATTATTAAAGAACAATTACAATTGGGACGCGACCAATCTAGATTTTCACACAAAATAGGTGCCGTTATCATGGCTAAATTACGAACGGGCTACGATGAATAGCACACCCTACACCATACAATATACATCATGTATTACCAGTAGGTTACAGGGGATTCTATTAATTTTATTTACGATATAACTCGGGATTTAAAAAAAGTGGATATAAAAGATAATTCAATTTTTGAATCGGTTTTTGTCTGCGATATCACCTCGGTGGAAGCGGACGTAAAATACAACTAACTAACAACAACATTGAATCGGTACAGACTTAAAGGTTGTCGTATGCACCGTGTGAAAAGAATACTTAATCATCATATTCGCAGTTGACATATTCTGTTAAATCATTCGTTGAACCGGTGGTGATATTTTTTTTTAATTTGGCACAAAAACCATCCCTTATATCGCACTGTGCCCCTTTAAGTCGGACTTTCCATGCATGTACAGTCAGCACATCCGTATATGTAAATGTTTTAAAATAGCTAGGTTTATTTATAGTGCAATTGCACCGCAGTCATCGTATCGTAGTCGAATATCAGCTAATACGGCATGCAAAAAAAGATTTTTAATTTAACACGGTTAGACACGCAGATTTTGCTGTCTTACATTGAAAATATAACAAATATCAAAAATTGGCAGGCTTTTATATAATATAATAAACAGAGTTATTGCTGTACGATACATTACTTCATCAATATTTTCGACATTTTTAAGACATTCAAACTCATTCAAATTACGAAAATTTCAAAATTTACACACATAGATGCTGGTCTTACCGTGGGCGAAAGTTTTGTCCATTAAAATATCCATTCCCATTCTGACAAATAAGTTTCACAATGCATTGTAAATCGGTAAATCACACCTGAAGTAATATATCTTCAGATTTAAATCACAAATGAATTAAATGCACACCTCGCCAGAAGTCAACGCCAACCTTGATGCTACAGGTACATGTACATTAACACATATCGGTTGGATAATACCATGATGACCTATTCATTTCGGCACCAAAGACTCTAGAGTCAATGCATACTGTCAATCAAGTTTCCAAATTACGTGAATTCGCACATGTCATCAAAATGAATTGATAATTGACTATAATAGAAGCCCCATTAACAACAAATTGTTACCATGTCGTAGTCTTGCAGACAATACTTTCATTCTGAATTGTCAGTAAGTAATCATTACCCAAAATAGTTGACCTCATCAAAAAAGAATAATTACAATTGGGACGCGAACAAACTGGATTTTCACACTTAATAGGTGCGGTTGTCACGGCTAAATTACGAACAGGCTACGATGAATTAGGGTTAGGTTAGGGTTCCGATATCTTTCTTTAGGGTTAGGGTTGGGTTAGGGTTCATTAGTCCACCGATATCTATCATTAGGGTTGAGTTAGGGTTAGGTTTATTGATACCCACATTATAGTATTTCTTATAGCGGCGGACTAGTGAACCCCTGTCGGTGATATTTTTAATTTGGCACACAAATCATCTCTTATAACTAAAGCATGCTTTTTTGTTAGGCAATTTCCTTTGTTCTGTTTGATGTTCACTCTTTGATCAGTTACTATTAATCTAAGTTCTGTCGGACAAGATCCTATTCATAAGATCTGGTTGTTAGGTGTTTTATTAAAGGTTCTTCGATATGTTCATTGATAATTATTGGAAAGAAACCGAACCGGATTATTATTTAGGATATTTATCGTCAACTGTATAAATACGGTAAGCAGTTTGTGTGTTGCATTTATATAAAAAGAAATATTTGAAGGGGCTAAATAAGACATGATATTTTTAAGCCTTTTACCTGTAACTGAAACGATTTGACGTGTTGATATGTTTTGCAATGTGGGGAATCTGTAAAGTCAAATACGAAACTGAAATAAGTAAACAATCTTCCAGCTTCTATCCAATTAGCATTGCCAACGGGTTTTCAGATACAACCAATGACTCAAAAATGACAATGATACTGCAATTGTGAACTATCTAGAATGAATAATCTGAAAAAATTTCGAAAAAATATTGAAAATCAAAAAAGTTATAGCGTTTTAAAGAAGGCAAACCAGAGGCGCTAAAAAAGGGCTTTTTTTAAAAAACGCAAAAAAGTGACCGAAGCCAATATCTCAGTAACTATACAAGATAGGTCTATGAAAATTGCACTAATTAAAGATCTAGATGTACTTGATAAAGCCAAATTGTCGCTATAATATTCTAGTATATACTTTTTATGTTACAGAGGTTCAAAGTTGGGATTCGTGCCGATTTCGCACAAATCACAGCAAAAAAATGGACAAATTTGTGTGTACTTAAATTGTAGCGCTTTGACATTAATACATAGGCTTATTTTTGAATGAATAAGCACACATAAAAGTGTTTTCAGTCTGTTCTGTTATTTATTTTTTGCATGACAACACCTTAAATCACAATTTTTGACCGTATGATGTCAATGTCGAAGAGAAACAAGTTTATGTATGTAATTGGGCACCTACTGGTTCCGAGGCCATTGACCACTGGCCATTCACAGTCATACAACAATTATAAACCGGTTATACTAACGTATACTGTGGATATTTTTAAAAATCATAAAAGTGTGTGGCAAAATGATAAATAAACCTGTAAGCTGTTTATAAGCTGCCATGTACATCAATTTGAGATTGTTTGTTTCAGGAATGAAAATTAACAATTAAACTATGATTTATATAACAGCTATATTTTTGTAATCAACATCACTACAATTTCAAATAAAAACAGTAATATAAACATAGTTAAAACATTTGAATATCTTAAAAGAGTCCAAATAATCCTAAACAATGAGTATCATGATCACTTCAATTGTCTGATAAATATGCAAAATGATAAAAACATAATGTACTGTGCTTAATAACAAATTAAAAGGTAAGCTTATAAAAAGTAAGATATGATCTACATGAAAGAGTATTAAAAAAATTCATTTGTGATAAATGTGCATTTCGATATACTATATTATAATATCAGTGGTAGAAGTCTAGCTTTCTTGTTGAGACATTATCCCATGAAAATAAAAACAATATAAACATTCAGATGGTGATACATCTTGCCGAGACATTATCTATGTCATAAAAATATTTTTAAAAAAATCACAATAAGATCAAAATTCATATCTGTTACTTTTCAATATGAAATTAAAAATGTTCACCCACCGGTTTAAAATAAATGATAAAAAAAAAAAAGAAACCATTATCACATTTATCAACAAATATAAGATTTCTAATACATGTATCTTCTTACAAAAAAACCCAATAATAACAATATAAAATAATCACATTATTCATATGCGATATTTTTCAAAATAAACAAAAACATTTGACGCATCAGGCCACTTCTTTCAGGTAGAAAATGTTAAAAATAAAATAAATATCATCACAAATATTGAAATAACAACAAAAAGATTACTAATACTGATTTCAAACAATAAATTAAACTAACTTCTATGATTCATAACAAATTTATAATAATTATAGACTTTCTTGAGAATGCTGAGAAACAGTCAGTTTCAAGCCCCCCTTTTATAGTCTTCATGCAAATTGTATGAGTAGGCCTATATCATCATCTTTTGTCTATTTTATGTTGTACCAAGTAATATCAGGGATCGCCTTTGGCTATGTTTGGATTTGGATGAATATATATTAATAAGCAGTAGCTTGCTTCTTCAGCTACAGTTCCTGAAAAAAAAAATCCAAGGTGGTCAACAGCATTCACAATTTTTATCCTTTGTTAGTGAAATGTCTGGCTAAAGTTTGGTTCGTAGCTTTAGTAACATTCAATATAATAAAAAAAACTGTCCAAATCTAACATCATTTTTTTACACTGAAGTCTGGGGGTTTTTAATTATGGTCTGAACCCTGATCAACCACGAGTTACCTCCCTTTAATTCCACATGGTTCAATTTCAGCCATTTTACGAATTCCTACGGGGGATACGGACTTAACAAACGGTCAAAATAAGTAGTTAATGAATTGGGCTTTCCAAATATACCAAAATCTTGAGCGTCGAGGGCCTTTTTCGAAAATTTCTCTTAACTTCAAATTTTCAATTCATGAAAAATATCAGAAAATCTTACCTCAGCTTCTCAAAATCTTACTCGACAGCAAGTTCATCTATTTTTCTCGATGGTAAACATCACATGGTCGATGTTTGACACTCTGAATATTCATGACAAGGCGTAACACGGCGTATACTTTTCTCGGTCAACTTTTTGTGATGTCTGTAAATAGTACAGCCAGCGCTCCTAGCGGCGTTTAGCATCGCTAATCCAATATGACTTTTAATTTGGGGGACATAAAGTAAATGTATATATTGAACGTTGGGAGCCGAATCGTCATTTTAATTGAATTACCGTTAAAGGAGAAAATATTCCTTCCTAGCAATTTATGCTAATTCGTTTATTTGTACGAATATCATTAAATTGTTGTTCATAATTAAAACGGATAATAAATCAGTATATAAAAAAACAGCATATTTTAAGACATCCACGTGCAAATCGCTACCTTCTATATATATGTTTATTGTCGTCCATTTTCAGACATTATCAGAATTCACAAACATGGTTTCATTGTCTGCTTGTTGGATCAACTAATGACATAGAAAATTGCTATGTGTATGTGCTTTATGGTGTGATTCACGAATTAAATACCGATGTAGATGTACATTATAAATGAATAGAACATAACGGACATTTTAATATATGAATACAATAATACATTGGTACACTTTAGTTAACAATCAAAACGGAATTGGAAAAGAGTATTATGAATATATGAATTACCGGTGAACTAAAACGACTAATATACTCGTGATATCGTTCCATTAAATATTTGTTTCTTTCTAATAACGTTGTGGCAATATGGACTAAATTACTCTATTTCAAATCACTATGGACTATAATCCGCCGCGAATTTGATATTTCCACCAACTATAATCTGCCGCGAATTTCATATTTTCGCTAGCGATAATCCACCGCGAATTTTATATTTTTGCAGACTTTTTTCCGCCCAGAACGTCTCTAATTACGCGGAGTGTATATGGGTAAAACACTGCGATTTTTGAGCGGAAAAAACGCCCACAAGGACTATTTTCATACTTCCGCCTGAAGTGTACTGTACAAAGGAATAAAATGCGACAACCCTTGTTGACCGCTCGGACGATTTAGCTGCTGTGGGCGTATGTTTTTTGGCCTGGCAACCTATCTTTAGCTTGAGGTAGAGGTTATAATTCTGACCCGATTTAAAAAAACCCAAAAAACGTGGGAATATATCACCATTACACACTAAGATCTTGGATCCTTTTGATAATCGCGGATACCCGAACTTAACTTCCTGAATTATGGCCCCTGATTGTTCGAAAAATCGCATTTTTAGCTTGTGGAGGTCACAATTTTTTTCCCATTTTAAAAACTGTTTAAATACATCACCATTCCACCATAATGAAGGTTGAATTTGCATTTCGGGAAAATCGAAATGAAACTCTCCGACAAAATGGCCGCACTTTGTACGTAAATTGTGTAAAACTATGCAATGAAATTGTGGACCCTCTAGAGGTCACAATTTTTATCCTATTTTGATGAAACTTAAAACATATCTTTATATCCCAAAGATCTCAGTCCCTTTTGATATTTGCGCATTTCAGACCATAACTTTCTGGATTATTGCCCCTGATTGTACAAAAAATCCTGTTTGTTTTTAGCTTGTTCTCTATCCATCTCTTGCAAAATGTGGGCGTATCCTGCTTGGCAGCCGCTGGTTAGCTTGTTCTCTATCCATCTCTTGCAACTTTCTGGATTATTGCCCCTGATTGTACAAAAAATCCTGTTTTTAGCTTGTTCTCTATCCATCTCTTGCAAAATGTGAGCGTATCCTGTCTGGCAGCCACTGGTTTATCGTGGAATTCCATGATTTACCGAGTGAATATCGAGTGACACAATAGCACTGCCTCGGTGTTGAAAACATGGTGTGACTCAGTGTTTTGATTAAAACATGCCTCTCGTCGTTTATTTTAGGTGAAATACATGTAGCACTTTAATTGTTATAGATCAGTTACTACGTTGGCATTTTTCCATTAATCACGAATATTCGGAACAGGAATAAACACATTTTTCGGGAAACCCCGGGTACTATTCATTCTTCTTCTAAACAAAATATGCCTTAAGATACCAATGCATTATTACATCATTAATATGTTCCATATTTTTAATACTTGCGTCAATCGACTATTACAAATTCATTCATATTACGGAAAAATGATAAAATGCGCACAGATCGATTCTGGTCTTACCGGGGTGTAGTTTTATCCATCCAAATAGTAATTCACATACTGACAAATAAGTCACACGGTGCATACATTATTGGTAAATCACACCTCAATTAATATATCTTTTATGGTTTAAATCACAAATGAATTAAAAGTCTTCGTCACCTGATATGAAGCACACTTTGCTGAATACATGTACATGAACACGTATCAGTCCGATAAAGGCGATAATATAATGCTGACTTTTTCATTTCCGCACCAAAGAGTCTGGGGAATGCATACTGTCAATCAAGGTTTCATAATGTGAATTTGTGAAATGGCACATGACTTCAAAAGAAACCAACTGACAGAAAATAGACGCCCAATTTATAACAAATTGTTACCCTGTTGTAGTCGTCTTGACAGTACGACTTGTATTGTAAATTGTTAGTAGTAAAAATTACCAAAAAAGGTTTGACATCTTTATTAAAAAAACAATCACAATTGTTAATGATTCCGATATATGCAAATGGTTGGCATTCAAGAAGGGTCACAATGGTTTGTTCTTTGCATGTCAATCAATTTGGGCGTTTCGGTTAAAATTAAACGTAAGGGAAATTTTCAAAAGAGATGTCTTGTAAAATAACCCGTATTTATTATTCAAATATTTTCTCAATTACCGTTAGCAGAATGTCAAAATAGAGAAAACAACGTAACATTTACTATATGACTAACTACAAAGTTATCCGTCGACGTTTCACGGGGTTGTTTGTATTGGGCTGGACACCCCGCCCCATCGCTACATGTAATACCAATATGTAACGAGAAATTGGGATTACTGTTTTACGGTAAAAATCGATAATTATGGTCTATTGCATGAATACGGTCAGCTGTTTGTATGTTGCATTCATATATTGAACGTGTCAGTAAACTCATCCACAAGCAAACACATACGCAGTTAAGTCGTCCACAGGGGGGTATTGGTTATGTCGTCCACATCTAATATTTAATAATTTAATTGTATGGCGTAAACTGCTTACTGTATTTATACAGTAGACGATAAATATCCTAAATAATAATCCGGTTCGGTTTCCAATAATTATCACAGAAACAAATATTAATTTTTATACGCCCACATTTTCATGTGGACGTATTATGCCGTCGCCCCTGTCCGTCCGTCCACAATTGTTTGTGGACTCTCTACAGGTCACAATTCTTATCCGATTTTGACGAAACTTGAAATATAGGTTTATCCCCAAAAGATCTCGGCTGCTTTCGATATTAGCATGTATCGGATCGAAACTTCATAGATTATGGCCCCTGATTGTACGAAAAATCACGTTTTTAGTTTGTGGACCCTATAGAGGTCACAATTTTTATCCGATTTATTTGAAACTTGAAATGTAAGTTTATAACCTAAAGATCTCGGTTCATTTCGATATTCGCGCATATCGGACTGTAACTTTCTGAATTATGGCCCCTGATTGTACGAAAAATCGCGTTTTTAGCTTGTGCACCCTATAGAAGTCATAATTTTTATCTGATTAAAAAAACCGTTCTATTATATCACCGTTACACCCTAAGGATGGCTGAGTTCGAATTTCGTGAAAATCGGCCCAAAATTGACAGACAAAATGGCCGCCGTTCGTTCTCAAATAGCGTAAAAAATATGGTATATCAAGGTTGTGGAATCTATAGGGGTTACAATTTTTATCCGATTTTGTTGAAACTTGAAATGTAAGTTTATAATAGTAGTGGTCGAACTTCCAGATCCGTGACCAATTTCCGGGGAGGAAGGTTTGACGATTGATTCTGGTACGGGGGACTGTTCTGAGGATTTGTGCAGTTTGCAACCTCTGGAAAGTGTGGGCAACTCTCAGGAGAGGCAAAAATCCAAGATGGCGGCCGAAATAGCACAGAGACTTATAGTTGGGTGCAAATGTCATCAAACTGTCCTTGTAATATGTCATTTTTATAGTTTTCAGGGTCGCTGAATCTATTAAGAACACTCCCAAGCCATTTTGATGCACCCATATCCCAGTATGGCGGAAATCTGGCAGAAATGGTGGAAAAAAACCGAAAATAATGTCATATATTCTGGTAAGGCAAATATGGGCTTGTAATATATCGTTTTTAGGGTTTTCATGGATGCTTAGTACTTTTTTAATGGTCTCATGTCAATGAAAACTACATTAGATGTTAATTATGAAACCAAAGTCAGCGCACAGAAGATACAGAGATACGGAAAACACCATTATATACGTAATAAGTCATTCATATAGCACCTACTAATATAATTTCTAAACATTCATAGGCATATACCTTTCACACGAACCTTTCAAGACGACAGCCTTCAATCAGAGTCTGTGTAAGAAAGTTCTGAATCTAATGCACTGTCTGACTCAGATGTGTCACTAACAGAGGTATCATTATCCTCATCATCACCATCATCAATGTCTACCGATGATCTGAACTTAAGTGGCAAGGCCAGGTTTATATACCGTACAAGAACACACATTCACTCTTTCAACTCCCATCCATGTCCGAGTGGATCAGCTACGTTACTGACATTGTAACTTAGCATGATATATGCTTGATAGTTCGCTCTTTTTGTGTGCTGTTCTAGACTATCTTGATCAGGTGGGATACTGCGTGTGCATTTGTTTTTCATCTTTAGCCATTTGCTAGCTCTACCACAAGCTACAGTTGTCATTATAGATACATCTCAGCACAAATTGTTCCATGGAGGCTACCAGGTTATCGGATACAGTTAATGCGACACCTAAACCATCTAACAATGATGCATCTGCACTAAACGTGAACTTATATAGAGTCTTTTTGGAATGGCCAAAAAATCCCGACACTGTATCACAACCGGTTATCGAGTGGAACTATACAATACGTAGCGCCACATCACGTGGCAGTAATCTTTGTGCATCAAAAAACTGCCCCTTTCGTCTAACTGCTAGAGACCCTGGTTCCATCTGAGAAACATAGCTTGATAAAACCAAAATATCAGTATCTTCTGCGTCTAGATGAACAATCGATCTCAGTTGTGCATAAATGTAAAACAAAATAGTGTCCGCCTCTAATTGGCCACATTCGAAAAGTTGGAACCTACAGTTGTCGGCTGTTAGATCATAACAGTTCTTTCGGATAGAGTAAATGAACTGAATACCTGTGTGTGTTTTTACTTATTTGTCGAACTCTTTATGTAGAAACACTTGTAGTCTCACTTTATTAGAATCGTTTGAAAGGATATTGGAGAATTCTCGAGCGTTCAGAAATTTACTATCGGCCTTGATATAAATGTTCTTGGTACCACCTTGGTACTGTTCTGAACACAGTTTGCGTTCAGAATCTTTCGTCAAGATCGTATGGGTCATTCACAAACACGATCGTTTTCGCTTTGGGGTGCCGTTTCAAAGCTAGATTGAAAATTTTCACTGCATAATCATACCATGTGTATCTGCTTTCTGTCTGTCTTCTGTCGATGGAATCGCTATTCGCCAGTACATGCCCATGTCCAAAAGAGCAATGTAACTATTTGGAATCGTAATAGGTACAAGGTCCATCTGATGCACAAAGATTACTGCCACTTGATTGGGCTTCATATCGTACAGTTCCACTCGATAACCGGTTGTGATACAGTGTCAGGATTTTTTGGCCATTCCAAAAAGACTATATAAGTCCACGTTTAGTGCAGATGCATCATTGTTAGATGGTTTAGGTGTCGCATTAACTGTATTCGATAACCTGGTAGCCTCCATGGAACGATTTGTGATGAGATGTATCTATAATGACAAAAAATACACAACTGTAGCTTTTGGTAGAGCTAGCAAATGGCTAAAGATGAAAAACCTGATCAAGATAGTCTGGAACAACACATAAAAAGAGCGAACTATCAAGCATATATCATGCTAAGTTACAATGTCAGTAACGTAGCTGATCCACTCGGACATGGATGGGAGTTGAAAGAGTGAATGTGTGTTCTTGTACGGTATATAAACCCGGCCTTGCCACTTAAGTTCAGATCATCGGTAGACATTGATGATGGTGATGATGAGGAGGATAATGATACCTCTGTTAGTGACACATCTGAGTCAGACAGTGCATTAGATTCAGAACTTTCTGACACGGACTCTGATTGAAGGCTGTCGTCTTGGAAGATTCTTGTGAAAGGTATATGCCTATGAATGTTTAGAAATTATAATATTAGTAGGTGCTATATGAATGACTTATTACGTATATAATGATGTTTTCCGTATCTTTGTATCTTCTGTGCGCTGACTTTGGTTTCATATTTAACATCTAATGTAGATTTCATTGACATGAGACCATTAAAAATGAACTAAGCGTCCATGAAAACCCTAAAAACGATATATTACAAGCCCATATTTGCCTTACCAGAATATATGACATTATTTTCCGTTTTTTCCCACCATTTCTGCCAGATTTCCGCCATATTGGGATATGGGTGCATCAAAATGGCTTGGGAGTGTTCTTAATGGATTTAGCGACCCTGAAAACTATACAAATAAAATAAAACCAAGTACGAACAATCCAAACCATAAGACAGAATTCGAAGTCCTAAAAACGTTATAGGCAAAATAGTGTATTCAAGCAAAATAGTGTAATCAGCAAATGGACTGCTCCTCGTGTACAAATTACACGACAAACAGTGGTAACAGGTGTCCGGAAGAGTAAGCTTACCCTGCCTGGCGCCACACCTGCCATAGCTGCATCCAAACTATTAGGCGAAATGTCGGTAAAATAGCATGATTGGCCAATGAACTATCGGTATGCAAAATGCACGCGATGAACTGTGTTAACGATGTAGTAGATATTATCAGGGAGATAGTAATAGTATACGTGTCAATTAAATATATCTAGAATAATAGCCGAGAGAGACACGTTATATTTACCAATCAAATCAATATGACGGCCATAAAACTTTTTAAAGGTTTTAATAAGTTTAGTGCGCAAGTATCCTTGTAGTTGAAGCTTAGATGACAAATGCCTCGATCTGCTTAAAAAATCAGAATAAAAGGAACAAGCTCTCGCGTAACGAATTAGCTGAGACACAAACACTCCATAAGCTGGTGATATTGGAATGTTACTACTAATAAATGGAAAGTTAACAATCGGAAAGTCAAAGTCATCACGTTTATCGTACAATTTAACACTCAGTTTATGGCAATTGTCAAAATCGAGACGCAGATCCAAGTAGGAAGCGTAATTGTCACTGTCAGTGGTGTTTTTAATTTCGAGCTCATCAGGATATATGAATTCTACATAATCACTAAATTTAGGATTATTAAGTGATAAAACGTCATCGATATATCGATAAGTGAAATTAAAAAGTCTGACTGATCGTTTATTAGTTTTTACGAGCGTCTGTATGTAATCGGCTTCGTACGAATAGAGAAACAGATCAGCAAGCAAAGGTGCACAGTTAGTGCCCATGGGAATGCCAACCACTTGCTGATATATTTCCCCTCCAAATTCAACAAAGATGTTGTCAATTAAAAAATCCAACATCTGAATTATCTTGATGGCCGTGAATTTGTTTTTGGAATCACTGTGATTCTTAACGAAATATGTGGAATTGTAATTTACAACTAAATATTGATATCTCGCAGTAACTGATTTAGACGAAAAGACACTGTGAATAATGTCTTTTAACCGAGCTTTTAATTTACTATGGGGAATTTTAGTGTACAAAGTAGAAAAGTCAAACGTTTGAATAGATGAGACTGAAGCAAGGGATCTAGATTGCAAACCATCAAGTAATTCTTTGGAATTTTTCAACATCCACATTTGATTTATACCACGAGAGTATATTTTGTCACAGTATTTTTGAATACCCTCTTTAACAGCCGTTAGTATAGATGTCAATACTTTTGAAAGTGGTTTTGTGGAACAACGGGATGAACCTGCTATAAAACGTTGCTTGTAGGGATTTTTATGTAGTTTAGGTCTCCAATATAACAAGGGCAAATCTGTATAGGTATCTCCACACGGAGTACCAAATGAAGTGAGTACAGATTTGTGATTGGATATAATTTCATCCTTACTAAGAGTTGATCGTTTATATGTAGCACTGTCGATTGGTTTCCCGAAATTAAATTCTTTGAACAGACAGTCAAAATAATGTCGTTTACATATAAACACTATGTTATTGGACGCCTTGTCAGCCGGAACAATGACATACTTGTCATGCAAGGCATTGAGATTTTCAACAATATTACAAGGATGGTTTGATGATATTTGCACCCAACTATAAGTCTCTGTGCTATTTCGGCCGCCATCTTGGATTTTTGCCTCTCCTGAGAGTTGCCCACACTTTCCAGAGGTTGCAAACTGCACAAATCCTCAGAACAGTCCCCCGTACCAGAATCAATCGTCAAACCTTCCTCCCCGGAAATTGGTCACGGATCTGGGAGTTCGACCCCTACTATAACCCAAAGATCTCGGTTCCTTTCGATGTTCGTGCATATCGGACCGTAACTTCCTGAATTATGGCCCCTGATTGTACGAAAAATCACGTTTTTAGCTTGTGGACCCTATAGAGGTCATAATTTTAATCCGATTTAAAAAACCGTATTATTATATCACCGTTACACCCTAAGGAAGGTTGAGTTCGAATTTCGTGGAAATCGGCCCAAAATTGACAGACAAAATGGCTGCCGTTCGTTCTCAAATAGCGTAAAAATATGGTAAATCAAGGTTGTGGACCCTATAGAGGTCACAATTGGGTGGGTGGCTGAATGGTTAGCACGTGCGGGCTGTACCATAAAGTCTGTCATTGAGTCAACTGGCGTGGTTTCGAATCCCCGGTTGTACGTGGCAAGGAGTAGGGTCGCCTGTCCAACCTCGTGGGTTTTCTCCGGGTCCTCCGGTTTCCTCCCACTGCTAAAGACCCCTACGCGCAAGCGAATTATGTAAATAAAATTAAACCATGTGTTAGTCCCGAAATGACCTAGTTTGTGTCGAGTGGACGTTAAACCCTATTTCTCTCTCTCTCCACTTGTAGACACCCCGATTGGCAGACGGATGCATAAAACTCACAACAGCAACACCGGCGTTGAAGCTCAAAACCTGACCTGAAAGTAGTGAAAGTAGTTTTTTTCAGATTAAGACATTCTACGAAAAGGAACGGACAAGCTTCACCTCTAGCAAGTTATGTTCAGAGTGTTCATTCTACATGAGGTTAGTGCAAATCTTTCTAAAACCAAAGCTGAATCCAACATCAGAAAATGTATACTGACCTGGTAAGAAAATGTATACTGACCTGGATACCAAACTCCATTTTCATATGCGACAGCCACCTAGTCATCCTTCTTAACAGATGTTACGGCTTCAGGAGGAGGAGGAAGATATTGAGGCTTCTTTGGATCTGTCGATTCATCTTCAGTAGCAGACTGGAAGAGTGGAAGTGGATAGTGGCATGTCGTTGACGTTTACAGCTGGCATCAAGCGAACCAAAGTTCCTCTCACTAACAAGATTATTTAGTCCACTACCCGATGTCCGTGCTTTTTCCGAAGGAGCAGCATTCTCACTGTAAGTACCTTTGATGAAGTCATAAAGCTGTTTCCGAATACAAGACAAGTGGAGAAGGCCCCCATCACTGTGCTGATGGTCCGGAGCAACAGGTCCTTCCTATCATTATGCCCGATGGACATGACTGCCTGGTAGAGAACATCCTCCTTGTCGGGCTTGAAGTTTGGGATAACCTCATCATCAGCGAGTAGGTCCTCTGGACTTTCCATGGAAATCTCGACTTTCTGGAGCATGGGTTTGATGTATAATGGAGATCGAGGTACGACACTTCCTTCGAAGTGACAAGACGCCAGTATGGTTCTGTTATCTTGACATAGACAATGCCAACTGCCTGGACCATGGTCACTAAACGAGAGTCCTTGAGATCCAGGAAAACCGACCAAACTTTCAGATTGGGGGATTTCAGCCTCTTTTCCAATCCAAGGATGTCATCAATGTGCACCATGATCTGACTTGCCAACCAGAAGAGACCATTGAAGCGATTGTCACGATAGTCACCAATTATGGACTTCTTCTGGCGTGACGATAGATCAGCCAACCACTTGTCTCGGACACCACTCTTTTCATCAACATTCAGCCCAAGGATCTCGTTTCCGTAGACTTCATGCTAACATAACACAGTTCCTCTATCTCTAGCTGACTGTTTTTTTGCAACAGTCTCCTCATCCTCCTTTGCAGTGCGACGAAATCCAAGTGGACAAGTTTCACCAGTGTCAGTGTTGTCTCCAGGTATTTACCTTTTTTCTGCTGGTTCCATCCTTGTTTTCACCGAAGTGGGAACATGCATGCAGTTTGTCTGCATACTAACACTTCGTCAGGAACTGTCCTTCATCAGAGATTCGCAACACTGTCATTTGCCTGGGAGATCACAAGGTTTGAACTTGTGCATGAAAACATGTTTAGCCACTGCCTGGATGACTGGCGACACCTTGTGCACTGCAACCTCAAGTCCCAACAACTCAATGACGGCAAGTCGTACATCATCAGAAATTGTGCCATCCTCACCTTTTGTGTCGATTAGTGTTTGACCATTATTCTCAGTTTGCAGTAACCGATTCTCGAGAACCTTTGATATAGGTATTCAACTTGGAAAACTCTCGACCAGTCAACTTGGAAAACTCTCGACCAGTCCTACTTTTCCTTACCTTTGCAACGGATGGGAGGGTTTTGTAATAACTTTTCAACCTCTGTTCCCGTCTAGCCCTTTGGCTCGTGCTTGCAAGATCCCTCTCCAGCTGTGCTATTCGCTCCTACAAGGCTGCGATGTCCGAGTTCTTTTTCCCTAGCTTCTTGTCCGTCTGGCTAATGCAGGTTTTCTTCTGGTTCTGCAGTATTTTCACTTTGGCTCGAAGGTTTTCAATTGTCTTGTTCTTACTTGCTTCCCTCAGGTTTACATATTTTTTCTGGTAGTGTACGTTTCTTTCCCCATCCTCCTTCAATTTAGTTTGCAAATCTGAAATTTCACTATTAAGTTGTGCTACAGTTCTCTGTTTTACACACATAAGGTAGGAAAGGCTATTAAGTTCTTTCTCCTTTTCAGAGAGTGGTACACGAGTTGTTGCTGCCTGGGAATCAACTTCTGCCTGTATGTCTAAGGGAGGTAAGTTCTCAGATAGTGCAAAATCATCCGGTGGGTATTCTTCTGTTGTGGACATGGATGCTGGAAACTCCTTGGGAAATGGAACTTTGACTTCTGGCATGTCGTCTGACAAACCCGGAATGGAAAAGGATGCGTCAAGGCCAAAGTTATCAGAATCGGATGGAATTAACACTGCCTCCAAAAATGAATCTGATAGTAATTGCAGTGTTTCAAGAATGACTGATCCCACAGGTTGCATGAAGTCAAGATGCGACGCGGCACTGATGTCTGATGATGACATTCAGATAACGATTCTGAAGGCGCAGGGTCAGATGGAACGGCAAAAGGACATCCTTCTAGGTCCTTAAAAAGTGCTGAGTCCGCCTTCCGTTTCCTGAGGAAGTCTCGCTGGCCATAAAGAAATTGTATCTGCCGCAAGACCTTGCCACCTTCACTTCGGTAATCTGCAGACTCGGGGGAAATTCCAATAATCCACTTCAGCAACACTTCCTCGCTTATGTGGCGGATTCGACAGTAAGCGTAAAGTTCTAAGACTACACCATTTGTTAAGAGTTTTTCTGGTAACATTGTGAATTTTTCATTTTCCAGGTCTTCGATCCTTATGCCTGCCTGTCTGCAGTATTTCCCAGTACGTGTCATCTTCAGAGGATTCTAAGACCTGAAATAGAAAGGGCAAATTATCACTAATTATAAATTCAAAATTTAGGCCTATACATTTGTTATGAGTTGAAGCATTTCAATAAAATAAGAATGTTAATGTAAAACCATCTTTGTAGTCTATTTACTTACCAGATTGCATTTCAGGTTCCTTTCCACACATCCACACCTATAACTCAGCTACATGTAGGCTAGGCAGGCACTGGCTGACACTCATCCAGAAATCTGAATAATTAATAATGACAGTTAAAGTTGCAATTTCATATTTTTACGTTATATTTTTAAAATTTATGAAAATAAAGCCTTAAAATAGATAGTATCTATAAACAGTCCTACCTTGTTAAAGAATAATCCTATTAATCCTATAATTCACTATTGCCAGTTGAGAAATTGGCAAAAATATCATTTTCCTCTTCCAATTCAAAAGTTTGAAAAAAGCTACTCCATGGTGGAGAATAGAAAACAAGGGAGGCAATTGGGAGGTAATTGTGTTATTATTTCCAGTGTAAATGAGTTTTAAGTGTGAGAATGACACCTATGATCGTATAATAGTGAGTTGACAACCTATTGAGCAAAAGACATAGAAATAATTATGTTTTGACTTTCTTAGAAAATATGAAATTATAACTTTAAGAGTAAAAAAGAAAAGGGAAAAAATTATCAGGACCAGGCCCCTAAAATACTTTTAAAAACGCCATGGAATTTATCCCCCAATACAATATTATGAAATTTAGATTATCCTCTGTCAAATTCCTGCTTTAAATCACCACAATTAGCTCGCACCCACCCCCAAAGAAAACTACAAAATCTCCATCCAAAATAAACATGCTGACACCCCCCTCCCCTCAAAACGGGCCAAACCCATTGTCCTCAACAGTAAACATAAGAGCACAGGCCAATCTGCATTGCAGAAACACGTCATGTGACCTAATTATCGATCACGAGCAGAGTACACCCCTCCACAATATTATGAAATTTAGATTATCCTCTGTCAAATTCCTGCTTTAAATCACCACAATTAGCTCCCACCCACCCCCAAAGAAAACTACAAAATCTCCATCCAAAATAAACATGCTGACACCCACCTCCCCTCAAAACGAGCCAAACAGATTGTCCTCAACAGTAAACATAAGAGCACAGGCCAACCAGCATTGCAGAAACACGTCACGTGACCTAATTATCGATCGCGAGCAGAGTACACCCCTCCACAATGGAAAATATGGTATAGCCTGTATGCTGCTGGATCATTTCCTGGAAGCAAAATACGGCGAATTGCCCACTTCAGACGCCTCCTACGGAGTTAACTCAGCTGTTTCCTCCACACAAACTATATGGTTATGGTCTAAAGGGTCTAAATATTCATACTCGCCAGTTATTTGACGGAAATTGGTCAAATTTTGGCTAAAATCGGGTCCAAACTTGAGCTGCTTGCATCAAAGAAACCAGACCTCATGCGTTACTAGGGAGCTTTGCGGAGTGAATGGCAGGCCTTTCTCTGATTGGTTGAAAAATTTCATGAGTGCATATCAAATACTAAAGCAGGAATTTTATTTTGAAAATTCAGCCCGTGTCTGCCGTGTGCAAAGAAATTGATCATGGCGTCAGAGCAACGGCGCACAGCAGTAGATGTATTTTATCGCATTCCGTCCTGGCAAACACTGACTGGCTTGATGTGAATTAAACAACAAAGTGAGGGATAGATCATCATCTGCAAATTTTTTTAATGACATTATTTTTACAATTTGGTGTAGTTTTAATGATGAATTTGTATTTTTTCCTGGGCGACCTACATTTTCCTGAGGGCAATTCTATTTGTCCAAATGTCACAGCGCTGGGAGGTGCAATGCTAATGTAAAGCGACAATGACATTTTTTGTCTTAATAATAGAAATAAGATAAAACAGAATTGAAATTTACACTGAACAAATAAAGAAGTTGGATTATAGATTAACTTAATTTAGAAATTACATGCATAGAAGTTAGAAATTACATGAATAGAAGTTAGAAATTAGACAATAGCATGTTAGAATTTTGAATCTAATATACAGGTCTTGAAATAACGGTTTTAGATACACCTGACAAAATGTCTGGCACTAATGAAATAGTACCAAACATGTATTAATAATATCAATGAAAAAGACAAATCAGTGCCGAATAAAATGACAGGCAACAGAGGTTTAGTGCCTGACAAAGCCTGAATCGGTGCCTGACATTGTCTGTGACAGATGCCTTATTTCCAGACTTGCTAATATACTGCCATAGTTTTGTGGTGGAGGGTCACATATGAGCATTTTCTGCTTAGGCCAAGTTTGATTGCTGGATGCTTTTTCAAAATGATAAATGTGTGATCTGTTTATTTTGGGATTGAGCTAGGGGACATCACTGTTCGCTTGTAACTAAAAGTGCCTGTACACATACCTCAAGAATGCTGGAGTAGCATCTGTATTCAATTTAAGGAAACAATTGATATTTCAGGTCAAAATAAGATGGTTATCAATCATTTAGAGAAACTCTTTGTCACTAATGATGCTGCTACTATTTTACGTGAATTGGAGGTTCAACATCCTGCTGCTAAAATGATTGTAATGGCATCACAACAACAGGAACTTGAATGTGGAGATGGCACCAATTTTGTTCTTATTTTTGCAGGCGCTTTACTTTCAAATGCAGAAGAACTACTAAGAATGGTAATTTTTACACACCCACATTTTTATGTGGACGTATATTGTCGTCGCCCCTGTCCGTCCGGAGGTCACAATTTGTATCCGATTTCAACGAAACTTGAAATAAAGGTTTATCATCCTAAGATCTCCGTTCCTTTCGAGATTGGCATGTATCAGACTGTAACTTAGTGGATTATGGCCCCAGATTGTACGAAAAATCACGTTTTAAGCTTGTGAACACTGTAGAGGTCAAAATTTTTATCTGATTTGGTTTAAACTTGAAATGTATGCTTATAACTCAAAGGTCTCGGTTCCTTTCGATATTCATGCATATTGGAACGTAACTTCCTGAATTATGGCCCCTGATTGTACGAAAAATCGCGTTTTTAGATTGTGGACCCTATAGAGGTCATAACTTTTATCCGATTTAAAAAAACGTATTATTATATCACCGTTACACCCTAATGACGACTGAGTTCAAATTTCAATAAAATCGGCCCAAAACTGACAGACAAAATGGCCGCCGTTCGTTCTCAAATAGCGTAAAAATATGGTATATCAAGGTTGTGGACCCTATAGAGGTCACAATTTTTATCCGATTTTGTTGAAACTAGAATGTAAGTTTATAACCCAAAGATCTCAGTTCCTTTTGATATTCGCGCATATCGGATTTTAACTTCCTAAATTACGGCCCCTGATTGTACGAAAAATTGCGTTTTTAGCTTGTGGACCCTATAGAGGTCATAATTTTTATCCGATTTAAAAAACCGTATTAATATATCACCGTTTCACCCTAAGGACGACTGAGTTCGAATTTTGTGAAAATCGTCCGTAAACTGACAGACAAAATGGCTGATGTTCATTCTCAAATAGCGTAAAAATATGGTATATCAAGGTTGTGGACCCGATAGAGGTCACAATTTTTATCCATTTTTGTTGAAACTTGAAATGTAAGTTTATAACCCAAAGATCTCGGTTCCTTTCGATATTCGCGCATATCGGACCGTAACTTCCTGAATTATGGCCCTTGATTGTACGAAAAATCGTCTTTTTAGGTTGTGAACCGTATAGAGGTCATAGTTTTTATCCGATTTAAAAAAAACCGTATTATATCACCGTTACACCCTAAGGATGGCTAAGTTCGAATTTCGTGAAAATTGGCCAAAACTGACAGACAAAATGTCCGCCCTTTGTTCTCAAATAGCGTTAAAATATGGTGTATCAAGGTTGTGGACCCTATAGAGGTCACAATTTTTATACGCCCACATTTTCATGTGGACGTATATTGTCGTCGCCCCAGTCCGTCCGTCCACAATTGATTGTGGACACTCTACAGGTCACAATTCTTATCCGATTTTGACGAAACTTGAAATATTGGTTTATCTCCAAAAGATCTCTGCTGCTATCGATATTGGCATATATCCGATCGAAAATTCATGGATTATGGCCCCTGTTTGTACGAAAAATCACGTTTTTAGCTTGTGAACTCTATAGAGGTCATAATTTTTATCCGATTTTGTTGAAACTTGAAATATAAGTTTATAACCCAAAGATCTCGGTTCCTTTCGATTTTGTTGAAACTTGAAATATAAGTTTATAACCCAAAGATCTTGGATCCTTTCGATATTCGCGCATATCGGCCCGTAACTTCCTGAATTATGGCCTCTGATTGTACGAAAAATCGCGTTTTCAGCTTGTGGACCCTATAGAGGTCATAATTTTTATCCGATTTAAAAAAAAATGTATCATTTTATCACCGTTACACCCTAAGGACGACTGAGTTCGAATTTCGTGAATTTCGGCCCAAAACTGACAGACAAAATGGCCGCCGTTTGTTCTCATAGCGTAAAAAAAATGGTATATCAAGATTGTGGACCCTATAGAGGTCACAATTTTTATCCAATTTTGTTGAAGCTTGAAATATAAGTTTATAACCCAAAGATCTCGGTTCCTTTCGATATTCACTCATATCGCACCATAACTTCCTGAATTATGGCCCCTGATTGTACGAAAAAACGCAATTTTAGCTTGTGGACCCTATAGAGGTCATAATTTTTATCCGATTAAAAAAAAAACGTATTATTATATCACCGTTACACCCTAACGATGGCTAAGTTCGAATTTCGTGAAAATTGGCCAAAACTGACAGACAAAATGTCAGCCCTTTGTTCTCAAATAGCGTTAAAATATAGTATATCAAGGTTGTGGACCCTATAGAGGTCACAATTTTTATACGCCCACATTTTCATGTGGACGTATATTGTTGTCGCCCCTGTCCGTCCGTCCACAATTGTTTGTGGACACTCTACAGGTCACAATTCTTATCTGATTTTGACGAAACTTGAAATATTGGTTTATCTCCAAAAGATCTCTGCTGCTATCGATATTGGCATGTATCTGATCGAAAATTCATGGATTATGGCCCCTGTTTGTACGAAAAATCACGTTTTTAGCTTGTGGACTCTATAGAGGTCATAATTTTTATCCGATTTTGTTGAAACTTGAAATATAAGTTTATAACCCAAAGATCTCGGTTCCTTTCGATTTTGTTGAAACTTGAAATATAAGTTTATAACCCAAAGATCTTGGATCCTTTCGATATTCGCGCATATCGGCCCGTAACTTCCTGAATTATGGCCTCTGATTGTACGAAAAATCGCGTTTTCAGCTTGTGGACCCTATAGAGGTCATAATTTTTATCCGATTTAAAAAAACGTATCATTTTATCACCGTTGCATCCTAAGGATGGCTGAGTTCGAATTTCGTGAATTTCGGCCCAAAACTGACGGACAAAACGGCCGCCCTTCGTTCTCAAATAACGTAAAAATACGGTATATCAAGGTTGTGGACCCTATGAGGGTCACAATTGTAATCCGATTTTGTTGAAACTTGAAATGTAAGTTTATAACCCAAAGATTTTGGTTCCTTTCGATATTTGCGCATATCGGACCTTAACTTCCTGAATTATGGCCCCTGATTGTACGAAAAATCGCGTTTTTAGCTTGTGGACCCAATAGAGGTCATAATTTTTATCCGATTTTAAAAACCATATTATTATATCACCGTTACACCCTAAGGACGGCTGAGTTCGAATTTCGTGAAAATCAACCCAAAATTGACAGACAAAATGGCTGCCGTTCGTTCTCAAATAGCGTAAAGAAAGAGTGTATCAAGGTTTTGGACCCTATAGATCTCACAATTTTTATACGCCCACATTTTCATGTGGACGTATATTGTCTTCGCCTCCGTCCGTCCGTCCACAATTGTTTGTGAACAGTCTACAGGTCACAATTTTTATCCGATTTCAATGAAACTTGAAATGTAAGTTTATAACCCAAAGTTCCTTTTGATATTCGCGCATATCGGACCGTAACTTCCTGAATTATGGCCCCTGATTGTACGTAAAAACGTGTTTTTTGGCTTGTGGACCCTATAGAGGTCATAATTTTTATCCGATTTAAAAAAAACGTATTATTATATCACCAATAAATCCTGAGGACAGTTGAGTTCGAATTTCGTGAAAATCGGCCCAAAACTGACAGACAAAATGGCTGCCGTTCGTTCTCAAATAGCGTAAAAATATGGTTTATCAAGGTTGTAGACCCTATAGAAGTCACAATTTTTATCCGATTTTCTTGAATCTTGAGTTGTAAGTTTGTAACACAAAAATCTTGGTTCCTTTCGATATTCGCGCATATAGGACCGTAACTTCATGAATTATGGCCCCTGATTGTACACAAAAACGCGTTTTTTGGCGTGTGGACCCTATAGAGGTCATAATTTAATGGAGTTCAGACAACATATTACATGTCAGTCCTGAAATGACATAGTTTATTTGGATGTTGTCAGTTCAAAAACAGTTGTCACTGCTCATAAGAGAGCTTTTACTAACTTGTAAAACCTCAAGAGATTTTATCCCAACAAGCGTTTAACCCTCTCGTTACGTAAGCGCCCGAAACCGCCCGTAACGTCCTGTACGGGATCGCCCGATGTCGCCCGAAATGACGGTCGGTAAAACTCGGTAATTTTCCACTCGGAACAAAACTCTCACGTGACTAACGACAACTGGAGTGTACTGTAAACATAGCAGTATTCAAAATGGCGGCCTCCGTGAAATTTTTTATATTGAAGAGTTTTGTGTAAAAATGAAGGTTTTTCGTTGAATTTTTGAATGGCGTCATCGGATTCAGACGGCGATTTTAATGGATTCGATTCTTATGACGTTGAATGTGCCGAATTGAAGCAAAAAGAGGTAATAAATGACCGTGAATTGGATGATAATTTTGACGATGAAAGTGACATTGAAATTGAACAAGGACTGGAATACGATTCGTCTGGAGAGTCTAGCAGCGAAAATGATGACTTTGAGGACATATTAAATAGGGACGATCTCGAATGGAGTCAGATTACTCGCAAGGTAATTATCAAACGTTTTTCGGCAAAACAAGGACCGACTAATTTTCCAAATGTAGGTCAGATTGACATAGTTGATGGCGCCGGATACATGTATACAACAGATTTACCTAGTATAAATAACATAAATCCAATCCATTGAAGTCGCCGCCCGAATTTGATGATAGCACCCAGAAACTCAACAAAAAATTGTTTATTTTTGTATATTGAGCTTTTTCAATGGAATACATGTTAACACCATTAAGCCTTAAAAACTACAGCTTTGTACATTAGGCCTAATATTAAGTTAAATAAGTCAAGGTAAGCAAAATATGTCGACAACCTAACGGTTTCCTCCGTCGCAACAATCACAGTACGGTTGACGACTTTGTTACTCTTTTACTAAAATGGTTGCCATTTTTTTATTTACCATCAGATTTTCAAAAATATTGTACCATTGTGAAGGAAATTAAATTCTCCTTAAAATGAAATTAACTTGTCAGATTAATTTTGAACTTTGTAGCATTAAGTTTTTCTCCAAAGGTTATCTTGAAAAAAATTTCAAATTTTTTTTCAGATACATCTTATGATACATAAGTAGTGATGAGAGATGCATATTTCTAGTTGACTCCATTGGAAAGAGAATTCAATTTCCTTTCAGAAAATCATAACTTGTCTTCTTTGAAAGTTGATAGGTTTTGAGCTATAATCACATGAACATTTCGCATATTTTTTCGACGTTTTTTCTGAATATTGTCAGGATTTGGCGTCATACATTATAAAACTCACTAGTAATGAAAGGGTTAATAGAGTTCAGACAACATTTTATATGTTAGTCCTGAAATGAAGTAGTTAATTTCGATGGAGATTATTAAACCCCAATTTTTATAATATGAGCTTTCATGTTCTCATTTTCTGCACCAACTGAGCTAATGAAGACGGACATATGTCGTGTTGTGTGATGTGAGGGAAACTCTGTCTGGCCCACTGTGTGGCCATCTACTCGTCAAATTTCATCTGTAGAGTGTTCTTTACGTGCAGGCAATCTGATTAAAATACAGATCTGTATTTCGTTTCGTTTTTTATACGCCCACATTTTCATGTGGACGTATATTGTCATCGCCCCTGTTCGTCCGTCAGTCCACAATTGTTTGTGAACAGTCTACAGGTCACAATTTTTATCCGATTTCAATGAAACTTGAAATATAGGTTGATCACCCTAAGATCTCGGGTTCCTTTCGATATTGGCATCTATTGGACCGTAACTTCATGGATTATGGCCCCTGATTGTACGAAAAATCACGTTTTGGGCTTGTGAACACTGTAGAGGTCACAATTTTTATCCAATTTTGTTGAAACTTGAAATGTAAGTTTATAACCCAAAGATCTCGGTTCCTTTTGATATTCGCGCATATCGGACCGTAACTTCCTGAACTATGTTCCCTGATTGTACGAAAAAAACGCGTTTTTTGGCTTGTGAACCCTTTAGAGGTCATAATTTTTATCCGATTTAAAAAAACGTATTATTATATCACCAATAAACCGTAAGGACGGTTGAGTTCAAATTTCGTAAAAATCGGACCAAAACTGACAAAATGGCCGCCGTTCGTTCTCAAATAGCGTAAAAATATGGTATATCAAGGTTGTAGACCCTATAGAGGTCACAATTTTTATCTGATTTTGTTGAAACTTGAAATGTAAGTTTATAACACAAAAATCTTGGTTCCTTTCGATATTCGCGCATATCGGACCGTAACTTCATGAATTATGGCCCCTGATTGTTCGCAAAAACGCGTTTTTTGGCTTGTGGACCCTATAGAGGTTATAATTTTTATCCGATTTAAAAAAACGTGTCAATATATCCCTGAATTTCGTGAAAATCGGCCCAAAAATGACAGACAAAATGGCCGCCCTTCGTTCTCAAATAGCGTAAAAATATGGTACATCAAGGTTGTGGACCCTATAGAGGTCACAATTTTTATCCGATTTTGTTGAAACTTGAAATGTAAGTTTATAACACAAAGATCTCGGTTCCTTTCGATATTCGCGCATATTGGACTGTAACTTCATGAATTATGGCCCCTTATTGTATGACAAATCGTGTTTTTAGCTTGTGGACCCTATAGAGGTCATAATTTTTATCCGATTTAAAAAAACGTTTATTATTTCACCGTTAAACCCTAAGGACGGTTGAGTTCGAATTTCATGAAAATCTGCCGAAAACTGACAGACAAAATGGCCGCCGTTCGTTCTCAAATAGTGTAAAAATATAGTATATCAAGGTTGTAGACCCTATAGAGGTCACAATTTTTATCTGATTTTGTTGAAACTTGAAATGTAAGTTTATAACACAAAAATCTTGGTTCCTTTCGATATTCGCGCATATCGGACCGTAACTTCATGAATTATGGCCCCTGATTGTTCGCAAAAACGTGTTTTTTGGCTTGTGGACCCTATAGAGGTTATAATTTTTATCCGATTTAAAAAAACGTGTTAATATATCCCTGAATTTCGTGAAAATCTGCCGAAAACTGACAGACAAAATGGCCGCCCTTCGTTCTCAAATAGCGTAAAAATATGGTACATCAAGGTTGTGGACCCTATAGAGGTCACAATTTTTATCCGATTTTGTTGAAACTTGAAATGTAAGTTTATAACACAAAGATCTCGGTTCCTTTCGATATTCGCGCATATTGGACTGTAACTTCATGAATTATGGCCCCTTATTGTATGACAAATCGTGTTTTTAGCTTGTGGACCCTATAGAGGTCATAATTTTTATCCGATTTAAAAAAACGTTTATTATTTCACCGTTAAACCCTAAGGACGGTTGAGTTCGAATTTCATGAAAATCTGCCGAAAACTAACAGACAAAATGGCCGCCGTTCGTTCTCAAATAGTGTAAAAATATAGTATATCGAGGTTGTGGACCCTATAGAGGTCACAATTTTTATCCGATTTTGTTGAAACTTGAAATGTAAGTTTATAACCCAAAGATCTCGGTTCTTTTCGATATTCGCGCATATCGGACTGTAACTTATTGAATTATGGCCCTTGATTGTACGAAAAATCGCGTTTTTAGCTTGTGGACCCTATAGAGGTCATAATTTTTATCAGATTTAGAAAAACGTATTATTATATCACCGTTACACCCTAAGGACGCCTGAGTTTGAATTTTGTGAAAATCGGCCCAAAACTGACAGATAAAATGGCCGCTCCTCGTTCTCAAATTGCGTAAAAATATGATATATCAAGGTTGTTGACCCTATAGAGGTCACAATTTTTATCTGATTTTGTTGAAACTTGAAATGTAAGTTTACAACTCAAAGATCTTGGTTCCTTTCAATATTTGCGCATATCGAATTGTAATTTCCTGTTTTATGGCCCTTGATTGTAGGAAAAATCACTTTCGTTTTAGCTTGTTTTCTATCCCATCTCTCGAAAATGTGGGCGTATCCTGCCTGGCAGCCGCTGGTTATCCGATTTTGTTGAAACTTGAAATGTAAGTTTATAACCCAAAGATCTTGGTTCCTTTCGATATTCGTGCATATCGGACCGTAACTTCCTGAATTATGGCCCCTGATTGTACGAAAAATCGTGTTTTTAGCTTGTGGACCCTATGGAGGTCATAATTTTTATCCCGATTTAAAAAAACGTATTATTATATCACCGTTTCACCCTAAGGACGACCAATTATTGCCCCTGATTGTACAAAAAATCCTGTTTGTTTTTAGCTTGTTCTCTATCCATCTCTTGCAAAATGTGGGCGTATCCTGCCTGGCAGCCACTGGTTATATAACCGTGGCAATAAATGTTTCTTGCCACAAAGCTTTGATTTCCACACCGTGCATATATATGTTTGGGATTATTGAATTATGACGTCTGTTTTATCCTTTTCTTACTCCTGTTGCCCGTATATCGTTAATAAATGAAGCCATGGTTGTTGTTACGGTTTATAATTGCGTATATATTCTTTGGGTTGTTGAAAGTCAGTTATCATCAAATCACATGCCATGGGTCGTAAGCAAAAAATTTAACAGCCTTCGTCAACGTCCGATAGAAGAATGTCAGATTATTTTAGTATATCACCACCAAAATGCTCCATGTCTACAGATCATACTGACATGATCTATGGAAGGATAACGTTGCCAATATTATTTCATTGTTCACGGTGCAAACTGCAAATGTCAGTAGTTCACAATACGTATTTTAGTTTTACAATTTACAATTTCCATTGCTCAACAATACCAATGTCACGGTGTTAAAATACAGAATACACTTTTCAATAATACAAAATATAGTATAATAGTTATTTTGCACATTACACTTCTGCATTCTGCATTTTGCATAATAGACAAATGCATAATAGAACCTTGCATAGTAGAACATATACCTTATATGGGATGTACGACGTACGTCATTTGCATACGGAAAAAAATCCGGACTATGACGGAAATTAATGATTTACACGATAAAGCCATAAGGCCGAGGTCATTAGAAGGGGATAGTACTCGATTTTGTTAGTCTTCAACGTCCAGGCTCTATAATGTAATCATTTCGACGATTAGAGGATTCTGAAAGATAATAGTCTGATTTAACGAGACTGTTCTTATTTGTTCTCATCGGTAAAAAAACAGATATTTCAAGAGAATCAATTTCTTGTTAAGAATTAAATTGAATATCTTGTTTAATTGACAAGTCTCTAAAACCCTTTTTTTGGGTAAGGTTAAAGAATCTTATATAGTAACCGAGCGGAATCTCTCACCCGTATTCCAGCATTCGGATTCGAAATGAAGTTAGCACACAGATTCCTAGCGCCAATAAAAAATAACCCTAGATGTAATTATCAGTAAAATAATTGTTACCTTTATATTAGAAAATAACATTTTAAGACATACTAATGCAAATTATATAATAATGTGTAATAGACCCCTCCCCCCAAAGAAATTTGCTGAAATAAAGATCTTGGAGCCACCAAAGCTAGTTTAGAAGCTATTGTGTGCGGAGTGAGCCTACCCTAACTCGATTCCCCACATATTTAGTACGTTTACGGTAATATAATTCCAAAAGCCAGCTTAGAAGGCTTCTGGATTTTTGTATTCTCGTAATTTATTCATCCCTTGACTCTGTGAAATACAAAACATGTTGCCACCAAAGCTGGTTCGGGTGCTTTTTGATGAAACGTGGGCGTATCCCTTGTTTATTGTACCCACGAACCCCGCCTCGAATCGGGTGCTGGGAACTTTTCGATACCCCAACATAGAAAGTTAATGAAATTTGGCATGTTCAAACCTTATGCATCTGTCGATTTGGTGAAATAAAGATCTTGGAGCCACCAAAGCTAGTTTAGAAGTCATTGCGTGCACAGTGAGCCTACCCTAACCCGATTCCCCCACATATTTAGTACGTTTACGAAAAGCCAACGTAGGAGGCTTCTGAAATTGTGCAGTCTAGTAGTTTATTCATCCTTGATTCTGTGAAACAAAAAACATTTTGCCACTAGAGCTGGTTTGGGGGCTTTTTGATGCAGCGTGGGCATACCCCTTGTTTATTCTACCCATGAACCTCGCCTCGAATAATGATGCTAGGAACTTTTCGGTGGTATAACTCGATACGCCAACATATAAAGTTAATGAAATTTGGCATGTTCATACCTTATGCACCTGTAAATTGGGTGAAATAAAGATCCTGGAGCCACCAAAGCTAGTTTAGAAGTTATTGCGTGCGCAGTGAGTCTACCCTAACACGATTCCCCCATATTTTTAGTATGTTTACGGTAATCTATCTCAAAAAGCCAGCATAGGAGGCTTCTGGATTTTTGTATTCTAGTAGTTTATTCAACCGTTTGCCACCAAAGCTGGTTTGGATGCTTTTTGATGCAGCGTGGACGTACCCCTTATTTATTGAACCCACGAACCCCGTCTCGAATCCGGGTGCTAGCTACTTTGTGGTGGTATATCTCCATACTCCAACATAGAAAGTTAATGAAATTTGGCATGTTGACACCTTATGCATTTGTCGATTTGGTGACATAAAGATCTTGGAGCCACCAAAGTTAATTTAGAAGTTATTGTGTGCGCAGCGAGCCTACCCTATCCCGATTCCCTCACATATTTAGTACGTTTACGGTAATATATCTAAAAGCCAGCATAGGAGGCTTCTGGATTTTTGTATTCTAGTAGTTATTCATCCCTTGACTCTGTGAAATACAAAACATTTTGCCACCAAAGCCAATTTGGAGTGCTTTTTGGTGCAGTGTGGACGTACCCCTTGTTTATTGCACCCGCGAACCCCGCCTCGAATCCAGGTGCTGGGAACTTTGCGGTGGTATAACTCGATACGCCAACATATCTTATCCATCTGTTGATTTGGTGAAATAAAGATCTTGGAGCCACCAAAGCTATTTTATAAGTTATTGCATGCGCGATTAGCCTACCCTAACCCGATCCCCCCCCCCCCCCCCATGGTTTTAGTATGTTTACGGTGATATTTCTCTAAAAGCCAGCTTAGGAAGCTTCTGAAAATTTGTATTCTAGTAGTTTATTCATCCCTTGATTCCATGAAACAAAAAAACATTTTGCCACCAAAGCTGGTTTGGGTGCGTTTTGATGCAGCGTGGGCGTACCCCTTTTCAGCGTGCTCAGTTAGCCTAGTGTGCGATATTTTAGTATGTTTACGGTAATAGTATATTTTTTTTCATGGGGGGGGGTCTATTACATATATACTTTCCATTAATATGTCGTTTTCTAATATAAAGGTAACAATTATTTTCGTGATATTTATATGTAGGTTTTTATTGGCGCTAGGAATATGTGTGCTAACTTCATTTCGTATCCAGGTGACCTTATGGCTTTATCGCGTAAATCATTAATTTCCGTTATAGTCCGAACTTTTTTCCGTATGCAAATGACGTTCGTCGTAGATCCCATATAAGGTATATGTTCTACTATGCAAGGTTCTATTATGCATTTGTCTATTATGCAAAATGCAGAATGCAGAAGTGTAATGTGCAAAATAACTATTCTACTGTATTTTGTATTATTGAAAAGTGTATTCTGTATTTTAACACCGTGACATTGGTATTGTTGAGCAATGGAAATTGTAAATTGTAAAACTAAAATACGTATTGTGAACGACTGACATTTGCAGTTTGCACCGTGAACAATGAAATAATATTGGCAACGTTATACTTCCATAATGATCAGCTCTCAGCCATCTGATATTATTACATCCTTGAATTTTAAAGCGATATCAACTTCTACAATAGGTCTGCATTAGGCAGAAAAATTTCGAAAAAGAAAAATCTTAAAGGGGCATTATGAGAGATTAGATAAAGAACTGGCAGTTCTCACTATAATAGTTAAAAATAGATAATGTGAATAGGATATGCTGGAAATTCCAGTCAAATTGCTCGACTCAGAACCCCGATATTAGCATTACTAAAGTCGGTACAATAAAAAAAACAGTCTCGATGATCCATTTTTGTTTAAAGCGCATTCTGAAAAGGTATATCTTTTAAGGATGAATGGAAATTTTCAGATATACAGATATTCATTAAAAAATATGTATATTCAGGGGTTTCATTAAATATTACTGTAGATGGGTAAAGTATCAGAGTAGGCGGCTCGAAAACAGCGGCACATGGGTCGATTTAACCATTAAATCAACAATCCCTTTATCAATCTCTTTTTTATACGCCCACATTGAAATGTGGACGTATATTGCCGTCGCCCCCGTCCGTTCGTCTGTCGGTCGGTCCGTTCGTCGGTCCGGCTGCCGTCGGTCTGTCCATCGTCCACAATTTCTTGTGAACGCCAAAAGTTATCATCCAATTGTTTTAAAATGGATATATGTTGTTTACATTAGTGAGATGAAGACTCCTATTTAATTTCAATAATTTCCGTTTATTTCGTCTAGAGTTATGGTCCTTGTTTCACTTTGTTGAACCTTGTGAACGCTCTAATGCCAAAAGTTAACATACGGTCTTTGTGAAATTTATATGCAATATTTAAGTTAGTGAAACGAAGAAGCCTATTGAATTTCAACAATTTCTGTTTATTACGTCTAGAGTTATGGCCCTTGTTTCACTTTATTGAACCTTGTGAACACTCTAACTCCAAAAGTTATTATCCGATCTTTCTGAAATTTACATGCATTATTTAAATTTGTGAAACTAAGAAGCTTATTGAATTTCAGCAATTTTGGTTTATTACGTCTAGAGTTATGGCCCTTGTTTCACTTTATTGAACCTTGTGAACGCTCTAACGCCAAAAGTTATCATCCGATCTTTCTGAAATTTATATGCATTATTAAGATTACTGAAACGAAGAAGCGTATTGAATTTCGGCAATTTCTGTTTATTACGTCTAGAGTTATGGCCCTTGTTTCACTTTATTGATCCTTGTGAAGGCTCTCACGTATAAAGTTATCATCCGATCTTTCTGAAATTTACAAGCATTATTTAAATTGGTGAAACGAAGAAGCCTATTGAATTTCAGCAATTTCCGTTTATTACGTCTAGAGTTATAGCCCTTGTTTTTTGTTATTGAACCTTGTGAACGCTCCAACGCCAAAAGTTATCATTCGATCTTTGTGAAATTTATATGCATTATTTAGATTAGTGAAACGGAGAAGCCTATTTAATTTCAGCAATTTCCATTTATTACGTCTAGAGTTGTGGCCCTTGTTTCACTTTATTGATCCTTGTGAACGCTCTAACGCAAAAAGTTATCACCCGATCTTTGTGGAATTTATATGCATGATTTAAATTAGTGAAACGAAAAAGCCTTGAATTTCAGCAATTTACAATAATTACTTCTATAGTTATTGCCCTTGTTTCACTTTGTTAAACCTTGTTAATGCACGATTGATGATAGTTATCATCCGATATGTATGAAATTTATATGCATCATTTAAATTTGTGAAACAAGTCTATTGAATTTCAGCAATTTCCGTCAATAATTTCTAGAGTTATGGCGATTGTGAACGTTTGAATGACAAAAGTGATCATGTGATCTGTATGAAATTTATATGCATTATTTTAATATTTAAATTAGTAAAACGAAAAAGCCTGTCAAATTTCAACAATTTCTGTAGATTACTTCCAGAGTTGAGACCCTTGTTTCAATTTGTAGAACCTTGTAAACCCTCAAACGACAAAATTTATAATCTGATCTGTATGGAACTGTCTTGTAAAGGCCCCCAATTACCTACAAAGGAATAAATATGCGACAACCCTTGACGACTGCTCGGACGATTTAGCTGCTGTGGGCGTATGTTTTGTTGCCTGGCATCCTATCTTTAATGTATATATAGATTTCTGGTACATCAATACATCGTGGGCTATTAAACTTCGTTTTTCAGTCATTATTATTATTATTGGGTGTAGGGTCGGTAGTTACTACATATTTTATTCCATGTCAGTTTACCGTTATATAATCTCGTCATGGATTGTATTGTGAATTACGATAATCGCACGTCTTTGACGCTCCAACGTTCCATGACAGGTCCATATGAATTCCAGATAGATATTAAAATTTTAATTGGATCATACATTTTTGATGGTTTCACAAACCAGTTGTTAGTTAAATTTAAATCTTCATTGAATATAATCCACTGATAAAACACCGAATACTCCGAGAAACAGTCATTAATAATATATTTTTTCGAAAGAATCGCCATTACTGATGATACGCGACATCGTTGGAATTAGGTCAATGAATCAGCGATGTTATAAGCTTAAGTTTTAAATATTGTTTAACGTTATGATTTTTTACTTGATAATACACATGCTGACAGAAGCTTTATTTTATAAATGTTGTCGTTATTATTGCAGACTATTCCAGATAGTCAAACAAAATTTTATTTTATAGCAATTTCAATTATGGTTGTCACGTGATCAGTGTGTCGTTTGTCTATCATCATCAAATGAATAAAAACTAAAAGGTGACAGACAAAAACTAAACGATTACGCAGAGACATATATTAAGTTTTACCGACGTAAACCTGTCTTTCCTCCGCTGGTGCACTACTCACTGTAACTACGAAAGGTATGGCGATCTTTCTTTTGCGTTTGATAGTACATGTATGTATCACCACCCCCGTTAAAGTATGAAAGATTTGTCTGCTTTGGCTCCATTTTGTGAAGATCATGCAGACATAGAGCAGCGATTTTCAAGACGGTAGAAACCGCCATACCCAAGTTACTATAAATAGCACCAGTTTTCGACACACATGGTCAGCACGTGATTTTTGACACGAGGTATGAATGGAAAGATAAAGTAGCAGTTAATTTTGTTGAGGTTTATGATTTTTCCGTTATCATTGTTCACCGGTCCCATTGACCAACGGGAAGTTAAAATACCGGTTATTGGAAACTCTGAAATGCGTGAAAACTAGCCAGTATAAATAACAGTTTTCAAAAGAAAGTATGTAAAATAGTAAGGTATAAAGAGATAAGCCTCGTAGTACCTTTTATATTGAGTATAAATGTAATTGATGGCTAAGAAATTTCAAGTAGAGTGGGTGAAAAAAGGGAAGGCACGATATTAAACTACACCGGTAACTCTTTTTGAAAGGAGATACAGAATACCGCCTGTTAATTATCACATGCTTTTAAACTCGATAACCGTGACGCTGTTTATTGTTGGGCGTACAGTTTGTAAACTCGCCGGCTACCCTTTCTATATTACGTTCTATATTACGTAGCAAAACTCTGTATACCAGTACATTTATACTTAAAGAAGTACTCCATTTTACAAACTTTTCATGACATAATAAATTCTCAGATGGAATCATAATATAGCCGGCGCAATTAACCAAGTAGCCGGGGAAATTTGCCGGCGGCCGGCTGTTAATGAAACCCCTGTATATTGTATGTACTTTTGTAAAAAGAAAATACTGAAAAAATCTAATAGATATCTGCTTCTCAGTGAGGTAGAATGTTTAAACTTGGTGTAGATGTTAGTTATGTGAATATCTTGATGAACATTTTCTGCCTAGGAGATAACCAATTTGATTGACCAAGACTTCAGAACACAGTGAGAGGGATTAAACTGGGTCGATAATGAGCATTTTCATTAAGTGTTTAATGAGTGTCATCTATTTATTTTGGGTGAGGGAAGGGGACATTATATAGTCTTCACTGTTGACTTGTCTATGGGATACATAATTACCTCCTTTGTATTCACATGACTACATTTCTATTACTGTAGGGTTTGTCAGTAACTGAAGTAATCGCTGGCTATGAATTGGCATGTAAAAAGGCATTGGAAATTTTACCAGGTGAGTAAGTTTTATGGTCTCTGACTTTATATTATGTTAGAAGACAATTGTCACAAAATTGATGTAATAGCAATAGCAAGCGATATCTGTAAATATTGTTATCGGCGGATACACAGCCATTTTGCCGATACTGGAGATGCCGATATCTGTTCAAAACGACTCGGTAATTACCTTTAAAATATTATTTGAGTTGTGAACAAATCATTATTTTGCTTGACATGAGGTGCAACTAAATAGCAACGTGCAGATGCGCATTGCTATTTAGACGTATCGGTAATACATGACTATCATAGGGGCTGTAAAAAGGAAAGAATAAACAGTAAAAAATCCTTACCGGTCTCCGTTATATAAATAGCCACGCGTCCGACAACCATCCGTCCACAATCGTTTGTGGACTCTCTACAGGTCAAATTTTTATCCAATTTCAACGAAACTTGAAATATAGATTTATGTCCCTAAGATCTCGGTTTCCATTGATTTTGGCATGTATCGGACCGTAACTTCATGGATTATGGTCCCTGATTGTATGAAAAATCACGTTTTTAGCTTGTGGACCCTATAGGGGTCGCAATTTTTATACGCCCACATATCTCGGTTCCTTTCGATATTGGCATGTATCGGATCATTACTTCATGGATTATGGTCCCAGATTGTATGAAAAGTCACGTTTTTAGCTTGTGGACACTCGAGAGATAACAATTTTTATCCAATTTTGATGAAACTTGAAATGCATGTTTATAACCCGAATATCTTGTTTCATTTCGATATTCGCGCACATCGGATCGTAACTTCCTGAATTATCCGATTTAAAAAAACGTTTTAGTATATCACTGTTACACCCTAATGATGGTTGAATTCAATTTTGATGGAACTTGAAAAACATTTTGTGAAAATCGGACCGAAACTGCCGGACAAAATGGCCACCCTTCGTACACAAAATATGGTATATCAAGGTTGTGGACCCTCTAGAGCTCACAATTTTGATCTGATTTTGATGGAACTTGAAATGCATGTTTATAACCCAAAGATCTTGGTTCTTTTTGATATTTGCGCGTCTTGGATTGTAACTTCCTGAGTTATGGCCCTTGACTGTTCGAAAAATCGCATTTTTAGTTTGTGGTCTCTCTAGAGGTCACAATTATTATCCGATTTAAAAAAACACGTGAATATATCACCGTTACAGTGTAATGATGGTTGAGTTTGAATTTTTTGAAAATTGGACCAAATCTGACGGACAAAATGGCCGCCCCTCGAATAATGCAAATGATGGAAATATGTGGTATATCAAGGTTGTGGACGCTCTAGAGGCTAAAGTTGATATCCAATTGACTTTAAATTTATGTACAGTGTTTAAAGCCATGAGATGAAGAATCCTGTTGATTTTTAACTATCCACGGCCATGTATGGTCGCCGATTAGTGCTGGGTATCGATAATCGGTATCGAAACAATCTTATTATTTTCACGATCGTAATGAAGAATGGATTACGTGTTTTAAATTCAAACCATACGATGTTTTTGTTCGTCTAATTAATAATAAACTGTCTCATATTACGTATAAATTGTTTAAATAATGTAGCCTTGGTTCCGAATGACGAAATACCATTGATAGGCCTATGTATGTGCAGAAACCAAAATAAAATGAGCACGAGTCGATTCAAAACATTGCGTACGTGAGCGCGACAAATACCAACATGGTGGACAAATCGTTGTCGATTCGTGTGCAAAAACTAAAGAAAATGTAATAGCCTAAAGAGCTTGTTATCACGAATTCGTAAATTGTTTATTATTATTAAAAAAATACAGCCTTGATTCCGAAAGAAGAAATACAAACGTTTTTGTCATCCATCATTGCTATGTCATTTATAAATAATGAGCAGACGAATTCTGAAAGGGGAAAAACTCTGAATTATTTACACATCCGGGTATCTCCAATTTAGCGAATTCCATGATATGGCGATTATTGTTTCAAACTAAAGTATTGTTTAAATGTGGGTGAATTTATTTTAACATTTTTTTTAAAAAGCTAAATTGAGATTGAGACTTTCAAGTAAATATAAAGTGACCGATGTAGGCTATATATATATATATATGAAGGATTAAGTCACAGAAAACATCGAGTCGACTCCTACGCACGCACGAAAAATAGACGAAGAGAACGATACCGGTACTCGATAGTGCTTTTTGGCATATCTTATCGATACTATCGATATTTTACCCAGCTCTACCGATATATAGCAATAATTTCAACTCTATATATGGCTACATGCCGTTTTTTTAAATATTTTTTAGAATAGAAAAATTGTACTAAAAACGGTACGATAAGAATTTTCTCATTATAACTGTAAGGATGCATTATTTTTGTAAAAGTAATAAAAATATTGAACGTGATGTGATAGGCAGGCCTGTAACATTTTGACTGAGAAACAAGATCTACAATAAACAGATTTACATATGATCGACATATTAAAACCTTCTAAATAAGCTGATAATATCATAATTCATGACATAAAAATTGGCCTTGGATTTTCAATTTTTGGCCTTGGATCAAGGTTGCACTTTGGCCTTCGATCGAAAAAAACGAATTTCGAGCCCTGCTGCCAGAGTTATGGCCCTTGATCACTTATAAAAATCTTGTGGACGCTCGAGAGCCTAAAGGTAATATCCGATTGACTTTAAATTTATACAGAGTGTTTAAGGTCATGAGACGAAGAAGTTTATTGATTTTCACCGATTTCCGATAATTACTGCCAGTGTTATGGCCCTTGATCACTTAAAAATCTTGTGGACAGTTAATATCCGATTGACTATAAATTTGTACACGGTGTTTAAGGTCGTGAGATGAAAAAGCCCAGTGATTTTCAATGATTTCCAATAATTACTGCCAGAGTTATGGCCCTTGATCATTTTGAAAAATCTTGTGGATGCTCCCGAGACCAAAGTTATCATCCGATTGACTCTAGATTGATAAACAGAGTTTAAGGTCTTGAGACGAACAAGTTTATTGATTCTCAATGAATTTTTATGACTTGAGCTAAATCCATGATATTAAATGTTTTGTGTACTAAACGTTAGCATGGGGCAGAACTAAATGCCAAACAAATTCTAATGATTTTCTGATAATTACTTTGAGTTGTTAATCTTAATCAGCAGATTTTAGTGTATTATAAATGTTTCATTACTGACAATAGAAAAAATATCCGACAACTCTTGTTGATTGCTCAGACAACTTAGCTGCTGTGGGCGTATGTTTCATTTCCTGGCAACCTATCTTTAGTTAATATTTTGTCTGCTTCATATGTAAATAATCTTAATTAAAATCAACCTGTCCAACAACACCACAGCGCGTGATTAAACAGATCAGCTAAACACACTTCGGGAAATTTAACAGTTCATCTAATAGATAAACACTGCAGCCGCATAGATAAATAAACGCGACCTTGATTGAAACACACCACTCAGGATAATTATACCATTCATCTAATAAACGGGACAATGATTGATACACCCCTTTCGGGAAAATAAACGATAAGTATTCAACTACACGATAATAGCAAGTAAACAATTTTTATACGCCTTCATTTTCATGTGGACGTATTATGCCATCGCCCCTGTCCGTCCGGATGTCTGTCTGTCTGTCCCTCCGTCCGTCCACAATTTGTTTGTGGACACTCTACAGGTCACAATTCTTATCCGATTTTAACGAAACTTGAAATATAGGTGTATCTCCAAAAGATCTCGGCTGCTTTCGATATTGGCATGTATCGGATCGAAACTTCATGGATTATGGCCCCTGTTTGTACGAAAAATCACGTTTTTGGCTTGTGGACCCTATAGAGGTCACAATTTTTATACGCCCACATTTTCATGTGGACGTATTATGCCGTCGCCCCTGTCCGTCCGTGCACAATTGTTTGTGGACTCTCTACAGGTCACAATTCTTATCCGATTTCGACGAAACTTGAAATATAGGTGTATCCCCAAAAGATCTCGGCTGCTTTCGATATTGGCATGTATCGGATCGAAACTTCATGGATTATGGCCCCTGTTTGTACGAAAAATCATGTTTTTAGCTTGTGGACCCTATAGAGGTCACAATTTTGATCCGATTTTGTTGAAACTTGAAATGTAAGTTTATAACCCAAAGATCTCAGTTCCTTTCGATATTTGCGCATATCGGACAGTAACTTCCTGAATTATGGCCCCTGATTGTACGAAAAATCACAATTTTAGCTTGTGGACCCTATAGAAGTCATAATTTTTATCCGATTTAAAAAAACGTTCTATTATATCACGAATTTCCTGAATAATGGCCCCTGATTGTACGAAAAATCGAGTTTTTTGGCTTGTGGACCCTATAGAGGTCATAACTTTTATCCGATTTAAAAAAAACGTTTTAGAATATCACCGTTACACCCTAAGGACGGCTGAGTTCGAATTTCGTGAAAATCAACCTAAAATTGACAGACAAAATGGCCGCCGTTCGTTTTCAAATAGTGTAAAAAATATGGTATATCAAGGTTGTGGACCCTATAGAGGTCACAATTTTTATCCGATTTTGTTGAAACTTGAAATGTAAGTTTATAACCTAAAGATTTCGGTTCCTTTCGATATTTGCTCATATCGGACCATAACTTCCTGAACTATGGCCCCTGATTGTTCGAGAAATCGCATTTTTAGCTTGTGCACCCTATAGAAGTCATAATTTTTATCCAATTTAAAAAAACATATTATTATATCACCATTACACCCTAAGGACAGCAGAGGTCGAATTTCGTGACAATCGACTCGAAATTGACAGACAATAATGGCCGCCGTTCGTTCTCAAATAGCGTAAAAATATGGTATATCAAGGTTGTGGACCCTATAGAGGTCACAATTTTTATCCGATTTTGTTGAAACTTGAAATGTAAGTTTATAACCCAAAGATCTCGGTTCCTTTCGATATTCGCGCATATCGGACCGTAATTTCCTGAATTATGGCCCCTGATTGTACGAAAAATCACGTTTTTAGCTTGTGGACCCTATAGAGGTCATAATTTTTATCCGTATTATTATATCACCGTTACACCCTAAGGACGACTGAGTTTGAATTTCGTGAAAATCGGCCCAAAATTGACAGACAAAATGGCCGCCGTTCGTTCTGGAATAGCATAAGAATGTTATATCAAGGTTGTGGACCCTATAGAGGTCACAATTTTTATCCGATTTTGTTGAAACTTGAAATATAAGTTTATAACCCAAAGATCTTGGTTCCTTTCGATATCCGCACATATCGGACCGTAACTTCCTGAATTATGGCCCCTGATTGTACGAAAAATTGCGTTTTTAGCTTGTGGATCCTATAGAGGTCATAATTTTTATCCGATTTAAAAAAACGTATTATTATATCACCGTTACACACTGAGGACAGCTGAGTTCGAATTTCGTGAAAATCGGCCCAAAATTGACAGACAAATTGGCTGCCGTTCATTCAGTTCCTTTCGATATTTGCGCATATCGAATTGTAATTTCCTGTTAGCTTGTTCTCTATCCATCGTTATCAAATAACGTAAAAAATATGGTATATCAAGGTTGTGGATCCTATGGAGGTCACAATTTTTATCCGATTTTGTTGAAACTTGAAATGTAAGTTTATAACACAAAGATCTCGGTTCTTTTCGATATTAGCACATATTGAATTGTAATTTCCTGAATTATGGCCCTTGATTGTAGGAAAAATCACTTTCTTTTTAGCTTGTTCTCTATCCATCTCTCGAAAATGTGGGCGTATCCTGCCTGGCAGCCGCTGGTTCATATTTAATTCCCGTACGGTATTCAAATTTATGTCAGTAATATTCCTACAAAATTCGTAATACGATAGAATGAAAGTATGCCGACTACTGCCGATCTGTACCGTTTCAATAATGGCAATCAAAAAAACAAGTTTTGGTATGCGAATTACGTCATAAATTGGTCGGCTGCTTTATTTGTTTATCAATGACATAGAACTGTACTAGATACGATCTATGATGGCATTAACTGCCCGGCAAATGTTCGATTCAAATGCACATAAAATGTGCAACAAGCTAAAAAAAACATAAGCACATGCAAAGAGGCTGAAAAAATGTGAGAGGGTCTGATCTTATTAGTAGCCGGTGTGTTTGTGTTGTTTACTAATGGGCAAATAAATAAAATGGTTTCAGGGTAGATGCAAAATTTTCTATAGCCTTCTCGACGAGAATGTTTCTAAAGGATATTCCCCATCTTGTTGCTTGGGACTTGTGTTTAGATTGACAATGTTTAAGAACAAAGTTGTGCTTATGTTTTTTCTTGGAAGACCTAAGAACGTGATTGTGCTTACCATGAAGTCTACTTAAAATCTAAGCACAAGAATGTTCTTAAGAATTTTCTGGAAACACAAAATAAGGTAAGTTTATTTAAATGCAAAGTCTACTGAAAATCTAAGGACAAGAACTTGCTTAAGAATTTTCTAGGAATCGTGCCCTGGGTTCCAGTGTTACTTGCCATATCCTTTCAATTTGTTTTAAATATATTATAGACTTAGTTGTTGATGAAGCTAAAGACTTGAGAAATAAAACTGAAGTTAGTAATGCCATTAAGACTGCAGTGATGAGTAAACAGTATGGAAATGAAGATTTTTTAGCACCTTTAATAGCTAATGCATGTAGTAAGTAATTTTCAAATATCATTATTATTATTAGTATTATCCATTCAGTAGTTTCTTGAATAATACATGCATAAATATTTATTGTCGCCCGCCTTTCAAAGAAAGCAGGCAGGGGTTTCATTAAGAGTCGGCCGCCGGCAAATTTCCCCACCTACTTCGCTCATTGCGCCGGCTATATTTTGATTCCATCTGACAATTTGTTACATCATGAAAAGGTTGTAAAATGGAGTACTTCTTTAAGTATACATGTACTGGTAGTACAGCGTTTTCCTACGTAAAAAATATAGAACGGGTAGCCGGCGAGTTTACAAACTAACTCATCTGCACGCCCAACAATAAACAGCGTCACGGTTATCCGGTACTGTAGTCTGTAGGCCTAGTCACGTTAAAAAGTACAATGCGATAATCAAGAAACAAGCGGTATTCTGTATCTCCTTTCAAAAAGAGTTACCGGTGTAGTTTAATATCGTGCCTATCCTTTTTTCACCCGCTCTACTTGAAATCTTAACCATCAATTATAAAAAAAAAGTTACAAGGTTTATCTGTTTATACCTGACTATTTCACATACTTTCTTTCAAAAACTGTCATTATACCGACTAGTTTTCAAGCATTATATATCGGTAAACTGACATGGAATAAAATACGTAGCAACTAGCCGACCCTACACCCAACAATAATAATGTCTGAAAAACGACAGTTAACCCTCTCGTCCTATTTGAACAAGAAACATAAAAAAGGTGATATTATTGAGTGAATTTTCGGTGGTACATTAATCAAATCCCCCAACTGACAATTTTGGACACAACCGCATCCACCTGTAATGGTTATGTTTACCTGTAAAAAAAATGTACAGCTGTGTCAATTGCTTGACCTACTTTTGACCTTGATCAATGACACACGACTAGGGCCTTCTTTCACTTCCATTGTGACCACATCTCTTAATCAGTGGGACAGTTCAATGCCGACTAGTTTTTTATACGCCCACATGGAAATGTGGTCGTATATTGCCGTCGGTCCATCGTCCACAATTTCTTGTGAACACTCTACAGACTACATTTATCAACCGATTGTTTTGAAATTGATGTTGTTTGCATTAGTGGGATGAAGAAGCCTATTTAATTTCAATAACTTCTGTTAATTTCTTCTGAAGTTATGGCCTTTGTTTCACTTTATTGCACCTTGTGAACGCTCTAACGACAAAAGTTATCAACCGATCTGCATGAAATTTATATGCATCATTTAAATTAGTAAAACAAAGAAGCCTATTGAATTTCAGCAATTTCCGTTAATTACATCTAGAGTTATGGCCCTTGTTTCACTTTGTTGAATGTTGTGAACGCTCTAATGACAAAAGTTATCAACCGATCTGTATGAAATTGATATGCATCATTTAAATTAGTGAAATGAAGAAGCCTATTGAATTTCAGCAATTTCCGTTTATTTCTTTTGGAGTTATGGCCCTTGTTTCACTTTGTTGCACCTTGTGAACGCTCTACCGACAAAAGTTATCAACGAATCTGTATGAAATTTATATGCATCATTTAAATTAGTAAAACAAAGAAGCCTATTGAATTTCAGCAATTTCCGTTAATTACATCTAGAGTTATGACCCTTGTTTCGCTTTGTTGAATCTTGTGAACGCTCCAATGACAACAGTTATCATCCGATCTGTTTGAAATTGATATGCATCATTTAAATTACTGAAATGAAGAAGCCTATTGAATTTCAGCAATTTCCGTTAATTTCTTCCGGAGTTATGGCCCTTGTTTCACTTTGTTGTATCTTGTGAATGCTCTAACGACAAAAGTTATTATCCGATCTGTATGAAATTTATATGTATCATTTAAATTAGTAAAACGAACAAGCCTATTGAGTTTCAGTTATCACCTGAATTAGTGAAATGAAGACAAACAAGCCTATTGAATGTCAGCAATTTCCATCAATTACATCTAGAGTTATGGCTCTTGATTTACTTTGTTGAACTTTGTGAACTTTCGAACAACAAAAGTTATCATCCGATCTGTATGAAATTCATATGCATTATTGGAATTATTAAAAAGAAAAAAGCCTGTCGAATTTGAACAATTTCTGTAGATTGCTTCCAGAGTTACAGCCCTTGTTTTAGATTTTAGAACCTTGTGAACCTTCAAACAACGGAAATTATAATGTCATCTGTATGAAATTGTCTATTAAATTCCCCTAATTACCTGCAAAAGAATAAATATGTGACAACCCTTGTCGACTGCTCGGACGATTTAGCTGCTGTGGGCGTATGTTTTGTTGCCTGGCAACCTATCTTTTTTGTTTTTGTTGGGTTTTTTGTCTGTGGGGGGGGGGGGCAGGATTTTTGGGGTAATGCAATAGAAATATCATCAATTTAGGCCTATTGATCAACTAACTAAAAAAAAATAATAAAAAATAGGCCTGCTTTATTTGGATAGGGCCTATTTCTATAATCTGCAGGGATATAAATTCTAGGTTTCCGTTGCTCTGTAAAAATCAATAAGTAGGCCTACCTAATTAAAAAAAACAATCACATAGATTCTACTAACTGGTATCAAAATAATTGTATGCCTAAACAATTTATATTTTACATGATGTTCTCCCCAATAATTGTATTTTATTTCATTTATTTGGATGAGAAAATAACAATAATTTTTTTTTTAAATTTAAATTTTTTTATTTACATGTATATGTGGTTAGACCTATATATTGCCACCCCCAAGCATTTGTAAATGCGATCACTTGAAATTTATAAATTTTTATAGGCCTACAGTGTTTATTCCCAATGTTTCTACAGAATCACAATTCAACAACCATTATCCCACTTAGCTGCTGTGGGCGTATATTTCTGTGTCTGGTAATCTCTCCTTGTTTCAGAGGACAGAGCTGAAGAAACTGTACCTATTATTTCATCATCATCATCATCATCAGAATGTATGCCTTTGGCTTTAATTCCATCATCTGTACATCATGTACCAGTTATTCCATCAGAATCAAAATCATCTATGCCTATTAATCTGTTATCATCATCTATACATATGCCTATTAATCTGCCATCATCATCTATGCCTATTGATCCGTCACCATCATCTTTGCCTATTAATCTATCATCATCATCTATACATGTGCCTATTAATCCGTCACCATCATCTATGCCTATTAATCCATCATCATCTATGCCTATTAAATATTCGAGTCGATCGCTATTTATTATTAGACTCGAAAGTCCAGAACCAAAAATATCAATGACCCGAGTCACAGTGAAAATGTTACTATTTATATCTCGGTCGGGTGCAGATAAAATCTTCAATAATTTTTAGAATCGACTCTTTTATGCTGGTTTTATCAACAACCTGAGTCATAATAAAAATATTACTATTTATACATGTATCTCTCTCGGCCGCATGAAGATAAAATAATGAATAATTAATATTGAGAATCGGCTCTTTTACACTGGTTATTCGAGTCTCGTAGCTAGCTTTGCGTTACTTTCGTATATGATTAGCTCTAAATCACACCTAACATGACATGTAATTATATAAATTATTAGTAATAATATTTTAAAATTAGTTTACAAGAAAATGTTCAAGTTGACTATGGATGTAATTAGGGACAGACTTTTTATACAAAAATATCTCACTTTGTTGGACACTTCCGATGTGAATGTAAATAGAAGAGCCGTGAAAACATGTCGAATAAAATAACTTCTTACTTTTCCCAAATCTCGGACACGGATATCCCGGCTAGTGGGACTGTTCCAGAAAATTCAAAGACTGGTACTGTATGTCTCTCATGAAGACACTAATAAACGGGGGCCGTCGCCGTCACCAGTTCGAAAATTACAAACACGAACCGTAGAAAAGTGGATCAAAAATGACTTGGCAGCTTCTGAACCATTTACGACAACTCAAGATGTCTATTCTTTAGTTAAATTTGAATCTTAATCAGAGTTTTTAGGATTTAGTCCCCAGCCCCACCAAAGAGATTAATGATATTATTATATGAACTTTAGTTGTATTCCATATACATATAAAAACTTAAAACTCCAGGTTGTATGTGAGTCATCATTTTATTTTATTAATAAATGTATGTATAATAATATATATAAACATAGTAAATTTCAACAGATTTTTGGTTTTATATACTTTATAAAGTATTTGTCAGGCTGAAAATCTGAAATGTCCGGCCGAAAATCAGTTCAGCCTGACATGTCAGGCTGAAGGAACCTTAGCAGTTATTTCAAGGCTTGATGCCTGTTAATCTCACTGTAACCCCTGTATCGTCAAATAAGGGGTTTATAGCGCTAAAAACTATGCATATAGTTTAATTTCAAAACATCGTTTGATATTGATAAAAATCGTTTGGAAATTACAAAAATCGTTTAATTAGTATAGTTTAATTTAATGATACACCGTTTAATTTCTCCGAGAGGGGTTTAGAAATGGCCGAAGCGTTGACTTGTCTAATGCGTTTAATTATTAGACAAGCAGTCCAATTTCCCGAGATGCATTTAAAAATCAACACCTGTTAATTTATCTGCTATGTTTAACTATAAGATGAATCGTTTTTTTTCCCGCGAGCCGTTTATGAAGGGTGAATATAAAAAAAAAACACCCATAGATGCTCGCCTTACCGTGGTCATAGTATTATTATCCATTCAAAATAGTAATTCCGCCATTGACAAATACATCAAAAATCGGTAAATCACGTCCTAGGTAATTATACATTTGGAAAGCCGTAAATCGCATCCCATTCGTTCGTTCCTGGAGTTTTACGTCCAGTTCCACCTGAGGTGATATCGTAGACAAGTCAAACATCCCAGATAATATATCTTCTTTAAGTCACAAATGAAATAACTTCCACCTGTAGTAGGGTGAGCCACCATAAATAAATATCTCCAAATATCTCAAGAATTACGCCACAATATTTAAATCAGTTTCACACAATTATAGTCACTAAATAAACGATCATGTTGTACTTAATAAGCTATGACCATTTAATGATTTATAAATAATAGACTGAAACTGGTTCCAAGTTTCGTCCATAACATCCAGACACTTTTGAGTAAAAGATAGGTTGCGTGCCCTTGTTTTGAAATTAGTCTCACTTAACCAGTGTACCGACCATTCTACGTCTGATTGACAGGTCGGGATAATCAAGACTACCTTTTTACGAAACATAACAGAAAGCTGGAACAAGAAATTGAATTTAGAAAAACGCACGTTAGCCAGCTCAACAATTGTTTTTAGAAGCTTGTAAAAGTAAAATGAAACTACTGCTAGTATCATGTTCCTGCTAACGAAAGTGATTCAGAGATATTATTTGTACTAAACCAAAAGATGCCGCTCTTAACGATACAGTTAATGATAAAGCAATTTAAAAAATAAAACGAACGTAATTTCTAAATCTGCTGTAATAACCAAGAAGCTAAATTTTACTGCTATTCAAAATCGTCAACAATAGATTTTTTACGGCTGTAATAGTTGATAGATTTGTAGAGAATTGCACGTGCCATGGCTATTTATAGTATCATACAGTCCACCTCTGATAGTTCGAGACTACCACTGAAGCGTGCACATTAGCCGTGTCGAGACCAACTTTCTGTAGAGTGCATGGGTCATCCTACTCTTGGCAAATAATAGAAAGACTTGATAAAATATGAGACCCGTCAATCACATCTTTTTGCCAAGCTAGGGAGAGAGCATACAAGGGTTTCAAGACAGTCAAAAATAAAAGCAGGTGACCTACAAAATTTAATGTTTTTATTCCCTCCAGAATGCCCCTGGCCTTAGTGTCATTATTCACAACAGCCAGTGTTTCTAAATGACTTGTTATCAGGTTGTAATCTTTCTTCAGTTGACTTGCAGCTAGAAATTTGTGCTGGACCCATCTTGTACCATTTGATTTACAGGGCTTTGATGCATGAACACCCCAGGCCTCACCCAATTCTCGAAGTTCATGTAGTTTCTTTGGACTTCTGTACAATGTGGAGCTTTTCTGTAACTGTATCCATGAATGTATTTTTGAAGGCATCTCTAACAGACAATTCAAGCCTGTGATTAAAGCAGTGTACATTTATAAACCAAGGAATACCGTCCTCACGAATTTGTGTGGCCAAACCTCGGTGGACACCCATATTGACACTTGCACCATCGGCACCAAGACCTATCCATTTTTTCTTGAAGTTAGTAATACCTAAGTCGGTTAGAGTTGATTCTATTAAATCTTTCAAACCCTGGCCAGACCCATCTGTTACTTCTTTAAGTTTTAACATAGAACTTTTAACTTCCCCAGTTTTATTGTCAATATAAATTACATATATGATTTCTTTTTCTTGAGTTGCATTATCGGTAGTTCATCCAGATTTTCCGGCATGGTTCTCCCTTGTCAGTGATGCAGGACGGAGGGGCTGACAAGGAAAGCTGTCTAGTCGTTCGGATGGGACGAAAAACCGAGGTCCCGTGTACACATTGGCGTGCACGTAAAAGATCCCTTGGCAGTTGGAATTCGATGTAAGAGTAGGCCGTAGTGCCGCTGTCCGGGCAAAATTTCCCTCATAGCACACTGTATGGCGTATGCCCGTCTTCATTAGCCCAGGTTAGGAGCAGAACAGTAGGACGTTAAACTCCATTTCATTTCATTTGCATTATCGGTGCTCCAGTCCGTTAATATTGAAAAGTAATTTGAATCATTTATTTCAGAAACCATTTGTTTTAAAATCACATCTGAGATACATTCTGTAAATTCTCTGCACCCTTGGTAATTTATGTAAGGTCCCACCAAAGAAACACCATGCTTTTGTTCCAGTTCTGCAATTTTGATAAACTTTGCAAATGCCATCTCTTCCTTGGCCATCATATAAGAAAGTTATATTAATTTTTTGATTCTATCAAACTCCTTGTCTTCGACAATGGCAAAACTTTTACCTGAAATTACAAAATAAAATAGACGGTAAGCTTATGTAATTTTAATTCATCAGCCCCCTCCCCTCTCTCCTTTATAAAATGTCAAAAGAGCCAGAATAACTTCAGTAACAAAATCTGCTGAAATAAACAATTTACGGGTGACTGAACGGTGAATGTGATCCAAATTAATTTTATAAGAACTGTTGGTCGGATGGCAGATGCATGCCACGTACAGTTTGAGAGACAGGGATATAAAAAGAAACTAACAATTTAAGGCATCCCGGATAATTTCCACAAAGTTATAAAATGTGTTAATGTTACTATGATAAGTGGATTGTCGAGTCATTAGCAACCAACAGCGGCATCTGCCATCTACTCTAGTCGGGATTTACAAGTCGTATTGTCGGGGTGTCAACAGGCTACTATTTTTATATTTTGTAGGCCGATTCGAGTACGGAAATTTCAATAAATTTACCTAAAGGTGTGTTTTTGTAGATGTCTTCTAAAGTTAGTGTCCCCTTGGCCATCGTTTCTGCTCTTAGATGCTGGTCCAACTTTCTGTGTTTTGTTAAATTGTCTTTCTTTAAGGCACTGCCAGGGACGCCGGTAACAAACGTATAGGAATAATTTCGATGGCATTTTAGGGAATCAACGTATTTTAAACACAACAAGCATTTAATGTTCACAACAAAGTCATTTATTGCTGTAATGTCCATCCATTCGTTGTTTGGGTCTAGTTTGGACTTCCAATTTGAGGCAGTTTGGACTTCCAATTTGAGGCAGTGTTGACAGATACTCCACGATTTGCTAAAGACGCCATATTTCGTCTGCTCTTTCGCACGCGCTCTGTGAATGAACGACTCGAACATTTGGTCATTTGGCTGATGTGATTTGCGCTCGATAAATCTGACGTCTGGATGATCCAGACCTTTTTTTTTAAATTTCCGATATTCATCCGTGCAGAGGGAGAAAAAGGAAAGAGAATATCAAAGAAATGTCAAGAAATCGTTATAAAATTGTCTACAACTTTTCACAGTCAAAAAATATAAAAGCAAAATTTATGATTAGCATTTGTGCGAATCAAGTTAGCTACTTTGGAGCAAATTGATTAGCAATCGGCACGATTGGATTCACAAAATGCGATGCGACTCTGGTTTTTGAGACCCCTGGTACTTTTTAACTTGTGTTTTGAGTGCATTATCAATAAAGAACAAAAACGAAACTTGTATCACTAGAAAGGTAATTTAATTGGCTTTTTATATGCTCACATTAAAATGTGGACGTATATTGCCGTCCGTCCGTCCACAATTTGTGAACGCTCTAACGCCAACAGTAATCATCCAATTGTTTTAAAATTGATATATGTTGTTTACATTAGTGAAACGAAGAAGCCTATGGAATTTCAGCAATTTCCGTTTATTACTTCTAGAGTTATGGCCCTTGTTTCACTTTGTTTAATCTTGTGAACGCTCTAACCCAAAAAATTATCATCCTATCTTTCTGAAATTTATGTGCATTATTTGAATTAGTGAAACAAAGAAGCCTATTTAATTTCAATAATTTCCGTTTGTTACTTCTAGAGTTATGGCCCTTGTTTAACCTTGTGAACGCTCTAACGCCAAATGTTATCATCCGATCTTTCTGAAATTTATATGCATTATTTAAATGTGTGAAACAAAGGAGCTTATTGAATTTCAGCAATTTCTGTTTATTACGTCTAGAGTTATGGCCCGTGTTTCACTTTATTGAACTTTGTGAATGCTCTAACATCAAAAGTTATCTGCCAATCTGTATGAAATTTACATGTGTCATTTAAATTAGTAAAGAGAAGAATCCTATTGAATTTCAGCAATTTCCGTTTATTACTTCTAGAGTTAAGGCCCTTGTTTCACTTTGTTCAACCTTGTTAATATAAGTCCACATTTGTGACCAATGCCGGTCTCGACTGAGCCATCGTTGTTCCTCCCCGTATAGACTTAGAAAGTAAAAGCGTATCCTGTAGATGGGCATGCCGACATCCATACCTTCAATCCATGGTATTGAATGAAGCCTAGCCTGCCCTTAAATTTCACCATAGCCTCATCCACACTGACTTCCTTACCAGGTACAAAATTATTCAAAAAAAAATTTTATACGCCCACATTTTCATGTATACGTATATTGTTGTCGCCCCCCTCCGGACGTCCGCCCGTCCACAATTTGTTTGTTGACACTCTACAGGTCACAATTCTTATCCGATTTTGACGAAACTTGAAATATAGGTTTATCTCCAAAAGATCTCGGCTGCTTTTGATATTAGCATGTATCGGATCGAAACTTCATGGATTATGACCCTGTTTGTACGAAAAATCAAGTTTTTAGCTTGTGGACACTATAGAGGTCACTATTTTTATCCGATTTTGTTGAAACTTGAAATGTAGTTGATAACCCAAAGATCTCGGTTCCTTTCAATATTCGCGCATATCGGATCGTAACTTCCTGAATTATGGCCTCAGATTGTAAGAAAAATCTCGTTTTTAGTTTGTAGACCCTATAGAGTTCATAATTTTTATCTGATTTAAAAAGTATTATATCACCGTAACACCCTAAGGATGGCTGAGTTCGAATTTTGTGTAAATCGGCCCAAAATTGAGAGACAAAATTACCGCTGTTCGTTCTCAAATAGCGTAAAAATATTGTATATCAAGGTTGTGGACCCTATAGAGGTCATAATTTTTATCCGATTTTGTTGAAACTTGAAATGTAAGTTTATAACACAAAGATCTTGGTTCCTTTCGATATTTGCGCATATCGAATTGAAATTCCTGAATTATGGCCCTTGATCGTAGGAAAAATCACTTTCTTTTTAGCTTGTTCTTTATCCATCTCTCGAAAATGTGGGCGTATCCTGCCTGGCAGCCGCTGGTTCTAAATGGTCCAATAATGGGCGAATCTTGTACAGTTTGTCATAATTTTCATGCCCTTTTTCCGGCTGGGATGAACTGTCATTGACATGAAGATACCTGAGAACGGATTGATATATGTTTCTGGACATTGTTTTTATACGCCCACATTGAAATGTGGTCGTATATTGTCGTCGCCCCTGTCTGTCCGTCCGGCGTCCACAATTGCTTGTGGACGCTCTAGAGGCTAAAGTTAATATCCGATTGACTTTAAATTTATATACAGTGTTTAAGGCCATGAAAAGAAGAAGCCTTTTGATTTTCAGTGATTTCCGATAATTACTGCCAGAGTTATGGCCCTTGATCACTTTAAAAAAATCTTGTGGACGCTCTACAGGCCAAAGTTAATATTCGATTGACTTCAAATTTATACACAGTGTTTAAGGTCACGAGAGGAAGAAGCCTATTGATTTTCAGCGATTTCCGATAATTACTGCCAGAGTTATGGCCCTTGATCACTTCAAAAAATCTTGTGGACGCTCTAAAGGCCAAAGTTAATATCCGATTGACTTTAAATTTATACACAGTGTTTAAGGTCATGAGACGAAGAAGCCTATTGATTTTCAGCGATTTACAATAAGTACTGCCAGAGTTATGGCCCTTGATCACTTTGAAAAATCTTTTCGACACTCTAAAGGCTAAAGTTAATATCCGATTGACTTTAAATTTATACACAGCGTTTATGGTCATGAGATGAAGTCTATTCATTTTCAGTGATTTTCGATATTTACTGCCAGAGTTATGGCCCTTGATCACTTTGAAAAATCTTGTGGACGCTCTAGAGGCCAAAGTCAATATCCAGTTGATTTTAAATTTATACACAGTGTTTAAGGTCATGAGACAAAGAAGTCTATTCATTTTCAGTGATTTTCGATAATTACTGTCACAGTTATGGCCCTTGATCACTTTGAAAAATCTTGTGACGCTCTAGAGGCTAAAGTTATCATCCGATTGACTTTAGATTGATACACGGAGTTTAAGAGCTTGAGACGAACAAGTATATTGATTTTCAATGAATTTTTATGACTTGAACAGCTAAATCCATGATATTAAAAACCAAACAAATTCTAATGGTTTTCTGATAATTACTTCATGAGTGTATTATAAATGTTTTATTACCGAAAGAAGTAAAAATATGCGACAACACTTGTTGACTGCCCGGACGATTTAGCTGCTGTGGGCGTATGTTTCATTGCCTGGCAACCTATCTTTTTTAATAAATTCATTTCCCAGGCTCTCATCTGTACTGCAATAATGGACAATTTCTGGCAAGTTGTTGATCTGCATCAAAATACTAACTCCTAAAAGCGTTTCAATTTCTTCCACCTCTACCGGCTTCCATGACGGGTTGGGATCAGTTTGTTGAAGACGGGCATATTTGTTGGTTTGATCTTTGATTTTATTAAAAAAAAAATTAGTTCGAAAATAAGTCGAAAAAAATAAAATAGGGTCAGAATCAACATTTGTGACCGGCCACATCTAAATGAGTCGGAATGCGGTAGAATCAATAATGGGATAAAGACAAAATAAGTGAAAATATTAATTTTGAACGAAATTGAGATTTTCACAAAAATTAGTCTATAAATATACTATCGACACAGAAGATCAAAATAGCAATAAAACATTTTAAAACACCTGTATTTGAACGTTTTGTAAGAGTACCGTATTCTTAAATCTGTCCTATTTCTCAAAATTCTCGGCGAATTTAGTTATTTTTCTTCGCTCGCAGTGGGACGACCGGTCATTTCTCTTGCATAACAATTGGCATTGTTGTAAAGCAGAGCATCTCTAGTTTATAAATATGATCAAAATATTGTCGATGAATTGATTTTGAATGGATACAATCGAGTTTTAAAACCCTCCAAAAATATAAATAAACTCCGCCTGTTGCCATGCTGTCCACACAACTCCTTTGCTGATTGGCCCGGACACCGCGTGCAAGGCATTATCGATAAATATTTGGTTTTGGCAATGTTTTTGGGTACAGATTGCCGTTGAGTGTTAATCGAAACCACGTGGCTGATGATGTAAATTAATCGACCGACGGCTCATTATTTACTCCGAAAAATTAATCCAAGTTGTGATTGTTTGATATCTTATATCATCTTTAAAAAAAATAATCTATAGGCCTTAAATGGAAATAAACAAAATGGCTAATAATGTTCTTTTCGAAGAGAATTTTATTGATAGCTGAATTCCGTTTAACGTCGCTTCTTCATACGGCATGCAAAGTAAGGAATGCATTTGGGATATCATTGTTCAAAATTCTCTTATCACAATGGGTCGAAAAAATGAGAACGACCAACGAGCCGAAATGCGACGATTCTCGAGTCTGCCATTGAGTATCCTCTGAATAATGTTGATATTTACATCAAAGCCAAAATGCACGAAAGTGAACGTAAACATTGACTATGAAATTGACATTTCTATAGTGACTCGTATTTTGATAACGCCACAGTACCTGAAAATAATAATAGACCTATCGTACACACAAAATCTTATTTTAATCCACGTGTTAAATGAACACGCGTCGGCTGTTGCGGCTTCTTTGATGACTATCCAATCAACAATCCTAATCTCCTGACCACTAGCTAATTGATGAGATTAACTGAGTTAAGCTCACTAAAGTTATATTATACACAACAGACTACTAATGTATAGATTGTTCTTCAGTATAACACTATCATGTGAATATTATGCCGTATGTGTTGTGGATGTTTCGTTAAGAAAGGAGTGCATTTATTAAGATTTTCATCGTCGGCACCCTTGAAATCCTATATAAAAAACATTAAACGACAAAATATAGCAAATAAATTGTGGAAATAGTTGGATCAAATTTTTACTACGATTTTCGTCTTCAACACCCCTGAAAACCCATGGAAAGATATCAGCGACAAAACAGCAGATAAATGGCCTTGTTGCTATGGGATTTTGTTTTGGAACATACCAAATCTTTGACTTGCTTTTTCTCAAAACTTACTTTTGTGAGTTGGGTAGCTTCTAATGGAAACAGCTCAGTCAATTTTTGCCCAATTCAAACAAACTATACACCAAATTGAAGGTAATGAGTTGGAGAATGTGAAAATAACAATAACTCAATTTTCAAAATTTCCTCATTGTGACTCAGTATGCTTTGAGGGGTCACATTTAAGGTGGTGGACATTAGAAAATTCCATTTTTTTTTAAAAATTGGGGTAATGTTACTATATTTACACATCTAAGAATACATCATGTGAATAATGCAAAAATGGCCGAAAAATTTTCCTGGGGGTACCCGTTGGTATGGCAACGGCTGCCATCTTGCATTTCTGGTTATTATTTTAGTCATCCTATTTCTCAGGAACTAGTCAACAGAATATATTCGAATTTTGCAGAGAGGCTACTGACATGCTTCTTTGTGCAATAGGAAAGTTTCATTACAAAATAATTAGAGAGAAAGTTATGAACATTTTAGTGTCATGTATAATTTTTTCTAAGTGTCATGGTTGCTGTGGCAACTATATATCTGCAACCATTTAGCAGATTTCAATCAAATTCTCTTATTGCACAAAGTAGTCATATATGATTATTGCCGTCGCCCCCGTCCGTCCGTTTGTCGGTCCGTCCGTCCATCGTCCACAATTTCTTGTGAACGCTCTAACGCCAAAAGTTATCATCCAATTGTTTTAAAATTGATGTATGTTGTTTATATGAGTGAGATGAAGAAGCCTATTTAATTTCAATAATTTCAGTTTATTACGTCTAGAGTTATGGCCCTTGTTTCACTTTGTTGAACCTTGTGAATGCTCTAACTCCAAAAGTTATCATCCGATCTTTCTGAAATTCATATGCATTATTTAAATTAGGGAAACGAAGAAGCCTATTGAATTTCAGCAATTTCTGTTTACTACATCTTTAATTATGGCCCTTGTTTCACTTTATTGAACCTTGTGAACGCTCTAACTAGGTGGAAAAGGTGATTTTGAGATTATGATTATACATTTGATTTTATTAGCTTTTCAAGTAGATCTCATCATTCTTCTCACAAAACTTTTTACAGATTCAAAATCGGATAACAACTTTTTTTTTTATTGAGGCTCAAAGTTGCGATTTTTGACTTTTCGCGGAAGAAAGGTTTTTCAACACTTTGAAAAAGCCATTTTTGGTGTTTTTTGTGATGCCATATTTCTTTTCATATCAAACCTATCAAAAATAAAGATGTAAATTCATGAAATACAACTTTAAGCCTAATTACGTTTCAATTTTTACATTTTTGTAATAATTACACTGATTTCCACAGCAACTGCAAAATACATAGGTTTTCTCAAAAATTCCATTTTGTCAGAGCGATTTTGGTCAATTTTTTCATCAAAAATGGTCTTGTGCATGTTATATCTGAAATATTGAACCTGGTTGTTATGTAATTTATAATGAGTAGTTATCAAGTATGATTAACAAAAAAAAAAAAAAAGAGTAAAAATATATATATGCCTTCTCTCAAGAGCTGGATATATGTTCATTTTCGAACAATTTTCCGCGGCACACAATTGCCTATTTTTTGGGCGTTTTTGGGACATTAATAAAATAAGGAATGGAGATACACAAGTGAAATTATGGGAATATGTCAAAAAGTTTGTGAATTTTTAAAATTACTTATTTCCAATCTGCCATATATTATCAATTTTGGTTGTCATAGCAACCAAAATGGAAAAAAAATGAAATTTTTGACCATTTTCAACGCTATTTATCATAACCCAAAAGGTCATCACCACATTTTAAATTAAGCAGTTTAAAATATTTGAAACCCATGTAATATCAAATGATATGGATTGTGTAAGTTTGAGAAAAATATGAAGGATTTTGAGCTGTTACCATAGCAACCACATTTATTTTTTTCCGAAAACCATTATTTTCCAATAATCATGAATTCAATATTGATAACTGTATTATTTTAAAAACAGAAGCTATTGGATAAGATTTTAAAAAAAAAATAAAATCAGAATATTTATGTCTTCTCCCAAGAGCTGGAAAGGAGTTCCCTTTTGAAGAACATTCTGCAGCAGCTAATTGTCTATTTTGGACATTATTAAGACATAAATAAAATATGAAGGAATTAAGATCTTGAAAAGAAATTTTGTTTACATGTATTTATGTTTGTGAATTTTTAAAATTACTGATCTTTACTCTTGTATATTACTTAATATTTGGTTGTTATAGCAATCAAAACGAAAACAAACACCCCAAAAAAGGCAATGTTATTCCATTTTCAATGGTGTTAACCCTGACAAACCAATTGATCACCACATTTTAAGTATAGTAGCAGAAAGCATTTTAGCATATATTTATAACCCATGGCATGTAATATAAAATATTAGGAATTGTATAATTTTAGTGAATTATTAAGGATTTTGGATGGTTATCATAGCAACCACATAATTTTAAAAAAACAGACAACTGTTGTTTCATTATCATTGTTCTCAGCATTCGTTTCTTACATTATTGTTAGAATTCTGCTTTTACATATTATTTTCTACTCAGAAGATAACATTGACCAATAAAAAATTATTCTCTAAAGAGTAAAAGTAGGTTACTCAGTTACTGATAGGCTATGGTAGGCCTAGTCATGATTATAAAGTCCTAGGCCGCAGTAGGCCTAAAAGCTACAATTTAACTCAAAGAATTGTTGTTTTTACTTCACTTTTGAATATTTCTATTATTCCTTCAAATCGGTATGTAGCCTATTGAGCAACTTCCTTTTTTGTATATTTTAATCAATGTATTGTAAATAAATAACAAATCAAGGCCTAAAGGCCTTACGTTTGTCGGTTCTTTCAACTTGTTTAACTGGCCAACAAATAATATGTGATACTCATGGTGTTAAATATAGTTTCCTAAAAAACCAAAGAATTAAAATTATAATAATTAGTATGACAACTGTTATATAATGCTAAATTATTTAATAAAACGTTTTGCGAAAATTGGGTATCCGTATCGATACTGAGTGATAGTCATTCTTAGTAATATTGTCGACATGACTGACCTAATTGAAATTCATAATCTATGTCGGTTCCATCATCTCAAACGAAATGTTGTAAATCGCCAACTGCAAATCCAGAAATTGAGCCATTTTTCAAACTATTTCAGCTAGTGTTAATTCTTTTGTTATTCCAACTTTATTTGGGTATAGTTCCCTTTTTAAGTGGGTAGAAATCGATGTACTAATTATCAGTAGTACTATACTATCTTCCTCACGGCTGCGGTCGGCACCGAGACCCGTGTGGATATTTTCTGGTTTCATTTCCATTCGTGTGCACAGAAATGGATTAAAATAGGGCTTGAATAATTCAGTGAACAGCGAATTTATGATTTCAGTGCATTGAAACATTCGTAAATGTTACGGAATTTTTCAATTCTTGAAAAATGTTTGGTGTTAAAAGTAGAGACGTGTGGTCGCTGGGATGAAATTTCCCTTCGATTTTTTTTATGTCCTGTCACATGGTTATAAAAGCGCGCGAAGATGAGTCACGTGATGTAAACACAGTCGGCCCTGCGAAAGGCGTGAATAAAATGGAATTGCTATCGTTATTTATTTTCAGGCAAGTCATTTATTCATATAACATAACGATTTCTTCATAAATAAACATCGAGTTATCATTTCGAGCTAAATTTACGGCGAATATGAGTCACAGGAACTTAGGATGGATTTTTCTTCTCGTGTAGAAATGATGTCATAACAAGGCAAAACTACGCAATTTATTTTTGACAAAATTGCTCATTGTATACAATTTTCAAATGCTCGGCGGCGGTTCTTAAAATGCTCCGAATTTGTTGATTTTAATAGCATTGAAACGACAATAAAATGAACTTTTGATCGGTCGGGGGTGCTATATTGGCAAATCGCCTCACAAAAAGATTACGTGAATTGAAGCGTTCAACTTACAAATAAGGCATGGTATTTCGAAATGCCGACAAAGCACCCCCGACCGATCGAAAGATCGTTCAATTACCTTTCTAATGATATTAAAATGAAAAAATAATATTAAAAATAGGAACCGCCGCCGAGCACTTGAAGTGGGGTACCCTCATTTCAAAACGTGACAAAAAATTTCAGCGTAACGTCAAAACACGGGAAATTGACGTTTTTCATCTTAGGTTTATGAAATTAAAAAATGAACACATATATAAAAATTATACCAAGCAAAAGAACAGGATATCGGCTTCCAAAATATTTTAAAATTATTACAAAATATTAAACAGCCACCGTATGACGTTAAGTTGAAATAAGGTTACAAATCGGGGAAAAATGACTTTCTTCCAACGCGGGCAATGGAGCTGTGACACCTACTCTAACGTCAAAAGTTATCATCCGATCTTTCTGATATTTATATGCATTATTTAGATTATTGAAACGAAGAAGCCTATTGAATTTCAGCAATTTCCATTTATTCCGTCTAGAGTTATGGCCCTTGTTTCACTTTATTGGTCCTTGTGAACGCTCTAACGTCAAAAGTTATCATTCGATCTTTCTGAAAATTATATGCATTATTTAAATTAGTGAGACGAAGAAGCCTATTGAATTTCAGCAATTTCCGTTTATTACGTCTAGAGTTATGGCCCTTGTTTCACTTTATTGATCCTTGTGAACGCTCTAACGCAAAAAGTTATCACCCGATCTTTGTGAAATTTATATGCATGAATTAAATTAGTGAAACGAAGAAGCCTATTGAATTTCAGCAATTTACAATAATTACTTCCAGAATTATGGCCCTTGTTTCACTTTGTTAAACCTTGTTAATGCTCGATGGATGAAAGTTATCATCCGATATCTATGAAATTTATATGCATCATTTAAATTTGTGAAACAGAGGTCTATTGAATTTCAGCAATTTCCGTCAATAATTTCTAGAGTTATGGCGTTGTGAACGTTTGAATGATAAAAGTGATCATGTGACCTGTATGAAATTTATATGCATTATTTAAATTAGTAAAACGAAAAAGCCTGTCAAAGTTCAACAATTTCTGTAGATTACTTCCAGTGTTGAGACCCTTGTTTCAGTTTGTAGAACCGTGTAAACCCTCAAACGACAAAATTTATAATCTGATCTGTATGGAACTGTCTTGTAAAGGCCCCCAATTACAGGGTTCCCGCGGTCCTTGAATATCCTTAAATTTAAATTTTCATTTTCAAGGTCTTGAATATCCTTGAATTTCACGGAAATAGGAAAATATCCTTGAATTTCAGTTGAGATCCTTAATTTTGTTTCAAATTGGTAATAATAGTAAAGCAGTGGACACAATAGCCGAGTCGTTCGGCCGAATCATTCGGTGGACACACTACCTGAATGCTTCGCCCGATTCAACCTGCCGATTGCATCACCTTTCACATCACATGATTAAACATGCGGCGTCTATCAAGTGACTTCTCGATATGAGTGGTGATTGGCTAATGAATTCTATATTCGGCCCAATGCTTTGGCGAAGCGGACACACCAGGCGAATAAATATTCGGCCGAATATATCACACCCGTTTGATTCGGGCGAATCATTCGGCCGAATGACAGTGGACACACTAGGCGAATTTCGACGCCGATTGATTCGGCCGAATCATTCGGCTAGTGTGTCCACCGCTTTAGTTGATATGAAAATCCTGTTTAGATTAGAAGTTATGGTAGTTATACTAAACAATAACTCTGACGTATACCTGTCAATCAACTGATCTAAATATACAGCTGTGTTTTGTCACGTAATAACAAGATAAGCCAATGACATTTACCGTTAGGCCACCAAATACTCTCACGTGACCCCATTGTCCAATTAACATAGAAGCCACTATACTGACTAATCAAAATCGGTATTAGTAATTACATTAAACGATGCATAATAACGAAGGCAAGCCTGCGTGACATTGAAAATAAAACATGTCTTGCAAATTTCAAACTTTGTGGCTTGATAGCTATAACTGGCTAAGTCGCGATGAAACAAACATTCATCAAGCGAAATGCTGCATATGTAAGAAGAGTTTCAGTATCAAGAAAATGGGTACATTGATACGCGGTGTCGAAAATTACGTCATTATGTTTGATGAATCACATAATGAAAGTTTACTGAAAAAGCAGGTTGATGTTCATGTTCGCTTGTGGGATATTTAATCAAATTGCGTGGTTTCTCATTATTTAACTTCCGAATTTATTGGACATGGCAAAGCTGAAGATCTTCTTCCCGTTTTAATAAAATGTGTCGACGATATCGGGCTTAACAAAAGTAATCTTTTACAACTTTCTATGGATGGTCCAACTGTTAATTGGAAACTTTTTAGATTGCTTAATTCGAATTTCGGAGACTCTCTGATTAACATAGGTAGCTGTGGGTTGCATACAGTGCACAATGCTTTTAAAAATTCGGTTGAAAAGTCAGGATTGGGAGTTGGCGATTTTCTCAAATCACTGTACTGGATATTTAAGGATACGTCCGCACGAAGGTCCGACTATACAACTTTAACTGATTCAACAGTCTTTCCACTTAAATTCTGTGGTCATCGGTGGCTTGAAAACAAGCCTGTGGTAACCCGGGCAATTGAAATTTGGCCAAGTGTTGTAAAATATATAAAAGATAAATCCACACTATCATATAAAAGTAAATCATTTGAACAAGCGCTGAAATAAGCGTCCGGACACGGACAATGTCCGGGCGAATTGACCCCTTTTGACAGGCCAAATTGCCTTTCGTCCGGACATAATTGTCCGACCGTGTTTTTGTAATAAAACATTATGTCAAAAATATTTGAGTCGATCGCTATTTATTATTAGACTCGAAAGTCCAGAACCAAAAATATCAATGACCCGAGTCATAGTGAAAATGTTACTATTTATATCTCGGCCGCGTGCAGATAAAATCTTCAATAATTTTTAGAATCGACTCTTTTACGCTGGTTATATCAACGACCCGAGTCATAGTAAAAATATTACTATTTATACATGTATCTCTCTCGGCCACGTGAAGAAAAAATAATGAATAATATTGAGAATCGGCTCTTTTACACTGGTTATTCGAGTCTCGTAGCTAGCTTTGCGTTACTTTCGTATATGATTAGCTCTAAATCACACCTAACATGACATGTAATTATATAAATTATTAGTTATAAAAGTAATAATATTTTAAAATTAGTTTACAAGAAAATGTCCAAGTTGACTATGGATGTAATTAGGGACAGATTTTTTATACGAAAATATCTCACTTTGTTGGACACTTCCAATGTGAATGTAAATAGAAGAGCCGTGAAAACATGTCGAATAAAATAACTTCTTACTTTTCCCAACCCTCGGACACGGATATCCCGGCTAGTGGGACCGTTCCAGAAAATTCAAAGACTGGTACTGTGTCTTAATCTTATGTCTCTCATAAAGACACTTCTAAATGGGGGGCGTCGCCGTCACCAGTTGGAAAATTACAAAAACGAGCCGTAGAACTAGAAAAGTGGATCAAAAATGACTTGGCAGATTCTGAACCATTTACGACAACTCAAGATGTCTATTCTTTAGTTAAATTTGAATCTTAATCAGAGTTTTTAGGATTTAGTCCCCAGCCCAACCAAAGAGATTAATGACATTATTATATGAACTATAAAGTTGTATTCCATATACATATAAAAACTTAAAACTCCAGGTTGTATGTGAGTCATCAATTTATTTTATTAATAAATGTATGTATAAAAATATTTATAAACATAGTAACTTTCAACAGTTTTTTGGTTTAATATACTTTATAAAGTATTTGTCAGGCTGAAAATCTGAAATGTCCGGCCGAAAATCAGTTCAGCCTGACATGATGTCAGGCTGAACCTTAGCAGTTATTTCAAGGCTTGCATTTGAAGTTGTGCGCAATGGTATTAATAACGATGAACTTATGTTTGTTAAATTAGCCTTTTTCCTGACTGTAATAAGCCTAATGACCCCGTTCTTGCAAATATTTCAGAGTGAACGACCCTTAGTACCACTTTTGTGCACTCACATAGAATCAATGATTAAACAGTTGATGAAGCGTTTTGTAAAATCGTCCGTACTAAAAACCGCTACAGATATCAGTAATTTACTTAAAATTGATGTTGAACAAGTAGATAATCATATCATGTATAAAGACATCGATCTCGGGTTTAAGGCTGAGGGAGAACTACGGAAACTAATTAGTGGGAAAGTTGTATCCGAAAGGGACGTTTTGGACTGTAGAATCCAGTGCAAGAATATGTTAATACATATAGTTAAACATTTAATGACAAAAACACCTATTACATATGCCATGGCCAGAAATCTAGGGTGTCTGCATCCTAAACGGATAGCAAATCTTCCGGATATAGCAAAGACACAATTTAAACACACCCTTGAAATATTAATAACAGCCAAAAAATTAGATGAGGCGACAAGTGATTTGATAAAGTCTGAATATGATGATTTTATTAACTATGTGTCTCAATTGGATATATTAGAATTTAAAAACTACGACGCTCTTAACAGTGATTCGTTAGATTTGTTTTTAATGAGACATCTCGAACATTTTAAAAATTTGCAAAAACTTGTCAAGATGTTGCTGATCTTATCTCACGGACAAGCTGGAGTAGAACGCGGGTTTTCTTTTAATGCAAAAATTTTAACGGAAAATATGCAGGAAAAATCTATAATAAATCGAAGGCATATTGTGCATCATGTACATTTAATTGGCAGAGTGGACAAATTTGAAGTTACGCCCCAGTGCCTTCAATATGCTAGTGCAGCTCGAATAAAATACAGACAATACCTGGATGACCAAAAGAAAGAGGATGCTAAGTCAACAGTAGATTCAAAACGAAAATATATTGGAGATGAGCTTACTGACTGTAAAAAGAAAAAGAAATGCCTCGAAAATGACATTATTACGCTGAAATCTTCGGCAGATGAGAAGGCAGATAATGCGGAAAAAAGCCGTGACATCAAGAAACTTGTAATTGAGTCAAATGCCCTTCGCAGGGCAGCAAGAGCCAAAAAGACCGAAATTACGGAAATAGACGAACAAATAGCTAAACTTGAAAAACTATTAAAACAATAATAAACGTGTTAATAATCGGCAAATTAACGTCAATAAACTGTACTACTTTTTATTCGTACTTTAGTTTAATCAATTAACTGTGGTCCGAGTCGAAAAGGGAAATAACCCTGTTTTAAAAATGGCGGTAGTTTGTCCGGTGTGCCGAAAGTCGATCTGTAATAATAAAAAAACAGTTTATGTCTTCAATTCCTTTTAAATATGAGATTATAACGATAGTTGGTAATGTTTTGGTTATTTTTAAGATGAAAAATTGCAACTTTGAAAATCCTTGAATTTGACGTATATTTATCCTTGAATATCCTTGAAAAAATGTTTGACGAAGCCGCGGGAACCCTGAATTACCTACAAAGGAATAAATATGCGACAATCCTTGTCGACCGCTCGGACGATTTAGCTGCTGTGGGCTTATGTTTTGTTGCCTGGCAACCTATCTTTATAAATATACAATATTTGAATTAATTTGACCCATTTCCATTGTCTATAATTGTTTGTGCATGTAGGTTACTTTTTAACTCATGCCAGCTCCATACGTTTTGCCTTCTTTCTTTTTATTTTCAATTGATTTTCGACGGGGATTCTTTTTCTATTTGTTTTCTGATATTTTTTAATCTTTCAGAAGATTCATGAGCAGATTTTTTAAGTCGCTGGTTGTCCTTTTTTTTGCAAAAACGTTTTGCATTAGGGCCAGGACTGAGCGAAGCCCTATCCATAATATCAATTATAGTGGTTGACCCCTTATTGAATTCTAAAATTCCTCTAGCCACAGCATTTTGAATAGATATTAGTGAAGCGTTCTTGTGTTTGGGGGTCCTTGTCCAAATCACAGAGTTTAAGCATTCATTGTTATTCTGTGTGCCACCCCGTGAACACCTCTTTAGAAGCTGAGGTGAACATAACCTCTCTAAGACTGGCTTGATTTCTTCCAGTACATATAAAGGAAGTGGTGTTGTATGCTCACCTCTTACAGGAACTGCAATACCATCTGCGATCTGACTGTTATACCAACACCATGAATCACTGCCCTTTGGACAGTGATTTTGATGTGGCTTACCATCCTTGAGATAATGAAAAAATATTGACCATGTGCCATTTATCATACCGGACAAATCGTGTACATGATCCTTTATGGCTCTACCGTAATAATTTTGCATGGCAACTACTCTTTCCTTAGTAAGTTTTCCCTTACTATCGATTGGGCAACCTTTGGTTTTATTTTTTTGGACAATATTTTCCAAATTGTTCCTCATTCGCTTCGCTTACTTACATGGTTAATGCAGTCCTCATTTTTGACTGGATATTCAGCGCCATACGGTCCATTATTTTCATTCAGTTTGCACAACTGAATGAAAACTGAGCTATCGCCATCATTTAAAAGTGTTGTGTATTTAAAACCAAATTTCTCAATTGATCTTTCAAACATTTTCAAGGTGGCAGCATTTTCCATGCTCTTTGCGGAGCCATGATGATTTATTTGGCAGACTGGTCTGTGAGCAGTATACCAAGTTACATATTCCTTGGAAGATATGTCCATTTTGTTTTGGAAACATAATGTGCAGAAGTTTGACATAACCTCAGAATCGATAACTAAATTTTGTTAATAAATCAACAATAGCCACTACTCCATAATGAGAACAGAATCCTCTTTTATGCCATGTGCCGTCACTGGAAACAGCAATATTTTAAAATTTATCATGAGCTATACAAGGATCAGATTGACCATATGCAAGATGTATTTTTTGTTTCACATCTTCAAGATGATGGTCAAGGGTGGAGAGGCTAGCTTCCCCTATGGCTTTAGTATGTTTACTAAAAGCTTCTTTCTCCAAAGAACATGGAAAATCCATGACTTTGGCAAATGTGTCAAGAGAGCTCTTCCCAAGCCCCATCTCCTTCATGGCGAGAACAGGTCTCCTGTTGACGAGAGAAGCACCCTTCTTTTCAGGTTAACACTCTTTCGTAGCCAATACAAAGTGACAGGCATCATAGCCACTAGACCAGAATGATTGACAGCTGTCAGTCTTCACCTTCGAAATGTCAAGGGAAATAATTTGAACAACTGGGGGCAGACCACATTTACTACTACATAAATGTTAAAACCCGTTTACCTGCTTTTCCAGGCCAGGAGTTTAAAGAAGAAAAATAAACTAATATAGCCTTATTTATATTGCTAACTTTGACAATTTGTCACCCATAACGCCATTAATCCTGCCCCCAATATACACAAAAAAGTGACGAAAGAAATAAATATTCTATACACCCCCCACCCACAAACACTGTATTTATATCGTAGATTGGCTCTCACAGCAGCAGGATTTTTTTTAAATTTTGATTGGCCCCAAGACACGATTTTGTATTTAGATTCGTGTCACAGCAGGAATTTCTTCATTGGTCCCAACAACAAGATTTTTTTTAGGTTATCCCTCACGGCAGGGATTTTGCTCAGATTAATCTCCAGCGGGATTTTTCTGTACTGATTTATATTAGTTCAGATTGGCCCTCACAGCAGGATGTTCCATAGGTTGGTCCCAACAGTAATATTTTCTATAGATTACTATCACAGCATATTTATTACTATTACAGCATATTTATTAATATAACAGCATATTTATTACTATTATTTATTACTTTTACAGCATATTTATTACTATTACAGCATATTTATAGTGCACCCTTTCATATACCGTGTTCAGGGGCACTTTACAAACTGGCAATGTAACCATATATAAAAAAAACAAAACAAAACAAACCAACAAGCAAAATTATGGACATATTATCAGTCGCATACAGTGTCAGTTAAATCCTGTTTAAATAAACGTGTTAAGTTTTTTTTTAAAAGAATATAAAGATGTATACTATTTTATACTAAATGAAAGATTATTTCATAAAACAGGCAGTTAAAAACTAAAAGAGTCCCGGTGAAAAGAGACAAATAAAACAGGGTTGGCCTTGAAAAGTAGTTTATCTTAGGCCCTATGTAGGCCTATCGCCACAGAATTTTCTATAGAATGGTCCCAGCAATTGGAATTGTGATTAGATTATTCAGTAAAGCAGGAATTGTCGTTAGATTATCCACCACAGCAAAGAAAAATCATCACAATAGCCATTACACCAGAATTTTCGTCACAATATCCATTACACCAGAATTTTCTTCACAATAGCCATTACACCAGAATGGCTTTTCAGCTTGGTTCTCACAGTAGGATTTTCTATAGATTGGTTCCAACAGCACCATTTTTCTTTAGAATATCCATTATATCAGGAATTTCATGAGATTATCCATCCACAGTAGAAATATTCGGCAGAATAGCCACTACACCAGACTAATTTTTTTGTCAGAATAGCTATCGCAGCAGAATTTTCTATAGAATGGTCCCAGCAATTGGAATTGTGATTAGATTAGGCCATGTTGAATTGATTCCTTGTTTCTCCTGCCCCCACTCTGGCAATCATGTGCGGTAGTGCGGTAAACACAACACAAAGTGGGTTTCAAAACACAAAGTGGTCTGGCATAATACCTATATAGTCTGAGGGTTGTGTACCATTTTTAATATTATAAATAATCTAGTTATATTATTGGTTAGAATAAAAACACAGATAATATTTATTGAATAAATTTAACAACAAACTAATATTTGGTAACAAGTGGCTTCTTTGTTTAACTTTTTAAAAAATGAAATAACCATATTTTGATATAAATTTTCCGTATTCTTGTGTTACAATACAATGGAAACATTCCAGTTAGACAAAATTTGATTCCCTTGTTGAGTTATAGATGGTTTCGACAATATCATCGAACGTGAAAGTGCTGGGAATACCCACCAAAGTCGAGTCGAGATAAGGTATTCGCGTACCGGTCGGCCTAATTTATTGATGTTCAAGGAAATAAATAGTGGTCCCGTTCGTTCGTTAAACTCCAGAAACGAACGAACAGGACCACTTATTTCCTTGAACATCAATAAATTAGGCTGACCGGTACGTGAATTTACCTATGTCCCGGCATAGCTCACCATTTTGTAAGACGTGCGTTATTAATTACACAAGATATGATTGGTTAATACTTAAATAATAATGATGTGTTATAATTTTAGCCAATGAAAATATTGATTATTCAGGTTCGCGGTTGAATATTAGCGACTGTCTTACAGTTTATAATATGCTTTCTCATTAGCCGAAATGACTGCTACAGGTGCCATTTTGTGGAATTCATCCAATCAAATACAGGGTAACTTATTCTATAGTATGCGGGCCCCTACATGTGTATTATCAACCGGATCCATTCACTTGATTTGATATTTGTTTATTCGGTGCAATGCTTATTTTCTGTATTGTCCGCAGGTTTATCTTGTAGATTTTTGTTTTGCATGTAGTGCGGTCCCCCTGCACTTATTTAGTTCGTAATGAGGAATAAACGAGAATTGACTTCTGATGTTTGGTCGAATTTTATTTAGATGTTATTAACGTAATTTTTTGAATATTTTTTTTTGTGTTAAAAACGTAAGCGCACGATTTTCGGGTCCTCGACCTAAGCGCACGGGCGAGGAGAAACAAGGAATCAATTTAACATGGCCTTATTCAGCAGAGCAGGAATTGTCGTCCTGCTTCCTCTAAGGAATTAAACATCTTTGTTGGCAGGTCCGTCGCCATATTTCTCTGCTCTGAATAATATCCAGAAAGCGACCTTTCTCCGATCATGTCAAGGCGTGGTTAGGCTTTTTAATTCCTGTCTACAAATACGTTAGAATGTCTGTTCATTTAGCTATTGGTAGCTCCCCCCCCCCCTTTTTGTGTTTTTACTAGGTGCGATATAGCATCAACCTTCTTTTCAGTTTTAGGGGAAGTGGGTGCTTTCCCCAGCGATTGCTCGCAAATACTGCAATATAAATTAAATATGCTTGAAAGGCCAATAAAATTATCCTCATATAAAACCACATAACTGCTGTGACATGTAGGACAGCATAAGTTTGAAATTAAGGACTGCAAGAAGTCAGTGCTTACAATCCTGAATCCAAATGAACCATGCATAGACCTAGTTATAGTACTACTAGTAGAAACATCATCTACAGATGAACTGGTATCAAAATCAAAGTGACTAAATTTTTTGGCAGTAGGCAATATAACAATATTATTATCAACCTGATTATTATTTATATTTAAATTCGTTGCCGTGTATAAATTTACACCTGAACTATTAATAGTATTACTACCTGAACTGGTACTAGGTGTAGATCTAGCAATAGCACTGGCAGACGAATTTTCATCATCATTCAGTATATTATTATTTATGAATGAAACTGTGTCATTTGGCCTTCCTTGTGACACTGTAGATGTTCTCCGACGACGTCTACCAAACTTATTTAATGATGTAAATTTTTTCAAAGGCATTTTTATACGCCCACATAGAAATGTGGACGTATATTGCCGTCGCCCCCCGTCCATCGTCCACAATTTCTTGTGAACGCTCTAACGCCAAAAGTTATTATCCAATTGTTTTAAAATCGATATATGTTGTTTACATTAGTGAGATGAAGAAGCCTATTTAATTTCAATAATTTCCGTTTATAACGTCTAGAGTTATGGCCCCTGTTTCACTTTGTTGAACCCTGTGAACGCTCTAATGCCAAAAGTTAACATCCGATCTTTGTGAAATTTATATGCAATATTTAAATTAGGGAAACAAAGAAGCCTTTTGAATTTCAGCAATTTTCATATATTACTTCTAGAGTTATGGCCCTTGTTTCACTTTATTAAACCTTGTGAAGGCTCTAACCCCAAAAGTTATCATCCTATCTTTCTGAAATTTATATGCATTAATTAAATTAGTAAAACGAAGAAGCCTATTTAATTTTCAATAATTTCCGTTTGTTACTTCTAGAGTTATGGCCCTTGTTTAACCTTGTGAATGCTCTAACGCCAAATGTTATCATTTGATCTTTCTGAAATTTATATGCATTATTTAAATGTGTGAAACAAAGAAGCTTATTGAATTTCAGCAATTTCTGTTTATTACGTCTAGAGTTATGGCCCTTGTTTCATTTTATTGAACTTTGTGAATGCTCTAACATCAAAAGTTATCTGCCGATCTGTATGAAATTTACATGTGTCATTTAAATTAGTAAAGAGAAGAATCCTATTGAATTTCAGCAATTTCCGTTTATTAATTCTAGAGTTATTGCCCTTGTTTTACTTTGTTCAACCATGTTAATGCTCGATTGATGAAAGTTATCATCCGATATGTATGAAATTTATATGCATCATTTAAATTTGTGAAACGAAAAAGCCTGTCAAATTTCAACAATTTCTGTAGATTACTTCCAGAGTTGAGACCCTTGTTTCAAATTTGTAGAACCTTGTGAATCCTCAAACAGCAAAAATTATAATCTGATCTGTATGGAACTGTCTTGTAAAGACCCCTAATTACCTACAAAGGAATAAATATGCGACAACCCTTGTCGACCGCTCGGACGATTTAGCATCTGTGGGCGTATGTTTCGTTGCCTGGCAACCTATCTTATATGAAATTCTGTAGAAATATTGATAAACAGTCACGTAAGTGATCAATAATATAGTGATAGCCACGATGACAGATATCTAGGGCATTGACTTAATGCGCCTGCGTGATGGCCTGACCTGGAGGGTTGCTGGTTTCTGATTGGACAAACCAACACCCGACCTTCCTGACTTACCAATCAAATAACGTGGTCTAAAAATAACCATATTAGGTATTCAAAACCATTTCTGACAGGTATAGGATGGCATGCTATTTTTATCTCTATGTGAGGGAAATGTTTCAAGGCACCCCAGAAAACGTCATTTCCTTTCAATACGGGAAATCCCAAGCTTTATAACGGTATCAAACATGGCGGATGTTTACAATTCGGAAGCCAAGTATTTCGCGTGTGAAGTGCCTATTGTTTTTAAACTTATATCAATAATTTTTATGGAAATTGAGTGAAATAGAAAGGAGAGAGAGATCATTCAGAACCAAATTTTGTCGAAATATACATGAATTTTTTGAAAAAAATGACTGATGTGTTCTTAGATAGTGTAGGTGACAGAAATTCATGAAACCTCAAAAACGATTTTTATTATGAAATTCAATATATGAAGTGCGAACGACGGCCTTAAGTTATTTGTAGGCCCAGAATCGCCTACAAATTCGTATGGGACAACGGGGTCAAAATTATCCTCTTTCCAAACCAAGTCTTTGGTCTTATAAAATTCTTCATCGCAATTGCCGTCACTTTCGGAAGAAATGTCAACATCGGATTCCGTGTTTCCACGTGGTCGTCCAGTGTTTTCGATGTCTGCCGCAGTAAAGCCATCAAATTCTTCATCAGAATTAATGAAATTATCATTAAAATCCTTATTAGTAATATAGGCAGCCATTACTAGAAAAATATTTTTCGAAGATCGCTGATTTTAAAATCAAAATATCTCGATAAAAGTGAATATAAAGCTTGTTCATGTGACGCACCAATTTATAGCTAATAAACAAAGGAAGTTGAAGTCCCGTCTCGCTGACTACGAGAGCGTGATTTCCGATAAAAAAGCGAAATACGAATGTGGTTAGTACCGGGTGTTTACAGGCGGTTTAGAGTCGAGAGGCAGCCAAAGACAATAACTTTTTAGCTTGGCCCCTGATTGAATAAAAAAAATCTGTTTTGTTTTTAGCTTGTTCTCTATCCATCTCTTGCAAAATGTGAGCGTATCCTGCCTGGCAGCCGCTGGTTATTTATTATAGTGAGAACTGCCAGCTCTTTATCTAATCTTCCATAATTTATCTTTAATGTTATTGTATGTAATATCTAACTTTTAATTATGTTATTTCAGTATCAATTTTACCACAAAAAATTAGTTTTAATGTGGATAATGTCAGAGTTTGTAAAGTTCTGGTAAGTTTCATGGAAATAAGGTTTTATTGCTTTTGATAGTGCATATATATGGGTCCAGTGTTTAAGATTCAACAAGAAAAGTTGTAAGCCAGCAGGACCCGATCGAATTCATGAAAGATTGAAATGAAACTGTCCAACAAAATAGCCGCTCTTTGTACGCAAATTGTGTAAAAGTATGTATTACAATGGTTGTAGACCCACTAGAGGTTACAATTTTTATCTGATTTTGATGAAACTTAAAACATATCTTTATATTCCAAAGATCTCGATTCCCTTTTGATATTTGTGCATTTCAGACCATAACTTTCTGGATTATTGCCCCTAATTGTACAAAAATTGCGTTTGTTTTTAGTTTGTTCTCTATCCATCTCTTGCAAAATGTGGGCGCATCCTGCCTGGCAGCCGCTGGTTTTTATATTGTCGTCTCCCCTGTTCGTCCGTCCATCCACAATTGTTAGCCGCTGGTTAGTAACAAATGAATGTCAGCAATAATTGATGGGTGTTCGAAGGAAGTAAATATTTTACCGATGTTACAAATGGAAATAGGACGTGAATAAATGTATCAATAAATGACCTTTGTTTTGTTTTTCTTTTTCTTTACACTATAATTTTGGCTTATTGTGCACGTGTATATTCTTTAGAATGACAGAATTCAACATATGGTTTTAAATGATAATTTCAATAATTATTTGTTTCATTAAAAAGTCATTACAGAAGGTCGGAAAACTCAAAAAACCTGAGCAATTAACGTCTTAAGTATCTGAAAAGGCCTGGGCAGTGAACAAGTTAAAAATGATTTAGTTGTTGTGTAGAAAATTAAAGTGAATATAGTTTGCATTATATGAACATTGTAGACCAACTTACATGATCTAAACTCATATTTTTGTTTTGTTTAAGGGTGCAGGAATTACACAAAGCGAGGTAATCCAAGGAATGGTGTTTAAGAGAGAAATTGATGGGGAAGTCACCAAAGTGTCGAATTGTAAAATAGTAGCCTTTTCTTGTCCATTTGATATTATGCAGACTGAGACAAAAGTATGTTGACAAAATAAGTGGCTCAAAAGAGTCTCGTAAAAATGTTGAAATACTTACAGTAAAGCAAAGATATATATGACGTTTAACATTTCAGGGGATTTGGTAACCTATTGATCTGTCTGATTAGATCATAACACTGTACATCTGGTACAGTGTACTTCGGTATTTATAAGCTGAGAAAATATACATATGGTGTACTTTCAAATTATCGTTTGATAATCGTTAAAAATCGTTTGGAAATAGTGTAGTTGGCATTATAGTTTAGTTGAATATTGATTGTGTCATTTCCCCCCAACAGGCGTGTATTAAGTAGTAGTCAGCGCGGAGGGGGGGGGGGCATCAAATGGGCACAAAACCAGACCCAACTTTTCTAGAGTAAAATTTTGCATAGAATACGACGCCGAGTGGTAATCAGTCTGTCGTTGGGGCGTTTTCAAGATATTCGGGGTCAAAGGTCAAATGGGTTCATTTGCACTGAAAGTGAATGCGCGGTCATTCTTGTATCATGAAAATAAGCTGAAAATGATCGAAAGTAATCACACTTTCAATAAAAATGTAAACGGCATCGTATTCTACGCAAAATTTTACTCTAGAAAAGTTGGGCCTGGTTTTGTGCCCATTTGATGGACACCCAACCCCACCCCCACCCGCGCTGAGCCTCCGGTCTACACACTTTCCGAGTTGTATCGGCCCCGACCAAAACTGTCCTGATCTTAACCGATACGAGGAAAGGTGCTAATAAGTCACTGACATCACATTTCTATCGAGTATTGTAAAGCGAAATGTGGAAAATTGTACTCATTATCGAGTCGTGTCAAGCGAAATGTGAAAAATACTTTTTGCTCTTTCATTTATCCCTTTCTGTGCCTCGCGTTACATTTCGTGGTAGACTGATTTCGCATTGGAGAAACGACCCGAGTAGTATTACACGTGCGTTACCCTGAACGTAAAACAGTCATGTGGTTTTTTTAGACTGCACTCCGTATTGAAAGACCAAGTTGTTTTGACGAAGTCGGTGAACATAGAGCCGACCACATCGTGAAAACAAATTGTCCCTGGCGTAGAGGACTGCAATTATATTAAACGTTATGTAATGGACACTGCACAATGTGGATCAATCCTTGTGAAGTGTGCATCGGCGGATGGTTCTTCCATTAAAATTTATTTGTAATAAAATTTATGACCTTCAAGGCGTTTGTTTACATCCTGCTTATAACTCTTGGTTCCTTTCGATATTCGCGCATATCGGATTGTAACTTCCTGAATTATGGCCCCTGATTGTTCAAGAAATCGCGTTTTTGGCTTGTTGTCCCTCCAGAGGTCACATTTATTATCCGATTTAAAAAAAACGTTCAAATACATCACTGCTACATCGTAATTTTGGTTGTGTTCGAATTTCGTGAAAATCGGACCAAAACTGGGGGTTAAAATGGCCACCGCTTGTACACGAATAGTGTAAAAAATATGGTATATCAAGGTTGTGGACCCTCTAGAGGTCACAATTTTTTTATCCGATTTTGATGAAACTTGAAATGCATGTTTATAACCCAAAGACCTTGGGTCCTTTCAATATTTGCGCATATCGGATCGTAACTTCCTGAATTATGGCACCTGATTGTACGAAAAATCGCCTTTTTTCGCTTGTGAAGGTCACAATTATCTGATTTCAAAAAACATTTGATTATATCACCGTTAAACCGTAATGAAGGTTAAGTTCGAATTTCGTGAAAATCAGACCAAAACTGCCAGACAAAATGGCCGCCCCTCTTACGCAAATAGTGTAAACATCTGGTTTATCAAGTTTGTGGACCCTCTGGAGGTCACAATTTTGTGCTAATTTTGATGGAACTTGAAATGCATGTTTATAACCCAAAGATTTTGGTTGCTTTCGATATTTGCGCATATTGTATCGAAACTTCACGAATTATGGCCACTGTTTGTAAGAAAAATCACATTTTTAGCTTGTCACAATTTTGATCTGATTTTGATGAAACTTGAAATGCATGTTTATAACCCAAAGATCTTGGTTCCTTTCGATATTCACGCATACCGGATCGTAACTTCCTGGATTATGGTCCCTGATTGGTCAAAAAATCACATTTTTATACGCCCACATTTTCATGTGGACGTATATTGTCGTCGCCCCTGTCCGTCCGTCCGTCCACAATTGTTATGTGAACAGTCTACAGGTCACAATTTTTCTCCGATTTTAATGAAACTTGAAATATAGGTTTATCACCCTAAGATCTCGGTTCCTTTCGATATTGGCATGTATCAGACTTTAACTTCATGGATTATGGCCCCTGATTGTACGAAAAATCAAGTTTTTAGCTTGTGAACATTGTAGAGGTCACAATTTTTATCCGTGTACGAAAAATCACGTTTTTAGCTTGTGTAACCTATAAATGTCATAATTGTTGTCCGATTTAAAAAAAAACGTACTAATATATCACCGTTAAACCCTAAGGACGGCTGAGTTCGAATTTCTTAAAAATCGGCCCAAACTGAAATACAAAATGGCCGCCGTTCGTTCTCAAATAGCGTAAAAATATGGTATATCAAGGTTGTGGACCCTATAGAGGTCACAATTTTTATCCAATTTGGTTTAAAATGTATGCTTATAACCCAAAGATCTTGGTTCCTTTCGATATTCGCGCATATCGCACGGTAACTTCCTGAATTATGGCCCCTGATTGTACAAAAAATCGCGTTTTTAGCTATAGAGGTCATAATTTTTATACGCCCACATTTTCATGTGGACGTATTATGTCGTCGCCCCTGTCCATCCGTCCGTCCACAATTGTTTGTGGACTCTCTACAGGTCACAATTCTTATCCTATTTTGACGAAACTTGAAATATAGGTTTATCCCCAAAAGATCTCGGCTGCTTTTGAATCAAAACTTCATGGATTATGGCCCCTGATTGTACGAAAAATCACGTTTTTATACGCCCACATTTTCATATTATATTATGCCGTCGCCCCTGTTCGCCCGTCCGTCCACAATTGTTTGTGGACTCTCTACAGGTCACAATTCTTATCCGATTTCGACGAAACTTGAAATGTAGGTGTATCCCCAAAAGATCTCGGCTGCTTTCGATATTGGCATGTATCGGATCGAAACTTCATGGATTATGGCCCCTGTTAAACTTGAAATGTAAGTTTATAACCCAAAGATCTCGGATCCTTTCGATATTCACGCATATCAGACCGTAACTTCCTGAATTATGGCCCCTGATTGTACGAAAAATCGCGTTTTTAGCTTGTGGACCTTAAAGAGGTCATAATTTTTATCCGATTTAAAAAAAACTTATCATATCACCGTTACACCCTAAGGACGATTGAGTTCGAATTTCGTGAAAATCGGCCCAAAATTGACAGACAAAATGGCTGCCGTTCGTTCTCAAATAGCGTAAAAACATGGTATATCAAGGTTGTAGACCCTATAGAGGTCACAATTTTTATCTGATTTTGTTGAAACTTGAAATATAAGTTCATAACCCAAAGATCTTGGTTCCTTTCGATATTCGCGCATATCGGACCGTAACTTCCTAAATTATGGCCCCCGATGGTACGATAAATCGCGTTTTAAGCTTGTGAACCCTATAGAGGTCATAATTTTTATCCGATTTAAAAAAACGTATTATTATATCCCCGTTAGACCCTAAGGACGCTAAGTTCGAATTTCGTGAAAATCGGCCCAAAACTGACAGACAAAATGGATGCCCCTCGTTCTCAAATAGCTTTAAAATATGGTATATCAAGGTTGTGGACCCTATAGAGGTCACAATTTTCATCCGATTTTGTTAAAACTTGTACTGTAGGAAAAATCACTTTCTTTTTAGCTTGTTCTCTATCCATCTCTCGAAAATGTGGGTGTATTCTGCCTGGCAGCCGCTGGTTTGTCATTTAGTTACATAATTATTTAACAAACAAACAAAATGAACTTTCTCTAGATTGGACAATATATTTTTCAGGGCACTGTTCTTATTAAAAATGCTAAGGAACTTGTCGATTATAGTAAAGGTGAAGAAATACAAATTGAAGAGGTAGGTAGTCAGCTTTTCAATGAAAATTATTATACATCCACATTTTCATGAAGATGTGATATGCCGTCCATCCGTCCACAATTTGTTTGTGGACATTATACAGGTAACAGTTTTTATACGCCCACATTTTCATGTGGACGTATATTGTCGTCGCCCCTGTCCGTCCGTCCACAATTTGTGAACAGTCTACAGGTCACAATTTTTATCCGATTTCAATGAAACTTGAAATGTAGGTTTATCACCCTAAGATCTCAGTTCCTTTCGATATTGGCATGTATCGGACTGTAACTTCATGGATTATGGCCCCTGATTGTACGAAAAATCACGTTTTTAGCTTGTGAACACTGTAGAGGTCACAATTTTTATCTGATTTATTTTAAACTTGAAATGTATGATTATAACCCTGATATCAGTGGGTTATGAACATACATTTCAAATTTCATTAAAATCGGATAAAAATTGTGACCTCTAGAGGGTCCACAACCTTCTCATTACATACTTTAACACAATTTGAGTACAAAGAGCGGTCATTGTGTTGGGCAGTTTCATTTCAATTTTCTCGAAATTCTAATTAAATCTTCATTATGGTAGAAAGGTGACATATTTAAAGGGTTTTAAAATCGGAAAAAAAATTGTGACCTCTAGAGAATCTGCAAGCCAAAATGCGATTTTTCGAACAATCAGGGGCCATAATCCAGGAAGTTACGTTCGGATATACGCGATTATCAAAAGAAACCAAGATCTTAGTGTGTAATGGTGATATATTCACGTTTTTTTTAAATTGGATAAAAATTGTGACGTCTACAACAAGCTAAAAAACATGATTTTTCATACAATCAGGGGCCATAATTCAGGAAGTTACTACCCGATATGCCTGAACATCGAAAGGAACCAAGATCTTTGGGTTATAATAGGTGGAAAAGGTGATTTTGAGATTATGATTATACATTTGATTTTATTGGCTTTACAAGTAGATCTCATCATTCTTCTCACAAAACCTTTTACAGATTCAAAATCGGATGAAAATTTTTTCTTTTATGGAGGCTCAAAGTTGCAATTTTTGACTTTTCGCGGAAGAAAGGTTTTTCAACACTTTGAAAAAGTCATTTTTAGTGTGTTTTGTGATGCCATATTTCATTTCATATCAAAACTATCAAAAATGTAGATGTAAATTCATGAAATACAACTTTAAGGCTAATTATGTTTCAATTTTCACATTTGTGTAACAGTTACTCCGATTTCCACAGTAACTCCAAAATACATAGGTTTTCTCAAAAATTCCATTTTGTTAAAGTGATTTTGGTCAATTTTTTCATCAAAAATGGTCTTGTCCATGTTATATCTGAAATATTGAACCTGGTTGTTATGCATTTTAAAATCAGTAGCTATCAAGTAATATTAACAGAAATAAAGAGAGTAAAAATATCTATATGCCGTCTCTCAAGAGCTGAATATATGTTCATTTTTGAACAATTTTCCGTGGCACACAATTGTCTATTTTTGGGGTGTTTTTGGGACATTAATAAAATATGAATAGGTATAGGCAACAGCTAAGACAAAGCGCTGGAATGTGTGACATTGTCGCTAATTAGTAGAAAACATGGTCATATTTCCATGATTGTCACTAAATAACTATCGTATCAATTTTGAAATAAATTACACCTTTGCAATCGTCTTTTCTTACTCTTTATCACTGATACACTATTTATATATTTATTGCAAGAGAAACAGTAAAAAAAGGGAATTTTAAATGACTCGTTTCAGCCGCAAAGGCCGTAATCCATGTCAACTTTGGTTTTTTGCAAAGCATGGGTTCTAGAGTTTCGTAAAGCGCTCTCTTGCAAATTCTCAATGAAAAATGTATTGGCTACCATATTCTAGCATGTCCGTAGAGCTTTTACCACATACCACATTGTCCGGCCCGTTGGATGCCAAAAAAATCGAAAATTTTATGTAGTTTATAAAACCTCAAATTTAGCAGCAAAATAAGCATAGAACCCATCAAAATAATACAGAAAAACTAGGTACTAAAATGTTTGTTATGATCTTTAGATTTTATGTTTTTTCCGGCGCCTGTTGTTCCAAGGTAGCGCAAGCCAAGAGCATGCAAACTGTCGTACTCTAGTGACGTCATTGGTCACATAGCTGTTCGGTTTTTAACATTCCGGCCCCTCTAATTGCAGAAATATGTAAGTAAAATCATGATTTTATTGATAAACGTATTAAGAATAAGACTATGTAAAGCATATCCGTAAACTATTCCCGCTATATTTTTATTTGGCGTGTTCTGACGATGTGTAATTTAAAAATATATCAAAAAAACAAAGCACTCCGCCACTCGGTTAAAACACTGGTTTTAATTTTTTTCACGGCTGAATTCAAGCATTCTGGCAACATAGTCAGCTAGATATATGAATACATATTCAGCGAAGCTAGGATTCTGAATTATCTATCGTCTTCATGAATTTAGAAAACGTCTTTTAACAGTAACAGGTAGTTTTCATTTTCGACCTGTGACTTGAGTTACTTTCTGTTTACTTTTCCACCAATCAGGTATGTATATTTTGTCACGTGACTAAGTCGACGAAATATACATACCTGATTGGTGGAAAGGCTCATAAATATGTAAATTTTACCACATGGCTTCGATAATATTTCTTTTCACACTTTGAATTGAATTTATAAATGTTTCTGTGATAAATTTAGTATGAATACAATAAAGACAGCATGGATTTTGAAATTATTTATTTTAGTTCTCAAATACACAAAAATATATTATCCATTTCTGTAAAGGTGATGTGATACGAGACGGGGCTAATGAAAACGGGCATTTTTCGGCTGGGATCATTTTCTGTGTCTGATATCTTTCTTTAGGGCCTTTTCAAGGCTGTCAAAAGAATTAGGGTTACTATGGGGGCCATTGTCAGCTGATATGTGGAAGGAAAAACCTGCGGTACACTTAAAATTAATTTTATGGAGGGTTCAAATGGCTCCAGAAGCAGATTTTGTCATGGGCAGTGGCTAAAAAATGTCATTTTAAAGGTTCAACAGTAGTGAAGACACAGGCATTTCCTTGCATTTATTCCAACTAGGCAGTAGGTACTCTATGTTAAAGAAGTTGCAGTCGTGTAAAAAGCTTACTTTTTGATATATGGGGGGTCAAAACCACTTATTTTTGCTATGTCCAAAGTTGGTGGGTTCCCCAAATCCTGTAACTGGCCATATTTCACAAACTAGTAGAGATAATCAGTTAAAATTTTCAGGATGTTTTTATCTTAGCAAAATGAAACTATTGATACCGCAATTATGTGTTTTTATTCACTTTAAAAATTTGCTTGCCTATACCTAATATGAAGGAATGGACATACATTATGGGAATATGTCAAAAAGTTTGTGAATTTTTAAAATTAGATATTTCCAATCTGCCATATATTACCAATTTTGGTTGGCTGCTTTCGATATTCGTGCATATCAGACCGTAACTTCCTGAATTATGGCCCCTGATTGTACGAAAAATCGCGTTTTTAGCTTGTGGACCTTAAACAGGTCATAATTTTTATCCGATTTAAAAAAAACTTATCATATCACCGTTACACCCTAAGGACGACTGAGTTCGAATTTCGTGAAAATCGGCCCAAAATTGACAGACAAAATGGCTGCCGTTCGTTCTCAAATAGCGTAAAAACATGGTATATCAAGGTTGTAGACCCTATAGAGGTCACAATTTTTATCTGATTTTGTTGAAACTTGAAATATAAGTTTATAACCCAAAGATCTTGGTTCCTTTCGATATTTGCGCATATCGGACCGTAACTTCCTAAATTATGGCCCCCGATGGTACGAAAAATCGCGTTTTTAGCTTGTGGACCCTATAGAAGTCATATTGTTTATCCGATTTAAAAAAACGAATTATTATATCACCGTTACACCCTAAGGACGGCCGAGTTCGAATTTCGTGAAAATCGGCCCAAAACTGACAGACAAAATGGCCGCCCTTCGTTCTCAAATAGCGTAAAAATATGGTATATCAAGGTTGTGGACCCTATAGAGGTCACAATTTTTATCCGATTTTGTTGAAACTTGAAATGCAAGTTTATAACCCGAAGATTTCGGTTCCTTTCGATATTCGCGCATATCGGACCATAACTTCCTGAATTATGGCCCCTGATTGTACGAAAAATCGCGTTTTTAGCTTGTGGACCCTATAGAGGTCATAATTTTTATCTGATTTAAAAAAACATATTATTATATCACCGTACACCCTAAGGACGACGGAGTTCGAATTTCTGGAAAATCAGCCTAAAATTGACAGACAAAATGGCCGCCGTTCGTTCTCAAATAGCGTAAAAATATGGTATTATTGGTATATCAAGGTTGTGGACCCTATAGAGGTCACAATTTTTATCCGATTTTGTTGAAACTTGAAATGTAAGTTTATAACCTGAAGATCTCGGTTCCTTTCGATATTCGCGCATATCGGACCATAACTTCCTGAACTATGGCCCCTGATTGTTCGAAAAATCGCATTTTTAGCTTGTGCACCCTATAGAAGTCATAATTTTTATCCAATTTAAAAAAACGTATTATTATATCACCATTACACCCTAAGGACAGCAGAGGTCGAATTTCGTGACAATCGACTCAAAATTGACAGATAATAATGGCCGCCGTTCGTTCTCAAATAGCGTAAAAATATGGTATATCAAGGTTGTGGACCCTATAGAGGTCACAATTTTTATCCGATTTTGTTGAAACTTGAAATGTAAGTTTATAACCCAAAGATCTCCATTCCTTTCGATATTCGCGCATATCGGACCGTAACTTCCTGAATTATGGCCCCTGATTGTACGAAAAATCGCGTTTTTAGCTTGTGGACCCTATAGAGGTCATAATTTTTATCCTATTTAAAAAAACCTATAATTATATCACCGTTACACCCTAAGGACGGCTGAGGTTGGATTTCGTGACAATCGGTTCAAAATTGGCAGACAAAATGGCCGCCGTTCGTTCTCAAATAGCGTAAAAATGTGGTATATCAAGGTTGTGGACCCTATAGAGGTCACAATTTTTATCCAATTTTTGTTGAAACTTGGAAATGTAAGTTTATAACACAAATATCTCAGTTCCTTTCGATATTCGCGCATATTGAATTGTAATTTCCTGAATTATGGCCCTTGATAGTAGGAAAAATCACTTTCTTGTTAGCTTGTTCTCTATCCATCTCTCGAAAATGTGGGCGTATCCTGCCTGGCAGCCGCTGGTTTACTTTATACTACATGCTGACAGAAGCTTTGTATTATAGATGGCTGTCGATATTATTAAAGGCTATGACATAGTCAAAAAGAAAAAAAAAATGATTTTCAAGAAATTTCAATTGTGGTTGTCACGTGATCATTGTGTCGTTTGTCTATCATCGTCGAATGAATAAAAACTAAAAGGTGACACAAAAACTAGGGTGCTATGATATTTAAAGATTACGCAGAGGCTTATATTAAATTTTGCCGACTTAAACCCGTCTTTCCTCTGCTGGAACCACCAAAGATATAATGATATTTTTGATACATGTCTCACCACCTCCGTTAAAGGACGAAAGATTCGTCTACTTTGGCGCCATTTTGTGAAGATCATGCAGACATTAAGCAGCGATCTTCAAGACAGAAGAAACCATCAAACCGAAGTTACTATTAAATTTTGCCGACGTAAACCTGTCTTTCCTCTGCTGGAACCACCAAAGATATAATGATATTTTTGATACATGTCTCACCACCTCCGTTAAAGGACGAAAGATTCGTCTACTTTGGCGCCATTTTGTGAAGATCATGCAGACATTAAGACGCGATCTTCAAGACGGAAGAAACCATCAAACCGAAGTTACTATAAATAGCACCACTTTTCGACACCCACGGTCAGCACAAGACTTTTGACATGAGTTATGAATGGAAAGATAAAGTTGCAGTTAATTTTGTTGACGTTTATGATTTTCCGTATCATTGTTTACCGGTCCCATGAACTGCCGGGAATATAATTTACCGGTATACGTTAAAATTTACCCGTATAAAACCGGAAAATACCGGTTATCGGAAACTCTGTATAGAGGTCATAATTTTTATCCGATTTAGAACAAACGTTTTAGTATATGGCCGTTACACCCTAAGGACAGCTGCGTTCGAATTTCGTGAAAATCGTAGAAAAACTGACAGACAAAATGACCGCCCCTCGTTCTCAAATAGCAAAAAAATATGGTATATCAAGGTTGTGGACCCTATAGAGGTCACAATTTTTATCCTATTTTCTTGAAACAGACAAAATGGCCGCCCATCGTTCTCAAATAGCAAAAAAATATGGTATATCAAGGTTGTGGACCCTATAGAGGTCACAATTTTTATGCGATTTTCTTGAAACTTGAAATGTAAGTTTATAACCCAAAGATCTCGGTTCCTTTCGATGTTTGCGCATATCGAATTGTAATTTCCTCAATTATGGCCCTTGATTGTATGAAAAATCACTTTTTTAGCTTGTTCTCTATCCATCTCTCGAAAATGTGGGCGTATCCTGCCTGGCAGCCACTGGTATTTAATTTTTAAAATCTGGCCCAATAGCTTCTGATTTTGAAATAATACAATTATCAATACGTGGTATTGGTGTCATAATTATTAGAAAACAATGCTTTTGGAAAAAAATAACTGTCGTTGCTATGGTAACAACCGAAACTCTTCATATTTTTCTCAAACTTACACAATCCATATCATTTGATATTACATGGGTTTCAAATATTTTAAACTGCTTACTTTAAAGTGTGGTGATGACCTTTTGGGTTATGGAAAATAGCGTTGAAAATGGTCAAAAATTGCCTTTTTTTCCATTTTGGTTGCTATGACAACCAAAATTGATAATATATGGCAGATTGGAAATATCTAATTTTAAAAATTCACAAACTTTTTGACATATTCCCATAATTTCACTTGTATATGTCCATTCCTTCATATTTTATTAATGTCCCAAAAATAGACAATTGTGTGCCGCAGAAAATTGTTCAAAAATGAACATATATTCCGCTTCTGAGAGACGGCATATAGATATTTTTACTCTTTTTTTTTTTTTTTTGTTAATCATACTTGATAGCTACTCATTATAAATTACATAACAACCAGGTTCAATATTTCTGATATAACATGCACAAGACCATTTTTGATGAAAAAATTGACCAAAATCGCTCTGACAAAATGGAATTTTTGAGAAAACCTATGTATTTTGCAGTTGCTATGGAAATCAGTGTAATTATTACAATTTATATACAGTGTTTAAGGCCATGAGACGAAGAAGCCCATTGATTTTCAGCGATTTCCGATAATTACTGCCAGAGTTATGGCCCTTGATTACTTTGAAAAATCTTGTGGACACTTTAGAGGCTAAAGTTAATATCCCATTGACTTTAAATTTATACACAGTGTTTAACTTTAAGGTCATAAGACGATGAAGCCTATTCATTTTCAGTGATTTTCGTTAATTACTGCCAGAGTTATGGCCCTTGATCACTTCAAAAAACCTTGTGGATGCTCTAAAGGCTAAAGTTAATATCTGATCGACTTTAAATTTATACACAGTGTTTGAGGTCACGAGGCAAAGAATCCTATTGATTTTCAAAGATTACTGATAATTACTGCCAGAGTTACGGCCCTTGATCACTTTGAAAAATCTTGTGGACGCGCTAGAGGCCAAAGTTAATATCCGATTAACTGCAGATTGATACACAGAGTTTAAGATCTTGAGACGAACAAGTATATTGATTTTCAATGAATTTTTATGACTTGGAGCAGCTAAATTTATGATACAGTATTAAAAGTTTTGTATACAAAACGTTAGCATGGGACAGAACTTTATAAAAACCAAACAAATTCTATTGGTTTTCTGAGTTGTTGCTCTTAATCAGATTTTAGTGTATTATAAATGTTTCATTACCGAAAAAAGTAAAAATATGCGACAACTCTTGTTGACTGCCCGGACGATTTAGCTGCTGTGGGCGTATGTTTCGTTACCTGGCAACCTATCTTTGATGAAAAAATTGACCAAAATCACTTAAACAAAATGGAATTTTTGAGAAAACCTATGTATTTTGGAGTTAATGTGGAAATCGGAGTAACTGTTACACAAATGTGAAAATTGAAACGTAATTAGCCTTAAAGTTGTATTTCATGAATTTACATCTACATTTTTGATAGTTTTGATATGAAATGAAATATGGCATCACAAAACACACTAAAAATGACTTTTTCAAAGTGTTGAAAAACCTTTCTTCCGCGAAAAGTCAAAAATTGCAACTTTGAGCCTCCATAAAAGAAAAAATTTTCATCCGATTTTGAATCTGTAAAAGGTTTTGTGAGAAGAATGATGAGATCTACTTGTAAAGCCAATAAAATCAAATGTATAATCATAATCTCAAAATCACCTTTTCCACCTATTATAACCCAAAGATCTTGGTTCCTTTCGATGTTCAGGCATATCGGGTAGTAACTTCCTGAATTATGGCCCCTGATTGTATGAAAAATCATGTTTTTTAGCTTGTTGTAGACGTCACAATTTTTATCCGATTTAAAAAAAAACGTGAATATATCACCATTACACACTAAGATCTTGGTTTCTTTTAATAATCGCGTATCCGAACGTAACTTCCTGGATTATGGCCCCTGATTTTTCCAATTTTAAAACCCTTTAAATATATCCCCTTTCTACCATAATGAAGATTTAATTAGAATTTCGAGAAAATTGAAATGAAACTGCCCAACACAATGACCGCTCTTTGTACTCAAATTGTGTAAAAGTATGTAATGAGAAGATTCTAGACCCTCTAGAGGTCACAATTTTTATCCGATTTTGATGAAACTTGAAATGTATGTTCATAACCCACTGATATCAGTTCCTTTTGATATTCACGCATATTGAACCCTATCTTCCTGGATTATGCCCCTTGATAGTACAAAAAAATCAAATTATTTTTTTAGCTAGTTCTCTGTCCATCTCTTGCAAAATGTGGCTATCTTGCATGGCAACCACTTGTTTTATTTGTTTATATAATTCACAGATTGAATAAAGGTTATTGTAAATAATTAAATCAAGAAAAAAAGATTGATGCAAATTTTCCTTTAATAAGCTGTTGTTAAGACATAGTTGCTGTGTTGGGTGTATTACTGGGCTTTGCATGGCTATCTTTTCATAATGGGTGGCCGATCTTTGTTTTTGTAGCATATCAAGGCTATTGCTGATACAGGAATCAATGTTATTGTTACTGGTGGTAAAATAGGAGATCTAGCTCAACATTACTGTAACAAATATAAGTTAATGGTTGTTCGTCTCATGTCTAAGTTTGATCTCAGAAGACTGTGTAAATGTGTAGGAGCCACTGCTTTACCAAAAATTGTAAGTATTTGATGATATTAAAATTGTATGAAATTGAAATAGGGTTGGGCGATAATGAAAAAAAAATATCATGATAATTTATCAAATATCACGATAAACAATATTATCGTGATAAATTATATGTGAATTTAATTCTATCAATAGAATGTCGTACATTAGTCGAAGTAAAATATTAAAGATAACGGAAGGGTTCGAAAATCTCCTTATAAGACAGTTGCGACTGAGGTAAATACCGGATTTTACGGGGTATAATTCGAATCGTCATATTTTACTGTTTTTCCAACCTCCGTTCATAGATAAGTCGAAGCGGTGTAGTGTAAGACAAATATTTTTCCATTTATTTCGGGCAGTAATCTTTTATTGAGTTACGGTAGTGTTATTATCCTAGTCTAATACTGTGCCGATGTACTTAAAAAAAAATCAATTAATGTAAAATAATTAGTTGCTAAATGCACGACTAACCTGAGTAGTATTCTAAGTTTTGTTCTCGATTCATTTGAACCTTTTTATATTCCAATATGTCCGATAAATACAAAGATAATACATGGTTTCTATTCGCACATGACTGGCGATTACTATGTTACTAATAGTGGAATAAAATTAAAGGCATCTATTGATTGGACAAAAAAAAAATAATTACGGACTTTCAAAGTAGAATTTTTATGATTGGTTCATTTAGATGAAAGCCGAAGTAGAGTTTTTGCGAGAAATTACGAGAGATAGAGATATGTTTCTTGTTGGCAGAAAGATTCTATCTTGATGACATTTTCTAGCCTTTATTGAATGTTGGTTATATTTTTTAAAAAAAACATTAAACTATATATACTGAGCGCGATGGAAAACGCATCACTTTTTTTTCCCAAATATTTCATTACTAGGTGGTTTTGTATGTATAATTTTATGCAATACTATGAACTTTTTTTTCACACAATGCTCCCAATATTCACGTGCAGCATTGTGTGTGAGCCCTTTAAAAGCATGTTATCAACTTAATGTGCAGTACATGAACTGTGAAACGTCAATCTGTCGTAATTTGTTGTTGTACGTGTGAAGGAATCGAGCTAGACATGCCAAGACTTACTGAAAATCAACGGAATGAAGCCATGGGAATGTCCTGGGCTGGCATGTCTACACGTGCTATTGCCAGATACTTCAATTGTCATCAGTCCACTATTGTAAGGTTGGTGGAACGTGTTTCAGTTACTGGATCAACACGTGGCCAATAACGTCCTGGTCCACAACGCGTTACAGGCCACGAAATTTCACGCGAATGATACCAATCGGTTACGTGCGGTTGTGCTAGCTCAAAAACACGCGACCGATTTCCTGGTTACGCAAATTGAAATATCGGTTACGTTAACAAATTTCATTAACAGATTTATTCACATTTGATCAATTTTTATACAGGATGACTTGTGACGCAGGTCTAAATTATTTGCATTATAGCACAAACTCCATTCATTCATTCTTGGCATTTCATTTCTCCATCTTACCGGTACTTTGACAGATCACGTATTTTGACACCACGTAGGCTATTGACCAGTTGCAAGCACGTTGATTTCAAAATGCCCCTCACTCATAATTCTTGAAATGATTAGTTATGCCATAAATATTTGAAAGTGTACCTTTGGATTTTCAAACACCAAATGAGAAATGAGTTGGACTATTTAACATTTACTAATTTACTACACGTGTTCCTTTCAGTTTTCACTATAGCGATGCTGTAGTACCAATGACCCGTATGTATGTCGTCAACTTTGACCCCCTCCCTGGCACATGGCATCGCTCGAGCGATAATGTAAACGATTTTACTGTCCTGTCTATTTCTATACGCCCACATTTTCATGTGGACGTATTATGCCGTCGCCCCTGTCCGTCCACGGACACTCTAGAAGCCACAATTCTTATCCAATTTTGACGAAACTTGAAATATAGGTTTATCTCCAAAAGATCTCGGCTGCTCTCAATATTGGCATGTATCGGATCGAAACTTCATGGATTATGGCCCCTGTTTGTACGAAAAATCACGTTTTTAGCTTGGGAACCCTATAGAGTCACAATTTTTATCCGATTTTGTTGAAACTTGAAATGTAAGATTATAACCCAAAGATCTCGGTTCCTTTCCATATTCGCGCATATCAGACCATAACTTCCTGAATTATGGCCCCTGATTGTACTAAAAATCACGTTTTTAGCTTGTGGACCCTATAGAAGTCATAATTTTTATACGCCCACATTTTCATGTGGATGTATTATGCCGTCGCCCCTGTCCGTCCGTCCACAATTGTTTGTGGACTCTCTACAGGTCACAATTCTTATCCGATTTCGACGAAACTTGAAATATAGGTTTATCCCCAAAAGATCTCGGCTGCTTTCGATATTGGCATGTATCGGATCGAAACTTCATGGATTATGGCCCCTGTTTGTACGAAAAATCACGTTTTTAGCTTGTGGACCTATAGAGGTCACAATTTTTATCCGATTTAAAAAAACGTATTATATCACCGTTACACCCTAAGGATGGCCGAATTCGAATTTCGTGATAAAACGGCCCAAAATTGACAGACAAAATGGCCGCCGTTCGTCTCAAATAGCGTAAAAATATGGTATATCAAGGTTGTGGACCCTATAGAGGTCACAATTTTTATCCGATTTTGTTGAAAATTGAAATGTAAGTTTATAACCCAAAGATCTCGATTCTCTTCTATATTCGCGCATATCTGATTGTAACTTCCTGAATTATGGCCCCTGATTGTACGAAAAATCGCGTTTTTAGCTTGTGGGCGCTATAGAGGTCATAATTTTTATCCGATTTAAAAAACCGTATTATTATATCACCGTTACACCCTAAGGTAGGTTGAGTTAGAATTTCGAGAAAATCAGCCCAAAATTGACAGACAAAATGGCCGCCGTTCGTTCTCAAATAGCGAAAAATATGGTATATCAAGGTTGTGGACCCTATAGAGGTCACAATTTTTATCCGATTTTGTTGAAACTTGAAATGTAAGTTTATAACCCAAAGATCTCGGTTCCTTTTGATATTTGATATATCGGACCGTAACTTCCTGAATTATGGCCCCTGATTGTACGAAAATACGCGTTTTTAGCTTGTGGACCCTATAGAGGTCATAATTTTTATCCTATTTAAAAAAACGTATTATTATATCGGTTCCTTTCAATATTCGCGCATATCGGACCGTAACTTCCTGAATTATGGGCCCTGATTTTACGAAAAATCGTGTTTTTACCTTGTGGACCCTATAGAGGTCATAATTTTTATCCGATTTAAAAAAACGTATTATTATATCACCGTTACACCCTAAGGATGGCCGAATTCGAATTTCGTGAAAATCGGCCCAAAATTGACAGACAAAATGGCCGCCGTTCGTCTCAAATAGCGTAAAAATATGGTATATCAAGGTTGTGGACCCTATAGAGGTCACAATTTTTATCCGATTTTGTTGAAAATTGAAATGTAAGTTTATAACCCAAAGATCTCGATTCTCTTCTATATTCGCGCATATCGGACTGTAACTTCCTGAATTATGGCCCCTGATTGTATGAAAAATCGCGTTTTTAGCTTGTGGGCGCTATAGAGGTCATAATTTTTCTCCGATTTAAAAAACCGTATTATTATATCACTGTTACACCCTAAGGAAGGTTGAGTTAGAATTTCGAGAAAATCAGCCCAAAATTGACAGACAAAATGGCCGCCGTTCGTTCTCAAATAGCGAAAAATATGGTATATCAAGGTTGTGGATCCTATAGAGGTCACAATTTTTATCCGATTTTGTTGAAACTTGAAATGTAAGTTTATAACCCAAAGATCTCGGTTCCTTTTTATATTTGATATATCGGACCGTAACTTCCTGAATTATGGCCCCTGATTGTACGAAAATACGCGTTTTTAGCTTGTGGACCCTATAGAGGTCATAATTTTTATCCGATTTAAAAAAACGTATTATTATATCACCGTTACACCCTAAACATGACTGAGTTCGAATTTCGTGAAAATCGGCCCAAAACTGACAGATAAAATGGCCGCCCTTCATTCTCAAATAGCGTAAAAATATGGTATATCAAAGTTGTGGACCCTATAGAAGTCACAATTGTTATCCGATTTTGTTGAAACTTGAAAGAATTCGGTTCCTTTCGATATTTGCGCATATCGAATTGTAATTTCCTGAATTATGGCCCTTGATTGTAGGAAAAATCACTTTCTTCTTAGCTTGTTCTCTATCCATTTCTCGAAAATGTGGGCGTATCCTGTCTGGCAGCCGCTGGTTATCTAAAAGGGTGAAAACCTATAAATTTATGTACTTAGTCTGCAGAAACCTCAAGCTTTTCAACTTTTGATCGCCATAATTCTACTTTTATGGACAAAATTTCTCCTTTGTACTATCAAATTTTGACTTTCAACTTTCCGCTTTCTACTTTCTACTTTCCACTTCAGATTTTCTACTCACGATTTTCTAACGCAGATTTTCTCCAATACTATGGTGGCTGATAGTGGCCATGTAATTTTTCGCCATTTTATAACTCGACAACACAACATAAGGACATTATTAGTGAGAGCATACATCAAAGTAGACTTGAATATTGAGACTTTTGGCAAGCGGAATCTTTCACATCCATATCGCGTATCGTATACGTGATACGTTGCGTCAGTGTAGTTTTTGAGTTTTGACAGATGTTCGCGCCGCGTAATCCCCGGTTGTACGTGACAAGGAGTAGGGTCGCCTGTCCAACCTCGTGGGTTTTCTCCGGGTCCTCCGGTTTCCTCCCACTACTAAAAAGACCCCTACGCGCAAGCGAATTATTGAAATAAAATTAAACCATATGTTAGTCCCGAAATGACCTAGTTTGTGTCGAGTGGACGTTAAACCCCATTTCTCACTCTCACTCTCGCGCCGCGTAAGTTTGAGGAGCTGAGCTTAGTTCTCTTACACCATGATGGCGGTTATCTACCCAAATCACCATCAGTGCTAGTCAAGTGCCTAGCCACAAATGCCTAGACTCGACAGCAATTTTTGGTTTCACTCATTTCAGAAAGTTTATACCCCTTTATGGTAGAATTACACCTCCCTAAATTTAGCACGTAGATTAATCAGCATGCAGACAAACAGGAAAAATATGAAAATTCTGAGAAAAACTTATAAAAAATAATGATTAAAAACACGTCTTTATCATGGTTAAAATCACATCAAATACTAGTATACACCTTTGTGTTCTAGGATACACATAGATTCATAAAAATGCTATGCCACAACATTTCAGCGTATAAAAGTAGTAAAAAAGACGACGATGTTATACGGACCTTTCCGTATGAAAGCTGTTCGATACGTGCTGCAGTATCCGTGTGCCGTATCACGTATGAGAAATACACATACATTGATGACGTCACACAAAATCCATACGGATATGCGATACGGACCAGGAATTTACGCTTGCCAAAAGTCTCTATATCCAAGTCTATTTTGATGTATGCTCTCATTAATACTGTTATGTCGGGTTATGAAAATGGCGAAAAATTACATGGCCACTATCAGCCACCATAATATTGGAGAAAATCTGCGTTTGAAAATCGTGAGTAGAAAATCTGAAGTGGAAAGTCAAAAGTTGATAGTAGAAAGTAGAAATTATGTCCATGAAAGTAGAATTAAGGCGATTAAAAGTTGAAAAGCTTGAGGTTTCTGCAGACTAAGTACATAAATTTATAGGTTTTCACCCTTTGAGATCAAAAATTTCCCCATTTGCTTCAGATTTTCTACTTTTTACTGTTGACTTTCTGCTTTTTACTCTAGATTGCATTTTGAACCCGATACACCGCCATAATGGAGGTCACAATTTTTATCCGATTTTGTTGAAACTTGAAATGTAAGTTTATAACACAAAGATCTCGGTTCCTTTTGATATTTGCGCATATCGAATTGTAATTTCCTGAATTATGGCCCTTGATTGTAGGAAAAATCACTTTCTTTTTAGCTTGTTCTCTATTCTTTTCTCGAAAATGTGGGCGTATCCTGCCTAGCAGCCGCTGGTTAGCCTTCAAAACGATAAATGCAATATATTTTTTATTCGTTTAAAATTATATTTGATTCCAAGTGACTTATAGATTGGATCAATACGATTGTATAGATGTCCACAAATTGCTTCTAGCATCTTCCTTGTCAACACCAAACAATTTTGTCAGAATCACTTTTTATACGCCCACATTTTCATGTAGACGTATTATGCCGTCGCCCCTGTCCGTTCGGACATCCGTCCGTCCACAATTTGTTTGTGGACTCTCTACAGGTCACAATTCTTATCAGATTTTGACGAAACTTGAAATATAGGTTTATCTCAAAGATCTCGGCTGCTTTCGATATTGGCATGTATCGGATCGAAACTTCATGGATTATGGCCCCAGTTTGTACGAAAAATCACGTTTTTAGCTTGTGGACGAAACTTGAAATATAGGTTTATCTCAAAGATCTCGGCCGCTTTCGATATTGGCATGTATCGGATCGAAACTTCATGGATTATGGCCCCAGTTTGTACGAAAAATCACGTTTTTAGCTTGTGGACCCAATAGAGGTCACAATTTTTATCCGATTTTGTTGAAACTTGAAATGTAAGTTTATAACCCAAAGATCTCGGTTCCTTTCCATATTCGTGCATATCGGACCGTAACTTCCTGAATTATGACCCCTGATTGTACCAAAAATCGTGTTTTTAGCTTGTGGACCCTATAGAGGTCATAATTTTTATCCGATTTAAAAAAACGTTCCATTATATCACCGTTACACCCTAAGGATGGCTGAGTTTGAATTTCGTGAAAATCGGCCCGAAATTGACATACAAAATGGCCGCCGTTCGTTCTCAAATAGCGTAAAATATGGTATATCAAGGTTGTGGACACTATACACTGAGAAATATGTAACGGTTAAACCATACGTTTGCCGCATTAAAAACTCGCAAAACGGTCAATACCTATGTATCTCGATAAAAAAATAAAATTCGGACTATAACTCCTCATTATGGCTTAAAATCTCTAGATAAGGTGTGTTAATTAACCAGGGTGACAAATGGACTGAAAGGCGAGTTAATTATCGCTAGGTGTGAACAACCCTGGGACGGTGCGTTTTCTGTACTGAGTATGTTAATTAACCGACGGGTTAAAAACGAATGACACAGTGTGTATTGTTTAATTGGTGTGTTTTCTCGATAGTTGTTATAAATGCACCAAAAGGGTATAATCAAGGACCAACCGACTTTATCTGACGCGTGAGTGTTAAATGGAAACTTGGGAAGGAAAATTGTTTTTACCGTGCGATTTTTCATTCGCCGGTGTGTTTTTCGCAAATAGGACTTTGTATAAGGACAAGTCTTTATATGTGGAAGTTGTACGGGGCTGTTTCTTCTATGCGTCTTTTGTATTTGTTGATGAACATAAGACGCAGTACGTGTTTTATAGTCACGCCACTTATAAAGTTGCATAATAAAATATAAATGTAAAAATCGACGACGTCAGTTAATCAATCTGCTCTGGCCAAGCTCAAAATTCCGCTCTAAATTTCCTTCGCGAATTTGAGTAAACTGCCGACCTCCGTGATTATTTTAAACCGCCATCTAGGCGAATTTTAAAAAGTCTGACTTTCACGCATGTACAGTCAGCACATCCATAGCTGGTTTGAAATAGGTTTATGTATTTATCGTGCGATTCCACTGCAGTGATATCGTAGTCGAATATCAGCTAATACGGCATGCAAAAAAAGATTGTTAATTTAACATGGTTAGACACGCAGATTTTACTGGCTTATATTGAAAATATAACAAATATCAAACATTGGCAGGCATTTATATAATAAAATAAACAGAATTATGGTTGTACCGATACATTACTTCATCAATATGTTCAACATTTTAATACTTGCATCGATCGACTATTTCAAACTCATTAAAATTACGAAATTTCAAAATTTACACACATAGATGCTGGTCTTGCCGTGGGCGAAAGTTTTGTCCATTGAAATAGCCATTTCCATTCTGACAAATAAGTTACACAATGCATTTTAAATTGATAAATCACATCTGAAGTAATATATCTTCGGGTTTAAATCACAAATGAATTAAATGCCTTCATCTCCTGTTTTTAAGCACACATCGTCAGAAGTCACTGTCAACCTTGCTGAACACATGCACATTAACACGTTATCAGTCGGATAATACCTTGATGACCTTTTTATTTCGCCACCAAAAAGTCTGAGTCAATGCATACCGTCAGTCAAGTTTCCAAATTACGTGCTATCAATAGGAATCGATAATTGACTAAAATAGAAACACCTTTAACAACAAATTGCTACCATGCCGTAGATTTAACTAAGGCTTTCGATTTAGTCTGGCTAGACGGGCTGCTCTTCAAGTTAGGACGTATTGGTATAACGGGCATAATGTTTCGGTGGATCAAAAGCTTTCTGAGCGATAGAAAGATACAGGTGAATGTTGGCAGATTCCCTATCCCTAAGAAGAAAAGAACTAGCGACAAGGTACTGGGCTAAGATCTCGCAACTGGGCGAAAGATCCCCAACCTTTGTCAGTCTAAAAAATACAAGATATGTGAGAGATCCTAGAAAGAAAAGCTTCGGCCGGGGTATCAGGGAAACAATCAAGGAACTGCGACTGGGGGAGCTCGTGATAAATGAACACGACCCCCCAGTGATCGCCCCTTGGACGCTCCCTATACCGTCGGTTAATCTAGATCTACTACAGAAAACCGACAAGAAAAACAACCCCACTGCTGCACATGCTTTCTCTCTAGAACACCTGGAAGACAACTGGCCGTCTGATGACTGGGACCATGTGTACACGGATGGCTCACGCAATCCTGAAAGGGGCACCGGCTCGTTTGGAATATACCTGCCAAACAGGGAATAAGCAGGAAACTGCCCAATAACTGTTCGGTGTACACTGCAGAGCTTGTGGCCATTCGTGACGCTATATCATGGATTTCCCATCAAAAGACTAGTAAGTTCGTCATTCCAAGCGACTCTCTGAGCAGTCTGATTTCAATCCAAAATGACAACTCGGACTCAAGACCAGAAGTCATTTTGGAAATCAGGCAGCTGTACCAGAGGGTTTTAGAGAAGGGAAGCAAAGTAGAACTCGTGTGGATTCCATCACAAGTCAACATTAGAGGAAACGAGGAGGCAGATCGACTCGCCAATGAAGGTCTCAAGGACACAGCACCACTCCGCCCCATAGACTACAGCACCACGGAAATCCACAGTATGGTCAAAAGACACGTCAATTCAATCTGGGAATTAAATCTTGTTGAACTTGACACATACAGATTCCGGCTGGATGACAAGATCTACACAAAGACAACACTCAATCACCCTAGAAGAGATATTTATAGACTTTATCGAAGCTAAGGTTGAAAGAGCGGCTGCGAGACTACAAATACCAAGTCATCATCTGTGAGTGCGGAGAAGAATGTACCGCCAACCATGTCCTGGTAGACCGCAAGGTATACGAGGAGGAGGAGAGAGGAACTAGTGAGAACAATGGAGACCAACAACATACCATTCAACACTAAGAACCTACTCTTCCCGAGACCAGATCTGAAACTGCAAATCTTCGAACAAATCCACGCCCTAATGGACACAGTTGGACTAAGTAGAATAGTGAAGTAAGAGGGGGTCACGGTTAGACGGACCCGGCATCTAAACACTAAACTACATAGGGGATTTATACCAAACTGGCAGGATAGTGGAGTAAGGGGGAGTCACGATCAGACGGACTCGGCATCTAAAAACTATTCCACCAAAAAAAGACACCAAACCTACAGAGTGGGATAGTGGAGTAAGGGGAGGTCACGATAAGACGGGCCTGGCACCTAAACACAAACCCCACAAAGATGACATCTACCAAACTAGCAGGATAGTGGATTAAGGGGGAGTTACGGCACCTAAACACTATTCCGCAAATAAAACTGATACCAAACCCAGAGAGTGGGACAGTGGAGAAAGGGGAGGCCACAATAAGACGGGCCTGGCACCTAAACACTAACCCCAAACGATGACATCTACCAATCCATATGTTTTGTATTAAATAAAGGGAAGAACTTCCCACTAAACCAAATCCATGGCCTAAGGCCAAATGGAAAGATTGCAAAATCATATTCTAAAAAACAGGAATCAGCTTCGGCTCTCCTATGTCTTGTCTGCGATATCACTTATGTGGAAGCAGACGTTTAACACCTAGAACGAACGAACGACGAACCATGCCGTAGTCTTGTAGACAATACTTATATTCTGTATTGTCAGTAAGTCAGGCCCGTAACTAAGGGGCAGGTGGGGCAAAGCCCCCCCCCTTTGAAAAAATTGTCGTCCATAAAAACAATAGATATACATTGTCCGTCAATTTTACAGCACCCCTTGAGAACACTCCCCACCTCATCGTTTCTCTGAGCTAGTTACGTCCTTGTAGTAAGAAATCATTGGGACGCGACCAATCTGGATTTTCACACAGAATATGTGCCGTTGTCATGGCTAAATTACGAACGGGCTCTGATGAATAGCACACCCCATCTCCTGCAATTTACATCATGTATTACCAGTAGGTTACAACGGATTCTATTAATTTTATTTACGATAAAACTCAGGCTTTAAAAATTGTGGATATGAGAGATAATTAAATTTTTGAATCGGTATAGACTTGAAGGTTGGCGCATGCAGCGTGTGAAAAGAATACTTGATCATCATATTCGCAGTTGACATACTCCTGTCAATAAAATCATTCCTTAACCGGTGGTGATAATTTTTGTAATTTGGCACAAAAATCATCCCTTATATCGCACCATGCCCCTTTAACTAATACACGCTTTTTTGTTAGGCTATTTCTGGAAAAATGAAATTTAATGATTTTTTTTTGTGATAATTATTGGAAAGAAACTGAACCGGGTTATTCTTTGGGATATTTATCGTCTATTGTATAAATAAGGTAAGCAGTTTGTGTGTTGCATTTATAAGTTAAAGTATAAAAAAATATATATTTTAAAACCTTATACCAGTAACTGAATCGATTTGACATGTTGATCTGTTTTGCAATGTGGGGAATGGGGAATCTGTTGGATCAGCTAACAATTTTCCAATAGACGTTCTCTGAAAATGAAATTAATATTGATTTTCAAAAATATGTTGGTTTCTCTTTTATAACTTTAAAACTCCATGTTAATATATTATGGTAAAATCATATGTTGGCTAATCTTATAATCGGCTCATAATCTCGGGTAATAAACATATCAGTGTTAAACTTTATAAACAGACCAATACACAATCAGATGAGTCAACATTTGGTAGAGTTTATAACACTGATGTGTTAATTAACCAATTAAGATTATGAGCCGACAAGATTAGTCTCTCAGCTATTAATTAGCTTTCATGATCAATAATGGTATTATTGAAAATATCAAAAATGTGAATAAATTTATGACGATTATTGTCTTATTTTGATTTGGTTATTTGTGATTATTTGTAATAAAGAAAATAACTCTTATTGCAGTAGTCTGTACTGACATGCCATGATATATACTTGGAATCAATTAATCATTTGACTTGTTTGAATTATTATTTCAGAAAATTTATTATTGTGCGCATTATGTGGGTCCTGACTATTTGTAAGGACATTTCATTATCCGGCGAACTGTTAAACCGGATGGCAAAATAAACACCATTATGCAATACATCTTTTAATAATCCCTCTGTCTCTTTCGGCTACGATGTGTTCCTTGACAGTTCGACGATTATATTCTTCACTTCATCACAACGCGTACACCAACACTGATATCGAACCGACATCGTAAAGAAAATTAGTTTAATTATAGAAGAGTGTGTCTCAAATAACTTAATGTAGCGCCCGCTTCCACAATGAAGTGATTTGACGAAATTACATGGGATTTATATAATATATGAAATTTCATATGTCCTCCCACCAATACTCAACTATGTACTTTAATCTGACCGCTATGGAAACCATCTATATGTGACGATTGTTAAATAAGTTTTGCTAGGTCTAATTAATTATTAATGAAACACTGTTCAAACCCTAACGGTATAGGAAACCATCTATGTGATGATTGTTAAATACGCTGGCTATATAACAATTATTATTGAACAGCTAACATTTTTTTGTTTATAATATAAATATAATTGCCAAATGGTTATCTATTAAAAGTTGCAACGAAACAAGTACGGGTTACGTACATTGTACTAATTTCAACACGCAAAACAATAAACTGGCTATGAGCTACGGGTTGCGCGGTACTCATTTCAACACGCAAAACAATAAACCGGCAATGAGTTACCGTTTACGTGGTACTAATTTCAACCCGCAAAACAATAAATTGTCAGAACAAAAGAATATATATAGACATACGGTAAATTTAGCTTATCGCTATATACCCGGATATATTCAAATTGGGGCCTGACTGCTGGATACTTATAAATGACGACATTGTTTTCACCTTTTTACGACAGATTAGGGTCCATATTTATATTTTATTATGCAACTTTATAAGTGGCGTGACTATAAAACACGTACTGCGTCTTATGTTCATCAACAAATTTTATACAAAAGATGCATAGAAGAAACAGCCCCGTACAACTTCCACATATAAAGACCTGTCTTTATACAAAGTCCTATTTGCGAAAAACACACCGGCGAATGAAAAATCGCACGGTAAAAACAATTTTCCTTCCCAAGTTTCCATTTAACACTCACGCGTCAGATAAAGTCGGCTGGCCCTTGATTATACCCTTTTGGTGCAGTTATAACAACTATCGAGAAAACACACCAATTAAACAATACACACCGTGTCATTCGTTTTTAACCCGTCGGTTAATTAACATACTCAGTACAGAAAACGCACCGTCCCAGAGTTGTTCACACCTAGCGATAATTAACTCGCCTTTCAGTCCATTTTTTACCCTTGTTAATTAACACACCTTATCTAGAGATTTTAAGCCATAATGAGGAGTTATAATCCGAATTTTATTTTTTTTTATTGAGATACGTAGGTATTGACCGTTTTGCGAGTTTTTAATACGGCAAACGTACGTTTTAACCTTTACCTATTTCTCAGTGATAGAGGTCACAATTTTTATCCGATTTTGTTGAAACTTGAAATCTAAGTTGATAATCCAAAGATCTCGGTTCCTTTCGATATTCGCGCATATCAGACCGTAACTTCCTGAATTATGGCCCCTGATTTTACCAAAAATTGTGTTTTTAGCTTGTGGACCCTACAGAGGTTACACCCTAAGGATGGCTGAGTTCGAATTTCGTGAAAATCGGCCCAAAATTGACAGACAAAATGGCTGCCGTTCTTTCTCAAATAGCGTAAAAATATGGTATATCAAGGTTGTGGACCCTATAGAGGTCACAATTTTTATCCGATTTTGTTGAAACTTGAAATGTAAGTTTATAACCCAAAAATCTCGGTTCCTTTCGAAATTCACGCATATCTGACCGTAACTTCCTGAAATATGGCCCCTGATTGTACGAAAAATCGCGTTTTTAGCTTGTTGACCCCATAGAGGTCATAATTTTTATCCGATTAAAAAAACCATATTATTATATCACCGTTACATCCTAAGGATGGCTGAGTTCGAATTTCGGCAAAATTGGCAGACAAAATGACTGCCGTTCGTTCTCAAATAGTGTAAAAATATGGTATATCAAGGTTGTGGACCCTATTGAGGTCACACTTTTTATCGGATTTTGTTGAAACTTGAAATGTAAGTTTATAACACAAAGATCTCAGTTCCTTTCTATATTTGCGCATATTGAATTGTAATTTCCTGAATTATGGCCCTTGGTTGTAGGAAAAATCACTTTCTTGTTAGCTTGTTCTCTATCCATCTCTCGAAAATGTGGGCGTATCCTGCCTGGCAGCCGATGGTTAAGATTTTTTGTCGCATTTTGATATCACATTAGATAGTCAGCGGTAAGTTAGTAACAAATTTTGTCAGTTTCACTTTTTTTGACATATCCAACCCTTGGTAACAAATGTATAAATGGAATTGATATTGCTGGATTGAGTTGAATCTGTGTCCATTTTATAACACTTTTGCAATGTTAATGCGGAAATCGGTTTAACGGTTTCATTGGTTCCTCCCACTGCTAAAGACTGCTAAATTAAAACCATATGTTAGTCCCAAAATGACCTAGTTTGTGTCGAGTGGACATTAAACCCCCTTTCTCTCTCTCAATGGTAACGTGGCACCGGTGAAACCTGTCATTACTGCATTGCAGTTCTAGTTGAAAATTGAATTTACAAAGTGTGAATCTTTGTTTCTGGTAAGTTTCAGCCATGTAACTGATGACCATATAAAAAGCCCCATTTTTAGGGTGTGGTCGGACATACTTTAGCCCCGTGAGGCGATATTGGGTGTGGTATGACTTGGGGAAAGCCCCGAAAATTTTGGTTAGATTTGTGAAATACTTACTCCGATTATGTATGCCATTGTCCCCAGAAAGTTTCAGTCATGTAACTTGTGACCTAATTTTTGGCCCCACGGGTGCTACTTTAAGGCACTGCGGTGGATACGCCCCAGCAGTGCCCTATCTGACCAATTGATTTTTATACGTCGCTCCTGTCCGTCCATCCGTCCACAATTGTTTGTGGACACTCTACAGGTCACAATTTTTATCCGATAGGTTTATCTCCCTAAGATCTCGGTTCTTTTTGATATTGGCATGGATTAATCGCGTTTTTAGCTTGTGGACCCTATAGAGTTCACAATTTTTATCCGATCTTGTTGAAACTTGAAATATAAGTTTATTACCCAAAGATCTCAGTTTCTTTTGATATTCATTCATATCAGACCGTAACTTCCTGAATTATGGCCCCTGATTTTACGTAAAATCGCGTTTTTAGCTTGACCCTATAGAGGTCATAATTTTTATCCGATTTAAAAAACGTTTTAGTATATCACCGTTACACCGTAAGGATGGTTGAGTCACACTCATACTGACACCTGCTACAGATTTTGGCGGTCAAACCTTTTGTAACTAATGACCATATTATTTTGTCATTAGCTCCTGGATTAAAAGGCTACATTTATCATCCGATCTTTATCAAATTTATATATGTTGTTTCATATTAGCCTATTACCGTATTGGATTTCAACAATTTCCATTAATTACTTTTTAGAGTTCCCCTGTTTCAACTTGTGAACACCCGAATGACAAAAGTTAACATCTAATCTATATGAGCGTATATTTCATTGCCTGACAGTTTATCTTTAAATTTCAGGCACCACCTACGTCAAGAGAGATCGGTTTCTGTAGTCAAGTTTATGTTGATGAAGTAGGAAATACACCACTTGTTATTTTCAAACAGGGTAAATATTTTTACATTTTTGATGACAATTTCAAGAAACACAGTATTTTCAAATTTGGATCAATGATTTAATTTTTATACGACACATTTTCATATGGACATATATTATCGTCGCCCCCGTCCGTCACAATTCATTATCCGATTTTGACAAAACTTGAAATACAGGTTTATCTCCTAAAGATCTTAGTTGCTTTCGATATTGGCATGAATCGGATCGAAACTTCATGGATTATTACCCCTGATGGTTTGAAAAATCACGTTTTTAGCTTGTGGACCCTATAGAGGTCACAATTTTGAACCAATTTTGTGGAAATTTGAAATGTAACTTTATAACACAAAGATCTCGGTTCCTGGTTCCTTTCGATATTTGCGCATACATATCGGACCATAACTTCCTGAATTATGGCCCCTGATTGTATGAAAAATTGGAAGTCACAATTTTATTCCAATTTAAAAAACGTTTGAATATATCACCATTGCACCATAATGATGGTTGAGTTCAGATCTCGTGAAAATCGGACAAAATGGCCGACCCTCGAACACAAACAGTGTAAAAAATATGGTATATCAAGGTTGTGGACCCTCTAGAGCTCAAAATTTTGATCCGATTTTGATGAAACTTGAAATAAATGTTAATAACCCAAAGATCTTGGTTCTTTCGATATTTGCGCATATCGGATCGTAACTTCCTGAATTATGGTCCTTGACTGTACGAAAAATCACGTTTTTAGCTTGTGGTCCATCAAAAGGTCACAATTATTATCCGATTTAAAAAAAACGTGTGAATACATCACTGTTACACCATAATGATGGCCAAGTTCGAATTTCATAAAAATCGGACCAAAATTGGCGGACAAAATGACCGCCCCTCGTAAAACGCAAATGGTGTGAATATGTGGTATATCAAGGTTGTAGACCCTCTAGAGGCCACGATTTTTATACGCCCACATTTTCATGTGGACGTATTATGCCGTCGCCCCTGTCCGTCAGTCCACAATTGTTTGTGGACTCTCTACAGGTCACAATTCTTTGACGAAACTTGAAATATAGGTTTATCCCCAAAAGATCTCGGCTGCTTTCGATATTGCCATATTGGATTATGGCCCCTGATTGTACGAAAAATCGCGTTTTTAGCTTGTGGACCCTAAAGAGGTCATAATTTTTATCCAATTTAAAAAAACGTTTTATTATATCACCGTTACACCCTAAGGAAGGCTGGGTTCGAATTTCGTGATAATCGGCCCAAAATTGACAGACAAAATGGCCGCCGTTCGTTCTCAAATAGCGTAAAAATATGGTATTTCAAGGTTGTGGACCCTATAGAGGTCGCAATTTTTATCCGATTTTGTTGAAAATTGAAATGTAAGTTTATAACCCAAAGATCTCGGTTCCCTTGATAATCGCGCATATCAGACCGTAACTTCCTGAATTATGGCCCCTGATTGTACGAAAAATCGCGTTTTTAGCTTGTGGACCCTATAAAGGTCATAATTTTTTATCCGATTTAAAAAAACGTTTGAATTTCGTGAAAATCGGCCCAAAACTGACAGACAAAATGGCCGCCCTTCGTTCTCAAATAGCGTAAAAATATGGTATATCAAGGTTGTGGACCCTATAGAGGTCACAATTTTAATCCTATTTTTATGAAACTTGAAATGTAAGTTTATAACCCAAAGATCTCGGTTCCTTTCGATATTCACACATATCGGAACGTAACTTCCTGAATTATGGCCCCTGATTGTACGAAAAATCGCGATTTAAGCTTGTGAAGCCCATAGAGGTCATAATTTTTATCTGATTTAAAAAACTGAATTATTATATCACCGTTAGACCCTAAGGACGTCTGAGTTCGAATTTCGTGAAAATAGGCCCAAAACTGACAGACAAAATGGCCGCCCTTCGTTCTCAAATAGCGTAAAAATATGGTTTATCAAGGTTGTGGACCCTATAGAGGTCACAATTTTTGTCCGATTTCGTTGAAACTTGAAATGTAAGTTTATAACCCAAAGATCTCGGTTCCTTTCGATATTCGCGCATATCGGACAGTAACTTCCTGAATTATGGCCCCTGATTGTATGAAAAATCCTTTCTTTTTAGCTTGTTGTCTATCCATCTCTCGAAAATGTGGGCGTATCCTGCCTGGCAGCCGCTGGTTTTCAGATTTTGATGCAACCGTAAATTGATGCTTATATCACAAAGGTCTTGGTTCCTTTCGATATTCGCCCATATCGGATCGGAACTTCCTGAATTATGGCCCTTGATCGTATGAAAAATCACGTTTTTAGCTTGTGGTCCCTCTAAAGGTCACAATTATTATCCGATTTAAAAAAAAAAACATTTGAATATTTCACAGTTACATCCTAATGATGGTTGAGTTCGAATTTCGTGAAAATCAGACCAAAATGGCCGCGCCTCGTACGATAATAGTGTAAAAATGTGGTATATCAAGGTTGTGGACTCTCTATAAGTCACAATTTTCACCCGATTTTGATAAACTTGAAATGCATGTTTATAACCCAAAGATCTTGGTTCCTTTCGATATTCACACATATCGGATCGTAACTTCCTGAATTATGGCCCCTGATTGTACGAAAATCGCGTTTCTAGCTTGTGGTCCGTCAAGAGGTCACAATTATTATCTGATTTAAAAAAACGTTCGAATATCTCAACGTTACACCGTATTGTTGGTTGAGTTTGAATTTCATGAAAATCTTCAAAATCAGCATATATTGAACATATAAAATACTTAAAGATGGGTTCCCAGAAAAGTATTTATCGGGTGATTATTTCCAATAAAAGTATGGTAATTTTGGTATATATATATAGAAAGTAGAGATATCCAATCTTACTAGAAAAATACTGGATTCCCAAAAAAACACTCATGAAGCATATACAGGACAAAAATCAATCTAATTAAAATAGAGATCATTGACTTTTTTAAACCAGACAATGTCAGTCAAAACCTAACCTGCTCCCATATGGAAGCCTGTATCAAAAATGTGAAATTCTGGATGGATACCAACATGTTGAAGCTAAATTCTGACAAGACTGAAATCCTAGTTGTAGGTCCTGCTCGCAGACTAGAAAAATGTGGAGTCTATATATTGAACAATCAGTTATAAACTTTAAAACATCAGTTAGAAATCTTGGTCTGATTATGGACAATAATCTTTCTATGGAATCCCACATTAGTTCTCTATGTAAAACCTGTAGTTATCATCTCAGGAATATTGGATCAATACGCCATCTGATCACCGAAGATGCTGCATCAACACTAGTTCGTTGTTTGGTCATTTCCCGACTTGACTACTGCAACAGTATTTTAATTGGCATAACACATGAACAATCACAACGTTTACAAAGAATACAAAACAAAGCCGCCAGAATAATCTGCAAAACAAACCCACGTGAACACATTTCTCCTGTATTGACTTCTTTACACTGGCTTCGGATAAATGAGCGGATTGAATTCAAATTGCTGTGTCTGACATATCAATCAGTGAATGGAACAGCACCTTCATACCTACAAGATCTTGTCCACCACCATTCCTCGTCTAGAAACCTTCGATCAAATGATAAACTTCTTCTAACGATTCCTAATTACAACTTGAAATCTTTTGGTGCGTGATCTTTTAAATACACTGCTGCAGTATACTGGAACAATCTTCCTATCCACCTAAAAAAATCTCCATCCTTATCAACATTTTAAACCTTATTGAAGACGTATTTATTTAAACGTTATGTTTAGTGGTGCCTTGGTATTGAACTTTCATTGTACAGAACTGAATCACAAGCGCTATGAGCATACTCTGTGTGGACTAGCGCTATATAAATGATATTATTATTATTATTATCTATATTTCGTTTCGTTTTTATACGCCTACATTTTCATGTGGACGTATATTTTCGTCGCCCCTGTCCGTCCGTCCGTCCACAATTTGTTTGTGGACACTCTACAGGTCACAATTCTTATCCAATTTTGAGGAAACTTAAAATATAGGTTTATCTCCAAAAGATCTCGTCTGCTTTCGATATTGGCATGTATCGGATCGAAACTTCATGAATTATGGCCCCTGTTTGTACGAAAAATCACGTTTTTAGCGTGTGGACCATATAGAGGTCAAAATTTTTATCCGATTTATAAAACTGTATTATTATATCACTGTTACTCCCTAAGGACGACTGAATTCGAATTTCGTGAAAATCAACCCAAATTTGACATACAAAATGGCATACAAAGGTCTCAGTTCCTTTCGATATTCGCGCATATCGGACCGTAACTTCCTGAATTATGGCCCCTGATTGTACGAAAAATCGCGTTTTTAGCTTGTGGACCCTATAGAGGTCATAATTTTTATCCGATTTATAAAACTGTATTATTATATCACTGTTACTCCCTAAGGACGACTGAATTCGAATTTCGTGAAAATCAACCCAAATTTGACATACAAAATGGCCACCGTTCCTTCTCAAATAGCGTAAAAATATGGTATATCAAGGTTGTGGACCCTATAGAGGTCACAATTTTTATCCGATTTTGTTGAAACTTGAAATGTAAGTTTATAACACAAAGATCTCAGTTCCTTTCAATATTTGCTCATATTGAATTGTAATTTCCTGAATTATGGCCCTTCAATAGTAGGAAAAATCACTTTCTTGTTAGCTTGTTCTCTATCCATCTCTCGAAAATGTGGGCGTATCCTGCCTGGCAGCCGCTGGTTATCCAATTTTGTTGAAACTTGAAATGTAAGTTTATAACACAAAGATCTTGGTTCCTTTCGATATTTGCGCATATCGAATTGTAATTTCCTGAATTATTTCCCTTGATTGTAGAAAAAATCACTTTATTTTTAGCTTGTTGTCTATCCATCTCTCGAAAATGAGGGGTGTATCCTGTCTGGCAGCCGCTGGTTTATACTTCCGATGGCCTACACTACATGTAGATCTAACAAGTTATAGTGGGAGTTCACATTCTATGACGTCAGGTACCAAGCAAGCAACATTTGACCCGATTACATCAGTCATTCGATTAACCAATTAGCGACCGCCATGTATTTTTTTATCTACTTTTGCTTTGTTTTGATTTCTATTGCTGCTAATGTCTACCCACAGTTTCACGCAAAAAAGGTCAAACGCTCGATTCGACAGACCATTTGATTGGCTGACCCCTCATTTCAAGCAGAACACAAGTTAAATAACACTTCCAGATCCAAGTGTTGTAAAGTAAAATCAAAATTTTGAACTATAAAAACGAAACGAAATTGGATCTGTGTTTTAATCAGATTGGACAAAATTGTAAGGGTTCCCCTAATCAACAGCCCGACGATTAGGTCACACGCGAACATTGAGCGCTTGATGTACAAGTTGATAAACTTTATGAAGAGTTAGATGTACAACACTTTCTGAGATAAAAATATAAAAATGACAGAAAAAGACGCGGGTAGTGGATAATCCGAGAATTTAATTAGGATTCGATATTTGTAATAAATATTAAGCGATAAAAGACAACATCGTCTTATGTATGCAATGAATTCTCCTCTGACTTCCAAGAGAGGTAAGTCACATGACCTGGTTTGATCCAATTCTTATAGCAGGACATTCCTTTGCAATTACAATGTTTGAAAAGGATTTGAAGCAAAGTTATGACAAATTAATTAGTTTGAAAATGTTTTTATACGCCCACATTGAAATGTTATTATTATTATTATTATTATTACAGCATATTTATAGTGCACCCTTTCATATAGCATGTTCAGGGGCACTTTACAAAGTGACAATGTAAATCACACATAAACGTATATTGCCGTCGGTCCGTCCATCATCCACAATTTCTTGTGAACGCTCTAACACCAAAAGTTATCATCCAATTGTTTTAAAATTGATATATGTTGTTTACATTAGTGAGATGAAGAAGCCTATTTAATTTCAATAATTTCCGTACTTGTTTCACTTTGTTGAACCTTGTGAACGCTCTAATGCCAAAAGTTAACATACGATCTTTGTGAAATTTATATGCAATATTTAATATTTCTGTTTATTACGTCTAGAGTTATGGCCCTTGTTTCACTTTATTGAACCTTGTGAACGGTCTAACTCCAAAAGTTATCAGCCGATCTTTCTGAAATTTATATGCATTATTTAAATTAGTGAAACAAAGGAGCCTATTGAATTTCAGCAATATTCTTTTATTATGTCTAGAGTTATGGCCCTTGTTTCACTTTATTGAACATTGTGAACGCTCTTACGCCAAAAGTTATCATCCGATCTTTCTGAAATTTATATGCATTATTAAGATTACTAAAACGAAGAAGCCTATTGAATTTCAGCAATTTCCATTTATAACATCTAGAGTTATGGCCCTTGTTTTACTTTATTGATCCTTGTGAACACTCTACCGTCAAAAGTTATCATCCTATGTTTCTGAAATTTATATGCATTATTTAGATTGCTGAAATTTCAGCAATTCCTGTTTATTACGTCTAGAGTTATGGCCCTTGTTTCACTTTATTGATCCTTGTGAACACTCTACCGTCAAAAGTTATCATCCTATGTTTCTGAAATTTATATGCATTATTTAGATTGCTGAAATTTCAGCAATTCCTGTTTATTACGTCTAGAGTTATGGCCCTTGTTTCACTTTATTGATCCTTGTGAATGCTCTAACGTCAAAAGTTATCATCCGATCTTTGTGAAATTTATATGCATTATTTAGATTACTGAAACGAAAAAGCCTATTGAATTTCAAAAATTTCCGTTTATTACGTCTAGAGTAATGACCCTTGTTTCACTTTATTGATCCTTGTGAATGCTCTAACGTCAAAAGTTATCTTTCGATCTTTCTGAAAATTATATGCATTATTTGAATTAGTGAGACGAAGAAGCCTATTGAATTTCAGCAAATTCCATTTATTACGTCTAGAGTTATGGCCCTTGTTTCACTTTATTGAACCTTGTGAATGCTCTAACGTCAAAAGTTATCATCCGATCTTTCTGAAATATATACTGAGCGCCATGGAAAACGCATCACTTCGTTTTTCGTATAACAAAATGATCCTTTAGTTTGCTTCTTATTGTGAACAATATTCAAATGGGAACACATCAATAACAACACATTTGTACACTTATGGATGTTTAATCTGTAATCAAGGGTACAAAGTCAGAGGGGTCAAAACCAAAAGTACGACACAGATGTCAGTAGCGCGTGTGTCCTCCACGGGCCATCATCACGGTAGGCTACAGCATTAACGCAACCCCTGCAAATGTGTAGGGCGGTCCGGTGATGAAATGTGAAGCCTCCCCACACCATTACACTTCCCCCACCCCATCCATTCGTTTTGAAGACGCAGCAGTCTGCAAGACGTTCCCCAAGACGTCTCCACACACGTTGACGGCCATCAGCGTGATAAAGATGAAAGCGACTCTCATCACTGAAGAGCACACTTTGCCAGTCTACTACTCTTCTCCATGTCTGTTGTCCTTGAGCCCATATCAAACGCCACTGACAGTGATGATCCCTGAGGATAGCTCCAACATAAGGTCGTCGTGCACGGAGTCCTACTTCTCTTAGACGATGTCTTAAGGTGTTGGCACTTACTGGTCCTTGTCTTCCGACGACTGCTTCACCTGTTCGAGTCGCTGGGCGGAATCTGTCACGCAGATGAGTGACTCGGATGTAGTGGTCTTGAGCCTGGGTTGTAAGGCGTTGTGGACCAGGATGTTGACGGTCATGTATTGATCCAGTAACTCGAACACGTTCCACCAACCTTACAATAGTGGACTGATGACAATTGAAGTATCTGGCAATAGCACGTGTAGACATGCCAGCCCAGGACATTCCCATGGCTTCATTCCGTTGATTTTCAGTAAGTCTCGGCATCTCTAGCTCGATTCCTTCACACGTCCAACAAAAAATTACGACAGATTGACGTTTGACAGTTCATGTACTGCACATTAAGTTGAAAACATGCTTTTAAAGGGCTCACACACAATGCTGCACGTGAATATTGGGGTTTTCATGTGCATCTCGTGCAATTTTTTTTGTGCACACGGGCCGATATTTTTTGCATTTGGGAGCATTGTGTGAAACAATAGTTCATAGTATTGCATAATATTATACATACAAAACCACCTAGTAATAAAATATTTGGGAAAAAAAAATGATGCATTTTCCATGGCGCTCAGTGTATATGCATTATTTAAATTACTGAAACGAAGAAGCCTATTGAATTTCAGCAATTTCCGTTTATTACATCTAGACATTTGGCCCTTGTTTCACTTTATTGATCCTTGTGAACGCTCTTACGCAAAAAGTTATCACCTGATCTTTGTGAAATTTATATGCATGATTTAAATTAGTGAAATGAAAAAGCCTATTGAATTTCAGCAATTTACAATAATTGCTTCTAGAGTTATTGCCCTTGTTTCACTTTGTTAAACCTTATTAATGCTCGATTGATGAAAGTTATCATCCGGTATGTATGAAATTTATATGCATCATTTAAATTTGTGAAACAGGTCTATTGAATTTCAGCAATTTCGGTCAATAATTTATAGAGTTCTGGCGATTGTGAACGTTTGAATGACAAAAGTGATCATGTGATCTGTATGAAATTTATATGCATTATTTAAATTAGTAAAACGAAAAAGCCTGTCAAATTTCAACAATTTCTGTAGATTACTTCCAGAGTTGAGACCCTTGTTTCAGTTTGTAGAACCTTGTAAACCCTCAAACTACAAAATTTATAATCTGATCTGATTATTACCTACAAAGGAATAAATATGCAACAACCCTTGTCAACACTCTACAGACTACATTTACCATCTGATTGTTTTGAAATTGATATATTATGTTTGCATTAGTGAGATGAAGAAGCCTATTTAATTTCACAAACTTTTGTTAATTTCTTCTGGAGTTATGGCCCTTGTTTCACTTTCTTTTGCACCTTTTGAACGCTCTAACGACAAAAGTTATCAACCGATCTATATGAAATTTATATGCATCATTTGAATTACTAAAACAAAGAAGCCTATTGTATTTCAGCAATTTCCATTTATAACATGTAGAGTTGTGACCCTTGTTTCACTTTGTTGAATCTTGTGAACGCTCTAATGACAACAGTTATTATCCGATCTGTTTGAAATTGATATGCATCATTTAGATTAGTTCAACGTAGAATTCTATTGAATTTCAGCAATTTCAGTTAATTATGCCGTTAGTTATGGCCCTTGTTTCACTTTGTTGTATCTTGTGAATGCTCTAACGACAAAAGTTATTATCCGATCTGTATGAAATTTATATGTATCATTTAAATTAGTAAAACGAACAAGCCTATTGAGTTTCAGCAAATTTCTGTTAATTACATCTAGAGTTATGGCCCTTTTTTCACTTTGTTGAATCTTGTGAACGCTCTATTGACAAAAGTTATCACCTAATCTGTATGAAATTCATATGCATCATTTAAATTAGTGAAATAAAGAAGCCTATTGAATGTCAGCAATATCCGTCAATTACTTCTAGAGTTATGGCCCTTGTTTTACTTTGTTGAACCTTGTGAACGTTCGAGCAACAACAGTAATCCAATCTGTATGAAATTTATATGCATTATTTGAATTAGTAAAACGAAAAAGCCTGTCGTATTTCAACAATTTCTGTAGATTACTTGTGAAATTTATATGCAATATTTAAGTAAGTGAAGCGAAGAAGCCTATTGAATTTCAGCAATTTCCGTTTATTACATCTAGACATTTGGCCCTTGTTTCACTTTATTGAACCTTGTGAACGCTCTAACTCCAAAAGTTATCATCCGATCTTTCTGAAATTTATATGCATTATTTAAATTTCAGCAATTTCCGTTTATTACCTCTAGAGTTATGGCCCTTGTTTCACTTTATTGAACCTTGTGAACGCTCTAACGTCAAAAGTTATCATCCGATCTTTCTGAAATTTATATGCATTATTAAGATTACTGAAACGAAGAAGCCTATTGAATTTCAGCAATTTCCGTTTATTACGTCTAGAGTTATGGCCCTTGTTTCACTTTATTGATCCTTGTGAACACTCTACTATCAAAAGTTATCCGATCTTTCTGAAATTTACATGCATTATTTAAATTGGTGAAACGAAGAAGCCTATTGAATTTCAGCAATTTCCGTTTATTATGTCTAGAGTTATGGCCCTTGTTTCACGTTATTGAACCTCGTGAACGCTCCAACACCAAAAGTTATCATTCGATCTTTGTGAAATTTATATGCATTATTTAGATTAGTGAAACGGAGAAGCCTATTGAATTTCAGCAATTTCCGTTTATTACGTCTAGAATTATGGCCCTTGTTTCACTTTATTGATCCTTGTGAACGCTCTAACGCAAAAAGTTATCACCCGATCTTTGTGAAATTTATATGCATGAATTAAATTAGTGAAACGAAGAAGCCTATTGAATTTCAGCAATTTACAATAATTATTTCCAGAATTATGGCCCTTGTTTCACTTTGTTAAACCTTGTTAATGCTCGATGGATGAAAGTTATCATCCGATATCTATGAAATTTATATGCATCATTTAAATTTGTGAAACAGAGGTCTATTGAATTTCAGCAATTTCCGTCAATAATTTCTAGAGTTATGGCGATTGTGAACTTTGTGATCATTTGAATGACAAAAGGGATCATATGATCTGTATGAAATTTATATGCATTATTTAAATTAGTAGAACAAAAAAGTCTGTCAAATTTCAACAATTTCTGTAGATTACTTTTGTAGAACCTTGTAAACCCTCAAACGACAAAATTTATGATCTGATCTGCATGGAACTGTCTTGTAAAGGCCCCCAATTACCTACAAAGGAATAGATATGCGACCAACCCTTGTCGACCGCTCAGGCGATTTAGCTGCTGTGGTCGTATGTTTTGTTGCCTGGCAACCTATCTTTTACGTACATCGGCACAGTATTTTTTAGACAAGGATAATAAATAACACTACCGTAACTCGACAAAAGATTACAACCCAAAATGGAGGATCACGTGGATAAGACGCTGGCTCGCTAGCCTGAGGTCGGGTGTTCGATCCTTGCATAGGCCGAGAAAGTTCATCCAGATTTTCCAGCATGGTTTCTTGTCAGTGATGCAGGACGGAGGCCTGACAAGGACAGCTGTCTTGTCGTTCGGATGGGGCGAAAAACCAAGGTCCCGTGTACACATTGGCGTGCACGTAAAAGATCCCTTGGCAGTTGGAATTTCGATATAAGAGTAGGCCGTAGTGCCCTTGCCCGGGCAAAATTTCCCTCATATCACACTGTATGGCGTATGCCCGTCTTCATTAGCCTAGTTTAGGAGCAGAACAGTCGGACCCCATTTCATTTCTACCCAAAATGAATGGAAAAACATTAGTCTTACACTACACCGCTTCAACTTTCTATGGACGGAAGTCAAAAAAACAGTAAAATATGACGATTCGACCTATACCCCTCACCCCGTAAAATAAAGTATTTACCTCAGTGTCTTAAAAATATCAAAAAGTAGATTTTCGAACCCTTTCAGTTATGTTTATGTTTACCTATTATCATCATTAATATTTTACTTGGACTAATGTACAACATTATATTGATAGAATTAAATTCATCCGTAAAAATAGCATTAAGTACCAGCTGGTCTAAGATAAATCTCCATCACCGACATTAGCGACAAAAATGTGGCGTCAAGCGGCAATTCTCAGACCAGGTATTCAAAATTTGCCTTCTTAAGACACAGGTATAAATTATCACGATAATTTGGTTTATTGTGGTATTTGATAAATTATTATCATATTTTTTTTTTCATTATCGCCCAACCCTAGTTTAAACAACAAGTTTTAATTGATTACTGTCTAAAACTAGCTACAGCTTTTTATTTTAAAAAATCTGATGTAAGAATATCAGATGGTCGACCATGTCGGGATCCAAATTTGATCTTTTAGTGGTAACTATATTTCCTGCTGGGGAAACCACATGCTCCGATGGTACTAAAGTGGCTGGAATACTAACATAACATTTGGCCAGTCATGGCTATCTAAATTTAGCAGACGAAATAACAAAGACCATGTGTATACTTCGTAACTTTGCATGAACGCATTGAATAGCCACATCTCTAACTATGAGCTGGCCATGGCATTCGTCTAATATTTGAATTGTGCTACTTATGACTATTTAAAAGTAATAAAACATTTGTATGGGATAGAAAGACTGAAAGCTTCAAATCTGTTGATAAGTTTCAAGCCTTTTATTTGCAGGAAATTATTGCTCATTTAACCCTAAAATAACACAAACAGATATGAAAAAAAACATTGGATATAGTCAAGGCAAGATAGCAAAAGTGCAGGCAGTTGCTGCAATAGAAATGCCGATCACGGTTTATGGTCGGTTTAGACGTATATTATGACCCAAAAAAAGTCCCAGTCCGAAATCCATTCCCAAATGGGTTGAATTTGCCAAAATCCAAAATGGCCACCGCCTTTGGCTTGTAAATTCCAATTTCCACCCAATTATCACAATATGATCGAGTTTAGTATCAAAATATACGTTTTGGGGGTAACTGAATCCCTTTCCATACACTTTTTTGTGATAAGTGTTACCGCTGAGTCAATATTAGGGGTTATTCAAGATGGTGGTCAGTTTTGGCAGGAAAATTCGAATTTTACATAAAGATCAAGTTTGGTGTCAAAATATATGTTTTTGAGGTAGCTGAATCTATTTTTGTACATATTTTAGTGATTAAGTGATTCTCTGTGTCAATATAGGAGAAATTCCAATTTGGGATTTAGATTTCCGATTAGGGATTGGAGATTAATGATACTCCTACCTTAGACCTAATACAATGACTTTCATCCAGTATCAACTAAATTTCATTTGGAGTGTCTCCCAGTTCACTGCGGTAGCGGCATAGGGGTATGTCGACTGGGGTCACTCTCATGTCACTGCGGAAGCTGGACGTGCCTTTTGAAGCATGTGGCACAAAATGATTCAGATATTGAGACACAGATGGATACAGTATCGCCTGTTTGTCAGATATGCAGTGAACCATTTAATAATGAACAACCCATATTTATTGGTCAATGTTTTAAGGTTAATGAAGTGGAGGAGTCTGTATCAAGGTCTAGAGGGTCTGCGGTGCCAAAATTCATTTTTGCGGACCGTTTTCTTTTAAATGGTCTGTAGGAAAGACTAGCAGACGGCCCATTACAACATATATAATTGGCGAAGGCTGTTACAACAGTAAACAGTAGAACTCGCAATGCCTATTTTTTGGACAAGCCAAGACAGGATAAATGACGATTTGACATTAATCTAGTTGTATTTAATAAATCAGCATTGAGGCTGGTGTCCCTAAATAGATGACACTTATTAATTACTTGCACATCTAACTTATTTATAAAACATCTAGCACAGAAATTGTTCTTCACTCTGTGTAACCTAAGCAAAAAATCTAATTGCAGAGGCATGCTGGCCAGGTAGTCAACCGCCTACCCTGCCCTTATAAATGCAAAAACAAAAGAAACTCGAAATGGTTGATAACGCTCGAATCCGATGAGATTTCCTAACAAGGTATATGGGAGGAAGTGGGGGTGGCTATGTGTCCTCTCTTCTGAAAATGTGCCATCGAATATTGTGCCCCCTTTTTCTGCTACCCTTCCCTTGTTCCAACTAACTCCAGAGATACTACAATGCCCGTTTTTCATTGATGATGTAAGGGCCCCATACAAGCTCAATCAGACCATTATTTCCACGGATGACTTCCAGAATAGATTTTACAGACGGATTAATATTTCCATAATATTCAGAATCAACTAATTTGTCTTAGTTTTATTTATTTATCTAAATGAATTTAGGAAAATTGCAACACTGGCGACAGGAACCATTATTGCCGGTTAGCATACTCAGGGCCAATACGCAAACCGTCACAACGAATGACATTTAATCTATCAACAGTAATTTCCTTGGCCTGGCTTAAAAGTGTATTTTGATCGTCGTCTCGTTCTTGGGGTTGTCAGTATACTTCCAATTCTACCTCCCTAACCCTACCCTGTATGTGCTCCATGAGTGTTTTTCAGGGAATCCAGTATTTTTTCTACGCCCACATTTTCATGTGGATGTATATTGTCGTCGCCCCTGTCCGTCCGTCCACAATTATTTGTGAACACTCTACAAGTCACAATTTTTATCCGATTTCAATGAAACTTGAAATATAGGTTTATCGCCATAAGATCTCGCTTCCTTTTGATATTGGCATGTATCAGACTTGATGGATTATGGCCTCAGATTGTACGAAAAATCATGTTTTTAGCTTGTGAACACTGTAGAGAGCGCAATTTTTATCCGATTTCTTTTAAACTTGAGATATATGTTTATAACCCACAGACCTTGTTGAAATTTGAAATGTAACTTTATAACTCAAAGATCTGAGTTCCCTTCGATGTTCCCGCATATCGGACCATAACTTCCTCAATTATGGACCCTGATTGTATGATAAATCACGTTTTTAGCTTGTGGCCCTATAGAGGTCACAATTATTATCTGATTTAAAAATCCGTTTGAATATATCACCGTTACACCGTAATGTCTGTTGAGTTCGAATTTCGTGAAAATCGAGCCAAAACTGTCAGACAAAATGGAGGCCCCTGGTACGCAAATAGTGTAAACATCTGCTAAATCAATGTTGTGAACCCCCTAGAGGTCACAATTTTGATCCGATTTGGATGAAACTTGAAATATGTTTATAACCCAATGGTTGAGTTCGAATTTCGTAAAAATCAGACTGAAACTGACAGACAAAATGGCTGCCCCTCGTTCGCAAATAGTGCCAAAATATTGTGTATCAGGGTTGTCGACACTCTGGAGGTAATAATTTTCATCTGATTTTGATGAAACTTGAAATGCATGTTTATAACCCAAATATCTTGGTTCCTTTTCATTTTCGTACATATTGAATGGTAACTTCCTGAATTATGGCCCCTGATTGTACGAAAAATCGTGTTTTTAGGTTGTGGTCCCTCTAGAGGTCACAATTATTATCCGATTTAAAAAAACTTTTGAATATATCACCGTTAAACCGTAATTTTGTCTGAAATTGAATTTCATGAAAATCGGACCAAAACTGATGGACAAAATGACCGCCCCTCGTATTCAAATAGTGTAAACATCTGGTATATCAAAGTTGTGGACCCTGTAGAGGCCACAATTGTGATCTGATTTTGATGAAACTTGAAATGCAAGTTTATAACCCAAAGATCTCGGTTCCTTTCAATATTCGTGCATATCAGATCGTAACTTCCTGAATTATGGCCCCTGATTGTACAAAAAATCGCATTTTTAGCTTTTGGTCCTTTGTACGCAAATTGTGTAGAAGTGTATAATACGAAGGTTGTGGACCCCCTAGAGGTCACAATTTTTATCCGATTTGATGAAACTTAAAACATATATTTATATCCCAAAGATCTCAGTCCCTTTTGTTATTTGCACATTTTCAGGCATGAGAATTTTCCGCGGAATTCTGTTTTTATTTTCATTTTGGTTGATTTTGAGATCAATACAAAAATGCAATAAAAATTTTCAAGGGGGGGTGAGGTCTCAAATTTCACAATCTGCCGAGTGATAGTTTTCAGAACGCGCGGTAAAAATGTAAACAAACTATCTGTTACCCCAGTCTGCAGTATACGTACTATGCTTCCATTGTAATGTGCAGTGTACTATCGTACCGCAATGACTGAGGTTACCCGAATCTCGCGGTACGTGCCGCCTTCTCGGCTTTAAGCCATTCGGCAAACCTCGGGAGAATCCGGTACCCTACAGTTAGATACATCGTAGAATCTGCCGAGGTTTGCCGAATGGGCATTAAGCTTCTACATATTGTTGTCGTACCTCAACGATTGTGGCAGTTCACTAAAGCGCGAAAATGGCGGCCATAATTCAAAGAGAGGAATCGGATGAACGTTTGAAAGAAATTGATACGAATATTAAGAATAAGTTTCGATGGAGCTGGCTGGATAAATCCGTGGATATTACTTATAGAAACAGTTCGGGAAAAATCAATACATCATCGTTTATGCTGAGCGATTTCATTTGTAAAGTTGACAAGGCAGGTGTGGCCATGTGCGTCTTATGTGATAAATTTGTAAATTACGGATCAAAAGGACTCGCTGCTTTTGTTGAACATTGTTCAAAATCTAAAAAACACGCTGAGAAAATGACAATCAAGATAACCAATTCCTCCCTCACAAGCTTTGTATCTGCAAAACCGAAACCCGATGACGTTTCGTATGGAATTCATCCAAAGTTGGTCACCCCAAACCAAGCAGCAGCTACAGAGTTGAAGAGTTTGGTGCATATGTGTGACAGAATTTCCAATTCTGAGGTAAGAAAATAATTTTTCTTTTATTTTTATTTGGGGAATTGGGATAGCCATTACACACTGGAGGCAGTTGCCTGGTAGTCTGTGGGGTTGGGGGATTATATCCGACCGACAGGGCCGGTTGTTCAAAATATTCGTTTTCGGACTAAAAATTAGGTGTAACTTTAATAGGAGTAAGATAAAGCATTATATTATTTGATTTACAGAGTGACAGTGTACAACACGTAGAGGGAAATACAATACATTGTCGGCTTTCTTTCCTAATTCCTGTACTGTATATTCTTTTCTGCTGCCTATGACTGTATAACCTTATTTTATTTAGCACTAACTATCAGTGTGATGATTAATATCAAAATAACATGATCTATTTGTAAAATTTATTCCATAGTATTGATTTGAGTTTAACACCCTATTAACCAGAGCTGCAGTGGGACGTTAATTGAAATCAATTGATATTATAATTATGGAATAAATGTTGCAAATAGTTACATGTACTTATCTAACTAGTTGGTATAGTAGTCATAATATTAATAATATAGTGGTGTTGGCTTTCTTTCTGTATATTCTTTTCTGCCTGTGACTATATAACCTTATAATATTTAGCACTAACTATTAGTGTGATGATTAATATCACAATAGCATGATTAATCATATGTATATGTTGTAGTGGTGGTGGAAACTACATTTAATATTTATATCATAGTGAAATGAAAATTCATTAAAAGTAATATTGTTATAATATAAAGTGGTGCACAATTGCATGTCCTGTTTTTACAACAAACGTTATGCTTACATATACTACCATAATTGATATCGTGTAATATTTTACATTCTGCTTCAATCCATTTATTGTCTGATTTTTTTTCATTCTAGGGCATGGTTCTTGGTGTGATTGCAGAGCACTCACTGTCCCTAAGCATGGCACCAGTGCTTGTGGAACTGGCCTAGTCACTTTCTCAAGACAAGCCGGCACTGAATAGCTTGTCCATGGGTCGCCACAGTGCATCATACAAGATGACTGGATTATCTCGCACTTTCAGGGAAGAGACAGTTGACAATCTGAGACGTTTCCTGTTTTCAATAAACATTGATGAAAGCACATCTAACAATCACAAGAGGATATTAGCGAGGAATCAAATCTGGTGTTGAAGTTAGAATTAGGAAAAAGGCAGTTCAGCTACTTGACATTGATGGAGACTCTTGCCACCACATCCATAATGCCTGCAAGAAGTTCTGCGCACCATTCGAGAACTGGCTTGAAGGGTTGTTATGTGACCTGCCAATTCTACAGAAGTATGTAAAAGTTTTCCAGTCTAAAGAAATCATGATCCACCGGCTTCATGACCAACAACTGGAAAGCTTTCAAAGTTTTCTTGTATGTTAAGTAAAACCTGAAAAAATTTCTGGTCTTGTCAGCAAAGGGGTTAAAATCAATACAACTGAACGAGGACCAGGGACAATTTTTAAAGATTCAGGACATGTTTGTTGGTGCTGAAGTTGATAAAATCATTTCTGAATCCTCAAAGGGTGACACCGCCATCAGCGACTTCCTCAAGAAGGCTGCTGCATCATATGTGAAATGTGCCATCCACATGCAAGCCAAACTGCCTCTGGACAATGGACTATTGAGAGCTTTGTCCTGTATTGATCCTGCAGCCAGAGGGCATGCTGTTACTGCAGTAGAGTTGAAGAAACTGACTACAGTCCACATGAGACACTTCTTGTTGAACGAGGAGCAGGCAACAGTGGGTCATGAGGTTTTGATGTATCAAGTGGATGCCAAACTCCCCGAGTTCGAAGGTCAGGATATTGGTCAGTGGTGGGCCAAGATAACAAAACTCAGAAAATATCCTGGACTGTGCAAAGTTGTAGCTGCTGCCCTCTCCATTTTCCATGGGCCTCAGGTTGAGTCATCTTTCAACCTGATGGGAGACATAATGGACCCCAAGTCTTACAGGCTGAATGTTGAGACATTTAACTCCCTTCAGACTGTAAAATATGCTTTTTTGTCAAAGAAGATAACTTCTCTTAAATACTTTGACAGACCAAGTTGTAAATATTCTGCAGTGAATTTAAGATTGTGCAGAAACCTTAGAGATGCTGCAGCAAAGCATAAAAAGGTAAATCAGATGAAAGCCGAAGAAAAGAAGAGCCTTCAGGAAAAGCTGAAACTAAATACAACCCAGAAAGTAAGCAAAATAAAGGCTAAGGAAAACACAACAGTCAGTTGAGGCAGCCAGACAAAAACATATAAACCAACAGAAAAAGGAAGCCAGAAAACGGACATTGGAAGGATTGGTAGAAAGTGTTCAAAAGAAGAAGAAATCTAACTAGACGACCTGCTGTCATTCTTGTACATACATCGTGATTTATTTGTGATTTATTTATAATAGCTTTGTGACTTATGATTGATTTGTGACTCATGATTCATTTGCTGGACTGAAGAGAAAAGGAACTCCATAATATTAAAAGAATTAAATAACCATTTTATTCTTTTCTTCACATTCATAATTACAGTGAGTCTGTTGTTACATATATTATTTATTGCAATTAAACAATATTTACTAGATCTACAGCAAGAAAGGATACAATATCCATTTTAAGTCTGTTGAAATATGGTAATGTTTCAGGTCACATATCACTCAAAATTTGTGAAAAAGCCAGTTTTTGACGGTTAAATGTCAAAAAAAATTCTGGGGGGGGGGGGCATGCCCCAAGACCCCCCTAGGTGGGCAGTGTGCTGTGCACACTGCGTAATCGTGCCTTCGGCACTCAAATATTTTTCCTCCAAAAATATATTTTACTGTTCTCATGCCTGCATTTTAGACCATAACTTTCTGCATTATTGCCCCTGATTGTACAAAAAAATAGCTAGCCTGGAGGTCGGGTGTTCGATCCCTGCATTGGCCGAGAAAGTTCATCCAGATTTTCCAGCGTGGTTCTCCCTTGTCAGTGACGCAGGACGGAGGGGCTGACAAGGAAAGCTGTCTAGTCGTTCGGATGGGACGAAAAACCGAGGTCCCGTGTACACATTGGCGTGCACGTAAAAGATCCCTTGGCAGTTGGAATTCAATATAAGAGTAGGCCGTAGTGCCGCTGTCCGGGCAAAATTTCCCTCATAGCACACTGTATGGCGTATGCCCAGGTTAGGAGCAGAACAGTAGGACGTTAAACCCCATTTCATTTCATTACACAAAAAAATAGCGTTTGTTTTTAGCTTGTTCTCTATCCATCTCTTGGAAAATGTGGGCGTATCCTGCCTGGCAGCCGCTGGTTCTAGTAAGATTTGATATTTCTACTTTCCATATATACCAAAATTGCCATACTTTAATTGGAAATAATCATGAGATGAAAAAGCCTATAGATTTTCGATAATTACTGCCAGAGTTATGGTCCTTGATCACTTTGAAATATCTTGTTTCCGCTCTAGACGCTAAAATTGATATCTGACTTTAAATTTATACACAGTGTTTGAGGTTATGAGACAAAGAAGCTGTTTGATTTTCAACAATTTCCGATAATTACTACCACAGTTATGGCCATTGATCGCTCTGAAATATCTTGTGGACGCTCTAGATGCTAAAGTTAATATCCGATTGCCTTTAAATTTATACACAGTGTTTGAGGTCATGAGACGAAGAAGCCATTTGATTTTCAACGACCAACAGTGTTTAAGGTCATGAGCCTAAGAAGCCTATTGATTTTCAACGATTTCCGTTAATTACTGCCATAGTTATGGCCCTTGATCACTCAAAAGTCTTGTGATGCTTTAGAGGCTAAAGTTAATATCCAATTGACTTTATATTTAATTCAGTGTTTAAGGTCATGAGACGGAGAAGCCTATCAATTTTCAACAATTTCCAATGATTATTGTTTTGTATACTAGATGTTAGAATAGGGTAGAATTAGAAGCCAAATGTGTCGTTACTCGTAGCGTGTAGTAAATATTTTAATTTCTGACAAAAGAAAAAAAATATGCCACAACCCTTGTTGATGCCCGGACGACCAAGCTGATGTGGGTGTACATTTCGTTGTCTGGCAACGTATCTTTGTTTATTTCGAGGTTCCAAAAAATAGAGCCAGGTGCCCTTTCATTAAATGAATGTCAGAATCATGGCACTTTCAGGCCTTGAGATCTGAAAATCACACTGGAGTGATAAGATGTGTTCGCCATATCTTTTGCAGGAGCTATTTAACACCGCCAAATTTCTATCTGAGACAATGCTTATTATAACTATAGTTTACATTTAATTTAAAGTGTATAGATTAAACACTGTTTAACATGTAGTAATACCCTAGTAACTGTTCATAAATAAAAAAAAAACATCATACATGTATGTTTATGTCCATTACATTTTGACAGCTCCACTAATTTATTGTTGTCCCCCCCCACCTTTCGAAGAAATCAGGGGACTATTAAAATTGGTTTGTCCGTCTGTCTGTCCGTCACACTTTTTGGGACACAATAACTCTCTAATTGAGCTAGAATGTTCAAACTTGGTGTAGGTGTTTATCGGGTCAATAATACCTTGATGGAGTTCGAAGATGAGCATTTTCTGCTTAGGGTAAGCAGAGGTAAGCAATTTGATTGGTTGATGCTTTGGGACACGATAACTTTAGTTCTAATTAAGTGAGAGTGATGAAACTTGGTGTATAGTTTCATTACATCAATACCTTGACTAAGTTCGATAATGAGTATTTTCTGCTCAGGGTAAGCAGAGTGATAAGCAATTTGATTGGCCGAGACTTTGGAACACAATAACTCTTCTTCTAATTGAGCCAGAATGTTCAAACTTGGTGTGGGTATTTATTAAGTCAATGCCTTGATGGAGTTCGAAGATGAGCATTTTCTGCTTAGGGTAAGCAGAGATAAGTAATTTGATTGGTTGATGCTTTGGGACACGATAACTTTAGTTCTAATTAAGTGAGAGTGATGAAACTTGGTGTATAGTTTCATTACATCAATACCTTAACTAAGTTCGATAATGAGCATTTTCTGCTCAGGGTAAGCAGAGCGATAAGCAATTTGATTGGTCAAGACTTTGGAACACAATAACTCCCATTCTAATTGAGTTAGAATGTTCACACTTGGCGTAGGTGAATGCCTTGATGGGAGTTCGAAGATGAGAATTTTCTGCTTAGGGTAAGCAGTTTGATTGGTTGATGCTTTGGGACATGATAACTTTAGTTCTAATTAAGTGAGAGTGAGGACACTTGGTGTAGAGCTTTATTACATCAATACCTTGACTAAGTTTGATAATGAACATTTTTTGCTGAAGGGTAAGCAGAGTGATAAGCAATTTGATTGGTTGAGACTTTGGAACACAATAACTCTCCTAATTGAGGTACATGTAGAATTTTCAAACTTGGTGTAGGTGTCTATTAGGTGAATGTTTAAACTTCATGTAGATGTTCATTAGGTGAATGTTTTAAAACTTGATGTAGATGTTCATTAGGTGAATGTTTTAAAACTTGATGTAGATGTTCATTAGGTGAATGTCTTGACTGAGTTCAATGATTAACATTTCGAGCTGACAATAAGCAGAGCTAATCGATTTCATTTGTCGATGGTTTGGGACAAGATAATCTTGATTCTATCTGATAGAGATTGGTGAAACTGAATGTATGGTTTGATACTTTTGAAAAAAATAAATGTGCGATTAATTGATATGTGTCATCTTTTTATTTTGGCATTTCGGCCGGGGGGGGGGGGGGGACGACATCAGCCTCACTGTTGGCTTGTTTTGCTTAAGAACGGTGGGACAAGCTCAAATTTCATATACTTTACGGTGATTACATGTTGACATCTCGATGAGAGGGCTACAGTTTAGTGCCTTAGGTAGTCCACTAAATGTTGACACAACGATACCGGGCTTCCAATATGTCTTTCAATCACAAATTATGCCAAAAATTTCAGTTTATATGCGTATTATTTATTTACTATCTTGTTATATGAAACAAACAAATCCCTCTTTGATAGATTATAATTAATACTACATTGTATCCACCGCCATGTTGATTGTATAGGTAAATTGCTAATTATGATTGGATACTAATTTTGGAGTTAGAGGTTCTAATGGAGACAAAAGGATTACATTTCGTCACTGTATTTTGAATATTTTTGGGTTTTATATTTTTTTAAGTAATTTTAAAAATAACTGTCAATGTTTTGAATTAAATATGCAGAAATGCGCATCTATGCATTTTTCTACGCACACATTGGAAATGTGGTCATATATTGCCGTCGCCCCCTTCTGTACATCCGTCAACCGCAATTTCTTGTGAACACTCTACAGACCACATTTATTATCTGATTGTTTTGAAATTGATATATGTTGTTGATATTAGTGAGATAAAGAAGCCTAATGATTTTCAGCGATTTCCAATAATTACTGCTAGAGTTATGACCCTTGATCACTTTGAAAAATCTTGTGAACGCTCTAGATTGTAAAGTTAATATCTGATTGACTTTGAATTTATACTCAATGTTTAAGGTCATGAGACGAAGAAGCCTATTGATTTTCAACGATATCCGATAATTACTGCCAGAGTTATGGCCCTTGATCACTTTGAAATATCTTGCGGACGCTCTAGAGGCTAAAGTTAATATCCGATTGACTTGAGATTTAAACACAGTATTTAACCCTAGCAGCCCTTCGGCCGATTAAATCGGCCTAATTTTTCATTGGCTTATTTGTTGACAAATGTCCAAGAAAATACACTTTAACAGATTTTCTGATTGGATTAGATATTAGTAAACCCCCAAAGATTTCCCAAACTGGCCAATCATATTTGTTTATACAAAAAAACTAAGCGGGGGAAACGTCAGAATTTTCGCGCCGTTTCTGCTGTCACAACGATCAATATGGCGACTGCTTTTGACAACTACTACTGAGATGAGGAACAGCGACGAATTGATGAAGGAGAAACTGAAATATGGCGGATTATAAATGAAGATAGTGACGGTAGTGATTTTGAAGGCTTTGATATGTGTCATGAAACTTAGTCAGGAGATTCGAGTGATTCTGAAGAGAGTGATGCCGAAGACGTAATTCAGCCGTCTCAAAGCCATTTTCACTGGACCAGTGTCAAGAACGAAGAAGAAGGAGATGTAACCATTCCACAATTTTGTGTCCGGAATCCTGGTCCACGCTTTCTTCCCGAACGAAATTCCTTACCAATTGTCTACTTCAGGTTGTTTTTTTTTCAATGGATATACTGACGACAATAGTGCGAGAAACGAACAGGTAGGCCACGCCTCCTCGCAGTCGGCTTTTAGAATTTTGACCAAGTTGAACACGCACCTATCGGGCGACATGAGCGAAATATTCGGCCTGAAACTCCACTTGAAATTACAAATAGGCCTAGACATGAATTGAATCAGGATAATTGAATGGATGAATTAAAACCGATTATAATGTTAGTTTAGCAGGTAAATCATTATGAAATTACGTACAGTGCAGCTGTTCAGAAATAAACACGAACTTTACTGGTATTGATCTAGGACAGTCGCCAGATCGACTCTAGAAAATGGCGAATGGCAAATTATTGGAATTTGTCGTAACTCTTTCGACTTCTAAGAACTGAACGTCTATGAAGAGATGCATATTTACAGATTTTGATTATGTACATGTATGATATTCTTCAATTTATGTCCCTCCGCGAGACTATCGAGCCTACATGTACCTGTACTCCTAAAAAAAAGAACACGAGTCAGTGGGTCGCGATATAACACAAAAAATAAAAGTATTATCGGTGCTAGAAGGTCTAGGAAAGTATATAATTTGGGAATATTGTGTTGGAATAGGTCTTTGCCAATTTTACACACTAAAATTTTATGAAGTACTGATTTGATCAGGGATTCCCCACCACCCCACCCACCCTTTTTCCAATATTTAGCTTGACCTTTTGGTGGTGGCCTTTCTCTATGGTTTCTTTAAATATTGGTGTGCACGTAAAAGAACCCTGCGGGGACTGTTGTAATCCTTAGAAGACCAGGCAAAAATCTTCTCCCTGCCACTGCATGTATGGCTTTATAGCAAAAATAAAATTAATCATTTCCATTCCTTTATTTGACCTTTATAAACATTTAAAAAAAGAACCCATCTTTACTCATTATCAAGCACTTGCAAACAGTTATTGTATTTTTAACATTTGATTGTTTTTATCTTTTCCAGGTATGCTCATGCCTTTCTGGAGAGGACAGCCAATGTTTTGGCAGCCCACATGCATTCTCGATTTCATCGCTGGATGGACATTACAGTTCAGCTACTCCTCAAATATTTCGGTCTGTGTTTGAATATGGGTTTGATAAAAAAAAAAAGAAGAATTTGCAGCACTATTGGAGAGAAAATTACCAGTCCCAAGATGTTCCATTTTTTCGATCCGTAATGTCCTACAACCAGTTTATGTTGATTAACTGTATGCTCCATTTGAACAACTCCGAAAAACAGATTGATAGAGGACAAGCTGGGTTTGATCCCTGGTTCAAGATTAGAACAGTTTTAGACCACCTCAATCGTTTATTCAAACAGTACTTCATACCCGGTCGTAATACTTCAATAGACGAGAGTATGGTAGGAATGAAAAACAGACATTGTTACATACAGTATATGCCAAATAAACGCCACAACAGATTTGGAATTAAAAAGTTTGAATTATGTGACAGCAAAACCGGATACGTACTTCACACAGAACTTTATTCTGGTAAAGATTTTGACATCAGATCAGAGGATGGTCAGGGTTCCGCAGTTGTACACTTTCTTTTACGTTCAGCTAGCTTGTTCAACAAGGGTTATCATCTTTTCACTGACAATTTTTACACCAAGATAAGTTTAGCTATGGACTTGTGGAATAAGCAAACTTTGCTCACTGGAACTGTTAGGGCAAATTCGAAAGGATTACTGGAACAAGTACTCCAAAGACGGCTCAAGCCCCAGGAAAGTTTTTATATGAGAAAAGGTCCACTACTTGCTTTGTCCTTCCGTGACAAGAAGTCACAACGTAAACCTGTCTTGCTGCTGTCAGCAGAAAGTTGTGCGAAAGATATTGATGTTTCCCAACGAGATGGCTCTGTGAAACTAAAACCTAAGGCAATTATTTCATATAATGTGTCAATGGGTGGAGTAGATATGATGGACAGGAAGATATATCAGGTCGCAGCTGAGAGACCTACCAACAGATATTGGGTGAAAATATTTAGAAACATGATGGGCATGGCATGTAGAAATAGCTATGAACTTTACAAGTTAAACACTGAAAAATGCTTTGATCAACTTGAACATTTTCTGCGAGTGCCAGCAGTAGGTCGTAAACGGAAAGCTGAATAGTAGTTTATTGCACTGTGGATGGTTTCAGATATGTTCTTTGTTATGGATAATAAATAATGGCAGCATTATTATTTTTTAGTTGACCAAAATTGTTTTGTCTTTTTATACTTAATATGTTCAAAAATAACCCTCAACTGGTCCAATGTCGTTGTTAGAGTTTTCCGCTACTCTACGGGCCCCTGGAGATATTTAGTAATAGCTGGCTGCATCGTATACTTGTGCGAAAAATATGTCGGCCATTTTGTTTTGGTCATGTGACATACTTCTGAAAAATTTCAAATTATTTGCACCAGATTCTTTATTATGACATAAGCTAACAGAACTTGTACATGGTTATCTGCACTTTTGGACCAAAAAAATCACTTATGACAAATTACATTCTACTGAATGAGAAAGGCAGCCATCTTGGATTTTGATAATATCCATATGAACCCCAATATATTTTGAATGGATCATTATAATGTCATGAAACTTTGCAGAGCTGTTACTAGATCAACACTGTAACTTGTGGCTGTAACATAACATTGTTAAAGTTTCTCCCCAACTCTGCAGGCCACCAATCATAGACTGCTACATCTTCATGTGATAAATATGTCGGCCATTTTGTTTTTATCATGTGACATGCTTATGAAAAATTTCAAATTTTTTTACACCAAATTCTTTATTGGGACATAAGCTAACAGAATTTACATAGTTATATTCACTTTTGGGCAATATATTCCCTTCTGAATTAATTACATTGTTTCAATGGTCTACTGAAGGAGAAAGGCGGCCATCTTGGATCTTGATAATATGCACATAAACTCCAATATATTTTGAATGGATCATGATAACTTCATTTAACTTGGCAGAGTTGTTACTAGATCAAGTGGGTAAGACGCTAGCTCGCTAGCCTGGAGGTCGAGAAAATTCATCCAGATTTTCGGGCGTGGTTCTCCCTTGTCAGTGATGCAGGACGGAGGGGCTGACAAGGAAAGCTGTCTAGTCATTTGGATGGGACGAAAAACCAAGGTCCCGTGTACACATTGGCGTGCACGTAAAAGATCCCTTGGCAGTTGGAATTCGATATAAGAGTAGGCCGTAGTGCCGCTGTCCGGGCAAAATTTCCCTCATAGCACACTGTATGGCGTATGCCCGTCTTCATTAGCCCAGGTTAGGAGCAGAACAGTAGGATATTAAACCCCATTTCATTTCATTTCATTTCATTTCTAGATCAACAAGGTATACCCTGTGGTTGTAACTTTACATTGTTAGAGTTTCTCCCCAACTCTAGAGGCTCCTGGTCACAGACTTAGGTATTTTTGCGCGAAAAATATGTCGGCCATTTTGTTTTGGTCATGTGGCCTACTTTTGAAATTAAAAAGAAAAATTGTGCCAAATTCTTTATTGAGACCATAGCTAACAAAAAATACATGATCTTTTAGAGGCATTTAGTAACTGGATAGAGCAATAAACTATAACACATACTTATGGAAGAACAATTACTGATTTATTTGGGCGACGTTTCGAAGAGTATTCTCTCAACGTTTTCAAGCGTACTTGCTTGAAAACGTTGAGAGAATACTCTTCGAAACGTCGCCCAAATAAATCAGTAATTGTTCTTCCATAAGTATGTGTTATAGTTTATTAAAAAATACATGGTTATCTGCACTTTGGAGCAATATATTCACTTGCAAAGTAACTTCATTGTTTACACCCAGTTAGTGCATTACAGTAATCATAATGGGCGCTGCTAGCGTTAAGGTCATGAGGTGAAGAAGCCTATTGATTTTCAACGATTTCAAATAATTACTGCCAGAGTTATGGCCCTTGATCACTTTGAAAAATCTTGTGGATGCTCTAGAGGCTAAAGTTAATATCCGATTGACTTTCAATTTATACATGGTGTTTAAGGTCTTGAGACGAAAAAGCTCAGTGAATTTGAATGATTTCCGTTGATTACTACCAGAGTTATGGTCTTTGATCACTTTGAAAAATCTTGTGACACTCTAGAGGCTAAAGTTAATATCCGATTGACTTTAAATTTATACACAGTGTTTAAGGTCATGAGACGAAGAATTCTATTGATTTTCAAAGTTACTGCTAGAGTTATAACCCTTATTCACTTTGAAATATCTTGTGAACGCTCTAGAGGCTAAATTAAATTTATACACAGTGTTTAAGGTCTTGAGACGAAGAAGTGCATCGGTTTTCAATGATTTCCGATAATTACTACCAGAGTTATGGCCCTTGATCACTTTGAAAAATCTTGTGGATGCACTAGAGACCAAAGTTATCATTCAATTGACTTTAGATTGATAAACAGAGTTTAAGGTCTTAAGACGAACAAGTATATTGATTTTCAATGAATTTTGATAACTTGAACAGCTAAATCCATGATATTAAATGTTTCGTATTTAACGTTAGCATTGGGCAGAACTAAAAGCCAAACAAATTCTAATGATTTTCTGATAATAACTTGATAAGTTGTTACTCTTAATCAGATTTTAGTGTATGATAAATGTTTCATTACCGACAATAGGAAAAATATGCGACAACTCCTGTTGACTGCTCGGACGACTTAGCTGCTGTGGGCGTATATGTTTCGTTGCCTGACAACATATCTTTTACAACTGAGCTAAATTTCATGTTTCCCTTTCAGTCTCGCTTATGTTTCTTCACCTCGGAATCACTCATTAAATTGATAATTCCATATCTCGAAGGATAACTTTGCACACCGGAATATAAAAAAAACCGATGAGATGGTGTCATCTAATATCGACCAGGGCTTTGTGGGGGAGAATTCATCCATGCTTTTGGGGATGAAATTGTCCTCTATTTTGAGCCCAAAGATCGATGTTAATAAAATTAAATAATTTGCTGGCGCGATAATTTGTGTTTGCTAGTTATAATTTACGAGTGCGCTGCAGGCGCGGCAAATCTCAAGGTCTGCATTTTCGTTAGTATTTATTGATAATTATCTTGAACTAAACCTACCATAAGTATTTTCTTGCAGAATGGATCTCGGTAAAAGAAAACAAATTATAGAAACTTGTAGTTTGAAAAGGATTCAAAATTCCTCAAATAATGATGTGGGGCTTTAACAAATATTTCATTTTCAGATAAAGAGGAGTCTGCTGTGGCAACAATATTAGTTCGTGGTTCAACAGATAATATTATGGATGATATAGAGAGAGCTATTGATGATGGTGTCAATACATTTAAAGCTTTAACAAAGGTATTACAAACTTGTAAAAGCAGAATTCAGTCAAGTAATGCTATAGTCAGAATAAGAACTAAATCTGCCAGACAGATATGAAAGCTTTCATATTCACGGCCACTTCCTGTCTCATGTCATGGGTTATTTAAGAATCTCAAAAAGAAAAAAATAATTATTAAAAACAGTCAAAATATAATCTGAAAAATGAAGGGAGATAACTGAGATTTATTTTGCTGGAATCGGATTGACTTACCGTTCCAGAAGGTTCAAAAAAATCAATCAACCGCAAGGATCAGAAAGTAAGCTGAAAATGGCGCGAGGGAGGGGGGGGGGGCGAGGGGGATCGAAAAAAAAATAAGTGAGATAACTTTGAATGTAACTTAAATTTGGAATCGGATTGATCTTGGCTATTTAAATATAAATGACAATCGCGGCTACAATTACTAATATTCCTTCTTGTAGTACCGGGCTTTAATTTTTTTTTAAACGAACATATTACTTATTTTCGATTAATTAACTTTTGCCAGGGGGGATCACGTGGCTAAGTGGGTAAGATGCTGGCTCGCTATCCTGGAGGTCGGGTGTTCGATCCCTGCATTGGCCGAGAAAGTTTTTCCAGAATTTCCAGCTTGGTTCCCCCTTGTCAGTGATGCAGGATGGAGGGCCTGACAAGGACAGCTGTCTAGTCATTCGGATGGGACGAAAAACTGAGGTCCTGTGTACACATTGGCGTGCACGTAAAAGATCACTTGGCAGTTGGAATTCTATATAAGAGTAGGCTGTAGCGCCGCTGTCCGGGCAAAATTTCCCTCATAGCACACTGTATGGCGTATGCCCATCTTCATTAGCCCAGGTTAGGAGCAGAACAGTAGGACGTTAAACCCCATTTCATTTCATTTCAACTTTTGCCAGTAAAAGTTCCACTAAGAAAAAATAGAGAGGATCAAAAAGACATATTATGAAAAAGAATAGGCCCTATAGTGAAATGTAGATCTAAAAATACTGTGTACTATAAATAAAACCTCAATGCCAATAGACATCGATGTAGGCCTAGCAGACGAATTTTCTATAGAAGACGATTTTTCTATCCCTTCATGTTCCACAGATACTAATATATGTGGATCAACTAAAAAAAAGGAATCTACCTCACAAACCATTAATAATGAACATGACACAAATTCAGGTCATGAGGAATATGTTTCTGACTCTGATGATCACAGGCCTACTATGTCATATCAAGGTCTTTCTTCTGCTAGTGTCAAGAAAATGACCCTTTATCAGTTATTAAAAAACAATGATATAAATAATAAAGAAACTGAAGATATTGAAAATGACAATAATAATAGTATTTATAATGATATATTACAGTCCCTCATTCCGAATTTTTGTGTCGGAAAGCCACATTAAGGGTGTTTGTTCCTCGGTTCTAAAGACATGGGCATTGGTTGTACCACGCTAAATTAATTCACATATGCATTGCAGCATATAATAAGACGTATAATAAAATTTCAACTACATTGCATGATAAACTGTCGAACAACAATATTTTAAGTGATGCACATGAGATAATTAACAAATGTAAAAGCCAATTCCATGATACTGGTGATCCTAAAGACATACTTGTCAGTTACAACGGTTCTTGGCACACCCGTGGGCATACTTCATTACATGGCATAGGTTTTGTCATACATGTCGACACTGGACTTACAATTGATTATGAAATTTTGAGCAAGTATTGCCATGCATGTGAAGTGCATGGCAATAAACTTTCGAATGCTGAAAAGACAGAATGACTGACAAATCATAGATGTGAAAAAAATTTGATGGATCATCTGGCTCCATGGAAACTGCCATTTCAAAAATATTGTGGGCACGTTCACAAGATTTAGGATTCAGATACACTACAGTTTTAAGTGATGGGGATGCTAAAACAATCGATGCATTAAACGAATTGTGCCCCTATTATTAAAGAGAAGTGTACCAATCATGTGTCGAAACGGATGTACAAAGGCCTTGAGCTTATCAGTAAAAACGCGATGACAGCAGCCAGGGCTGAAGGGAAGTCTAGAAACCCTGTCAGCAGTCAAGGTAAAATGACCAAAGCTCGAATGAAAAGCTGATCATCGTACTATCGAAAGGCAATAATTGAAAATTCAGAATCGGTTGATGACATGAAAAGTGCAATCTGGGCAATATTCTTTCATATTCATAGCATTTCGACAGCAATAATCCGCATCATGATAGATTTTCTATGGCTTGGTGCTATTATAAACAAGCTACACAGGGTATCGATCCAGAGGAGTTTCGCGCTCAAAAAAAAACCACGACACCCCACTAACACAAGAGGTCGCCCACTACTTCATTGACCTTTTCAAACATTTGACAAATGAAGAACTATTAAAAAGGTGTCAAAAAAAATTAACACAAAATGCTAATAAGGGTTGCATTCCCTTGTTTTGAAGTACATTAGTAAAACTGTTTTTTCCCAAAAAAAACTATTGAGACTGGTGTTATAATGGGCGTTGCAAACTGGAATCAGGGACGGGTTTCAGTTTGCTAAATGTATGAAATTTATATGCATCATTTAAATTAGTAAAACAAAGAAGCCTATAGAATTTCGGCAATTTCTGTTAATTACATCTGGAGTAATGGCCCTTGTTTCACTTTGTTGAATCTTGTTAACGCCCTAATGACAACAGTTATCTTCCGATCTGTTTGAAATTGATATGCATCATTTAAATTAGTGAAACGAAGAAGCTTATTGAATTTCAGCAATTTCCATTAATTACTTCTAGAGTTAATAATAATAATAATAATAATAATAATCACTTTATTTCAAAAGGGTAGAAAATTAGGCCTGGGGCCTTTCTTACATTTTGCCCTTTTAACAACACCAAACAAAACATGCATAAAATCCGGAACAAATGCTTTACATAATGATAATAAATATATTAGATGTGCTGTTTGATAAATGTGAAAATATTTACACTGAGAGGTATGAATAGAATTATACATGAACAGTACTTGCTCGAAGATAGGTATGAATACTTTTATACAAAATATATGTACATGGATCAACATGGAAGCTGATGACATAGATCTATATAAAAAATATAAAAAAATAAAAAAATGGATGGACAAGAAACATTAAATTATGAAGCACTTAAATATCTATAAATATGCTTACGAAACATGTTGATTGAGCTTATATTTTTAATATTATTTGGCAATGAATTCCATAACTGAGATCCTCTGAATTTTATACTATTTTTTAACAACAGAAAGCTGGGGTCTGAGAACAATTAATCTGTTATTAATATTACTATAGGGTGTATTGTAAAAGGGAAGAACATATTCAATAAATGCCTTTCCTTAATTTTCAATAAGTTTAGATCAGCAATGCCAGGCGATAAATCTTTTGTGTGTTCAATATCTAAAATTCGTTTGAATGCTCGGTTTTGTTGTCGTTGGAGAGTATTAAGAGATAAAATATCGCAGTTTTCCCATATAGGTGAACAGTAATCGAGATATGGCTGGATATATGATCTATAAAATATTGATCGGAATTTACATGGGAGGAATTCTTTGAGTTTACGTAACTGAAATATTTTTTGATTGATAATTTTTTAAATATAATTTGCATGATCGTTCCATTGCAGATGATTATCGACCTGAATACCAAGCAATTTAAAAGTTGGGACATTTTCAATCGCACAGTTGTTAAGTTTTATCAATAAATTTGGTGTTAAAAGTCGTTTTCTTTTCTGCTTAGTGGTTATTAGCATGCATTTAGTTTTTAGTTCGTTGACCATCATCGAATTGTGGCCACACCAGTTGAGTAAGATATCAGTATCACGTCGCAATTTAATTTGAAGATCATTTAGATTGGTAGCTGACGAATAGACTGTTGTATCATCCGCAAATAAATCTCAGAATGACTCTAGATGGAGAGGAAGATCATTTATGAAAATATTAAATAATAATGGTCCTAAAATAGATCCCTGTGGAATACCAAAAGTAATTGGTTGAAGTTGAGAATATTGTCCGTTTGCGAAAGTACATTGATTTCGGTGGTCCAGGTAAGAATGAATTAAGTTCAGGAAGTTATCCGAAAGGTGATAGTAACGACATTTGTTCAACAAGATGTTGTGATTAACAAGATCAAAAGCTTTCTTAAAATCAAAAAATATAGCACCACACAGTTCATTATTATTTAGAGAATTATAAAAGTGTTCTTTTATGTTTGTTAAAGCGGTTAGACACGAGTTATTTGTTCTGTATCCTGATTGGTTAATATAAAGTAAATTATTGTTATTTAAATAATTATACAAATTACTGTGAATGTGCCGTTCGAGAATTTTGGATATTGACGGTAATACTGATATTGGTCTGTAATTATTTGGATCAGTTTTGGGACCATTTTTGTGAACAGGTAAAACTTTAGCATTTTTAAATACTTTAGGAAAATAATTTGATTTTATACACAAATTAAAGATATAGGTTAAACTGTCTGCAAGAACATGTGCGCCAAGTGACAAGGCTGTTTATATATGAACATTTAGATTTTCGTATTAGACTTTTCACAAGATTCCTGTAATATTTAAATAAGTCATGGTTGCCTTTCTTTTTGTAATGGTCTCGATTTTGCATAGTTTTAAGTATTTCATTATCTAACTACGGCGGTTTAATGGCACAATTAACCCGTTTTGTTCTCAGTGGAGCATGCTTGTCAATTATAGGGGTTATGATCTGATACCATATATCCAGAGATTTATCGGGTTCCTCAGAGCTTAAAATATTGTCAAATGGGGCCAACATTAGATCGTTCACATAATCTGTATGGTTAAAGTGTGTGAGTGATCGATATTTGATGTAAATATGTCTAGTTTTTGGAATTTTAACGCCGTTTTTACGCCATGTAAAACAGGTTGGGAAATGAACGTAATATTTTGTGGGGAGGAAACAATAACATGGTCAATTAATGTGGACGATTTGTCAGCCACACGAGTTGGGGAAGAAATAATTTGTTTTAGGTTATAATTATCCAATATATCAGTCCAGTAAGAATTGTTCAAAATTAAAAGATCGATATTGATATCTCCAAATATAAGAATTTCATAATTATGATTTGAAATGGGGTCCATCATGTCTTTAAAATCATTTAACCAACTAGTTTTAGCTAAGGGGTTTCTATAAATGCAAGAGATGATTATTGGGGCGGTATTTTTAATATTTATTTCAATCCAAATTGTTTCTATATTATTGTGTTCTAAGTCAGCTCTCCTCTTACAGTTTAACGTATCCCTAACATAAATATGGGTTCCTGAAGAACTAGTATTGCATTTATCTTTACGAAAAGGAGGGTGGAAATCTGGTATTATAAGGGAGTCATCACTTATGCAATTTTTATACGCCCACATTTTCATGTGGACGTATTATGCCGTCGCCCCTGTCCGTCCGTCCACAATTGTTTGTGGACTCTCTACAGGTCCCAATTCTTATCCGATTTCGACAAAACTTGAAATATAGGTTTATCCCCAAAAGATCACGTTTTTAGCTTTTGGACCCTATAGAGGTCACAATTTTTATCAAATTTTGTTGAAACTTGATGACTGAATTCGAATTTCGTGAAAATCGGCCCCAAATTGACAGACAAAATGGCCGCCGTTCATTCTCAAATAGCGTAAAAATATGGTATATCAAGGTTGTGGACCCTATAGAGGTCACAATTTTTATCCGATTTTGTTGAAACTTGAAATATAAGTTTATAACCCAAAGATCTCAGTTCCTTTCGATATTTGCGCATATCAGACAGTAACTTCCTGAATTATGGCCCCTGATTGTACGAAAAATCACGTTTTTAGCTTGTGGACCCTATAGAAGTCATAATTTTTATCCGATTTAAAAAACCGTTCTATTATATCACCGTTACACCCTAAGGATGACTGAATTCGAATTTTGTGAAAATCGGCCCAAAATTGACAGACAAAATGGCCGCCGTTCATTCTCAAATAGCGTAAAAATATGGTATATCAAGGTTGTGGACCCTATAGAGGTCACAATTTTTATCCGATTTTGTTGAAACTTGAAATATAAGTTTATAACCCAAAGATCTCGGTTCCTTTCAATATTTGCCCATATCGGACCGTAACTTCCTGAATTATGGCCCCTGTTTTGTACGAAAAATCATGTTTTTAGCTTGTGGACCCATTTAAAAAAAACGTATTATTATATTACCGTTCCACCCTAAGGACAGTTGAGTTTGAATTTCGTGAAAATCGGCCCAAAATTGACAGACAAAATGGCCACCGTTCGTTACCAAATAGCGTAAGAATATGGTATATCAAGGTTGTGGACCCTATAGAGGTCACAATTTTTATCCGATTTTGTTGAAACTTGAAATGTAAGTTTATAACACAAAGATCTCAGTACCTTTCGATATATGCGCATATCGAATTGTAATTTCCTGAATTATGGCCCTTGATTGTAGGAAAAATCACTTTCTTGTTAGCTTGTTCTCTATCCATCTCTCGAAAATGTGGGCGTATCCTGTCTGGCAGCCGCTGGTTTAAGTGGGATTCAGTAAAACCAATAATGTCAAAATTTTCCAACAGTAACCTTAGTTCGTCTAGCTTATTAAAGAAATGGCAAACGTTCAAATGGCACAGGTGCAAACCTTTTTGAGTTAGAAATTTAGACATTATATTACACAATTCAATAGAGGTAAAGGAAAGATATAATCAAATGGATACAAAATACAAAAAATAAATGGTACAAACAGGTAACAATGTCAATAAACTCATATATTATAAAATGATAGATAACTGAATATATATATATATATATATATATATATATATATATATATATATATTTAAAAAATAATAAAAAATAAAAAAATATGACAAAATATCAAAGTCAGCTAATAGTTTACAAACTACTAATCTAATAAACATATGAAATGATCATCTATACCTATAAATTATCAAATTATATACAAGCATACAATAGAAACATATTAAGAAATATAAACAGACGTTTAGCACTGGGAAGTTACATCATTAAGAATAAATTGGCACAATGGGTAGCACTGACTGGGGCGCAATAGACACTGATGAAATCATGGAGGCTATTTGGATTTAACTTGCGATAATAATATAGGTTTTAACACCTTGGACTTAGCACTGGGGGGATAGATCACTAATAATGAATTGGCACAATGGATAGCACTGGGGCACAATAAACAATGATGAAATAGTGGAGGCTATTTGGACCCCTTGAACTCACAGTTTAAATTCTTATCCATGGGGGAAAATTGCAATTATACATAAAAGGAAGATTCGGTATAGGCGGTGGAGGAGGATATCTAGGATCAGGTAAACCATGTCCCTGTATACGATTAGCTACATTAAAACTGAAATTATGTTTGGAGTTTATTCTATTGATTTGTTGATTGCTGGCATAGGATGGCGATAACGGAAATTGGGAATTTAGGTTGAATGCTGCTTTCAGTATTGAGGCCAGTCTTCCAGTTCCTCTTAAATTTGGATGTACCTCACCATCATATAAATGGTTTTTAATTGAAGAATCATGATATGTAAAGCTTTTTGCGGTCTTGATGAGTTCACATTTAGTTGAGTCGCATACCTCCTCTAGCACTTTATTGAGTTCTATTATGTGGTCTTTAAGATCATTGTCCCTTGGAAGAAGTTCAATGAACGCAATTTCAGCATTCGGGAATTTACTTTTTGCTGTAGAAATCAGGGTTAGATAATCATTTTTACATTCAGGTAGGTTAGTGTTTGACGTAACATTGTTTGAACCAATCAAAAATAATGCCTTTTTAGTTTCACTTGATGCTGGGCATCGCTCCAAGAATTTACACGCATCAATGATTTTACCACCACTAATAGTCCGAACGGCTGAGTTCCCGGTTCGATCTAGTCGATTAGGTTTAATCCATCGTAGGATAGATGAACCAATCACCAAATTCACCTAACTATCCAATATTTTATTGCGTTTATGACGTTCAATGAAGCCTCCCCTGCTGCTACTTTGGGTTATATTTGTAGGCCTATAACTGTTATCAACTATATCATTAGTAATCTCAGCTTTTTGTGACATTCTTAGAAGGTTGAGTTCATTTGATATGTCCATATTGGACACTCTTAAAGTAGCATTATCACTCATTAGATTTTGATTGGTTGTGTTTAGGATCACATGTTTTTCTTCAAGAGTTTGAACCTGATTTTGAAGCTTGAAATTCTCCTCCTCTTTTGCCTTGAGACATAAACTAATCTGTTTGAACTTCTCATTTACCCCATTTATAGTAGATTTCAGAGCAGTTATTTCAGATTGTAGCCCGGCGAAATCTGCAAGCTGGCTTATTGGAATTAAAGTTGGACTGATTACCGCCTTAGACTTAAAGCGAGGGACGAGGTCTATCAATCTTGGTATGAGATTTGGAGTAGGAACTTTCGAGGGATTTATAAGTAGTCTACAACGATTGCTGTGCATTTGTAGACCTGATGGTGTAGCAGTTTCATCTACCTCTACATTGGGCTCACTACATCTAATGTTTTTCTGGACAGGTGATACATAGCCACTTGATTTAGAGACATCTTGCGAAGGTGTCGCGTCAGATGACAGCATCATTTCAGGGTTATAAGTATTTAGTGACATAGACCCATCACCATCAATAATATCATTAGTGTTCAGCTTGGAGCATAGTGACTTCTGGACTAAGTTATTAATATCCTTAGCACTGTCCTCATTTATCAAATCTAGTATTTTATTGTGTTGTATAGGGGTAGTAGAATTACCGTTCAGTTTGCTGCTATCTAGTTCCGTTACATGTTCTTCTGTCGTAAAACGGTTACCTGTAGGAATCTTCTTGGCCGCCATCTTTGTTGTTTGTCGTGCTGTCAAAGATCTCTGTTATGCAGCATTAGTTCAATAATTTACACATTTATGGCATTAGAAATAGATAATCGTGTGCACAGGATCATTAGAAAACTTTCTTCACATTATAATCAGCATTTTGATGAGAATTTATAGGTATATGATCAAAACATTTAGCGAGACAAATTCAGCGCGTCCATTCTCTCGCGCATGCGCAGTTCTTCAGGAGTTATGGCCCTTGTATGCTATAACGACAAAAGTTATCAACCGATATGTATGAAATTTATATGCATCATTTAAATTAGTAAAACAAAGAAGCCTATTGTATTTCAGCAATATCCGTGAGTTATGACCCTTGTTTCACTTTGTTCATTCTTGTGAACGCTCTAACGACAACAGTTATCATCCGATATGCATCATTTAAATTAATGAAACAAAGAAGTCTATTGAATTTCAGCAATTTCCGTTAATTACGCCGTGAGTTATGGCCCTTGTTTCAATTTGTTGAATCTTCTGAACTTTCTAATGACAACAGTTATCGTTATCATCCAATCTGTTTGAAATTGATATGCATCATTTAAATTGGTGCAATGAAGAAGCCTATTGAAGTTCAGCAATTTCCGTTAATTATGTCGTGAGTTATGGCCCTTGTTTCACTCTGTTGTACCTTGTGAATGCACTCAAAACAAAAGTTATTATCTGATCATTTAAATTAGTAAACAAAGAAGCCTATTGAATTTCAGCAATTTTCGTTAATTACATCTAGAATTATGGCCATGTTTTACTTAATTGAATCTTCTGAACTTTCTAATGACAACAGTTATCATTCGATCTGTTAGAAATTGATATACATCATTTAAATTAGTGCAACGAAGAAGCCTATTGAATTTTAACATTTTCCGTTAATTACTTCTAGAGTTATGGACCTTGTTCTACTTTGTTGAATCTTCTGAATGCTTGAACGACAAAAGTTATCACCCAATCTGTATGAAATTCATATGCATCATTTTAATTAGTAAAATGAAGAAGCCTCTTGAATGTCAGCAATTTCCGTCTATTACTTCTCGAGTTATGGGGGGAGGTTGGATGGCTGAATGGTTAGCGTGCGCGCGCTGTATCATAAAGTCTGTCATTGAGTCGACTGGCGTGGTTTCGAATCCCCGGTTGTGCGTGGCAAGGAGTAGGGTCGCCTGTCCAACCTCGTGGGTTTTCTCCGGGTCCTCCGGTTTCCTCCCACTGCTAAAGACCCCTACGCGCAAGCGAATTATGTAAATAAAATTAAACCATACGTTAGTCCCGAAATGACCTAGTTTGTGTCGAGTGGTCGTTAAACCCCATTTCTCTCTCTCTCTCTCTCGAGTTATGGCCCTTGTTTTACTTTGTTGAACCTTGCGAACTTTTGAATGACAAATGTTATCATCCGATCTGTATGAAATTTATATGCATTATTTGAATTAGTAAAACGAAAAAGCCTGTCGAATTTCAACAATTTTTGTAGATTACTTCCAGAGTTATGGACCTTGTTTTAGTTTTTAGAACCTTGTGAACCCTCAAGCAACGAAAATTATAATGTCATCTGTATGAAATTGTCTATTAAATGGCCCTAATTACCTACAAAAGAATAAATATGCGACAACCCTTGTCTACCGCTCGAACGATTTAGCTGCTGTGGGCGTATGTTTTGTTGCCTGGCAACCTATCTTTGACTCTTGTGAACGCTCTAACGCCAAAAGTTATCATCTGATCTGTATGAAATTTATATGCATTATTTAGATTAGTGAAACCCCAAAGCCTTTTGAATTTCAGCAATTTACAATAATTATTTCTTTAGTTATGGCCCTTGTTTCACTTTGTTCAACTTCGTTAACCCTTTCAGACTACACTTTTCAGAATAGGAAAGTACCCATGGAATCTAATTAATTTGCAAAATTTGGTTGAATTACTGATCATTTTCATTTCATGGTAATCTATAAAATTCAGTGAACATGGTATGTGAAAATTATGTTTTTTGGGGTAAAAGAATGGTCAATGTACTAAATACTCAAATTTGGACATGATCAGTTCAGTGGTCTTCCAGCAGTTACCATGACAACAACAAGGAAAAAAGTAGAAAAATCTGAAGTCAAACACTACAATTTTAAAAATCTTTATTCTCTGTGTAAACTCAAACTATATTTTAAAATTTATCACAGAATAATTATTCAACAACAGAGTAACAATAACAAATGTAAAATGTGAGAAGTTATGTGTAAAAAATATAACCAATTTCACAAAAACATAAGTTTGGTATTTTGACAAATCTCGTGAAAACCTCAAACACCATTCAAATAGGTATCTGTCAGATATTCATTCATAGATATTAGTAGTGCTCATACTTACTCCTATTGTATGAATATAAAATATAAGTTCAGATATTGAGGGATAACTACTAAATTTTTATGGTTGCCATAGCAACAGATTTTATAAATCACTGTTTTAACAATATTGTTAGTTCAAATATTTACACTTACTTCATAAATTATTATATCATGCAGTGACATGTTACAGTTTATCCCAGAATAATTATTTAACATCAAAGCAACAATATAAGTTATACAAATGTGAAGTTATACTAAACAAAAATATAACCAATTTCACAATAAAATAAGGTTGGTATTTTGAAAACATTCAAATAGGTACTTGTCAGATGACATAAACAGTGCTCATGCTTGTTCTATTGCATGAATTAAGGTCAGATATTAAAGGAGCTAAATCGCTAACATTTGGGACCTAGAAATTGACACAAGTGGGTCGCAACTCAAATAACACTGTAATATGAATGTATATAAACTGATATACATTCACTGATTTCCGTTTTTACTCTAATTTCAAATCAGTTATGTTCCGCGAAATAAGCTCGCAGTCTCAATCGAATGCAAATTTCTAGCGCCTGGTTATTCCAGTCTACATACGCCGTTTGGTTTGGTGCAATATTTCTAGCCTCGTTCCTCGAGTCTCTTGCTAGAACTGGGGCTGAAACGCATTATGGTACATGATTCGTGTACAAATGGCAAAATGTTTATTTTGTCTTAAATATTGGATATCAGAAGCCCATCTTTTTCCGGTAAGATCACAGCATCAATGTTGATTTAAATTGACAAATAATTTGTGTTTTCAATGTTGAAGATTTTGGATGATATTAAGTTAGAGACTTAGCTACTTTAAGGGAAAACTACTAAATATTGATGGTTGCCATGGCAACAGATTTTATAGATTACTATATTCCGAATACTTTTAGTTCAAGTATTTCAAATTTGTACACCCTAAGGACGGCTGAGTTCGAATTTCGTGAAAATCAGCCCAAAACTGACAGACAAAATGGCCGCTCCTCGTTCTCAAATAGCGTAAAAATATGGTATATCAAGGTTGTGGACCCTATAGAGGTCACAATTTTTTTCCGATTTTGTTGAAACTTGAAATGTAAGTTTATAACCCAAAGATCTTGGTTCCTTTCGATATTCGCGCATATCGGACCGTAACTTCCTGAATTATGGCCCCTGATTGTACGAAAAATCATGTTTTTAGCTTGTGGACCCTATAGAGGTCACAATTTTAATCCTATTTTGATGAAACTTGAAATGTAAGTTTATAACCCAAAGATCTTTGTTCCTGTCGATATTCGCGCTTATAGGACCGTAACTTCCTGAATTATGGCCCCTGATTGTACGAAAAAATCGGGTTTTTAGCTTGTGGACCCTACAGAGGTCATAATTTTTATCCAATTTAAAAAAACGTATTATTATATCACTGTTAAACCCTAAGGACGACTGAGTTCCAATTTTGTGAAAATTGGCCCAAAACTGACAGACAAAAATGGCCGCCATTCGTTCTCAAATAGGGTAAAAATATGGTATATCAAGGTTGTGGACCCTTGTCACAATTTTTATCCGATTTTGTTGAAACTTGAAATATAAGTTTATAACCCAAAGATCTCGGTTCCTTTCAATATTTGCCCATATCAGACCGTAACTTCCTGAATTATGGCTCCTGATTGTTCGAAAAATCGCGTTTTTAGCTTGTGGACCCTATAGAGGTCATAATTTTTATCCGATTTAAAAAAACATATTATTATATCACCGTTACACCCTAAGGACGGCTGAGTTCGAATTTCGTGAAAATTGACATAAAAATGGTCGCCGTTCGTTCTCAAATAGCGTAAGAATATGGTATATCAAGGTTGTGGACCCTATAGAGGTCACAATTTTTATCCGATTTTGTTGAAACTTGAAATGTAAGTTTATAACCCAAAGATCTCGGTTCATTTCGATATTCCCGCATATCGGACCATAACTTCCTGAATATGGCTCCTGATTGTACGAAAAAACGCGTTTTTAGCTTGTTCTCTATCCATCTCTCCAAATGTTGTCGTATCCTGCCTGGCAGCCGCTGGTTCTTGTTATTTAGACCATGTTTTAAAATAAAACTGTTCTGGGTATAAAAGTTTGACGAAAGCCTTCTGCCTCTACACATGCGGCCAAATTTATTTTTTTTTATTTTTCAAAACGATGGCGTGATCGTTTGATCAGGGCTCTATAAAAGTTGAGTGTGCCTGCGCACACACTTGAAAATGTGCCTGCAGGGTCATACTGAAACACAGGGATGTAGCCAGGATTTGGTGAGTGGTGTAAAAATATATGTGGCGAGCGGAGCGAGGCAAAACAATTTTTGGGAGGGGGGCGTGGTCTTTTATGAAAATTAAACCCTTCTTGGTGTATTTTCAGAGCATCTTCTGCCTTTTGTATTTGGTTCAGTGCAAATCAAATTTCCATTTATATATTCAAATTTTACCAAATTCACTTAATTTTCATCAATGATACAGGGATCTAAAAACTTTTGACACCACCCGACCGAGCATAAAATTGTCCCGCCCCACTCTGTTTCTCTGGATAGATAATAATAATAATAATAATAACAGTTTATTCACAACTACATGTACAAGCATGAGTATGGAAGTTACAATAGATAAGTTGAGGACCTTTCGGTATTTGTTGTTTTGTTGGGTTTTTTTTCAAATATTACTTTATTACTTTGAGATTAAAAATTAAAACGATTCTTAAAACGGTGTTTGTGTTTTATTTGAGTACAACGAATTATGACAACAGGTAGATATTGATAATTAAAACACGTTGTATTATTTGACTTGTTTGTAAAGTTGTTGTACGTGTCTCACGAATATTATTATTATTACGGTGGAATGAGAATCAGGTCAGGCAGAAACTGAGAAAGCTCTCATCGTCCTCCTAGTCCTACTCTCGGGCCGTAGCAAATCCACGGTCAACACAAATAAGAAATAAAATAAGAAACATCCTGAAAATTTGAAGTCACGTATTGGACAATTACGACATTCAAACCTTTAACATTGGAGTGCCGTAAATTGGTCTGGGTGACCTATTTACGGCAATTAACAAATATAAAGACCGTAGAATAATTCTAAGTATAAATAAACAAAATATCAATACATCTTTCTTTAAACTAATTTGGGATGATAGGGTCTACTACGGCACACAAAAATAAATAATGCCGTGACAGACATGGTTTGCGTACGTCGGCTTTTAGTTTTACCATGGCTTTGCCGTTTAATTGCCGTGGTAAATTTTGAGCGCCGAGTTTGTGTACAGAGAAGGACGAAGGGGTTTAAATACGACTGGGCGGCTTTCTTCGATTTTTTCTTTGTGCTGGGCGGCAAAAAATAGTGCCGGGCGCAGTGCGTGGCTACATCTTTATAAAAATGTGCCTGCAAAAAAGGTTTTTTTAAAGCAAATGTGCCTGCGTGCGCATGTGCGCAGAAATATCGATGCCTGTCGTTTGATACGTCCTGCATTAAACTTATTAGGAAAGTAGAGATATCCAATCTTACTAGAAAAATACTGGATTCCCCGAAAAACACTCATTGAGCGTATACAGGATAAAAATGTAAGGGTTCCCCTAATCAACAGCCCAACGATTAGGAACTTCTGCACGCATGATGTCAAAGGTCACAAGCGAACATTGAGCGCTTGATGTACAAGTTGATAAACTTTATGAAGAGTTAGACATACAATACTTTCTGAGATAAAAAAGACGCGGGTAGTGGATAATCCGAGAATTTAATTAGGATTCGGTATTTGTAATAAATAGTAAGCGATTAAAGACAACATCGTCTTATGTATGCAATGAATGCTCCTCTGACTCCCAAGACATGACCTGGTTTGATCAAATTTTAATAGCAGGGCATTCCTTCGCAATTACAATGTTTATGAAGGATTTGAAGCGTAATTATGACAAATTAATTAGTTTGAATATGTTTTTGGTCCATATATACCATTAAATCACCCAGTTTGTACGCGGGAACCCATCTTTAAGGCCCTTGTTTCAGTTTGTAGAACCTTGTTAATCCTCAAACGACAAGTATTATGATCTGATCTGTATGAAATTGTCTTGTAAATGCCCCCAATTACCTACAAAAGAATAAATATGCGTCAACCCTTGTCGGACGATTTAGCTGCTGTGGGCGTATGTTTCGTTGCCTGGCAACCTATCTTTATTTTCTAGGATGTCAAATTGGTAGCCGGAGCTGGTGCTACAGAAATAGAACTTGCTAAACAAATCACAACATTTGGAGAGGTAAGTTGAATTCCTAAAAGGAAACTTGGCTCTGTTCCGTCCATTATTGTCCGCTTTCTATGAAAGAAGGAGAGTATTAAAATGGGTCTGTCATAGGGTTCTTAATCCATTCTGAAAAAAAAAAACGGCCAGAATTGGGTCAAAAGAGGGTAATTAAGCTCCTATTCCATTAAATATAACCATAGAATGTCCTATTCTGAATAGGGTAATGTATATGATTACCACAAAAAGTAACGTACCAGCTAAAGTTCCTGAATAAATGACAGTCTTTGTTGTCCCCCGCCTTTCGAAGAAAGCAGGGGACTATTAAAATGGGTCCGTCTGTCTGTCTGTCCGTCACACTTTTTGGGACACAATAACTCTCCTTCTAATTGACCTAGAATGTTCAAACTTGGTGTAGGTGTTTATTGGGTCAATAATACCTTGATGGAGTTCGAAGATGAGCATTTTCTGCTTAGGGTAAGCAGAGGTAAGCAATTTGATTGGTTGATGCTTTGGGACACGATAACTTTAGTTCTAATTAAGTGAGAGAGATGAAACTTGGTGTATAGTTTCATTACATCAATACCTTTACTAAGACCGACAATGAGCATTTTCTGCTCAGGGTAAGCTGAGCGATAAGCAATTTGATTGGCCGAGACTTTGGAACATAATAACCCTCCTTCTAATTGAGCTAGAATGTTCAAACTTGGTGTAGGTGTTTATTAGGTCAATGCCTTGATGGAGTGTGAAGATAAGCATTTTCTGCCTAGGGTAAGCAAAGATAAGCAATTTGATTGGTTGATGCTTCGGGACACGATAACTTTAGTTCCAATTAAGTGAGAGTGATGAAACTCAGTGTATAGTTTCATTACATCAATACCTTTACTAAGTTCGAGGATGACCATTTTCTGCTCAGGGTAAGCAGAGTGGTAAGCAATTTGATTGGCCGAGACTTTGGAATACAATAACCCTCCTTCTAATTGAGCTAGAATGTTCAAACTTGGTGTAGGTGTTTATTAGGTCAATGCCGTGATGGAGTGCAGAGATAAGCATTTTCTGCTTTGGGTAAGCAGAGATAAGCAATTTGATTGGTTGATGCTTTGGGGCACAATAACTTTAGTTCCAATTAAGTGAGAGTGATGAAACTTGGTATATAGTTTCATTACATCAATATCTTGACTAAGTTCGATGATGAGCATTTTCTGCTCAGGGTAAGCAGAGCGATAAGCAATTTGATTGGCCGAGACTTTGGAACACAATAACTCTCTTTGTAATTAAGCTTGAATGTTCAAACTTGGTGTAGGGGTTTATGAGGTCAATGCCTTGATGGAGTGCGAAAATCAGCATTTTCTGCTTAGGGTAAGCAGAGATAAGCAATTTGATTGGTTGATGCTTTGGAACACGATAACTTTAGTTCTAATTAAGTGAGAGTGATGAAACTTGGTGTATAGTTTCATTACATCAATACCTTGACTAAGTTCGATGATGAGAATTTTCTGCTTAGGCTAACGAGCAATAAGCATTTTGATTGGTCAAGACTTTGGAACATAACAACTCTTCTTCTAATTGAGGTAGAATGTTTAAACTTGAAGTAGATGTTCGTCTTGACTGAGTTCAATGATTAAGATATCGAGCTAAAGCTAAGCAGAGATAAGCAATTTCCTGCTTTGGGACAAGATAACTTTGATTCTATCTGATAGAGAGTGATGAAACTTAGTGTATAGTTGATAATCAGTTTGATTGCTTGATACTTTGGAAAAAAATAGATGTGCAATTAATTAATATATGTCATCTATTTATTTGGGGATTTCAGTGGGGGCCATCAGCCTCACTGTTGGCTTGTTTATTCAATGGATAAAGCGAGACGTTAATGATAAGAATATTCATCAGTCCTGGAAATTAGGATTTTTATATGCCCACATTTTATTCTTATGGTGTATTTATATAGCACATCTTTCATCTAAGTGCTCAGATGCTCTTTACAAACTTAAAAAAGATAAAATACATAAGAATAAAAAAATACATGTAAATAGTCAAAGGCAAAAATAAGAATATATAAAAATTACTGAACCAAAATGGAAATATAAAAACAACAAAGTTAAGAATTTGGATAAAAAGACTGTATCACAGTTAATAAAAGTCTTTGGTAAATAAAAAAAGTCCTGAGTTTTACTTGAAAAGTCGAAAGTGATGCACAGTTTCTTAGGCTAAATGGTAATTTGTTCCACAATTTAGGAGCCTTTATTGTCCCCCGCCTTTCGAAGAAAGCAGGGGACTATTAAAATGGGTTCGTCCATCTGTCTGTCTGTTCGTCAGTCCATCCGTCTGTCTGATGCATAAGGCATCACATGGTGAAAATTTTATGTAAATCTAATAATAATTGCCAATTTTATAGACCAAAAAACTTGAAAATTGACTTGTACAAACCGTCTATTTCTCTGCAACCGTACAAGTTAGAAACCATTTTCTGGTGTCTGTATGATCGTATGGGTTCAATCTATTTGCTGATTGGAATCAAATATCATAATTTTAAAAACATTACAAATCAGACTCATTTGAATAAAACATCTGTTTTGAAAGCTAAAAATACAGTTTTTGCCAAAATGATGTTACTTCCGGTGATAATAAAAATCTTAAATTACTAGTATGAAATCGTAAATGGCATTAAGTATCACACAGTGAAAATTTCATAAAAATTGATTAATAATTGACACTTTTATGGACAAAAAACCTTGAAAAGTGACCTGTTGAAAATTGCCTATTCCTCTGCAACTGAACAAGTTAGATACCATTTTGTGATATCTATCTGATCGTATGGGTTCATTCTTTTAGTTGATTAGAATCAAATATCAAAATCTTAAACCAACACTAAATACCACTCAGTTGAATAAATTATTTGTTTCGAAGGCTATAAATACAGTTTTTGCCCAAATTCCTACATTTCTGGTGACATTGAAAATGTTAAATTGAGTTGAACTAGTCACAATTGACATTATGCATCAAATGGTGTCACTTTTATGAAAATCCAATAATAATTGACTCTTTTACAGGCACAATAGCGTAAAGAGTGACTCGTGCAAAATTGACCATTTCTCGGCAACTGCGCATATTACAAATTAATTTTCACATACATTCTCTCCGTATAGATTATTGCTACGAGTTTATGAAAGTTGCGATGTAATATTTTAAAATATGAAAACTCTGGATGGATTTTACACCTTTTTTCACCTTTTAATCGAAATGACCCAAAAACAAAATCGAAATTAAAAAAAACTGAGCCCGATGTTTTCTGCGCCTTTACAGGGCACACGTTTTCAATCATACCAGATTTGAAAAAAATATTTGCTTTCAAAAAGTGGTACAGAACTGTCAAAATTGTAGTTTTTGCTAAATTTATGTCACTTTCGTTGCCGAAAGGAAAATGTACCGGTAACAAAAAAAAAATGACATTTTGGACCACGGAGCATATGAACTTTGTTTTATACAAATCGAACAATAAATAATTAATCCAGGACTGAAAAACTGAATTAGCCAATGGGGGCCAAGGAAAAATACGGTGACAAAAAATGTTGCCATTTTTGGTCAAATCAGATGACTCTTGAACCCTGGGTAAAATACCACATAAAAATATTCATTAATAAAAAAAATTTTCGTAAAAATTTAAATTTTCAAAATTGGTGCCTAATATCTGTGAAGAATCGTCGAAAATAAAAAATCTAAAAAACCGTAGCTATATGACTTGTCTCTGGCTATGTTAAAATGTATCCAATGTTAAAATCCAACGATTATTGTTAATATTATGGCAATATTTCAAAAATCGACGATTTCTGACATTTCACATTGTCGCAGAACGTTTGAAATAGCTTTAATCTCTAAGTCACACCCACTTTCCCAGTAAAACCAAAGACATCGAATCAATCCGACAAGTAGTTTCTGAGATACAATCAAATTGGAAAAAAAAAATAAGTATAATAATAAGAATAATTTTAACAAAAACAATAGTGTTTCACACAAGCTACGCAGTGTGAAACCCTAATAAGTTGCATTCTGAAAGAATAAGATTAACAATCATAAGCCAATGAATCTCTTTCAGAAAAAGGTAAACACTGATAATAATCTCAACGATTGAAGGGAGATAACTCTTGTTCAACTAATGACTCATCATAAATATTCAGCGCTGATTTTAGGTTTTATGATATACATCTAAATCTTAATAACTAACTTGCTTATTAGACTATCAAAATCGACAAGAATACATAGTATATGAACTAACACTAATATCACAAAGCTGATACATAGCATAACATTTAAACGTTGATTTGTATGAATTTATGGTGACTCTTAAACATTGAATAATACCTCGTCAGCTCACTCACTTTCCATAACAAAAAAGTGACAGATAATTGACAAAATAAATAATTTATACTATAATATGATTCACTATAGTCATCAAGAGGAATTGGATGGGCGACTTAGCAGAAATGATGGCGGCAAAACACAGTGTAATAGTCATGCGCTTACAAAACCCGCGGAAAAATTTAGTGACATCTCATTAAAGGGACAATCCTGCAACTGAGGACAATAACAAAACTAACACTGAACTATAAAATATATTAAACTAATCAAATATTCACAACAGTTTTTACTGGTTACTTCTTGATTATTACACATAGTGTTGCATAATTTTCGTAAACAAGGTTGACATCCGTATGAAATTTTGTCCTTAATATGTGAGCTGCTCCCACAAAACCAGTATCTTGGTCATTTTTATGAAAAATGAGTTAATAGCATATTTGCATAGTCTACAGTCTGAGCTTTCCAAAAATGTAACTCTTTTTAAATTAGGACCAGGGATAAGAATTTTATGATATTTTGAAGTTTGTGGGTGTTTCGAAAGGGAAAAACGTCAAAATGAGAAAACGGACTTCAAAGTATTGGGAGATTTTCAGAAGAAATTTCACTCAATAATCCTTAGCAACCTTCAATTTAGATATCTAAACCCATGATTTTCTGATAGTATAAACCAAAGACAACACCCAGAGCGTGGTCCCAACTCGGTTGGGACATTTTTTACTTTTTCTAAATGAATAAAATCAAATCGCAGACTTTTTGTCACATTTTAGAAAAAAGCCAAACAGGGAAAAACTGTCTATTCCGAATATGCTTCTTTTATTTTGGATTTAAAGCCAATAGCATTGCAGGAAGGAGTTTACCTTATTATTAGAAAAACAAATTTTTTGATTACACAAAATTAATGTGCCCATCAAAATCTAACCATGCTGGTTGCCATGGTAACGGCGGCCAAAATGTTTTTTCTTGTAAGTTATTTCATGTACACTGAATGTATTAAATCATCAATAGCCCATTCCTAAAATCATGTGGTTTTGTGCTGCGTAGGGGCAAAGCTCACTTACCGACATCATGATGAGAGCGACATCATGATATGACGTCAATCACAGATCAACTCTTAAAGAGACCCAGATGTTTGATGTCATGACCTCATAACAAATCACCAACAGCCCATTCCCATAATCATGTGGACTTGGCTTCGGGGCTGTATTTAGGGCAAAGCTCTGTGACCGACATCATGATGCGATATCATGACGTTAATCACAGATCAACTCTTAAAAGACCCTGATGTTTGACGTCCTAACCTTATAAAAACAAACACATCATAATCATTATGGTCAATAGTGTTAAAATATAGATATTATTATGCATTTTGTTTATTTTAAAGTCAACTCAAAAATCGATGGCCATACAAGACACGCCCACATTTTGCAAGAGATTAGCAGAGAACAAGCTAAAAAAGTGAATTTTCGTACAATGTGGAGTCATTATCAATATTATCACAAGGAACCAAGATCTTTGTGATATGAACGTATATATTTTAATTTCCATCAAAATTGGATACAAATTGTGACCTAGATGATCAACAACCTTGATATTACGTACTTTTAAAATATCTGCGTACAAGAGCGGCAATTTTGTCCAGCAGTTTTGGTCTGATAATCTGTTTGTTCAGACTCGTAACTTAAGGGCGTTGAGCAGTCTAAGATTCGCACTAACTTTTCAACGCCAATCTTATTAAGACTTTGCATTATAAAATAACTCAGAAAACTCTCGGAAGTCGGGTCGTTTTTTGTGTAACAATGGAGATACGAGCTGGAGGAATAAAACTATTTATAGAAAACGAGACGGATTCCCCGACCTAGACCAGGTGTTGAATAAATTATGACGTCGTACACATCAGTCACGTGATCGACATAAACATGGCTTCTGGAGTCGAAAATGTCACACTGGATGACATATCCGAAGAATTTCAGGATAATGGGTGAGTAAAATAAGGTGACAACCAGTAATTTGTTAATTTTATACAGTGATTATAGTTTTGCATTCGAAATTTGCAATGTTTTAATTCAGTTTATTGATTTTTGGACATTGTAACTAAGTTTTGTCGATGCCGCCAACTCGGGTAGTTTAGGCCTATCTAACTCACTGTCGTCCAGAATAATATTATGTCCAAATATTCTGATTATGTAGGAGAGAAGGTGATAATAGTTACTTCCTTCCTGTCTTATTTTGGCTATTTATTTTATTTTTTTCTAGACTCGAGATGCCCGCCAGGTTGCAAGGCTCTACACAGCATTTTGAACTTACTTGTACAAACATAATTAAATTTTCAAAACCACTAGCCAAACAAAATTTTCAGTTGCCAAGTCTGAAGATTAGAATAATTTGTCGTATGATATAGCTAAATTATATTGTGAACATACATAACTCTTTAACTTGTTGTCCTATAATAATAAAAAAAAGATGTTTTAAACATCAACTGGGACTCAATTTGAGACGTCAGTAGCATGACTATCATCATTTTTCCCCGACTGAGACTAGCTGCGAGACGAAGTTACTTTACTAGGTTTGATTCGTCTGCTAGCCATGCTGTCAGCTGTCTCGTAAACTTCCAATAAAGACAGCACATGCGCAATGAGAATTTCCTTGCAGAGGACAATGTGATTGACCCAATTTCGAACCAGGAAGTAAACAAGAGTGACAGTCGACCGGGATCATTGCCGATTACGTTATCTTTACGGAGAAAAGTTCAGATAGCTATAGTGTTAATTGGGGACTTCAAGATATATGTTCACTCGCCAGAAACCTAGCATTTATAAATATCTGGTCGCCATTGTCAAAATTCACTCGCAAATGCGAGTGTTTCAGTCGCATTGTAGAGCCTTGGGTTGGCAAAACTGTTAAAACCCGACGGCCATCAACGGAAAGCCGTTTACAGACGAATGTACGGCATTCTAAAGGTAGATCTAATTATTCTTTATTATTATATACCTAGGATATTGTAAAGTTCATGCACATTTCAGTAATGTTACAGAGATACACATGAATGGGAAATGATAAATAAGTTAAGCAGTAAAAAAAGAAATATAATTGTATTGTATGCTTTCTACATCATCATTATTATTTTTCAATTCTATATTTTGTAGTTTGGAGCCAAGATTGGGAAGGGGAAGAGGTCCTTTGTCTTCCCCCCCAATCATAAGAAAGTTTGTGAGGGCGAACTTTCAGGAGGAGGGAGCAGATGGGCCCTTGAGCTCTCAAAGAGATGAAGAGCATTAGAATGACCAAAATGTAAGTATTAGAGAGAAATCGTTTGTATAAAGAATATTTAGTAACCATTGTATGATATTCAATTTCGAACAGTGACAGATCTAATGGGTTAGAGGGCGCAAAGAGGGACAAATTATCCGAGAGATTCCAATTTCGATTTGAAAATATGACGATCATTCTATGGGTCCTCCTCTTTCGGTTCTAATGCCTTTTTTTTTCAATATTTCTATTTTATTCACCAAATGTTTTCTGGGCAACCCACGGTTCATATGACCCCCTATTCCAAATAGTAATAAGATGATTTTTTTTTTATTTTCAGACACACATGGTGACACTTTTGGAGATGGCAGAGGCAAAGTGGCCCTAAATTTTATTAATTGAAACTTTTTTATTTTTGTGTCTCCTGGGTTGTGCCTTCACCACTTTTTCTGTTTTTTTGGCAATCGGCTATTTGCCAAAAAAAAATTGGAAGGCATATCCTCAGGAGACATAAAAATACATGAAGATAAAAAGATAACAATCTTACTCTTTTCTGTCCTTTCTAAGACCGTGTGGTGCTAGTTACACATATGTGTTGAAGATCCACATCTTTGTTGCATAAACCCCCTTACCATTACTGAAGCAGGGGGAAGGACAGGTAAAGGGAGCTTGGTGGAGGGAGGGGTGTGACTGAAGCTGACAAACAAATCCAGAACCTGCCTGTGTACATCTTGGTTTAGGTCCATGGCCATTAGACAGGCCTTTAGGGACAGACCCATCTGTCTTCCTAAAAATACATATAACAACTTTTTGAACATGGTTACAATACTTTGCATGTTTGCTGTTCGATGAAGGTAAAAGAAACAAGATATGCTCTGCATTAGCAGCGGGGGTGGGTCCGGGACACTCACCTACACTACCGTAACAAAACCCTGTCCCAGTTATAATATTGTTGTATGATCCTTTTGGGAAAATCAGCTGTAGATATAAACTGCATTGTATTTTAGCTGGTTTTATTCCAGTGTGCAAATGGGGCTCAAAAATCTGAGGGACAAAAATCAAAAATGAGCAGCTCATGTATAGCTATTAGGAGAGAGAGAGAGAAATGGGGTTTAACGAGCACTTGACACAAACTAGGTCATTTTGGGACATAACACATGGTTCAATTTTACTTCAATAATTCGCTTGCGCGTAGGGGTCTTTAGCAGTGGGAGGAAACTGGAGAAAACCCACAAGGTTGGACAGACCTTATGATACTGCGCACGTGCTAACCATTCGGCCCTCCACCCCCATAGCTATTAGGCAAAAGTTATCAACATTGCATGCTGACTTGGTAGGTTACTCTTCTTGATCTACAGTTAGGTACAGAACAGAGTGAATAAAACCACATGCTAATGTACGTTACAGGTTTATTTTTATCAAGGACATTTACCATTTCTATGAATAAGTTCAGGAGAACTGCACAACATACAACATATATCAAGTAAATGTATCTCGGGGCCTGCTGTAAGCGTGCACTGTACTGTACATTCCTGGTCCTGTAATGATATAAGCATCACAAAAGTGTGCGCATTGACGGTACATACATGTAAGCTTTTGGCGAAAAAGAAACATTTATTTTCTTTTGAGAATGCAGTCTCTGTGTGTTGTGCGTTTATGTGTTGAAGATCCACATTTACACCTTGACACATCAACTTTCAAAAACGTATCCACCACATTACCAGACAATGTATTTTCTGGATCAATATTAACATCTTCGTCCTTTTCCTCATCATCATCTTCATCGTCATCCTGCACTACAATTTCTCCATAGGAATGCTGAAGAGACTTAGAATGCAGCCATTTCTTTCTCTCAAGCTGTTCCAATGCCCAAGCTTTCTTTTGGAGAGTCTTTGTCCCCCTGTACTCCTTGGAAGTCGTAAATTCTCCTTCATCTTCCTTGCCATTTCTTTTTTCCATTCCATTAAAAGATTATCAAAAACGGGCAGTCCTAATTTTAAATATAATTCCGAGATCTAACAATAATCTTGTCCAAAATTACTTTGGGCAAATACCGAATTTGCCTGGAGCAACCCCAAATTTGTCGCAACAAAATAATGTAGTCTATGTATATTCCAGTTTTTACTTCTGAAGTGAATCAAAATGTTATGGGCACTTTCTGGAATATTGAAATGGCCCTTACCCAGATCCTTGTGAATTATCCTGTCTGCTTCTTTAGCCCGTTCACTCACCTCTATTCGGTAGGCAAGGTGGTGAAGCGGACATGTAACTTTTAATCTTGATGAATATGGCTTCCCCGCACATTTTAATTCCTCATCACAATTCCCACATGAACATACTATCAACTCGTGAAATGAGCAATGCCCCACGTCCCACTCGTGTTCATCTTTCAAATGGTATTCTCCTAACTCTCTAAGAATTTCCCTTAGTCTTGTTGGGCTTGTCCCAGCTTCAAGAAGAGCGCAAAAAAATTTTACACAAGCCTGGGTTACAAACGGTTCTTTTATACAGCCACAATTTTTTTTGTGGTTACCCTTGGCGCACTCGCATTTCACTGTGAGAACCTCTGGGAACAGCGTTTGGTGTTTTCTCTTGAAGGCTTCGGAAAAAAACCTTTGACTTCATGCGTTCTTTTAAAACTTTGGTGTGTGCCCTATTAACATGTCCACCACAAAGCATGACAGATGATGCCTCTGTGGGAAATGATTTGGAGAAAGCATTTCCCGAAGAACTATCGGCATCCTGGCAGTTTACTTCAATATTCATTCCCTCTTCCTTTGCTTTTTGAAATGTATTTTCAGCTGCCATTCCTTCAGCTGCCTTTGATGTCCCAGCATATAAACCTTCCTCAAAAACTGTATCAGTCCCTTTTTGGCATAGGTGCTGAAAGTAGAGTAGCCCACTGTTCATGTAGTTCCATACCGTAAATGTGAAATTTTTGGAAAAAAACCCTCTGGTTTGCCAAACACCATCTGATGTTGTCACTGCCCCTTTCCACGAACGTATTTCTGAATGATTTTTTAACTGCATACTCAGTTTATTTGCCTCGCAATGTTCATTGAGCAGTTCTTCAACTGGTTTGTGCATCATTTCAATAAAATTATGAAATAAATTCTTGCTCAAACAATCCATTCCCATACCTAAACGCAACACTTTTTTGTAGTGCGCAAACAAGCAGCCAGAAATGATGAAGGCTACACATGTAGCAAGGGAAACAACACTACGACGGGACGATTCCAACAACCTGTTATCAAATGCAATTTTACTGTCCTGGCACCCATTACAATTCCACTCCACAATCAAGCCACATCCAAGTCGTTTCGTTTGAACTTTTGTTGGTACCAATACACCTGAAAATGTAACGAAAATACTTAAGGTTTGGAAAAAGATTCATTAAAAAAATTGTGGCTTCTGGAAAGCAGACAAACAAAATTATGCTAACTCAAGTGCAACAACCCAGAATGAAAAAGCAGTTGTGCTCAAATTCAATCCCAATTGGCATCAACTCATTGGCTTGAAAAAGATATGTCAAAAAACTGTGCTCATCAGAGAGAGAGAGGAAAAGCAAAATTCCACCAATAAAGGCCCATATAACTCTGGAGTGATCACGCTCAAATTTAATCCCAATTGTCATCTATTCATAAAAATCATTATCCTATTAGGCGGGTGTAGATAACAATGCACCTAGAGCAAATTGCAACAGAAATCATTTCTTTGGGAACTGTTCAGGTGTGGTCTCTAGTACTTCCATAACAAAAGCGGCCATTATCGGTCTTGGGGAAATTTGCATAATTAACATAAATCCAAGATGGCCGCTAGTGGATAAGAAAATCGCCGAAATCTCCGAATCGGCTGACTATAGTGTAAATAAATGTATTAACGACTCTATAGGAAATCGCTACTGGCGAGTTAAACTACGACCTTATTATGACGTAACGTCATTTTGATGGCATTACGTCGTTCTCATTATCAAATTGTATTGAAACCACGAACCGCTGTACAATTTCTATAAAAGAACACATCTTCATCCAAACTGAATCTGTACATCATCGTTCATCTATAGCTGGGAGACACGTTGGCTCAGAGAGTAAGACGTTGGCTTGCTTACCTGGGGGTTCAGTGTTTGATCCCTGCGTTGGCCGAGAAAGTTCATCGGGATTTTACGGCGTGGTACCCCTTGTCAGTGGTGCAGGGCAGAAGACCTGGCAAGGGACAACGTACATCTTCGGATGAGACGAAAAACAAAAGCGCACACAATTGTCATATAACCTAATTGAATTCATAAGAAAAATCAAAAAAAAAAGATACACCAGATAAAAGCGCTATTGAGGATAGTTAACTTGACTTATGTTGAGAATTTGCTTAACTTTCAATCATTGTTTATGAGAAATATCTTTGATGCAGAAACACAAAACTTTGCACATAGTTTCTTATTGATGAATTTGATATATTAAAACAACAAAAGTTTTATAAAGGGCTATATTTTAATTAAAATAAGGCGAACAATTTTGAGTAAATTCACAACTTAAGACTGACCATAATATTTTGAGGGGGAAAAACCCATTTGCCTTCTAGCCGGCAAAAGAAAGTGCTCGAAATTCCATGACTTTTGGTCTGGTGATATTTCGGATTGTGTGACAGTTTTCGGTCATCGATATTTCGGGAATCAAAATTTCTTTAAATTGGCTAATGGATAAAACATTTAAAATCAGTGTAATTTAAATTAAAAAAAGTGTGTTTTTCGGGCATATTTGTTTCATCAGTGACATTTCTGGTGACATGTGAATGCAACGACAACAACCTTGTTGATTGATTTGTTGATTGGAGTTCAGATGTCTTCATTATGATGGACCACTTTCAGGTTGCTGTATTCACGACCTGAATTGTGTAGCAAGAAAACGCGTTTTCCGGCTTGTAATTTTCGTCAATTTTGTGGGAAAGACAGGCCCCAAAAAATCCCACGACGGCGTGTTTCACGACTTCTACACTCGACGGTGACCTTTAATTCAGAGACATCGACATCCATTTAAAAGACATAGTAAATTATTGCCGGTCTTATCGGAAAAATGCCATTTTAGTACTAAGTTCATCTCAACAAATCTGAATAAGCTAATCGAACAATATAACAAGCTCACTTTGATGTTGACAAATACGTAAGGCAACATGAACATACGTAACAAATGGTATGTGATTCAACTGAAATGTGATATATATGCGACATAGATTAACAGATCTACATTCAAGTTAAACCAACTGTATATACTTATTTTAAATCTTACGTCGAACTGAATAAACTATATGATTTATTGTCATTAAAACACCAATGGCTGGTTAACAGCGTGTAATTAAAGACTATAATTGGATCTTTGTAAGAATAATCATATTAATAAATTTAAGGTGTCATACGGTTGCACATACCTTCAAAGACATGATATAAACTAAGAGCGGGAGGGGTATAGTTTAGTGTGTTACATTGTGATTACAATTAATAAAACAATAAATCCCGTCCTATACCACAAACAAGTCATAGCAAGAAATCCCTCCTGTTGCCAATATCTAGAATTTTCGACACCAAGTCTATTACATCCAAATATTTAAAGCGTGTTAACAATATATCATTTAAGAAAAACTATGTCATTTTGGGATTAACATATCGCACAATTCATATTTATGTGATGATCGACCTCCTATTTACAAAACTATAGTGCATACGAACTACAGTATAAACATGGTTTAGAAACTCTATCTTAACTACAGAGTACATCCGAACTATAGGGTACATGGTTGTTTAGAGCAACTCTGTCCGAACTACAGTTTACACCATGGTTTAGCGTCTCTATCCGAATTACAGGGTACATCATAGTTTAAAGACTCAATATGAACTACAGGATACATCATGATTTGGAGAATCAATACGAACTACAGTGCACATCATAGTTTAGAGTCTATATCCGAACTACAGGGTACATCGTGATTTAGAGACCCTCGACGCCCAGTCCGTCCCTGGTAACATCAAGACCGATAGTTACTGCGGTTTCATTTCTGTTTGTTATTCACTTCACGACCGGCACTTGTGATTACCCCAGTAGTACAGTTTTTCACAAGCTAGGGGGCCGAGGGTCTCTGAACCTGGCCTCGCGAGGGGTTCCCACTCTATTGGAGGTCCGGTGAGGTTCTGTCCTTGCTTTTACAAAACTGACCGTAAAAGATGATTTCTGTAATTTGTCCTGATGTTTCTAGCTTACACACAAATTTGGTGGGTGACAATCCTATTTGAAATTAAGTTTTGAACCCAACATTGAATTCAGTAACCTTAAAAACCACCAAATCCACATATAAGACATATCCAACGGGAAAAACTGACGGTGAATTAAAATAGCACCAATTTAGATTTCATTTTGCCGACCATTTTGAATTTCTACCATCAAGAATTCTCAAAATTTATTTTTGAGATCAGAGTTGTACCAACAACTCCAAAACACATATATAAGATATGTAACCAAATTCCGCAAATTTGGAAAACACTTTGCCCACCATTTTGAATTCCTGCCATCATGGAGTCATTTTTGAGATCAGTATTGAACCCAGCGACATCGAGAACCATGTAAATGACATGTTACAAGTAATATCCAACAAGGAAAAATGACGATTAAATTAACATCTGCCGATTTGTGTTGCTGCCATTTTGGATTTTCGAAATTTATCTTTTAATTCGGACATCGAAAACCATATAAATGTCATAGCAAAAGTCATATCTTACGAAATTATCGCTGCCCTTTTATTACCATATTTATGTTGGGGTTTTTTAAATTGCATTATATTACCAAATTTGGCAGCCACTTTGAAAGAACTGCTCGGCACCATATGAAAAATACATTTTTTTAATTGATATTTGTCGATTTTCTAGTCCACTGGCGGCCATCTTGGAATTAAGTTATTTATGCAAATTTCCCCAAGACCGATAATGGCCACTTTTGTTATGGGAGTACTAGAGACCATACCTGAGCAGTTCCCAAAGAAATGATTTCTGTTGCAGTTTGTTCTAGGTCCCCCCTATCATATTGTTATATTTACCCACCTATATGTATTATACATGTACATGTATGATCACAAAAGAAAAACAGAGAAAATTTTATGAAAATAGATGAAAAAAGCGATCAATTATATACGACAAGCACAGGAAATCAAATGACCCTGACCGGGAATATTAAGATTGATTTATTATTACATTATGAACAAGGAAGGACCTTACCTTGGCAATATTTAGTTTTACAGCTTCTACCTCTGTTGACAGAATCCATCAGAGACAAAATTTTATCTGTCTCGCCAATAAAAAGACAATGAGTGTCATTAACCGAAACTTCTTCTGTTTCTTCACACATGGGCTCTGTAACTGATATAGCTGTCTGCAATTCAGTCTTTTTCCGTTGAAGATTTAAAATTTTCATGCTGATTTGCTGGATCTCTTGTTCTGAAATGAACAATAAAATGAGATAAATAAAAAAAATAAAAATATATAAATAAATACATGTACATTTCGTTCACAATAAAAATGAGAAAATCAGACAAAAGGAAGAATACATGAAGCAGCTGGAAATTTTACTCATGGATTAATTTTTGACCTGCTTTGCTCAAATAATTTGTTAATCTAACAAATGGGACATCCAGAGAAAACCTGAGATGCATAAGCTACTTACCAGGCGTAACCTCAGTCATATTTAGACTGTAATTTTCTAATTGGTGTAGGCACATACAAGGAAGGGGATGAACGTAGATCATTATCACTTGTAGACGAGGATAGATACTTCACTGGATCAACGAAATCTTTATCTGAATCACTCTGGTTTTCCAAACAGTCTAGAAAATGTTCGCCTGGTCCTTATGCCAGAGGATGTTGACGGAATTGCTTCCATTGACTGTGTACTAGTACTAGCTACTGATTCTTCAGGAGCGTCCTAAGAAAAAAGGGTAACATATAAGGTTGCATTTATTTGACGTTTTGTTTTTGAGAGTGAGTAAGGCTTTGGCTCACTATCCAGGGGGTCCGGGTTTGATCCAAGTGTTGGCTGAGAAAGTTCATCAGGATTTACCAGTGTGGTTTCACTCATAGCACAGTCAATGCAGAAAAGTAGGACGTTTAACCCGGGCCATTTTATATCATGTAGATGGAAAATGGGTTGGGTTGTTTCATCCTAAATCCTCATTTCCACCCATGTTTACTTTTTACTGTATGATAACTGTATTTGGAAAAAAAATACGAAGATCTACAAAGGCCTACTCATCATCATTTATGATTTTAAATTCAACAATAAATAATAATAGCGTAGATACTATTACAAATATTCATATTTACATTTTACTATATGATGATTACTTTTGGTATCAAAGATGAAGATATACATGTACTCATAATCGTGATGAAAAATTTGATTACAATATAACGTTAGCGTCGGTCACCTAATTAGAGATTCCTAGAAATTGAAAATGTTGAAGTCTTACCTGTTGCGCAATCAATTCTAAGATGGTAACATCTTTCTTTGCACGCTTCTCGGCTATAGCAGCCAAACCAGCTTGTGATAACGCTTTGAAACGTTCCTTTGCTCTTTTAGTCTTTCCCATTCCTTTTCGCTCATCAAATGTATCTTTTTCTTTAGACGCCATGTTTACAAATATGTTACGTGCCAGAAGGAATTCCCTGTATGGCGCGATTATCCAGGTTTATTTACTCCGACGCAATTATCCAGGTCTACTTATCAATCACGAAAGGAACATGACAGATTTTTTTTTTTTATGGTCAAAGATTACTATTTTTTGAATGCATAACGTGATTTTGAGTGCGTTAGAGTAGTGCAGTGAAGTAATTATTTACTTTTACATCCGAATTGTTGTATTTTAATACTTGTGCATGTATTCATTGAATTAACCAAAAATCACAAAATCTCGTTTGAAGGTAAATAATGAACAACAATTTTAAAATACTTTGAGTTGGTATTTTTAACGTTTTTGGTGTCGAAATGTCGCTTATAACCTCTACTTTCGATCTACTGATGGGATTATCGATAAATCTTTTTAGCTTGTACTAATAGAATTTCCAAGAAAACTCATCGTTTTTTCGCGTTTCCATGGATACCAGAGAAACCAAAAGCTATATCCAAAAATTGACCTGTGTTTTTTTTTGGACTTGCTATTAGCATTGTTCATGCCAAATTTGATGAAAACATATGCAGGCATAACTGAGAAAATTCTACTTTTGTTGTCATCAATACCCCTTTTTATCATGCTTTTGGGCCAAGTTTGGAACATAGATGGTAAATAAAATTGGTATTTTTTTGGTGATTAATATGTAGTTTATCACCCCAAATAACAAAAAATGTCATATCTTATCAACCAAAATTACAGTGCTAGCTTTTAAATGTGCATTTTAGACTGCTCAACGCCCTTAAAAAAATGGAAGTAGTCTTAGCAATACCACACTATCTACATGTTGGCCCTAGCTTCAATAAATTTTACAAGCTTTTTTGTCCCCCGCCTTTCAAATAAAGCAGGGGACTATTAAAATGGCTTCGTCCCTCTTGTCTGTCCGTCACACTTTTTGGGACACAATAACTCTCTAATTGAGCTAGAATGTTCAAACTTGGTGTAGGTGTTTATTGGGTCAATAATGCCTTGATGGAGTTCGAAGATGAGCATTTTCTGCTTAGGGTAAGCAGAGATAAGCAATTTGATTGGTTGATGCTTTGGGACACGATAACTTTAGTTCTAATTAAGTGAGAGTGATGAAACTTGGTGTATAGTTTCATTACATCATTACCTTGACTAAGTTCGATAATGAGTATTTTCTGCTCAGGGTAAGCAGAGCGATAAGGAATTTGATTGGCCGAGACTTTGGAACACAATAACTCTCCCTTCTAATTGAGCTAGAATGTTCAAACTTGGTGTAGGTGTTTATGAGGTCAATGGCTTGATAGAGTGCGAAGATGAGCATTTTCTGCATATGGTAAGTAGAGATAAGCAATTTGATTGGTTGATGCTTTGGGACATGGTAACTTTAGTTCTAATTAAGTGAGGGTGATGAAACATGGTGTATAGTTTCATTACATTAATACCTTGACTAAGTTCGATAATGAACATTTTCTGCTCAGGATAAGCAGAGCGATAAGCAATTTGATTGGCCGAGACTTTGGAACACAATAACTCACCTTCTAATTGAGCTAGAATGTTCAAACTTTGTGTAGGTGTTTATTAGGTCGATGATAAGAATTGTCTGCTTAGGCTAAGGAGCAATAAGCATTTTGATTGGTCAAGACTTTGGAACATAACAACTCTGCTTCTAATTGAGGTAGAATGTTTAAACTTGATGTAGCTGTTCGTCTTGACTGAGTTCAATGATTAAGATATCGAGCTAAAGCTAAGCAGAGATAAGCAATTTCCTTGGTCGATGCTTTGGGACAAGATAACTTTGATTCTATCTGATAGAGAGTGATGAAACTTAGTGTATAGTTGATAATCAGTTTGATTGCTCCATACTTTTGAAAAAAATAGATGTGCGATTAATTAATATGTGTCTTCTATTTATTTGGGGATTTCGGCGGGGGACATTAGCCTCACTGTTGGCTTGTTTTTATAGGGTTTTTTTACAACTGAGTGATAGTGGTGAAACTTTGTGCATAGTTTTATTACATGAATACCTTAACAGGGTAAGCAGAGCGATAAGCAATTTGATTGGTCAAGACTTTGGAACATAATAATTCTGCTTTTAATTGAGGTAATTCCTGTTAAAGCAATTTCTTTGGCCGATGCTTTGGGACAAGATAACTTTGATTCTAACTGATGGAGAGTACAGTTTTTTTTTTGGGGGGGGGGTAATTTCAGCGGGGGACATCAGCCTCACTGTTGGCTTGTTAATTACAAACGACAAAAATTACAAACTGATCTGCCCATTACCTACAAAGAATAAATGTGAGACGGCCCTTGTTGACCGCTCGGACAATTTAACTGCTGTGGTCGTATGTTTTATTGCCTGGCAACCTATCTTTTAGTTTGTTCTCTGTCCATCTCTTCCAAAATATGGGCGTATCTTGCATGAAAACCGCTTGTTTGGACTATTATATTAATAACAATACATTTACTTGTAACAGAGTTTGCCTGGGTTAGAACAATATGCTGTCAAGAAATTTGCTGAATCGTTAGAAGTTATACCTCGATCATTAGCTGAAAATACTGGTGTCAAGGTAAATATTTATATTTGGTTTATTAAGGATTTATTTCAGACCCATAGATCCAAATATTATGAGGCATTCCGCGAGAAAACCATGCAATATCATGCAGATGTTCGAAGGTGAGGGTTGGCCGATTGAGTTCATATTCGCAGGGTTTGGTTGACTCATCGAGCCTACATCACAGCCAAAATCGCTGATTTCAGAAATCAACCATTTACGAGATACAGGCCGATTACGTTTTTCTGCTGATTTTTGCCATTTTCAGGCCAAATTTTAGCTATTATCATGGTCACCCAGTTCAAGTTCCTTTTCTGTAGGTGTCTGGCGACTACATTAGATACGTGTCTGGAGATACCCGAAATGTACCCTATCTTCAGATCGCGATAACTCCACTGGAGCAGGGTTTGCGATAAAAATCAAAATCAATTTATTTGCAGCTTGACCAGTTCTTACAACATTAGAAATAAAATCGTTGTCAGCTAATTTGCAACAGTATGAAAATTTGTGTGGAAAGTTTTAATTGGGATACATCGGTGGATTATATTCAGGTACCCAATCGCCCATGTTCCTAAAGCAACGACTGCGAGTTTTACAACATCTGGCCGTTGCTTGTTTACTTCACAATTCCCGAATTTATAGCTATGTCATCTACAGACTCGTGGGTAGTAGCGTCCAATCAGAGGTTGTGACATCGCAACCTCTGCGGAAACCTTGACATTGAATGAACCTTGAACTTTGTAACTCGATTGTGGCGCCTCTGGTCACAGGTAGACATTTTAGCTTGAAAGTGCGAGACTTGGTAATCGCTACGATCAAGGAATCTGATTGCTAACAAGCTGGGCTTGTACCCAATCGAAATTAGTACCAACATTTGTAGGGTATTACGTGAAGGCCTTGATAAGATGTACGTAGTTAAAACGAGGTCAAGCCTTCTATTAGGTATGCCACATGAAATCTGTGCTAAGAATTGCCATTAGATATTTTAATACTGTTTGATAGAGCAAATAAAACTGAACAATTTGGTGTATCACACTGTAAAAAAAAAATAAAAAAGAAATAAGCGAACAGTGAGGTGTCAAAGTTGGGTTTTTCATCAATTTTTTAACAGTAAATGTCGGCCATTTTGGGGTTTTTAACAGATATTGCAGTTTTTAGCTAAATTTATCATCAATAAATTCTAAATAAATCATCAGTAATCCAAATTATATCATGCTTTCAATTATTTGTGGTATATGTTGTAAATAAAAGAACAAAAACAGAAGTTGAGGTTTGTTTACTTAAAATTATAAGACTGTTTTAATACGCCCACATTTTCATGTGGACGTATATTGTCGTCGCCCCTGTTTGTCTGTCCGTCCGTCCACAATTTGTTTGTGGACACTCTACCAGGGTATGAAATAAGCCTCTTGTATGGTAACCTCAAAATAGGTTACGCTAATCTGCATCAAATTTGAAATGGTAACCTATAGGTTACGATGCCATATTTGTTTAGAGCCGACTCTCGAATTAGCCTAGGGGGATTTGGGGCCAATTAAAAGATTAGGCAGCTACCCCCAAGCTTATTAGATCAGCAGGGCCCATATCCCTAAGCGAATTAGTGGATTATTGTTAATCCTAATACTCTCTACAAAATTGTAAAAAACTAAAAAAAAAATATTTTTTATACAAAAATGTTCAGATTGTCGTGTTCTTTCCAATGAAATAAAATTCAATTGTACAAACTAACAATTACCGGTATATTACTATAAATAATATTGAAAAGTCAGTTCCACTAAAATTATGACTTTTCTCTGTCATAATAAACGTGAACATGTATCTCCTGAGATTTTTATACGCCCACATATAACCTGGTATATCAGGTTGTGGACCCTATAGGGGTCACAATTTTTATTCGATTTTGTTGAAACTTGAAATGTAAGTTTATAACCCAAAGATCTCGGTTCCTTTCGATATTCGTGCATATCAGACCGTAACTTCCTGACTTATGGCCCCTGATTGTACGAAAATCGCGTTTTTAGCTTGTGGACCCTATAGAGGTCATAATTTTTATCCGATTTAAAAAAACGTATTATTATATCACCGTTACACCCTAAGGACAACTGAGTTTGAATTTCATGAAAATCGGCCCAAAATTGACAGACAAAATGGCCGCCATTCATTCTCAAATAGCGTAAAAATATGGTATATCAAGGTTGTGGGCCCTATAGAGGTCACAATTTTTATTCGATTTTGTTGAAACTTGAAATATAAGTTTATAACCCAAAGATCTCGGTTCCTTTCAATATTTGCCCATATCGGACATTAACTTCCTGAATTATGGCCCCTGATTGTACGAAAAATCATGTTTTTAGCTTGTGGACCCATTAGAGGTCATAATTTTTATCTGAATTAAAAAAACGTATTATTATATTACCATTCCACCCTAAGGACAGTTGAGTTTGAATTTTGTGAAAATCGCCCCAAAATTGACAGACATAATGGCCGTCATTCGTTCTCAAATAGCGTAAAAATATTGGAATATCAAGGTTGTGGACCCCATAGAGGTCACAATTTTATCCGATTTTGTTGAAACTTGAAATGTAAGTTTATAACACAAAGATCTCAGTTCCTTTCGATATATGCACATATCGAATTGTAATTTCCTGAATTATGGCCCTTGATTGTAGGAAAAATCACTTTCTTGTTAGCTTGTTCTCTATCCATCTCTCGAAAATGTGGGCGTATCCTGCCTGGCAGCCGCTGGGTTTTTTTTTTAAAAAAAAGAACAGTGTTCAAAGTAAATATAAATATAACTTTTAGAAAGAAATATTGCCCCAAATGACCGTCACTTCATCGTTATCGGCATGTGACATTTCTGCCTTTGTTAGATATATGGTGGGAATTGTCGTCTTCTTTGCTCATTGCATCGAAAATAAAAATATATAGTTGAAATCTTCGGCAATGTAATATTCCTCTATGTGGACACAGATCACTAAAGATTTCCCCATTGACTCCAATGTTAATTCTCGTATCTTAGACCGGCTCTAACTTTTTCCCAAATTTTCGTTGGGTAGAACGCTTTCTACCACAGATGGAGCAACATGTGGCAACCACTTGCCCAAAAGCACGTATGAGGTTCTTCATGAAAAACTTGAGATACACAAGCTGGAAGTAGAGACAAGTAAACATGCAATTTCAGGCCCTACATTTCAACGTAACCAACCTCTCAACTCTTGTATCCTTCCGCATCAAAATTATGAATATTCACCAAAACCTGGCAGAAAATGTATTTTCAAACCCTTTTCCTCAATTCTACACCAAAAAGTCAACAAAAATCGCCATGCAAAAGGGGGAAAAAGGAAAAGGGAGAGGAAGACTAAAAATAGCTTTGGCCCTTGTTTCGTGGGTGACGGCGTAGGAATATTTGGTGATCTGTGTCCATGTAGCTTGTATTAAATCCTAAAAGTTTTGATTCAATTTAGCTTTCCAAACTCTAGAATTATTATCTGTAAGTTTTGTGGTATCGTCTGCCTGGAAACATATCCAAGATATGGAGGCCGACACGCTTGATCTCGGCTGCTTCGCATATAACGTCCCCCCAAAATATAGAGTGGTTCAATGGTCACTTATTTGTCCTTATATAAACATGCACAGGTCTCTGCCTGACTGCATCATCGGGGATATTTTCTGAAGTGAGCAATGTTTAGTCCCGCGCACGTGATTTTGGAGGTCGCAGCAAATATACGTCACAAATAGCTTTTCACGTGGTATTATACAAACATGTATTGGTATATGAAGCCAAGTAAAAATACACTCATTACGCGCAAAAATTTCGATTACAACTCTTTAGTTTAATTTTTAATTTTGGGGTTTTTGGCGATTTCGGTACAGAGCTAGCTGTAATAGCTTCGTTTCATTTCTAACTTTTTAATCCATGAGCGTGGCAAAATAAACTCATTACAGCATTTTGGGATTTTCTTTTATTTGGTCGTTACAACCTTCGTTTACGTGGCGCTCTATTTACTTTAGGAAATAAATATTTGCTAGCTCTAAATACGCAGAACTATTTGATACCGGAAAATAACCGAAACAAACTTTTTAGTGGTAGTCTTTATTTTCCAGACACTTTTCGGTAACTTGGTGTAAATTATTTTCATAATCATAGTATCTTATTTAATTATTCTGTAGCCATAAATAAACTAATAACTGCTCCACTGTGGCGCATATTAGAAAGCGATATTAATGCACTTGATATGAAACGTATTTATAAACAATTACATGATTTTTTTGAAACAGCAAATTTACATGACTTTGCAGAAGGTAAATCACACCCATTTGAATCTCTGATTAAAATTGAAAACGATCCGGTCCTTGATCACTTAAAAAAATTAGATTTTAATTCCGATATTAATTCAACCCTCATCCATTTTTTTTAAATCCTCTTTGTCGAGTTTAAAAAGTATATTTCAAATATTTTACTTGAGTATCGAGATGACTTTAATCCTTCATGTTCGGGTTCTGCCATGCCTCACAACAAATTGCCGGAAACTGTGTTCAGTCATCTCGATAGATTAATGAGGATCGCGCCCTTGTCTAATACTTTTGGCAAGGAAGCATCCATTTTATATAAAATGAATAAATCTAACGAATGCCTTAAAACACTTTCTCCTGATAGACGTAATTTGGTCATAATGGATGCTCGAATTATAACGAAAAACCAACTTTCTAAATTTAGACAAAGGCGGGAAGAGATTGAGAGAAAACGGTTAGAGGTTCTTTTGGCGAAAAGGGATAAATTAAAAGTAAGGGGACAACTTGAGATTAGGAAAAAAGAGCGCCTAACAGCAAAAATTGCCAGGATGGGACTTTGGATAAATAAAGAAGGAATGAACAAAAGAGGCATTGAAAGCACAGCCCCGATTTCGTAGATAAGTCATGAATCAGCCAGTTTCTGATAAATCGCTTTTTTATTTTTCTTCGGCGGGTAAGGAACGTTCTGTTCCAAATTTAAAGGCAAATTTAGAAAAAAATATTTGTATGGCTCACCCTACTTAATCGGAATAAGTTTACAATGCCTCTTTCTTAGCGGTTATGAAAGGCAGTTTATTGATTTTTTTTTATTTCTATGTCCATTTCATTCTTCATTCCAGATGTCCCAGCAGACAGACATTCTGACAAAGTGAATACGTTTTAATCATTTAATACCCTCTATTTACAGTTTCGGTTGTTTTCTGGTTCATTTTAACTGTGCATATTTATTAATTTATTAGTTTGTTGTAAATCCTTTTGTTCCAGGAATTATTGTGAACAATGTTTGTTAATTTAATTTTACATTTTATTGTTTGATAAAGAAGAGGATATTATCAACTGGCGTTTTGAACGATCATCTTTTTTATTTATTGGTTTGTAGTAAATCCTTTTGTTCCAGGAACTATATAGTCAAGAATAATGTTTAATTAAATTTTACAATTTATTGTTTGACAAAGAAGAGGATATTATCAACTTATGTATTACATTTAAATATAGATCGTGGTATCGGGTGACGATTAGGTAACAGATTTAGAAAGTTCAATTTAAATAGGTTGTGTGTACAGGCGATTACAATTAATAGATTAATTTAATTTCAGCTTAAATCATCTTTGGGAAACTTGTATTTCTGTGGTATAATAGCTGACATGATAACATTGATTGTTATAAAAAATATCTGAACAGACAGATATATGGTTATACTGTATAAGTACATGTATATGATTTAATGATGTTGCAAAAGACAACATTCGGTAGCAAATGCAGCTCTAACATACAGACATATTCATTCAGGGGGCGTTGGTCACGATGAAATGTGTTTTGGTAAATGTTATTGAGCGCTTTGTACGAAATAGAACAGATAACAGCATAAATATTCGTGTGTAAATGCTAGCATACCACACGAGAGAACGTGGTCCTAATTTTGAATTTGTTGTTAATATATTATCTTTTATGTTGCATTTACCCCTCCCCACTATACCAAATTCAAATTCAAATCTCCCTGAATCTCGATCTTTATTGTATTTTGTAATACTTATAGAATATCGTCCCCATACTTTATCCGGCAATGTGTTTTTTTTTTCATAACAAACATCATACGGCACAATATATTTATTTATCTGTGGGACAAAAAATAAAGTGTTAAATTAATAGATTTATAGAGGTCTTTATCCCTCACTTTATCCTTTATCTCCGTATTACATGCCATTATATTTTCCTCGTATTTTATCCGACACTTTATTTTTCATAACAAATATCATGCTGCCCAATATATTTATTTATCTTTGGGATAAACATTAAAGTGTTATATTATTAGATTTATAGACGTCTCTCTCTCTCGCTCCGTCTGTATATAACATGCCATTTTAAACAGACCCGGTGTCTGTGGGTATACAGAAATGAAAGCACTGTTCTTTTTAATACATATGTTTGGCTAATCTTTAAACAATTCATGTCAAACGTTGATCGTTTCATATCCAGCTAAACGTGTATTTTAATTTTCACTGTAGCATTATAAACAGTTAATATTAAGACTTGTGAAGGCGTGGATATATTGTTAAAACAACTAAGCGTTTGCGCATGCGTACACATGTTAAATTCAATCGTCTCATAGAGTGTATTCCGTTACTTCCCAGTAAGGAAATAAACAATGTTTTCCGACTGCAATAATGAAATTTCGTTTCAGGGGCTTCCTTACCATTTTTAGCGCAACCAAGGGACATGACTCTTATTCTCACTAAGAGTTATCTGCCTTGATTATGGAAGACGGGTAGATTTTGAGGCATTTATAACATATTTGCAAATGGTTATATCCTCAAAAATCAAATGTTGTCAGACTTCCATTGTTGATAAATGAAGTTTTTATGTTAAGTCTTATCATATAATGTTAAAATAATCCCGAAATAGTGTATGTTTGTTGTTAAAAAAAAATAGAGTATGAACCACTCTATAAATAGCTGATTTCTTCGACATTATCATGTTCTACAATATGCCTGGCAGTAAATCATAAAAAATCTGATTCCATTTCACTTTCCATGTCATAAAATTATTAGCCGTGAGTGACAACGTGAAAATATTGGAATAATGCCAACGTCATTGACACAATGTGAATTTTCACCTCTGACCTATTACGTAAATACCGGAAGATCCATTATTGAAAAGTATGTTTATTTGATAATTTGCAAATATAACATTCCTTTTCATTGGGTGTTTTATTTTTATTACCCAATCACCATTAATTTAAGAAATAAAAACAATAGAAATCAATTGATCTGGCGCTTTCGTTCGCTAAATAGGCTAATGAGTATGAAGTTGCCAGGTATGATGGGTCCGCGAGTTGATTTGCTACCACCAAATGACAGGTACGAACTTAAGGATCTTTCAAGCATTTATTTATAATTGTAATATGTTTCAATGTAGGAGTGGAGGGAATATTTTAACTGAAACCTTTAGTTTATAAATTATAACTCGGTGGCCGAGAACGGAAGTCCGTTCGCATGTTTCCGGGTCATGGTAACCGATGCGTAACCTGAACGACCGTTCGCGTGTTATTTCGTACCCTGTCTACAGGTCACAATTTTTATCATATTTCAACGAAATTTGAAATATAGCTTTATCTCCACAAGATCTCAGTTCCTTTCGATATTGGCATGTATCGGACCATAACTTCATGGATTATGGCCCCTGATGGTAAGAAAAATTGCGTTTTTAGCTTGTGGACACTCTAGAGATCACAATTTTGATCCGATTTTGATTAAACTTGAAATGCATGTTTATAATCCAAAGATCTTGGTTCCTTTCGATATTTTCTCCGGGTCCTCCGGTTTCCTCCCACTGCTAAAGACCCCTACGCGCAAGCGAATTATTGAAATAAAATTAAACCATATGTTAGTCCCGAAATGACCTAGTTTGTGTCGTGGGACGTTAAACCCCATTTCTCTCTCTCTCCATTCGATATTCGCACATATCGGATCGTAACTTCCTGAATGTTCTACGAGAAATCGCGGTTTGGCTTGTGGTTCCTCCAGAGGTCACAATTTTTATCCAATTTAAAAAAAACATTTTAATATATCACCGTTACACCGTAATAAAGGTTGAGTTCGAATTTCGTGAAAATCGGACCAAAACTGACGGACAAAATGGCCACCGCTTGTAAGCGAATAGTGAAAAAAATATGGTATATCAAGGTTGTGGACCCTATAGAGGTCACAATTTTTATCCGATTTTGTTGAAACTTGAAATGTAAGTTTATAACCCAAAGATCTCGGTTCCTTTCGATATTTAAAAAAACGTATTACTATATCACCGTTACACCCTAAGGATGGCCAAGTTCGAATTTCGTGAAAATCGGTCCAAAACGGACAGACAAAATTGCCGCCCTTCGTTCTCAAATAATGAAAAATATGGTATATCAAGGTTGTGGACCCTATAGAGGTCACAATTTTAATCCGATTTTGTTGAAACTTGAAATATAAGTTTATAACACAAAGATCTTGGTTTCTTTCGATATTTGCGCATATCGAATTGTAATTTCCTGAATTATGACCCTTGATTGTAGGAATAATTGCGTTTTTAGCTTGTGGACCCTATGGAGGTCATAATTTTTATCCGATTTGAAAAAAACGTTTTAGTGTATCACCGTTACACCCTAAGAACGGCTGAGGTTGAATTTTGTGAAAATCGGCCCAAAACTGACTGGCAAAATGGCAGCTCCTCGTTCTCCAATAGCGTAAAAATATGGTATATATCAAAGTTGTGGACCCTATAGAGGTCACAATTTTGATCCGATTTTGTTGAAACTTGAAATGTAAGTTTATAACCCAAAGATCTTGGTTTCTTTCAATATTTGCGCATATCGAATTGTAATTTCCTGAATTATGGCCCTTGATTGTAGGAAAAACAACTTTCTTTTTAGCTATCTATCTATCCATCTCTCGAAAATGTGGGCATATCCTGCCTGGCAGCCACTGGTTATTACTATAAAGGCTTCAGGGTTGTAAAAATCCACTAGCCCGACGCCCGGGGCTACCAAAAATAACTTACGGGCTAGTGATCTATTTAGCTGTACTAGTACTGGGCTAGTGCCCTTTCACCGGTTTGTGAATTAAACTAGTGACGATATAGATAAATAAGCTGTAAAACATCCAACATTTATTTCTCATATTCCAAGGAAAACTCGATTATAAAAATAGATTTTCTGTAGTAAAACTTAGAGCTGTATGGACATTTTTTGTACCCCTTCTATTCATTCATTCTTGATCATGTCTCCATCTTGCACGCTTTGGCAGGTCACGTTGAAATCAGGTTGATTTAAAAACAAAAGACTCACTTATACTTTATATTAGTTTAGTTCTGACATAAATATTTCAAAGCATACCTTTTTTTTTTTAAATACAAGATAATTTTGATTATTTAACATGTCCGGTATTTCCGAAGAATTTACTACACGTGTTCATTACACACACACCATGATGAATGGTTCCAGTGACCCGTGTGTCATCAACTTTGACCCTATCGGCACGCAGCATGGAACTCGAGTGATAACATAAACAATTTTACTATCAGCACATCAAACTGATTTGTTTCATTTTGAGACTCTTTATAGAGTGACCAGGTAAATAAATATGGTAAAACAATTAATTTGTCAATCAGTCGAGGCTATCTTGGGCTTTGCAGTAAGTGTTAATAATAAGTAACATATACAAATCTTCGAGCGGGAATTAAAGTACGTTAATTTACCGTGATATATTATAAATGACATGTGCTATATATGATGTATTTATATGGTCTTTAGTGAAAGAAATCATTGTTGTGGCTACCATTCCTGGTTTTGAAGGTCGGATATGATATGACAACGAATATCGGATTGTAGTTTTTTAAACCGTTTCACCAGTGCAACCGAACCGTGACCGGTTAACCGAGTAGCGTATACATCCTTAATTATTAGGCAATCAAGTCTACGATCTTTATTAAAAACAATAGGTTGGCAGGAAACAAAACATATGCCAAAATATTGAAGATTAAATCTTGTACCTTATCAAACTATCGACTAGTGGATATTAATGTCGGACAGTGGACTACTAGCCCTGGGCTAGTGGATTCAAAAAAATTTTTACGCCCCTGAAAGGCTTATTTTTTTAATGTCCTTCTGCGAAAATGACTAAGTACAGCTAATTAAAATGCGCATATGTCATTTCTTTACTATATAGAATTTTGCAGTGAAAATGCTTTTCCGATAAATAATGCCAGAGTTATGGTCCTTGATCACTTTGAAAAATCTTGTGGGCGCTCTAGAGGCCAAAGTTAATATCCAATTGACTTTAAATTTATACACAGTGTTGAAGGTCATGAGACGAAGAATCATATTGATTTTCAATGATTTCGGATAATTACTGCCAAAGTTATGGTCCTTGATCACTTTGAAAAATCTTGTGGACGCTCTAGAGGCCAAAGTTAATATCCGATTGACTTTAAATTTATACACAGTGTTTAAGGTCATGAGCCGAAGAATCCTATTGGTTTTCAACGATTTCAGATAATTACTGCCAGAGTTATGGCCCTTAATCACTTTGAAAAATCTTGTGACACTCTCGAGGCTAAAGTTATCATCTGATTAACTTCAGATTGATACAGAGTTTAAGATCTTGAGACGAACAAGTATATTGATTTTCAATGAATTTTTATGTCTTGAACAGCTAAATCCACGATATTAAAAGTTTTGTATACAAAACGTTGGCAGTTGGAATTCGATATAAGAGTAGGCGATAGTGCCGCTGCCCGACAAAATTTCCCGGATAGCACACTGTATGGCGTATGCCCGTCTTCATTAGCCCAGTATAGGAGCAGAACAGTAGGACGTTAAACCCCATTTCATTTCAGCATGGGGCAGAACTTTATAAAAACAAACAAATTCTAATGGTTTTCTGATAATTACTTCATGAGTTGTTGCTCTTAATCAGATTTTAGTGTATTATAAATGTTTCATTACCAAAAAAAGTAAAAATATACGACAACTCTTGTTAACTGCCCGAACGATTTAGCTGCTGGGGGGGGGGGGCGTATGTTTCGTTGCCTGGCAACCTATCTTTAATTCAATAATTAGCTTGCGCGTAGGGGTCTTTAACAGTGGGAGGATACATAGAAATCCCAGAAGGTTGGACAGGCTACCCTTCTCCTTGTCACGTACAACCGGGGAATCAATACATATTGTTTCGAAAACTTATCAGTAACTGATAAAACTCAAATTATTATTATTATTATTTAATACATTTATATAGCACATCTTTCACAGAAGTGTTCAGATGCGCTTAACAATAACAAAGTAGAATACAATTTATAATAAAAAAGGAGTTCCTAAAAATACAATTTATAATAAAAAAGAAGTTCCTAAAAAATAAAGTAAAAAGAGAGAGACAACCCATAAAACAGTCAAATGTGTAAAATCAGTAAAAAGTGTGTTTGAATAAATGAGTTTTCAAGTGCGATTTGAATGTAACAATGGAAGGTGATTTCCGAATAAAATAAGGTAATTTATTCCAAAGTAACAGTGCATAAAATGAAAAGGCCCTCTCGCCATAGGATGCTAGTCTGGCTCGAGGTTGTACTAACAGTAAATCGTCACTAGAAGAGCTTGTGTTTCTCACCGAAGTGCGGATTTGTATCAATTCAGATAAGTATGGAGGTGCGAAACCATTGATACATTTGTATGTGATTAACAATATTAAATGCCCCGTATCTCGGTCAATTTTTAAGCTACAAACAACAAATTTTGCACAGTTTCTAGTTTTTGCATGTACAAAAACATCTATTTTTTCAAGGGGGGCGATTTCCCAAATTTCTGAAAATTAACCCACTTGATATGGAATGACCCAATTGTTGGATTTTAACTTTTGATATATTTTGGCAGAGACAGGGCACATAGCTACACTATTTTTTATTTTTATTTTTTTTTCGTCAAATCTTTGTAGATATCAGGCGCCAAATTTAGAAAATTTAAATTTTGACAAAAAAAACAATTTTATTTATGAATATTTTTTGATGGCATCGCAGTTTTAGTTTTTTAAATGTTATTGTCCCCCTCCTTTCAAAGAAAGCAGGAGACTATTAAAATGGGTCTGTCCATCTTGTCTGTCCGTCCGTGACACTTTTTGGGACACAATAATTCTAATTCTAATTGAGCTAGAATGTTCAAACTTGGTGTAGGTGTTGATTAGGTGATTCAAATTGAGTGATAGTGGTGAAACTTCATGTACAGTTTCATTACATCAATACCTTAAAGTTCGATGCTGAGCATTTTCTGCTTAGGCAAAGTAGAGACTTCAATTTGATTGGTCAAGGCTTTGGAGGTAGAATGTTCAAACTTGATGTAGGTGTCTATTAGGTGAATGCCTTGACAGAGTTCGATCATGTGCATTTTCCACTAAGGCTTAAGCAGAGTTAAGCAATTTGATTGCTTGAGACTTTGGAACCCAGTGAAAACTTGGTTCTAATTGGGTGAGAGCGATGAAACTTCCGAGGATAGATTCATTATATCAATACTTTGAATAAGTTTGATGATGAGAATTTTCAGCTAAGTGGCACTAAGCTATTTGATTGGTCAAGATTTTGGAACATAACATCTCTGCTTTTGATTGAGGTAGAATGTTTAAACTTGATGTAGATGTTCATTAGGTGAATGTCTTTACTGAGTTCAATGATTAACATTTCCCGCTAAAGCTAAGCAGAGCTAAGCAATTTCATTGGTCGATGCTTTAGGACAAAATAACTTTGATTCTAACTGATGGAGAGTGATGAAACTTAGTGTATAGTTTCACTACCAGGTACTTCAAAACCTTGACTGAGTTTGATCACAAACATTTTATGCTCAGACCAAGTATAGATAATCAGTTGATTGCTCGATACATTTGAAAAAGATCAATGTGCAATTAATTAATGTGTCGTCTATATATTTTGGGATTTCAGCCTCACTTGTTTACAGCCATGTCAAATTTCTTAATACTGCTTGTGCTAAAATGTTCATTTCAGGAATTTATCACTAGGAAATCATGTTTTTCAGGCTACTGAAGTTATGGCCAAGTTATATGCTGCTCATCAAGAAGGCAAGAAAACTGTTGGTATTGATGTTGAAGTAAGCCCACACAGTATTATTCTTACAGACTAAATTATACAGTGCTCTAACCTAATTTTAGTGTCAATATAAGCCCACACAGTATTATTCTTACAGACTAAATTATACAGTGCTTTAACCTAATTTTAGTGTCAATACAAATCACACAAGTTGCACAACTACTGCTCCTACTTTGCTAGCTCTAATTTCAGAGAGAGAAATGGGGTTTAACGCCGATTCGACACAAACCAGGTCATTTCGGGTCTTTAGCAGTGGGAGGAAACTGCAGGATCTAATTTCAAGAGCTAAATTGGTCTATTGCAGGTCTTTCTTTAGGCCTGAAATGTTATCTAAATTATTAATTAGACATTAATTAACCTATCCAGACCATAATGATGGTCGAGGCTAGGCAGAAATTTAAATCGCTTAGTTCTCGGTTAATAGTGGATCAATTTGAATGAAGTTTTCAGCAAATTGCCTTTACATTATCTACTTTTTATACGCCCACATTTTCATATGGACGTATATTGTTGTCGCCCCCGTCCGTCCGCCCAAAATTTGTTTGTGGACACTCTACAGGTCAAAATTCTTGTCCGATTTTGACGAAACTTGAAATATAGGTTTATCTCCATAAGATCTCGTTTGCTTTCGATATTGGCATGTATTGGATCGAAACTTAATGGATTATGGCCCCTGTTTTTCCGAAAAATCACGTTTTTAGCTTGTGAACCCTATAGAGGTCACAATTTTTATCCGATTTTGTTGAAACTTGAAATGTAAGTTTATAACCCAAAGATCTCCGTTCCTTTCGATATCCGCGCATATCGGACTGTAACTTCCTGAATTATGGCCCTGATTGTACAAAAAATCGCTTTTTTAGTTTGTGGACCCTATAGAGGTCATAATTTTTATCTGATTTTAAAAAAACGTATTATAATATCACCGTTACACCCTAAGGATGACTGAGTTCGAATTTCGTGAAAATCGGCCCAAAATTGACAGACAAAATGGCCATCGTTCGGTCTCAAATAGCGTAAAAATATGGTATATCAAGGTTGTGGACCTTATAGAGGTCACAATTTTTATCCGATTTCGTTGAAACTTGATATTTAAGTTTTTAACCCAGAGATGTCGGCTCCTTTCGATATTCGTGCATATCGGACCATAACTTCATGAATGATGGCCCCTGATTGTACGAAAAATCGCGTTTTTAGCTAGTCAACCCTATAGAGGTCATAATTTTTATCCAATTTAAAAAAACGTATTATTATATCACCGTTATACCCTAAGGACGGCGGAGTTTGAATTTCGTGAAAATCGGCCCAAAACTGACAGACAAAATGGCTGCCCTTCGTTCTTAAATAGCGTTTAAAAAAATATATCAAGGTTATGGACCCTATATAGGTCACAATTTTTATCCAATTTTGTTGAAACTTGAAATGTAAGTTTATAACACAAAGATCTTGGTTCCTTTCGATATTTGTGCATATCGAATTGTAATTTCCTGAATTATGGCCCTTGATTGTAGGAAAAATCACTTTCTTTTTAGCTTGTTCTCTATCCGTCTCTCGAAAATGTGGGCGTATCCTGCCTGGCAGCCGCTGGTTAACTATTATAGTGAGAACTGGCAACTCGTTATCGAATCTCCCATAATGTATCTTTAATCCACAAAAAGAGTTTGAAACTTATGGTTGATAACTTTGATTTAGTATCAAAATATTCTTAATTTTATTAAGATTCCACCATTTGCCAATCAAGTTCAACCTAATTCCATTGAGAACTTTGTCCTATATATCACATTCACAAGCTTTAACATATAGAATATAAATGGAAAGATGTCTCAGCGAGTTAGGCACTGGTTCGCCATATGTTTGCTGAGAAAGTTCATCGGGATTTTACGGTATGGTTTGCCCCGAGGACAGAGGACCTGGCAGGGAACAGCATCTAGTTGTTTGTATGGTACGGAAAACTGAGGTTCTGTGCACACATTGGCGTGCACGTCAAAGAACCCTTAACTAACAGTCGGAATTGGAAATAAGAATTGGCCATATATCGCCCATGTCCGGACCAAATTTCCCTGATAAACCCACTGCATTGCGTATGCCAGTCTTCATATCATACTCTTTTAAATAGGAGTAAGTTATCACTATACGACTGATACCGTGGAATTTCGTGTAAATAGCGTTATTATCTAATCTATGTAGAATTATTCATAAATATCATTGAATTAGACCTAAAAGCATTCAATTTGTCCTTGTATACAACTTAAATCTCAACATGCAATTTTGAGAACAAAGCGTTAATTAACTAGTGTTTAGTTTGTCGACACGTGTGTAATTATAAGCGTCCCGCTTAATTTTCACGACTGTTCAATAATTAGTTGGACCGTTCAATTTCCCGAGTTGTGATTAAAATTAGTCAAGGTGTCCAATTACGCCAGGTATTCAATTCTGTTGCCGAACATCCAATTTCACATGCGTTGTTCAGATTTTAACGAAATGTTTATATTGAAGGAGTTGTAATATAGTAATGCTGCCGTGAAAACGTGTACATGTATAATGGACAGGCCCTTTTGAATAACAACAAAATGAGTTCGGTAATCTTGGGAAAACATTTACCGGCATTCTGTATCGGTTAGGATTTTTTTCTAACGCACTGTACATGCATATAACGTCGGCCAAAATGTATGCAACAATGAACAACTTACAATTTTTTTTACAACGTAGGCTATCATTACATCTTCGTCTATAACTTTAAATTATATACGTCATACGATGAGCTTGCAGCTTCAGTTAATCTAAATCATTCAAAGAGCACTCGATCCACTCCACGGGGAGCTTAACGGTAAGTCACGTGGTCAGATTGGGACTATATTCTTAGTCTGTCTGTGTTAATCGGCGACAAATCTCCGCTGTGACAATATACATATACTTTAAATGTCGCCCAATTCATTTTGGTGGAAGCGGATATTGAATAAAGCCATTTCACACACGTGTACATTACATGCGCATGTCATATATTTGTACAATGTCCACGATGTGTTACATGTAATTGTCGCCTTCACTACGTTATTTTGAGTAGCCTACACTTTCTGAATGATTCCATTCTTCTGTACGAATGCATGACCACTTGGACCAACTAATAGACCACTCGGACGAAACAAAAAAGACTACTCGGACCATACAAAAGGACCACTCGGACCAATAATAAAGTGTTGTTTTAATACGTTTATATTTGTGTTTATATTAATGACTACTCGAATTAATAATAAAGTGTTGTTTTATTTGTTGTTTTAATAATTGATAAGTGTTTGTTTTAATATGCATATGTTTTCTTTGAAATAATAAAGTGTTATGTACTTACCCGTCGCATTGTTTCATCATGAAGCACATCAAAGAAAAACAATTAAATGGTTGATGTAAAAAAGATGTATATTTGCTAATATGTACTTACCAACAGCGGATATTCTAAAGTTATGTATATACTCACCTATAAATTGTTCGCCTCTTTGTATTATGATACAATATGTTATTAATGAGTAAAATCATTAATAACATATTGTCTGTATTATATTTTTAAAATGAATAAGTCAAGCCTTATAATGTAATTTAATTGGTCCGTGTGGTCCTTTGGGTTGGTCCGAATAGCAAGGATAAATATGGGTCCGATATTATGCAATGTAGATGCAGGTTTGTTTTTTTTTTCTCCTTTTTTTTCTAACAATATTTATTCAATATTTACATATTATAAAGATACAATGTTCAATTATGGGATCTGAAAACAAGCGGTATAGTTATATAAATGCATTGTTTATAATTATAATCACGATTAACATACAGTTATAATTACAAAAGCAAATGCAGGTTCAATCAAGAAACTTGCGTGTTCACCGTCTAGTATAACTTTCGAGCTTCTGATATCTAGATTTTAAACGTAAACATATAGATGTATGTATAAACTTATAGATTGCAGTTACACAGGGTACATGTATATGCAGTAGGAATTCGGGAAGTTGGACATACAAAAGAATGGAATCATTCAGAAATTGTACAGAAAATAGGAAAATTATAACGGAGTGAAGGCGAGAATTACATGTAGGCCTAACACACTCGTGGACATTGTATAAATATATGACATGGGCATGTAATTTACACATGTGTGAAATGGGTTTATTCAATATCCGCTTCCACCGAAATGAATTGGGCGACATTTAAAGTAGATGTATATTGTCACAGCGGAAAGTTTGGATTTTATAGCAGCCAATAATTGATGGATTACATCTAAGTAATGATACGTTGTAAAAAAATTGTAAGTTGTTCATTGTTGCATACATTTTGGCCGACGTTATATGCATGTACAGTGCATTAGAAAAAAATCCTGACCGATACAGAATGCCGGTAAATGTTTTGCCAAGATTACCGAACTCATTTTGTTGTTATTCAAACCGGCCTGTACAATATACATGTACACGTTTTCACGGCAGCATTACTATATTACAACTCCTTCAATATAAACATTTCGTTAAAATCTGAACAACGCATGTGAAATTGTATGTGCATGTGAAATTGTATGTTCGGCAACAGAATTGAATACCTGGCGTAATTGGACACCTTGACTAATTTTAATCACAACTCAGGAAATTGAACAGTCCAACTAATTATTGAACAGTCGTGAAAATTAAGCGGGACGCTTATAATTACACACGTGTCGACAAACTAAACACTAGTTAATTAACGCTTGGTCCTCAAAATTGCACGTTGAGATTTAAGTTGTTTACAAGGACAAATTGAATGCTATTAGGTCTAATTCAATGATATTTATGAATAATTCTACATAGATTAGATAATAACACTATTTACCCGAGATTCCACGGTACCAGTCGTATAGTGTATTTTGAGATAATAGTTGTACATATTTCCAGGGTATTGGAGCAACAGTAAAAGATGCTAAAGAAGCTGGCGTTATAGATCTATTTATAACCAAACACTGGGGAATTAAATTTTCTACTACATCAGCATGTACTGTTCTTAATGTTGATCAGGTATGATAATCCATGTTTTCTAGAGAAATATTGTTACAATAGATCTCAATTCCTGGTACATGTTGTAATAATATGATTGGGTTCTTATTTGAAAACTGTAAAAACCTTTAAACATTATACAATCGTCCGTCCGTCCACAATTGTTTGTGGACTCTCTACAGGTCACAATTCTTATCCGATTTTGACGAAACTTGAAATATAGGTTTATCCCTAAGAGATCTTGGCTGCTTTCGATAATGGCATGTATCTGATCGAAAATTCATGGATTATGGCCCCTGATTGTATGAAAAATCACGTTTTTAGCTTGTGGACCCTATAGAGGTCACAATTTTTATACGCCCACATTTTCATGTGGACGTATATTATCGTCGCCCTTGTCCGTTCGGACGTCCGTCCGTCCACAATTTGTTTGTGGACTCTCTACAGGTCACAATTCTTGTGCGATTTTGACGAAACTTGAAATATAGGTTTATCCCCAAAAGATCTCGGATGCTTTCGATATTGGCATGTATCGGATCGAAACTTCATGGATTATGGCCCCTGTTTGTATGAAAAATCACTTTTTTTGCTTGTGGACCCTATAGATGTCACAATTTTTATACGCCCACATTTTCATGTGGACGTATTATGCCGTCCGTCCTTCCACAATTTGTTTGTGGACCCTCTACAGGTCACAATTCTTATCCGATTTTGACGAAACTTGAAATATAGGTGTATCTCCAAAAGATCTCGGCTGCTTTCGATATTGGCATGTATCGGATCCAAACTTCATGGATTATGGCCCCTGTTTGTACGAAAAATCACGTTTTTGGCTTTTGGACCCTATAGAGGTCATAGGGGGGGGGGGGTGTGGATGGCTGAATGGTTAGCGTGCGCGCGCTGTATCATAAAGTCTGTCATTGAGTCGACTGGCGTGGTTTCCAATCCCCGGTTGTACGTGGCAAGGAGTAGGGTCGCCTGTCCAACCTCGTGGGTTTTCTCTGGGTCCTCCGGTTTCCTCCCACTGCTAAAGACCCCTACGCGCAAGCGAATTATGTAAATAAAATTAAACCATATGTTAGTCTCGAAATGACCTAGTTTGTGTCGAGTGGACGTTCAACCCCATTTCTCTCTCTCTCTATAGAGGTCATAATTTTTATCCGATTTAAAAAAACGTATTATTATATCATCGTTACACCATAAGGACGACTGAGTTAGAATTTTGTGAAAATTGGCCTAAAATTGACAGACAAAATGGCCGCGGTTCGTTCTCAAATAGCGTAAAAATATGGTATATCAAGGTTGTGGACCCTATAGAGGTCACAATTTTTATCCGATTTTGTTGAAACTTGAAATGTAAGCTTATAACCCAAAGATCTCGGTTTCTTTCGATATTCGCGCATATCGGACCGTAACTTCCTGAATTATGGCCCCTGATTGTACGAAAAATAGCGTTTTTAGCTTGTGGACCCTATAGAGGTCAAAATTTTTATCCGATTTAAAAAAACGTATTATTATATCACCGTTACACCATAAGGACGACTGATTTCAAATTTCGTAAAAATCGGCCCGAAATTGACAGACAAAATGGCCGCCGTTCTTTCTCAAATAGCGTAAAAATATGGTATATCAAGGTTGTGGACCCTATAGAGGTCACAATTTTATCCGAATTTGTTGAAACTTGAAATGTAAGTTTATAACCCAAAGATCTCGGTTCCTTTCGATATTCATGCATATCCGACTGTAACTTCCTGAATTATGGCCCGTGATTGTACGAAAAATCACGTTTTTAGCTTGTGGACCCTATAGAGGTCATAATTTTTGTTCGATTTAAAAAAACGTATTATTATATCACCATTACACCCTAAGGACGACTGAGTTCGAATTTCGTGAAAATCAACCCAAAACAGACAGACAAAATGGCTGCCCTTTGTTCTCAAATAGCGTAAAAATTGGGTATTTCAAGGTTGTGGACCCTATATAGGTCACAATTTTTATCCGATTTTGATGAAACTTGAAATGTAATTTTATAACCCAAAGATCTTGGTTCCTTTCGATATTCGCACATATCGGACCGTAACTTCCTGAATTATAGCCCCTGATTGTATGAAAAATCGCGTTTTTATCTTGTGGACCCTATAGAGGTCATAATTTTTATCCGATTTAAAAAAACGTATTATTATATCACCGTTACACCCTAAGGAAGGGTTAGTTCGAATTTCATGAACATCGGACCAAAATTGCCGGACAAATTGGCTGCCCTTCGTTCTCAAATAGCGTAAAAATTTGGTATTTCAAGGTTGTGGACCCTATATAGGTCACAATTTTTATCCGATTTTGTTGAAACTTGAAATGTAAGTTGATAACCCAAAGATCTCGGTTCCTTTCGATATTCGCGCATATCGGACCGTAACTTCCTGAATTATGGCCCCTGATTGTACAAAAAATCACGTTTTTAGCTTGTGGACCCTATAGAGGTCATAATTTTCATCCGATTTAAAAAAACGTTTTATTATATCACCGTTAACCCTAAGGATGGCCGAGTTCGAATTTCGTGAAAATCGGCCCAAAATTGACAGACAAAATGGCCGCCGTTTGTTCTCAAATAGCGTAAAAATATGGTATATCAAGGTTGTGGACCCTATAGAGGTCACAATTTTTATCCAATTTTGTTGAAACTTGAAATGTAAGTTTATAACCCAAAGATCTCAGTTCCTTTCGATTTTCGCGCATATTGGACCGTACTTTCCTGAATTATGGCCCCTGATTGTACGAAAAATCGTGTTTTTAGCTTGTGGACCCTATAGAGGTAATAATTTTTATCCGATTTAAAAAAACGTATTATTATATCACCGTTACACCCTAAGGATGAATGAGTACGAATTTCATGAAAATCGGCCCAAAATTGACATACAAAATGGCCGCCGTTCGTTCTCAAATAGCGTAAAAATATGGTATATCAAGGTTGTGGACCCTATAGAGGTCACAATTTTTATCCATTATTGTTGAAACTTGAAATGTAAGTTTATAACCCAAAGATCTTGGTTCCTTTCGATATTTGTGCATATCGGACCGTAACTTCCTGAATTATGGCCCCTGATTGTACGAAAAATCGCGTTTTTAGCTTGTGGACCCTATAGAGGTCATAATTTTTATCCGATTTGAAAAACCGTATTATATCACCGTTACACCCTAAGGACGGTCGAGTTCGAATTACATGAAAATCGGCCCAAAACTGACCGTCAAAATGGCCGCCCTTTATTCTCAAATAGCGTAAAAATATGGTATATCAAGGTTGTGGACCCTATAGATCTCACAATTTTTATCCGATTTTGTTGAAACTTGAAATGTAAGTTTATAACACAAAGATCTTGGTTCCTTTCGATATTTGCGCATATCGAATTGTAATTTCCTGAATTATGGCCCTTGATTGTAGGAAAAATCACTTTCTTTTTAGCTTGTTCTCTATCCGTCTCTCGAAAATGTGAGCGTATCCTGCCTGGCAGCCGCTGGTTAACTATTATAGTGAGAAACCTGAAATGTAAGTTTATAACCCAAAGATCTCGGTTCCTTTCAATTTTTATCCAATTTTGTTGAAACTTGAAATGTAAGTTTATCACACAAAGATCTCGGTTCCTTTCGATATTTGCGCACATCGAATTGTAATTTCCTGAATTAATGCCCTTGATTGTAGGAAAAATCACTTTTTTTTTTAGCTTGTTCTCTATCCATCTCTCGAAAATGTGGGCGTATCCCGCCATGCAGCTGCTGGTTATCTTATTTAAAAAAACATATTATTATATCACCGTTAAACCCTAAGGACGGCTGAGTTCGAATTTCGTAAAAATCGGCCCAAAACTGATAGACAAAATGGCCGCCGTTCGTTCTCAAATAGCGTAAAAATATGGTATATCAAGGTTGTGGACACTATAGAGGTCACAATTTTTATCCGATTTTGTTGAAACTTGACATTTAAGTTTATAACCCAAAGATCTCGGTTCCTTTCGATATTCGCGCATATCGCAACGTATCTTCCTGAATTATGGCCCCTGATTGTACGAAAAATCGTGTTTTTAGCTTGTGGACCCTATAGAGGTCATAATTTTTATCCGATTTGAAAAACCGTATTATTATATCACCGTTACACCCTAAGGACGGCCGAGTTCGAATTACATGAAAATCGGCCCAAAATTGACAGACAAAATGGCCGCCGTTCGTCTCAAATAGCGTAAAAATATGGTATATCAAGGTTGTGGACCCTATAGATCTCACAATTTTTATCAGATTTTGTTGAAACTTGAAATGTATACTTATAAGACACAAAGATCTTGGTTCCTTTCGATATTTGCGCATATCGAATTGTCATTTCCTGAATTATGGCCCTTGATTGTAGGAAAAATCACTTTCTTTTTAGCTTGTTCTCTATCCGTCTCTCGAAAATGTGAGTGTATCCTGCCTGGCAGCTGCTGGTTAACTATTATAGTGAGAAACCTGAAATGTAAATTTTTAACCCAAAGATCTCGGTTCCTTTCGATTTTCGCACGTATCGGACTGTAACTTCCTAAATTATGGCCCCTGATTGTACGAAAAATCGAGTTTTTTGGCTTGTGGACCCTATAGGTCATAATTGTTATCCAATTTAAAAAAACGTATTAATATATCACCATTACACCTTAAGGACGGCTCAGTTCAAATTTCGTGAAAATCGGCCCAAAACTGACAGACAAAATGGCCGCCCTTCGTTCTCAAATAGCGTAAAAATATGGTATATCAAGGTTGTGAACCCTATATATAGAGGTCACACTTTTTATCCGATTTTGATGAAACTTGAAATGTAAGTTTATAACCCAAAGATCTCGGTTCCTTTCAATATTCGCGCATATCGAATTGTAATTTCCTGAATTATGGCCCTTGATTGCAGGAAAAATCACTTTCTTTCCATCTGTCGAAAATGTGGGCGTACCCTGCCTGGTAGCCACTGGTTATATTTGTGATAATTATTTGAAACAAAACAGGATTATCATAAATAATATTTAACATCTACAATATGAGTACGGCAAGCACTCTCTACATATTGCGTTTGTAAACCACGAAATTCCTCTTATTAGAAAGTTTTAACTATAGTCTATTGTATGTAAACGTTAAAAAAAATCAGCTCAAGGTAACTGATGAATACAGACAACCTAACTAAATGTTGCGCACGCGTACTAATGTTAAATTCAATCGTTAATCGTACGTACGTAAAAAAAAAAAAAAACGAAGAATCACGACTGCGGAAATTAAGAATTCGTTTTTCAGAGTAAAATTTGAAACTTTGATGTGACCAAGAAACATAACTCTTTTTGATGAAAAAATCTACCGCTGTAATGCTACTTGGGTGATCAACATTTCCACATATTAGAAAGTCCCATTCAAATGGTTAAATCACACAAATATCCAACTTTGCAATAGTTTAATTGTTCATGAATGATGATTTTAATGGGAAGTCTTATCATATTTGTTAAAATAGGCCCCAAATTAAGCTCGTTTATTGGATTTTTATACGCCCACATTGAAATGTGGTCTATATTGTCGTCGCCCCCGTCCGTCCGTCGGTCCGGCGTCCACAATTGCTTGTGGACTCTACAGGCTAAAGTTAATATCTGATTAACTTTAAATTTATACACAGTGTTTAAGGTCTTGAGACGAAAAATCCTATAAATTTTCAGAGATTTCCGATAATTACTGCCAGAGTTATGGCCCTTGATCACTTTGAAAAATCTTGTGGACGCTCTAGAGGCCAAAGTTAATATCCAATTGACCTTAAATTTATACACAGTGTTGGAGGTCATGAGACGAAGAAGCCTATTGATTTTCAACGATTTCCGATAATTACTGCCAGAGTTATGGCCCTTGATCACTTCAAAAAATCTTGTGGACGCTCTAAAGGCCAAAGTTAATATCCGATTGACTTGAAATTTATACACAGTGTTTAAGGTCATGAGACGAAGAAGCGTATTGATTTTCAGCGATTTCCGATAATTACTGCCAGAGTTATGGCCCTTGATCACTTCAAAAAATCTTGTGGATGCTCTAATGGCCAAAGTTAATATCCGATTGACGTTAAATTTATACACAATGTTTAAGTTCATGAGACAAAGAAACCTATTGATTTTCAACGATTTCCGATAATTAATGCCAGAGTTATTGCCCTTGATCACTTCAAAAAATCTTGTGGATGCTCTAGAGGCTAAAGTTAACATCCGATTGACATTAAATTTATACACAGTGTTTAAGGTCATAAGATGATGAAGTCTATTGGTTTTCAGCGATTTCTGATAATTACTGCCAGAGTTATGGCCCTTGATCACTCTGAAATATCTTGTGGATGCTCTAGAAGCGACAGTTAATATTCGATTGACTTTCAATTTATACACAGTGTTTAAGGTCCTGAGACGAAGAAGCCTATTGATTTTCAGCGATTTCCGATAATTACTGCCAGAGTTATGGCCCTTGATCACTTCAAAAAATCTTTTGAGTTTAAATTTATACACAGTGTTTGAGGTCATGAGACGAAGATTCCTATTGATTTTCAACGATTTCCGATAATTACTGCCAAAGTTATGGCCCTTAAGTTATCATCCGATTGACTTCAGATTGATACAGAGTTTAAGATCTTGAGACAAACAAGTATATTGAATTTCAATGAATTTTTATGATTTGAACAGTTAAATCTATGATATTAAAAGCTTTGCATACAAAACGTTAGCATGGGGCAGAACTTTATAAAAACCAAACAAATTCTAATAGTTTTCTGATAATTACTTCGTGAGTTGTTGCTCTTAATCAGATTTTAGTGTATTATAAATGTTTCATTACCGAAAAAAGTAAAAATATGCGACAACCCTTGTTGACTGCCCGGATGATTTAGTTGCTGTGGGCGTATGTTCGTTGCCTGGCAACCTATCTTTGTTCTTGCATGAACCCCTCTACCTAAGAGTGTATTGCTCGACACTTTATGAAAAGATAAATTTGCAAGTAATTAATAGGTATCTTCTAATAATATTGTGATTTGGGTGGGTGATATCAGTCGTTCTTGAATTGTGTTCATAATGAAAATGATTTTTGTTTGCAGATAATTATGTCTAAACCAGCTGGTGGACCCAAAGTTAAGGAGAACAAGAACTATGATGAAGATGATTAAACCAATATATATATATCTATATATGTTATAACATTTAGTACTACATTATTTATAAATACTACATTATTTATAAATATTATATTACTTACAGATTTTCGTCTTGTTAGCTTTTGTCCATTTACACATTTATTTACAGGGGCATATATCTTGTATGTTAAAAAATTTGTACCAAATGAATAAAACAAAATTCTTTCACCAATTTAAGTCTTTTTTTTTATTTGCCCACACAGTGTTTGGTGTGTGTGCGTGCCATAGAGGCTTGAGTTTTTATATGCCCAACATATTCATCTGGACGTATTATGGAATTGCCTGTGTCTGTCCGTCCACATTTGTTTGACCCAGTACAAGTCACAATTTTTATTTTGATGATACTTGAAATATATGTTTATATCACAAAGTGCTTGGATGAGTTAGATTTTGGTGAAACTTAAAATACGAGGACTGGCTGAAAAGTTGTAAGCCTGAAAAGGATTATTGTTAGTAGACATGAGGGTCATCATATATACAAAGGAAAGGGTCATTAAAAGGTTAGGTCACCAGATAGAAGGTGAAAAGTCAAACAAAATTCAAAGTAAGACGAAATCGAAATTCAAAAATTGGTTCCTAAGAATTGTTGCCATTTGGAGTAGGTTCAAAACAAAAAGTCATCAAAATCCGGTAAATTTCCGGAAGCTGACAAAATTATTTTTAGTATGCCATTTTGAAGGTATCCATGTGTTCCTTATTCCTACCAAGATTCAACTTGATACCTCAAATACTAAAGGAGATGCGCCTTCTTGAAGGACCGAAAAAATGAAGAAAACTTTTGAAAATCTTTGATGCTAAAACTAATCGAGCGATTGTCCGAATTTCGAAAAAAACATCGGAGCCCCAATGGGATTCGTTCAAACTTCCCATGCAGATATGAAAACTTTCATATTCATCGTCACGTGACATGGATTATATCAAGTATCTTAAAACGATAAAAGAATAAGAAAAAATAATTACCAAATTCGGTGAAAAACTCACGAAGTTACAAGTCTAAAGATAGTGAGAAACATTGCACACGGGCAAAAAAAATTAATCTGAAAACTAAAAGGAATAACTGAGACTTGGATTGCTGTAATCGGAATGACTTCCCGTTTCAGAAAAAAAGGATCAAGCCCTTTAAAAGCAGGACGAGAAAATCGAATGAAAATGGCAGGAAAACTTCGAAAAATTAAATGAGATAACTTTGAACGGAACTAATATTTTTTTAATCTGATTGCCCCTAGCTGTTCGAATATTTAGGTTAAATTTTGAAAATTAAAGACATAGATTGTCCTGTAAACAACTTTGTCGGCACGTAAAATATCAAAGGCGAAATTTTCAAACACCAAAAATTCGACCTTGATACCGGCTATCCTGAAATGTGTTAATTTCAGAAATAGATGCATTGAACATAATTACGGCCTATTGTGATTATTTTCACGTCCGTTAAACTAAAGTGGATTTTTCATATTCAATTCAAAATAGAGACCATTCAACTGTTGACCGAAATCAAAATTCGACTGCTCTGAACGTTTTTTAGGCATTACCTCATGGATTCAGAAAATTTAACTCCCAAATCTGTAAGTAAAAAAATCGCAAGAGTCTGCTGAGGGATTTTTCCAGGGTTCGTACGCTTCCTGGAAAGTCATGGAATTCCACCTATGAAAATTCCAAGCTTGGAAAACCTGGAATATGAGTATTTTATCTTGGAAAGTCATGAAATTTTCACCTCCGTCCAGTAATCACCCTTTCTCCGAAATTTGATACATTTATTCAATTTGTAAAACTTGTACGAAAGAAAAGCGCGGTAAAGAAAAATAGATCCAAGAGTAGACAAACTTTCGTAGTCTTTTTTCTGACGTAACGGTAATTGGCTTGACAATCAATTTTTTTGGCTTGATAATCTGGACTACATCCTGTAGCAGTTTCACAGACTTGGCTGAATTATCTCCCTTCCAGTTACTCGTCTGCTAGTCAGTTCAACTAGTAGGCTAGTGTTTTTGCTTTCGAATAGCGTGATGAATTCTCTTTGATATACCCAACTTACTACAACAATATTAAAATGCCCGGTAAATGTACATTTCAAGACTGTTGGAATGGATGACAAAAACCGATTTCTGTTCATGGTTAATGCGTGACAAAACTAATTCACGAAAAGCCCGATGTTGCGCATGTCAGAAGTCTTTTGATATATCTAATATTAGTAATATGGGGGAAGCAGCTGTAAAGAGCCACATGAAAGCGAAAAACATTTAGTTAATTACAGAAAATTAAGAGTGTGGCCAGAATCCTATTGGTCAGATTTTTGCCTCATCTTCGGGTCAAACAGGGGGTAGTACGTACAACTGAAATTTCAACAGAAAGTTCTTGTTCACGTTGTGATAGTTTTGACACTAAAACCGAAAGTAGGAAATCCCAATCATTGACTTTGTTCATTTCAAAGGAAGATACAATAAAATCCGAGATATTGTGGAGTCTGCACAATATAGAAAACCACCACTCATATAAATCAATTCACCTGTGGAGAAAAAAAAGATGGCCTATTATTGCAACTTTGGTTTAGCACCCCATTTTTCAGATTTGCTAAAAAAAAAAACCAGTTTGAAGAATAAAGATTCTTTTGTACTCCTTTTTATACGCCCACATTTAAATGTGGTTGTATATTGTCGTCGGTCCGGCGTCCGTAATTGCTTGTGGACGCTCTAGAGGCTGAAGTTAATATCCGATTGACTTTAAATTTATACACAGTGTTTAAGATCATGAGACGAAGAATCCTATTGATTTTCAGCGATTTCCGATAATTACTGCCAGAGTTATGGCCCTTGATCACTTTGAAAAATCTTGTGGACGCTCTAGAGGCCAAAGTTTATATCCAATTGATCTTAAATTTATACACAGTGTTTAAGGTCATGAGACGAAGAATCCTATTGATTTTCAACGATTTCCGATAATTACTGCCAAAGTTATGGCCCTTGATCACTTTTCAAAATCTTGTGATGCTCTAAAGGCTAAAGTTATCATCCGATTGACTTCAGATTGATACACAGAGGTTAAGATCTTTTGAGGAACAAGTATATTGATTTTCAATTAATTTTTATGACTTGGAACAGCTAAATCCATGATATTAAAAGTTTTGTATACAAAACGTTAGCATGGGGAAGAACTTTATAAAAACCAAACAAATTCTAATGGTTTTCTCAGTTGTTGCTCTTAATCAGATTTTAGTGTATTATAAATGTTCCATTACCGAAAAAAGTAAAAATATGCGACAACTCTTGTTGACTGCCCAGACGATTTAGCTGCTGTGGGCGTATGTTTCGTTGCCTGGCAACCTATCTTTAATGAAAGTTTGAATATCAAAACAAAAAATAAACAGCTAGATGTGAGGTACTGGGATAGGGATAATGTGATAACTCAAAGTTTATTGGCCATCCTGCATCACATGAACTTTTAGAACATTTTACCGATTCTGTTCAAGATTTGAACCTGTCTAAACTTGTGCAAGTGTCTATGGATGGACCTAATGTTAATTTAAACTTTTGGGGTCTCTTTTCTGATTATATACAAACTAATTATTCTAGTAAAGTCTTGAATATAGGAAGCTGTGGGCTCCATGTTATTCACGGTGCATTCAAGGACTTTTCTTCAACTTCGAAGTTGTTACATATTGTTCAAGGACACCCCTGCTCGCAGGGAGGACTATGAAAAATTAATAGGAACTGATAATCATGTTTATGCTTTAAAGTTTTGTAAACACAGATGGTTAGAAAATCTACCTGTAGCTTTAAGAGCTCGTGAGATCATTCCATTACTTAGAAAATACATTGATCAAGTGAACAAGAAAAAAATAACCAACCCCAAAACTGAGTCATATAAAACGATTGTGGAAATGTTAAAAGACCCTCTTTTAGAAGATAAAATAAACTGTTTTATTTCTATTGCACAAGAAGTTACCCAATTTTTAACCGTGTATCGGACTGACAAACCCATGATTCCATTTCTAGCTGAGGACTTGTATCTGCTGTTGAAGGGGCTAATGGGAAGGGTGATTAAATCAGATGTAGGCCCTACTAAGTAAAAGCGGGGGTACTGCTTGCTCATTACTGAAGATTGACATAAATGACAGAAATAATCAGTGTGAAATAAAGAAAGTTGACATTGGATTTGTGGGAAATAAACTGTTGAAATCACTTGTGTCCGACAAAAAAGTAAACGAACAACAAGTTCTAGACATAAGAGCTCAGGCTTCAGTTATCAAAATGATTTCTAAAATCCAAGAAAAATGTCCCCTGAAATATACACTTGTGAGGTGCATGAAATGTTTAGATTCTAGGCAAATGTGTAATGACAAAGATTTTTGTGTAGAGAAATTGGAAAGAATACTTGGCATTCTTGTTGATCATAAAAAGATCAATGAGTTAGAATGTGACACAATAAAACATGAATTTTCTACATTTTTGACCCAAGATTTACCAGGATATTCTTCTTTGTTTAAAGATTTCAATTATAAAGAACAACGAGTTGATAATCTTTTCTATAATTGCTTCTCATCAAAACAACCATATAGTAACATTTGGTCTGTCATTCAGTTACTTTTAATCTTATCACATGGACAAGCATCTGTTGAGCGTGGATTTTCTGTGAATAAAGAGGTCTATAAAGATAATATGGACGAAAAATCTTTTATTGCGCAAAGACAAGTCATAGATCATATTCAGTCTGTTGGGGGAGCTTTAAATGTTGACATAAATAAAAAAAACTAGTCATGTCAGTCAGTTCTGCAAGACAAAACTATATGTCATTTTTGGATAAACAGAAAAAAGACGGAGAAAGTTTCATTGAAAAAACGATCCTTGTTAGAGGAAATTGATGAAATGAAAATTAAAGATAGGTTGCCAGACAACGAAACATACGCCCACTGCAGCTAAATCCTCCGGGCAGTCAACAAGGGTTGTCGCATATTTTTACTTTTTTCGGTAATGAAACATTTATAATACACTTAAATCTGATTAAGAGCAACAACTCAAGAAGTTCTGCCCCATGCTAACGTTTTGTATGCAAAGCTTTTAATATCATGGATTTAACTGTTCAAGTCATAAAAATTCATTGAAAATCAATATACTTGTTCGTCTCAAGATCTTAAACTCTGTGTATCAATCTGAAGTTGAAAATCAATAGGAATCTTCGTCTCATGACGCCAAACACTGTGTATAAATTTAAACTCAATCGGATATTAACTTTAGCCTCTAGAGCATCCACAAGATTTTTTGAAGTGATCAAGGGCCATAACTCTGGCAGTAATTATCGGAAATCGCTGAAAATCAATAGGCTTCTTCGTCTCAAGACCTTAAACACTGTGTATAAATTTAAAGTCAATCAGATATTAACTTTAGCCTCTAGAGCGTCCACAAGCAATTGTGGACGCCGGACGGACGGACGGGGGCGACGACAATATACGACCACATTTCAATGTGGGCGTATAAAAAACGCAGACTTGAAAGTGATTCAGGAGCTTTATTCAAATCTGCTGATGACTTGGCCAACAAGGCAGAGTCTGTTGGTTCTGTTACTGAAATCAGACATTTAATTTCAAAATCCAATAGCCACAGAGAATCGGCAAAAGTCAAAAAATCTGAACTGGACAAATTTTAATGAAGAAATTATTAAAAAATTAAATGAATATATAAGTCAAACTAATTTAGTTGAAGTACTGGACATTGTTTTGTTATCTGTTCTATTTTGGATTAATATGTTTACTTTACAGTGAATAATTGAACTTTGTTTAAAGTACTTGATGCTTTAAGATAACATTTACTACTCAGATTGTAGCCCGACTTTTATTTGGTAATTTAAGTGAATACTGTTATTAATAAAAGTTTCATAATTTGCAAGAAGTTGATTTCTTTGCATGACGATGTAGATTAGCCTATTCGTGCAGATTTAATTCAGTAAACATGCATAGACAAACTTCGGTGCAATGCTCTAATTTTGGTCCTGGAAAATGCCCTTTTTGGTCCTGGAAAAGTCATGGAATTTCATTCACATTTTAGTGTACGAACCCTGTTTTTCACATTTCAAGATGGTGGCACTTCCGGTTCGATCGATAGACTTCATATTTTGTGTACCCATCAGTAATTTCTTATCTACATGTAGTATAGAAAAACAATTCCAAGGCTATCTCACCTATATTTTGTCGATTGTTTTGAAAAATTTGATCCTTATTTTCTCCAAGGGGAGATAACTTAGAAAATTTTTAAGGACATCGTTGAAGTTGGATCAACCAGATCTAATTACATTCCTAATTTTATGAAAATAGTACTAATATTCATGAAGTTGTCATGTTGGTTTTACTTCCGGGATGATATGTTAATTACGTAATATTCGAAAAAGAAAAAAGAATTAGTAAAATAGATCAAAAAGTCACAAAGTTACAGCTATGTAGGTCAATTTTTTTATCAGTAAATTTCGGATTCGTAAAACGTTTTGAAAATATCTTGATTCCAAAGCCACCACCCATCCCCGCGTACAAACTGGGTGATTTAATGGTATATATGGACTAAAAGCATATTCAAACTAATTAACTTGTCATAATTTTGCTTCAAATCCTTCTAAAACATTGTAATTGCGAAGGAATGCCCTGCTATAAAAATTCGATCAAACCAGGTCATGTTTACGTCACGTGACTTACCTCTCTTGGAAGTCAGAGGAGAATTCATTGCATACATAAGACGATGTTGTCTTTAATCGATTACTATTTACTACAAATATCGAATCCTAATTAAATTCTCGGATTTTCCACTACCCGCGTCTTTTTCCGTCATTTTTATACGCCCACATTTTCATGTGGACGTATTATGCCGTCGTCCCTGTCCGTCCGGACGTCCGTCCGTCCACAATTGTTTGTGGACCCTCTACAGGTCACAATTCTTATCCGATTTTGACGAAACTTGAAATATAGGTTTATCTCCAAAAGATCTCGGCTGCTTTCGATATTGGCATGTATCGGATACAAACTTCATGGATTATGGCCCCTGTTTGTACGAAAAATCATGTTTTTAGCTTGTGGACCCTATAGAGGTCACAATTTTTATCCGATTTTGTTGAAACTTGAAATATAAGTTTATAACCCAAAGATCTCGGTTCCTTTCAATATTCGCGCATATCGGACCGTAACTTCCTGAATTATGGCCCCTGATTGTACGAAAAATCGCGTTTTTATCTTGTGGACCCTATAGAGGTCATAATTTTTATCCAATTTAAAAAACCGTATTATTATATCACCGTTACACCCTAAGGGAGACTGAGTTCGAATTTCGGGAAAATCGGCCCAAAATTGACAGACAAAATGGCCGCCGTTCGTTCTCAAATAGCGTAAAAAAAATGGTATATCAAGGTTGTGGACCCTATAGAGGTCATAATTTTTATACGATTTTGTTGAAAATTGAAATGTAAGTTTATAATACAAAGATCTCAGTTCCTTTCGATATTCGCGCATAGTGAATTGTAATTTCCTGAATTATGGCCCTTGATAGTAGGAAAAATCACTTTCTTGTTAGCTTGTTCTCTATCCATCTCTCGAAAATGTGGGCGTATCCTGCCTGGCAGCCACTGCCCACATAACAATATGATGTTAATTTTACGTTACATTTACGTAAAAATGGTCAGTCAGTTTACCATCATTTTGCTCATCTTTTTAACGATAATTTTACGTCAGGAAATGACGTTAATCTAACGTAAACTTTACGTCATTTTTGCGTTATATTTACGTCATTTTCTGACGTAAATGTAACGTAAACTTTACGTCATTTTCTGACGTAAATCTAACGTAAAATTTGCGTAAAGTTTACGTCATTTTCGTTAGATTTACGTCAGAAAATGACGTAAACTTTACGTTAGATTTACGTCAGAAAATGATGTAAATATAACATAAAAATGACGTAAACTTTACGCTAGATTAACGTCATTTCCTGACGTTAAATTGTCGTTAAAAGGATGAGCAAAATGATGGATATCTAACCGACCATTATAACGTAAATCTAACATTAAATTAACATCATTTACGGATGCAATTCTAATGTCAAATTTTGATGAGCATTAAAACCTTCAAAATTATTCATTATTTGCCGCTGTAAATGGGAAGTACATTCAACCAATAATCAAATTTTCCTGACCCGTGGGTGAGGCTAAAAGTTGAGTGGTCCAACGTGTGCGCTTTAGATCATAAGGTCTGTCATTGAGTCAAGTGGTTTCTTTCCACACCCAACTTGAACATGGGTTTTCTCTGGGTCCTCCTACTACTAAAAGTTCCTGGTGCGGATGAATTATTCAACTTGAATTGAATCACTTAGTCCCAAAGGACAGTTTATGTCTATTGGATGTTTTACCCCATTGCTCTCTATCTACCCATAACCAGTCAGAATTCTAAATGTATTGCACAGAAAAGTTAAAAATCTAGCAGAATTATATGACAAAATATACTACAAGTATGTATACATATACTTTATTTAAAAGACAAAAATATAATGTTATAAAATACAAAATACACATTTAAATATTAACAGTTTTTATCCACAGCTGTTTGAGAAATGAAGACGGGCATATGCCACACAGTGTGCAGAGCTATGGCGTACTCTTATATAAAATTCCAACTGCCAAGGGATCTTTCACACACACACACTTGAGTTTACACTGTACCTTGGGTTTTTTTTTGTCCCTTCCGTATGACTAGTCAGCCATCCATGTCAGGTCCTCTGTCCGGCATCACCGACAAGGGAAAATGTTCAAGAAAAAGGTCTACATTAGCGCTATGAAAGTGTTGATATGCATATAAGAAAGAAAAAACTGGGATATTGACCAAATTGGGCCAAAACCTATAGCCTCTATCTTATTTGCTCAAGGTATTGATGGAATAGGAGTTAACTTTGGAATGAGTGAAATGAAATGGGGTTTAATGTCCTATTCCGACAGGGCTAATGACATGGAAATATGCTATACAGTGTCCTATTATGGAATTTTATCCAGACAGCGGCGCTAAAGCCTACTCTTATATCGAATTCAAACTGCCAAGGGATCTTTCACGTGCGAACCAATGTGTGCACAGGACCTCGGTCATTCGTACCATCCAAACGACTAGACAGCTGTCCCTCCTTGTCAGGCTCTCTGTCCTGCACCTCTGACAAGGGGAGGAAACCAAGTCTGGAAATCACGAAGAACTTTCTCGGCCGACACTGGAATGGAATGTTGTGGAATACTGAATATTGATAGGTTTCGTCCTCTCATGATTCCAGTGTGTAACACAAATTTGAAAAAGATCAATTAAGAATAAACACAGCATCTATTGCATTTGAAAAAAGGAGAATTAACCAAGGAAGGCAAAGTCCTGAAAAGCTGTATATTGATAATGCTTGTCCTCTCACAATCGGAATGATTCACATTTCACACCCAGTGTACGGACAAACAGGGCCAAAATTGATATGTGGGTGTATAAACAAAGATATATACTACACCAATATTACATGTGTTGCAGAATTGGTTTAACACATTTCAAATATAATTGTAACACGGATATTTGCAATGGTTGATCCATGACAAAAGATTTGAAATATTTTGAAGAGACGCAAAAAGTTACGCCATACAGTGTGCTATGAGGGAAATTTTGCCCGGGCAGCAGCGCTATGGCCTACTCTTGTATCGAATTCCAACTGCCAGGGGATCTTTTATGTGCATGCCAATGTGTACACTGGGCCTTGTTTTTTTGTCCCATCCAAACGACTAGACAGCTGTCCTCGTCAGGCCCTCCGTCCTGCATCACTGACAATGAGAAACCACACCGGAAAATCAGGATGAACTTTCTCGGCCAATGCAGGGATCGAACACCCGACCTCAAGGCTAGAGAGTCAGCGTCTTACCCACTTAGCCACATGATCCCCCCTTGGCCTATGTACATGTAGAGATGAATTTTGAGCTACCTTTATATATATCTTTCTATTTTTAAAACCTGCGACAAGTATATTTATATCAAGGATGTAACCCTCTATCAGTTAACCCGTCACAGATTGGTTGCATTGGTGAACCGGTTCAAAATATTCGTTTCATATCATACCTGACCTTCAAATCCAAAAATTGTAGCCACAACGGGGATCACGTTGGTTAAGTCGGTAAGACACTGGCTATCTAGTCTGGAGGTCGGGTGTTCGATCCCTGCATTGGCCGAGAAAGTTACTCCAGATTTTCCGGCGTGGTTCTCCCTTGTCAGTGATGCAGGACAGAGGGCTAGACAAGACAGCTATCTAGTCATTAAAATGGGACAAAAAAATGAAGTCCCATGTACACATTGGCGTGTACGTACAAGAGCCCTTGAAGTTAGAATTCGATATAAGAGAAGGCCGTAGTGCCACTGTCCGGGCAAAATTCCCCACATAGCACACTGTATGGCGTATGCCCATCTTCATTAGCCCAGTTCAGAGCAAAACAGTAGGACGTTAAACTTTCATTTCACTAGCCACAGCTCTGTTTTCTTTCACCAAAGGGGGGGGGGGGTGGATGGCTGAATTGTTAGCGTGCGCGCGCTGTATCATAAAGTCTGTCATTGAGTCGACTGGCGTGGTTTCGAATCCCCGGTTGTACGTGGCAAGGAGTAGGGTCGCCTGTCCAACCTCGTGGGTTTTCTCCGGGTCGTCCGGTTTCCTCCCCCTGCTAAAGACCCCTACGCGCAAGCGAATTATGTAAATAAAAAATTAAACCATGTTAGTCCCGAAATGACCTAGTTTGTGTCCAGTGGACAGTAAACCCCATTTCTCTCTCTCTCTCTTTCACCAAAGGGGGGGGGGGGGATCAAGTGGCTAAGTGGGTAAGACGCTGGCTCGCTAGCCTGGAGATCGGGTGTTTGATCCCTGTATTGGCCGAGAAAGTTCATCCTGATTTTCCGGCGTGGTTTCCCTTGTCAGTGATGCAGGACGGAGGGACTGACAAGGACAGCTGTCTAGTCGTTATGGGACAAAAAAACGGGGTCCCGTGTAGACATTGGCGTGCACGTAAAAGATCCCTTGGCAGTTGGAATTCGATATAAGAGTAGGCCGTAGCCTCGCTGCCCAGGCAAAATTTCCCTCATAGCACACTGTATGGCATATGCTCGTCTTCATTAGCCCAGGTTAGGAGCAGAACAGTAGGACGTTAAACCCCATTTCATTTCATTTCATTTCTTTCACCAAAGACCACATAAATACTTCATTTAGCACTTGTCATTTGAAACAGTTATAGCATAAGTCGATGTTGAGTATAAGTCAAATTGCCAAATTTTACATTTTTCCGACCTACATCCATAATTAAGTAGAGGCGGTATATAAGACTAATGTTTATCCTAGTCTAATACCGTGCCGGTGTACCCCGAAGAAAAGTTGGGCCATATAAATAATGAGGATCTGGGACAGTTGTCAATAACACTTGCATTTATAAACAAACATGAATAGTGATGACGAATTAGGATTCAATAAAAAAACAACATAGATATGGCCCATGAAGAGAGAAATTTTACAATAAAAAAAATTAAGAGTGTTGGATATTGAACTGACAATGCAATCAAATGGATTTTCGGAAATGGCATTCTTATATAAATTTCATGGGCGTCAACATCTTGTTTTAGGACTAGTTACCTCCCTTAGACTTTGTTTATGATAATGTAAAAGACCGGATAATCTAGCCTATGACCGATTATTCTCAAATGTTGACAACGCAACCACACTAATATTCGTAGAATATAGAATATTTTTTTCTAGATGATAGAGACTAATAATATGCCAATATTGAAATGTGTGCATAAATATGGTATATACTTAACTACACCAATATTATACCTATGTCATAGAATTTGTTACACACATTACAAATATAATCTTAATAGAGATCTTTGCTATGGTTGATCTATCAGTAAAAATTGGAAGATTTGTAAGGAACGCAAAAGGTTATTGTTTACTGGCTGCAGCAGGGAGCAATAACAGGAACACAGATGATTTTCAACTCACTGATACAACTCAGTTTAAATTTTAAGCCAAAGAGCTGTTATATAATACTGTGACAGGATATCTGCTCTAAACTAACTAGTCATCAAAGAATTGACTGTCAAAAGTTCAGACAGAAAGTATTTTAGGCCTACAATGCTTGTAAAGCTTTGGCCTACATTCTGATGATATTTGTGCTACCATAGATACATATATATTTATAACATTACATTATGTGACAAGTAGTAGTGTTTGGCAAGTAGTAGTGTTGTCTAACTTTCATTATAAAGCCCATATAAATCTTTTTAGAACTTCTTTGTCATTACTGCCACCACGGGTGCTCAAATATACATGTAGGATCTGTAAAAAAAAAAAATAAATAAATAAAAACCAACTTTATACTCCCCAAAAAAACGATATTGGGTTAAACGGCCTACTGTTCAGCTCCAACTGGGCTGACAGCCAACCTACTGTGGATCTGTAATGAAATGGGGTTCAACATCATACTGTGCTGCTCAAACTGGGCTAAAGAAGTTGGACAAATGCTTGAAAGTGTGCTATGATGAAAATTTTGACTGGACCGTGTGTACAAAAGAGCTTGGTTTTTTGTCCTATCCGAACAACTGTACATTAGCCCTTACCAGCCCCTCTGTCTTGCACCAGTTAAAAGAGGAACCATGCCAGAAAATCCTGATGAACTTTCTTGGCCACCACAAGAAAAAATAAGCAGGGGAGTAGGACTGAAACCTTTATGTACAAGTATGTACGGGCAAACTTGTTATTTAATGTTATATCATATAAATAGGCCTATGTATATAAGCTTAAAGTCTTGATTATCCATTTTTCAATTAAATTAAATCATTAACATTAACCGCCAGTGTTTGAATCTGTGAACATCTCGAGCACCCGATGGCATTGAGACTTGATTATAGACTTAGCAAGTTCATATATTAAAATGTCTTATAAAAAAATTTAACATTTACAGTCTCAAGAAATACCTACTTAACCTACGTACAATATATAGATTTAGCTCTTGCATTATGCATGAACAGTCTACATCATTAATAAATTCGTTATGTGTTTGATAATTTTTGGATCCAGATTTTTTAAAAACAATTTTGGAACCAGTATTACTTTCGATAACTTAAAGCAATGTTGATTTTGTTTATGAATAGTATGGTTTACGGACAATGTAACTGCATCGTGTTAAAAACAAATACTGACTGTCTGATATACAAAGTTGCGTGCAAACTTTTTCCACGGCCAGATTAATTTTTTATCAACATTAGATCTATCGGTATACTGTCAACGGAAGTTCGCATAAAAAGTGCACTTACCTTCAACTTTACTTTGCTGAATCCAAAATCGTGTGTGTATGTGTGGAATAGCTTTATTTAACTTTAAATCACGGCATCATTTCTTCTTTGGGAAAAATAATAACCTATGCCAGAATTCCGTACGTTCCGGTCAAACGAACAAACAAAAAAATATTTAATAAATAATTGAAGCAATTTAGATAAATAACAACAATAACCGTAACCTATAAAAAAAATATTGTAATGTGAATAGAAATAATATGATATAAACCGATTTAAACACAATCATCAACCGTGAACAGATCGTGACCTTGACCTTGCCCGAGACGATAAAAATATATTTGTACATCTATGTAGGTCTAAAAATGGCGGCTATTCGTTTGAAAGGCCTGTAATATTTCTGATAATGAATCTATTCATATAATTTGTTTGTATACGCTCTACCATATTTTATATGAGGTTACATAATTACGTTATATTAAAAGAATAATCAAATCGGGGAATTTTAATTTTCAGAGATAGGTCTTTTATCGAGAGACGATAAATATATGGACTCATATAGCTAGAGTAGATCTCTATGTTAATTGACTGGGTCATTATTATCTATTTTTCAGATTCTTAACTTAAAAAAATGGAACTAGTCTTGGTCCAACCTTTATTTTTATATGGTTTTACAACTTATATAATTAAGTGTTGAACTTTTAAATTCGAAATAAAAAAAACGGCAACAATCGACTCATGACCTATTTTATATATTGTATATGTAGACAGCCGCCATTTTGAATGACATTAACAACACACATTGATTTAAGCAATATTTTATTTAGATAGTTTCATATTAAGAACTAAATTTTCAAAAATTTAAGGATTCATGAACAAGGCCAAAGGCTATTATAATTGATCTCCATATTGTTAATGGTAATACAATTCCAAGAATGTACACTTGTACAAACATACATGAAGGCCTTATATAAATAATGATCATGAATTTTATATTTACTGGTGCAAGGATCATTAATTTTATATTTACTGGTGCAAGGTTGATGAAGGCCTTATATAAATAATGATCATGAATATTATATTTACTGGTCCAAGGATCATTAAGTTTATATTTACTGGTGCAAGGTACTACATTTAATAACTTTAATTATAAAAACACTGAATGCATTGTCGGCCTATGAATTTTATATTTACTGGTGAAAGGATCATTAATTTTATATTTACTGGTGCAAGGTACTATATTTAATAAATTTAATTATAAAAACACTTCATGTATAGTCGGCCTAGGTGTGGACTACTCCGAACATTTGGACAGTGATAACCTTTTAGTAGAGAACAACTACTTTATGAAACAGTTTCCGACAATCAATCATTATTTGTTTTGTCAAATTTTTGGGTATCAAAATTGAGAGAGAGAGAGAAATGGGATTTAACGTTCACTTGACTCGATGATACAACAAAAAACACAATTACTATTTTAATTAAAGCGACGTTCTCTCAAAGGGTTCAAGTAAATGATGCTCAATAGTCAACGGGTGCACTCGTCCGCTTGCCAGCCTATCTTTAGGAAAATTAAATGAGATTAAATATCGTACTGTTTTGTTCTGAGTGAGCTAATGAAGACAGGCATACACTATATACAGTGTACTATGACGGAAACTTTGCACGGATAGCGGCACTATGGCCTACTCTGATATTGAATTACAACTGTCGGAGTGTCTTTTACGTGCATGCCAATATGTACATGAGGACTTGATTTTTCGTATGACCCGAACAACTATACCTTATCCCTTGCCAGATCCTCCGCCCTGCCACAGTCCATAGAAAATTTCCGTCATAGCACTCTGCATTGCGTATGACTATCTTCAATAGTCCGATTGGTGCAGAAAAGTATGAAAATGAATTTTAAATGGGGTTTGAACATCCTACTATTTTGTTCCAAGTGGGCTAATGAAGAAGGGCATATGCTATAATGGTTAAAATGTTGTGATTTCGGGTTAAAATGCCGTGATGTTGGGTTATCGCCTTATGAAGGGTGATATCAGTCACCATATCTACTGGGTTTCTTTAATACTCATATTTATAGTATTTTATAGAGTCAGACTAGTGGACTAGTGAATGCACGGATTAGTGCACCCACGGACTAGTGAACCCGCAGACTAGTAATTGGTAATGATGGAAAAGTGTGTAAAGACCTCTTTTACAGGTTGGCGTGCACTTAGAACTATTGGTAATGACTATATGCGGAAATGCTGCTCTCCAGGCAAAATGTCTTTCCTAGCACATCTTCATTAGTAAGTGCGGTGATGCTGCTGTCCAGGCAAAATTTCTGTCATAGCACATCTTCATTACTAATTTTGATAAAGCCACGGTGGCTAAGTGCGTAAGATGCTGGCTCGGTAATCCGGAGGGCACGTGTTCGATCCCTGCATTGGTGGAGAAAGTTCATCAGGATTTTCCGACATGGTTTCCCCTTGTCAGAGGTGCAGGAACAAGGACAGTAGTCTAGTCACTCAGATGGGACAAAAAACCGAGGTACCATGTATACATTGGCTTGCACGAAAAGATCCCTTGGCAGTTGGATTCGATATTAGTAGGCCATAGTGCCGCTGCTGGGGCAAAATTTCCCTCATAGCACATTGTATGGTATGTACCTGTCTTCATTAGCCCAGTCGGAGCAGGAACGGTAGGACAATAAACCGATTTCATCAGGACAAACCTACATGAGGAAAACCCTACATTTCACAAACTTAGTAATTAGTAACGGGGGGGTTGGATGGCTGAATGGTTAGCGTGCGGGCGCTGTATCATAAAGTCTGTCATTGAGTTGACTGGCGTGGTTTCGAATCCCCGATTGTACGTGACAAGGAGCAGGGTCGCCTGTCCAACCTCCGGTTTTCTCCCACTGCTAAAGACCCCTACGCGCAAGCGAATTATGTAAATAAAAATTAAACCATATGTTAGTCCCGAAATGACCTAGTTTGTGTCGAGTAGACGTTAAACCCCATTTCTCTCTCTCTCTCTCTCTCTCTAGTAATTAGTAACACACTGGCTAGCAAATGATGGGTTCAATTTCCGTGTTGGTCGAGAAAAATGAAATGAAATCGGGTTTAACGTCCTACTGTTCTGCTCCTAAACTGAGCTAATGAAGACGAGCATACGCCATACAGTATGCTATGATGGAAATTTTGCCCAGGCAGCGGCGCTATGGCCTACTCTTATATCAAGTTCCAACTACCAAGGGATCTTTCATGTGCACTCCTGTGTGTACACGTGACCTCAGTTTTTCATCCCTGACTAGACAGCTGTTCTTGTCAGACCCTCCGTCCTGTATCACTGACAAGGGGAAAACATGCAGGAAAATCTGGATGAACTTTCTCAGCCATTGCAGGGATCGAACACCCGACCTCCAGGCTAGCGAGTCAGCGTCTTACCCACTTAGCCAACGTGATCCCCATGTTGGTCGAGAAAGTTCCCTTTGTTAGTAGTGGTGTAGGACAGAGGACCTCAAAAAAACAGTGGCTGTGCACGTAAAAGAACCCTTGACATTTGGAATTTGAAATGAGAGTAGATCATTCATTCATTCGTTTTCTCTTTGTGTGTCACCTACAGACCGCAACTATTAAAGGAGCTAGGTCTCTATTCTTGGGCACTTAGAAATGGATACAAAATGTAATGAAATGAAATGGGGTTTAACGTCCAACTGTTCTGCTCCGAACTGGGCTAATGAAGATGGCCATACACCATACAGTGTGTTATGAGGGAAATTTTGCCCCGAGAGTGGCACTACGGCCTACTCTTATATCAAATTCCAACTGTCAAGGGATCTTTTACATGCATGCCAATGTGTACACGGGACCTCGGTTTTTTTATCCCATCTGAACAACTAGACAGCTGTCCTTGTCAGGCTCTCCGTCCTGCATCACTGACAAGCGGAAACCACGCCGTAAATCTGGATGAACTTTCTCGGCCAATGCAGGGATCGAACACCTGACCTCCAGGCTAGCGAGCTAGGGTCTTACCCATTTTTGTCCCATTTTAATGACTAGACAGCTGTCTTGTCAGGCCCTTAATTGTTAGTATCATGACATTAAACTGACATTTGTTTTACGTTTTACAACTAATATCAGGTTTATGTTAGAAAACTAACGTTAGATTTATGTTAGAAAACTAAAGTTAGATTTATGTTATAAAACTAAAGTTAGATTTATGTTATAAAATTAACATTAGATTTACGTTAGAAAACTAACGTTAAATTAACGGTTAAAATTATGACATAAAACTAACATTACATTAACGTTAGAAAACTAACATTATATTAACGTTAGAAAACTAACGTTAGATTTACGTCAGAAAACTAACGTTAGATTTACGTCAGAAAACTAACGTTAGATTTACGTCAGAAAACTAACGTTAGATTTACGTCAGAAAACTAACCATAAACTAACGGTTAGAAACCTGATGTAAAATTTACGTTAGATTAACGTTAGAATTATAACCAATAATACATATATAATTATTATGTCTGAATTCCGACTATATATCAATTGTTAGAATGTGCACACACTTGTAATGTTATTTAATCAAGAAGTATTGAAAGGGAAAAAAATTGGTTAGTAATCCGTCATAAAGTTTACGTTACATTTACGTCATTTTCTGACGTAAAAGTAACCATAACCATTATGACGTAAAACTAACTTAAATTTAACCAAAGAATTTTACCATTATTGGACGCTAACCAAAATCTAACCATAATGACGTAAACTTTACGTAAATCTAACCATCAATGTTAACTGGGTAGTGCAGTCTGGCTCTAATGATGACAATACAACTTTTAATTTACCAAATTTACAAAATAAGAACATTGATATATTTACAATAGCAGTCGATAGCTTTTTCGATTGAAGATGGTATCTAATAGTCGTATTAATGTTGTTTTGTGTATACTTAATTAATAAGGCAAGATGATACGCTCTGTTAAACATTGGTAGTTTGGTTTGATATACTAAACACTTGTCTTGAGAACAATTGCTAACAATTAAATGTGAGAATAAAACACTCGAAATGTTTTTCTTAAAGGGCAAGTCTCAGATCGGGTTAGGATGTTACACATTCTTAGCCCCATGCAACTATCCTAAACTGTGCGTTACGTTTCAAAATAAATACAAACTAATGAAAAAGTGACATAGACTGGAAAAAGATATCCCAACACTGTGGGTACTTGGAAACATACGACTATATGTCTATACTGAAATAGAGTGTCTAATAGTCGAACGTGTGAGGCCATTTGACTAACTACTTAAACTAATGACACTGTAGGTGCCTGGAAACACACGACTACATGGCTATACTGCATTAGAGTGTCCAATTGCCAATAGTCGCATGCGTCAGGACATTCGGCTAACTACTTTAAACAATGACTACGCAGCTATTTAAGCGAGAAAATTAATTAGTCATAAACGTAAACAAAACAAAAATTTGATCAATATTTCTAAATACACCACAATATTTACACTTTAGCGGCAGTTAAATATTTTAGGCAACCCTTTGAGTTTAACAAAGTAAGACATTATAAGGTAAGAACATGTATATGGTAAATGAAATAATATTATGGAATTGGGAGTGTACCGAGCTACAAAATATGTCTAAAAATTTTAGCGAGGTAAAACTTGTAATCACAACCCGCGATGATGGTTTGCATATTACATTGTTTATTTTTTGTGTTTTTGTATATACTTTTCATCCTTATATTTTATATCTCATTATACCTGTTTAATACTTATGTACATTCTATGCATAATTTGATTATTGACATTTGTAACTGTAAATATGTTATTGTATTTGATTTATTACGCACCCTACAACCCCGACCTCATTATAATTATTTTGGATTAAAGCCCGTAACCTATTTTGAATATTTTGTATTATTGCCCTTAACATGTCATATTATACCATATACTTTAGCCATTGCCCTTACTTATATAATAATAATACTTTCAGGTGATGTAGAACTTCATCCTTTAACTGTAAATAATTCACTGTTTTTGTCTGTATATATGTTTTATTTGTTTACTAGTTATTTACATCATGTTCTCATGTCTCTATATCCACCAAAACTAACCACTAAATATTTAAGATCTAACTGTTTGATAATTTCTCAGTCCCCTCGTGCAATACTGGCGCAAGTGAAACACTCATTATATTTTCATCGCTACTGTAATAGTTGACATTTACTACACAGTAAAGCACGAGGCATCTGAGAAATGGCAATGTCGAATAATATCTCTAATAGTTTTATGTGAACTTGATAATTTATGTCTGCTAAGTACTGTTTTGGCCTTATTAGTTCTAAGATCAGGAGACGTTCATAAAAATCCTGGACCTTTAAATCACGATTCAAATGAAAAGCTATCAGTCTATCACTTAAATGCACGTAGTATAAGACACAAACTTGAAACAATATACAACGATGTCAATGATTACCATATTTGTAGTTTCACTGAGACTCATCTGGATAACTATGTGTTAGATTCATCTCTAAAATGGGACGGTTACCATTCTCCATACCGGAAGGATCGGACGTCGCATGGTGGCGGATTATTATTATATGTTAATAAAACCATTTATTGCAAACGGCGAGAAGATCTTGAGGTTACAGGTATAGAGAGTATTTGGGTGGAATGCAAATTTCCAAACACCGGATTACTTGTTGCCTTATTTTATCGCCCGCCAAACAGCACAATTGAATTCTGGTCATTGTTCGAAAGATCCATTGAACTAGCCTATCAAACCACGCTTAAGGTTGTAATTTTAGGTGATCTAAATGATGACTTGCTAGCACCACGCTGCAAGCTACGGGGTGTTTTATCTTTAAATAATCTCAGAAATGTTATTGATGAACCTACACGCGTTACTCTGACATCATCAACCTTATTAGATGTAATTTTAGTAAATGATGAAATTCAGATTAGTTCCAGTGAAACGATTAATGTCACTCCTGACATATCCGATCATAAGGGTGTTTATGCATTATTAGATTTTCCAGTTTCAAGTCCCAGGAATTTTAAACGGGAGATATTTGTATATAAGGATGGTAATTATAATAGGTTAAATACTCTTATCAAAGAACACGATTGGGAGAGTACCTTTGCAAATTCTGATATTAACTTAGTATGTGCAAAATTTTATGAAATTCTAAATAGCTATATTACATTGTGCATACCAAAGAAATCAATAACTATAAGACTAACTGACAAACCATGGTTCAATACAGAAATACGTAGAGCGATAAGAATCAGAAACAGGTTACACAAAAAAGCTTTGAAAACACAACATGAATGCGATTTAAGAAAATACAAAGTTCAAAGAAATAAAGTAAATAATTTAAAAAAAAAGCGTTAAAAACAAAATACAAAGAAGAAATCACAAATTTCTTGAATTCTAACGATACAAATAGCCAGAATTACTGGAATAATTTAAGGAAAGTATTAGGCCAAAATGTATCAAATGATATTCCTCCACTTTTAGACCCCAATGGAAGAATTGCTCATTCAAATTTTGATAAAGCTGAATTACTTAACAACTATTTCGGATCAATTTCAAATAACACTCAGCAAGGAGAATTACCAAAATTCAATAAGCGAACAAATTGTCTACTTGATATTCCTTTAGTCGAAGAAAAGGAAATCGCAGATCTTATAAGTACACTGAAATTGAAAAAAGCCAATGGATTTGATAATATTAGTAACAAGTTACTAAAATATACCAAAACCTCAATATGTGTACCATTAAAATATATCTTTAATAAATCACTAGAATCAGGCGTTTTTCCAACAATTTGGAAAAAAGCAAATGTCCTACCTTTCTATAAAAAAGGAGACAGCTCTCTAGTTTCAAACTACCGACCTATAAGCCTATTAAGTTCTTTGAGTTAATTATTAGAAAAGGTGGTTTTCAAACTCCTGTTTAACTACTTTTATGAAAACAATCTCTTGTACAAATACCAATCAGGGTTTCGACCGAACTACTCTACTGTTCATCAACTTTTAGAAGTGTATCATGATATCTCATCTGCAACAGATAAGCAACTATATTCCTGCTATGTTTTTTGCGATATATCTAAAGCGTTTGACCGCGTATATTTACCTGGTTTGATACACAAATTAAGTCAATATGGGGTTTCAGGCATGCTAATTACGTGGCTGTCAAGTTATGTCCAAGACCGGACTCAACGGGTATTCGTAAATGGCTCTGTGTCATCAGAAATTACTATTCAATCAGGAGTTCCCCAGGGATCAGTTTTGGGCCCCTTTTTGTTTTTGACTTACATCAATGATGTACAAGATGTACTCCATAATGTGGCTAGATTATTTGCAGACGACACGGCACTTGGGTGTAGCAAACAGTCAGTTTCAGAGATAGAACAGTCCCTAAACTACGATCTGACAAATCTCAACATTTGGGCGAATAAATGGCTTATAAACTTTAATCCAAATAAAACAAAAGCTATTTTATTTAGCTCCAAAAAAACAGAAAATTATCCGAGTCTGATATTCGATAATCAAGCACTTGAAGTGGTTAAATTTCACAAACACTTGGGCATTACCCTTTCAAATGACGCCAAATGGACCATCCATATAGAAACTATTATCTCGTCCACCTCAAAATTATTAAATATTTTGCGTAAACTAAAATTCACCTTTAATAGACAGACTCTTAATAACGTATATTTGATATTCATAAGGCCAAAATTGGAATACGCATGTGAAGTGTGGGATGGGTGTAACGTTTCCAATACCGAAAAACTTGAAAAGGTACAGCTAAAAGCTGCCAGGATTGTCACTGGACTAACTAAAAATTGTTCTCGTGAAGCGCGTTATTTTGAAACCGGATGGAATAAATTGTCAGACAGACGTACACAAAAGCGACTAACTACATTTTTTCAAATTAAAAATCAGAGAAACCCAGCATACTTATATGACATTCTAGAATATTATCAACAAACACCACAAAAATACAATTTAAGAAACATTAGCGAATATAGATATCCTTATTGTAGAACAACATTACACCAAACTTCGTACTTCCCCACAACAATTCGAGATTGGGAATTATTAGAGGACCCCATAAAGCAATCAACCAACATTAAATCCTTCAAATATCTGTACAAACAAAAATTACGTTCCTTAATACATAAAGCGCCAATCTACTACTGTAAAGGTAATAGACATGAAAATATTATTCACACTAGAATACGGCATGGGTGTAGTTCGTTGCAAAATGATTTGTATAAAATAAACGTTGTGAATGATCCCACATGTTCTTGTGGCAAATTTATAGAAAATGCCGAACACTATTTCCTGCAATGTCACTTATATGATGTAATTCGTGCCAAACTATTAAATACATTGTCAAATTATTCTGTGATAAATATAGATATCCTATTGTGCGGCAATTCAGAATTGTCAATTGAGATGAATACAAACCTTTTCCTTGAAGTTCACAAATATATCAAACTTTCAAAACGATTTAAATAAAAGTTATTGTTAATAGTTACATCTAAGATTAAATTATTAGCTATAGCTTTTTTTGGTGGATAACAATTTTTTTTTTTTTTTTTTTTTTTTTTTTTAAAAATACATGGAACAGTTCATTTATATCCCATTTATTAAACTTTATTTTTCAATGTTTTAAATATAATTTTATATTCTCTTTATCACCTCTTCACTTATTTTATATAGAGCTTTGCGATATAATTCATTTGACTTTACTTATATTACTTATAAATTATTTATTAGTCTATATACTATTTCGCAATCTTGTTTGTATTAAATTTTGTCTATCATTTATATGTATGGAAAGGGCTTTTCTAAGTTTTTGAAACTTGTGCTCAATCCTTTTGATATTTGTCAATAAAATATGTTTAAACTAGAAGATTTAATGACTAACACTCATTAGCCAAGAAAAACTCACAAATTATGCACTTAACTGTTGAAGGACAAACCTAAAGTTTGTGTGGTGTGGTTTTCATGCAGTTAGAGACTGCGGAAAACCGCCACGAAGGTTATAAAAAGACTCAAACACCAATCATGTCCTATCTCGGCGCCATCACTTACAAGCCCCCCCCCCCCCCCCACCCCCACCCCGCGTTGTCGCATCTAGAATTTGAACATGGAACGTGTTCATAGGATTCACACCGCAATTAACGAAATGTAGCAAATTCATATGGTAGCCACATTCATTGACATTTAGGAGAGAGGAGCCGGGAGGTAAAGTGAGGCTTGGACGAGTGTATGGACTCACCCGAGTTCAGCCGCTGTCTTGGCAGACGGGCAGAATGGTGGAATAACATATACTCAGCCAAATTAAAAACTTGACACTCGGGATTTTTGGGACTAGATTTTTAATATATGGTTTAAGGCAAATATTTTAGTGTTATGTTGTGCACAGACGACCTTGACATCAACAGAAAGCAAGAATACGTCTCGCCGAAAGTCCTTGACATTGATAACGTTCGTGATGTCACAGTACCCCCCCCCCCCCCCAAAAAAAAATGAAATTCACAGACTTGGAGAACAATCGGAATAAAGTGTTTAGTAACGGTTGTGGCCTCCTCTAGCGCGTCGTACTGCCACACAACGTCTTCTCATGGATCTCAGAACATTAGTAAACACTACCCGAGGTAGACATCGCCACTGCTCAGCAAGAGCATGTTGAAGGTCCTGCAACGTCAGTGGTGGATTCACTTGCAGACGAACACGTCGACCCAGTTCGTCCCAGATGTGTTCAATAGGATTAAGGTCGGGGCTAAGCGACGGCCAATCCAGGACTTGGACACCGGTATTTCTTAAAAAATTCTGGGTAGCAATTGCTGTATGGGGTCGAGCATTATCTTGTTGAAACGTTAGTCCAGGCCCATGCCTCTGCATAAACGGAAGAACAGGTTGCAAAATCTGATCCCTGTACTGGACAGCATTTAAGTTCCCTTGGACAACAACAAGAGGAGAACGTCCATGTGCACAAAAAGCACCCCAAACCATGACGCTGCCGCCACCAAATAGGTCAACTTCTCTGGCGCATACTTGAGCGTAACGTTCATCTCGTCTGCGGTACACTCGGACCCTGCCATCGGCAAATCTCAAAGTGAATCGAGATTCGTCACTAAAGACAACCGAAATCTTATGTGTCTTGTGGCCCACAAAAGTCGGTTACGGCGATGAAGAGGTGTCAATATTGGTCCATTATAGGGCCTCCGAGCTCGAAGACCAGCAGCCGGCAAGCGATTTCGAACAGTTTGTGCAGTTACCCTTCCACCAAGCATCTCTCTACTTGTGGAGGTTGCAGTGACAAATCTGTTTCTAAGATGACGTAATCGTATTGCTTGATCTTCCTGGAGTGACGTCACATGTGGCGCTCCCGCCCTTGGGCGGTCGGCAATAGTTCCAGTTTGAAGCACTCTCATTCTAAGATTAATTATTGTCTGGCGTGAACAATTAAAGGCTCTTGCAACAGTGACCACAGACTGACCAGCATAGAGCCTACCTATAGCACGTACACGTTCTACATTTGAAAGGCGCGGCATTTTCTAACAAAGATGAAAATAACAATTTTAATTTGTTTTTCCAGTTCAAGTTACGTGTGCGTGTTCAGTTTAAGCAAACTTGCTTCGATTGACCTCACGAGTTTGTGTTTGCACGTGTTTTTCAGGTTTTTCATCTTTATATGCTCAAAAGTCACGTGATCCACGTGACTTTACAATTTTATGAAATTAAAGGCTTCTTACTACTTACTATTGTTAGAAACACTTTAAAATTTATTTGACTTACCAGAAAAAAAAATTTGTTGAAATTCATCAGTGTCAAGTTTTTAATTTGGCTGAGTATAGTTAGATGTGTTCCTGTCGTAAACTAGTTCTTGTATAGTTTTAGGACCTGTATTGCTGTTGTAATTATGTAGATGTTTGATATTCTGTTCCCGTTGTAAATAAACCATATATTTACGAAACCGATCTTCTGTTATACACTAATAGTGTTACAGTGATCTGTTATGGTGGCCGTGACTGTGAACCTGGAAGTTAATCGCCATAACAGCGGGAAGTCCTTCACGACGATCATGGGCCAATGATTGGAGAAACAGAGTTCGATGATATGGAAATTCCTAATTCACGGATGGACCTGGAGAAAATCACCAAACACGGGGAAATGACGAAGAAAGAAGCTACAAAAGACTTTCAAAGCACGACGACGACGCAGGACGAGCGGGGAACAGAAATTGTGTGTGATTGTTGTTTTACGGTGAGTCATTTTGTTTTTAAAAGAATATAAATTATAATTGTTTGTTTTTGAACACATATTTTGGTTTTTAAAATTAGTGGTAACAAAGTATTAAGAGGTTTATGTTGAAAAGTAAAATATTTTGTGATTGTTTGGCTGGAATTGAGTTAAGTTCCTAATTAGGAAATTCTTGAATCGACGGTTGAATAGATATTTCATCGTCCATCGTTATATTTGTGGTGAAGATATTAACTCACAAACATTCACATAGTATTCACGGTTTTATCTCCTATGTTACTTTTTTGTGTGTGTTTTGTATATACCCCGACGTAACGGGTAAGGTTTTATACCCTCAAGGAAGAAGGGTCTGTAAGGTTCGGTTACGTGCAATCCTGTTCATTCGGATAAGCACATATTCGTTTCAATGTTTTCATCTTATAAATCACCAAAACTTCGAGATCTCACTAAAAATTCAAGTTTTATTATCTTTCGACATCTTTCAACAATAAGCATAACATCTTTCAAACAATAAGCATAACGTCTTTCTACAATAAGCATAAAATCTTTCTACATCTTAACGAGTGAATCAGTAAATGAATAAGTGGGTAAGTGGGATTCGCTGCAAAATATAACAATTAAAAACAATTAAGTATTATAAATTCCAAGGATTTTCATATATTATTAATAGTAGTTATCTCCCTTGAAAACAATGTTTTCTCTGGCATTCCACAGCAAGAAGGGACCTGCCGGGGTCAGAGGTTAAATAACTGAGATTAAATAGCTGAGATTAAATAGATTACGGTTTTTCTACAAATCTTTACCTTACTTCTAAAAAAGAATGTTCTACATAATAAACAGTCAAAAACTCACATTTAATTGGTGACTTTTCTGAACTTAAAACATATTCATATTCATCTTTTTTTCACAGTTTTCAACAAAGGCTTTCAACAGTGCGGGTGCCTTGATTTCCAAAAAAATTCAACATGGCGGTGTTGCTAAGCAACCTGGCAGAGCTTCGGTTCTAGCCCACCAACAAATTAATTACTACTTTGTTACATTGCTCAAAATAAAAAATGGTCAGCATGCATAATGGAGACAACATCTCCCCCCCCCCCTCATGAAGGGTCTCTCTTAAGACAACTTCATCACCTACATATTTCATCTTATAAAGTAATCTTTCAAACAAATCTTTCAAAACTTTCAACATTCTAATTCAACAATTTCTCTTTCTACAAATTAGAGTTATGAGCTTCTTAAAAACACAGTCTGGTTATCGGTCTCTTAAAAATGCCATTTTTTGTTTTAACTTCTGCTGACCTGATAAGTCCATCAGGTCCTTTAAAAACATTTTCTATACGTCCTAGGAGCTATTTACTCCGTGGCAAATTTTCACTGACTAAAAGTACCAGGTCTCCTTTGCACAAATTCTCTTTAACTTGATGCCATTTTTGTCTGTTTTGTAACGAAGGTATGTACTCCTTCAGCCATCGCTTCCAATAATGCTCCGAAAGTAATTGAGCCTGTCTCCACCGCTTTTTATGAAATCGATCTGACTGACTTACTATTCCTGGAGGAATATTTAAAGAAGGTCTTATGTTTAGAAAATGATTTGGGGTTAGGGGTTGACAGTCATAAGGCGTCATTGGGTTCTTTGTTAAAGGTCGATTGTTTGCGATGTATTCCGCTTCAGTGAATACAGTCTGTAAATTTTCATCTGTTACTGGTTCCTTTAAGACAGTTTTTAAACTCCTTTTTACCACTTTTACCAAGCTCTCCCATACGCCTGACGTGTGAGGAGCTAAAGGCTTATGGAAAATCCATTTTACACCGCGTTTACGTTCAATCTGTTCATTTTTCAAATTTCGACATAAATCACGCAATTCCTTATCGGCACCAACAAAATTAGATCCATTGTCGGTCCTTAGTTCCTTTACATGTCCTCTTCGATTCAAAAATCTAATTAAAGTCAGGATGAAATCGTCCGTTTCAAGCGAACGAGCTACTTCTGTGAGTTCATACACGTGAACAATACACCCCAACGTTTCTCCATTACTCGTCCTCGTCCACGTTTTACTAGGATCGGTCCGAATAAATCTGCTCCGGTATACGTGAAACAGGGTTCAAAGGGTGTTAATCTCGAACTAGGTAATTCACACATTTGTTGTCTCAGTGTAGGAGATAAATGTCTCTTACAAACTATACACGAGCTGACAGTCTCTGATACAGCTGCCCTACCTCCCACAATCCAAAATTCTTCACGAATAATTGGTAGCGTTTCTTCGCGGGGACAATGTCCATTGGTTTCATGTATATATCGAATAATCATTTTAGTCAAATGATTTTTTTTCTTGGAATAATCATTGGATGCATAGCACTTAGAGAAATGGGTGCTTTTGAAATGCGTCCACCAACACAAATTACATTATCTCTTAACACAGGTTTTAGACTAATAATAGAACTAGAAGACTTAACAGAAGTATTACTTTTTAACGCTTTCATATCTTCGCCAAAACATTCGTTTTGAACCAAGCCTATGATTTTTCGTTTGGCTAATTCTATTTCTTTTAAAGACAAGGTTTTATTCATCTTTGCTCGTTCAACGTTCGTCGATCCAATCCAATCGACAAATTTAATAAACCAAGCAAAGGCACGCAAACATTTTGTCCAATTTGAATATTTCTGAATTACATACATGTATAATAATGATGATTCAGAATCGATGTTTATAAAATTCACTTCCTTTTTAATTTCTAACTTGTCTAAAGAAATGTCCTGAAGTTGGGAATGTGTCCATTCACTTTCCGGTTTTCTTAAGAATATCGGTCCAGATAACCACCTGTTATGAATATTTAACTGTTCTGGATTCATTCCTCTACTGACATCATCAGCGGGATTTTCAGTACCTGGACAATATTTCCATTGATCAGATGTAGTTGATTCATGTATTTCAGTTACTCGGTTAGCTACAAAAGTTTTAAACCTTCGGTTGGTATTATTTATGTAATTTAGAACGATCATAGAATCTACCCAAAAAGTTATTGATTCGAATTTTAATTCAAGTTCATTCACAATAAATGTGTTCATTCTGGTAGCATGTACTGCTGCCTGTAGTTCTAAGCGTGGTATACAAACAACTTTTAGAGGTGCATTACGCAATTTTCCAATTATAAATCGACATTCTATTTCTTCATTGTCATACTTTATACGTAGAAAGGACACAGATCCATATGCGAATTCTGAACTATCTGAAAAATGATGTAACTGTATAGTACAATTAGAATGTTCAATATTACTAAAATAGCACCTTTGAATTTTTACATGTTCTATTTTGTATAAATTGTTATCCACTAACCATCTTTCCAATAATTGTCCTTCTAAAGGTTTGTCTCACTTCCACTGTTTCCTCCACAGTTCCTGCATTATCAATTTTGCCGGTAGCAGTACTGGCGCAATTATACTCAGTGGGTCGAAAACGCTACAAATCGTATTAGGTTTTTGTAGATAGACAACGTCGAACCCCAGAGTGTCGTTTTCAACATTAAATTGAATTCCCGAAGCTTTTGTTTTCGATAATTCCTCAAAGTCTAAATCAATGGTTTTTTCTGCTAGTTTTGCTGCAGGAAATGTTGACAATACTTCTTTGCTATTACTGTTGAACTTTATTAGGTGAAAACCTCCCTTTTCACATAAATCACTTAAATTGTGTCCTAATTTTATCGCTATGTATACTGTTGGCACCGATGTCAACAAGTCATCAACATAAAAATCTTTACCTACAGTTTTTATAGCCAGTTCATTATAAAGATTTTTGTTGTCTGAAGCTTTTTTTTCTGAGTGCTGACGTTGCAATACAGGGCGAGTCAGTAGCCCCAAAAATGTGTCTGCAAAATGCGTATTCTGAGGGCTTTAAGTTTATGTCATCAGAGTCCCACCAAAGGAATCTTAGGGAGTCTTGATCTTGTTCGCGAATCTTGATCTGATGAAACATTCCCTGTATATCAGCCGATAGAGCGATATTTTCTTGCCTAAATCTAAGAATAACGCCCACAAGATTATTTGTTCTATCTGGTCCTGGAAGTAAATTCTTGTTTAAAGAAGTTCCCTGATATTGTGCAGCATGGTCGAACACAACACGGAATTTCCCTGGTTTCTTAGGATTCACAACACCAAAATGAGGTAGATACCAAGTTCTGTCTGATGTGGACAAAACTTCAGATTCGCTTAATTTTCTTTGAAAATACTATCATTCATATTATCAAAGTATGTTTTTCTGTAATCAGAATCGCGTTCGAATCTTCGTTTTAAAGATACTAGTCTAAGTTCAGCTTGTGGTTTATTGTTTGGCAGTTTTCCATTGTCATTTTTCCACAATAAACCAGTTTCATAGTGTCCATCAGACAATACTGTAGTTTTTTCCATAATGTCTATGGCACGTTTATCTTCTATAGATAGGGATTTATCAGAGACATTTGATCTATTAATTCCTGAGTCTTCAATTTTCCAGAACTTCTTAACCATGTCATTTAAATCATAGTCATGATTGTAGTCAATATAATTCACATTAACTTCTTTTTTTTTTCAGTTTCACCGAGCGTTCCAGTAATGACCCATCCTAATGGTCCTAGGATCCCATGCAAGGGTTTGTCGGAATTCGGAGATTTGTGAAATTCATATATGTCGTGTACCTCATCAACATCTTTTCCGATTAAAATTGATATTTCTTTTATGTCCACATCTGGTAATTTAATATCAGCCAAGTGTTCATAGTCTTGTAAATTTATGTCGTGCGGGAGGTATTTTTCACATATATTGAAACTATCTGAAACAATAGCTTCCACACCATACAGTTTCGAATCATTAGAAACAGATTGAATGCCAAAGTTAACAATTTCGTATTCTTGCGTCTCGCTACCAATGATGGTATTTATCGAAGTAATTCTTTTCTACCCTTTAATTTCATATGTCGAGCCATATCTCGCCCAATAATCGACCCTCGACTAGCATTGTCTATTAACCGGTATGTTGTTATTATATTCCCATCGGGAGAGACAAGCGCTACACCTGCGACGTGCAATAATACAGCCTTTTTTAATGGATGTACAAATGTGGCATAATTTGACTTGATTTCAGGTTTCTGTTTTTCAAATGTTTGATTATATTGTTCTCGCACTCCCCTGTCATTATGAAGCAAAGGATGGTGTTTTCCTTCAGTTGTACAAGTGCAATAGTTTTGAAATGTACAAGCAGTTCTAAAATGTCCTGCCACAAGACATGCATGACACAACCGTTCTTTTTTCACAAAGTCCCATCTATTTTGTATGTCCAAGTCCTGAAATTTTCCACATTGTGGTACTAAATGATTTTTACCACAACAATATGGACATTTGAGTTTTGTTTTTGAGCTATCATTTTGTGTTCTATTTGGAACATATGCGGATTTGTCTCTTTGAGTACTACTACTAGTGTTTGTCAAAAAAGTAGAAGCTTGCTTCTCTTTGTTTGGTTTATAACTATAACCAGTATATTGTTTTTGTTTTTCAGGTTTTCTCTCCACGGTATTTTGTAACGAAACAGCAGAAAATAAAGGATCATTTTTAATTTTGGCCTGTTTCTTCACAAGTTCACAAAGATTTCTTAATTTCGGAGTCGCATTGTTCATATTATCACCCCACTTATTGATTAGGTAAGAAGGTAATCTGGCGATTATTAATTTCATATTTGACATGGTACTTGCCTCTTGTTCATATTCACCAGTTAATCTATTTGTTGCTGATTCAAGTGTTTCAGCGAAATTTTGTAGTCCTGTATAATCCGTGTTGGCTAATTTGGGGCCGTTTGTTATATTCTTCAAGCATGCCACAGCTACCTTAGCAGGGTGGCCATATCTCTCATAAAGAACATAAATTACTTTGTCATATGGACAACAAGAAACACGTTTCAACACTTCGACTACTTCACCTTCTATAAACTTATATAGGAATTCTACCTTTTGACTTTCGGCAAGCAGACCATCTTCAAGGTGAGTCCTAACACGTTCCCGGAAAATGGGATAATCTGCTGGATCGCCACAGAATTTAATAGGTCTCATTGCGTGTAACAAGGTTAATTTCATCATGACAGCTTGCTAATTGTTTTCTACGTTTCGCTCTTTCTTTGGTTTTTCTGTATTCACATCAACAAAAGGATTTGAACTGATTTTAAAATTCACAAAGGGACTGGGAGTGAATTCGTTGTTTATAAAAGGGTTTGTGTTCATTCTAGTTTTACTCCTTTCTCGGTCGCCAGGTGTACTGGGATTCGGAGTAAAGTCATTATTTGTAAATGGGTTTGTGTTCATTTTACTGATTTCTGATTCTGGGGTAAAGTCAGAATTCACCCACTCTTCTGTCTTTCTGATCTGGTCCATGGGATTTGGACTAGCAGGCAAGCGTTCATCTCTTGAGCTTATATCACTTTTTGATCACACGTCTAGTTCTTGCATCTCTAATTCAGCCAGACGCGTTTGATATTTTATTTCGCGTAATCGTCTTTCGCTTTTCTAACTTTCTAAGTTCTAAATCATGTTCCTTCTTGACATGTTGCAGTTCTAATTCGAATATGGAAGCTTCTTCTGTTTGTCTTAACATTAACTTCCTTAATTCAATTTCTTTCGACTTTCTTTCTGTGTAACGGGAACTACGTCTACTGCTTTCGCCGTCTTTCGGTAATAATGGCTCTTGGGATGATATTTTAACGAACAGTAGAGTCAATTAAATCGAATTGTAAGGTTCGGTTACGTGTAATCCTGTTCATTCGGATAAGCACATATTCATTTCAATGTTTTCATCTTATAAATCACCAAAAATTCGAGATCTCACTAAAAATTCAAGTTTTATTATCTTTCGACAATAATAAGCATAACATCTTTCAAACAATAAGCATAACATCTTTCGACAATAAGCATAACATATTTCTACATCTTAACGAGTGAATCAGTAACTGAATAAGTGAGTAAGTGAGATTCGCTGCAAAATATAACAATTAAAAACAATTAAGTATTATAAATTCCAAGTATTTTCATATAGGAGGCAGACCACCATTAATTTCCCCATTGACTTCAATGTTAATTCTGGCCTCTTTGCCCACCTCTAACTTTTCCCCAAATTTTCGTTGGGCTGAATGCTTTTCACTACAGACAGAGAAACAAATGGCCATGTCTTTGCACTAAAATTTGTACGAGGTTGACCACCAAAATTTTGAGATACACAAACTTGAAGAAGCATACTAAAAACATGTAACTAGTTGCCTTACATATCGCCGTAGCTAACCTGATAACCCTCTTATCCTTCCGCCTCAAAATCATGAATATTTACCAAAACCTGGCAGAAAATGTTAATTCAAACCCTCTTCGTCCATTCTAGACCAAAAAATCAACAAAAATGGGTATGCAAAAGGGGAGAAAAGAGAGAGAGAGAGAATTGCTATAAATAGACGAACTACAATTCGGTACCGAGATGATGAGATTTAATGGTGGTCTGCCTCCTATATGGTTTTATAAGTTCATATATCATCAAAATTCTTTTCTTTATAGCTTCACATTTATTTTTGCAACACTATTATAATACAGAATCAGAAAAAAATAATTACTGCAGAAATGGTGACCCTTTAAAGTTATGTACTGTTATGTATACCGGATTGCAGCTCAGGTCCATGGGCCTTTTGTTCTAGAATTGAAGATTCTTTCTTAATTTTGTCGAAATGTGAGTTCTGCGAAAAGATTTAAAGAGTTTCAAACAAGTCACATCAAAAATATTCAAAATATTGGAATATTTTTCAAAAATTGACTTTCTTTTACCTTTTTCTACAAAATGGTCCATTTTTGACACTTTGTATGCCTCAAAATGCTAATATTTCCCTATTTCTGGGAAAGTCTGAAATGAAAAGCATTTATTTCTAGAAACCTTGGCCGGTATACAGGAAGACAAGCTGCAAATTTGTTGCATTGAAGGTAACTGTAAGGAACTATAGTGAAACCTGTAAGCCCAACCCCTAAAAGTGTTGGTGTGGTAACAAATCCCACTTGTGTCCACATAAGTAATACTGTTGATGGAATATGGTTAAAAGCCTTGTTCTTCTATCCCTGGCTTATATACATACATATAAACACAGTTTGTTATAAGAAGTATGAATTATTTATTAAAATATGGATTGATAAATGTAAAATAAATGCTGTATTTAGGTGACAACCAGCCACTCTAATAAAAGGGTCGCAAAGCACTATTTTTTTTTTAAAAAATGGAAATATTTCAGTTTTTAAAATACTTTAACAATCAGAGGTATCCTTGAAATTACATAGTGTAAATATTATGTGGAAGCAAGTTGTTTTAATCTTTACATCAATGTCCTGACAAAATGAGATGGAAAAAGGGAGTTCTGACATAATTCAAAGCATAAAAGGGGTATGAAAAGGCTATTAATTAATATTTTATTGCCTTGTAAGTGCCACATTTTAAAAGATCACCACAAATAATAGATTTACATTCAAAATGTAAAACATTAAGCTGCAAAAAACACATCTACAACATATCCATTTTGGGGTGTGGACTCATTTGGAAGAAATGTCATAGAGTTACATGTTTGACCATAAACAAAAAGTCTTAGAAATCCTTGAAATCTTATATGTAACTATTTGTTTATGTCAAATAAAATGCTCGGTTACAATTCAAGCACAAAATCAAATTACTGCTAATTTGGAGTCAACAAATATTCAATTGAATATCCAAATATCATCTTCAAGAAAAGGGATGGGGTGGGGAGGGTGAGCCAGTCTAAATGAAATGAAGACAGAGAAATTTCCCTGCAAACACATAGATTTTACTTTCTCGAGAAGGGAAATGCAACAATTTCAGGTTTTGAAAGATTAAAATTGTGTTAAGCCTGAGGAAAACAGCAGCAAAATGCAGTTCACTCATGTTTTGAAAATTCTAACACACCTAGCAGAACATAATTAGACTAAATTTCTTAATTTTTAAATTTTTGACAAACACATGAATACTTTTTCAATATCTGACAAACACATGGACCCTTGCCAAGTTATTTAACAATGAAAATAAAGACATGCAAGACATTTTGGTTCATTTTACAACAGATGAATAATTAAAATTTTGACAGCAATATTGGGGGTAATCTGAAGAATTTCAGACAATTTATCATGATTTTTAGGCAAAATTGAGTGGAAATTATGATACTTTCTTCCCGTCTAACCTTTATAATGCAGAAAAAGTAAAAATCCTACATTAAAATATTTTCCACTAATTTTGAAAAGTAAATAAACACTGAAAATCACAAAATTTTGACTAAAATCAAAATTTCCCCTCCCAAATTTGTCAAATATTTTTGAAATTTTACCATTTCACATTTTTTACTATCAAAATGCCATATATCACATTTTCTGACAATTTGGAGATCATATCATCAAATTTAGACCTTTCATCCACTGTCAGGTTGTTTTCATATAGGAGGCAGACCACCATTAATTTCCCCATTGACTTCAATGTTAATTCTGGCCTCTTTGCCCACCTCCAACTTTTCCCCAAATTTTCGTTGGGCTGAATGCTTTTCACTACAGACAGAGAAACAAATGGTCATGTCTTTGCACTAAAATTTGTATGAGGTTGACCACCAAAATTTTGAGATACACAAACTTGAAGACGCATACTAAAAACATGTGTAGTAAAAATGTCCCAGTCTCCCTTGTGTCTATAATGGACTGGCCAGTTTTAATAGTGGGCTGGTCCAATGCATGTGCTTTGAGAAGTTATAAAAGGCCACATTTATATGCACATGCTCTCTCTGACTCTCAATATCAAGTTCTCTGCCCTCTATGCTGAGTTGGAAACCTGTGTTTGACTAGAAGTGTAATAAGAGTTGGTGTTGTGGTGTAAAAGATATTAAAAGAGATCGGTTGATAAGTACCCTTTTATCTATAAATATAGTGGTGAAAATATACTTAACTGTAGGCCTACTGGGGAATCACCCCTTGACCCATCAAGCCTTACTTGGCCATCACAGGTTAGGTCAATAGGGGGGTGAAGCCGTGGGGCTTGATCTAAGTGTATGATAAAACCCCGGTTTTACTATAAATGGCGCTGTCGACTTTTGAACTTTTGTGGGTAGGGTGTTAGTGGGAGTTAGTTTAAAAATCCCGTTTCCCCTGGATTAAGTGGATATAATTCACCTAATTGCCCAGTGTAAATTATAAAAAATAGTAGTGATTGTAATTTCGTATCTGATATATTTATTAGGGTAATTGTAGTTCATATTGCAATTGGGCAAACCCATATATTATATAAATTGTGAGTGCTTGGGGTTAGCTCTAGCCACATCGGTAGTATTAGTTTAGTCATAGAAATATATACTGACGGGAATGTCCACCTGACGTATTTACCGTTATGACGTTGTATTATGTTGTGCAGCGCCTGCGCAAAAAGTTCTTTGCATAAGTGACTTCCGTTATAATCCAGTCCTGTATGGACACCAATTATTTTCTGGAATTAGACGGGGTGATCGAGGTAAAGTTATGTATGAAAAGTTTACCCATTTGCTCTTAATAACATCGAGGCGTCTCAGATATTATATAATTATGTTTTAAATGAATGAATTATAATGTAAAATCGTGTTGTTCGTAATTAAACGAGACGTCTCAGATACTAGTACTACAAGTACTACATGTAGTAGACATCTCACATAGTAGCCTACTACTAAGATAGGCCTAGGCATTTTTAATGTAAATATTGTGCCGTTCGTAATTTTTCTCTGTACCGCCATATTCATAAAAAAACATAGGCCTACACCCCTCCCTTTTTTGCGAGTGTAACTAGTCTATATAAATTCTTCTGTTTATTTATTGTCACAGGAATTTTTCTCTGAGTTTGTGGAGTCTGCAGTAAACGATGATGGTGGAAATCAACTAACCACAACCAGTACAATAAGTAAACAGGTAGGCCCAAAAACATATACTATACACGTGTCATGATAAACATTGTATGATTGTTATGGTAGCCTACCCATGAAGTATAATTTTACTAATTATTTAATTTATTTTATTATCAGAAGGCCTAGTAAGATATACTATATAGTATAGGTAAAATTAACATTTCAAATTTCATTTCTAGAGGTCTACTGCTGTAGTAAATTATAGGCCTATATCATCTGATCGGTTACAGAAAATAGCCAGTAACATAACATCAACAAATCCGTCATTTTCTTCTGTGCAGATACTGCATGGTAATAATATATTTTCAGAATTTTATTCACAAATTATTTGTTAGCCTTTATAGTTCCAATCTTTAACTTTCATTTCATTTTTTTTTTTCATTTTCGTTTAGTTATGATGAGTTCCAAAAGATAATTACAGTTAATATATCTCAGAAAGTGAAGAGAAAGCCACCCTTGTGTTTTGTACCATTTTGTTTGGAAAGTGTAAAGACTACATCGTACCATGCCAATAATAACCTGTTAATTTTAATCTTGGATAAAGCCTCACAGGATGTTAAATTTGTTTGAATACCTGTCTACCTGTTCATTCAAACCCGTATCGAATCCCTGCATCGTTTTGTGATGGATAATTTAACGTAAATATGGATAATCAAGACTTACTTATAGAACCAAAGTTACTGTAGTAATGATAATCAGTAATGATGACCGAGGGTATCTGAAAATTAAATCGTTAATATACTTGGTTCAGAGTGAAGCAATTTGGCTAAAATTTTCAGCATTTTCTGTTTTCATTATCTATTTTATTTCCCTATTATAGCGAGAACTGTCAGCTCTTTGTCTATTATATTCTTTAAATGACATCTAGAAGCACGGTTAACCATTTATAACAAAACACAACACAAGGTATATATATGGATATAACTACTTCTCTATTATTTAATAACAATGTTTCGTAATGCATACAGGTCACATTTTTACGTTAATGATAAATATCCGTTCGTTCGTTCTTGGTGTTTAACGTCTGCTTCCACATAAGTGATATCGCAGACAAGACATAGGAGAGCCGAAGCCGATTCCTGTTTTTTAGAATGATTTTGCAATCTTTCCATTTGGCCTTAGGCCATGGATTTGGTTTAGTGGGAAGTTCTTCCCTTTATTTAATACAAAACATATCGTTTGGTAGATGATCTCGTCTGCTTCTGGATTGGTAGATGTCATCGTTTGGGGTTAGTGTTTAGGTGCCAGGCCCGTCTTATCGTGGCCTCCCCTTTCTCCACTGTCCCACTCTCTGGGTTTGGTATCAGTTTTATTTGCGGAATAGTGTTTAGGTGCCAAGTTCGTCTGACCGTAACTCCCCCTTAATCCACTATCCTGCTAGTTTGGTAGATGTCATCTTTGTGGGGTTTGTGTTTAGGTGCCAGGCCCGTCTTATCGTGACCTCCCCTTACTCCACTATTCCACTCTGTAGGTTTGGTGTCTGTTTTTGGTGGAATAGTGTTTAGATGCCGAGTCCGTCTGATCGTGACTCCCCCTTACTCCACTATCCTGCCAGTTTGGTATAAATCCCCTATGTAGTTTAGTGTTTAGATGCCGGGTCCGTCTAACCGTGACCCCCTCTTACGTCACTATTCTACTTAGTCCAACTGTGTCCATTAGGGCGTGGATTTGTTCGAAGATTTGCAGTTTCAGATCTGGTCTCGGGAAGAGTAGGTTCTTAGTGTTGAATGGTATGTTGTTGGTCTCCATTGTTCTCACTAGTTCCTCTCTCCTCCTCGTATACCTCGCGGTCTACCAGGACATGGTTGGCGGTACATTCTTCTCCGCACTCACAGATGATGACTTGGTATTTGTAGTCTCGCAGCCGCTCTTTCACCCTTAGCTTCGATATAAGTCTATAAATATCTCTTCTAGGGTGATTGAGTGTTGTCTTTGTGTAGATCTTGTCATCCAGCCGGAATCTGTATGTGTCAAGTTCAACGAGATTTAATTCCCAGATTGAATTGACGTGTCTTTTGACCATACTGTATATTTCCGTGGTGCTGTAGTCTATGGTGCGGAGTGGTGCTGTGTCCTTGAGACCTTCATTGGCGAGTCGATCTGCCTCCTCGTTTCCTCTAATGTTGACTTGTGATGGAATCCACATGAGTTCTACTTTGCTTCCCTTCTCTAAAACCCTCTGGTACAGCTGCCTGATTTCCAAAATGACTTTTGGTCTTCAGTCCGAGTTGTCATTTTGGATTGAAATCAGACTGCTCAGAGAGTCGCTTGGAATGACGAACTTACTAGTCTTTTGATGGGAAATCCATGATATAGCGTCACGAATGGCCACAAGCTCTGCAGTGTACACAGAACAGTTATTGGGCAGTTTCCTGCTTATTCCCTGTTCCCCGTTTGGCAGGTATATTCCAAACGAGCTGGTGCCCCTTTCAGGATTGCGTGAGCCATCCGTGTACACATGGTCCCAGTCATCAGACGGCCAGTTGTCTTCCAGGTGTTCTAGAGAGAAAGCACGTGCAGCAGTGGGGTTGTTTTTCTTGTCGGTTTTCTGTAGTAGATCTAGATTAACCGGCGGTATAGGGGGCGATCACTGGGGGGTCGTGTTCATTTATCACGAGCTCCCCCAGTCGCAGTTCCTTGATTGTTTCTCTGATACCCTGGCCGAAGCTTTTCTTTCTAGGATCTCTCACATATCTTGTATTTTTTAGACTGACAAAGGTTGGGGATCTTTCGCCCAGTTGCGAGATCTTAGCCCAGTACCTTGTCGCTAGTTCTTTTCTTCTTAGGGATAGGGGCAACTCCCCGACTTCCTGCAGTAGTGCCTCTCTCCCAGTAATTAATAACAAGAAGAAAGTAGAAACCATTAAAAAGTTAAAAAGCAGCCATAATGAAAATAATAAGACACACAATAACAGATTATTGTCCCTTAGTAGTAATAATCATAGAAATAGATACTGTCAGTATGTATTTCTATGTAATAATTAATACAAGATAATCAATACCTGAGATATTGTCAGTAACAGTGATAATACATGTATTGACAATGGTTTGACAATATCACACCAACATTAATAGGGTTTCTCAATATCACAACTTCGTAAGACCAACATTAATAGGGTTTCACAATATCACAACTTCATATATAACAGATAATCTCAATATTACCAGTTGAATCAATAGAGAATCTATATCAATGGTAATTAATTAAATGGACATCAGTTTGCTTGATAATGTTATATTGATTTATTATTCAAAAAATACAGGTCAAATTACTTTCATGTTTCATGTTTATTATATTTCTATTGTTTTTATTATACATTTAGCATGTGTTAGTTTAATACTTATATATATTTTATAACATACTTAAATATGTAAACTGCCAAATATATAAATTGTACACATGTAATTATTATACACCCACACATAGTTTTCTTTTGTATAAACTGAACATTAATTTTCTTTTTACAAGTAAATTTATGCTTTTTGTATTGATTTTCTATTGCAGTGGCTCCCCTAATTGATATTTTACACTTAAAAGTTTTATCCAATGCTTTTCCTTTAGTCTGGTTCTTCATATAAAGAGTCATGTGCTGAAAAGAGCTGGAGTACATTTCATACCATTATACCAGCTATATCTCAAGATTTAGTTCAACGTTTTAACTTGGATAGAAATTTTATTATACTTCTATGTATTAAGTTTTTTAATGCACTAGTTTTTGAAAATATTTTAGACAAACAAAGTGAAAATGACCCTCACGTACAGGGTGTGAATTCAGAGGAGAGCAGTATTGTCGTTTACATTGGTGGGAGTATCATTCACAAATTTCTTAAAAAATATAATGAAATCAATTATAAAAATCGTTACGACATATTCAGTTGCATGAAAAGTGAATATTGTTCCACTGATTTTAATAATCAACATGATTTAGTTGAATTATTTGATAGAGGGGGTTTAACTCACATTACAAATAAAACTGCAGATTTTTTCATTGGTTTAGAGATGTGTTTAGACGCATGTATCCCGGTAAACAGATACATCTGAATTTGTCAAAGAAAGATTTCCGTGTCAGTTGCATGACAAACAATTTAATTAAGAGCGATTTCTTTTATGCTACCAATGAAACAGAACAATTTACAGACAAAGATTTAGATGAATGTATGATTCTTTGCATAGACATGTTTTTTTTAATAAGAGCACATCACAAATGTAAGCGCATGATACAACATTATGTGAGAGAATGTAAAGGTAAGAAATCCAAAATCAACAAAGGACTACGAAAAGACTTAAAAAAGATGACAAAATAAATGATAAATTTTGAAGGTTGTACATTTTGAATTAATTTAGAGTACTCAACATCCTTCAGTTCTCTAAAATGCACATTTTAAAGTTTGCACTGTAAATTTTGTTCATAAGATATGATCTTTATTGGTATTTGGGGTGATAAATTAAATATTAGTCACTAAACAAATACAATTTTATTTACCATCTATGTTTCAAACTTGACACAAAAGCTTGATAATAAAGGGTGCTGGTGACAATAAAAGTCAAATTTTTTTAGTTATGCCTGCATCAAATTTGGGCATTAACAATATTAATGCTAATTGCAAGTACTAAAAACATAAGGCACACTTTTCGGCTATAGATCTTATACATTCTTCGATTATCAAAAACAAGCCAATAGTGAGGCTGATGACCCCCCTACTGACATCCCAAAATAAATAGATGGCACATACTAATTAAAAATAGGCTGGTGGCTGCCAGGCAGGATACGCCCACTTTTGAAGGTTTTTGGTCCATAAAAGTGTCAATTATTATTCGATTTTCATAAAATTTTCATCATGTGATGCCTAATGTTATAAAACTAATTTAACATTTTTAGTATCACCGGAAGTAAAGTCATTTTGGCAAAAACTGTATTTTTAGGCTTCAAAACAAATATTTTATTCAAATGAGTCTGATTTGTAATGTTTTAAAAATTATGATATTTGATTCCAATCAACAAATAGAATGAACCTATACGATCATACAGATACCACAAAATGGTTTCTAACTTGTACGGTGAGGCCCCCACTACTGTAGTTCTAGGTATTTTTTAATATTATTAGTTAAAAATGTAAGAGCCAAATCTGCCTATTGCTGGTGTATGCTGTCTTCATTAGCCCCAGTCAAAGCTGAACATGAAAACATTCATCTCTATTTATTTCATGTGAAATAAAAGATATTATTTAGACATTTATTCATCAAAATCGAATAAAAATTGTGACCCATAGAGCGTCCACAAGCAAAATGTGAATGGACGGACAGGGGTGACAACAATATACGTAAGATGAAAATGTGAGTGTATAAAAACGAGGGCTGAGGGGTTTGCAGGAACATGGTTGGACTCAACAAGCTTCTGTCGACGTCTTGTTGCGTCGCTTCTTCTTTAAAGGAGTGTCATCAATCTCTATTTCATACTGTTTGCTGCTTCTTTTTACGTTTCCATTTGGTTTTATTTGAAGAGCTAGACTTCTTTGTAAACGAAGTTTATTTTCTTGGTAACTGTAATTTAAAAATAAATCATTATATTTTTGTAAAAAAAACCCCAGCTTGTTATTGTAGTTGCTTGACATATACTTTAGTGATATATACATTACATTTGAGCTGAACATTAATAAAAGAGATATTGTGGGTGGGGGAGGACTTACCCAAATTCAAATACGGTTGGATTATCACTCCGTCTTCCCAAGGCCCTATGTCGGCCAAAATGTTCCTCAACAGGATCCTGACAGAATTTGTTTGTCAGCACAAATTTGACCCCATGTTGAATAAGATACTTTGTGGCTTCAACAACAGCTTTTGCTGCAAAAAAAAGATAGGTATTTTTATTTGAAATACATCTTTATTGGATAATCAGTAATTTAAAAAATATGTAAATTTCAAAATGAATTCGGTATATAGTACACACAGTTACAAAACTCAACCCAAAAGATATGACACAGTTTAGTTTCCATAATATTAATGTTACATAAACTTACTGGTCATTGATATGATAAGAACATCTTGGATTTTTCTGTTTTGCTGAAGCCTTGTCTGTTGTCAACTTGATCTTTCAAGTCTCTAAGATAACCCAAAAAGTCTTCTGTTAAGAACTATGGAGATAAAAAAAATCAGAATTAAAGATGCATTACTTTACTCAAGTCCTTTGGCCTCCAATGTTATATAAATTATTTAGACATTTATTTACATGATAAGCCTATAATCAACTCTCTAGACCAGATTTAAAGGGATTTGAACAGAAGCGAGATTTAAGAATTTTACGATAAAATGGAAAATTGAGGCTCAATAATAAATCTTCAAACAGTTTAAACTTTGCTGAGAAAGAAGTAATTTGAATAAAGAAGTAATTTGAATAAAATATGCAATATACATGTAATATATTTTTCATTATCTGTAGCAAGAACAGTCAGCTCTTTAACTATATCTTATAATATGCATCTTTAAGATAAAAAGACTAATTTTGTGAACTCTCCAAAAGTTGGCAAATATAAATACCTAGATCGTATCTGGAAACAAATTAAATGAAAATAGTAATTTTCTCACTTGAAATCGTGGGTCATCCACGCTTGTGTATGGCATTAAGTCTGGTTTCCTTTTTCTTTCACCTTCATACAAAGACCTAACATTTAAGCAGTCAAAAAAACGGTCAACTAGTTTGATGAATTTTGCTGTTTCTGTAGCTGCTTCACCACCATATTCCTCTATAACCAATCCAACCGATCTGCTTAAAACCTGGAAAACACAAATATAATGAGACTATAAAATCATGATCATAAATCAGACACATTTTTGATTACCGGTACTTTGGCAAAATATTTAAGTTTTCAGTCAGGCCTGGAAATAATTGCTTTATATGTTAATCAGTGCTGGACAAAATGACAGACACCAGAGGTTTTGTGTCTGACAAAGCCTGAATCTGTGCCTGACATTGTCAGTGACAGGTGCCTTATTTCCAGGCTTGTTTTCAGTATTGTATTTAATATCTACATAATAAGCTTACCTGAGCAGCAAGGTTCACCTTCATGACGGAAAATGATGTTAGATGAACGTGATTGTAAGTCAGTTTTGTAGCTTTGCTCAACTCGTTTTGCATGTCTCTCTCATAAACATCAACAACATGCCTTTATAAGAGGTTCTTACCATTTTTCTAATAAAACAATGGATCTATTAGATTTTGATACAAAGCTATTCATAATAAAAGTACATTTCAAACTGAATGTCTCCTTTTACTATAGAATTAATTTTATAACTTAAACATACATTGTGCAAGAGCTAAATCTGCCTATAACAGGTCTTTCTTTAGGCCTGATACGTTATCTAAATTATTAATTAGACATTAATAAACTTATCCAGACCATAATCAACTCTCGATGCCATCATTAGCCTGTGGTACTTAGTTGATTTGAATACATTTTGTGATAAATTAACATAAAATGGCTAATCCAGACTTTCTTTATTATAATACTAACGTTAGTATTGATGATGGAGGCTTGCCTAAATTTGAATGGCAAATATCTCGGTTCAGAGTAAAGCATATTCTGTTTTCATTACATGTATATTTAATTATTATACCGGTAGCGAGAACTGTCAGCTCTTTATCTAATCTTACCCCATGCCCCTTTAATGGTAGAAAATAATATTTGGAGTGTAATTAAAGTTATCCAATATAAAGTGATCAGACTAAAGTATTTCAACTAATGCCACACTACAATTCTTTTAGGTAATAATACTCCTGTTTTAGTTCTATTACTTTCAAAAACTATGAACTCGATCACCCATAACAATCTTGAATTTTGCTTACTTCCTGAAGCTGAAAGATTATTCCTTATGGTCTTCAAAAGATGTGGAGCATCTGAGAGAAAAAATATCTCTCTATCTGGCGAAAATAGATTAGTTGTTTATATACTATATCATCCTTTCCATGAAGACCAATAAATTTCATATTAGAAGATGCCTTATCAGATGTACTAGCTATAACCTACAAATACAGAAATCATTAACATCAATTTGATTTAAAAAGAATACAGCTATTTTGTGAAAAATATAAGTGTCAATAAAATGGTATTATTTGTTACAATGCCATATTGAGTAATACACAACATAGTACATGTTCTTTCACTTGGGTTTCCAATTACAATCGGAGTGTATTCGTTCAGTGACATTGCATACCTAATAAGCTTATTCTTATTTTTTGTTTGAGTGTTAATAATAAGTTTAACAATAAATTTCCATATTAATACTAACCTTCAGATTACAGTAAGTCTCAAGATGAGCAACAGCTTCCCAAAATATTGCATATAAATCAGTCGCTGTGGTTGATTTTGTAGGAAACCATCCAATGCTATACTTTAAATTGCTATTCACTCCAACAACCATCAAAACCAAACAATGTGTAGCAACATTCTGTGAAAGACTTCCACCTTCATTAGCACTGAAATATATATTGATACAAATTTACGAAGAACATTTTCCAGTCATTTTATGTTTAGAATGTGAAGAAACCGACAGTAGTTTAAAATTTTAAGACCAGAAAAACAATATTCCAGTCAATTAAAAATACAAGAAATTAGATGGCTTTTCATTTGGGAACATAATTATTTTGGCAAGGCATATGTTCAGACTTTAGCAAAAGAAGTCAAATACTTGTAAAATTTGCAAATTATGTATATGACACATATCACTGTCATGCCACCATTATTTATGCCAACCATTAACTTTCAAAGTATAAGTGGACAACATTTCACTTATAGTATTATTAATATCATTCATTTAGAAGTTAAAATATTCAAACTTAGAAGACTGAAGTGACCCCTTCATATCCAGGTAGGTAGGCATTCCTAGGAGATAAACCGTTAAAACAGACTGTTTATAATTTAGAAGACTGTTGGTCATTTGATACTGCTTATGCTACGTTCCCATTGGCACGATTCGTGCTATATGGTTTTAATCGTGGAGTAATGTGGGGATTCTATCATATCTAATCATATAATGAGGTCAGTCGAAGCAATTGCGTTGAGTGTATCGAAACGTATCCGAACATATCTGTACATAGCAGGTCCTGCTCTTGATAGGGACAATTGTATTGTAACGAATCGCACGACAGTGGAAACCTGGCATAAAAGGATCTAAGGCTGAGAAAATATTAATGTCAATATTAATTATAGGAATATTAATAATTTCTGAGTTAATTCGTTATTCAAGAGGATGAGCATAAAGCAACATACTGCCAAATTAACCTTTTGCCGCATTGTCCTTTAATACATAATATCACTTACTTGTTAATGAAACCAATAACATTTCCTGTCTGTCTATCAAATACCAAATCAGATTTAATAGACATCTTATCCATCAGCAAGACAACCCATCTCTGCTCCTCTTTTAACTGATCAGCTGCTTCCTTTATTTCTATGAGAACATCTGTATGAAATCCTGGTTGAGGTTTAATAAAGTTTGTAAAATCACGAAGAGTTGATTCCCCTGGAAGTCTTAAAATTCCACACTCTCGTAAAGACCTATAGGTATATGAACTTTGAGAATGTAGAAGAATGGCCAGTCTGATCATCATTGGGTGCCAGCTGTGATCTCTGTTTTTCTTAGAAAAGGCGCTTTTCTGTTCATTCCAAAAAGGCTTTACAAAAGGATCTGTGACAGAGCTGCTATCCATTACATTGAACAGAGATTTGTGCATGTCTCTTTCAATGGGAATACATTCCTTGGCAAGTTGTTTTTTTAATTGATTTTAGATGTTTACTAACTTTCTTTAATTGTTTTCGCGATTCTTTAAGCGCTCTAGTCAGTATTCCCTTACTGACACGTTGAAGTGGTGTTTTGGATGAAACTATTTTAAATGAGCGGGTTCCAATCACACGCTTATGTCGTCTTACTATATTTCGCTTGACCTGTCGACAGTTTGTACAAAGAAAAGTACTAGGTATTTTATTATTATGATTGGAGATGATTCCTAAACATTGTTTAGAGCGGACAGAACTTGCATAATTGATACTACTTTCAGATGTTGAATTCATTAATAACTGACGAAAATGATTAGATGTTTCTGACTGGAGTTCAGAATATGTCTGAAGTTCAGGAGATGTTATTCCCGTACAAAAATGTAGAGTTTCTATATAATTAATAATTGATGTTATGGAACTAGTTGAAACTATAAAAGTATTTGGTATAAGATAATCATTAAGATGTACTGTGAAACTCATCGATTTATATACACTGGCAACAATTTGACAGCCTCCTAATCTTACAAGGATAATCTTATCAGGATCAGATGAATCGCAGCACCATCCATTTGGAATTTTATATTTAGTAGATTCTTTCAATGCATCAAATGGGAAAGATGGACCAGTAGAACTACCACAAGACAAGACGGAAGATGAAATTCTTGATTTCTGTAAAGATAATTATAATAGTTACTTAGAATATTTCAGACTATTTCAATTTAGTAATTAAAAAAGTGAACCCATCAAAATTAAATGATTAATTAAACAGCCAAGTAACTTACACAGACATTATGTAAGATTAGATTGAGAGCTGACAATTCTTGTTAAACTTGTAGTTTAAAAAAAATATATAAATGACATTGAGAGTTGATTATGGGCTTGTAAGTTAATTAATGTCTGATTAATAATTCATATAACATTTAAAGGCCTAAAGAAAGACCAGTAAAGGCATATTTAACTCTTACATAATGCCTGCTCAATTTCATAATTAAACAGTATAGATAATGGTATAGTCAAATTGTTGCAAGAATCAGATTCTCACAATTTCTAGCATTTCACATTAGGCCTATTTAGATGCACTCTTGCATGGCAATTATTCCCAATGTGACAAGACTAATTTTTTACTGGGGGTGTAAATATTACCTCATTTCAAAGAAATTAAATGAAATGGGGTCTCATCGAGTCATATGAACATATATACATCAATCCCTTGTTTTGGATACAAATATTTTATTTGATATAGGCCTTTATTATCAGATAAAGAAAATCTTTATGGAAATATACATATAAAGAAATACATATTACACTTACGGGTGGTTTCCTGGCAGGTAATTTTGGTGTTATTATAGTCTTTTGAGGCAGATGAAGAGTGGGTAAACTTCCAGGTTTTAACTGTCTTCTTATTTTTCCAGTACTGCAGGTAGTAGCTGTAATATAAATATAAACAATTTTAGGATAGCTTTTGTACATTGCTTAAGCTATGTTGTTGTCTAGAAACAATTTATAATGATAATTAAACCTGTATTATTGGTAGTCCTCTGCCCTCAGACCAATTGATGGGTTTCCCTGGGCCCCCGTGGTGGTGAAGAATATCTGACATGACAAGAAAACGAAACCAGCTTGATTCACCTTTCCTGCACCCCATTCATAAAACATTTATCTCTGCAGATTTAGGCCATATATATAGATGTCAATTTTTTTTTCGAACTAAACCATGCTCAATCGTCCAAAGGTCAGAGTCCAAGTTCGACCCTTGACAGACCTACGTACTTATAAACTTGTAAAGATATATCTTTCAATCAATATCATAATTCTTTAGTTTTGTTCACTTAGCCTTATATTTTATAACATGATGATGCAATCCAATAACAGAATTCTACATGGGACTTCATTATCAAAGATTATGTTTGTATTAATCCAATCGAATAAATAATATCTAAAAAAAAAATATTATATGTGTCACTGCTCTATAATTCATAAAGTACTGTAATACTAGTAATAGGGCTGGGCCTATACATAGATAATACCGTATGATTGCCGACTCATGAATTCTCGACGTTATGTTGCGAAACGCGTGAAACGGCGACAAAGGTGGTTGATCACTTCCGGTCTTCTAGCTGTTCTCGCTGTTTGTTTACGATAGGCCCAGTAGCGATATTTTTATTTAGCGCATTCTTGTAGTTTAAATGTGGCATCATCTGGTTAAATGGAAACGAGAAATAGAAGGAATGTTCGAGGTAAGAATAAAAATGAATATCTTATAATTTTGATATTATATTGTATTATAAATAAGTATTACATTTCATGAAAATCTCGACACGTGTGTTGCCCAGTTAAGGCAAAGTTTGACAGCTTTGACCTACTTTTAAAAATCGGCAAAATAGAGTTTTCAATTCATTAATTTGTAAAATAATACTTGCAGATCATTAATAAATCGTAAATATATAAAATACAGTTTGGTATGAATAATAACATGGCTGTGCTGGCTATAGCTTTTAATTACACAATTTTTTAAAAATCTTTTGTATTTTCAGCAGAACTGTACTGTACTGCCTGGTGGTAGCCTACCTGTCTTTTGTTTGCTACCTAGGGGCCTAGGGGAGTGCCAGCTTGTGAAGCAAATATATTACATGTTGATTTATTGTGATACTGATCAATAATTGTATGTTTTATTTATGTTATTTACTTCTTTTCATATTGTGTGTGTGGGGGGAGGGGGTATAAATATTGAGACACTAGACACTAATATATTGATAAAGTATTTTATTTTATGTATCTATTTATTTATATTTTTTTTTATTTTTTTATTTCATATTTTTTTTGGGGGGGGGGGGGAGGGGATATTATTATTTTCATTATTTTATTTGTTTTATTTTAATAATCAACAAGGGATTTGGTTTAAATTGTTTGATTGTATTATATCATTATTGATTTTAATTTTGTATAGTTGAATTAAGCATAATTATTTAATTTTATGTATTTCAAACATAGAAAATAAACCATTCAAGCTATGTGTAATGTGTTTGTATGGTTATGTTGATGGTTAAATAGGTTGAGAATTGAAGCCAAATGACCAATTTTCGCGAAAAAGGGATCTGCCAGTTGGTGTTACAGAATTCAGTCAATTTTGCTCCGATATTGATAATGTTGGTTTTGTTACAATGCTGAGATGTATGGCTTTTCAGGAAATAACACGGTTCTGGAGAAAATTTAATATTTAAAAATAGCTGCCGGTCGATATTTAAGGATGTGGGTTTACAGTTCCATGTAATTAAATTAATCATTAAAATTATAACCTACAATTTTTGTTTCAATTAAATAAGTTAATCTTAACAATAATATTAGGCTGTTTCATTTTTTGATTTAAATAATTTAATCTTATCAGTTGAGGAAGAAAGAGTTGGTATTTCAATCTAATAAGGTGCCTATAAATTATATAATCATTCATCCAATTATGTAACATTAACATTGTCTGATCGCTTTATTTAATAATACATTTAAGTATTGTTAATTAAAGATGCATTTTTAAATGTTAAACAGGCATTATGTAAGAGCTAAATCTGCTTATTGCAGGTCTTTCTTTGGGCCTTAAATGTTATGTAAATTATCAATTAGACATTTATTAACATGAAAAGACCATAATCAACTCTCGATGCCATCTGATTGCTCAGATTTTAAATAGATTAGAACGGTATGGTGGTAAATTTTCAATATATTCAATTTGCATTATCTATTTTTGAAATGTTATAGTTAATAGCGAGAACGACCAACTCTTTATCTAAATCTTACATAATTCCCCTTCAAATTTATGTCTATTGTTATTGTATTATTTTAATTTAGGACATAAAGAAATATATTTTGGTTCTCGCTTGGATAACGTGTTTTAATTTTTTTTTTTTTAAAAAAACCCCTAACAAAACAGTCTTGTTAATTACTGCATGTAAATATTTTACCCCGGTTACACGAAGTAATTCTGCAAAAAAAATTTGACTAGATCTATAGGCTAATTTGTCAAGTATGCAAACAAGTTAAATGTTAATGACATGAATGATATTGGATACCGTAATCATATATTCATATAAACAACATGATGAGATAAATGTAGTGCCTTACAATTTTTAAAAACTCATCTGTTTCAAACAAGTTATAACTTAGAGCTAAAGACTTCGTGTAGGTATGTTTTGTCAAGCACTATGAACACAATTTTTGCAGAGTTTTGGCGCTATAGAAATGGACGTTCATTATATTTATTTATTTGGTTCTTCTGGAAAAATACATACATCTATTTAAACACCAAAAGTACTTGGTTGTTCAGTTCAAAAGCTCATAGTTCTAAATTTAAAAAAAAAACATCTTTCACATGATTTAATTAGCTATTTATTTTTATATCGAAGCCCGAAGAACAGAAAATCAAATTGGTGTGGCCAACATTGAAATATCAGATATCAAGGATGAAGTTGCCTTTATCAACTCTTGTAAATCTTTTAATGTACAGGATTCCTGGAAGCATCTATTTTAGAACAAAAATTCCTTTTCATTGATAACTAAAGTAATAATTCCTTTTTTATTTAATACTAATAGTGTTTTCTTTTTCCTTATATATAATTGTTATATCTACTGAAGCTAATTTAATTTCTCAACAAAGCCTAGATCAAAAAGACTATGAAATAATTGCTTACATTGGGGTGGATTTATATAAGTAAACTTTTTTCCAGTTGTGCAAGCTGAAAAAATAAAGTATGTGTATTTTTTTTATTTTTTTTTGGGGGGGGGGGGGTGTCTGCATTTATAAAATTAAATGACAGAGGGACTTAAAATAAATAAATGGCCATTTTCTAAAATTATTAATTAGGCCTAGATTGGAAAAGAATTTTGTAGGGATATTTACATCTTTATCAACTAAAGTATACAAACAAAGCTGAATTTATTAAAAAAATGCACATTTGAATATAAACAAGATTTTTAAAACTGTTCTAATATACCATGCAATTGATAATAAAATGCAACATCTAATTTTATTAATCATACTATAGATAGGCCTATACCGTAGGCCTGTGTGTGGCACAGAGGTGCAGGTTAGTTAGCTCGCAATATAACCTTTTTCCTTTTGCAAATTAAATTGTAGAACATTTTATTTGAAGTATTAGAAAAATAAAAATAAAGGTGTTTTGAAGTATTATCTCTATATCAAAAATATTTCCTAATTTTAGTGTAAATTGGTACGGTACATGAATGAATAATAGCCTTCTTAAACAAGTGTCAGTTTTATCATTGATGAATTGATAATTCAAAATATAAAATGATCTGCCAATGTACTGCCAGTATACTAGGCCTATAATAAAGTATAACTTATAAGATGAGCCTTAGGCCTACATATTACTACTAAAAGCTGCCTATTACTATTAATTAGTATTTATTTACATTACCGGTATTAAACAAGTGCCAGTTCTATCAGTATCATCGAACTGATAATAATAATAATATATTGAATTTAAAACGCTATTTCAGTGAACATCAAAATTAGGCAGCCAACATCAAAAGATTTTAACGAATCCGTGAGTTCCGATTGCTAAAATTTTTTTGTTTACAATTACATTTAGTATTTAGGCCCATACTATTACTGCAACTATAGGGCCTATATTATAGTCATCGACTTACAAATACTATAGGTATAGGGCCTATAGTATATTCTTTGAATGGCATTTAGTAATTGGAACATAATCAAAAACACACTTTTATGGATAACAATTACTATGGTTTATTTCACTGCGACGTTTCAACAAGGTTTCACAAGTCGTTATCAAGCATATACACAAATAAATAAAAATGAGAAAGATATGAATATAAATATACAAACATCAGTGCGAACTATCCAATGGAATGCAAGGTGAGTGAGCATGATTAGCTATAACAAGCTATTGATGTAACAAAGGTGTATAATCGTATATATTAGAATTGGCTTATATTCATATCTTTCTCATTTTTATTTATTTATTAGTAATTGTTATCCATAAAAGTGTGTTTTTGATTTTGGCCTATAGGCTAGTATAGTCACCGACTAGGCCTACTCCACTTACCGGTAAAAAAGCACTCATCTTCAAAATGTCTTGAGCAAATGGTTAGTCTGTCGATGTTCACACGATCCTCCCTAGTTGATTTTATGATGCGTAATAATTCTGATTTCCACTCAGGGTTGTTTCTTGGAAGTCCATGGAAGGAGAGGCCACGGTTTCTCAGCATTTTGACAGCAACCGGAAGTGGCAAATGCAAGCAGGCGTCAAACCCAGCTGTGACATAACATAACGCGATGACGTCATACGGTGGACATTCCCGTCAGTATATATTTCTATATAGCTCCAAAGCTATCGACTAAATTTATCTCAGATAAAGTAGCCTAGCTAAGACTCCAAAAAGACTTCTCAACCCCAGAAAGACCACTAGATACTACAAAGATCATCTAGTCCAAAAATAGATTTAAGGTTGTCTTTGTTTTTATTTTTATACCTTCGCAAGGTATAAGGTTTATTTTCTTTATATTTTGCATTCTTAATTTATCTTATTTTTTTTTACTTTATTTTCTTTAATTTACTTTAAAGAATAGAATATTCTTTAAAGTGTCATAAAATCGTAAAATTATGTTGGAATATCCCTACGTAAAGAAATGGAAAATATTTGAATTTTTTAAAATTCTAGAAAAAAATCGTTCCACTCACCTGATACGGGTCCAATTGTCTTATTCCACAGGCCCAACATTCTCCCGAACATCTCCCGTCAAGTTACACCATCCGCCAATAAAAATAAAGTTACGGTCAAACGTAATTACAGAGTTAACTGACCTTGAGCTTGGTGCACGCTATATCCATGTCTGTTTTGTCACAAATTCTTCTGTTTGTCAATGTCTACTGGCACTTCTTTATTCTTTGCACCTGTTATCTTATGTCTCGTCCTGCTATCTATTGTATTCTGTACATACATGTATATATAAAAACCTAATTATCCTTTTTCCACTAATCACATTGTAAATATTTCACTATATGTATATATAACATGTAATTGTCTGCGATATCACCTCGGTGGAAGCGGACGTTAAATAAAGCTATTTCACACACACAGTTCTCGAAACTGATTTGATAGTTTTTATACAACCCAATCATACAGTTTGAGTTATAGATTGATTTCCCGAAATGACCTAGTTTGTGTCGTGTGGACGTTGCCCCATCTCTCTCTCTCTATCTCTCTCTGTAGCTTTACTGGTATTCAAAGAAGACGTCATGTAGACAAAAGATATGTCATATAAATTTGATGACAAACAATTACTTATAGTGGGGCGGTTAAGCAAAAAATCGTGCAATTTGGGTTAAAAGCATGAAACTTGGCACATAGATGGCATCAACCCTACTGATTATTTTGGGATGTGGATCCACCTCAGCAGCTCCCCCTGGTGGTCGTTACGGCCATCTTTTCCAAAATGGCCGCCTATCCATTGAAATACATATAACTAGGGTGTCAAAATAAGACATTTTTTTACAAATTATTTCAGGCCAGCAATTTCCAAAGGCGAAATTGCTAGCTGAACACGATTTTTGAAAAAAGATTCATCTATTACGTCATTTTCGGTTGGGGTTTGTCTGATTTCAAAAATGGCCGCCAAAATTGAAAGAAAACTGAATTTCCAGATATGATGGGTGATTATCAAGCTTGTAATATATAAGGTTTTTGTTGTAATTGAACTGAAAAATAATCTCTAAAACTAGTTTCCCCAAATCCAAGATGGCGGAAATTCAAAATGGCGGCCAAAATATACCCAAAATGGCCGATTGGTCAGATTAAAGTCATTTCACTGTTTAATTTGGTTTGTAATATATAATTTAAAGGGTTTACAGTGTCACTGAACTTAAAATTAATCTAAAGAAAAAAATAGTTTCCAAAATCCAAGATGGCGGAAATTCAAAACGGCAACCAACATTTATCTAAAATGGCCGATTTTCAGATAAAAGTCATTTCACACTTTGATATGGTTTGTTATATGTAATATAAAAGTCACTGAATTTGATAATTGTAGATGATTGTTTCAGAAAAAAAAGGGACAATCATCAATCTTTCTATTGGATTGATTTATGATAGCAAAGTGAAATTGACCAGACTCAGGAATCTACCTGTCAGTCAATTAACCATGTGCAGAACTTACCAGTAAGCTAATTAGAATTTCAAAGAATTTAACCTTAAGACACAGTAAATATAGTTTAATTGTTTTATGCATAAGAACATATGATGCTAATGATTGACACATTCTTTGGAGAAAATATCTGGTTATTCCGACCCTCCACCCCCACCCCATAAAAATACAACGGGGCCAACTGAGGCATTTGTAATTTCATCCCCTTTGTCTTTGCACCGTTTTACCGGAGTGAGAATCATTTATGGTGTATGCAGTTGTTAAGAATTTAAGTTCTCCTATTCGTTCAGAAATGGTGATGTGATCCGTTTTTGCATCGAAGACTCTGTGTCTAGTAACTTTTGTGGTAGAGTCTAGATGTGGTATCCATAGGTCATTTTCGTCAGTGACGTATTTCACAACAAGTTCTACATGTAATAACAACAGATTAGAAAAGAGGAAATCGTGGGGGATGACTTTTGGGATAACAATACTATTCGTAAATGCATTTCAAATTATTTTTGTGATGATTATTTTTAAACTTAGAACTTGGTGTGCAATACATTACAGACGAAAATGATCTGTGGATACCATATTTAGACTATACCACAAAAGTTGCCGGACATAGAGACTTTGATGATTCATTTTACAGTTTTCACTTTGTGAAATACATGACTGACAAATATGAATCCATCTGTCTAGTTGATACCACAAACGGTTTCCGGGCATAAGTCTTCTGAACCAGAAATGGTGCAATGGGGTTTAATGTCCTACTGCTCTGTACTAACAAAGTTAATGAATATTGTTATTCGTCAAGCAGTGTGCTATGAGGAAAATTGGTCCAGACAGTAGTGCTATCGCCTACTCTTATTTCGAATTCCAACTGTTTAGGGTTCTTTTATGCGCACGTCAACGTGTACATATAAACCTGTTTTCTTGAGAAGCCCCCGTGCTGTATCCTGGAAAATCCTGAGGTACTTTCTCAGCAAACATAGGGATCGAACCCCGGACCTAGTTCTTGGCGAGTCTTACTCACTGAACCACTTTTTTGAACCAATTCTGAATAAACAATAGATAAATTCGTAACAACTGGATATATATATGCCTCATTGTTTCGCTGGAATAATATTAAATCTTGTTTATGTGAGATCCAGTATAACAATTCCAGTTACCATCAAAATAACTACTACTCTTTGCTATTACAAGCCAATCCAAGAGGAAAATTCACAATTGTCCCTTTTTATTTTTAAGCAATCATCTACCATCTTCAAAATTTATTTTTGATTTAATATTCATTTTCAAAATTCATTTTTGATTTAATATTCATTTTCAAAATTCATTTTTGAGGTAATATTCATTTTCAAAATTCATTTCTGAGGTTATTTTCAAATTCATTGACTTTGAAAACCTAATAAAGAACATTATTACAAGCCATACAAAACCAAAAAAATGACGATTATCTGAAAAATCTTTCCTTTTAGGGAAATTCTAGTCGCCATTTTGGAGTTTCAACCATCTTGGATTTTGGAAACTCTTCTTTTGAGGTTGTATTTAAGTTCAGTGACACAGAAAACCCTTTAAATCGCATATCACTAGCCATATCAACCTAAAAATGACGATTATCCAAAAAATCGACCATTTTAGGGCAATTCTGGCCGCCATTTTGAATTTCCGCCATCTTGGATTTTGGAAACTCTTCATATTTAGATTAATTTTAAGTTCAGTGACACTGAAAACATTTTAAATTACATATAATAAACCATATCAAAGAGTGAAATGAGCTTGAAAAGCTATTTCCAATATTTATTTATTTTTAAGTTTAAACAAAATATGCTTTTAATTTATTTTGAATGTGGTGTTTGATGTAATTGATTATATCTTATGTTTTTGTGTCCGTTGGCTTGGTTGACCTTAGAGCAATACATTTAGACACCTAGATCATGGTTCTACAATGTATACTTCTAAAGATATATATGTATTTCAATAAATTGGCGGCCATTTTGAGAAAAATCGCCGTAACGACCACCATCTGTGTGCCAAGTTTCATGCTTTTAACCCAAAATGCACGATTCTACCAAAAATTCTTTCTTAGCCGCCCCACTATTACTCGATCAACTGACTTCGTGACTTCATAAAATAGAGACGAAATGCATGCTTACTGGGCTACGTAGACTAACTGGTCCAGTAATATAAATTCGATGGCAAACAATTATATACGGAAATGACTTATTTTCACTGTAGAAGCCCAAAACGCATATTTTGGTAAACATTTAAAGTAAACATAACCAATATTAAAGATGCTGCGCCATAATCTATCACATTAAAAGTTGCACTGAATAATTGTTTACATTTGTGTTTTTGATAAAACTTTCAGAATATGCACCAAATGATTCAATCTATTGGTTGCCATTGACATTTTACCTGATTTTAAAGTCTTGCACAATTTAAAAAACTTCAATTTTATGACGTCACTTTAAAACAATCTAGGTGAAATATAAAAATTCTAAAAGCGCCGGTCGGATTGCGAATTAAGAATGCCTTCCAAAAATATGACGATATTGAAAATTGGATAAATAATGTAGCACGAGTAGGATTTTAAAGATTGGTTTACATTTTCAAAATGGTGGCACTTCCGGTGAATTTTAACTTTATGAGCTAACTCTCAAAAGTTGATGGACAAACATTTTTAAACAAGGCAAAATTAAAGAAGTTGAAAAGCGGAACTCATCTTTTTGGCATTTTTGGCTTAATCCAGCCATTTGTAATGTATTCTGAAAGTTTCAATTCGAAATCTTTAAAAATAACAATGTTACGCTCAGAATTTTCACTTTTGATCTTAAAATTGGGCCATACGCATGCGTCATAGAGGCCACAATGCCCCAGCCTAAAAATTGAGAAATACGAACTGTTAAAAATTGATGAAAAACGCATTCAAATTGGTTGAAAAACAAAGTTTCCTTTGATGTCTAATGGGGGGTTGGATGGCTGAATGGTTAGCGTGCGCGCGCTGTATCATAAAGTCTGTCATTGAGTCGACTGGCGTGGTTTCGAATCCCCGGTTGTACGTGACAAGGAGTAGGGTCGCCTGGACAACCTCGTGGGTTTTCTACGGGTCCTCCGGTTTCCTCCCACTGCTAAAGACCCCTACGCGCAAGCGAATTATTGAAATAAAATTAATCCATATGTTAGTCCCGAAATGACCTAGTTTGTGTCGAGTGGACGTTAAACCCCATTTCTCTCTCTCTCTCTCTCTTGATGTCTAATATTGGTCTATTTTCTTCCATGACGTCACTTCCTGTTATAATTTTTAGTTATTCAATCACGATTGTATAGAGTTTAATTCTGTAGTCCATCTGACCTACTTTTTGTCTTAAAAAATCTATCTGCTCCTACAATTCTTATTCGATTTTCAATTTCTTTATATTTTTGGAAACCATTTAGCCTACTATTAGCAATCATTCGCTGATATTTTGATATTTTACATAGATTTCCTTTAAAGTGACGTCATAAAACTCTTTTTTTAAACAGGTGAAATGTTGATTCTTATTGTTTGATTAAGTCCTTTTGGCTTATTCGGAAAGTTTTGTCAACATATGTTTGTAAACAAAGATTCTGTGCAACTTAACCCCCCCCCCCCCCAAAAAAAAAACAGGACTTTTTGAGGGATTTTAATAATTCGTTTTTCGGCATAGTTTCCTCTTGTCAGAAGTGCAGGACGGAGGGTCTGACAACCAAAAAATGACCAGTCGTTAAGATGGGACAAACAATCGAGGTCTCGTGTACACATTGGCGGACACGTAAAAGAACCCTTGGCAGTTCGAATTCGAAATAAGAGTAGGCCAGAGTGCCGATTTCCAGGCAGAATTTTCTCTGTCACGTTTACATTTTTGTTCTTCTAATTTATGAAGTCAAGGTCAGCAATGCACATTACTATACTAGATATTTGTAATTGATTTATAATTGTGTGATAATGTAATATAAAAACTTTCAAATTTGTCACTTTGAGAAGTCTAGTTATTTTTGTCCTCGCGTTTTTGGAAAAAGTACATACTCTACAGATTTAAACTCTATAACATCTAAAATGTAATTAATTCAAAAGCCGAACAAATAACTAAAATAGATCAATATTAGACATCAATTGTTTGGGTTTTTTTTCAATGAGTTTTAATGCGGTTTTCAACAATTGGTAGGTGTTCGTAATTCACAAGTTTTTTCCTATAGAATGTGGTTTCTACCTCACATGCGTTTGGCGTAATTTTAAGCTTAAAATTGAAATCGGTGAAAATTCTGAGCGTAACTTTTTTATTTTTAAAGATTTCAACTTGATACTTTCAGAATCTGTAACAAATATGGGGGTCACGGTGGGTAAGACGCTGGCTCGCTAGCCTGGAGGTCGGGTGTTCGATCCCTGTATTGGCCGAGAAAGTTCATCCAGGTTTTCCGGCGTGGTTCCCCCTTGTCAGTGATGCAGGATGGAGAGCCTGACAAGGACAGCTATCTAATCGTTCTGAGGGGCGAAAAACCAAGAGGTCCCCGAGTACACATTGGCGTGCACATAAAAGATCCTTTGACAGCTGGAATTCGATATACGAGTAGGCCGCTGTTTGGGCAAAATTTCCCTCATCGCACACTGTATGGCGTATACCCGTCTTCATTAGCCCAGTTCGGAGCAGAACAGTAGGATGTTAAACCCCATTTCATTTCATTTCCGTAACAAATAGGTGGATTAAGCTAAAAATGTTATCAAAAAAATTCCTATTATCTCCCTTTTGAAAACGAGGTCAGATTTTCAACTTTAATTTTGCCTTATTTGAAACAAATTGTTAATAGGAGCCGTCTTTCAACTTTTTAGAGTAATGTCACCGACTTACAATTCACCGATAGTGCCACCATTTTGAAAACGTATTTCACACTTCAAAATCCATCTCCTCCTACAATTCGTATTTTTGTATTTTTGCAAACCATTCACGATTTGCAATAGATGGTTGTGAGTAAAATTTTGATTTTGGATCTAGATTTTTTTTTAAAGTGACGTCATATAATTTCTGTTAATAACTTCTAGAGTTATGAGCCTGATCAGTATGAAATTGATATCAGTGTCTTGTAAATGCTCCTATTACCTACAAAAGAACAAATAAGCGACAACCCTTGTCGATTGCCGGGCGATTTAGCTGTTGTTGACGTATGTTTCATTGCCTGGCAAACTATCTTTTATTCTTGCGAAATTCGCATTTTATCGCAACCAAGTCGACAAAGCATTGAAATCCAACGGAAACAATAACTTAGCTCCAGATATCGCCAAAATAAAGGAAATGCATATATCCGAGAATTTTTGAAGGAATGGAACTTCCTTGTTAGAAAATATTAGTCTTTTTCGATTCAGTTAATCTAAATGTTTAATTATATGCTTTAACCTACATTCCCAAATATATAATACAATTTACAGGTGAGCAATCTGATTAAAATACAGATCTATATTTCGTTTCGGTTTTTTATACTTTCGATGGCCTCTACTACATGAAGATCTGACCGGTTGTTGCGATAGGTCACGTCAGAGGTCATACGAGCGGCAAGTGAGACGAAGACGTCAGACATTTTGATTAACCAATCAGTATTAGTGTTACTAGTGGATTACCCACAGTTCCGTGCAAAACACGCCGTAACAGACTATTCAGAACACGTCAATGATAACAACTCTTCCAGATCCTAGTGTAGTAAAGACAAGTAAAACGTAATTTTGAACTATAAAAACGAAACGAAATAGGATCTGTGTTTTAATCAGATTGACAGGTGAGAGTTCTGATTTTGGAATGGTGTATAACTTCTTTGTTAGGCATTTAGTACTTGAACATATTGACACAATGTGCAATTTTTATACGCCCACATTTTCATGTGGACGTATATTGTCGTCGCCTCTGTCCGTCCGTCCGTCCACAATTGTTTGTGAACACTCTACAGGTCACCATTTTTATCCAATTTCAATGAAAATTGAAATATAGGTTTATCACACTAAGATCTCGGTTCCTTGGCATGTATCGGACTGTAACTTCATGGATTATGGCCCCTGATTGTACGAAAAATCACGTTTTTAGCTTGTGAACACTGTAGAGGTCACCATTTTTATCCGATTTGGTTTAAACTTGAAATGTATGTTTATAACCCACCAGGGCTGGGGTAATGGTAATGGCAATGGAATGTAATCATTACATCTTTTAAGTAATGGCCATGTAATGAGTAATGGAAGATTTCAAAAGTAATAAGTAATGGAAATGTTATTAATTACATTCGAAAAATCATGTAATGGTCAATTATATTTCAATTACTTTTCAATAACATTTTATGGCACATATAAATATTTCCAATATAACTAGCCTCAAATTGTATAGCATCAAAGAAGTAAACTAAGTGTACCTGACACAAATCCAATTCATTATAATTTTAAAAAAAAGATTTAGGTCAGTTTTAACAAATTGTAATAAGAATAAGAAAGCATTAAACATTTTTTTTTATAATTTTATTATGTACATGTAAGACCCTTTTTTAGACATGTAACCTAAAATGTGGATTTCTGAATAGATGTATATTGTAATCAAAGATTAGTGCTAATTTGCAGGCAATCACATAGTCAATCAATCAATCAGTTAGATTAAAAGACAATAGTCTTACTAAACTTTAGTCTTAATCTCAAGGTAACAAGTGAAATACCAAACAATGGCCTTCAAGTATCTCATCATTTTATGGTTACTTAATATAAAACATACATATATTTTGTTTTAGAGTCATGCTGAATAATTCATCAGCAATACAATTATTATAGAAAAACTATTTGGATTGATAAAGAATTTTATAAAATTACTTTAAAAAAAATAATGTTAATTAACTATACTTTCAATTCGTACAGTGAAAAAATCAGTTGTTGTCACCACTGCCCGTCACTTGAATGTTATAATATATAGAAATAACAATTCATACACAAATATCTATTATTGTGAATCGAGAATTATTATCGAGTTTGATTTTGTAGGCGCTTCATTGCAGAAAAATGAGGATGTTTTTATACGCCCACATTTTCATGTGGACGTGTATGTCGTCGCCCCTGTCCGTCCGGAGGTCCGTCCGTCCGTCCACAATTTGTTTGTGGACTCTCTACAGGTCACAATTCTTGTCCGATTTTGACAAAACTTGAAATATAGGTTTATCCCCACAAGATCTCGACTGCTTTCGATATTGGCATGTATCGGATCGAAACTTCATGGATTATGGCCCCTGTTTGTACCAGAAATCATGTTTTTAGCTTGTGGACCCTAAAGAGGTCACAATTTTTATCCGATTTTGTTGAAACTTGAAATGTAAGTTTATAACCCAAAAATCTCAGTTCCTGTCGATATTTGTGCATATCGGACCGTAACTTCCTGAATTATGGCCCCTGATTGTACGAAAAATCACATTTTTAGCTTGTGGACCCTATAAAGGTCATAATTTTTTATCCGATTTAAAACAACGTATTATTATATCACCGTTACACCCTAAGGAAGGTTGAGTTCGAATTTCGTGAAAATCGAACCAAAATTGCCAGACAAAATGGCCGCCGTTTGTACGTGAATAGTGTAAAAATATGGTATATCAAGGTTGTGGATCCTCTCTAGAGGTCGCAATTTTAATTTGATTTTGATGAAACTTGAAATGCATGTTTATAACCTAAAGATCTTGGTTCCTTTCGATATTGTCTCATATCGGATCGTAACGATATTGTCGTCGCCCCTGTCCGTCCGTCCTTCCAAAATTTTTATCCGATTTCAAAGAAACTTGAAATATAGCTTTATCTCCCTAAGATCTTGGTTCCTTTCGATATTGGCATGTATCATACTTTAACTTCATGAATTATGGCCCCTGATTGTACGAAAAATCACGTTTTTAGCTTGTAGACCCTATAGAGGTCACAATTTTTATCCGATTTTGTTGAAGCTTGAAATGGAAGTTTATAACCCAAAGATCTTGGTTCCTTTCGATATTCGCGCATATTGGACTGTAACTTCCTGAATTATGGCCCCTGATTGTACGAAAAATCGCGTTTTTTAGCTTGTGGACCCGCTAGAAGTCACAATTTGTATACAATATTAAAAAACATTTAAATTTATCACCGTTGCACATCAATGACGGTTGGGTTCGAAATTTTGTAAAAATATTTAAGAATATCAGACCAAAACCTGCTGAATTATGGCCCCTTATTGTACGAAAAGTCGTGTTTCTAAGTTGTGGACCCTCTAGAGACTACAATTTTTATCTGATTTAAAAAAAAAGTACAAATATATCACGGTCACACCATAATGATTGTTGGCTTCGAATTTCATGAAAATCGGACTGAAACTGACCAACAATGGCCACCCCCGATACAGTATAGAATACAAGGTTGTGGATCTTCTACAGGTAAGAATTTTTAGCTGATTTTGACGAAACTTAAAATATATGTTTATTACCCAAAGATCTTGGTTCCTTTTGATATTTGCACATATCAGACCGTAATTTCCAGAATTATGGCCCCTAATAGTACGAAAAAGTGCATCATTAGCTTGTGGATACTTTTGAGGTCACAATTTTTATCCGATTAAAAAACGTTCACAAATATTACACCCTAATGACGATTGAGTTTATATTTCATGAAAATTGCACCGAAAATGGCCGCTCCGCAGTGCTAATAGTGTAAACCAGGTATGTATATCAAGGTTGTGGACCCTCTGGAGATCACAATTTTGATCAGATTTTTATGAAACTTAAAATATATGTTTATATCCCAAAGGTCTCAGTTCCTTTTGATATTGACGCATATCGGATTGTAACTTCATGGATTATGGCTCCTGATGGAACGAAAATATATCAATGTTACACCATCAAGATATTTGAATTTCATGAAAATCAAACCGAAACAACTGTCCAACAAAATGTCCGTTCCAGTAGGCCTACTCAAATAGTGTAAAAATATGTAATATATTCATATACCATTGTTAACAAAAGTTTCATTTTATTTTACTTTCAAATTAATATCCATTCTTTGTCATTATGATTTTGTCATATTATAATCTTTATTTCTACTGCCTATTAGTTTGTACATTATTGCCTAATAAAGGATTTTAGTCTGAAAATTAATTAGTTTTGATTTATGCACCACATGACCTACAGAAAAGATGCTTATATCACAATCACCATCAACATAAGTGTGGTAAATATACAACATGATAATAATTCAACATGATAATTAATCAGTTGAATAAATCCTAGTAAACAAGGTGTAGCCTATCCTCATTTATATTGATCCTATGCAATCTGTCTTTTTCATTTGTTCCTCTCTTTCTCTTACTCCTGATTAAAATGACATAAGGGAATATTAGTATTACACTAAAGGATAATTGAAATATTAATTATTGCTATCACATTTAATTTATTATTGTGCCAATAATTCATTGCTTCAAAATAGATGCAAAAAAATTTACAAGCTTAATTTATTTTTGTGAGGGGTGGGGGATTGATAATTTCGTTTTCCGTCTAATCGGATCTGAAATTTTGATAGGCCTTTTGATTCGCTCTTCTCTCACTCTGCCTCGCGGTGATTAAAATGACAATGGAATATTTTACCAACGATAATTGAAATATTAATTATGGCTATGTCATTTAATTTATTATGCAAATAATTCATGGCTTAAAAATAGATGCAAAAGAAATTAAAAGCTTAATTCAATTTTTTGGGATGGGGAGTGGTGGAGAATTGATCATTTCGTTTTCCGTCTTATCGGATCTGAAATTTAGAAAAACCAAAAACGTGTTCAAATGCTTGAAATGGCGTCATGTGTTGGTCCTTGCAGTTTGTCTGCCAGAGATTAATTTACATTCCGTAGACTTTGGTACGGTAGGTTATTTTATATATAGTATAGTAAGGTATTTATTATTAATTACCATTTTCTTGCAAATACACATATGTCCATTAGCGTATTGCAAAGTTCTTTCAAAGCACATTCTCGGAATTTACAATCTGGGTTGAAAGGTCAAAAATCAAGCGTCTAGAAATGATGAAAGAAGTCATTTCTTTTTGTCCCCCGCCATTCGAAGAAAGCAGGGGACTATTAAAATGGTTTCGTCCGTCTGTCTGTCCGTCCGTCCGTCACACTTTTTAGGACACAATAACTCTCCTTCTAATTGACCTAGAATGTTCAAACTTGGTGTAGGTGTTTATGAGGTCAATGCCTTGATAGAGTGCAAAGATGAGCATTTTCTGCTTATGGTAAGTAGAGATAAGCAATTTGATTGGTTGATGCTTTGGGGCACGATAACTTTAGTTCTAATTAAGTGAGAGTGATGAAACTCGGTGTATAGTTTCATCACATCAATACCTTGACTAAGTTCGATGAGAATTGTCTGCTTAGGGCAAGGAGCAATAAGCATTTTGATTGGTCAAGATTTTGGAACATAACAACTCTGCTTCTAATTGAGGTAGAATGTTTAAACTTGATGTAGATATTCGTCTTGACTTTGTTTAATGATTAACATATCGAGCTAAAGCTAAGCAGAGATAAGCAATTTGCTTGGTCGATGCTTTGGGACAAGATAACTTTGATTCTATCTGATAGAGAGTGATGAAATTTAGTGTGTAGTTGATAATCAGTTTGATTGCTCGATACTTTTGAAAAAAATAGATGTGCGATTAATTAATATGTGTCATCTATTTATTTAGGGATTTCGGCTAGGGACATCAGCCTCACTGTTGGCTTGTCTCCTATAACGAACTAGTTAGCGCCAGATGTCTAGACCATTTACTGTAACTGAATACGTAGCCTGCTGGCTCGTCTTTGGAGTGATATTTTTCAGAAAGCTAACATATGCCTTTCTATTTTAGGCTAATCTTAACTGCCGGGTAAATTCAGATTGCGTAATGTAAATGTAATGGATGTAATAATATCTAGGCCTATTCCAACCCATCAATTAAATTCTATTTTGTCCTGCGCCTTTCAAAAAAAAAGCAAACGACAATTAAGATGGTTTATGTCTGTCCGTCCGTCACACGTTCTGGGACATCATAACTCTCCTTCTAATTCAGCTTGAATGCTTAGCTTAAAATTGAACATTTACTAGTTCCCCCCCCCCCACTCTCATTTAAGAAACAAAAAAAATAATTCAAAATCGATTAAGAAATAAGCATGTTATTGCACTTTTATGACCCAAAATTGATCGATGTCAGTATACTTTTTTTTTGAAATTTGCAAATAATGTGACCGAAGACAATTTCTCAGCAACCATTGAAGATACAGGCATCAAATTTTCAGGAAACATCCTTCCAACCATTAAAGTAGCTAAGTCTCTTAACTCAATATCATCCAAAGTCTTACACGTTAAAAACACGAATTATTTGGTGTTGTGATCTTACAAGGAAAAGGTAGGCTTCTGATATCCAATATTTAAGACAAAATAAACAAATTGTGTACCATAGTGGGTTTCAGCGTCATTTGTAACAAGTGACCAGAAAAAACCAGGCTAGACTGTCATATTCCACAACTCATATCAAACCGCGACACCATATCTTATCTGGAGAGCATGCGCAATAGACTGGAATAACCAGACGCTAGAAATTGCCATTCAGTTGAGTATCATGTTGTATTTCGCTTGACATAGCCGATTTGAAATTAGTAATGCTGCAACGATACGCCAGGCCACGATACGATGCGCATCATGATTCATAGTCTATGATACGATTGATATCACGATATAGGAAATAAATTTTAAAAATGCTGTTTTATTTTGGCAGTCTTTCACTGTGAAATTCGAAGGCCTACTTTTATCATTTACATTAAATTTACATTGTTTTTACATTAAATTTACATTGTTTTCTCAGACAGCTGACTGGATTTCATTGCTGTCATGCTTAACGACAAATCTTAAAAACTCCCATACTTTACTTGTGACTTGTATACTTGGTATTGGGGATTTCGATTTCAATATTGCTTTTGTTTATCGTGCTACTTGAATTTGGTGAATTCATAATTAAAAGATTTCAGTTGGCAGACTCGTATTGCCACAACAATTTCAGTCAATGAAAAGCTTTCTTGTTGTCAGGTCAGTCATAGATTACTTAACGTTACAAATATTTTAATATCAAATATTAATATATTGAAAATGTGCTGATCAATGTGTGCAGCACATGTATGGACAAATTGCCATTCTTATGCTGTAATATTATCACAAATCGCATATTACAGACATATAATATATTAATAAGTTGTTTTTCTCCGCATATTGTTCAAGTGTGATTTGAACGAAACTTAATTTCCAGCATGACTTGCTTAACCAGGCTAATATTTTAATATTGACGAAATAGCTATAATAAGCCACGTCATGTGTCGAAAACGCGTTAACACTCGCTGTAAGTAAAAATAAAGTTATTTTGCTCATAGACTTATTTACGCATTTAATGGAATATCAGTCTATTTTTGTGAAATTATTTTTTGGATAACAAATCGCGATACAGCCATTGATTGTATCGTTGATTTTTAAAACATCGCGATTCATCGATGAATCGTTGCTGCCCTAGAAATTAGAGTCAAAACGGAAACAATTGAATGTATATCAGTTTATATACAATCAGATTACATTATTATATGCGTTGCGACCCATTTAGGGAAATTTCTATGTCCCAAATATTAGCGATTTAGCTCCTTTAACTATTTATTGGAATTTTTAAATTTCTTAAATAACAGAATATTAATGAAAGGCCGAAAATACATGTTTAGGTCAAAAGTATCAAAAGTTGTATTTTCTAAAAATAACATGGGATGCATAGTGGGTTGTTTCAGATTACTAATGTGTTTATATTATTATAAACTTTAGACTACATGTACGTATAGCATTTTTCTTGAGTTAAACAGTTGGAGTTAATGAGATATTTTAATATTACATATAAAAATAAAATAAAACCAAGTACGAACAATCAAAACCCTTAGACAATATAAGTCCTAAAAAAACGATATAGGCAAAATAGAGTAATCAGTCAAAATAGTGTAATCAGCATATGGACTGTTCACTGTGTACAAAATACACGACAAACAGTGGTAACAGGTGTCCTGAAGAGTAAGCTTACCCTGCCTGGCAGGTACCTAATACCGTTTTACTTGCCCATGTAAACTTCAAGCTAATTTGAGAAAAGCAATTGTTTTATAATTAACATTGGGGCCTACATGTAGTTATCATTTCCCCGGAGACTGAAAGTTTATCATTTATTATTATGATACATATACTTTTATATGACTTGCATGTGTAAGCTTATTGGAATTTACATAATTGGGATATTGGAATCATCAAGTTTGGGTCAAAGTGATTAATTTTGTAACTGTATTTGACTTCCTCTTCATATATAAATGCAACTCAGTTAAATTAAGTTTTTAACGGTTTATTTAAAGGTGCATTATGTAAGAGCTAAGTCTACCTATTACAGGTCATTAATAAATATATTCATTTTTCATAATCCATTTTTAAACTAACGATATTATATCAAGAATGTCCATCCCTTTATCCAAATGCATCTTTAACAATAAGTTACGTATACAAATGTAGAACCCAACTCCCACTTAGTTAAATAAAAATGTTGGAATGAAACAACCTTGGGTGGAATGGTTTTGGGATTAAGTACAACCACCACCTAAATAACACTACAGTTCTAAGCTATTCCCAGTGACGGTGGTTTGATTTCCACAAATCAATTAAAAATGAAATAACAGAAATCCATACCAAAACACAAAGTGGAATTTTCTAAGCTATTCCCAGTGACGGTGGTTTGATTTCCACAAATCAATTAAAAATGAAATAGCAGAAATCCATACCAAAACACAAAGTGGAATTTTTAAAATGTCTTGATTCTTTTGGGCACTCTTCTAATTGTCCCCCGCCTTTCGAAGAAAGCAGGGAACTATTAAAGTGGGTCCGTCTGTCTGTCCGTCACACTTTTTGGGACACAATACATGTAACTCTCTTTCTAATTGAGTAAGAATGTTCAAACTTGGTGTAGGTGTTTATTAGGTGAATACCTTGATGGAGTTCGAAGATGAACATTTTCTGCTTAGGGTAAGCAGAGGTAAGCAATTTGGTTGACGCTTTGGGACACGATAACTTTAGTTCTAATTAAGTGAGAGTGGTGAAACTTAATACCTTGATTAAGTTTGATAATGAGCATTTTCGACTCCGGGTAATCAGAACGACAAGCAATTTGATTGGTTGCGACTTTGGAACACAAAAACTCTTCTTCTAATTGAGTTAGAATGTTCACACTTGTTGTAGGTGTCTATTAGGTAAGTGCCTTGATGGAGTTTGAAGATGAGAACTTTCTGCTGAGGGTAATCAGAGATAACCAATTTGATTGCTTGATACTCTTAAAAAAAAAAATCTGCAATAAATTAATGTCATCTATTTATTTTGGGATTTTGGCGGGGGACATCAGCCTCACTGTTGGCTTGTTTGTGTCTGCTAAATGTAGGTCTCTAAGAATAAGCCTAGGCCTACTAATATTGATAATTGAACTAGGGCCTAAACCCCAAAAATTTGGGTTCACTGTTTGGGTTTCCTATCGAGTAACCACCCCTATCCCCCCAAATTTATAGTTGTTTATTAACTAAATTGATCATATCTTTGTCCATTCTTGCCCACCCGGTCACAACATGTTTTATAATTTATATTTCAGATGCCTAGACTAAAAAAGAAGTCAGCAGATGCAAAGAAGAAAGAGAAAAAGGAATATATGTTGAGGTGTAGATCGACATCTACACCTGAAGTAGAAAATACCATTCATACCGGTCCTTATCGCTCTGATATTGGCCCAAGTATGGATGGAGATGAAGATATTCATACAGGTTCTTATCGCTCTGATATTGGCCCAAGTATGGATGGAGATGAAGATATTCATACAGGTTCTTATCGCTCTGATATTGGCCCAAGTATTGATGGAGATGAAGATATTCACACAGGCTCTTATTGCTCTAATATTGGCCAAAGTGTGGATGGAGATGATGATAATCACACAGGGTTTTATCGCTCTGATATTAATCCAGTTGTGGATAGTAATGAAAAGAAAGAAATGAAAAATCTTAACGCAAGTAAAAGTACTAATGCTACTGTTGCAGAACATGTGGCACGTGGTTATTTACGTACAAATGATTATGTTGAAGTTAACGAGTACAGTGAAGTGGTAAAGCCTTCTGTTACTGAAAGTAATATTAATGCAACTAGTGCTACTATTGAAAACCATGTAGTGCAGAGTTGTGTAGGTACAGAAAATAAAGTAAAAAATCTAACTTTGTCACAGCTTGACAAGTATTTTGATTTTGAAAAAAAGCAGAACTTGTTGAAAAGGTAGACAGCTGGTGCTGTCAAAACAGGCAGAAGTGAATATTGGAAAACTTATAAACAGTTAAAACGAAAAGATTCTCAATATAAAGCAAATGAGATTCAACGAGAAACTGAACTCAGAAAAATGAAGAGATTAGACCCTGGGTACCAGGAATCTGAAAAAATGAGGGAAACCTCTGATAGAAAACTAAAAAGATTAGATCCTGGGTACCGGGAATCAGAAAAGATGAGGGAAACCTCTGATAGAAAGTTAAAGAGGATGAATCCTGACTATGGTTCTAGAGACAAGGAAAAACACTCTAATTTCCTGAAAAGGAAACGTCTAGATCCAGAGTACAGGAAATCAGAGAAGATGAAGGAAACTTCTGGTAGAAAGGTAAAAAGATTAGATCCTGGATACCAGGAATCTGAAAAGATGAGGGAAACCTCTAAGAGAAAGGTTAAGAGGTTAGATCCCGACTATGGTTCTAGAGATAAGCAAAAACACTCTGATTTCCTGAAAAAGAAACGTTTAGTGCCTGAGTACAGGGAATCGGAGAAGTTGAAAGAGAGGAAATTGAAAAAGTTAAAGAGATTGAAATCTGTCAATAGAATTAGTCAGAATACAAAAGCAGCCATTAGTAGGCGTAAGAAAAGGGGAAAATTGAAATCCTTGGACACAAACGAATTAATTCGTCTGTTCCATCAGAAGGTAAGCAATGGGCCAACCTACACTTGTGAGAGTTATCACCAATTATGGTACAAACACAGTGTAAAAAGGTCCACTGCAGTTAGTAAATTGAATGATTCTGCCATTAACTGTTTAACAGAAGATGGTAGTGGATGGATGTGTGGCACTTGTGAAAAGTATATCAAAAAAGATAGGATTCCACCGCTATCTATCTATAATGGTAATGCTTTTCCAGAGCTACCAGAAGCGTTGAAACTGTTCCCATTAGAGTGGAGACTGTTATCACCTAGAATTCTTTTCATGAAGGTGTATGCAGCCCCACGTGGTGGACAAAAGAAAATCAGAGGAAATGTTGTAAATGTTGTTGCTAATGTGTGTAGTACCATCAGTTCTCTTCCCAGAGCTCCAGTTGAAAATTTCACAATAGCTGCTAAATTGAAACGGCAACTAAAGTACAACCATGCTGTCATGACTGAAAATATCAGACCCTATAAGATAAGGGAAGCTGTAGCGTGGCTGGAAGCAAATGGTGATCTCTTCCATAAAGAAGGGGTTCACTTTAATGAAGCAATTATACCAAATAATGCAGATGATGAACACTTGGTCAAACATTTTGACCGCTGTGATGAAAGTAATGAAAGAGAAAGAGATGTCACTGTGAATGACAACCAAAGAAAAGAAGCCACTACTTCGAGGAAACCCGAAGATGGCAATGTTGATGATTGGAGTGAGGATGAAGATGAACAGGCTCCTGGATCTAAGGATACCATGTTGACCTCCCCTGACTTCATTGAAGATGATGAAAAGGAAAAGGTATACTCGTTTGCTCCAGGGCAGGATAACATTCCATTAAGTATCTTTATGGACAAATACTGTGAAGAACTGCCATTTCCACAAATATTTGCAGGAAAGGCAAGAGTAGATCCAGAGGAAAGGAAAGCAAAAGCAAAAGTTTACTACAGTGAGCTTTGTAAGTCCGAGTTAAGAAGGAACGATAGAAGAGCTGCCAATTGTGTTGACGATATCTTTTTCAAGTTGAAAAAGTTGCAAATGAAAACTATGATTGTTCAAGCAAAAATAGCAGTTAGAAAAAATAAAACTGCTGGTAAACATTTGACGGCCGGTGATCTCCGGACACCTGGTCACTTGGAGAAATTAGTGCAATTTGATGATGGCTATATGGTATTGAAAACATTGAGAGGTTCGCCACCATACTTTAAAAAAGCCAAATCCGATCTATTCGGGATGATAAGAATGTTGGGAGAGGCCATCTACTTTTGTAGTTTTAGTGCCGCTGAAACGAAGTGGAAGCATTTGCTTAAAATATTAGGCAAGTTGCAAGATGATCAGGAATAGACTGATGAGGAAATAGATAACATGGACTGGGAGAAAAAGTGTAAGCTTATTTCGTCAGACCCAGTTACATGTGTTAGACAGTTTGATTATCAGGTCAATCTGCTGTTCATAGATGTACTGAAAGCAGATAACTCGCCCTTGGGAAAAATAAGTGATTTTTTTTACAGGGTTTGAGTTCCAGCACAGAGGCTCACCTCACATTCATACTTTGTTATGGGTTGATGGGGCTCCTAAATACAAGTGTAGTGAAAATGAAGAAATTGTTGAGTACATTGATAGCAAGATATCATGTAGAAGAATTGTGGATGACGATGATTTACAGCCACTAGTAAATTATCAGACACATAAACATTCTCATACATGTAATTCTAGAACCGCTGGATGCAATGGTTGGTGAGAATGTCATTAATTCACATAAAAGTGATTATGACAAAGTGAAGTTAGTTTGAGATGAAATGAAGGAGGGTGAAGACATTTCTTTTGAAGATTTCTTGGGAAAGGTCTTTATGACTTATGAACAGTATTTTATGGCAGTACGTTCATCAATTAGATCAGCAACTGTCTTTTTGAAAAGAACGCCGAATGAATTGAGGAATAATTCATATAATCCTCTTCTTCTGAAGGCATGGAGAGCAAATCTCGATATCCAGTTTGTGCTTGATGTATATGCTTGTGCTATGTATATAGCCTCATATATAGCCAAGTCACAAAGAGGTATTAGGGATTTGCTAAGGCAAGCAATGAAAGAAGTAAGAAACGGTAATTATGGCATCAGAGACCAAGTTAAGGTAATTGGCAATAAGTTTCTGAATAATGTAGAAGTTAGTGCCCAGGAAGCTGCATATATCATACTGCAACTTCCTATGAGAAAAGCATCGAGAGAGGTGAAAGGGTATATCTGTTGAAATCGCAAGATCAACTAGATAACCTTGATGATGAAGATGAAAATATCCAATCGAGTAATTATCTAGAAAGGTATAAGAACCGTTCAAAGCAGTTAGAAAATGTAAGCCTGGCTGATTTCATTGCTTGGTACGATAGGAAAAATACCTATATTAAACGATCTAAGCAACTAGAAAACGACCAGACATTAGTTGAAGACCAAATGGAGCACAACTCTGATTGGGACGATGAAGACTTGAGAGAGAAATCTTCTCAAGCGAGAGAGAGAGAGAGAGAAATGGGGTTTAACGTCCACTCGACACAAACTAGGTCATTTCTGGACTAACATATGGTTTAATTTTATTTCAATAATTCGCTTGCGCATAGGGGTCTTTAGCAGTGGGAGGAAACCGGAGGACCCGGAGAAAACCCATAAGGTTGGACAGGCGACCCCACTCCTTGTCACGTACAACCGGGGATTCGAAACCACGCCAGTCGACTCAATGACAGACTTTATGATACAGCGCGCGCACGCTAACCATTCAGCCATGTAACCCTCCTCTTCTCAAGCAAAGAAAACAATTAAAAAATCTATGATAAAGAAAAGGGCAGTGGCAAGAGTCATTAGGTATGACAATTTTAATGTTGACAAGGAGCCCGAGAAACATTACAGAGAACTCCTCATGTTGTATTCCAACTGGAGGGATGAAGAAGTTGATTTATTGGGAGGATTTGATTCCTTCCAAAGCAGATATGAACATATGAAAGAACAAATAGCAAATTAAGCAGTATGATGCGAATAGGGATGCTGTAGATGCAGCTATTCTTGCTGAAGGGCAGAATTTGGAAGATGTTTGGGATCAACAGGCACCTGTTACCCAGCAAGTTGAAAAGGAAGATGAAACAGAAGAAATGTTAGATATAAAGAAGGATTCTGAAAGTGGTAAGCCTACCAAATACGAGTATGATATTGGTATGAATTTGGGACTTCCCACTGAAAGTAATGTTGAACAAGTGGCATTGTATGAAATACCCGATGAAAATTATAGATCTCTGATGAGGTCATTGAATCAGAAACAGCTATATTTTGTATATGATACCTTAAACGAAATAAAACTGTCACAGAATCAGGTTTTCAGATTCTTGAGTGGCGGAGCTGGTGTAGGCAAAAGTTTTGTAACAACTGCTTTGTATCAAAGTTTGTTGGGGTATTACAAAACTAAAGCAGGTGATGATTTTGAAACTATTAAGCAAATATTGTTGGCGCCGACGGGAAAGGCCGCTTACAACATCAATGGTAGTACGCTCCACAGCGCGCTTAAGATCCCTGTGTGTCAGTCATTGCAATATAAAAGCTTAGATAGTAGCAGATTAAATACTTTAAGAAGTAGCCTTGGAGGTTTGAAAGTTGTCTTTATTGATAAGATATCCATGGTAGGAAGTGGAATGATGAATTTTGTTAATAAAAGATTTCAAGATATCAAAGGCAGTCCACTGTTATTCGGTGGATGTCATATTATCTGTGTTGGAGATCTGTTTCAGTTGAAACCTGTATTTGATGGCTATATATTTGAAAATCTCGACAGTGCCTATGGGCCATTAGCGAGTAATATATCGAAAGATAATTTCTGCATGTATGAACTTACAGAAATTATGAGGCAAAAAGATAGTAAAGCCTTTGCTGAGCTATTGAATAGATTAAGAGAAAGCAATTATATTTCTATAGAAGAAAAATGTAATGATATGAACATTCTTAAATCAAGATTGTTAAAAATTAATGAAGAGAGTGAGTATCCTTATGACACACAACATCTCTTTTTAAGTAATGAAAAGATGAAAAACTTTAATGATAAAGTTTTTGATAACATGGTAGGTGAAAAAATTGTAATTTTAGCAAAAGATAGTATAGTTGGGTCTGCTTCGCAAGCTGTGGGCAAAGCTATACTTGAGAAAGTTCCGGAAGATCCGAGAAAAACCATGCAATTACATTCCACTTTAGGACTGGTAATTGGCCTGAAGTGTGAAATAGCTTTAAATGCTAGATTGGATGATGGGTTGACAAATGGGGCGTCTTGCGTGGTAAAAAAATCCAGTCAGGCGCTTCTAGATCAGCAAGTAGCACCATTGTCTGGGTCCAGTTTGAAAATCCAGATTTTGGGAAGTTAACTAGAAAAGATTATATAAATCACTTCAGTGCAGAAATTGATGCCTTGTGGACGCCTATTCTGGCTGTTTCACGACAGTTTAGGGTTGGGAAATACACGAATGCAGAAGTAATGAGAATGCAGATACCTTTGAGACCAGCTGCTGCTAAAACTGTTCACCGATCACAAGGGGATACTTTAGAAAGCGTGGTCGTTGATTTCGAAGGTAGGAAAACTCCACATATTCGTTATGTTGGATTAAGTAGGGTGAAAACTATTGAAGGTTTACACATCATAAACCTGAACGAAAACAAAATATCAGTCAGTAATGATGTCAAAGTAGAAATGAATGAATTGCGTACAACACGTAAAGTCGTGTACAGAACGCGAGATTTGAGTTCTGTGAGCTCAGATAAAATAATTGTGGTTTATCACAATGTTAGATCACTGCAGAAATATTTTGAAGATGTAAAAGCAAGTCTTTGTAAAATAAATGCATCTGTCGTTATATTGGCAGAGACAAGAGTAAAAGCAAGTGTAAATTCAGATATGTATAATATACCTGGTTATACCTTGTATAGAAATGATGCTGTAACAGAAGTATTGAAAAATCATCATGGCATGGCTGTATATGTCAATGATAAAATGAAGCTGAAAAATATTGTTGTTGAACCATTCAATATGAATGGTGTTGAGGTGAACGTTATAACGTTAGATATTGAAATCGGAAATATAAAGAAATCTTGCAAGATACTTGGGCTATATAAACCCCCAAAAGTTGCAAGATACTTGGGCTATATAAACCCCCAAAAGTGTCAGAGAGTCAGTTCTGTTCGGCTCTTGTATTTCCGAGCAAAACTTCAAATGAAACTGATTTCACCATAGTTCTTGGTGACTTCAATATTAAATTTGAAAAGTTTAAGACCTCTAAGGTCAGGGAAATTTTGAAGGACATGAACCAGTTGATTGATGAACCTACCACTGATTCAGGTACAGTGATAGATTTTATATACACTGATCTACCAAAAGATCACACATGGTCTGGAGTTCAGGAAAATTACTTCTCAGATCACAAAGTGATCTATCTGATGATCAGTAACGAAAAATTTAGTAATAATGAGAATGATGTCGACAACAACATTCCTGTTGTTTGTAATACTCAAAATGAAAATATGTGGAAATCCCACAGTGTTAAGGAAATTAAAAAGGATTCTTTAGTGGACAAAAAAATTCCATCAAAAAGAATTTCTAAAGAAATGAGAATGACTGGCATGCAATAATCAGAAAGTATGGCTATCAGATAACCAGAAGAGATCTAGCAACTCTTGCTCCAAGACAGTGGCTAAATGATCAAGTAATAAATGTGTATATGAAATACCTGCAAGAAAGAGAAAGAAGTGAAGGCAATCAAATATTGGCTGAAGAGATTGTTACACCAGAATAGAAGGAAATTTAAGAAATGCAGTAGAATTCTACCGAGGTAGAAATATTCTACAGTATGATATGATATTACTTCCAGTGTACACTCCAAGTCACTGGAGCTTGTTGGTAGTATATGTGAGATCAAAAACTATCCAGTACTTTGATTCACTTGGAAGTTTTAGTAGAGGTGCTTTATGTTTGAACACGCTGCTCAGTTTTATTAATGAGATTGAGACAGCACGATCAAACACATGGAAAACGATAATGGAAAGAAACATAACTATACAAGATAATGGTTATGACTGTGGTGTTTATGTATGTATGTTTGCAGATTATATTCTTCAGGGTTTATCTTTGAAGAACAGAAAGAGAAACGCTGCTGGTTATCGACAGCACATGAAGGAAATAATAATGATGTGAAATACTTTGTTAGCAACTATGGAAATCCACCACTTACCATATCACTATGGACTTGGTGTGTAATAGTATAGAAAAAAATCAAATTGGAAATATAAAGCTCTAATGCACTGTTTACAGTGTATAAAGCAGAAGGTATCGGCTTTTAATATGCTCTTCTATTATTGGCAATGATATTGTAAGATTGCTAAAACAAATTATGTGTTAGCATGACAGGTGTGGGGGAGTCAGGGGAGCCTGTCCATTTTTATATAAGAAAAGATAATGTTGTTGCTCATTGCAAAAACATTTACTGTAAGTCATCCACTGACCATTTCACTGTGGCCTTGGTGTGTAATTATGTAGAAAAAAGCAAATTGGAAATATAAAGCCCTAATGCACTGTTTACAGTGTATAAAGCAGAAGATGTCAGCTTTTAATACTCTTGTATTATTGGCAAAGATATTGTAAGATTGCTAATGTATTAGCATGGCAGGTGTAGGAGAGTCAGTGAGCCTGGCCAGATAAGTAGTTATTTATTTACTTCAAAATTATGTTTCAATCCCTTAAATCTTGAGGATTTTTCTTTGGGGAATAGCCAGGAAAAAAGGCCGCTAGTTTTTGGAGGGTTTTTTTTATCAGCACAAGTAGTCTTGGGGTGTATTATTGTAAAAAAAAATGCAGGTTGGAAACATAGACTTCTTACGGTTTATAAAGCTTAAAGTAATATCTTTATACTCATGTATTAATGGCAAGATATTGTTTGATTACCTAATAACATATATTATTATAGAGAAATGAAATTTGGAAAGTTAAACAACTAATACACTGATTACAATATGTATTTGATATATAATTATGTACGTAAATATGCAATACCGTAAGGTAATATTTTCAGGTTTATTGCCAATAGAAATATTGGTTATGTACACATAAATAATGACAACTGTGGTATGTATTTTCGGGGCAAGCATAAGATATGTTACTGTGGCTGTAATTATTACTAATGACATCATCATTTATCTTTAATGGGTTTATGGTATAGAAGATTATGAGTTACATGAACCAGCATCTGTTTACGCGTTTTACTAAATCGTTACATGTATGTATTGTACCATATTTTTATAGATTATATAAACTTATCTTAAACCCGTATCTCTTGTTTTTTTAATCAAGACATCTCTTGTCCCAAACATCGCAGGTTTTACTTACTACTCTATTGTCGTCGCCCCCGTCCGTCCGTCCACAATTGTTATTTTCATGTGGACGTATATTGTCGTCGCCCCTGTCCGCCCGGACGTCCGTCCGGACGTCCTTCCGTCCGTCCGTCCGTCCACAATTGTTTGTGGACTCTCTACAGGTCACAATTCTTATCCGATTTCGACGAAACTTGAAATATAGGTTTATCCCCAAAAGATCTCGGCTGCTTTCGATATTGGCATGTATCGGATCGAAACTTCATGGATTATGGCCTCTGTTTGTACGAAAAATCACGTTTTTAGCTTGTGGACCCTATAGAGGTCACAATTTTTATCCGATTTTGTTGAAACTTGAAATGTAAGTTTATAACCCAAAGATCTCAGTTCCTTTCGATATTTGCGCATATCAGACAGTAACTTCCTGAATTATGGCCCCTGATTGTACGAAAAATCACGTTTTTAGCTTGTAGACCCTATAGAAGTCATAATTTTTATCCGATTTAAAAAAATGTTCTATTATATCACCGTTACACCCTAAGGATGACTGAGTTCGAATTTCGTGAAAATCGGCCCAAAATTGACAGACAAAATGGCCGCCATTCGTTCCCAAATAGCTTAAGAATATGGTATATCAAGGTTGTGGACCCTATAGGGGTCACAATTTTTATACGCCCACATTTTCATGTGGACGTATATTGTCGTTGCCCCTGTCCGTCCGTCCGTCCGTCCACAATTTGTTTGTGGACTCTCTACAGGTCACAGGTCCGATTTTGACGAAACTTGAAATATAGCTTTATCCCAAAAAAATCTCGGCTGCCTTCGATATTGGCATGTATCGGATCGAAACTTCATGGATTATGGCCCCTGTTTGTACGAAAAATCACGTTTTTAGCTTGTGGACCCTATAGAGGTCACAATTTTTATCCGATTTTGTTGAAACTTGAAATGTAAGTTTATAACCCAAAGATCTCAGTTCCTTTCGATATTCGCGCATATCGGACTGTAACTTCCTGAATTATGGCCCCTGATTGTACGAAAAATCGCGTTTTTAGCTTGTGGACCCTATAGAAGTCATAATTTTTATCCGATTTAAAAAACCGTATTATTATATCACCGTTACACCCTAAGGACGACTGAGTTCGAATTTCGTGAAAATCGGCCCAAAATTGACAGACAAAATGGCCGCCGTTCGTTCTCAAATAGCGTAAAAATATGGTATATCAAGGTTGTGGACCCTATAGAGGTCACAATTTTTATCCGATTTTGTTGAAACTTGAAATGTAAGTTTATAACCCAAAGACCTCGGATACTTTCGATATTCGCGCATATCGGACTGTAACTTCCTGAAGTATGGCCCCTGATTGTACGAAAAATCGCGTTTTTAGCTTGTGTACCCTGTAGAAGTCATAATTTTTATCCGATTTAAAAACCCGTATTTTTATATCACCGTTACACCCTAAGGACGACTGAGTTCGAATTTCGTGAAAATCGGCCCAAAATTGACAGACAAAATGGCCGCCGTTCGTTCTCAAATAGCGTAAAAATATGGTATATCAAGGTTGTGGACCCTATAGAGGTCACAATTTTTATCCGATTTTGTTGAAACTTGAAATGTAAGTTTATAACCCAAAGACCTCGGATACTTTAGATATTCGCGCATATCGGACTGTAACTTCCTGAAGTATGGCCCCTGATTGTACGAAAAATCGCGTTTTTAGCTTGTGTACCCTGTAGAAGTCATAATTTTTATCCGATTTAAAAACCCGTATTTTTATATCACCGTTACACCCTAAGGACGACTGAGTTCGAATTTCGTGAAAATCGGCCCAAAATTGACAGACAAAATGGCCGCCGTTCGTTCTCAAATAGCGTAAAAATATGGTATATCAAGGTTGTGGACCCTATAGAGGTCACAATTTTTATCCGATTTTGTTGAAACTTGAAATGTAAGTTTATAACCTAAAGATCTTAGTTCCTTTCGATATTCGCGCATATCGGACCGTAACTTCCTGAATTATGGTCCCTGATTGTATGAAAAATTGCGTTTTTAGCTTGTGGACCCGATAGAGATCATAATTTTTATCCGATTTAAAAAAACGTATTATTTTATCACCGTTACACCCTAAGGACGACTGAGTTCGAATTTTTGTGAAAATCAGCCCAAAATTGACAGACAAAATGGCCGCCCCTCGTTCTCAAATAGTGTCAAAATATTGTGTATCAGGGTTTTGGATCCTCTGGAGGTCACAATTGTCATCTGATTTTGATGAAATTTGAAATGTCTGTTTATAACCCAAATATCTTGGTTCCTTTCTATTGTCGTGCATATCGAATCGTAACTTCCTGAATTATGGCCCCTGATTGTACGAAAAATCGCGTTTTTAGCGTGTGGTCCGTCTAGAGGTCATAATTATTTTTAAAAAAAACGTTCGAATGTATCACCGTTACACCGTAATGTTTGTTGACTTCGAATTTCGTGAAAATCGGGTCAAAACTGCAGGAGAAAATGGCCACCCCTCTTAAGCAAATAGTGTAAGCTGGCAAATCAAGGTTGTGGACCCTCTAGAGGTTTATAAAACAAAGATATTGGTTCCTGTCGATATTCGCGCATATCGGGTCGTAACTTCCTGAATTATGGCCCTTGATTGAACAAAAAATCACGTTTTTAGCTTATGGTCCCTGTAGAAGTCACAATTTTTTTTTTATCTTGGTTCCTTATGATAATCGCGGATATCCGAACTTAACTTACTGGATTATGGCCCCTGGTTGTTCGAAAAACCGCATTTTTATCTTGCAAATTCTCTAGAGTTCACAATTTTTCCCGATTTTAAAAACCGTTTAAATACATCACCATTCCAGCATAATGAAGGTTCAGACGTATTTCGGGAAATCGAAATGAAACTGTCCGACAAAATGGCCGCTCCTTGTGTGCAAATTGTGTAGAAGTGTGTAATACGAAGGTTTTCTACCCTCTAGAAGTCACAATTTTTATCCAATTTTGATGAAACTTAAAAGATCTCAGTCCCTTTTGATATTTGCACATTTCAGGCCATACCTTTCTGGATTTTTGTCCCTGATTGTACAAAAAATCGCGTTTGTATTTAGCTTGTTCTCTATCCATCTGTTACAAAATGTGGGCGTATCCTGCCTGGCAGCCGCTGGTATGGATACACAATTACTGCTTTTATTACTATGTGACGTTTCCACGAGGAAACTCTCGTCTTTAACAAGCAAATGATACAAATAATATGTGCTTATGTATGTGTCCGCCTTTAAGTGCGCTTCCACTTAGTGTGATATCGCAGACAAAAAGGGCAATATTTGTAGATCTTCAGGACTGAGCAGGATAAATAAATGCAATGGTGTTTTCCGTACATGTTTAATTACATGCTTTAACCTACATTCCCAAATATCATAGGTGGGAGGGGGTGGGAACAGAACCCCTAGCGTTTGCCTGCTATTGCAGCCAGTGAATACAACAACTTCAAAGTGGTCTAATAAAGCCTAACTTGGCTGGGTAACTCGAATTTCCATCATCCAATTTATCATTTTCAGTCCACGGAGCGGGGTTCATCGGGAAAAAATTTTGGAAATTTAACTGCCGCAAATGTATTTTTCCTCCTATTTAAGCCCGTGAATACAGCAACTTCAATGTGGTCTAATTTAGCCTAACTTGGCTGGGTGACTCGAATTCCCATCAACCAATTAATCATTTACAGTCCACGGAGCGGGGTCCATCGGGAGAAAGTTTTGGAAATTAAACTGCCGCAAATTAACGTGTTTTCTTGCTATTCAAACCCCTGAATACAGCTACTCCAATGTGATCCAATATAGCCTACCTTAGGTGGCTGACCTGAATCCCAAACAATCAATCAATCATCGCGGGGTATGGAGGCTGGAGTAGCAGTAACATCAAAGTTTCAAATCGTTTTGCAACCGAAATCCCACTCTGTGCCGATTTCAATTCCAACCATTCAATCAGACTGTAGGAGCTGCATTCACAAATAATAATGGATGCCCGAAAAATGTCGCATAAAGTAGAGTGGCTCCAGACAAAATGTTTCAATCCATTGTCAATTCAGTACAAATTTGTGGTATTCAATTAAAAAAAGTAAAATTCGTCTATTAATGGATTTCGGGCACTTTATTTTGCTAACTAGAAGAAAGAATACTTTTTGTTTTCACTTTACCCGCTTGCCCGAAAAGTCACCTGCCCGGAAGTTAGGGGGGCAGCTGCCCCCTGCCCACCTGGATCGTACGCCTATGTATGATATAATACAATTTACAGGTGAGAGCTCTGATTTTGGAAGGGTGTATAACTTATTTGATAGGCATTTAGTAATTGAACATATTTACACAAGGTACAATTATATGGATTTTATTAATATGTGACGTTTCGATAATATGTGTGTCGGGCTTTACGTGCGCTTCCACCTAGGGTGATATTGCAGACAAAAAAGGGCAATATTTTTAGATCTTCAAGGCTGAGCAAGTGGAATAAATGCAATGGTGTTTGCCGTACACCTTTTGGGTTAACTATTGTGGAGGAATTATTCAGCGTGTAACAGCAGAACTTGGCTTGGGTGATCATATTTGGCTTATTACGTGCAAATGAACACGGATGATAGTCTACCTTGATTGGTCCACTGTCGGCACCAAGGCAAAAATAAAGGAGACCGCATTAAATACAAAGACAAATTGCTTCACAACCAGGATTTGAATTATTACAACACCCATTGAAGAATCTGTTTCGCATAAGAACATTGCACGCCTGTCATACTCAAAGAGGAAAATGGGGGATGATCAAATTCCCAGTCACTTGCTTCCAAATTTATTGTTCCTAAATTTAGTATTTTGGCATTCAGAATATTGTATAGTAGTTCCCATAAAATCATGCCTTGTTGTGTATTGCTAAACTGAAGGCTATATTTGTAAATTTTTAAAGTTATTTAACGTCTATGTTTGGATAGTGTTATTCGGCAGTTGAATTTTCTAGTGTATACCCAATATCAGGATTTGTCAATCTTATTTGGTTCTCTCAGCCGTGTAGTGGTGACTGTTTCGTAACAATATATATGTTGTGATCAAATATATTACAGTTATTGTCGTTATAGGCTTTTTAAATTAAAGTAGCTAAGTCTCTAACTCGATATCATCCAAAGTCTTCGATATTGAAAACACGGATTATTTGTCGATTTAAATCAACATTGATGTTGTGATCTTACCGGAAAAGGATGGGCTTCTAATATCCGATATTTAAAACAAAATAATCATATCACCATTGGTACATGAATCGTGTACCATAATGCGTTTCAGTGCCATTTGTAACAAGGGACTCGAAGAACGAGGCTTGACATATTCAACAAGTCGTGTCAAACGGTGACGACATATTCAACAGTAGGACGTTAAACCCCATCGCATTTCATTTCATTTGACGCCATATTCTTATCTGTGTTTGAGTTAGTTGTATTTTACGTCCGCTACAACCCAAGTGATATCGCAGACCAATTCTTATCTGGAGAGCATGCGTAATAAATACTATCGATGTAGACGAGAATAACCAGACGCTAGAGATTGCCATTCGATTGAGACTTCTGACATATTTCGCCGAACATAACTGATTTGAAATTAGAGTCAAAACGGAAACGATTAAATGTAATTCTGTTTATATACATTCATATTACATTATTTACATTACGATCCATTTATGTTAATTTCTATACTTATTATATCATTATATGCGTTTCGGCCCATTTGCGTCAATTTCTAGGTCCCAAATATTAGCGATTTAGCTCCTTTAAACTTCTATCAACTGATACCCCATGGAAACCGGTGCTTCTCCTTTAATTGGATATTTTTAGATATCCATACAAAGTATATTTCATTGTTACGTTATTCTGTCAAACACTGTACTCTCTGTATTTTGTTTTGGGTAAAATCTACTTCTATAATTCAGGATCTATGTTGAAATTCTTCATTGTTAAGGGAAGCGACGTCAAGTAAAGGCAACAGGTTACCAGTGAAATCCGTCAGCATTGATCTGTACTCCGCTTACGCGATCGTAAAAACATAAATCGCCGTGATCTGATATTGTTTCATTCAGAATTGCAAGGTTAAAGCGAATATCTCAAACGAGATTTGCAACCATCCATTTATAAAAGTGGTGCATTTTCATTGCGCCGTAGACTGTTATTTTATTGGTTGGTAAGTTTTAATCAAGTTCAAAGGTACGATCTAATTAGAGAACAATGACGATCACGATGATAGTAAGGTGACTAACAATATATATTATACACATTTACATTATCTGCCTTTATAAATATTATAGGTTTATGATTCACGATCATTTTTTAACAATAGAATTATGACAGTGTAATTTTGTTTCATGTGGTTGCTATGCTCGTTACGAGTCTAATCTACCCGTGATAGCGTGTATTAATAACGCAAATAGATCTGGCTCTAGTATGACGGATTAAACATATCTTTCACATAGTTGTTCAACCAGGCATATTAATCGCCTTGTTAACTCGTTTGTTTCTAATCTGATTTTAACATATGAAATCGACAACCGAAAACTACCATATCTTCCTCTACCCATTTATACTTAATCACCACAAAGACAGGGTCGGAGAAATAAGGTTCAACACATCGATATTCTTTGGATTAAATATTTGTGCATAATGGACCTCAGTTTTGGTAAGGTTACTGGATGTTTTATTTCTTTCCTTGTCGTGAAAGATGCCGGGCATATGTTAGGATGTGATTACAAGTATCATTGGTCTGTGCTGTTTTTATATACTATTTTACTTAATTTTGAAATCCAAACTCAAAATACTATCGCGGCAAGGGGCAAGATTTTGTAACAACACATCAGTGGGGTTTAATACCTGCCACAGGAAGCGTCAAACCAAATGACAGTAAGTCGGAAGGCCGCGAGTAAACCAACTGGGGGTATGGAGATCCTTGTTGGCTGTGAAACTGTTTTCAGTTATATCCATATAGTCCAGTTAATCTACGTTAAATTTAGGAAAACCTAGAACAAATGGCAGCAGGTTTCTTGATATCGTTGTGTTCGTGGGATCATCCTCTACAACATATCCAAAGTTACGTGATTTTCGGGCCGGGGAATAGGCATAATTTACATAAATTCAAAATGGCCACCAAATGTACCTTTTGAGCCTCATAATTATTAACTCCTTTAATAATGAGTTTTTACCTTATAAATTTATTATAGATAGAAACACGATACATTTATTATAGATAGAAATATGACCACCGCGAGTATGCCAACGTTTACTATGGGACCTAGATTTTTCAAGCCATTCGAGGACAAGGGGGAAACAGAGCTTGGAAATCCCGAGAAACTGTTACGGAAAATACCAGGATCAAATCCGGGCCCTCTGGTTGGCGAACCAGTGCCTTACTTACTAAACCACTATAGGGAGGAGGCCTTGAGTAAATTTATAGTTTTGATCGCACTGAAATCTCCTAATCGCGTCTTCGTCACTCCTCGAATAATAATGAACCAAATATTTATCAATTCAATAAAATTTTGAAAAATAAACCCAATATAACATTGGTGATCCTCTCCCTTCTCCCGGCCACTGGAATCTCATATGTCCCGCATCTGTGACCGTTGGAATAATTTACTAATGAACCAAATATTTATTTTATCAATTCAATGAAATTTTGAAAAGTAAACTCAAATATTACACTGGAGCCCCGCCCCCTCTTCTTCTTCTTCCCGCCACCACGCCAATGAGCAGACATCTTATCAGAATATCGACTTTAAGGAAAGTGCCTTACTTACTAAACCACGCTAGGGAGGAAGCCTTGAGTAAATTGACAATTTTGATCGCACTGAAAAAATAATGAACCAAATATTTACCAATTCAATGAAATTTAGAAAAATAAACCCAATATAACATTGGTTACCCTCCCCATTCTCCCGGCCACTGGCATCTCATATGTCGCGCATCTGTGACCCATGGAATGGTATACTAATAAGCCAAATATTTATTTTATCAATTCAAAGAAATTTTGAAAAGTGAACCACTGGGCAGACATCAAATCAGTGTTATCAGAATCTAGACATCTTGACTTTAAAGAAAGGTGATTAATTTTTCTTTAAAAAATCAAATCGGATTTTAAATCACGGAGTGATCGAATTGTGAGACGTATTATTATATAGATAACCTTTGTTCTGCCTTTATTCGCTTATATGTTAGTTTATATAAACCACTGTAAAACAAGCCGCCCCCCCCCCCCCCCCACCTATATGGGTTAAAGTTTGACTAGCATATTTACATAAACTACGCTTGATTGTTTTCAATATCAGAATGTTGGAAATGTATATTAACAATTTTGTAATAGGTTTTTATGGTTGAGGCGGGTGTTCTTTTATGTTTAGTCGGTGCACAACCCCAAGATCCGTGGCGATGGTTTCTGATAGACGATTCAAGATCCACTTTATTCAGAACATAGTCAGCGTATATATAAAGATTAAACTAATATAAATTATTTGTGGTTGACTTACACTGTTAAAATTATATGTATATTTACAGTTATAAGTATTTGTCGGATTTGTTAAATCACATGGTTTGTTAACTTACATTTAAAACGATGTAAGTGCATATGAATACATGGCTTATGTAAGATTACATCAAAATGAATGTAGTAATACAACCATATGTCAGTTTACATTATGTGAGCTGTATATTAACAGAAATGCCATTTGGAATATTATTTTTACAGAAAATTGTAAATTTATTGTCAAATAGTGGTCACATCGGTTATTCCCCTTTGACCACATATCAAATATTTAGTGTTCTGTCAGTCAGTTTAGTCGATCCATTTTAGAGAAATAGACTATTCAAAATCTGAATGCACCGAACTGGCTTATAAAGACAGGCATGTGCCATACATTGGGTTGTGTGGGACATTTTGCTTGGACTGTGTCAATTGTCATGCCACCTACTGTACTGTAAGGAGCAGAACAGTGGGACATTAAACCCCATTTCATTTAATTTCTTTACATTATCGAATCTTATTTCACATGCTCGACTCGTCTGAAAGGTCCGCAAAACTTTCTATGTTCGCCCGGATCGAACCTAGGACACATTCCTTTTAGAAATTTTACGTTGCAAATTACATAATATGTAATTCTACAATAGTTATGAAGTATTATTACATAAACTCTGTCAAAATACACAACATGTTTGGGGGGTTTTAATGTTTTTGTACCAATTTATGTAAATTAACATCATGGTAATTTTACATGTATTCCATTTACAGATATGTGATTTTACCTTGGATGTATAATAACTAGAGGTAAAGTTACATTACAGACTGTGAAATAACATGCAATGTTAAATACAGTTATAACGATGGCAATATTTCTGCCAGTTAAAAAGGGGTAAAAATACATAATAATTTTAGCAGTGTAGTATTACCATGTTATCAGACAAAAAGTTTACTAAGCATAAGCATATTTGCATATTGTTATATTTAAAGTTTAGATGGTCAACGATTTTGAAAGTAAGTTATCCTCGTAAAGATTACTGTAACATATAGCCAGTAATCAAAGATAATAACTAGAAATATATAAATTTTACTATTATTTTTTACATTTTTTTTCTATTACAGGGAAACTAACTGTGGGTTTAACAAGAGATATGCCAAAGAAATAATATGCACCTACATAAAGGGGGTAGCGTGTCGATACCAGTATTTGAATAGCTAGTACATGTCACGCTTTAAATCCAGCTAAAATCCTGAATAGGTATTATCTTACATGGCACGGTATAACGTTATTGGCTTTTAGACCTGAATGGGCTATTTATCAGACATTTAACCGTATATTTACTTTACTTACTTGTACAGGTCGACATTAAGCACCATAAATGCTACATTATGTCAAAACCACTTACAGAGAATTCGAATGACGCAAAAATAACCACCATACTGAAGCGCGATTAAAACGTACGTAGAATATGCAGGACTCCGCCAACGACACATTACCTGTAGTGGAGTTGCGGCCATTTTGCAAGCATGTCTGGAGACGCGACAGAAGCTTCGTGGACTTTTATAGCAGATCATCGGAAACTAACGAAGTTGGGGAAGAGCGCTATCTCTCACATGAATGTCTTCCGAACATCCTCGAAGTTTTGACGGAAATCACACAATCATCAAATAAATGCAAAGATGAAGGACTTAAACGAATGAGGACCAAACTACATCCTAAAATCTGTAACATTCTAACCGCACCGATAGACCCAAAGTCACCCGGAATTGTTCCTGGATTTATTACAAAAGATGACAGGGCAAAGACCACTTTTTTCTGGTCAAGACAAGATGAAAATCCCAAGAGTTACAGTTGTCGAAAGCAGGCGCTTAATTCGGCTACTGTGCGACGCCAGCAGCAACTTCAGCTTCAGGGAGGTCACCTTACCCTGCCGGAAAACCCGCCTAACCAGTTTGTGTATCTCAATCCGCTGGCGAACTATAAACAGCGAGCATCATTGAAGCAGTCGAAGTACCGAGAATCACAGCAAAAACACAGTAGCGCCCCTGCACATGATAGAATTAACCATATGACAAGTCTTCCTGGAAAAGAGCTGGATATTGTCAGAATCCTACAGAGGAGATCTCCTAATCCACGTCTCCGACCCATAAGCACTGCTGGAAAGAGTGGGGAAAAGAGAAAGGGTCCAGTTATGCCTGAAAGCGTAAGGGTTGACTTCTGGAGAAATGTTAATAAACATAGCATCATTGAAAGAAATTTAGGCGAGGAAAGAACTTTCCATATACGACGATGTCGTAGGACGATTGACATCGGATTTACGCCTCTTGATATACTTCAACATTTGCAAAACCAAAACGCTTTGAACACAAAATTAACCCAAGGCGAGATCTTGTTGAAGAAAGGTAAAGAGGCCAATGCGATAAAATTAGAAGCTGAACCTAAAAAGGAATTACCAGTCTCCGTGGTTGAACCCAGAAAACCAAGTAAACTTCTATCTATTCATCGTCATGGGCCCTGTCCAATATTTAAACGTTGTCAAACTAATGGGAAGGCATTGTTTTTCCTTGACGAGACATCAAATTCCGATGATTCTGGTGGTGATTATTTTCAAAACTGTGAGAAAATAGCAGACAGTCAGATGTCTAAGGGACATATAAGTAGGAAAGAGAACCATGTTTGCGAGAATAACGACAACAAATCGCAGAACTCTTCAGTCGGCAATGTGTTTTTTTCATACCAAAATGAAAGAGTGGAGGATGCAAAATTATGTTGTCAAAGCGATGAAAAAATCGTTCAAGAGGGACACACTGATATGGATAACAGTTCCTCAACAAGTAAATGTTCCAACAGATGTAATGACGGGATTCAAAGCGGCAACAACGATACTCCGCTAATCGATTTTGTGGCCCATATTAACTATGACGCTTTATTGGCTAATAGTGTTGGTTCGCCAGTACCCGCTAAACCGAAAATTTTACCAAAAGACACCAAGGGGCCCCATGAATCTCCTTTAGTTTTACGAAACGATGAGGGGACCTCGAATTCCCATGTGTTGTGTGATCAATATGAGAAACGTTCCTCGCGTGGCATCAGTGATTGGTCTGATGATTCGGTTGTGAAAACTAATTTAAATCAGAATGGCGAAACCTCGAATTTTCTGAATCTCGATAATGGCGAAGCTGTTGAAAGCGCCAATGGGATACCACGTCGTCCGAAAATGTTTGCCTATGTCGACGATGATTCTGTTCAACATAAAAGAGATAATAATGCTTCTCGCATTGTGAAAGATCAACTAACTCATGTCGAAAACAATGACGTGGTGGGAAGTTTAGATGACGTAGGTGGTTCAATTCTACCTTCTACAACATTTCTTACAACTAATGTATAACGTTTTGTGCATGACTTTTATAATAATGTATGTTTATTATTGAATATAGCCTAAATGATATTGTGTCATTACACGTTTAAAGTGATATAAGAAGAAATCCCAATTATGTAATTTTTGTAAAACCACAATTAAAGATAGGTTACCAGAAAAGTATTTATCGGGTGGTTATTTCCAATACAAGTATGGCAATTTTGGTAAATATGGAAAGTAGAGATATCCAAACTTACTAGAAAAATACTGGATTCCCTGAAAAACACTCATGAAGCGTATACAGGACAAAAATGTAAGGGTTCCCCTAATCGACAGCCCGACGATTAGGAATACATGCACGCGTGACGTCGAAGGTTGCACGCGAAGATTGAGCGCTTGGTGTACATGTTGATAAAATTTTATGAAGAGTTAGACGTACAACGCTTTCTGACATAAAAATCACGGAAAAAGACGCGGGCAGTGGATAATCGAGAATTTAATTAGGATTGGATATTTGTAATAAATAGTCAGCTATTAAAGACAACATCGTCTTGTGTATACAATGAATTCTCCCCAGACTGAGAGAGGTAAGTCACGTGACACAAGCATGACCTCTTTTGATCGATTTTTATAGCAATGTATTCCTTGGCAATTACAATGTTTTGAGAAGGATTTGAAGCAACATTATGATAAATTAATTAGTTTGAATATGTTTTTAGTCCAAATATATCATCAAATCATCCAGTTTGTACGCTGGAATGTATCTTTAAGTGTAGCTTAAGTGTCATAAGCCATTTCCGTCGGCCCATCCGTCCATTAACAATTGACTTGCTAACGCAATAGCGGCTACAGTTTTTAACGGATTTTTTTCAAATTATGTTTGAAAAGTTGGGTAATGTGTGCAAAACGGCACCAAAACGAATACGTAGTAATGGCCTTCGTATGTCCTTTAGGTCAATCACCGGGAATGGAATCTACAAAACATCATATTCTAATCATAATATCAAAAACAATTTAAACTAGATCTGCCAGGCAGATATGAAGGCTTTCATATTCACGGTTACTTCCCGTCATATGTCATGGGTTATATAAAGCGGCTTTAACAAGAAAAAAATAATTATTAAAATCGCTCAAAAACTCGCGAAGTTATAAGCTTAAATATAGCGAGAAAATCATGGAAATAAATTGTCTAGTTAACAACTTTGTCGGCACGAAAAAGGCCAAAGTCGAAATTCGTAATTTTGAAATTTTCAAAAATCAAAAAATCGGCCCTGATCCCTGCTGTGCAGAAATGTATTTATTTCGGAAATAGGAGAGGTATTCATCAAACTACGGCCTATTTTGTTCATTTTCACGACCGTTAACGGGGATTTTTCACTTTGTTTTAAATATTCAATTCCAAATGGTGACCAATCAGTTGACCAAAATCAAAATACTGCTCCGATAGATTTTTAGGCATTCCTGTGAGTAAAATATCGCAAAAGCCTTAAGGATTTCTCACGTTTCAAAATGGTGGCACTTCCAGTTCGATCAACAAACTCCATATTATACGTACGCATCTGTAATTACTTAGCTAGTACAGAAAATGAATATTAAGACAATCTGAACTACTTTTTTTCGATTTTTTTAAAACTTTGATCCTTAATTTATTCAAGGGAAGATAAGTGAGAGATTTTCTAAGGATATCGTTGAAGTTGGGTCAGCCAAGTCTAAATACATGCCAAGTTTCATGAAAATCGTACTTATATTAAAGAAGTTGTCAAGTTAGATTTTACTTCCGGGATGAGATGTCAATGACGTAATTTTCGAAATTCGAAAATAGCAGATTGAAAGTAAATGTTTCAAGGTACTTAAAGTAAAACGAATTAGTAAAATACGTCAAACAGCTAAGTGGGTCATTTTTTTCATCAGTAAATTCGGTGATTTCGGAATCGTAAAACATAAATAAATCGATTCCAAAGTCACCAGCCATTCTTGGAAGGAGGCTAACCAGAAATGTATTAATTTCGGAAATAGGAGACGAATTCACGAAACGGCGGCCTATTTCGATTGTTTCCAAGCTGTTAATGGGAATTTTTCACTCTTACACACCTTGGGATGTTATTTCCTTTGATCTCCCATGATGAAACGTATTAACCTGTTGTGAGGTCATCAGAGGGCGATATCCGATTTCGGCCCTAGGGACGATATCAGATATTACCCTCTGATGATCTCACAACAGGTTTACATCACTCTGCAATGAAAAGGGACACAAATTCTTTCTTTTAACATTTTATTCACTTTTTTGTACGATGTTGTCAAACGATTCGGAAGACGAACTTTGCCAGGCCCATGTTACTTATCTTCTTCATCTGACCATCAAGAACTTGTCTGAAACTCAAATTCTGGAGTATGTAGTAGTATATCTATATCAGTTTTATTCATAATCCGGAAAATGTGTAAACTATTCCCATAACTAAATACGGAATTCGGTGGGTAATATTCATTATTTTAGTTTGCTTACTTCCGAGACGAATCTAGACATCCATAAAATACGATCTTATATCCTCATATCTTCCAGCGCACAAAAATTTTTTCGCTCACTATCGTGTTTATTATTCCGTCACACTGACCAACTGTTAAAAAAGTTCACAGCCCACTGATTTCTGCGTAAGGTATTTATGTGCACGGTATTGTTTGCACATTCACTGACGACTTGTCACTCGAAATTGAAAAGCGTTTATCATTTGTATCTCACAATCCGAAATATCCGAGTACATTAAATCCTTGATAAATATTTTCTGCATAAATTCTGCACTTTGACTAGCTTTAAATAATTCTTTGTCAGAATCTACGTTTTCTTTTTCAGCCATATTTTCGTCGTCCGAATCGTTTCACAACATTACACAAAATGAAAGCCAGTTTGTGAACACGTGGTTACTAAAATGTAATGCACGTGGAACTTACGACTTGTTTTCTTAATTTTGTCATAGTCTCAGTGATTTTATGCGCATGCGTGAGTTGAGCATTTATTCACTCTTGACTTGAATTGTGTCGACGACAGACGTGTTTGATTCCGCTGCATTCTGGTATGTTTTTGTTTGTTTTTTTCTTTAAAGTTAAATAGCTGTTGGAAGCTAGGCCGAGAGAGACATTTTTATACGCCCACATAACCTATAGAGGTCATAATTTTTATCCGATTTAAAAAACCGTATTATTATATCACCGTTACACCCTAAGGACGGCTGAGTCCGAATTTCGTGAAAATCGACCGAAAACTGGCAGAAAAAAATGGCCGCCGTTCGTTCTCAAATAGCGTAAAAAATATGGTATATCAAGGTTGTGGACCCTATAGAGGTCACAATTTTTATCCGATTTTGTTTAAACTTGAAATGTAAGTTTATAACCCAAAGATCTCGGTTCTTTTCGATATTCGCGCATATCGGACTGTAACTTCCTGAATTATGGCCTCTGATTGTACAAAAAATCGCGTTTTTAGCTTGTGGACCCTATAGAGGTCATAATTTTTATCCGATTTGAAAAAAAAACCGCATTATTATATCACCGTTACACTCTAAGGACGGCTGAGTTCGAATTTCGTGAAAATCGACCGAAAACTGACAGACAAAATGGCCGCCGTTCGTTCTCAAATAGCGTAAAAAATATGGTATATCAAGGTTGTTGACCCTATAGAGTTCACAATTTTAATCCGATTTTGTTGAAACTTGAAATCTAAGTTTATAATCCAAAGATCTCGGTTCCTTTCGATATTCGCGCATATCGGACCGTAACTTCCTGAATTATGACCCCTGATTGAACGAAAAATCGCGTTTTTAGCTTGTGGACCCGTAAGGGCGGCTGGGTTCGAATTTCGTGTAAATCGGCCCAAAATTGACCGACAAAATGGCCGCTGTTCGTTCTCAAATAGCGTAAAAATATGGTAAATCAAGGTTGTGGACCCTATAGAGGTCACAATTTTTATCCGATTTTGTTGAAACTTGAAATGTAAGTTTATAACCCAAAGATCTCGGTTCATTTCGATATTTGCGCATATCGAATTGTAATTTCCTGAATTATGGCCCTTGATTGTAGGAAAAATCACTTTCTTTTTAGCTTGTTCTCTATCCATCTCTCGAAAATGTGGGCGTATCCTGCCTGGCAGCCGCTGGTTATAGTCCCGATGGCTGTGGGAAGCTTTATTTTGCTGGGCTTTGAGAGCCGGAGGCTATGAACTTGGCTAGGAGAGTCATACATATACAACGACATTTTAGAATCACGTGCGTGATACGCGCCATTTTTTCAGTTTTACAAATTAAATGTTTTCCTTATATTCATCCGGCAGTGGTTGTTGTTTTGTTTGTCGCGGATCATTTTTGAACTCTTTTTTGTCCGGTCTGTTCCAAGGGGTGCAGGCGGTTTCGTAACCTGGCTGTTTCGTACTTAGTTCATTCGTACCTCACTTCGTACCTCAAATTGATTAGTACCTTTTCCTATGTTGTTGAAATCAGTTGAAAGAAATTGAATATGCCGAACCAGAATTAGAATATGCAAGAGATTTGTACCTCAAATTGATTAGTTCCTTCTCATAAATCCAAAGGCTGCGCTAAATTTATATCGTGTTTATTATTCCGTCACACTGACCAACTGTTAAAAAAGTTCACAGCCCACTGATTTCTGCGTAAGGTATTTATGTGCACGGTATTGTTTGCACATTCACTGACGACTTGTCACTCGAAATTAAAAATCGTTTATCATTTGTATCTCACAATCCGAAATATCCGAGTACATTAAATCCTTGATAAATATTTTCTGCATAAATTCTGCACTTTGACTAGCTTTAAATAATTCTTTGTCAGAATCTACGTTTTCTTTTTCAGCCATATTTTCGTCGTCCGAATCGTTTCACAACATTACACAAAATGAATGCCAGTTTGTGAACACGTGGTTACTAAAATGTAATGCACGTGGAACTTACGACTAGTTTTCTTAATTTTGTCATAGTCTCAGTGATTTTATGCGCATGCGTGAGTTGAGCATTTATTCACTCTTGACTTGAATTGTGTCGACGACAGACGTGTTTGATTCCGCTGCATTCTGGTATGTTTTTGTTTGTTTTTTTCTTTAAAGTTAAATAGCTGTTGGAAGCTAGGCCGAGAGAGACATTTTTATACGCCCACATTTTCATGTGGACGTATATTGTCGTCGCCCCTGTCCGTCCGGACGCCGGACGTCCGTCCGTCCACAATTTGTTTGTGGACACTCTACAGGTCACAATTCTTATCCGATTTTGACGAAACTTGAAATATAGGTTTATCTCCAAAAGATCGCGGTTCCTTTTTATATTGGCATGTATCGGATCGAAACTTCATGGATTATGGCCCCTGTTTGTACGGAAAATCACGTTTTTAGCTTGTGGACACTATAGAGGTCACAATTTTTATCCGATTTTGTTGAAACTTGAAATGTAAGTTGATAATCCAAAGATCTCGGTTCCTTTCGATATTCGCGCATATCGGACCGTAACGTCCTGAATTATGGCCCCTGATTGTACGAAAAATCGCGTTTTTAGCTTGTGGACCCTATAGATTTCATAATTTTTATCCGATTTAAAAAAAACATATTATTATATCACCGTTACACCCTAAGGGTGCCTGGGTTCGAATTTCGTGAAAATCGGCCTAAAATTGACAGACAAAATGGCCGCCGTTCGTTCTCAAATAGCGTAAAAATATGGTATATCAAGGTTGTGGACCCTATAGAGGTCACAATTTTTATCCGATTTTGTTGAAACTTGAAATGTAAGTTTATAACCCACAGATCTTGGTTCCTTTTGATATTCGCGCATATCGGACCGTAACTTTTTGAATTATGGCCCCTGATTGTACAAAAAATCGCGTTTTTAGCTTGTGCACCCTATAGAGGTCATAATTTTTATCCGATTTAAAAAACCGTATTATTATATCACCGTTACACCCTAAGGACGGCTGAGTCCGAATTTCGTGAAAATCGACCGAAAACTGACAGAAAAAAATGGCCGCCGTTCGTTCTCAAATAGCGTAAAAAATATGGTATATCAAGGTTGTGGACCCTATAGAGGTCACAATTTTTATCCGATTTTGTTTAAACTTGAAATGTAAGTTTATAACCCAAAGATCTCGGTTCCTTTCGATATTCGCGCATATCGGACTGTAACTTCCTGAATTATGGCCTCTGATTGTACAAAAAATCGCGTTTTTAGCTTGTGGACCCTATAGAGGTCATAATTTTTATCCGATTTGAAAAAAAACGCATTATTATATCACCGATACACTCTAAGGACGGCTGAGTTCGAATTTCGTGAAAATCGACCGAAAACTGACAGACAAAATGGCCGCCGTTCGTTCTCAAATAGCGTAAAAAATATGGTATATCAAGGTTGTTGACCCTATAGAGTTCACAATTTTAATCCGATTTTGTTGAAACTTGAAATCTAAGTTTATAATCCAAAGATCTCGGTTCCTTTCGATATTCGCGCATATCGGACCGTAACTTCCTGAATTATGACCCCTGATTGAACGAAAAATCGCGTTTTTAGCTTGTGGACCCTATAGAGGTCATAATTTTATCCGATTTAAAAAACCGTAAGGGCGGCTGAGTTCGAATTTCGTGTAAATCGGCCCAAAATTGACCGACAAAATGGCCGCTGTTCGTTCTCAAATAGCGTAAAAATATGGTAAATCAAGGTTGTGGGCCCTATAGAGGTCACAATTTTTATCCGATTTTGTTGAAACTTGAAATGTAAGTTTATAACCCAAAGATCTCGGTTCATTTCGATATTTGTGCATATCGAATTGTAATTTCCTGAATTATGGCCCTTGATTGTAGGAAAAATCACTTTCTTTTTAGCTTGTTCTCTATCCATCTCTCGAAAATGTGGGCGTATCCTGCCTGGCAGCCGCTGGTTATAGTCCCGATGGCTGTGGGAAGCTTTATTTTGCTGGTAACAGGTATGAATCAATTTGAGGTACGAAGTGAAGTACGAAACGGCTCATGTGAGGTACGAATGAACTAAGTACGAAACAGCCAGGTTACGAAACAGCTGACATCCGTTCCAAGTTCTATATTGATGTATGAAGTAACCTCTGATGGTTTCGTTGACTTTGTATGAAATTTGTGAGTAGGTCAACTATACAGTGTTGAAGACCGTGGACAGTGGCGGACCCAGGTGGACGGCTCTAAGCTCCTGCGCCCCCATAATAATCGATTTATTCTGTTATTTTTCTGTTCCTTTGAAATGTGAAAATTCTGAGGTTTTACTCGTTTGTAAAGATGTCGCGGACGGAGTTCAAATATTTGGGTCCACGTGTGCGCCAAGAATCTTTTTTGACACCGCAAGCCCCCTAACCGATTATCTTGCGTCCGCCTCTGGCCATGTAATTTGTGATCTTAAAGCTGAACTCCGGTTACAAAAATACCGAAATAATTAAATAAAAAAAAGGTTAACGCCCCCAAGCCGCCATACTTGTTTCTAATTTGTGAAATAAACATGGCGGACATGAAGGCTTATGACCTGGAAAGGTTAGCCGATCTCACTTCCAGACATCAGGGGAAAATCAACTTGTCAACTTTGTGTCTTTCGGATTTGGGAGGAGCTGCTGGCGATAAAGTTTCAAGGGCTTTGGCGAAGTGCATGAAGGAAAAGTCAACTGATTTAATTAAATCGTCTGATGGTGAATGGAAAGAGGTCGAATCCAGGCCACAATCCCCTTTGTCTAATATATCCACCTCCCTCTATGTTTTTTCCTCCTTTTCAAGGATTCGGTTTTCCTGGTTATCAACCTAGACCGAGGTTTTTTGGAAGGGCTAGTCGCCCTCAAAATCGCATGCAGTGTCCTTTTTGTGATTCTGCAAACCATCTCATTAAAGACTGCCAATTAATGAAAAAGGCTAAAACTAAAATTTAGGTGGAACTGTGTTATTCGCAACATTTTCTATGTCATATATTGAAAAATTTTGTTTTTGTATTAAGGCAACCACACTCTTTACCCAGGGGACACTGATTCCCCAGTGGTTTTTCCACGCGGGTCGGGGGTGACGGTTCCTCGGTATTTTCAGTCTTATTTTCGCCATTCCCCCATGGGAGTATATTGGTTTTGACCCATCAAAAGTTGAGAAACGAAACCATCATAGGTGGATTATGGTTTCCGGGGACAAATCCGAGGAATTCTCTCCTTTAACCCGCTGTTTGATAAAGCACCCAGAGGCGGAGCAGCTTTTAGAAAACAACGTAGCTTTTGAGATGGACTCCCTTCGAATTTTGAATCCAGCTTATTTTTTAGCTGGGAACCTGCACAATAATTTGAGCCACTGGAAGCCTTTGTTAGACAAGGTTTCCCCCGAAACTGCGAGTGACGTAAGGTCTTGGCTGGCGGACGGAGTGAATATTTTTGATTTCTTTAGACATTTTAAGGGTAATTTTAAGCGCACACCCTATGATTCCTATACCCCACCGAGTCGCATCTTTGAGAATTCAGCGTTTTTATTCGTGATGAATTAAAGGAAAGGATTCGTAGCGGTTGTATCCGTGTCTGGGGTGGAGTAGGTTCATCTCCCCTACCCAAAATTATTATGCCTTTGACGGTAGAAACTTCGAAGCCTCGTCTTTGCCACGACGAACGGTATATGAATCTGTGGATTAAAGATTTACCTTTCCAGTTAGACACTCTGAGAGATGTGCATCGTTTAATCGATAGGGAGGCTTTTATGGTATCCTTTGATGAAAAATCGGGTTATGATCATGTCCGGTTATCTGAGTCATCTCGGACATATTTTGGGATACAATTCGGAGGGTGGATTATGTCGTACACTACTTTGCCTTTCGGCTGAAAATCCTCCGCGTTTATATATCAATCTGTGGGTATGGACGTTACATCTTATCTTCGAAGTTTCGGGGTTAGAACGACTCAATATATTGATGACCGGTTAGGCGCCTCAGGAGAGAGAAGTTTATTGGGTAGCCAAAAATCACAGGCAAGGGTGGTAGCTTACTCAATGATTGAGTTAATGACAAGGTTGGGTTATACATTGTCAGTTAGGAAGTGCGTTTTCACACCTGTTAAATGTATCAAATTCTTAGGATTCTTTGTGGATTCGGTGAAAGAAGCTTATATTTTGCCACCGCAAAAAAGAAATTCGTTTATTGAACTCAGAGAGTTTATTTTGTCCGGCGAGCGTGTAGGAATAAAAACGTTACAAAGATTTAGTGGGAAATGTTTTTCCATGTCCTTGGCCATTCCCGGGTGTAAGTTATTTTGCAGAGAGATAAACTTGGGGATATATTTTTGCCAAAAAATTAGTTCAATGGTTACTGTTGGAAGCGAATTGCGGGCTGAGCTGCAGCATTGGAGGTTTTTGGATAATTGGGAGGGACATTCCAAATGGCGCCCGGAGTCCCATCGTCAAGTGGTTATGTTAACTGATGCCTCAGGTTTCAGACATGGGGCTATTTTTAGGAATAATTTATTGGGTTGCAATATTTTTGAATTAGGCGACTATTTTCAGGCGGTCCTTGAATCTTTTCACTCCCTGACTTCTGAACTCAGAATGAATTATACACCGTCAAAAGAAAATCAGGCCGATTCCCTTTCCCGTAAATTAGATTATTCGGATACGAAACTATCTGGGAATGCATGGGGCTCTTATCGAATCAACGTTTGGTCCGCATTCTGTTGATCTCATAGCATTGGATTCTAATTATATGACCAGGAGACACTTCACGCCTCATCCCACTCCCGAAAGTTCGGGGGTCAATGTATTGCTCAGCGAATTCGCGAAGAAATCAACCCGTATGTTTTCCCTCCCTTCTCCCTTATTTTTCCGGTTTTGTGTCTTTTGAGGGATGAAAGGGTCGAGTCATGCACGTTTGTGGTTCCCATCTTCTACCCAGTTCTCGTTTGGACCCCATTATTGCATATTCATGTGTTTTCGAGTACTTTTGGGCTCCGTTTGAGAGTGTGGTATCCTGGAGGTCCCGTCTAAGACTGTGTTTTAAATAGCTTGTTTTATTTTCAGAAGTTGTCGGTTAACTTGGAGAAGATTTCCGAGAGAATATTAGAGTTAGATAATAGATCCACAGAAGCAATTTCGTTTAAAAGACGACAGTCTATTTTACAAATATTTGGCCGTTTCCTTTCCCAGCTCCCCGATTCGCCAACTCTGGCTTCCTGCTCGCCAGAGGATGTGAGCAAATTTCTAATTTGGAAGGATTCTTTTGGTAAAACAAAAATCCATAATCTTGATTGTAGACATCTGGGTGATAAAAAAATTAAGGGCTGCGCTTGTCCGACAAGGCTTTGTATTGGTACGGTGGAAGGCCTCGTTCAAAACTTTTCGGTTATTTTCTGCGAGCATGGCTTCGGGGAGCATTGGGATTCTGTATCTTGTCGTGGTAACCCGGTGTGCTCACCTTTAATGAAAGGTTATTTAAAATTATTACGTGAGGAACAGGCTCGTAGTCATGTTCTTCCTAAGCAGGCAAAACCTATTTTCCTCGCGTATCGCGAGTTATATAAAAGCCCAGTTGTCTCGACCGGATTTAACACTTAAAGAAAGATTCTTTCTGCTGCGTGATCAAGCTTGGTTTAAACTTCAATTTTTCGGGGGTGATCGAGCAGGTTTCTCAGGAAATTAGAAGCCTGGACGATGGATCCGGTTTCGTTTTCAATCATACGTTTGGGAAAACACTCCGCGGTTTAAAGGCGAAGAAAAACCAGTTTGTTATTAAGCGTTGTGAGGATAAGCTTATTTGTCCTGTCTATGCGATTGAATTGTATTTGAGTAGCTGTAGGCTCATGGGTGTCAATTTATCAAATGCTTATCTGTTTCGGATTGTTTCGGATTCTGGTACCGTCCTTGATAATCCCGTTACTTATTCTGCCGTTTATGAGCGACTTCGTTTGTATTTGTCCACTTTGGGTATCTATTAGAGTGAAACACCACATAGTTTCAGAAGTGGGTGCGCCTTGACTCTGGCTCTATCAGATCCAGATGGTGACCCAAGGGAAATTATGGACCATTGTGGTTGGTTTACCGAAGGAAGTGCAGAATATTATTCTCGAGCCGGGGTAAGGAACGGTATGAGAGTGGCACACAGACTTGCCGAGAGTGTACCCGATGCCCATACTATAGAGGCCATTTTTAATCGTGATACCGATTATTGTAACCTTAAGCGTGCCTTTGACAACTTTGATTAATGTTAGTCCCGCCAGCCCTGACTTCAGTAGTTTTTCTAAGTTATATGTAATCAAATAAAAGCCTTATATACATTACTGTTTTAGCTTTTTCTTCGTATACCGGCGATAAGTCTAGATAATCGGCTTAATGAGTGTTGGGAATGATGAGTATTGGGAGGTGTTGGTTATAAATGATATCTTTGATGTTGACTGTGAAGATCATGTCCACTGTTTTGCCCCCAAAACTCATAAGGCGAAAACTGCATGCTTGGGGATAAATCACTGAGGATAGTGATATAGTCTCAGTGATTGTATGCGCATGCGTGAGTTGAGCATTTATTCAGCCTTGACTTGAATGGGTAAGCCGTGGCGACATTGATTCCCGTCATGGTGCTTACCCCAATCAGCGTAATCCATTCCCTCCACCCCCTACCCTTCATATTATTCCATCTTCGGGCATGTAGCTTCGCAATCTCCACTTTTTTGCCCCCCAAAACTCATAAGGCGAAAACTGCATGCTTGGGGATAAATCACTGAGGATAGTGATATATCAGTCGCAGGGCCGATATGGAAATGGGGTTTAACGTCCTACTGTTCTGCTCCGAACTGGGCTAATGAAGACGGGCATACGCCATACAGTGTGCTATGAGGAAAATTTTGCCCGGACAGCGGCACTACGGCCTACTTTTATATCGAATTCCAACTGCCAATGGATCTTTTACGTGCACGCCAATGTGTACACGGGACCTCGGTCTTTCGTCCCATCCGAACGACTACACAGCTGTCCTTGTCAGGCCTACCGTCCTGCATCACTGACAAGTGGGGAATCACGCCGGAAAATCTTGAAGAATTTTCTCTGCCAATGCAGGGATCGAACACCCGACCTCCAGGCTAGCGAGCCAGCGTCTTACTCACTTAGCCACAGTGACCCCCAAGGGCTGATATGGGCTAAACCATAGGTGAAATCAATTAGGATAGATTTAACATTGATGTCGGTGTGTAAGACAAATATTACCCTGATAACCTCGGTTGATATGTGAAATAACCCACGGCCTGTACATAGTTCAGTAGATACATGATGCAATTACAATTAAGTATTGTTTAATGGTCGAGAGCGAGACATTAAGTAATATATTGTAACAACAAGAGGACCGTCAGGTCCGAGTGTTTTTACAATATATTACGCAATGTCTCAGCTCGAGACCATTAAACATCTTAAAATACAGACACTCCGCACGTGCGATTACAGTGAAATACGTCACTCGAGTCTAATATTTGACAAGGTACGATTGGCAAGTTGCCCGTACGATTATTTGAAATAATGGTACGCCAACATCAAAGGGTGACGTCACATCTGTATTTTAAATATGCATAATTCGCGTTTATCGTCAGGCGTTGGCAATAACAAAAGGTTTTACAGGTTTCCCCGCTATAGTTATTTTTGTCATCCAATTAACATCAGGCCATATTATACCATAATACACTTACCATAATAAAATTATATCAATACATACGCTCGTAAGAATTGAAAAATATGACACCTTAAAAGCATATCAATATAAAACAAAAAATATAAAATATAAAGGGACTTTAGTAAATACAAAACAATTGAAAAAGATTTAAAAATGCACTAAAACAAAATCACCTAGTGTAAAAATATTCATCTAACGGTTTCGTCGCCGACACAAAATTCTTTTTAATCTTCATCTATATTTCATTTCTTCATTCCGGTGTTCTTTGTGTGAGAACTCTCTGTCTGCAAGTGCACGCGGTCCTCTAAAAAATCATCTGGGTATTTAATGTCCGGAAAGCACAAATTTATCTCTGTATCTGTCTTTCAATAACTTTTGTTAGCGCGCTTCCATTGTCTTTTAAACGATTCCGGTTCTAAACCAGGCGCCTTTGAAAAATCCCCTCTTGTCAAAATTTCACCGATGTACACTGTCATTCCCGATTCTTCGAATGATGTCACTATTGAGCAAATTCTCTGGTATGTAGCCACGGGTGATGTTAAGGCGGTGATGTCATTGCCACCTAAATGAATAAATACACTTTCTAGCCTTTGGCTGTCCATTCGGTCAGTTCTTAGTCCTCCTTTGCCACGAAATATGCTGACTCCTGGTACACCCATGTCTCCACTACAATATCTCCTAAGTCTCAAGATGAAACTGCTACCAAATAAAACTGCAACTGCCATAGTAGTACACTTGAAGATATTTTTTTATCAATAATGGTTCTTTAACATCTGCTTCTGCTTCCACTTTTAACCCGTGTCTGTTATATATAGGCCCTTCATGTAAAGAAAGTAATTGAGCAAAACGTGTCAAGTATGCTTGACGCCAGCTAGGTTGTTGTTGTTTATTACAAATACGCTGAGGGGATCACGGTGGGTAAGGCGCTGGCTCGCTAGCCTGGAGGTCGGGTGTTCGATCCCTGCATTGGCCGAGAAAGTTCATCCCGATTTTCCGGCGTGGTTCCCCCTTGTCAGTGATGCAGGACGGAGGGCCTGACAAGGACAGCTGTCTAGTCATTCGGATGAGACGAAAAACCGAGGTCCCGTGTACACATTGGAGTGCACGTAAAAGATCCCTTGACAGTTAGAATTCGATATAAGAGTAGGCCGTAGTGCCGCTGTCCGGGCAAAATTTCCCTCATGGCACACTGTATGGCGTTTGCCCGTCTTCATTAGCCCAGTTCGGAGCAAAACAGTAGGACGTTAAACCCCATTTCATTTCATTTCATTTCATTTACAAATACGCTGACTATGTTGTTCTTGTTGTTTATTACAATACAAACAATGCGAAAACATCGTTTCTCCTGGACACCACATGCCCAAACATACAGTTAGATAAAACACAAACACCATTATGAAATGGAGCACGTACAGCACATCGTCTTGAATCCAAAGAACGGGATATTATACAAATTAGATTCCTAGATTCTGGAATACAATTAAGCGTTCACTTAAAGTTACAATTTCATATTTTTAAGTTATATTATTAAAATTTATTAAAATAAAGCCTTAAAATAAATGGTATCTATAAACAGTCCTACCTTGTTAAAGAATAATCATATTAATCCTATAATTCACTATTGCCAGTTGAGAAATTGGCAAAAATATAATTTTCATCTTCAAATTCAAACGTTTGAAGATAACTACTCCATGGTGTAGAATAGAAAGCAAGGGGGGTAATTGGGAGGTAATTGTGTTATTATTTCCGGTGTAAATGAGTTTTAAGTGTGAGAATGACACCTAAGATCGTATAATAGTGAGTTGACAACCTATTGGAGCAAAGGACATGAAAATAATTATGTTTTGACTTTCTTAGAAAATATGAAATTGTAACTTTAAGATATTTTTTATATAACCGTCCTTTGCAAACTCTGATTTCCACCTCCCATGTCGTTTAAATAATCTGTCAGTAATACCTAAATTAGCGCATGCTGTAGCACCACCGGAACGCAAACTGTGTAGTCCAAGTGGATATATCATCAACAAAAGGTTTAAAGGCTTCAATGAAAAGTTCTCGCATATGAGTATACGATAGTGGTTTATTACATCGAAATTGGTAATCATGTTTGCACTTTGTTAACTTTCAAAAAATGAACTCATCGGAATCAACACTAAAGCCTGCAAGAGTGAAATACTTTTCTGTAATTTTAACTGAACACAGATCCGTCAAGGTTCTTGCGATTTGAACCCACGAGCCCTCTCTATAGATATCTGTTTTTCTCTTTTGAATGAAAATACTCATATGTGTAGGTAAAATCTGAAAATCAGATTGTCTTAAATTCAGCAACTCATTAGATAGTAAAAAAAACAGCAAAAACCAGTATACAAGCACAAATAGTTCTTTGATTATAAATATTATCTACAGAATGTAAACTGTGATACATTTTAGTCAAATGCTCGACTGTGATGGGCGCTTTCTTCCCCACAGGCTTGGACAGTTTACGCTTCCCCGATTCCAACATATTCTTTACAATAGAAGAATAAGTAGGAGACGACAAATCTGTCATATCATGCGCCCATTTAATACTATAGAATGCAGAAATAACAGGACTGGGAGAATTAGCATCTTGAATAATACTAGTTAAATACAAAGCCACTTGAACAGCCTTAGCAGGTAAAATATCTCTACTTGAAATATCGTGAACGAATGTCCACCGTTTCCATTTCATAAAACCTCTACTATACTTCAAAACTGTATTCTTAGCTTTAGAATCGTCCAGCAGATTAGTTAGCGCTCTTATTTTACTAACTAGACATTCAGACAGCTCTGCATAAATATACTCAGCCAAATTAAAAACTTGACACTGATGAATTTCAACAATTTTTTTTTTCTGGTAAGTCAAATAAATTTTAAAGTGTTTCTAACGATAGTAAGTAGTAAGAAGTCTTTAATTTCATAAAATTGTAAAGTCACGTGGATCACGTGACTTTTGAGCATATAAAGATGAAAAACCTGAAAAACACGTGCAAACACAAACTCGTGAGGTCAATCGATGCAAGTTTGCTTAAACTGAACACGCACACGTAACTTGAACTGGAAAAACAAATTAAAATTGTTATTTTCATCTTTGTTAGAAAATGCCGCGCCTTTCAAATGTAGAACGTCTACGTGCTATAGGTAGGCTCTATGCTGGTCAGTCTGTGGTCACTGTTGCAAGAGCCTTTAATTGTTCACGCCAGGCAATAATTAATCTTAGAATGAGAGTGCTTCAAACTGGAACTATTGCCGACCGCCCAAGGGCGGGAGCGCCACGTGTGACGTCACTCCAGGAAGACCAAGCAATACGATTACGTCACTGGAACCTCCACAAGTAGAGAGATGTTTGGTAGAAGGGTAACTGCACAAACTGTTCGAAATCGCTTGCAGGCTGCTGGTCTTCGAGCTCTGAGGCCCTATAATGGACCAATATTGACACCTCTTCATCGCCGTAACCGACTTATGTGGGCCACAAGACACATAAGATTTACTCAAAGAGACAAAGACAGTGGAATTCGGTTGTCTTTAGTGACGAATCTCGATTCACTTTGAGATTTGCCGATGGAAGGGCCCGAGTGTACCGCAGGCGAGGTGAACGTTACGCTAAAGTATGCGTCAGAGAAGTTGACCGATTTGGTGGCGGCAGCGTCATGGTTTGGGGTTCTTTTTGTGCAGATGGACGTTCTCCTCTTGTTGTCCAAGGGAACTTAAATGCTGTCCAGTACAGGGATCAGATTTTGCAACCTGTTCTTCTTCCGTTTATGCAGAGACATGGGCCTGGACTAACGTTTCAACAAGACAATGCTCGACCCCATACAGCAATTGCTACCCAGAATTTTTTAAGAAATGCCGGTGTCCAAGTCCTGGATTGGCCGTCGCTTAGCCCCGACCTTAATCCCATTGAACACATCTGGGAGGAATTGGGTCGACGTGTTCGTCAGCAAGTGAATCCACTACTGACGTTGCAGGACCTTCAACATGCTCTTGCTGAGCAGTGGCGACGTCTTCCTCGGGTAGTGTTTACTAATGTTCTGAGATCCATGAGAAGACGTTGTGTGGCAGTACGAGACGCTAGAGGAGGCCACAACCGTTACTAAATACTTTATTCCGCTTGTTCTCCAAGTCTGTGAATTTAATTTTGGGGGAACTGTGACATCACGAACGTTATCAATGTCAAGGACTTTCGGCGAGACGTATTCTTGCTTTCTGTTGATGTCAAGGTCGTCTGTGCACAACATAACACTAAAATAGTTGCCTTAAACCAAATATTAAAAATCTAGTCCCAAAAATTCCGAGTGTCAAGTTTTTAATTTGGCTGAGTATATATGTAAAAGACAGAAAATAAAAAAAAAAAATAGTTTCTTACACAAATAATACACAAATAATAATAGTCCCAAAAATCCCGAGTGTCTAGTTTTTAATTTGGCTGAGTATATATGTAAAAGGCAGAAAATAAAAAAAAAATAGTTTCTTACACAAATAATACACAAATAATAAACTAGAATAATAATAGGCTTACTATAGTCTCGAAAATAATTCATAATAAAAATTTCGTCTACAGTCACGAAAAAATACATTTGTCAACTTTCATCTACAGTGACGAAAATAACATTTTTTGTCAACAGTGACAACAAAATGTTCAGCGTCGTGTCATTAACGGTGACGAACCATTCGGCAGTGCTCACCAACATACATGTATATTTCCCCAAACCAAGTTCGTCATCAGTGACAAACAGTTTCAATATTTCCAAAAATACGTTCACAAAAATACTTTCTAAAACTGATACAACTGTAAAAACATTATAATCAACCAATTTCACAAACGATACTTTAAACGCAAGCATACGAAATTTTAAATCTGCGTACCCAAACATGCCTTTACTGAAACGGCCAGGAACGTAAAATGATTGTAAGATTGGCAAATATAGTCAGTGATAAAACTAGCAAAGACTGTCCCTGACGGGCAAAATATAGGTCAAAATGGAGCAGATCTCCAATAGGGAATAATAACAGTTCCATGGGCTTTACATTTCTTCATGTGTTTCAGAACACGACTAATTAAATAAATAGGTGGTACAAATAAGCCATTAACACCATGCCAATCTACAGTGAAGGCATCAACACCAGTAGTGCCAGGATTCCAAAAACTGGAATAGAAAACAGACAACTTTGCATTATAATTGGATGCGAACCAGTCACACGCATTGTGCCCAAAACGTATATCAATTATTTCAAATAACTGTACAGAGATTCCCCAATCATCATAATCTATAATTTTTGACAAAAAATCAGCTTTCTCATTTTCAGTACGAGGAATCCAATCTATATCTAACGTAATAGATGATTTAATGCAAGTTAAGAAAATATCAAAAGTTATATTTTGCAAATCTGTTTTCATACTTCCTTTATTTACAATGGCAATAACCCCTTGGTTATGTGTAAACCATTTTACACGACTCCCGTGCAAAATATGTACTAAAGAATGTAAAACCCGTTGAACGGCTACTAGTTCACGCCAAGTTGAGCTATTACAACATTCATTTCTATTCCACATACCGTGCGCGATCCCGTTAACCGTCGACACCTCATAACCCGCATAAGCCCAACTGCTTGCATCAGTATACATTATCTTAGAACAACACGGATTATAATCTGCGTACCCAAACATGCCTTTACTGAAACGGCCAGGAACGTAAAATGATTGTAAGATTGGCAAATATAGTCAGTGATAAAACTAGCAAAGACTGTCCCTGACGGGCAAAATATAGGTCAAAATGGAGCAGATCTCCAATAGGGAATAATAACAGTTCCATGGGCTTTACATTTCTTCATGTGTTTCAGAACACGACTAATTAAATAAATAGGTGGTACAAATAAGCCATTAACACCATGCCAATCTACAGTGAAGGCATCAACACCAGTAGTGCCAGGATTCCAAAAACTGGAATAGAAAACAGACAACTTTGCATTATAATTGGATGCGAACCAGTCACACGCATTGTGCCCAAAACGTATATCAATTATTTCAAATAACTGTACAGAGATTCCCCAATCATCATAATCTATAATTTTTGACAAAAAATCAGCTTTCTCATTTTCAGTACGAGGAATCCAATCTATATCTAACGTAATAGATGATTTAATGCAAGTTAAGAAAATATCAAAAGTTATATTTTGCAAATCTGTTTTCATACTTCCTTTATTTACAATGGCAATAACCCCTTGGTTATGTGTAAACCATTTTACACGACTCCCGTGCAAAATATGTACTAAAGAATGTAAAACCCGTTGAACGGCTACTAGTTCACGCCAAGTTGAGCTATTACAACATTCATTTCTATTCCACATACCGTGCGCGATCCCGTTAACCGTCGACACCTCATAACCCGCATAAGCCCAACTGCTTGCATCAGTATACATTATCTTAGAACAACACGGATTATAAAACATGTGTCTATTATTTAAAGAAACAATAGACCAGGAGCCCAGGGGGTCAACCTAGCTGAAAAGTGTACCAATGGTATCAATGTATGTATGTCTGGTATCATCAGAATGTAAGTCTGCAGGGTTTCTGGTGGTGGGTGTTGTATTCCACGCCCTAAATGACATGCCCCCCAACTAGGCTAGATTAGCTCAAAGGTGTACCAAATGAAAATCGTACAGAAGTGTACCGTACATCTTCATGTATTACAATAACACTCTGACCGACATGTCTAGTGGTGGTGTACCCCTGACAGAGCTGTGTAATTGCCAGACATTTGTAGTGGTGGAGTATCCCTGACAAGAGTTATCTAGACCAAATCTAGGCTAGATTAGCTGAAATCTGTACCACCTAAAACAGCTTTGGAGTTGTTCAGTACCACCACAGGAGTCATGAATCACCACTGCCAGACAGTTTGTGCGGTGGGTTACCCCTAACAGACACGCCCCAAAATGCCACGCCCCCAACTAGGCTAGCTTCGCAGGCACTGTTCCCGTGTTCTAAAAAATTAGATTTTTAGCCAGGATACGTAGGATACTAATACCTAGCATGTATGGAAGAGGCGATAAACTGCGATTGCAAGAAATTGATTGTTGGGCAAAAAACATTTTATGGGGCTAAAAATGCGTTTTTGAAAAATAAAATTGTTCCTACAACCGCAATGGTACAGATTTGAGCTAATCTAGCCTAGCTTTGGTCTGGAAATTAGATAACTCTTGTCAGGGATATTCCATCACTACAAATGTCTGGCAATTACATAGCTCTGTCAGGGGTACCCCACCACTAGAAATGCCTGTCAGAGTGTTTTTGTAATACCTGAAGATGTACGGTACATTGCTGTGCGATTTTCATGTGGTACACTTTTGAGCTAATCTAGACTAGTTGGGGGCATGGCATTTTGGGCGTGGTATACCACACCCACCACCAGAAACCCGGCAGACCTACATTCTGATGATACCAGATATACATACATTGATACCATATAGGAGAAAATTGGTAATATACTAGTATTAGATAGTTTTATGTAAGAATTCCATGACAAAGCGGAAGTAATATCTATACTCAAGAATTTTGTCATAATTTGAACAATATTCCAATAACAACCGACGTTGAAATAAGATGTCCAACCAAACTAGCCACTTTACGAACATGAACTCGGCCATGATGCTTGGATTTAAAAAGACAATTATTAATATCCAAAACAGTATCACGTATCTTATCTAAACGTTTTTCAGGTATAGGAATTGAGCCAGAAAATGAATCAATCGTACACCCAACTGGTTGATTTTTCGACATTGGGAAACAAATCCACTATCAATTAGATCTTTTTTAATCTGAGAGCTAACCAAGATAGCCTCTTCCTCATCCTGTGAAGTTCCAAATCCGTCGTCCAAATACATAACTACAAATTTTCCCTCGCCTCTCAATTTACCTATTAGAGGTCGTGTAATTTTAGTGAATACATAAGGAGCTGAACTAAGGCCAAAGGGTAAAACAAGAAATTTAAAATATTTACAAACACCATTAAATATCCAGGAGAACCCCCCCAAAAGATGTATGAAGCGGATATATGTCATTACACACTGGGGGGGGGGGGGCGAATGGTTAGCACGTGCGTGCTGTATCATAAGACCTGTCATTGAGTCAACTGGCGTGGTTTCGAATCCACGGTTGTACGTGACAAGGAGTAGGGTCGCCTCTCCAACCTCGTGGGTTTTCTCCCGGTCCTCCGGTTTCCTCCCACTGCTAAAGACCCCTACGCGCAAGCGAATTATAGAAATAAAATTAAACCATATGTTAGTCCCGAAATGACCTAGTTTGTGTCGAGTGGACGTTAAACCCTATTTCTCTCTCTCTCTCTCTCTCTCTCTCTCTCATTACACACTGGACCATTTGTGTTCAGACTCGGGTGTTCGAGTTACTGATCAACCTGTAATGTGTTGTATTAGCACGTGCACAAGTGATGATTTGAGTAAAGGTAGGTGTTCATATAAATGAACACCCCAACATACTAACCCGGTGATTGTGAAAACAGACCACGCATTTTTGTGCGTGCACTGTATTAGAAATAACAAGAAACACAGTGTGAATTAAAAAAGATAAATACATGTAGTTAAAACAATAAATACATGTAGGTAAAACAATAAATAAATATTTTTTCAATTTAGATTGTGAAATAGTATCATTAGCTAGAAAACGCATCCAATAGTATAATGAACAAATATACAAAACCTAGCGAACTGGGATAAATTTCTATTTGGTCATGTTTTAGATAATTGTAATCTTGTAAAATAACTTTCCTACATCATCGCATATGCTATTTTTTTCGCACATGGTTAGTTTGTTCTGTGGCTGACAATTCGTGAATGTAAAACGTATTCCAGTCAATGCAGCATACCCCATTCACACCAAGTTAATATTACATTATTCATTGGCCCGTTGTGGATTTTAAAGATAGATTGCCAGGCAACGAAACATACGCCCACAGCAGCTAAGTCGTCCTTGTAGTCAACAAGGGGTGTCGCATTTTTATTTCTTTTGCCGGTAAGGAGAAATGGGGTTTAACATCCACTCCACACAAACTAGGTCATTTCGGGACGCATATGGTTCAATTTTATTTCAAGAATGTGATTGCGCGTAGGGGTCCTTAGCAGTGGGTGGAAACCGGATGACACGAAGAAAACCCACGAGGTTTGATAGGCTACCCTACACCTTGTCACGTACAACCGGGGAATCAAAACCACGCCAGTTGACTCAACGACAGACCTTATAAAACAACGCGCACGCGCTAACCATTCGGCCATCGAACCCCCTTGTCGGTAAGGAAAACATTTACAACACACTAAAATATAATTACGAATAACAAACCCATTAAGTAATTGTCATACTTGTTTGGCTTCTAATTCTGCCCTATACTGACGTTGAGTACTAAAAACATTAAAAATGAAGGGCCATAAATCTGGAAGGCATTATCGGAAATCATTGAAAATCAACAGGATTCTTCATCTCATGACCATAATTGACGATATACGACATGTTGGCGTATAAAAAAAGTGTCGAAAACCGGAAATCAGCAAATAGGCTTAAGATACATTTATCCATATATCAATCCACACTTCTTAATAAAAAGTGTCATTGGAATGATCTGATTTGTATGCATCGTAAATAAACAGGTATACACATATTCAGGTTATTGACCCACTCCCCAATCTGCTGAGTAAACAACAATATGACGTGCAAAATAATGTATTGATACCTGTTATAGACGAATCGGTAAAATTATTTTGTGTGATAAACTTGCGTCTCTCTCATATCCGCCCATTTCCATTGACTCATTCTACTTCTTACACAAAGGATCCAGTGTGTAAGTCAGTTACCGACCTTCGACCCTCGGGTTCAAGTTAGATGAACACCCGAGCTCGCGCAATTGAACACTTCGAACGCTGACGCGTTCTCAGTGTACAACCTTGCACGAACTCGGGTGTTCATCTAACTTGAACCCCTCTGTCTCAGTCGATAACCCTTACATATGATGATAGGCCGAATGAATGTCAAAATTAAACAACCAAGAATTAGATTTCAGATAAGATAGTGCAATACGAACATCCTCAAATTTAACAGATCGTTTCCATATAAATTTATTAACATGACTCAAATCTAGAATAAGACGTTTTTGCCCGAAGTTTGTATTGATACCAATAGAGGATTAATTTATACAGGGCACATGATCATCACTACATTCAAAAATAAGACCTCTAGTATTAAAATCTGAAATAGCTTGGCATACATTTAATGCTGAACGATTGTTTTTAAAATGTGCAGGAAATGGTTCAGAATAAAATGGGATTTTATAACCGCTTGAGATTACATCTAAAACAAAATCACTAGATTCGAGGTTTTTCCAAAATTGTTCATTTGTTTTGAGACGCCCTTTAACAATGTCACATTGACCTTGCTCATATTCATAAAAATTGTCGGTAAAATACTCTGTTAATCACGTCAGACGGTTGAACAGATTTATTTTCTGTTTGAAGTTGCAGTTGATGGGTCTTTTGTGTAATGGCATGCTTGGCGAATTCCCACAGGAATAGCAGCTTCCACCAGATCTTGAATTGGTTTGGGGACGAAAAGAACGAAACCACTGTCCGTAATTGTTACTGTTTGTATTTCCACCGTATGATGGATATCCACCATATTGATAAGGACAATAACGACCACTGAAAAAACGACCGGACCCTTCATTCCTGGATAGAAAACTAGATTTGGTGTTAAACTTAGGCATAGACATGGAAGATTTCTGCTTGGTTTGTTTCTTGCGTTTAACAACCTGGATAGCACGACTCTCAGCCTTCTTGATTCTGGTCTCATAATCAGAATCACTCGCAAGGGGGTAAGAAGTATATTGTCTAACGGTTTCCCACCTTCCTTCTGAGGTGTCTGCTAATTTAATCAATTTATTGCGTTGTTTGAGTTTATCAGAAATTTCTTCTATAACCTGCTGGCAATATTCCGATTTCCCGTTAACTACACCCCATACTGCCTGTGATAAACCATCTATCAATTCAGAATTAAATGTATACTGAATCTTATTACCGATCTTAGACCATTTATGCTCTGAATCAAGTTTAAGTTTTTTAACCTCTGACTGAACAGCTAAAGAATTACCTCTTACTTCGTCCTTAAAATTATTCATTTTCTCATCGATTTTATTTTCCAAATCATCAACAACTGCTTTTTTGTCTTCTTTCAGATCTTGTAATTGGGATAAAACCAATTTCAGTGTTTCGCCGATGTTATCTGTCGATTGTCTGTCGCCCATCATAGTAAACTAAAGGGGCCCATACACGTTCAATAATTCCGTCAATATTATTGACTCAATAATATTGAACGTGTGTGGGCTATATTGATGTAAAATATTGTCAATAACCATCATTGCGTCAATATATTGATGGATCAAAAACATTTTGATTTTTATTGATGGTTCATCAATATATTGACGGACGGTCAATTTATTGAATGACAATATTGATAGTGTGTGGAGAATCTGTCAATAATTGCGTCAATATTTTCATTCCATCGTTTTTTTCGCGGTTCTTCTTCGTCAACTGCCACGAGTAGCGCAACAGTGACCGCTGCATCAATTTTGAAAAATGACCAAAAAATGATGAAATTATTGATGGAAATATTGAATCGTCAATATTATTGATGGTTTTATTGAACGTGTATGGGTCGCTTTAGTATTAGTTGTGGACGACATCACCGATAGTTGTGGACGACATCGCAAATGCCTTGTGGGCGACTCCACCTATAAGACAATGGTTTAAGCCATATCGGCCCTGGGGTGGGGTGGGGGTCACGGTGGCTAAGTGGGTAAGACGCTGGAGGTCGGGTGTTCGATCCCTGCATTGGCAGAGAAAGTTCATCCGGCGTGATTTTCCGGCGTGATTCCCCACTTGTCAGTGATGCAGGGCCGAAGGCCTGACAAGGGCAGCTGTCTAGTCGTTCAGATGGGACGAAAAACCCAGGTCCCGTGTACACATTGGCGTGAACGTAAAAGATCCCTTGGCAGTTGGAATTCGATAAAAGAGTAGGCCATAGTGGCGCTGTCCGTGCAAAATTTTCCTCATAGCACACTGTATGGCGTATGCCCGTCTTTATTAGCCCAGTTCGGAGCAGAACAGTAGGACGTTAAACCCCATTTCCATATCGGCCCTGCGACTGATATGACAAAATTAAGAAAACAAGTCGTAAGTTGCACGTGCATTACATTTTAGTAACCACGTGTTCACAAAGTGGCATTCATTTTGTGTAATGTTGTGAAACGATTCGGACGACGAACTGATCCACGCAAGTCAGTTTGTAGAAAATATGGCTGAAAAAGAAAACGTAGATTCTGACAAAGAATTATTTAAAGCTAGTCAAGGTGCAGAATTTATGCAGAAAATATTTAACAAGGATTTAATGTACTCGGATATTTCGGATTGTGAGATACAAATGATAAACGCTTTTCAATTTCGAGTGACAAGTCGTCAGTGAATGTGCAAACAATACCGTGCCTGTAAGGTTCGAATACACTGAGCTGTATTTCTTTTGGTCCATTTGACGTTTTTTGTGTCTGGAAATTCGTGGCTTTCCCAATGCTTTAATGATTGGCAACTTGAGTGTCTGGAAGGACAAGGTTTGCTGTTGTTTGTACTTCCGCCCTTTTCGCGGGTTAGAATTTGTTAAGTAAATTTCGTGGTTTTGCTTATGTATAAGTATAACTATAGGAGCTTTTACGCGTGACGTACTTCCGATGTCTATTTTTGGCCTGGCCTTTTTCTATCCGTATCTTAACATGGTAAATGCTAGGGAAAGCGGGGTTTTCCCTCTTTTTCTCTTTATAAAAAACGTATTCTTTAATGCCACTCTTGTTTTAGGTTGCGTGTAGCATTCGTAATAAATTACCGATTTCAAATCATGTCTAAGTTATTATTTTTTGTTTTAATGACGATATACTGCGTTGTAGCAGACGATATATGTCAAGCTCGCACACGGCCCAGTTGACCGCAGTACTCAAAAGCATTACAAAGATGCATTGCCGTATGAAGCCGATTTATATGTTTTGTTTTAATTTTACTGCAAACAATTAATAGATAACATCTGTTTGGTTGTAAAATGCCATGAAATAGAGCATAAGAGTAAATTATAGATTGGGTAATTAGAGATGGTGACCTGCGGTTCCACAAAAGAATTATTCAAGACGATATTAAAATTTAAGCACGACCGTAGCACATCTAATAAAAAATAGAACAAATAATAATCACGATGTATAGAATGCACAGAGTCCAGTTACATATTTTCATTCAACAGTTGTTCTCTGAACCAAATACTAAATTAGAAATTGATAAAATGGACACAAATGTATCGTTCTTCTTCTTGGTTGCGGCAAGATAAACTGATTGGATTAAAATTTCACTGAGTGCCAAAAGCTGAGCCAAGACGATTTATGTGACTACAGTTAACAGAAAAAAAACGGTTTTAAAAAATATTCACAGATTCAACTTGATCGTCGTTTTATTCTTTCTGTTATTCATATCCCATCAATCAAGAGAAAAATTTATAAAAATGGCTGAAGTTTTACCCCGTGCACCAAACAACTATTTTATCATTGGTAAGAGCCGTCTAAACGCGGGGAAATTTACAATAGCTATTGGCTAACAGCACGCATGCATAAACAATCTTATTTGCATATTGCATACTATTTATAGTATTATTAGCTGGAATTATTTTCAAGTCAACAGCCTCAAACAAAGACCAACATAGTACCGTGTTTTGTGTCGAGTACGTAGGGTCGTGGCATGCAGTGCTATAGCAGACGATATATCAACCTCGCAAAGAACTGTCCAGTCGGCAGTTGAATGTAAATAGGATAGACCATTTTTAAAAATCTTTCGTGTTAATAGTCCCGTAATTAATATATAACATCTGTTTGACCGTAAAATGCGTAATAAACTTCACTTAATTTTAGTTCGGGCGATTGAGTACGGATCAGTCATCCACTTGTTTCAATTGCAAACGGCCAATTACGGGTCTGGTAAACTTGCCGTATCTTTCCTATATCGAAGTTTTTGTAAATATCGCTTTCTGCCATCGGTCGGTAAACCTTACGCGTATATAGAAATGGCATTCAGTTCCATTTTATGTAAAAGAAGCTTACTGTACGACGGTATTTTCACAAAAAAACACACAGTGGCCTATGGGTTTCAGTCTAAGAATAAGGCCAATGTCTGCGCATGACCGAAAATGACGTCAAAATGGAAACCCGTAAAAGCTCCTATAAGTAAATTTCGTGGTTTTGTTTATGTGTAGGTGAATTTCGTGGTTTTGCCTATATGTTTAGCTATGGTGGATAACAAATCTGGTAACTAGTGTCATATATTTAATTACTATATAAAATTATAAAGTTCTTTATTTCTTGCATTTAAAGAATTCATAAATTATGTATTGTAAAGCAGGCTTCGCCTAGCTGTAGTAGATGCGTGGTCATATTGAGTCTAATTTAGTCGTAATGTTTGCAAGTACCCTTTATTTCGATGAATTATTTAGACTTTCGCAAACGAGTCTTTGACAAGTTCATCACAGCAGTCAACAACCGCTTTCAGAATTTAATAATGTTGACATTCAACCTTCGCAGACATCGGTCATTACATGAATTAGTTCAACATTTAAGGAGACCTGCAACAGAAATCAAGAAGTTTGGTGGAAATCCAATAGAATTTCCTCAGTTCATGAGACAATTTCGGACTAAGGTAGTAAGTTGTACCTCAAACGACGATGAGCGCCTTAACTATTTGGAGCAGTATACGTACGGACACCCGAATAAGATTGTATGTGGCTAAAGTTATCTGGAAGCTTGTATTGCCTACCCTGCAGTGGTCAAGGAATTGGAGGAACGCTACGGAGATCCCAATATTATTGCCAATGCCTTTGTTAAGCGAGCTTTGGACTGGCCAACTATAAAATCAGATAATCCCCGTTCCCTAGATGAATTTGGTATTTTTCTAACAGAGTGCTTGAATGCAATACGTGGAATAGATGCTATTCGAGTCCCTCAGTATCCTGATAACATGAAGAAACTAATTCGCAAGTTGCCATATCACCTACACGACCGTTGGAGAAATGTAGTACAGAAACATAGAGACAATGGTGACGACGTCAACTTTAAGCACTTGGTAGATTTTGTTAAGCTAGAAGGAAAGAAATCTACTGACCCCCTTTATGGAAAGGATGCTTTGCTTGATAACTCCAGGAAGGAATCAAATAAACACTCTATTTCGTCATATAGTAATAACTCTTTAAGTCAGCCAAGGTCAAAGGGCACATTTACAACTCAAACTAAACCAGGCTTGAATTCTGCATGTGAACCGAAAGCCAAGCTGGAGTGCGAACACTGTAATGGAAATCACCAACTTAAAGACTGCCAATCGCTGTATAAACGTCCAAGAAAGATTAGATGCTATTAGAAACCTTAAGGTTTGTTTCGCCTGTCTTAAACCAGGGCACTTTAGTCCAGCCTGTCGAAGTCGTTTGATGTGCACTCACTGCATAAAGTACCATCCGCCTGTATTACATATTGATTATGCAAACACACAACCCAAGACTGCAGCATATGTTATACATGGGAGTTACACGAGGGCCGGAGAAGACAACTCAGATTTAGTTACAATGCCCATAATTCCTGTAATGGTCACAACTACTGATGGATTGGTCGTAGTGGACCCAGGAAGCAGTGTTTGCTTTATAACAAACTCTCTTAGGCAAAAGTCAGGCATTTTCGCACCAAAAACTCACCTGAATATTGAAACTATGCATGGTTCCAACTTCATATCTTCATCTTTGGTTAAGAATTTAGAAATTTTTAATCCTGATTTAAGTGATAAAGTCTGTATACCTATTTGTTATTCAAAAGACAACATACCTGTTACCAGACAACACATTCCAGTAAAGAGTGACATCAAAAGGTGGTCTCACCTTTCAGAGGTTTACATATCGGACTTACCCAAAGAAGTTGATATTGGTTTACTTATTGGTAATAATATAGCGGAGGCATATACCCCATTTGATATCAAAGTTGGACCTGCACTAGGTTGGATATTGTGGAACGTGGTTCGAGAAATTGGTTCCCCATGTAATAGAATAGAAGCTAAGATTATTTCAGACCTTAGACCTACTTGTAAGAAGAAGTTTCGATTTTGATTTCCCAGAAAGTATAGTTAATGATAAAACAGAAAAGTCATTCAAAGGTGGACATTACGAGGTCGCCCTCCCTTTGAAAGATGATAATCTATCACTACCAGATAATTACTCACAGGTTCACAACAGGCTTATTTCTCTGAAAAAGATAATGGAGAAGAATGAAAAATTTCGTCACGACTACATTTCGTTTATGACTAATTTAATTGGAAATGGTTATGCTGAAAGAATTCCTGAAGCTGAAATTCACTCTAATAATGTTGTATGGTATGTACCACATCATGGTGTATACCACAAGCGCAAGAACAAACTTTGTACAGTCTTCGATTGTTCTGTCCGTCAAGATGGTATTTCGCTGAATGATGTCCTACTGCAAGGTCCGGACTTGGCTAATTCGCTGATTGGTGTACTATTAAGGTTTCGTTTTGGAAGATACGCATTTATGTCTGACATAGAGGCGATGTTTCACCAGGTCAAGATACCTAAAGATGACCGTGATAAACTTCGTTTCCTTTGGTGGCCTGATGGTTCGTGGGATAGCCCGCCTGCAAGATATAGGCTGACAGCTTACTTATTTGGTGCTGTTTCTTCCCCAAGCGTTGCCAACTTTTCCCTTAAAAGAACAGCACTTGATAATAAAGATGATTTTGATGATGAAACAATAGAAACTTTACTTAGTGACTTTTATGTGGATGACTGTTTATATTTTCTGGACGATGAACATTCAGCCATCAGGTTAATTCAAGAACTTATGGAACTTTGTAAACGTGGTGGTTTTAGGTTACATAAATGGATTTGCAATAGTTCATCAATATTTACGACAATTCCAGAATCTGAAAGAGCAAATGACAATTTGTTTATGTTAGGAGAAACAGAAGATGTTATAGAACGTGCTCTTGGGGTGTACTGGAATGTGTCAAACGACACACTTACCTTTAAAGTCAATTTTCAAGATCAGCCTAATACACGTAGAGGTCTTTTATCAATCTTGTCATCTGTTTTTGATCCACTGGGACTGGCATCTCCTGGAATTCTACCTGCAAAAAGACTAATGCAAACACTTTGTACAAACGGGTGTACATGGGATCAACCAATTGGTGGTGAACTACTCATTAAGTGGAGGGAATGGATTGAAAACTTACGGTTATTAGAAGGCCTTGAAGTACCTCGCTGTTTAAAACCTACAAACTTTGGACAAGTAATTTCTTATCAGCTACACTATTTTGCTTATGCAAGCGACATTGGATACGGTATAGCTTGCTATATGAGATTTATAGATATATATAGTAATATATCATACAGTCTACTGTTAGGAAAATCCAGAGTGGCTCCAATTAAACAACAGACAATCCCAAGAATGGAATTAACAGCAGCTACAGTAGCTGTGAAAATTAGTTTGAAGATGAGTCAAGAGCTAAATGTTCCAATAGATAAGACTTACTTTTGGACAGATAGCATGACCGTATTTAGGATATATTAGTAATAGAACAACTAGATTTAAAACGTTCGTGTCCAACAGGATTTCTCTAATTCAAGAAGCTACAGATTTCAGTCAGTGGAGACATGTTAGCAGCAAATTAAATCCGGCGGATCATACGTCGAGGGGATTAACCTTTGATAAGTTGATTGGTCAGAAGAGATGGTTCGATGGCCCAGAATTCCTTAAAAAAACAGAAGCTGATTGGCCTGAGCAAGTTAATAAATTTCAAATAGCTGAAGATGATGTTAATGTTAAAGTCAATACCTGTGCTACAATTGAAACAACTCAAGAAGAAAGGCCTTTGGATAAACTAATACAACATCACACCGATTACAATAAGTTAATTAGAGCTGTAGCATGGTGGAAATTGTACTTCAGATATTTTCGGAAGGATACGTTGTCAGGAAGAAACTTGAATCTGGATGATATTACTGATGCAGAAACGGTAATTATCAAACAATCTAAAGCGTGGGATATTGACCTGAATAAAATGAAAGACAATCAAAATTTGAATATAAACTCTTTAAAGAAACTAGATCCAGTTGTATTAGATGGTCTAGTACGAGTTGGCGGTAGGTTAAGTAAAGCTGATATCCCATTTCATTCGAAGCACCAGATAATTATTCCGAAAACATCAAAATTAGCAAGTCTCGTCATTAGAAAGGCTCACAAAATGGTTGGTCATCTTGGCAAGAATGCTGTATTGTCGGAAATTCGAAAAACATATTGGATAGTTGGCTGTAGTACTTTAATGAAACAGATACTCTCAAAGTGTGTGACGATATAAGGCACAAACATTAAATCAGAAGATGGCAGACTTACCTATTGAGAGAATTGAACCATTTCATAAACCCTTTTATCATTCTGGAATGGATTATCTAGGTCCATTTGAAATTAAACGTGGACGCTCTGTGGTTAAAAGATACGGAGTAATCTTTACCTGTTTTAATTCTCGCGCAGTGCACTTGGAAGTCCCTGATACGCTCGACACAGACTCCTGTGTAAATGCTGTTAGGAGATTCGTTGCGCGAAGAGGTCATGTGCATTCGATTAGGAGCGATAACGGGACTAACTTAGTAGGTGCTGCTGCGGATCTTAAAAGAAGCATTCTAGAACTTAACAACAATAAAATAGCTGGTGAACTTTTACAACGTGGTATCCAATGGTATTTTAACCCCCCTTCAGCCTCGCATTTTGGTGGGGCCTGGGAGAGGCTTATTCGTGAAGTAAGAAAGGTTTTATATTCGCTTCAGCATGAACAATTAAGTAGAATGGATGACGAAGGCTTCAGAACTCTGTTTTGTGAAATCGAAGCAATATTAAATAGGAGACCTATAACTAGACACTCAGATTCTGTAGATGATTTGGATTGTCTCTCACCTAATCATCTCCTTGGACTTGGTGATAACTGTGAATACTCTATTACTGTTTCGAATAAAACCGATAATTATATTAAGAGAAGATGGAAACAGGTTCAGTATTTAAGTGATATTTAAGAGATGGGTACAAGAATATCTCCCTAATCTGCAGGAAAGACAGAAGCGGCTTAAACCCAAAGCAAATGTAAACATTGGTGACATTGTTCTCCTTGTTGAAGGAACTGTGAGAAACTCCTGGGCTTTGGGTCGCGTGACTGATGTAACATTTGATAAACACGGTTTTGTTCGTATTGTTACTCTCAAGACAAAAACGGCAACATTATCTAGACCTGTTCATAAGTTGTGTACTATATTAGAAGCTGACGAATCGTAAATTATCGTTATGGACACATAAACTTAGTGTACATGATATTTGAACTGTGTTTATGTTTTGTACATGCATTTTTGTTTACATGTTAATGTTTATTTGAAATATTTTTTAATTGTTAGCTTAGAATGTAACAATTAAGAGGGCCGGTATACTATATTGAGGCTTTTAAATTTGGATTCACACCCCAGACCAGCGTTAGGACTCTAAGTAACAGGAGTTTAAGAAAGGAAATAAGAGTAATTTTCGAGATAAAAGCGTCTGAATAGGCTCCAAAAAGGAAAATACTAGATTTTCAGCATCTCATAATATATTACGTAACCAACGATTTTTTACCATTGAGATGTCATAAGATCGCCCATTGTTCGGGCTATCCGATGACACTTTAGTTGTTTTGATTCGTTGAAATATGGCGTTGTAATCACTTTTTTCGCAAGATCACCATTTTTTACTTTTTAAGTTGTTTTTTTTCAAAATATCGGATATTTTTTCGACTACTTCCGGTTTTTCGCGTGAAATGGGTATCATATGACAGTCGAATCCTCGGGCCGCCACCCAACGATACTTTAATTTTTTTAATCCGTTGATATCGGGTGAAGAAATCATGTTTTTCCCAAAAGCACCCATTTTTTGCGTTTTCTTCAAAATATCGGACATTTTTTCGACCACTTCCGGTTTAAGGATTCTTGTCGAAATAGTTTTATCAGTTGGTTTTGGACTATAACTTCATATCCCATAAGTTTCAGAAACGTCAATTCGGCCGTAAAACGAAACTCGGGCACACAAAATGGGCAGAAATTTCGAAAAAATTCGAAAAATAAAGGGTGATAACTCTGAATGAAAGTTATATTCCTGGAATCGGATTGCCTTCAGGTATCCAAAAATGTAGGTTAAATTTGAAAATTTTGAAAAATTACAAAATTTGTCTCCTAAACAACGTATTTTCAAATTTCGAACGACAAAAGCCATAGATAAATGTTCGAAATTGAAAAATGCGAGATAGCCATTGTCTCGGAAAAGATTCAGAGTTTCCAAAAATGTGAATTGTTTTAAAATAGGTAAAGAATTGGCGAAACCACGGCCGATTTTTGATTTTTTGCTACCGTTCAAAATTCTTCCACTTCCGGTCTGCGCAGAAGTTCCAATAATACTTTTTCGAGTAACCACTGCATGGTTTCCCGAGAGAAAATTTAACCACAGATCGATATCTGTTTTCGATCATGGAGAAAAAGGCTCCCGCGGTAAATAATAATAATAATAACTAGACCTGCAAGCAGCACTGAACCGGCTTTCAGGAATCAGACAGGAAGTGTGTCATACAATAGCCCATTTATCTAGCTACCAAACGATACTTTAGATGTTTTGATCCGGTCACACCCGACGATGAAATCCCAATTGTTGCAAGAGCACCGATATTTTTACTGTCTTTTTTTTTGAATTATCGAATATTTTTTGACTACTTCCTGTTTACGGATCATTATCGGGATAGATTTAATAAGTGGTATGGGAACTTAACTTCATGTAGCAGAAGTTTCAGAAAGATCCATTGGGCAGTTTTACTTCCCTTATACCATTAGAAGCAGATTTACAGATATAACGATTTTTCGACTTTTTTCAAAGATTGTGGCCCTTTTGGACCATTTATACTATATTGAGGCTTTTAAATTTGGATTCACACCCTAGACGACCGTTAGGACTCTAAGTAACATAAGTTTAAGAAAGGAAATAAGAATAGCCCCCAAAAATGAAAATACTAGATTTTCAGCGTCCCATTCTATATATCCTAACCAGCGAATTTTTACCATTTAGATGTCATACGATCGTCCATTGTTCGGGCTATCCAATGACACTTAAGTTGGTTCGAAATCTTACGTAGTAATCACTTTTTTCGCAAGATCACCATTTTTTTACTTTTTATGTTTTTTTTCTCAAAATATCGGATATTTTTTCGACTACTTCCGGTTTTTGGATCATTGTCGGGATAATTTTAACAAGTTGTTTTGGTTACCTAACCTTCTGTACAAGAAGTTTCAGAAAAATCCACTAAGCTGTTTTCCATAGAAAGAAAAATAGAAGAGCATTTTCAGTAATTTAAGGATTTTTCAACTTTTTTCCAAGATTGAGGCTCTTTTTCGACCACTTATATTATTTCAATGCTTTTATTTTTGGACTCACGCTATAGACCACCGATAGGACTCTGAGTAAAAAAAGGTTTAACAAAAATCGTAGTTTTCGTTTTCGAGAAAATGGCGTCTCAAAATGCTCCAAAACGGAAAATACTAGATTTTCGGCGTACCATAATTTATTTTCTAGCCATCTAAATCGTATCATTCAGATGTCATATGATAGTCCATTAATGGGGCTATCCAGCGATACTTTAGTTTTTTTGGTCCGCTAATGTCTGATGGAGAAATCAAGATTTTCGCAAGAGTGCTATTTTTTTAAACCTTTTTTCTTCATTTTTTGAATACGTCCGGTATGGAAATTGTTGTCGGGATAGTTTTAATAACCGGATTGGTTTATCAAATAGCCACAGGGCTATGTAATGAAATATTACATTGTCTGATCAGATAAAATGCCCCTGGGAAATCCTATGTTCAAAAGTGTCAAAAATATCAAAATGTCAAAATATCGAAAATTAAATTTAAATATTTTAATACATATTATACATCGTTTGAATCGTAATTACGTCAGCTATCTGAATATGTAACTTTTTTGTAATTTTTTTTTTAAATAATAAAGAAATAGAGCATTTTCCAAAATTTCACGGTTTTTCAACTTTTTTCGATTTTCAGTACGTTATGTTACCTATTCCAGAAATTTTGATGTCTTATTGGAAGGATTCATGCACAAGACTACCAGAGGGAATCTCGATAGGGAAAGTAAAAAGGTTTTCGTAAAAAAAAAATTAAAAAGGTTTTCGTAAAAAAAAAAAAAATTTCAAAATATCGGACATTTTTTCGACTACTTCCGGTTTTACGATCATTGTCGTGATAGCTTTATGAAGTTCTTTGGATACTTAACTTTCTGTACCAGAAGTGTCAGAAACATCCAATGAGTAGTTTTGGAAGAAAAGATAAATCAAAGAGCGTTTCCAAAAATTTAACGATTTTTCAATTTTTTTCAAAGTTTGAGGCCATTTTTGGACCACCTATATTATTTCAATGCTTTTCATTTTGGATTCACTATATAGACAACCGATAGGACTTTGAGTAAGAAAAGTTTAAGAAAAATCGTAGGCGTTGTTTTCGAGAAAATGGCGTCTCAGAATGTCAAAAAATCGGAAAATACTAGATTTTTCTTCATACAATAATTTATTTCCTTACCATCAAAATCGTATTATTTAGATACCATATGATGGTCCATTAATAGGGCTATCCAACGACACTTTAGTTCTTTTGGTCCGCTATTACCTAAGGGAGAAATCAATTTTTTCGCAAGTGCGACAATGTTTTTAACCTTTTTTTTTCATTTTTTGAATACTTTCGGTATGGTTATTATTGTCGGAATAGTTTTAATAGCCGGTTTGGGCACTAAAATGGCCACAGGGCTCTGTAATGATATATTACATTATCTGATCAGATAAAATGCCCCTGAGAAATCCTATGTTCAAAACTGCCAACAATGCAAAAAAATTAAAATATCGAAAATTAAATTTCAATAATTACATACATATTATACATCGTTAGAATCGGTCAGCTATAAGAATATACAACCTTTTTTTGAAAATCTCTAAAAATAAAAAAATAGTAGAGCATTTTCCAAAATTTCACGATTTTTCGACTTTTTTCGATTTTCAGTCCGTTATTTCACCTATTCCAGATATTTCAAAGTCGTAATGGAATGCTTCGTACACAAGACTACCACAAGGTCTCTCGGTAGAGAAAGTTTCATAAAAATCGCTGGCGTAGTTTTTGAGATACAGGCGTCCAAAAATGCTAAAAATCAGAAAATACTTGATTTTCAGCGTGCCATATTTTGCTGCCTGATCATAGTATCCGCAGGAATTGGGTATCATTCAGTGGTCCAATCACCGCCCGACCAAATGATGCCTTAATTTGTTTAATCCATTGATATCGGACGGAGAAATCGTGTTTTTACCCAAAACACCAATTTTTCACGTTTTTTTCAAAATATCGCATATTATTTCGACTACTTCCGGTTTAAGGATTCTTGTCGAAATTGCTTTATAAGTTGGTATTGGACTATAACTTCATGTTCCAGAAGTTTCAGAAACGTCAATTCTGCCATAAAACGAAACCCGAGCTCACAAAATGGGAAGAAAATTCGAAAAAAAATCGAAAAATAAAAGGCGATAACTCTGAATAAAACTTATATTACTGGAATCGGATGGACTTTAGGTATCCAATAATGTAAGTCAAATTTGAAAATTTTGAAAAATAACAAAAATTGTCTCGTAAACAACATGTTTTCAATTTTCGAACGATAAAAGTCATAGACGAATGTTCGAAATTGAAAAATGTGAGATAGCCATTGTCTCAGAAAAGATACAGGAATTCCAAAAATGTAATTTGCTAGAAAATGGATAAAGAATTGACGAAACTATAGCCAATTTTCAATTTTTAGACAACTTACAAAGTTCGGTCACTTCCCGTATGCGCAGAAATTTCAAAAATATTCTATCAAGTAGCCACCACATGGTTTCCAGATAGAAAATCTAATTCCAGATCGATATCTGTTTTCGATCATGGAGATCTAGGCTCCCGCGGTAAATAATAATAATAATAATAATAATTTTAGTAATCTCAATAGGCTTTCAGACGAAAGTCTGAAAGCCTAATAATAATAATAATTTTAGTAATCTCAATAGGCTTTCAGACGAAAGTCTGAAAGCCTAATAAGAAGAATAATAATCTTAACAAAAACAATAGTGTTTCACACAAGCTACGCAGTGTGAAACCCTAATAATAATAGTCTGAAAGCCTAATTACAATTGGGACCACGAAGCATATGAACTTTGCTTTATACAAATCGAACAATAAATAATATTTCTGGGTACGAAAAACTAAATTAGCCGATGGCGGCTAACGCAAATTATCGAGATATTTTTTTTTCTCATTTCTGCTCAAGTAGGATGATATTTTAACCCTGTGTAAAATACCATCAAAAAATATTCATAAATAAAAAAGGTTTTCGTAAAAAAAAATTAAAAAGGTTTTCGTAATATCGGACATTTTTTCCACTACTTCCGGTTTTACGATCATTGTCGTGATAGCTTTATGAAGTTCTTTGGATACTTAACTTTCTGTACCAGAAGTGTCAGAAACATCCAATGAGTAGTTTTGGAAAAAAAGATAAATCAAAGAGCGTTTCCAAAAATTTAACGATTTTTCAATTTTTTTCAAAGTTTGAGTCCATTTTTGGACCACCTATATTATTTCAATGCTTTTCATTTTGGATTCACTATATAGACAACCGATAGGACTTTGAGTAAGAAAAGTTTAAGAAAAATCGTAGGCGTCGTTTTCGAGAAAATGGCGTCTCAGAATGTTAAAAAATCTTCATACAATAATTTATTTCTTACCATCAAAATCGTATTATTTAGATACCATATGATGGTCCATTAATAGGGCTATCCAACGACACTTTAGTTCTTTTGGTCCGCTATTACCTAAGGGAGAAATCAATTTTTTCGCAAGTGCGACAATGTTTTTAACCTTTTTTTTTCATTTTTTGAATACTTCCGGTATGGTTATTATTGTCGGAATAGTTTTATTAGCTGGTTTGGGCACTAAAATAGCCACAGGGCTCTGTAATGATATATTACATTATCTGATCAAATAAAATGCCCCTTAGAAATCCGATGTTCAAAAGTGCCAACAATGCAAAAAAATTAAAATATCGAAAATTAAATTTCAATAACTACATACATATTATACATCGTTAGAATTGTAATTAGGTCAGCTATAAGAATATACAACCTTTTTTTGAAAATCTCTTAAAATAAAAAAATAGTAGAGCATTTTCCAAAATTTCACGATTTTTCGATTTTTTTCGATTTTCAGTCCGTTATTTCACCTATTCCAGATATTTCAAAGTCGTAATGGAATTCTTCGTACACAAGACTACCACAAGGTCTCTCGGTAGAGAAAGTTTCATAAAAATCGCTGGCGTAGTTTTTGAGATACAGGCGTCCAAAAATGCTAAAAATCAGAAAATACTTGATTTTCAGCGTGCCATATTTTGCTGCCTGATCATAGTATCCGCAGGAATTGGGTATCACTCAGTGGTCCAATCACCGCCCGACCAAATGATACCTTAATTTGTTTAATCCGTTGATATCGGACGGAGAAATCGTGTTTTTACCCAAAACACCAATTTTTCACGTTTTTTTCAAAATATCGCATATTATTTCGACTACTTCCGGTTTAAGGATTCTTGTCGAAATTGCTTTATAAGTTGGTATTGGACTATAACTTCGTGTTCCAGAAGTTTCAGAAACGTCAATTCTGCCATAAAACGAAACCCGAGCTCACAAAATGGGAAGAAAATTCGAAAGAAATCGAAAAATAAAGGGCGATAACTCTGAATAAAACTTATATTACTGGAATCGGATGGACTTCAGGTATCCAAAAATGTAAGTCAAATTTGAAAAGTTTGAAAAATAACAAAAATTGTCTCGTAAACAACATGTTTTCAATTTTCGAACGATAAAAGTCATAGCCATTGTCTCAGAAAAGATTCAGGGATTCCAAAAATGTAATTTCCTTGAAAATGGATAAAGAATTGACGAAACTATGGCCAATTTTCAATTTTTAGACAACGTACAAAGTTCGGTCACTTCCGGTATGCGCAGAAATTTCAAAAATATTTTATCAAGTAGCCACCACATGGTTTCCCAATAGAAAATCTAATTCCAGATCGATATCTGTTTTCGATCATGGAGATCTAGGCTCCCGCGGTAAATAATAATAATAATAATAATAACTAGACCTGCAAGCAGCACTGAACCGGCTTTCAGGAATCAGACAGGAAGTGTGTCATACAATAGCCCATTTATCGAGCTACCAAACGATACTTTAGATGTTTTGATCCGGTCACACCCGACGGTGAAATCCCGATTGTTGCAAGAGCACCGATTTTTTTTACTGTGGCCCTTTTGGACCATTTATACTATATTGAGGCTTTTAAATTTGGATTCACACCATAGACCACCGTTAGGACTCTAAGTAAAAGAAGTATAAGAAAGGAAATAAGAGAAGTTTTCGAGATAAAAGCGTCTGAATGGGCTCCAAAAAGGAAAATAATAGATTTTCAGCGTTTCTTTATATGTTGCCTAACCCGCGAATTTTTACCATTTAGATGTCATATCGGATATTTTTTCGACTACTTCCGGTTTTTGGATCATTGTCGGGATAGTTTTAACAAGTTGTTTGGTTACCTAACCTTGTGTACAAGAAGTTTCAGAAAAATCCATTCAGCTGTTTTCCAAAGGAAGAAAAATAGAAGAGCATTTTCAGTAATTTAAGGATTTTTCAACTTTTTTCCAAGAAACTTCTGTACAAGAAGTTTCAGGATAATCCATTCAGCTGTTTTCCAAAGGAAGAAAAATAGAAGAACATTTTCAGTAATTTAAGGATTTTTCAACTTTTTTCCAAGATTGAGGCTCTTTTTGGACCACTTATGCTTTTATTTTTAAGTGCAGTAGCGTCCAAACCCTATATAACTAAAGCAATAGCGCCTACTTGGTGTTGTCACTTATTCACTTACATCCTGTCCCTGTGCAATATTAATGGTTCAGCCAGAAAGAACAGAACAGTGACTATAGCCTTGCATTGGAGTGAAAACCAAGGTCTCATGCACAAGTTGAGAGCATTAAAAAAGAACAGTTAGAAAAACAAATAAGACTACAGAAAATTTACGTCATAGATTCATAGCAAAACCTTGAAAGTGAGAAAGCAAAATAGCAGTTGGCCATATTCCATGCCAAAAACTACTGCATGGTGCAGGGCTGATTTTATAAGCAGCAGTCGGACATTAAAACCTCATTGATATTCCATTTCATATATCATTTGATTTACAAAATTATAATTTTGTATTTTTTAATTTTTTTTAGCATTTATTATTGAATTTTATTGGAGCGCCTGTACTTGTACCAAACTGGATTATTATTTCGCTTTTGGTGATGGGCAGATCAACACTGTGGTAAGTCTCAATGATATGTAAACTAAGTGCAGTAGCGTCTAAACCCTATAAAACTAAAGCAATAGCGCCTACTTGGTGTTGTCACTTATTCACTTACATCCTGTCCCTGTGCAATATTAATGGTTCAGCCAGAAAGAACAGAACAGTGACTATAGCTTTGCATTGGAGTGAAAACCAAGGTCTCATGCACAAGTTGAGAGCATTAAAAAAGAACAGTTAGAAAAACAAATAAGACTACAGAAAATTTACGTCATAGATTCATAGCAAAACCTTGAAAGTGAGAAAGCAAAATAGCAGTTGGCCATATTCCATGCCAAAAACTACTGCATGGTGCAGGGCTGTTTTTATAAGCAGCAGTCGGACATTAAAACCTCATTGATATTCCATTTCATATATCATTTGATTTACAAAATTATAATTTTGTATTTTTTAATTTTTTTTAGCATTTATAATTGAATTTTATTGGAGCGCCTGTACTTGTACCAAACTGGATTATTATTTTGCTTTTGGTGATGGGCAGATCAACACTGTGGTAAGTCTCAATGATATGTAAACTAAGTGCAGTAGCGTCCAAACCCTATAAAACTAAAGCAATAGCGCCTACTTGGTGCTGTCACTTATTCACTTACATCCTGTCCCTGTGCAATATTAATGGTTCAGCCAGAAAGAACAGAACAGTGACTATAGCTTTTCATTGGAGTGAAAACCAAGGTCTCATGCACATGTTGAGAGCATTAAAAAAGAACAGTTAGAAAAACAAATAAGACTACAGAAAATTTACCTCATAGATTCATAGCAAAACCTTGAAAGTGAGAAAGCAAAATAGCAGTTGGCCATATTCCATGCCAAAAACTACTGCATGGTGCATGTCTGTTTTTATAAGCAGCAGTAGGACATTAAAACCTCATTGATATTCCATTTCATATATCATTTGATTTACAAAATTATAATTTTGTATTTTTTAATTTTTTTTAGCATTTATTATTGACTGTTATTGGAGCTCCTGTACTTTTTCAAACTGGATTATTATTTTGTTTTTGGTGATGGGCAGATCAACTCTATGGTAAGTCTCAATGATATGTAAACTAAGTGCAGTAGCGTCCAAACCCTATAAAACTAAAGCAATAGTGCCTACTTGGTGTTGTCTGTGGAATTGATCTTTGGTGCATTCATATGTAAGTGCAAACATGTGTTGATGTTAAATTTAGGATTGTAAATAAAACTGTAACTCTCATACATGTACATGTACTGTCATCACTTATAAAAGGTGAATTTTCATAGCATCTCAGTGAGTTAAAGTTTTTATACTATTTTGTATTTCAGGTTTTCAAGGAAAGATGTCTTATTTCCAATTTTAAAGAATCTTGCTGAAATCTTAATGTTTTTCCTTCAACTTTATTCTGGTTCCTTATTGTATCTAAAATAAATTAAGAATGCAAAATCTGACTTGTAATCTGTGTTTGGAAAAATTAAAGTTGGCTGTCCTTATGATTCCTCTTCTGGTAGCTATCTAACCTACAGGTCCAATGTTCAAGGCTGGTGTTGCCAAGAAAGCTATTTTGGATTTTCCATAATGGTTCCTCCCTTGTCAGTGGGGCAGAATGGAAAGCCTGACAAGGAACAACATATAGGTGTTCACTGTTCAGACATGGATAAGCCACTAAGGTCCCTTGTAACTCGAACCAAATCCTCAATACTCAGTGGGTAAGACATTGCCTGTCTGAACTTGAGTTCCTGTGTTCAATTCTCTGTAAGCCGAGAAAGTTCATCAGAAATCACTGTAATCTGGGTATCATTTAATCCTGTGTATCTAGCACTAAATTCTTTAACAATCGTTTGATATCAAATGTTTGTTTAAAACATTCGTGAAAGTCATTTTAAATCTCACATATTCATCTAATTTGTACTTGTGTCCAGTTTAAAGCTGATCATTCAATTTTGTTAACGAGTGGCCAATTTTCAAGCTTTTAATTTTCGATCACCGTTCAAAAATTAATCGTTATTCATCAATAATCAATAGATGCTAAATTAGTGCTAAATATACCAGATTAAATGATTCCAGATTACAGTGTTTATTCCAGCGGGTCCATGCTAGTGGTGTAAAATAAAGACACTGAAGAGACAACATACAGTCATTTGTATAAACCAGACATCCTTAGCCCACATTTCCGTGCACGTTAAAGAACACCCCATAGTCATTTGGGTGGGATTGAAAACCAGGGTCCCATAATTGCCGGAGGGGAGGGATGGGGTGGGGATGGTCTAGTGGTCTAGACTGCCGCGTTTCGACCTCTAGCTGGCCGGTCACCTCTGGCTTGCGGCTGTGGTTTCGATCCCAGGTGTGAGCATATGTGGCATGGAGATCGGGCGCCTTCTCAACCTCGTGTGTTTCCTCTGGGCACTCCGTTTTCCTCCCACTGCTAAAGACCCCTACGCACAAGCGAATTATTGAAATAAAGTTAAAAACATATGTTAGTCCCGAAATGACCTAGTTTGTGTCGAGTGGACGCTAAACCCCATTTCGTTCTCTCCCATAATTGCCATGCATGATAAGATCCCTGTGAAGTTGGAATTCAAAATAACAGTAGACTGTAGAACCACTATCTGGGCAAGGTTTCTCTCATAGTACGTTGTACTTTTGGTTTACAGGGTTGTTCCTTTTGATTGGGGCATCATATAATTACTTGATTTGTCATAGTAGGCAACTACAGACTCCTAACATTCAGAATTAGAATTAAATGTATGTCATAGTGAAGCCGTTGGACCAAATTCCCCCCATAAAATTGATCTATGCATACATCATTTGATACTATTCAAAAAAAGTAGGGGATATTTGATTTTTAAGTGTTATTAAAGTCACCTAATGAAACTGACGAAGAAACAAATGACAAAATGAAATGAAGTTCACATTCATCGATTTATTCCAAATGATCGTTAGACTAAGTAAGGCACAGACTGACCATTATAAGGGTAAAATGATACCCAGGGTCAAACAGCAAAGTTACCACAGCATCACAACCAAGTCAGTAACGGGTAAATCCTCCTCTGTTTGCCAAACAAGCATTGATCCGACGTGGCATACTCCTAATGAGACGTCTAAGGTCATTTTGGTCCAGATTGTCCCATTCCTGCTGCAACGCAGCAGCAAGTTCTTGTACATTGGCAGGACGTTGTTGACGTTGACGTAACCTCTGTCCAAGCATGTCCCAGACATGCTCGATGGGGGAGAGGTCGGGACTCAGTGCTGGCCAAGGTAATGTGGTGATGTTCTGTTGTTGGAGGTAACCTGTAACGATCCTGGCCCTGTGACATCTTGCGTTGTCATCCTGGAAGATGAAACGGCGGCCATGACGTCGTGCGAACGGCACAACATGGACTGCCAAGATGTTGTCCCGGTAGTACTGGCCTGTAACACGCCCTGCAACAACATGTAAAGCCGTTCTTCCAGCAACAGTGATGCCTCCCCACACCATAACAGAACCACCCCAAAATCGATCATGTCTGATGACGTTAACGTCTTGGAAGCGCTCGTTTCGACGACGCCACACCCTCCTACGTCTGTCCAAAAAATCAACAGTGAACCTTGACTCATCTGAAAACATCACATTGCTCCAGCGTCGATTATCCCAGTGTTGACGATCCCTACACCAACGACGTCTTGCCTGAATGTGATGATCTCTCAAACAAGGGATCACGCGAGGACGTCGGGCGCGAAGGTGACCCCTATGCAGTCGATTCCGAATCGTCTGGCCACTCACTCTCACACCAGTGTCTGTTTGAAGACGAGCGCTGATCTGATTTGCTGTGATGACACGATTTCTCAAGGCCAAGGTACGGATAAATCGATCCTGGGCTTGAGCTGTCGCCCTTGGTCGACCTGAGCGTGGTCTGTCCTGTACAGATTGTGTATCACGGTATCTGGACCATAGCCTGCTTATGACAGACTGAGAAACATTCATCGTACGCGCCACAACCGCCTGTGTTGTGCCGATCTGTAGCATGCCAAGGGCACGTAACCTTTCATTTTGGGTAAGCCGACGCATATCAAAATTTGTTTTCTGGTCACTAAAACAATTAAACTGATGTTTCCACCCTGGAATTCAATGCCACAATGACTGTAACATTCAAAGTCAGAGTCGTGCAAATCTTGGGTTGGACCCCCATGATGATCCCAAGCATCACCTGCATTCCATGCGGTAGCTATTGGTGCGTTTGGGCGTCACATGTAACTGGAAATGTTTCTTCTGTTAGGTTCTATAGTGACTTTTTTCGTAGTCATTTGCATATTTTAGTGTTATGCCCCCAAAATCAAATATCCCCTACTTTTTTTGAATAGTATATATTCGGATGCACAGTCATATCATCATGTGCACGGACAGATAACTCCACAACTGGAACAAAAAATAGAATCCTTACAAATCGTTGTGGCTCGGTGAGTAAGGCGTTGACTGGCTGACCTAGCGGTCCTGTCATTGGTCATGGTATTGGCTAAGAAAGTGCATTGTTATAATTAATAGGGTCTAGCACGGAACAGTCATATACAGGCCCGACGGGGGGGGGGGGGTCACCGCCCAACAATAATTTTGCAGCAAGTACTCTTTTTCTCCAGGTTATTGCGGCCCCTGGACCCTCGCCTATAAGGACCTAGGATGGAAGCCTCTCCCGAATCGAGAAGAACTTCTACCGGCCCTGATTTGAATGGGAAATAAAACCAAGGTCCCACGCATACATTGGAGTGGTCCTGTGTTCGATTGCATGTAAACCAAGATATTTCAACGGTATTGTTTTAGCAGATCACCCTCCACAGTGGTGTAGCATGGAGGACTTGACAACATACAAAGAACACCATGGTCCGGGCACAATCCCCTAATCCCACACAGCAATCACATTACATACAGATCTATATATCGTTTCGTATAACGTCGGACGTTTATTAACCAGATAGCGTTGATGTTTCTAGTGGAATACTCACTCGTTGCAACGAATCATTTCACTGGCTTATCCATGGAGCTATCCAACGACACTTTGGTCCGCTAATATCTTACGGAGAAATCAAGTTTTCGCAAAAGCGCCATATGTTTAAACCTTTTTAAACATTTTTTGAATACTTCCGGTGTGGAGATTACTGTCGTGGTAGTTTTAATAACCGGTTTGGGCACTTAAATAACCGTAGGGCCCTGTTATGGTTTATTACATTATCTGATCAGACAAAAATGCACCTGAGAAATACTATGTTCAAAGGTGCCAAAAATGTCAAAATATCGAAAATCAAATTTCAATAACTCAATACATATTATACATCGTTAAAATTGTAATTACATCAGCTATCTGAATATGTAACTTTTTTTTGATAATCTCTTAAAATAAAAAAATAGAGCATTTTCCAAAATTACACGATTTTGCGACTTTTTTCGGTTTTCAGGTCGTTATTTGACCTATTCCAGATATATCAAAGTCTTAAAGGAATATTTCGTACACAAGACTACCAAAGGGTATCTCGATAGAGAAAGTTTCAGAAAAATTTCAATAACTCAATACATAATCGTTATCTCATAAAATAAGAAAATAATAGAGCATTTTCCAAAATTTCACGATTTTTCGACTTTTTTCGATATTCAGCCCGTTATTTGACCTATTCAAGATATTTCAAAGTCTTTAAAATGGAATGTATCGTACACGAGACTACCGAGAGGACTCTCGCTAGAGAATGTTTCAGAAAAATCGCTTGAGTAGTTTTCAAGATATGGGCGTCCAAAAACGCTCAAAATCAGACAATACTTGACTTTCAGCGTACCATATTTTGCTGCTTTTTCGTAGTATCCATATGAATTTGGTATCATAAGATAGTCCAATAGATACTTAACTTCCTGTAACAGAGGTGTTAGAGTTAATATTACGTCACTTCCGTTGCCGACAGAAAAATTTCACCGTAACAAAAAAAAATTACAATTGGGATCACGAAGCATATGAACTTTGCTTTATACAAATCGAACAATAAATAATTTTTCTGGGTACGAAAAACTAAATTAGCCGATGGCGGCTAACGCAAATTACCGAGATATTTTTTTTTCTCATTTCTGCTCAAGTAGGATGATATTTTAACCCTGTGTAAAATACCATCAAAAAATATTCATAAATAAAAAAGGTTTTCGTAAAAAAAAATTAAAAAGGTTTTCGTAAAAAAAATTTTTTTTTCAAAATATCGGACATTTTTTCGACTACTTCCGGTTTTACGATCATTGTCGTGATAGCTTTATGAAGTTCTTTGGATACTTAACTTTCTGTACCAGAAGTGTCAGAAACATCCAATGAGTAGTTTTGGAAAAAAAGATAAATCAAAGAGCGTTTCCAAAAATTTAACGATTTTTCAATTTTTTTCAAAGTTTGAGGCCATTTTTGGACCACCTTTATTATTTCAATGCTTTTCATTTTGGATTCACTATATAGATAACCGATAGGACTTTGAGTAAGAAAAGGTTAAGAAAAATCGTAGGCGTCGTTTTCGAGAAAATGGCGTCTCAGAATGTTAAAAAACCGGAAAATACTAGATTTTTCTTCATACAATAATTTATTTCCTTACCATCAAAATCGTATTATTTAGATACCATATGATGGTCCATTAATAGGGCTATCCAACGACACTTTAGTTCTTTTGGTCCGCTATTACCTAAGGGAGAAATCAATTTTTTCGCAAGTGCGACAATGTTTTTAACCTTTTTTTTCATTTTTTGAATACTTCCGGTATGGTTATTATTGTCGGAATAGTTTTAATAGCTGGTTTGGGCACTAAAATAGCCACAGGGCTCTGTAATGATATATTACATTATCTGATCAGATAAAATGCCCCTGAGAAATCCGATGTTCAAAAGTGCCAACAATGCAAAAAAATTAAAATATCGAAAATTAAATTTCAATAACTACATACATATTATACATCTTTAGAATCGTAATTAGGTCAGCTATAAGAATATACAACCTTTTTTTGAAAATCTCTTAAAATAAAAAAATAGTAGAGCATTTTCCAAAATTTCACGATTTTTCGAATTTTTTTCGATTTTCAGTCCGTTATTTCACCTATTCCAGATATTTCAAAGTCGTAGTGGAATGCTTCGTACACAAGACTACCACAAGGTCTCTCGGTAGAGAAAGTTTCATAAAAATCGCTGGCGTAGTTTTTGAGATACAGGCGTCCAAAAATGCTAAAAATCAGAAAATACTTGATTTTCAGCGTGCCATATTTTGCTGCCTGATCATAGTATCTGCAGGAATTGGGTATCATTCAGTGGTCCAATCACCGCCCGACCAAATGATACCCTAATTTGTTTAATCCGTTGATATCGGACGGAGAAATCGTGTTTTTACCAAAAACACCAATTTTTCACGTTTTTTTCAAAATATCGCATATTATTTCGACTACTTCCGGTTTAAGGATTCTTGTCGAAATTGCTTTATAAGTTGGTATTGGACTATAACTTCATGTTCCAGAAGTTTCAGAAACGTCAATTCTGCCATAAAACGAAACCCGAGCTCACAAAATGGGAAGAAAATTCGAAAAAAATCGAAAGATAAAGGGCGATAACTCTGAATAAAACTTATATTACTGGAATCGGATTGACTTCAGATTTCCAAAAATGTAAGTCAAATTTGAAAATTTTGAAAAATAACAAAAATTGTCTCGTAAACAACATGTTTTCAATTTTCGAACGATAAAAGTCAGAGACGAATGTTCGAAATTGAAAAATGTGAGATAGCCATTGTCTCAGAAAAGATTCAGGGATTCCAAAAATGTAATTTGCTTGAAAATGGATAAAGAATTGACGAAACTATGGCCAATTTTCAATTTTTAGACAACTTACAAAGTTCGGTCACTTCCGGTATGCGCAGAAATTTCAAAAATATTTCATCAAGTAGCCACCACATGGTTTCCCAATAGAAAATCTAATTTCAGATCGATATCTGTTTTCGATCATGGAGATCTAGGCTCCCGCGGTAAATAATAATAATAACTAGATCTGCATAGCAGATATCAAAGCTTTCATATAAACTTCAAAAGGGGTTATTAGAATCTATGAATCATCAACCACTCTGACGGATGTAGAAAGGAATATATTGTTACTAAATCTGTTGTACTGTTTCTTGTTATGGTAAAGAAAACATGAATACAACTATGAGATTTGTATAGAATTGGCATTAATCAATATATTTATTGTTTAATACTACATGTATATTATAGATACAAAGTGAATTAAATGAACCCAATTACATGTACTTTATATAAGCAATGTTTTTTTATTCATCGTTACTTTGAAATCACATTATTTTCATTGATGATAAAAAGGTTGTATTTGTACCGAATCCAAAAAGTATGTTGTATGACATTGCATTATCTGTACCAATTATTTATTTACAAACCAATATACAATGTTTATTTCTACTCCAATATATTTGTTTCAACCCATGATAGTTTATTCACTCTTCTCACTTAAATACAAGAATAACACACGATTAAATTACTGAAACAAGTAATGCTGGTAGATTATAATTTGATATTGTATACCATTTACTCTCTGTTAGATAAGGCGACGTGGTAATCTGTTAGATAAACAAACATGGAAGTATATGTTAGATAACTACAATTTATGATATATTTTAAACCAAGGAAGTGGCCTTTCTAAAAATAAAAAAAAATAAAGGAAAATATATTTCATACAATTGTTATACTGTTACTGTTATCGTGAAGAAACATGATTGTTTATTTAATGTTGTTTATGACAAACATGTAATCATGTACATTTTTTAAATAAGAACAATTATGCTACATGTATGAATAACTCTCAAAAATTATGTTTTCATCAATCCAAGTATTTTTTTATTTGTATTACTTGATTTATACTGAATAAAGATTACACAAACATACAAAATGGTGTTGGCTGTGTGACTGAATTCCTCGTTGAGAAGTGGTATCGGGTGTCCCATAGAGAAGAAGCAAACCCTCCTTGTGATACACTTGTGAACATTTTAAAAGACCCATTTCGCTGTGTTCCAGAAAAATCCCCATTATAGCTAGTGCATTACATGGTTGTTGTTGGGGGAAAGGTGGGTCTTTTCTATTGGCAATGATTTACTTTTTATAGGCCCACATTGAAATGTGGTCGTATATTGTCGTCGCCCCCCTTTTGCTGTTAATATCCGATTGACTTTAAATTTATACGCAGTGTTTAAGGTCATAAGACGAAGAAGCCTTTGATTTGCTCTGCCCAGGCAACGTTCCTGTGCTCCGATTGCCTTCAAATATGCACAGAATGTACCTTGGGATTCTAGCTATCACATATTAAAAATAGAAGAGTGTTGGATTCCGAGAACGTTCAAAATAAATTCAAAACCCGCCCCCAACAATCAAAGGTTTTTTGCTTAAAAAATTGCCGTATTTTATCGAATTTTTATTGTTCTTGATATCTGAGGATTTTTCTCAATTTAGTATGTGATAAATATCATCGCGGCGCAGCCAACCGCTAGAAATTCCAGAGATTTGGACCACCGGAATGATGCCTCAGCAGTCAAAAAAGGTCAAAATAGGCGATTTCGGTTTCTAGTGTCGATACATCGTTACGGTCATTTTAAAAATTGTCTTTTAAGGATAATGTGTATAGTACCAGTACCTATCACATACGGAAGAGGCGATAAAATCTCTTTGCATTTGCAATTTCAAAATTAATTAAAACCAATATTAAATTCCGAAAATCGTTTTTTTGCTAAAACTTTTTTTTTTTTAATCGGATCAAAATGGGAGTAAGGCACAGAGTCCGGGGTGGTAATGGGCGTATTGTGTCCAAATTTCATGGTTTTCGGACAATCGGTGCCGGTGTCACGGCGAAATTCCACTTTTTTCCCCTCATGGAAGCCGTAAATTGACTTGAAGCCAGGGTCCTTGAAGTTGTACAGCTGCACCCGGTGACCGATATTTATTTAACGGGGAATAAGTGATAATTCATATTATAGCAGTAAATAATTAAAATATTTCATAGGGATTATAATAATATCTATATCTTGTCTGGGTACAGGGTTAAAACCAATATTAAATTCCGAAAATCGTTTTTTTGCTAAAACTCTTTTTTTTAATGGGATCAAAATGGGGGTAAGGCACAGAGTCCGGGGTGGTAATGGACGTATTGTGTCCATATTTCATGGTTTTCGGACAATCGGTGCCGGTGTCACGGCGAAATTCCACTTTTTTCCCCTCATGGAAGCCGTAAATTGACTTAGAAAAAAAACGACGAAAGGCAGGTGACAAGAACAAACGACTTGAACGAATGCAGGTATCACCTTGAAATTTTCAGGGTACCTAGGTACCAACGTGAAAAGTTGCTCGCCGGAATTTAGTACTCATGGTACCTTTGGTTCCAGCGTAGCGCATGCACGAAGTCAAATCCAGCTAAACTCGAAAACAACCTTGTCGGCACGGAAAACATCAAAGGAGAAATTCGAATAAAAAATGATACAATGATTTCACACAACAGGCCAGCTATTCGCCTCTAGATTGACAAGAGTTTCATCGCCCTCCATTCATTATAACCAATGTCATCGTGCCCTAAAGAATCAACAAATCAGCTTGCTTATCTCTGCTTACCCTAGGCAAAAAATGCTCATCTTTGAACTCAATCATGACATTGACCTAGTGAACGCCTACACCAAGTTTGAACATTCTAGCTTAATTAGAAGGAGAGTTCTTGTGTTCCAAAGTCCCGGCCCTTCAAATTGCTTCTATTTTTCATTTTCAATACAAAATGGTGACCATCACGTGACCGAAATCAAAATTCTGATCCGATAGATTTTTAGGTATTCCTTCCAGGATTCCGAAAATATGACGCCCGAGTCTGTAAGTAAAATAGCAAAAAAGCCTTTTTGATTTTTCACGTTTAAAGATGGTGGCACTTCCGGTTCGATCGACAAACTCCATATTTTGTGTACGAATCAGTAATTACTTGTCTAGTATCGAATTTTTTTTTTAGGTCATTCTGACCTATATTTCGACGATTTTTTTGAAAACTTTGATCCTTAATTTCACCAAGGGGAGATAATTTAGAAAATTTCCAAGGACATCATTGAAGTCGCATTGGCAAGATCTACTAACATTCTAAATTTCACGAAAATCGCACAACTATTAAAGAAGTTGTCAAATTGGTAATAACTTCCGGTTCGAAATGACAGCGACGAATTTTCGAAATGCCAAAATCCGAAATTGCAGATTTGAAGTAAATGTTTCAAGATACTCAAAGAAAAAAGAATTAGTAAAATAGGTCAAATAGTCACAAAGTTACAGCATTGTAGGTCAAATGCATTCCTTCGTAAAATTCGGTGATTTCGGATTCGTAAAACGTTTTGAAAATATATTTAATCAACAGCCACCACCCATTTTTGGGGGGATAGGTAAAAGTTTCAGAACGATCCTATGGTTAGATTCTGAGAAATCCGATTTGTGGACAAAACACAAACAAAAAATAACAATAACTAGATCTGCTAAGCAGATATTAAAGCTTTCATATTCACAGTCACTGTCACATGTCATAGAAATAATATGAACAGAAAAAAAAAATCATTATAATGAGTAAAAATTTGGTGAAGTTAATTCGATTTTTCACTGGTAAATAATTAAATAGACAAGTGGCATAACTTGACCCGCATCCCATCAGCTATCCTGAAAAATGCTGGAAAAATTAAACAAGTAAATTGTGTTTAGTACTGGGTTAATTAAGACAGGCATATGCCTTTGCTATACAGGATGACATGAGGGAAATTTAGCTTGGGAGGTGTAGGCCTGCAGCCAAAATTTCTAGCTAGCTTAGAAACACAACTCCGCTACACGGTCTTCCATAAAAGAAAAACTATACATTTTTGGAAAGCTTATGATGCCAGGAAGACAAAATCTGGGAGTTCCAAGCAAAATGTTTGCAATTTATTGATTTAGGGCCAGATGAAATTCGTCAAAATTGTCAAATAAATGCTATTTGTGTACTAACAATTCTGAAGTTGACATAAAATTAAATAGTTGGTAAAACACCTCATGCCTTCATCCTTGGCAATGAACAGTTTATTGGACAGATTTTGATGTAAATAAAAATGCTCAAAACACAAATGTCATGGGTGAATAAAGAATTGTGGAAATCCATTAACGGTAAAAAAGAATTATCTCCCTTTCTGTCAAATGCCTGTAATTGATAGACTATCAGGTCTTGTATGAATCATAAGACCAGGTGTGGGCAAACAAGCCCAATAATTATTTTGTTTGTTGGATCTCAAGGGCCTGTTAGGGTTGGTTGTTGGATGTTTGCTCAGAAATTATCGCTTGTATGGAACATGCTAGAGCCGATTTGTAGCATATTCTAGCCAGGGGATATGTTTGACAGTAGTTGAGTGATATGCTTTTGAAATAATGGAGATCAGTAGCACTTTATAAGCATTGAACCACATGATTTTTTTCCACTAAGATAAACATTCTAAACCCACATACATGTTCCCTTTCAATTAGCCACTACAGTATTTTTACAACTGTACATGTAGCTGTGAACTACTATTTCGGATATGATTAATGGTCAAATTACAAACATACATGTAGATATAATTTAAACAAGCGAACAGTGAGGCTGATGTCCCCCGCCGAAATAGGAAAATAATTAGAGGACACATATAAATTTATCACAAATTATCTTTTACAAAGTATTGAACAATCAAACAGTTCAACCAATCAAATTGCTTATCTCTGCTTACCCTAAGCGGAAAATGCTCATCTTCGAACTCCATCAAGGCATTGACCTAATCAACACATACACCAAGTTTGAACATTCTAGCTCAATTAGGAAGAGAGTTATCGTGCCCCAAAGTATCAACCAATCAAATTGCTTATCTCTGCTTACCCTAAGCGGAAAATGCTCATCTTCGAACTCCATCAAGGCATTGACCTAATAAACACATACACCAAGTTTGATCATTCTAGCTCAATTAAAAGTTATCGTGTCCCAAAGCATCAACCAATCAAATTGCTTATCTCTGCTTACCCTAAGCGGAAAATGCTCATCGTCGAACTCCATCAAGGCATTGACCTAATCAACACATACACCAAGTTTGAACATTCTAGCCCAATTAGGAAGAGAGTTATCGTGTCCCAAAGCATCAACCAATCAAATTGCTTATCTCTGCTTACCCTAAGCGGAAAATGCTCATCTTCGAACTCCATCAAGGCATTGACCTAATCAACACATACACCAAGTTTGAACATTCTAGCTCAATTAGGAAGAGAGTTATCGTGCCCCAAAGTATCAACCAATCAAATTGCTTATCTCTGCTTACCCTAAGCGGAAAATGCTCATCTTCGAACTCCATCAAGGCATTGACCTAATAAACACATACACCAAGTTTGAACATTCTAGCTCAATTAAAAATTATCGTGTCCCAAAGCATCAACCAATCAAATTGCTTATCTCTGCTTACCCTAAGCGGAAAATGCTCATCGTCGAACTCCATCAAGGCATTGACCTAATCAACACATACACCAAGTTTGAACATTCTAGCCAAATTAGGAAGAGAGTTATCGTGTCCCAAAGCATCAACCAATCAAATTGCTTATCTCTGCTTACCCTAAGCGGAAAATGCTCATCTTCGAACTCCATCAAGGCATTGACCTAATAAACACATACACCAAGTTTGAACATTCTAGCTCAATTAGGAAGAGAGTTATTGTGTCCCAAAAAGTGTGACGGACAGACAGACGGACGGACAGACAGACGGACGAACCCATTTTAATAGTCCCCTGCTTTCTTCGAAAGGCGGGGGACAAAAAAATAATTGTGTATCTGGGCTGGAATGAAGGGAAAGGTTAGAAAACAGGATGAACAGTTGTGAAATTATTTATTAAAGTGAAACAATCATTGAAAATCAAAATTAAACAGTTACTCTGCACATCAAATGTCATCAAAGTTAATCTTCATTATCATCATCACTGTCACTAAATGTATTAACATCAAATTCGGTCTCTTTAACAGTTTTTTTTTCATTTTCACATTGACTACACATGCACAGGTCTGTACAAGAAAGGGGGGTTGGGATGGCCTAGAGTGCCGCGCTTCGACCTCTAGCTGGTCGGTCACCTCTGGCTTGTGGCTGTGGCTTTGATCCCAGGTGTGAGCGTATGTGGCATGGAGATAGAGGCGTCTTCTCAACCTCGTGGGTTTCCTCCGGGCACTCCGGTTTCCTCTCACTGCTAAAGACCCATACGTGCAAGCGAATTATTGAAATAAAATTGAAACCGTATGTTAGTCCCAAAATGACCTAGTTTGTGTTGAGTGGACGTTAAACCCCATTTCTCTCTCTCTGTACAAGACAACTTTGCTGGCCATTTATGATTCTTTCTCTTATGACATCTTCACAGAATATATTGTATGTGGTTTAATATTCGACGGAGGGCTAGTCATCTTTGCTGAAAAATATAAATAAACATATACATGTACACAATTAAAACAAAATTCTGGAGCTTGGTTTACTCTCATTAATTTCGTACAACAGAGGAAAAAGACACTTACACAGGGGTTAACATCTTATTTTCATGCAGAAACCAGCTAATGAAGACAGGAAGGCATTAGCAGTACAAGGAGAGATAGAGAGGAGAATTGCGGTTTAACGTCCACTGGACAAAAACATAGTAATTTCAGGACTCACCCATGGTTCAGTTTTATTTGAATAATACCAGTGGCAAGAAGGCGGAGAATACAAATAAAAAAAACATCACAAATATTTACCTTTCTGATAACTGTCTAAGAAATTCAGTACATGTATATTGCCTATAACATTTTTGGTGATATCTGACCTCAATGGCCACACAATCTTGCCCTCTGATATGCCTTAAAATATCTTCATCCTCTTTCAATTCAGCAGCTTTCAACAGTTGGCCTACAAACAAATTTGCAAACAAATTATACACCATATAGCGTTGAATGTTGTTTGTGCTCAAGGGTGGGGGAGGGAATGTCACGTTGAGGCCTACATGTACATGTACCTGGCTGGTCAACTGGCTGGCATGCGGTTTAGTTCAGATCCTTTGTGTGAGCGGAAATGGTCTAGAGACAGATCGTCTTAGCAAGGCACCTACAAGTGGGCCAAGAAAATAAAAAACAAGTTAACTTCTCTATGTTTCATCCCTTGTGCAAGCAAATGTGCAACACTTTAACCAATGACTGTGCCAAATCAACAAATGGGGTAAAGGGCTTTACTGGCTAGCTTCATAACAATTTTACAGTGATTGCAGTAGCACTTCTGATTCCATTTACAACAAAAACAACAACACAATAATTAAAAACTGTAGGATGAATATATTTAATATTTATTAGTAATAATTATAAATTTAGTAAGTAACATAATATTAACATTAGGCCTACCTGAGCCTGTTTGGGTCTGAGTCTGTGTTAATACATCCTTCTTCCTATTTTCTCCAACAGTGACAAATCTGTCACGTTTTTTACATATAATACACACAACAGGCAGCACCGATTTACTCTTTCTTTTTGCTTCAGGAGCGTAATTTGTTTGGAGAGCTAGGTCCCAGATCGTCTACACTCCCGCTATTCCCTGGTTGGATTGTAGCCGGGGATTTTAATTTTTCTTTATCTATACGATTACGGGCAGACCCAATTCGGAATTTGTCTGTAAAAGGCCTGTAGCATGTTGGGTGAAATCCAGTATCTTTTGGCGCGTCGATAAATTCCTTGTTTGATTATATCACCCGAAGTCGCCTGTTCAGCTATCCATTTCGCTCGCCCATCAAGTTTTAGCCATTCATGGGCACATTCACGGAATTTATCCCAGCGAGATTTTGTAAATAATTGTTCTCGTTCCTTTCTAAATCCTTGGTAATGAATAATACAGCGTAAATTTGATGAAATATCAGTCGATTCACGTTCTTTCATGGGCGCAGCCATTACACATGTGTGTTGTTGTTTACAACTTTCAAGGTCGGGTCAGCAGTTCACAATACGAGCTCCTGATTGGCCCATGGTGACCAATCACCAGTTATTTCCCTACGCTTTATAACAGCGCGAGTCAAATAAATCCCGGACGAATAAATTTATATCACCCTGAATGGATTTGAAATAAAGAATTATAAAATGTATTTATAAATATACTATGCTTTATTTGAACCTTATGCCTACTACTATTCTTACCTGACTCTATCCAATTTATTTTAATTATATCTTTCATTCTATTTAAGTTATTTTTTTTTTGCCACCATTCCCCCCCACTCCACTGTTCCTTGTCTCAGACGAAATAATCCCAGATTAGCTGTAAGACCAGATACTCTTTTTAAGCTTTCATATTACATATGAAAGCTTATTGTTTCTGTTAAGATTATTATTGTTATTTTTTTTTTGTGTTTTGTCCACAAATCGGATTTCTCAGAATCTAACCATAGGATCGTTCTGAAACTTTTACCTATCCCCCCAAAAATGGGTGGTGGCTGTTGATTAAATATATTTTCAAAACGTTTTACGAATCCGAAATCACCGAATTTTACGAAGGAATGCATTTGACCTACAATGCTGTAACTCTGTGACTATTTGACCTATTTTACTAATTCTTTTTTCTTTGAGTATCTTGAAACATTTACTTCAAATCTGCAATTTCGGATTTTTACATTTCGAAAATTCGTCGCTGTCATTTCGAACCGGAAGTTATTACCAATTTGACAACTTCTTTAATAGTTGTGCGATTTTCGTGAAATTTAGAATGTTAGTAGATCTTGCCAATGCGACTTCAATGATGTCCTTGGAAATTTTCTAAATTATCTCCCCTTGGTGAAATTAAGGATCAAAGTTTTCAAAAAAATCGTCGAAATATAGGTCAGAATGACCTAAAAAAAAAATTCGATACTAGACAAGTAATTACTGATTCGTACACAAAATATGGAGTTTGTCGATCGAACCGGAAGTGCCACCATCTTTAAACGTGAAAAATCAAAAAGGCTTTTTTGCTATTTTACTTACAGACTCGGGCGTCATATTTTCGGAATCCTGGAAGGAATGCCTAAAAATCTATCGGATCAGAATTTTGATTTCGGTCACGTGATGGTCACCATTTTGAATTGAAAATGAAAAATAGAAGCAATTTGAAGGGCCGGGACTTTGGAACACAAGAACTCTCCTTCTAATTAAGCTAGAATGTTCAAACTTGGTGTAGGCGTTCACTAGGTCAATGTCATGATTGAGTTCAAAGATGAGCATTTTTTGCCTAGGGTAAGCAGAGATAAGCAAGCTGATTTGTTGATTCTTTAGGGCACGATGACATTGGTTATAATGAATGGAGGGCGATGAAACTCTTGTCAATCGAGAGGCTAATAGCTGGCCTGTTGTGTGAAATCATTGTATCATTTTTTATTCGAATTTCTCCTTTGATGTTTTCCGTGCCGACAAGGTTGTTTTCGAGTTTAGCTGGATTTGACTTCGCGCATGCGCTACGCTGGAACCAAAGGTACCATGAGTACTAAATTCCGGCGAGCAACTTTTCACGTTGGTACCTAGGTACCCTGAAAATTTCAAGGTGATACCTGCATTCGTTCAAGTCGTTTGTTCTTGTCACCTGCCTTTCGTCGTTTTTTTTCTAAGTCAATTTACGGCTTCCATGAGGGGAAAAAAGTGGAATTTCGCCGTGACACCGGCACCGATTGTCCGAAAACCATGAAATTTGGACACAATACGTCCATTACCACCCCGGACTCTGTGCCTTACCCCCATTTTGATCCCATTAAAAAAAAAGAGTTTTAGCAAAAAAACGATTTTCGGAATTTAATATTGGTTTTAACCCTGTACCCAGACAAGATATAGATATTATTATAATCCCTATGAAATATTTTAATTATTTACTGCTATAATATGAATTATCACTTATTCCCCGTTAAATAAATATCGGTCACCGGGTGCAGCTGTACAACTTCAAGGACCCTGGCTTCAAGTCAATTTACGGCTTCCATGAGGGGGAAAAAAGTGGAATTTCGCCGTGACACCGGCACCGATTGTCCGAAAACCATGAAATTTGGACACAATACGCCCATTACCACCCCGGACTCTGTGCCTTACTCCCATTTTGATCCGATTAAAAAAAAAAATGTTTTAGCAAAAAAACGATTTTCGGAATTTAATATTGGTTTTAATTAATTTTGAAATTGCAAATGCAAAGAGATTTTATCGCCTCTTCCGTATGTGATAGGTACTGGTACTATACACATTATCCTTAAAAGACAATTTTTTAAAATGACCGTAACGATGTATCGACACTAAAAACCGAAATCGCCTATTTTGACCTTTTTTGACTGCTGAGGCATCATTCCGGTGGTCCAAATCTCTGGAATTTCTAGCGGTTGGCTGCGCCGCGATGATATTTATCACATACTAAATTGAGAAAAATCCTCAGATATCAAGAACAATAAAAATTCGATAAAATACGGCAATTTTTTAAGCAAAAAACCTTTGATTGTTGGGGGCAGGTTTTGAATTTATTTTGAACGTTCTCGGAATCCAACACTCTTCTATTTTTAATATGTGATAGCTAGAATCCCAAGGTACATTCTGTGCATATTTGAAGGCAATCGGAGCACAGGAACGTTGCCTGGGCAGAGCAAATCAAAGGCTTCTTCGTCTTATGACCTTAAACACTGCGTATAAATTTAAAGTCAATCGGATATTAACAGCAAAAGGGGGGCGACGACAATATACGACCACATTTCAATGTGGGCCTATAAAAAGTAAATCATTGCCAATAGAAAAGACCCACCTTTCCCCCAACAACAACCATGTAATGCACTAGCTATAATGGGGATTTTTCTGGAACACAGCGAAATGGGTCTTTTAAAATGTTCACAAGTGTATCACAAGGAGGGTTTGCTTCTTCTCTATGGGACACCCGATACCACTTCTCAACGAGGAATTCAGTCACACAGCCAACACCATTTTGTATGTTTGTGTAATCTTTATTCAGTATAAATCAAGTAATACAAATAAAAAAAATACTTGGATTGATGAAAACATAATTTTTGAGAGTTATTCATACATGTAGCATAATTGTTCTTATTTAAAAAATGTACATGATTACATGTTTGTCATAAACAACATTAAATAAACAATCATGTTTCTTCACGATAACAGTAACAGTATAACAATTGTATGAAATATATTTTCCTTTATTTTTTTTTATTTTTAGAAAGGCCACTTCCTTGGTTTAAAATATATCATAAATTGTAGTTATCTAACATATACTTCCATGTATGTTTATCTAACAGATTACCACGTCGCCTTATCTAACAGAGAGTAAATGGTATACAATATCAAATTATAATCTACCAGCATTACTTGTTTCAGTAATTTAATCGTGTGTTATTCTTGTATTTAAGTGAGAAGAGTGAATAAACTATCATGGGTTGAAACAAATATATTGGAGTAGAAATAAACATTGTATATTGGTTTGCAAATAAATAATTGGTACAGATAATGCAATGTCATACAACATACTTTTTGGATTCGGTACAAATACAACCTTTTTATCATCAATGAAAATAATGTGATTTCAAAGTAACGATGAATAAAAAAACATTGCTTATATAAAGTACATGTAATTGGGTTCATTTAATTCACTTTGTATCTATAATATACATGTAGTATTAAACAATAAATATATTGATTAATGCCAATTCTATACAAATCTCATAGTTGTATTCATGTTTTCTTTACCATAACAAGAAACAGTACAACAGATTTAGTAACAATATATTCCTTTCTACATCCGTCAGAGTGGTTGATGATTCATAGATTCTAATAACCCCTTTTGAAGTTTATATGAAAGCTTTGATATCTGCTATGCAGATCTAGTTTTCTTTCTTTCTTTTCAGGTCAATGACAGCTGATTCATTGTTTAGTTTTTTATATGATATATTTAATATCAATAATATATGTATATGCATGCTTTATTTTACTTTACACGACCTCTAAAAATGCCCCAAATCGTAAAAATACGACTTTTTGGATTTCGATCTCCTTTTTTCGGCTACCCCGGACATTTTCAAAAAATGATACAATGATTTCACACAACAGGCCAGCTATTAGCCTCTCGATTGACAAGAGTTTCATCGCCCTCCATTCATTATAACCAATGTGATCGTGCCCTAAAGAATCAACAAATCAGCTTGCTTATCTCTGCTTACCCTAGGCAAAAAATGCTCATCTTTGAACTCAATCATGACATTGACCTAGTGAACGCCTACACCAAGTTTGAACATTCTAGCTTAATTAGAAGGAGAGTTCTTGTGTTCCAAAGTCCCGGCCCTTCAAATTGCTTCTATTTTTCATTTTCAATTCAAAATGGTGACCATCACGTGACCGAAATCAAAATTCTGATCCGATAGATTTTTAGGCATTCCTTCCAGGATTCCGAAAATATGACGCCCGAGTCTGTAAGTAAAATAGCAAAAAAGCCTTTTTGATTTTTCACGTTTAAAGATGGTGGCACTTCCGGTTCGATCGACAAACTCCATATTTTGTGTACGAATCAGTAATTACTTGTCTAGTATCGAATTTTTTTTTAGGTCATTCTGACCTATATTTCGACGATTTTTTTGAAAACTTTGATCCTTAATTTCACCAAGGGGAGATAATTTAGAAAATTTCCAAGGACATCATTGAAGTCGCATTGGCAAGATCTACTAACATTCTAAATTTCACGAAAATCGCACAACTATTAAAGAAGTTGTCAAATTGGTAATAACTTCCGGTTCGAAATGACAGCGACGAATTTTCGAAATGTAAAAATCCGAAATTGCAGATTTGAAGTAAATGTTTCAAGATACTCAAAGAAAAAAGAATTAGTAAAATAGGTCAAATAGTCACAGAGTTACAGCATTGTAGGTCAAATGCATTCCTTCGTAAAATTCGGTGATTTCGGATTCGTAAAACGTTTTGAAAATATATTTAATCAACAGCCACCACCCATTTTTGGGGGGATAGGTAAAAGTTTCAGAACGATCCTATGGTTAGATTCTGAGAAATCCGATTTGTGGACAAAACACAAAAAAAAAAATAACAATAATAATCTTAACAGAAACAATAAGCTTTCATATGTAATATGAAAGCTTAACTAGATCTGCATAGCAGATATCAAAGCTTTCATATAAACTTCAAAAGGGGTTATTAGAATCTATGAATCAACAACCACTCTGACGGAAGATATTCTCTGGGCTAAAAAATCTTTTTTCTCTCAGCTACGAGAGATACGTAGAATTAAACCGGCCCAGAGCCGACCGTGTTGATACGAAGCCGCTTATTTGACATTGACACATAACTGAAGGTGAATAGGCCTACCCGTCCAGTTAATACAATGGGCAATCTCACATCGGTCCACTAAAGAGAGGCACATGCTAGTCGCCCCCTACTTCCCCAAGACATTTAGTCCAAACCTTGACTCTCATACATATAAACCATTTGGTACTACATGTACATGTATTTCGTACTTATATCATATTAAACCCCTCGGCCGCCATGTTGAATCACACAGTATTTAACGTTCTATATCCTAACATCTTTATGAAATCAACGACAAATCTAAACTTGGGCACTCCAACCATTTTTATTTTTACATCATTCAGTTTTTTTTAAATAAGTAATTCTATCACAAATTATAGTGAAGACTGGACCACTAAACTAGTTACCCATCAGTTTTTCTTTGTGTTAATGCGTTCTACATTTTCAAAGCAATGATTCTTATAATGTGCGAGCCGCCATGACACCGGCGGATATTATAACTTCGATAGGCGAGAAACTTCAGGTAGCAGTTGGGTTTCATCAAATCATATAATTATGCGGTACGGCTTCACCTTTATTTCAATGGGAATTGGTTTATTATATGTGCAGTGCAGTTTTAGGTCAGTTTATGTGTAAATTAAGGGAGCTATACATAGGCCAGTAACCTTTTTGTAGTCATTTGACTAAAAAAAACTTGCGGAAAGGAACTCCGTAGGACAAGCCACTACTGTGGCAGGAGTAAGGCGGAAGACATCAGTAGTGGAACCATTTCTAAGTTAATCCCGAAGTGCGTTGCTATTGTAAGAATATATAAAATCGGGTTTCCGTTCCGCTTTTTTTTTGCTGTAGTTTGAGTAATGAGTTAGAGCGTATATTTTGTAGTCAAAAAATCATTGCAAATAGAAGACCTCATCCCCACCACCACCAACCTGTAATACACTAGCTAGCTTGTGTATTTCCATATTCCATTTCCGAGAGATAGATAGAGAACACGCGAAATATAAAGTGATTTTTCCTACAATCAGGGACCATAATTCATGAAGTTACGATTCGATATGCGCAAATATCGAAAGGAACCATATCTTTGGGTTATAAACATGCATGTCAAGTTTCATCAAAATCTTTCACTGTGAAAAACCGGGGCTAAGTCATCTGAAATCAAACAAATTTTACAATGTAGGTAGTGAAAACAAAATGTTATGTTAAGCGTTGTTCGAGGGTGGGGTGGGTGCATAAAATTCCATCAAAATCTTTCACTGTGAAAAACCGGGGCTAAGTCATCTGAAATCAAACAAATTTTACAATGTAGGTAGTGAAAACAAAATGTTATGTTAAGCGTTGTTCGAGGGTGGGGTGGGTGCATAAAATTCCATCAAAATCTTTCACTGTGAAAAACCGGGGCTAAGTCATCTGAAATCAAACAAATTTTACAATGTAGGTAGTGAAAACAAAATGTTATGTTAAGCGTTGTTCGAGGGTGGGGTGGGTGCATAAAATTCCAAATGCAAAAGGTTATTTTTCGTGCACGCCAATATGCACACAGGATTTCGATTTTTCGTCCTACCTAAAAAAACTGCACGCAAAGTTAGTTGTCGGGCCTTCGGTCAAGAACCACAGACAAAGGGAGAGAACGGGGACCTCTGTTTTGCATACCATCCAAGCGACTAGGCACTAATCCTTGTACCATGGACGAGGGGACGGGCGTTTTTCGTCCCATCGAAACGACTAGACACAGATCCTTGCTAGGCCTTCCATACTTCACCACTGCCAACGGGGAACCACTTTGACCTCGGGTTTTCGTACCATCCAAACGACTAGACACTAATCCTTGCAAGGCCTTCCGTTCTGCCGCAAATGAGCAACGCTGGCCTCGTTTTGTCGTAACATACAAACGACTAGACAATGTTTCATAATTTAGTCATGTTCGCGTGGGTGGGTTGGCAGCAGAATTGATATGTACATGATAGTGACACGAGGAGGGGGGGGGGAGCGGGGTGTACACAAATCACACAAATCAGAGCTTTGTAATACACGCATATACTTGATATACTAAATACACAAATGGCTGAATTTCGAGACATTTCTGGCACTCTTTTATCACATATATATCAATAAAATATGCCTCAGACCCATTGTTTATTTTTAAATTTGAATTAGACTCGTAACAAAATATATTTTCTGGCAACAAATAGCATATAAATAAAACTAGATTTACTTTCTGATTATTTTTTTTAAATGAAATCATTCCTGGGCTTTTATTGACATTTCAGAAAATGTAGAGTTGGTCCCATGCACTTGAGGCCAAGGTCCTTGAAGTTGTACAGCTGCACCCGGTGACCGATATTTATTTAACGGGGAATAAGTGATAATTCATATTATAACAGTAAATAATTAAAATATCCCATAGGGATTATAATAATATGTATATCATGTAGATGTGCATGTAGGTTAAAATTGTGACCTCTGTAAATAGGCCCGTTCCTTGCATTTAGTTTTAGAGTTAGGAGTGCTAAAATTGAGAGAGCGAAATGGGGTTGATCGACCACTCGACACAAACTAGGTCATTTCGGGACTAACGTATGGTTCAATTTTATTTCAATAATTCGCTTGCGCGTAGGGGTCTAGCAGTGGGGGGAAACCGGGTGATCCTGAAAAAATACACAGGTTGGACGGGCGACCTACTCCTTGTCACGTACGGAAAGATACCCCAGCAGTCAAAATAGGTCAAAATAGGCGATTTCGGTTTCTAGTGTCGATGCATCGTTACGGTCAGTTTAAAAAATTATCTTTTAAGGATAATGTGTATAGTACCAATACCTATCACATACGGAAGAGGCGATAAAATCTCTTTGCATTTCCAATTTCAAAATTAATTAAAACCAATATTAAATTCCGAAAATCGTTTTTTTGCTAAAACTCTTTTCTTTTTAATGTGATCAAAATGGGGGTAAAGCACAGAGTCAGGGGTGGTAATGGGCGTATTGTGTCCTAATTTCATGGTTTTCGGACAATCGGTGCCAGTGTCACGGCGAAATTCCACTTTTTTCCCCTCATGGAAGCCGTAAATTGACGCAAGGAGTAGGGTCGCCTGTCCAACCTTGTGGGTTTTCTCCGGGTCCTCCGGTTTCCTCCCACTGCTAAAGACCCCTACGCGCAAGCGAATTATTGAAATAAAATTAAACCATATGTTGGTCCCGAAATGACCTAGTTTGTGTCGAGTGGACGTTAAACCCCATTTCTCTCTCTCTCTCTCTCCGTAAATTGACTTGAGGCCAGTGTCCTTTAAGTTGTACAGCGGCACCAGGTGACCGATATTTATTTAACGGGGAATAAGTGATAATTCATATTATAGCAGTAAATAATTAAAATATTTCATAGGGATTATAATAATATATCATGTCTGGGTATTACAGGGTTAAAACCAATATTAAATTCCGAAAATCGTTTTTTTGCTAAAACTCTTTTTTTTTAATGGGATCAAAATGGGGGTAAAGCATAGAGTCCGGGGTGGTAATGGGCGTATTGTGTCCAAATTTCATGGTTTTCGGACAATCGGTGCCGGTGTCACGGCGAAATTCCACTTTTTTCCCCTCATGGAAGCCGTAAATTGACTTAGAAAAAAAAAACGACGAAAGGCAGGTGACAAGAACAAACGACTTGAACGAATGCAGGTATCACCTTGAAATTTTCAGGGTGCCTAGGTACCAACGTGAAAAGTTGCTCGCCGGAATTTAGTACCCATGGTACCGTTGGTTCCTGTGTAGCGCATGCGCGAAATCAAAACCAGCTAAACTCGAAAACAACCTTGTCGGCACGGAAAACATCAAAGGAGAAATTCGAATTTTTGAAATATTCAAATACCAAACATTCGACCATGATCCAGGCTATCCTCAAATGTATTAATTTCGGTAATAGGAGACAGATTCTCTAAGCCACGACCAATTGTGTATGTTTTCAAGCCCATAAATGTGGATTTTTCACTAATTTTCATTTTCATTTCAAAATGGCGTCCATCAGTTGACCTAAATCAAAATTCTAAACCGATAGATTTTTAGGCTTTCCTTCAAGCATTCAGAAAATGTAACTCTTATGTCTTTAAGTAAAATATTGCAAAAGCCGTATGGACTTTTCACATTTTGAGATGGTGGCACTTCCGGTTTGCTCGACAAACTCCATATTTTGTGTACTCATCAGTACTGTCTTAGCTAGTACAGAAAAAAAATTTCAAGGCAATCTGACCTATATTTCGTCGATTTTTTTGAAAACTTTGATCCTTAATTTCACCAAGGGGAGATAATTTAGAAAATTTCCAAGGACATCATTGAAGTCGCATTGGCAAGATCTACTAACATTCTAAATTTCACGAAAATCGCACAACTATTAAAGAAGTTGTCAAATTGGTAATAACTTCCGGTTCGAAATGACAGCGACGAATTTTCGAAATGCCAAAATCCGAAATTGCAGATTTGAAGTAAATGTTTCAAGATACTCAAAGAAAAAAGAATTAGTAAAATAGGTCAAATAGTCACAGAGTTACAGCATTGTAGGTCAAATGCATTCCTTCGTAAAATTCGGTGATTTCGGATTCGTAAAACGTTTTGAAAATATATTTAATCAACAGCCACCACCCATTTTTGGGGGGATAGGTAAAAGTTTCAGAACGATCCTATGGTTAGATTCTGAGAAATCCGATTTGTGGACAAAACACAAAAAAAAAATAACAATAATAATCTTAACAGAAACAATAAGCTTTCATATGTAATATGAAAGCTTAACTAGATCTGCATAGCAGATATCAAAGCTTTCATATAAACTTCAAAAGGGGTTATTAGAATCTATGAATCATCAACCACTCTGACGGATGTAGAAAGGAATATATTGTTACTAAATCTGTTGTACTGTTTCTTGTTATGGTAAAGAAAACATGAATACAACTATGAGATTTGTATAGAATTGGCATTAATCAATATATTTATTGTTTAATACTACATGTATATTATAGATACAAAGTGAATTAAATGAACCCAATTACATGTACTTTATATAAGCAATGTTTTTTTATTCATCGTTACTTTGAAATCACATTATTTTCATTGATGATAAAAAGGTTGTATTTGTACCGAATCCAAAAAGTATGTTGTATGACATTGCATTATCTGTACCAATTATTTATTTGCAAACCAATATACAATGTTTATTTCTACTCCAATATATTTGTTTCAACCCATGATAGTTTATTCACTCTTCTCACTTAAATACAAGAATAACACACGATTAAATTACTGAAACAAGTAATGCTGGTAGATTATAATTTGATATTGTATACCATTTACTCTCTGTTAGATAAGGCGACGTGGTAATCTGTTAGCTAAACATACATGGAAGTATATGTTAGATAACTACAATTTATGATATATTTTAAACCAAGGAAGTGGCCTTTCTAAAAATAAAAAAAAACTAGATCTGCATAGCAGATATGAAAGCTTTCATATTAACTGCAAAGGGGGTTATTAGAATCTATTGAAACAATAAGTATAAATGTCATCAGGTATCTGAAAAATTACATTTACCTTATGAACACAATGGGAAAAATACAAAACAAAAATTGTCGACTTGTGGCTACCATCCAAGGCATATTTAGAAAACCGTATATTATATACCTAGTACGCAGGACAGGAATTAGTTGTGCTTCAATGTAAACCGGCCAGTTTCTTCCCTTTAGTTTTAGAGTTAGGTGTGATTTTCAAAGGATTCAATCGGAAATCGCTGAAAATCAATTGGCTTCTTCATCTCATGACCTTAAACACTGTATAAATTTAAAGTCAATCGGATATTGAATTTAGCCTCTAGAGCGTCCACAAGATTTTTTAAAGTGATCAAGGGCAATAACTCTGACGGTAATTATCGGAAATGGTAGTAAATATCAGATATCGCTGAACATCAATACTGTAGGCATCTTCGTGTCACGACCTTAAACACTGCGCATAAATTTAAAGTCAATCGGATATTAACTTTGGCCTCTAGAGCGTCCACAAGATATTTTGAAGTGATCCGGGGCCACAACTCTGGCAGTAAATATCAGATATCGCCTACTTCGTCTCATGACCTTAACCTCTGTGTATAAATTTAAAGTCAATCGGACATTAACTTTGGCCTCTAGAGCATCCACAAGATTTTTTTTAAGTGATGAAGGGCCTTAACTCTGACAGTAGTTATCGGAAATCGCTGAAAATCAATTGGCTTCTTCATCTCATGACCTTAAACACTGTGTATAAATTTAAAGTCAATCGGATATTGAATTTAGCCTCTAGACACTGTGTATAAATTTAAAGTAATCGGATATTAACTTTAGCCGTCCGGACGGCGGCGACGACAATATACGACCACATTTCAATGTAGGCGTATAAAAATTAACCGATGGCATATAATATTTAATGTATGATAAAGTCAAAATAGTCGATTTCGGTTTTTGGTGTTGCGTTCATTTTAAAAAAATGTCTTTTACGGATAATGTGTATAGTACTAATAGCAATCACATACGGAAGAGGCGATAAGATCCCTTTGCATTTGGAATTTCAAAATTAATTAAAACCAAATTTAAATTCCGAAAATCGGTTGTTTATTTTTTGCTGAAACTCCTTTTTTTTAATCTGATCAAAATGGGAGTAAGTCACAGAGTGGTTAATGGCGCATTGTGTCCGAATTTCATGGTTTTGGGACAATCGGTGCCGGTGTCGTGGCGAAATTCCAATTTTTTCGCCCTTACAGAAGCCGTAAATGGCGGAAAAAAAGAACGGCAGTAACCGTGTCAAGAACAAACGACCTGAACGAATGCAGGTATCGCCTTGAAGTTTTCAGTGCACCTAGGTACCAACGTGAAAAGTTTCTCGTCGGAATTTGGTAGTCAACGTACCTTTGGTTCCAGCGTGGCGCATGCGCGAAGTAAAAAGAAATTACGGTCGACTTTGGGATTTCGGAGTGGTTTGGTAGGTGACGGTGGATCAGGGACTCAGATTGATCTAACATGGCGATCATAACAATATGATAATCACATTGAAGAATGAGCAAATTTTCGCGACCGGGTTGATTTGCTCTACTCAGGCAACGTTCCTGTGCTCCGATTGCCTTCAAATTTGCACAGAATGTACCTTGGGATTCTAGCTATCACATATTAAAAATAGAGTGTTGGATTCCGAGAACGTTCAAAATAAATTCAAAACCCACCCCCAACAATCAAAGGTTTTTTGCTTAAAAAATTGCCGTATTTTATCGAATTTTTATTGTTCTTGATATCTGAGGATTTTCTCAATTTAATATGTGATAAATATCATCGCGGCGCAGCCAACCGCTAGAAATTCCAGAGATTTGGACCATCGGAAGGATGCCTCAGCAGTCAAAAAAGGTCAAAATAGGCGATTTCGGTTTCTAGTGTCGATACATCGTTACGGTCCTTTTAAAAAATTGTCTTTTAAGGATAATGTGTATAGTACCAATACCTATCACATACGGAAGAGGCGATAAAATCTCTTTGCATTTGCAATTTCAAAATTAATTAAAACCAATATTAAATTCCGAAAATCGGTTTTTTGCTAAAACTCTTTTTTTTTTAAATCGGATCAAAATGGGAGTAAGGCACAGAGTCCGGGGTCGTAATGGGCGTATTGTGTCCAAATTTCATGGTTTTCGGACAATCGGTGCCGGTGTCACGGCGTTATTCGACTTTTTCCCCCCATGGAAGCCGTAAATTGACTTGAGGCCAGGGTCCTTGAAGTTGTACAGCTGCACCGGGTGACCGATATTTATTTAACGGGGAATAAGTGATAATTCATATTATAGCAGTAAATAATTAAAATATTTCATAGGGATTATAATAATATGTATATCATGTAGGTGTGCATATCTGATATGCTGCGTATTACAGGCTTAAAACCAATATTAAATTCCGAAAATCGTTTTTTAGCTAAAACTCTTTTTTTTTAATCGGATCAAAATAGGAGTAAGGCACGGAGTCCGGGGTGGTAATGGGCGTATTGTGTCCAAATTTCATGGTTTTCGGACAATCGGTGCCGGTGTCACAGCGAAATTCCACTTTTTTCCCCTCATGGAAGCCGTAAATTGACGAAAGGCAGGTGACAAGAACAAACGACTTGAACGAATGCAGGTATCACCTTGAAATTTTCAGGGTACCTAGGTACCACCGTGAAAAGTTGCTCGCCGGAATTTAGTACTCATGGTACCTTTGGTTCCAGCGTAGCGCATGCGCGAAGTCAAATCCAGCTAAACTCGAAAACAACCTTGTCGGCACGGAAAACATCAAAGGAGAAATTCGAATTTTTGAAATATTCAAATACCAAACGTTCGACCATGATCCAGGCTATCCTGAAATATATTAATTTCGGTAATAGGAGACATATTCTCTAGGTCACGACCAATTGTATATGTTTTCAAGCCCATAAATGTGGATTTTTCACTAATTGTCATTTTCAATTCAAAATGGCGTCCATCATTTGCCGGAAATCAAAATTGTGTTCTCTACCGTTTTTCGGCTTTCCTTCAAGGATTCGGAAAATATAATTGCCTTGTCTGTAAGTAAAATATCAAAAAAGCCTTATGTAATTTTCACATTTCAAGATGGTGGCATTTACGGTTTGAGCTACAAACTCATTTTTTTGTGTACGAATCAGTAGTGTCGTAGCTAGTAAAGAAAAAAAAAAATCAAGGCAATCTGACCTATATTTCGTCGATTTTTTTGAAAACTTTGATCCTTAATTTCATCAAGGGGAGATAATTTAGAAAATTTCTAATAATATTTATGAAGTCGCATTGATAAGATCTACTTACATTCTAAATTTCATGAAAATCGTGCAACTATTAAAAAAGTTGTCAAATTATCTCAACTTCCGGTTCAAAATCACAGCGACGAATTTTCGAAATTCGAAAAGTCGAAATTGCAGATTTTAAGTAAATGTTTCAAGGCACCCCTCAAAAAAAGAATTAGTAAAATAGGTCAAATAGTTACAAAGTTACAGTAATGTAGGTCAAATGAATTTGTTCGTAAAATTCGGTGATTTCGGATTCGAAAAACGATTTGGAAATATATTTAATCAACATTCGCACACCATTTTTTTTTGGGGGGGGGGGGTAGGTCAAAGTTTCAGATTGATCCTATGGTTAGATTCTGAGAAATCCGATTTGTAGAGATGACACAAAAAAAAAAAAAATAATAATAGGAATAATAACAAAGTCTAACACTGTAAGTACCAAATAGTCATACGAGATATGTGCATCTCATCAAATTCAGCTTATACCATACCCACAATAATGTTACGGAGTCAGTGAGTTCAAGTTAGACAATACGCTGACCTTCCACTGACCATGCTTATAATATAAAATCTGTCAATGACAGCTGATTCATTGTTTAGTTTTTTATATGATATATTTAATATCAATAATATATGTATATGCATGCTTTATTTTACTTTACACGACCTCTAAAAATGCCCCAAATCGTAAAAATACGACTTTTGGGATTTCGATCTCCTTTTTTCGGCTACCCCGGACATTTTCAAAAAATGATACAATGATTTCACACAACAGGCCAGCTATTAGCCTCTCGATTGACAGGCCAGCTATTAGCCTCTCGATTGACAAGAGTTTCATCGCCCTCCATTCATTATAACCAATGTCATCGTGCCCTAAAGAATCAACAAATCAGCTTGCTTATCTCTGCTTACCCTAGGCTCATCTTTGAACTCAATCATGACATTGACCTAGTGAACGCCTACACCAAGTTTGAACATTCTAGCTTAATTAGAAGGAGAGTTCTTGTGTTCCAAAGTCCCGGCCCTTCAAATTGCTTCTATTTTTCATTTTCAATTCAAAATGGTGACCATCACGTGACCGAAATCAAAATTCTGATCCGATAGATTTTTAGGCATTCCTTCCAGGATTCCGAAAATATGACGCCCGAGTCTGTAAGTTAAATAGCAAAAAAGCCTTTTTGATTTTTCACGTTTAAAGATGGTGGCACTTCCGGTTCGATCGACAAACTCCATATTTTGTGTACGAATCAGTAATTACTTGTCTAGTATCGAATTTTTTTTTTAGGTCATTCTGACCTATATTTCGACGATTTTTTTGAAAACTTTGATCCTTAATTTCACCAAGGGGAGATAATTTAGAAAATTTCCAAGGACATCATTGAAGTCGCATTGGCAAGATCTACTAACATTCTAAATTTCACGAAAATCGCACAACTATTAAAGAAGTTGTCAAATTGGTAATAACTTCCGGTTCGAAATGACAGCGACGAATTTTCGAAATGCCAAAATCCGAAATTGCAGATTTGAAGTAAATGTTTCAAGATACTCAAAGAAAAAAGAATTAGTAAAATAGGTCAAATAGTCACAAAGTTACAGCATTGTAGGTCAAATGCATTCCTTCGTAAAATTCGGTGATTTCGGATTCGTAAAACGTTTTGAAAATATATTTAATCAACAGCCACCACCCATTTTTGGGGGGATAGGTAAAAGTTTCAGAACGATCCTATGGTTAGATTCTGAGAAATCCGATTTGTGGACAAAACACAAAAAAAAAAATAACAACTAGATCTGCATAGCAGATATCAAAGCTTTCATATAAACTTCAAAAGGGGTTATTAGAATCTATGAATCATCAACCACTCTGACGGATGTAGAAAGGAATATATTGTTACTAAATCTGTTGTACTGTTTCTTGTTATGGTAAAGAAAACATGAATACAACTATGAGATTTGTATAGAATTGGCATTAATCAATATATTTATTGTTTAATACTACATGTATATTATAGATACAAAGTGAATTAAATGAACCCAATTACATGTACGTTATATAAGCAATGTTTTTTTATTCATCGTTACTTTGAAATCACATTATTTTCATTGATGATAAAAAGGTTGTATTTGTACCGAATCCAAAAAGTATGTTGTATGACATTGCATTATCTGTACCAATTATTTATTTGCAAACCAATATACAATGTTTATTTCTACTCCAATATATTTGTTTCAACCCATGATAGTTTATTCACTCTTCTCACTTAAATACAAGAATAACACACGATTAAATTACTGAAACAAGTAATGCTGGTAGATTATAATTTGATATTGTATACCATTTACTCTCTGTTAGATAAGGCGACGTGGTAATCTGTTAGATAAACATACATGGAAGTATATGTTAGATAACTACAATTTATGATATATTTTAAACCAAGGAAGTGGCCTTTCTAAAAATAAAAAAAAATAAAGGAAAATATATTTCATACAATTGTTATACTGTTACTGTTATCGTGAAGAAACATGATTGTTTATTTAATGTTGTTTATGACAAACATGTAATCATGTACATTTTTTAAATAAGAACAATTATGCTACATGTATGAATAACTCTCAAAAATTATGTTTTCATCAATCCAAGTATTTTTTTATTTGTATTACTTGATTTATACTGAATAAAGATTACACAAACATACAAAATGGTGTTGGCTGTGTGACTGAATTCCTCGTTGAGAAGTGGTATCGGGTGTCCCATAGAGAAGAAGCAAACCCTCCTTGTGATACACTTGTGAACATTTTAAAAGACCCATTTCGCTGTGTTCCAGAAAAATCCCCATTATAGCTAGTGCATTACATGGTTGTTGTTGGGGGAAAGGTGGGTCTTTTCTATTGGCAATGATTTACTTTTTATAGGCCCACATTGAAATGTGGTCGTATATTGTCGTCGCCCCCCTTTTGCTGTTAATATCCGATTGACTTTAAATTTATACGCAGTGTTTAAGGTCATAAGACGAAGAAGCCTTTGATTTGCTCTGCCCAGGCAACGTTCCTGTGCTCCGATTGCCTTCAAATATGCACAGAATGTACCTTGGGATTCTAGCTATCACATATTAAAAATAGAAGAGTGTTGGATTCCGAGAACGTTCAAAATAAATTCAAAACCCGCCCCCAACAATCAAAGGTTTTTTGCTTAAAAAATTGCCGTATTTTATCGAATTTTTATTGTTCTTGATATCTGAGGATTTTTCTCAATTTAGTATGTGATAAATATCATCGCGGCGCAGCCAACCGCTAGAAATTCCAGAGATTTGGACCACCGGAATGATGCCTCAGCAGTCAAAAAAGGTCAAAATAGGCGATTTCGGTTTCTAGTGTCGATACATCGTTACGGTCATTTTAAAAAATTGTCTTTTAAGGATAATGTGTATAGTACCAGTACCTATCACATACGGAAGAGGCGATAAAATCTCTTTGCATTTGCAATTTCAAAATTAATTAAAACCAATATTAAATTCCGAAAATCGTTTTTTTGCTAAAACTTTTTTTTTTTAATCGGATCAAAATGGGAGTAAGACACAGAGTCCGGGGTGGTAATGGGCGTATTGTGTCCAAATTTCATGGTTTTCGGACAATCGGTGCCGGTGTCACGGCGAAATTCCACTTTTTTCCCCTCATGGAAGCCGTAAATTGACTTGAAGCCAGGGTCCTTGAAGTTGTACAGCTGCACCCGGTGACCGATATTTATTTAACGGGGAATAAGTGATAATTCATATTATAGCAGTAAATAATTAAAATATTTCATAGGGATTATAATAATATCTATATCTTGTCTGGGTACAGGGTTAAAACCAATATTAAATTCCGAAAATCGTTTTTTTGCTAAAACTCTTTTTTTTTAATGGGATCAAAATGGGGGTAAGGCACAGAGTCCGGGGTGGTAATGGACGTATTGTGTCCAAATTTCATGGTTTTCGGACAATCGGTGCCGGTGTCACGGCGAAATTCCACTTTTTTCCCCTCATGGAAGCCGTAAATTGACTTAGAAAAAAAACGACGAAAGGCAGGTGACAAGAACAAACGACTTGAACGAATGCAGGTATCACCTTGAAATTTTCAGGGTACCTAGGTACCAACGTGAAAAGTTGCTCGCCGGAATTTAGTACTCATGGTACCTTTGGTTCCAGCGTAGCGCATGCGCGAAGTCAAATCCAGCTAAACTCGAAAACAACCTTGTCGGCACGGAAAACATCAAAGGAGAAATTCGAATAAAAAATGATACAATGATTTCACACAACAGGCCAGCTATTAGCCTCTCGATTGACAAGAGTTTCATCGCCCTCCATTCATTATAACCAATGTCATCGTGCCCTAAAGAATCAACAAATCAGCTTGCTTATCTCTGCTTACCCTAGGCAAAAAATGCTCATCTTTGAACTCAATCATGACATTGACCTAGTGAACGCCTACACCAAGTTTGAACATTCTAGCTTAATTAGAAGGAGAGTTCTTGTGTTCCAAAGTCCCGGCCCTTCAAATTGCTTCTATTTTTCATTTTCAATTCAAAATGGTGACCATCACGTGACCGAAATCAAAATTCTGATTCGATAGATTTTTAGGTATTCCTTCCAGGATTCCAAAAATATGACGACCGAGTCTGTAAGTAAAATAGCAAAAAAGCCTTTTTGATTTTTCACGTTTAAAGATGGTGGCACTTCCGGTTCGATCGACAAACTCCATATTTTGTGTACGAATCAGTAATTACTTGTCTAGTATCGAATTTATTTTTTAGGTCATTCTGACCTATATTTCGACGATTTTTTTGAAAACTTTGATCCTTAATTTCACCAAGGGGAGATAATTTAGAAAATTTCCAAGGACATCATTGAAGTCGCATTGGCAAGATCTACTAACATTCTAAATTTCACGAAAATCGCACAACTATTAAAGAAGTTGTCAAATTGGTAATAACTTCCGGTTCGAAATGACAGCGACGAATTTTCGAAATGCCAAAATCCGAAATTGCAGATTTGAAGTAAATGTTTCAAGATACTCAAAGAAAAAAGAATTAGTAAAATAGGTCAAATAGTCACAGAGTTACAGCATTGTAGGTCAAATGCATTCCTTCGTAAAATTCGGTGATTTCGGATTCGTAAAACGTTTTGAAAATATATTTAATCAACAGCCACCACCCATTTTTGGGGGGATAGGTAAAAGTTTCAGAACGATCCTATGGTTAGATTCTGAGAAATCCGATTTGTGGACAAAACACAAAAAAAAAATAACAACTAGATCTGCTAAGCAGATATTAAAGCTTTCATATTCACAGTCACTGTCACATGTCATAGAAATAATATGAACAGAAAAAAAAAATCATTATAATGAGTAAAAATTTGGTGAAGTTAATTCGATTTTTCACTGGTAAATAATTAAATAGACAAGTGGCATAACTTGACCCGCATCCCATCAGCTATCCTGAAAAATGCTGGAAAAATTAAACAAGTAAATTGTGTTAAGTACTTGGTTAATTAAGACAGGCATATGCCTTTGCTATACAGGATGACATGAGGGAAATTTAGCTTGGGAGGTGTAGGCCTGCAGCCAAAATTTCTAGCTAGCTTAGAAACACAACTCCGCTACACGGTCTTCCATAAAAGAAAAACTATACATTTTTGGAAAGCTTATGATGCCAGGAAGACAAAATCTGGGAGTTCCAAGCAAAATGTTTGCAATTTATTGATTTAGGGCCAGATGAAATTCGTCAAAATTGTCAAATAAATGCTATTTGTGTACTAACAATTCTGAAGTTGACATAAAATTAAATAGTTGGTAAAACACCTCATGCCTTCATCCTTGGCAATGAACAGTTTATTGGACAGATTTTGATGTAAATAAAAATGCTCAAAACACAAATGTCATGGGTGAATAAAGAATTGTGGAAATCCATTAACGGTAAAAAAGAATTATCTCCCTTTCTGTCAAATGCCTGTAATTGATAGACTATCAGGTCTTGTATGAATCATAAGACCAGGTGTGGGCAAACAAGCCCAATAATTATTTTGTTTGTTGGATCTCAAGGGCCTGTTAGGGTTGGTTGTTGGATGTTTGCTCAGAAATTATCGCTTGTATGGAACATGCTAGAGTCGATTTGTAGCATATTCTAGCCAGGGGATATGTTTGACAGTAGTTGAGTGATATGCTTTTGAAATAATGGAGATCAGTAGCACTTTATAAGCATTGAACCACATGATTTTTTTCCACTAAGATAAACATTCTAAACCCACATACATGTTCCCTTTCAATTAGCCACTACAGTATTTTTACAACTGTAATGTAGCTGTGAACTACTATTTCGGATATGATTAATGGTCAAATTACAAACATACATGTAGATATAAGTTAAAAAAAATAATTGTGTATCTGGGCTGGAATGAAGGGAAAGGTTAGAAAACAGGATGGACAGTTGTGAAATTATTTATTAAAGTGAAACAATCATTGAAAATCAAAATTAAACAGTTACTCTGCACATCAAATGTCATCAAAGTTAATCTTCATTATCATCATCACTGTCACTAAATGTATTAACATCAAATTCGGTCTCTTTAACAGTTTTTTTTTCATTTTCACATTGACTACACATGCACAGGTCTGTACAAGAAAGGGGGGTTGGGATGGCCTAGAGTGCCGCGCTTCGACCTCTAGCTGGTCGGTCACCTCTGGCTTGTGGCTGTGGCTTTGATCCCAGGTGTGAGCGTATGTGGCATGGAGATAGAGGCGTCTTCTCAACCTCGTGGGTTTCCTCCGGTTTCCTCTCACTGCTAAAGACCCATACGCGCAAGCGAATTATTGAAATAAAATTGAAACCGTATGTTAGTCCCAAAATGACCTAGTTTGTATTGAGTGGACGTTAAACCCCATTTCTCTCTCTCTCTCTCTGTACAAGACAACTTTGCTGGCCATTTATGATTCTTTCTCTTATGACATCTTCACAGAATATATTGTATGTGGTTTAATATTCGACGGAGGGCTAGTCATCTTTGCTGAAAAATATAAATAAACATATACATGTACACAATTAAAACAAAATTCTGGAGCTTGGTTTACTCTCATTAATTTCGTACAACAGAGGAAAAAGACACTTACACAGGGGTTAACATCTTATTTTCATGCAGAAACCAGCTAATGAAGACAGGAAGGCATTAGCAGTACAAGGAGAGATAGAGAGGAGAATTGCGGTTTAACGTCCACTGGACAAAAACATAGTAATTTCAGGACTCACCCATGGTTCAGTTTTATTTGAATAATACCAGTGGCAAGAAGGCGGAGAATACAAATAAAAAAAACATCACAAATATTTACCTTTCTGATAACTGTCTAAGAAATTCAGTACATGTATATTGCCTATAACATTTTTGGTGATATCTGACCTCAATGGCCACACAATCTTGCCCTCTGATATGCCTTAAAATATCTTCATCCTCTTTCAATTCAGCAGCTTTCAACAGTTGGCCTACAAACAAATTTGCAAACAAATTATACACCATATAGCGTTGAATGTTGTTTGTGCTCAAGGGTGGGGGAGGGAATGTCACTTTGAGGCCTACATGTACATGTACCTGGCTGGTCAACTCTGGCATGCGGTTTAGTTCAGATCCTTTGTGTGAGCGGAAATGGTCTAGAGACAGATCGTCTTAGCAAGGCACCTACAAGTGGGCCAAGAAAATAAAAAACAAGTTAACTTCTCTATGTTTCATCCCTTGTGCAAGCAAATGTGCAACACTTTAACCAATGACTGTGCCAAATCAACAAATGGGGTAAAGGGCTTTAATGGCTAGCTTCATAACAATTTTACAGTGATTGCAGTAGCACTTCTGATTCCATTTACAACAAAAACAACAACACAATAATTAAAAACTGTAGGATGAATATATTTAATATTTATTAGTAATAATTATAAATTTAGTAAGTAACATAATATTAACATTAGGCCTACCTGAGCCTGTTTGGGTCTGAGTCTGTGTTAATACATCCTTCTTCCTATTTTCTCCAACAGTGACAAATCTGTCACGTTTTTTACATATAATACAAACAACAGGCAGCACCGATTTACTCTTTCTTTTTGCTTCAGGAGCGTAATTTGTTTGGAGAGCTAGGTCCCAGATCGTCTACACTCCCGCTATTCCCTGGTTGGATTGTAGCCGGGGATTTTAATTTTTCTTTATCTATACGATTACGGGCAGACCCAATTCGGAATTTGTCTGTAAAAGGCCTGTAGCATGTTGGGTGAAATCCAGTATCTTTTGGCGCGTCGATAAATTCCTTGTTTGATTATATCACCCGAAGTCGCCTGTTCAGCTATCCATTTCGCTCGCCCATCAAGTTTTAGCCATTCATGGGCACATTCACGGAATTTATCCCAGCGAGATTTTGTAAATAATTGTTCTCGTTCCTTTCTAAATCCTTGGTAATGAATAATACAGCGTAAATTTGATTTACGTTACGACAAAGTCTAACTTTGTAAGTACCAAATAGTCATACGAGATATGTGCATCTCATCAAATTCAGCTTATACCATACCCACAATAATGTTACGGAGTCAGTGAGTTCAAGTTAGACAATACGCTGACCTTCCACTGACCATGCTTATAATATAAAATCTGTCAATGACAGCTGATTCATTGTTTAGTTTTTTATATGATATATTTAATATCAATAATATATGTATATGCATGCTTTATTTTACTTTACACGACCTCTAAAAATGCCCCAAATCGTAAAAATACGACTTTTTGGATTTCGATCTCCTTTTTTCGGCTACCCCGGACATTTTCAAAAAATGATACAATGATTTCACACAACAGGCCAGCTATTAGCCTCTCGATTGACAAGAGTTTCATCGCCCTCCATTCATTATAACCAATGTTATCGTGCCCTAAAGAATCAACAAATCAGCTTGCTTATCTCTGCTTACCCTAGGCAAAAAATGCTCATCTTTGAACTCAATCATCACATTGACCTAGTGAACGCCTACACCAAGTTTGAACATTCTAGCTTAATTAGAAGGAGAGTTCTTGTGTTCCAAAGTCCCGGCCCTTCAAATTGCTTCTATTTTTCATTTTCAATTCAAAATGGTGACCATCACAAGACCGAAATCAAAATTCTGATCCGATAGATTTTTAGACATTCCTTCCAGGATTCCGAAAATATGACGCCCGAGTATGTAAGTAAAATAGCAAAAAAGCCTTTTTGATTTTTCACGTTTAAAGATGGTGGCACTTCCGGTTCGATCGACAAACTCCATATTTTGTGTACGAATCAGTAATTACTTGTCTAGTATCGAATTTTTTTTTTAGGTCATTCTGACCTATATTTCGACGATTTTTTTGAAAACTTTGATCCTTAATTTCACCAAGGGGAGATAATTTAGAAAATTTCCAAGGACATCATTGAAGTCGCATTGGCAAGATCTACTAACATTCTAAATTTCACGAAAATCGCACAACTATTAAAGAAGTTGTCAAATTGGTAATAACTTCCGGTTCGAAATGACAGCGACGAATTTTCGAAATGCCAAAATCCGAAATTGCAGATTTGAAGTAAATGTTTCAAGATACTCAAAGAAAAAAGAATTAGTAAAATAGGTCAAATAGTCACAAAGTTACAGCATTGTAGGTCAAATGCATTCCTTCGTAAAATTCGGTGATTTCGAATTCGTAAAACGTTTTGAAAATATATTTAATCAACAGCCACCACCCATTTTTGGGGGGATAGGTAAAAGTTTCAGAACGATCCTATGGTTAGATTCTGAGAAATCCGATTTGTGGACAAAACACAAAAAAAAAATAACAATAATAATCTTAACAGAAACAATAAGCTTTCATATGTAATATGAAAGCTTAATAATCTTAACAGAAACAATAAGCTTTCATATGTAATATGAAAGCTTAATAATCTTAACAGAAACAATAAGCTTTCATATGTAATATGAAAGCTTAATAAAGGAAAATATATTTCATACAATTGTTATACTGTTACTGTTATCGTGAAGAAACATGATTGTTTATTTAATGTTGTTTATGACAAACATGTAATCATGTACATTTTTTAAATAAGAACAATTATGCTACATGTATGAATAACTCTCAAAAATTATGTTTTCATCAATCCAAGTATTTTTTTATTTGTATTACTTGATTTATACTGAATAAAGATTACACAAACATACAAAATGGTGTTGGCTGTGTGACGGAATTCCTCGTTGAGAAGTGGTATCGGGTGTCCCATAGAGAAGAAGCAAACCCTCCTTGTGATACACTTGTGAACATTTTAAAAGACCCATTTCGCTGTGTTCCAGAAAAATCCCCATTATAGCTAGTGCATTACATGGTTGTTGTTGGGGGAAAGGTGGGTCTTTTCTATTGGCAATGATTTACTTTTTATAGGCCCACATTGAAATGTGGTCGTATATTGTCGTCGCCCCCCTTTTGCTGTTAATATCCGATTGACTTTAAATTTATACGCAGTGTTTAAGGTCATAAGACGAAGAAGCCTTTGATTTGCTCTGCCCAGGCAACGTTCCTGTGCTCCGATTGCCTTCAAATATGCACAGAATGTACCTTGGGATTCTAGCTATCACATATTAAAAATAGAAGAGTGTTGGATTCCGAGAACGTTCAAAATAAATTCAAAACCCGCCCCCAACAATCAAAGGTTTTTTGCTTAAAAAATTGCCGTATTTTATCGAATTTTTATTGTTCTGGATATCTGAGGATTTTTCTCAATTTAGTATGTGATAAATATCATCGCGGCGCAGCCAACCGCTAGAAATTCCAGAGATTTGGACCACCGGAATGATGCCTCAGCAGTCAAAAAAGGTCAAAATAGGCGATTTCGGTTTCTAGTGTCGATACATCGTTACGGTCATTTTAAAAAATTGTCTTTTAAGGATAATGTGTATAGTACCAGTACCTATCACATACGGAAGAGGCGATAAAATCTCTTTGCATTTGCAATTTCAAAATTAATTAAAACCAATATTAAATTCCGAAAATCGTTTTTTTGCTAAAACTTTTTTTTTTTTAATCGGATCAAAATGGGAGTAAGGCACAGAGTCCGGGGTGGTAATGGGCGTATTGTGTCCAAATTTCATGGTTTTCGGACAATCGGTGCCGGTGTCACGGCGAAATTCCACTTTTTTCCCCTCATGGAAGCCGTAAATTGACTTGAAGCCAGGGTCCTTGAAGTTGTACAGCTGCACCCGGTGACCGATATTTATTTAACGGGGAATAAGTGATAATTCATATTATAGCAGTAAATAATTAAAATATTTCATAGGGATTATAATAATATCTATATCTTGTCTGGGTACAGGGTTAAAACCAATATTAAATTCCGAAAATCGTTTTTTTTTGCTAAAACTCTTTTTTTTTTAATGGGATCAAAATGGGGGTAAGGCACAGAGTCCGGGGTGGTAATGGACGTATTGTGTCCAAATTTCATGGTTTTCGGACAATCGGTGCCGGTGTCACGGCGAAATTCCACTTTTTTCCCCTCATGGAAGCCGTAAATTGACTTAGAAAAAAAACGACGAAAGGCAGGTGACAAGAACAAACGACTTGAACAAATGCAGGTATCACCTTGAAATTTTCAGGGTACCTAGGTACCAACGTGAAAAGTTGCTCGCCGGAATTTAGTACTCATGGTACCTTTGGTTCCAGCGTAGCGCATGCGCGAAGTCAAATCCAGCTAAACTCGAAAACAACCTTGTCGGCACGGAAAACATCAAAGGAGAAATTCGAATAAAAAATGATACAATGATTTCACACAACAGGCCAGCTATTAGCCTCTCGATTGACAAGAGTTTCATCGCCCTCCATTCATTATAACCAATGTCATCGTGCCCTAAAGAATCAACAAATCAGCTTGCTTATCTCTGCTTACCCTAGGCAAAAAATGCTCATCTTTGAACTCAATCATGACATTGACCTAGTGAACGCCTACACCAAGTTTGAACATTCTAGCTTAATTAGAAGGAGAGTTCTTGTGTTCCAAAGTCCCGGCCCTTCAAATTGCTTCTATTTTTCATTTTCAATTCAAAATGGTGACCATCACGTGACCGAAATCAAAATTCTGATCCGATAGATTTTTAGGTATTCCTTCCAGGATTCCGAAAATATGACGACCGAGTCTGTAAGTAAAATAGCAAAAAAGCCTTTTTGATTTTTCACGTTTAAAGATGGTGGCACTTCCGGTTCGATCGACAAACTCCATATTTTGTGTACGAATCAGTAATTACTTGTCTAGTATCGAATTTTTTTTTTAGGTCATTCTGACCTATATTTCGACGATTTTTTTGAAAACTTTGATCCTTAATTTCACCAAGGGGAGATAATTTAGAAAATTTCCAAGGACATCATTGAAGTCGCATTGGCAAGATCTACTAACATTCTAAATTTCACGAAAATCGCACAACTATTAAAGAAGTTGTCAAATTGGTAATAACTTCCGGTTCGAAATGACAGCGACGAATTTTCGAAATGCCAAAATCCGAAATTGCAGATTTGAAGTAAATGTTTCAAGATACTCAAAGAAAAAAGAATTAGTAAAATAGGTCAAATAGTCACAGAGTTACAGCATTGTAGGTCAAATGCATTCCTTCGTAAAATTCGGTGATTTCGGGTTCGTAAAACGTTTTGAAAATATATTTAATCAACAGCCACCACCCATTTTTGGGGGGATAGGTAAAAGTTTCAGAACGATCCTATGGTTAGATTCTGAGAAATCCGATTTGTGGACAAAACACAAAAAAAAAATAACAATAATAATCTTAACAGAAACAATAAGCTTTCATATGTAATATGAAAGCTTAATAATAATCTTAACAGAAACAATAAGCTTTCATATGTAATATGAAAGCTTAATAATCTTAACAGAAACAATAAGCTTTCATATGTAATATGAAAGCTTAATAATAACTAGATCTGCTAAGCAGATATTAAAGCTTTCATATTCACAGTCACTGTCACATGTCATAGAAATAATATGAACAGAAAAAAAAAAATCATTATAATGAGTAAAAATTTGGTGAAGTTAATTCGATTTTTCACTGGTAAATAATTAAATAGACAAGTGGCATAACTTGACCCGCATCCCATCAGCTATCCTGAAAAATGCTGGAAAAATTAAACAAGTAAATTGTGTTTAGTACTGGGTTAATTAAGACAGGCATATGCCTTTGCTATACAGGATGACATGAGGGAAATTTAGCTTGGGAGGTGTAGGCCTGCAGCCAAAATTTCTAGCTAGCTTCCATAAAAGAAAAACTATACATTTTTGGAAAGCTTATGATGCCAGGAAGACAAAATCTGGGAGTTCCAAGCAAAATGTTTGCAATTTATTGATTTAGGGCCAGATGAAATTCGTCAAAATTGTCAAATAAATGCTATTTGTGTACTAACAATTCTGAAGTTGACATAAAATTAAATAGTTGGTAAAACACCTCATGCCTTCATCCTTGGCAATGAACAGTTTATTGGACAGATTTTGATGTAAATAAAAATGCTCAAAACACAAATGTCATGGGTGAATAAAGAATTGTGGAAATCCATTAACGGTAAAAAAGAATTATCTCCCTTTCTGTCAAATGCCTGTAATTGATAGACTATCAGGTCTTGTATGAATCATAAGACCAGGTGTGGGCAAACAAGCCCAATAATTATTTTGTTTGTTGGATCTCAAGGGCCTGTTAGGGTTGGTTGTTGGATGTTTGCTCAGAAATTATCGCTTGTATGGAACATGCTAGAGTCGATTTGTAGCATATTCTAGCCAGGGGATATGTTTGACAGTAGTTGAGTGATATGCTTTTGAAATAATGGAGATCAGTAGCACTTTATAAGCATTGAACCACATGATTTTTTTCCACTAAGATAAACATTCTAAACCCACATACATGTTCCCTTTCAATTAGCCACTACAGTATTTTTACAACTGTACATGTAGCTGTGAACTACTATTTCGGATATGATTAATGGTCAAATTACAAACATACATGTAGATATAAGTTAAAAAAAATAATTGTGTATCTGGGCTGGAATGAAGGGAAAGGTTAGAAAACAGGATGAACAGTTGTGAAATTATTTATTAAAGTGAAACAATCATTGAAAATCAAAATTAAACAGTTACTCTGCACATCAAATGTCATCAAAGTTAATCTTCATTATCATCATCACTGTCACTAAATGTATTAACATCAAATTCGGTCTCTTTAACAGTTTTTTTTTTCATTTTCACATTGACTACACATGCACAGGTCTGTACAAGAAAGGGGGGTTGGGATGGCCTAGAGGGCCGAGCTTCGACCTCTAGCTGGTCGGTCACATCTGGCTTGTGGCTGTGGCTTTGATCCCAGGTGTGAGCGTATGTGGCATGGAGATAGAGGCGTCTTCTCAACCTCGTGGGTTTCCTCCGGGCACTCCGGTTTCCTCTCACTGCTAAAGACCCATACGCGCAAGCGAATTATTGAAATAAAATTGAAACCGTATGTTAGTCCCAAAATGACCTAGTTTGTGTTGAGTGGACGTTAAACCCCATTTCTCTCTCTCTCTCTCTGTACAAGACAACTTTGCTGGCCATTTATGATTCTTTCTCTTATGACATTTTCACAGAATATATTGTATGTGGTTTAATATTCGACGGAGGGCTAGTCATCTTTGCTGAAAAATATAAATAAACATATACATGTACACAATTAAAACAAAATTCTGGAGCTTGGTTTACTCTCATTAATTTCGTACAACAGAGGAAAAAGACACTTACACAGGGGTTAACATCTTATTTTCATGCAGAAACCAGCTAATGAAGGACAGGAAGGCATTAGCAGTACAAGGAGAGATAGAGAGGAGAATTGCGGTTTAACGTCCACTGGACAAAAACATAGTAATTTCAGGACTCACCCATGGTTCAGTTTTATTTGAATAATACCAGTGGCAAGAAGGCGGAGAATACAAATAAAAAAAACATCACAAATATTTACCTTTCTGATAACTGTCTAAGAAATTCAGTACATTTTTGGTGATATCTGACCTCAATGGCCACACAATCTTGCCCTCTGATATGCCTTAAAATATCTTCATCCTCTTTCAATTCAGCAGCTTTCAACAGTTGGCCTACAAACAAATTTGCAAACAAATTATACACCATATAGCGTTGAATGTTGTTTGTGCTCAAGGGTGGGGGAGGGAATGTCACTTTGAGGCCTACATGTACATGTACCTGGCTGGTCAACTCTGGCATGCGGTTTAGTTCAGATCCTTTGTGTGAGCGGAAATGGTCTAGAGACAGATCGTCTTAGCAAGGCACCTACAAGTGGGCCAAGAAAATAAAAAACAAGTTAACTTCTCTATGTTTCATCCCTTGTGCAAGCAAATGTGCAACACTTTAACCAATGACTGTGCCAAATCAACAAATGGGGTAAAGGGCTTTACAGTGATTGCAGTAGCACTTCTGATTCCATTTACAACAAAAACAACAACACAATAATTAAAAACTGTAGGATGAATATATTTAATATTTATTAGTAATAATTATAAATTTAGTAAGTAACATAATATTAACATTAGGCCTACCTGAGCCTGTTTGGGTCTGAGTCTGTGTTAATACATCCTTCTTCCTATTTTCTCCAACAGTGACAAATCTGTCACGTTTTTTACATATAATACACACAACAGGCAGCACCGATTTACTCTTTCTTTTTGCTTCAGGAGCGTAATTTGTTTGGAGAGCTAGGTCCCAGATCGTCTACACTCCCGCTATTCCCTGGTTGGATTGTAGCCGGGGATTTTAATTTTTCTTTATCTATACGATTACGGGCAGACCCAATTCGGAATTTGTCTGTAAAAGGCCTGTAGCATGTTGGGTGAAATCCAGTATCTTTTGGCGCGTCGATAAATTCCTTGTTTGATTATATCACCCGAAGTCGCCTGTTCAGCTATCCATTTCGCTCGCCCATCAAGTTTTAGCCATTCATGGGCACATTCACGGAATTTATCCCAGCGAGATTTTGTAAATAATTGTTCTCGTTCCTTTCTAAATCCTTGGTAATGAATAATACAGCGTAAATTTGATTTACGTTACGACAAAGTCTAACACTGTAAGTACCAAATAGTCATACGAGATATGTGCATCTCATCAAATTCAGCTTATACCATACCCACAATAATGTTACGGAGTCAGTGAGTTCAAGTTAGACAATACGCTGACCTTCCACTGACCATGCTTATAATATAAAATCTGTCAATAACAGCTGATTCATTGTTTAGTTTTTTATATGATATATTTAATATCAATAATATATGTATATGCATGCTTTATTTTACTTTACACGACCTCTAAAAATGCCCCAAATCGTAAAAATACGACTTTTTGGATTTCGATCTCCTTTTTTCGGCTACCCCGGACATTTTCAAAAAATGATACAATGATTCACACAACAGGCCAGCTATTAGCCTCTCGATTGACAAGAGTTTCATCGCCCTCCATTCATTATAACCAATGTCATCGTGCCCTAAAGAATCAACAAATCAGCTTGCTTATCTCTGCTTACCCTAGGCAAAAAATGCTCATCTTTGAACTCAATCATGACATTGACCTAGTGAACGCCTACACCAAGTTTGAACATTCTAGCTTAATTAGAAGGAGAGTTCTTGTGTTCCAAAGTCCCGGCCCTTCAAATTGCTTCTATTTTTCATTTTCAATTCAAAATGGTGACCATCACGTGACCGAAATCAAAATTCTGATCCGATAGATTTTTAGACATTCCTTCCAGGATTCCGAAAATATGACGCCCGAGTCTGTAAGTAAAATAGCAAAAAAGCCTTTTTGATTTTTCACGTTTAAAGATGGTGGCACTTCCGGTTCGATCGACAAACTCCATATTTTGTGTACGAATCAGTAATTACTTGTCTAGTATCGAATATTTTTTTTAGGTCATTCTGACCTATATTTCGACGATTTTTTTGAAAACTTTGATCCTTAATTTCACCAAGGGGAGATAATTTAGAAAATTTCCAAGGACATCATTGAAGTCGCATTGGCAAGATCTACTCACATTCTAAATTTCACGAAAATCGCACAACTATTAAAGAAGTTGTCAAATTGGTAATAACTTCCGGTTCGAAATGACAGCGACGAATTTTCGAAATGCCAAAATCCGAAATTGCAGATTTGAAGTAAATGTTTCAAGATACTCAAAGAAAAAAGAATTAGTAAAATAGGTCAAATAGTCACAAAGTTACAGCATTGTAGGTCAAATGCATTCCTTCGTAAAATTCGGTGATTTCGGATTCGTAAAACGTTTTGAAAATATATTTAATCAACAGCCACCACCCATTTTTGGGGGGATAGGTAAAAGTTTCAGAACGATCCTATGGTTAGATTCTGAGAAATCCGATTTGTGGACAAAACACAAAAAAAAAATAACAATAACTAGATCTGCATAGCAGATATCAAAGCTTTCATATAAACTTCAAAAGGGGTTATTAGAATCTATGAATCATCAACCACTCTGACGGATGTAGAAAGGAATATATTGTTACTAAATCTGTTGTACTGTTTCTTGTTATGGTAAAGAAAACATGAATACAACTATGAGATTTGTATAGAATTGGCATTAATCAATATATTTATTGTTTAATACTACATGTATATTATAGATACAAAGTGAATTAAATGAACCCAATTACATGTACTTTATATAAGCAATGTTTTTTTATTCATCGTTACTTTGAAATCACATTATTTTCATTGATGATAAAAAGGTTGTATTTGTACCGAATCCAAAAAGTATGTTGTATGACATTGCATTATCTGTACCAATTATTTATTTGCAAACCAATATACAATGTTTAGTTCTACTCCAATATATTTGTTTCAACCCATGATAGTTTATTCACTCTTCTCACTTAAATACAAGAATAACACACGATTAAATTACTGAAACAAGTAATGCTGGTAGATTATAATTTGATATTGTATACCATTTACTCTCTGTTAGATAAGGCGACGTGGTAATCTGTTAGATAAACATACATGGAAGTATATGTTAGATAACTACAATTTATGATATATTTTAAACCAAGGAAGTGGCCTTTCTAAAAATAAAAAAAAATAAAGGAAAATATATTTCATACAATTGTTATACTGTTACTGTTATCGTGAAGAAACATGATTGTTTATTTAATGTTGTTTATGACAAACATGTAATCATGTACATTTTTTAAATAAGAACAATTATGCTACATGTATGAATAACTCTCAAAAATTATGTTTTCATCAATCCAAGTATTTTTTTATTTGTATTACTTGATTTATACTGAATAAAGATTACACAAACATACAAAATGGTGTTGGCTGTGTGACTGAATTCCTCGTTGAGAAGTGGTATCGGGTGTCCCATAGAGAAGAAGCAAACCCTCCTTGTGATACACTTGTGAACATTTTAAAAGACCCATTTCGCTGTGTTCCAGAAAAATCCCCATTATAGCTAGTGCATTACATGGTTGTTGTTGGGGGAAAGGTGGGTCTTTTCTATTGGCAATGATTTACTTTTTATAGGCCCACATTGAAATGTGGTCGTATATTGTCGTCGCCCCCCTTTTGCTGTTAATATCCGATTGACTTTAAATTTATACGCAGTGTTTATGGTCATAAGACGAAGAAGCCTTTGATTTGCTCTGCCCAGGCAACGTTCCTGTGCTCCGATTGCCTTCAAATATGCACAGAATGTACCTTGGGATTCTAGCTATCACATATTAAAAATAGAAGAGTGTTGGATTCCGAGAACGTTCAAAATAAATTCAAAACCCGCCCCCAACAATCAAAGGTTTTTTGCTTAAAAAATTGCCGTATTTTATCGAATTTTTATTGTTCTTGATATCTGAGGATTTTTCTCAATTTAGTATGTGATAAATATCATCGCGGCGCAGCCAACCGCTAGAAATTCCAGAGATTTGGATGCCTCAGCAGTCAAAAAAGGTCAAAATAGGCGATTTCGGTTTCTAGTGTCGATACATCGTTACGGTCATTTTAAAAAATTGTCTTTTAAGGATAATGTGTATAGTACCAGTACCTATCACATACGGAAGAGGCGATAAAATCTCTTTGCATTTGCAATTTCAAAATTAATTAAAACCAATATTAAATTCCGAAAATCGTTTTTTTGCTAAAACTTTTTTTTTTTTTAATCGGATCAAAATGGGAGTAAGGCACAGAGTCCGGGGTGGTAATGGGCGTATTGTGTCCAAATTTCATGGTTTTCGGACAATCGGTGCCGGTGTCACGGCGAAATTCCACTTTTTTCCCCTCATGGAAGCCGTAAATTGACTTAGAAAAAAAACGACGAAAGGCAGGTGACAAGAACAAACGACATGAACGAATGCAGGTATCACCTTGAAATTTTCAGGGTACCTAGGTACCAACGTGAAAAGTTGCTCGCCGGAATTTAGTACTCATGGTACCTTTGGTTCCAGCGTAGCGCATGCGCGAAGTCAAATCCGGCTAAACTCGAAAACAACCTTGTCGGCACGGAAAACATCAAAGGAGAAATTCGAATAAAAAATGATACAATGATTTCACACAACAGGCCAGCTATTAGCCTCTCGATTGACAAGAGTTTCATCGCCCTCCATTCATTATAACCAATGTCATCGTGCCCTAAAGAATCAACAAATCAGCTTGCTTATCTCTGCTTACCCTAGGCAAAAAATGCTCATCTTTGAACTCAATCATGACATTGACCTAGTGAACGCCTACACCAAGTTTGAACATTCTAGCTTAATTAGAAGGAGAGTTCTTGTGTTCCAAAGTCCCGGCCCTTCAAATTGCTTCTATTTTTCATTTTCAATTCAAAATGGTGACCATCACGTGACCGAAATCAAAATTCTGATCCGATAGATTTTTAGGTATTCCTTCCAGGATTCCGAAAATATGACGCCCGAGTCTGTAAGTAAAATAGCAAAAAAGCCTTTTTGATTTTTCACGTTTAAAGATGGTGGCACTTCCGGTTCGATCGACAAACTCCATATTTTGTGTACGAATCAGTAATTACTTGTCTAGTATCGAATTTATTTTTTAGGTCATTCTGACCTATATTTCGACGATTTTTTTGAAAACTTTGATCCTTAATTTCACCAAGGGGAGATAATTTAGAAAATTTCCAAGGACATCATTGAAGTCGCATTGGCAAGATCTACTAACATTCTAAATTTCACGAAAATCGCACAACTATTAAAGAAGTTGTCAAATTGGTAATAACTTCCGGTTCGAAATGACAGCGACGAATTTTCGAAATGCCAAAATCCGAAATTGCAGATTTGAAGTAAAGGTTTCAAGATACTCAAAGAAAAAAGAATTAGTAAAATAGGTCAAATAGTCACAGAGTTACAGCATTGTAGGTCAAATGCATTCCTTCGTAAAATTCGGTGATTTCGGATTCGTAAAACGTTTTGAAAATATATTTAATCAACAGCCACCACCCATTTTTGGGGGGATAGGTAAAAGTTTCAGAACGATCCTATGGTTAGATTCTGAGAAATCCGATTTGTGGACAAAACACAAAAAAAAAATAACAATAACTAGATCTGCATAGCAGATATCAAAGCTTTCATATAAACTTCAAAAGGCGTTATTAGAATCTATGAATCATCAACCACTCTGACGGATGTAGAAAGGAATATATTGTTACTAAATCTGTTGTACTGTTTCTTGTTATGGTAAAGAAAACATGAATAGAACTATGAGATTTGTATAGAATTGGCATTAATCAATATATTTATTGTTTAATACTACATGTATATTATAGATACAAAGTGAATTAAATGAACCCAATTACATGTACTTTATATAAGCAATGTTTTTTTATTCATCGTTACTTTGAAATCACATTATTTTCATTGATGATAAAAAGGTTGTATTTGTACCGAATCCAAAAAGTATGTTGTATGACATTGCATTATCTGTACCAATTATTTATTTGCAAACCAATATACAATGTTTATTTCTACTCCAATATATTTGTTTCAACCCATGATAGTTTATTCACTCTTCTCACTTAAATACAAGAATAACACACGATTAAATTACTGAAACAAGTAATGCTGGTAGATTATAATTTGATATTGTATACCATTTACTCTCTGTTAGATAAGGCGACGTGGTAATCTGTTAGATAAACATACATGGAAGTATATGTTAGATAACTACAATTTATGATATATTTTAAACCAAGGAAGTGGCCTTTCTAAAAATAAAAAAAAATAAAGGAAAATATATTTCATACAATTGTTATACTGTTACTGTTATCGTGAAGAAACATGATTGTTTATTTAATGTTGTTTATGACAAACATGTAATCATGTACATTTTTTAAATAAGAACAATTATGCTACATGTATGAATAACTCTCAAAAATTATGTTTTCATCAATCCAAGTATTTTTTTATTTGTATTACTTGATTTATACTGAATAAAGATTACACAAACATACAAAATGGTGTTGGCTGTGTGACTGAATTCCTCGTTGAGAAGTGGTATCGGGTGTCCCATAGAGAAGAAGCAAACCCTCCTTGTGATACACTTGTGAACATTTTAAAAGACCCATTTCGCTGTGTTCCAGAAAAATCCCCATTATAGCTAGTGCATTACATGGTTGTTGTTGGGGGAAAGGTGGGTCTTTTCTATTGGCAATGATTTACTTTTTATAGGCCCACATTGAAATGTGGTCGTATATTGTCGTCGCCCCCCTTTTGCTGTTAATATCCGATTGACTTTAAATTTATACGCAGTGTTTAAGGTCATAAGACGAAGAAGCCTTTGATTTGCTCTGCCCAGGCAACGTTCCTGTGCTCCGATTGCCTTCAAATATGCACAGAATGTACCTTGGGATTCTAGCTATCACATATTAAAAATAGAAGAGTGTTGGATTCCGAGAACGTTCAAAATAAATTCAAAACCCGCCCCCAACAATCAAAGGTTTTTTGCTTAAAAAATTGCCGTATTTTATCGAATTTTTATTGTTCTTGATATCTGAGGATTTTTCTCAATTTAGTATGTGATAAATATCATCGCGGCGCAGCCAACCGCTAGAAATTCCAGAGATTTGGATGCCTCAGCAGTCAAAAAAGGTCAAAATAGGCGATTTCGGTTTCTAGTGTCGATACATCGTTACGGTCATTTTAAAAAATTGTCTTTTAAGGATAATGTGTATAGTACCAGTACCTATCACATACGGAAGAGGCGATAAAATCTCTTTGCATTTGCAATTTCAAAATTAATTAAAACCAATATTAAATTCCGAAAATCGTTTTTTTGCTAAAACTTTTTTTTTTTTTAATCGGATCAAAATGGGAGTAAGGCACAGAGTCCGGGGTGGTAATGGGCGTATTGTGTCCAAATTTCATGGTTTTCGGACAATCGGTGCCGGTGTCACGGCGAAATTCCACTTTTTTCCCCTCATGGAAGCCGTAAATTGACTTGAAGCCAGGGTCCTTGAAGTTGTACAGCTGCACCCGGTGACCGATATTTATTTAACGGGGAATAAGTGATAATTCATATTATAGCAGTAAATAATTAAAATATTTCATAGGGATTATAATAATATCTATATCTTGTCTGGGTACAGGGTTAAAACCAATATTAAATTCCGAAAATCGTTTTTTTGCTAAAACTCTTTTTTTTAAATGGGATCAAAATGGGGGTAAGGCACAGAGTCCGGGGTGGTAATGGACGTATTGTGTCCAAATTTCATGGTTTTCGGACAATCGGTGCCGGTGTCACGGCGAAATTCCACTTTTTTCCCCTCATGGAAGCCGTAAATTGACTTTAAAAAAAAACGACGAAAGGCAGGTGACAAGAACAAACGACATGAACGAATGCAGGTATCACCTTGAAATTTTCAGGGTACCTAGGTACCAACGTGAAAAGTTGCTCGCCGGAATTTAGTACTCATGGTACCTTTGGTTCCAGCGTAGCGCATGCGCGAAGTCAAATCCAGCTAAACTCGAAAACAACCTTGTCGGCACGGAAAACATCAAAGGAGAAATTCGAATAAAAAATGATACAATGATTTCACACAACAGGCCAGCTATTAGCCTCTTGATTGACAAGAGTTTCATCGCCCTCCATACATTATAACCAATGTCATTGTGCCCTAAAGAATCAACAAATCAGCTTGCTTATCTCTGCTTACCCTAGGCAAAAAATGCTCATCTTTGAACTCAATCATGACATTGACCTAGTGAACGCCTACACCAAGTTTGAACATTCTAGCTTAATTAGAAGGAGAGTTCTTGTGTTCCAAAGTCCCGGCCCTTCAAATTGCTTCTATTTTTCATTTTCAATTCAAAATGGTGACCATCACGTGACCGAAATCAAAATTCTGATCCGATAGATTTTTAGGTATTCCTTCCAGGATTCCGAAAATATGACGCCCGAGTCTGTAAGTAAAATAGCAAAAAAGCCTTTTTGATTTTTCACGTTTAAAGATGGTGGCACTTCCGGTTCGATCGACAAACTCCATATTTTGTGTACGAATCAGTAATTACTTGTCTAGTATCGAATTTTTTTTTTAGGTCATTCTGACCTATATTTCGACGATTTTTTTGAAAACTTTGATCCTTAATTTCACCAAGGGGAGATAATTTAGAAAATTTCCAAGGACATCATTGAAGTCGCATTGACAAGATCTACTAACATTCTAAATTTCACGAAAATCGCACAACTATTAAAGAAGTTGTCAAATTGGTAATAACTTCCGGTTCGAAATGACAGCGACGAATTTTCGAAATGCCAAAATCCGAAATTGCAGATTTGAAGTAAATGTTTCAAGATACTCAAAGAAAAAAGAATTAGTAAAATAGGTCAAATAGTCACAGAGTTACAGCATTGTAGGTCAAATGCATTCCTTCGTAAAATTCGGTGATTTCGGATTCGTAAAACGTTTTGAAAATATATTTAATCAACAGCCACCACCCATTTTTGGGGGGATAGGTAAAAGTTTCAGAACGATCCTATGGTTAGATTCTGAGAAATCCGATTTGTGGACAAAACACAAAAAAAAATAACAATAATAATCTTAACAGAAACAATAAGCTTTCATATGTAATATGAAAGCTTAATAATCTTAACAGAAACAATAAGCTTTCATATGTAATATGAAAGCTTAATAATCTTAACAGAAACAATAAGCTTTCATATGTAATATGAAAGCTTAATAATAATCTTAACAGAAACAATAAGCTTTCATATGTAATATGAAAGCTTAACTAGATCTGCTAAGCAGATATTAAAGCTTTCATATTCACAGTCAATGTCACATGTCATAGAAATAATATGAACAGAAAAAAAAAATCATTATAATGAGTAAAACTTTGGTGAAGTTAATTCGATTTTTCACTGGTAAATAATTAAATAGACAAGTGGCATAACTTGACCCGCATCCCATCAGCTATCCTGAAAAATGCTGGAAAAATTAAACAAGTAAATTGTGTTTAGTACTGGGTTAATTAAGACAGGCATATGCCTTTGCTATACAGGATGACATGAGGGAAATTTAGCTTGGGAGGTGTAGGCCTGCAGCCAAAATTTTTAGCTAGCTTAGAAACACAACTCCGCTACACGGTCTTCCATAAAAGAAAAACTATACATTTTTGGAAAGCTTATGATGCCAGGAAGACAAAATCTGGGAGTTCCAAGCAAAATGTTTTCAATTTATTGATTTAGGGCCAGATGAAATTCGTCAAAATTGTCAAATAAATGCTATTTGTGTACTAACAATTCTGAAGTTGACATAAAATTAAATAGTTGGTAAAACACCTCATGCCTTCATCCTTGGCAATGAACAGTTTATTGGACAGATTTTGATGTAAATAAAAATGCTCAAAACACAAATGTCATGGGTGAATAAAGAATTGTGGAAATCCATTAACGGTAAAAAAGAATTATCTCCCTTTCTGTCAAATGCCTGTAATTGATAGACTATCAGGTCTTGTATGAATCATAAGACCAGGTGTGGGCAAACAAGCCCAATAATTATTTTGTTTGTTGGATCTCAAGGGCCTGTTAGGGTTGGTTGTTGGATGTTTGCTCAGAAATTATCGCTTGTATGGAACATGCTAGAGTCGATTTGTAGCATATTCTAGCCAGGGGATATATTTGACAGTAGTTGAGTGATATGCTTTTGAAATAATGGAGATCAGTAGCACTTTATAAGCATTGAACCACATGATTTTTTTCCACTAAGATAAACATTCTAAACCCACATACATGTTCCCTTTCAATTAGCCACTACAGTATTTTTACAACTGTACATGTAGCTGTGAACTACTATTTCGGATATGATTAATGGTCAAATTACAAACATACATGTAGATATAAGTTAAAAAAAATAATTGTGTATCTGGGCTGGAATGAAGGGAAAGGTTAGAAAACAGGATGAACAGTTGTGAAATTATTTATTAAAGTGAAACAATCATTGAAAATCAAAATTAAACAGTTACTCTGCACATCAAATGTCATCAAAGTTAATCTTCATTATCATCATCACTGTCACTAAATGTATTAACATCAAATTCGGTCTCTTTAACAGTTTTTTTTTCATTTTCACATTGACTACACATGCACAGGTCTGTACAAGAAAGGGGGGTTGGGATGGCCTAGAGTGCCGCGCTTCGACCTCTAGCTGGTCGGTCACCTCTGGCTTGTGGCTGTGGCTTTGATCCCAGGTGTGAGCGTATGTGGCATGGAGATAGAGGCGTCTTCTCAACCTCGTGGGTTTCCTCCGGGCACTCCGGTTTCCTCTCACTGCTAAAGACCCATACGCGCAAGCGAATTATTGAAATAAAATTGAAACCGTATGTTAGTCCCAAAATGACCTAGTTTGTGTTGAGTGGACGTTAAACCCCATTTCTCTCTCTCTCTCTCTCTGTACAAGACAACTTTGCTGGCCATTTATGATTCTTTCTCTTATGACATCTTCACAGAATATATTGTATGTGGTTTAATATTCGACGGAGGGCTAGTCATCTTTGCTGAAAAATATAAATAAACATATACATGTACACAATTAAAACAAAATTCTGGAGCTTGGTTTACTCTCATTAATTTCGTACAACAGAGGAAAAAGACACTTACACAGGGGTTAACATCTTATTTTCATGCAGAAACCAGCTAATGAAGACAGGAAGGCATTAGCAGTACAAGGAGAGATAGAGAGGAGAATTGCGGTTTAACGTCCACTGGACAAAAACATAGTAATTTCAGGACTCACCCATGGTTCAGTTTTATTTGAATAATACCAGTGGCAAGAAGGCGGAGAATACAAATAAAAAAAACATCACAAATATTTACCTTTCTGATAACTGTCTAAGAAATTCAGTACATGTATATTGCCTATAACATTTTTGGTGATATCTGACCTCAATGGCCACACAATCTTGCCCTCTGATATGCCTTAAAATATCTTCATCCTCTTTCAATTCAGCAGCTTTCAACAGTTGGCCTACAAGCAAATTTGCAAACAAATTATACACCATATAGCGTTGAATGTTGTTTGTGCTCAAGGGTGGGGGAGGGAATGTCACTTTGAGGCCTACATGTACATGTACCTGGCTGGTCAACTCTGGCATGCGGTTTAGTTCAGATCCTTTGTGTGAGCGGAAATGGTCTAGAGACAGATCGTCTTAGCAAGGCACCTACAAGTGGGCCAAGAAAATAAAAAACAAGTTAACTTCTCTATGTTTCATCCCTTGTGCAAGCAAATGTGCAACACTTTAACCAATGACTGTGCCAAATCAACAAATGGGGTAAAGGGCTTTACTGGCTAGCTTCATAACAATTTTACAGTGATTGCAGTAGCACTTCTGATTCCATTTACAACAAAAACAACAACACAATAATTAAAAACTGTAGGATGAATATATTTAATATTTATTAGTAATAATTATAAATTTAGTAAGTAACATAATATTAACATTAGGCCTACCTGAGCCTGTTTGGGTCTGAGTCTGTGTTAATACACCCTTCTTCCTATTTTCTCCAACAGTGACAAATCTGTCACGTTTTTTACATATAATACACACAACAGGCAGCACCGATTTACTCTTTCTTTTTGCTTCAGGAGCGTAATTTGTTTGGAGAGCTAGGTCCCAGATCGTCTACACTCCCGCTATTCCCTGGTTGGATTGTAGCCGGGGATTTTAATTTTTTCTTTATCTATACGATTATTCTATCTATATACATTTGTACAGATATATTTGTATCCATAGATATATATTTGTATCAATACATTTAATTTTGTTGTTTGAAATAAGGGGGGGGGGGTGAATGGTTAGTATGTGCGCGCTGTATCATAAGGTCTGCCATTTAGTGAACTGGTGTGGTTTCAAATCCCCAGTTGTACGTGGCAAGGAGTAGGGTAGCACGTTCATCCTTCGAGGGTTTTCTCTGCGAACTCCAGTTTCCTTCCATTGCTAATGACCCATACGCACAAGCAAATTATTGAAATAAAATTGGACCATGTGTTAATGCCAAAATACCTAGTTTCTGTCGAGTGGACTTAAACCCCATTTTTCTCCGTCTTCTGATTGAAATATGAATACCACATCATTTATTGTCATTTTATATATTTATTATGTATTATGTAATAATGATTTTTCTCTGTGTTAATTTTTCTTTGTGTGGATACACTATAATACAACAGCTGGCTGAAAAGTTCTAGATCTGAAGAGGAGAGATTTAATTGGCTTTTACCACCACAAGTAGAATCATTGAATGAATCATAGACATAAGACCTGCAGCTGAAGTGTTATTATTGTATTTGTACCAGACAATCTTGTGAACCTACCCATTGAAATCACCAAAAATGGACAGAACTATCTATATGGCAGTCATCAAGTATCTGCAACTGAAAGTCCTAACCCAAACATTGAAATATGTGGATACGGTCTCCACTATAGGAGACAATGGCCCTTCCTTTTCTGCACTAAAGAAGTGGTTGCAGGAGGTACTTGATCCAGTGACATCCAGTGACAATCTTTGCTGTTTTCAATATTTCCTAAAAAAATTTTAGCCAGATTTTTAAACATAGAGGAGACCTGGATTCATCAGTTTCAACCAGAATGCAAAATTCAATAAAAACAATGGAAGCATCCAGACTCGCAAGTCCCCAATCAAGCCAGGTCAGTTCTTTCGACTGGACAGGTGATACTTTTGAATTTTATACTATTGTATTCATTGTAGTTTTTTGTCATTATTAGCCCAGTCCGTGCATAGCATTATGATGTGAAATCCCATTTCATTTCAATTATAATAGTCTTCATCTAGAAACAATATTACTATTTATATTGGTATGTTACTACCAAGATATAACAATAAAATTAGCAAAAGTATGTATAAATTAATAAAGTTCTCTTTAGTATCTTTCATGAATAGTCAATTGTTCAATACCATTATTTCTCTTCACCTCATGCAAATAAATTGAAATGGGATTTAATGTTCAACTGTTTTACTTCACAACTTACATAAATCATTTGGTGATAAAGAAACATACATTTTTAGTATTTTTTTAACATAGTGTACTATACTATGCATCATTATATAGAAGACATATGAATGAATAAACAAAAATATGGCAAAATGAACAACATGAGAATGATTGTAGAAGTATAAGAACAAAGCAATTGTTTAATATTAAAAATATTTGATTTTCTTCTATTTTAAAGTTACATCCTTTACATTTGTATTTATACATTGTATGCAAAACATAATTAGAGAGAAATGGGTTTAACGTCCACTCAACACAAACAAGGTCATTTCGGGACTAACATATGGTTTAATTTTATTTCAATAATTTGCTTGCGCGTAGGGGTCTTTAGCAGTGGGGGGAAACCAGAGTACCCGGAGAAAATCAGGAGTATGGACAGGTGACCCTACTCCTTGCCACGTACAACCAGGGATTCGAGACCACGCCAGTTGACTTAATGGCAGGCCGTATGATACAGCATGCACACACTAACCATTCGGCCATCCAACCCAATACAGCAAGGATGAACAAATATTAGCATGTTTTAATGTTCATTATTAAAATAGAATACAAACAATGTAAGAATAATTATAATATCATGTATCAAACCAAAACAAATAATTCAATTTCAATAACTATTGAGAGCTGGCTGAAAAATTCTAAACCCATCTGTGAAAGAACTGTATAGAATTGTATAAAGTCCATTGTTTCCATTTATTTTTCTATGTAGTCACTTTTGAAGTGTACACTCTCACTCTTTAGTTAATGATGTTGCATGGCCTTGATGTCTGCCAGGAAGAAATTATCTTCAGTTACCCTTAAAAAATTGATCACAGCTGACATGACGTAATCATAGAGGGAAAATGATATCACCCATTTATGAACAGAAGTATTGTCTGAATAGAACACCTTTATAATACTTCTATTGCTAGTCTGGCTGTTTTTAAGGTAGTCAATCAGCAGAATAGTTTAGGAATCATAAACGAGTGAACCCATCACCGGTCCAGTCGAAAGAACTGACCTGGCTTGATTGGGGACTTGCGAGTCTGGATGCTTCCATTGTTTTTATTGAATTTTGCATTCTGGTTGAAACTGATGAATCCAGGTCTCCTCTATGTTTAAAAATCTGGCTAAAATTTTTTTAGGAAATATTGAAAACAGCAAAGATTGTCACTGGATGTCACTGGATCAAGTACCTCCTGCAACCACTTCTTTAGTGCAGAAAAGGAAGGGCCATTGTCTCCTATAGTGGAGACCGTATCCACATATTTCAATGTTTGGGTTAGGACTTTCAGTTGCAGATACTTGATGACTGCCATATAGATAGTTCTGTCCATTTTTGGTGATTTCAATGGGTAGGTTCACAAGATTGTCTGGTACAAATACAATAATAACACTTCAGCTGCAGGTCTTATGTCTATGATTCATTCAATGATTCTACTTGTGGTGGTAAAAGCCAATTAAATCTCTCCTCTTCAGATCTAGAACTTTTCAGCCAGCTGTTGTATTATAGTGTATCCACACAAAGAAAAATTAACACAGAGAAAAATCATTATTACATAATACATAATAAATATATAAAATGACAATAAATGATGTGGTATTCATATTTCAATCAGAAGACGGAGAAAAATGGGGTTTAAGTCCACTCGACAGAAACTAGGTATTTTGGCATTAACACATGGTCCAATTTTATTTCAATAATTTGCTTGTGCGTATGGGTCATTAGCAATGGAAGGAAACTGGAGTTCGCAGAGAAAACCCTCGAAGGATGAACGTGCTACCCTACTCCTTGCCACGTACAACTGGGGATTTGAAACCACACCAGTTCACTAAATGGCAGACCTTATGATACAGCGCGCACATACTAACCATTCACCCCCCCTGATTTCAAACAACAAAATTAAATGTATTGATACAAATATATATCTATGGATACAAATATATCTGTACAAATGTATATAGATATTTTCGAAATGCCAAAATCCGAAATTGCAGATTTGAAGTAAATGTTTCAAGATACTCAAAGAAAAAAGAATTAGTAAAATAGGTCAAATAGTCACAAAGTTACAGCATTGTAGGTCAAATGCATTCCTTCGTAAAATTCGGTGATTTCGGATTCGTAAAACGTTTTGAAAATATATTTAATCAACAGCCACCACCCATTTTTGGGGGGATAGGTAAAAGTTTCAGAACGATCCTATGGTTAGGTTCTGAGAAATCCGATTTGTGGACAAAACACAAAAAAAAAATAACAATAATAATCTTAACAGAAACAATAAGCTTTCATATGTAATATGAAAGCTTAATAAGAAGAACTAGAATTGCGCGCAATGTCGAAGGCTTTCACTGTCGCAAAGGCGTCACACGATCGCCAGATGCATGACAAAAGACTATCCCCACCACTCCCCCCACCCCCCAAAAAGCCCCACACTCTAGCATAACTCAGATATCGACCCCTAAACATGCTCTAACTCGTAAAAATACGCTGTTTTCAATTTTCGATCTCTTTTTTCGGCTACCCATGAAAATTAGAAAAATTGTACAAGGGTTTAACACAATACACTACCCAGTAGAATCTCGATTGAGCAAGTTTGAAAAAAATCATTGGCGGCTTTTCCGAGAAAAGTAATTATATAACTGTTAAATTAAACAACGGATAACTCCTACCTCTTAAAATGATTTATATAATTAGTAAATAATTATTATTATCTAATGATTGTTGTTTTTTGACATATATAGTGTAACCAATATATACATTGTACTTTTATAATCAATATGATACTGTGCATTATTTGTGTTTCTGTTCTTCTGATTTGAATTTCTTCATGCAATATTTCTAAATCGCCAGTAGGAATAAATGTCTCTTATATAGATACATTATGCTGGCTGGAAATTACACGGTAGGCTAACCTTGGGGACTGTTTGTAAATCGCCAGTAGGAATAAATGTTTTTTTATATAGATTCATTATGCTGGCTGGAATTTGCACGGTAGGCTAGCCTTTGGGACTGCGCTGTATCATACGGTCTGTCATTAAGTCAACTGGCGGGGTTTCGATTCCCCAATTGTACGTGACAAGGTGTAGGGTCGCCTGTCCAACCTCGTGGGTTTTCTCCGGGTCCTCCGATTTCCTCCCACTGCTAATGACCCCTACGCGCAAGCGAATTATTAAAATAATGAACCATATGTTAGTCCCGAAATGACCTCTAAACATGCTCGTACAGCGGCGCTAGTCTTCTTTTATATAGAATTCCAACCGCCAAGGGATCTTTTACGGTCACACCAATGTTTACACGGGACTTCGGAATCGCGTTCATGTCAGCTACTCAAATATGTAACTGGTTCAAAATTGATTGAATATTCAATGAAATATCGCCAAATTTCTGGTTTCGTGCACGTTAAAGATTTGACGTCACTAATAAAAATTTATTATTAATTACAGTTAGAGTCCATGCTCAAACAGCGTCACGCCTTTTATCACAGGTACAATATTCTATACTTATGTACAATACTACTGCAACCGCTTACCAAATTCGACTTTCTTATAAACAGCGCGAGCCGTCGATTTCTATCCAGATGATTACGGGTATAAGATAATTTTGACAAAGAAGCAACAATATCAATTCAAAGACTAATTATTACACACAGCTATCAACTATTTCTGTTACAGGGTCACTAAACCCATATATTGGATAGAAGAAAACACTCATAGTTGAAATAATTTTAGTTCAAATATCATCACTGATAAAAGCACTCTTGAATTGGCTCTATACGTTGACAAAACGTACAGATTGTATCCCCTCTTATGTTTCGCTTAACAATGAAAGGTGCCGTGTTCAATTTTCGATCCCTTTGTTCTGCTACTCCTGAAATTTGGAACTGTTGTACAATGGTTTTATATATAACACTACTGATAGGCCTCTCTGTAGAAGAAGTTCCCAAAAAATATTATGTTAACTTTTCGAGAAATAGACACCTAAAAATGCTCCAAATCGTAAAAATTCGACGTTTTCGATTTTCGATCTCTTTTTTCGGCTACCCCTGACATTTCAGAAAATGATATAATGGTTTCACACAAAAGACTACAAATTAGACTCTCGATTGACAAAGTTTAAAAAACCCAAATAGGCTTATTTTTGATAGAAACTTGTCGCTTTAGTACCACCTGATAGACAATTCCATGGGCTATCAAAAGATATAAAACTTTAACTAATCGACAAAAACACAATGGAGACATCTCATTTTCCGCACAGGCACCCATTTTTCAGAATTTTGTCAAAGTTTGGGTACTTTTCTTGACCACTTCCGGTGATTAGAGGATTTTCATTTATAGTTTAAGCAATAGTTTCCTCCTATGAATTCATAGTATTGAAGTTTAGAAAAAATCGTTGGAGCCGTTTTAGAGTTATTAAATTTTGACTAAAAATCGCAAAAAATCGACCAAAATCAAAATCAGAATTTCAAAACAAAACTTATATTGTTGGAATCGGATAGACACCAGCTATCCAAAAATGTAATCAAAATTGAAAAATTCCAAGAAATAAAAATTTTAGAAAATTTTGAAAATTTACCAGTTTTCACCCAAAAAATGAAAGCGACAAAGTTTTCAAATTCGACGATTTTGAATTGCTATCTGCTCAGAAATGTCTCCAGCTATCCAAAAATGTAAATATCAGAAAAATCTGTTGAGAATTAACAGAATTAGGGCCGATTTACAATTTTTGTGCACGTTAAAGATTTGAGGCATTTCCGCTATGTGCACAAATTTCGTTTTCCATTTAAGCACTAACCAACACCCATTTTCCCTACAGAAAACCAAACTTCAGACCTCTATCTCTTATAGTTGCTGAGATCTAGCTTCCCCCAATAAAAAATATATAATAATAATATTAATCTTAGTAATAACAATAGTCTTTCACCGAAGGTGAAAACCTAATAATTTTAGTAATAACAATAGTCTTTCACCGAAGGTGAAAACCTAATAATTTTAGTAATAACAATAGTCTTTCACCGAAGGTGAAAGCCTAATAAGAAGAAGAATAATCTTAGTAATAACAATAGTCTTTCACCGAAGGTGAAAGCCTAATAATAATTTTAGTAAAAACAATAGTCTGAAAGCCTAATAATAATTTTAGTAATCACAATAGGCTTTCAGACAAGCAGCATTGAACCGGCTTTCAGGTATCAGACAGGAAGTGTGTCATACATTAGCCCATTAATTGAGCTACCAAACGATACTTTAGTTGTTTTGATTCATTGACACCCGGCTGAGAAATCGCGATTTATGCAAAATAAATGGTGAAACAAATTGAAATTGTACCCAAATACCGCATAGAATGGAAAAACGACTTTGGTTGATGCAGTATGAAATGCACAGCGTATACTTTTTTTTGGACATGAGTATATATTGAGGCTAGACCACCCTAGAACTCCAAGTAACAGAAGTTTATGAAATGAATTAAGAGTAGTTTGCGAAATAAAAGCGTCTGAATAGGCTCCAAAAAGGAAAATACAAGATTTTCAGCGTCCCAAAATGTATTGCCTAACCAGCAAATTTTTACCATTTAGATGTCATAAAATCGTCCATTGATCAGGATATACAATGATACTTTAGTTGTTTTGATTCGGTGAAATCTGGCATAGTAATCACTTTTTCACAAGATCACCACTTCTTTTACTTTTTACGTTTTTTCTCAAAAATATCGGATATTTTTTCGACTACTTCCGGTTTTTGTATCATTGTCGAGATAGTTTTAACAATTTGTTTAGATAATTAACTTTCTGTCACAGAAGTGTCAGAAACATCTATTCGGTAGTTTTTTGTAAAAAAGATAAATAAAAGAACATTTTCAATAATTTAACGATTTTTCAACTTTTTTCAAAGATTGAGGCCATTTTTGGACCCCTTATATTATTTCAAACCTTTTCCTTTTGGATTCACGCCACAGACTACCGATAGGACTCTGCGTTAAAAAAGTTTCAGAAAAATCGGAGTTGTCGTTTTCGAGAAAAAGACGTCTAAAAAGGCTCCAAAATCGGAAAATACTAGATTTTCGGCGTACCACAATTTATTTTCTAACCATCGAAATCGTACCATTGAGATGCCATATAATAGTCCATTAATGGGGCTATCCAAAGACACTTTACTTCTTTTGGTCCGGTAATATCTGACCGAGAAATCCAGCTTTTCGCAAGAGCGAAAATGTTTTAACCTTTGTTTTTTCATTTTTTGAATACTTCCGGTATGGAGATTATTGTCGGAATAGTTTTAATAACCAGTTTGGGCAATTAAATAGCGACAGGGCTCTGTAATGATATATTACATTATCTGATCAGATAAAATGACCCTGAGAAATCCTATGTTCAAAGGTGCCAAAAATGCAAAAATGTCAAAATATCGAAAATTAAATTTCAATAACTCAATACATATTATACATCGTTAGAATCGTAATTAGGTCAGCTATCCGAATCTGTAATCTTTTTGTAAAAATTTGTTTAAATAATAAAGTAATAGAGCATTTTGCAAAATTTCACGATTTTTCGACTTTTTTCGATTTCCAGTCCTTTTTTTTATCGTATTCCAGACATTTCAAAGTCTTATTGGATGGCATAATTCACAAGACCATCGAATGGACTCTCGATAGAGAAAGTTAAAAAAAAAGTTGCGGTTAAGATTTTGAGATACAGGCGTCCAAAAACGCTCCAAATCAGAAAATACTTGATTTTCAGCTTGTCATATTTTGCTGCTTGGTCATAGTATCCGTATAAATTGGGCATCATACGACAGTCCATTCCTCGGGCCACTCAACGAGAGCTTAATTCGTTTAATCCATTGATACTGGACGGAGCAATCGAGTTTTTCCCCAAAACACCCGTTTTTTGATTTTTTTCCGAAATATCTATCATTATTTCGACTACTTCCGGTTTCAAGATCGTTTTTGAAATTGCTTTATGCAGCGGTCTGACTATATAGCTTTATGTTCCAGGACTTTCAGAACTATCGATTTATCCTTTCCAAAAAATATAAGGGTTGGGAAATGGGCAGAAAATTCGAAAAAAATCGAAAAATAAAGGGCGATAACTCGGAATGAAACTTATATTTCTGGAATCGGATGGTCTTCAGGTATCCAAAAATGTAGGTCAAATTTGAAAATTTTGAAAAATAACAAAAATTGTCTTTTAAAGAAAATTTTTCATTTTTCGAACGCTAGAAGTCAGCGACGAAGTTTCGAAATTTCAAAATTTTCAACTGCTATAGTCCGAGAAAAGACTCGGAGTTTCTGAAAATATCATTTGTATGAAAATAGGTACAGAATTGACGAAGCTACGGCCGTTTTTTAATTTTTATGCACCGCACGAAATTTGGCCACTTCCGGTCGACGCAGGAGTTTCAAAAATAGTTTATCAAGTAGCCACAACATGGTTTCCGATAGGAAATTAGGTCCCATATCGGTATCTGTTACAGGCACTGAGAAATAGGCTATGGCGAAAAAAAAATAATAATAATAAATAACTAGACCTGCAAGCAGCACTGAACCGGCTTTCAGGAATCAGACAGAAAGTGTGTCATACAATAGCCCATTCATCGAGCTACCAAACGATACTTTAGGTGTTTTGATCCGGTCACACCCGACGGTGAAATCACGATTTTTGCAAGAGCACCGATTTTTACTGGGTTTTTTTACTTTTTTTTAATATCGAATATTTTTATGATTACGGTTACACCGGTGCCACGTTACCCTAAACATATGTCACTTCCGGTACCAATGAAACCATTAAACAGGTTTCCACACAAGCATTGCACACATCAAATAAAATGGACGCCGAATCAACCAAATCCATCAATATCAATTCATTTTATACATTTGTTACATGTAAGTGTACAGTACTTCCGGTCATAATGAAAATGTTCAATTAGTTTTATGAAATCAGAAATGGCATAAGGCATCACATGGTGAAAATTTTTATGTAAATCGAATAATAATTGCCACTTTTATAGACCAAAAACCTTGAAAAGTGACTTGTAGAAAACCGTCTATTTCTCTGCAACCGTAGAATTTAGAAATCATTTTCTGGTATCTGTATGATCGTATGGGTTCAATCTATTTGTTGATTGGAATCAAATATCATAATTTTAAAAACATTACAAATCAGACTCATTTGAATAAAATATCTGTTTTGAAGGCTAAAAATACAGTTTTTGCCGAAATGACGTTACTTCAGGCGATAATGAAAATCTTAAATTACTTGTATGAAATTGTAAATGGCATTAGGTATCACACAGTGAAAATTTGATGAAAATCGAATAATATTGACACTTTTATGGACCAAAAACCTTGAAAAGTGACCTGTTGAAAATCGCCTATTTCTCCGCAACTGAACAAGTTAGAAACAATTTATGAAATCTATATGACCTTATGAATTTTATTAATATGTGAATATAAACCAAAAGTTAAAATTATTAATACATATTAAAGAATTCTTGGTTGAAAAAAAAATGCATTTTTTGACAAAATGGCGTCACTTCCGGTGTCAATTTCAAATTCTAATCAATTTGATACGACGCATGCTTGCTTTTTGAATCAAATGGTGTCATTTTTGTGAAAATCTAATAATAATTGACTATTTTACAGGCAAAATAACGAAAACAGTGACTTATGCAAAATTGCCCATTTCTAGGTAACTGCTTATATTACAAACTAATTTTAACATACATTTTCTTCTTATGGTTTATAGCTATAAGTTTATAAAAGTTACGTAGAAATATTTTAAAATCTGAAAAGCCTGAATGGGTTGTAAATAGGTCAATTTTACACCTTTTTTCACCACTTAATCGAATTTGCTCGAAAATGAAATCGAAATTTAAAAAAATCGATCCCAACATTTTGTGCGTCTTTAAAGGGCACACTCTTTTAGTTATATCAATTTTTAAAAAAAATAATATTTGCTTTCGAAAAATGGTACCTAACTGTCAAAATTGTAGTTTTTGGTAAAAATAAAACACTTCCGGTGCCGACAGATATCTCTATCGGTAACAATAAAAATGACAATTGAGACAACGAATTAGGATTAATTTTAAAAGCATAGATATGGCCTATAAAGAGAGAACTTTTACAAAAAAAATTGAGTGTTAGATATTGAACTGACATGCAATCAAATGGATTTTTTGAAATGACATTCTTAAATTAATTTCGTGGGCGTAAACATCTGGTTTTAAGAGGAGTTACCTCCCTTGGATAATGTAAAAGACCGGATTATCTAGTGGGAGAAAACCCATGCGTAACCGGGAGTTTGGTTTTTAATGTGGTTGATTATCCAGTCTCTTTAGCCAAAGTTAACAAAGAGTTGCGCCCCTTCCCACAATAAATCCCATAATTCTTGCGAAGATATAAACAAACATGAATCGTGAAGACGAATGAGGATTAATTTTAAAAGCATAGATATGGCCCATGAAGAGAGAACTTTTACAAAAAAAATTGAGTGTTAGATATTGAACTGGCATGCAATCAAATGGATTTTTTGAAATGACATTCTTAAATTAATTTCGTGGGCGTAAACATCTGGTTTTAAGAGGAGTTACCTCCCTTGGATAATGTAAAAGACCGGATTATCTAGCCAATTTTTCTCAAATATTGACAACGGATCCAGACTACTATTCGTAGAATATTTTTCTGGATGATAGAGACTAATAATTAGTAGCCGGATTCCACCGTGCTTAGAGATAGTTACCTCCCTAATACCCTTATAGTACAGATACAAATATAACGATTTTTCGACTTTTTTTTTCAAAGATTGGGGCCCTTTTTGGAACATTTATACTATACTGATGTCCAAAAGAAAGTATACACACTAAAAATATGTGTAAGTTTTGTTTAGATTAAAAACAATTGATAAAACATTACTGAGCTTGTTTCTTGCATCCAAACTCAACATATCTAAGCAACAAAAGGTGAAACAAATTGAAATTGTACCCAAATACCGCACAGAATGGAAAAACGACTTTGGTTGATGCAGTATGAAATGCACAGCGTATACTTTCTTTTGGACATGAGTATATATTGAGGCTAGACCACCCTAGGACTCCAAGTAACAGAAGTTTATGAAATGAATTAAGAGTAGTTTGCGAAATAAAAGCGTCTGAATAGGCTCCAAAAAGGAAAATACAAGATTTTTCAGCGTCCCATAATGTATTGCCTAACCAGCAAATTTTTACCATTTAGATGTCATAAAATCGTCCATTGATCAGGATATACAATGATACTTTAGTTGTTTTGATTCGGTGAAATCTGGCATAGTTATCACTTTTTCACAAGATCACCACTTATTTTACTTTTTACGGTTTTTTTTCAAAAATATCGGATATTTTTTCGACTACTTCCGGATTTTGGATCATGGTCGAGATAGTTTTAACAATTTGTTTAGATACTTAACTTTCTGTCACAGAAGTGTCAGAAACATCTATTTAGTAGTTTTTTGAAAAAAAGATAAATAAAAGAACATTTTCAATAATTTAACGATTTTTCAACTTTTTTCAAAGATTGAGGCCATTTTTGGACCCCCTATATTATTTCAAACCTTTTCCTTGAGGATTGACGCCACAGACTAGCGATAGGACTCTGCGTTAAAAAAGTTTCACAAAAATCGGAGTTGTCGTTTTCAAGAAAAAGACGTCTAAAAAGGCTCCAACAACGGAAAATACTAGATTTTCGGCGTACCACAATTTATTTTCTAACCATCGAAATCGTACCATTGAGATGCCATATAATAGTCCATTAATGGGGCTATCCAAAAACACTTTACTTCTTTTTGTCCGGTAATATCTGACCGAGAAATCCAGCTTTTCGCAAGAGCGAAAATTTTTTAACCTTTTTTTTTCATTTTTTGAATACTTCCGGTATGGAGATTATTGTCGGATTAGTTTTAATAACCAATTTGGGCAATTAAATAGCGGCAGGGCTCTGTAATGATATATTACATTATCTGATCAGATAAAATGACCCTGAGAAATCATATGTTCAAAGGTGCCAAAAATGCAAAAATGTCAAAATATCGAAAATTAAATTTCAATAACTCAATACATATTATCCATCGTTAGAATCGTAATTAGGTCAGCTATCCGAATCTGTAATCTTTTTGTAAAAATTTGTTTAAATACTAAAGAAATAGAGCATTTTGCAAAAACCACGATTTTTCGACTTTTTTCGATTTTCAGTCCCTTTTTTATCGTATTCCAGACATTTCAAAGTCTTATTGGATGGCATAATTCACAAGACTATCGAATGGACTCTCGATAGAGAAAGTTAAAAAAAAAGTTGCGGTTAAGATTTCGAGATACAGGCGTCCAAAAACGCTCCAAATCAGAAAATACTTGATTTTCAGCTTGTCATATTTTGCTGCTTGGTCATAGTATCCGTATAAATTGGGCATCATACGACAGTCCATTCCTCGGGCAACTCAACGAAAGCTTAATTCGTTTAATCCATTGTTATTGGACGGAGAAATCGAGTTTTTCCCCAAAACACCCATTTTTTGCTTTTTTTTCGAAATATCTATCATTATTTCGACTACTTCCGGTTTCCGGATTGTTTTTGAAATTGCTTTATGCAGCGGTCGGACTATATAGCTTTATGTTCCAGGACTTTCAGAACTATCGATTTATCCTTTCCAAAAAATATAAGGGTTGGGAAATGGGCAGAAAATTCGAAAAAAATCGAAAAATAAAGGGCGATAACTCGGAATGAAACTTATATTTCTGGAATTGGATGGTCTTCAGGTATCCAAAAATGTAGGTCAAATTTGAAAATTTTGAAAAATAACAAAAATTGTCTTTAAAACAAAATTTTTCATTTTTCGAAGGCTAGAAGTCAGCGACGAAGTTTCGAAATTTCAAAATTTTCAAATGCTATCGTCCGAGAAAAGACTCAGGGTTTCTGAAAATGTCATTTGTATGTAAATAGGTACAGAATTGACGAAGCTACGGCCGTTTTTTAATTTTTATGCACCGCACGAAATTCGGCCACTTCCGGTCGACGCACAAGTTTCAAAAATAGTTTATCAAGTAGCCACCACATGGTTTCCGATAGAAAATTAGGTCCCATATCGGTATCTGTTACAGGCACTGAGAAATAGGCTATGGCGAAAAAAAAAATAATAATAATAAATAACTAGACCTGCAAGCAGCACTGAACCGGCTTTCAGGAATCAGACAGGAAGTGTGTCATACAATAGCCTATTCATCGAGCTACCAAACGATACTTTAGATGTTTTGATCCGGTCACACCCGACGGTGAAATCCCGATTGTTGCAAGAGCACCGATTTTTTAAATATCGAATATTTATTTGACTACTTCCTGTTTACGGATCATTATCGGGATAGATTTAACAGGTGGTATGGGAACTTAATTTCCTGTACCAGAAGTTTCAGAAAGATCCATTGGACAGTTTTACCTCCCTTATACCATTAGAAGCAGATTTACAGATATAACGATTTTTCGACATCTTTTCAAAGATTGTCGCCCTTTTGGACCGTTTATACTATATTGAGGCTTTTAAATTTGGATTCACACCATAGACCACCGTTAGGACTCTAAGTAACAGAAGTTTAAGAAAGGAAATAAGAGAAGTTTTCGAAATAAAAGCGTCTGAATAGGCTCCAAAAAGGAAAATAATAGATTTTCAGCGTTCCATTATATATTGCCTAACCCGCGAATTTTTACCATTTAGATCTCATAAGATTGTCCATTGTTCGAACTATCCAATGACACTTTAGTTGTTTTGATTCGGTGAAATCTGGCGTATTAATCACTTTTTTCGCAAGATCTCCTTTTTTTTTTTTTTTTTTAAGTTGTTTTTTTTCTCAAAATATCCGAAATTTCTTCGACTACTTCCGTTTTATGGATCATTGTCGAGATAGCTTTAACAAGTTGTTTGGTTACCTTACCTTCTGTACAAGAAGTTTCAGAATAATTCATTCAGCTGTTTTCCAAAGAAAGAAAATTAGAAGATCTTTTTCAGTAATGTAAGGATTTTTCAACTTTTTTCCAAGATTGAGGCTCTTTTTGGACAACTTATGTTTCAAAGATTGTGGCCCTTTTGGACCGTTTATACTATATTGAGGCTTTTAAATTTGGATTCACACCATAGACCACCGTTAGGACTCTAAGTAACAGAAGTTTAAGAAAGGAAATAAGAGAAGTTTTCGAAATAAAAGCGTCTGAATAGGCTCCAAAAAGGAAAATAATAGATTTTCAGCGTTCCATTATATATTGCCTAACCCGCGAATTTTTACCATTTAGATCTCATAAGATTGTCCATTGTTCGAACTATCCAATGACACTTTAGTTGTTTTGATTCGGTGAAATCTGGCGTATTAATCACTTTTTTCGCAAGATCTCCATTTTTTTTTTTTTTTTACGTTTTTTTTTTCTCAAAATATCCGAAATTTTTTCGACTACTTCCGTTTTATGGATCATTGTCGGGATAGCTTTAACAAGTTGTTTGATTACCTTACCTTCTGTACAAGAAGTTTCAGAATAATTCATTCAGCTGTTTTCCAAAGAAAGAAAATTAGAAGATCATTTTCAGTAATGTAAGGATTTTTCAACTTTTTTCCAAGATTGAGGCTCTTTTTGGACAACTTATGTTATTTCAATGCTTTTATTGTTGGACTCACGCCATAGCCCACCCATAGGATTCTGCGTTAAAAAAAGTTTCAGAAAAATCGGAGTTGTCGTTTTCGAGAAAAAGACGTCTAAAAAGGCTCCAAAAACGGAAAATACTAGATTTTCGGCGTACCACAATTTATTTTCTAACCATCGAAATCGTACCATTGAGATGCCATATAATAGTCCATTAATGGGGCTATCCAAAGACACTTTACTTCTTTTGGTCCTGTAATATCTGACCGAGAAACATAGCTTTTTGCAAGAGCGACAATTTTTTAACCTTTTTTTTTTACATTTTTTGAATACTTCCGGTATGGAGATTATTGTCGGAGTAGTTTTAATAACCAGTTTGGGCAATTAAATAGCGGCAGGGCTCTGTAATGATATATTACATTATCTGATCAGATAAAATGACCCTGAGAAATCATATGTTCAAAGGTGCCAAAAATGCAAAAATGTCAAAATATCGAAAATTAAATTTCAATAACTCAATACATATTATCCATCGTTAGAATCGTAATTAGGTCAGCTATCCGAATCTGTAATCTTTTTGTAAAAATTTGTTTAAATAATAAAGAAATAGAGCATTTTGCAAAAACCACGATTTTTCGACTTTTTTCGATTTTCAGTCCCTTTTTTATCGTATTCCAGACATTACATTTCAAAGTCTTATTGGATGGCATAATTCACAAGACTATCGAATGGACTCTCGATAGAGAAAGTTAAAAAAAAAGTTGCGGTTAAGATTTCGAGATACAGGCGTCCAAAAACGCTCCAAATCAGAAAATACTTGATTTTCAGCTTGTCATATTTTGCTGCTTGGTCATAGTATCCGTATAAATTGGGCATCATACGACAGTCCATTCCTCGGGCAACTCAACGAAAGCTTAATTCGTTTAATCCATTGTTATTGGACGGAGAAATCGAGTTTTTCCCCAAAACACCCATTTTTTGCTTTTTTTTCGAAATATCTATCATTATTTCGACTACTTCCGGTTTCCGGATTGTTTTTGAAATTGCTTTATGCAGCGGTCGGACTATATAGCTTTATGTTCCAGGACTTTCAGAACTATCGATTTATCCTTTCCAAAAAATATAAGGGTTGGGAAATGGGCAGAAAATTCGAAAAAAATCGAAAAATAAAGGGCGATAACTCGGAATGAAACTTATATTTCTGGAATTGGATGGTCTTCAGGTATCCAAAAATGTAGGTCAAATTTGAAAATTTTGAAAAATAACAAAAATTGTCTTTAAAACAAAATTTTTCATTTTTCGAAGGCTAGAAGTCAGCGACGAAGTTTCGAAATTTCAAAATTTTCAAATGCTATCGTCCGAGAAAAGACTCAGGGTTTCTGAAAATGTCATTTGTATGTAAAAAGGTACAGAATTGACGAAGCTACGGCCGTTTTTTAATTTTTATGCACCGCACGAAATTCGGCCACTTCCGGTCGACGCACAAGTTTCAAAAATAGTTTATCAAGTAGCCACCACATGGTTTCCGATAGAAAATTAGGTCCCATATCGGTATCTGTTACAGGCACTGAGAAATAGGCTATGGCGAAAAAAAAAATAATAATAATAAATAACTAGACCTGCAAGCAGCACTGAACCGGCTTTCAGGAATCAGACAGGAAGTGTGTCATACAATAGCCTATTCATCGAGCTACCAAACGATACTTTAGATGTTTTGATCCGGTCACACCCGACGGTGAAATCCCGATTGTTGCAAGAGCACCGATTTTTTAAATATCGAATATTTATTTGACTACTTCCTGTTTACGGATCATTATCGGGATAGATTTAACAAGTGGTATGGGAACTTAATTTCCTGTACCAGAAGTTTCAGAAAGATCCATTGGACAGTTTTACCTCCCTTATACCATTAGAAGCAGATTTACAGATATAACGATTTTTCGACATCTTTTCAAAGATTGTCGCCCTTTTGGACCGTTTATACTATATTGAGGCTTTTAAATTTGGATTCACACCATAGACCACCGTTAGGACTCTAAGTAACAGAAGTTTAAGAAAGGAAATAAGAGAAGTTTTCGAAATAAAAGCGTCTGAATAGGCTCCAAAAAGGAAAATAATAGATTTTCAGCGTTCCATTATATATTGCCTAACCCGCGAATTTTTACCATTTAGATCTCATAAGATTGTCCATTGTTCGAACTATCCAATGACACTTTAGTTGTTTTGATTCGGTGAAATCTGGCATATTAATCACTTTTTTCGCAAGATCTCCTTTTTTTTTTTTTTTTTTACTTTTTTTTTTTTCTCAAAATATCCGAAATTTCTTCGACTACTTCCGTTTTATGGATCATTGTCGAGATAGCTTTAACAAGTTGTTTGGTTACCTTACCTTCTGTACAAGAAGTTTCAGAATAATTCATTCAGCTGTTTTCCAAAGAAAGAAAATTAGAAGATCTTTTTCAGTAATGTAAGGATTTTTCAACTTTTTTCCAAGATTGAGGCTCTTTTTGGACAACTTATGTTTCAAAGATTGTGGCCCTTTTGGACCGTTTATACTATATTGAGGCTTTTAAATTTGGATTCACACCATAGACCACCGTTAGGACTCTAAGTAACAGAAGTTTAAGAAAGGAAATAAGAGAAGTTTTCGAAATAAAAGCGTCTGAATAGGCTCCAAAAAGGAAAATAATAGATTTTCAGCGTTCCATTATATATTGCCTAACCCGCGAATTTTTACCATTTAGATCTCATAAGATTGTCCATTGTTCGAACTATCCAATGACACTTTAGTTGTTTTGATTCGGTGAAATCTGGCGTATTAATCACTTTTTTCGCAAGATCTCCATTTTTTTTTTTTTTTTACGTTTTTTTTTTCTCAAAATATCCGAAATTTTTTCGACTACTTCCGTTTTATGGATCATTGTCGGGATAGCTTTAACAAGTTGTTTGATTACCTTACCTTCTGTACAAGAAGTTTCAGAATAATTCATTCAGCTGTTTTCCAAAGAAAGAAAATTAGAAGATCATTTTCAGTAATGTAAGGATTTTTCAACTTTTTTCCAAGATTGAGGCTCTTTTTGGACAACTTATGTTATTTCAATGCTTTTATTGTTGGACTCACGCCATAGCCCACCCATAGGATTCTGCGTTAAAAAAAGTTTCAGAAAAATCGGAGTTGTCGTTTTCGAGAAAAAGACGTCTAAAAAGGCTCCAAAAACGGAAAATACTAGATTTTCGGCGTACCACAATTTATTTTCTAACCATCGAAATCGTACCATTGAGATGCCATATAATAGTCCATTAATGGGGCTATCCAAAGACACTTTACTTCTTTTGGTCCTGTAATATCTGACCGAGAAACATAGCTTTTTGCAAGAGCGACAATTTTTTAACCTTTTTTTTTTACATTTTTTGAATACTTCCGGTATGGAGATTATTGTCGGAGTAGTTTTAATAACCAGTTTGGGCAATTAAATAGCGGCAGGGCTCTGTAATGATATATTACATTATCTGATCAGATAAAATGACCCTGAGAAATCCTATGTTCAAAGGTGCCAAAAATGCAAAAATGTCAAAATATCGAAAATAAAATTTCAATAACTCAATACATAGTATACATCGTTAGAATCGTAATTAGGTCAGCTATCCGAATCTGTAATCTTTTTGTAAAAATTTGTTTAAATAATAAAGTAATAGAGCATTTTGCAAAATTTCACGATTTTTCGACATTTTTCGATTTTCAGTCCCTTTTTTATCGTATTTCAGACATTTCAAAGTCTTATTGGATGGCATAATTCAAAAGACTATCGAATGGACTCTCGATAGAGAAAGTTAAAAAAAAAGTTGCATTTAAGATTTCGAGATACAGACGTCCAAAAACGTTCCAAATCAGAAAATACTTGAATTTCTGCTTGTCATATTTTGCTGCTTGGTAACAGTATCCGTATAAATTGGGCATCATTCGACAGTCCATTCCTCGGGCCACTCAACGAAAGTTTAATTCGTTTAATCCATTGATACTGGACGGAGAAATCAAGTTTTTCCCCAAAACACCCATTTTTTGCATTTTTTTCGAAATATCTATCATTATTTCGACTACTTCCGGTTTCCGGATCGTTTTTGAAATTGCTTTATGCAGCGGTCTGATTATATAGCTTTATGTTCCAGGACTTTCAGAACTATCGATTTATCCTTTCCCAAAAATATAAGGGTTGGGAAATGGGCAGAAAATTCGAAAAAAATCGAAAAATAAAGGGCGATAACTCGGAATGAAACTTATATTTCTGGAATTGGATGGTCTTCAGGTATCCAAAAATGTAGGTCAAATTTGAAAATTTTGAAAAATAACAAAAATTGTCTTTAAAACAAAATTTTTCATTTTTCGAAGGCTAGAAGTCAGCGACGAAGTTTCGAAATTTCAAAAGATATTTTGAAGTGATCAGGGGCCACATCTCTGGCAGTAAATATCAGATATCGCTGAAAATCAATCGCCTACTTCGTCTCATGACCTTAACCACTGTGTATAAATTTAAAGTCAATCGGACATTAACTTTGGCCTCTAGAGCATCCACAAGATTTTTTTTAAGTGATGAAGGGCCATAACTCTGACAGTAATTATCGGAAATCGCTGAAAATCAATTGGCTTCTTCATCTCATGACCTTAAACACTGTGTATAAATTTAAAGTCAATCGGATATTGAATTTAACCTCTAGAACGTGCACAAGATTTTTTGAAGTGGTCAAGGACCATAATTCTGACAGTAATTATCGGAAATCGCTGAAAATCAATAGGCTTCTTCGTCTCATGACCTTAAACACTGTGTATAAATTTAAAGTAATCGGATATTAACTTTAGCGTATAAAAATTAACCGATGGCATATAATATTTAATGTATGATAAAGTCAAAATAGTCGATTTCGGTTTTTGGTGTTGCGCTCATTTTAAAAAAAATGTCTTTTACGGATAATGTGTATAGTACTAATAGCAATCACATACGGAAGAGGCGATAAGATCCCTTTGCATTTGGATTTTCAAAATTAATTAAAACCAAATTTAAATTCCGAAAATCGGTTGTTTATTTTTTGCTGAAACTCCTTTTTTTAATCTGATCAAAATGGGAGTAAGTCACAGAGTCGTAATGGTTTTGGGACAGAAGCCGTAAATGGCGGAAAAAACGAACGGCAGGAACCGTGTCAAGAACAAACGACCTGAACGAATGCAGGTATCGCCTTGAAGTTTTCAGTGCACCTAGGTACCAACGTGAAAAGTTCCTCGCCGGAATTTGGTAGTCAACGTACCTTTGGTTACAGCGTGGCGCATTGGCGAAGTAAAAAGAAATTACGGTCGATTTTGGGATTTTGCGTATATTTCGGAGTGGTTTGGTAGATGACGGTGGATCAGGGACTCAGATTGATCTAACATGGCGATCATAACACAACATGATAATCAATTTGAAGTATGAGTAAATTTTCGCGACCGGGTTGATTTGCTCTACCCAGGGAACGTTCCTGTGTTCCGATTGCCTTCAAATTTGCACAGAATGTACCTTGGGATTCTAGCTATCACATATTAAAAATAGAAGAGTGTTGGATTCCGAGAACGTTCAAAATAAATTCAAAACACACCTCCAACAATCAAAGGTTTTTTGCTTAAAAAATTGCCGTATTTTATCGAATTTTTATTGTTCTTGATATCTGAGGATTTTCTCAATTTAATATGTGATAAATATCATCGCGGCGCAGCCAACCGCTAGAAATTCCAGAGATTTGGACCACCGGAAGGATGCCTCAGCAGTCAAAAAAGGTCAAAATAGGCGATTTCGGTTTCTAGTGTCGATACATCGTTACGGTCATTTTAAAAAATTGTCTTTTAAGGATAATGTGTATAGTACCAATACCTATCACATAAGGAAGAGGCGATAAAATCTCTTTGCATTTGCAATTTCAAAATTAATTAAAACCAACATTAAATTCCGAAAATCGGTTTTTTGCTAAAACTCTTTTTTTTTTAATCGGATCAAAATGGGAGTAAGGCACAGAGTCCGGGGTGGTAATGGGCGTATTCTTTCCAAATTTCATGGTTTTCGGACAAACGGCGCCGGTGTCGTGGCGAAATTCCTCTTTTTTCGCCCTTACTGAAGCCGTAAATCGCGGAAAAAAACGAACGGCAGGAACCATGTGAAGAACAAACGACCTGAACGAATGCAGGTATCGCCTTGAATTTTTCAGGGCACCTAGGTACCAACGTGAAAAGTTCCTCGCCGGAATTTGGTAGTCATGGTACCTTTGGTTCCAGCGCGGCGCATGCGCAAAGTCAAAAGAAATTATGGTCGATTTTGGGATTTTGGGTATATTTCGGAGTGGTTTGGTAGATGACGGTGTATCTAAGATGGCGGTCATAACACAATAATAACTTTAAAGAATGAACAAATTTCCGCGACCGGGTTGATTTGCTCTGCCCAAGCAACGTTCCTGTGATCCGATTGCCTTCAAATTTGCACAGAATGTACCTTGGGATTCTAGCTATCACATATTAAAAATAGAAGAGTGTGGGATTCCGAGAACGTTCAAAATAAATTCAAAACCCACCCCCAACCATCAAAGTTTTTTTTGCTTAAAAAATTGCCGTATTTTATCGAATTTTTATTGTTCTTGATATCTGAACATTTTCTCATTTTAATATGTGATAAGTATCATAGAGGCGCAGCCAACCGCTAGAAATTCCAGAGATTTGGACCACCGGAAGGATGCCTCAGCAGTCAAAAAAGGTCAAAATAGGCGATTTCGGTTTCTAGTGTCGATACATAATTACGGTCATTTTAAAAAATTGTCTTTTAAGGATAATGTGTATAGTACCAATACCTATTACATACGGAAGAGGTGATAAAATCTCTTTGCATTTGCAATTTCAAAATTAATTAAAACCAATATTAAATTCCGAAAATCGTTTTTTTGCTAAAACTCTTTTTTTTTTAATCGAATCAAAATGGGAGTAAGGCACAGAGTCCGGGGTGGTAATGGGCGTACTGTGTCCAAATTTCATGGTTTTCGGACAATCGGTATCGGTGTCACGGCGAAATTTTTCCCCTCATAGAAGCCGTAAATTGACTTGAGGCCAGGGTCCTCGAAGTTGTACAGCTGCACCCGGTGACCGATATTTATTTAACGTCAATCGGACATTAACTTTGGCCTCTAGAGCATCCACAAGATTTTTTTTTTAAGTGAAGAAGGGCCATAACTCTGACAGTAATTATCGGAAATCGCCGAAAATCAATTGGCTTCTTCATCTCATGACCTTAAACACTGTGTATAAATTTAAAGTCAATCGGATACTAAATTCAACCTGTAAAGCGTCCACAAGATTTTTTCAAGTGATCAAGGGCCATAACTCTGACAATAATTATCGGAAATCGCTGAAAATCAGTAGGCTTCTTCGTCTCATGACCTTAAACACTGTGTATAAATTTAAAGTAATTGGATATTAACTTTAGCCGGCCGGACGTGGGCGATGACAATATACGACCACATTTTAATGTGGGCGTATAAAATTAACCGCATGCATATAATATTTAATATATGATAAAGTCAAAATAGTCGATTTCGGTTTTTAGTGTTGTGGTCATTTTAAAAAAATGTCTTTTAAGAACAATTTGTATAGTACTAATAGCAATCACATACGGAAGAAGCGATAAGATCCCTTTGCATTTGCAATTTCAAAATTAATTAAAACTCTTTTTTTTTTAATCGGATGAAAATGGGAGTAAGGCACAGAGTCCGGGGTGGTAATGGTCGTATTGGGTTTCAAATTTCATGGTTTTCGGAAAATCGGCGCCGGTGTCGTGGCGAAATTACACTTTTTTCGCCCTTACTAAACCCGTAAATGGCGGAAAATCTCGAACGGCAGGAACCGTGTGAAGAACAAACGACCTGAACGAATGCAGGTATCGACTTGAATTTTTGAGGGCTCCTAGGTACCAAGATGCAAAGTTCCTCGCCGGAATTTGGTAGTCATGGTACCTTTGGTTCCAGCGTGGCGCATGCGCGAAATAAAAGGAAATTATGGTCGATTTTGGGATTTTGGGTATATTTCGGAGTGGATCGGGGACTCAGTTGGATCTAACATAGCGATCATAATCACTTTGAAGAATGAGCAAATTTTCACGACCGTTTTTTTTGCTTAAAAAATTGCCGTATTTTATCGAATTTTTATTGTTCTTGATATCTGAACATTTTCTCATTTTAATATGTGATAAGTATCATCGAGTTGCAGCCAACCGTTAGAAATTCCAAAGATTTGGACCACCGGAAGGATGCCTCGGCATTCAAAAAAGGTCAAAATAGGCGATTTCGGTTTCTAGTGTCGATATAGCGTTACGGTCATTTTAAAAAATTGTCTTTTAAGGATATTGTGTATAGTACCAATACCTATCACATACGGAAGAGGCGATAAAATCTCTTTGCATTTGCAATTTCAAAATTAATTAAAACCAATATTAAATTCCGAAAATTGTTTTTTAGCTTAAACCTTTTTTTTTAAATCGGATCAAAATGGGAGTAAGGCACAGAATCCGGGGTGGCAATGGGCGTATTGTATCCAAATTTCATGGTTTTCGGACAATCGGCGCCGGTGTCGTGGCGAAATTCCTCTTTTTTCGCCCTTACTGAAGCCGTAAATGGCGGAAAAAGCCGAACGGCAGGAAAATGAAATGAAATGAAATGAAATGGGGTTTCACGTCCTACTGTTCTGCTCCTAACCTGGGCTAATGAAGACGGGCATACGCCATACAGTGTGCTATGAGGGAAATTTTACCCGGGCAGCGGCACTATCGCCTACTCTTATATCGAATTCCAACTGCCAAGGGATCTTTTACGTGCATTCCAATTTATACACGGGACCTCGGTTCCGAACGGCAGGAACCGTGTGAAGAACAAACGACCTGAACGAATGCAGGTATCGCCTTGGCACCTAGGTACCAACGTGAAAAGTTCATCGCCGGAATTTGGTAGTCATGGTACCTTTGGTTCCAGCGCGGCACATGCGCGACGTCAAAAGAAATTATGGTCGATTTTGGGATTTGGGGTATATTTCGGAGTGGTTTGGTAGATGACGGTCATAACACAATATTATAATAACTTTGAAGAATGAGCAAATTTTCACGACCGGGTTGATTTGGTCTGTCCAGGCAACGTTCCTGTGGTCCGATTGCCTTCAAATTTGCACAGAATATACCTTGGGATTCTAGCTATCACATATTAAAAATAGAAGAGTGTCGGATTCCGAGAACGTTCAAAATAAATTCAAAACCCACCCTCAACCATCAAAGTTTTTTTGCATAAAAAATTGCCGTATTTTATCGAATTTTTATTGTTCTTCATATCTGAACATTTTCTCATTTTAATATGTGATAAGTATCATCGAGGCGCAGCCAACCGCTAGAAATTCCAGAGATTTGGACCTCCGGAAGGATGCCTCAGCAGTCAAAAAAGGTCAAAATAGGCGATTTCGATTTCTAGTGTCGATACATCGTTACGGTCATTTTAAAAAATTGTCTTTTAAGGATAATGTGTATAGTACTAATACCTATCACATACGGAAGAGGCGATAAAATCTCTTTGCATATCCAATTTCAAAATTAATTAAAACCAATAATAAATTCCGAAAATTGTTTTTTTGCTAAAACTCTTTTTTTTTAATCGGATCAAAATGGGAGTAAGGCACAGAGTCTGGGGAGGTAATGGGCGTAATGTGTCCAAATTTCATGGTTTTCGGACAATCGGTGCCGGTGTCACGGCGAAATTCCACTTTTTTTAACCCCATGGAAGCCGTAAATTGACTTGAGGCCAGGGTCCTTGAAATTGTACAGCTGCACCCGGTGACCGATATTTATTTAACGGGGAATAAGTGATTATTCATATTATAGCAGTAAATAATTAAAATATTTCATAGGGATTATAATAATATGTATATCATGTCTGGGTATTACAGGGTTAAAACCAATATTAAATTCCGAAAATCGTTTTTTTGCTAAAACTCTTTTTTTTTAATGGGATCAAAATGGGGGTAAAGCACAGAGTCCGGGGTGGTAATGGGCGTATTGTGTCCAAATTTCATGATTTTCGGACAATCGGTGCCGGTGTCACGGCGAAATTCCACTTTTTTCCCCTCCGTAAATTGACTTCGAAAAAAAACGACGAAAGGCAGGTGGCAAGAACAAACGACTTGAACGAATGCAGGTATCACCTTGAAATTTACAGGGTACCTAGGTACCAACGTGAAAAGTTGCTCGCCGGAATTTAGTACTCATGGTACCGTTGGTTCCTGTGTAGCGCATGCGCGAAATCAAAACCAGCTAAACTCGAAAACAACCTTGTCGGCACGGAAAACATCAAAGGAGAAATTCGAATTTTTGAAATATTCAAATACCAAACATTCGACCATGATCCAGGCTATCCTGAAATGTAATAATTTCGGTAATAGGAGACACATTCTCTAAGTCACGACCAATTGTGTATGTTTTCAAGCCCATTAAGCCCAGTAATTATCGGAAATCGCTGAAAATCAATAGGCTTCTTCGTCTCATGACCTTAAACACTGTGTATAAATTTAAAGTAATCGGATATTAACTTTAGCCGTCCGGACGGCGGCGACGACAATATACGACCACATTTCAATGTGGGCGTATAAAAATTAACCGATGGCATATAATATTTAATGTATGATAAAGTCAAAATAGTCGATTTCGGTTTTTGGTGTTGCGCTCATTTTAAAAAAAATGTCTTTTACGGATAATGTGTATAGTACTAATAGCAATCACATACGGAAGAGGCGATAAGATCCCTTTGCATTTGGAATTTCAAAATTAATTAAAACCAAATTTAAATTCCGAAAATCGGTTGTTTATTTTTTGCTGAAACTCCTTTTTTTAATCTGATCAAAATGGGAGTAAGTCACAGAGTCGTAATGGTTTAGGGACAATCGGTGCCGGTGTCGTGGCGAAATTCCACTTTTTTCGCCCTTACAGAAGCCGTAAATGGCGGAAAAAACGAACGGCAGGAACCGTGTCAAAAACAAACGACCTGAACGAATGCAGGTATCGCCTTGAAGTTTTCAGTGCACCTAGGTACCAACGTGAAAAGTTCCTCGCCGGAATTCGGTAGTCAACGTACCTTTGGTTCCAGCGTGGCGCATTGGCGAAGTAAAAAGAAATTACGGTCGATTTTGGGATTTTGCGTATATTTCGGAGTGGTTTGGTAGATGACGGTGGATCAGGGACTCAGATTGATCTAACATGGCGATCATAACACAACATGATAATCAATTTGAAGTATGAGTAAATTTTCGCGACCGGGTTGATTTGCTCTACCCAGGCAACGTTCCTGTGATCCGATTGCCTTCAAATTTGCACAGAATGTACCTTGGGATTCTAGCTATCACATATTAAAAATAGAAGAGTGTGGGATTCCGAGAACGTTCAAAATAAATTCAAAACCCACCCCCAACCATCAAAGTTTTTTTGCTTAAAAAATTGCCGTATTTTATCGAATTTTTATTGTTCTTGATATCTGAACATTTTCTCATTTTAATATGTGATAAGTATCATCGAGGCGCAGCCAACCGCTAGAAATTCCAGAGATTTGGACCACCGGAAGGATGCCTCAGCAGTCAAAAAAGGTCAAAATAGGCGATTTCGGTTTCTAGTGTCGATATAGTGTCGATACATAGTTACGGTCATTTTAAAAAATTGTCTTTTAAGGATAATGTGTATAGTACCAATACCTATCACATACGGAAGATGTGATAAAATCTCTTTGCATTTCCAATTTCAAAATTAATTAAAACCAATATTAAATTCCGAAAATCGTTTTTTTGCTAAAACTCTTTTTTTTTTAATCGGATCAAAATGGGAGTAAGGCACAGAGTCCGGGGTGGTAATGGGCGTACTGTGTCCAAATTTCATGGTTTTCGGACAATCGGTGCCGGTGTCACGGCGAAATTTTTCCCCTCATAGAAGCCGTAAATTGACTTGAGGCCAGGGTCCTCGAAGTTGTACAGCTGCACCCGGTGACCGATATTTATTTAACGTCAATCGGACATTAACTTTGGCCTCTAGAGCATCCACAAGATTTTTTTTTTAAGTGATGAAGGGCCATAACTCTGACAGTAATTATCGGAAATCGCCGAAAATCAATTGGCTTCTTCATCTCATGACCTTAAACACTGTGTATAAATTTAAAGTCAATCGGATACTAAATTTAGCCTGTAAAGCGTCCACAAGATTTTTTCAAGTGATCAAGGGCCATAACTCTGACAATAATTATCGGAAATCGCTGAAAATCAGTAGGCTTCTTCGTCTCATGACCTTAAACACTGTGTATAAATTTAAAGTAATTGGATATTAACTTTAGCCGGCCGGACGTTGGCGATGACAATATACGACCACATTTTAATGTGGGCGTATAAAATTAACCGCATGCATATAATATTTAATATATGATAAAGTCAAAATAGTCGATTTCGGTTTTTAGTGTAGTGGTCATTTTAAAAAAATGTCTTTTAAGAACAATGTGTATAGTACTAATAGCAATCACATACGGAAGAAGTGATAAGATCCCTTTGCATTTGTAATTTCAAAATTAATTAAAACTCTTTTTTTTTTAATCGGATGAAAATGGGAGTAAGGCACAGAGTCCGGGGTGGTAATGGGCGTATTGTGTCCAAATTTCATGGTTTTCGGAAAATCGGCGCCGGTGTCGTGGCGAAATTACACTTTTTTCGCCCTTACTAAACCCGTAAATGGCGGAAAATCTCGAACGGCAGGAACCGTATGAAGAACAAACGACCTGAACGAATGCAGGTATCGACTTGAATTTTTGAGGGCTCCTAGGTACCAAGATGCAAAGTTCCTCGCCGGAATTTGGTAGTCATGGTACCTTTGGTTCCAGCGTGGCGCATGCGCGAAATAAAAGGAAATTATGGTCGATTTTGGGATTTTGGGTATATTTCGGAGTGGATCGGGGACTCAGTTGGATCTAACATAGCGATCATAATCGCTTTGAAGAATGAGCAAATTTTCACGACCGGGTTTTTTTGCTTAAAAAATTGCCGTATTTTATCGAATTTTTATTGTTCTTGATATCTGAACATTTTCTCATTGTAATATGTGATAAGTATCATCGAGTTGCAGCCAACCGTTAGAAATTCCAAAGATTTGGACCACCGGAAGGATGCCTCGGCATTCAAAAAAGGTCAAAATAGGCGATTTCGGTTTCTAGTGTCGATATAGCGTTACGGTCATTTTAAAAAATTGTCTTTTAAGGATATTGTGTATAGTACCAATACCTATCACATACGGAAGAGGCGATAAAATCTCTTTGCATTTGCAATTTCAAAATTAATTAAAACCAATATTAAATTCCGAAAATTGTTTTTTAGCTTAAACCTTTTTTTTTAAATCGGATCAAAATGGGAGTAAGGCACAGAATCCGGGGTGGTAATGGGCGTATTGTATCCAAATTTCATGGTTTTCGGACAATCGGCGCCGGTGTCGTGGCGAAATTCCTCTTTTTTCGCCGAACGGCAGGAAAATGAAATGAAATGAAATGAAATGGGGTTTCACGTCCTACTGTTCTGCTCCTAACCTGGGCTAATGAAGACGGGCATACGCCATACAGTGTGCTATGAGGGAAATTTTGCCCGGGCAGCGGCACTATCGCCTACTCTTATATCGAATTCCAACTGCCAAGGGATCTTTTACGTGCATTCCAATGTATACACGGGACCTCGGTTCCGAACGGCAGGAACCGTGTGAAGAACAAACGACCTGAACGAATGCAGGTATCGCCTTGGCACCTAGGTACCAACGTGAAAAGTTCATCGCCGGAATTTGGTAGTCATGGTACCTTTGGTTCCAGCGCGGCACATGCGCGACGTCAAAAGAAATTATGGTCGATTTTGGGATTTGGGGTATATTTCGGAGTGGTTTGGTAGATGACGGTCATAACACAATATTATAATAACTTTGAAGAATGAGCAAATTTTCACGACCGGGTTGATTTGGTCTGTCCAGGCAACGTTCCTGTGGTCCGATTGCCTTCAAATTTGCACAGAATATACCTTGGGATTCTAGCTATCACATATTAAAAATAGAAGAGTCTGGGATTCCGAGAACGTTCAAAATAAATTCAAAACCCACCCCCAACCTCAGCAGTCAAAAAAGGTCAAAATAGGCGATTTCGATTTCTAGTGTCGATACATCGTTACGGTCATTTTAAAAAATTGTCTTTTAAGGATAATGTGTATAGTACTAATTCCTATCACATACGGAAGAGGCGATAAAATCTCTTTGCATTTCCAATTTCAAAATTAATTAAAACCAATAATAAATTCCGAAAATTGTTTTTTTGCTAAAACTCTTTTTTTTTAATCGGATCAAAATGGGAGTAAGGCACAGAGTCTGGGGAGGTAATGGGCGTAATGTGTCCAAATTTCATGGTTTTCGGACAATCGGTGCCGGTGTCACGGCGAAATTCCACTTTTTTAACCCCATGGAAGCCGTAAATTGACTTGAGGCCAGGGTCCTTGAAATTGTACAGCTGCACCCGGTGACCGATATTTATTTAACGGGGAATAAGTGATAATTCATATTATAGCAGTAAATAATTAAAATATTTCATAGGGATTATAATAATATGTATATCATGTCTGGGTATTACAGGGTTAAAACCAATATTAAATTCCGAAAATCGTTTTTTTGCTAAAACTCTTTTTTTTTTAATGGGATCAAAATGGGGGTAAAGCACAGAGTCCGGGGTGGTAATGGGCGTATTGTGTCCAAATTTCATGGTTTTCGGACAATCGATGCCGGTGTCACGGCGAAATTCCACTTTTTTCCCCTCCGTAAATTGACTTCGAAAAAAAACGACGAAAGGCAGGTGGCAAAAACAAACGACTTGAACGAATGCAGGTATCACCTTGAAATTTACAGGGTACCTAGGTACCAACGTGAAAAGTTGCTCGCCGGAATTTAGTACTCATGGTACCGTTGGTTCCTGTGTAGCGCATGCGCGAAATCAAAACCAGCTAAACTCGAAAACAACCTTGTCGGCACGGAAAACATCAAAGGAGAAATTCGAATTTTTGAAATATTCAAATACCAAACATTCGACCATGATCCAGGCTATCCTGAAATGTAATAATTTCGGTAATAGGAGACACATTCTCTAAGTCACGACCAATTGTGTATGTTTTCAAGCCCATTAATGTGGATTTTTCACTATTTTTCATTTTCAATTCAAAATGGCGTCCATCAGTTGACCTAAATCAAAATTCTACTGCCTACATTTTATGGGCTTTCTTTCAAGGATTTGGAAAATATAATCCCCTTCTCTGTAAGTAAAATATCAAAAAAGCCTTAGCGATATTTCACATTTCAAGATGGTGGCACTTCCGGTTTGGGCTACAAACTCCATTTTTTGTGTACGAATCAGTAGTGTCGTAACTAGTAAAGAAATACAATTTCAAGGCAATCGGACCTATATTTCGTCGATTTATTTTAAAACTTTGATCCTTAATTTCATCAAGGGGAGATAATACAGAAAATTTCTAATGACATTTTTCAAGTTGTATCGGTAAGATCTACTTACATACTGAATTTCATGAAAATCGTGCAACTATTAAAGAAGTTGTCAAGTTGATTTTAACTTCCGGTTCTAAATCACAGCGACGAATTTTTGAAATTCGAAAATCCGAAATTGCAGATTTGAAGTAAATGATTCACGGTACTCAAAGAATTTATTTTTAGTAAAATAGGTCAAAAAGTCACAAAGTTACAGCAATGTAAATCAAATGCATTCGTTCGTAAAATTCGGTGATTTCGGATGTGTAAAACGATTTGAAAACATACCTATTCCAAAGCCACCACCCATGCTTGGGGGGGTAGGTCAAAGTTTCAGAAAGATCCCACGGTTAGATTCTGAGATATAAGATTTGCAGGAAAAACACCAAAAAAAAAAAATAATAATAATAATCTTAACAGAAACAATAAGCTTTCATATGTAATACATATGAAAACTTAATAATAATAATCTTAACAGAAACAATAAGCTTTCATATGTAATACATATGAAAGCTTAACTAGATCTGCATAGCAGATATCAAAGCTTTCATATAAACTTCAAAAGGGGTTATTAGAATCTATGAATCAACAACCACTCTGACGGAAGATATTCTCTCGGCTAAAAAATCTTTTTTCTCTCAGCTACGAGAGATACGAAGAATTAAACCGGCCCAGAGCCGACCGTGTTGATAAGAAGCCGCTTATTTGACATTGACACATAACTGAAGGTGAATAGGCCTACCCGTCCAGTTAATACAATGGGCAATCCCACATCGGTCCACTAAAGAGAGGCACATACTAGTCGCCTCCTACTTCCCCAAGACATTTAGTCCAAACCTTGACTCTCATACATATAAACCATTTGGTACTACATGTACATGTATTTCGTACTTATATCATATTAAACCCCTCGGCCGCCATGTTGAATCACACAGTATTTAACGTTCTATATCCTAACATCTTTATGAAATCAACGACAAATCTAAACTTGGGCACTCCAACCATTTTTATTTTTACATCATTCAGTTTTTTTTAAATAAGTAATTCTATCACAAATTATAGTGAAGACTGGACCACTAAACTAGTTACCGATCAGTTTTTCTTTGTGTTAATGCGTTCTACATTTTCAAAGCAATGATGCTTATAATGTGCGAGCCGCCATGACACCGGCGGATATTATAACTTCGATAGGCGAGAAACTTCAGGTAGCAGTTGGGTTTCATCAAATCATATAATTATGCGGTACGGCTTCACCTTTATTTCAATGGGAATTGGTTTATTATATGTGCAGTGCAGTTTTAGGTCAGTTTATGTGTAAATTAAGGGAGCTATACATAGGCCAGTAACCTTTTTGTAGTCATTTGACTAAAAAAAAACTTGCGGAAAGGAACTCCGTAGGACAAGCCACTACCGTGGCAGGAGTAAGGCGGAAGACATCAGTAGTGGAACCATTTCTAAGTTAATCCCGAAGTGCGTTGCTATTGTAAGAATATATAAAATGGGGTTTACGGTCCCGCTTTTTTGCTGTAGTTTGAGTAATGAGTTAGAGCGTATATTTTGTAGTCAAAAAATCATTGCAAATAGAAGACCTCATCCCCACCACCACCACCCTGTAATCCATATTCCATTTCCGAGAGATAGATAGAGAACACGCGAAATATAATGTGATTTTTCTTTCTTACAATCAGAGACCATAATTCATGAAGTTACGATTCGATATGCTCAAATATCGAAAGGAACCATATCTTTGGGTTATAAACATGCATGTCAAGTTTCATCAAAATCTTTCACTGTGAAAAACCGGGGCTAAGTCATCTGAAATCAAACAAATTTTACAATGTAGGTAGTGAAAACAAAATGTTATGTTAAGCGTTGTTCGAGGGTGGGGTGGGTGCATTAAATTCCAAATGCAAAGGGTTATTTTTCGTGCACGCCAATATGCACACAAAACCAAAAAAACTGCACGCAAAGCGGGCCTTCGGTCAAGAACCACGGACAAAGTGAGAGAACGGGGACCTCTGTTTTGCATACCATCCAAGCGACTAGACACTAATCCTTGTACCATGGACGAGGGGACGGGCGTTTTTCATCCCATCGAAACGACTAGACACAGATCCTTGCTAGGCCTTCCATACTTCACCACTGCCAACGGGGAACCACTTTGACCTCGGTTTTTCGTACCATCCGAACGACTAGACACTAATCCTTGCAAGGCCTTCCGTTCTGCACAAATGAGCCACGCTGGCCTCGTTTTGTCGTAACATACAAACGACTAGACAATGTTTCATAATTTAGTCATGCTCGCGTGGGTGGGTTGGTAGCAGAATTGATATGTACATTATAGTGACACGAGGAGGAGGGGGTGGGAGCGGGGTGTACACAAATCACACAAATCAAAGCTTTGTAATACACGCATATACTTGATATACTAAATACACAAATGGCCGAATTTCGAGACATTTCTGGCACTCTTTTAACACATAATGAGAACACTGCATTAATTTCTATATATCAATAAAATATGCCTCAGACCCATTATATCATATATGATACACTAAATTTCGACATTGATTTTTAGAAAAAATATTGTTTATTTTTAAATTTGAATTAGACTAGTAACAAAATATATTTTCTGGCAACAAATAGCATATAAATAAAAATAGATTTACTTTCTGATTATTTTTTTTAAATGAAATCATTCCAGGGCTTTTATTGACATTTCAGAAAATGTAGAGTTGGTCCCATGCACTTGAGGCCAGGGTCCTTGAAGTTGTACAGCTGCACCCGGTGACCGATATTTATTTAACGGGGAGTAAGTGATAATTCATATTATAGCAGTAAATAATTAAAATATTTCATAGGGATTATAATAATATGTATATCATGTCTGGGTATGACAGGGTTAAAACCAATATTAAATTCCGAACGAATGCAGGTATCACCTTGAAATTTACAGGGTACCTAGGTACCAACGTGAAAAGTTGCTAGCCGGAATGTAGTACTCATGGTACCGTTGGTTCCTGTGTAGCGCATGCGCGAAATCAAAACCAGCTAAACTCTAAAACAACCTTGTCGGCACGGAAAACATCAAAGAAGAAATTCGAATTTTTGAAATATTCAAATACCAAACATTCGACCATGATCCAGGCTATCCTGAAATGTAATAATTTCGGTAATAGGAGACACATTCTCTAAGTCACGACCAATTGTGTATGTTTTCAAGCCCATTAATGTGGATTTTTCACTATTTTTCATTTTCAATTCAAAATGGCGTCCATCAGTTGACCTAAATCAAAATTCTACTGCCTACATTTTATGGGCTTTCCTTCAAGGATTTGGAAAATATAATCCCCTTGTCTGTAAGTAAAATATCAAAAAAGCCTTAGCGATATTTCACATTTCAAGATGGTGGCACTTCCGGTTTGGGCTACAAACTCCATTTTTGTGTACGAATCAGTAGTGTCGTAACTAGTAAAGAAATACAATTTCAAGGCAATCGGACCTATATTTCGTCGATTTTTTTTAAAACTTTGATCCTTAATTTCATCAAGGGGAGATAATACAGAAAATTTCTAATGACATTTTTCAAGTTGTATCGGTAAGATCTACTTACATACTGAATTTCATGAAAATCGTGCAACTATTAAAGAAGTTATCAAGTTGATTTTAACTTCCGGTTCGAACTCACAGCGACGAATTTTTGAAATTCGAAAATCCGAAATTGCAGATTTGAAGTAAATGATTCAAGGTACTCAAAGAATTTTTTTTTAGTAAAATAGGTCAAAAAGTCACAAAGTTACAGCAATGTAGGTCAAATGCATTCGTTCGTAAAATTCGGTGATTTCGGATGTGTAAAACGATTTGAAAACATACCTATTCCAAAGACACCACCCATTCTTGGGGGGGGGGGGGTCAAAGTTTCAGAAAGATCCCACGGTTAGATTCTGAGATATAAGATTTGCAGGAAAAACACACAAAAAAAATAATAATAACTAGATCTGCTAAGCAGATATTAAAGCTTTCATATTCACAGTCACTTGAACAATTGACTATTCATGAAAGATACTAAAGAGAACTTTATTAATTTATACATACTTTTGCTAATTTTATTGTTATATCTTGGTAGTAACATACCAATATAAATAGTAATATTGTTTCTAGATGAAGACTATTATAATTGAAATGAAATGGGATTTCACATCATAATGCTATGCACGGACTGGGCTAATAATGACAAAAAACTACAATGAATACAATAGTATAAAATGTTGCTATGAAATTAAATAAATGTTGTATACAATAATTAACCGGTTTAATACTATATTATACATAAAAGTGAATGAAATTCAATGTTTACTATTTTGCTTTATACATGAATATCACAGGTCAAATTATTGAAATAAATAATGCAAATAGATTATGATTTGAAACATCTTGTATGTCATTGTTCTATTTGTTATATAAGACTACATGATATAAACTTTTTGATAAGCCTCTTTTATCATATTTTGAACCAATGGAATAAAGAGCAAAGACCTAGAATATATTGTAAATATAATCAGGTTTTTGATCAACTGATCAAAGGAAAATATTGCGAATAAATTTGTTGTACTGCTATTGTAAAGAAATCATCATTGTTTTATTTGATATTTAGAATACACATAATCGTGTATATATTTGAAGTTAAGAGCAATTATGATTAGTGATACCTGTATGACCAACTCTCAAAAGATAATCTCATTAAACCAAGTACTTTTTTTCATTTGTATTAGTTGATTTATACTGAATAAAGATAACACAAACAAACAAAAATGAGTTGGCTGTGTAAACACCTCAATGACAAGTGGTATCAGATGCCTCAGAGAGAATATTCAAATGCTCCTTGTGATACGTTTGTAACACACAATTATAACCTAATGTATTACACGGGAGTGGAGTGGGTGGGTCGGGGGGCTTTTCGATTGGCAGGGGACTATTAAAATGGGTAAGCAGAGATAAGCAATTTGATGAAACTTTGTGTATAGTTTCATTACATTAGTACCTTGACCATATTACCTTGACCAAGTTCGACAATGAGCATTCTCTTAGTCAGGATAAGCAAAGCAACTTGATTGGCCGGGACTTTGAATTGGTTGATGCTTTGGGGTATGATAACTTTGGTTATAATGAAGTACTGGAACATAACAACCCAGCTTTTAATTGAGCTAGAATGTTTAAACTTGGTGTAGATGTTCATCAGGTCTTGACTGAACATTTTGAGCTACAGCTTGGCAATTTCATTGGTCGATGCTTTGGGACAAGATAACCTTGATTTCTATCTGACAGAGAGTGATGAAATTTACAGTATAGTTTGATTGCTCGATACTTTTGAAAAAAATATGAAAGTGCGATTAATTAATGTGTCATCTTTTACTTTGGGGTTTTGGCGGGAGACATCAGCCATACTGTTTGCTTGTTTAATATCCCCTATACAATATACGCTCGACCTCATTACCCGAACTGGGGTAGAAAAGTGGGATCTTTGACAATGAGGCAATGAACTTGTACATTCTTTTGCAGCTGCACAAGAGGGAACATCAACGCCGGATTAACCATGGTGGTGGGGAGGGGGGCTGATACCGACCGTGAAGCCCCGCAAGGGGGTCGGGTCAGGGGGTTCTCCCGCTAAGAAATTTTAATTGGAGGGCGAAAACGTGATTTCATGGCATTTCAGGCACTTGTGTCGGAGCCATTTAGAAATACCTCCCCCAGAAAAATAAAATTCTGCCACAAAATTAGCCACAATCCATGCGGGTGCTGTGAAATTTCTAGAGGAGGGAGCTGGAACCCATGAGCCCGTTAAATTCGCCACTGTAAATGAGCAGAGCTACATCAAACCTAATTTTGAGTCCCTCAGTGATAAATAACTTGATTCAAAATCGTATTATAGCCCCAACGACGATTTGATGAATGGAGACCGTAACGTTACGACAAAGTCTAACACTGTAAGTACCAAATAGTCATACGAGATATGTGCATCTCATCAAATTCAGCTTATACCATACCCACAATAATGTTACGGAGTCAGTGAGTTCAAGTTAGACAATACGCTGACCTTCCACTGACCATGCTTATAATATAAAATCTGTCAATGACAGCTGATTCATTGTTTAGTTTTTTATATGATATATTTAATATCAATAATATATGTATATGCATGCTTTATTTTACTTTACACGACCTCTAAAAATGCCCCAAATCGTAAAAATACGACTTTTTGGATTTCGATCTCCTTTTTTCGGCTACGCCGGACATTTTCAAAAAATGATACAATGATTTCACACAACAGGCCAGCTATTAGCCTCTCGATTGACAAGAGTTTCATCGCCCTCCATTCATTATAACCAATGTCATCGTGCCCTAAAGAATCAACAAATCAGCTTGCTTATCTCTGCTTACCCTAGGCAAAAAATGCTCATCTTTGAACTCAATCATGACATTGACCTAGTGAACGCCTACACCAAGTTTGAACATTCTAGCTTAATTAGAAGGAGAGTTCTTGTGTTCCAAAGTCCCGGCCCTTCAAATTGCTTCTATTTTTCATTTTCAATTCAAAATGGTGACCATCACGTGACCGAAATCAAAATTCTGATCCGATAGATTTTTAGGCATTCCTTCCAGAATTCCGAAAATATGACGCCCGAGTCTGTAAGTAAAATAGCAAAAAAGCCTTTTTGATTTTTCACGTTTAAAGATGGTGGCACTTCCGGTTCGATCGACAAACTCCATATTTTGTGTACGAATCAGTAATTACTTGTCTAGTATCAAATTTTTTTTTTAGGTCATTCTGACCTATATTTCGACGATTTTTTTGAAAACTTTGATCCTTAATTTCACCAAGGGGAGATAATTTAGAAAATTTTCAAGGACATCATTGAAGTCGCATTGGCAAGATCTACTAACATTCTAAATTTCACGAAAATCGCACAACTATTAAAGAAGTTGTCAAATTGGTAATAACTTCCGGTTCGAAATGACAGCGACGAATTTTCGAAATGCCAAAATCCGAAATTGCAGATTTGAAGTAAATGTTTCAAGATACTCAAAGAAAAAAGAATTAGTAAAATAGGTCAAATAGTCACAAAGTTACAGCATTGTAGGTCAAATGCATTCCTTCGTAAAATTCGGTGATTTCGGATTCGTAAAACGTTTTGAAAATATATTTAATCAACAGCCACCACCCATTTTTGGGGGGATAGGTAAAAGTTTCAGAACGATCCTATGGTTAGATTCTGAGAAATCCGATTTGTGGACAAAACACAAAAAAAAAATAACAATAATAATCTTAACAGAAACAATAAGCTTTCATATGTAATATGAAAGCTTAATAATAATCTTAACAGAAACAATAAGCTTTCATATGTAATACATATGAAAGCTTAATAATAATCTTAACAGAAACAATAAGCTTTCATATGTAATACATATGAAAGCTTAATAATAATTTTAGTAATCACAATAGGCTTTCAGACAAAAGTCTGAAAGCCTAATAATAATAATAATCTTTTAAGATAGGGTACAGAAACAATAAGCTTTCATATGTAATACATATGAAAGCTTAATAATAATAATTTTAGTAAAAACAATAGTCTTTCAGACAAAGGCTTTCACCGTGCCAAGGCGTCACACGATCGCCAGATGCATGACAAAAGACTATCCCCACCTCTCACCCCCTAAACAAACACACATTTGCATAACTCAGATATTGACATGTTCTTTGCATGCGCATTACGTTAGAAGGGAATCGAAAAATAAAGTTGATCTACGCGAAATGGAAAAAGAACAGTTTTGCGAAATGGACGAAAAGCAATGTCGCAATAGATATCAAAGTAAAATGAAATGGGGTTTAACGACATTCTGCTCGGAATGGACCATAAGGAATGTTTCGAACGTACAGCGGCGCTAGCCTACTCTTATATACAATTCCAACTGTCAAGGGAACTTTTTTGCGGGACTTCGGAATCGCGTTCATGTCAGCTACTGAAATATGTAACTGGTTCAAAAATTAAATATCGCCAATTTTCTGGTTTCGTGCACGTTAAAGATTTGACGTCACTAACATGTAAACGTTTACTATTAATTACAGACAGAGTCCAGGATCAAACAACTGAAGAGTCAAGAGCCAGGATGTTCGCGACTACTTTGTTTTTTTAGATTTACTGATACTATCATATTTCATTATTTGTTTTCATTTATATATATATTAAACATGTATTATATGTCTTATCATAGAAGTCTATAGTGTTATGTTCTTTCGTAACCATTTGTTTAAATACCTTAATTGTTCGTACCTTTCTAACCAGGGTAATGATATAACTATTGGCCGAGAAAGTTCATCCAGATTTTCCGGCGTGGTTCTCCCTTGTCAGTGATGCAGGACGGAGGGGCTGACAAGCAAAGCTGTCTAGTCGTTCGGATGGGACGAAAAACCGAGGTCCCGTGTACACATTGGCGTGCACTGGCGTGGAATTCGATATAAGAGTAGGCCGTAGTGCCGCTGTCCGGGCAAAATTTCCCTCATAGCACACTGTATGGCGTATGCCCGTCTTCATTAGCCCAGGTTAGGAGTAGAACAGTAGGACGTTAAACTCCATTTCATTTCATTTCATTTCAATGATATAACTGTTAAATTAAACAACGGATAAATCCTACCTCTTAAAATGATTTATATAATTAGTAAATAATTATTATTATCTAATGATTGTTGTTTTCTGACATATATAGTGTAACCAATATCTACATTGTACTTTTATAATCAATATGATACTGTGTATTAGACGTGTTTATGTTCTTATGATTTGAATTTCTTCATGCAATATTTGTAAATCGCCAGTAGGAATAAATGTCTCTTATATAGATACATTATGCTGGCTGGAAGTGGCACGGTAGGCTAGCGTTTGGACTGCGGTCGAAAGGTCAGCGATGAACTCGCTGATCTCGACATGCTACTTTCCGATGGCACAGAAGCTCCTTTAAAGCTTCTTTCTGTTTCAGCGTGCGCTGTATCATACGGTCTGTCATTGAGTCAACTGGTGGGGTTTCGATTCCCCGGTTGTACGTGACAAGGAGTAGGGTCGCCTGTCCAACCTCATGGGTTTTCTCCGGGTCCTCCGGTTTCCTCCCATTGCTAAAGACCCCTACGCGCAAGCGATTTGTTGAAATAAAAGAAATAAACCATATGTTAGTTCAGCATTGACCTAGTTTCTGTCGAGTGGACGTTAAACCCCATCTCTCTCTCTCTTTTCATTCAAATATATATCAATTAGGCTTTCTATAGAAGGAGTTCCCCAAAAAATATTAGTTTGCCTTTTTAAGAAAAAGGACCTCCAAACATGCTCGTACAGCGGCACTAGTCTTCTTTTATATAGAATTCCAACCGCCAAGGGATCTTTTACGGCCAGACCAATGTGTACACGGGACTTTGGAATCGCGTTCATATCAGCTACTCAAATATGTAACTGGTTCAAAAATTGATTGAATATTCAATGAAATATCGCCAATTTTCTGGTTTCGTGCACGTTAAAGATTAATATTAATTACAGATAGAGTCCATGCTCAAACAGCGTCATGTCTTTTATCACAGGTGCAATATTCGATACTACTGTACGATACTACTGCAACCACTTAACAAATTGGACTTTCTTATAAACAGCTACTCCTGAAATTTGGAACTGTTGTACAATGGTTTTATATAAAACACTACTGATAGGCCTCTCTGTAGAAGAAGTTCCAAAAAAATATTATGTTGACTTTTCGAGAAATAGACCTCTAAAAATGCCCCAAATCGTAAAAATACGACGTTTTCGATTTTCGATCTCTTTTTTCGGCTACCCCTGACATTTATCTCTCGATTGAGAAAGTTTTAAAAAAATCGTTGGGGGCGTTTCCGAGAAACATGCGTCTAAAGTTGCTCGAAATCGCAAAATACCTTACTTTTCAAAGTCACACAACTTTTTTTAATTTTTGATAGAAACTTGTCGCTGAAGTACCATCTGATAGACAATTCAATTGGCTATTAAACGATATAAAACTTTAACTAAACGACAAGAACACAATTGATACATTGTATTTTCCGCACAGGCACCCATTTTTCACAATTTTGTCAAAGTTTGGATACCTTTCTTGACTACTTCCGGTGATTAGAGGATTTTCATTTATAGTTCATGGACTGGTTTGGTCCTCCGACTTTATATTCCTGAAGTTTCAGAAAAATCGTTGTCGCCGTTATAAAAAAAATAAGAACTCTACGATTTGACCAAAATGCGAAAAAAAAGTGAAAAATCAAAATTAAAATTTCAGAACAAAACTTATATTGTTGGAATCGGATTGATGTCAGCTATCCAAAAATATAACTGAAATTTCAAAATTCCCAAAAGTAAAAATTTTAGAAAATTTTGAAAATTTTCCATTTTTCACCAAAAAAATGAGAGCGACAAAGTTTCTAAATTCTACAGTTTTGAACTGCTATTTGCTCAGAAATGTCTCCAGCTATCCAAAAATGTAAATATCTGAAGAATCCATTGAGAATTAAGAGAATAATGGCGCACAAATTTAGTTTTACATTTATCAACTAAGCACCACCCAGTTTCCAGAGAGAAAACCAAACTTCAGACCTCTATCTCTTATAGTTGCTGAGAAATAGGCTCCCCCAATAAAAAAATAAATTAGACTTGCTTGCAAGACTGAAGGCTTTCACCGTGCCAAGGCGTCACACGGTCGCCAAATGCATGACAAAAGACTATCCCCACCTCTCACCCCCTGAACAAACACACACTCCCCCACCCCCCAAATAAAAACACACATTTGCATAACTCAGATATTGACATGTTCTTTGCATGCGCATTACGATAGAAGGGAATCGAAAAATAAAGTTGATCTACGCGAAATGGGAAAAGAACAGTTGCGCGAAATGGACGAAAAGCAATGTCGCAATAGATATTAACATCAAAGTAAAATGAAATGGGGTTTAACACCATTCTGCTCGGAATGGACCATGAGGAATGTTTCGAACGTACAGTGGCGCTAGCCTACTCTTATATACAATTCCAACTGCCAAGGGATCTTTTACAGTCATACCAATGTGTATGCGGGACTTCGGAATCGAGTTCATGTCAGCTACTGAAATATGTAACTGGTTCAAAAATTAAATATCGCCAATTTTCTGGTTTCTTGCACGTTAAAGATTTGACGTCACTAACATGTAAAACAACTGAAGCAGTCAAGAGACAGGACGTTCGCGACTACTTTGTTTTTTTATATTTACTGATAGTATCATATTTCATTATTTGTTAGCGTAGGACATTGTCATTTATATATATATATATATTAAACATGTATTATATGTTTTATCATAGAAGTCTATAGTGTTATGTTCGTTCGTAATCATTTGTTTAAATACCTTAGGGGGGTTGGATGGCTGAATGGTTAGCACGTGCGTGCTGTATCATAAAGTCTGTCATGTTCGTTCGTAATCATTTGTTTAAATACCTTAGGGGGGTTGGATGGCTGAATGGTTAGCACGTGCGTGCTGTATCATAAAGTCTGTCATTGAGCCTACTGGCGTGGTTTCGAATCCCCAGTGGTACGTGACAAGGAGTAGGGTCGCCTGTCCAAATTCGTGGGTTTTCTCCGGGTCCTCCGGTTTCCTCCCACTGCTAAAGACCCCTACGCGCAAGCGAATTATTGAAATAAAATTGAACCATGTGTTAGTCCCGGAATGACCTAGTTTGTGTCGAGTGGACGTTAAACCCCATATCTCTCTCTCTCTCTCTCTCTCTCTCTTTAAATACCTTAATTGTTCGTACCTTTCTAACCAGGGTAATTATATAACTGTTAAATTAAACAATGGATAACTCCTACCTCTTAAAATGATTTATATAATTAGTAAATAATTATTATTATCTACTGATTGTTGTTTTGTGGCATATATAGTATAACAAATATATACATTGTACTTTTATAATCAATATGATACTGTGCATTAGTCGTGTTTATGTTCTTATGATTTGAATTTCTTGATGCAATATTTGTAAATCGCCAGTAGGAATAAATGTCTCTTATATAGATACGTTTTGCTGGCTGTAAATTACACGGAAGGTTAGCCTTTGGGACTGATTGTAAATCGCCAGTAGGAATAAATGTTTCTTATATAGCTACATTTTGCTGGCTGGTATTTGCACGGTAGTCTATAGACTTAGGGACTGCGCTGTATCATACGGTCTGTCATTGAGTCAACTGGCTGGGTTTTGATTCCCCGGTTGAACGTGACAAGGAGTATGTCGCCTGTCCAACCTCGTGGGTTTTCTCCAGGTCCTCCGGTTTCCTCCAACTGCTAAAGACCCCTACGCGCAAGCGAATTAATGAAATAAAAAAAATAAACCATATGTTATTTCCAAATGTTCTTTAAACATGCTCGTACAGCGGCGCTAGTCTTCTTTTATATAGAATTCCAATGAAATATCACCAATTTTCTGGTTTCGTGCACGTTAAAGATTTGACGTCACTAATAAAAATTTAATATTAATTACAGATAGAGTCCATGCTCAAACAACGTCATGCCTTTTATCACAGATGCAATATTCGATACCACTGTACGATACTACTGCAAACGCTTAACAAATTGGACTTTCTTATAAACAGCGCGAGCCGTCGATTTCTGTCCAGATGATTACCGGTATAAGATGATTTTGACACAGAAGCAACAATACTAATTCAAAGGCTAATTATTACACACAGCAATCAACTATTTCTGTTACAGGGTCACTAAACCCATATTTTGGAAAGAAGAAAACACTCATAGTTGAAATAATTTCAGTACAAATATCATCACTGATAAAAGCACGCTCTAAAAATGCTCCAAATCGTAAAAATACGACGTTTTCGATTTTCGATCTCTTTTTTCGGCTACCCCTGACATTTCAAAAAATGATACAGCCTCTCGATTGAGAAAGTTTTTAAAATCGTTGGGAGACTTTCCGAGAAACATGCGTCCAAAGTTGCTCGAAATCGTAAAAAACGTTACTTTTCAAAGTCACATAACTTTTTAAATTTTTGATAGAAACATGCCGCTTTAGTACCATCCGATAGACAATTCAATTGGCTATTAAACGATATAAAACTTTAACTAATCGACAAGAACACAATTGATAAATCGCATTTTCCGCACAGGCACCCATTTTTCAAAGTTTGGATACCTTTCTTGACTACTTCCGGTGATTAGAGGATTTTCATTTATAGTTCATTTATAGTTCACCGAAAGGTGAAAGCCTAATAATAATTTTAGTAAAAACAATAGTCTTTCAGACGAAAGTCTGAAAGCCTAATAATAATAATTTTAGTAAAAACAATAGTCTTTCAGACAAAAGTCTGAAAGCCTAATAATAACTTTAGTAATCACAATAGGCTTTCAGACAAAAGTCCGAAAGCCTAATAATTTTAGTAATCTCAATAGGCTTTCAGACAAATTCTGAAAGCCTAATAATAATAATTTTAGTAATCTCAATAGGCTTTCAGACGAAAGTCTGGAAGCCTAATAATAATTTTAGTAATCTCAATAGGCTTTCAGACGAAAGTCTGAAAGCCTAATAATAATTTTAGTAAAAACAATAGTCTTTCAGACTTTGTCTGAAAGACTAATAATAATTTTAGTAAAAACAATAGTCTTTCAGACAAAGTCTGAAAACCTAATAATAATTTTAGTAAAAACAATAGTCTTTCAGACAAAGTCTGAAAGCCTAATAATAATTTTAGTAATCTCAATAGGCTTTCAGACAAATTCTGAAAGCCTAATAATAATAATTTTAGTAAAAACAATAGTCTTTCAGACGAGAGTCTGAAAGCCTAATAATCATATGTTGGCAACATTTACAAAGTGAGCTATGGCACTTAGAAGTAGAAAAAATTCCATTTCTAGAAGCTTGAAACTTAGCTTGAGTGACTAATTTTTTGAGGCTAGGGGGCTGACGTTTACTATTAATTAAATCTATGCCATGAAATTGATTATTAAGATTATCATTAGAAAGGAGAACATTCTTAGTATCATAAATATGTTGAAAAAAATTATTATGTCGAGGATTATATGTCGAAATAAAGGTAATACAAGTAGAGATATTATTTTCTTTTGGCGTTCTTAATACTTCAGTAGTTAGACCCCTAGTTTTTTCAATACCTATATTAGGGTGACCCACCATAAATAAATATCTCCAAATATCTCGAGAATTACGCCACAATATTTATATATATGCCAAGCCTCAAATCAGTTTCACACAATTATAGTCACTAAATAAACGTCCATGTTGTACTTAATAAGCTATGACCATTAATCATCTATAAATAATAGACTGAAAACTGGTTCCAAGTGTCGTCCATAACATCCAGACACTTTTGAGTAAAAGATAGGTTACGTGCCCTTGTTTTGAAATTAGTCTCGCTTAACCAGTCTATCGACCACTCTACGTCTGATTGACAGGTCGGAATAATCAAGACTACTTTTTTACGAAACATAACAGAAAGCTAGAACAAGAAATTGAATTTAGAAATAAGCACGTTAGGTAGCTCAACAATCGTTTTAAGAACCTTGCAAAAGTAAAATGAAACTACTGCTAGTATCATGTTCCTTTCTAACCCGAGTGATTCAGAGATATTATTTGTACTAAACCAAAAGATGCCGCTCTTAACGGTACAGTTAATGATAAAGCGATTTAAAAAATGAAACGAACGTAATTTCTAAATCTGCTGTAATAACCAAGAAGCTTAATTTCACTGCTATTCAAAATCGTCAACAATAAATTTTTTACGGCTGTAATAGTTGATAGATTTGTAGAGAATTGCACGTGCCATGGCTATTTATAGTATCATACTGTCAGAAAGTTGGTCTCGGCACGGCGAATGTGCACGCTTCAGTGGTAGTCTCGAACTATCAGCGGTGGACTGTATTTCTGTACAGTACATGGGTCACCCTAATAGCCTATATTAATAACCCCAAGTGGATAATCTTTTTTTAATAAATTGGATCTCAACTCATCAAGTCGTCGAATTCTGAGATCTTCGTCTAAAATTATAGTGCATAGTTTTCTAGCAAGAGAAAGGGGTATATTATTTTTAACATGACGGGGGATGACATGACTTATAAGATAAATAATTTTTAGTATCTGTTTCTTTGGAGTAAATATCTGTAACGATTCGATTATTAAATCTCTTAACGAGAACATCTAAAAAAGCGATTTCCTTGTAACTAGTTTCAATAGTGAATTTAATATTAATATCTAGGTCATTTAAAATTTGGTGCAAATCTGCTATGTGGCCAAGATTAGTTTTCCAAATGAGAAAGACGTCGTCTAAATATCTTTTAAATTTCTCTTCGATGTAGTTTCTATAGTTAATACCAAATTTGTTTTCAGTTATTGTATATAATTTTTCTTCTAAGAATCCCATAACGAGGTTGCTAAGGTCAGGTGAACACACTGAGCCCATAGCACAGCCTTTAATTTGTATAAAATTACGTTTTCCAAATTCGAAAGTATTATTGCTAAGAATAAAATCGATAGCTTTTAAAATAAAGGTTTTAGAAAAACGGGGATTTCGAAGTACAGGTAATCTATCTATCCAATAACTGACTGCCTCCAGGCACAAATTATGTGAGATATTGCTATAGAGACTACAGACATCCAATGTTACAAATATTTCCTCGTCGTTTATTTCCTGGGGCAGTTTATTAAGGAAGTCAATGTCATCCTTTATATATGATTTAATTCTAGGGACAAAGGGTTTTAAAAGAATGTTGTTATAGTGACTGATTTTACATTTCATGATCAGACCAGACGTACTCCAAAGGATTAGCAATTAACTATAACAACTTAATCCCTAGGATATCAGTTTGCAATGAAGTATTGACTGGGTTATCTCTTTAATCCTTTCATAGATATGAATACCGTATTCTATACGATTAATTAGTTTAAATACATGGTAACCAAACCAATATATATACCCCAGTCATCCAGAATACGATATCACTTCTATTCTGGATATTAAATACTTCATATCAGTTAACTATGTTCCTGTACTATTTTAGGTGAGTCACTCCCATGTACTAATTTTACTATTCACTATCGCTATTCGAAGTAAGCATTTAATGTGTTTTAGGTATTTTAGGTGAGTCACTCCCATGTACTAATTTTACTATTCACTATAGCTATTCGAAGTAAGCATTTAATGTGTTCGCCCGTTAATCATATGGGACATACAATTTCTCAGTACTATGTAATTTTTGAATTATAATATATATCATGTAATATATTGTGTAATATATATAACTCTTTCATTTATAATTGTATGTTTACATGTATGTATAGATCACTTCTATTCTGGATATTAAATACTTCATATCAGTTAACTGTGTTCCTGTACTATTTTAGGAACCCCTGCTTACGTAAGGACTCTGACTAATAGCTTGCGAGTTAAAGTCAGGCACCAGTAAAGTGCACGTCCTCAATATCAATTAAATAAGATAATCTGTTAGTGGCACACGACGTGTCAGCTATAATTGGCCTATAGCTAAGGTCACACGGTCTATTGATAATCACATATTCGCTATTTTTTTCTATGACGCTGCTTTTAATTAAATCCGATTTGTATATTTTCGGAAGGCCATAGAATTTACTAGCTTTACAATCAAATTTGGTTAAGAACTTTTTTTCATTTTCTGTTAAACCGTGACCTTCATTTTCAATTAAAATATTAATTAACGTTAAAGTCCCTTTGTCCTTATTTGAATCTATTTCAAGATAAGTACTTCTATCTTCTAAAATATTGAGGATCTTAGATTCATAAAAGTCGAAATCCATAATAACTATGACCCCGCCTTTGTCCGATTCTTTGATGATAATTGAATCATTAGTCTGTAAGCTATTAATTGCTTTATATTCGTTGTTGTTAATATTATTTCTCACAAATATATTTTGATTTATTTTAATTTGGTTAAATCATTTACCGATTATTTAAAATTTGATGGAAAGTTTGCTTCTGTAGTCAACTGTTTGAATATTGAATTGTGAAAATAGTATGACCAAGTTTCCATGACCGAAATATGTTCTTTATATAAATGGGTTTTATTTTCGTTACACAATATTTTAGATATGACTTATTATATATATTATAGCGGTGGTCACTGTTATCTTGTATGGAGATATGACATGTTTTAGCTATCAAATATCAGCACACATGTTTATAACCATACCATGTAATTTAATATCTTTGAGAACTAAAGAAAATGTCTTCTGCAAACGAAATTTGGTGACTATTTTTAATTAACACATATTATTATGTTAATAGTCAAGCCCCTTTGAAGTCAAATGATATTCTTGAGAACCAAAGAATATGTCTTCGGCGTAGGAAAGTTTGGCATGTGTTTTATAACCAGCGTCTTAGCTGCGTCAGATGCTTTAGCTATCAAATTACAAGGAAACAACACTTTGGTGTCATTTGATATTCTTGAGAACCAAAGAATATGTCTTTGGTGTGGGAAAGTTTGGCATGTGTTTTATAACCAGTGTCTTAGCTGTGCCAGATGGTTTAGCTATCAAATTACAAGGCAACACCACTTTGGAGTCATCTGATATTCTTGAGAATTGAAAAATGTGTCTTTTGCGTGGGAAAGTTTGACAGGTGTTTTTATTACCAGTGGGTTAGCTGTGCCAGATGTTTTAAATGTTTTCAAAGTTTTTTTGTTTTGTTTTGTTTTGTTTTTTTTTGACAAAATATTTTGGACAAAGAAAATTTGATTTTTTAAAAGTAAATCCAACTTAATGAATGATGACACCCACACCCACACAACCCTCCCAACACACACATGCTCAATCACACACTTGGTCCCCGACATGCACACATACACCCACCACACTCATGGACTGCCACACCCACACACACGATGCTCAACATGCACACATACACAGACACACCCACCACACTCATGAACTGCCACGCCCACACACAACCCTCCCACCACACACATGCTCAAACACTCACTCGTTCTCCGACACACACCATCACACACACCAATCAACCCAAATTTACAGCCTCACCAACCACCACCCACATCGCAGTGCACATATTCACACATTATTTGTACATGTCAATCCCTTTGGCTGTATTAAATTTTAACATATTCAATGCTACAACAACGTTAACATGCAGAATATTAAAAGTTGCGTTGAATTAACAAGTAAATTGTTAATTAATCTATTCTTACACACAAAATAGTTTGAATTTTAATGTATTGATATCTTTAAAAGGTGCTCGCGTATACAACCGTTTACGTCCCCAGATACTATAGATTTGCAATGGTTCAAGCAAATTATTATTCGTTAACTATTAACTGACTCATGGTACCATTACTGTTCAGTGCCAATGTTGACAACTGCTGACGAAATCCAGTTAGCCGTGCATAATGAGGGTTGCTTACCTAACAGGCGACTTTAAATGGTTTGTTTACTCCGTTTGACATTTTGACAGTTAAAAGGCGTCTGGTTTCTTCTTGAATGATTTTATAGTAAAACGGAGATATGTCAATGTGAAAATGTTCTGCTAATGACGGATTACCGTCCATATTGAAGGACAGTGATGCAGATGCTATTGCGGGTAAAGATTGTGATGGTTTTGTGTTAGAACGTCATAGAAATAGGCCTACGCATTATTTGGTTGTACTTTTTTAGTCTAGATTATTAAAAGGGATTCACGATGAATGATTTTTAGTTAAAAAAAAATAAATCGAAATCACCATTACAGAAACTCCACGGGCTTCCAGTTCGAGCGAGGGATCAATTTAAAAGCCTTGTAAATGTGTTTATTCGATTATTCTGACACCGTACCCGAGTATTTAAAAGAACTCCTTGATTTCTATACTCCAACCAGTGTACTTCAAGTGATGGCAGCTTATTGAGGATTTCGAAATATAATACGCTTTGTGGTGAATATGTTTTATCTGTCAGTGCAGCTAAGATATGGAATAATCTTTCAGGGCTTTAAGATTCACTTAAAAGCATATTTATTTCAAAAATGTTTTTGAACATCTTTGTTGCGAATGCTCTTAGAAACACTCGTATGTAATGAAGCGCTATAAACATCGAACAATAATAATAATGTGAGGGTTCGTTTATACCTCACTTTCACGATACATTAAGGTAATCTTAAAATGAGAGAACAACATCAGTTGAATGGTGTAATGTACTGTTTTCTCGTGTTTATTATCATATAAAAATAATAAATAACTTTCATAACAAAATAGATAAAATATTCGATTACAATTATATAATTTTAAACATCGAATATTAGAATATAAAAAGGTTGGGGGTGGGGGGATTATTTATGAGTTGTACTCGCAAAGATAGTCTTGAATAACAAGTCACTCTGGGAGGGCTTGATATTCAAGACTATGGCAGTGAGGGGCACTATTTGTAGTCCCAACAGGAAACACCTCTGATATATATAAGGCACCTTAAAACATGCGCTGTATCACTAATCGTAATTTAGCGCGTAATGGATTCAAACCATATAGATCATAGTATATACTTAATTCATCTGTAGGGTCGGATCATATTAAAGCTAATGCATGCAGTACTGCAAATAATTACGGTACATGAATACATACTTCACACGGCATCACGAGACGAAGTCTTAATATGCATATTGTGCTCTAGTAATAATATTCAATATAACGTGTACGGGTAATTTATTTAGCGCATGCTAACGTGTCGCCGAACACTTAAACGATTGACCTACAGGTAAATTATGCATATAAACGGAATACCAAATATATTATGAATAAATGATTATACAATGGTAACCTATAAACAATTGGGGTTTTAATCCAAGTCTAATTATTTCTACAGCATTCGAGTCTCCGAACAATACATAATTATCCAACCTTTGTTGCTTCTCAGGTAAAGCGTAAATCTCTTAATCTCATAATCTCTTTCTGTGATCATAGTTATCTGACTATCAATTAAACAATGCGTTTCTAATTAAACGTCTAAGATAGTATTTTTAAAATTTAAAGTAAGTTGTGAGTTGTAGGTATTTTACTCTACTACAATATCTCCACCGTCAACACTGATGCCCTGATAACTATGAACACCTACACGAGTGTAATACAAATTAACGTGTAGATACATCTAAAAATAAGAAATTATGAATTGAAAACTATATATAAAATATGTAAGTATTATAAAAATGGATTATATTAAATACGAATGTAAGAATAAAATGAAAAATACACATCAAATACAAATAAAAGAATTAATTGAAAAATACATATACCATATGAATGTAAGAATAAATGAAAAGGTATTATAGTATCAATTTCAGTACTATATTCTAACTTATGATGGCTTAGATTATTTGACGTTTATTAGCTGTGGGTGTGGGTAGTAAGGTGATTGTCTTTCCGTGATGGGAAATGCGTAACCTTGGTGAGTTACTAAAATAAACGTGTATATACATCTTAAAATAAGAAATTATAAATTGAAAACTATATAAAATACGTAAGTATTATAAAAAAAATGGATTATATTAAATGCGAATGTAAGAATAAAATGAAAAATACACATCAAATACAAATATAAGAATTAATTGAAAAATACATATACCATATGAATGTAAGAATAAATGAAAAGGTATTATAGTATCAATTTCAGTACTATATTCTAACTTATGATGGCTTAGATTATTTGACGTTTATTAGCTGTGGGTGTGGGCAGTAAGGTGATTGTCTTTCCGTGATGGGAAATGCGTAACCTTGGTGGGTTACTAAAATATACGCCTGAAAATATTGTTGTTTTAGAATAGAACGCAATCGATAAGCATTATAGAAAGAGATGGGGAACCTATTGGTGATGGGTTGTGCTTGTGATGTTATAAGGTTAATCACTTGAAAATTGGGCCATTTTACTGTGATATAAGGTAATGGTGAATTATTTGATAGTAAAAGGACAGAGAGGTAGGTTAGTTATTGGAAATGTAACACAGTTAGATCCCAATGTAACCTCAAGTACTAACACCGAATGAGACCTTTTCCGTTTATACAGAAGCCGTACGAATATAACCAAAATAATGATGCAAAAAATTGCGGTGACCCAGCCCATGTGGTCAATTTGGAAACTTTCTGGTGTTTTTGGTTGTAAACCGCCAGGATGATACACGAGATTTGGTACCTCTGATCCTGTCAGAGTGGCCGAATTTACCTTTTTAGCTAAAAACAAAGCAGCGGTCAGGGAGCGTATTCTAAGTAGCAAATAAATACACAAAAGGGTTGCTATAGCTGACAACACCAACGATGTAATAGTTAACAGTGACTTAACGTCTACGAATGACGTTTGCATTTGGATTTGGCTATCTAGCGTAGATTCGGACAAGGATTTAAAAATTGTGCCCCCTGCAAAAGATTCTAGTTCTTGTGGGTTAAAGAAGTGCTGTAATAAGGCAAGATTAACTGGATGGAGCTTGGTAACATGTGATGAATTTGCCTCGCAAGATTCTAAACTCTCTGCCAAATAAAATTTCTGAGTAGATAATGAACACTGGCATGGAAGCTTCATTATACAAAAGGTACACCCTGAAATCATCTTTTGTTGTGAGGCACAATTCAAGGTAAGTAGAGGGATGTTGTACACAATAACTGAAGACGGAGTTAGCTCCAGAATCGAAGTTGGTATTGCATTCATCTTAAACCTAAAATTGCAGGAAGTCTTTATCATGTTCTTATTATCCAAGAATAGAGCAAGTTCACATGAAGGCACAGCACCAGCTGACAATGCCATTTTATTTTTACAATAAATATTTTTCTCTCCCAAGCACGACTTAATTTTAGCATAAAAAAATGTAGCATAATGCTGATAATCATGAGAGAGTGCCAAATAATTCTGTAAATCGAGAAGTTGGGTGGCATGAGGAGAGGAGCTGTTAAATGGTACAGGTAGAGTTTCAATTTCGTAAAGAGATAAATGATTTGCATGACTCACAATGGGAATCGCTAGAGATATATATACTGAGCGCCATGGAAAACGCATCACTTAGTTTTTCGTATAACAAAATGATCCTGTAAACATATCTTATTTATTTTGCTTCTTATTGTGAACAATATTCAAATGGTAACACATCAATAACAACACATTTATACACTTAATGATGTTTAATCTGTAATCAACGGTACAAACTCAGAGGGGTCATAACCAAAAGTACGACACAGATGTCAGTAGCGCGTGTGTCCTCCACGGGCTCTTACGCACGCTGTGCAGCGACGTCGCATGGAATTTACCAATGTTTTTTGGGTTTTTTTTAAGCAATATTTTTATTCAGATTTGTATCTGAATAGGGATTGGGGAACAGGCATAGCCTATATCAAACCCCTCTCCCTGTCAGATATAGATACATGTATTTACATTTTAGAAATAAATAATCAATGTACACATGAAAATATGATTTCCGTGGTTGTGTTACAGCTGTCTATGGAATGGATTTGCATTTTAGAAATAGGCGAATAATGTACAAGTGAAAATTAAAATGTAGTTGCAATAAGTGCGTTATAGTTGTCCCTTGAAGCGTCTGGTGATTTCGAAAAACGAGTGGACAATTTTAAAAATATTGAGTGAGGTTTCTATGTCGCCAATTCCGTGCAGTAAGACAGTAGTGTTTTGATGGATAGTCGGTAAGTTATTAATTGTATTATTTCGGGCATCTGAATGTAAGGAGCAATTCAATAAAAAATGTTCAATGTCTTCGAAGTGATGACCACATTTGCAGCATGGATTATCAGTAATATGACGTAAAAATTTATGTCCGTTTTGATTGCTGCAAGAGAGACGCAGTTTACAATGAATAATTTGGTTTGTGCAGGATCCAAACGAAAAAAAAATATTTGGTGGTGTTGAATCTTGAGCCATAAGTTACGAATTGAAAATATTTAGAGATGTGGAATTTTTTGTGTCCGCACTTAGTTTGTTCCATTCTCTAATTGACGATGGTATGAAAGAATTATAGAAAATATTTGTTTTACATTTATATTCAGGTAGACATGTGTTTCGGAGATTATAATGTGTGCTTTTTGTCAAGATCAACTCATGAAGATAAGATGGAGAAAGGCCGTTTATAATTTTATAAATGATTTTGAGTTTATGTCTTCTGCGTCTCTCTTTTAGCGTAATAAAACCGGTTTCTTTATATAACAGTCTATGGCTGGTACCCCTTACAGCACCACATATGGACCCAAGTGCATCCAGTTGTAGGTGCTCTAATTTGTTAGCTAGTTGGTCTGTGCAGTTGTCCAAGATGACGTCACAATAATCAAAATGAGGTAGGATGAAAGAGGTATAGATGGTTTGTAACGATTTACGGTTAAGTCTGTATTTAAGGGATCTTAAAAAATTGACAGATTTGCTGTTTTTTCAGTAATATCGTCAATATGTTTATTCCATTTACAATTTTGTTGAAAAGTCAAGCCTAAATGTTTGTGATAGGAATACTATTTAGTGTAAGCGTAGGTAAAATAGGATTTTGTTTGGTTGTCAGTGCTAGTGTTTCGGTCTTTAGTGGGTTGAAGGATACCAGCCATGATTTAGCCCATGAGTTAATTTTATCTAGGTCACCGTTTAGAATATTTGCGCATTGGGTAGGATCATCAATTTTCAGATAAAGGGAAGTGTCGTCAGCGAAGAGTCGAACATCTGATGTGATATCACTTACAATATCATTGATATAAATGAGAAAAAGGAGTGGACCGAGAATTGAGCCCTGTGGCACACCCGAGGGAATGGTTTTGGGGGAGGAGGAGACACCCCCAGTAACAACAGACTGTTTTCTTCCTTCTAAATAGTTGTGAAACCATTGAAGGATGTCTCCCCGTATCCCCGCAGCTTCAAGCTTGTGACAGAGTCCAGCATGCCAGACCCTGTCAAAAGCTTTACTGATGTCACAGAACACTGCTCTCGTGTAGAATCCCTGGTCAATGGCTTGACAAAAGTAGTGTGCGATATCGGTAAGTTGATAAACACTAGAATCCCCATGCAAAAAGCCGCTTTGGAGGTTAGTTAAAACAGAATTCTCACTTAGGAAGTTGAAGACATTTTTACAAATGCATCTTTCGAATATTTTAACTAAGATACTAAGTAGTGATATGGGCCTATAATTTCCGCAGTCTGGTAGTTGGGTCACATTTTTTTAATATGGCAGTTACATTGGCAAATTTCCAGATATTTGGTACTGTTTTCGATAAGAGGGAGTGGTTAAATAATTTACATAAAGGTTCAGAGATTTCGTTGGATATTAGTTTTAATAGTTTTCCGCTGATGTTATCGGGGCCGCTGGCATTCGAGGAATCAATTGTAGTAATAATGTCTTCAACTTCCTTCTGGCTGAGGGTAATGTTAGTTAGAGAATTGGGTATTCTTTCTAGTGCAGGAAGTGGTGCATTGTTGCTGTCTATGTTGGATTGGTTTATAAAGAAATCATTAAGGCAGTTGCATTTGTCGGATGGTGTGTGATATGTAGTGTCGTTTACTGATAGAGGAGGTAGTTCATTGCTACCCAGTTAACATTGATGGTTAGATTTACGTAAAGTTTACGTCATTATGGTTAGCGTCCAATAATGGTAAAATTCTTTGGTTAAATTTACGTTACTTTTACGTCATAATGGTTATGGTTACTTTTACGTCAGAAAATGACGTAAATGTAACGTAAACTTTATGACGGATTACTAACCATTTTTTTCCCTTTGAATACTTTTTGATTAAATAACATTACAAGTGTGTGCACATTCTAACAATTGATATATAGTCGGAATTCAGACATAATAATCATATATGTATTATTGGTTATAATTCTAACGTTAATCTAACGTAAATTTTACATCAGGTTTCTAACCGTTAGTTTATGGTTAGTTTTCTGACGTAAATCTAACGTTAGTTTTCTGACGTAAATCTAACGTTAGTTTTCTGACGTAAATCTAACGTTAGTTTTCTGACGTAAATCTAACGTTAGTTTTCTGACGTAAATCTAACGTTAGTTTTCTAACGTTAATATAATGTTAGTTTTCTAACGTTCAATGTAATGTTAGTTTTATGTCATAATTTTAACCGTTAATTTAAGGTTAGTTTTCTAACGTAAATCTAATGTTAATTTTATAACATAAATCTAACTTTAGTTTTCTAACATAAATCTAACGTTAGTTTTCTAACATAAACCTGATATTAGTTGTAAAACGTAAAACAAATGTCAGTTTAATGTCATGATACTAACAATTAAGGGCCTGACAAGACAGCTGTCTGGTCATTAAAATGGGTAAGACCCTGACTCGCTAGCCTGGAGGTCGGGTGTTCGATCCCTGCATTGGCTGAGAAAGTTCATCCAGATTTTCCTGCGTGTTTTCCCCTTGTCAGTGATACAGGACGGAGGGCCTGACAAGAACAGCTGTCTAGTCAGGGATGAAAAACTGAGGTCACGTGTACACACAGGAGTGCACATGAAAGATCCCTTGGTAGTTGGAACTTGATATAAGAGTAGGCCATAGCACCGCTGCCTGGGCAAAATTTCCTTCATAGCATACTGTATGGCGTATGCTCGTCTTCATTAGCTCAGTTTAGGAGCAGAACAGTAGGACGTTAAACCCGATTTCATTTCATTTTTCTCGACCAACACGGAAATTGAACCCCTCATTTGCTAGCCAGTGTGTTACTAATTACTAGAGAGAGAGAGAGAGAAATGGGGTTTAACGTCTACTCGACACAAACTAGGTCATTTCGGGACTAACATATGGTTTAATTTTTATTTACATAATTCGCTTGCGCGTAGGGGTCTTTAGCAGTGGGAGAAAACCGGAGGTTGGACAGGCGACCCTACTCCTTGTCACGTACAACCGGGGATTCGAAACCACGCCAGTCAACTCAATGACAGACTTTATGATACAGCGCCCGCACGCTAACCATTCAGCCATCCGACCCCCCCCCCCCATTACTAATTACTAAGTTTGTGAAATGTAGATTTTTCCTCATCTAGGTTTGTCCTGATGAAATCGGTTTATTGTCCTACTGTTCTGCTCCGACTGGGCTAATGAAGACAGGTAGATACCATACAATGTGCTATGAGGGGAATTTTGCCCCAGCAGCGGCACTATGGCCTACTAATATCGAATCCAACTGCCAAGGGATCTTTTCGTGCAAGCCAATGTATACATGGTACCTCGGTTTTTTGTTCCATCTGAGTGACTAGACTACTGTCCTTGTTCCTGCACCTCTGACAAGGGGAAACCATGTCGGAAAATCCTGATGAACTTGCTCCACCAATGCAGGGATCGAACACGTGCCCTCCGGATTACCGAGCCAGCATCTTACGCACTTAGCCACCGTGGCTTTATCAAAATTAGTAATGAAGATGTGCTACGACAGAAATTTTGCCTGGACAGCAGCATTACTGCACTTACTAATGAAGATGTGCTAGGAAAGACATTTTGCCTGGAGAGCAGCATTTCCGCATATAGTCATTACCAATAGTTCTAAGTGCACGCCAACCTGTAAAACAGGTCTTTACACACTTTTCCATCATTACCAATTACTAGTCTGCGGGTTCACTAGTCCGTGGGTGCACTAATCCGTGCATTCACTAGTCCACTAGTCTGACTCTATAAAATACTATAAATATGAGTATTAAAGAAACCCAGTAGATATGGTGACTGATATCACCCTTCGTAAGGCGATAACCCAACATCACGGCATTTTAACCCGAAATCACAACATTTTAACCATTATAGCATATGCCCTTCTTCATTAGCCCACTTGGAACAAAATAGTAGGATGTTCAAACCCCATTTAAAATTCATTTTCATACTTTTCTGCACCAATCGGACTATTGAAGATAGTCATACGCAATGCAGAGTGCTATGACGGAAATTTTCTATGGACTGTGGCAGGGCGGAGGATCTGGCAAGGGATAAGGTATAGTTGTTCGGGTCATACGAAAAATCAAGTCCTCATGTACATATTGGCATGCACGTAAAAGACACTCTGACAGTTGTAATTCAATATCAGAGTAGGCCATAGTGCCGCTATCCGTGCAAAGTTTCCGTCATAGTACACTGTATATAGTGTATGCCTGTCTTCATTAGCTCACTCAGAGCAAAACAGTAGGATGTTTAATCTCATTTAATGTTATTTAAATTTCCTACTTTTCTGCACCAATGGGACTATAAAAGATAGGCTGTCAAGCGGACGAGTGCACCCGTTGACTATTGAGCATCATTTACTTGAAAACGTTGAGAGAACCCTCAACGAAATGTCGCTTTAATTAAAATAGTAATTGTGTTTTTTGTTGTATCATCGAGTCAAGTGAACGTTAAACCCCATTTCTCTTTCTCTCAATTTTGATACCCAAAAATTTGACAAAACAAATAATGATTGATTGTCGGAACTGTTTCATAAAGCAAAGTTGTTCTCTACTAAAAGGTTATCACTGTCCAAATGTTCGGAGTAGTCCACACCTAGGCCGACTATGCATGAAGTGTTTTTATAATTAAATTTATTAAATATAGTACCTTGCACCAGTAAATATAAAATTAATGATCCTTTCACCAGTAAATATAAAATTCATAGGCCGACAATGCATTAAGTGTTTTTATAATTAAAGTTATTAAATGTAGTACCTTGCACCAGTAAATATAAACTTAATGATCCTTGGACCAGTAAATATAATATTCATGATCATTATTTATATAAGGCCTTCACCAACCTTGCACCAGTAAATATAAAATTAATGATCCTTGCACCAGTAAATATAAAATTCATGATCATTATTTATATAAGGCCTTCATGTATGTTTGTACAAGTGTACATTCTTGGAATTGTATGTCCATTAACAATATGGAGGTCAATTATAATAACCTTTGGCCTTGTTCATGAATCCTTAAATTTTTGAAAATTTAGTTCTTAATATGAAACTATCTAAATAAAATATTGCTTAAATCAATGTGTGTTGTTAATGTCATTCAAAATGGCGGCTGTCTACATATACAATATATAAAATAGGTCATGAGTCGATTGTTGCCGTTTTTTTTTTCGAATTTAAAAGTTCAACACTTAATTATATAAGTTGTAAAACCATATAAAAATAAAGGTTGGACCAAGACTAGTTCCATTTTTTTAAGTTATGAATCTGAAAAATAGAGATCTACTCTAGCTATATGAGTCCATATATTTATCGTCTCTCGATAAAAGACCTATCTCTGAAAATTAAAATTCCCCGATTTGATTATTCTTTTAATATAACGTAATTATGTAACCTCATATAATATATGGTAGAGCGTATACAAACAAATTATATGAATAGATTCATTATCAGAAATATTACAGGCCTTTCAAACGAACAGTCGCCATTTTTAGACCTACATAGATGTACAAATATATTTTTATCGTCTCGGTCAAGGTCACGATCTGTTCACGGTTGATGATTGTGTTTAAATCGGTTTATATCATATTATTTCTATTCACATTACAATATTTTTTTATAGGTTACGGTTATTGTTGTTATTTATCTAAATTGCTTCAATTATTTATTAAATATTTTTTGTTTGTTCGTTTGACCGGAACGTACGGAATTCTGGGATTTAAAATGGCGGTATAGGTTATTATTTTTCCCAAAGAAGAAATGATGCCGTGATTTAAAGTTAAATAAAGCTATTCCACACATACACACACGATTTTGGATTCAGCAAAGTAAAGTTGAAGGTAAGTGCACTTTTTATGCGAACTTCCGTTGACAGTATATCGATAGATCTAATGTTGATAAAAAAATAATCTGGCCGTGGAAAAAGTTTGCACGCAACTTTGTATATCAGACAGTCAGTATTTGTTTTTAACACGATGCAGTTACATTGTCCGTAAACCATACTATTCATAAACAAAATCAACATTGCTTTAAGTTATCGAAAGTAATACTGGTTCCGAAATTGTTTTTAAAAAATCTGGATCCAAAAATTATCAAACACATAACTTATTTATTAATGATGTAGACTGTTAAACTTCAGGCTGTGCTAATTATAATATAAGTACATGTAGTATTTTCTAAACATTTTTATGGGTGTTTCAGGTTGTTTTTTTTTTGTTGTTATTGTACTGATATTTTTGCAAATTTAATAATGCATAATGCAAGAGCTAAATCTATATCTTGTACGTAGGTTAAGTAGGTATTTCTTGAGACTGTAAATGTTAAATTTTTTTATAAGATATTTTAATGTATTAACTTGCTAAGTCTATAATCAAGTCTCAATGCCATGGGGTGCTCGAGATGTTCACAGATTCAAACACTGGCGGTTAATGTTAATGATTTAATTTAATTGAAAAATGGATAATCAAGACTTTAAGCTTATATACATAGGCCTATTTATATGATATACTATTCCAAAAAAGTAGGGGATATTTGATTTTTGGGGCATAATACTAAAATATGCAAATGACTACAAAAAAAGTCACTATAGAACCTAACAGAAGAAACATTTCCAGTTACATGTGACGCCCAAACGCACCAATAGCTACCGCATGGAATGCAGGTGATGCTTGGGATCATCATGGGGGTCCAACCCAAGATTTGCACGACTCTGACTTTGAATGTTACAGTCATTGTTGCATTGAATTCCAGGGTGGAAACATCAGTTTAATTGTTTTAGTGACCAGAAAACAAATTTTGATATGCGTCGGCTTACCCAAAATGAAAGGTTACGTGCCCTTGGCATGCTACAGATCGGCACAACACAGGCGGCTGTGGCGCGGACGATGAATGTTTCTCAGTCTGTCATAAGCAGGCTATGGTCCAGATACCGTGATACACAATCTGTACAGGACAGACCACGCTCAGGTCGACCAAGGGCGACAACTCAAGCCCAGGATCGATTTATCCGTACCTTGGCCTTGAGAAATCGTATCATCACAGCAAATCAGATCAGCGCTCGTCTTCAAACAGACACTGGTGTGAGAGTGAGTGGCCAGACGATTCGGAATCGACTGCATAGGGGTCACCTTCGCGCCCGACGTCCTCGCGTGATCCCTTGTTTGAGAGATCATCACATTCAGGCAAGACGTCGTTGGTGTAGGGATCGTCAACACTGGGATAATCGACGCTGGATCAATGTGATGTTTTCAGATGAGTCAAGGTTCACTGTTGATTTTTTGGACAGACGTAGGAGGGTGTGGCGTCGTCGAAACGAGCGCCTCCAAGACGTTAACGTCATCAGACATGATCGATTTGGGGGTGGTTCTGTTATGGTGTGGGGAGGCATCACTGTTGCTGGAAGAACGGCTTTACATGTTGTTGCAGGGCGTGTTACAGGCCAGTACTACCGGGACAACATCTTGGCAGTCCATGTTGTGCCGTTCGCACGACGTCATGGCCGCCGTTTCATCTTCTAGGATGACAACGCAAGATGTCACAGGGCCAGGATCGTTACAGGTTACCTCCAACAACAGAACATCACCACATTACCTTGGCCAGCACTGAGTCCCGACCTCTCCCCCATCGAGCATGTCTGGGACATGCTTGGACAGAGGTTACGTCAACGTCAACAACGTCCTGCCAATGTCCAAGAACTTGCTGCTGCGTTGCAACAGGAATGGGACAATCTGGACCAAAATGACCTTAGACGTCTCATTAGGAGTATGCCACGTAGGATCAATGCTTGTTTGGCAAACAGAGGAGGATTTACCCGTTACTGACTTGGTTGTGATGCTGTGGTAACTTTGCTGTTTGACCCCGGGTATCATTTTACCCTTATAATGGTCAGTCTGTGCCTTACTTAGTCTAACGATCATTTGGAATAAATCGATGAATGTGAACTTCATTTCATTTTGTCATTTGTTTCTTCGTCAGTTTCATTAGGTGATTTTAATAACACTTAAAAATCAAATATCCCCTACTTTTTTTGAATAGTATATAACATTAAATAACAAGTTTGCCTGTACATACTTGTACATATAGGTTTCAGTCCTACTCCCCTGCTTATTGTTTCTTGTGGTTGCCAAGAAAGTTCATCAGGATTTTCTGGCATGGTTCCTCTTTTAACTGGTGCAAGACAGAGGGGCTGGTAAGGGCTAATGTACAGTTGTTCGGATAGGACAAAAAACCAAGCTCTTTTGTACACACGGTCCAGTCAAAATTTCCATCACAGCACACTTTCAAGCATTTGTCCAACTTCTTTAGCCCAGTTTGAGCAGAACAGTATGATGTTGAACCCCATTTCATTACAGATCCACAGTAGGTTGGCTCTCAGCCCAGTTGGAGCTGAACAGTAGGCCGTTTAACCAAATTAGGTTTTTTTTTGGGAGTATAAAGTTGCTTTTTATTTATTTTTTTTTTTTTTACAGATCCTACATGTATATTTGAGCACCCTTGGTGGCAGTAATGACAAAGAAGTTCTAAAAAGATTTATATGGGCTTTATAATGATAGTTAGACAACACTACTACTTGCCAAACACTACTACTTGTCACATAATGTAATGATATAAATATATATGTATCTATGGTAGCACAAATATCATCAGAATGTAGGCCAAAGCTTTACAAGCATTGTAGGCCTAAAATACTTTCTGTCTGAACTTTTGACAGCCAATTCTTTGATGACTAGTTAGTTTAGAGCAGATATCCTGTCACAGTATACTATTCAAAAAAAGTAGGGGATATTTGATTTTGGGGGCATAATACTAAAATATGCAAATGACTACGAAAAAAGTCACTATAGAACCTAACAGAAGAAACATTTCCAGTTACATGTGACGCCCAAACGCACCAATAGCTACCGCATGGAATGCAGGTGATGCTTGGGATCATCATGGGGGTCCAACCCAAGATTTGCACGACTCTGACTTTGAATGTTACAGTCATTGTGGCATTGAATTCCAGGGTGGAAACATCAGTTTAATTGTTTTAGTGACCAGAAAACAAATTTTGATATGCGTCGGCTTACCCAAAATGAAAGGTTACGTGCCCTTGGCATGCTACAGATCGGCACAACACAGGCGGTTAGGGCGCGGACGATGAATGTTTCTCAGTCTGTCATAAGCAGGCTATGGTCCAGATACCGTGATACACAATCTGTACAGGACAGACCACGCTCAGGTCGACCAAGGGCGACAACCCAAGCACAGGATCGATTTATCCGTACCTTGGCCTTGAGAAATCGTGTCATCACAGCAAATCAGATCAGCGCTCGTCTTCAAACAGACACTGGTGTGAGAGTGAGTGGCCAGACGATTCGGAATCGACTGCATAGGGGTCACATTCGCGCCCGACGTCCTCGCGTGATCCCTTGTTTGAGAGATCATCACATTCAGGCAAGACGTCGTTGGTGTAGGGATCGTCAACACTGGGATAATCGACGCTGGAGCAATGTGATGTTTTCAGATGAGTCAAGGTTCACTGTTGATTTTTTGGACAGACGTAGGAGGGTGTGGCGTCGTCGAAACGAGCGCTTCCAAGACGTTAACGTCATCAGACATGATCGATTTGGGGGTGGTTCTGTTATGGTGTGGGGAGGCATCACTGTTGCTGGAAGAACGGCTTTACATGTTGTTGCAGGGCGTGTTACAGGCCAGTACTACCGGGCCACATCTTGGCAGTCCATGTTGTGCCGTTCGCACGACGTCATGGCCGCCGTTTCATCTTCCAGGATGACAACGCAAGATGTCACAGGGCCAGGATCGTTACAGGTTACCTCCAACAACAGAACATCACCACATTACCTTGGCCAGCACTGAGTCCCGACCTCTCCCCCATCGAGCATGTCTGGGACATGCTTGGACAGAGGTTACGTCAACGTCAACAACGTCCTGCCAATGTCCAAGAACTTGCTGCTGCGTTGCAACAGGAATGGGACAATCTGGACCAAAATGACCTTAGACGTCTCATTAGGAGTATGCCACGTCGCATCAATGCTGGTTTGGCAAACAGAGGAGGATTTACCCGTTACTGACTTGGTTGTGATGCTGTGGTAACTTTGCTGTTTGACCCCGGGTATCATTTTACCCTTATAATGGTCAGTCTGTGCCTTACTTAGTCTAACGATCATTTGGAATAAATCGATGAATGTGAACTTCATTTCATTTTGTCATTTGTTTCTTCGTCAGTTTCATTAGGTGACTTTAATAACACTTAAAAATCAAATATCCCCTACTTTTTTTGAATAGTATATTATATAACAGCTCTTTGGCTTAAAGTTTAAACTGAGTTGTATCAGTGAGTTGAAAATCATCTGTGTTCCTGTTATTGCTCCCTGCTGCAGCCAGTAAACAATAACCTTTTGCGTTCCTTACAAATCTTCCAATTTTTACTGATAGTTCAACCATAGCAAAGATCTCTATTAAGATTATATTTGTAATGTGTGTAACAAATTCTATGACATAGGTATAATATTGGTGTAGTTAAGTATATACCATATTTATGCACACATTTCAATGTTGGCATATTATTAGTCTCTATCATCTAGAAAAAAATATTCTATATTCTACGAATATTAGTGTGGTTGCGTTGTCAACATTTGAGAATAATAGGTCATAGGCTAGATTATCCGGTCTTTTACACTTTTACATTATCATAAACAAAGTCTAAGGGAGGTAACTAGTCCTAAAACAAGATGTTGACGCCCATGAAATTTATATAAGAATGCCATTTCCGAAAGTCCATTTGATTGCATTGTCAGTTCAATATCCAACACTCTTAATTTTTTTTTATTGTAAAATTTCTCTCTTCATGGGCCATATCTATGTTGTTTTTTTTTTATTGAATCCTAATTCGTCATCACGATTCATGTTTGTTTATAAATGCAAGTGTTATTGACAACTGTCCCAGACCCTCATTATTTATATGGCCCAACTTTTCTTCGGCGTACACCGGCACGGTATTAGACTAGGATAACAGTCCCGAAACTCGTGGAGTTGAAAAACATTAGTCTTATATACCGCCTCTACTTAATTATGGATGTAGGTCGGAAAAATGTAAAATTTGGCAATTTGACTTATATTCAACATCGACTTATACCCTGTATGGTAATGTGATGATGCCCCCTCTTCCAGACAAGACATAGGCTATAACTGTTTCAAATGACAAGTGCTAAATGAAGTATTTATGTGGTCTTTGGTGAAAGAAATGAAATGAAATGAAATGAAATGGGGTTTAACGTCCTACTGTTCTGCTCCTAACCTGGGCTAATGAAGACGAGCATATGCCATACAGTGTGCTATGAGGGAAATTTTGCCTGGGCAGCGGGGCTACGGCCTACTCTTATATCGAATTCCAACTGCCAAGGGATCTTTTACGTGCACGCCAATGTCTACACGGGACCTCAGTTTTTCGTCCCATAACGACTAGACAGCTGTCCTTGTCAGTCCCTCCGTCCTGCATCACTGACAAGGGAAACCACGCCGGAAAATCAGGATGAACTTATAGGGATCGAACACCCGATCTCCAGGCTAGCGAGCCAGCGTCTTACCCACTTAGCCACTTGATCCCCCCCTTTGGTGAAAGAGAGAGAGAGAGAAATGGGGTTTACCGTCCACACGACACAAACTAGGTCATTTCGGGACTAACATGGTTTAATTTTTAATTACATAATTCGCTTGCGCGTAGGGGTCTTTAGGAGTGGGAGGAAACCGGAGGACCCGGAGAAAACCCATGAGGTTGGACAGGCGACCCTACTCCTTGCCACGTACAACCGGGGATTCGAAACCACGCCAGTCGACTCAATGACAGACTTTATGATACAGCGCGCGCACGCTAACCATTCAGCCATCCACACCCCCCCCCCCCTTTGGTGAAAGAAAACAGAGCTGTGGCTAGTGAAATGAAAGTTTAACGTCCTACTGTTTTGCTCTGAACTGGGCTAATGAAGATGGGCATACGCCATACAGTGTGCTATGTGGGAAATTTTGCCCGGACAGTGGCACTACGGCCTTCTCTTATATCGAATTCTAACTTCAAGGGCTCTTGTACGTGCACGCCAATGTGTACATGGGACCTAATTTTTTTGTCCTATTTTAATGACTAGACAGCTGTCTTGTCTAGCCCTCTGTCCTGCATCACTGACAAGGGAGAACCATGCCGGAAAATCTGGAATAACTTTCTCGGCCAATGCAGGGATCGAACACCCGACCTCCAGACTAGATAGCCAGTGTCTTACCGACTTAACCAACGTGATCCCCGTTGTGGCTACAATTCCTGGATTTGAAGGTCAGGTATGATATGAAACGAATATTTTGAACCGGTTCACCAATGCAACCAATCCGTGACGGGTTAACTGATAGAGGGTTACATCCTTGATATAAATATACTTGTCGCGGGTTTTAAAAATAGAAATATATATATAAAGGTAGCTCAAAATTCATCTCTACATGTACATAGGCCAAGGGGGGATCATGTGGCTAAGTGGGTAAGACGCTGACTCGCTAGCCTTGAGGTCGGGTGTTCGATCCCTGCATTGGCCGAGAAAGTTCATCCTGATTTTCCGGTGTGGTTTCCCATTGTCAGTGATGCAGGACGGAGGGCCTGACGAGGACAGCTGTCTAGTCGTTTGGATGGGACAAAAAAAACCCCAAGGTCCAGTGTACACATTGGCATGCACATAAAAGATCCCCTGGCAGTTGGAATTCGATACAAGAGTAGGCCATAGCGTTGCTGCCCAGGCAAAATTTCCCTCATAGCACACTGTATGGCGTAACCTTTTGCGTCTCTTCAAAATATTTCAAATCTTTTGTCATGGATCAACCATTGCAAATATCCGTGTTACAATTATATTTGAAATGTGTTAAACCAATTCTGCAACACATGTAATATTGGTGTAGTATATATCTTTGTTTATACACCCACATATCAATTTTGGCCCTGTTTGTCCGTACACTGGGTGTGAAATGTGAATCATTCTGATTGTGAGAGGACAAGCATTATCAATATACAGCTTTTCAGGACTTTGCCTTCCTTGGTTAATTCTCCCTTTTTCAAATGCAATAGATGCTGTGTTTATTCTTAATTGATCTTTTTCAAATTTGTGTTACACACTGGAATCATGAGAGGACGAAACCTATCAATATACAGCATTCCACAACATTCCATTCCAGTGTCGGCCGAGAAAGTTCTTCGTGATTTCCAGACTTGGTTTCCTCCCCTTGTCAGAATTGCAGGACAGAGGGCCTGACAAGGAGGGACAGCTGTCTAGTCGTTTGGATGGTACGAATGACCGAGGTCCTGTGCACACATTGGTGTGCACGTGAAAGATCCCTTGGCAGTTTGAATTCGATATAAGAGTAGGCTTTAGCGCCGCTGTCTGGATAAAATTCCATAATAGGACACTGTATAGCATATTTCCATGTCATTAGCCCTGTCGGAATAGGACATTAAACCCCATTTCATTTCACTCATTCCAAAGTTAACTCCTATTCCATCAATACCTTGAGCAAATAAGATAGAGGCTATAGGTTTTGGCCCAATTTGGTCGATATCCCAGTTTTTTCTTTCTTATATGCATATCAACACTTTCATAGCGCTAATGTAGACCTTTTTCTTGAACATTTTCCCTTGTCAGTGATGCCGGACAGAGGACCTGACATGGATGGCTGACTAGTCATACGGAAGGGACAAAAAAAAAAACAAGGTACAGTGTAAACTCAAGTGTGTGTGTGTGAAAGATCCCTTGGCAGTTGGAATTTTATATAAGAGTACGCCATAGCTCTGCACACTGTGTGGCATATGCCCGTCTTCATTTCTCAAACAGCTGTGGATAAAAACTGTTAATATTTAAATGTGTATTTTGTATTTTATAACATTATATTTTTGTCTTTTAAATAAAGTATATGTATACATACTTGTAGTATATTTTGCCATATAATTCTGCTAGATTTTTAACTTTTCTGTGCAATACATTTAGAATTCTGACTGGTTATGAGTAGATAGAGAGCAATGGGGTAAAACATCCAATAGACATAAACTGTCCTTTGGGACTAAGTGATTCAATTCAAGTTGAATAATTCATCCGCACCAGGAATCTTTAGTAGTAGGAGGACCCAGAGAAAACCCATGTTCAAGTTGGGTGTGGAAACAAACCACTTGACTCAATGACAGACCTTATGATCTAAAGCGCACACGTTGGACCACTCAACTTTTAGCCTCACCCACGGGTCAGGAAAATTTGATTATTGATTGAATGTACTTCCCATTTACTGCCGCAAATAATGAATAATTTTGAAGGTTTTAATGGTTGGTTATATTTTCGTAACTTTGCTCATCAAAATTTGACATTAGAATTGCATCCGTAAATGATGTTAATTTAATGTTAGATTTACGTTATAATGGTCGGTTAGATATCCATCATTTTGCTCATCCTTTTAACGACAATTTAACGTCAGGAAATGACGTTAATCTAGCGTAAAGTTTACGTCATTTTTACGTTATATTTACATCATTTTCTGACGTAAATCTAACGTAAAGTTTACGGCATATTCTGACGTAAATCTAACGAAAATGACATAAACTTTACGCAAATTTTACGTTAGATTTACGTCAGAAAATGACGTAAACTTTACGTCATTTTCTGACGTAAATATAACGTAAAAATGACGTAAAGTTTACGTTAGATTAACGTCATTTCCTGACGTAAAATTATCGTTAAAAAAAGATGAGCAAAATGATGGTAAACTGACTGACCATTTTTACGTAAATGTAACGTAAAATTAACATCATATTGTTATGTGGGTAGTGCCAGCACGGTTCTTTTTCAGAAATGAGTTGACAAGGCCCCACCAGTTTTTGCAAGTTATTGCAATTATTGATTTTGTTATCAATTTTGTCAAAATATTCCTTTTTGCAATTTCTGATTAGGTTTATATATTCGTTTCTAATTGTTCTAAATTTGAGCCAATCTGATTCTAAATTTCTTTTAACTGCCTTTTTATGTATTTTATTTTTTTTCCTACTTAACTTTCGAATCGCATTATTCATCCATGGTTGGTCTTTGGGTCTTACAGTTACTGTTTTATTAGGAATATGTTTTTTCGGTAGCCTTGTCAGCTCACTTGTGAAGTTAACACAAGCTGCATTAATTGATTCGATGTTAATTAAGCTTTCCCAGTTCGTGTTAGTAACGTCCCGTCGCAATTCCTCAGGGTTAATGTTGTTATAGTGCCAAATAACTCGTCTGTAGCATGTTAATTTTGGATTCTGAAATGAAAGTCGACAGTACACAGGACAATGGTCACTACAAAAATTATCTAGACAGCCTGATTCTTTTATATAGTTGGGACAGTTAGTTAAAATTAAATCTATGAGTGAGTTATTACCATGATGTCCGTATCGCGTTGGGCAATTAATTACCTGATAAAGATCAAAAAGTATCATTGCATTGTGTAAAAAGGATTGAGTTGAAATCATAAAATCGATATTAAAATCACCAAATATAAAATATACCAATGTTTGAAAGAAGGCCTGGGGCAAATTGTTCCATTCTTGGACAAGAGCAGCTTCTAAAGCAGCAATGGTGTGCATCTGTGGTCACGATACAGACGGCGTCCAATCTCATCCCAGACATGTTCTATCGGTGCCATGTCCGGAGACATGGCTGGCCAGTCCAAGACATTGATGTTGTTAGCAGCCAGGTAGTTCATATTAAACGGGCTGTATGCGGACATGCATTATCCTGTTGGAAGTGCTGAAGTTGTTGGTGCGCTCGAAATATCGGAACAACAATTGGTTGCAAGACATCATCACGGTAGGCTACAGCATTAACGCGACCCCTGCAAATGTGTAGGGCGGTCTGGTGATGAAATGTGAAGCCTCCCCACACCATTACACTTCCCCCACCCCATCAATTCGTTTTGAAGACGCAGCAGTCTGCAAGACGTTCCCCAAGACGTCTCCACACACGTTGACGGCCATCAGCATGATAAAGATGAAAGCGACTCTCATCACTGAAGAGCACACTTTGCCAGTCTACTCTTCTCCATGTCTGGTGTCCTTGAGCCCATATCAAACGCCGCTGACGGTGATGATCCCTGAGGATAGCTCCAACTTCTCTTAGACGTCTTACGGTGTTGGCACTTACTGGTCCTTGTCTTCTGACGACTGGGGATCACGTGGCTAAGTGGGTAAGACGCTAGCTCGGTAGCCTGGAGGTCGGGTGTTCGATCCCTGCATTGGCCGAGAAAGTTCATCCAGATTTTCCGGCGTGGTTCTCCCTTGTCAGTGATGCAGGACGGAGGGGCTGACAAGGAAAGCTGTCTAGTCGTTCGGATGGGACGAAAAACCGAGGTCCCGTGTACACATTGACGTGCACGTAAAAGATCCCTTGGCAGTTGGAATTCGATATAAGAGTAGGCCATAGTGCCGCTGTCCGGGCAAAAATTTCCCTCAGCACACTGTATGGCGTATGCCCGTCTTCATTAGCCCAGGTTAGGAGCAGAACAGTAGGACGTTAAACTCCATTTTATTTCATTTCATTTCATTTCTTCCGCCCACTGCTGCACCTGTTCGAGTCGCTGGGCAGAATCTGTCACGCAGATGAGTGACCCGGATGTAGCGGTCTTGAGCCTGGGTTGTAACGCGTTGTGGACCAGGACGTTGACGGTCACGTGTTGATCCAGTAACTCGAACATGTTCCACCAACCTTACAATAGTGGACTGATGACAACTGAAGTGTCTGGCAATAGCACGTGTAGACATGCCAGCTCTGGACATTCCCATGGCTTCATTCCGTTGATTTTCAGTAAGTCTCGGCATCTCTAGCTCGATTCCTTCACACGTCCAACAACAAATTACGACAGATTGACATTTCACAGTTCATGTACTGCACATTAAGTTGAAAACATGCTTTTAAAGGGCTCACACACAATGCTGCACGTGAATATGGGGTTTTTCATGGGCATCTCGTGCAATTTTTTGTGTGCACACGGGCTGATATTTTTTGCATTTGGGAGCATTGTGCGAAACAATAGTTCATAGTATTGCATAATATTATACATACAAAACCACCTAGTAATAAAATATTTGGGAAAAAAGTGATGCGTTTTCCATGGCGCTCAGTATATATCTTGTTGTGTGACCTAGAGAGAAATTCCCTGCACTAAAGCATGAATACCAAATTTGAGTTCATCTAAATAAGACACAATAAACATTGACTGTTCAATTTGATCAGTCACGAGGTGAGACATAGTGATAAATGTTTCTTCAACACTCCTAATCGTTGACTGCTTATTATTTGTAGCGAACAAGATAGCGTCATGATTTTGTCTTACGCCGGCGATGGTATTATCCAATCTTTTGTTTACAGTCGACATAAACGATGAAAAGTGTTTGGCGTGTTGCGTCAGTTCATTCGCAATTTTGTGATTTTGTTGGCTGAGAGCATTTACATGCTTTGCAAGTAACTGGACATCCTCTTCTGTTGCCGTTCCAAACAGGGATTTGGATATTTGTCCAACAAAATCTAAAATACCACGTTTAAGATGGTTATTTGTATTGTTCAACACGATTGCGGTTTTGCTCTTCACTAGATTAATTTCCTTTATGACTTGTTTGATTAATGAACATGTAGAGTTATTGTGTTCGCACTTGACATCTTCCTGGAGAGCGTGTGTCAGGTAGCGAGAATTCGAAGGTGTGCATCCAGTAATCAACTCCAAAGGTAACAGTACTTAGGTTGTAGTGGACGCTTCCGTCGTTTACCCGAGATAGTTTTTCGAATATGGAAATCTTGTATAAGATCTTGGTCGATTTTATGAGCAGAACACCATATTGTTTCTCGCTGATCCTTAATTTTGACGCGATATTGGCGTTTATCGCCTTGATATTTTGTGGTAATTATACGCTCTATGTCTAATGCCTTGCTTTTGTCGGGAGCAGATGGTGGTAGGTCGGGGATGGCTAGACTGGAATGCTCATCGCTAGGTCCATCTGCCTTGTCTTCCGTAATGGGCCGTTCTTGCTGTGTGTTCTGAACGCTGTCTTGAAGAATCCTGTCTTTTTCAGAAAGGAATGGTTTCAGACGACAAGCATTATCAAAGAACCCATAGTATTTATCTTCTGAACAAGATCTTATTTGGTATGTATGATTTGGCCCAAAGTCTGTAATGTAATATGGTCCTATGTACTTCGCTTGCAGCTTTGGAGACAATCCTTTGATCTTCTTCATATTCGATAACCAAACTTTGTCACTTATGGCGAATTCGGAAGACTTTGCTTTCTGGTCATGATACTCTTTGTTGCGTTCTTGAGCTCTTAGAATTTTTTCATCTGCTATTTTTCTGGAAACTTTAAGCTTTTCTATCAAATCTTTCAAGTATGCGTTAGCATTCTTTCCTACTGAGTCTTTGGGGATTATGTTGGTGTCAAAGATCAACGTCATTTCTCGTCCGAACAGGAGTTGATAGGGCGATAACTTTGTAGTGTGTGACACAGTGCATCGAAATGCCATCATAATGGATGGAAGAATGTCAGGCCAGTTGTTCTGTTTATCGTTGCAATATGCCCGAAGAGCTTTCTCAATGTCAGCGTTTCCTCTCTCGCATGTTTTGTTGGTAGCAGGATGGTAGGAACTTGTACATTTATGACGAACTTGGAAGAGATTGCATACCGCATTTACAAGTTTTGACATAAAGGCGGCTCCCCTGTCGCTGACTAGTGATCTTGGACATCCGTACCGTGTGAAGATTTCATTGTAGAGTTTATTACTGACTTCTTCGGCTTCTTGAGTTTTTGTTGGGAAGGCTTCACACCATCCTGTGTAGGCGTCTACGATAAGTAGAATGTGTTTCTATCCTTCTGGGCTTGGTGGCAATGGACCCAGGACGTCGATATGAAGACGGGAAAATTGGCCTTCTATTGGTAAAGGAGTGAGTGGAACTTTTGTGTTAGCTCCAGGCTTTATTTGCTGACAAGTCTCACATTTGGCTATATAATCACAAATGGACTGATACATCCTTTGCCAATAATATTTAGTGATTAAAGATTGGCGTGTAGCTTCCCTACCTTTGTGACAACCTCCTGCCATGGCATCATGGTAAGCATGGAGCACCGGAGCTCGATCCTCTCTTGGTAGGGCTAGCTAACTGATTTGCAAGTAGTTACTTGCAGGTTTTCTTCGGCGAGGTTGGAAAAAGTGGTAAAGGACGCCATCTTTCATGTCATATTGATCGGCCATGCTCACTAATCCCTTTGCTTCTTCTGTGGTAAACGACTCAGGAACGGTTTTGTTTTCCAAAAATTCAATAATGTATTTGAAATCGGGACATTTCCTCTGTTTAGTAGCTATTTCTGGCAAATTGTGTTCTGGCTGATACCGTGTCACCTGTTCGACAAACGACGTTGAATTTATAGTTTCCGCACAAAACGTAACCTCAGTCCATTCCTCTTTTGGTGGGGAGACTGCTTGTATTGCAGGAATTTGACATTCATGATCAGTGGTAGTGTTTTCTGGATATACTCGTCGAGACAAAGCATCAGCATTGCAATTCTTCTTCCCAGGCCGATGGACGATGTCATAGTTATATCCCTGTATTTCAAGAGACCATCGAGCTAACCTTGCAGTTGATTTGATGTCTTTCAATGCTGTTAATGCTTTGTGATCAGTGATGACTGTGAACTTGGTGTTGGACAAGTAAACTTTAAAGGCACGTATACTAGCAATCACAGCAAGACACTCTAGTTCAGAAATGCTCCGTTTAGCTTCAAATTTGCTGATAGAGTGTCCTCCGTAGTAGATTACCCTTTCTTTTCCCATATCATCCTTCTGACCAAGTATATAACCAATTGCATCACCAGACGCATCAGTAGTTAGTATAAATTCTTTGGTCATATCTGGATAAACGAGGACTGGTGAAGTCGTCAGAGATTGTTTGAGTTCGTCAAAAGCTAGTTGATACTCATCTGATCATTGAAAATCAACATTCTTTTGCAGCAATTGATTGAGTGGTGTAGCAATTTTGGCATAATTAGGTATGAACTTTCTATAATAATTGCAGAGACCGAGAAAATGACGTATATCATGTTGCGATTTTGGCGTTTGTATGGTTTGTATTGCGTCCACTTTAGAATTATCTACCTCTATGCTGTTGGCAGAAAAATAATGTCCGAGATATTTAACTTTTTTACAAGCAAATCGGCACTTTGAAGGTTTTAATATAATACCGGCCTTTTCAAGCTTCTTAAACACGTTAGATAAGTGTCCTAAATGCTGCTCAAAATCTTCAGAAAAGACGATAATGTCATCAACATAGAATAATACATACTGCCAATTGAAGGGTCTAGAGCACAAGTGATCTAACAACCAACTAAAAATGGTTGGTAGTTAGATCACTTGTGCTCTAGACCCTCCAAATTCATGTCGCGAAGGATATCGGTCATGACCATCTGGAAACTCATAGGCGCGTTGGCTAATCCAAACGACATACGCTGCCATTCAAACACACCCTCTGGTGTTATGAACGCTGCTTTATGTTTGGAACGTTCATCCATGCCGATTTGCCAAAAGCCGCTCTCACAATCTAGGACTGAAAACATTTTAGCCTTTGCTCTACCAATTGTATCAATGACATCCTCAAATCGAATGAGAGGGAAAAATGTTGGCTTGGTTACACTGTTCAGTTTCCTATAATCTACAGCGAATCGGTACTCACAACTTGCTTTTTTGACCATAACAACTGGTGACCTCAATGTAGAATTTGACTTTCTAATAATGTCAGCTTCTAACATTTTGCTGACTTGGTTGGAACATTCATCCCACATTTCTGGTGACTGACGATAAAACGGCATCCTTACTGGTTTTGCATCTACAGTTGTTTCGATATAATGCTTGTACACATTGGTTTTACCTAATTCGTTAAGGTTCACTGCAAAGACCTGTCTGTTATTTTCTGTTGCACATTGGTCATCTGGCATGCGTAAATGCTCCGAATGAATATCTCCTTCATCGATATGCATAGCTCTAGCAATGATTTTATTTTTGGGGAGTGTAACGGGAGAATCAGTAGGATTCAAAAGTAAGTATACACCTTTCCCTTTGTTAATACTAACTACGCAATGTTACTTTCGCACAGATTTGGGATTGGCTCCAAAAGCGCTAAAGCTTTATCCGTAGCTTTTGATATATAGACCGGTATTTCAAGTTCTCCACGTGGGTCAATTGTGATTGAGTCAACAGTGCACAAAAGCCCGAAGAAACATTTATCTCTTATGTCCTTGGATGATGTGTCTTTTTTTAAAATCGGAACAGAAACTGTGTTTTCAATCTCAACTGTCTTGTTCTCGAAATTTAATTTAAGTTTATAGTTCGTCGTGAAGTCAATGCCCAATATTAAAGGATGATGCACGTGCGGCATGACATAAAATTTATTTTCATACGCAGGATTTTTGATTTGCATAGTTAAATTAATTGTTCCTAATACGCTATGAGTTTCTCCTCTTACACCAACAATCTCGGGAATATCAGGATGACTTAATTTCGTATTTTTATAACCTATTTCATCTAGTAATTGTTGAGATATACATGTTATTTGTGCTCCTGTTTCCAGTAATCCTGATAGATTAATTTTGTTAATTTGAACATTAATTAGATTGAGATCAATGGGTGCTACAAGTGAAATCAAGTTCTTATCGTTTTGCCTGTTCAAAGGGACCTTTGACACAGGCGCCTCGCCCTATTGTGGATTTTGGAATTGCCTATTTGGACAGTTATACCTTGAATGACCAACAATTCGACAATTTTGACAGAAAGGGGGTTTGCCATCAAACGAGTTAGAATTATAGTACTGACCTCTAGAGTTTCTTCCGTGACTTCGATTAAAGTTTCTCTAGCTTTTATTTGGTCTGTTATCATAACTCTGTTGTAACTGTCCTTGGTTGTAGGAATCGTTTCTATTTTTTCGGGTCATTTGAAGCATCATTTCTTGCATATTCTTCAAGAAAGATTCTTGTTGCTGTACCATTTTGCTTATAGCATCGTCCAGGTGATTTGATCCGACTCTACCATCTTACGGCTTTCTTTTACCTCGGACCATGTTTTCGGCTTCTGGTATTTCACAGGCGTAATCTGTGGTGGCACTGTATCGGCTATTGCACTAGGTTGGGCTCCTTTCTTTCTCTTCTCATCCACTGATTGTTGTCTTGTTTGTACTTTGAAGTTCTGTGGTGTTCCTCCTAATCATGACATACAGAATCTTGTTAACAACTCCGCCAGTTGTGAAGGTTCGTTTATACCTCACTTTCACGATACATTAAGGTAATCTTAAAATGAGAGAACAACATCAGTTGAATGGTGTAATGTACTGTTTTCTCGTGTTTATTATCATATAAAAATAATAAATAACTTTCATAACAAAATAGATAAAATATTCGATTACAATTATATAATTTTAAACATCGAATATTAGAATATAAAAAGGTTGGGGGTGGGGGGATTATTTATGAGTTGTACTCGCACAGATAGTCTTGAATAACAAGTCACTCTGGGAGGGCTTGATATTCAAGACTATGGCAGTGAAGGGGCACTCTTTGTAGTCCCAGGAGGAAACACCTTAATTAGCCTCTGATATATAAGGCACCTTAAAACATGCGCTGTATCACTAATCGTAATTTCGCGCGTAATGGATTCAAACCATATAGATCATAGTATATACTTAATTCATCTGTAGGGTCGGCTCATATAAAAGCTAATGCATGCAGTACTGCAAATAATTACGGTACATGAATACATACTTCACACGGCATCACGAGACGAAGTCTTAATATGCATATTGTGCTCTAGTAATAATATTCAATATAACGTGTACGGGTAATTTATTTAGCGCATGCTAACGTGTCGCCGAACACTTAAACGATTGACCTACAGGTAAATTATGCATATAAACGGAATACCAAATATATTATGAATAAATGATTATACAATGTTTGTAATAAAACATAAAATTAAATACAAGTAAAACATAGAAATAAAACAAGAAGTAGAAATCGCTTACCTTAAAATGAGAGAACATCAGTTGAATGGTGTAATGAACTGTTTTGGAGAATTGAATGTGAACTGTACTTATATACCCTAAATTGTTTATTTGGTTGGTAACCTATAAACAATTGTGGTTTGAATCCAAGTCTAATTATTTCTACAGCATTCGAGTCTCCGAACAATACATAATTATCCAACCTTTGTTGCTTCTCAGGTAAAGCGTTAATCTCTTAATCTCATAATCTCTTTCTGTGATCATAGTTATCTGACTATCAATTAAACAATGCGTTTCTAATTAAATGTCTAAGATAGTATTTTTATAATTTAAAGTAAGTTGTGGGTTGTAGGTATTTTACTCTACTACAATAATACTAATGATATACATCACGCTTGGATGAAATATCTTAATTGGAGTATTTGTCATAGTAATTTGTGATACAAAATCCATATTTATGAAAATATCATTAAATTTAGATCATTTTAGCCATTTACATGAAAGGTCTATCAACAATTGTCTTTTTTTTTGTAAATGAGAGGATTTTAAAATGCATATCTATATTTTAACACTATTGACCTTTATGACGTTGGTGTTTTTAATAAAGTCAAACCTCTTAGACACTTATGAGACAACAGTGGTAATTATCTAACCCAATAATTTTGATATACATGTAACTTAAATCTAAAAGAATGTGATTGACGAGAGTTTTGCTTTTCACAGTAAAGGAAATGGTACAGCAAGCTTGTCCAGTGTGTTGATCGACCATAGAATTTGTATCTAACCGGGGTCAATATCCACGACTAAATCACAAAATATACAGGTAGACAAATCTACCACGATAATTGATTTTATTGCTTATCTTTTGTAGTCACCGCTGCAGTTTACGTGATCTACTAGCATTTCTTTTTCAATTTCAATTCTTCAATAAGACAGAAGAAAGTGCGACAAATACTTAGTCTGTGTCGTTTTACTAGTGACAGTGTGCAGATTCAGAGGTATAAAAAAACTAACACAATATATACTTTCAAAGATATCTTTATATTATTCTATACATTACAGTCACAAAAATATAAATCGACAAATATACAAAGAAAGAAGGTTTTTGTTTTTTTTCTAAACAATATTTATTCACAGAAACTGGATTGGAGAACAGGCAGAAGCCTATCTATTAACGAAAGAAGTCGTTCAAATGTTGAAACACAAATTATCATCTAATTAAAATTAAATTTAAAATAATATATTTCGAAACCATCAAAAAATAATACTGAGTACAAAATGGCAAAATGTTTTCATTTTTTTTTCTTTTTTTTTTTTGTGTGGTTATTTTGTTTTCATCAAGTTTGAACCTATTACTACGAGTATAAGATAGGGTTTTTTACAAGGGGTTTCGGAACGGGCTTTGTTATCTTTTAATGACTTGTTGGAGAAGAATCTGCATTTTAAGCTTGTGTTCGTTTACGATCGAGTCTATTTTTGCATTTAACAAGTTCAACCACAGGTTCTGCTCAGGTGTTACTTCATGTACACTCACTGGTTCGGAAATGACCGATGGCGGATACTGTTTGATTACATTTAAATCTGCGTTACACTCTCTGTTTTTAGGGGGTTTATCTTGACTACTGACATTGTTATTAATAGTATCTGAAAAAAAAGAATACTTACAAATACATTAATATACACACCAGAAGAATTTATCTTGTTGTTGCAATGTATTATGAAGATAAAACGTTTCTATCGCTACCGATGGAGAATGATCACAAACTCCAGGCCCCCCCCCCCCCAAGGATAATAAAAATAAACATGTTCGAGTCTATACGATACAAATAATCAGTTTAAAGGAGCTAAGTCGCTAATATTTGGGACCGAGAAATTGACACAAATGGGTCGCAACGCATACAATAATATAATATGAATGTATATAAATTGATTTACATTCAATCGTTTCTGTTTTTACTGTAATTTCTAATCAGTTAGGTTCGGCGACACACGCCAGTATTCTCAATCGAATTTCAATCTCTAGCTTCTGGTTATTCCAGTCTACGCCGATTGTATTTATTGGGCATGCTCTCCAGATAAGGATATAGCGTCACCGTTTGACATGACTTGTGGAATATGCCTAGCCACGTTTTTCGAGTCCCTTATTACAAATAGCAGTGAAACGCATTATGTTACACGATTCGTGTACCAATTGTAAAATGTTTATTTTGTATTAAATATTGGATATCAGAAGGCCATCTTTTCCCGGTAAGATCACAACATCAATGTTGATTTATACCGACAAATAAATTGTGTTTTCAATGTCGAAGATTTTGGATGATACTGAGTTAGAGACTTAGCTACTTTAAGTCTATATAGTGATTGTTTTCTAAAATCTTTGGATAATAAAATTACAAACCATTTTCCAATATGGTTTCAATGTTAGATTTAAAAACATCGATTATAGTAACCGTGATGAAAAAACTTTGATAACAAGAAATTTTTACAAAAAACTTGATCATAAATTTCAAGATAGGTTGCCAGGCAACGAAACATACGCCCACAGCAGCTAAATCGTTCGGGCAGTCAACAAGAGTTGTCGCATATTTTTACTTTTTTCGGTAATGAAACATTTATAATACATTAAAATCTGATTAAGAGCAACAACTCAGAAAACCATTAGAATTTGTTTGGTTTTTATAAAGTTCTGCCCCATGCTAACGTTTTGTATACAAAACTTTTAATACTGTATCATGGATTTAGCTGTTCCAAGTCATAAAAATTCATTGAAAATCAATATACTTGTTCGCCTCAAGATCTTAAACTCTGTGTATCAATCTGAAGTCAATCGGATATTAACTTTGGCCTCTAGGGCGTCCACAAGATTTTTCAAAGTGATCAAGGGCCATAACTTTGGCAATAACAAGCCAACAGTGAGGCTGATGTCCCCCGCCGAAATAGGAAAATAATTAGAGGACACATATAAATTTATCACAAATTATCTTTTACAAAGTATTGAACAATCAAACAGTATATCTTTACTTATAGTCTAACAATCAAAGTAGGAGAGTTATTGTTTTCCAAAGTCTCGACCAATCAAATTGCGTATCGCTCTGCTTACCCTGAGCAGAAAATGCTCATTATCAAACTTAGTCAAGGTATTACTGTAATGAAACTATACACCAAGTTTCATCAATCTCACTTAATTAGAACTAAAGTTATCGTGTCGCAAAGCATCAACCAATCAAATTGCTTATCTCTGCTTACCCTAAGCGGAAAATGCTCATCTTCGAACTCCATCAAGGCATTGACCTAATCAACACATACACCAAGTTTGAACATTCTAGCTCAATTAGGAAGAGAGTTATCGTGCCCCAAAGTATCAACCAATCAAATTGCTTATCTCTGCTTACCCTATGCGGAAAATGCTCATCTTCGAACTCCATCAAGGCATTGACCTAATAAACACATACACCAAGTTTGAACATTCTAGCTCAATTAAAAGTTATCGTGTCCCAAAGCATCAACCAATCAAATTGCTTATCTCTGCTTACCCTAAGCGGAAAATGCTCATCTTCGAACTCCATCAAGGCATTGACCTAATCAACACATACACCAAGTTTGAACATTCTAGCCCAATTAGGAAGAGAGTTATCGTGTCCCAAAGCATCAACCAATCAAATTGCTTATCTCTGCTTACCCTAAGCGGAAAATGCTCATCTTCGAACTCCATCAAGGCATTGACCTAATAAACACATACACCAAGTTTGAACATTCTAGCTCAATTAGGAAGAGAGTTATTGTGTCCCAAAAAGTGTGACGGACAGACAGACGGACAGACAGAAGGACAGACAGACAGACAGACAGACAGACGGACGAACCCATTTTAATAGTCCCCTGCTTTCTTCGAAAGGCGGGGGACAATTATCAGAAATCTTTGAAAATCAATAGGATTCTTCGCCTCGTGACCTCAAACACTGTGTATAAATTTAAAGTCAATGGGATTAACTTTAGCCTTTAGAGCATCCACAAGGTTTTTTGAAGTGATCAAGGGCCATAACTCTGGCAGTAATTATCGAAAGTCACTGAAAATGAATAGACTTCTTCGTCTCGTGACATTAAACACTGTGTATAAATTTAAAGTCAGTCGGATATTAACTGTAGACTCTAGAGCGTCCACAAGATTTTTCAAAGTGATCAAGGGCCATAACTCTGGCAGTAATTACTCATGACCTTAAACACTGTGTTTAAATTTAAAGTCAATCGGATATTAACTTTAGCCTTTAGAGCGTCTACAAGATTTTTTGAAGTGATCAAGGGCCATAACTCTGGCAGTAATTATCGGAAATCGCTGAAAATCAATAGGCTTCTTCGTCTCATGACCTTAAACACTGTGTATAAAATTAAAGTCAATCGGATATTAACTTTGGCCTCTAGAGCGACCACAAGATTTTTTGAAGTGATCAAGGGCCATAACTCTGGCAGTAATTATCGGAAATCGCTGAAAATCAATAGGCTTCTTCGTCTCATGACCTTAAACACTGTGTATAAAATTAAAGTCAATCGGATATTAACTTTGGCCTCTAGAGCGACCACAAGATTTTTTTAAGTGATCAAGGGCCATAACTCTGGCAGTAATTATCGGAAATCACTGAAAATCAATAGACTTCTTCGTCTCATGGCCTTAAGCACTGTATATAAATTTAAAGTCAATCGGATATTAACTTTAGCCTTTAAAGCGTCCACATTTTGCGTGTGACGTCATCAATGTGTGTGCATTTCTCATACGTGATATGGCACACGGATACGGCAGCACGTAACAAACAGCTTTCATACGGAAAAGGCCCGTATAACATTGTCGTGTCCTTTTACCGTCTTTTTTGCTACTTTTAGACACTGGTATCGTAGCGTTTTTATGAATCTTTGTGTATATTTGATTTTGATTTTAACCATGATGGTTGATCTACATGCTAAATTTAGGGAGGCGGAACCTTGCAAATCTGTAAATGATTTTATTGTGGTAAAGGGGTATAAACTTTCTGAAATGATACATTAGTGAAACCAAAAATTGCAGTTGAGTCGAAGTCGAAGATTTTTAATAAGATTCGACATTAATTTTTTTTTAATAGCTCAGCGACTGTCGAGCGACTTCATTCCCTGCGGGAAATTGTCGACTCTAATAGGCACTTGACTAGTACTGATGGTGATTTTGGTAGATATCTGCCATCATGCTGTAATAGAACTAAGCTCAGATGATCGACGCACACGTACGCAACGCGAAAATCTGCCAAAACTCTAAAACTACATTGACGCAACGTATCACGTATACGATACGGATACGTGATACGGATGGGAAAATTCCGCTTGCCAAAAGTCTCTAATATACGACCACGTTTCAATGTGGGCGTATAAAAATAAAAAACATTCTAAAAAGTATTTTGAATGAATTGTATTCTGTATGTCAATGTCATACTTCCGATAAATTGTTCTGTGCAGCTTGTGTACTCAACCTAGCCCGATAAATTATACACACTTTGAAAAAATCTACAGCTAAGAAACTTGGTGTCCTCATACAGGATATCACCTATTCTAATCAACTTAATGAACGCTTTCTTCCTCAATATTACGATGTTATAACCGATTTGATAAATAGTAAATTTTCACCTAAGCATTCAATACAGCCTCATAAAGCGCAAAAGAAAAAACCTGACGTGTTATGTAAAATCCTTTTTACAGATAAACACATACAAGACATTGGATTGAATAGAATCTTTAGAGACCGATCAGTAATTAAATCTATAGGGTAGGGTGGGGCAAGGCGCCCATTCGAGGTAAAAGGCCCATGCCCTTTTAAGGAATATTAAATGACATGTGACAAGCGCGAACGACGTCATAATTACGAGGAAGAGCCTAGCACATTACAGACGGAAGTTGTTGAACTTTAGCTTATAAGTAAGTATTTTATTGTGTCAACACCATTTTCACTAATTTTCTTATAAAATATGACTTATAGAGTTTAATGTGCATGAACGCCTAAAGTCGGAGTAGAAACATTCTGTTAATATTAGCGCCAACAGGCCGGGTCGTGTAATCTGTAAAGGGAGCTAATAGTGATCTAGTAACCTTGCTAAATATATGAAAGGTCGAACCACAAAAGTTTGTATGGGGGGCATAACGCCCATAGTGTGTGAGGGCAAAAAGCCCACCCTGGGCGTTTTACCCCAATACCTGTAGTATAATATAAATATTGATATAAATAACATAAAGTAGACCAAACACGTTATGCATTTTTAAGAAGTAACCTATTTTATTTATACCGATACTTTTTTAATTGCAGGATGGTTAGACATTACAATAAAAAAACTACTAGAGGTCAATATGGTAACGAAAGATTAGTCAGCACTGGATTGTGTCAGAAACGGAATGCCATTCATTAAAGCCAGTCGACAATTTGAAATTCCTCGTAGAACCCTAAGACGGCATCGAGACAATAAAGTAAAGGTGCCCGGAACTTTGCATTTGGGAAAGCACACCCCTATCTTGCCCGAGAATGTGGAGACGCAGCTACATGATCACATACAGTTTATGGAAAAATCATTATATGGTCTTACAACAACTGATGTTAGAAAATTAGCTTATGAGATCGCTGAACAATCAGGAATTCCGCATCCTTTCAAGGCAGAAACTAAGAAGGCAGGGAAAGACTGGCTTTCCGGATTTTTAAAGAGAAATCCAGATTTGAGTGTCCGGCATCCACAGGCAACTAGCCTATCGAGAGCAATTGGCTTTAATAAACCTAAAGTAGACCAGTTTTTTACATTATACCATGATGTGTTAAATCAGAATAAATTTGTTAGTTCCCAAATATGGAACATGGATGAAACTGGCATAACAAACGTCCAGAAACCAGGCAACATTATAGCTACAAAAGGTGTTCGACAAGTAAGCAAAATGACAAGTGGTGAGAGAGGTTCTACTGTTACTGTTATATGCGCAATGAGTGCGGCTGATGTACACATTCCCCCCATGTTCATCTATGCAAGCCCATCTGGTTGGACTGATGGTGAATTGTTTTTAAAATGGATAGAACATTTTACAACTTTTACCAAAACCACAAAGGATAGTCCTGCTATTATCATATTAGACGGTCATCACAGTCACAAGACTCTGGCTGCAGTTGACTTTGCGCGTGAAAATGGAATTCATTTACTGACCTTACCACCACACAGCACACATAAAATGCAACCACTAGACAGAATCTTTTTTAAATCTCTAAAAGTGTCTTACAACAGGGAAGCTGAATATTGGATGATTTCTAATCCAGGAAAAAGAATTTCCTTTGCTGAAATGGCTGGTATATTTGGTAAGGCCTTCCTGCGATCTGCAACTGCTGAAAAGGCCGTTCATGGTTTTGCCACATGTGGATTATGGCCGTTTGACGCCAGTATTTTTTCTGATGATGATTTCTCTGCATCATTAGTAACGGATGAACCCGAAGTCCCAACCCAAGACACCGATACAAACAATGCAACTGTTATTGTATCAACCATCATTGAAACCATCGAAGATAGTTCGTCTTCCCATGATGTTCCGTCCACTTCACAAATAAATGAAGATAAACTGATCGCACCAACAGCTCATTCAGGCACTACTTCAACTTCAAAACCTCATGGAATTTCGACATTTGATTTAATTTGGTCGATTTCACCTCCTCCGAAAATAGCCGAGAAAAGAACACGTAAATCAGAATCTGCTGCCCTCTTAACTTCTTCGCCATACAAAAAGAGTTTAATGGATAAATTGGGAAATTTTAACGGTTCGTCTAAAGCGGTCGGAAAGGGTAAGGAACCGGTTAGAAGGCCAATTAAAGTTAAAGGAAGTAAATCTAAGAAGACCAAAGTAGACGATAATAGTGATGAAGACGAAGACGATGAGTGGCCATGTTTAATTTGTGCAGAACCATTTAGTAATAGTAAATCCCGAGAAACCTGGTTATAATGTAGTGTTTGTAAAAAGTGGGCACATCAAGATTGCACGTCCGAATCACCTTACTTTATATGCCCCAACTGCGACTCTGATGAATCAGACTAATTGTTTATAAACCGTTAATAAAACACTCAAACACAGTTTTTTTCTTCTTTTTATTGATTTATTTAATTAAGATTATAAAAGTTCAATGGAAAGGGGTAAAACGCCCATCTATGGGCTTGCTGCCCCACTGTGAAGGGCGTTTTGCCCCAGGGCCGGGGCAAAAGGCCCACTTCCAAAAAATATTTTGAATGTAAAATTTAGAATAGTTTACAAGTCTGTACGTATGGGATCCGTAAAATGATGTTCAATATGGCTTCCTTGTTAACTATGTTAATTTTCACGTTTGTGCTATTGTTAGGGGTTTCGCTATATCATTTTCCGCTTAAGGGGGGCGCCTTGCCCCACCCTACACTACCAGATTCTATTCCTAAAATTTCACCTACAGTCGTATTCAAATTTTTACCTCCAATTCGTAATAAAATATTTAACTACCATCAAACTATTGAAAACCTTAACTTACAAGAATTTATTAACAATTACGATAATACCACAAGTCAATGCGCCAACTCCCCCTTTAAAGACAAATTTCATGACCATATACTGACAGGAAACTTCGATATTGTTGAAGATAAAAATCTTAAAAAACTTTTTCGCTTTGGACCACAATTTCGAGAACAACCTAGTAAAACTAATTTCAAAAAGTTACATAATAATCTTAAATCTCAAATCAGGAAATGCATAGTAGCTTGGTCTGATAAATTTCGTGCACCATTAGAATATTTTGGAGAATGGAAAAACACTGTTTTTGATCTCTTATCAAAAAGAATCAAATATATAAAACTTAACCCAAGACACCCGCCTACCGAAGTCTTAAAAAATAATACCGCAGTTGAATGTCTTGCTTCTCTTCAAGATAGATTTGTTCTAACGCCTGTCGATAAGGCCAGCAATAATATTGCCTTTATCTGTAAAAAATACTATATTAGAAATATTCTTACTGAAGTTGGACTTTGGCCCAACACCCATAATGACACTTTTAAATGCATTACGGATTTAACTAAACTAGATATTTTACAAAACCAATATACATTTAACAGGAGTAATGATATTAGAGACAATGTCAAAATAGATGCACTACCTTACATCTATTCGATACCTAAATTCCATAAAAACCCAGTAAAATTCAGATATATAATATCCTCCAGTATCTGCCAAACAAAACCATTAGCTAAGACTATCACCAAAGGGCTTAAATTATGCCAAACCCAACATGCCATTTGGTGCAGAACACTTCGTAGCTATACTGGAATTAATAGTTTTTTTATAATTGATAAAAATAAACTTATAGTAGACACTTTAGAAAAAATCAATAAAAAAATGAATGCAAACACAATAGAAACGTTCGATTTTTCTACTTTGTATACTATGCTTCAACATGCAGATCTTAAAGATAATTTAGATTGGTTTGTAGATAAAGCCTTTAATGGAGCTTTCGGGAAAGGCAGAAACTTGATGGCCATTTATGCAGAAGATGCTAGATGGATTATAAAACGTCGCATTGCCTACACTGTAGTTTTTGATAAAAAAAAATTTCAAAATATCATACATTTCCTCATTGATAATGCCATATTTGAGGTTGGGGATCAGATAATGCAACAAACCATTGGTTTGCCAATGGGAACTGACCCCGCCCCATTTATGGCAAATGCACATTTATATAAATACGAATTCGACTTTCAAGACCATAAAAGAAAAACAGATTACAAAGTAGCTAAAAGTCTAAACTATACATTCCGATACATTGATGACATAACACCTATCAATGATAACGGAAATTTCAACAAATATAAAAGTGAAATATATCCTCCTGAACTAATATTAAATAAAGAAAATTCCGGTACTATAAATGCATCTGTTCTTGACCTGGACATCAATATAATTAACAATAAATTTAATGTCGGTATTTTCGACAAAACGGACAAATTTGGTTTTTGAAGTAGTAAAATACCCGTCAATCTATAGTAATATACCAGATACCACGCTATATAGTGTTTTCTATTCACAGGCATTACGATTTTTGACAATATGTAACAATAAAGAACTATTTCTCTCCCGAATAAAATCTTTTTACTTTAAATGCACTGCCAAAGGCGCTACACAATTACGCATTTAAAAAAAAATTTCAAAACTCCTATTACTTCAACATACCAAGTTTGACATTTCTTGTAAGTATATAACTGACTACATACTGGATAATAATGATCCAATTTAAATTTTATTTTAGATTTTCTGTAGTTACCTAACCCTGTCTGAATTACCTCCCTTAATGTTATGCCTTTATAAATACACTTACATAGTACGATTTCTTCAACATACCTGTTTTGCATTTCTTATGTGGGGTATTATATTAATATATTATATATTGTACAATTACATAACTTAATAATTCCGATTAGTCGTTAGAACTTATGGTTTTTAAGCTTTTAAAGCTTTTAACGTTATTTTATCTGGATTATCGCCCTTATTATTGTGATTTTTTTGTCACCTTCTAAGATATGACGTCATTCTCGGCTGTCCCTCGAGACATTTCCTATTTGCTTCTTTGCATTCAGTTTTGTTTTTGGTTTTTGTGACGATGGAACATGTACCCTATAAGTATTGAATACTGAAGCGTTTCTTGATTGATTTTAAGAGTTTGGACTACTTTTTTATACATTTCACCGATGTTGTTAATTGTATAGTTGAATTTTTACTACATAATACTATTAATACATTCGTATTTCGTGTAGCATGTAGCAGATCATGACTCATGCTAGCATTACACAATGGGTTCTTTGGGTTGTATTCCTAATTGTTTTCAAATTAGAGTGAAGTCTGTGTCACTACAGACCCGGGACAGTACAGCGCAGTGGACGCTTACGGCTAGCCCCCGGATCCATTCACTTTTTTGGAATTGTCTGTATGTTTGTGTTTTCCTGAGTATGATGTCCTGTCCGTGTATTTGTTTTTGTGTAAATTTTGTGTGGTGCAGTCCCCCTGCACTTACTATTATGTACAAAACAAATATACATTGATCCGCCTAACAAACATTCCATGGTTGTTAACTGTTGTCATGTAATCATTATATGTTTTAAATAGATGTTAATTACTTACCAAAAGATGCACCATTTTCTACTCTCTCACTCAACCTTGGCTCCTTTCTTTTAATTGACGTCCTTGTTAACTTCATTTCGTTTCTTTTAAGATGGTACCAGTAATTCTTTAATTGAGTCGAGGTTCTAACAGTGAAATTTGGCTGTGCACTAAAATGTTTTTCAATTTCCTTCAAAGTCTGTTCTTTGAGAGAAACTGAATGTGTGTCAGTTCTGTTAGTACCAAGTATATCTAGGAATTCTTTTACTTCGTTCAGCAGGAATTTGTTCTCTAAAACTGTCATTGACGGTGCTCGTTTTCTTTTTTCAACCATCACGTACAACTTATGTCTGTGTACTGAGAAGATTATCACAATTTATTTTTTTATATATATATAAATAAAATATTCACAATAACATAATAATGGTAGCATCATGACTAAATAGAATCAAATGACCAAAAAGGCGCGTTTTCAAGAAATATTGGTGATATATTCGAACGGTTTTTTTTAAAATCAGATAATAATTGTCACCTCTAGAATGACCACAAGCCAAAAACGTGATTTTTCATACAATCAGGGGCCATAATTTAGGAAGTTAAGATCCTATATGTGCGAATATCGAAATGCCAAGGTCTTTGGGTTATAAACATGCATTTCAAGTTTCATCAAAATCGGATCAAAATTGTGACCTCTAGAGTGTCCACAAGCTAATAACGAGATTTTTTGTATAATCAGGGGCCATAATCCTTGAAATTTCAATTCGCTACATGCTCGGTGTTTTGTCCTGTTTAACTGGTAGCATCATGACTAAATAGAATCAAATGACCAAAAAGGCGCGTTTTCAAAAAATATTGGTCAAAGTTTAGTACAAACAGTAGCTGTATACAACATACGTTCAAGATCGGCAAGAATGTAATGTGTATTCGTACGTTTGCTTATAGTTTTCATAGTTCGTTTCGCTATATTGTCGGCACAATGCACGCTATGTTTACTAACCAGGCTAGGCGTATTATAGATACTACTGTTGGTGGACCGGTGGCACTTTTTACCGCCGACCACCGCCGACCAAATGTTTTTTACCGCCGACCGTCGTGTAATTACCGCCAACCAAATACTTTTTGGTCGGCGGTAGTCGGCGGTAAAAAGTACCACCCTTGGCGGACACTGTGTCAAATTCAAAAGTGTCATTCCCAAGTACATAGTTTTTTTTTCGAAAATTCACTTATGGATGAAGTCATTAAACATATCTATACAAATTAAGGGAAAACGCAACACTTATGCCATACAGACGAAATTTAAATCGAAAAAACATCTACTACTTAGGCTAGGCCTATATTTGGGCCTACACTGTCAAAGTGTCATTCTCAATTAAATTCATAACAAATCTTCGAAAATTCAATCATCAAAAAAAAAATAAAATAAAATAAATAAAATAAAAATAACCACTGACATGAATGTCATTAGGTTGTGAACTTCTTTGAACTAAAATAACAATCTATAGTAGCTTGGAATCACAAGATTTTTCAAAGTGATCAAGGGTCATAACTTCAGCAGTAATTAATTAATTTTCAAAGTGATCAAGGGCCATAATTCTAGCAGTAATTATCGGAAATCGCTGAAAATCAATAGGCTTCTTCGTCTCATGACCTTAAACACTGTGTATAAATTTAAAGTCAATCGGATATTGTTGAAAATCAAAAGATTTCTTTGTCACATGACCTTAAACACTGTGTATAAATCTAAAGTCAATCGGATATTAACTTTAGCCTCTAGAGCGTCCACAAGAGTTTTTGAAGTGATCAAGGGCCACAACTCTGGCAGTAATTATCGGAAATCACTGGTAATCAATAGGCTTCTTCGTCTCATGACCTTAAACACTTTGTATAAATTTAAAGTCAATCGGATATTAAGGGTGTATATAAATTTAAAGTCAATCCGATTTTAACTTTAGCTTCTAGAGCGTCCACAAGAGTTTTTGAAGTGATCAAGGGCAAAAACTCTAGCAGTAATTATCGGAAATCGCTGAAAATCAATAGGCTTCTTCGTCTTATGACCTTAAACACTGTGTACAACCGACGGATGGACGGGGGCGACGACAATATACGACCACATTTCAATGTGTGCGTATAAAAAAAGAATGATAGGCTACTAACATCACACAAGAAAGAATTTTTACCAGGCTTCGTCCATCCACTACTTTTTACTTTCACTTCCCCCAATCGACTCATTTCTGCATTTTTTGGGAACCTGTCCGTGTGAATCCCTTGCCCATCTCTTGTGTGGCATTTCACGGCCACACAACAGACCATTTATGTCATTTAAAAACACGTCAAATTATGCAGAGATGGGTAACTTAATGGCGTCCACATGTCACGTGACTACCATTAGCCAATCAGAATCGGGACAAGGGTTGGCCAGACTCTCTATATCTAAGGCTCTGGGTCTAATCAAACGAAACACTGCGAGGAGTATGAGTTTTTACATGTAGGCCTACAATAACATATTTTTCCAGATTTTTTCGAGGGGATCGATTTCCCAAATTTCTGTAAATTGACTCACTTGACATGGAATGATCCTTTTACACTATTTGTGTTTTGAGGGGCGTCCATTTTGTCCGGCAATTTTGGTCCGATTTTCACGAAATTCGAACTCAACCATCATTAGGGTGTAACAGTGATATATTCAAACGTTTTTCAATCTGATTAAAATACAGATCTATATTTCATTTCGTTTTTTCATACTTTCTATGGCCTACACTACATGAAGATAAGCCCAGTTGTAGGCCTACTAGAAGGCTGGGTCAGGGGTCATACGAGTGGCAGACATTAATCAATCAGCATTGACGTTTCTAGAGTGGTTTACACAGTTCCGTGCATCAAACGCCAAGAACTTGCCCTAACAGACCGTTTCATTGGCTAATCCCTCACTTCAACCAGAACGCCGATTGATATACCATATTTGTACACTATTTGCATACAAGGGGCAGCCATTTTGTCCGGCAGTTTTGGTCTAATTTTCTGATTTTGGTGATATATTCGAACGTTTTTTTTTAAAATCAGATAATAATTGTCACCTCTAGAATGACCACAAGCCAAAAACGTGATTTTTCATACAATCAGGGGCCATAATTTAGGAAGTTAAGATCCTATATGTGCGAATATCGAAATGCCAAGGTCTTTGGGTTATAAACATGCATTTCAAGTTTCATCAAAATCGGATCAAAATTGTGACCTCTAGAGTGTCCACAAGCTAATAACGAGATTTTTTGTATAATCAGGGGCCATAATCCTTGAAATTTCAATTCGCTACATGCTCGGTGTTTTGTCCTGTTTAACAAAGGTATATCGACACTAAGTAAAAAAGAAGACAGACATAAACCCTTTTATTTCAAAAAATGACCCATCTACCATCCTTAGGAGGCTTCAGCTTTGTCTTATCCATAAGATTACATTTGAATGTGGGCCTGTAACAAGGACATATCTTTACTGCACCTTTGTGCTTGGCCTTCATAACCCTTGGTTTTCAAGCTCAAACAAAACAACCAATGATTAAATGTACAAGAATATTTATTTCTTGCTTAATATTACAATAAGGAAATGGATTATACTGACAGCATCAATGTACACAAGGTATAGAAAAAAAGGAACAGTTATCATCAATAGAAGGAATTTAAAAAATATATGACATTTACATAGATCAAAATAAAGATAAGATTACCAATATTTAATACTCAAGCTTTAATAATATACTCTTTGTAACATTGTTCAACCTTTATAATGATATGTTAATTTATAATAAATGCCTTATTTGTGTACTGAAAGATCACACCAACTGTATGGAATGATCTGAGAGGAGAAAGCTATATTGTGTAATAACAGTAAATTTTCTGATTTAACAAATATATGATACAGTACATGTATATTGATAAATACTATGCTTTTATGGTATCCTTTTGCTATAAACTGAAAACTTCATAATCATTTCAGTTAGATAATCAGATTCTTATATCATAAATCTTTTAACAAAGCATCTAGCAAAAGAAGTACTGTTTTTCAAGATAAACTTCATTTAAAACTACAAACCGTCACTATTCTAACACTTTTAGTAAATCACAGTGACCTGCCCCACCCCCCTTCAAACTTTAGTGAATGTTCAACATTCAGTTTTTGTCCCGTGCAGCCAATGTTTATATAACTAGAACCCAACATGTATAATATAATAGCCATCTAAATGAGAACTCAACAGCATACTGTCTTGTTCAAAATATGTCTTGTTTCAATTTTTTAATAAGCAAATGAATAACTCATTATACTCAAAAGCACAATATTTCAAATTAAACATATTTAACAAACACTAAAAGTGAAAGACGAACAACAATAGATGATAAAATATATCATAAAAGTAACTAATTATACAAATTTATTTTTTCTGATCACAAAACACCAGTAAAAGATCCTCAATGCACTCTATATACAAGTGGCTCAGTGAGTAATGCGCTGGCTCACTAAGCATTGGGTGAGAAAGTACCTCAGGATTTTCCAGCTTGGTTTCCTGATGTCAGTGGTGCAGGACGGAGGGCCTAGAAGGAACAGCATCTAGTAGTTCGGATGTTACAAAAAAAAAAAGCATTTCCTGTACACATTGGGGTGCACGTAAAAGAACCCTCGGCAAATGGAATCTGTGCACTTTAGATCATAAGATCTGTCACTAAGTTAAGTGGCGTGGATTCTATCCTATTGATCTTATATGTGACAAGTAGTAATTTACTTTATCTTAGCCCTTAAATGATCTAGTTTGTGTCGAGTGGATCTTAAACCCTGTTTCTCTCTCAATTGATTTAATTAAACTGTATTATATTAGAGTTATGGCTGTATTACAATTAAACAGTAATTTAATATTTTTAAAGATTGAAACAAGCACTGCCATGCAAGATACGACCACATTTTGCAATAGATGGACAGGGAACAAGGAAAATCAATAGGGCTCATGCTCTCATTGCTCCAGCCCTTCACTTTGAATTAGAACAAAATCTGTTAAAACGGGGACGGGATGTCACAGATCACTGAATATCTACAGCAATGTTACACACCAGGCGTGAAATAAATCTGTTAAAAACTCTTATAGCATTCAGAAGGTTTTCGGCATATCAATAGGTTTTGTCCTCTCACGAAATAAATCTGTTAAGGATAGCCACGCAAAGTGTGGAATACGTCCACACAGCAGCTTTGTCTCAACTGCAGCTTACCTAAAAGGAAAACTTGGATGTTTAGCAAATTTTATAAGGATCTATAAGGAAGAATGAATATTGATAGGGGTTCTCCTCTCGTGACCACAATGCTTTGCACCAAATCTGAAAAAAATCCGCTGTAGAACAGTAAATATCAATAGGGTATGTCCTCTCATGACCACAATTTGAAAAGAATTTGTTGAAAACTGAAGCCTATATCACGTGTACAAGGTGTTCGGCTAGGGGGTTATCTCCGGAATGGAAAGTCGCAGAACATTGTTCGGGTTCATTCAATGCTTCCTACCAGATTGAAACCAATCTGTTAAAAACCATGGCTTCTATGGCAATCACAAGGTTTTTGGAAAAAGGGGCACAACTCTAGTACGAAAGGTCGCAGAATATTGATATGATCCGTACTCTCATGACCACAATGCTTCACACCAATTTTGAAAAGAATCCATCAAAAAGTGTAGTCTCTATCACGTTCAGAAGCCAAACTGTTAAAGATAGGTTGCCAGGCAACAAAACATACGCCGTCAGCAGCTAAGTCGTCCGGGTAGTCGATTGTTTGTCTCATGACCTTAAACACTGTGTATAAATTTATATTAACTTTAGCCTGTAGAATGTCCACAAGATATCTCAAGTTATCAAGGGCCATAACTCTGGCAGTAATTATCGGAAATTGTTGAAAATCAAAAGGTTTCTTTGTCTCATGATTGTTAACACCGTGTATAAATTTAAAGTCTATCGGATAGTAACTTTACCCTGTAGAGTGGTCACAAGATTTTTCAAAGTCATCAAGGGCCTTAACTTCGGCAGTAATTATCGGAAATTGTTGAAAATAGGCGTCTTTGTCTCATGACTGTAAATTTAAAGTCAATCGGATATTAAGCTTAGCATCTAGAGCGTGCACAAGATTTTTCAAAGTCATCAAGGGCCATAACTCTGGCAGTAATTATAGGAAATCGTTGAAAATCAATAGGATTCTCATGACCTTAAAAACTGTGTATAAATTTAAAGTTGTATTCGAGGGCCTTCCTGGTGGTATTGAGCACTTTCGGGGTCATGAACGATTTTTAGCTATTTTTTACTTCACAAAAATGTTTACAGCCTAACACAAGATAATACCCATTATTTTCTCAGTGTGTATGTTACTATTCTTATTATTATTTTTGTATACTTCTTTATATTTTATTTCTATACTTCTTTATTTATTTCTTAATTGATTAATCAATTATGCAAATAAAGTGATCTTTGATCGAATTGAGTTTCTCTGGAACCAGGTGGTACGCGGCAACTGTACGAGACCTCCAAGTGGTACTCTATCACAAAAAGGTTGGGAACCACTGATCTAGAGCGTCCACAAGCAATTGTGGATGTCGGACCGCCGTGGGCGACAACAATATACGACCACATTTCAATGTGGGCGTATAAAAACTCGTAGAATATAGATGTATTATGTACAGAATTTATACGATAAAAGAGCTAATTGTTTGCTTCATAATATTTTCTAAAAGTAAAATACTTTCTTTCTTTCACAGGTATATTAATATCTTTATAGATAAGGCAACTAAATATTATATTCCAGAATAATAAACATTATATCAATATAAACCAATTCTATATATGCTAAAACAATCATTACTCATCCATCACCTAATATCACATAATAAGCTCTATTATAATTATATACTGATGACTTTCTCCACTTGTGATTTGTTTCTCTCCTACAAAAATCTTATAATATTGATATCTATGAAAGCAGGGTACATAATGATATGCTAATGGGAAAGGAGATATTAACACTCTTGATTATGCTTTTAATCAAATGGCTTTATATATAAAAATTCATTAAGTTTGATTAAATCACTGCTGATTTTGATCAATCTAAAATGTTATCAAATTTTTATTTTTTCAATTTATAACATTAAATAATTAAATAATCGATTGATACATTAGCCCAACAATTATGTTCCTGAATAACAAAATGATGTCAGACTTATTACCTAGCGAGTAGCATCGATCGAGGAAATTTCAATTCAACACATCTTTGTAAATACAGAACGGAAATGAACCATTTTTCTACTCATAGAGAATCATCTTTCACAGTATTGAAGTTTGCAATGGGATTCTGGGGCATATAGAGTCCTTAAAAGCCAATATTCCTACAATATGTTGTTGAAGTGGTAAGTTAAAGGTCACCGGAAAAGCATCAATTTTTTTTTAAATAATGCAAGTAATTATGTCAACATATCCTTTCCATAAGTATAACGTGAACATCAATATTACCTGCAAATAGGTAAATTTCAACATTAGTAATTTCCGTCGTTCTACGTAGGTAGTCGGAACTTTCCGTCAATAAGCAATCCGTGACGTCATTTTAGTCCTTCTGCACATAGAAATATAGACTAGAATATGAGCAGAAGGACTAAAATGACGTCACATTTACGGAAAGTTCCGACTACCCATGGAGAATGGCGGAAATTACTAATGTTGAAATTTACCTGTTGAGGTAATATTGACATTCAGGTTCATGTTATACTTATGGAAAGGATATGTTGAGATAATTACTTGCATTATTTGAAAAATTTATGAACCTTTTCCGGTGACCTTTAAATATCTAAAGTTTCTCTTAAGGTGTCTCAAAATAATCCCTATGGGCTCCAACAATTCATATGAACACATCTGAGAGGGGTGAGGGTTGTATGGCATAAGCCCTTTTGTTTAATGAGCTAATAAAACAGACGCATGACAGAGTTGGCCATTTTTGATATAAGAGTTCAAGATAGGTTGCCAGGCAATGAAAAATACACCCACAACAGCGGTCGACAAGGGTTGTCGCATATTTATTCCTTTGTAGGTAATTGGAGGCCTTTACAGGACAGTTCCATACAGATTAGATTATAAATTTTGTCGTTTGAGGGTTTACAAGGTTCTACAAACTGAAAGAAGGGTCTCAACTCTGGAAGTAATCTACAGAAATTGTTGAAATTTGACAGGCTTTTTCGTTTTACTAATTTAAATAATGCATATAAATTTCATACAGATCATGATCACCTTTGTCATTCAGACGTTCACAAGGTTCGCAAATCACCATAACTCTAGAAATTATTGACGGAAATTGCTGAAATTCACAAATTTAAATGATGCATATAAATTTCATATATATTGGATAACTTTCATTAATCGAGCATTAACATGGCTAACAAAGTGAAATAAGGGCCATAACTCTTAGAAGTAATTATTGTAAATTGCTGAAATTCAATAGGCTTCGTGGTTTCACTAATTTAAATAATGCATATAAATTTCACAAAGATCCAATGATAACTTTCGACGTTGGAGCGTTCACAAGGTTCAATAAAGTGAAAAGAGCCATAATTCTAGATGTAATGAACGGAAATTACTGAAATTCAATAGGATTGTTCTTTTTACTAACTTAAATGGCACATATAAATTTCATTCAGATCGGCAGTTAACTTTAGAGGTTAGCGCATTTACAAAGTGAAACAAGGGCCAAAACTCTAGAAGTAATAAACAGAAATTGCCGAAATTCAATAGGATTCTTCTCTTGACTAATTTAAATGACACATGTAAATTTCATACAGATCGGCAGAGCGTTAAAGCGTTCCCATGGTGCAACAAAGTGAAACAAGGGCCATAACTCTAGAAGTAATAGACGGAAATTGCTGAAATTCAATAGAATTCTTCCTTTCACTAATTTAAATCATGCATATACATTTCCCAATCATGTTCGCTTGGCAAACCTCGTGGGCTTTCTGTGGGTCCTCCGGTTTCCTCCCAGTGCTAAAGACCCTACGCCCAACACACAGGTGGTGAGTTGTCGCTAGGGTCAAAAAAAAGTACATGGCATAAAGTAATATTTTCTGTGGAGTAGATCCATTACTGAATACAGAAAAATCAAAATCAAAATCGTCTATTGATATCTTTTTGAAAAAATGCATTTTTTCTGAAAATAACCGATAAGTTCATCGTTATCAGTCGGATTTGAGCAATAATCATCAACACACTACAATATTTCATCATAAGTGAGGTAGAGACACAGCCACAATTCCGTGGAAGTGGAAGCTGCAGGATCATGTGGATATCGAGTGAGTATACCCGCACGCACGGGCATTGAGTCGCCTTAAATTTTCCGGGAAAAATAATCTTGCTGACCAAGCCTGGCGATCGCATACCGGTATATCATATATCTAGATATCTCATCAGATCTATCTAATTCACTTGTGCTCCTCAAACGAGTCTAAAAACTAGTATCAGTTGACGAATTTCCGTTCAACTGATACTAACTAACTTTCACTTTTCCAATTCAGGATACCTTACAGCGCACTGGACCACGAGCAAAACAGGAAAAAAGTTTGTCTTTATAGACTTTCTTCCAGTAATGGAATTACACCTACTCTTGGGCGTGACAAATCGACTTTACGACCACCTGGACACTGTGCTAACGGGATCTGGCAATAGTTCTCTGTGCGCTCAAGACTGGGCCCACGCTTTGAGCTTGAAACGACCGGAACTGCATTCTGGGGAATTCAACGGCAACCAGTGCCGCAAGCTTTTGAGTAATATTGACAAATTAGAGGACTTAATGAATGCTGATGGTAATGTTGGGCCGGAGGGGCAGAAAGTCTTGAGCGTGTTACGCGATTTTGAGCAAGTCCGACAGCGATGCTTTGGGATGAATTTGCACGCGGATTATGAAACATCAATCAACTCTTTTGAGGCGTCATATTCAAGTCTAGGTATTCCGGTAACATCAAAAGTGCACGCAGTGTTTGATCACATCAGTCAGTTCCTGAATGCACAAGCCGCAACTTCTAATGAACAACAGCATGGGCTGGGCTACTGGAGCGAACAAGCTTCAGAGGCCGTACACGCTGATTTCCAAAAACTCTGGCAGACTGGTGGATACAAGCGTGAATTGAGTCATCCAGAATACGGACAAAAACTCCTTCAGTGTACTGTTGCCTATTGTTCAAAACATATGGGAATGTACTTTCATATACGATGCATATGTCATTCCGAGAACATCAATGAATCATCTGAAATATTATGTGACCCAAAATTTGTGTGTTGGCTCATCTTCAAAAGTTATAAGTGAAAAATCCGACGGATAACGATGAACTTATCGGTTATTTTCAGAAGAAATGCATTTATTCGAAAAGATATCAATAGACGATTTTGATTTTTCTGTATTCAGTAATGGATCTACTCCACAGAAAATATTACTTTATGCCGTGTACTTTTTTTTGACCCTAGCGACAACTCACCACCTATGTGCCAAGCGAATTATTGAAATAAAATTGAACCATATATTAGTCCCGAAATGACCAAGTTTGTGTCAGTGGACTAAACCCCATTTCACTCTCTCTCTCTTTCTCTCTTAAATCATGTACATAGAACTCAGTTGGTATCCAATAATTGACATACGTGATAGAACTGGTGAAAACATTCTAAATACAATTTTAACATAGTTGATACGTAAATAAGATTTGAAGAATGGATAAGAGACACAAATACAGGAAAGTCAATTTACATACATGATAGAACTGGTTAAAAACATTCCAATTACAATTAGCAAGATCTTTGCTACAGTTGATCCTTAAAGGAGCTGAATCGCTAATATTTGGTTATTCCAGTCTACACGGATAGTATTTATTGTGCATGCTCTCCAGATAAGAATATGGCGTCACTCTTTTACATGACTTGTTGAATATCTCTAGCCGAATGGTTAGCCCGTGTGCGCTGTGTCATATAGTTCGGCAGAACTATGGCTGAACCTGGAAATTGTATACAAAGTTTTTTTTATGATTGATTTTAGTAACCTAGGGTGTCCTCTTTTAGAATCTGCCGGGTGAACCTCGGTCACCCTTGGGCGTTCTGAGAAATTCAAGCTGGCGTCTAAAACGGCCGCCATTTCAAATAATATCCTATAGCTCCCATAGTATTTATTCTAAGATGATAATTTTGGTGTCTAAACGTATGTTTTGGGTGTCAAGGAATACACTGAAATCATCCAGTATGTTGTAGGGTGATTAGATGATAGTAAAATCAAACATGCCAGACAATACGGCCCTAAAAAGGGAGGCACAAGCTGTTTGTTAAACATTTAAAAAATCAAATTCTACATGCAAAACAGGAACATAACCTCCACAAAACTAGATAATATCAGGGGCGTGCTGGCAGGGAGTTTAGGAGGACGGTGTCCTCCCAGGCCCCCATTAAACAATAAGTCCACCTGTATAAGCGGGCCCCCCTGAGAGCTCTAATTTTCATGCGGAATCCCCTCAAAAAATTGAGAGCGCACATGAATAATCATACATACACAACGATTAGTAAAATATATTATGCTGACGTGCAAATGTCTGTCACCTTAAGGTGAAATGGTCTTTAATAAATGTATTCATGCCTCGATATGTATACGATGCAATTTATTATTTGGATAGAAATACATTGTATTAGCATTATATTAAGCAGACATCTCATGAGTGTCTTGTGTAGTACAGTAGTATGTCTTATAGTCAAAATAGCAGCATAAATTTGGAAAATATGATGCCTAGATTTCTCCCAGAAGTGCTTGCAAAACGCGTTTCCCGTTGTCAAATTTCAAACCCCCTACCAGCGGCGCCTTTGGCGCGCGGGTCGCCTTCGGCCAGCACACCCCTGGATAATATCCAGTTTAATCCTTTAGTAGTGTTTCTGGATGCACACCTACTACACGAGATGTCACTCTTGCATCCACATCAGATGAGCCACATGGCAGACTCCGGAGCAAGTTGACCGATTGTAATGTTTTCAATTTAGTATCCTTCACGCAGCCATACAATTCCGGATCAAGTTCTGGTAGATTCCAATCTTCAAGTGAACGCCAAACAATAGCTTTGTGATGACATATTTTTACTTTCGCTACAAATGCATCATTTGTTGGAGCAAGACTACATGGTTTAGGTGGGGATGATGACGATACATTTCCAGTTTTGGATGTCTATACAGTATACCCCCCAGGGTGTTTCAGTCATTGATTTGCTAGAGCTCTGTCAATAACAAGCTTACTACAGTGGAATCGCCAATCAAGTAAAGAACAACTGTTGACATTGGTCAAATTACGGAGAAACATATGTCCATTATCATTGAAATCCTGCCAGCTCATGCTCTTACTGGGTGTGACACGGTTACATGCGGCTACGTTGTGGGGAAAGGGACAGCTTTGAAAGTGGTTAGAGCTTGATTGTATTCTTTCTCACTCGTCGGAATAAAAGGCACTCCAATAGAATCATGGCTTACACTGGCCACTGTATTTATGTCAGCTTTGTCTGAAACACGCTGGAGGATTTGGACATCTAAAACTGGAAATGTATCGTCATTATTCCCACCCTAACCATGTAGTCTTGCTCAAAGAATGATACATTTGCACAGAACGTAAACAGAGCTCATCACCAAACTATTGTGTAGCGTTCACTGGAAGATCATAATCCACCAGAACTTGATCTAGAACAGTATTGCTTGTAGGTGTACTAGGGAAGGCTTAGAATATACAGATTTTACGCTTGTACGGTTACAGGTAGCAGAAACACGACTAAAGGATTAAACTGGATATTATCTAGTTTTGTGGAGGTTATGTTCCTGTTTTGCGTTTAGAAATTGTTTTTTTTTTAAATGTTCAACAAACAGCTTGTGCCTCCCTTTTCAGGACCGACCCACGTGGCCCTGGAGCCCCTGAGAGGCATGTCAGTGGTGTTATCGTATCACTTCCAACCTCTATCCAGAAATGTGAAATAATGGCCCTCAACGGTCGCTAATGAATTAAAGGGTCATATTGTCTGGCATTTTGGATTTTACTATCATCTAATCTCCCCACAATATACCGAAGGATTTAAGTGTATTCTTTGACCCCAGAAACATACGGTTAGACACCAAAATTATAATCCTAGAATATATACTATCGGAGCTATAGGGAATTATTTGATGTGGCGGCTGTCTTGGACGCCATCTTGAATTTCTCAAAACGCTCAAGGGTGACCGAGGTTCACCAGGCAGATTCTTAAAGAGGACACCCTAGGCTACTAAAATCAATCATAAAACCGAACCATAAGCTGTCCCTCGCTCTCTCTCTCTCCATAAGTCAGCAACTGAAATTGTTGAAATTCCATATGCTTCTCCGTTTTACTAATATTAATAATGCATATAAATTTCATACAGACTGGATAATAACTTTTGTCATTCGAGCGTTCACAAGATTCTACAAAGTGAAACAAGGGCCATAATTCCAGAAGAAATTAACGGAAATTGTTCAAATTTGATAGGCTTCTCCATTTTACTAATTTACTAAGATATGCCAACATTTTGCAAGAGATGGATAGAGAACAGGCTAAATAAAAAAAAATCCTTGATTTTTCGTACAATGAGGGGTCACAATCCAGAAAGTTATGGTCTGAAATGCGCCAATATCGAAAGGGATTGAGATCTTTGGGATATAAATTGTGACCTCTACAGGGTCCACAACCTCCGTATTATATACTTTTATGTACAAAGAGCGGCCATTTTGTCAGGCAGTTTTGTTTCGATTTTCCCTAAATTCGAATTCAATCACATTCATAAAGTTTTCAGAAAAGGGATGATAACTTCATTACGGAACGTCGTTGGACGCCAAAAATGCAAGAATTCTGAATATTGATAGGATTCATCCCCTTGTGACTTAAATGCTTCCAACCAAATTTGAAACCAGTGGTTGCCAGGCAAGATATGCCCACATTTTACAAGAGAACAAGATAAAAAAAAAAAAAACCCTAATTTTTCGTACAATCAGGGGCCTTAATCCAGAAAGTTATGGTCTGAAATGCAGCAATATCGAAAGGGACTGAGATCTTTGGGATATAAATTGTGACCTCTAGAGGGTCCACAGCCTTCGTATTATATACTTTTATGTACAAAGAGTGGCCATTTTGTCAGGCAGTTTTGTTTTGATTTTCCCTAAATTCGAATTCAACCTTCATTATGGTGGAATGTGATATATTTAAACTGTTTTAAAAATCGGATAAAAAATTGTGACCTCTAAAGAATCCATACGATTTTTCGTACAATCAGGGGCCGTAATCCAGTAAGTTACTGTCTGATATGGGCAAATAGCAAAAGGAACCGAGATCTTTGGGACATAAACATATATTTTAAGTTTCATCAAAATCAGATAACATACTTTCACACTATTTGCGTACAAGGATCCGCCATTTTGTCAGGCAGTTTTGGTCCGATTTCACGAAATTGGAACTCGATCTACCGTCATTGGGATGCAACGTTGATTAATTTAAACGTTTTTTAAAATTTGATAAAAATTGTGAACTCTAAAGGGTCCATAAGCTAAAGATAGGTTGCCTAACAACGAAACATATGCCCACAGCAGCTAAATCGTCCGAGCAGGCGATAAGGGTTGTCGCATATTTATTACTTTGTAGGTAATTGGGGGCCTTTACAAGACAGTTCCATACAGATCAGATTATAATTTTTGCCGTTTGAGGGTTCACAGGGTTCTACAAACTGAAACAAGGGTCTCAACTCCGGAAGTAATCTACAGAAATTGTTGAAATTTTACAGGCTTTTTCGTTTTACTAATGTAAATAATGCATATATATTTCATACAGATCAGATGATCACTTTTGTCATTCAAACGTTCACAAGGTTCACAATCACCATAACTCTAGAAATTATTGAAATTCAATAGACCTCTGTTTCACAAATTTAAATGATGCATATAAATTTCATACGCATTGGATGATAACTTTCATCAATCGAGCATTAACATGGTTGAACAAAGTGAAACAAGGGCCATAACTCAAGAAGTAATTATTGTAAATTACTGAAATTCAATATGCTTCCTGATAACAACTTACCTGATAATTTCCAATAATTATGAAAGTTCTACTTATCTATGAACACAATACAATTCCTTCACAGTTATTCAAATCTATCCATACAATAGCAATTCTTAATCCTACATAATTAAATGTGTAAAACTCTGTGTTTATATAGACAACCCCTATATATTAAACATGGTATCAAACTTTGTTTACACTAATTCTAGACACTAAGCATCTCTATAATTAATACTGGCAAGTTAAAATTCCATTTCTAGACATTTGATTCCGATCAAAGATCTCCTTACCGACGGACATACAAAATCCTTGTTTCAAATCTTAAATTGACATTAAGCTATATATAATCTGAGGACTGATACTTGTCTCTGTCATCTGAAATATTAACAAGACTGAAGACATTGGTATTATTTATTACCCATGCCAAAATCTATTCTTTACAATGGTAGGCCTGCTTGTAGCTTGTGTGTTTGTAACTGGCCTAAATAGTTATTAAGATAGGTTGCCAGGCAACAAAACATACGCCCACAGCAGCTAAATCGTATAAATTTCATACAGATAGGATAATAACTTTTGTCGTTCACAAGGTACAACAAGTGAAACAAGGGCATTAACTCACAGCATAATTAACAGAAATTTCTGAAATTCAATAGGCTTCTTCCTTTCACTAATCTAAATGATGCATATCAATTTCAAATAGATTGGATGATTACTGTTGTCATTAGAGCGTTCACAAGATTTAACAAAGTGAAACAAGGGCCATAACTCTAGATGCAATAAACGGAAATTGCTGAAATTCAATAGCGTCTTTGTTTAACTAATTTAAATGATGCCTATAAATTTCATACAGATCGGTTGATAACTTTTGTCGTTAGATCGTTCACAAGGTGCAACAAAGTGAAACAAGGGCCATAACTCTGGCAGTAATTATTGGAAATCGCTGAAAATCAATAGGATTCCTTATCTCACTAATATCAACAACATATATCAATTTCAAAACAATCAGATAATAAATGTAGTCTGTAGAGTGTTCACAAGAAATTGTGGACGACAGACAGACAGGGGTGACGGCAATATACGACCACATTTCCAATGTGGGCGTATAAAAATGAAACAAGAACTCAAAGTATAAATTTAATACTAATCCATACAGATCAGTTAATAAATCTTCACAAAGTTCTACAAAGAGACTCAAGGGCCATATTTATAGAAGCCATTAAAAGAAATTTAGTAGGTTTCATGGTTCTACAAAGTGAAACAAGTGTCATAACTCTTAGACATAATTAACGGAAATTGCTGAAATGCAATAGGATTCTTCGTTTCACTAATTTTAATAATGCATACAAATTTCATAAAGATTAGATGATAACTTTTGTCGTTTGAGCGTTCACATTATTCAACGAAGTGAAACAAGGGCCATAACTCTAGACCTAATTAACGGAAATTTTTAAAATTCAATTGGCTTCTCCATGTTACTCATTTAAATCTAGCATATAAATATCATACAGAACGAATGATAACTTTTGTTGTTACAGCGTTCACACAGTTCAACAAAGTGAAACAAGGGTCATAACGTAAATTGCTGAAATTCAATAGGCTTCTTCGTTTCACTAATTTAAAGGTTGGCCATCAGTTTCATACAGATCGGATGATAATTTTAGTCGTTAGAGCGTTCACAAAGTGAAACAAGGGCAATAACTCAAGAAGAAATAAACAGAAATTATTGAAATTAAATAGGATTCTTGATCTCACTAATATAAACAACATATATCAATTTCAAAACAATCAGATGATAAATGTGGTCTGTGGAGTGTTCACAAGAAATTGTGGACGAAGGACGGACCGACAGGGGCGACGACAAAATACGACAACATTTCCATGTGGGCGTATAAAAATGTAATCTTTCGTCCAATCAGGGGCCATAATTCAGGAAGTTATGGTCCGATATGTGCAAATATCAAAAGGAATACTTTTACACTATTTGGGTACAAGAAGCAGCCATTTTGTCTGGCAGTTTCGCTCAGATTTTTACGAAATTCTAACTCGACCTTCATTGATGTGTAACGGTGATATATTTAAACATTTTTGTACGCCCATAATGAAATGTGGTCATATTTTGTCATCGCCCCCGTCCGTCGGTCTAAAGGCTAAAGTTAATATCTGATTGACTTTAAATTTGCACACAGCATATAAATGTTGTGGAGACAAAGAAGCCTATTGATTTACAGCGATTTCAAATAATTACCGCCAGAGTTTTTACACTATAGATATTTGCGTACGAGGGGCGGACATTTTGTCTGGCAGTTAATCAAATTGTTTATCTCTGCTTGCCATAAGCAGAAAATGCTCATCTTCGAACTCCATCAAGCCATTAACCTACTAAGATAAAGGGGTTTAACGTCCACTCGACACAAACTAGGTCATTTCGGGACTAACATATCGTTCAATTTTATTTCAATAATTCGCATGCACAGTGGGAGGAAACCAGAGGACCAGGAGAAAACTCACGTGGTTGGACAGTCAACCCTACTCCTTGTCACTAAAACCGGGGAATCGAAACCACGCCATTTGACTCAATGTCAGACCTTATGATTCAATTTAATAAACACCTACACCAAATTGGAACATCAAGCTCAATTAGAAGGAGAGTTATTGTGTCCCAAAAAGTGTGACGGACAGACAGACGAACTCATTTAATAGTCTTTCTTCAAAAGGCGGGGGACAAAAACACAATTTTCCGTACAATCAAAGGTCATAATTTCGGAAGTTATAAACCGATATGCACGAATATCAAAAGGAACCAAGATCTTTGGGTTATAAGCATGCATTTTAAGTTTCATCAAAATTGGATCAAAATTGTGACCTATTTGTGTATATGGGGCGGTGATTTTGTCCAGCAGTTTTGGTCCGATTTTCACGAAATTTGAAATCAACCAACATTTTGGTGTAACGGTGATATATTCAAACATTTTATTTAAATCGGATAATAATTGTGACCTCTTGGGGGACCGCAAGTGAAAAGATAGGTTGCCAGGCAACAGACATACGCCCACAGCAGTAAAATCGTCCGGGCAGTCAACAAGAGTTGTCGCATATTTTTACTTTTTTCGGTAATGAAACATTTATAATACACTAAAATCTGATTAAGAGTAACAACTCATTAAGTAATTATCAGAAAATCATTAGAATTTGTTTGGTTTTTATAAAGTTCTGCCCCATGCTAACGTTTAGTATACGAAACATTTAATATCATGGATTTAGCTGTTCAAGTTATCAAAATTCACTGGAAATCAATATACTTGTTTGTCTCAAGACCTTAAACACTGTGTATAAATTAAAAGTCAAAGTCAAAAATTTCTTCTCAGACCTCCCTATATGCCTGTGTGGTACCACATTCCACAAGATTTTCGACTTAGATAAAAAAAACACCACAGACCCAAAACATCTTGTGGAATGTGGTACCACACAGGCATATATGGAGGTCTGTGAAGAATTTTTTGAAAAAATGTTGTGGAATGTGGGACCACACAGCCATATAGGGAGGTCTGAGAAGACATTTTTGAAAAAATGATTTTTTTTTAATAAGTCCAATATCTTGTGGAACTCTTGTGGTGAAAAACACCACAGACACAAAACACAAAATAATTTTTCAACATCATGGATTTGGCTGTTCAATTCATAAAGTTTCATTGAAAATCAATATACTTGTTCGTCTCCAGACCTTAAACTCTGTGTATCAATCTGAAGTCAATCGGATGACAAATTTAGCCTCTAGAGCGTCACAAGATTTTTCAAAGTGATCAAGGGCCATAACTCTGGCAGTAATTATCCGAAATCATTGAAAATCAATGATTCTTCATTTCATGACCTTAAACACTGTGTATAAATTTAAAGTCAATCGGATATTAACTTTAGCCTCTAGAACGTCTACAAGATTTTTGAAGTGATCAAGGGCCATAACACTGGCAGTAATTATCGGAAATTGCTGAAAATCAATAGGCTTCTTCGTCTCATGACCTTAAACACTGTGTATAAATTTAAAGTCAATCGGATATTAACTTTAGCCTCTAGAGCGTCCACAAGATTTTTGGAAATGATCAAGGGCAGTAATTATTGGAAATCGTTGAAAATCAGTAGGCTTCTTCGTCTCATGATCTTAAACACTGTGTATAAATTTAAAGTCAATCGGATATTAACTTTGACCTCTAGAGCGTCCACAAGATTTTTTGAAGTGATCAAGTGCCATAACCCTGGCAGTAATTATTGAAAATCGCTGAAAATCAATAGGCTTCTTCGTCTCATGACCTTAAACACTGTATAAATTCAAAGTCAATCAGATATTAACTTTAGCCTATAGAGCGTCCACAAGCAATTGTGGATGCCGGACCGACAGACGGGGGCAACAACAATATAAGACCACATTTCAATGTGGGCGTATAAAAATGGTAACAGGAAGTGATGTCATCGACGAAAATAGACCAATATTAGACATCAAAGGAAACTTTTTTGTTTTTCAACCAATTTGAATGCGGTTTTCACTAATTTCTAGCTGTTCGTATTTCTCATTTTTATGTTGGAGCATTGTGGCCTATATGGCCGTAATGGCCCAATTTTGAGCTCAAAAGTGAAAATTCTGAGAGTAACTTTTTTATTTTTAAAGATTGCCAATGGGTGGATTAAACCAAAAATGTCAACAAAAATGTTCCAATTATCTCCCATTTGAAGACGAAGTCAGCTTTTCAACTTTTTTAATTTTGCCTTACTTAAAAATATTTGTCAATACAAGTCCTCTATCAACTTTTTAGAGTAATCTCATACAGTTAAAGGAGCTAAATCGCTAACATTTGGGACCTAGAAATTGACAAAAGTGGGTCGCAACGCATATAATACTGTAATATGAATGTATATAACCCGATTTACATTCAATGGATTCCGTTTTTACTCCAATTTCAAATCAGTTATGTTCGGCGAAATAAGCCAGCAGTCTCAAGCGAGTGCAAATTTCTAGCGTCTGGTTATTCCAGTCTACATATGCCGTTTGATTTGGTGCAATGTGTCTAGCCTCGTCCCTCGAGTCTCTTGATACAACTAGGGCTGAAGCGCATTATGGTACACGATTTGTGTACCAATGGTAAAATGTTTATTTTGTCTTAAATATTGGATATCAAAAGCCCATCTTTTCCCGGTAAAATCACAACATGAATGTTGATTTAATTTGACAAATAAATCGTGTTTTCAATGTTGAAGATTTTGGATGATATTGAGTTAGAGACTTAGCTACTTTAAAATTCACCGGAAGTGCCGACATTTTGTAAATGCAAGTCACTCTTCCAAATCCTACAATTTTCATCCAATTTTCAATATTGTCATATTTTTGGAAAGCAGTCACAATTCGCAATCAATCGGCGCCTTTAGAATTTTTAATATTTGACCCAGAATTTTTAAAAACAACGTCATAAAATTGAAGTATTTTTTAAAAAAATGGTGTAAAACTTTGAAATCAGGTAAAAAGATAGGTTGCCCGGCAACGAAAAATACGCCCACAGCAGTCAACAAGGGTTATCTCATATGTTTTCTTTTGTCAGTAATGAGAACATTTACACCATATGAAAATTTGATTACAAGTAATAACCAGTTGAGTAATTATCAGAAATAATCAGAATTTGTTTAGATTGTTTGTCTCATGACCTTCAACAAATTATATCAACTTTAGCCTCTAGAGTGTCCACAAGATTTTTCAAAGTGATCAAGGGTCATAACTGTGGTAGTAATTATCGGAAATCGCTGCAAATCAATAGGTTTCTTTGTCTCCTTATCCAAATGATTTTAATTTCCAAAGACAGACTTTTGAAGATGATTCTTTCATGAATTGGCAGCCAATGGAGTGATATCAGAACAGGAATAATATCAGAGTATTTTGTTGATCTGGTAAGAATTCGAGTTGCGGTAGGTATTTTCTACGAGTTGATTTTTTTTTGTTAATATTGGCACTAGATGTTTCAACTAACAAGCTGTTACAGTAGTCAATCCTTGAGAATACCAAAGAACATAAAAGTGTAGCAGTAGTAGTTCTTGGTGTTTAACGTCTGCTTCCACATAAGTGATATCGCAGAAAAAGTGTAGCATCTGCTTCCTGACTAATAAAGTATCTTATATAGCCAATGTTCCTGGACCGAAGATAACAGTTTCGACAAATTTCACTAACGTGACTGTCCATGCTCAAATTGGACCCTAAAGAGGACACCTAACTTCTTCACAGTGTCTCATGGTACAAATATTGCATCTTGTACAACCACATCATTTGAACTTGTATTTTGTAGATGTGTATTTGGACCACATAAAATACCTTCTGATTTACTTAATGCAATTAAATTTAATTTCAACATATTTCTTGTCATTCTATCTTTAATCTTAGAACTAGTATTCTAGTTGTATGCTTTAATGTCATTTAGGGGATGGAACAGTTTTTGAAAGGGAGTAATTTGTGATCAGCTGTGTATCATCTGCATAGTTGTCCTAAATTCTTAGTATACATTACAGAAAAGACAGGTTCAAGGACTGATCCTTGTGGAACTCCCGAATTATCTGTACCGGCCCTACACAGGGTTGCTTGAAGTCGGTTGCTTGGGGCATTATCTGGCCTAATAATCCAGGCAATGAATGATTTTATTGGAAAAAAGATGTCAAAAATGAAGTCATTTTCTTCAAGTTCGACCATCAAATTTAATATGAAAGAAATCTGTGCCAGTCATTTTGTCAAAACCAAATATTAGTATTAGTAGTTTCGAAGCGTGTTTAAAATTTTCAGAGGAAAGTTGTCCTTTTTTGAAGAAAATCTGATTAAACTTGAAAGAAAAACAGCTTAAGGCGGTTAAAGTACGATAACTGAACCGGTATTAGAAATCTCGCGAGACGTGTGAATTATGAAATGAATACGTGACAAAATACACGCTTCTAATGTCGAAGAAAAGATTCTATTTTGATGGCATATTCTCAGATTTATGATCTTATTTTGAATGGGGTTTATGTTTTTAAATAAAGAAATAAGTTATGTAGGCAATGTTGACGAATATGTCGATTGGAATAGTGTAAGTACTTAATTGTTTTAGACGATAGCGCGTGCTAGAGTAGAATGCGATTATTTAGCGGATGGTGTCATTCGCTCGTTGTGGTAGAGCGACGTTTATTGCACCTATTTTTTTTTATTACAGACAAATTTGAATATTTTGTTTACACAGGATTTTTGTGTGTGGTCTAAAAACTGCCATCTTAAATAACGATAAGAATTATGTCCCTTTATTTTCGGTAAAAATGTCCGACAAAAAAATGTTTGAAATCCCATCACTGGTCAGGGGTCATACAAGTGGCTTTTGACCCTATCACGTTACACATTTGATTGACCAATCAGTATTGATGTTTGGGTTACCCACAGTTCTGTGCACCTCACGCCAAAACTTTGCATTAACAGACCGTTTCATTGGCTAATCCCTAACATCATCCAGAACGTGGGTTATATAACAACTCTTCCAGATCTTAGAGTAGTAAAGACAAATAAAACGAAATTTTGAACTATCAAAAACGAAACAAAATAGTATTTGTGTTTTAATCAGATTGAACTTTCATGAGACAGTGAACATTTACGTTTCTGAAACACAAAAATGCCAACAGTGAGGCTAACAATGTCCGCCACAAACAATTGCACATTTATCTTTTTGTAAAGCATCAAGTAATCAAACTGCTTCTACCTCAATTTAGAATGAAAGTAATTGTGTCCCAAAGCTTGGACAAATCAAATTGCTTAGCAGAGATATTGTGTGGTCCAATTTAAAGACTTGGTCAATCACTTATAGTTACTTTATCGATTTTACCATGTCCATGGTACCCAGTCAAGGCATCCACCTAATAAACACCTATACCAAACCTATACACCCCCCCCCCCCCCCCGAAAAAAAAGTGTGACAGACAGACAACAAACCCATCTTAATAGTCCCATGCTTTCTTTCAAAGTTGGGGAGCAATAAGAATTATAATAATGCATGGATGTACTGAACTTTGTGATGTCGTGTTTACAAATACTCTATATATTATGATAACAGATGGGATGATACTCTTTGGAGAGAAATGGGGTTTAATGTCCACTCGACACAAACCAGGTCATTTCGGGACTAACACATGGTTGAATTTTATTTCAATAAATCGCTTGCGCGTAGGGGTCTATAGCAGTGGGAGGAGACCGGAGGACCCTGAGAAAACCCACAAGGTTGGACAGGCGACCCTACTCCTTGTCACATACAACCGGGAATTTGAAACCACGCCAGTTGACTCAATGACAGATGTTATGATACAGTGAGCACGTGCTAATCATTCGACCATCCCCCCCCCTCCTTCCTGATACACTTTGTTCTTAATAAAAAAGAAAGATAGGTTGCCAGGCAACGAAACATACCCCCACAGCAGCTAATTCGTCCGGGCAGTCAACAAGAGTTGTCTCAATGACAGACGTTACGATACAGCAAGCACATGCTAACCAATCGGCCATCCACACCCCCCCCCCCCCTTCCAGATACACTTTGGTCTTAATTTAAAAAAAGATAGGTTGCCAGGCAACGAAACATACGCCCACAGAAGCTAAATTATCCGGGCAGTCAACAAAAGTTGTCGCATATTTTTACTTTTTTCAATAATGAAACATTTATCATACATTAAAATCTGATTAAGTAATTATCAGAAAACCATTAGAATTTGTTTGGTTTTTATAAAGTTCTGCCCCATGCTAACGTTTAGTATACGAAACATTTAATATCATGGATTAAGCTGTTCAAGTTATCAAAATTCATTGAAAATCAATATACTTGTTCGTCTCAAGACCTTAACCGCTGTGTATCAATCTGAAGTCAATCGGATGATAACTTTAGCCTCTAGAGCATCACAAGATTTTTCAAAGTGATCAAGGGCCATAACTTTGGCAGTAATTATCGGAAATCATTGAAAATCAATAGGATTCTTTGTCTCATGAACTCAAACACTGTGTATAAATTTAAAGTCAATTGGATATTAACTTTAGCCTCTAGATCGTCCACAAGATTTTTCAAAGTGATCAAGGGCGATAACTCTGGCAGTATTTATCAGAAATCGCTGAAATTCAATAGGCTTCTTCGTCTCAAGACCTTAAACACTGTGTATAAATTTAAAGTCAATCGGATATTAGCTTTAACCTCTAGAGCATCCACAAAATTTTTCAAAGTGATCAAGGGCCATAACTCTGGCAGTAATTATCGGAAATCTTTGAAAATCTATAGGCTTCTTCGTCTCATGATCTTAAACACTGTGTATTAATTTAAAGTCAATCGGATATTAACTGTAGCCGGCGTCCACAATTGCTTGTGGACGCCGGCCGGACGGCCGGGGACAATATACAACCACATTTCAATGTGGGTGATAAAAAGGATAAAGATCATTTTAATAAAGATTACACACAAGAATAACATAAAGGATTAGTGAAAAATATATATTATCAAAACAAATGACATGTTCACCACATTTTTCTATCAAAAGTAACACAATTTAAAACAGATATTGTAATCAGATTACTCAACACATAATTAGGCTATAAACTTATTAATAATTTCTGTAGTTACACTCTAGGAGTTAAATCACTTATTGTAAAAAAGAACTTAAGTCTGTTACAGAACAAAATGGAAAAACTATCAATTATTATCCCAATATCTTATATTATAAGCAAAGAAAAAATTAAATTTTATGTAATAATTACTTGAAGAAAATAATCCTCCATAATTTGTTCTTGGAACTTGGTGTGTACTTTTCAGTTTAACTGCTAATCATCAATAACTCAATATGCTAACAATAATTGCCCATGTTATAATATCTATATAAGCGTGTTTTATCTCTTGAAAAAAACAGACAACATCAGACAGCAGTAGAACTCTTCGGTTTGTTCTTGCCTCGACGCTGGGCCAAACTAGACGCCCCCACAGGGTCGAGAACAGAGCGGAGCTTTGTGTTAGTATTAAGTGCATTAAATGTTGCTGCCATTGCCCCCTACAAGAGTAAAGAAAAAACATATTAATATTGTATCCAGTATTGAATTCAAAGAAAATTGTAATAAATTGTAACAATTACATTCTCACAGAGTTTTATAATTGTATAATAATCAATACAGACGGTTGCCATGCAAGTACGCCCACATTTTGAAAGAGATGGACAGAGAACAAGCTAAAAAGGTTTACAATAAGATGCCATAATCCAGAATGTTATGGTCTGACGTGTTAATATCAAAACAAACCAAGATCTTTGGGATATAAACAAACATTTTAAGTATCATCAAAATGATACTTGATTTTTGGCGTACCATATTTGTCTTGGATCTGTGCCAATTGGCTTTCGTATGTTAGTATGTGCATTGGGCCACCAGACGATACCTTGATTGGTTTAATCAGAAGATAATGGAAAGAGAAATCCTGTTTTTGCCAAAAATTGCCATAATTTTTCGACTACTTCCGGTTAGAAAATGAGTAGAAATTTTTGAAAAATAAAGGGCGATAACTCTGAATTAAACTTATATGGCTGGAATCGGATGGACATCAGGTATCCAAAAATGTAGGTCAAATTTGAAAGTTTTGAAAAATAACAAAATTTGTCTTGTAAACAATGTGTTTTCAATTTTCAAGCGATAGAATCATGGACGAATGTTCGAAATTGAAAAATGAGAGATAGCCGTTGTCACGGAAAAGATTCAGGGTTTCCTAAAATGTCATTTGGTTGAAAATAGGTAAAGAACTGAAGAAACCACAGCCAAAATTCGGCCACTTCCAGTCTGCAGAGAAGTTTCTAATATAGTTTATGAAGTAACCACCACATGATTTCTCGATAGAACATTAGGTCCCAGATATATATCTGTTACAGGCACTGAGAAATAGGCTCCCGGGATATACGATAGGTTGCCAGGCAACAAAACATACGCCCACAGCAGCTAAATCTCTAGAAATTATTGACGGAAATTGCTGAAATTCAATAGACCTGTTTCACAAATTTAAATGATGCATATAAAGTTCATACATATTCGGATGATAACTGTTGTCATTAGAGTGTTCACAAGATTTAACAAAGTGAAACAAGGGCAATAACTGTAGAAGTAATTATTGTAAATTGCTGAAATACTATAGACTTTTTCGTTTCACTAATTTAAATCATGCATATAAATTTCACAAAGATCGGGTGGTAACTTTTGGCGTTAGAGCGTTCACAAAGATCAATAAAGTGAAACAAGAGCCATAACTCTAAACGTAATAAATGGAAATTGCTGAAATTCAATAGGCTTCTTCATCTCACTAATTTAAATAATGCATATAATTTTCAGAAAGATCGAATGATAACTTTTGATGTTAGAGCGTTCACAAGGACCAATAAAGTGAAACAAGGGCCATAACTCTAGACATAATAAACGGAAATTGCTGAAATTCAATAGGCGTCTTCGTTTCAATAATCTAAATAATGCATATCAATATCAGAAAGATCGGATGATAACTTTTGACGTTGGAGCGTTCACAAGGGCCATAACTCTAGATGTAGTAAACAGAAATTGCTGAAATTCAATAGGGTTCTTCGCTTCACTAATTTAAATAATGCATGTAAATTTCAGAAAGATCGGATGATAACTTTTGGAGTTAGAGCGTTCACAAGGTTCAATAAAGTGAAACAAGGGCCATAACTCTAGGCGTAATAAACGGTAATTCCTGAAATTCAATAGGATTCTTCGTCTCACTAATTTAACAAATGCATATAATTTTCAGAAAGATCGTATGTTAACTTTTGGCATTAGATCATTCACAAGGTTCAACAAAGTGAAACAAGGTCCATAACTCTAGACGTAATAAACGGAAATTATTGAAATTAAATAGGCTTCTTCATCTCACTAATGTAAACAACTACATCAATTTTAAAACAATTAGATGATAACTTTTGGCGTAAGAGCGTTCACAAGAAATTGTGGACAACTGAAGGACGGACGGACAAACGGACCGACAGAAGGACGGACGGGGGGGACGGCAATATACGTCCACATTTCAATGTGGGCGTATAAAAATAATAATAACTAGAACTCCATGGGAGTACCGTAGGCTTTCACCACACCAAAAGTTCATGGTGACCTCAAATAGCATTCTTGGCGACATTTTGTAATCGAGGTTAAGCGTGAAAACGAAGACGTAATTATAGTTTACGCCGAAAATCTAATGTCGTGGTTGACAACCGAGTGCGGTCGAAACCATAATCAAAATGTATATCACTTTTATTTTGCATAATGAGAGTTTACGTCAAAATCGATGTCAAGGGCGTAATTAGAGGCATAATTGGAATCTACTGTGGTCCACACCGAAGTTATGGTCAAAACTGGAATCGCAATAGATATTAATATCAAAATCAAAGTAAAAATTGTAGTCGTAATTGCTCAAGGTGTAATTAGAAATGAAATGAGATGGGGTTTAACGTCTAACTGTTCTGCTCGGAATGGACCATGAGGGAAATTTTGCCCATACAATGGCGCTAGTCTACTCATACAGAATTCTAACTGCCAAGGGATGTTTTACGGTCACACCAATGTGTACACGGGACCTCGGAATCGCGTTCATGTCAGCTACTCCAATATGTAACTACAGTGTACTCTGTCACATCCGACCTCTGATCACTCCGGCACTCTGTTACATCCGACACCATTTTCATGTCCCGATATATTTCCTTATTACTTCAGCCAAAAAATCTCTAGGTAATTCGACCTCTGTACGTTCTGGATTACGACATCGATCAGCCGTCCCGTCATACGATTTCCATTGAATCGACACCGTATAATCCGGCCTTCAATCGGTAGGTGTTAAGCAAACACTTACTGATCAATTATCCGTGATATTAAAATTGGATAGGTGTGAAGCCACAAAAGATTAACAAGCAATCACCAATCAATTATCTGTGAGATTAAAACTCGCTACTGTGGGTCTTTGTTGATTACTTTGAAAATTTTTATCTCTTGTACGACAGTTGTGACAAATACTCAAGAATATCCACGAATTTTCTCCCGAATTCACAGTCGTAAAAATATTCCTAGCACCTGTTGGAAACATTCGTTGCACATGCCGATTGAACCTGAATAACCTATAAGTTTGGTCACCCTATGGATCTCTTCGAACCGTGTGACGACGACTGGGGATGCTCGATTCAGTTCGGAACGTCCCGAATTGACAGAATTGCAATCAAGTGACGCAGAATTCAGTCCTGTAACAGTTCTGTCAGTCCCGACGACGGAGGTGGTGTGAGTAGAATTGTGACGTAATTAAACACGACGAACGGGTTTCGGCTGCATGGCTGAATGAGATATGTATATATCTAGTCGATGCATGCGTTGTATCCCGAAGTACCGATTTTCACTCAACTGTCACTATTTTTGGGATTGAGAGAATTCAATTCCGGAACATTCAATCGAGTATGCCCATTATCAATGAACATGTGATAGCAAAGACAAGAGTGCGATCAACTGACGACGGTGAAGAAGATAAATTAACGACAGACTTGACCTATTCAAAATGCCTACGCATGTTAAATGAAATAAAAATTAATGTAATCAAATTTTGAATGTACAGAAAGGTTTATCATTTTTAAAGGGAATAACATTCTGGTGATTCGAAGTTCTATGTTCGAAGCTACATTATAATAATACTTCCAGTTTTCGAAGTTACAATATTTCCGGTTTTGAGAAAACTGGGTATTCCAACACTCTGCGTAATCCGACATATTGTAACGATACCGTACGATGTCGGATGTGACAGAGTGCACTGTAGTTTAAAAATTAATTGTAGTTTAAAAATTTGGTTTTGTGCACGTTTAGATTTGACGTCACTAACATGTAACTAGAGCATCGCTAACGCTGCAATATACGTACCCATTCCTGCTTTCATTGATATGGTACTTTTCAAAATGAAGTGAATGAAATAATGACTATAATATGACAAGAGGCAAAGAAGGCTAGGCTTCAGGTTATATTGCAAAATTTAGAGACTAAAATATTAACAAAAGATAGGTTGCCAGGCAACAAAACATACGCCCACAGCAGCTAAATCATCCGAGCAGTCAACAAGGGTTGTCACATATTTATTCTTTTGTAGGTAATTAGGGGAATAGACAAATTCATAAAGATGACATTATAATTTTCGTTGTTTGAAGGTTTACAAGGTTCTAAAAACTAAAACAAGGGCCGTAACTCTGGAAGCAATCTACAGAAATACAGGTTTTTTTCGTTTTACTAATTCAAATAATGCATATAAATTTCATACAGATCAGATGATAACTTTTGTTGTTTGAAAGTTCACCATATTTTTCGGGTCATAAGTCGATACATTTTTCAGCAAAGTCCAGCATTCGTCTTATACTCCATTTCGATTTATATACAGAAGGTAAAAAGATAGGTTGCCAGGCAGCGAAACATACGCCCACAGCAGCTAAATCGTCCGAGTAGTCAACAAGAGTTGTCGCATATTTTTACTTTTTTCGGAAATGAAACATTTATAATACACTAAAATCTGATTAAGAGCAACAACTCACGAAGTAATTATCAGAAAAGTATTAGAATTTGTTTGGTTTTATAAAGTTCTGCCTCATGCTAACGTTTTGTACACAAAGCTTTTAATATCATGGATTTAACTGTTCAAGTCATAAAAATTCATTGAAAATCAATATACTTGTTCGTCTCAAGATCTTAAACTCTGTGTATCAATCTGAAGTCAATCCGATGATAACTTTGGCCTTTAGAGTGTCACAAGATTTTGCAAAGTGATCAAGGGCCATAACTCTGGCAGCAAATATCGGAAATCCCTGAAAAGCAATAGGCTTCTTCGTTTCATGACCTTAAACACTGTGTATAAATTTAAAGTCAATCGAATATTAACTTTGGCCTCTAGAGCGTCCACAAGATTTTTTGAAGTGATCAAGGGCCATAACTCTGGCAGTAATTATCGGAAATCGTTGAAAATCCATATGCTTCTTCGTCTCATGACCTTAAACACTGTGTATAAATTTAATGTCAATCGGATATTAACTTTGGCCTCTAGAGAGTCCACAAGATTTTTCAAAGTGATCAAGGGCCATAACTCTGGCAGCAAATATCGGAAATCCCTGAAAAGCAATAGGCTTCTTCGTTTCATGACCTTAAACATTGTGTATAAATTTAAAGTCAATCGAATATTAACTTTGGCCTCTAGAGCGTCCACAAGATTTTTTGAAGTGATCAAGGGCCATAACTCTGGCAGTAATTATCGGAAATCGTTGAAAATCAATAGGCTTCTTCATCTCATGACCTTAAACACTGTGTATAAATTTAATGTCAATCGGATATTAACTTTGGCCTCTAGAGCATCCACAAGATTTTTCAAAGTTATCAAGGGCCATAACTCTGGCAGTAATTATCGGAAATCGCTGAAAATCAATAGGCTTCTTCGTCTCAAGACCTTGAACACTGTGTATAAATTTAAAGTCAATCAGATATTAACTGATGCCGGACAGACGGACGGACAGGGGTGACGACAATATACGACCACATTTCAATGTGGGCGTATAAAAATGACATCCTGAAATTTATTCGGCCGTAAACCGTAGTAAACGTCGCTCTAATACAACGTACGAGTGACAACAATTACCGTAACTACTTACGTTATTCCAATCTAAATATTCATCAACATTTCTTAGCGTGTTTATTTCTTTATTTAAGAACATAAACCCCATTCAAAATATGATCATAAATCCGACAATATGCCATCAAAATAGAATCTTTTCTCAAGACATCAGACGTATTAGATTCGGCACGTTTACATCTCTTAATTCCACGTGTCTCGCAAGATTTCTCCTTTCATTTTGTGTGTGTGTGAAATAGCTTTATTTAACTTCGGCTTCCACTGAAGAAATATCACAGACAAGTTATCGGACACAATGTATATTGATTTGGGCCGGGTGTTATATACATTAGGATATGTGACATATATGACTAATGTCTACGGCCGACATCAAGGAGATTAAAACGTGAGACAATGGAGAAGTCACGGGTTAATCACGTAGATTAAGTTTATTGGATTGATATATAGTCTGACAAAGGAGAATGTCTACGGCCGACATCAAGGAGATTAAAACGTGAGACAATGGAGAAATCACGGGTTAATCACGTAGATTAAGTTTATTGGATTGATATAGAGTCCGACAAAGGAGAAGCAATGACTTCTGTTCAGGATTGAATTGATGAATTGTCCGACAAAGAATTAAGAATGCGTTTGCGAAAGAACCATGCAGGGACCGGCACATGGTGGTGACCGATTTTCACCACTGCCACAATTTTAGATCAATCAAACCATTTTTAGGCCGTAGAAAATAATTAAAAATTTTAAGACCAAAAAAAGCCAAAAAAATCATCATTTTCAGGCCACTTTTCAATTATGTCGTACAACTGAACAACGGCGAGTAAATTAATGAAACTTTATAGCGTAGCAGATATGGTTAGTGAGTATACATTCTGAAAGTTTGATGGATTTTCATGGAGCTGTTTTTGGTATAGGGACTTATTGCTGCAAGGTACCAACATAGCTCAATTTAGTATGTCATTTTATTCTATCTATATCTCAAGTATTTTTTTGAAATGCTGACTGAAAAGGCAATGATCTATAGTATTAAGATCAAGAAAAAAATTAGGGTTGTCACAATTAATCGGTTTAGTCGTAGTCGATTCGGTTTCTAGGTCAAACTGGTTCACATTTTGAAAAATCGGTAGTCGTTTCATCCAATTTATATTGATACAATTACATATAATGTTTGACTTTTACTGTATGCTTAACACACTACTGATCGAATTGCTGCATATTAAAACCGTATTGAAACTACGTCTTTTAAGGCTCAATACAGAAATTGCCATTTACAGTGACACAAACTCGATGTCACATGGAATTCTTCGCCTTCCATATTAGGATTGGCTTACTACGAAATGTGTAAAATGGTTGATTTTGGCGCGAAATAGCTGTCAACAGCCATGTACGCCAATAACAGACATGATAATATCACGGAACTTTATAATACATGAACTGAATGCATGCCGCACGAGACGGGGAAGTTGGCGATGCCTTTTTACAAGCGATAAACTACCAATGTAATTTTGATAAAGTAATAGTTTTGAAAAAAGACAATTCTTCAACAAAAAAATCGAAAGATTCCCTCACAAATTCCTCATGTATAAAATAATTTTAAATCCAGCTGTATTTTGTTATTTAATTCACAATCAGAATGTGACGTTACTGTGTCCGAGACGCGAATAAACAGTTCCCAAACCGGACATTACCAGTCGGGAGGCTCTTCTTTTCTCCTCCCTTGGCATGTTGCCGCCTTTTTTAAAGACACATGTTATTTTTTTATTTGTACTGTCTTGTGCAGGTTCTCTTGTTGTTTTCCGTCAATATGATTATCGCTATATATGTTAAAATATTATGTACGGGAATTGTTGTACTAGTGAATTGTAATCTATTGCCAGTATTGGATTTTTAATTAGCAGTTAAAGCTGTGGGGGTAAGTCAGAACGTGGGGATGTCTACTGTTACTCAGTCCAATGCGTAACTAAATATCAAAACTAATGACTTGGTACATGTTGTTTATTGCCAATTTAAAACATAGGTTGCCAGACAACAAAACATACGCCCACAGCAGCTAAATCGTCTGAGCGGTTGTCAAGGGTTGTCGCATATTTATTCCTTTGTAGGTAATTGGGGGCCTTTACAAGACAGTTCCATACAGATCAGATTATAAATTTTGTCGTTTGAGGGTTTACATGGTTCTACAAACTGAAACAAGGGTCTCAACTCTGGAAGTAATCTACAGAAATTGTTGAAATTTGACAGGCTTTTTCGTTTTACTAATTTAAATAATGCATATAAATTTCATACAGATCACATGATCACTTTTGTCATTCAAACGTTCACAATCGCCATAACTCTAGAAATTATTGACGGAAATTGCTGAAATTCAATAGACCTGTTTCAAAAATTTAAATGATGCATATAAATTTCATACATATCGGATGATAACTATCATCAATCGAGCATTAACAAAGTTTAATAAAGTGAAACAAGGGCAATAACTCTAGAAGTAATTATTGTAAATTGCTGAAATTCAATAGGCTTTTTCAGTTTGAATAGCCGTAGCTATTAACCGGTTAGTAACTGTTAACTGTATGGTATCAATTTTAAACATAAAACAGAGCTTTCCAGGGGGTGCGAGTCATTACTCCTGTGCACGCTATACTCGCCTAAAAGGCATTACTACACGCGCAAAAATTTCAGGAATTTTTTCAGACATGTACAATTCTTTAATGAAAATTTAAACTATCTAAGGCCGTAGTTATTTATTTACCTGGTTAACTTGGTTCATTTGAAACATTTTTTAATTCAATATAACGATAATATACAAAACAATACTCTATTTACCTTCGTACGTGACAGATGGCGATAATATTACAATTACACAATGTTACTAAGAATAGAATAAAGTAAATTGGAAGGCGTCTATTGATTGGACAATAAAGAAATAATTCCTCGCTTGCAAGTAGAATTTTTATGATTGGTTAATTTAACTAAAAACCAAAGTAGAATTCTTGCGAGAAATTACGAGATATGAAACGTGTTGAATGTCGTAACGAATCTAGTATGTCATTTTCTAGCCTTTATGATTATATATTGAATGGTGGTTACGTTTTGAAGTAAATAATAAACAAGGTAGAATATAGTTAGAAATGCCGAGAAGTATTTAGATTGGATTAACAATAGCAAAAGTCAGAACAAGGTCCGTTGACTTTGGCGTATGACTACGATGAGTGCTATTAATAGTACTATTTTTTAGCAGTCGACATCGTAGAACGACTGTTACATTCTAAGATTTTCAAACATCAAATACAAAATGACAACGGGCAAGTTTTGTTATAAAGAGGAATATAATCAGACACAACTCTATGTAATGGGGGACATCTCCGAATAACCGTACCGTTGAATTCGAACCGTTTAACCGTCCTGTTCTAACCGTTTACGGCTATCCGACTAGTTGTAGGAGCACTAGAAACAAGGGCCATAACTCTAGACGTAAGAGCTTTCACAAGGATCAATAAAGTGAAACAAGGACCATAACTCACGGCGTAATTAATGGAAATTACTGAAATTCAATAGGTTTCTTTGTTTCACCAATTTAAATAATGCATGTAAATTTCAGAAAGATCGGATGATAACTTTTGGAGTTAAAGTGAAACAAGGGCCATAACTCTAGGCGTAATAAACGGTAATTCCTGAAATTCAATAGGATTCTTCGTCTAACTAATTTAACAAATGCATATAATTTTCAGAAAGATCGAATGATAACTTTTGACGTTAGAGCGTTCACAAGGATCAATAAAGTGAAACAAGGGCCATAACTCTAGACTTCATAAACGGAAATTATTGAAATTAAATAGGCTTCTTCATCTCACTAATGTAAACAACATATATCAATTTTAAAACAATTGGATGATAACTTTTGGCGTTAGAGCGTTCACAAGAAATTGTGGGCAATGGACAGACCGACGGACGGACCGACGGCAATATACGTCCACATTTCAATGTGGGCGTATAAAAATTGTATTCCAACATCTCTTTAGCTCAAAAATGTACTAAAATAATATACGGTCAGTTATTCAGTGCTCACGCATATCAACAATCACAAAGGAAAACTCCTGTAACGCAGTACAGACAATGACATTATTAGCCAACGAAAGAAACATTTATTTTACATTATTATAGAATTTATACGGCATCCGATTAATCGGCACCGATACGATTTTTGGCCAGCCGATTAACTGATTCAAGAATTTTGTAATCCTGACAACACTAAAAAAAATTGGGTGGCACTTGACCCTTTTAGTAGTAAATAATTCCTATTTTTGTACAAAAATAACGATTTTCACAAAAAATGACGAAAAAGAAACCGCTTTATTTACACACTGAAAAGTGTAACATGGCACTTGAAACCAAATTAAAGTGGTTTCCAGTTCCATTAAGAGCAAGCCATAATAAAAATAGAAATAAACGAATAAATATAAACGCAGATTATATACTTTCATCTATCTATCTATCCAATAAGTATCTAATCACGAAAACTGAGCTCACAATTACACCATTACAATTTTCAAACGATGAAGTTTGAAAAGCTTAATTTACTGTAAATGCCAAAAGAGCTTTTCTTGGTAAATACAATTAATCTCTCTAGACTATTTTTCAACACTTTATTCATTCGGCAATATAACCTCAAGATCTAGTAGAAGGATGGTGAATTTTTGAACAGCAAATCGTAAAAACTAAATAGTGTACTAGTCATATACATCTGTCTTTACTTGACAAACGAATTGAGCAATATTTCAAAAAGACAAAAAACAAATTGTATATGAGCGTAAGGTCACTATTTTAGCAATAGGTTACTCGAGGGAACTTGTATGTGCATAAAGTTAGATAAGTATATTTGAGCTAAGCCATTCACACACTGATACGTCAAAGACAGACTTTTGAAGATGATTGGCAGCCAATAGACTGATTTCAGAACAGGAGTAATATGAGAGTGTTTTGATGATCTGGTAAGAATTCAAGCTGCAGTATTTTCTACAAGTTGATTTTTTTTAATATTGGCACTAGATGTTTCTACTAACAAGCTGTTACAGTAGTCATGGGAATACCAAAGAACATATAAGTGTAGCAGCTGCTTCCTGGTTAATAAAGTGTTTATATGGCCAATGTTCCTGGACCAAAGATAACAGTTTCGACAAATTTCACTAATGTGACTGTCCATGCTCAAATTGGACCCCAAGAGGACACCTAACCTCTTCACAGTGTCTCATGGTACAAATATTGCATCTCGTACAACCACATCATTTGAACTTGTATTTTTCAGATGTGTATTTTGACCACATAAAATATATTCTGATTTACTTAATTCAATTAAATCTAATTTCAACATATTTCTTGTCATCCTATCTTTAATGTCATGAAATTTATATGTTTTAGCATATAGCAAAAACTACGTCTCAAAATAAATTCCTCATAGCCTAAAATGATATTGGAAAAATTTAACAGTCATATATACTGAAGTAGTAGACAAGATCATTCATAAAAAATAATTAAAAAAAAATAAAATATCAATAGTAAATTTATGGGAAATATTTGAATTTAGGGATTTTTTTTTAAAAAAATGACATTTTTTTAACTCTTAATTGGCCATAGCTGGTTCTCCGTAACTACAAGGTTGGTGACCCTCATATTTCATGTGGGGTATACGGGGTACCCAATGACCAAATCTGCAAAGTTTTTTCAATTGCTCGACACCGCTTGTGCCGTTTTTTTTTAAATTTTGCATGATTCTCATTCTTAAGTCAGTCAATCAAGGCAGATTAAGTAGTTAATCAAGGTGAAATGAAATGAAATGAAATGGGGTTTAACGTCCTACTGTTTTGCTCCGAACTGGGCTAATGAAGACGGGAGTTAATCAAGGTAGGTGTATAGACGGTATAAAACGATAAATATGTTGATCACTTAATTACCTAATCAATCAATCAATCCTATTATCAACGTTAATCGGGTTCAGTGGTAGTTATACACTCAGTACACTATATTAATTTTGGAATTTTTAAGATTATTTACCATGTCTTGATGTCTGATTGGGCATATTCCTGGTCAGACAATTTAGGACGTTTGGAAAATAACATAGGACATGTCCGGAATATACGGGAAAAATCCCATCACTGGTCACAGTGTCATAAAAACCCACGTCATAATCATCAATAGTGTTAAAATATACATTTCAAAGTCATAATATTATTAAACCAGCGGCTGCCAGGCAGGATACACCCACATTTTCGAGAGATGGATAGAGAACAAGCTAAAAAGAAAATGATTTTTCGTACAATCAGGGGCCATAATTCAATAAGTTACGGTCCGATATGCGCGAATATCGAAAGGAACCGAGATCTTTGGGTTATAAACTTACATATCAAGTTTCAACAAATTCGGATAACAAATTGTGACCTCTTTAGGGTCCACAACCTTAAAATATTTTTACGCTATTTGAGAACGAAGGGCGGCCATTTTGTCTGTCAGTTTTGGGCCGATTTTCACGAAATTCGAACTCAGTCGTCCTTAGGGTGTAACGGTGATATAATACTACGTTTTTTTAAATCGGATAAAAATTATGACCTCTATAGGGTCCACAAGCTAAAAACGCGTATATCGAAAGGAACCGAGATCTTTGGGTTATAATATACATTTCAAGTTTAAACTTAATCGGATAAAAATTGTGGCCTCTACAGCGTTCACAAGCTAAAAACGTGATTTTTCGTACAATCAGAGGCCATAATCCATGAAGTTACAGTCCGATACATGCCAATATCAAAAGGAACCGAGATCTTAGGGTGATAAACCTATATTTCAAGTTTCATTGAAATCGGATAAAAATTGTGACCTGTAGACTGTTCACAAACAATTGTGGACGGACGTCCAGACGGACAGGGGCGCGACAATATACGTCCACATGAAAATGTGGGCGTATAAAAACAACTGTAGATAGACCCTACACGTAAATGGATGAAATAATCAAAATTTAATGTTATTTTCATAAATATGAATTTTATTCCGAAAATTAATTTAGACATTTCATGCAAATCTTATGTAGATCTATTGTAGCGTCCAACGGTTGTATCCACTCTAAAATGGGCCCCTCTATCACAATGACTCACTAGTGGAACCTCGGCTACTGATCTGTTATCCAGGGAGGGTTTTTTCTAAGCTCGCCTGGGATCACAACTCTCTTCGGTTACTAATGGGTAAGTGTCAGCTAAAGAGTGACTACAGTGGACTCTGTCACATCCGACATCGTACGGGATCGTTACAATATCTCGGATCACACAGCGTGTCGGAATACCGAGCTTTCTCCCAAACCGGAAATACTATAACTTCGAAAACCGAAAGTATTTTTATATTGTAGCTTTGAATCACCAGAATGCTATTCCCTTTAAAAATGATAAACCTTTCTGTACTTTCAAAATTTTATTACATTAAATAATTAACAATAACAATGCATGCGTACAATATATTCATAAAATCATTTACATGTAATATCAATGCATGCGTACAATATATTTATAAATATCAATGCATGTAATCGTTTAAAGTAGTTTGCTTAAGATTACCGGAAGCATATCGTAAGGCACAGTCCTGGACAACATCTTCTATTGAATAATTAACGGCTAATTCCTTCTGCACAGGTCGTGGAACTTTCTCGAAATCTGCTATAAGTTGCCGCTTTTCATCTAATGTCAAATCTGTTCGGGCACGCTTTGCAGGACGTTCAGAAATTTTGAATACAATAATGTATAATGATTCTTCAATCGCGGCAATTTTTATATAATGTCGCGGTATTTGACATGAGTAACTAAAATCAAATACCAAGCGCACTCTTACAAGAGATTATAAATTGTAAAATAATCAACAAAGAATTTATAACATTATCAAATTAATCAACACAGATTGCTTGTTAATCTTTTCTGGCTTCACACCCATTGAGTTTTAATCTCACCGATAATTGGATGCTTCACACCCACAGTTTGAAGTACGGATTATACAGTGTCGATTTAATGGAAATTATGTGACGGGACGGCTGATAGATGTCGTAATCCGGAACATACAGAATCTGGATTTACCAGCGATTTTTTGGCTGAAGTAATAAGGAAATAAATCGGGACATGAAAATCATGTCGGATGTCACAGCAATCCGGAGTGATCAGACATCGGATGTGACAGAGTCCACTGTATAAGGAATCCCTTCCCAAGTTTTTGACCAGGATTTCCAATAATTGAACGAAATATGACTGCAATGTCACTTTGCACAATGTCTATGCTTACTCAATAACACAAACAACAAAATAAATATTCATATAAAAATAAATATATATTATCCTCTGATCAAGATAAAATTACAAAATATAACACAATAATGATAATGATGATAATGATATAAATATCAAACCACTTTCAGGCGAAACCCAAATTATGGTTGACACACAACCACACGTGTACACATTCAGCAACGATATATGGAATCTGGTAAACTGACACACACGTAATAATGAAACAATAATATGATCTCTAATATAATAACACTATAGGTAGTAAAACACGATTAACAAAATAACTTAGCACCGAACACTTGGAGGGAATCACTGAATCACAAAAGAACACAAAAAGGAGCCTTCAGACATCCACTCACGTTCTAATACTGCTTAGTTATCCTAAGTAAGCGTTTCAGCTCACAATCGAAGATCTATCGAAAGTTCGCTGTGTGACAGCTTATATACAATATAAAATCTCGTAAAAATAACGGGCAACGAGAACTCCTGTAATACCTTGTAAATACGCCTACCCTCGAATGTCACGTTCATTCGCGAGACTTACATATATTTATAAATAAATCGAAAGTAGAATAACATCAACATCGAGATCACCGGATAAATTAAGTACATGCATCTAATTATGGATGGACAAATGAATATATATTAAAAGGAAAATGTAACGAAAGACTAGGGAATGTGGGTGGATACAGATAAATCTTCTGTATAAACGGTAAGCTATGAAATAAAAACTGTCACACTACCCACGCCTCTGCCCAATGCGTCCCGCATTGCCATACATGGAATTATGAACGAGATATAAAAAAAATACAAAATGATGAAAAATCCAGAAAACGATATACAATGATATACAAAAACAACTTTTAACAAATAATAATCATAATAACAATATCAATTAAATAAAAATAGAAATCTTCTTCCATGTCTCCCTTTCCATCGTGTACCATAAACTATCTAACCATCTTCTTCACCATTCATTACACAACCATACCATAAATTATCTACACCATATTCCATAACCATAAACCATCGTTTCACTTAAACAGCCATAAATTAACATTCATCTTCCTCAACAGCACCATCGTCCTGCATCCCTAAATCAACCTCCCAATCAGCCTCATACACCACGGTCTTCTTCCTTCCATTCTCCATTCGACCTCCGTTCTCTTCCTATATCGTACATAGCAACACTGAACACAAACATCCTTTGTCTCCTTACTCTCTGTGTTGGTGCTACCATCGATCATTCTATCATCAGCTCCATCAACTCTAACCTCGCTTTCCATTACCTTGTCCTGTCCATCATCATCTTCACTTTCTTCACTGATATCGCTATACAAGCTGAAATCCAGCGTCGGTTCTTCTCCTAACTCGGACATAATCCTCCGTAGGTTGAACACACAGGTCAACCCACCTCCAGCACCGTTCTCTTCCACACTGTCCTTCTCTACTGTCTCCTCTTTCTCGTCTCTTTCATCTTTCTCCCTCTTCTCATTGTCCTTTACTACCTTATCTCTTCCACCTTTCTTCAGAACATCTTCTGTTTTCTCGCCTCTTTTCTTATCATTTTGTTTCTCATCTGTACTTTTCTCAGTTCTCCTATCATCTTTCCTTCTGTCATCTCGTTTCCTCTCATCTCTTTTATCACCAGGTTTCTTCTCATCTTTACTTCCACCTTTCTTCTTTTCATCACTCTTTTACTCATCTTTACTTCCATCTCTCTTCTTTTCATCTTTCCTGTCCTCTCCCTTTTTCTCAGCTTTACTTCACTGAGAACTAAGTGCTGAGATAGTTGAAAATGATGACTCTTTTACCATAACATGTTCAAAACGGGTTGTAGATGTTCAAATAAATATGTAAATCATGATTTTGTTATTTTTGTCCCTTTTCAACTGATACACAGCCACTTTTGATACACGGCCACTTTTGATACACGGCCACTTTTCAACTGATACACAGCCACTTTTCAAAAGTGGCCGTGTATCGGTGTATACCCTCCCATTTTCATCAAAGAGTCGAGAAAAAGTATGGGTATAAGAACTGAAATACGTATAAGAACGAAAATATGTAACTACAGCACGTATAAATCCATGTATAAAGACCTACACTTAACAAAGACCGATCCTGCATAAAACACACGGTCTAACAAGAAATAGCACAGTAAATTGGATTTAACACCTACGCGTCAGATAAAGCCTGTTGGTCCTTGATAAAACACCTGGTGCAGTTATAACACGCTTTCGAGAAAACTCACCCAACAAAGAATACAAACGCAACGTCGCCGAGATTTTCACCCCTCGCGATAATTATATCACCACTCAGTCAATTTCTCACCCCTGTTAATTAACACACCGAATCTACAGATTTTTGCCTCTTCGTATTAGATTTGTTGCGATAATTAGAATTTTACCGATATTCATATAAATTTACCAAAATCGGGAGATATATATGCCCTAAACGTACAAATAAAACTATTACTACTTCTCAGTGTTTTCGTTTCACTAATTTAAATCATGCATATAAATTTCACAAAAATCGGCTTCTCCGTTTCACTAATCTAAATAATGCATATAAATTTCACAAAGATCGAATGATAACTTTTGGCGTTGGAGCGTTCACAAGGTTCAATAAAGTGAAACAAGAGCAATAACTATAGACATAATAAACGGAAATTGCTGAAATTCATTAGGCTTCTTTGTCTCACTAATTTAAATAATGCATATAATTTTCAGAAAGATCGAATGATAACTTTTGACGTTAGAGCGTTCACAAGGATCAATAAAGTGAAACAAGGACCATAACTCTAGACGTAATAAACGGAAATTGCTGAAATTCATTAGGCTTCTCCGTTTCACTAATCTAAATAATGCATATAAATTTCACAAAGATCGAATGATAACTTTTGGCGTTGGAGCGTTCACAAGGTTCAATAAAGTGAAACAAGAGCCATAACTCTAGACGTAAAAAACGGAAATTGCTGAAATTCAATAGGCTTCTTTGTCTCACTAATTTAAATAATGCATATAATTTTCAGAAAGATCGAATGATAACTTTTGACGTTAGAGAGTTCACAAGGATCAATAAAGTGAAACAAGGGCCATAACTCTAGATGTAATAAACGGAAATTGCTGAAATTCAATAGACTTCCTCGTTTCAGTAATCTAAATAATGCATATAAATTTCAGAAAGATCAGATGATAACTTTTGACGGAGCGTTCACAAGGTTCAATAAAGTGAAACAAGGGCCACAACTCTAGACGTAAAAAACAGAAATTGCTGAAATTCAGTGGGCTTCTTCGTTTCATGAATCTAAATAATGCATATAAATTTCAGAAAGATCGGATGATACCTTTTGACCTTACAGGGTTCACAAGGATCAATAAAGTGAAACAAGGGCCATAACTCTAGACGTAATAAACAGAAATTGCTAAAATTCAATAGGCTTCTTCGTTTCAGCAATCTAAATAATGCAAATAAATTTGAGAAAGATTGTATGATAACTTTTGACGTTAGAGCGTTCACAAGGATCAATAAAGTGAAACAAGGGCCATAACTCTAGACGTAATAAACAGAAATTGTTGAAATTCAATAGGCTTCTTCGTTTCACTAACTTAAATATTGCATATAAATTTCACAAAGATCGTATGTTAACCTTTGGCCTTAGAGCGTTCACAAGGTTCAACAAAGTGAAACAAGGGCCATAACTCTAGACGTAATAAACGGAAATTATTAAAATTAAATAGGCTTTTTCATCTCACTAATGTAAACAACATATCAATTTTAAAACAATTGGATGATAACTTTTGGCGTTAGAGTGTTCACAAGAAATTGTGGACGACGGACGGATGGACGGGGGCGACGGCAAAATACGTCCAAATTTCAATGTGGGCGTATAAAAATCAAAATTTGGGAATTAAAACTGTTTTATCGTGCGATTTTTCATTAGACCGTGTGTTTTACGTAGGTCTTTGTATAGTTAAAGACAGGTCTTTAGATAGGCGTGTGTGCTCGCTATGATTTACATTTAACCCTTTTGTATTGCGTACAATAAGTTGCATTTAATGAAATAAAAATATGGACCTTAATCTATCGTATACGGAAAGGCGAATATAATGTTGTCGTTTATAAATACCGACCAGTCAGCACCCAATTTGAATATCCACGGGAATATAGAGAGTAAATCCAGCAAAAACAACCGAACTATATTTCTGCTTTATTACTAAAAAGATGCGCACTCACCGTTTGACATTTATTAAATTTATAAAAACGTTCCACGATGCGTAAATTGTGCATCTTACTAGAGAAGGAGCCCAGGGGGTCAACCTAGCTGAAAATTGTACCAATTTTCGCATATATGGTTTCAAAGCATGCATATCTGGTTTCACCAAAATGTAAGTCTGCCGGGTATCTGGTGGTGGGTGTGGCTGTGAGGGCTTCGATACTGGGTATGGATTCTTGAGCTAGATTAGCTCAAAAGTGTACCACATGAAAATGGTACAGCAGTGTACCGTACATCTTCAAGTATTACAAAAACACTCTGACACAGAGTTATGTAATTGCCAGACCACAGCTAGGCTAGATTAGCTGAAACCTATACCACTTAAAACTGCTTGGAAGTTGTTCAGCATCACCACAGGAATCAAGAATGATCACTGCCAGACAATTTGTGCGGTGGGTTACCCCGACAGACGTGACGAAAATACCCCCCCCCCCCGACTAGACTAGATTAGCTGAAGTCCGTACCACCTAAAAGTGCTTGGAAGTTGTTCAGCACCACCACAGGGATCATGAATTACCACTGCCAGACAGATATTGCGGTGGGGTACCCCTGAATGAAACGCCCAAAATGCCCCACACCGCAACTAGGCTAGATTAGCTGAAATATGTACCACTTGTAACTGATTTGGTGTTGTTCAGCACCACCAAAGGAATCATGAATGATCACTGCCAAACAGATTGTACGGTGGGTAACCCCTAACAGACACGCCCAAAATGACCCGCCTCGCAATTAGGCAATCATATGAAGAATAATAAGTAGTGGTTCAACTCAGTAACCACTGAAATACTAACCATAAAGTCCAGTTGCCAAAGCCTATTTTAATCCTTGACATGGAACTATAGCCCACCCAATGTTTATTGGTGGATTATATATCTTCTATATGTGTAGATTCAGAATTGGGGAAATTTATATATTCAAGATGGCTGACATGAGGTGGTTTCTGGTTATTTAGTGGGGTAAAATATGTGGCAGCTGCTCTCGGGCCTCGGTTTGAATATGTTTCTAGAATAATTCGACCCGTTGAATCCAATGAGCAAGGGTATTCCTCCTGAAAGTGATGGCTAATTCCGCTAGAGGGCAAAATTCAAAATGGAGGCTCATTTTAGAGGGAAACTCATTAAGTTCACTAAAAAGATGTGCAATATATTGAAATGTAGGTTTTGGGTGGATTATATGTCTTTCATATGTGTAGATTTAGAATCTAGGTAATGCCAACCTGGCACCCCTCGGAAAATTTAAATATTCAAGATGGCCGACATGAGACATTTTCTGGTTATTTACTTTAATTTAGTTACGATGGCCCAATGGTTGATTCTGTATAATTTGTGTCCTTATAAGAATACAAGGGAAAGAATATCATCGGATTGGAATACCTTTTGGTCGAAACATGTTTATGTTTATATTTGAAGTAATTGACAACGAAAACCTATATTTCAATATATTACACACCGTTTTAGGGAACATTATGAGTTCCCTTCAAAAATGAGCCCCCATTGTGAATTTGGCTTCCTACTGGAATTAGCAGTCACTTTTAGGAGGAACACCCAAGCTTGCCGGATTCAATGGGTCAAATTCTTATAGAAACTACCTTCATACCAAGGTTCGAGAATCTCTCCCGAATTTTACCCCACTAAATTAAAGTAAATAACCAGAAAATGTCTCATGACGGCCATCTTGAATATTAAAATTTCCCCAGAGTGGCATCATCCTTCAGCTTATGTAGCCTTTTGCGGGGCGTGACATTTTGGGCTTTTTGTCATTGGTACCTCACGAACAAACTGTCTTGTAGTGGTCATTCTTGATTCCTGTGGTGGCGCTGAATAACCTCCAGTTTTAGGCGGTACCGACTTCAGCTAATCCAGCCTAGTTGCGTGGCGTGGCAATTTGGCCGGTCGTCAAGGTTACCCTACCGCACAATCTGTCTGGCAGTGGTAATCCATGATTCCTGAGGTTTTGCCGAACAACGTCCAATTAATTGTAGATCGTACGGACTTCAACTAATCTAGCCTAGTTGGGGGAGGGGGGGTCGTGGTATTTTCGATGTGTCTGTCAAGGGTAACCCATCACACAAACTGTCTGGCTGTGGTCATTCTTGATTGATGTGGTGGTGCTGAACAACTTCCAAGCAGTTTTAGGTAGTACGGGCTTCAGCTAGACTAGCCTAGTTGGGGCGTGGCATTTGTGGCGTGTCTGTTAGTGTTAGGGGTAACCCACCGCACAAACTGTCTAGAAGTGATCATTCATGATTCCTGTGGTGCTGAACAACTTCCAACCAGTTTTAGGTGGTACGGGCTTCAGCTAATCAAGCCTCGGTGCGGAGGGGCGGGGTTGGCATTTTGGGCATGTACGTTAGGGGTAGCCCATCGCACAAACTGTCTGGCAGTGATCATTCATTATTCCTGTGGTGCTGAATGACTTCCAAGCAGTTTTAGGCGGTACAGATTTAAGCTAATCTAGACTAGTTGGGAGGCGTGGCATATTGGGTGTGTCTATTCTGTTAGGGGTAACCCACCGCAAAAATTGTCTGGTAGTGATCATTCTTGATTCCTGTGGTGATGCTGAACAACTTCCAAACAGTTTTAAGTGGTACAGATTTCAGCTAATCTAGCCTAGCTGTGGTCTGGCAATTACATAACTCTGTCGGGGGTACGCCACCACTAGAAATGTCTGTCAGAGTGTTTTTGTAATACTTGAAGATGTACGGTACACTGCTGTACCATTTTCATGTGGTACACTTTTGAGCTAATCTAGCTCAAGAATCCATACCCAGTATCGAAGCCCTCACAGCCACACCCACCACCAGATACCCGGCAGACTTACATTTTGATGATACCAGATATGCATGCTTTGATACCATATATGCGAAAATTGGTACACTTTTCAGCTAGGCTAACCTCCCGGGCTCCCGGTCTATACCTTCAATAGCAGTAACCATAAAACAGATATCTCCATATTGATAAATAATACGGCACAACCAACCGAACAGTGGCAATTTCCACACAAATGATATATTTAAACTAAAATTACTTTAGATTTCCCTAAATTTATATCGCATACAATCCAACGATCCTCATTCCAGAACGTGTAATTTATAATAGCCGCTTTTATGCAATTACAGAATTGTCCCATGATCTAACATATCAAAGAAGCACATAGGCCTACGCCCGATATGACACGTAAACATTTTTGGAGACATGTCTTCTATTCTTACGGCTATACTTGGCGTTTATACTGTGTACCATATAGTCACGCTACTTATAAAGTTGCATTTAATGAAATAAAAATATTGACCTTAATCTATCGCACGAAATGCAATGTTGTCTTTTATAAATATCGAACTGGTAGGCCTCAATTTAAATATCCTTGTGTATATAGCGAATAAGCCAAATTTGCCATATGTAAATATACTGATTCTCGTAAATATAATTATTCTCGTCTTCCGACAAGTTATTATTTGTGTCTTCAAATCACAGATATCAAATATAAATCACATTAATTAGATAACCAGTCCAACGCAGCTTTGAAATGAAATAAAATGAAATGGGGTTTAACGTCCTACTGTTCTGCTCCAAACTGGGCTAATGAAGACAGGCATACACCATACTATGTGATATGAGGGAAATTTTGCCCGGAAAGCGGCACTACATCCTATTCTTATATCGAATACCAACTGCTTGTGCACGCCTTTACATGTACATGTATAAATAGAACTGACAGCTGTCCTTGTCAGATCCTTCGTCCTGCATCACTGACAAAGGGGAATCACGCAGGGATATCTGGATGAACTTTCTCGGTCAATGCAGGGATCGAACACCCGACCTCCAGGCTAGCGAGCCAGGGTCTTACCATGGACCTTATAATACATTATTTTAAGATCCATGGTCTTAACCACTTAACCATCGTGACCCCCAACGAACGCAGCTTTGAAACAAACAGCATTGTAATTTTATATTTGATTTAACTTCACATTTCATTTAGACCTTAGACAATTATGTTTCCAACTGGTATGGAGAAGTAATTCAAATTTATTAATATCATCGAAGAGATGTTTTGCAAATAAAGGGGGACAAAGTAATATTGATATTATTAATCAAAATTTTGTTACTATATATTATTATATAGTGCGCCCTTCCATGTAACTGTGTTTTAAATAGTTTTTTTAAACATGCATTATGCAAAAGCTAAATCTGCCTATTGTATGTCTTTCTTTAGGCCTGAAATCTTATCTAAATTATTAATTAGACATTAATTAACTAATCCAGACCATAATCAACTCTAGATGTCAAGGCTAGCCTTCGATATCAACTGGATTAGAATCTTATATGCTGCAAACGCTCATTGATAATTAAAACAAAACAATGGATAATCGAGACTATGCTTTTTAACGTACTAACTTTAGTAATGATGAACGAGGCTAGGCGGAAATTTACAAAGCTGATATCTCGGTTCATAGTGGACCAATTTGACTGAAATTTTCAACAAATTACCTATACATTATCTAGTTTTTAACTATTATAGCGAGAATTGTCAATTTGACTGGAATTTTCAACAAATTACCTTTACATTATGTAGTTTTTAACTATTATAGCGACAACTGTCAGCTCTTTATCTGATCTCCCATAATGTATCTTTAAAATTAAAGAGCATTGATATGTACAGCATCTTAAACTAAATGGTAGATTATTCCATAAAACAGATACACCTGTATCAAGAGATAGTTTGTTACTGGTTGCAGTAAATTTTACTATACACGTTTGTATGTATTCTATTTACATGCCATAAAAAGTTTTAACCATAAATGACCTTATTTTTCAGTTTGCACGATTTTCTCAGTTAGCGAAAACCGTCAATAAATCTATAAACAAAATTAACAACCATAATTCAGACAGCAACTTCTAATACACATTTTGGTTGAAATAAATAATCCGTGTGTAGCTTGTTAATTAGTTTATTACTTTATTGCCCCACCTAGAGGTCAATGTTTTCAAACATTCTGATCAATCAACCATAACAAAAAGATGGCAATACTTTCCCACAGTTTGACTGTATATACAGAATACTAGTGCTCTAATATTGCATTTTAAAAAACGATTGGAAATGTAGACAGTGTTATTGATGAACTATTTAAATGTTCATATCACATCCCAAGTAATCATATCGTCTAGTTCTATCGGGAGCAGATCCATCGTTCAGTAATTATAAATTTATGGAACTTTAAAATCTTCGCTGAATCCACGGGACAGATGCAATACCATGCTGATTTTTATTTTTCATTTCGGCGCAACGACTCGCCCTTCAATGCATACCATCAATCAAAGGTCAATATGTGAACTTGCACATTTAATCAAATGAAAAAATGTCTAAAATGATTATAATATAAACCTGATAATGCTTTCTGATGTGGCTGGGTTATTTCAGGTGCCAGTCGTAAGAATAAGAAGACAGTATATTTACATACGGCAAATTTGACTTATTCGCTATATATACCCTGGGAAATTCAAATTGGGGTCCACCTGTTCGATATTTATAAATGACGACATACCTTGCTTGGGACTTGTGCTTAGATTGACTATGTTTAAGAACGAAGTTGTGCTCAAGTTTGTTCTTGGAACCAGGGTTCTTAATCCATTTTGAAATGAACCGGCCACGGGTAGGCCTAACGGATAGTCGTCTTTTCAACAACAAAAATGTTGGTTTATGCATACTCTATTCACAACAGTAATTGCATAATTCACTAATTGCATAACGTATTCGGGATAATAATAGCTGAAACTCCGAATAAACAAGACCTTTGTAATTGCATACTTGTATTCATACATCGCTATAATATCGACATTTATAGTCATATTATTATTTCAGCAACTTGCATTGCATATTCCTACTTTTGCTTTCATCCAACTAAACGGAAGTTATAAATTAGTAAAAACTACAAGTACATACAAATGTTTTTTTGAATTATTTTATTCGTAAGCACATGTTAATATATATAAAAATAAGTATATAAATAGATAAATAACAAAGTAGCACAAATTAGTTTCCGTGTATAGTCGGAACTCGGAAATATGCTGTACAGGCCAAAGGTCACGTGGCCAATTGTCGTTTATTTTTAGTGTTACCCGTATACAATTGTTGGGATTTAATGCAGCAGGACTAGTTCAGATATCTGAGAGGATCTCTTCCCCAATTTCACTGGATATTAAAGAAATAAATTCACCACAACAATTAAAATCACAATATAATTTTTTTGTCATTTCATTTCCCTGCTGTTCTGTCAAATCGTTCAATCATTTTTCATAATTTTCGATGGCAATGCGTATTTCATTTCATTATTGTAATGATTGACTCTTTGATGGGTTTCTTAATCGACGAGTAATAATTAACTCTTTCTTTGTAATCGGCGGAAAGTAGATTGATTTATGATACCATAGTGGCCAGTTCATTGTTTTACCAATCGGCCTGATAATTAATTCTTTGTAAATCGGCCGAAAGTAGTTGATTTGTCATACCTTAGTGGCTGGTTCATTGTTTTACCAATTGGCTAGATGAAAGATCAATCGGCTAAAGCCGACAAAAAACTGCCGATTAAGATCCCTGCTTGGAACGCATAATAACGTTCTTTTAAAATCTAAGCATAAGAACGTTCTTAAGAATATTCTGGGAACACAAAATAAGGTAAATTTACTTAAATGCAAAGTCTACTTAAAATCTAAGCACATGAACGTGTTTAAGAATTTTCTAGGAATCGGGCCCAGGCTTGTCTTTTTAATAGTACTGACAAGAAAAAAATAGGTTGCCAGGCAACAGACATATGCTCAAAGCAGTTAAATTATCCAACCAGTCGATAGGGTTGTCTCATATTTATTCTTTTGTGGGTAATTGATTTGCAAAACAATATCAATTTAATACAAATTGGATGACAACTTTTGAAATTCGATAGCCTTCTCTATTTTACTAATTTAAATAATACAGATTGAATGATGACTTTTGTAGTCAGAGCATTCACAAGGTTGTACAAAGTGGAACAAGGGCAATGAAAATTGTTGAAATTTGATAGGCTTTTCTGTTTTATAAATCTAAATAATGCACATACATTTCATGCAGATCAAATGATAACTTTTGTCAATCAAGCATTCACAAGACTTTAGAAAGTTATAAACAGAAATTGTTGAAAATCAATAGGCTTCTACTTTCACTAATTTACTAATAACTATTGTCATTCAAGCATTCACAAGGTTCTACAAAGTAAACAACATATAGATTTCATACAGATTGGATGATAGCATTTGTTGTGGAAGCATTCACAAGGTTAAACAAGATCCATAACTCTATATAGCCTTCTTTGGTTTACTAATTAAAATAGTATTCATAAATTTCATACAGATCGGATGATAACATTTGTGGTTAGAGCGTTAACAAGCTTAACTACAAACTGAAACATGGGCCATCACGAAAATTGTTGACATGAAAAATAGGCTTCTGACCTTATCTAACTAATATAAGCAACATACATAAATTTCAAAACAATTGGATGATAAATGCTGTCTCGACTGTCTGTAGAGTGTTCACTTATGAACTACGGATGGATGGACGGACGGACAGGGGCAAAAACAATCTACGACCACATGGGCATATAAAAATCAAATGTGGCATTTTACAGTCCAATAATCCCAAATACGAAAACAAGTACCGTTCACAGTTTCCGCGATTTTTATTTGATATGGAAGCTATCTGCAATAAGCTGCCAGTTCGTATTCGAAGATAAATGGTTAAATCAATTTGTTTATTACTACTGTCACCATAAATACTATTCAACACTCATCTCACATTGATTAATAGACAATAGATGGTCCCTATGATTGATAACTCAACTGAGTGATAATTGACTGAGCATCTGTCATGGACTGGAACGGATAGACATGAAAAATAAACAAAGCTTAGAAATCGCCAAATTCAAAATTTAAGCACCAAAGTAATATTTTATCTTAATTGGCGGAAATGGCGATCGCCTGGGTGAGCGTTGTCCAGTGATGGGATTTCAAAATCACACACAAAAATCATGTGTCAACAAAATATTCAAATTCGTACGTAATAAAAACATAGTTGCACTTCTGTTCAGGATTGGATTGATGAATTGTCCGACAAAGGATTAAGTCAGTCAATCAAGGTAGATTAAGTAGTTAATCAAGGTAGGTGCATAGACGGTATAACACTGTAAATACACTGATCTCTTAATTACTTAATCAACCCAGCCTATTATCAATGATAATCGGGTTGAGTAGTAGTTATACACACAGTACATTATATTAATTTTGTAATTTTGAATATTATTCACGTCTTAATGTTCGATTGGGCATATTCCTGGTCAGACAATTTAACCCTTAACCGGTCATTGTCAACTATAGTCACCAAAACGTTATACAGCTAAGTGGTCACGGTCGACTAAAGTCGACCACAACAAGAACCTTTTTTATAAGCCGCATTTGAGTATTTAGTTTCGTATTTAATTGATATGGCCACGCATGCGTGTCAGACAGGAACTTTTCTAGTCAAGGGCATTGAGAAAAACATGTCTTTGTTCAACATTTTTTGACGAAAAACATAATTTAACGATGTCGGGAACGTTAAAGATGCTCAAAGTGGTTGAAATTCTTATGAAATATTCTGACTCGGATTATATCGATGACACCGATTCTGAAGACGATATTTCTGATGAAAAGAATTTAGAATGATTTGAAAATTATAGATCAACTTATCCCCTTCAACTTTTTTATTGGTGTCAAGGGTCTATCACTTATAATTATTCGGCAATAGTCGATTAAAATAGGCATACAAAATATTTCACGTCAGCCTTTATTTAGCCTGACCACTTGACGTCATGATGTCAAAATGACGTTGACCGGTTAAGAGTTAAGGCGTTTGGAAAATAGCGTCGGACACGTCCGGAATATACGGGCGAAATCCCATCACTGGCGTTGTCTACAAGGAATACTAGGATTACAATTGTAGTGTTGTCTACAAGGAATACATGAATACTAGAATTTGGTATTAAGGCCATAAAAAAAAAAAACGTTCTATTTCCGGTAAACTGACCAACATATCACAAAACCTGCCGTCTCTTCAAAAAATTTTAAGTTTCAAGACTCAAGAGAAATAAATAACTTTTCTTTACCGACCAACCATTCAGAATATTCTAAGCCTGCCTGATTTGTGAAAATATCTATATATATTTTTATTGTTATAAATCTATATAAATGTCATCTTTGAGTCTATGTTTACTGATCGGAAGAGGCAGATACAGCGTACGATTATTAAAGTAAACTCCCATACCATTGACATGAGATTGCTAACTGATATGAAAATCGAGACGACAGGTTTCATATAGATTTACCCCTGCACATTCCGAAAAGCCAACCCTGACAATTGGACAAAAAACAAGCGGATAAGATCTACTTGATTGGTATTTCAAAAAAAGATAAGTTAAATTTATTACAGACCTGTTTCATACGACGGCATAATATGATTTTTTAATTTTCTTATCTCAAGTTCTTTCCCTTGAACAATGCATCCATGGCAACAAACTGGCCTCCTTATGATAGTTTTTTTTTTTGAGCATAAACGGTTTTTAAAATCAGAAATAAATTGTGACCTCTAGAGAATCCACAAGCTAAAATTGAGATTTTTCGACCAATCAGGGGCCATAATCCAGGAAGTTACGTTCAGATATGTGTGATAATCAAAATGAACCAAGATCTTTATGATAAAAACACATATTTAAAGTTTCATCTAAATCGGATAAAAAACTGTGGCCTCTAGAGGGTCAACAACCTTGACATACCATATTTTTCCACTATTTGCGTACAAGGGGCGCCCATTATGTCCGTCAGTTTTAGTCCAATTTCTTTACAAAATTCTAACTTAACCATCATTAGTGTTTAACTGTGATGTATTCACACGTTTTTTTTTTTAAATCGGATAAATATTGTGACCTTTATAGGGACCACAGACTCAAAACGCGATTCTTTGTACAATTAAGGGTGATAATTATGGACTTACGATTCGATATCGCGAATATCAAAAGGAACCAGATATTTGGGTTATAAACATCCATTTCAAGTTTCATTAAAATCGGATCAAAATTGTGACCTCTAGTGTGTCCACAAGCTAAAAACGTGATTTTTCGTACAATCAGGGCCATAATCCATGAAGTTATGGTCCAATACATGCCAATATCAAAATGAAACGAGATCTTTGGGACATAGACCTATATTTCAAGTTTCGTCAAAATCGGATAAAAATTGTGACCTCTAGAGTGGCCACAAACAAATTTTGTCCAGATAGACAGGGGCGACGACAATATACGTCCACATGAAAATGTGGGCATATAAAAATGCAGTCATTTGCCCCCTACGACAATATTTAAATCATAACCTAGCCTCTGATACTTTTCAAACGATTATCCAAGAACTCCATCCACAGATACTGATGCCGACTCAACCTAGCATGAAATTGAAGATTTTCGCATGTCCCTTGCCCTTCTTGGTGATGTTGTGAAGATTTTGAATATAGCTATCAGCGTATAAATTAAGTGTTTGGAGATCGTGGATGAGTCACATGCTGGCCCAATTTAAGGTGTTGTGCTTTTGTGCAAATTTATTTGAATAAAATATAATTTTTCATATTGCTGCATTTTTGAAAGCACACAATATCCTATAGATGTAGACCTAATTTTAAAAAAAAACCATACCTACCGACCCTATCCTATTACACATCCGTTACAGGAAACAGAACCATTTTTTTTGGTCTAATGTATTAAGAGCCATTCCACGAGAAATATCAGGCAGATGTTCGAAGGTGGGGGTCGGCCGATTGAGTTCATACTCATAGGGTTTGGTCGACCCATCGAGCCTACTCCCCAGCCATAATCGCCGATTTCAGAAATCAACCGTTTTCGAGATACAGGCTGATTACGTTTTACGGCTGATTTTTGTCATTTTTAGGCCAAAATTTTAGCTATTTTTGTTGCACTACTACCGCTGTTGCATGACCCTGGCAAACTAGGTTTTGGTTGTTCGTGATAGTCAGGGTCTTACCCTATCACATTGTCATGGTCACCCGGTTCAAGTTCATTTTCCATAGGTGTCAGGAGACTACACAAGATACGTGTCTGGAGATACCTGAAATGTACCCTATCTTCAGATCGCGATAACTCCACTGGAGTAGGGTTTGCGATAAAAATTAATTTATTTGCAGCTTGACCAGTTCTAACAACATAAGAAATAAAATCGTTGTCAGCTTACTTGCAAAAGTATGAAAATTTGTGTCGAAAGTTACCAAAAACTTTTGTTTTGATTGGGATACATCGGCGGATTATTCAGGTACCCAATCGCAATATATTGTAATACAAAGGGTCAATATATCAACTCCGCCTCCCCTTCAACCTCTCGGTGTGGTTTGGTATCCAGTCTACAAATCCAAGATCGCGTCTCCCAGTGAATATGGATTTTCGCAAATTCTCGATCTAAAATGTCAATCCTGATTATTTATCCATTTTTTTCTGTGAAAAATGAGAAATTTCAATTCAAAATTTTGAAAAATAGTTGAGTTTGAGCAGATGAAAGTCGACAATTATGCAAAACAGATCCGGTTTCCATGAAAAGCGCCTATTTAGTCTTCACCGTAACCTTCAATCGCGAGGTCACCAGGGATACAATTTGAAGTTCACATGTTGCTCTATCGACAAACCATATCTCATTCGAAAATATTGGAAAACAAATGAGTTAAGAGTTGGGATTTCAAAAATTTTCTTGTCGGACATTTTACCGAAAATAAAGGGGTATAACGCTTATCGTTATTTAAGCAGACGGATTCATATAACAATTAAAGATAGGTTGCCAGGCAACGAAACATACGCCCACAGCAGCTAAATCGTCCGGGCAGTCAACAAGTGTTGTCACATATTTTTACTTTTTTCGGTAATGAAACATTTATAATACACTAAAACTTTTTCAAAGTGATCAAGGGCCATAACTTTGGCAGTAATTAATCGGAAATCTTTGAAAATCAATAGGATTCTTCGTCTCATGACCTCAAACATTGTGTATAAATTTAAAGTCAATTAGATATCAACTTCAGCCTCTAGAGCATCCACAAGATTTTTTTAAGTGATCGAGGGCCATAACTCTGGCAGTAATTATCGAAAATCACTGAAAATGAATAGACTTCTTCGTCTCATGACCTTAAACACTGTGTATAAATTTAAAGTCAATCAGATATTAACTTTAGCCTCTAGAGCATCCACAAGATTTTTCAATGTGATCAAGGGCCATAACTCTGGCAGTAATTATCGTAAATTGCTGGAAAATCAATTGGCTTTTCCGTCTCATGACCTTAAGCACTGTATAAATTAAAAGTCAATCGGATATCAACTTTGGCCTCCAGAGAGTCCACAAGATTTTTTGAAGTGATCAAGGGCCATAACTCTGGCAGTAATTATCAAAAATCGCTGAAAATGAATAGACTTATTCGTCTCATGACCTTAAACACTGTGTATAAATTTAAAGTCAATCGGATATTAACCTTAGCCTCTAGGGCGTCCACAAGATTTTTCAAAGTGATCAAGGGGCATAACTCTGGCAGTAATTATTGAAAATCGCTGAAAATGAATAGGCTTCTTCGCCTCATGACCTTAAACACTTTGTATAAATTTAAAGTCAATCGGATATTAACTTTGGCCTCCAGAGCGTCCACAAGATGTTTTGAAGTGATCAAGGGCCATAACTCTGGCAGTAATTATCAAAAATCACTGAAAATGAATCGACTTCTTCGTCTCATGACCTTAAACACTGTGTATAAATTTAAAGTCAATAAAGGGCCATAACTCTGGCAGTAATTATCGGAAATGGCTGAAAATCAATAGGCTTCTTCGTCTCATGAAGTTAAACACTGTGTATAAATTTAAAGTCAATCGGATATTAACTTTAGCCTCTAGAGCGCCACAAGATTGTTTTAAGTGATCAAGGGACATAACTCTGGCAGTAATTATCGGAAATCGCTGAAAATCAATAGGCTTCTTCACCTCATGACCTTAAACACTGTGTATAAATTTAAAGTCAATCGGATATTAACTTTAGCCTCTAGAGCGTCCACAAGATTTTTTGAAGGGATCAAGGGCCATAACTCTGGCAGTAATTATCAGAAATCGCTGAAAATCAATAGGCTTCTTCGTCTCATGACCTTAAACACTGTCTATAAATTTAAAGTCAATAGGATATTACCTTTAGCCTCTAGAGCGTCCACAAGCAATTTCATGAGACTTAAAAAATAATTATGTTTAGATCCCAAAGATCTCGGTCCCTGTCGATATTCGCGCATATCGGACCGTAACTGCTTGGAATATGACCCCGATTTTAAAAAGTTCCTCTTGAGGTCACAATTTTTATCTGATTTTAAAAACCGTTTCAATAAATGGCCGCTCCTCATAAGCAAATAGTGTAAAAGTATGTAATTCCAAGATTGTGGACACTCTAGAAACAATTTTTATCCGATTTTGTTGAAACTTGAAATGTAAGTTTATAACCCAAAGATCTCGTTTCCTGCAGATATTCGCGCATATCACATCGTAGCTTCCTGAATTATGATCCCTGAATATACAAAAAATCACGTTTTGATCTTGTAGTCCCTCTTAATGTCACAATTTTATTTGACTTGATGAAACTTTTATATTATATACTTTTATATCATAAGGATCTTGGTTCCTTTTGATATTGTCGCATGTCGAACTGTAACATACTGGATGATGGCCCCTGGTTGTACGAAAAATCGCTTTTTATTTAGCTTGTTCTCTGTCCATCTTTTGCAAAATGTGGTTGTATCTTGCATGGCAACTGCTTATTCATAATTAATTCCCGTATGGTATTCAAATTTATGTCAGTAATATTCCTACAAAATTACGTGTTTTCGTAATACGATAGAATGAAATTTGCCGGTCCGCGCCTGTTTCAATCAAATTCACGCCAGTAACATTCCCCCAAAATTATACGTCACCAAATGAAAAAAGGCGTCCAAAATAAGAATTATTTGTGGTGATGTCAAATCATTTTCGTAAAATGGTATTTTAAAATTACAGCGATAGTTAAATCACTTGTAAAAAGCATACATAACTTCAGCGTATGGCGTACGTGATGATAACATATATAACACATACAGTTAGTTTCATAGTAAGCACTGCCTTACATAGCAAGCGATTTTCGTGCGATAATCAAGATCGCAGGGAAGTGCCACTGTAGATGGGAATTTATATATGGTGTCTTAAAAGAAGTAGTTTCATTACGGAAAATAAGTTAAAGGTTTAATAGCTAACAACAGACAGAGGTTTTGAAAATTTATAATGACTGTCCATTGATTTGGGGTGTTATATACTATTAGGATAATATGTGACACCAAGGACTAGTTTCTACGTGCTGTCGGTTGATATCAATCAGATTAAATTTTCCGGCAATGGAGAAACCACCAAGGTAATCACGTAGATAAGGTTGATTATACTCATTATTGGATTGATGAAAAGTCCGACAAAAGAGAAGAAATGACTGCTGTTCAAGATTAGATTGATGAATTTCCCGACAAAGTAATAAATCAGTCAAGCAAGGCAGATTAAGCAGGTAAACAACGTAGGTGTATAGACGGTATAATACGATAAATACGCTGATCACTAAATTACCTAATCAATCCAGCCTATTATCAACAATTATCGGAATGAGTGGTAGTTATACACTCAGCTTACTATATTAATTTTGAAATTCTGAATATTATTCATCATATCTTGATGTCCGATTGGGCATATTCCTGGCCGGACATTTGGGAAATAGCGTAGAACATGTCTGGAATATACAGGCGAAATCCCAACACTTAAAGATACATTATGGGAGATTTTTATAAGGAGTTAGCCATTCTTGCTATAACAGTTCAAAAATAGATGATGAAAGAAGAATATATTGAAAATTTCAGTCAAATTACTTTATTCTGAACAAAGTTATCACTATTGTAATTTTTGACTTGAAATAGGAGTCAAATCTCTCTTCACCGTCTCCGAGAATGGATGAACGTTTGATTGACAGGAGTTAACTCCACCTACATAATCTCGATTATCAAGTAACGTTTTCAATGGCTGTGGTTTGAGACGGGGTTGCAATTCAATTCATATCACCTTCATTTTTACTACAAATTAAAAATAAGACTTATAATATATAGATAAGAAGCGAAAGTTTGAAAGGAATAGACCAAATCAATGAGGCATAATTATAGCCGACTTCTTGTTAGCCTGCATGTCCTCTTGTACTGTAACTGGTAGGTCTACGTAACTCCCGAACAGTGATCCAATGGAGCTGTGCAATTCAACTGGGGTGATGTTAGCTGCGATGTTTATCAATTTCTATATTTTTTCTGTAAACGCAAGTGACAAAAGAGCGTATAATACCAACATCCAAACTCTCATTTTAACCACAACTAAACATAATATCAAGGCCGTATATCGAATTTTCAATCAAATTGACTGACATGCCGCCTCGCTCAACAGCGGCCTCGCTTCGTACAATCTATCATTTAGCCTCGATCTTAAATTATTTCCGAAGTATGACGTCAACGTAACTGTTAATCTCCGCTTACGACGCCATTTAAAAATTTAATCAATCAACGAAATCCTGTTTTAATCCAAGCCATCGGTGGGTCTACAGAGTTGATTTTGTGCTTGTTGTGTAAATAAAGATCTAATTTATAATTTCTATGACATCTGAAGCCTAAACAAAGACTTGCAATAATCAGATTTAGCTCTTGCATAATGTATGTTTAAGAAACTGAAATTCGACGCGAAAAGTGACAAATTTCGTAACTTTCAACACAAATTTTCATACTGTTGAGGGTTAGTTGACAACAATTTTATTTTTTATGTTGTTAGAACAGGTCAAGCTGCAAATAAAACAATTTTCATTTTTATCGCAAACCCTGCTCCAGTGGAGTTATCACAATTTGAAGTATTATTCAGGTGTCTGCAAACACATATTTTGTGTAGTGGCATGACACCAACGGAAAGAGAGGTTGCATGGGTGGCCATTATAATATGGTAGGGTGAGACCTGGACTATAATCAGCAACCAAAACTTAGTTTGCCATTGGTCGATTAACGGCAATAGCAATGCTACAAAGATAGGTTGCCAGGCAACAAAACATACGCCCACAGCAGCTAAATCGTCCGAGCAGTCGACAAGGGTTGTCACATATTTATTCTTTTGTAGGTAATTAGGGGAATTTAATAGACAATTTCATACAGATGACATTATAATTTCCGTTGTTTGAAGGTTCACAAGGTTCTAAAATCTAAAACAAGGGCCGTAACTCTGGAAGCAATCTACAGAAATTGTTCAAATTCGACAGGCTTTTTTCGTTTTAATAATTCAAATAATGCATATGAATTTCATACAGTTCGGATGATAATTTTTGTTGTTTGAAAGTTCACAAAGTTCAACAAAGTAAATCAAGGGCCATAACTCTAGACGTAATTGATGGAAATTGCTGACATTCAATAGGCTTGTTTGTCTTCATTTCACTTATTTAGGTGATAACTGAAACTCAATAGGCTTTACTAATTTAAATGATACATATAAATTTCATACAGATCGGATAATAACTTTTGTCGTTAGAGCATTTACAAGGTACAACAAAGTGAAACAAGGGCCATAACTCACGGCGTAATTAACGGAAATTCCTGAAATTCAATAGACTACTTCATTTAACTAATTTAAATGATGCATATCAATTTCAAACAGATCGGATGATAACTGTTGTCATTAGAGCGTTCACAACATTCAACAAAATGAAACAAGGGCCATAATCTAGATGTAATTAACGGAAATTGCTGAAATTCAATAGGTTTCTTTGTTTTACTAATTTAAATGATGCATATAAATTTCATACAGATCGGTCGATAACTTTTGTCGTTAGAGCGTTCACAAGGTGCAACAAAGTGAAACAAGGGCCATAACTGCAGAAGAAATTAACAGAAGTTATTGAAATTAAATAGGCTTCTTCATCTCACTAATGCAAACAAATATATCAATTTCAAAACAATCGGTTGATAAATGTAGTCTGTAGAGTGTTCACAAGAAATTGTGGACGATGGACGGACGGACGGGGGCGACGGCAATATACGACCACATTTCCATGTGGGCGTATAAAAATGGTCGAAATTTAACCTGAAAATGATGAAAATACACCGAAAAACGTAATCGGGCGGTATCTCAGAAACGGTTGATTTCTAAAATCGACGATTTTGGCTGGGGAGTAGGTTCTATGGGTCAACCAAACCCTGTAAATATGAACTTAATCAGCCGACCCCCACCTTCGAACCTTCTGCATGGTTTTCTGGTGGAATGGCTCTTAAGGAGTTAACTGTGTAAAAAGATTACAGCATATAAAGATAAATAAAAATTTAATCAGCAACTGAATTAATTGTACCATATTTAATGACTGGACAAGGTGAGTTTGTTTTTGCCCCGTCTTTGAGCTAATCCTGAGGCACACACAGGTTCCAAGATTTGCTTCGGACTTGCATTCAAAGCTTTAAATGTAGCAGCCATGGCACCCTATAAGAAAGTAGGATTAAAAATATTTCTGTGGAGCATCTATGAAAATGTCCATAAAGCAAGATAATAGGCAATTCTATGTCAATCTGAGGGTTATCTAGAAATTAGGTACCGGTACTAAGTACCATCCATATTTTCTATTAAAAATAGCTGCTACAATATACAATCTATGATACACAATGTAACACAATTTGTGAAATTAATCTTTTTAATTTAACATACATATAAATAGAATAAATATGCAAACAAGAAAATTGGGATTATTTTAGTTTTTTTTTTGTAGAATTGGCATTATCATTTCAAATATTATGTTTATTGGTAAACAATGTGTGTGCATTGAAGATTTTGCTATGTGAGAATATGAAATGAATGCTTACTACATAAGGCTTTTTTATCATTTTTATTTCCTTGATTAAATCAAAGCCAATCAGATATTTTCAAAAGCGCCATAAAAGATAAGTTGCCAGGCAACAAAGCATACACCTGCAGCAGCTAAGTCGTCCAAACAGTCCACAAGGGTTGTCGCATATTTATTATTTTGTAGGTAATTGAAGCATTTAAACGACACTAAAAACTGATAAAAAAAACCCAACCCATTAAAGATACTTTCCCAGGAAAGTATTTATCGGGTGGTTATTTCCAATAAAAGTATGTCAAATTTGGTATACTGTATATGGAAAATATAGACACCCAATCTTACTAGAACCAGCGGCTGCCAGGCAGGATACGACAACATTTTGCAAGAGATGGATAGAGAACAAGCTAAAAACAAACATGATTTTTTGTACAATCAGGGGCAATAATCCAGAAAGTTATGGTCTGAAATGCCCAAATATCAAAAGGGAATGAGATCTTTGGGATATAAAGATATGTTTTAAGTTTCATCAAAATCGGATAAAAATTGTAACCTAGAGGGTCAACAACCTTCGCAGCATACTTTTACACAATTTGCGTACAAAGTGCAGCCATTTTGTCCGGCAGTTTCATTTCGATTTTCCCGAAATTCGAATTCAACATTCATTATGGTGAAATGTTGATATATTTAAACGGTTTTTAAAATAGGAAAAAAAAAAATTGTTACCTATAGAGAATCCGCATGTTAAAATGGGTTTTTCGAACAATCACGAAGCATAATCCAGGAAGTTACGGTGTAACGGTAATATATATGAACGTATTTTTAAATTGAATAATAATTGTGACCTATGGAGGGACCACAAGCTGAAAACGCGATTTTTTGTACATTCAAGGGCCATAATTCTGGAAGATACAATCCGATACGCGCGAATATCAAAAGGAACCAAGATCTTTGGGTTATAAACAGGTATTTCAACTTTCATCAAAATAGGATCAAAATTGTGACCTCTAGAGGGTCCACAAACTTGATTTACCAACTATTTGCGTACAAGGGGTGGCCATTTTGTCCAACAGTTTTGTCCCGATTTTCACGAAATTCGACGTCATCAAACATTATGGTGTAACGGTGATATATTCTAACGTTTTTTTTAAATCGAATAATAATTGTGACCTCTAGAGGGACCACAAGCTAAAAACACGATTTTTTCGTACAATCAGGGGCCATAATTCAGGAAGTTACGATTCGATATGCATGAAAATAGAAAGGAACCAAGATATTTGGGTTATAAACATGCATTTCAAATTTCATCAAAATCAGATGAAAATTGTAACCTCCAGAGGATCCACAACCCTGATACGCAATATTTTGACACTATTTGCGAACGAGGGGCGGCCATTTTGTCCGTCAGTTTCAGTCCAATTTTTACAAAATTCACACTCAACCATTTTTAGGGTTTAATGGTGATATATTCACACTTTTTTTTAATCGGATAAAAATTGTGACCTCTATGGGGTCCACAAGCTAAAAACGTGATTTTCCGTACAATCAGGGGCCATAATTCAGGAAGTTATAGTCCGATATGCAGGAATATCAAAATCAACCGAGATCTGTGGGTTATAAACATACATTTCAAGTTTAAACTAAATCGGATAAAAATTGTGACCTCTACAGCGTTCACAAGCTAAAAACGTGATTTTTCGTACAATCAGGGGCCATAATCCATGAAGTCATGCCAATATCAAAGGAACCGAGACCTTAGGGTGATAAACCTATATTTCAAGTTTCATTGAAATCGGATAAAAATTGTGACCTGTAGAGTGTTCACAAACAATTGTGGGCGGAGGTCCGGACAGGGACAGGGGCGCTGACAATATACGTCCACTTAGGCCTCAATATGTGTGGTAAATGTACAGTAAGTAATGATAAATACATTCTGAACCAGCGGCTGCCAGGCAGGATAGGGATGGATATTGAACAAGCTAAAAACAGACAGGATTTTTTGTACAATCAGGGGCAACAATCGAGAAAATTATGGTCTGAAATATCAAAAGGGACTGAGATCTTTGGGATATAAAGATATGATTTAAGTTTCATCAGATTCAGACAAAAATTGTGACCTCTAGAGGGTTGACAACCTTCGTATTGCATATTTTTGCACAATTTTCGTACAAAGTGCAGCCATTTTGTTGGGCAGTTTCATTTCGATTTTTCCAAAATTCGAATTAAATCTTCATTATGGTGGAATGGTGAAATATTTAAACAGTTTTTAAAATCGGAAAACCAGCGGCTGGCAGGCAGGATACGCCAACATTTTCGAGAGATGGATAGAGAACAAGCTAAAAAGAAAGTGATTTTTCCTACAATTAAGGGCCATAATTCAGGAAATTACAATTCAATATGCGCAAATATCGAAAGGAACAGAGATCTTTGTGTTATAAACTTACATTTCAAGTTTCAAAAAAATCGGATAAAAATTGTGACCCCCATAGGGTCCACAACCTTGATATAAGATATTTTTACGCTATTTGAGAACGAACAGCAGCCATTTTGTCTGTCAATTTTGGGCCGATTTACACGAAATTCGAACTCAGCCATTCTTAGGGTGTAACGGTGAAATAATTATACGTTTTTTTAAATCGGATAAAAATAATGACCTCTATAGGGTCCACAAGCTAAAAACGTGATTTTTCGTACAATCAAGAGCCATAATTCAGGAAGTTACGGTCCGATATGCGCGAATATCGAAAGTAACCGAGAACTTTGGGTTATAAACTTACATTTCAAGTTTCAACAAAATCAGATAAAAATTGTGACTTCTATAGGGTCCACAACCTTGATATACCATATTTTTACGCTATTCGAGAACGAAGGGCGGCCATTTTGTCTGTCAGTTTTGGGTCGATTTTCACGAAATTTGATCTCAGCCCTCCTTAGGGTGTTACAGGGATATAATAATACGTTTTATTAAATCGGATAAAAATTATGACCACTATAGTAGACCGGAGGCTCAGTGCGGGGGGGTCCATCAAATTGGCACAAAACCAGACCCAACTTTTCTAGAGTAAAATTTTGTGTAGAATACGATGCCGAGTGGTAATCAGTCCGCCGTTGGGGCATTTTCGAGATATTCGGGGTCAAAGGTCAAATGAGTTCATTTGCACTGAAAGTGAATGCGCAGTCATTCTTGTATTATGAAAAGAAGATGAAAATGATCGAAAGAATTCACACTTTCAATAAAAATGTAAACTTGCTAAATTCACCTTTAGTCTTAGTGACCCTGGAGGTCAAAAGGTGAAATTTACCGTTTTTTGCACTAGGAAGATTTAAAGCAATAAAATGTCAACGTAAAATATAAAAATCAAAGCGAAACCTGTTCTAATTAATAATAGGAACATTGCAAATTTATCTTTAGGTGGTCTTTTTGGAACATCGAAAATGATCTTGCATAACAGAACCAACACACTTTGAAACCTGTTTCAAAAATACGTAAAAACTGTCAAATCGAAATCTCTCCGATTTATTTTCACAACGATTGTTATACATAATGATATTAGTTACCTGAAAAACAATTGAATAGTTTCAGTGTTGGACTCCAGCCTGTAGGCCGCGTGGATTTCCGAGAATCCCAGTCTAGGAAAACCGACGTTAATCTGTGACGGGAAAACACGCATCTGGCGACGAGATTAAAAGTTTGCAAACTTTTTATGAGTTTTTATGAATTTCGCCGGAACATGGACGCAGATAAAACCGACGAATGCATTGTACATAGTAGTTCACAGGATATATACTATTCAAAAAAAGTAGGGGATATTTGATTTTGGGGGCATAATACTAAAATATGCAAATGACTACGAAAAAAGTCACTATAGAACCTAACAGAAGAAACATTTCCAATAAAATGTGACGCCCAAACGCACCAATAGCTACCGCATGGAATGCAGGTGATGCTTGGGATCATCATGGGGGTCCAACCCAAGATTTGCACGACTCTGACTTTGAATGTTACAGTCATTGTGGCATTGAATTCCAGGGTGGAAACATCAGTTTAATTGTTTTAGTGACCAGAAAACAAATTTTGATATGCGTCGGCTTACCCAAAATGAAAGGTTACGTGCCCTTGGCATGCTACAGATCGGCACAACACAGGCGGTTGTGGCGCGTACGATGAATGTTTCTCAGTCTGTCATAAGCAGGCTATGGTCCAGATACCGTGATACACAATCTGTACAGGACAGACCACGCTCAGGTCGACCAAGGGCGACAACTCAAGCCCAGGATCGATTTATCCGTACCTTGGCCTTGAGAAATCGTGTCATCACAGCAAATCAGATCTGTGCTCGTCTTCAAACAGACACTGGTGTGAGAGTGAGTGGCCAGACGATTCGGAATCCTCGCGTGATCCCTTGTTTGAGAGATCATCACATTCAGGCAAGACGTCGTTGGTGTAGGGATCGTCAACACTGGGATAATCGACGCTGGAGCAATGTGATGTTTTCAGATGAGTCAAGGTTCACTGTTGATTTTTTGGACAGACGTTAACGTCATCAGACATGATCGATTTGGGGGTGGTTCTGTTATGGTGTGGGGAGGCATCACTGTTGCTGGAAGAACGGCTTTACATGTTGTTGCAGGGCGTGTTACAGGCCAGTACTACCGGGACAACATCTTGGCAGTCCATGTTGTGCCGTTCGCACGACGTCATGGCCGCCGTTTCATCTTCCAGGATGACATCGCAAGATGTCACAGGGCCAGGATCGTTACAGGTTACCTCCAACAACAGAACATCACCACATTACCTTGGCCAGCACTGAGTCCCGACCTCTCCCCCATCGAGCATGTCTGGGACATGCTTGGACAGAGGTTACGTCAACGTCAACAACGTCCTGCCAATGGAATGGGACAATCTGGACCAAAATGACCTTAGACGTCTCATTAGGAGTATGCCACGTCGGATCAATGCTTGTTTGGCAAACAGAGGAGGATTTACCCGTTACTGACTTGGTTCTGATGCTGTGGTAACTTTGCTGTTTGACCCCGGGTATCATTTTACCCTTATAATGGTCAGTCTGTGCCTTACTTAGTCTAACGATCATTTGGAATAAATCGATGAATGTGAACTTCATTTCATTTTGTCATTTGTTTCTTTTTTTGAATAGTATATATGTCGTATTGGTAAATGTTAGCGGGGAAAATTTTGGCAAGCTTTGTGACGCGGCCTGTTTTTTTCAGACAACTAGTATCATTATGTATAGCATTCGTTGTAAAACTAATTCAGACAGATTTTCATTTAACAGTTTTTACGTATTTTTGAAACAGGCTCCGAAGCGTTTTGGTTCTGTTATGCAAGATCATTTTCGACGTTCCAAAGTAAATGTTTTGTGCTAAGACCACCTAAAGATAAATTTTAAATGTTCCTATTATTAATTAGAACAGGTTTCGCTTTAGTTTTTATATTTTACGCCAACATTGATTACTTTAAATATTCCTAGTGCTAAAACGGAAAATGTGACCTTTTGACCTCTGGGGTCACAAAGAACAAAGGTGAATTTAGCAAATTTACATTTTTATTGAAAGAGTAATTACTTTCGATCATTTTCAGCTTATTTTCATGACCGCGCATTCACTTTCAGTGCAAATGAACCCATTTGACCTTTGACCCCGAATATCTCGAAAACGCTCCAACTGCGGACTGATTACCACTCGGCATCGTATTCTATGCAAAATTTTACTCTAGAAAAGTTGGGTCTGGTTTTGTGCCCATTTGATGGACCCCCCCCCCCTCCAGACTATAAGGTCCACAAGCTAAAAACACGATTTTTCGTACAATCAGGGGCCATAATTCAGGAAGTCACGGTCCGATATGTGTGAATATCGAAAGGAACCAAGATCTTTGGGTTATAAACTTACATTTCAAGTTTCATTGAAATCGGACCTGTGACCTGTAGAGTGTTCACAAACAATTGTGGACGGACAGGGGCGTTGACAATATACGTCCACTTAGGTCTCAATATGTGTGGTAAATATACAGTAAGTAATGATAAATACATTCTGAACCAGCGGCTGCCAGGCAGGATACGCCCACATTTTGCAAGGGATGGATATTGAACAAGCTAAAAACAGACAGGATTTTTTGTACATTCAGGGGCAACAATCGAGAAAATTATGGTCTGAAATATCAAAAGGGACTGAGATGATTTAAGTTTCATCAGATTCAGACAAAAATTGTGACCTCTAGAGGGTTGACAACCTTTGTATTGCATACTTTTACACAATTTGCGTACAAAGTGCGGCCATTTTGTTGGGCAGTTTCATTTCGATTTTCCCAAAATTCGAATTAAATCTTCATTATGGTGCAATGGTGAAATATTTAAACAGTTTTTAAAATCGGAAAACCAGCGGCTGCCAGGCAGGATACGCCAACATTTTCGAGAGATGGATAGAGAACAAGCTAAAAAGAAAGTGATTTTTCCTACAATCAAGGGCCATAATTCAGGAAATTACAATTCAATATATGCGCAAATATCTTTGTGTTATAAACTTACATTTCAAGTTTCAATAAAATCGGATAAAAATTGTGACCTCCATCGGCTCCACAACCTTGATACAAGATATTTTTATGCTATTTGAGAACGAACAGCAGCCATTTTGTCTGTCAATTTTGGGCCAATTTACACGAAATTCGAACTCAGCCATTCTTAGGGTGTAACAGTGAAATAATAATATGTTTTTTTCAAATTGGATAAAAATTATGACCTCTATAGGGTCCACAAGCTAAAAACGTGATTCTCGTACAATCAGGGGCCATAATTCAGGAAGTTATGATCGGATATGCGCGAATATCGAAAGGAACCGAGAACTTTGGGTTATAAACTTACATTTTAAGTTTCAACAAAATCAGATAAAAATTGTGACCTCTATAGGGTCCACAATCTTGATATACCATATTTTTACGCTATTTGAGAACGAAGGGCAGCCATTTTGTCTGTCAGTTTTGGGTCGATTTTCACGAAATTTGAACTCAGCCCTCCTTGGGGTGTAACGGTGATATAATAATACGTTTTATTAAATCGGATAAAAATTATGACCACTATAGGGTCCACAAGCTAAAAATGCGATTTTTCGTACAATCAGGGGCCATAATTCAGGAAGTCACAGTCAGATATGCGTGAATATCGAAAGGAACCGAGATCTTTGGGTTATAAACTTACATTTCAAGTTTCAACAAAATCGGATAAAAATTGTGACCTCTATAGGGTCCACAACCTTGATATACCATATTTTTACGCTATTTGAGAATGAACGGCGGCCATTTTCCTTGTCAATTTTGGGCCGATTTTCACCCATTCGAACTCAGCCCTCCTTAGGGTGTAACGGTGATATAATAATACGTTTTATTAAATCGGATAAAAATTATGACCACTATAGGGTCCACAAGCTAAAAACGTGATTTTTCATACAATCAGGGGCCATAATTCAGGAAGTCACGGTCTGATATGCGCGAATATCGAAAGGAACCAAGATCTTTGGGCTATAAACTTACATTTCAAGTTTCAACAAAATCGGATAGAAATTGTGACCTCTATTGGGTCCACAACCTTGATATACCATATTTTTACTCTATTTGAGAATGAACGGCGGCCATTTTGTCTGTCAATTTTGGGCCGATTTTCACGGAATTTGAACTCAGCCATCCTTAGGGTGTAACGGTGACATAATAATACGTTTTATTAAATCGGATAAAAATTGTGACCACTATAGGGTCCACAAGCTAAAAATGCGATTTTTCGTACAAACAGGGCCATATTTCAGGAAGTTGCGCAAATATCGAAAGGAACCGAGATCTTTGGGTTATAAACTTACATTTCAAGTTTCAATAAAATCGGATAAAAATTGTGACCTCTGTAGTGTACACAAGCTAAAAACGTGATTTTTCGTACAAACAGGGACCATAATTCAACTATCCTCAGGGCGTAATGGTGATATATTCAAACATTTTTTTAAATCAGATAAAAATTATGACCTCTATAGGGAACATTTTTTTAAATCGGATAAAAATTATGACCTCTATAGGGTCAACAAGCTAAAAAAGCGATTTAACGTACATTCTGGGGCCATAATTCAGGAAGTTACAGTTACGAGATCTTTGGGTTATAAACTTACATTTCAATTTTCAACAAAATCGGATAAAAATTGTGACCTCTATAGGTTCCACAACCTTGATATACCATACCTTTACGCTATTTTGTCTGTCCGTTTTGGGCCAATTTTCGAGAAATTCAAACTCAGCCGTAATTAGAGTGTAACGGTGATATATTAATATGATTTTTTCAAATCGGATAAACATTATAACCTCTATAAGGTCCACAAGCTAAAAACGTGATTTTTCGTACTATCAGGGGCCATAATTCAGGAAGTTAAGATCCTATATGCGTGAATATCGAAAGGAACCGAGATCTATGTGTTATAAACTTACATTTCAAGTTTCATCAAAATAGGATTAAAATTGTGACCTCTATTGGGTCCACAACATTGATATACCATATTTTTACTCTATTTGAGAACAAAGGGCGGCCATATTGTCTGTCAGTTTTGAGCCGGTTTTCACAAAATTCATACTCAGCCGTCCTTAGGGTGTAACGGTGATATAATAATACGTTTTTTTTACATCGGATATAAAATTATGATCTCTATAGGGTCCACAAGCTAAAAACGCGATTTTTCATACAATCAGGGACCAGAATTCAGGAAGTTACACTCTGATATGCGCGAATATCGAAAGGAATTAAGATCTTTGATATATACAAATGTTTTTTTAAATCAGATAAAAATTGTGACCTCTAGCGGGAGCACAAGATAAAAACAAGATTTTTCGTACAATCAAGGGCCGTAATTCAGGAAGTTACGATCTGATGCGCGAAGATCGAAAGGAACCAAGATCTTTGGGTTATAAACATGTATTTAAAGTTTCATCAAAACCGGATCAAAAATTGTGGCCTCTAGAGGGTCTTCAACCTTGATATACCATATATACTCAGCCAAATTAAAAACTTGACACTCGGGATTTTTGGGACTAGATTTTTAATATATGGTTTAAGGCAACTATTTTAGTGTTATGTTGTGCACAGATGACCTTGACATCAACAGAAAGCAAGAGTACGTCTCGCTGAAAGTCCTTGACATTGATAACATTCGTGATGTCACAGTACCCCCCAAAATGAAATTCACAGACTTGGAAAACAATCGGAATAAAGTGTTTAGTAACGGTTGTGGCCTCCTCTAGCGTCTCGTACTGCCACACAACGTCTTCTCATGGATCGGAGGAAGATGTCGCCACTGCTCAGCAAGAGCATGTTGAAGGTCCTGCAACGTCAGTGGTGGATTCACTTGCTGACGAACACGTCGACCCAGTTCCTCCCAGATGTGTTTAATAGGATTAAGGTCGGGGCTAAGCGACGGCCAATCCAGGACTTGGACACCAGCATTTCTTAAAAAATTCTGGGAAGCAATTGCTGTATGGGGTCAAGCATTGTCTTGTTGAAATGTTAGTCCAGGCTCATGTCTCTGCATAAACGGAAGAAGAACAGGTTGCAAAATCTGATCCCTGTACTGGACAGCATTTAAGTTCCCTTGGGCAACAACAAAAGGAGAATGTCCATGTGCACAAAAAGAACCCCAAACCATGACGCTGGCGCCACCAAATCGGTCAACTTCTCTGACGCATACTTGAGCGTAACGTTCACCTCGTCTGCGGTACACTCGGACCCTGCCATCGGCAAATCTCAAAGTGAATCGAGATTCGTCACTAAAGACAACCGAATTCCACTGTCTTTGAGTAAATCTTATGTGTCTTGTGGCCCACACAAGTCGGTTACGGCGATGAAGAGGTGTCAATATTGGTCCATTATAGGGCCTCCGAGCTCGAAGACCAGCAGCCTGCAAGTGATTTCGAACAGTTTGTGCAGTTACCCTTCCACCAAACATCTCTCTACTTCTGGAGGTTGCAGTGACAAATCTGTTTCTAAGATGACGTAATCGTATTGCTTGATCTTCCTGGAGTGACGAAACACGTGGCGCTCCCGCCCTTGCCAGTCATTATCACATATGTGGTAGAAGTGGTTAAACACGTTCCAAATATTATTTTATCACAGAGATCATTGCTACGATAGATGAGTAATCAATGTTTCAACAATAGAGAGAGAGAGAGAGAGAAATGGGGATTAATGTCCACTCGACACAAACTAGGTCATTTCGGGACTAACATATGGTTTAATTTTATTTCAATGATTCGCTTGCGCGTAGGGGTCTTTAGCAGTGGGAGGAAACCAGAGGACCCGGAGAAAACCCACGAGGTTGGACAGACGACCCTACTCCTTGCCACGTACAACCGGGGATTCGAAACCACGCCAGTTGACTCAATGACCGACTTTATGATACAGGCGCGCACGCTAACCATTCAGCCATCCAACCCCCCTGTTTCAACAATACGAAGTGACGAACGCAAAAGGAAAACATGAGTTATCCCTCTATTATAACTGACTGAAGTGACGGGTGATAACAGATACATAGCGAATTTCTGCTCACTAATAATTCCTTCGAAGACCAAAAGTTGTTGTATGGGACTGTGAAAGGATATGAGAATTCATAAACAAAATTGACTGTCACTAGATAAGAGAACATGAAAGAAAAATAGAACCAGCGGCTGCCAGGCAGAATACGCCCACATTTTCGAGAGATGGATAGAGAAAAAGCTAAAAAGAAAGTGATTTTTCCTACAATCAAGGGCCATAATTCAGGAAATTACAATTCGATATGCGCAAATATCAAGAGGAACCGAAATCTTTGGGTTATAAACTTACATTTCAAGTTTCAACAAAATCGGATAAAAATTGTGACCTCTATAGGGTCCACAACCTTGATATACCATATTTTTAAGCTATTTGAGAACGAGAAGCGGCCATTTTGTCTGTCAGTTTTGGGCCGATTTTCATGAAATTCGAACTTAGCTGTCCTTAGGGTGTAACGGTGATATAATTATACGTTTTTTTTAAATTGGATAAAAATTATGACCTCTATAGGGACCACAAGCTAAAAACGCGATTTTTCGTACAATCAGGGGCCATAATTCAGGAAGTTACGGTCCGATATGCGCGAATATCAAAAGGAACCGAGATCTTTGGGTTATAAGCTTACATTTTCAAGTTTCAACAAAATCAGATAAAAATTGTGACCTATATAGGGTCCACAACCTTGAAATACCCAATTTTTACGCTATTTGAGAACGAAGGGCAGCCATTTTGTCTGTCAATTTTGGGCCGATTTTCACAAAATTCAAACTCAGTCGTCCTTAGGGTGTAACGGTGATATAATAATACGTTTTTTTAAATCGAATAAAAATTATGACCTCTATAGTTTCCAGAAGCTAAAAACGTGATTTTTCGTACAATCACGGGCCATAATTCAGGAAGTTACGGTCCGATATGCGCGAATATCGAAAGGAACCGAGATCTTTGGGTTATAAACTTACATTTCAAGTTTCAACAAAATCGGATAAAAATTGTGACCTCTATAGGGTCCACAACCTTGATATACCATATTTTTACGCTATTTGAGAACGAACGGCGGCCATTTTGTCTGTCAATTTTGGGCCGATTTCACGAAATTCGAACTCAGTCTTCCTTATGGTGTACAGTGATATAATTATACGTTTTTTTAAATCGGATAAAAATTATGACCTCTATAGGGTCCACAAGCTAAAAATGCGATTTTTCGTACAATCAGGGGCCATAATTCAGGAAGTTACTTTCCGATATGCGCGAATATTGAAAAGAACCGAGATCTTTGGGTTATAAACTTACATTTCAAGTTTCATCAAAATAGGACTAAAATTGTGACCTCTATGGCGTCCACAACCTTGATATGCCATATTTTTACACTATTTGAGAACGAAGGGCGGCCATTTTGTCTGTCAGTTTTCGGCCGATTTTCACGAAATTCGAACTTAGTCGTCCTTAGGGTGTAACGGTGATATAAAAATACGATTTTTTAAATCGGATAAAAATTATGACCTCTATAGGGTCCACAAGCTAAAAACGCGATTTTTCGCAAAATCAGGGGCCATAATTCAGGAAGTTACGGTCCGATACGCACGAATATCAAAAGGAACCAAGATCTTTGGGTTATAAACTTACATTTCAAGTTTCAACAAAATCAGATAGAAATTGCGACCTCTATAGGTTCCACAACCTTGATATACCATATTTTTATGCTATTTGAGAACGAAGGGCGGCCATTTTGTCTGTCAATTTTGGGCCGATTTTCACGAAATTCGAACTCAGCCGTCCTTAGTGTAAACGTTTTTTTAAATCAGATAAAAATTATGACATCTATAGGGTCCACAAGCTAAAAAGTGATTTTTCTTACAATCGGGGGCCATAATTCATGAAGTTAGTCTGATCTGCGCAAATATATCGAAAGGAACCGAGATCTTTGTGTTATAAACTTACATTTCAAGTTTCAACAAGATGACTAGTCATCACCATCCCGCGCCCTTGAACTTGTTTGGAAAGCATAAGGAAAAACAACTTCTTGGAATATCAATTGGACTAGTCAGAAGATTCATACTCTGATCATATTAGCTCTACAAGGCACAGTCGCTACTCCCTTTAAGGTTTGCACAACAACCTTTGCCTACCTCAATCAGTTGCTGTATGTTAAACATCAGAAAATAAAATACTTTAATAGTTTGATGTTTGTATAAAGTTTTAAAAAGATTTATCTGAACAGATAATGAAATATGCTCTAGAAATGAAATCGGGACAGAAGGAAGGTCATCAAAAAATAAAATAATAGGTTGATGAATGTAAAAGTGTTATAAAGGTATCATGAACAGTTTCTGAGATATGCTCTAGAATAATAATTATATATCAAAAAATAATTCAAATGTGTAGTAAAATCATTCAACAGAGAATTTTCTATCATGGCAACGCAAAAATTATTAAATCCGACAAATTTCTAATTAGCAAAAAGCACAACTACTGTAATAGCTTTATGTGTGTTCAAAGTTTCAAAAAGATATTTTGAACGATTGATGAGAAATGGTCCGGAAAAAAAAATTGTGCATAAAACCTAAGTCAAATGTGTTTCCATGGAAACACAAAACTGATTAAATCCCAGAAATTCCAAATTAGCAAAAGGCACAACTAATATAATAGGTTAATGTTTGTAGAAAGTTTCATGAAGATTTCTTGAATGGTTTATGAGATATGTCTGTAAACAAATTTTAATACCAGGCTGGATACGCCCACATTTACAAGATGGATAGAGAACAAGCTGAAAAGAAAGCGATTTTTCCTACAATCAAGGGCCATAATTCAGGAAATTACAATTCGATATGCGCAAATTTCAAACGAACCGAGAACTTTGTGTTATAAACTTCCATTTCAAGTTTCAACAAAATCGGATAAAAATTGTGACCTCTATAGGGTCCACGACCTTGATATACTGTATTTTTACGCTATTTTGAGAACGAACGGCGGCCATTTTGTCTGTCAATTTTGGGCCGATTTTCAAGAAATTCGAACTCAGTCATCCTTAGGGTGTAACGGTGATATAATAATACGTTTTTTTTAATTGGATAAAAATTATGACCTCTATAGGGTCCACAAGCTAAAAACGCGATTTTTCGTACAATCAGGGGTCATAATTCAGGAAGTTACGGTCCGATATGCGCGAATATCGAAAGGAACCGAGATCTTTGGGTTATAAACTTACATTTCAAGTTTCAACAAAATCGGATAAAAATTGTGACCTCTATAGGGTCCACAAGCTAAAAACGTGATTTTTTGTACAAACAGGCCATAATCGATCCGATACATGCCAATATCGAAAGATAAACCTATATTTCAAGTTTCGTCAAAATCGGATAAGAATTGTGACCTGGGTGCATAAAAACAAAGTCAAATTTGTTTGCATGGAAACACGAAAAATATAAATCCCAGAAAATCCTAAATAGCAAAACGCACAACTATCACAGACTGATGTTTGTACAAGTGCCAAGAAGATATCTTGAACGATCTATGAGATATGCTCCGCAAACAAAATTGTACACCAAAAACTAAGTCAAATTTGTTTCCATGGAAACACACAAAATATCAATCCCAGAAATTCCTAAATAACAAAAGGCACAACTACTGTAATGGGTAGATGTCTGTACAAAGTTTCAAAAAGATATTTTGAACAGTTTATGAGATATGCTCCGGTAACAAAATTATACACCAAAGTCAAATTTGTTTCCATGGAAACACAAAAAATATAAATCCTAGAAATTCCTAAATAGCAAAAGGCACAACTACTGTAATAGGTTGATGTGTGTGCAAAGTTTCAGAAAGATATCTTGAACGGTTTATGAGATATGCTCCGGAAACAAAATTGTACACCAAAATCTAAGTCAAATTTGTTTCATGGAAACACAAAAAATATAAATCCCAGAAATTCCTAAATAGCAAAAGGCACAACTACTGGAATAGGTTGATATGTGTGCAAAGTTTCAGAACGATATCTTGAACGGTTTATGAAATCGGACGGACCCCATTTCAATGTCCCTCCCTAACTTCGTTCGGCACGGGATAACAAAATCGGGTAAAAATTGTGACCTCTATAGGGTCCACAACCCTGATATACCATATTTTTACGCTATTTGAAAACGAAGGACGGCCATTTTGTCTGTCAGTTTTGGGCTGATTTTCACGAAATTCGAACTCAGTCGTCCTTAGGATGTAACGGTGAATAATAATACAGTTTTTTAAATCGGATAAAAATTGTGACCTCTATAGGGTCCACAAGCTAAAAACGCGATTTTCCGTACAATCGGGGGCCATAATTCATGAATTTCCGGTCGGATATACGCGAATATCGAAAGGAACCGAGATCTTTGTGTTATAAACTTACATTTCAAGTTTCAACCAAATCGGATAAAAATTGTGACCTCTACAGGGTCCACAACCCTGATATACCATATTTTTACGCTATTTGAGAACAAAGGACGGCCATTTTGTCTGTTAGTTTTGGGCTGATTTTCACGAAATTCAAACTCAGTTGTCCTTAGGGTGTAACGGTGATATAATAATACGTTTTTTTAATTCGGATAAAAAGCATGACCTCTATAGGGTCCACAAGCTAAAAAGGCAATTTTTCGTACAATCAGGGGCAATCACTGTAACCCTTGTATCGTTTAATCTTGTGTATCTAGCACTAATTTCTTTCACAGTTGTTTTATATTGAATCTTTGTTTAAAAATTCATAAAAACTGTTTAAAATCACCATAAATCGTTTAATTTGTACATGTGTCCAGTTTAAAGCTGACTGATTAATTTTGATAATGAGTGTCCAATTTACAAGTATTTAATTTCCTGATCACTGTTTAAAAATCAATCATTATACATCATTAATCAATTGGGTTGTTTATTTTTTAACAATGATTGAGAAATTAAACACTTGTAAATTGGTCACTCATTATCAAAATTGAATGGTCAGCTTTAAACTGGACAGAAGTACAAATTAAATGATTTATGGTGATTTTAAACAGTTTTACAAATTTTTAAACAAAGATTGGATATTAAACGAATGTGAAAGAAATTAGTGCTAGATACACAAGATTAAACGATACCTGGGTTACAGTGCATAATTCAAGAAGTTACCTTCCAATATGCGCAAATATCGAAAGGAACCGAGATCTTTGGGTTATAAGTATACATTTCAAGTTTAAACCAAATTGGATCAAAATTTTGACCTCTACAGTGTTCACAAGCTAAAAACGTGATTTAGAGCTAGATGTACGATAGCAAGTAAAGTTAGAAATTCACAAAAGGTAAGCTGTCTACAGTACCTTTATTTTCCGAAAATGGAGAAAATCTGCCAATAAATTTTTCCTCGGACAAAATTACAGACCGTTTGGAAGTTTCAAAGTCGCGGAATTCGACCGGACATTGTCCGTGTCCGACCAGTTATTTCTAGGCATGAGCGTTAACTGTCGTTTTTCAGACATTATCATTATTATTATTGGGTGTAGGGTCGGCTAGTTGCTACAAATTTTATTCCATGTCAGTTTACCGATATATAATGCTTGAAAACTAGCCGGTATAATGACGGTTTTCGAAAGAAAGTGTGTCAAATAGTAAGGCATAAACAGATAAGCCTCGTAACTTATTTTTTTACATTGGGTATAAATGTAATTGATGGTCAAGATTTCGAGTAGAATGGGTGAAAAAAGGGAAGGCATGATATTAAACTACACCAGTAACTCTTTTTGAAAGAAGAATACTGCCTGTTTCTTGATTATCGCGATGTACATTTTAACTTGACGACAGTACCACATACCCGTGACACGGTTTATTGTTGGGCGTGCAGTTTGTAAACTCGCCTTCAGTAAATTCATACTTAAAGAAACACTCCATTTTACAACCTTTTCATGATGTAACAAATTGTCAGATGGAATCAAAATGTAGCCCGCGCAAGGAGCGAAGTAATGAAACCCCTGAGCTTCCAGGCCTAGGCCTACATTTACCTTAGCCTATTGCCATACGAGTACCTAGCCTACTTTAAGTTTGAGAGAATTATGTAGATGCACCACAAATACACTCTTCAAAAAAAAGTGAGCTCGTTGAGAAAATCATTACATCAACCACCAAAAACAGAAACAGTGCCCGACCCCCTAAAGAAGATCTCCCGATAGCCATTTCAGTACCATTCCAAGGAAATATATCTTACAAGATAAGAAGGATCCTCAAGGAAGCCGGTATCAAAGTCTTCTTCAAAACTGGTAAAACCATAAAAGATATCCTTGGTGCCAATGGAAAGACGGAATCCTCAACAGGTAAACAACCCAAGGGCTGTGTGTATCAAATTACGTGTTCCTGTTCCAAGAAATACATCGGTGAAACTAAATGTCCACTAGTTAAGAGGTTGAAACAACATCAATCGAGAAGCACAGACAACAAATCCGCTGTTTATGAACACTTGAAACTGAACAAACGCCACCAAGTCAACTACTCTGGAGTCCAAGTATTAAACAAACATCTTCATAATAAGAAATCCAGAAAACTACAAGAAGCCATCCAAATCAAGAGATTTAAACCTGAACTAAATAGAGACGAGGGATTTTTTCTCCCAAGGAGTTATGATATCTTAATTAATCCTTAATTAATAACTTTCATGTCCATTTTGTAATGTTATTACTGCTCTGTTGATTACCCCTTGGATGGATTCAAATCTTAATTAATTAATCCTTAATCAATATCTTTGATGTTCATATTGTTATTACGACTCTGTTTGTCAGCCCTGTGATGGATTCACATAGTAATTTTTAATTAATTGTTTAATCAATATCCTCTATGTTTATTTGGTAATGTTATTATTTTACTTTTTTTTAGCCCTTTGATGGTTTCATATTAGTTATTGTTTTTTGTTACCTTGTTGTATATAATTTGATTTCTTGCCATTACACTGTCATTACTTACTTGAGAACGACAAGAGGAACTTGTTGAAACGTAGTGTGAAATAAACCCAGTGATTGCTTTCCATATAAATTTATGTTTTATATCATATGTTCAGTTACTAAATGCCGTATAAGGATTTCAAAAAAAAAGTAGGGGATATTGAAATGCAAATACCTATGCAGGTTGTGATATGATAAATAGTCATGGACACTTGACATGCTTTGAGAGTATGTTCACAGATGAAGAACTTATTGCCCCAACAGAACCACTGAGCTGCACATGCGACACGCAATAGCGCCATACACGTGGGAGGGGTTCATTGTCAAATTTGACACTTCAAGGAAGGGTTGATGAAAACTGCCGCGCGCTGGTTTATCCTATCCATGTTTGCTTTCCTATCGGTTCTTGCATAAGATTTACTGTTTAGTGTAACTTTGCTTTAGTGTGTTACGTTTAATTTGATCGGGAAATGTCGACGTCGATGTCAACCGACAATACTGCAAGAATTGGTCGTGGCACTGCAAGAGGAGTGGGTTAGATTGCCCCAAATCCTGATTGGATGGTTGATTAGGAGCCTGCCACGACGAATTGTGGAATGTTTGAGAATTGGTGGATTAATTACTCATTATTAAGACAAAGATAGGTTGCCAGGCAACGAAACATACGCCCACAGCAGCTTTATCATCCGGGCAGTCAACAAGAGTTGTCGCATATTTTTACTTTTTTCGGTAATGAAACATTTATAATACATTAAAATCTGATTAAGAGTAACAAATCATTTAGTAATTATCAGAAGTGATCAAGGGCCATAACTCTGACAAAAACTATCGGAAATCGCTGAAAATCATTAGGATTCTTCGGTTCATGACCTTAACACTGTGTATAAATTTAAAGTCAATCGGATATTAACTTTAGCCTCTAGACCGTTGACAAGATTTTTCAAAGTGATCAAGGGCCATTACTCTGACAAAAATTATCGGAAATCACTGAAAATCAATATGATTCTTTGTCTCATGACCTTAAACACTGTGTATCAATTTAAAGTCAATCAGATATTAACTTTAGCCTCCAGAGCGTTCACAAGATTTTTGAAAGTGATCCAGGGCCATAACTCTGGCAGTAATTATTGGAAATCGCTGAAAATCAATAGAGTTCTTCGTCTCATGACCTTAAACACTGTGTATAAATTTAAAGTCAATCGGATATTAACTTTAGCCTCTAGAGCGTCCACAAGATTTTTCAAAGTGATCAAGGTCCATAACTCTGGCAGTAATTATCGTAAATTGCTGGAAAATCAATACGATTTTTTGTCTCATGACCTTAAACACTGTGTATAAATTTAAAGTCAATCGGATATTAACCTTGGCCTCTAGAGCGTCCACAAGATTTTTTGAAGTGATCAAGGGCCAAAACTCTGGCAGCCAGTAAGTAATTATCGAAAATCGCTGAAAATGAATAGACTTCTTCGTCTCATGACATTAAACACTGTGTATAAATTTAGAGTCAATCGGATATTAACTTTAGCCTCTAGAGCGTCCACAAGATTTTTAAAAGTGATCAAGGGACATAACTCTGGCAGTAATTATCGGAAATCGCTGAAAATCAATAGGCTTTTTCGCCTCATGACCTTAAACACTGTGTAAATTTAAAGTCAATCCGATATTAACTTTAGCCTCTAGAGCGTCTACAAGATTTTTGAAGTGATCAAGGGCAATAACTCAGTAATTATCGGAAATCGCTGAAAATCAATAGGCTTCTTCGTTTCATGGCCTTAAACATTGTATATAAATTTAAAGTCAATCAGATATTAACTTTAGCCTCTAGAGCGTCGACAAGATTTTTTGAAGTGATCAAGGTCCATAACTCTGGAAGTAATTATCGGAAATCGCTGAAAATGGATAGGCTTGTTCGTCTCAATTTAAAGTCAATCGAACAGACGGACAGAGGAGGGCGACGACAATATACGACCACATTTCAATGTGGGCGTATAAAAAGGAAGCAAAACTCTGGAACGAACGTCACAACGTTGAAAATTAATAGGTTTCATACGATGCTTAACACCAAAGTCGAAATGAATACGTCAAAAACTCTAGCCTTTGTCGAGTTCAATTGTTGACATATAGACCGGCTGACAGGGTGATGACATAAAACGTACACACTGAAATGTGGGCGTATAAAAATTGTGACATTGTTGGATATTCCAGTACAGTAAACATGACTAATCCCCAATGTTTGTGCAGAGCATCACACCTTTGTTTATGCGTAGTTGGCTGCCTGAGGGTCATTCCATGCCAGATGAGTCAATTTTCAGAAATTTGGGAAATCAACCCCCTCGAAAAAATCTGGAAAAAATACATGATAATGTACATGCAAAAACTAGAAACTGCAAAATTTGTGGTCCGTAGCTTGAAAATTGGATACGGGCATTTGAGTTTCATGAGTTATCGATAAGTTTTCGAAACAAAATATGTATCAATAATTTACTCGAGTTTCAGATATCTTGTTTTTTTCCTTTCTAGTAAAGATATACAGCCCAAATTTGGTAGCGATAAAGAACTTTGTGTGTAGATTACGAATCTGTAATCCGATGATAGGTGAGTGGTAGGGTTCGCATGCTACTTGACCATGAAAACCGAAAACAATTTGGTGTAATTGTATATTTTTGGATTTTGTAGTGCTCCAGGAGCTACAAGGTAATAGATATATAGACCTATATTTTGGACCTATCCAGAGATTGCCGATAATACTACATAAGAAACAAATGAGAACGCATCAGTCTTCACTAGATTCCCAGACAATTGGCCTCAAATAGATATATAGACCCATATTTTGGACCTATCCAGAGAGTGCCGATAATACTACATAAGAAACATATGAGAACATATCAGTCTTCACTAGATTCCCAGACAATTGGCCTCAAATATGTTTTAGTCACAAATTTTCGAGACGAAAAACCTGGTAGATGATCACCTAAAATTCTGAAAATTGGTGTGATCATAGTTTAGGCGGTATGGGTCATTCCATGTCAAATATTACCCAATGAGTTAAACCATACCCACTTCGATTTTGCTGAAATATGGTTTATATGCTTATTAGGGCTGAAAAAGCTGATATTCCAAATTTTGGCTTGATCCGACTAACGGATCCCGAGATACAGTCCACACAATTTTGGGGATTTCAGCCAAAATGGGCGTGGCGTAGCCACTATTATTCAAAAGACCATAACCCAGTAATCGATAGATCAAAATTGCTGAAATCTTTAGGAAAGTCTGCGGCAGATCACTATGTATCATCAGAGCTTACCCATGAACATAATCCTGCTTTAAGTACAAAGACACTGATTTTCAGCCTCAAGTGTGAATATGTAAGTTGATTTTGCCTATTTATAAAATATATTGTACCGCCAATTATTTGACATTGTGTAGAAAACATGTTGAGCTAAATTTTTCATGAAGGTTCATCTCAAGGTCACATGGTCTACAAGATCTTCACTCTTTCAAACACGCCTGGATGTCAAATTTAAGTGTAGATAAAGAATCCTTGTGGTATTCCCATTCCAAAAATACTTATTCCAGCAATTTTGACTTATTGGTTACTGGGTTATAGTCATTTGAGTAATGGCGGCCACGCCCATTTTGGCAGAAATCCCCAAAATTGGGTGGACGGTAGCTCAGGAACTGTTAGTCGGATCAAACTAAAATTAGGATATCAGCTTGTCAGCCATAATAAACATATATATAAACCAAATTTCAGCAAAATCAAAGGGGGTATGGTGTAACTCATTGGCGAAAAAATATTGAGATGGCATGGGACAAGAATGGTTTTAACATATACTATTCAAAAAAAGTAGGGGATATTTGATTTTTAAGTGTTATTAAAGTCACCTAATGAAACTGACGAAGAAACAAATGACAAAATGAAATGAAGTTCACATTCATCGATTTATTCCAAATGATCGTTAGACTAAGTAAGGCACAGACTGACCATTATAAGGGTAAAATGATACCCGGGGTCAAACAGCAAAGTTACCACAGCATCACAACCAAGTCAGTAACGGGTAAATCCTCCTCTGTTTGCCAAACAAGCATTGATCCGACGTCTAAGGTCATTTTGGTCCAGATTGTCCCATTCCTGTTGCAACGCAGCAGCAAGTTCTTGGACATTGGCAGGACGTTGTTGACGTTGACGTAACCTCTGTCCAAGCATGTCCCAGACATGCTCGATGGGGGAGAGGTCGGGACTCAGTGCTGGCCAAGGTAATGTGGTGATGTTCTGTTGTTGGAGGTAACCTGTAACGATCCTGGCCCTGTGACATCTTGCGTTGTCATCCTGGAAGATGAAACGGCGGCCATGACGTCGTGCGAACGGCACAACATGGACTGCCAAGATGTTGTCCCGGTAGTACTGGCCTGTAACACGCCCTGCAACAACATGTAAAGCCATTCTTCCAGCAACAGTGATGCCTCCCCACACCATAACAGAACCACCCCCAAATCGATCATGTCTGATGACGTTAACGTCTTGGAAGCGCTCGTTTCGACGACGCCACACCCTCCACGTCTGTCCAAAAAATCAACAGTGAACCTTGACTCATCTGAAAACATCACATTGCTCCAGCGTCGATTATCCCAGTGTTGACGATCCCTACACCAACGACGTCTTGCCTGAATGTGATGATCTCTCAAACAAGGGATCACGCGAGGACGTCGGGCGCGAAGGTGACCCCTATGCAGTCAATTCCGAATCGTCTGGCCACTCACTCTCACACCAGTGTCTGTTTGAAGACGAGCGCTGATCTGATTTGCTGTGATGACACGATTTCTCAAGGCCAAGGTACGGATAAATCGATCCTGGGCTTGAGTTGTCGCCCTTGGTCGACCTGAGCGTGGTCTGTCCTGTACAGATTGTGTATCACGGTATCTGGACCATAGCCTGCTTATGACAGACTGAGCCGATCTGTAGCATGCCAAGGGCACGTAACCTTTCATTTTGGGTAAGCCGACGCATATCAAAATTTGTTTTCTGGTCACTAAAACAATTAAACTGATGTTTCCACCCTGGAATTCAATGCCACAATGACTGTAACATTCAAAGTCAGAGTCGTGCAAATCTTGGGTTGGACCCCCATGATGATCCCAAGCATCACCTGCATTCCATGCGGTAGCTATTGGTGCGTTTGGGCGTCACATGTAACTGGAAATATTTCTTCTGTTAGGTTCTATAGTGACTTTTTTCGTAGTCATTTGCATATTTTAGTATTATGCCCCCAAAATCAAATATCCCCTACTTTTTTTGAATAGTATATGTTAGAGACATTTGTACAAACTATAATTCCACCAAGTTTCAGATTTTTAAGTGCTCATCTACCGGGTTCAATTGGCTTGAAAATATGATAATTGACATAAATTGACCCAAAATTAACATACGTTGGAGACATTAGTACAAACTATAATCACACGAAATATCAGATTTTTAGGTGCTCATCTACAGGGTTCCATCGGCTCGAAAATATGAGGCAATTTTCTAAACTTTGGGTCTAACACCATATTCAAGGCCAATTGTCTGGGAATCTAGTGAAGACTGGTGCGTTTTCATATGTTTCTTATGTAGTACTCCCGGCAGTCTCTGGATAGGTGAAGATTTGGGTCTATATCTATTACTTTGTAGCTCCTGGAGCACTAAAAAATCCAGAAAATATACAATTACGCCAATTTTTTTTTGGTTTTTATGACCAAGTAGCATGCGAACCCTACCACTCACCTGTAATCTGATTGCAGATTCGTAATTTACACAATAAGCCAACAGTGAGCTCGAGGCTGATGTCCCCCGCCAAAATACCAAAATAAATAGATGACACATATTAATTTATCGCAAATTTATTTTTTCAAAAGTATCAAGCAATTAACCTGATTATCAACTATACACTAAGTTTCATCACTCTCTATCAAGATAGAATCGAAATTATCTTGTCCTAAAACATCGACCAATCAAATTGCTTAGTCATTGAATTCAGTCAAGACATTCACCTAATGAACATCTACATCAAGTTTAAACATGAAACGGGATACAAAGTGTTTCAGTTCATATCAATAACAACTCCATCAAAATAGAATCGTATTTTAGACCGTATCCAAAATTATAGTTTACGTACATATATGTCTACATTTTTAAAAAGATTAGTAAATTAGCCTTAGTGTGACCTTTTTGACCGGTAGTGCCAGTCGTGAATGAATTAGTTACGGCCTATTAACCGAAACTACACAGAGATAACTCTTGGCAACAACCGACGACAATGACGGCTACACTTTCGAAGTTTTTTTTGATAACTTTAACATGGGTGAGTTTTTATCCTTTATTTTATTTCTAGTTTTTGTTCAGAGAAGAACAGTTTTTGCATACACCCCTCAGAATACCCTATAAAACTATGATGCCTAGGATTCAAGTGGTTGCTATGTATATCGTTCTGACGTGTTGTCAATCAATGGGTCAATTCAAGTCCCGGGTTACGCTTGTGTTATGGTTGTGTTGTAGTGGTGTATAACTGGTGTTCTTTTTAGTGCCTTAACCTGAGCCCCTTGATTTAGCACTAGTGTTTACACTAGTGTCTAAACTAGGGTAATACCAGTGTTAACACTGGTGGAAAATAAAAAAACACCTAACACCAGTGTTATCTTTAAATGTTGCACAGTGTTTTTGTCTTCTGTTATTTGCATGAGCTAGCCAATTAAAAAAAAACAGCGGTTGCCAGGCAAGATACAACCACCTTTTAACATGGATAGTTAAAAACAAAAGCCATTTTTCGTTCAATCAGGGGTCATAATCCAGAAAGTTATGGTCTGAAATGCGTAAATATCGACAGAGCCTGAGAACTTTAGGACATAAACATATAAAAGTTTCATTAAAATCGGATAAAGATTGTGACCTCTAGAGCGTCCACAACCTTCGTATTACACAATTTGCGTACAAAGAGCGGACATTGTGTCTGGCATTTTTGGTCCGATGTTCACGAAATTGGAACACAACCGTCATGTAACGGTGATCAATTTATAAGTTGTTTTTTTTTTAAAATTGGGTACAACTTGTGACATCTAGAGAGTCCACAAGCTAAAAAAACATAATTTTTCGTACAATCAGGAGCCATAGTCTAGGAAGTTATGGTCCGATATATGCCAATATCTAAAGGATAAATTCCAAGTTTCGTCAAAATCGGATAAATATTATGACCTGTGGAGTGTCCACAAACAAATTGTGGACGGACGACCAGGGGCGACGGCATAATACGTCCACATGAAAATGTGGGTGTAAAAAAAAAGCAAAAGAAAGGTAATTGTGAAAAACTAACCGCTTCCATGAAATTAAGTAACTAGCATCTATATTGAATTTTGTAGTCTAATTTGATCATTATTCAGCAGGTTTGCGATCAACATTTCTTTGTCTTACGTTTTGGCCATATATCAGCAAAAAAATCATTTTAAGCCTTTAAACTAAATCTAAAAGTCTTAAAAGAAATTCCCTTATTGTCGTCTGTTGTTTCACACCAGTGATGAAATAAATGACTTGAACTAAGATTTATTTTAACCCCTAGGGGTTAGTGTTAGAGTTATTCTTAACAAGATAATAACTTTTATGAAGTTATTATTATCTAACAAATTTTTATTTAATTAGAAATAATTTTGCACAAAGATCCTTGTCTATATATTTTTTTCATGTAAATTTGTTTCTTAAATCGGTAAATTGATACTGAAAATATAGACAAATTGAGGGGTTCAGGTATAAGTTAGTGTTTGGTTAACACAGATACGACACTGGTGTTGATGTTGTGTAAATATATCCTTGTTTAACACAACCTCAACACCACGGATTGATTTCAAATATACAGGGGGTCTGAGGTTGAGTTAGCACAGTGTTACACCAGTGCTACACTGATCTAACGGGTGTTAAACACTACACCACCTTAACACAGGACTTGAATTGACCCACTGTCATTGTCAATTTTAGCATAATTTCCTGGCCCAAATCAGCTGCTATTTCACCTCCCCTAGCTAGTGACTATATTTTCAAACAATTTCTTGAGACTAATGACTCATTATCAGGCGGATCATGTTATTCAGAATTTGGGCAAACTTTGATTTAAATTGTCCACTTTAAAGTAAACACTGCAGAGTGCAAAAAAACAAAACAAAATTGTCCACACTGCTTAGTTACGAATAGTTTATGATGCCTGTTTATGACTGATTTTCTTCGGTTTTATATATTTCAGAGATGTGTTTGGATGAAGTTTGAAAATAATGTGATGGTCATTTGAGCAGAATTTCTTGAAGATATTTGTCAATAAAGATTTGAGTTGAGGAAGATGGCTGAGGAAAAAAATAAAAAAAAAGTACACTGTAATATTCGCCTTGCTAAAACAGAGGGGTGTTATATATTGTCCAATCGACAGTGTCTAATCCACCAATCAAAACGCAAGATTCACCATTAAGCATGTTACAATGCCGTGTCGATACTGTTTTTTTCCCCTGTCTCGGAGGTGGTGTTTGGTAACTATGTTTTTAGGACAATTGTGATACTTAAGTGAATGGTGAACTTTGTGTTGTAAGGTGACGACTGTGATTAACTTTATAATTCCTCCGGGAAAGTGAACTTTAATTTCGTGAAAACTCATGCTTTCTAACATGTTCGGATCTCCATAGACACTGTGAACTCTGTGAACCATGAACTCTGTGAACCATGAACTCTGTGAACTGTGAATTCTGTGACTCGTGAACTCTAATTATTGAATTAGAACTGTCAACAAAGAAAACTGTCAACTTGTTTATGTTTGTACTGTAACTCCTGTTTCTTGTATATGTTTATTTACATAAATATTCATTAATATTTCAAAGCCTTATCATTTCATTCAAGTGTTATCCCGCGATTTGTCCGACTGTTGTCCTGTCAATTTGGTTTGCCAGCCCACTCCGAATAAACACGTCGTGTGGAGAGGGTCAACATCTTTTTTACCCACAACACCGCAGCATGCCGAGATGAGATTTGGGTAATCTTTTACTTCTTCACACTCTGGTCAAAATTAGTCAACCTGTGATCAGTAGATTTGAGTGGATATGGGAAAGCACAATAAATGAATAGGTACAAGCCTAAGTTCATATATTTTAGCCTGTCTCTGCATAGATTTTAATGGGTGGGTGGTCTACCCAGGTCCAGTGCATATTTTTCGACTTGACGTATGATGTTTTTTTTACTACTGCCCCCCCCGATAAAACTATACACTAAGTGTCCTCACTCTCCCTTAATTAAAACTAAAGTTATTGTGTTCCAAAGCATCAACCAATCAAATTGCTTATCTCTGCTTACCCTAAACAGAAAATTCTCATCTTCGAACTCCATCAAGGCATTCACCTAATAAACACCTATGCCATGTGTGAACATTCTAGCTCAATTAGAGTTAGAGTTATTGTGTTCCAAAGTCTCGATCAATCAATTTGCCTATTGCTCTGCTTACCCTGAGCATAAAATGCTCATTATCGAACTTAGTCAAGGTATTGATGTAATAAAACTATACACAAAAGTTCATCACTCTCACTTAATTAGAACTAAAGTTATCGTGACTCAAAGCATCAACCAATCAAATTGCTTATCTCTGCTTACCCTAAACAGAAAATTCTCATCTTCGAACTCCATCAAGGCATTGACCTAATAAACACCTACACCAAGTTTGAACATTCTACCTCAATTCGAAGGAGAGTTATTGTGTTCCAAAGTTCGGCCAATCAAATTGCTTAATATCGCTCTAATTACCCTGAGCAAAAAATACTCATTATCGAACTTAGTCAAGGTATTGATGTAATGAAATAATACACCAAGTTTTATCACTCTCACTTTATTAGAACTAAAGCATCAACCAATCAAATTGCTTATCTCTGCTTACCCTAAGCAGAAAATGCTCATCTTTGAACTCCATCAAGGCATTGACCTAATAAACACCTACACCAAGTTTGAACATTTTAGCTCAATGAGAAGGAGAGTTATTGTGTCCCAAAAAGTGTGACGGACAGACAGACTGATGAACCCATTTTAATAGTCCCCTGCTTTCTTCGAAAAGTGGGGGACAAAAAGTTCTTTAAGACAACCAAATGTAAGCTGTATATCTTTACTAGAAAAGTAAAAAAGAGATATTGAACCTTGAGTAAATTATTGATACATATTTTGTTTCGAAAACCCATCGGTAACTTGTGAAACTCAAATGCCCGTATCTCAGTCAATTTTCAAGCTTTACCACAAATTTTGCACAGTTTCTAGTTTTTACACAATAACATATATTTTTTCCAGATTTTTTTCGAGGGGGGCGATTTCCCACCCCTGGCCCACTTGACATGGAATGACCCCTGAGTAATGAGGTGTGCTGTTACAACCTGTCTTGATGAAAGTAACAATGTAGAGACTTACCTTAACTAACTGAGGATCTTGTAATGAGAGACGTAAATGGGGTAACGTATCTCTCTGTGATATCCAAGGGTGATTTAAAACTTGTGTTGCTGTAATTCTATTACTAGGATCTAAGTGTAGCATGCGTTGTACAAGATCCTACAATAGACAAACCTTTTATTATGTTTTGTTAATCTGTTTCCAAGAATATATCAAGACTAGTTTAAGCCATTTTGGAACAACTTTGTAGCATTCAACATATTACTACATGTAGGTGTAAAAGGTGATTTTTTGATTATGATTATACATTTGATTTTATTAGCTTTGCTTAGAAAACATTTTACAGATTTAAAATCAAATGAAGGCTCAAAGTTGCGATTTTTTACTTTTCGCGCAAGACAAGTTTGACAAAGATTGGATAAGCCAATTTTTGCTGTTTTTGTGAGGCTTTCTATTTGCATTAATTAAGTCGAGAAATGATGCCAGTCAATTAATCTGGTAGAGTTAATTATACGCAATTGCTTTGGTCCAAAACCAGCGGCTGCCAGGCAGGATATGCCCACATTTTGCAAGAGTTGGATAGAGAACAAGCCAAAAACAACCAGCAGCTGCTGCCAGGCAGGATACGCCCACATTTTGCAAGAGATGGATAGAGAACAAAGTAAAAACAAAAATGATTTTTTGTACAATCAGTGGCCATAATCCAGAAAGTTATGGTCTGAAATGCACAAATATCAAAAGGGACTGAGATATGTTTCATCAATATCAGATAAAAATTGTCACCACTAGAGGGTCAATAACCTTTGTATTACATACTTATACACAATTTGCGTACAAAGAGCGGCCATTTTGTCGGGCAGTTTCATTTCGATTTTCCTCAAATTTCAATTCAACTTTCATTATGGTCGAATGGTGATATATCTAAACAGTTTTTTAAATTGGAAAAAAAATTGTGACCTCAAGAAAAACCACAAACTAAAAATGCGATAAAAATTCAGGAAGTTATGTTCGGATATGTGTGATTATCAAAAGGAACCAAGATCATTATGATAAAAACATATAATTAAAGTTTCATCGAAGTTGGATAAAAACTGTGGCCTCTAGAAGGTCCACGACCTTAATATACCATATTTTTACACTATTTGCGTGCAAGGGACAGCCTTTATGTAGAGTGGTTCAATGGTCAATTATTTGTCCTTATATAAACATGCACAGGTATCTGCCTGACTGCACCGTCCGTGAGATTTTCTGAAGTGAGCTGAATGTAGTCTCGCGCACGTGAGTTTCGATGTTGCAGCAAATATACATCATAAATAGCATTCCACGTGGTATTACTATTATATTAACATGAATTGGTATATAAAGCCATGTAAAAATACACTCATTACGTGCTTTGACTTTCGTGTTTATTTAATAGCAAACGTGAGCAAAAATTTCTATTGCACTCTTTGATTTAATTTTTGATTTTGGCGATTTTGGTACAGAGCTAGCTGTAATAGCTTTGTTTCATTTCTAACTTTTTAATCCAGGAGCGTGGCAAGATAAACTCATTACAACATTTTGGGATTTAATTTTATTTAGTGGTTACAACCTTCGTTTTCGTGGCGCTCTATTTACTTTAGGAAATAAATATTTGCTAGCTCTAAATACGCAGAACTATTTGAGACCGGAAAAAAACGAAACAAATTTTTTATTGGTAGTCTTTATTTTCCAGACACTTTTCGGTAACTTGGTGTAAATTATTTTCATAATCATAGTATCTTATTTAATTATTCTGTAGCCATAAGCCTTGATCGACGGACTTAGTTTTTTTATTCTAGATCTGAGACTGAGCCCTGCAAGATGACGTCCACCGATGATTTGCTATCCAGCATTGGATTGGACAAGTACCCCTATGATTTGAGCACTATAACCAAACTACCCATGGCAAAAATCACAAATAGGCTTATACTAGGCATTTTTAATAAATTTCAGACAACTACGAAGCTTCAGTCTATCATAACTGCTTTACATGACGACTGTGTGACGTTTGGTGACAATTACATTCACAATAGACTGGTCAGACTGAAGACAAAGACTAGGAAGTTGGGTAAAAGTAAGGCTAAGTCCAATAAATGTATGAAGTCATACGACGATTTTCTTGACACCCCCATTTTTTCCCGGGATAGTGGACGAGACTCCATTGGCAGATACTAGTGAAATTAATTTAATAAATAGAGAGACTCAGACATCTGCCGATGCGACCTTGATTGATTTAAATAGGAAAAATAGGTATTTGCGGCGATTGTCAAAGTGTCATAAAGGCACAATCGTCCAGTTAAAGATAGGTTGCCAGGCAACGAAACATACGCCCACAGCAACTAAATCGTCCGGGCAGTCAACAAGGGTTGTCGCATATTTTTACTTTTTTCGGTAATGAAACATTTATAATACACTAAAATCTGATTAAGAGCAACAACTCACGAAGTAATTATCAGAAAACTATTAGAATTTGTTTGGTTTTTATAAAGTTCTGCCCCATGCTAACGTTTTGTATGCAAAGCTTTTAATATCATGGATTTAACTGTTCAAGTCATAAAAATTCATTGAAAATCAATATACTTGTTCGTCTCAAGATCTTAAACTCTGTGTATCAATCTGAAGTCAATCGGATGATAACTTAAGGGCCATAACTTTGGCAGTAATTATCGGAAATCGTTGAAAATCAATAGGAATCTTCGTCTCATGACCTCAAACACTGTGTATAAATTTAAACTCAATCGGATATTAACTTTAGCCTCTAGAGCACGGACAAGATTTTTTAAAGTGATCTAGGGCCATAACTCTGGCAGTAATTATCGGAAATCGCTGAAAATCAATAGGCTTCTTCGTCTCATGACCTTAAACACTGTCTAAAAATTGCAAGTCAATCGGATATTAAATTTGGCCTCTAGAGCATCCACAAGATTTTTCAAAGTGATCAAGGGCCATAACTCTGGCAGCAAATATTGGAAATCGCTGAAAATCAATAGGCTTCTTCGTCTCATGACCTTAAACACTGTGTATAAATTTAAAGTCAATCAAATATCCACAATATTTTTCAGAGTGATCAAGGGCCATAACTCTGGCAGTAATTATCATCTTATGACCTTAAACACTGTGTATAAATTTAATGTCAATCGGATGTTAACTTTAGCCTCTAGAGCATCCACAAGATTTTTTGAAGTGATCAAGGGCCATAACTCTGGCAGTAATTATCGGAAATCTTTGAAAATCAATAGGTTTCTTCGTCTCATGACCTTAAACATTGCTTATAAATTTAAAGTCAATCGGATATTAACTTTGGCCATTAGAGCATCCACAAGATTTTTTGAAGTGATCAAGGGCCATAACTCTGGCAGTAATTATCGGAAATCGTTGAAAATCAATAGGTTTCTTCGTCTCATGACCTTAAACATTGCTTATAAATTTAAAGACAATCGGATATTAACTTTGGCCTTTAGAGCGTCCACAAGATTTTTCGAAGTGATCAAGGGCCATAACTCTGGCAGTAATTATCGGAAATCGCTGAAAATCAATAGGCTTCTTTGTCTCATGACCTCAAACACTGTGTATAAATTTAAGGTCAATTGGATATTAACTTTGGCCTCCAGAGCGTCCAAAAGATTTTTCAAAGTGATCAAGGGCCATAACTCTGAAAATCAATAGGCTTCTTCGTCTCAAGACCTTAAACACTGTGTATAAATTTAAAGTCAATCAGATATTAAGTTTAGCCTCTAGAGAGTCCACAAGCAATTGTGGACGACGGACCGCCTGACGGACGGACGGGGGCGACGACAATATATGACCACATTTCAATGTGGACGTATAAAAAATCGACTTCGAAAGACTAAAAAAGAAATGATTCGCATGAAGGCTAATAATGAAAATAAAAAACAATTGGCAGGTAAAAAAAAAATGGTTGCAAGTCCAAACCTTTTAGGAAGAACGAAGTAATTTTGTATGATGTCGAAAATCAAAGATACACAGCAGAATGTCATAATTTTGTCATGGTACTTAAAATCTAAACGTTTCGAATGGCAACGTAGCAGTGGTTATAACTGCATGTTTGGCTGTCGCGGGACTAAAATCTAATTACACTCCTTCAAAATCTACAGTTCAAAGAATATCGGTGTATCTTTAAAACATGTTTTGGAAACCTTAAAGTCGCCGAAAAATACCACCCTTTATACTGACGAAACTACAAAATTTAAATAGGTTGTGTGTACATGCGATTACAATTAATAGATTAATTTAATATCAACTTAAATCATCTTTGGGGAACTTGTATTTCTGTGGTATAATAGCTGACATGATAACATTGATTGTTATAAAAATATCTGATATATGGTATATACTGTATACGTACATGTATATGATTTAATAATGTTGCAAAAGACAACATTCGGTAGCAAATGCAGCTCTAACATACAGACATATTCATTCAGAGGGTGTTGGTCACAATGAAATGTGTTTTAGTAAATGTTATTGAGCGCTTTGAATGCCTGTATAAATGAATGCGACATAGAAAAGATAACATAAATATTCGTTTGTAAATGCTAGCATACCACACGAGATAATGTGGTCATAATTTTAAATTTTTTGTTAATATAAATTATCTTTTATGTTGTATTTACCCCTCCCCATTATACCAAATGCGAATTCAAATCTCCCTGAATCTCGATCGTTATTTTATTTGTAATACATATAGAATATCGTCCCCATACTTTATCCTACAATGTGTTCTTTTTCATAACAAACATCATACGGCACTATATAGTTATTTATCCGTGGGACAAAAAATCTTTATCCCTCACTCTCTGCATTACATGCCATTATATTTTCCTTGTACTTTATCCGACAATTTATTTTTCATAACAAACATCATACTGCACAATATTTATTTATCTTTGGGACTAGCATTAAACTGTTACATTATTAGATTTATAGACGTCTCTCTTTCGCTCCCGCTGTATAACATGCCATTATAAACAGACCCGGTGTCTGTGGGTATACAGAAATGAAATCACTGTTCTTTTTAAAACATGCATTAGGCTACACTATAAGATTGGTATCGTTTAATATGGTTGTTTTAGCGTGAATAACGATGCATACAGTTTAATTTCAAAACATTGTTTGATAATTGATAATAACGCTTGAAAATTACAAAAATCGTTTAATTAGTACTATCGTTTAATTTAATGGTACACCGTTGAATTTCTACGAGAGCTGTTTAGAAATGGGGGATCCGTTTACTTATCTCATGGGTTTTATTACTAGCCGAGCACTTTAATTTCCCGAGACGCGTAAAAAAATTAACACCCGATGAATTTATCTACAGGGTTTAAATATTAGACGAAGCGTTTAATTTCCCGCAAGTCGTTTATCCGATCGTTTATTTTGATTTCGATTATTTATGTATGAATTACGAATAGAAAAGGTGAATTATTATTATTATCCATTATCCATTCAAAATAGTAATTCCGCTATTGACAAATACATCAAAAATCGGTAAATCACATTCGAGGTAATTAAACATTTGGTGAATATAAAAAAAAGCACACCCATCGATGCTTGCCTTACCGTGGTCGTATTATTATTATCCATTATCCATTCAAAATAGTAATTCCGCTATTGACAAATACATCAAAAATCGGTGATATCGTAGACAAGTCACACACATCCCAGGTAATCACAAATGAATAAACTTCCACCTGTAGACGCCACAGGAAGAGATCGAAGTCAACCCCGCAATGTAATGTTGAACGACGATAATCTCATGAGACTTCTCACTGGTAGGGTGACCCACCATAAATAAATATCTCCATATATCTCGACAATTCCGCCACAATATTTATATATATGCCAAGCCTCAAATCAGTTTCACACAATTATAGTCACTAAATAAACGATCATGTTGTACTTAATAAGCTATGACCATTAATCATGTATAAATAATAGACTGAAAACTGGTTCCAAGAGTCGTCCATAACATCCAGACACTTTTGAGTAAAAGATAGGTTACGTGCCCTTGTTTTGAAATTAGTCTCGCTTAACCAGTCTATCGGCCATTCTACGTCTGATTTACAGGTCGGGATAATCAAGACTACTTTTTTACGAAACATAACAGAAAGCTAGAACAAGAAATTGAATTTAGAAATAAGCACGTTAGGTAGCTCCAACAATCGTTTTAAGAAGCTTGTAAAAGTAAAATGAAACTACTGCTAGTATCATGTTCCTGTCTTACCCGAGTGATTCAGAGATATTATTTGTACTAAACCAAAAGATGCCGCTCTTAACGGTACAGTTAATGATAAAGCGATTTAAAAAATGAAACGAACGTAATTTCTAAATCTGCTGTAATAACCAAGAAGCTTAATTTTACTGCTATTCAAAATCGTCAACAATAAATTTTTTACGGCTGTAATAGTTGATAGATTTGTAGAGAATTGCACGTGCCATGGCTATTTATAGTATCATACTGTCAGAAAGTTGGTCTCGGCACGGCGAATGTGCATGCTTCAGTGGTAGTCTCGAACTATCAGCGGTGGACCGTATTTCTGTGAGTACATGGGTCACCCTATCACTGGCGCCAAATCTCTATAGACAAGCTGTCGCCCATTTTCATGCGGGTCAAACAGTATCAACAGGAAATATGCTTCAATGAATACTGCCTTGATGTTACGTAAACACTTGACTGCAGTACAACGATTACACCATGCGTAAATATAATTCTCAATTGCATGAAAATTCTTAAACAAAAACATAAAAAAATCTCAAGTAATTAAGCATTGTTTGGATTGCTGGTTTATTTAAGGCGCCACATAGTCTTAACAATTGAATACAACACGTCTCGAAAAATCGGCTACGTGCAAATGTATTCTTTGATCTCATATCACGAGGCAATTCTGTGACCCACCTGCATGAGCCTAAAAACATTACAAGTTCTGCCATGATAATTTCGTTGCACTTCTCGCGAACCGACGAATCGGATATATTTAAGTGTTTGAGATTGCTTTATTTACCACCCGCTTCCACCGAGGCGATATCGCAGACAATAACATGTTGTGTATATATGGTGCAATATTTTACATTGTGATTAGTTAAAACAGGGATTAAATAATTATTAGATATTTATATATATGCACAGTAAAAAAGGTATTGAGATTCGTCTTTTAACTACGATTATCATGTTAGTCATTAATCACCTCTGAATCTATATCCCCATACACATTAATTACAGAAAGGGTCTGTGTATACACGCCATTGTGAGCGATTCACTTTTTAGTCATCCGATGGTTATTTTGAAAATACACTTACAACACAAAGTCATAGATGTCTGCTGTGACAGTAAAGATTAATTATTTGATTGGTCATATGCTATTGTTTCATTAATTCCCACCTGTGGCCACCTGTCTGGGTACTATATGAAACCATGTTTTTGAATACACATTCCGTTATTACAGTATGGATTAATGCTTTGATTGCTCAAATGCTATTGTTTTATCACTTCCCACCTGCATTATTTATGATTGTTTTTAGTGTTTAGTGTGCATACATATAAATACATACAATTTGCTCTTTGTTATTAATTTATCACAGCTAAATATTTGTTTTGTTTGATTTATAAATCCGTTTCGGGAATGTTGATTTTGAGTTAGTACCCAACTTGACAGAAAAATATAACCCTGCTGTCCAATCCCCGTTATGTGGCCTCCCCGACACACATTATTTTTTTAATACCATACATGTACATATATTGTAATAGTGATAAATGTACCTTTGGTTTAATGCAATATGTTTTTTTTTTGTTCTGACACTATTTATTCAATAAATATTTACATATTATAAAAGTACACTTATGCTTGTGGGATCTGAAAGCAAGCCAGGGCTTATATAAATTCATCTCCCGAGGAAATTATTTACAATAAAATATAAATACTTTGTATAAGATTGTAATCATAAATCGCAAACTGGTATAAAATTACAAGGTAAAAGTGTTTACTCTCATTTAATTAATCAAAACGTTATATTGGATATAGTATAAATCAGTTAAATTACGGAATGTAGTAGAAACGTAGTGGGGTTAGCGAAATTATTATCTGATGTTCATAGCACTGAAAGGGTATGCGAAACAATGGTTGTGCTAGTTGGAGAAAGAAAATATTCTTGCGATGGGCGGCATCTGGCATGCGATGGTGTTACATGGTTAGCCCTGTGTGACCTGTTTGAAAATGGGCGTCAGCTTGTCTATAGAGACTTACAGATCGCGACTTTTTGGCGCCAGTGAGAAGTCTTACGAGATTATCGTCGTGCAACATTACTTTGCAGGGTTGACTTCTCTGCTTGTGACGTCTACAGGTGGAACTTAATTCATTTGTGACTTAAAGAAGATACATTACCTTGTCTGCGATATCACCTCGGTGGAAGCGGACGTAAAATACAACTAACTAACAACAACAGATACATTACCTGGGATGTGTGCTTGTCTGCGATATCACTTCTGTGGAAGCGAACATTAAAACAACAGGTAGTAGTGGGATGTGTGTGACTTGTCTACGATATCACCTCAGGTGGAACTGGACGTAAAACTCCAGGAACGAACGAACGAATGGGATTTGATTTACGGCTTTCCAAATGTATAATTACCTCGGACGTGATTCACCGATTTTTGATGTATTCGCACTTCATATGCAAATAATCGTAACATTGGACGTGATTTACCGACTTGTGATGTATTTGTCAATGGTGGAATCATTATTTTTTTAAATGGATAATGGATAATAATACTACGGTATCCTTTTGATACTGTTGGAAGCCATTCCTGTAGCTTTGTCTGAAAATGAGCGCCAGTGAAAAAGTCTCACAAGATTATCACAGTGACACGTCTACATTGCCAGGTCATCTAGCGACGTGTACAGGTGGAAGGCTATTTTCATTCTTTTGTGATTTAAATTTGTCTGCGATATCACCTCGGTGGAAGCGGACGTAAAATACAACTAACTAACAACAATTAAAGAAAATACATTACCTGGGCAGTGATGGGATTTCACGAAAAAAAAGGGACATAACTCTTAATGTTATTTAAGCAGGCATTTTCAAACCACAATTAAGAATCACGTGTCAACAAAATATTCAAATTCATACGTAATAAAAAAAATAGGTGCACCTCGTTATTTTTCATATTTAATTCCCGTACGGTATTCAAATTTATGTCAATAATATTTCTACAAAATTACATGACATCGTAATACCATAGAATGAAAGCGTGCCAACTACTGCCCATCCGTACCGGTTTCAAATTTCCCCCAAAATTACCTTATTTTTCGGGTCATAAGTCATTTTTCAGCAAAGTTCGGCATTCGTCTTATACTCTGTTTTGATTTATATACGGAAGGTAAAAAAATGACATCCCGAAATTTATTTGGCCGTAAACCGTAATAAACGGCGCTCTAATACAACGAGCGAGTGACACCAACTGCTAAATAATCCCATTCGACTCGTAAGTACGCGCTATCATCTAAAACAATTACCGTAACTACTTACGTTATTCCAATCGAAATATTCGTCAACATTTCTTAGCGTGTTTATTTATTTATTTAAAAACATAAACCCCATTCAAAATATGACCATAAATCCGACAATATACCATCAAAATAGAATCTTTTCTCCCGACATCAGACGTATTAGATTCGGCACGTTTACACCTCTTAATTCCACGTGTCTCGCGAGATTTCTACTTTCATTTTGCGTGTGTGTGAAATAACTTTATTTAACTTCAGCTTCCACTGAAGAAATATCACAGACAAGTTATCGGACACAATGTATATTGATTTGGGGTGTTATATACTATTACGATATGTGACATATATGACTAATGTCTACGGCCGACATCAAGGAGATTAAAACGTGAGACAATGGAGAAATCACGGGTTAATCACGTAGATTAAGTTTATTGGATTGATATATCGTCGGTGTCATTCTAAAAATTTTACAGGAAGAACAAATAACTTCATAACTTATCAGATACTTGGCTGATTGGATTCACATTTTCTTTTTGTACTTTGAAAATAACCCCTATTAGATGTTCTGTCAAATATAAGGTGACGTTTGTTCATTTTTAAGATTTCAGACTTACGAGGTTTTCACCCCCAAATCTGGTTTTTTCTTACGACATACGAGGTTTCTGAACGTTTTTGTACCAGAACTGTATGATTTACGAGCTTTTGTATTCGCGTTGCTAGAGATAAATTGGGCATAAAAATGAAGGGAAATCATAAGTATTGTATTATGCCATTCCCTTTTCGGGTTTTGACAGTGGGTAGGTAGGTGCGGCAAGTTACGTGCGAATTTCGGCAACAGTTAGATGCAAAGTAGACCCAAAACCTCAATACCTTAAATTGAGGTCTAGGTGTTCAGGAGGGTAAGTTAATTGAGGGATATTGCATGCAGCTAGTTATATACATTGTTTGTTTAGTGGGGTAAGTGGCGTGAGGGATATGGCCCACAGGTAGGTCTAGATGCTCAGTGGGTTAAGCTGCCTGGGGCGTATTGCCCACAAGTAGGTCTAGATGCTCAGTAGGGTAAGTTACTTGAGGAGTATTGCCCACAGGTAGGTCTAGATGCTCAGTAGGGTACGCTATTGATGGGTATTGCCCACAGGTAAATCTAGATGCTCACTTGGGTACGGTATTGATGGGTATTGCCCACAGGTAGGTCTAGGTGCTCAGTAGGGTAAGCCTAGGTGCTCATGGTGCCATTTACTGGAAGGGTATTGCCTACCGGTAGGTAAAAAATTTCAGATGGCTAAGTTACCTGAGAGATATCACCTATAGGTAGGTCTATATGCCCACTGGGATAAGTTATTTGATGAGTATTGCCCACAGGTATGTCTAGATGCCTAGTCGGCAACGTTACTTGGGGGTTATTGCCCACAGGTAGGTCTAGACGCTCAGTAGATTAAGTTACTTGGGTGGGGTTATTGCCCACAGGTAAGTCTAGATGCCTAGTGGGGTAAGTCAATTGAGAGATATTGCCCACAAGTAGCTTACTTAAGGGGCACTGCCCACAGTTGAGTAAGTTACTTAAGGGCTATTACCCACAGGTAGGCCTAGATGCTCAGTGGGGTAATTTACTGGAAGGGTATTGCCTACCGGTAGGTAAAAATGTTCAGACGGGTAAGTTACCTGAGAGATATCACGTATAGGTAGGTCTATATGCTCACTGGGATAGGTTACTTGATGAGTTTTGCATGCAGGTATGTCTAGATGCCCAGTCGGGTATGTTACTTGGGGGTTATTGCCCACAGGTAGGTCTTGACGTTCAGTCTGGTAAGTTCCTTGAGGAGGGTTATTGCCCACAGGTAAGTCTAGATTCCTAGCGGGGTAAGTCACTTGAGAGATATTGCCCACAGGTAGCTTATTTAAGGGATACTACCCACAGTTGATTAAGTTACTTATGGGTTATTACCCACAGGTAGGTCAGGATAATCAGCATGACAACTTATCTGATGATTATTGCCTACAGGTAGGTGTAGGTATTCAGTAGGGTAACTTATTTAAGGGATACTACCCACAGATAGGTCAAGATACTCAGTGGGGTAATAATTACGTGAGGGTTATCGACAGCAGCATGAGAATCTTAGACCGATTCCGCGAGACTTTTTTGCTTGAAAACTGAAAAAAAAGATTCATGTCAGAATTATAGAATTTGATTAAGAGATTATCGTGGGCTGTTATTATTGCAATGGCTTTTGTATTTTCAATATAGAAGCGTAAAACTGACAAACATGGGCACTAAATAGGATTTATTTGACGTAGCCTGGCAGTAATGACTTGGTATTGCCTTTGCCTTATCCTGCGAAATTTTTTCATATATACCGCATTAAGGCCTTTGACATCGTCATCGATAACACGTTGCCGAGATACAAGCATTTAGAAAAGAACAAAATCAGGCCAATCGTGATACGAGGTTTGGTCACACGCTAATAAAATGAAAAGTATTTATCGCAGAACTCTGATTTTTTTGATATATCATGTATTTTATGTTAATAAATTAAATTATGCAAAAAAGTGATTTTCAAAAAAATGCCGACTTACGAGGTTTTGGAAAGACACTGACGATATAGTCCGACAAAGGAGAAGCAACGACTTCTGTTCAGGATTGAATTGATGAATTGTCCGACAAAGAATTAAGTCAGCCAATCAAGGCAGATTAAGTAGTTAATCCAGGTATGTGTATAGACGGTATAAAACGATAAATACGTTGATCACATAATTACCTAATCAATCCAGCCTATTACCAAAGATAATCGGGTTAAGTGGTAGTTATACACTCAGTATACTATATTAATTTTGGAATTTTGAATATTATTTACCATGTCTTGATGTCCGATTGGGCATATTCCTGGTCGGACAATTTGGGACGTTTGGAAAATAGCGTCGGACATGTCCAGAATGTACGGGCAAAATCCCATCACTGCTACAGGGTCCACAACCTTGATATACCATATTTTTACATAATTCGCGTACAAGCGGCGGCCATTTTTTCCGGCAGTTTTGGTCCGATTTTCACGACATTGGAACTCAGCCATCACTGGGGTGTAACAGTGATATAATTAACCATTTTTTTAAATCGGCTAAAAATTGTGACCTCTAGTGTGTCCACAAGCTAAAAATGTGATTTTTCGTACAATCAGGGGCTATAATACATGAAGTTATGGTCCAATACATAAAAATATTGAAAGGAACCGCGATCTTTGGGAGATAGACCTATATTTCAAGTTTTGTCAAAATCGGATAAAAATTGTAACCTGTAGAGTGTCCACAAACAAATTGTGGAAGGACGGACAGACAGGGGCGACGACAATATACGTCCACATGAAAATGTAGGCGTATAAAAAACTTATGTCACAGTTAAAACATATTTTTCTTTATTTCTACTACAATTTTTGCATTTTAAACATTTTGGCTAGCATCAGTTTCTATTTACCGCATTTTACGGGGTATAAATCGATGTGGAGTATAAGTCGAATCGCCTTATTTTACTGTTTTTCCGACCTCCATCCATATTTTAAACATTATGGTCAGCATCAGTTTCTATTTACTGTATTTTATGGGCTATTATCCTATTTAGAGTATAAGTCGAATCGCCTTATTTTACCGTTTTTTCCACCTCCATCCATATATAAGTTGAAGCGGTATACAAGACGAATGTTTTTCAACTCCACAGTAGCAATCTATCATCAAGTTTCGGGATTGTTCTCCTCATCTAATACCGTGCCAGTGTACACAAAGAAAAATTGGACCATAACATTAATTAATGTAAAATAATCAGTTTATAAATATAGGACTACCTTGACTAATATTCCAAGTTGGCTCTGTTTCTAACCAAACGTGGTTATAAAGTACGTTACTAAAAATAGAATAAAACAACGCAGTATATTTTGATTGGTTAATTTAACTGAAAAGTAAAAGTAGAAATCTCCCGAGATGCGTGAAATACTGAGAAATGGAAATGTGCCAATTTTGAAAAGATTCTATTGAGATGGCATATTCTCGGTTGATGATAATATTTCGAAGGGGTGTTTTTAAATAAATAAATAAAAAAACTAAGAAACGTCTACTAATATTTCGATTGGAATAGTGTAATAAGTGGAGTATTAGACAGAGTAGAAACAAGCTGTTGCCATGCAAGATACGCCCACTTTTTGCAAGAGATGGACAGAGAACGAGCTAAAATAAAAATGTGATTTTTTTGTACAATCAGGGTCCATAATCCAGGAAGATATGGTCTGATATGCGCGAATATCGAAAGGAACCGAGATCTTTGGATTATGAACATACATTTCAAGTTTCATCAAAATCGGATAAAAACTGTGACCTCTAGTGATTCTGCAAGCCAAAACTGCGATTTTTCGAACAATCAGGGGCCATAATCCAGGAAGTTACGTTCGGATATGCACGATTATCAAAAGGAACCAAGATCTTAGTGTGTAACAGTAATATATTCACACGTTTTTTTTAAATCGGATAAAAATTGTGACCTCTAAATTTTGTTCAATCAACGGCGATAATTGAGGAAGTTACAATCCAATATGCGCAAATATCGAAAGGAACCAAGATCTGTGGTTTATAAACATGTATTTAAAGTTTCATCAAAATCAGCTCAAAATTGTGAACTCTAGAGGGTCCACAACCTTGATATAATACCAGATGTTTACACTATTTGCATACAATGGGCGAACATTTTGTCTGGCACATTTTCACGAAATTCGATATCAACCTTCCTTACGGTGATATATTCAAATGTTTTTAAATCGGATAATAATTGTGACCTCTAGAGGGGCCACAAGCTCAAAACACGATTTTTTGTACAATCAGGGGCCATAATTCAGTAAGTTACAATCCGATATTCGCATATATCGAAAGAAACCAAGATCTTTGGGTTATAAACATGCATTTCAAGTTTCATCAAAATCGGATTAAAATTGTGACCTCTAGAGGGTCCACAACCTTGATATACTATATTTTTACAGGGGACGATTTACCCAATACCACTCCAATATCACCACATACTAGTTATTACTACTTGATTTATTTTCAAAAACAGTGAGATATATCGTGGGAAATGTACTTCAAATGTGATTACCGATGTCTGGCTGTTCCATTTTCCTCCCAATTAATATCACCCAAATCAACCCAATACTACCAAATATTTATCAAATACTACCAGATACTACCCAATATTATAAAATACAAACCTAATATCATCAATTAGCAGCACATCTGTATAATAATTGCAACAAATATTCGATAATTTGAGAAATTTGAAATATTTAGTTACCTCCCTTTACAACTGATAAATAGATTAATCATCTTGTTGGGCCTTGCAGTTTGTTTCCAAGACGACAAAATAAAAATAAGTAAAACAAGTTGTTATAGATCTCCCCGCTATAGTTTCTTCATACATATTACACGTTAAAAGCATATCAATATATAACTATAACATAACATAAAATAAAAAGAGTTTTAAAAGAAACTAACAAAGATATAAAAATGCATTAAAGTAAAATCAGTTTATAAAATAAACAGCCAAACATCCAAATAAAAGAATATTTTAGAGGTCCTGTAAAAAATCATTTGGGTATGTCAGGAAAGTACACAAATTTATCTTTATATCTATCATTCTGTCTTTCAATGACTTATTAACGCGTTTCTTTTGTCTTTTAAGATTCCGGTTCTAAACTAGGCGCCTTTGAAAAATCTCCTCTTGTCAAAATTTCACCAATTCTCTTGGAATATTGTCACTATTGAACAAATTCTAATTATTCTACAGTATCTCTTTCTCTCATGTTTATTACAATGCAAATGTGTAATGCTCTACTCCTATATACATTCCACCTGACTTAACAATTAACATGTTAACAAGTTCTGGTTTATTTATATCATCAAAGAAACCGACAGCTTGCGGGAAGGGGTGTTTAACAGTGAGACGAAACCGGTGTACCAGAGAAAACCCACCTTGTTTGACAGACGACCCCACTCATTGTCACTATCAAGCGGTAAGGGGAGGTGGGTCATTTTGAGAATAAAATATGGTATATCGTCTTGTTTTTCTTATTCTAAGTTTGTCGTCTTGGAAACCAACTGCAAAGCCAAAGAAGATGATTAATCCGAGTAGCAATCTAAAACCTATCGGTTGTAAAGGGAGATAACTGGGTAAACATTTGGAGGCAGACCACCATTAATTTCCCTATTGACTTCAATGTTAATTCTGGCAATCAGGGGCCATAATTCAGGAAGTTACGTTCCGATATGCGCGAATATCGAAAGGAGCTGAGATCTTTGGGTTATAAGCATACATTTCAAGTTTAAACCAAATCAGATAAAAATTGTGACCTCTAGGCCTACAGTGTTCACAAGCTAAAAGCGTGATTTTTCGTACAATCAGGGGCCATAATCAATGATAGTCCAATAGATATCAGTAATTACCCAAAACAAATTGCAAAAGAAATAAATTTTGTTCTGTTCAACCCTGTACGGATGTATATAAAATATATAAAAAATCGCCATTGGCAGGTAAAACAAATGTGTCACTATAGTAACGTTAAACTAAGGCCTCGGCAGGCTTCCGCAGTTGATTAATTCGTAGCCGGAAGTAGCAGACGACACTAGCGGACATCAACAAAATGTCTTAGGCAGAGCAGAAATCAACCTAATACTTCCAATAATATCATAATAGATGAAATAATACTTCTTTAGTTCAAAAAGTAAGTTTTAAGATTCCTTATTATATTGAATTTTGGGTAATTATTTCAATTCAGACTGAAAGTAACATGACGTTACACGATTAAGCAATGTACTTCAATTATTAGGCCTTGGGCTTGGCAACGTCTCGTTAAATTTGATGCATGCATATCAATTAGGCCTAATGTGATTCCTTTCAAACTTATCATATTTGTCAAATTTTATCGTCAGATTTAGGCAAACACTAGTAATCAGTCGTTTTAATGACGTGATGAAGTTTTTATCGTGAAAAAATCTATGGAAGCCCAGTGACGACATAAATGCTTGTTTATTTATCAAGTAAATTCTCTACTTAGACTTTTTTCTTTCTTTTTTTTTTATACTGAGCTGTATCTTTTGTGAAAAGCGTTTAGATGACGACCAACCAGTAGTAATTCTTGGACAGAAGGGTTGTGAAACTATAAACACGATTAGTGAAAAGCTAAATCTTTCTACTAACGTCACCCCACAACAAGCTGTACATAGGCACTGTAGGCGTAACTTCTGTAGACAAAAGGAGTTCTGACTTTCCTAGCATAGTGGCAATTTATCTGAAGAGTATAGAAGGCTTCGGTCAGAAGAAGACGGGTTCAAATTTGAAAAACATTGTCTTTTTTGTCAACAGAATACCAAACTTAGCAGGAATAAAAGAAACTTTGAGGTCTTTCATGTTTGGACATTTGATTTTCAAAATACTGTAAGGGGGAATCAAGTTTTCGCCCGGCTAGAGTATGCTCTGGATTTACCCGCAGCTGATGCTATATATACCACCAGACTTGTAATTTAAATTTTCGAACTGGTAAGTATATACCCGTTTCCATGCAGAAAGACGAGTCACCTTCATCTAAGTTCTCCAGAGGGAGGCCAGAAAATCAGACTCAACTGACAGCTTTTCTTAAAGTAGCCAAGTTTCTACAAGAGAATGATGATGAACAAATAACTACAGGTGATCTTGTAAAACGGATGGATGATTTGTGCCCTAGTGATGCTTACAGTTCTACATATATGAAGAAAAAAATATTGGAGTATTTTAAAGATCAAATAATTATTACTGAATTAAATGGCATCCCTAATGCTGTAACCTTCAAAGCAACTGCTTCTACCATACTGAATGAAATTTACAATCAGCCTAAAAATCAAGATGAAAATGAGGCAAAAATGTTTATAATTAAAGCAGCGGCTTAACTTATTCAAAGTGACATCAAAGATCTTCCGGCCTGTAAAGACAAATATCCATCTCCACATGATTTTTCGTCTGTGCAAGGTCAGCTAGATTACCTACCCCAGTCACTCAAGACTTTTCTTTCCTTAATGTGTCCACCAAAGACAAATTCTGTCAAAATTGCCTCTTTACGACAGTCAATTATGCAAGCTGTAAGACCCAAAGTATCTTTATCCCCAATCCAATTAGGTCTTGCAGTTCAACTACATTATCAATTTTCATCACGATTCCTCATCGACACACTTAATAAGTTTGGATTTTGCTCTAATTACAAAGAAGTAATGCGTTTTGAATGTAGTGCAGCTGTTGGAAACAGTGCTCACATTTCAAAGTTGAATGAAACCCAATCTGTACAATTAACAGAACACAATTTTTATGGGAAACAATCACTGGTTTTATTCTAATAGCACGACGTTTCGACAAGTATCCTCTTATCGTTATCAAGCACAATGACATTTAGTGATGATGATGAGTTAGTTGTATTTTACGTCCGCTTCCACCGAGGTGATATCGCAGACAATGACATGTTATGTGTACAAGGTGCATTAATTTACAATGTGATTAGTGAGAAATAATCGGATAATTAGGTTTTCATATATATGTACATAGGACAATAAACAACAGTAGGATAACATGTGCAAAGGACGAGACAGGTGCTAGTAGACATTCACAAGCATGCGTTTTGACGGAACAGACATGGACAAAGACGGACATTTTCACAGACATAGACATATTATGTACATATATATATATTTTGGGTCGTTTGGGTTGGTCTGGTCGTTCTGTTCGGTAGAATGGCAGGGCGGTGCAACTCTACCTTGGGGCTTTGTAGGTGAGTATGAGTCCTGGTCCATTCTTCCTTCCATTTGGGTATGTTGTCCGGTATGGTGGCGTTGTTACATCTTTATTTATGTTGTTCATTCCTTTTATCTAGTAAACTTGGATTTAATATATAAGAGTTCATGTTGAAGCCATTTACAAAAATTAAATAATAATAACATTAAGAAGTAAAAGATTAAGCAAAAACAACACAATATAATAGACCCACGGTCCAACCAAAGGATAATGTTGACTAACAATGAATGCCTTCAAAGGGAGCCATTGGGTGAAACCATATTGCAGTTAATGAGGTGATCAAGATGAGACCATTCACCAAGAAATACAAACACAACATAACCCTACATCCATTGTCTAAATAAACATGAAAAATATATGCGTACTAATTAAGCAATCCAGGAAATAAATGATGTTTAACAAATGTAAACCATAACAAAATATGAAAAAAAACAATAAATAATAGGAATAAATAAGCAATATGAGGTGATTAAACATGTATAGGTTGGCAGGCTGATTGTGAGAAACCAGTAGAGTGATATATTAAGTAATGTAGACAGTTTGTAATATTGAGGTAACGACGTAAAGTAAAGCCGCTGAGTTGAGGAATAAGAACCCTTTAAGTGGTATTATTTATCCTGATAACGTGATCATATGCCCTTGAAATGTGAAGCCCTGCGTCCCTGTTCAGTTCTGGTGAGTATCTTCTAATGTTAATTGCTTCTAGGATTTTCCTGGTTTTCTTGTTCTGTTGGTTGGATGTAAGAATCTGCACATCGTTCCATTCAACTCTATGCTGCGGGTGGTTTCGAAGATGCTCTGCTATGGCCGAGTTGTTGGTAGCAGCTTTGGATCTGTGTTCCGATATTCGTTTATCTAGGGGTCGTTTACTTTCGCCAATGTATGAGAAATCACAAGAGCAGTTGACTTGGTAGACGACTCCCTTAGGCTGAATAGGTAGGCTTGGATTTAGTTTGCCATTCGCTTTCAATCTGTTTTAATGTGGTAGGGACAGAGAATGTGGTATCAATGTTGGACTTCTTGAGTAGGTTGCTGACTTGGTACAAGCCTGTACAATTAGTCGCCGACAATGTGGATCATTATATTAGCACATTAGATACTCACAACACATTCCATGGTATGGCGATTATCGCAACAGTAACTTCTGGTTTGTCAGAAGAATCCAAACTGGAACGCCTAACAGTTTCTCCAGACCTCCTATTAGTTTCGGGTAGAATTAACATAAAATTCTACAAATCACCAAAAGAACAACCATCTTTAAAGTTAAGTGTTTAATTCACAAGCCAGTAGTTGACAAAACGGATAACTTAGAACTGATGTTAAAAGTAATTAGACTGGTTTTATGCAGACTGTTTAATCAAGTTCCTTTCCTGGACAATCTTCAATAAATTTATTACCAATGATCGACTTGAATCCCGACTTGCAAGAGGCAATGGAAACAGTTTACGCTACAAATGCTGTACAGCACATGTTTAGTGGAAAGGCAATCTCTCTAGCTGTCTGGGGACATCTTCTAGTTGATTCAGCACTAAATATGCTGATTGTTTCAGATATATATGGTTTATCCATTACCCCCCAAGGCAGAGAACTAGAAGATTCACAAGACCATGTAGATAAAGACGTTGGTGTTATTGCTTCTTTGTACGATCAACTGTTCAGCAAGGCTATTGGTATGGAGGACATAAGCAGCTACCCTGTCTTTGACGACGTTAGGTGGAAGCTTGAAAGACACAAAGGAGAACTTCTGCAATATCCTACTGCATGTATGTGGATTCAATATATGGAAACCGTTGACATATTACAAAGGTTTATTAAAGCCGAAAGAACAGGAGATTGGGAGTTACACCTCAAAACAGTTGCTGATATGCTTCCTTACCTGGCAGCTACAGGTCACAATTTATACGTAAAGTCAGCCTATCTATATCTGCAACAAATGTATGAACTTCCTAGTAACCACCCGAAAGTATAAACGGAGTTCATGAATGGACATCATGTAGTGCGCAGAAGTGATCGGTTCTGGGCAGGTTTGTCTACAGACCTTACTAGATCAGAGGATGAGAGAACTGACGCTGATATGAAGTATGTTGTAGATGGTGGTTCACTTTTACATCAACTTCCTTGGTCTAGGGGATTGACATTCTCTGAAATTTGTCAACTGTATGCCAACTATGTTAATACGAGATATGGATATCTAACTATTGTATTTGACGGATATGTGTCCGGCCTTCAACGAAGGATGTAACGCACCAACGTCGATCTAAAGGCATAATGAGCACAAATGTATTATTTACTGTTGATACACACTTCCGTTCGAAAAAGGACCACTTTCTAGCTAATTCTCAAAACAAGCAATCCTTCATCGATATGTTATCTTTAACCCTTGGAAGTATAGGCTGCAGAGTTATCCAGGCAAAATCCGATGCAGATGTGTTTATAGTTAAAACTGCTGTGGAATCTACCGTAAATTCCCCCACTACATTAATCGGTGAAGACACAGACTTATTAATCTTGTTGTGTTATTATGCATGTACAATACCAAATAGTCACAAACTTCAGTTCCGTTCAGGTAAAAGTACAGGTTTAATTCATGAAGCTAAAGTTTGGAGCATGCAAAAGACAATAGATGTTGTTGGGCGGCAGATCTGTTCAATTCTTCCCACAGTTCATGCGCTACCACCTCAAGAATCTTTGGTGTTGGAAAGGCCAACGTATTTAAGAAAGTGCAAACAAGTGTTTATCTCCAAGGTGAATTCGACAAATTCAAAAAGTGTCTTAGTTCTGATGATTTGGCGAGATTCGGTGAAAATATTATTGTAAAACTATATAATGGATCAAGAGACGAAAATCTCAATCAGCTAAGATATCGTTTATTCAAGGAAAAGTCCATTTGTAATGCTGTGAAGTTTCACTGTATGCGAGCTTTTCTTCAAATAAAAGAATGGACAAGCGACTCGGTCATGCATGCAACATTATGGGGAAGGAAAGTTGAAAACGGTTTATATCTACCCACACAAACCGACATTGATCCTGCTCCGTCAGCCATTCTTTCTATAATAAGATGTAAGTGCAAAGTGAACTGTGACAGTAAGCGGTGTTCCTGCCGAAAACACGGACTTGAATGTTCCATATCATGTAAGGAATGCAAGGGAGAGAGAGAGAGAAATGGGGTTTAACGTCCACTCGACACAAACTAGGTCATTTTGGGACTAACATATGGTTTTAATTTTATTTCAATAATTCGCTTGCGCGTAGGGGTCTTTAGCAGTGGGAGGAAACGGAGGACCCGGAGAAAACCCACGAGGTTGGACAGGCGTCCCTACTCCTTGCCACGTACAACCGGGGATTCGAAACCACGCCAGTCGACTCAACGACAGACTTTATGATACAGCGCGCGCACGCTAACCATTCAGCCATCCAACCCTCCGGAATGCAAGGGATTTAGCTGCTCTAATTCACCGGCAATTGACTTTAGTCATGATTGAACTTATTTGAACTATTGACTATTCGATCCACAAACTATATTTTACTACTATTGTGAATACCAATTTATGTGTTCCAAAATTAGAACACTTCAGCACTAAAAGCTTGCTGTTATCGCACCTAATTGTGTTCTTTTTTTTTTTTTTATCAAAATCCTAGAAAACAACTTTTTTATGCCCAAACTGAACTGACAAAATGTTCCTTATTTTCGTTGTCCCAATGTTCGAAGATAAAACTAAATAATTGTATGTATGGATTTATGTAATTCAGAACAACATTTTTGAGGTCATGATCATATGACGTCATTATGCATAATGCCCTAATTAACATCACTAATTATGCACAATGATCTAATTAAGATATAAAAAACCCAAATAGGTTCATAAGCGGATGCGTTGTCCGTCTTTTTTACACAATCGATTTACAAGTATTTTATCAAAAGCTATTTCAAGATCCCTATCCCCATTTTTTTTAATTCTCAGGTGTTGTTCTAAATATAGTAACTTAGACAGGTGAAAAATTGCATAATGGATCAGGGGATCGGTGGCGACTTTTGATAGGATGAACACCAAAGTCCAAACAATATAATAACCGTAAAAACATTTCTTTTGCAATTTGTTTGAGGTTCTGACTTTATTTAGAGTATATCTCCTGGACCAAGTTACAGTCCGATACATGCCAATATCGAAAGGAACCGAGATCTTAGGGTGATATATTTCAAGTTTCATTGAAATCGGATAAAAATTGTGACTAGTAGACTGTTCACAAACAATTGTGGACGGACGGACGGGGGCGACGACAATATACGTCCACATGAAAATGTGGGCGTATAAAAATGGGCATGTAGAAGGGGAGGAAGGAGACAGAGAGAGAATTGCTTTAAATAGACTAACTACAATTTGTGGGTACCAAGATGGTGATATTTCATGGTGGTCTGCCTCCATTTCAATTTTCTGCAACATACTGAATATTCGTTGCAGTAATTAATTATACTAATGTGCTGTTATTTGAAATATTAGGTTGTTATTTGATCATACTGGGAAGTATTTTGTAGTATTTGGTAGTATTGGGTTATTATTGACTTGTTTTGGGTGGTATAGGGAGGCAAATGGAACAGCCAGACATCAGTGTTGCATTTGAAGCACATCAGGGCTCATAATCCATAAAGTTTAGATCTGATACATGCCAATATCGAAAGGAACCGAGATCATTTGGAGATAGACCTATATTTCAAGTTTCGTCAAAATCGGATAAGAATTGTGACGTGTAGAGTGTTCACAAACAAATTGTGGACGGACGGACAGGGGCGATGACAATATATGTCCACATGAAAATGTGGGCATATAAAAAGTATCGACTTATATACCCCGAAAAATATGGTACATAGAAAAGATTTAATATTCAGGGTTTTAACAAAGGAGTACATCTATTTCATCATATACAACTGGCGGTAGTTTTTTCTTTGATGTCCATAGCAGTTATATCTCATAACAACCTGTCATGACGTCATCACAGGTTGATATATTCGTTCATATCAACCGCTGGTGATGTCATGACAGGTTGATATTTCATATCAACCACTAATGACGTCATCTCAGGTCAATATATTCAGCTCATATCAACCGCTGATGACATAGATGATCGAAATAAAACAAAAAACACAGAAATAAATTTTTATTCTTTTGACAATTAAAAATTGTTATGGTACAGTTTGTAACATTCCGGGCCGAAATATCGGCATATTTAAATCGATTATCTATACTCCATGTCTAAGATATCTTTCAGAATTTTCTTTCCGTTCACACACTCCTAGACTTGAAATTATTTATCGCTCAAGAGTTCCTTTATAAAGTATTTTAAAACAGTCGGTCAAATCCTTCTCTGAACATACCGAAAACCTTCAATCAGGATTCACTGTCAGAATTATCGGAAAAGAATGCCTTTTAATGCAAATTTTCTTCAGGCTTTAGATAGATTCTCGTCGATATTTTCATTCACATCTATTCCATCGTCAATATGTTGGCTTAAAAGGATTGATTATTCGTCTGACTTCGTATTACTATCCATTTTGTTTTGCGTTCAATTCAATACTCCAAAATGGCAACGTATAAACAAAAACATGCACGTAATTGCACGTGATTAATTCGGTAATTTTCGTTATTTGACTGAAACTACCGATCAGTTATCCAATCATTGCTGACTTTGAATGGAAGAACCCATTCAATCTTAGGATGAAATGGCGTTGTATATGTAGGATATAAACCTACTCTCCCTCGGATTGATATGGTAGAGAACACTTGGGCTTCGCCCTCGTGTTCTCTACCATATCAACCTCGGGTAGGTTAATATCCTATACATAAACATCTATTTATATTATAAGTATTCTTTAGATCAATTCTTTATACAACAGTTTAAATATACCATATTTTATGGGGTATAAGTCGATGTGGAGTATAAGTCGAATCATCATATTTTACTGTTTTTCTGACCTCCATCCCTATATTATAAGTCAAAGCAGTATAAGATGAATGTTTTTCAACTCCACGGAAGTAATCTATTATCGAGTTTCGGGACTGATATCCTAGTCTAATATAATAGAAAAATTGGCCCATAATATTAATTAGGCCTACGATAAAATAATTAATTTATAAATGTAGGGCTAACTTGATTAATATTCCAAGTTGTGGTTTTGGTTTATTTGAACGCCATGGAAAACGCATCACTTAGTTTTTCGTATAACAAAATGATCCTGTAAACATATCTTATTTATTTTGCTTCTTATTATGAACAATATTCAAATGGGAACACATCAATAAAAACACATTTGTACACTTATGGATGTTTAATCTGTAATCAACGGTACAAAGTCAGAGGGGTCAAAACCAAAAGTACGACACAGATGTCAGTAGCACGTGTGTCCTCCACGGGCTCTTACGCACGCTGTGCGGTGACATTGCATGGAATTTACCAATGTTTGAAAGAAGGCCTGGGGAAAATTGTTCCATTCTTGGACAAGAGCAGCTTCTAAAGCAGCAATGGTGTGCATCTGTGGTTTCCGATACAGACGGCGTCCAATCTCATGCCAGACATGTTCTATCGGTGCCATGTCCGGAGACATGGCTGGCCAGTCCAAGACATTGATGTTGTTAGCAGCCAGGTAGTCCATACGGTGATGAAATGTGAAGCCTCCCCACACCATTACACTTCCCCCACCCCATCAATTCGTTTTGAAGACGCAGCAGTCTGCAAGACGTTCCCCAAGGTGTCTCCACACACGTTGACGGCCATCAGCGTGATAAGGATGAAAGCGACTCTCATCACTGAAGAGCACACTTTGCCAGTCTACTCTTCTCCATGTCTGGTGTCCTTGAGCCCATATCAAACGCCGCTGACAGTGATATCCCTGAGGATATATATTTATATATTTCAGTCAATCATAATCAGCATAATAATCAATATCATCTTATTATCAGAACAACATTATGAGAGATTTCTGACGTTGAATAAAGTATTATCTATGTTGACAACCGTTTTGAACGTCTCTGTTTACATGCTGCTGGAGATGCATTGACGCTATTGCCCCGCGTTTACCTAGTCTTCACACGGTAAATTGGATTTAACACCTACACGTCAGATAAAGCCTGTTGGTCCTTGATAAAACACCTTTGGTGCAGTTATAACACGCTTTCGAGAAAACTCACCAAACAAAGAATACAAACCGTGTCAGTCATTTTTAGCCCGTCCGTTAATTAACACACCAGGTACAGTAAATGCACCGCAGAGATTTTCACCACTAGCGATAATTAAATCACCTTTCAGTCAATTTCTCACCCCTGTTAACACTAGGGACCGGGTATCGTCCAGATTTTACGAAAAAAGGAAAGAAACTACGCTTATCATCTTGAATTCAATACACGTATCCAGCTAATAGATTGGCGTCAAGAATGTGTTAAATGCCATCAAGATTCATCAAAAACCGCCCAGTTTGTGCTATCCTGAAGATTAAGAAACACTGTTTACTTTTGACAACGATCGTCTGCTTTACGACCGTCCAGTTTCTCGGGATGTTTTTTAGAAATGAACACAAACCATTTAGATTTGAAAGGGGTTTAGTTTTTAGACAAGGCCTTTATTTTCCCGCACATTGTCAAGAAATGAACAGAGTGTTTAATTACTTAAGGCGTTTAGATTTTACGTCAAATTACCACTTTATTGAGAGCCGTCTAGTAACTTACGGGTGAGTAGTAATGCAATGCCGTTTACTTTTCATGTCTTGTAATTAGTTTGCCCAGTGTAATCTATAAAACTTAAGGCGTTTGTTTTGTGTGAAATATTTAATTTCTGTCACCCAATTTTAGAAACTATGTTCAGATTTAGAATCTGAGTATAGTGTCTAAAATTCTCGAATGAATTGCATATTTGTTGAATATCGTCCATTCTTCGGTATTGCCGACGTCTGTTGGGAAAAGTCGATTTACAATGAATTGACATTTTTCCCGGCATAGATAAAACTAAAATTTTTTGTATTTAGTTACAATCTTGTTACTTATAATCTTGTTTTCTGGGATATTTACCCGCTTCCACAATTAATAACAACAAGAGAAAAATCGAAATTGCCGTACATTCCCTTGTTTTTATTCATTCTATACTTAATAAAAACATGGTAATGCACTGAATTTTTCTCAGGTTCTCTTATCTAGTGACAGTCAATATTTTTTTTTTTTTTTTCCAATTGTAGATATATGCTAGTCAAGTCGTCCACACGAAAATCTGGTGAAGTCATCCACGCTGATTTGGTTGACTCGTCCACACGATGTAGAATAAGTCGTCCACACAACATTGTGTAATGTTAGGGATGCAGAAATATTCATATTCAGTATAATATGAGTGTTTGATATAAGTATAATTTTCTTTACATCAAGTGGCAGACTCGCCAATCTACAGCGGTCGCATTTATAAATAACAAACAACAAAATAAATTACTTTATTCAATAACAGTTTCATTAATAAATAACATCACTACACAGCCACTAAACGACTCACCTCTATAGTCCTGGTACACTTTTCTTCCCCAGTTCATATAATTCCCATTTTATAAATATTTTATAATGAATAGTGTCCAATGTCTTCCTTTGCATATGCTTTAGCTTATGTTCCGAACACGCCAATTCTCGGCACCAATGCAAAACTTTCAACTTGTAATATAGTCCCTTTCCTGCAGGTTGGTTTCACTATAACAGAATTGCCCTGTGATATAACAGATCAAAGAATAAAACTGCATGTAGTCACTTTTTCGACACATGTTATCTTCAGTTGTTCAGACTACCTGGCATCTCAAATAACCCAACGTTAAAAGAAAGCATGCAGTGTCCGCCTTACAACAGGTTCCATTCATTTATGATTTATTTTATAATTTATTACACAGTTTTGACCACAATGTGTTTCGATTGGCATTTTGGTATTCTAAATTGATTCTTATATGAAATTCTTATATTTAGTTCCATTTCGTGTGCGGAAATAAAATCAACGATTAGTTTTAAAATTAATTATGGTGCCGAAATAATATCAATCCCAATTGTATTTTGGCGAATGATTAAGCTGTCAATATGTGATTGTAAAATATCTTTTATTTATCCATCTAATAATTTATATTCAGATTTCATATCAAGTCAATTAAATGTTGTCTAAACATTAAAATCATAATGCCAATTAAGGCAGGACACTACCTTATAAAACACTCTGTATAGATTGATCTGTCAAATTTTGATATCAGCTAAAATTGCCCAAAATAGTTAAAATTTGTTGATTTTTCAAGTCGTGTCCAGCCTTTATATTATATAGTGTTAAATATTTAGTCATTTTTTTAGGTAAATCAAATTTTTAACTTTTAACTATAGCTACTGTTTGCAATAAGGTGATTTTCAAAGTGTTTGTTATACATTTGGACATTTTATTGTACAAAATCCTTTTAGTGGTGTGATCGGCCACACCCACTTGTTTTATGTGGGATGCATAATGTTCTTTATTAACATTCAAATAGTAAAATTTATGCCTTATTGCACTCTTTAATGCCTATATATGTTATTCCAAATCACAAATAGTTTGTTTCAATAAAATTGTTAAAGATTTTGATTTCCTAACATAGCCACCGTGAATATATAAAAAAAATCCAATATGGCCACCATTTCCATGACAACAAATAAACATTTTGCGCTCAAATTATCAAATCTGATTTGGGACATCATATACTAATATTACACTAAATAGCAAGTTTCTGTTATCAATGTAAAATTCTTAGGTAGTGTCCTGCCTTAACAAACAATACGTGTATACTTTATTACAAAAACATTGGTGAAGTATTCTAAAAATCTAAAATCGTAACGGCAATTAAATAACAATACGAATATACTTCACTACAAAAACATGTGTCTGGATTAGGGGATTAATTAAACAATAGGTAGCAGCTATTCAAAGAATATAACGTCAGACATTTATGACTGTTGTATATTCCATGCGATGGTGGTGTAATTACACGTCTGTGAGCAATATGGTTTCAGACAGAACCGAGACAGGTGGCTAGAATTTGTGATATAAGCAGGCGGTCATTCAAAGAATATAATATAAATTGTAATGACGAGCATTTATGACTGTATATTCCAAGCGACGGCATAGGCTATGGTTTCAGATGGAACAGAGACAGCTAGGACGTGGCTGGAATTTGTCATTTATAAAACAATAGCAGTAGGTCAATTCAAAGAATATAATCTGATATCGTTGATTAAATTTTGAACTTTTGTATAAATATGTTTTTATATTTTGTGTTTGTAAACAATACGCGGATTAGGTTTTAGACTTGAATGTGAGGTATCCCAAATGATAGTGTGTAAACTGATAAGTGTTTTGTGTGCAATATATGTGTATATAGTTTGTAGAAGAACTTTTCATGTATTTGGATATTAAATATTATAATGACCCTGCTTGTTTTGCTTTTGTTTTTTGATTAGAAATACTCGATTTTATTTTGACAAGACTAAATATAAACTAGATACGATTTGCAGTCCTTGGCCATTTCAATGGGGGGAAACTGTACCTACAATAGTTATTGATTCCCCTCCTTCGGTATTTCTTCAACATTCCCAAGGGGTGGGGATACAAAAATAAAAAATAAATGTTGGCGAAAATAGTCCAGCAAAGACGCCTAGATAAATGCGAAAATGACGTTTCATTTGTGGCTGAAACGAGAACTGCACACATTAATTTGTAAATTCACAAATACATTTGTTATTAATTGCGGAAGCGGGTAAATAACCCAGAAAGCAAGATTATAAGTAACAAGATATACCTCCATTGTTTTGTTAATTTCTAATAAATAAAATGTGGGTTTTATCTACGCCGGGAAAATTGTCAATTCATTGTAAATCGACTTTTCCAAACGGACGTCGACAATACTGAAGAATGGACGATATTCAACAAATATGCAATTCATACGAGAATTTTAGACACTATACTCAGATTCTAAATCTGAACATAGTTTCTAAAATTGGGAGATAGAAATTAAATATTTCACACAAAAACAAACGCCTTAAGTTTTCTAGATTACGATGGGTTAACTAATTACAAAACATGAAAGTAAACGGCATTGCATTACTACTCACCCGTAAGTTACTAGACGGCTCTCGGTAAAGTTGTAATTTGGCGTATAATCTAAACGCCTTAAGTAATTAAACACTGTTCATTTCTTGACAACGTCCGGGAAAATAAAGGCCTTGTCTAAAAACTAAACCCCTTTCAAATCTAAATAGTAGTGTTCATTTCTAAAAAACATTCCGAGAAACTGGACGGTCGTAAAGCAGAAGATCGATGTCAAAAGTAAGCAGTGTTTCTTAATCTACACGGTAGCACAAACTTTCCAATTTTTGGTGAATCTTGACGGCATTTAACACATTCTTGACGCCAATCTATTAGCTGGATACGTGTATTAAATTCTAGATAAGCGTAGTTTCTTTCCTTTTTTCGTAAAATCTGGACGATACCCGGTCCCTAGTGTAATTAACACACCGTATCTACAGATTTTAGCCTCTTCGTATTAGATTTGTTGCGATAATTAGAATTTTACCGATATTCGTACAAATTTACCAAATTGGGAGATATCTATGCCCTAAACATACAAATAACACTTTTACTACTTCTCAGTGTCAATAGACCTCTGTTTCACAAATTTAAGAATCTAACGACAAACATTTATGACTGTTGTATATTCCATGCAATGGTGGTGTAATTACACGTCTGTGAGCGATATGGTTTCAGACGGAACCGAGACAGGTGGCTAGAATTTGTGATATAAGCAGGCGGTCATTCAAAGAATATAATATAAATTGTAATGACGAGCATTTATGACTGTATATTCCAAGCGACGGCATAGGTAGGGTGACCCACCATAAATAAATTTCTCCAAATATCTAGACAATTACGCCACAATATTTATATATATATATGCCAAGCCTCAAATCAGTTTCACACAATTATAGTCACTAAATAAATGATCATGTTGTACTTAATAAGCTATGACCATTAATCATCTATAAATAATAGACTGAAAACTGGTTCCAAGTGTCGTCCATAACATCCAGACACTTTTGAGTAAAAGATAGGTTATGTGCCCTTGTTTTGAAATTAGTCTCGCTTAACCAGTCTATCGACCATTCTACGTCTGATTGACAGGTTGGGATAATCAAGACTACTTTTTTACGAAACATAACAGAAAGCTAGAACAAGAAATTGAATTTAGAAATAAGCACTTTAGACAACTCAACAATTGTTTTAAGAAACTTGTAAAAGTAAAATGAAACTACTGCTAGTATCATGTTCTTGTCTAACCTGAGTGTTTCAGAGATATTATTTGTACTAAACCAAAAGATGCGGCTCTTAACGGTACAGTTAATGATAAAGCAATTTAAAAAACAAAGCAAACGTAATTTCTAAAGCTGCTGTTAGAACCAAGAAGCTAAATTTTACTGCTATTCAAAATCGTCAATAGATTTTTTTACGGCTGTAATAGTTGATATATTTGTAGAGAATTGCATGAGCCATGGCTATTTATCGACTCAAAGAGAGTGCGGGGTAGTCAGAAATCAGTTCAAGACACGCAACTGAAGCGTGCACATTTAGCCGTGTCGAGATCAACTTTCTGTAGAGTGCACGGGTCACCCTAGTTTTGTGTGCAATATATGTGTATATAGTTTGTAGAAGAACTTTTCATGTATTTGGATATTTAAGATAGGTTGCCAGGCAACGAAACATACGCCCACAGCAGCTAAATCGTCCGGGCAGTCAACAAGAGTTGTCGCATATTTTTACTTTTTTCGGTAATGAAACATTTATAATACACACTAAAATCTGATTAAGAGCAACAACTCAGAAAACCATTAAAATTTGTTTGGTTTTTATAAAGTGCTGCCCCATGCTAACGTTTTGTATACAAAACTTCTAATATCATGGATTTAGCCTTTAGAGCGTCAAAAGATTTTGCAAAGTGTTCAAGGGCCATAACTTTGGCAGTAATTATCGGAAATCGTTGAAAATCAATAGGATTCTTCGTCTCATGACCTTAAACACTGTGTATAAATTTAAGGTCAATCGGATATTAACTTTGGCCTTTAGAGCGTCCACAAGATTTTTCAAAGTGATCAAGGGCCATAACTCTAGCATTAATTATCGGAAATCGCTGAATTGTCTCATGACCTTAAACACTGTGTATAAATTTAAAGTCAATCGGATATTAACTTTGGCCTCTAGAGCACCCACAAGATTTTTCAAAGTGGTCAAGGACCATAACACTGGCAGTAATTATCGGAAATCACTGAAAATCAATAGGATTCTTTGTCTCATGACGTTAAACACTGTGTATAAATTTAAAGTCAATCAGATATTTACTTTAGCCTCTAGAGCGTCCACAAGCAATTGTGGACACCGGACCGACCAACCGACGGACGCGACGACAATCTACGACCACATTTAAATGACCCTGCTTGTTTTGCTTTTGTTTTTTGATTAGAAATACTCGATTTTATTTTGACAAGACTAATTATAAACTAGATACGATTTGCGGTCCTTGCCCATTTCAATGGGGGGAAACTGTACCTACAATAGTTAACGATTCCCCTCCTTCGGTATTTCTTCAACATTCCCAAGGGGTAGGGGATACAAAAATAAAAAAATAAATGTTGGTGAAAATAGTCCCCCAAAGACGCCTAGATAAATGCGAAAATGACGTTTCATTTGTGGCTGAAACGAGAACTGCACACATTAATTTGTAAATTCACAAATACATTTGTTATTAATTGAAATTAGTCTCGCTTAACCAGTCTATCGACCATTCTACGTCTGATTGACAGGTTGGGATAATCAAGACTACTTTTTTACGAAACATAACAGAAAGCTAGAACAAGAAATTGAATTTAGAAATAAGCACTTTAGACAACTCAACAATTGTTTTAAGAAACTTGTAAAAGTAAAATGAAACTACTGCTAGTATCATGTTCTTGTCTAACCTGAGTGTTTCAGAGATATTATTTGTACTAAACCAAAAGATGCGGCTCTTAACGGTACAGTTAATGATAAAGCAATTTAAAAAACAAAGCAAACGTAATTTCTAAAGCTGCTGTTAGAACCAAGAAGCTAAATTTTACTGCTATTCAAAATCGTCAATAGATTTTTTTACGGCTGTAATAGTTGATATATTTGTAGAGAATTGCATGAGCCATGGCTATTTATCGACTCAAAGAGAGTGCGGGGTAGTCAGAAATCAGTTCAAGACACGCAACTGAAGCGTGCACATTTAGCCGTGTCGAGATCAACTTTCTGTAGAGTGCACGGGTCACCCTAGTTTTGTGTGCAATATATGTGTATATAGTTTGTAGAAGAACTTTTCATGTATTTGGATATTTAAGATAGGTTGCCAGGCAACGAAACATACGCCCACAGCAGCTAAATCGTCCGGGCAGTCAACAAGAGTTGTCGCATATTTTTACTTTTTTCGGTAATGAAACATTTATAATACACACTAAAATCTGATTAAGAGCAACAACTCAGAAAACCATTAAAATTTGTTTGGTTTTTATAAAGTGCTGCCCCATGCTAACGTTTTGTATACAAAACTTCTAATATCATGGATTTAGCCTTTAGAGCGTCAAAAGATTTTGCAAAGTGTTCAAGGGCCATAACTTTGGCAGTAATTATCGGAAATCGTTGAAAATCAATAGGATTCTTCGTCTCATGACCTTAAACACTGTGTATAAATTTAAGGTCAATCGGATATTAACTTTGGCCTTTAGAGCGTCCACAAGATTTTTCAAAGTGATCAAGGGCCATAACTCTAGCATTAATTATCGGAAATCGCTGAATTGTCTCATGACCTTAAACACTGTGTATAAATTTAAAGTCAATCGGATATTAACTTTGGCCTCTAGAGCACCCACAAGATTTTTCAAAGTGGTCAAGGACCATAACACTGGCAGTAATTATCGGAAATCACTGAAAATCAATAGGATTCTTTGTCTCATGACGTTAAACACTGTGTATAAATTTAAAGTCAATCAGATATTTACTTTAGCCTCTAGAGCGTCCACAAGCAATTGTGGACACCGGACCGACCAACCGACGGACGCGACGACAATCTACGACCACATTTAAATGTGGGCGTATAAAAATTATAATGACCCTGCTTGTTTTGCTTTTGTTTTTTGATTAGAAATACTCGATTTTATTTTGACAAGACTAATTATAAACTAGATACGATTTGCGGTCCTTGCCCATTTCAATGGGGGGAAACTGTACCTACAATAGTTAACGATTCCCCTCCTTCGGTATTTCTTCAACATTCCCAAGGGGTAGGGGATACAAAAATAAAAAAATAAATGTTGGTGAAAATAGTCCCCCAAAGACGCCTAGATAAATGCGAAAATGACGTTTCATTTGTGGCTGAAACGAGAACTGCACACATTAATTTGTAAATTCACAAATACATTTGTTATTAATTGCGGAAGCGGGTAAATAACCCAGAAAGCAAGATTATAAGTAACAAGATATACGTCTATTGTTTTGTTAATTTCTAATAAATAAAATGAAGGTTTTATCTACGCCGGGAAAATTGTCAATTCATTGTAAAATCGACTTTTCCCAACGGATGTCGACAATACCGAAGAATGGACGATATTCAACAAATATGCAATTCATACGAGAATTTTAGACACTATACTCAGATTCTAAATCTGAACATGGTTTCTAAAATTGGGAGATAGAAATTAAATATTTCCCTCATAAACAAATGCCTTAAGTTTTCTAGATTACAATGGGCAAACTACTGTAAAACATGAAATTATAGCGAGCATGAAATTATTGCGGAAATTGCGAGCGAGGCCTTCTCGCAATAATTTCATGTTCGCAATAATTTCGTGAAAATTCATTAAAATGTCGGCCATATTGAATTACCCCCCTTCATTACTCTTCACAAGAAAGAGTCCCAATAAGTACAGTAGAATCTGTATGAGCAGCCACTCCTATTCAGCGACATCTCCTTGTAAGCGGTCACGATAAATTCCCCCCGTAAAAATTCTGTTGTTTCATCTCTTTTTTCAATGGTCACTCCTCTAACACGGCCAGCGGTCACTATTTTACAAATAAATTCAACAAAACATCGCCCATTCAACGGCCATTGTTGAATGTTACCATCTTGTCGTTCTTTGTAACACCCCCGCTAATCCCATGAGTAGAATTAATTAACTGGACCCCCACTGATGAAGTAAAAAGAAATGTAACCCGGGATGTAACAATCAACCCGGGATTATCTATTAATTAATCTTTTGTTTTATTAAACAACTAACCTGGTCATTGTTTTCACGCGTAACCACACATTATTTGATACTGATTGAATAAAATAAAAGTACAGAGTTTTGTCACGATCATATAGTATCTCTTTTCCATTGCCACTTTATTGTTAAACAGACATTTTAGCGCCTCCTATAATATTACATACAGAGTTACACAAATAGGAGATAAAATTAGCGATGTTTTTTTGTTCATGTGCTTTTTTGATAAAATAATTTATCGATTTTCTTCACAAAAATGGATAAATATTATCGAATGCATCACAATGGTAGACAGTAGTATCGAAGGTTGGTACAAAATGACAAGTTTACACTATTTGCTGTTACTAATGATCACCAATCAACCGATGTTTTAAAGAGCCGACTGTCACCTCAAAGCTAGGGTGACCCACCATAAATAAATATCTCCATATATCTCGACAAAAATGGATAAATATTATCGAATGCATCACAATGGTAGACAGTAGTATCGAAAGTTGGTACAAAATGACAAGTTTACACTATTTGCTGTTACTAATGATCACCAATCAACCGATGTTTTAAAGAGCCGACTGTCACCTCAAAGCTAGGGTGACCCACCATAAATAAATATCTCCATATATCTCGACAATTACGCCACAATATTTATATATATGCCAAGCCTCAAATCAGTTTCACACAATTATAGTCACTAAATAAACGATCATGTTGTACTTAATAAGCTATGACCATTAATCATGTATAAATAATAGACTGAAAACTGGTTCCAAGAGTCGTCCATAACATCCAGACACTTTTGAGTAAAAGATAGGTTACATGCCCTTGTTTTGAAATTAGTGTCGCTTAACCAGTCTATCGACCATTCTACGTCTGATTGACAGGTCGGGATAATCAAGACTACTTTTTTACGAAACGTAACAGAAAGCTAGAACAAGAAATTGAATTTAGAAATAAGCACGTTAGGTAGCTCAACAATCGTTTTAAGAAGCTTGTAAAAGTAAAATGAAACTACTGCTAGTATCATGTTCCTGCTTAACTCGAGTGATTCAGAGATATTATTTGTACTAAACCAAAAGATGCCGCTCTTAACGGTACAGTTAATGATAAAGCGATTTAAAAAATGAAACGAACGTAATTTCTAAATCTGCTGTAATAACCAAGAAGCTTAATTTAACTGCTATTAAAAATCGTCAACAATAAATTTTTACGGCTGTAATAGTTGATAGATTTGTAGAGAATTGCACGTGCCATGGCTATCTAAGTATCATACTGTCAGAAAGTTGGTCTCGGCACGGCGATTGTGCACGCTTCAGTGGTAGTCTCGAACTATCAGCGGTGGACTGTATTTCTGTGAGTACATGGGTCACCCTATCAAAGCTATAATCCTCAATAGTTGTTTATTTACTGTTACTAATGACCACCAAACAACCAATGTTTTGAAGAGCCGACTGTCACCTTAAAATTAACAATCTACCGCATTTTACAGACAAATTTACTAAAAAAAATTATTTAAATTTGCAATAATTTCATGTCGCAATATTTTTTTCCCCACTATAGAAATTCGCAATAATTTCATGTCGCAATTATGTTTCACCGCCCCAACTCGCAATAATTTCATGTCGCAATAATTTCATGTTTTACAGTAATTACAAAACATGAAAGTAAACGGCATTGCATTACTACTCAACCGTAAGTTACTAGACGGCTCTCGGTAAAGTTGTAATTTGACGTAAAATCTAAATGCCTTAAGTAATTAAACACTCTGTTCATTTCTTGACAATGTGCGGGAAAATAAAGGCATTGTCTAAAAACTAAACCCCTTTCAAATCTAAATGGTAGTGTTCATTTCTAAAAAACATTCCGAGAAACTGGACGGTCGTAAAGCAGACGATCGATGTCAAAAGTAAACAGTGTTTCTTAATCTACACGGTAGCACAAACTGGCCAGTTTTTGGTGAATCTTGACGGCATTTAACACATTCTTGACCCCAATCTATTAGCTGGATACGTGTATTAAATTCTAGATGATAAGCGTAGTTTCTTTCCTTTTTTCGTAAAATCTGGACAATACCCGGTCCCTAGTGTAATTAACACACCGTATCTACAGATTTTAGCCTCTTCGTATTAGATTTGTTGCGATAATTAGAATTTTACTGATATTAGTACAAATTTACCAAATCGGGAGATTTCTATGCCCTAATCATACAAATAAACTTTTACTACTTCTCAGTGTCAATAGACCTCTGTTTCACAAATTTAAGTGATGCATATATATTTCATCAATTGAGCATTAATAAGGTTGAACAAAGTTAAAAAAAAGGGTCCTAACTCTAGAAGTAATTATTGTAAATTGCTAAAATTCAATATGCTTCGTGTTTTCACTAATCCAAATGATGCATATAAATTACATACAGATCGGATGATAACTTTTGGTGTTAGAGCGTTCACAAGGCTCAATAAAGTGAAACATGGGCCATAACTCTAGACGTAATGAACAGAAATTGCTGAAATTCAATAGGCTTCTTCGTTTCACTAATTTAAATAATGCATATAAATTTCACATTGATCGGATGATAACTTTTGGTGTTAGAGCGTTCACAAGGCTCAATAAATGAAATGAAATGAAATGGAGTTTAACGTCCTACTTTTCTGCTCCTAACCTGGGCTAATGAAGACGGGCATACGCCATACAGTGTGCTATGAGGGAAACCCAATTTCATTTGATTTCATTTATTTAATTATTATATAACAGCTATATAGGCAGCTAAACAGTGTGACGAATGGACAGAGCCATTTCAATAGTCCCTTGCTTTCTTCAAAAGGTGGGGAACAATAAACACACGTGAAGCTGGAAGGGAGATGTGAAATTTAGACAGGTTTTGAAAAAGTCATGGACAAAAGTTTAATTGTACGGGCAGTCGACAAAGGTTTTTGCATATTTATTCTTTTGTAGGTAATCAGAAGCATTTACAAGACACTGATAATATCAATTTCATACAGATTTTGTTGATAGAGTATTCAAAAGGTTCAACAAAGATAAACAAGAGTCATAACTCTAGAAGTTATTAACGGCAACTGCTGAAAAATGCACATAATAAAAATAATAATAATAATAATGTACATTTCTAATTGCGCTCACTCCATCCATATTGCATGCTCTAAGCGCATGGAAGGTAATAGCTAATCCTGATAATACGTAACAAACAAATGAGTTTTGAGTTTGGATAATAATAATAATGTACATTTGTAATTGCGCTCACTCCATCCATATTGCATGCTCTAAGCGCATGGAAGATAATAGCTAATCCTGATAATACGTAACAAACAAATGAGTTTTGAAATTGGATTTGAACACATATTCATAAACCCTTTTTAAAATACATGCAGATATGAATCACATAATTGTTATATGCTTACTTTAGCCTGTGCTGAAACAGAATCCCAGTTACCTCCGCTAAGTGAAAACTTTCCTTGCCCTATACGACCTAGGATATCGTTGGGTGTGTCGTTTGGACCATTAGCAAATGGTGTGTGCCTGAAAATGTAGCAATTTTTACAATAAAATATTTGTAAGTATTAGGAATCTTAATGGATTGATTCGGTTGCAGCTATTTGAATAAAAATCTGACAGATAAAAGAGTGAGAGAAAGAGACACTTGGATATCATAAATCATTCAATTACCTTTCTAAAAGAAAGGTTGCCAGGCAACAAAACATACGCCAACAGCAGCTAATTCGTCCGGGTACTCAACAAGTGTTGTCGCATATTTTTACTCAAGACCTTAAACTCTGGTATCAATCTGAAGTCAATCGGATGATAACTTTAACCTCTAGAGCGTCACAAGATTTTTCAAAGTGATCAAGAGCCATATCGGAAATCGATGAAAATCAATAAGCTTCGTCGTCTCATGGCCTTAAACACTGTATATAAATTTAAAGTCAATCGGATATTAACTTGAGTCTCTATAAGGAATTGTGGACGCCGGACGGATGGACGGACTGAAACTTGAAAGAAGCCAGAAATCGATGACTTATTTCTTTATAGTGTGGAGCCATATTTGTGTAGGTATGAGTTGGATCTTGCACAGCTATTTACAATTTGGCAAATCATCGGTCGCTCTTGTGGGGTTGCGGTCAAAAGTTCTGGGGTCAAGTGCCAGGTCATAGCATATGTAAACAAAGCCATGTGTACGATTTACCTTGCAAATTGCTTGCCGTCGGGAGAACAGGGATCCAATGAACCAAATAAACGTTCTATCTGTGTAGAGAAGTGGTGTAACAGAGCCCCAAAAGATATTTTGATCACATTGACACAAAATGTGGTATTGGACCAGTCGATTTCACTGGAAAAATGCCTTCATATGATAGGAGATTACAAGAAATAAAACAAGGCCATGGAGTATAGCTAAAATTAAGAATGAACTGTTAAAATGTAGCAGAAATATTAAGAATAAATGCTTAAATAATTTGAACCAGCTCAGAATTGTCAGGGAATAGCCCAGATGGAAGAAATAAAATTTGGCATGTACAATGATTGACACAGTGTACATGTAATCATCGATAAAAGTGCCATACACACTTTCAATGTTAAAATCTTGCTTCTGATTAATAAATTGCAGTAATGTAAATATTCTGATTTCTTGAAACAATTATAACAGATAGATCTACTGTACATGTAGTCATTCAAATCCAACACTAATAATCTCCCTGGACAAATACTGGCTCCAGTAGATTGTAAAAGTCTAAAGTTTGACTGATTTGAAAATTATTTTTGATCAAGGATAAATAAAAGAAGAATTTAATGGAGGATTTACACTTAAAGTAAGACACTAACACATTTAGTAGTTATAATAAGGCTATTATAAATTTTGTCGTTTGAGAGTTCACAAGGTTCTACAAACTGAAAAAGGGTTGTAACTCTGGAAGTAATCTACAGAAATTGTTGAAATTTGACAGGCTTTTTCGTTTTACTAATTTAAATAATTAGTCCGATCGCCAAACCCAATTTTTCGAGTGAACCTGGAAATTATATACAAAGTTTTTTTTATGATTGATTTTAGTAGCGTATGGTGTTCTCTTTCAGAATCTGCAGGGTGAACCTCGGTCACCCTTGAGCGTTTTGAGAAATTCAAGATGGCGTCCAAGATGGCCGCCACATCAAATAATCCCCTATAGCTCCCATAGTATTTATTCTAGGATGATAATTTTGGTGTCTAACCGTATGTTTTTGGGGTCAAGGAATACACTGAAATCATGTATTATGTTGTGGGGTGATTAGATGATATTAAAATCAAACATGTTAGACAATATGGTCCTTTAACTCGTTATCGGCAGTTGGGGACGATTATTTCACCGAACCAAACTAAATCTAGAGACAAACTATATATTTCTGGACATAGGAGCGTATGAGTGATAGGATAACACCAAATACAGCCATATAAGGGGATTCAGGGTCACATGGGTCAGTCCTGAAAAGGGAGGCACAAGCTGATTGTTGAAAATTTAAAAAAACAAAATTTAACAAAACAGGAACATAACTTCCACAAAACTAGATAATATCCAGTTTAATACTTTAGTCGTGTTTCTGGCTGCAACCTGTGACAGCACAAGCGCAAAATATTGTATATTCTAAGACCTCCCTAGTGCAGCTACAAGCACACGTACTACATGAGCTGTCACTATTGCATTCACATCTGATGAGCCACATGGCAGACTCCGGACCAAGTTTACCGGTTGTGATGTTTTCAATTTAGTGTCCTTCTCCCAGCAATACAGTTCAGGATCAATTTCCGACGGATTCTGATCTTCCAGTGAACGCCACTCAATAGCTTAGCGATGTCGTATTTTTATGTTCACTGCAAATGCATCATTCATTGGAGCTAGACTACATGGTTTAGGTGGGGATGATGTCGATACATTTCCAGTTTTAGATGCCTGATACCTTCAAGCGTGTTTTAAGTCATCGATTTGCAAGAGCTCGGTCCAAAATCACCAATCCAGGAAAGAACAGCCGTTGACATTGGTCAGACTACGGAGAAACACATGTCAATTATCATTGGAATCCTGCCAGCTCATTCTCTTACTGGATGTGACACGGGTACATGCGGCTACGTCGTGTGGAAATCAAGAGTTTTGAAAGTGGTTAGAGCTTGATTGTATTCTCTCTCACCCCACTCGTCGGAGTAATAGACACTCCAATAGAATCATTGCTCACACAGTTACACAGGCCACTGTATTTATGTCAGCATTTTTATGAACAGAGTTCTAAAAATCTATGTCTGAAACATGCTGGAGGGTCTAGACATCTAAAACGTCATTATTCTCAACCCAAACCATGTAATCTTGCTCAACAAATGATACATTTGCAGAGAACGTAAAAAGAGCTCATCACCAAGCTATTGTGTGGCGTTCACTGGAAGATCGGAATCCATCGGAACTTGATCTGGAACAGTATTGCTGGGAGAAAGATACCAAATTGAAAACATTACAACCGGTAAACTTGCTCCGGAGTCTGCCATGTGGCTCATCAGATGTGGATGCAGTAGTGACAACTCATGTAGTACGTGTGCTTGTAGCTGCACTAGGGATGGCTTAGAATATACAATATTTTGCGCTTGTGCTGTCACAGGTTGCAACCAGAAACACGACTAAAGTATTAAACTGGATATTACCTAGTTTTGTGGAAGTTATGTTCCTGATTTGCGGTTAGAAATAGTTTTTTTTAAATGTTCAACAATCAGCGTGTGTCTCCATTTTCAGGACCGACCCATGTGGCCCCGAAGCCCCTTATATGGCTGTATTTGGTGTTATCCTATCACTCATACGCTCCTATGTCCAGAAATATATAGTTTGTCTCTAGATTTAGTTTGGTTCGGTGAAATAATCGTCCCCAACTGCCGATAACGAGTTAAAGGACCATATTGTCTAACATGTTTGATTTTAATATCATCTAATCACCCCACAACATAATAAATGATTTCAGTGTATTCCTTGACCCCAGAAACATACGGTTAGACACCAAAATTATCATCTTAGAATAAATACTATGGGAGCTATAGGGGATTATTTGATGTGGCGGCCTTCTTGGATGCCATCTTGAATTTCTCAAAACGCTCAAAGGTGACCGAGGTTCACCCGGCAGATTCTGAACGAGGACACCCTAGGCTACTAAAATCAATCATAAAAAAAACTTTGTATACAATTTCCAGGTTCAGTCATAGGTCTGCCAGACTAAATGCATATAAATTTCATACAGATCACATGATCACCTTTGTCATTCAAACGTTCACAAGGTTCGCAAATCACCAAACTCTAGAAATTATTGACGGAAATTGCTGAAATTCAATAGACCTCTATTTCACAAATTTAAATGATGCATATAAATTTCATACATATCGGATGATAACTTTCATCAATCGAGCATTAACAAGGTTTAACAAAGTGAAACAAGGGCCATAACTCTATAAGTAATTATTGTAAATTGCTGAAATAGGCTTCATGGTTTCACTAATTTAAATAATGCATATAAATTTCACAAAGATCCAATGATAACTTTTGGAGTTGGAGCGTTCACAAGGTTCAATAAAGTGAAAAGAGTCATAATTCTCGACGTAATGAAGGAAATTGCTGAAATTCAATAGGATTGTTCTTTTTACTAATTTAAATGGCACATATAAATTTCATACAGATCGGCAGTTAACTTGAGAGGATAAAGCATTTACAAAGTGACACAAGGGCCATAACTCGAGAAGTAACCAGCAGCTGCCAGGCAGGATACGCCCACATTTTCGAGAGATGGATAGAAAATAAGCTAAAACGAAAGTGATTTTTCCTACAATCAAGGGCCATAATTCAGGAAATTACAATTCGATATGCGCAAATATCGAAAGGAACCAAGGTCTTTGGGTTATAAACTTACATTCCAAGTTTCAACAAAATCGAATAAAATTTGTGACCTCTATAGGGTCCACAACCTTGATATAGCATATTTTTACGCAATTTGAGAACAAGGAGTGGCCATTTTGTCTGTCAGTTTTGGTCGATTTTCACAAAAATTCAAACTCAGCCGTCCTTAGGGTGTAACGGTGATACAATAATACGTTTTTTTAAATCGGATAAAAATAATGACCTCTATGGGGTCCACAAGCTAAAAACGTGATTTTTCGTATAATCAGGGGCCATAATTCAGGAAGTTACGGTCTGATAAGCGGGAATATCGAAAGGAACTGAGATCTTTGGGTTATAAACTTACATTTTTAACAAAATCGGATAAAAATTGTGACCTCTATAGGGTCCACAACCTTGATATATCATATTTTTACTATATTTGAGAACGAAGGGCGGCCATTTTATCTGTCAGTTTTGGGCCGATTTTCACGAAATTCGAACTCAGTCGTCCTTAGGGTGTAACAGTGATATAATAATATGATTTTTTAAATCGGATAAAAATTATGACCTCTATAGGGTCCAAAAGCTAAAAACGTGATTTTTCGTACAATCAGGGGCCATAATTCAGGAAGTTACGGTCCGATAAGCGTGAATATTGAAAGGGACCGAGATCTTTGGGTTATAAACTTGCATTTCAAGTTTCAACAAAATCAGAAAAAAATTGTGACCTCTACAGGGTCCACAACCTTGATATACCACTTTTTTTTACGCTATTTGAGAACGAACGGCGGCCATTTTGTTTGTCAGCTTTGGGCCGATTTTCACGAAATTCGAGCTCAGCCATCCTTAGGGTTAAACGGTGATACGTTTTTTTAAATCGGATAAAAATCATGAACTCTATAGGGTCAACAAGCTAAAGATAGGTTGCCAGGCAACAAAACATACACCCACAGCAGCTAAATCGTCCGAGCGGTCGCCAAGGGTTGTCGCATATTTATTCCTTTGTAGGTAATTGGGGGCCTTTACAAGAAAGTTCCATACAGATCAGATGATAAATTTTGTCGTACAATCAGGGGCCATAATTCTGGAAGTTACGGTCCGATAAGCGTGAATATTGAAAGGGACCGAGATCTTTGGGTTATAAACTTGCATTTCAAGTTTCAACAAAATCAGAAAAAAATTGTGACCTCTACAGGGTCCACAACCTTGATATACCACTTTTTTTTTTACGCTATTTGAGAACGAACGGCGGCCATTTTGTTTGTCAGCTTTGGGCCGATTTTCACGAAATTCGAGCTCAGCCATCCTTAGGGTTAAACGGTGATACGTTTTTTTAAATCGGATAAAAATCATGAACTCTATAGGGTCCACAAGCTAAAGATAGGTTGCCAGGCAACAAAACATACACCCACAGCAGCTAAATCGTCCGAGCGGTCGCCAAGGGTTGTCGCATATTTATTCCTTTGTAGGTAATTGGGGGCCTTTACAAGACAGTTCCATACAGATCAGATGATAAATTTTGTCGTTTGAGGGTTTACAAGGTTCTACAAACTGAAACAAGGGTCTCAACTCTGGAAGTAATCTACAGAAATTGTGGAAATTTGACAGGCTTTTTTGTTTTACTAATTTAAATAATGCATATAAATTTCATACAGATCACATGATCACTTTTGTCATTCAAATGTTCACAATCGCCATAACTCTCAAAATTACTGACGGAAATTGTTGAAATTCAATAGACCTGTTTCATAAATTTAAATGATGCATATAAATTTCATACATATCGGATGATAACTATCATCAATCGAGCATTAACAAGGTTTAACAAAGTGAAACAAGGCAATAACTCTAGAAGTAATTATTGTAAATTGCTGAAATTCAATAGGCTTTTTTGTTTCACTAATTTAAATCATGCATATAAATTTCACAAAGATCGGGTGATAACTTTTTGCGTTAAAGCGTTCACAAGGATCAATAAAGTGAAACAAGGGCCATAACTCTAGACGTAATAAACGGAAAATGCTGAAATTCAATAGGTTTCTCCGTTTCACTAATCTAAATAATGCATATAAATTTCACAAATATCGAATGATAACTTTTGGCGTTGGAGCGTTCACAAGGTTCAATAAAGTGAAACAAGGGCCATAACTCTAGACGTAATAAACGGAAATTGCTGAAATTCAATAGGCTTCTTCGTTTCACCAATCCAAATAATGCATGTAAATTTCAGAAAGATCGGATGATAACTTTTGATGTGAGAGCGTTCACAAGGTTCAATAAAGTGAAACAAGGGCCATAACTCTCGACGTAATAAACGGAAATTGCTGAAATTCAATAGGCTTCTTCGTTTCACCAATCCAAATAATGCATGTAAATTTCAGAAAGATCGGATGATAACTTGTGGAGTTAGAGCGTCAATAAAGTGAAACAAGGGCCATAACTCTAGACGTAATAAACAGAAATTGCTGAAATTCAATAGGATTCTTTGTCTCACTAAATTAAATAATGAATATAATTTTCAGAAAGATCGAATGATAACTTTTGACGTTAAGAGCGTTCACAAGGATCAATAAAGTGAAACAAGGGCCATAACTCTAGACGTAATAAACGGAAATTGCTGAAATTCAATAGGCTTCTTCGTTTTAGTAACCTTAATAATGGAAATAAATTTCAGAAAGATTGGATGATAACTTTTGACGTTAGAGCGTTCACAAGGATCAATAAAGTGAAACAAGGGCCATAACTCTAGACGTAATAAACGGGAATTGCTGAAATTCAATAGGCTTCTTCATTTCAGCAAACTAAATAATGCATATAAATTTCAGAAAGATCGGATGATAACTTTTGATGTGAGAGCGTTCACAAGGATCAATAAAGTGAAACAAGTACCATAACTCTAGACGTAATAAACAGAAATTGCCGAAATTCAATAGACTTCTTCGTTTCAGTAATCTAAATAATGCAAACAAATTTTAGAAAGATCGGATGATAACTTTTGGAGTAAGAGCGTTCACAAGGTTCAATAAAGTGAAACAAGGGCCATAACTCTAGACGTAATAAACGGAAATTGCTTAAATTCAATAGGCTTCTTCGTTTCACTAATTTAAATCATGCATATAAATTACACAAAGATCGGATGATCACTTTTGGTGTTAGAGTGTGCACAAGGTTCAATAAAGTGAAACAAGGGCCATAACTCTAGATGTAATAAACGGAAATTGCTGAAATTCAATAAGCTTCTCCCGTTTCACTAACTTAACTATTGGATATAAATTTCACAAAGGTCGGATGTTAACTTTTGGCATTAGAGCGTTCACAAGGTTCAACAAAGTGAAACAAGGGCCATAACTCTAGACGTAATAAACGGAAATTATTGAAATTAGATAGGCTTCTTCATCTCACTAATTTAATCTCACTAATTTAAACAACATATATCAATTTTAAAACAATTGGATGATAACTTTTGGCGGTAGAGCGTTCACAAGAAATTGTGGATGGACCGACGGACGGACGGGGGCTACGGCAATACGTCCACATTTCAATGTGGGCGTACAAAAACTGTGGCCTCTAGAGGGTCCACAACCTTGATATACTATAACCAAGCATATTAAATGTAGACCATAAAAGTAATGATTAGATTCATACATTCAGACACTAATCTCCTGCATTTGTTTTAATATAATTAAATGTATTAATTGTCTCATTGTTTTAATGATTTAGTATGTAACTAACTCCTTCTACACCAATATCCATTGTCTTTATAAATCTAGCATTATTTACCATTTTAATTAAATGTTTAGTTCAAGTCACTAGTGGCAACATTTTAATAATATTTTAGTGGGTAACGGTATGTTCAGGGACCAACGGTATGTCAATGGGAACCAAAGCTGCACCTAACATCGCCTGTATATTCATGACCCAATTCGAAGTAGAGATACTCAACAGAAGTCCCATCAAACCACTTGTTTGGTGGCGATATATTAATGATATATTTTTCCTGTGGCCCTCCACCTTAGAGAATCTCAATAGATTCATGGAAGGGATCAGCCCTACAATACCTAGCATCAAATTAACACTAGAACACAGCTACACAAGTATCAACTTCCTAGATGTCACCGTTTATCAAGACGAATTGCAGCACCTACAAGCATGCCTCTACCAAAAACCCACAGATAGTTTTTTCTATCTCCATTACAACAGCTGCCATCCAGAGTCCTTGAAAAGAAGCCTCTCCTACAGCCAAGCTTTAAGAATTTGCCGTATTTCAAGTACGCTAGAAGACCGCGACCATTCGCTAAAGATCTGCCAAAAAAACTTCTTAAAAAGAGGATACCCATTAAGTTCAATAGCATCGTGCTTCGACCGAGCCAGATCACAACCTCGAGCAGACCTATTAGTCCAAAAGGAAAAGAGAACTCAAGAAGCCATCATATTTAGCACCAAGTATATCCCAGGATTCAACCACCACAAACTCATCAACAATCAACTCAGTATAGTTAAATTAAACATGGAAACTAAGTTCATAGCTGACAGGAAAATCGTTGTATGTTACCAACGAAACAATAATATAAGAGACATGCTGATCAAATCAGACATCGTGCTCAGGAAAACCAGCTCAATAGGATGCAAGAAGTGCGGACGGAATTGCACATTATGCCGACACCTCAAGGAAAATACTTTTATAAAATCCAAAACTAACTCGAATATTTTCAAAATTAACCAACATCTAAACTGTTTAACCCCGTACGTAATCTGCTCGTTCTGTGGTTCACAATACATAGGGCAAACGAGCGATAACTGTAAAAAAAGATTCCTCAATCATCTTAGTGATATCAGAACGAATAAGGAGACCCCCGTCAGCAACCATTTCCAGGAAAGCAATCACAAACCTGACGTCATTATTCTCAGCACAACGTCACGCAATTTGAATAAACGGCTGAGACATGAAGAAAGTCTCATCCAATTTTTAGGCACCAGTTACCCAGGAGGCATTAATGACCATTCCTAAGAAAAAAGTTTTTTTTTAAACATGCCTATCAATCACTGTAAAGAATGCGGCCGCCAGTACCAATGGCGTTCTAATTTGTACAGACACCTTTCAAAAGATCACAACTACAGCAAGACACAGATTCTTGAAGTAAAGAAACAGCATATAACGGACCGCTCACTTAAAAAAAATCCGGCACGACATCCATCCATCTTGCGTGCCGGTCAAACCTAGTGAGTGGGTCCCTTCTTTTGAGGCTCGCCCACGACCTCCAATCATCCGAGTTGAATCCCACACCGAGGACACAGCCATCACCTTAAGCCCGGTTAAGAAGGATACCGAATTCAAAGACTTAGAAGAATTTTTTCATCAACTAAACAGCACGGAAGAATCCACAACATCAAACACAGAGACACCACCAACACCGACAGTGTCAGATCACGATGTGATATCGAACGAATATCACCAGTTGAACTTTAACCAAATTTTAGAAGAATTTAATATATCTTTCTGAAGAATATGAACTGTTCCTGCACAATTTAAAATTAAGAATTCTAACTTTTTAAAAAAAGAATTCTAACTTTTTAAAAAAAGAATTCTAACTTTTTAAAAAAAGAATTTTTTAACTTTTTAATTATTAATTTCAAATTTTAAATCAATTTGTATATGATAAATTTGTTAATCATCTGTATAAATCATATCATCCCATCATGTTACCGCGAATCGAGCGTTATATATACAATTTTATTCAAAACTTTAGATTTTATTATCAAAATCCTCTTTTTTACATGTAAACCCTCTTGAATAATCTTGATCACTCCCAGATGATCATGATTAATCCAATTTACTCATAAACCATCCTAAATAATCACGTTACGTCACAATCAATTAGTATAAATACCGCACGCTTCGCTTCATCCAACTCATTTACTGAGGAAGGACACCTTAGTCCGAAACGTCTAAATAAATACAACCTTAACTTCTACTAGGAGTTCATCTTTTCTACTGGTTTGAGGGGCTACTATTCTACTTATTTCTACTTTATCCTGCAACCTCTCGTGTATCACCAGTTGAACTTTAACCAAATTTTAGAAGAATTTAATATATCTTTCTGAAGAATATGAACTGTTCCTGCACAATTTAAAATTAAGAATTCTAACTTTTTAAAAAAAGAATTCTAACTTTTTAAAAAAAGAATTCTAACTTTTTAAAAAAAGAATTTTTTAACTTTTTAATTATTAATTTCAAATTTTAAATCAATTTGTATATGATAAATTTGTTAATCATCTGTATAAATCATATCATCCCATCATGTTACCGCGAATCGAGCGTTATATATACAATTTTATTCAAAACTTTAGATTTTATTATCAAAATCCTCTTTTTTACATGTAAACCCTCTTGAATAATCTTGATCACTCCCAGATGATCATGATTAATCCAATTTACTCATAAACCATCCTAAATAATCACGTTACGTCACAATCAATTAGTATAAATACCGCACGCTTCGCTTCATCCAACTCATTTACTGAGGAAGGACACCTTAGTCCGAAACGTCTAAATAAATACAACCTTAACTTCTACTAGGAGTTCATCTTTTCTACTGGTTTGAGGGGCTACTATTCTACTTATTTCTACTTTATCCTGCAACCTCTCGTGTATCGCTGAGATCCCAGTCTAGATGTCCTCCAGATACTAGCATCCAGCTACTTTAGGACCTTTTGTACGAGAGTTGTTGTCGTTTTCTACTGATTATAAACTTAAACTACTGGAGATTAGTGTCCTAACAACCAAGGCATATAAATTACACGCAAGTTTCATATAGAAGAGATATATTATTTTATCATAAAGAATGCACATTGTCTTGTTCATTCCATTTTAGTTGTAAATTGATTTTAATGTTGTTGCTGGTCAAATAAATTTGTATCCAGATTATATAGTTGTTCCTGATTTTATGGAAGTAACCTTCTAGGTTACATATGGTGCAGATCCCTACGACTGATTGCCATCCCACTGCCAAGCGAGTTTAAACACCACCTAATCAAGTTATAGCAGAGAAAACAGTGTTGTAGACCACCAGATGACCAAAAAGTAAACCAGTCGGACCAGGAGAGGTGATTTCTAAATCTGCAGGAAAAATTATTACCTTTGGAAATTTGTAAATACGACCATATTTATACATTGATCTGCCAAGTTAATTCCCATTTTAAAATAAAATAATAGGCGTTTATTATTAATTAGCAGAATGGCTAACAGTAACTTGAATTGTTCAAAATTTGACTGTTCTAATTGTATGTCAACTGTTTCATTGATATTACCCTTAGAATGAAACTTAATCTATGCCAAAATCAGTTTTACAAGAGCTGGATATTGACATACAACTGGATGCATCCAGTAGACGTGGTACAAGGGTTAATCAGCGAACTGGATGTATGAGATGTGTTGTTGACGTTTGGGAAAGTAGGACGAGGGGAAATGTGTAGGGAGTGAAGTGCTGTAAAGGGATAGAATGTATTATGAATGGTTAGAGTGGCTGTGGTGTTACGGTGAAATACTATGCCGCCACCGTAACACCACAGCTTTATGATTTGTTAGACAGGAGTGATGTAATGGGTGTCAACAACTGGGTATGCTGGTACCGTCGCAACGTAGCCGTGAAATATATATTGTGGGGGGGAAGGGCGGAAACGGAAAAATATACAATGTTGACAGTATGTGCCAGGCATGAGGCTGCGCAGACCGAGCGGCAGCTCGATAGGGAGTGTGTGGGAGGGTCACCCTCATAAAAAATTTTTTTTTTAAATTTCAGTTTTCTGTAAGCAGTGAAAACACTATTTTGGCATTGTTTGCGGGGTTAAACCTAAAAATCACATTAATACACCTATTGCACGATATTGTGAAACTAGCTGACGAAGACAGCTCGGGCGGCGATTGTTCGACTCGGGGCTGCTCTGTCAGTATCTAACAAACGCATTTAGTTCGCGTACAACTTTTAAAAACCGAATGTCAGTATGGTGTTTCTCACATAATTGGTTATCGCAAAAACAGAGTAAACTGAAAGCGAGTAATCTCGACTCAAACCTATAGTCTATAGCCTACTTACTACACTCGTCACTAGGCTTCCTATATTATTGTTTGTGGACGGTTTACTACTCAGTGATAAGCCTGCGCCGCAAAAAGAGGTCTCGCCTTTTATTATTAGTATAATGACTTCCTCATGTGCGGCAGGTTAGTTTGCTTCTAAAAACACTGTTTTCCGTTCCAAAAAATACAAAAGTAATTTTCTACCAGATGACAATGGTTCTTTTCACCGAGACTAGATAATTTCTCTCGGTGTAAGGATATAGCTATGGATAAGTTCATACAAGGTCAATAAATCTGCGGTCACTTCGGGTCACACTGTTGAGAAAATAAACCGATGGGTTTGTTTAGTAGCAAATCGAGCGTGAATCAACTGAGTTTGTACTGAAAAATTTTTGAGTGATATGTATGAACTGTCTTCACACATTCGGTTTATAATTAGCGATACACAGGTACAGTGGCAAGTGTTGTACTTCACAGACTGTTTACCTCCGAACTACCTCCGCACGAAATCCCCGATTTGGGTACTTGTTAAAAGAAAAAGAAATAGTACCTGTGCGCATGCCAGTAAAAAAAACCATAAGAGTTCGCGCATAAAAATGCCCGAACGTACCAGGCGCCAGGTCATCAAGCGAGTATCAGGTGTCTCCGGTTCAACAATGCTTGTTTTGGGTACAATTGATTTGGATCTTGAAATAAATGGTAAAATGTTTCCTACAAAATTCTCTGTTTTTGACAATATTTTGCATAATGTTACATTAGGCATTGATTTTATGGCAAATATTGATTTCAAACATAAAAAGTTTACAATTAATGATGAAATAATAACTCCTATACAAGTTATTAATTTACCATTAACTGGATATGCTAAGAGAAATTAGAAATACCTGCAAGAACAGAAATCCCGACTCCTGTATCAGTGTCTGATACATGACCAATATTATCCCCATAAACATTGCCACATGGGGACCATATGGGGAAAAAATGGGCTGTGGGCCCAGGTGATACCACAAGGTCCCCATATAGGACCCATATTATCTTACCACATACAAATGTACGCAAATACACTTTATTTTCATATATATATTAATATCACAGAGACAAGCCAAATGATATAATGGTTACTTCTTTTTTACATTGATAATCTGACCGTATAGTGTGTGTATCTGGGGCCAATATGGGATTTCCCAAATTAACAACTCTGTTTTTGTACACTTTGGGCCAATATGGTGTCCATATGGGATTACCCGTGTGTGTATCTGGGGATAATATGGTATCTGTATGGGATTACATATAACTTTTGTATATCTGGGGCCAACATAGTATCCATATGGGATTACTTATTAGTCTATGTATAAGTTCATTATTGAATCCATACTTTTAGTTGTGTATATATTAATATCACAGAGATAAGCCAAATGATATAATGCTTACTTCTTTCTTACATTGATAATCTGACCTTATAGTGTGTGTATCTTGGGCCAATATGGGGTCTATATGGGATTACCCACATTAACAACTCTGTTTTGTATACATGGGGCCAATATGGTGTCCATATGGGATTACCCATGTGTGTATCTGGGGATAATATGGTATCTGTATGGGATTACATATAACTTTTGTATATCTGGGGCCAATATGGTATCCATATGGGATTACTTATTTGTATGTATAAGTTCATTATTGAATCCATACTTTTAGTTTTGTGAACGAATCTGTACAGAAAGGATTACGCATATGTGCACCAGAAGCTTGTGTGGTATGGATATGATATAACCACATTCATGTATATTATGTATATGGGTTCAATATGGTATCAATATGGGATTACCCATATGTGTATCTGGGGCCAATATCTTATGTATATGGCATCTACCACATACATCTGGGTCCAATATTTTACCCATATGGGATTAGCCACACCTGTATCGGCTTCAATGTGGAATCATACCCATTGCATTTAGTAGATATTAATAAGTATTCAGAAAATTAAAATCAGAATATCATTAAAGTGTTTATTTGGGATACGTTAAACTTATTGCGCCCTCAACAGTTGTATTTACATGACAAGTAAACAGTCACACATACAGGTGTGAATTACATTAAACCATGTTACAACTACACAGATTTGTTAAAGAGCATAAGAATTTTTACAGGTAAGGTCTTTTTGCAATTTTTTTATTGATCTACTTTAGTTAAAAATATTTTCAATTTCCCATTTCTCCTTCATTAAAATTTAATGTTTTCGCTTAATTAAATCTGACTATTGCAGATCTTTATTTAGGTCTGAAATGTTATATAAACTATTAATTTGACATTTATTAAAAAGACCATAATCAATGCCCTCGATGGCATCTTATGGGTCCAATTTTCATTAGATTTGAATCCGATTTTCTGTCCAACGCCCTTGATAAATGGATAATCAAGTCTTCTTTTTATTATCGTAACAGTGGTAAAAATGACAATCGAGGCTACTGTGTATATGAATCAGATTGAAGCAATTTCACTGAAATTTTCAACATTTCCCATTTGCATTATAATCCATTTTTTATCTATTATGTCTAGAATTGTCAGCTCTTTATTTAATCTTCCATAATGTATCTTAAAGTCAAACAATTTCAGGGCAGGTAACCTAAAAGGTTACCGCACAGCCACAGGTTGTCTGGAAATTATTTGTAGCAACCTAGATGTATTAATGATTAGTGTTGAAACTCAGGGCAAATTTTAGTATTCGGCTATCCGCCTATGCTATCCGAACATATTCGGACTATTCGTGTGTGTTTTAAATGTTAGTTTTGACGCATAAGTGCATGCAAATTCGTCTATTGATTGTACAGAGTGTGGTACGTGTAAAGGCTAATATACCACACGATATTTATTCAAATAGATTATTTGCATTATCAGACATCCTTTTGGCAATACTAATGTTCTTAATACATTGTCATTGTCACTAATAAGCGTAATACGGGACATATCAAACGATCACGTACGCCATTGTCTTGAAAACTAAATATGGCCGCATGCGGAGAGGGAGAACGAGAAGCATTTCCTCAAAATTTTATAGCAAGAACAATTTACCAATATTGTCTAAATTAAAAGAAAATTTATCATATCATGAACTCTCTAAAACTTTATTTATCTGAACCAATTTATTTGAAATGATCAATCCTTATATGTGACCCCCCATGGCATACTGAGTCACAATGAGGAAATTTTGAAAATTGAGTTATTGTTATTTTCACATTCTCAGACTCATTACCTTCAATTTGATGTATAGTTTGTTTGAATCGGGCAAAAATTGACTGAGTTGTGACTGCTTAAAGCCATCCAACTCACCAAAGTAAGTTTTGAGAAAAATCAAGTTAAAGATTTGATATGTTTCAAAACAAAATCCCATAGCAACCAAGCCATTTATTTGCTGTTTTGTCGTTGAATATTGTTTTCTAGAGGTTTTCAAGGGTGCTGAAGACGACAATTGTAGTAAAAATTTGATCCGACAACTTCCGCCATCTTTTTTTTTCAAAATGGACGCCAAAATGACAGATTTTCGAGTTTTCATAAGTTATGTGTTTATTAATGTCATTGAATGGGTTTTGGGGGGTGCTACATCAAAAAATTGCAGTATAAGAGTAAATCCGATAATACCCGCCATTTTGTTTTTCATAATGGCAACCGAAATGATAATCGTAGTAGTAAAATTAATCCGTCAATATCAACCATTTTGTTTTAACAAAATTGCGACCAAAATGACAATTCTGTTGTTTTTTATCACCGTATATATTTGTAATCGGCTGGTGCAATGTCATTTTATATGTTTTATTAGGCACAAAGGTTGTAGCATCCGGGATCGACTGGACTGTATCCTCCATCTTGTTTTTTTTCAAAATGGCCACCAAAATGGCAATTATTGGAGTTCTTATACTTGGTACTCGTGTAATATATCATTTTAGAGGTTTTCGGGGGCGCTGAATACGAAAAACAAGGTTTTGGGTCGATGCAACGAATATTTATCATTTTACATATTTGATGATTTTATGGTCACACCTTGCAGGGTAGGGTATACCAATGAAATGACGGTATTCAACACCTTATGCTGTCAAGTATAAGAAAAGAGAACATTTTTCAAAAGACAACAGTATGCTAAAAACTCTCATAAATTTAATAAAAGATTATAATAATAATTCAAAGAGAAAGTACTAATGATCAAAGATCCCATATTAATATGGTTTGACTATTGTTTACAGCTTAATTAATTGGGTGCTGATTGATCTACTGTTTTGACTGCCGAGTTCTAATTAAAAGAGATGGTACTAGGCCTTATGATCAAAGATACGGTATTAACATGGTTTGACTATACACCTTAATTGAAACTAGTTTCATTGTATATACTATGGAGTTTTCGTATGGCACGGTTACGATGCCAGTGTATAGATAGCTGTAAACAAACGCTATTTACAGTGGATATAATTGCATTACGAGAATTTAATTTATTAATTCATCGGGCATGGGCGACTGTTTAACGTTTGAGAATGGAAAAGGGCAAGCTCTCAGTTGCAAATGAATTGAATGCACTGACATCTGCAGTTTTTAGAAAAGGCAAGTTAAAGGTGTCGGTATGTTCTAAAACAATATCACACAGCAACCATGCCATTAAATCTTTCGTTATTTTGTTGTTTAATATTAATATTTTCTTCTTTAGGTTTTCAAGGGTGCCGAAGACGAAAACCGTTGTAAATGCGCTCTTTTCATAGCAAAACATCCACAACAAATGCGGCATATTCACATTTCCTATGATAGCGTTATAATTTAGAACAGTGTATACATTAGTATTAGTAGTCTAAGTTTGTATATTATAACTTAATCAGTTAATCTCATCAATTATTTAGCACCTTGGTGCCAGTGGTCAGAAGATTAAGGTTGTTGATTGGGTAATCAAGTTTAGTAGCCTATCTTAATCATCAAAGAAGCCGCCACAGCTGCGCGCCTGAATTAAGATTTTGCGTGTACAATAAGTCTATTGTTATTTTAAGCCTCAGGTACCGTAACGGTATCAAATTAAGAGTTCATAATAGAATAGAAATTTAAATTTCATTGGCATGAAATGTTTACGTTAGTTTTGGAAGCTGTGTAATTAAAACAATGGCAGATTATTTTTCCCACTCAATAATTGTCGCGTTTCGACTCATTGGTCTTTCTCATTTTCCCGACCCATGGTGATAATAGAATTTTAAACAATAATAATATCCAATATACATTCTTAACTTTCCATGCCGTATGAAAGACAGTAAACGGAATTCACCTATCAATAAAATTCTATTCGGAAAGAAAATTATTGGCTATTTTGTTTATTTCCTTTTAAGGACTATAAATTATTTTCTAACAGACCAAACGAAACATTAAATCATCGCCGCTTTGATTAGTTATTCGGAGTAAATAATGAATTGTCGGCGGCCTAATCAAAACATTGTAAATCAATCAACAAGCCGTTCGTGTCATTGAGTAATACTAATCCATAATCACTTCTCACTGATTAATGATTAGTTGATTGATAATTAACAATGATTAATACTCAACGGCTATCTATATACGACCAGATTCAGAATTAAGTTGTTGGTATCCAAGGATCTTTTTATTTTGTGTTTTTAACAATTTTCAAGTGTAAATAATTTAATGAAATCAACCTGTCCATAATATCATATTCATTGTATTGGACGTTAAATCTTTAATAAACAACAACAACAGTTGTTTTCTGCCACTTCTCAGAGTGAATCGCATGTAGACACCCCATAACATTGCCCAAATCTAATTTCTATCGTCTGCTTGAGCCTCGATGCGGCCACGGAACCACAATGCTTTGCACGCGTTGTCTGGGCCAATCAGCAAACGAGTTGTGTTGGAAGCATAGCAACAATGGGAGTGTGTTTACATTTTTAGGGGTTTTAAAACCTTTTTGTATTCCTTCAAAATGAATTCATCGGCAATATTTTGGTCATATTTAAAAACTAGAGATTCTCAGCTTTACAACGATGCCATGCATTTTGCAAGAGGATTGACAGGTCGCCCCGCTGCGAGCAGAGAAAAATATCTAATTCCACTGAGAATATTCAGAAAAATACAGATTTAAGAATACGGTACTCTTACAAAACGTCCAAATAAAGGCGTTTTAAAATGTTTTATTGCTATTTTGATCTTTTGAGTCGATAGATAGTATATTTATTGACTCATTTTTGTAAAAATCTCAATTTTGATCAAAATCAATATTTTCGCTTATTTTGTCTCTTTTGCAAAATTAATTTTCCCGCATTCCGACTCATATTGATGCGGCGAGTCACATATTTCAATAAAAACAAACCGTTCGACCGACTCAGAAAATGTCGACATTGCAAATACAGGGGTCGGCTCAAAATAATCAAACTGTCGAGAGGAAAACTATACCACAACAAGTTTTATATAACAAACCTTAATAAATGTCAATATATGAAGGAAAACACATGAACTGTTAAAACAACAAATTTTGGTTTGTTACTGGACCCAAACTAGCTACGGCTTTTTTTATTTTTTAAAGCCTCATGTTAGAATATTAGATGGTCGACCATGTCCAGGTCCAGATTTGATCTTTTGGCGATAACTGTATTTCCCGCGGCGGAAAACATGCGCTCCGATGGTACAGAAGTGGGTGGAATACCCAAATAAGACTTTGCTAGTTTGGCCAGTGATGGATATCTAAATTCACACGATTTCCACCATTCAAGGGGGCTAGTGCCATATAAAACCCCGTCGGATTTAAAGCCTTCTATTTCTCTCTGGACGATTTGTTAGCGTGCCACGGTGATCATCGCTGTATTCTCCAACGAGAAAATCCCAAGCTGATATATTTGCTGGTGAAGGGAGTGTATCGGGATCCGGTTCAGTGTTGTTTGAAACCAGTCCTTCTTTTGCCATAGTGGATATATTATTCCATACTAGAGATCACTGTGTTTCAGTAAGAAAGCGAAGTTGTTTATATCTTGGATCCAAGGCCGATGCGATAATCTGAGTAGTAGAACATAAGGCGGTGTCATCAAATGACAGGTAACGTTTTGTTAAGTCAGAAGATATGGTGTTTTTCAGTCTGCTCATATCAGGGCTGTCGGCATCGGAACTTGTTAAATGCTTATTAATGAGACCAAATACAATTGGGTAGACCATGCTGATTGTGGGATACTCAACAGCACTAATTACTGTCGTATGTATTTAACGCACAGATCTTTCGATATTCGCGCATATCGGACCAAAACTTCCTGAATTATGACATCTGAGTGTACGAAAAATCACGTTTTTGCTTATGGACCCTATAGAGGTTAAAATTATTATCCAATTTAAAAAAAACAAAAAACATTCGAATATATCACCGTTACATCGTAATGTTTGTTGAGTTCGAATTTCGTGAAAAGAAGGGCCACAACTGCCGGACAAAATGGCCGTCCCTCGTACGAAAATAGTGTAAACATCTGGTAATCAATGTTGTGGACCCTCTAGGGGTCACAATTTTGATCCGATTTCGAAGAAACTTGAAATACATGTTTATAACCCAAAGATATTGGTTCCTTGCAATATTCGCGCATATCGGATCATAACTTCCTGAATTATGGCCCTTGATTGAACAAAAAATCATGTTTTTAGCTTGTGGTCCCAGTAGAGGTCACAATTTTTTATCCAATTTAAAAAAAAAAACATGTGAATATATCACCACTACACACTAAGATCTTGGTTCCTTTTGATAATCGCGGATACCCGAACTTAACTTCCTGGATTATAGCCTCTGATTGTTTGAAAAATCACATGTTTAGCTTGTGGATTCTCTAGAGGTCACAATTTGTTTTCCGATTTTAAAAACCGTTTAAATACATCACCATTCCACCATAATGAAGGTTTGAATTCGAATTTCGGGAAAATCGAAATGAAACTGTCCGACAAAATGGACGCTCTTTGTACAAAAATTGTGTAAAATAGTGTGTGTAATACAAAGGTTGTGGACCCCCTAGAGGTCACGATTTTTATTCCATTTTGATGAAACTTCAAACATATCTTTATATCCCAAAGATCTCAGTCCCTTTTGATATTTGCACATTTCAGGCCATATCTTTCTTGATTATTGCCCCTGATTGTACAAAAAAATTGAGTTTTTTTTTAGCTTGTTCTCTTTCCATCTCTGGGGGGTTGGATGGCTGAATGGTTAGCGTGTGCGCGCTGTATCTTACAGTCTGTCATTGAGTCGACTGGCGTGGTTTCGAATCCCCGGTTGTACGTGGCAAGGAGTAGGGTCGCCTGTCCAACCTCGTGGGTTTTCTCCGGTTTCCTCCCACTGCTAAAGACCCCTACGCGCAAGCAAATTATGTAAATAAAATTAAACCATATGTTAGTCCCGAAATGACCTAGTTTGTGTCGAGTGGACGTTAAACCCCATTTCTCTCTCTCTATCCATCTCTTGGAAATGTGGGTATATCCTGCCTGGCAGCCGCTAGTTTTTATTATAATACTAAATTGTTATTAAATTTGTTTACTTCTATATTTAATTTCATTACTTTCTCTAATTCAATTTAAATTGAAAATCTCATAGAACCTGATATTTGTATGCCCTGGCTAAAACAAGATGCTGTAGATATTACATCTAATTAAATAAGCTTATTATTACTTTATGTAATATTTGAATCAATTTTATTTTCATGATATAATTATTATATTAAATTATAATTAAATTTGTTTATTTCTACATTCAATTTGATTATTTTCTTTTATTCTCTTATTCAATTTTAATTTTAATTTCAATTGAAAATCCCATAGAACCTGATCTCCAAATCATCTAGCTTTTATATTCTAAATATAGAGCAGTGTAATATGACACTTATACACTGCACCATCTAAATAGATAATAATTGGGCGACAATTTATTATCTTTGAGAAGTTGATGACAGGATTCTCTTCAACAAACTTCCATTATCTTTGAGGTCAAATTCCTAAACTTGAAGAAATCTAGCTGATTTCTAGTTAGTCTTAAGAGTGGACAGGGGGGACTTCCCAGTTTCACCCTTTTTGCTTGATCTGGGGGTACCAAATATCTATCGTCCGGTCGAGCCAGCCACATAACCATAATGCTTTGCACGCTGTGTCTGGGACAATCAGCAAAGGAGTTGTGTAGACAGCATAGCAACAAGCAGAGTTTGTTTAAATCTTTTAGGGGTTTTAAAACTCGATTGTATCTGTTCAAAATGAATTCATCAGCAATATTTTTGTCATATTTGACATATTTGACAACGATGCCAATTATTATGCAAAAGGAATGACCGGTCAGACAGCTGTGAGCAAAGAAAAATAACAAATTAAGCTGAGAATTTTAAGAAATAGGACAGATTTAAGAATATGGTACTTTTACAAAACGTCCAAATAAAGGTGTTCTAAAATCTTTTTTGCTATTTTGATCTTTTGTGTCGATAGATAGTATATTTAAGACTCATTTTTGTGAAAATCTCAATTTCGATCAAAATCAATATTTTCACTTATTTTGTCTCGAGTTCAAAATTAGACAATGCGCATTCCGACTCATTTTGACATATCGGGTCACATTTATTGTTCTACTTACCCTGCTAACATTGTATATAAAAGTACACCTAAACTCCATAAATCACATGCAGCATCATAGCCTTGTCGTTTTAATACCTACAGAAACCATCAATTAATTAAAAAGAAGATTGGTTGCCAGGAAACGAAACCTATGCCCACAGCAACTAAATCGTCTGAGAAGTCGACGTATTTGTTCTTTTGTAGGTTTTGGGAGCATTTTACAAAATACTGATATCAATTTACAGATCTGATGATAACGAGGGCCATAAGTCTAGAAATAATTAATGGAAATATTTCAAATGCGATAAGACTTCTCTGCTTTACTAATTTAAACAAGCCAACAGTGAGGCTGATGTCCCCCTCCGAAATCCAAAAATAAATAGATAGATGACACATATTAATTAATTATCGAGCAATCAAACTATACACTAAGTTCCATCACTCTCCATCAGACAGAATCAAGGTTATCTTGTCCCAAAGCATCAACCAATGAAATTGCTTAGCTTTAGCTCAAAATGTTAATCATTGAACTCAGTTAAGACATTCACCTAATGAACATCTACATCAAGTTTAAACATTCTACCTCAATTAAAAGCAGAGTTGTTATGTTTCAATGTCTTGACCAATCATATGCTTGTCGCTCCTCATCTTCAATAGAAGGCTTGATCTCGCCTTAACTACGTACGTCTTATCAAGCCCTTCACGTAATACCCAGCATATTTTGGCACTAATTTCGATTGGGTATAAGCCCAGCTTGTGATCCTATCAGATTCCTTCGTTAAAAATATCGTTACGATTATCAAGTCTCGCTCTTCTAGCTAAAATGTCAACATGTGAAAATCGAGTTGCAAAGTTCAAGGTTCGATCAATGTCATGGTTGATCAGTTCAAGGGAGAGGGGTTTTACATAGGCTAAGCCTGTTCCCCAATCCCATTCAGTCAACCTGAATAAAAATATGGTTTAAAAAAAAAAAAAAGGTTACTGGAAATCATGGCTGATTAACAAAGGGTTTCCTTCTACTGGATATGTAGCGGAATTATGAGCGTTAAATATCGACGCTTAATATTTTCACCAGTGTTTTAGTAGTCAGTGAATTAACAGAGGTTCTTGGCTACCATGCCTATGCTGCCCTTGGTGACAGTTTGTCAGCTTATATTTGCCGGATTTGCTTTGCATGATTGATAAAAATCCAAACAGTAACCAAATCAATTGAGACGAAATTGGATTCTCTGAAACAGGTATGTTTCTTTTTATTTTTTTTATCGGAGCGTCAAGCTTTTCACTCATTAAATCTCACTCACGCCTAATAATTCTATGACCAATCATCGTTTCAGAGAGTGATACCTGGACCCTTTTTGATTTGAGTGTGTAATAGGTAGCCTATATATTTCTGGCGCTATTGCACTTTCGTACCTCTAACAGTTCCTGTTGTCGTAGAGACTTGAAATTTTCAGGGGATGTTAAGGAATCGATCAATAACTTTTTATTTTACCGACCTTTTAATTTCAAATGGAAGAGAAGTTCATCCGTTCGTCACCATTTTCTTTGTTGACGATTTAGACTCGAATAACAAGACACTAAGACGGATTCCGACACACTGCAGTTCATAAAATTTAATAATAATTTTCGTATATTTTAAATTTTGCGCTAAGCCACCAATTTCTATTTGGCGTTGACCAGATGGATTGGCCTTTACGTGTGAATATCGCCGTGACCTTGACGCTGACCCTGACTTCAAATTTTCCATCAAGTTCGGGACCTTTGCACTTATAAGTGCTGCGCCCCTATTTCTTGCTGTATTATCGAGGTTAATGTCCGGGGTGAAAGCAGAGAAGATGCCCTTAAGAAAAGATGATTTGGTCAAAGTCGTAGGTCAAGGTCATGTTGGGGACAACTGAACGCAAACTTTTAAAACTAAGTTTTGGGACATTTGACCTTGACCCCGTTACCATTTTAAAAGGCCATCATCGTGGCTTGAACCATCTACGTTTACCTTGGCCCTGTTGCACACTGCTTCGTCAGAAAATGGTCAAACACAGAGGGCTCGTGTTCGAAAGGAAGTCAATGGTCGCGGTCAATATGAAAGGTGGTGGTGACCTCCAGTAGTCAACGCTAACAAAGCGTGACCTTGACTTTGACCGTGAGTCCAAACCTCCCATTGATCTCTGGGCCTTTGCGTTTATGCTTGCCGTGGCCCTATTTCTTACTGTATTATCATGGTTAATGCTCAAGGTGAAAGCAGAGACGACGTCCTTCAGAAAAGGTATATGGGCTAAAGTCGTGGGTCAAGGTCATGTTACAGAAAACTGAACTCAGACTTTTCAAAGTCAGTTTTGGGACATTTGACCTTGACTTACGACCTTGACCCCGTAACCATTTTAAAAGGCCATCATCTTGGCTTGAACCATCGTCGTTTACCTTGGCCCTGTCGCATACTGCTCGGCCAGAAAACAGTCAAATGCAGAGGGCCCGTGTTCGAAAGAAAGTCAATGGGCGCGGTCAATATGAAAGGTCGTGGTGACCTCGACTAGTCAACGCTAACCAACCGTGATCTTGACCTTGAGTCCAAACTTCCCATCCATCTCGGGGCCTTGGCACTTATAAGTGCTGCGCCCCTATTTCTTGCTGTATTATCAAAGTTAATGTTCGAGGTGAAAGCAGAGACGACGTCCTTCAGAAAAAAGATAAAGTCGTGGGTCATGGTCATGTTACAGAAAACTGAACACAAACTTTTCAAAGTCAGTTTTGAGACATTTGACCTTGACTTACGACCTTGAACCCGTAACCATTTTCAAAGGCCATCATCTTGGCTTGAACCATGGACGTTTACCTTGGTCCTGTCGCACACTGCTCGGTCAAAAAACGGTCAAACGCAGAGGGCCCGTGTCCGAAAGGATGTCAATTGGCGTGGTCAATGTTAAAGGTCGTGGTATTATTCATCTACTTACAGCACATATATTGATCTGTTCAAATTTCAGTCAAGAGTCCAGCATACCAGAGCAAACGTGGATTTGTAAAGTCATCACCTACCCCAAGAAAAGTTAAAAAACCAAAAGTTAATATATCTTTATTCAAAGAAAGCAATGTGCTTATTATTAGAATTGTTAGAATTGACCAAAATAAAAGTTATGGAATATTTCACTAGTAGTGGTTACTTGTGGGAAGCCTGAAATATCCAACATTTAAACCGACTATTGAGTCAAATTTTGTTTAATTAATGTATCTCTGTCTATGTATTTGTCAGATTAGTTATTCTTTTAGTGTGTTTTATAGGCATCACAACATATGGCTGTACCTTCGGAAACCTTACAACTAAACATATTGGAAAGTTCAGAAAATACCCTAGTTCCTTCTAGAAATATACTTCGTAACACTGATAAGTAGTAAAGGTGAGATTTGTACGTTTACAGTATAGTTTTCTCACGTTTTAGTAAATTTCTACAAATATCGGTAAAATTCTAATTATCGCAACAAATCTAATACGAAGAGGCTAAAATCTGTAGGTACGGTGTGTTAATTAACAGGGGTGAGAAATTGACTGAAAGGTGATATAATTATCGCTAGGGGTGAAAATCTCGGCGACGGTGTGTTTTCTGTACCGGTGTGTTAATTAATGAACAGGTTAAAAACGACTGACACGGTGTGTATTCTTTGTTTGGTGAGTTTTCTCGAAAGCATGTTATAACTGCAGCAAAGGTGATTTATCAAGGACCAGCAAGCTTTATCTGACGCGTAGGTGTTAAATCTAATTTGCCGTGCGATTTTTTGTTCGACCATGTTTTACGCAGATCGGTCTTTGTTAAGTGTAGGTCTTTATACATGGATTTATACGTGGGATAGGTACGTATATCCTTTCTTATACATATTATTTATATATTTGATCTTTTTTGTGGGTTTAATTTGTTTACAAATTGTCGTGCGTACCACTATATAAATGCTCGTATCTTAAAATTGATCACACGCTGTACCGTTATTTCCCGATATCATAACCAACCCCAATTTGATTATCCGATATATTCTAATCGCCATTGTTATCAGATTAACCAATCTGTTTTCGAAGCAGCCATTATATTGTAATCATATATTCATACAAAACAGCTTTTCGCAAATTTACATGACGTCTTCCCGATATATTCGCATTAGGGTATGTTTGGTTCCCTTCTTTCAACAGCTTAGATGACCCTTCTTGAACAATTAGTCAAACGTAAAGAAATCTAACTCTCGGTCCCGCATCCGTTGCACAGACTAGGCACGGCTACATGTGTCGCCTAGCTTGTTCTATTCTAAAAGCATGCAATCGCCTTTGGAAATCACTTTGGTGTCTTTTTTTTTTTTATTTCGGTCGCTTTATTTGAAACGATTTTCATAATAAGCTGTAGTAATTTTTTATTTTTTTTTACTGCCAATTCTGCTTAATTGTGTGCGCTTCGAAATCTAAAAACTTGAAGTAAAACAAATCATGGATACGGGTTTAGAATCGGGTTATAGCATGATCTACATGTATTTGTTAAAGGCCTGTTAATACAGTATGAACAATATTGAATATTAAATATGTGTCCGTATATACCAAAAATAAATCACATAAAACGGATGAATAATACAAAGTAGATTTGAAACAGAAAGTCTTCAAGTATATGCGTAAATATGTTTCCCTTTTGTCTAAATCCCATTTATAACTGTTTGATCTCCTTTTGCAGAGCAAAGACTTGTTATTTTGAATGATATCGAGAAGTCACTTAAAGCTGTTACAATCAGAGAAAATGTTATAAACATAAAGGGGGCGTGGGGCATTAACAATGTGATAACTCATAAAACAAAATAATGATGCACACCAAAGTTTTTGCATAAAGAGATGGTTTGTCATGTATATTTCAGTAAATTTCACTATATTTGTTATGTATTCTATTCACATCGACATGTAAAATTGCGTGAAAGAATTAGGCCACTACCTTTATAGGAATATATTTATATAATTAGGCAATACTAATTTATTTGCTGCAGTTACCCATTTCGACATATTCACTATATTTTAAAGTCATAGTTTTAAACCTATATAGCTTCATTTTCAATATTTCTGGCTATTTATTATTCTATATTTTTTAAAAAGAAACTATTTCAGATCAACAGTAATTTCTAATACACCTTTGATGTAATTAAAATATCTATAGCTTATGTACATAATCCATTGAGGCGTTTGTGTCGCTGACAAATTAGTTTTTAAATAGGATACACAACACATCGTTATTAACTTACAGAGTCATGACTAATTTTAAATTTTATTAAACCAAAGTCATCATATAACAAGACAGTGAATGTATTTGGAATATTATTGTTCTGTTCTGAAATCTATAAAAATCATTTATGTACATAAAACATTTTATCGGCAAGTGTATAACTCAATAGTTAAAACAATGATAAGTAAACACGTGATCACCGGTGATCACTCGTGGGCGGGGCTTATATAAGCTTTAGTCGACCCTCGCTGGTATACCTAAGCTCATTAGTCATTATAGTAAGTCGCTTTGGATGTGCCAGCTTTATATTGTGTTACCGATCACCTCATAATTTACGCATATTTGGATATTTGTTTAAAATTCTTGGAGAAAGTCTTGGATCGTTAATTTGGGAAACCCGGTGGTAAATGAGTAAGTTTTAAATTTAGTATAGAAGCTCCAGTAAATGACTTAGTTAGTGTTAATTCTAATAGCACAGTTCCAAGTTCTCCTATGGTACCCACCCTGTCGGTGACCTACTTAGACCGCCATCTTGAAATGCAAGAAAAAACTCTTATTCTTGGAGCTTCGCACATCGCAAGATTGGACAGCTTTATTCAAAAGAACACACAATGGACCAATTTAAACTTAAAGAAAAGCTGTTTCAAGTTATGTTTACTTGGTGTTTCTGGCGGTTCTATTCTCAAATCTAAACACGTACATAAATTCGAGTTGAAAGTTCGTTCCGAAAAACCAAGTCATCTGATACTTCATTTAGGAGGAAACGACCTTGATAGTGCCGAGGATAACACCGAATTAATAATGTTTAAATTAATCGTGTACGCAGAGACTCTTAGAAAGCGATATAATATAAAGAGTGTGACAATAGGATCATTGTTTAACAGAACCAAGACAAGGAACTGCACGATTGTGGATTATAATACACGAGTAAAAGAAGCCAACAGTGCACTAAAAGAACATTTAAAGAACAAAGACATGATTAATTTTTGGTGTTTTAGTGGGATTAATAACTCCCCTAAACCGGTGTTTTCCGACGGCGTCCATTTATCCAAGGCATACGGCTATCAACCTTATATTAGAAATTTACGCGGGGCGGTATTATTGGCAATGAAGAAATGTAAACCATTAGGACACTAGAGTGTGGTGCTGCATGATTATTTATTAAGCCAATGGCTGACTGCCTTCCACATGTTTGTAGGGATTTTTTGTCAACAATTCCCACATGAGGCTGTACAATTGATGAAATATGTCTTAGACATACAGAGGCTGGCAAAACAATCTTGTGAGGCTGCAGCCATCAATTACGATAGATCGTTCCGCCTATGGAGAGAATTAAACCCCTCACTTAAACCAATGGATATGGTTAACATGGAACTTTACCAGGAAGCCCTGGCCACTGGTCTCAAATTTAAAACACAGTCAGGTTTTAACAACAATCACTTAAGTTCAGATACACCTAAATTTAAATTCTGCTTTGCTTTTAATAACAACAAAGGAGCATGTGCCAGGGGTGCATCTTGCTCTTTTCCCCACATATGCCAAAACTGCAGAGGCCAACATCACAAATACGTATGTACTAAACCTAATAACGCTCATACGAGAAATAACCAGCTGCAGTATTCTAGAGATAGCAGGCCATTCACAAAATCTTCCAACAAATGACCGCACTTAGACATTTGCACTCCGGTGAATGCTTCATTCCTAGATTTTTGGTTATACGGCTATAATTATGATGCCAAAAAATTCTTGATCGATGGCTTCCGTTTTGGTTTTACCATTCCATCATATAAGATCACACCAACACAAACTTGTAAAAACTTAAAGTCCTTATCCTTAGATCAGCATTTTGCTAAACAAAAAATTATGAACGAAATCTTGGCCGGACGAGTCGCAGGCCCATTTAATCAAAAACCCTTTCCTAATTTCTGCAGTTCGCCTTTAGGGCTCGTGCCTAAACACACAGCTGGCGAATTTAGGATGATCCATCACTTATCATTTCCCGGTGGCACATCGGTTAATGACTCTTATTTCAAGAGCTGACTCAAGTGTCACATATCAAACTATTGATAATGCATTACGAATCATACGGTCCATGGGTATGGGTACCTTAATGGCAAAAACATACATACAAAACGCGTTTAAAATAATTCCCATACATCCAGCATATTTCTACCTACTGGGATTTACGTTTGAAAACAAATACTATTATGACAAAACCTTACCATTTGGCCTCAGTTATTCATGTAACTTATTTGAGAAATTTAGTCACGCCCTTCATTGGATCATGGAGAATAAATTTAAACCTACTAAATGCAGACATATTATTGATGACTTTCTTTTCCTCGGTCCTCCCACCTCTAAATCATGTGAAAAGAGCCTTAATAGTTTTGTTAAGATCTGTAGGGACTTGGGCGTGCCTCTTCACCCAGACAAAACAGTAAGGCCATGCACGACCATTCAATTTCTGGGCAATGAAATTGATACACTAGCCATGGAAATCCGTCTCCCAACAGATAAACTTAACAAATTAAGGCAGCTGTTATTACATTTTCAAAATAAAAGACGGACCACACTTAAAGAATTACAATCTTTGATTGGGTTCCTTTATTTTACCTGCCAAGTTATTGTGCCGGGACGAATATTCCTACGTAGGATTATCAACCTGACCATGGGGCTCAGGAAATCTTTTCATCGTAGACGCCTTAACAAAGAGGCACTAGCTGACATTGATGCATGGGCTCGATTTGCCAATGAATTTAATGGTAAAGCGATTCTTCTGCCCGACATTTGGTTGTCTTCAGACAAATTAGAGCTTTATTCGGATGCTAGTTTTATAGGCTTTGCCTGTATATTTCAAAATCAATGGTTTGCAACATCATGGGACGATAGTTTCAATTCGACACACATTACAATTCGTGAACTCTTCCCAATCATCCTAGCAGTAGAAATATGGGCACCGCAACTCACCAACAGATGCATTCTGTTTCACTGTGACAACATAGCAGTCGTGCATTTATTGAATAAGAAAACGTCAAAAGACACAAAAATCATGAAACTGTTGCGTAGATTCATAATGCAAACACTGAAATTTAACATACTTTTCAAGGCACAGCATATCTGTTATCTAGGCTAAAATTCGTTTCCTTTCACGCGCAATTCCCAGAAATGGACCGCAGTCCTACATCCGTGCATTCCCACTTGCTGTTACTGTAACGTATATATTGGTTAAGTAGTTACAAATCTCTTACTTTTTAGATGCCGCACCCTTCCAGTCTAAACAAAGGATATCACCAAAGGTTCCCTTATTAAGAGACAGTATGGACAGGTTAAGAAAATGTATCTGGCCTTCATCAATGGCCACTTTCCGGGTGATTCATCCTTCCCGGTCAGAATTGACCACATCTTAACCTTCATTGCCCATTGCTACAGTATCAAACGGGCATATTCCACTGTAGCTATGTACTTATCAGTACTCCACTACTTTAACCAAATAAAAGGTTTTCCAAGTTTTGCTAACCACTTCCTCGTGCAGAAAATTAAGCAAGGCTTTCTAAAAAAATAAACCATCCAGAGACGCCAGATTGCCAATAACGCCATGCATTTTGAAAAAACTCATAGAATCCTTGGACCTACTCGGTTTTAGTTACTTTAAGAAATGTCTGCTGAGAGCCATGTATCTATTGGCATTTCACGCGTTTCTGCGCATTGGAGAAATCTCATCGGCGGACAACAGAAAAAACGTCCTACAATTTGAAAATGTTCAATTTCGATTGTTACCGGATAAGTTACCTGGCTCAGTAGACATTTCTCTACAGAACTTCAAACATAGTGCAGGCAAATTCATCCCAACATTACATCTCGCTAAAGGAACAGTTCCTCAGCTCTGTCCAGCAAGCCTTGAAATAACTGCTAAGGTTCAGCCTGACATCATGTCAGGCTGAACTGATTTTCGGCCGGACATTTCAGATTTTCAGCCTGACAAATACTTTATAAAGTATATTAAACCAAAAAACTGTTGAAATTTACTATGTTTATATATATTATTATACATACATTTATTAATAAAATAAATTGATGACTCACATACAACCTGGAGTTTTAAGTTTTTATATGTATATGGAATACAACTTTATAGTTCATATAATAATGTCATTAATCTCTTTGGTGGGGCTGGGGACTAAATCCTAAAAACTCTGATTAAGATTCAAATTTAACTAAAGAATAGACATCTTGAGTTGTCGTAAATGGTTCAGAATCTGCCAAGTCATTTTTGATCCACTTTTCTAGTTCTACGGCTCGTTTTTGTATTTTTCCAACTGGTGACGGCGACGCCCCCCGTTTAGAAGTGTCTTTATGAGAGACATAAGATTAAGACACAGTACCAGTCTTTGAATTTTCTGGAACGGTCCCACTAGCCGGGATATCCGTGTCCGAGGGTTGGGAAAAGTAAGAAGTTATTTTATTCGACATGTTTTCACGGCTCTTCTATTTACATTCACATTGGAAGTGTCCAACAAAGTGAGATATTTTCGTATAAAAAATCTGTCCCTAATTACATCCATAGTCAACTTGGACATTTTCTTGTAAACTAATTTTAAAATATTATTACTTTTATTACTAATAATTTATATAATTACATGTCATGTTAGGTGTGATTTAGAGCTAATCATATACGAAAGTAACGCAAAGCTAGCTACGAGACTCGAATAACCAGTGTAAAAGAGCCGATTCTCAATATTATTCATTATTTTTTCTTCACGTGGCCGAGAGAGATACATGTATAAATAGTAATATTTTTACTATGACTCGGGTCGTTGATATAACCAGCATAAAAGAGTCGATTCTAAAAATTATTGAAGATTTTATCTGCACGCGGCCGAGATATAAATAGTAACATTTTCACTATGACTCGGGTCATTGATATTTTTGGTTCTGGACTTTCGAGTCTAATAATAAATAGCGATCGACTCAAATATTTTTGACATAATGTTTTACAAAAACACGGTCGGACAATTATGTCCGGACGAAAGGCAATTTGGCCTGTCAAAAGGGGTCAATTCGCCCGGACATTGTCCGTGTCCGGACGCTTATTTCAGCGCTTGCTGTCCAGTGACTGCATTGTGGACTTTTCTGCAACTCAGAGGATCATTTAAGGGCCCATTGTTTGCTTGGCTAGACCACTCTGGGGTATCTCAACTTCAATTTACTAATTACCTCAAACTGTCACTTAAGGCAGCAGGCCTTAACACACACTTATACAAGGCACATAGTTTCCGAATCGGCGCAGCATCTGCGGCCTGTTCTGGAGGCCATTCCATGGAAGCCATTCAGAGAATGGGAAGATGGAATTCAGACGCTTACAAAAAATACATCCGCATACCAGTCCTTCAGTTATAAGTTAGGTAGACACATGGGGGCTCTTCCTACATCAGCCATAGTAATAATTAATGATACGGGATGGGGGGTATAACAGACCTTGACTGAAGATTCGGCCTGCCATACCTTGGCCGGTTTCATCTTCGATGACCCCCATCTATGTCTCATTCAATTGCTGTATAGAGTTGCAATGTTACTTTAATTAAAATGTTTTGAAAATAATTTCTTTTGCTGTTTTTCAATCCTTATAATATGTGATTGAAAATTTGGTATATTATGCATGTTTGTTTGTTTATTCATTAATTGTTTATGTTGTTTATCTTTTGTATATATTGTATTTTTTATTCGTCATTTATGAATAATTAAATGACCATTTTCATATCATCTATCATCCTTTGCCTTATTATTTACTTGTCGGGTGCTTGGGGGGGGGGGGGGGGGGAGAATGGGTTCCACCCAACGTCAGTCGATAAAAATCATTTATGTACATAAAACATTTTATCGGCAAGTGTACAACTCAATAGTTAAAACAATGATAAGTAAACACGTGATCACCGGTGATCACTCGTGGGCGGGGCTTAAGCTTTAGTCGACCCTCGCTGGTATACCTAAGCTCATTAGTCATTAGTAAGTCGCTTTGGATGTGCCAGCTTTATATTGTGTTACCGATCACCTCATAATTTACGCATATTTGGATATTTGTCCTTTGGTTTATAATACACATTATACAGTTACAATGGAATTGTGTGTCCATTTATTGCCCCTAATAAAGTCTGGCAGCAGTTATATAACATCTAGGTCAATGTTGTTACAAGTTGGTGATCAGCGAAGCGTATAGTTCATGCTCTGGTGTCAATTTGGTGATTATAATTAGAAATTATAATTAAATAATTTAACAAATCCAAAAAGAACAACCACCAAACAAAAAATAATCTGTTAATATTATTAGAAAAGACTTTAAATTTTCCACAAAGATTTTTTTTTTGTTAATATGCAATAGCAAATTATCATAGTCCTATGATTTAGCATTAGTCCATGTACGCCGTGATAATGTCGGCATAGTAGCACAAGCATTTTCTTCTTTTCAATGTCATCGCGTATTTCTTGGCCTTATATGTCTTTGAATAATTTGAATAACAACATGATAACGTTTCCCCGTCTTCGCCCTGCCCAGTCTTAAATTCCACCCATTGATTATGTTTCTTTTTAAAACCCCATAAAATTCCACAAACTATCATTATTGGAGCAAATATGCGTGTAGCAGCGAATGTCTTGGCTAATAAAAATTGCCAATTCGATGAAAAATAAAGCACACAATTCATACGTTACGATTTAATTAAAACATTTAACTATGAACGCATATAAACATCAATAGTAAGTAAGTAAATTTTATTGCATAAAAACGCTCACGAGGAGCAGCATACAATTACAAAAATTACATAAATACAATACAACAAATATACATGTAACAAATAAACGAACATTAATACAATGCAACAAATATACATGTATCAAATAACGAACGTATTATATGTATATAAAGCTAGAAATCAATTAAAATATGTGACAACAAATAATGGTATTGCTTATACTCTTTATCTTGTCTAGTTCATTTCTTTGTTTGAACATTTCTCTGATTACAACATAATATAATGACTTGGACAGTTTTTTTCGTTTCAGATACTAACCGAAATTTCCTATGAGAAAAAAAATGGAATGAATATAATATATACATATTATGTTAATAGAATAAGCTTTATTTAAATGAGATGCTCGAAAAGTGAACCACACATTTATCCATTGCAATAAGATCAAAATTGAATATACCACAGTATTCACCCACATTACAAAATTGTCCTTTTTGTTGTACTTATTGAAATAAACTGTAACAATTCCAACCAACTTTATCAGCTGATACATTCGAGCACGAGAAACAACTCGCCGCTCAACATCAAAGAGCAGAGCGAACTGTGTGTGCCTGTCAACATCAAAGAAAAGTTCCGTGTGAAAAGTGTGCATGAACCGACACAGAACCCGTGGTTTCTTAATACTGTGGAGTAAATTAATAAAGCTATTTCATACAATGGACAACAAGCGGCTATATGAACAAGCGTCTCAATATTAGGTCATATATCAGTATTATTCTTTCAAAGACGAGCTTGTTATACACAGAGTTCGATCGAATCTGAATAATGTTCGACAATGGGCAATATTACCGTGGGCGGAAGCGGGCGCATGTCTCTATTTTCATCATTGTACTTTGATATGTGAGTTATCATTTGTTATATATAGTGAGGAAATTACTTTTCTCGGTAGTCCTATCTATGACCCAGGCAAGAAACTATACATTAAAATATTAATACGCCAACGCGTAGTAAATATAGCAGTGACGAAAACTTATAGATTTTCATTAATTGTGCAATTTTACATTTATAAACTTGTTTTCGAAACAAGATTCGTTAATCTGATAACAATGGCGATTAGAATATATCGGATAATCAAATTGGGGTTGGTTATGATATCGGGAAATAACGGTACAGCGTGTGATCAATTTTAAGATACGAGCATTTATATAGTGGTACGCACGACAATTTGTAAACAAATTAAACCCACAAAAAAGATCAAATATATAAATAACTGCAGTCCGACTATGGTACGAAGTACAAAACACGTAGTATTCATCAAGAAATGAAATACGTATAAGAAAGGATATACGTACCTATCCCACGTATAAATCCATGTATAAAGACCTACACTTAACAAAGACCGATCTGCGTAAAACACGGTCGAACAAAAAATCAAACGGTAAATTAGATTTAACACCTACGCGTCAGATAAAGCCTGCTGGTCCTTGATAAATCACCTTTGCTGCAGTTATAACACGCTTTCGAGAAAACTCACCAAACAAAGAATACACACCGTGTCAGTCGTTTTTAACCCGTTCGTTAATTAACACACCGGTACAGAAAACACACCGTCGCCGAGATTTTCACCCCTAGCAATAATTATATCACCTTTCAGTCAATTTCTCACCTCTGTTAATTAACACACCGTACCTACAGATTTTAGCCTCTTCGTATTAGATTTGTTGCGATAATTAGAATTTTACCGATATTTGTAGAAATTTACTAAAACGCGAGAAAACTATACTGTAAACGTACAAATCTCACCTTTAGTACTTCTCAGTGTAATAGGCTATTCAGTCCAGGGCATATGAGGGTATGTGTATATGAATTGCTAGAACATTATAAAGGATTGTTATGGATAAGCTGAAATGATGGTGGCCATTATAAGATTACTTAGAAGCTGTGATAGTAATGGTCAGTTTAATGACTATTATTATCCTGAAGACTATAATAGAAAGAATGTTTAATTGTTAATATAAATTTGTGATAGGCATTCATCATTTAGCTTTTATATCAGTTCCCCACATTTGTCATTACAGGTAATAGAAACGTGAGAAGATGTGAAACCTCCTAAATATGTGTAGTGTCATATGTTTTAAGTCAATAAAAGATAGGTTGCCAGGCAACAAAACATACGCCTACAGTAGCTAAATTTTCAGAGTGGTCGACAAGGGTTGTCGCATATTCATTCCTTTTTAGGTAATTGGGGGCCTTTACAAGACAGTTCCATACAGATCAGATTATAAATTTTGTCGTTTGAAGGTTCACAAGGTTCTACAGACTGAAACAAGGGTCTCAACTCTGGAAGTAATCTACAGAAATTGTTGAATTTGACAGGCTTTTTCGCTTTACTAATTTAAATAATGCATATAAATTAGGGGTGTGACGATTAGTTGGTTAAGTCAGGGTCGGTTCGGTTTTACCTACAAACCGGTTCAATTTTCGGGAAATCGATAGTCGTCTAAAAAATACAGCATGATATAAACCAGTCGCCTGAATATTATAGCATGTGTTTTTTTGAAAAAGATACATGTATTAACGATCGACAATTATGGGGGCGAATAAGCAATAAGCTACATCATTGATAAATGGTCGACAATAATAATAATGAGACAGTAAATTCCGTAATCGGTCGTAGATATTCCTGCGATAAAAAAAAAAAAAATTATAATTAGCATTCCTAACAATCCCACGATGTTTGTTAAATAAAATGTAACGATCATCAGTTACAACTTCGGTATATCGGCCGTGGATTATTGTGAATATTGACCGTAATTTCATTATATTATAATTATTTAGTTAAACAGCATGTGTAAAGAGTTGAAATATTTACTACCACATGTTTATCATCAAGTAATAAAATACAACGAAAGAAATGCTTACCGTGTTTGTAAGTAAAAAATAAATCCATATCGTTTCCAGTTATTTTTAATTACCGGTATCATCACAAGAAATAAATAAAACACTATGTCTATTGTAACGTTTTTTTGGGTTTTTTTCACAAAAAGAATTATCTAGTGGAGAGATTTAAAGTCGTATATCGTACGATATACGTTTCTACTACAACTAGACTTATCCCACAAAATCGGACCCTTTGATCCTACTGCGGTTTCTTTGAAGTAGACGAAAATGACAAGTCATCATTTAAATAGACACCAATAAATGTGTGTGCATATCAACACGTGAATAAAACCTTGCTCTAAATTCATGTCTTTTCGGATGTATTCCTTCATATCAACTTTAGATTCACTATGAAACATTGTAAACATTTGACAATGGGGACCAAACTTTTCTGCAAAACAGAAGTACAATTTGGAGCAATCGTTCAGTAAGGCACAGAATATTACAGTTCTTGGATAGGATTGTTTCTGCCGGCTAAGATCTTCTATTATTTTATTAAAATATTGTTGAGATTTAGCTACACTGGAACTTTTAACAACTGATATTTTAATATTACTGCGATCAGGGGAATCAATGATCATGTCACAATTCGAATGTAAACAAAGACTTTTCATAATGTGTTTTCTTTTTAAGGGTGACGCAGTTGCTGTCAGTGCCATTACAGGAACATCTAAAGATAGGTTGCCAGGCAACGAAACATACGCCCACCTCAGCTATATCGTCCGGGCAGTCAACAAGAGTTGTCACATATTTTTACTTTTTTCGCTAATGAAACATTTATAATACATTAAAATCTGATTAAGAGTAACAACTCATTAAAGATACATTATGGGAGATAAGATAAAGAGATGGCAGTTCTCGCTATAATAGTTAAAAACTAGATATTGTAAAGGTAATTTGCTGAAAATTTCAGTCAAATTGATCCACTATGAGCCGAGAAAGAAGCGGGTGAAATTTTTGCATAGTCTTGGTCATCATTACTAAAATCATTAATATAAACTGCATAGTCTCGATTATCCACTTTTATTGATTTAATTATCAATAGCCGTTAGCGGCATATAGGAATCTAATCCAGCCAACATCGAAGGCTAGCCTTGACATCGAGAGTTTATGATGGTCTGGATAAGTTAATAAGCATAATGCATGTTTAAGTAATTATCAGAAAACCATTAGAATTTGTTTGGTTTTTATAAAGTTCTGCTCCATGCTAACGTTTAGTATACAAAACTTTTAACATGATGGATTTAGCCGTTCAAGACATAAAGATTCTTTGAAAATCAATATACTTGTTCGTCTCAAGACCTTAAACACCGTGTATAAATTTAAAGTCAATCGGATATTAACTTTAGCCTCTAGAGCATCCACAAGATTTTTCAAAGAGATCAAGGGCCATAACTCTGGCAAAAATAATCGGAAATCGCTGAAAATCTCTAGGTTTCTTCGTCTCATGGTCTTCAACATGGTCTTCAATTTAAAGTCAATCGGATATGAACTTTAGGCTCTAGAGCATCCACAAGAATTTTCAAAGTGATCAATGGCCATAACTCTGGCAGTAATTATCAAAAATCGCTGAAAATCAATAAGCTTCTTCGCTTTATGACCTTAAACACTGTGTATAAATTTAAAGTCAATCGGATATTTTCTTTAGCCTCTAGAGCGTCCACAAGATTTTTTGAAGGGATCAAGGGCCATAACTCTGACAGTAATTATCGGAAATCGCTGAAAATCAATAGGCTTCTTCGTTTCATGGCCTTAAACACTGTATATAAATTTAAAGTCAATCGGATATTAACTTTAGCCTCTAGAGCGTCCACAACTTGTGGAGCTCTACAATGTTCACAAGCTAAAAACGTGATTTTTCGTACAATTAGGGGCTATAATCCATGAAGTTACAGTCTGAGACATGCCAATATCGAAACGAACCGAGATCTAAGGTGATAAACCTATATTTCAAGATTCATTGAAAAGATCGTAGACTTTATTTTCTAATAATTAAGGATGTATATGGCTACTCGATTAACCGGTCACGATTCGGTTGCACTGGTGAAACGGTTAAAAAAACTACAAACCGATATTCGTTTTCATATCATATCGGACCTTCAAAACCAGGAATGGTAGCCACAACAATGTTTTCTTTGACTAAAGACCATATAAATACTTTATATAGCACATGTCATTTGTAATATACATAACACGGTAAATTAACGTCCTTTAATTCCCGCCCGAAGATTTGTATACGTTACGTTATTATTAGCACTTACTGCAAAGCATGTATAACCAGCGGCTGCCAGGCAGGATACGCCCACATTTTCGAGAGATGGATAGAGAACAAGCTAAGAAGAAAGTGATTTTTCCTACAATCAAGGGCCATAATTCAGGAAATAACAATTCGACATGCGTGAATATCGAAAGGAACCAAGATCTTTGAGTTATAAACTTACATTTCAAGTTTCAACAAAATCGGATAAAAATTGTGACCTCTATAGGGTCCACAACCTTGATATACCATATTTTTACGCTATTTGAGAACGAACAGCGGCCATTTTGTCTGTCAATTTTGGGCCGATTTTCACGAAATTCGAACTGAGCCGTCCTTAGGGTGTAACGGTGATATAATAATACGTTTTTTTAAACCGGATATAATTATGACCTCTATAGGGTCCACAAGCTAAAAACGTGATTTTTCGTACAATCAGGGGCCATAATTCAGGAAGTTACAATCCGATATGCGTGAATATCGAAAGGAACCAAGATCTTTGGGTTATAAAGTTACATTTCAAGTTTCAACAAAATCGGATAAAAATTGTGACCTCTATAGGGTCCACAACCTTGATATACCATATTTTTACGCTATTTGAGAATGAACGGCGGCCATTTTGTCTGTTTATTTTGGGCCGATTTTCACGAAATTTGAACTCAACCGTCCTTAGGGTGTAAGGGTGATATAACAACACGGTTTTTTAAATCGGATAAAAATTATGACCTCTATAGGGTCCACAAGCCAAAAAACACGATTTTTAGTACAAGCAGGGGCCATAATTCAGGAAGTTACGTTCCGATATGCACGAATATCGAAAGGAACCGAGATATTTGGGTTATAAGCATACATTTCAAGTTTCAACAAAATCGGATACAAATTGTGACCTCTACAGTGTTCACAAGCTAAAAACGTGATTTTTTGTACAATCAGGGGCCATAATCCATGAAGTTACAGTCCGATACATGCCAATCTCGAAAGGAACCGAGATCTTAGGGTGATAAACCTATTGAAATCGGATAACAATTATGACCTCTATAGGGCCTACAAGCTAAAAACGTGATTTTTAGTGCAATCAGAAGCCACAATTCAGGAAATTATGGTCCGATATGCGTGAATATCGAAAGGAACCGAGATCTTAGGGTGATAAACCTATATTTCAAGTTTCATTGAAATCGGATAAAAATTGTGACCTGTAGACTGTTCACAAACAATTGTGGACAGACGGACAGGGGCAACGACAATATACGTCCACATGAAAATGTGGGCGTATAAAAATATATTATCTTCCTGTGTTGCAACAAATATTTGAATAGAAATTTTTTATCGGTTAACCGGTTGCAGTTGGGTTTTTAAAGACCAGTTAACCGATTCAATAATTTTTGAACCGTTACATCCTTGAGTGAAAGAAACTGTGGACAACAGTATGTGGGAGTACGATAAACGCTAACCTCTGGAGCAACAAAATTTGCTGTGTAACATGGTGTCATTAATAATCCATTCTCTGCTCGTAGTTGCTTGGCAAAACCAAAATCACAGATTCGTAAACTTTCTGGAGAACCAGAATCGTCAGCATATAATATGTTGGATGGTTTCAAATCTCGATGAACAACCTGTAGATGGGAGAACAAAATTTAGGATATACACAATCAAGCATTTCTTATAAATGCGGAATATACTTTTAGTTGTTAAACCAGCGGCTGCCAGGCAGGATACGCCCCTTTTTTTGCAAGAGATGGATAGAGAACAATCTAAACAAAGATAGGTTGCCAGGCAACAAAACATACGCCCACAGCAGCTAAATTGTCCGTGCAGTCGACAAGGGTTGTCACATATTTATTCTTTTGTAGGTAATTAGGGGAATTTAAGTTCAACAAAGTAAATCAAGGGCCATAACATTAGACGTAATTGATGGAAATTGCTGACATTCAATAGGCTTGTTTGTCTTCATTTCACTAATTTAGGTGATAACTGAAACTCATTAGGCTTGTTCGTTTTACTTATTTAAATGATACATATAAATTTCATACAGATCGGATAATAACTTTTGTCATTAGAGCGTTCACAAGATTCAACAAAGTGAAACAAGGGCCATAACTCTAGATGTAATTAACGGAAACTGCTGAACTTCAATAGGCTTCTTTGTTTTACTAATTTAAATGATGCATATAAATTTCATACAGGTCGGTTGATAACTTTAGTCGTTTAGGTGATTTAGGTGATAACTGAAACTCATTAGGCTTGTTCGTTTTACTAATTTAAATGATACATATAAATTTCATACAGATCGGATAATAACTTTTGTCATTAGAGCGTTCACAAGATTCAACAAAGTGAAACAAGGGCCATAACTCTAGATGTAATTAACGGAAACTGCTGAACTTCAATAGGCTTCTTTGTTTTACTAATTTAAATGATGCATATAAATTTCATACAGGTCGGTTGATAACTTTAGTCGTTAGAGCGTTCACAAGGTGCAACAAAGTGAAACAAGGGCCATAACTCCAGAAGAAATTAATGGAAATCGCTGAAATTCAAAAGGCTTCTTCATTTCACTAATTTAAATGATGCATATCAATTTCATACAGATCGGTTGATAACTTCTGTCATTAGAGCGTTCACAACATTCAACGAAGTGAAACAAGGGCCATAACTCTAGATGTAATTAACGGAAATTGCTGAAATTCAATAGGCTTCTTTGTTTTACTAATTTAAATGATGCATATAAATTTCATACAGATCGGTTGATAACTTCTGTCGTTAGAGCGTTCACAAGGTGCAACAAAGTGAAACAAGGGCCATAACTCCAGAAGAAATTAACAGAAGTCATTGAAATTAAATAGGCTTCTTCATCTCACTAATGCAAACAACATATATCAATTTCAAAACAATCGGTTGATAAATGTAGTCTGTAGAGTGTTCACAAGAAATTGTGGACGATGGACGGACGGACCATGTGGGCGTATAAAAAGCGAGGGGCGGCCATTTTGTCCACCAGTTTTGGTCCAATTATCAAGAAATTCAAACTTAACCATCATTACGGTGTAACGGTGATATATCCACACGTTTTTTTTAAATCGGATAATAATTGTGACCTCTAGAGGGTGTAACAGTGATATATTTAAACGTTTTTTTTTAAATTGGATAAAAATTGTTACCTCTAGAGGAACCACAAGCTTAAAACGTGATTTTTTTTATATAATCAACGGCCATAATTCAGGAAGTTACGAATCGATATGCGCGAATATCGAAAGGAACAAATATCTTTGGATTATAAACATGTATTTCAAGTTTCATTGAAATTGGATCAAAATTGTGACCTCTAGAGGGTCAACAACCTTGATTTACCAGATGTTTACACGAATCGCATACGAGGGGCGTCCATTTTATCCGGCAGTTTTGGCCCGATTTTCACGAAAATCGAATTCAACAGACATTACGGTGTAACGGTGATATATTCAAACGTTTTTTTAAATTGGATAATAATTGTAACTTCTAGAGAGAGAGAGAGAGAAATGGGGTTTAACGTCCACTCGACACAAACTAGGTCATTTCGGGCCTAACATATGGTTTAATTTTATTTCAATAAATCGCTTGAGTGTAGGGGTATTTAGCAGTGGGAGGAAACCGAAGGACCCGGAGAAAACACACGATGTTGGACAGGCGACCCTACTCAATGACAGGCTTTATGATACAGCGCGCACGTGCTAACCATGACTTATTTTTTTAAATAATTGCAGCTAGAATTTGTTTTTTGTTCTATTTCCATTATTACTTTTAATTTATTGTAGTCTGTTTAGTTTTGTTAACATTTTGACATTTCACAAATGTTACGCGATAAAGGTGTCATAATTCTAAGCCCATTTTGGTAACAAATGGCGCTGTTTACAATTGTATGGAGGTTGATTGGGGACATGTAAAATCTCGCCTTTTTCATAACCCGACAGATAAAAAGCAAACTATTCTAGATATTTTTAAAATAAATAAATAGGCTTCCTTGTCATGCATTTTCCCTAATACTGCTATTTCGATTGGTTTAGTTTATTTTGTTTCTAAAAGAACAATAAAATATATAGTAAGAACTCATTACGTCATGCACGAGAGTGAATAAATAAATATAAAGATAGGTTGCCAGGCAATGAAACATACGCCCACAGCAGTTATATCGTCCGGGCAGTCAACAGGAGTTGTCATATATTATTACTTTTTTCGGTAATGAAACATTTATAATACATTAAAATCTGATTAAGAGTAACAACTCATTAAGTAATTATCAGAAAACCATTAAAATTTTTTTGGTTTTTATCAAGTTCTGCCACATGCTACCGTTTAGTATACGAAACTTTTAACATCTTGATTTAGCTGTTCAAGTCATAAAAATTCATTGAAAATTTCATGACCTTAAACACTGTGTTTAAATTTAAAGTCATTCAGATATTAACTTTAGCCTCTAGAGCGTCCGCAAGATTTTTCAAAGTGATCAAGGGCCATAACTCTGGCCGTAATTATCAGAAATCACTGAAAATCAATAGGCTTCTTTGTCGCATGAGCTTAAACACTATGTATAAATTTAAAGTTAATCGGATATTTACTTAAGCCTCTAGAGCGTCCGCAAGATTTTTCAAAGTGATCAAGGGCCATAACTCTGGCAGTAATTATTGGAAATCGCTGAAAATCAATAGGTTTCTTCGTCTCATGACCTTAAACACTGTGTATAAATTTAAAGTCAATCGGATATTAACTTTGACCTCTAGAGCATCCACAAGATTTTTTGAAGTGATCAAGGACCATAACTCTGGCAGTAATTATCGAAAATCGTTGAAAAGCAATAGGCTTCTTCGTCTCATGATCTTAAACACCGTGTATAAATTTAAAGTCAATCGGATATTAACTTTGACCTCTAGAGTGTCCAGAAGATTTTTTGAAGTGATCAAGTGCCATAACTCTAGCAGTAATTATCGAAAGTCGCTGAAAATCAATAGGCTTCTTCGTCTCATGACTTTAAACACTGTGTATAAATTTAAAGTCAATCTGATATTAACTTTAGCCTATACAGCGTCCACAAGCAATTGTGGACGCCGGACCCACAACAATAAAATGAAGAAGCCTATTGAATTTCAGCAATTTCCGTTTATACATCTGGAGTTATGGCCCTTGTTTCACTTTGTTGAATCTTGTGAATGCTCTAATGACAACAGTTATCATCCAATCTGTATGAAATTTATATGCATCATTTAAATTAGTGAAACAATGAAACCTATTGAATTTCAATAACTTCCGTTAATTTCTTCTGGAGTTATGGCCCTTGTTTCACTTTGTTGCACCTTGTGAACTCTCTAACGACAAAAATGATCTTCCAATCTGTATGAAATTTATATGCATCATTTAAATTAGTAAAACAAAGAAGCCTGTTGAATTTCAGCAATTTCCGTTAATTACATCTGGAGTTATAGCCCTTGTTTCACTTTATTGAATCTCGTGAACGCTCTAATAAAATTTATATGCATCATTTAAATTAGTGAAACAAAGAAGCCTATTGAATTTCAGCAATTTTGATGCACTTTGTGAATGCACTAACAACAAAAGTTATCATCCGATGTGTATGAAATTGATAGGTATCGTTTAAATTAGTAAAATGAAGAAACCTATTGAATGTGTATGAAATGTATATGCATCATTTAAAGATACATTCCCGCGTACAAACTGGATGATTTAATATATGGACTAAAAACATTCAAACTAATTAATTTGTCATAATTTTGCTTCAAATCCTTCTCAAACAGTGTAATTGCGAAGGAATGCCCTGCTATCAAAATTCGATCAAACCAGGTCATGTTTATGTCACGTGACTTACCTCTCTTGGAAGTCAGAGGAGAATTCATTGCATACATAAGACGATGTTGTCTTTAATCACTTACTATTTATTACAAATATCAATTCCTAATTAAATTCTCGGATTATCCACTACCCGCGTCTTTTTCCGTCATTTTTATCTCAGAAAGTGTTGTACGTCTAACTCTTCATAAAGTTTATCAACTTGTACATCAAGCGCTCAATGTTCGCGTGTGACCTTTGACATCACACGTGCAGAAATTCCTAATCGTCGGGCTGTCAATTAGGGGAACCCTTACATTTTTGTCCTGTATACGCTCCACGAGTGTTTTTCGGGGAATCCAGTATTTTCCTGGTAAGATTGGATATCTCTACTTTCCATATATACCAAAATTGCCATACTTTTATTGGAAATAACCACACGATAAATACTTTTCTGGGAACCCATCTTTAAATTAGTGAAACTAAGAAGCCTATTGAATTTCAGCAATTTCATTATGGCCTTTGTTTCTCTTGGTTGCATGTTATGAACGCTCTAAACGACAAAAGTTATCATCCAATCTGTATGAAATTTACATGTATCGTTTAAATTAGTAGAACAAAGAAGCCTATTGAATTTCAACAAATTTCCGTCAATTACTTCTAGAGTTATGGCCCTTGTTTTACTTTGTTGAACCTTGTGAACTTTCGAACAACAAAAGTTATCATCCGTTCTGTAAGAAATTTATATGCATTATTTGAATTAGTAAAACGAAAATTTCAACAATTTCTGTAGATTACTTCCAGAGTTAAGGCCCTTGTTTTAGTTTTTAGAACAATGTGAGCCCTCAAATCGACTAAAATTACAATGTCATGTGTATTATGAAATTGTCTTACCAAATGCCCCCAATTACCTACAAAAGAATAAATATGCGACAATCCTTGTCGACCGCTCGGACGATTTCGCTGTATGTTTCGTTGCCTGGCAACCTATCTTGATTTTATCACGAATGAGCGTTGTGCAGTAAATCTGACCATAATCCAGTAAATATCGCAGGCTAGCGATGACATCGAGAGTTGATTGTGGTCTGGATAAGTTAATTAATGTCTAATTAATAATTTAGATAACATTTCTGGCCTAAAGAAAGACCTGTAATAGGCAGATTTAGCTCTTGCATAATGTATCGTTTAATGTCCAAATCATCAGTTTTGTCTTATGAGGTAGGGGGTCTCTTTTGGGCATTGGGCAAACGATTCGCTGCTTGTATTGATCTTACTAATCTCATTCCAAAGTTTGTTGTCATAACTAATTGGATAAAGGCCAAACGAATTTGAAATTGGTCTAGTTTTGCATTGTGAACACCCTTTAAAAGTTCAATAATATGCTGGAAAGCATTTAATACATATACCAATGTTTTTCCGATTTAGAGACACTTAAAATATGTGTTAAAGGCCGAAAGATCTTGGATGCGCATATATCTGACATCAGACCACGTCACCTTTGGCTATGACTCCTGTCTTTTGCATAAAGAGTGTACGTAATTTGTTCACCCAATTTGAGATGAAACTTAAAGTATGGGTTAACAATCGAAAGATCTTGGATTTGTTTGATTTCGGTGTGCATCGGACCTTCTGTTCAGGAGTGATCCCCCTTTGCCAAAAACATTGGAATGCGATACAGGCTATAGTTTTTAACAGATTTTTTTTGAAATTTTGTTATGCTCCCTTAGCCAAAAACCATATCCATATTCAGCATCCTGCAACCTCCCCTTTGCGGAAAAGCATGTAAACTCTATGGAGGCTGCAGTTTTAAAAGATATTTTTCATCTTTGATGTGAAGAATTTGGGACAATGGAGTGGAGAACCCTATCAATTTTCACTTGTTTTTTGTCCATTTCTTGCACAGATGTGGACGTAGCTTGCCTAAGGAATTCACAGCGTGTGTGTATGTGGGTGGGGGTGAGCAGATTACGCTTTGCTGTAATTTTGTATCTGAATTATCATTTCCTGTTTCTCAATCCAATCTGAAATGGTATTGTTTATAAACCAAAACGAATACAAAAAAACCCTTTGTTCTGCTGGCGCATTTCTGTTTTACTTAAATATTATCAGAATAATTTACTTTTGTACGTAAAATATTTTATATATCTTTAGAGAAAAAAAAAATAGCCTATTACTTCTCTCAAAAATATCGACAACGAATATTGCAAAAAAAAGAGGCTAAATCAATTGATATGGCCGTATTAGGGCAAATGCACGACAAAGTAGCCTATTTATTCATCTGAAAAATATCGAGAATAATTTGCTTTTGTACGTAAAATATTTTATTATTTTTGACATGAAAAGGGCGAGATTTTACATGTCTCCAATGAGCCACCATATAGTAAACAGCGCCATCTGTTAGCATAATGAGTGTCATAGTTCTCAATCTGTTTTACAGAGAATTACGAGTCTAGTAATATCTCTGTCAAAGATGACTTCCTTAACACGTGCCGTCACAGCACGCGGCTTCAATCATTGGCTGAATGGCGTGTGCATTGTTTACATAGGACGTTACTACTTCGGGCGGAATGCTGCATTTTAGTCATTTTAATACCCATTTACACTAAATAGTAAATAATTTTTACCTACAAATACGTCAAACGCCTTTATTTATTTTTCCAATATATAAAAAAAAATGTTTTAGAATTTGTCGCAGGAAAAAAGTTAATATTTCTGGCTCATTAAGTCGCATCGATGTCAAACCTTATCAGCGATTGTAGCGGCCTAGCAAAAATTCACTGCTGATCAGTGTGCATTATTCTAACTCTCATTATGGTAACAGGTGGCGCTGTTTACTATATGGTGGCCCATTTAGGACATGTGAAATTGTGCCCTTTTTATATAACCCAAAAACACATTTTTTCTTTCAAACATAGATACAAAAGTAAATCATTCTCGACAATTTTGAAAGAAAAATTAGGATTTTTTTTTTTTTCACTAAAAAAAAATAAAGTGTTTTATGTGCAAAAGTAAATTATTCAGATATTATTTAAGTAATTGGATTGAGAAAAGGGAAATGATACTTCAGATGTAAACGTACAGCAACTAGGTCCACAAGATTTCGGAAAAGGGGGACGACTCCAAACAGAAGGTCACGGAACGCAGATGTACGGGATAAACCGACAGGGCTCATTCTCCCAATGATTTACATCGAACAAGAATTAAATCTAGTAAAGAGAGGTTACAGAAGGTTGTATATTGATGGAGTTTTCGCCTTAGGAAACATAACCTAATTCGATAAAAAACAAATCTGTTAAATAATATAGTGTTTTCGGAAAAGCGGGATAACTCTAGAGCGGAAGGTCCGATGCTCACCAAATTCAAACCAATCCAGGATATTTCGATCCGTAATGCATATTTTAAGTTTCATCTAAAATTGGGCCAGAAACTTTGTGCATACTTCTCTTCTTGCGTAAATGACAGGGGCCATAACCCATGATGCTGCGGTCCAAACTAGATGCACATACCAGATCCGTCGACCTTCAACGCATATTTTAAGTGTCATCTAAAAATTGGTATATGTATAACATGCTTTGTCACTACATGTATTTGCGTAAAGGGACAGGGCAATTTTAACAGGAAGTTACGGTCGATTTCCTCCAAAATCTAATTCATCAGCGATTGTTGTATATTAAACATATAGCTAATCAAAATTATGATCTCTTCGGGGCGCACGAGCTATGTACGCGATTTTCGTTCAACCAGGGGCAAATATCCAGGAAATTTCGGTCCGATATGTGTAAAAATTGAACTAAACATACATTTTAAGTTTTAAAAGAAATTGAATAAAAATTGTGACCTCTAGAGGATCCACAAGCTATGTGTGCGAATTTTGTACGATCAGGAGCTATAATCCAAAAGGTTATCGTGAGATAAGTGCCAAAATCGAACCCATCCAAGATCTTTGGGATATCAACATATAGTTTAGTTTCATCAAATTGTGATCTGTAGACACACGTACGGATAGGGCTGATGGCATAATACGTGCACATGAAAATATAGGTGGATTCAAAATCTTGAAAGCATAATATTTGTCTATACTACCCTATGTTGACTAATCAATTTTAAGGTTATGTACCTTTGCAGTCCTGTTAAGTATCATTGGTATAAATTTATTGATTCCAAATTTATAGGCATGGAAACATTAAAATATAAGAGGGGAGGGGTGGTGACAGTTACCCCGGAAACCCTCAACGGGAGCATAATATGGGACTTTGAGAGGGTTTAAACAATGTAGAACTATACCAAGTTTAAATTCGTTCAGTTATGACACCAAACTATAGAATGAGATCAATAAGGGCTGTGAATCATTTGCCCAATCCCCAAAGAGTCCTCCTACCTCCTAACACAAAACCGGTGATTTGGAAATGAAATAAAGTTTAACGGCCTGCTGTTATGCACCAATTGTGATAATAAATAAAGATGGGCATACGCCATGAAGTGTGCAATGTCTGGGGATTTTGTACGGACTGGGGCCCCTTACAGGTGGAAATACTTCAAACGTCTTTATTTATATTTCTAATACATAAAAAAATGTTTTAGAATATAATTTGTTGGATATTTGTCTATTTTCGTCAATGATGTCACTTCCTGCTAACATTTCTGAAGTTTTATTTATTCATTATTTATTCCCAGTAAATACCGTTCAGAAAGTAAAGAGTATAATTTGGTGGAATACATATGTACTTTAGCCAAAAAAGAGTTAAATAATAATAATTTCTACAAAAACAATAGTTTTTATACTACATAGTATTATAACCAGCGGCTGCCAGGCAGGATACGCCCACATTTTGCAAGAGATGGATAGAGAACAAGCTAAAAACAAACAGGATTTTTTGTACAATCAGGGGCAATAATCCAGAAAGTTATGGTCTGAAATGCCCAAATATCAAAAGGGACTGAGATCTTTGGGATATAAAGATATGTTGTAAGTTTCATCAAAATCGGATAAAAATTATGACCTCTAGAGGGTCCACAACCTTCGTAGCATACTTTTACACAATTTGCGTACAAAGTGCGGCCATTTTGTCCGGCAGTTTCATTTCTTTTTCGGGAAATTCGAATTCAACCTTCATTATGGTGGAATGGTGATATATTTAAACGGTTTTTAAAATCGGAAAGATAGGTTTGCCAGGCAACTAAAAACATACGCCCACAGCAGCTATATCGTCAGGGCAGTCAAAAAAAATTGTCGCATATTTTTACTTTTATCGGTAATGAAACATTTATAATACATTAAAATCTGATTAAGAGTAACAACTCATTAAGTAATTATCAGAAAACAATTAGAATTTGTTTGGTTTTTATAAAGTTCGGGCCCAGGCTAACGTTTAGTATACCAAACTTTTAACATCATGGATTTAGCTGTTCAAGTCATAAAGATTCATTGAGAATCAATATACTTGTTCGTCTCAAGACCTTAAACTGTGTGTATCAATCTGAAGTCAATCGCATGATAACTTTAGCCTCTAAAGCGTCACAAGATTTTTCAAAGTGATCAAGGGCCATAAGTTTGGCAGTAATTATCGGAAATCAATAGGCGTCTTCATCTCATGACCTTAAACACTGTGTATAAATTTAAAGTCAATCGGATATCAACTTTAGCCTCTACAGCGTCCACAAGATTTTTGAAAGTGATCAAGGGCCATAACTCTGGCAGTAGTTATCGGAAATCGCTGAAATCATTAGGCTTCTTCGTCTCATGACCTTAAACACTGTGTATAAATTTAAAGTCAATCGGATATTAACTTTAGCCTCTAGAGCGTCCACAAGATTTTTCAAAGTGATCAAGGGCCATAACTCTGGCAGTAATAATTGGAAATCGCTGAATTTCAATAGGCTTCTTCGTCTCATGACCTTAAACACTGTGTATAAATTTAAAGTCAATCGGATATTAACTTTGACCTCTAGAGCGTCCACAAGATTTTTTGAAGTGATCAAGGACCATAACTCTGGCAGTAATTATTGAAAATCGTTGAAAATCAATAGGATTCTTCGTCTCATGACCTTAAACACTGTGTATAAATTTAATGTCAATCGGATATTAACTTTGACCTCTAGAGCGTCCACAAGATTTTTTGAAGTGATCAAGAGCCATAACTCTGGCAGTAATTATCAGAAATTGCTGAAAATCTATAGGGTTCTTCGTCTCATGACCTTAAACACAGTGTATAAATTTAAAGTCAATCGGATATTAACTTTGGCCTCTAGAGCATCCACAAGATTTTTTGAAGTGATCAAGGGCCATAACTCTGGCAGTAATTATTGGAAATCGCTGAAAATCAATAGGCTTCTTCGTCTCATGACCTTAAACCCTGTGTATAAATCTAAAGTCAATCGGTTATTAACTTTGGCCTCAAGAGTAGGTGACCCACCATAAATAAATATCTCCATATATCTCGACAATTTCGCCACAATATTTATATATATGCCAAGCCTCAAATCAGTTTCACACAATTATAGTCACTAAATAAACGATCATGTTGTACTTAATAAGCTATGACCATTAATCATTTATAAATAATAGACTGAAAACTGGTTCCACGTGTCGTCCATAACATCCAGACACTTTTGAGTAAAAGATAGGTTACGTGCCCTTGTTTTGAAATTAGTCTCGCTTAACCAGTCTATCGATCATTATAGGGCTGATTGACGGGTCGGGATAATCAAGACTACTTTTTTACGAAACATAACAGAAAGCTAGAACAAGAAATTGAATTCAGAAATGAGCACGTTAGCTAGCTCAACAATTGTTTAAAGAAGCTTGTAAAAGTAAAATGAAACTACTGCTAGTATCATGTTCCTGTCTAACCCGGGTGTTTCAGAGATATTATTTGTACTAAACCAAAAGATGCCGCTCTTAACAGTACAGTTAATGATAAAGCGATTTAAAAAATGAAACGAACGTAATTTCTAAATCTGCTGTAATAACCAAGAAGCTTAATTTTACTGCTATTCAAAATCGTCAACAATAAATTTTTTACGGCTGTAATAGTTGATAGATTTGTAGAGAATTGCACGTGCCATGGCTATTTATAGTATCATACTGTCAGAAAGTTGGCCTCGACACGGCGAATGTGCACGCTTCAGTGGGAGTCTTGAACTATCAGCGGTTGACTGTATTTCTGTAGGTGCATGGGTCACCCTATCAAGAGCGTCCACAAGATTTTTTGAAGTGATAAAGGGCCATAACTCTGGCAGTAATTGTCGGAAACAGCTGAAAATCAATAGGCTTCCTCGTCTCATGACATTAAACACTGTGTATAAATTTAAAGTCAATTGGATATTAACTTTGGCCTCTAGAGCGTCCACAAGATTTTTTGAAGTGATCAAGAGCCATAACTCTGGCAGTAATTATCGGAAATTGTTGAAAATCAATAGGCTTCTTTGTCTCATGACCTTAAACTCGATGTATAAATTTAAAGTCAATCGGATATTCACTTTGGCCTCTAGAGCGTCCACAAGATATTTTGAAGTGATCAAGGGCCATAACTCTGGCAGTAATTATCGGAAATCGCTGAAAATCAATAGGCTTCTTCATCTCGTGACCTTAAACCCTGTGTATAAATCTAAAGTCAATAGGATATTAACTTTGGCCTCAAGAGCGTCCAAAAGATTTTTTTGAAGTGATAAAGGGCCATAACTCTGGCAGTAATTGTCGGAAACTACTGAAAATCAATAGGCTTCCTCGTCTCATGACATTAAACACTGTGTATACATTTAAAGTCAATTGGATATTAACTTTGGCCTCCAGAGCGTCCACAAGATTTTTTGAAGTGATCAAGAGCCATAACTCTGGCAGTAATTATCGGAAATCGGTGAAAATCAATAGGCTTCTTTGTCTCATGACCTTAAACACTGTGTATAAATTTAAAGTCAATCGGATATTAACTTTAGCCTCTAGAGCATCCACAAGCAATTGTGGACGCCGGACCGCCGGCCGGCCGGACGGGGGCGACGACAATATACGACCACATTTCAAAGTGGGCGTATGAAATTGACCGAAGTATTTCGTTAACCACCTCCCTCTTCGATCTTATTATTACAGGTTTTAAAGTACAACCCTATGCTAGCGGAAAAAGATAATAACGCGGAGGAACTACATGATCCGGAATGCTGTATGCAGTAGATTACGATATAATAGATACGCTACAAGGTAATACTGGATGGGTTTAAATTCAGACTTTCTGTGATTTATATTATGTTCTCCCAGGTAATCTCAAAGCTTTTGCTTTTGCTCATTTAGGTGCGTTAGAATGGAGTGAAGCAAGTGGTGACGTTCGTTACTGTGGCGTTATATCGGTGAAGGCAGGTGGGGGGGGGCGGATAAAATGAATAAAATTTCAGATTTCATGTCTATGTATGCATTTTTTAAAGGAAGCATAATGGAGAACTTGGAGTGGTTGACAGGAATCCAGTTCCTATGGAATTCCTACCAAATCAGATAGAAGAAGGCAAAGGACTAATTACAATAATAACTAGAACTGCGACGCAGTAATGACGGGTTTCACCGGTGCCCCATTACCCTTGAACATATGTCACTTCCGGTACCGATGAAACCATTAAACAGGTTTCCACGTAAGCATTGCACACATCAAATAAAATGTACCCAGAATCAACCAAATCCAGCAATATCAATTCATTGTATACATTTGTTACATGTAAGTGATACTGACAAAATTACATTACTTCCGGTGATAATGAAGATGTTAAATTAGTTTTATGAAATCAGAAATGGCATAAGGCATCACATGGAATTTTTTTTATGTAAATTGAATTATAATTGCCACTTTTATAGACCAAAAACCTTGAAATGGGACTTGTAGAAAATCGTCTATTTCTCTGCAACCGTACAAGTTAGAAACCATTTTGGGGTATCTGTATGATCGTATGGGTTCAATCTATTTGTTGATTGGAATCAAATATCATAATTTTAAAAACATTACAAATTAGACTCATTTGAATAAAATATCTGTTTTGAAGGCTAAAAATACAGTTTTTGCCAAAATGACATTACTTCCGGTGACAGTAAAAGTGTTAAATTACTTGTATGAAATCGTAAATGGCATTAGGTATCACACGGTGAAAATTTATGAAAATCGAACAATAATTGACACTTTTATGGACCAAAAACCTTGAAAAGTAACCTGTTGAAAATCGTCTATTTCTCCGCAACTGAACAAGTTAGAAACCATTTTGTGATACCTATATGATCGTATGGGTTCATTCTATTGGTTGATTGGGATCAAATATCAAAATTTTAAACAAATAAGACTCATTTAAATAAAATACTGGTTTTGAAGGCTATAAATACAATTTTTGCCCAAATTACGTCATTTCCGGTGACATTGGAAATGTTAAATTGGTTTGACCTTGTTAAAATTGACATTACGCATCAAATGGTGTCACTTTTATGAAAATTGAATAATAATTGACTCTTTTACAGGGTGACTCATGCAAAATTGCCCATTTCTCGGCAACTGCTCATATCACAAACTAATTTTCACATACATTCTCTTCGTATGGATTATTGCTACTAGTTTATGAAAGTTTCGAAAAAATATACTAAAATATGAAAAGTCTGAATGGGTTGTGAATAGTTCATTTTTTCACCTTTTTTCGCCTTTAAATCGAAATGATCCGAAAACGAAATAAAAATTAAAAAAACTGAGCGCGATGATTTCTGCGCCTTATCAGGGCACACCCTTTCAGTCATACCAGATTTGAAAAAAATAATATTTGCTTTCAAAAAGTGGTACCGAACTGTCAAAATTGCAGTTTTTGCTAAATTTACGTCACTTCCGTTATCGAAAGGAAAATGTACCGGTAACAAAAAAAAATGACATTTTGGACCGCGGAACATATGAACTTTGTTTTATACAAATCGAACAATAAATAATTAATCCAGTACTGATAAACTGAATTAGCCATTTTTGTCAAATCAGATGACCCGTTAACCCTTGGTAAAATACCACATAAAAATATTCATTAATAAAAAAAATTTTCGTAAAAATTTAAATTTTCAAAATTTGGCGCCTAATATCTCCGAAGATTCGTCGAAAATAAAAAATCCAAAGTACCTTAGCTATGTGCCTTGTCTCTGGCTATGTCAAAATGTATCAAAAATTACAATCCGACAATTATTGATAACATTACGGCAAAATATCGAAAAACGACAACTTCGGTGATTTTGGACATTTCGCATTGTCGCAGAACGTTGGAAATAGCTTTAAAATTTAAGTCAAACCCATTTTCCCAGTAAAACCGAAGACATCGAATCGATCCGACAAGTAGTTTCTGAGATATGCTCAAATGGAAAAATAATAATAAGAATAATAATAAGAATAATAATCCGAACAAAAACCCTAATAATGTGAAACCCTAATAATACAGCTAATATATATATATATATATATTAAATATACTATTTACACCTCGACAGTGGTGTTTCCAGTATGCCTGACTATTCGTACAATCCGAAAGACTAGGCACTTCCTGCAGCAGCAACACACAAACGTTCCCGGCAATAAGGGGTTCCAAGGTCATAATATTAATTAAAAATCCAATTTATTAACAGAAAGATCATAATATTAATAAGAAATCCAATTTATTAACAGGGACTGTGTCAAGTTGGTGTGGGATGGAAAGGTTGTTACTACTGGTAATATTAAAATCGGCAGTAAAACGACTAGAGAGAGAGAGAGAGAAATGGGGTTTAACGTCCACTCGACACAAACTAGGTCATTTCGGGACTAACACATGGTTTAATTTTATTTCAATAATACGCTTGCGGGTAGGGGTCTTTAGCAGTGGGAATACCCACGAGATCCTACTCCTTGTCACGTCCAAGCCGGGAATCGGAACCACGCCACTTGATTCAGTGACAGACCTTATGATGCAACTCGCACGCGTTCACCATTTGGCCAAGCCCACCCCAGCTGGCTCTACTAAAACAACAGCAGTATCCTTATTTGGAAATATATAAAGGGATATACGAATTGCCAGCTTCTCTTTGCCAACCGTGATAATGCAGTGTATTATGGGGGAAAAGTTGCCCGACGACATTCTTGAATTCTAAATTGTCAGGGTTTAATTTTTGTGTTTTCGTACCATCATCCGAACGACTAGACTCAGGTATGCTGAAAATTGATTTCCCTTTTTTTTTTTTTTTTTTAGATCAGGACCACTTTGAAGTTTTACTAATTAGAAAGCACCCGAAGTCTGTAGTAAACATTACGGTACCGAAATATAAGTAGACCGACAACTTCAGTGGAAGGATATAGGGGTATGTAAAAATTATATAATGAAGTAAGAATGGTGGCAACTAATTTTATGGATATGATCTTAGCATTGATCAAAACGAATGAATTAAGCATGTGCCATACATTGTGCTATGTGCTACACCAATTTTAACTGCCAAGGGATATTTTACGTTCACGCCACGAGAGCTCGTTTTTTTTCGTGCCATCCGAATGACTGGAAAGCTGTCCTTGTCACGTCCTCCATCCTGTACCGCTGACCAAGGGAAACCACGCCAGAAAATCCTGATGAACTTTCTCAGCCAACACGGAGATAGATGTTACAATATTTATGTTATGTATGAGTCAAATGGAATGTTAGAAGGTGTATCATCGCAAATAATGGCTTGGTAAGATTATTAAATGTATTGCTTTGTGAATTCTTACACAATTAAATGTCAATTTGATGCACATTTCAGAATGCTTTTTATACTGGGAAGTATTAAAAGTGACATTTGTGCAAATCGGGTATAGATTTCGTGCCAATTTAGTAAATTTCTGCAAATATCGGTAAAATTCTAATTATCGTAACAAATTTAATCCCGCGAGGTTAAAATCTGTAGATACGGTGTGTGAGAAATTGACTGAAAGGTGATTTAATTATCGCTAGAGGTGAATATTTCCGTGAAGGTGTGTTTTCTGTGCTGGGTGTGTTAATTAACGGACGGGTTAAAAACGACTGACACAGTGTGTATTCTTTGTTTGGTGAGTTTTCTCGAAAGCGTGTTATAACTGCAGCAAAGGTGATATGCGTTCTCATACGTATTTCATTTCTTGATGAATACTATGTGTTTTATACTTCGTACCATAGTAGGACTGCAGTTATTTATATATTTGATCTTTTTTGTGAGTTTAATTTGTTTACAAATTATCGTGCATACCACTGAACTATAAATGCACGTATCTTATTTCCCGATATCCGAACCAACCTCAATTTGATTATCCGATATATTCTAATTTCCATTGTTATCATATTAACGAATCTGTTTTCGAAGCAGCCATTATATTGTAATCATATTTTCATACAAAACCGCTTTTTGCCAATTAACATGACGTCTTTCCGATATATTCGCATCAGGGTATGTTTGGTTCCCTTCTTTCAACAGCTTAAATGACCCTTCTTGGACAATTAGTATAAAACGAAAGCACGGACTAGGCACAGCTCCATGTGTCGCCTAGCTTGTTCTATTTCTAAAAGCACGCAATCACCTATGGAAATCACTTTGGTGTCTTTTGTTATTTTGGTTGCTTTTTTTTAAAAGATTTTCATAATAAGCTGTAGTAATTTGTGATTTTGTTTTTACTGCCAATTCTGCTTAATTGTGTTCGCTTCGAAATCTAAAAACTTGACGAAAAACAAATCATGGATACGGGTTTAGAATAGGGTTATAGCATGATCTATTTGTTAAAGGCCTGTTAATACAGTATGAACAATATTTATTACTTGTGTTTTAAGCTATGGCATATTAAATATGTGTCCGTATATACCAAAAATAAATGACATAAAACAGATGAATAATACAACGTAGATTTGTCTAAATCCCATTTATAACTGTTTGATCTCCTTTTGCAGAGCAAAGACTGGTTATTTTGAACGATACCGAGAAATCACTCACTTTAAGCTATTACAATCAGAGAAAATATTATAAAAATAAAGGGGGTGTGGGGCATTAATAATGTGATAATTCATAAAAAAAAATACTGATGCACACCAAAGTTTTTGTATAAAGAGATTGTTTGTCATGTATTTCAGTAAATTTCACTATATTATTTGTTATGTATTCTATTCACACCGATATGTAAAATTGCGTGAAAGAATTAGGCCACTGTCTTTATAGGAATATCTATTTAGGCAATAATAATTTATTGCTGCAGTTACCTATTTCGACATATTCACTATTTTTTAAGGTCATAGTTTTAAACTTTATATAGCTTCACTTTCAATATTTCTGGTTATTTATTATTCTATATTGAGTTTCACGTCATGAATTTTTTTAAAAAGAGACTATTTCAGAACAACAGTCATTTCTAATACACCTTTGAGCTAATTAAAATATCTATAGCTTATGTACATAATCCATTGAGACGTTTGTGTCACTGACAAATTACAGTTTTTAAATAGGATACATAGTACAACACATCGTTATTAACTTACAGTCATGACAAATTTAAAATTTTATCAAACCAAAGTCGTCGTATACTAAAACAGTGAATGTATTGGGAATAATATGATTGTTCTGTTCTGATTATAATTCTAAATGTACCTTTGGTTTATAATCAAGCCTGGACACAAGCTGCTGGACACCGACGTTGTCCGTTCCAATTTTACGCCATTTCAGGCACAGATTTTATTGTTCCTGTCAATTTGTCCGTCCCATTTTTTTAAAAAGAAATGTAGACCCTAGATCATCGTAACTGATGTATAAACTGAGTAGCCAGTTCCACGATGTGTTCTATACTGTAAACATCGCACAATACTAGATCTTAGTACGATCTGAGAAATATCTTTCTGTAGGGTTAGGGTTCAGGTTAGGTTTATAAATTACATGTCAAACGTACAAATTGAAGCTGTAAAAACGGTGGATTGTGGCTAAAACTATTTTGAAGGGTTAGGGTTAGAATTGTGGGTATAAACATAGAAAAAATCGAAGATATTTCTCAGATTGGGAGCATCCAGTATTGTGTGTAAACATCCGGAAAATCAAAGTCTTGATCACCCCAGACAGTTATTCTGTTATTTTTACTCTGTGCTATCTGTGCGACAAAAATAGGTCAGTTTATTCGAGGATTAAAAATTTCACGCGAGAGCAAGATCCCCGGCTTCTAGCAGACGATTAATCCCGCGCAAGTCACACGGCCTTGGTATTTATATATAAACACTTAATCCAGCCCAAATTTGTAGGAGGAGGATGATACACGCAGTACTCTAAACAGATCTTCAACTACCGATAACTTGATAGACATTGCAATTGCAAGTGCAACAGATAATTCTTCTACAGGAAGACAGCTACGCTGTGCAAATGGTTGCGAGAAGATCTTGCAAAGTATGATCCAGATTTATGGTTGTCCTTTGAAGAACAAGGGGGTCTTGTAACTTCGTTAAAATGCGAAGTTTGTGTAAAATACTGCGGTAGAATAAAAACAATGCGTGACTTCTCTATGGTCATATATGGTCACCTTCCCGCTAGAGCTGACCTCGGCTCTAAATTAAAAGACATCTGCTATTGTGTAATCATATTAATTACCTGTGGTGTACTTGATATAAGTAGGTGGAAAAGGTGATTTTGAGATTATGGTTATACATATGGTTTTATTAGCTTTTCATGTAGATCTCATTATTCTTCTCACAAAACTTTTTACAGATTCAAAATCGGATGAACATTTTTTTTTTTTATTGAGGCTCAAAGTTGCGATTTTTGACTTTTCGCGGAAGAAAGGTTTTTCAACACTTTGAAAAAGTCATTTTTGGTGTTTTTTGTGATGCCATATTTCATTTCATATCAAAACTATCAAAATTGTAGATGTAAATTCATGAAATACAACTTTAAGGCTAATAATGTTTTAATTTTCACATTTGTGTGACAATTACTCTGGTTTCCCCAGCAACTCCAAAATACCTAGGTATTCTCAAAAATTCCATTTTGTCAACGTGATTTTGGTCAATTTTTTTCATCAAAAATGGTCTTGTCCATGTTACATCTGAAATATTGAACCTGGTTGTTATGCATTTTAAAATCAGTAGCTATCAAGTAAGGTTAGCAGAAAAAAAAATAGTAAAAATATCAATATGCCTTCTCTCAAGACTTGAAGAGCTGGATATATGTTCATGTTTGAACAATTGTCCGCGGCACACAATTGCCTATTTTTGGGGCATTTTGGGGACATTAATAAAATAAGAAGGAATGAAGATAAGGAAGTGAAATTATGGGAATATGTTAAAAAGTTTGTGGATTTTAAAAATTACATATTTCCAATCCGCCATATATTATCAATCATAGCAACCAAAAATGGAAAAAATGCAATTTTTACCATTTTCAAACCTATTTACCATAACCCAAAACGTCATACCACATTTTAAAGTAAGCAGTTTAAAATATTTGAAACCCATGTAATATCAAATGATATGGCTTGTGTAAGTTTGAGAAAAATATGAAGGAGGTTAGGTTGTTACCATAGCAACCAGTTATTTTTTTCAAAAAAACATTATTTTCCAATAAATATGACATCAATATTGATAATTGTATTATTTAAAAATCACAAGCAATTGGGTAAGATTTTAAAATAAATAAAATCAAAATATTTATTCGTCTTCACTTAAGAGCCGGAAAGGGCTCAAGGGGTTCACTTTCGAAAAACATTCGGCTGTGCAAATTGTTCAATTTGGCAGTTAATAAGACATAAATAAAATATGAAAAATTAAGATCTTGAAGAGGTATTTTGTTTATAAGTAAATATGTTTGTGAATTATTAAAATTACTTATATTTACTCTTGCATATTACTTAATATTTAGTTGTTATAGCAACCAACAATGATAAAAAAAACACCTTCAAAAAGGCAATGTTGTACCATTTTCAATGGTGTTTACCATGACGAACCAAATGATCACAAGCAACATTTTAAGTATGGTTCCAGTAAGCATTTTAGCATACATTTACAACCCATGTAATATAAAATATTATGAATTGTATAATTGTAGTGAAATATTATGGACTTTGGGTGATTGCCATAGCAACTACATAATTTTAAAAAATAAGACAACAGTTTTCACTATCATTATTCTCAGCATTGGTTTGCTTGGTAGCTTACATCATTGTTACAAGAAGAATTCTGCTTTGACATATTATTTTCTACTCAGAAGATTGATCAATAAAAAAATATTCTCTAAAGAGTAGGCTACAGTAAAAGTAGTTACTGATACTATAGTGATAGGCTATGATTATGATGTAGTCATGTTATAAAGGCCTTAGGCCTGGAAGTTACATTTTGACTCAAAGTCAAACAATTGTTTTGTTTTTATTTCACTTTTGAATATTTTTATTATTCCTTCAAATCGGTATGTAGCCTATTGAGCAACTTCATTTTTATTTTGTAGGCTATATTTTCATCAATGTAAATATCAAATCAAGGCCTAAAAAGTAGGCCTTACGGCTTTCATTTGTCGGTCCTTGCAACAAATATCTCGATACTACGAGAATTAAATAATATATATTTCCCTAAAAATAAAAAACAAAGAATTAAAATTATAATAATTAGTATGACAACTGTTATATAATGCTAAATTATTTTTAAAAAAAAACATTTTGCGTTTAAATTGGTTATCCATATCAATAGTAATAAGTATTTAAAGTATATTGACATGACTGACCTAATTTTAATCTACAGACATGTCGGTTCCATCATCAAAATCAAACTCAAACGAAATGTTGTAAATCGCCAACGGCAAATCCAGAAATTGAGCCATTTTTCAAAGTTTATTTTAGCTAGCGTTAATTCTTTGTTGGTCCAACTTATTGGGTATAATTCCTTTTTATAAGTGAACAGAAATCGTATCTTCCCTCACACTGATAGAGCTGCGTTAACGTAATGCTCTCCGAGACCCGTGTGGATATTCCACGGTTTCATTTCCAATCGTGTGCACAGTAAATACTTTAAAATTAGGCTTAAATAATTCAGTTAACAGCAACAGCGAATTTATTATTTCAGAGCATTGAAATATTCATCAATGTTACTGCATTTATCAATTCTTGATAGAGACATGTAGCTAGTAGCTGACAGGAAATTTCCATTCGATATTTTATATCCTGTCACGCGGTTATAAAAACGTGCGAATATGAGTCACATGATTTAAACACAGTCGGCCCTCAGAAAGGCGTGAAAAAAATGGAATTTAACTATCGTTTTTCATTTTCAGGCAAGACCTTTGTTCATATAACATAACGCTTGATTCATAAATAAACATCGACTTGCATTTCGACGTAATTAACCGTGAATATGAGTTTTAGGAACTTGGAATGGATGTTTCTTCTCGTGTTGAAATGACGTCATAGCAAGGCAAAACTACGCGATTTATTTTTGACAAAATTGCCCAGTGCATACCATTTTCAAGTGCTCGGCGGGGACACTTACCATGCTCCGATTTTGTTGATTTTAATAGCATCGAAACGACAATAAAACGAACTTTCGATCGGTCGAGGGGGGCTATATCGACAAATCGCCTCAAAAAAAGATTTCGTGAATTGAAGTGTTCAACTTACAAAAAATGCCCGATATTTCGAAATGCCAACAAAGCACCCCCGACCGATCGAAAGGTCGTTTATTTATCTTTCTAATGATATTAGAATAAAAAAAAAATTATTAATAATAAGAGTCCCCGCCGAGCACTTGAAGTGGGGTACCCTCATTTAAAAACCTGACAAAATTTTTCAGCGTAACGTCAAAACACGGGAAATTGACGTTTTTCAACTTACGTTTATCAAATTGATAAAATAAACACATACATAAAAATTATATCAAACAAAAGAACAGGATATCTGCTTCCAAAATCTTTTAAAATTATTACAAAATATCAAATAGCCAGTGTATGACGTTAAGTTTAAAAGGAGTTACAAATCTGGAAAAGATAGGTTGCCAGGCAACGAAACATACGCCCACAGCAGCTAAATCTTCCAGGCAGTCAACAAGAGTTGTCGTATATATTTAATTTTTGGTAATGAAACATTTATAATACACTAAAATCTGATTATAAATTTAAAGTAAATCGGATATTAACTTTAGCCTCTAGAGCGTCCACAAGATTTTTCAAAGTGATCAAGGGCCATAACTCTGGCAGTAATTATCGCAAATCGCTGAAAATCAAAAGGCTTCTTCGTCTCATGCCCGTAAACACTGTGTATCTCATGACCTTAAACACTGTGTATAAATTTAAAGTCAATCGGATATCAACTTTAGCCTCTACAGCATCCACAAGATTTTTCAAAGTATTCAAGGGCCATAAATCTGGCAGTAATTATCGGAAATCGCTGAAAATCAATAGGCTTCTTCGTCTCATGACCTTAAACACTGTGTATAAATTTAAAGTCAATCGGATATTAACTTTGACCTCTAGAGTGTCCACAAGATTTTTCAAAGTGATTAAGGGCCATAAATCTGGCAGTAATTATCGGAAATCGCTGAAAATCAATAGGCTTCTTCGTCTCACGACCTTAAACACTGTGTATAAATTTAAAGTCAATCGGATATTAACTTTAGCCTCTAGAGCGTCCACAAGCAATTGTGGACGCCGGACCGACAGACCGACGGACGGACGGGGGCGACGACAATATACGACCACATTTAAATGTGGGCGTATAAAAACGACTTTCTTCCAACGCGAGCAATGGAGCTGTGACACCTAATATAAGAGGTAAATTCTCAATACATGTACATCAATAGAACTATTTTCATAAAATCACATTAATCCCAACTGTATATCATTCATGCTAGAGATGGAAATGTGATGTATCCACTTGTGTTTACGTTACTACCAGATCGGAGAAGACAAACCTACTGCTGCCTGTTTGAAAAATTGAAATCTTGTGTAGAAGACTTGTTAAATCAACCATTCAAACAGATTTTGAACTACCTGCAATCCAAGCTGCTACTGTCGAATTTGATGTGGGTGTAAAAGGGTGTTTTTTTTCATTTTTAGCAGTGTATTTGGCGTAAAGTTCAAGCTTTAGGAACTGCAGTACAATACAAAGAAGATGAAGAAGTTCAGACTTGGATTAGGAGACTAGCAGGCTTAGCATTACTACCAGCCCATTTGGTACAGGAAACCTGGATGTCAATAATAGAGGAAACTCCAAACATCACCAACGCCGATGAATTTAATGATTACGTTACTAATACCTGGGTAGATTACGACGCCACATTTCCTATTTGTTTATGGAACCATTTTGAAACTGTTGGACCCAGGACTAATAACAACCTAGAAGGTTTCCACACAAGATTGAATAAAACAATACCACACAGACATCCTAACCTCTACAGATTTATTGATGTAATTCAAAATATTGAGATATATTGACCTTAGGATCAATTGACCTTAGGAGCGGCACCACCAAAAAGGAGATGGATATATAAGGAAATAGACAATAGACTGCAAAGACTAAAGACCCAAATTACAAATGACGAAAAGACACCAATTTAATATTTGGATGCTAAAGGACACTTAAATTGTTAAAGTTGGGATGAACTACTGTATTATTTCTGGGGTACTAGTGCTATGTAAATAGACATATTTTATACAATTTCTATATAAATTTTTCATTCTTTTTTCCTTGTTAAAGTTGGGATGAAATACTGTATTATTTCTGGGGTACTAGTGCTAGACACCAATTCAATATTTGTATGCTATAGGACACTTGTTAAAGTTGGGATGAACTACTGTATTATTTCTGGGGTACTAGTGCTTTGTAAATAGACATATTTTATACAATTTCTATATAAATTTTTCATTCTTTGTTTCCTGTTTGTTTTGTTATAATCTGTTATACGCTGTAGTCTGAATGGGATATGGAAGAATCTATTCTATCTATAGAGAGGGTATATAAGTAGGGATAATAAAACCACCAGACCGTATAATCTGTTGTTATAAGCTGTAGTCGAAATGGGAGGATACCCATAAAACAATGTACCTTACATACTAGTAAACCTCAAATTAACTATGCTCTAATTCTACCTGGTCATAATTTGTTGATTGCCACGGCCAGTATTTATCTAATCAACTTAAGGAAGATCTTCTTGCTGCTAATTTCTACAGTGTGTTGACCGATGGAAGTACCGATAATTCTGTCATTGAAAAAGAAGTTATTGTGACCCAAAACCCAATAATGATGTTACTATTAGTAAATGTAAAAATGTCATTTCTGTGTCTGAAAGACATGCAGAAATCGGATGCCAACAGCATTAAACAAGCAATTGAAAGGGGATTTCAGGATCTCGGTATCATGCCTAGTAATCAATTATACAAAAAGTTGGTTGGCTTTGGAGCATCTGTGAATAGGGGCGACAAAGGTGGTGTAAAAGCTTTATTGAAAGAAGAAGCTCTGTGGCTGATTTTTAACTGGTGTGTGGCCCACCGACTTTAGTTGTCACTGAAAGATTCCTTAGGACCGTATTTCAAAAATGTTGACAACTTCCTGATAAAATTGTTTTATATTTACCAACGTTCTCCCAAAAAACTTTCAGAACTGCGTAGTTTGTCGAAGCAATGAGAAACAGCTTTAATTATGAGAGTGCCAGCATAAGGCCCAAAAGAGCACCTGGGACACGGTGGATTTCATTCGAACTGACTGCTCTACGTTTAATTTTGGACAAATATGGTGTTTACATAAGTCATTTAGAACACTTAGCTAGTGATAAAACTGTAAGTGATCGAGATAAACTAAAGGGATATTTACACAGTTGGAAAACTAGTCAAATGTTAATTTCCTTACCATTTTACATTGATGTGTTAACACCTGCCTCTTTGCTTTCCAAAGGATTTCAAGAAGAAAATATTGACGCTCAAAAGTTTCCCTATTGTCTCTTAAACAGTGCAAATTAGAGGACTTTCCTACTGTGAAACATTTTTTAAATTATGTGGAGTTGTGTGACAACACAGCATCTTATCAGGGAGTAGTGTTCAATAAAGATAGCTTTCTGAACAGTCTAGAGAACTTGAAATCAAAGAAAGAGAAGATTATTGTTAAAATAGAAAGTGCAATTCAGAACAGATTTGAAACTAAAAATAAAACACACTTATATGGATATACTACTTCTGAATTTATTAACATGCTACGTTTCGATACACATACAGATATCGTTTTCAAGCAAATAATGATAATCAACAATAAATGTGGTACAATATATAGGTAACAAGTGGAAACCATTTAACAGAATAATCAATACTATCAACAACGCATTATCAAGATCAAAGAAGTTATATAAATTAACATGATGAAAGAATAACACTAATAATACAAAAGGAAGAGATTAGAGGATAATTGACTACTAATAATACAAAAGGAAGAGATTAGAGGATAATTGACTACATGAAACCGTAACATCAAGACGCTAATTAACTATATGAAACCATAACTATAAGATGAGATGAAAGTCAGAGATAGAAACAATCATCACAAGTGAAACCTTAACTACAAGATGAAATAAAGGGGGGGGGGGGTCATACACTTATGACCACAGACACTTCTCATCACTAACACACACTGATTAAGAATTAAATAAATCAACCCAAAGATTTGGGAGGAAATGTCCTGAGTCTCTGTTTAATTTTGGCTTATGTTAATAAATTCAGAAGTAGTATATCCATATAAGTGTGTTTTATTTTTAGTGAAATCTATTTCTATATGTCTTATAAGGATTAGATTTGAAACTACTAATAAAATTGACAGTGAAATATTTGATACCAACATGGTTCCTATTATTCTAAATAATTCTGCATGGGAGGCAGAAATTGAAACTTCCACAGTTGAGTTTGCTGACAACATCCTTAGAAATTCCTTCAAACACTTTGAAACTGTAATGGATTTGAAATGTGATGTATCATCTCTCCTGGGTGAATGGTATGATCTTCTAACTTATGCCATAAGATTTTTAAATCCCGAAAACAATTATTACATCAAAACCTAGAACTACATTTTCCTGGCGCCTTATGCCACTTCAAAGTGGTGTAACATACTCACTCTGATTAAACTCTTATTTACATTACCTGTTTCAAATGCAAAGTTGGAAAGGTTATTTTCTCTATTGAAATTAACAAAAACTGAAAGCAGATGTTCTTTGGGGGAAGACGGATTGTCTAATTTGTTAAGAATATTAACAGAAGGTCCCCCACCAAACACATTTGATGTTACACCTGTAATGGAACTATGGAAAAACTTAAAAACCTAATCAGACATTTAATTTAAAAAGAAAGTCCAATTTGAGAATAAAAGACCAATAAAAGACATAAAAGAAAACTGTTGATCGCCACGTGGTTGTGTCTAAAACTGTTGATCGCCACGTGGTTGTGTCTGACGATAATGATAATAGTGACCTGGATGATGAGTTAGACTTGAATCTAGAAAACAGTACACAGAATCAAGAAAAATTTAATTTATTCAATTCAGAGAGTGAATCAGATTCCGAGTTTTGGGGGTTTCCTCCTATTGATAACTGATTAATAATATTTTAAATGAACAAAGCACTAAGCAGTGAGTTTGTTTTGTTTTTGTTTGTAAAACAGAGGGGATTCATCCATTCATAACAGTTTTATTTAGTTTCTTGGAAACACAGCAGCTATATGTTTGTCAGTCACAACCTGTGTCATGTCAGGCACAAATTCTTTGAATAATTTGAATAACAACTTGATAACGTTTCCCCGTCTTCGCCCTGCCCAGTCTTAAATTCGACCCATTGACTATGTTTCTTTTTAAAACCCCATAAAATTCCACAAACTATCATTATTGGAGCAAATATGCGTGTAGCAGCGAATGTCTTGGCTAATAAAAATTGCCAATTCGATGAAAAATAAAGCACACAATTCATACGTTACGATTTAATTAAAACATTTAACTATGAACGCATATAAACTTCAATAGTAAGTAAGTAAATTTTATTGCATAAAAACGCTCACGAGGAGCAGCATACAATTACAAAAATTACATAAATACAATACAACAAATATACATGTAACAAATAAACGAACATTAATACAATGCAACAAATATACATGTATCAAATAACGAACGTATTATATGTATATAAAGCTAGAAATCAATTAAAATATGTGACAACAAATAATGGTATTGCTTATACTCTTTATCTTGTCTAGTTCATTTCTTTGTTTGAACATTTCTCTGATTACAACATAATATAATGACTTGGACAGTTTTTTTCGTTTCAGATACTAACCGAAATTTCCTATGAGAAAAAAAATGGAATGAATATAATATATACATATTATGTTAATAGAATAAGCTTTATTTAAATGAGATGCTCGAAAAGTGAACCACACATTTATCCATTGCAATAAGATCAAAATTGAATATACCACAGTATTCACCCACATTACAAAATTGTCCTTTTTGTTGTACTTATTGAAATAAACTGTAACAATTCCAACCAACTTTATCAGCTGATACATTCGAGCACGAGAAACAACTCGCCGCTCAACATCAAAGAGCAGAGCGAACTGTGTGTGCCTGTCAACATCAAAGAACAGTTCCGTGTGAAAAGTGTGCACGAACCGACACAGAACCCGTGGTTTCTTAATACTGTGGAGTAAATTAATAAAGCTATTTCATACAATGGACAACAAGCGGCTATATGAACAAGCGTCTCAATATTAGGTCATATATCAGTATTATTCTTTCAAAGACGAGCTTGTTATACACAGAGTTCGATCGAATCTGAATAATGTTCGACAATGGGCAATATTACCGTGGGCGGAAGCGGGCGCATGTCTCTATTTTCATCATTGTACTTTGATATGTGAGTTATCATTTGTTATATATAGTGAGGAAATTACTTTTCTCGGTAGTCCTATCTATGACCCAGGCAAGAAACTATACATTAAAATATTAATACGCCAACGCGTAGTAAATATAGCAGTGACGAAAACTTATAGATTTTCATTAATTGTGCAATTTTACATTTATAAACTTGTTTTCGAAACAAGATTCGTTAATCTGATAACAATGGCGATTAGAATATATCGGATAATCAAATTGGGGTTGGTTATGATATCGGGAAATAACGGTACAGCGTGTGATCAATTTTAAGATACGAGCATTTATATAGTGGTACGCACGACAATTTGTAAACAAATTAAACCCACAAAAAAGATCAAATATATAAATAACTGCAGTCCGACTATGGTACGAAGTACAAAACACGTAGTATTCATCAAGAAATGAAACACGTATAAGAAAGGATATACGTACCTATCCCACGTATAAATCCATGTATAAAGACCTACACTTAACAAAGACCGATCTGCGTAAAACACGGTCGAACAAAAAATCAAACGGTAAATTAGATTTAACACCTACGCGTCAGATAAAGCCTGCTGGTCCTTGATAAATCACCTTTGCTGCAGTTATAACACGCTTTCGAGAAAACTCACCAAACAAAGAATACACACCGTGTCAGTCGTTTTTAACCCGTTCGTTAATTAACACACCGGTACAGAAAACACACCGTCGCCGAGATTTTCACCCCTAGCAATAATTATATCACCTTTCAGTCAATTTCTCACCTCTGTTAATTAACACACCGTACCTACAGATTTTAGCCTCTTCGTATTAGATTTGTTGCGATAATTAGAATTTTACCGATATTTGTAGAAATTTACTAAAACGCGAGAAAACTATACTGTAAACGTACAAATCTCACCTTTAGTACTTCTCAGTGTAATAGGCTATTCAGTCCAGGGCATATGAGGGTATGTGTATATGAATTGCTAGAACATTATAAAGGATTGTTATGGATAAGCTGAAATGATGGTGGCCATTATAAGATTACTTAGAAGCTGTGATAGTAATGGTCAGTTTAATGACTATTATTATCCTGAAGACTATAATAGAAAGAATGTTTAATTGTTAATATAAATTTGTGATAGGCATTCATCATTTAGCTTTTATATCAGTTCCCCACATTTGTCATTACAGGTAATAGAAACGTGAGAAGATGTGAAACCTCCTAAATATGTGTAGTGTCATATGTTTTAAGTCAATAAAAGATAGGTTGCCAGGCAACAAAACATACGCCTACAGTAGCTAAATTTTCAGAGTGGTCGACAAGGGTTGTCGCATATTCATTCCTTTTTAGGTAATTGGGGGCCTTTACAAGACAGTTCCATACAGATCAGATAATAAATTTTGTCGTTTGAAGGTTCACAAGGTTCTACAGACTGAAACAAGGGTCTCAACTCTGGAAGTAATCTACAGAAATTGTTGAATTTGACAGGCTTTTTCGCTTTACTAATTTAAATAATGCATATAAATTAGGGGTGTGACGATTAGTTGGTTAAGTCAGGGTCGGTTCGGTTTTACCTACAAACCGGTTCAATTTTCGGGAAATCGATAGTCGTCTAAAAAATACAGCAGGATATAAACCAGTCGCCTGAATATTATAGCATGTGTTTTTTTGAAAAAGATACATGTATTAACGATCGACAATTATGGGGGCGAATAAGCAATAAGCTACATCATTGATAAATGGTCGACAATAATAATAATGAGACAGTAAATTCCGTAATCGGTTGTAGATATTCCTGCGATAAAAAAAAAAAAAAATTATAATTAGCATTCCTAACAATCCCACGATGTGTGTTAAATAAAATGTAACGATCATCAGTTACAACTTCGGTATATCAGCCGTGGATTATTGTGAATATTGACCGTAATTTCATTATATTATAATTATTTAGTTAAACAGCATGTGTAAAGAGTTGAAATATTTACTACCACATGTTTATCATCAAGTAATAAAATACAACGAAAGAAATGCTTACCGTGTTTGTAAGTAAAAAATAAATCCATATCGTTTCCAGTTATTTTTAATTATCATCACAAGAAATAAATAAAACACTATGTCTATTGTAACGTTTTTTTGGGTTTTTTTCACAAAAAGAATTATCTAGTGGAGAGATTTAAAGTCGTATATCGTACGATATACGTTTCTACTACAACTAGACTTATCCCAGAAAATCGGACCCTTTGATCCTACTGCGGTTTCTTTGAAGTAGACGAAAACGACAAGTCATCATTTAAATAGACACCAATAAATGTGTGTGCATATCAACACATGAATAAAACCTTGCTCTAAATTCATGTCTTTTCGGATGTATTCCTTCATATCAACTTTAGATTCACTATGAAACATTGTAAACATTTGACAATGGGGACCAAACTTTTCTGCAAAACAGAAGTACAATTTGGAGCAATCGTTCAGTAAGGCACAGAATATTACAGTTCTTGGATAGGATTGTTTCTGCCGGCTAAGATCTTCTATTATTTTATTAAAATATTGTTGAGATTTAGCTACACTGGAACTTTTAACAACTGATATTTTAATATTACTGCGATCAGGGGAATCAATGATCATGTCACAATTCGAATGTAAACAAAGACTTTTCATAATGTGTTTTCTTTTTAAGGGTGACGCAGTTGCTGTCAGTGCCATTACAGGAACATCTAAAGATAGGTTGCCAGGCAACAAAACATACGCCCACAGCAGCTATATCGTCCGGGCAGTCAACAAGAGTTGTCACATATTTTTACGGCTAAGATCTTCTATTATTTTATTAAAATATTGTTGAGATTTAGCTACACTGGAACTTTTAACAACTGATATTTTAATATTACTGCGATCAGGGGAATCAATGATCATGTCACAATTCGAATGTAAACAAAGACTTTTCATAATGTGTTTTCTTTTTAAGGGTGACGCAGTTGCTGTCAGTGCCATTACAGGAACATCTAAAGATAGGTTGCCAGGCAACAAAACATACGCCCACAGCAGCTATATCGTCCGGGCAGTCAACAAGAGTTGTCACATATTTTTACTTTTTTCGCTAATGAAACATTTATAATACATTAAAATCTGATTAAGAGTAACAACTCAGCCCTCCTTAGGGTGTAACGGTGATATAATCATAGGCTTTTTTAAATCAAATAATAATTGTGACCTCTAGAGGGACCACAAGCTAAAAACGTGATTTTTCGTACAATCAGGGGTCATAATTCAGGAAGTTACAATTCGATATGCACGTAAATAGAAAGGAACCAAGATATTTGGGTTATAAACATGCATTTCAAATTTCATCAAAATCAGATGAAATATGTAACCTCCAGAAGATCCACAACCCTTGATACACAATATTTTGACACTATCTGCGAAGGAGGAGCGGCCATTTTGTCCGTCAGTTTCGGTCTGATTTTTACGAAATTCGAACTCAACCATACAGGGCGTAAGGGTGATATATTCAAACGTTTTTTTAAATCGGATAAAAATTGTGACCTCTATGGGGTCCATACTCAAAAAAGCGATTTTTCGTACAATCAGGGGCCATAATTCAGGAAGTTATGGTCCGATATGTGCGAATATCGAAAGGATCCGAGATCTGTGGGTTATAATCATGCATTTCAAGTTTCATTAAAATCAGATCAAAATTGTGTCCTGTAGAGTGTCCACAAACAAATTGTGGACAGATGGACAAACAGGCGCGACGGCATAATACGTCCACATGAAAATGTGTGCGTATAAAAATTGTAACCTCTATGGGTCCACAAGCTAAAAACGCAATTTTTCATACAATCAGGGGCCATAATTCATGAAGTTACGATCCGATACATGCCAATATCGAAAGGAACCAAGATCTTAGGGAGATCAACCTATATTTCAAGTTACGTTGAAATCAGATAAAAATTGTGACCTGTAGAGTGTCCACAAACAATTGTGGAAGGACGGACAGGCAGGGGCGACGACAATATACGTCCACATGAAAATGTGGGCGTATAAAAACTAAATAGGCCTATACCATTTTTCAATAAACAGATAGTTTCAATGTGTGTTTTATGAATATTGTTCTGTTAATTAATGTAGCCTTTCATTTTTAACCAGCAGCTGCCAGGCAGGATACGCCCACATTTTTGAGAGATGGATAGAGAACAAGCTAACAAGAAAGTGATTTTTCCTACTATCAAGGGCCATAATTCAGGAAATTACAATTCAATATGCGCGAATATCGAAAGGAACTGATATCTTTGTGTTATAAACTTACATGTCAAGTTTCAACAATTTTGAGCCGATAACTAAATGCCACTTAAAGAAGTTTTGAGCCGATTGTCAGCTGTCCTTAGGGTGTAACGGTGATATAATAATACGTTTTTTTAAATTGGATAAAAATTATGACCTCTATAGGGTCCACAAGCTAAAAACACAATTTTTCGTACAATCAGGGGCCATAATTCAGGAAGTTACGATACGATATGCACGAATATTGAAAGGAACCGAGATCTTTGGATTATAAACTTACATTTCAAGTTTCAACAAAATCGGATAAAAATTGTGACCTCTATAGGGTCCACAACCTTGATATACCATATTTTTACGCTATTTGAGAACGAATGGCGGCCATTTTGTCTGTCAATTTTGGGCTGATTTTCACGAAATTCGAACTCAGTCGTCCTTAGGGTGTAATGGTGATCTAATAATACGTTTTTTTAAATCGGATAAAAATTATGACTTCTTTACAGACCACAAGCTAAAAACGCGATTTTTCGTACAATCATGGGCCATAATTCAGGAAGTTATGATCTGATATGCGTGAATATCGAAAGGAACCGAAATCTTTGGGTTATAAACTTACATTTCAAGTTTCAACAAAATCAGACAAAAATTGTGACCTCTATAGGGTCCACAACCTTGATATACCATAGAGGGTTGACAACCTTCGTATTGCATACTTTTTACACAATTTGCGAACAAAGAGTGGGCATTTTGTTTGGCAGTTTCATTTCGATTTTCCCGAAATTCGAATTCAACCTTCATTATAGTGGAATGGTGAAATATTTAAAATCGGAAAAAAAATTGTGATCTCCAGAGAATCCTCAAGCTAAAAATGCCATTTTTCGAACAATCAGGGCCATAATCCAGGAAGTTAAGTTCGGGTATCAGCGATTATCAAAAGGATCTATGATCTTAGTGTGTAATGGTGATATATTTACACATTTTTTTTTAAATCAGATAAAAATTGTGACCTCTACAAGGACTACAAGCTAAAAACGCGATTTTTCGTACAATCAAGGGCCATAATTCAGGAAGTTACGGTCAGATATGCGCGAATATCGAAAGGAAACAAGATCTTTGGGTTATAAACATACATTTCCAATTTCAACAAAATCGGATAAAAATTGTGACCTCTTTTGGGTCCACAAGCTAAAAATGCGATTTTTCGTACAATCAGGGGTCATAATCCATGAAGTTATGGTCCGATACATGCCAATATCGAAAGGAACTGAGATCTTAGGGAGATAAAGCTATATTTCAAGTTTCGTTGAAATCGGATAAAAATTGTGACCTGTAGAGTGTCCACAAACAAATTGTGGACGTCCGGACGGACAAACAGGGGCGACAACAAAACTTGGAATCAGGTTCTATGAGATTTTCAATTCAAATTGAATAAGAGAATAAGAAGATAGGTTGCCAGGCAACTAAACATACGCCCACAGCAGCTAACTCGTCCGAGCAGTCGACAAGGGTTGTCACATATTTATTCTTTTGTAGGTAATTAGGGGAATTTAATAGACAATTTCATACAGATGACATTATAATTTTTGTCGTTTGAGGGTTCACAAGGTTCTAAAAACTAAAACAAGGGCCGTAACTCTGGAAGTAATCTACAGAAATTGTTCAAATTCGACAGGCTTTTTCGTTTTACTAATTCAAATAATGCATTTAAATTTCATACAGATCGGATGATAACTTTTGTCGTTAGAGCATTTACAAGGTACAACAAAGTGAAACAAGGGCCATAACTCACGGCGTAATTAGTGGAAATTGGTGAAATTAAATAGGCTTCTTCATCTCACTAATGCAAACAACATATATCAATTTCAAAACAATCAGATGATAAATGTAGTCTGTAGAGTGTTTACACGTCGTCACACGGGGACGACGGCAATATACGACCACATTTCCATGTGGGCATATAAAAAACTAATCAAATTAAACATAGAATTAAACATAGAAATAAACAAATTTAATAACAATTATTTATAATAAAAAAAGATAGGTTACCAGGCAACGAAACATACGCCCACAGCAGCTATATCGCCGGGCAGTCAACAAGAGTTGTCGCATATTTTTACTTTTTTCGGTAATGAAACATTTATAAAACATTAAAATCTGATTAAGAGTAACAACTCATTATGTAATTATCAGAAAAACTTTAGAATTTGTTTGGTTTTGATAAAGTTCTGCCCCATGCTAACGTTTAGTATACAAAACTTTTAACATCACGGATTTAGCTGTTCAAGTCATAAAGATTCATTAAAAATCAATATACTTGTTCATCTCAAGACCTTAAACACTGTGTATAAAGTCAATCGGATATTAACTTTAGCCTCTAGAGCGTCACAAGATTTTTCAAAGTGATCAAGGGCCATAGCTCTGGCAAAAATTATCGGAAATCGCTGAAAATCAATAGGATTCTTCGTCTCATGACCTTAAACACTGTGTATCAATTTAAAGTCAATCGGATATTAACTTTAGCCTCTAGAGTGTCCACATGATTTTTCAAAGAAATCAAGGGTCACAACTCTGGCAGTAATTATCGGAAATCACTGAAAATCAATAGGCTTCTTCGTCTCATGACCTTAAACACTGTGGACGCCGGACGGACGGACAGACAGACGGGGGCGACAACAATATACGACCACATTTCAATGTGGGCGTATCAAAATTGATTCAAATATTACATAATGTAATAATAAGCTTATTAATTACATGTAGATGGATTATTCCATGAAGTTGACACTTTGTTACCTACGATAATCAGGTGATGATAAAATACTCAAGAAATCGAATTCAATAAATGAATTGTTGATAATTATTTTGGGGGTCTGATGTAAAGATAATATTAAAGTGTCATTTTGTGAAATAAAAAAAATTCACTTGAAAAAAAGATGTGTCAAATGCATTTTCTGCAGTTTGACATGCACCAAAAGTGTGACATTTTCATACTCCTGAACTTTGATTTGATCCCCACTTTATCTTATGTGTTTAAATCAACTATCCGAGGTGCAGTTGCAAAGATTTAATGTTCAATTTTTCAAATACTGCACAACAAGAGCATCGATTTGGCTATTTGTTAAGATATCGTCACCCAAAAATAAGGAAAAAATCGTAACTGTGTCGGTCAACTTTGTTTTGTCCGCTAATAACACGATTAGACGGAGCGCAATCTTGTGACCTACTTAAATAATGTCGTAAAATGTCACCACTCTTATTTCATCTTAGAAAAGGCAAAATGTTTATCGGCTATACTTTTGAAATGTTTTAAACTGTAGTCATTACGAAAAGTGTTGCTTGTCGGTCAATATTACGTTCGCGCGATTTCCTTCTCTTTTTACGCCGTCGAGAGCCATCGAGAATTTAACGACATCATACAACTCATTTACAGCATAGACGACTTGTTGATGGCAACATGGCGGGAAAAGAAGTGGAAAATATGGAATTCGGTAAGGAAAATGGGATTTGTCAATTAGTTACGTACATTTGAATCGCATGTGTCAAGTTACGAATAACATATGAATACTTAAATCAATAGGAATGTTCCTTTTCTTTATTTACATAATTATAGAATACTTTTATTCAAACTTTTTGTCCGCAAAACAAATGGTTGCCCTGCCGATCTCCGGAACAAACCAGGGTTGGATTGGTTGGTAACTTGACACGGCTAAGCTTTCAGTTGAATGTCAAAATTACTCACAACCCCTGTCTGGCACACTTATTTAATTATTTGTTAGATCTTTACAAAAAAACTTATCTTTTGAAATACGGTAGTTCATGGTTCTTGCATGCTGTCATCCTTATGTACCTATACGGCTATACCAGGCTGTTGATGAAAATAAGTGTTGGTAACAATGACCAAACAACTGCTCTTAAGAAATTTTTGTTACCAACACAGTTATGTATTTTGTTGTTTAGATTTTATGCAATAATGGATGTACTTATTTAATCTGCATGTACTGAACACGTCATATATTGAATTCCAAAATAGTGTAGAATTGTGTTTAAAATTCTTTCTAGGTTGTTGATTGGCCATATGTATGTCAAGTACTGTTATTTGAATCTGTAATAGGAATAGCAGTCGAAAATTGGTTTGATTCTGTTCACAACATAAAAATGCTGCTCCCTATGTAAACAATACAACAAGCCCTCTGTCATCTTTGTTTCGCAAAATCTGATGACCAAAAGATCCTTTCGTCATCTTTGTTTCGCAACATCTGATGACTTGGTCTGATTTTAATCTGACTGGATCTATGCTGGGAAATTATCTAGTGCTGATGTTTTGATTTCTTAAGTATTAAGTCAATCAATGTTGAGTACCAGCATTGGTTACGAAGAAGAAGATATTTTCTGATTGATGCATATCCTATGTCATTACTTGAATTAAATCAGTATTGATGCTTTATCCATCCAATTTAATTGAATCAGTATTGATGCTTTATCCGTCCAATTTTATTGAATAAAATCAGTATTGATGCTTTATCAGTCCAAATTAATTAAATTGGTATTGATGCTTTATCCGTCCAATTATTTTACCATTATTGTTATGTCATTTACATTAAACCCCATTTTATTTCTTATGTCATTTTATTTAGTCTTTGTTTTTAATCTGATCACTGTGTTACATGTTGAATAATAAATGAAATATTAAATCATATTTCAAAAGTCGTAACTTATTTAATGATGGTTGTTCGAGAGAGGTGGACTTTAGTGGTCACTCGACTCTAGGTTATTTCAATAATTGGCTTGTGCATTGGGCTTTAGCAGTGGGGGTAAATGATAGTCCTTGGCAAAACTCACAAGGTTAGACAGGTAACCCTTGTGCTTGTCACATATATGACTAACATCCACATTATCATTTGTATTTGAAGGGGATATCTCCTTGGGATGGTTAAAGCAATTTTTTATCCCTGATTACTTAACAATATATCACGATTCCATGGGAATTTGATGTGGTCAATGTTACCAACTCTTTTTAACCAGGATATGTAATATATTTTTTTATACGCCCACATTTTCATGTGGACATATTATGCCGTCGCCCCTGTCCGTTCGTCCACAATTGTTTGTGGATTCTCTACAGGTCACAATTCTTATCCGATTTTGACGAAACTTGAAATATAGGTTTATCCCCAAAAGACCTCGGCCGCTTTCGATATTGGCATGTATAGGATCGAAACTTCATGGATTATGGCCAATGATTGTACGAAAAATCACGTTTTTAGCTTGTGGACCCTATAGGTCACAATTTTTATCCGATTTTATTGAAACTTGAAATGTAAGTTTATAACCCAAAGATCCCGGTTCCTTTTGATATTCGCGCATATCGGACCGTAACTTCCAGAATTATGGCCCCTGATTGTACGAAAAATCGCGTTTTTAGCTTGTGGACCCTATAGAAGTCATAATTTTTATCCGATTTAAAAAAACGTATTATTATATCACCGTTACACCCTAAGGATGGCTGAGTTCGAATTCCATGAAAATCGGCCTAAAATTGACAGACAAAATGGCCGCCGTTTGTTCTCAAATAGCGTAAAAATATGGTATATCAAGGTTGTGGACCCTATAGACTATAGAGGTCACAATTTTTATCCGATTTTGTTGAAACTTGAAATGTAAGTTTATAACCCAAAGGTCTCAGTTCCTTTCGTTATATTCGCGCATTTTGGACCGTAACTTCCTGAATTATGGCCCCTGATTGTACGAAAATACGCGTTTTTAGCTTGTGGACCCTATAGAGGTCATAATTTTTATTCGATTTAAAAAAACATATTATTATATCACCGTTACACCCTAAGGACGGCTGAGTTCGAATTTCGTGAAAATCGGCCCAAAACTGACAGACAAAATGGTCGCCCTTTGTTCTCAAATAGCGTAAAAATATGGTATATCAAGGTTGTGGACCCTATGGAGGTCACAATTTTAATCCGATTTTGTTGAAACTTGAAATGTAAGTTTATAACCCAAAGATCTTAGTTCCTTTCGATATTCGCGCATATTGGACCGTAAATTCCTGAATTATGGCCCCTGATTGTATGAAAAATCGTGTTTTTAGCTTTTGGACCATATAGAGGTCATAATTTTTATCCGATTTAAAAAAACGTATTATTATATCCCCGATACACCCTAAGGATGACTGAGTTCGAATTTCGTGAAAATCAGCCCAAAACTGACAGATAAAATGGCCGCCCTTCGTTCTCAAATAGCGTAAAAATAGGGTACATCAAAGTTGTGGACCCTATAGAAGTCACAATTTTTATCCGATTTTGTTGAAACTTGAAATGTAAGTTTATAACACAAAGATCTCGGTTCCTTTCGATATTTGCGCGTATCCTGCCTGGCAGCCACTGGTTTTATTAGACGGTACAATCAACAGGTCAAAAACTGTACAAGGCAAATAGATGTACAATATTAGGAATTAATTTCCAAAGGAATTTGATGTGGTCAATGTTACCAACTCTTTTTACCCAGGATATCTAATTCTTTGTTTTATCAGACGGTACAATCAACAGGTCAAAAACTGTACAAGGCAAATAGATGTACAATATTAGGAATTGATTTCTCATTTTTTTTATGAGTTTTGTTTGATAGAACTTTAACGTGTGTTTTTGGTCAGTGTTACCCGCAGGGCGCAGACTCATTTTGAGAGATGTTGTAAAATAAATTACATCTTTTTACATTTTGATACCACCAAATGATAGATACTTTAGTCTTGAGTACTCAGTTGCCTTTGACTATGATTTACTTATCTTAACAAGAAGAAAAAGAGGACAATATTTTGTCAATGTTACACGCATTCATTTTAGTATGTCAGCGTTTTTACAGAAAATTGTAAAGTTTTTATATTTTTACCTCATTGGTACATCATGAAAAATTCAAAACAAAACAAACAATGTGTTATTTACTATCCAAATACATTTTGAAATTTTAATGCCCGTGTCACACTTTAGGTGCCAACTTCATGGAATGACCCAGATGTAACATCGACAGCACCAGGGTATAAAATATATTACACTATTTCACATACTTTGACATTGACCAATTTGATGTTAACCAATTGAATGATTTTAGAACTTTTTCCTGGGGAGATTTATATTCATAAGTAAAACAAGGGTTGTTGAGCACATTATGAATGTATAACTTGCCAATTATATATTTATTTCCATAGAAAGGGTTAAATATTAATGGTCCATTGAGCCATCGTACAATACTATTTACGAACTTATCAATTATCATTAAAAGAAAATTTGATCCAAAATTATCTATGTTGGTGCAAAAATATGAACATTTACTGATTATTTACATACTGGGGAAAGGTCACCCCAAAACAACCTTCATGTATTTGTTATGAAATCGGTGATATTTGGGACCTAGAAATTGACACAAATGATTCGCAACACAAATAATAATATAATATGAATGTATATAAAGTGATTTAGTATTTATTGCACATGCTTTCCAGATAGGAATATGACGGCACCGTTTGACATGACTTGTGGAATATGTCTAGCCTCATCCTTCGAGTCTCTGTTACAAATGGCGCTGAAACGCATTTGTGTACCAATGGTAAAATGTTTATTTTTAGTCGGGGCAAATAAAACCTAAATGTGGAGTGACCTAAAACAAATTGCAAAAGAAACTAATGAAGTTGGGTTCGATCATACATATATCAGACAGCATCATACCCAAATTCGGCCGAAATCAGCTGAGGCGAAATGCCGTAATTAACATAATTCAATACGGTCTTATCTTGACACGACAATGCCACTGTGACGTCATCAGCTTGCTCATGTCAACAATAAAAGAGGCGAAATTTAAGAGAATTTATCTACGATAAAATTCAGAAATTAGTTTATTACAGTCAATCGACACCCAAAAGCGAGTCCAATTTCTATAAGTCCATCCAAACAGTCTCTTCCAGTTCATCTTCATCCAGTACGACGGGGCTTGTGGAATTCGCACATGTCTCTCCGTTGCAACTTGTACACACATTCGTACATTCTATTCCATATCGACGACAGGAACATTTCTTTGTAGCGCACTCTCCCTTACATGTACAGCGAACTACTTTTAGTAGATGCGGCGGTGCTAACGGTGTGTCCATGCGCCGTGGCAATAGAGTTTCACCGCGTAATTCCCAACCCCAGTCCGTTGGATTCAATCTATTATCGTCCCCTATCCAGCATCGTACTTGCAAAAATACGCGTAAAGAATGATATTTCGCGGAATCAGACGTCGGGGGTAAGGCCCTCACTTCAACAACGGAAGTTCCTGTAACCACTTTCTTCTTGAACTTTCGCAGTCTCAATGTGTTCAGGTTCTCATTGGGTTTGCCGCCGTAGAGGCAGACCAAAGCTTTTTCTTGCCGGCTTCAACAATTTGACTCTGGCTTGAACATGTTTCAGCACAAAAAACACTCGCTTGTTCCCTAAACATTGCACTATCCATCTTTTTCAGTGGTGACCCCTACCCGATGCCGAACAAACGAGATGTGGTATCACATCCAGCAACTGCGTGGAGGAAGGGTAGCCTTGAACAAATATTTTCACCAAGGGTCTGACATACATGACCAATGTCCCACAGTTTATGTTTCGCGTTTCTCTTTTCTGTTCGCAAGAACAAGCGTCCCGTTGGTGTACATAAGCGATTTGCGCGATAACACAGTGTAACAAGCAAATCCGTGTCTTCTCCAATGACAACAGTAGGACCGGTAGCGCTGAAATCAACACCTGTCTGCGAAATCAGGCAATCTGCATCTCCACTTGCCCCCCTTGTCCTTATTCCTTGTGATTCGAAATGTTTTCTCAGTAATATTATGAAATTGTTTTTGTTCGTCTCATTGCTAAGGAACCTCTCCTTCGTCGTCGTCAGTACTTTGGTTCCCAAGAAACCACTGATTTTGTATCCAACTATACCCCTAGCTCTCCTTTGATGAGCACTGTATTTGGTCGAGGGTCCATTCCCGTATCCATCGAAGACAACAACTGGACCGACACTTTGTTTCACCAAGTCGACATATCGCTTACATATAGTATCGAACGACGCCTCCTTTTTCCATTGGATTCGATGGAGAAGGGACCCACCATCAAAGACGGTAAATGTCACTTCTTTGTTTGTTTCTTCAAAGCTTGAGCACATTTGTCCAATGGTATCCGCCAGCTGTGATTTTATTGCTTCCCTCATCATTCCGCAGTCGTTGAATAATGCCGTCGGGTGAGGTGATAATTCATATTGCAGAAGGTGATCTATATCGTGTTCATCTGTGTGAGCATTCCCGACAGCAAGAAGTCGTTGGAATAATAGCTGCGGGTCGATGCTAACTTCTTCACCGCCAATGCGGACAAGTTTATCTTGGCCGAGTTGCACAACAGTATCCTTTCTGGAAAACGAAAACTGGAACGCATCTTTACCGTACATCTTCTCGAAAATATTCTTTCCCACCTGCTTCGCTTTGTGCACGTTAACGGTGGGATCTGCTGTGAGACCACTAGTAATGCTACGCAGGTCCTTTGTTCGCTCAAAGGGTTTGTTCTCACACAAAAACTTGAAAATGTTCATTGTGTCTTTGTTATCACGTTTCACTCTCGCGGAAGCGAACTCTTTATGTTGTTCAGTGGTAGAGAAACTGCGGTTGCACAGTTCTTGCATCGATTCATTGTATGTCGCGTACACTGGCAACGACAACAGCCATTTGGTTCGTTGTTTTTCGCTCATTACCCCTCGACCATGAACCAGTCCGCCAGTGACATTCATTGCTCTCATGAGCGTCTGTTCAATTACAAGATCTTTCGATAAACCAGCCCAATACCGGTCACTCCTGCGGATTACGAAAAGTCCAGCACTGAACATTTCGTAGATTCGGGGATTCGTAGCTTCGAGTTCGTCAAGGTCATGTAGATATTTCTGGACACTCTTCGCGTAGTGATTGTGACCAGTGGCAGCGAAATAAGCAGCATTTCTCGAAGACAAAATTTGTGCAGCAACCAGGACCCTGTCCTCTGTGAACGAATAAAATCGCGTAGTATGTCAACCATTGTCATATACTGTAGCCAAAGTTCTGGAGTGGCGAAGGTGGCCAACACGCTCTTGGTTTTCTCGAGTCCCTCTGCTATTCTAGACAGGACCGGATTGTCAAGTACTTCACAGGACGAAATATCCTTGTCCACCATTTCATCAAACAATTCCAACGCCACTTGTAGATCAGGGTCGCGAGGAGTTTGTTCGTCGTCGATTGACGGGAGTGAATCGTAAGTTTCATGAATGAGTAGACGAGTAAGAACTGACTCTACCAGACAGTGTCCTCGAGAAGCACGAGCATACGATTTTCCATTCAGAATATAGGTAACGGCATTTTCACCATATATCACTTCAAGGACTTCGCGAAGACCGGTATTTTTCATGAAATGTCCTATGCAACCCAAGTAGCTCATCAAGGTATGAAAGCCACCTAAGTCCAAAATGACTTGTTTTAGTTCGCTGCCGTCCGGTTCATTACACACTATTGTCCTCGCTTTCAGCCACAAAGGTTGGTCAAATGTTATAACAGGTGTGCAGTTGTGATGTTTGCACTCGCGAGTGATGAAGGATAGGGTCGAATATATGCAGGTCATATTCGTGGGGTTCAAGTCTATCATTGGTAGAAACCTTACAGTTGCTTTTCCTGCATGAGTTCCATCACTGACGGCTTGCATTACACCTGACCATCCCGGTGCATTCGGCCTCAAGGATCTTGCTATCTTCCACAGCAAATCGAGTTTTGTTACTGGATTCTCCACGTTGATTGGCGCCAGTTCGCAGTACAGTATGGGCTTATTTTTGCTTGGAATGTCATAGTGCAATATATAGACTGCAGATCTGACAGCCTTTGGTCATCTCTACGAATCACCACCTTGGAACGAATTGAAGGAGTAATCGCCTCTATCATGCCCATAGCATGTAGAGAGGTTTTACCATCTAAGGTCCATGGATTCCTGTCGGCATTATCACACACGTATTGCCGAAAATGACCATTGCCTAACATCACTTGTACCGGGGAGTCACTGTCAGTGTCAATATCAGCTGTTATCGGTGTTTGCGCCGCTGCGCATGATTCGAAGTTCAGTACTTCAGCATACGACGAACACAATCCGTGGTCATGTAACGTATTGATGAGGAATTTTGAACCGAATTTGTGGTGTAGCTGAACCGCTAACCCTAACTGCAAAGGAGCCACTAGAGCCCTTGGTCTTGCAACCTGCACTAAACATTGCCCTATCGTAGCCATTTTCAATTCTTTTGACTTCCCAACAAGCAGCTCGTCTAAGAAAAGCTTCAGAGAATCTAGCAGGAAATCCCACATAACGTCCACAGACTTCAGGTCATTTGGATCCGGATAAAACTCTTTGGAAAACGATTTGTACTTATCAATCATTTCACTTTTGATGAGTGTGACTGCTGTCCGTATTATTCGATCCCTTTCTCCCTCTAGGTCACACGAAGTCTTCGAGTTTTCGTGATAGGTCTGTAAAATTGAGGCTGCCATTTCATTGAAAGTTACCACATTTGCCTTTCCCTGAACGTTTGAGATAGTTACTCTATCGCCAAGCAATTCGAGCAGACATTTTTTCATGTACACGGTACTGTACGGTGTTTGACACAACTCCTCCATCTCTTTGCATAAATCTGTGATGGTTTTTTGTTCCTCTTCCTCATTAATGAAGTTATTAACGACAGCTAAGAAAGCGCTTTCTGTCTCAACATCCTTAGGCCTGCCGACCCTGACCTCGGGTTTGATCTGCTTGACGTCGAATTTGGCTGGTGGCTGTTTACCTGTGCGGAAATTGACGTTACATACTTGATGGTAAACAGCATCAGCCGCATTTAAATCATTACCTGCAGCAGCGATTCTTCCCAGAACGACCGCCGCCCAACGGTCCTTGCGCTCGTCACAACTTGTGAGGATAGTTGCTTGAAAGTCAAAAGTCCGAACAGGAAAAACTTTTTTTTCCCGAACTGACCTATCTGATATTACCAGCCCACAGAAGAAACAATTGCAATCAAACCTGAATGACGAGCACTGGGATCGTCTTTTGACGGCGCTGTCTGCTGCAGCACATTCACCTTCTGATTCTCTTTTCCGTTTAGTTCTTTCTATCTCCTTCTTGTTCGTAAAATCACGTCTACATGGTTCATGCACTACTGTCCCAGATGTCACATTGATGTTTAGCCCGCGATTCAGACTGGCGTCAATCACAGTGTGTGCACCAACAGCCTGCAATGTAACAGCTTTTATACCATTTCCAAGAGATTCGTTACAAATAGGACAAGTGTCCATCTTTACTGTGGCGGAAAAGCAATGAACTGACGTCATAATTGCAATATGACGTCAAAATACAAACTTATACGTCAGTTTCATAATAGGCGTTTAATACATTTACGGAGTCTAAAACGCACTAGTTGCAGGATATCACTCTGCGAAAATTTCGATATTTCGCCGGGGCCGATTTTGGCCGAATTTGGGTATGATGTTGTCTGATATATGTATGATCGAACCCATTTGCATTGGTTTCTTTTGCAATTTGTTTGGGGTAAAAAAATATCCTTCCCCGACTATTTGTCTTACAATTTGGATATCATAACCATAGGCCTATCTTTTCCCGGTAAAATCCCAACATCAATGTTCATTTAAATTGACAAATAATTCATGTTTTCAATGTCGGAAGACTGTGGATGATATTGAGTTAAAGACTTAGCTACTTTGATATACAGTGTGAATATGAAATATATTTGAGAATAAGCGGTTGCCATAAAAAAATGTGTTTTTCGTACAAACACGTGTCAAATCTTTGGGATATGAACATATAATCGGACAATATAAAAAAAACGTAATTTCTCGTACAATAGGGGGCCACAAGACATGAAGTTTGGTCCGATATGCGCGAACATCAAACCAAGATCTTTGATACATAAACTGATACAAATCGTAACCTCTAGAGGGGCCACAACCTTAGATCCGATTATCACGAAATTCGAACTCAGGGTGTAACGGTAATATATTTAAACGGTTTTTAAAATCGGATATAAACTTTTATTTCTTGAGGGTCTACAAGCAAAAAAGATAGGTTGCTAGGCAACAAAACATACGCCCACAGCAGCTAAATCATCCGAGCAGTCGTCAAGGGTTGTCGCAAATTTATTCCTTTGTAGGTAATTGGGGGCCTTTACAAGACAGTTCCATACAGATCAGATTATAAATTTTGTTGTTTGAGGGTTTACAAGGTTCTACAAACTAAAACATGGGTCTCAACTCTGGAAGTAATCTACAGAAATTGTTGAAATTTGACAGGCTTTTTCATTTTACTAATTTAAATAATGCATATAAATTTCATACAGATCACATGATCACTTTTGTCATTCAAACGTTCACAATCACAATAACTCTAGAAATTATTGACGGAAATTGCTGAAATTCAATAGACCTGTTTCACAAATTTAAATGATACATATAAATTTCATACAAGGGCAATAACTCTAGAAGTAATTATTGTAAATTGCTGAAATTCAATAGGCTTTTTCGTTTCACTAATTTAAATCATGCATATAAATTTCACAAAGATCAAGTGATAACTTTTTGCGTTGGAGCGTTCACAAGGATCAATAAAGTGAAACAAGGGCCATAACTCTAGACGTAATAAACGGAAATTGCTGAAATTCAATAGGCTTCTCTGTTTCACTAATCTTAATAATGCATATAAATTTCACAAAGATCGAATGATAACTTTTGGCGTTGGAGCGTTCACAAGGTTCAATAAAGTGAAACAAGGGCCATAACTCTAGACAAAATAAACGGAAATTGCTGAAATTCAATAGGATTCTTCGCTTCACCAATTTAAATAATGCATGTTAATTTCAGAAAGATCGGATGATAACTTTAGACGTTAGAGCGTTCACAAGGATCAATAAAGTGAAACAAGGGCCATAACTCTAGACATAATAAACGGAAATTGCTGAAATTAAATAGGATTCTTCGTCTGACTAATTTAAATAATGCATATAATTTTCAGAAAGATCAAATGATAACTTTTGACGTTAAGAGCGTTCACGAGGATCAATAAAGTGAAACAAGGGCCATAACTCTAAACGTATTAAACGGAAATTGCTGAAATTCAATAGGCTTCTTCGTTTCAGTAACCTAAATAATGCATATAAATTTCAGAAAGATCGGATGATAACTTTCGACGTTAGAGCGTTCACAAGGATCAATAAAGTGAAACAAGGGCCATAACTATAGACGTAATAAACAGAAATTGTTGAAATTCAATAGGCTTCTTCTTTTACTAACTCAAATATTGCATATAAATTTCACAAAGATCGTATGTAAACTTTTGACATTAGAGCGTTCACAAGGTTCAACAAAGTGAAACAAGGGCCATAACTCTAGATGTAATTAACGGAAATTATTGAAATTAAATAGGGTTCTTCATCTCACTAATGTAAACAACATATATCAATTTTAAAACAATAGAGCGTTCACAAGAAATTGTGGACGATGGACGGACTGACAGACAGACCGACAGAAGGACGTATAAAAATGGAAATTTTTGGTACAACCAGGGTCCATAATCCAGGAGGTTACAGATCGATATGTGGACAGACAGGGGCGACTCAATCGTTAATATACGTCCCTTGAAAATGTGGGCGTACAAAAATAGCTCACCGTGATAAAACTTGGTTTTTGGAAGACTAAACAACTGATTCACCAGAAATGATATTGAAGACTTTATATAATATGGGCTTTTTATTTTAGAAATTAAAATGTTGTCATTTGATACTCCGAATGGCCGGTTCATAGCTGTCAACGCTTATGTAATTTATAACAGGGCAATAATGCTAATCAAGATGGACATGTTGTTTAGATCAGCATACCAAGCAATTAAAATCAGTGAACCAGATCAAACCCAAACATCCAAAATTTAGCACTTTTTCCTAGTTAGTCCTTGCACTGCATCTTAAACTTTGTACACAAAGATATTTCTTGTAAATAAGAGTGCGCTTCTTTCTATGACATTATAAGGTATGACAGGGGGGAATTTACATTCACAAGATCATACAGATCAGATTATAATTTTCGTTATTTGTTAATGTTGTGATCTTAAGTAAGGAGGGGGAGACGGCTGTCCTAAATTAAACTAAATTTTAGTTAAAATTGCCCCCAAGATAATTTTGTGAAACACTGCTATTTTAAATTCAGGTAAATTTTTTTAATTAAAATATTATTTTAGTGGATTTTAGATAAAATTCTAAAAATCATTTTGTGAGGATTAAATTTTATTTTAAGACGAGTTTAAGAAGATTTAAGTTTTTTTGAAACAGGGCCCAGGTGATTTAAATGGATGCAGGAATCTTAGATTTGTCCTGCAAGACTATTTGTGACTTAAAATATTAAGACAAAGGTTTTGTTTGGTCAAGAAATAATGAAGACACAACTTACAACCTTTTTTAATGCTACAAAAACCAATGACATAACTGAGATCTATCTCAAAATATTTTAAGAATTAACAAATAAAAAGATAGGTTGCTAGAAAACAAAACATCAGAATTTGTTTTCTTTCTTGTTCTGCCCAATGCTAAAATTTATTATATAAAACATGTAATATGAATTTAGCTGTTCCAAGTTATCGGGAATCACTGAAAATCAAACTGCTTCTTGGTCTCATGAACTCTGTGTGTAAAGAAAATCGATTAATAGATTTGGTCTCTAGAGCATTCACAAAACTATTCCAAAGTGAAATGGCAAGGCCTGAAATAATAAATCAAAATTGAACTTCCGTCTTGAGCAAGTATCAATCTGACAATTATTGTGAAACTCACCCCATTAGAGTGTAGATATTCAACTGTTTTTGCCACAACCTGCAAGACAGCACTAGCCTCCCTCTCTGAGAAGAATTTCTGCCTTAATATTTTATCTAATAGTTCTCCTCCTTTCATTAACTCTGTTACCATATAAACTCTATTAGCATTGTCAAATACCTAAAAACACAAATATCACAAATAATTATAAACATGCAGTTTTAAAAGAATTTAACAGAAACTTGCATGTTAATATTTAGAACAACAACAATAATAATAGTAGATTAAATCAAAATACAATACCTGTCTGCAACATTACATGGGTCGTATGCCGGAGGTGGCGACTGGTTTGGGATCACCCGTTCTCCACGTCTGACAGAAGGCCCATGGTACTACAGTGTATCTTCATGTCAAATCATGAAACGAACACGCCAACAGTGAGGCTAATGTAATCCCCCGAAATCCAAAAATAAATAGATGACACATATTATTTAATTGCACATGATCGAACTCTGTCAAGGTATTCCCCTAATAGACACCTACAGGTCATTCCATGTCAAGTGGACTACACTATATTAGAAGTTGTTACTTATCACATGTAAAATGTATCAATGGGTATTGTTTGAACAAACATTATTAAAAGGTGTATCTTAGTCGGTTTTCTTGTAAATTTAGCATTGAAAATTGACTCACACAGGAAAATAGCTAAAATCACTCTTTTTCATTCGCTAACCATTTATATAGGAGCCTCCCATGAAAAAGTATGAAACTTTGGGAAAATTTTGCATGTACACTTGTCTATCAATGATGAAAAGCCCATCTTTGATATCTTACTCTTTCATTTTTTTTTTCATTAAATATGAACAGTAAATTATGATTTTTTTCATTTTTTGCCGATTTGAATGGATTGACCATAATACTTCTAATTGCTTGATCATCATGAAACAAAACCCTCTAAGAACATTTTGTGCATACTTAACAATATTAGACAGGGGTGGGGGTGTACTATTATTTTTTGATTCAATATACAAAACATGGAAAATTCAAGATATTTATTATATTATACATTTTTCCCATATTTGAAACAATATCACTTCTTTTAATTATCATAAAATCACACCCTCTAAGAGCAAGCTCATGACTACGAATAGCTGTCAATCAAAATAATAAATCAACCAATCAATAAACACCTTCCCTTCTGCACGAGTCGGCTATATTTTGTCCCCCCATAGTGCCCGTCAACTTGGTCTGTCAGATGTAAATAAAGTATTTCAAACAGTTAAACGAAGAGATACTGGGTGAGCGGAGAAAGGCCAAACATCTGTTTGTGTGCACTAAGGTTGTTATCTATTTATACTTTTATAGACATTTTTGCCAACTGTAGTTATTTCTTTTTTCAAACAAAATAAAAGACCTGTACTCGATCATTTGCATCATCATTTTTCTGATGTACTGGTAGGCCTATGTGGCCGTTTTGACAATGTGACATTAAAATGTCAGTATTTCCTCTCAAACATTTTATAAATTTATTCCATAATCAGGGGCCATAATCCAGGAAGTTACAGTACGATATGCGCAAATAACGAAAGGAACCAAGATTTTTGTGTCCACAAACAAATTATGAACGGACGGGGGCGACAATATACGTCCACATGAAAATGTGGGCGTGTAAAAATATATGTTATAATAGACTTATGTAAAACTGCAAAGTTATATGACTCCAGAACTGTCAACTCTACCGCATCACGCAGTAAAGTGCCGCGAAAAGGCCTCATGTACCGCTCTACTGCGCGGTAATAGATTTCTACCGCATCTCCAAAGAGTTTTTTTTACTTTTCTCGCCAAAACTATGGAACTAACACTGTAACAATGGCATTGTTTAGATCAGGGGTTTTGGCGCTACATAGTATGCATATAGTTTACTTTCAATACATCGTTTGATAATTGATAAAAATCGTTTGAGAATTACAAAAATGGTTAAGTTAGTACTATTGCTTAGTTTAATGGTAACCGTTTAGTTTCTCCGAGAAGCGTTTATAAATGGACGACCCATTCACTTATTTAACTCGTTTACTTATTAGATTAGTGGTTTAATTTCCCGAGATGCGTTTATCCGATCTGTTTAGGTTCATTTTGATTAAGATTATTTACATATGAAGTACAATTAAAAAAGGTGAATATTTAAGAAAAATGCACACCCATAGATGCTCACCTTGCCATGGTTGTAGTAATAGTAATTCCAACATTGACAAATACTTCGATATATCACGTCCCGGGTAATTATACAATCGGGAATCGGTAAATCACATCCCAGGTAATATATCTTCTTTGAATCACGTCACCAGAAGTAAGCTCGCAATGTACATGTGGGAGGGCGATAATCTTGTGAGACTTTTATGGGGGTGCCAAAAAGTCGGTATCTGTCAACCTCTATAGACAAGCTGTCGCCAATTTTTAGATAAAGATGTTTTAAGTTTCATCAAAATCGGATAAAAATTGTGACCTCTAGCGGGTCCACTACTACACAATTTGCATATAAAGAGCGGCCATTTTGTCGGGCAGTTTCATTTCAATTTTCCCGAAATACGAATTCAAACTTCATTTTGATGGAATGGTGATGTATTTAAACGTTTTTTAAAACTGGGAAAAAATTGTGACCCCTAGAGAATCCACAACCTTCGTATTACACACTTCTACACTATTTGCGTACAAAGAGCGGCCATTTTTTCTTGTAGTTTCACTTTGATTTTCCCGAAATACGAAGTCAACCTTCATTATGGTGCAATGGTGTATTTAAACAGTTTTTAAAATCGGAAAAAAATTGTGACCTCTAGAGAATCCGCAAGCTAAAAATGCAATTTTTCGAACAATCAGGGGCCATAATCCAGGAAGTTACGATCCGATATGCATGAATATTGAAAAGGAATCGAGATCTTTGGGTTATAAACTTGCATTTCAAATTGTGGCCTCTAGAGGGTCCACAACTTTGATATACCAAATGTTTACACTATTTGCGTACGAGGGACTGCCATTTTGTCTGGCAGTTTTGGTCCAATTTTCATGAAATTCAAACTCAGACAAAATTACTGTGTAACAGTGATATATATTCGAACGTTTTATTTTTAAAACAAATAATAATTGTGACCTCTAGAGGAACCACAAGCTAAAAACGCGATTTTTTCGTACAATCAGGGGACATAATTCAGGAAGTTACGATTCGATATGTACGAAAATAGAAAGGAACCAAGATTTTTGGGTTATAAACATGCGATTCAAGTTTCATCAAAATCAGATGAAAATTGTGATCACTAGAGGGTCCACAACCCTGATACACAACCCTGCGTCCGATTTTTGCGATATTTTATTTCAACCATCGTTAGGGTGTAACAGTGATATATTCATACGATTTTATAAATCGGAAAAATTTTTCAGTCAGTTTTGGTCCGATTTTTACGAAATTAACCATCCTTAGGATGTGACGGTGATATATTTAAACAGTTTTTTAAATCGGATAAAAATTGTGACCTCTATGGGGTACTCAAGATAAAAGCGCGATTATTCGTACAATCAGGGGCCATAATTCAGGAAGTTATGGTCCGATATGCGCGAATATCAAACGGAACCGAGATCTGTGGGTTATAAACATACATTTCAAGTTTAAAACAAATCGGATAAAAATTGTAACCGCTACAGTGTTCACAAGCTAAAAACGTGATTTTTCGTACAATCAGGGGCCATAATCCATGAAGTTACAGTCCGATACATGCCAATATCGAAAGAAACTGAGATCTTTGGGAGATAGACCTATATCGTTGAAAATCAATAGGCTTTTTCGTCTCATGACCTTAAACACTGTGTATTAATTTACAGTCAATCAGATATTAACTTTAGCCCCTAGAGCGTCCACAAGATTTTTCAAAGTGATCAAGGGCCATAACTCTGGCAATAATTATCGGAAATCGATGAAAATTAATAGGCTTCTTCGCCTCATGACCTTCAATACTGTGTATGAATTTAAAGTCAATCGGATATTAACTTGAGCTTGTGGACGCCGGACGGACGGATGTGGGCGTATAAAAACAGATTTTTGGAATCTCGGGAGAAAAAAAATCTTGTACATTGTGAGAGGATATTCCCAATGGGGGCATGATACCTACATTAGTCATTACACAAAGCTAATTTTTTTTTACGCCCCCCCCCCCCCCAACTCTATTCCTAATGTAAAATACTATAAAATCTGATAAGAACACCAATTATCTTATATAAAAAAATATTGACAAAAAACTCCCAAAATGGGGTCCACAGGGATGAATATTTTTAAAATCATGCAAGTTAATAAAGTGGTAATTTTAAATATTTTTGACATTATTTCTTTCTGTAGGCTACATATTCAATTTTGATTAATTACATAAATTTTATATGGTTACCATTGCTTGTGTATTTTTTATATCGATTACCCATTTAATGCAATTTTTGTGTTGTTGGGCCTGCAGTTCAATGTATCATTTCTAAATTAATTATCCTTGGATGTGCGAATTTACGCATTTTGGAAATCTACTGCCAAATCATGGTTTCTACTGCATTTTTTACACTACCCTACAGCATTGCAGCTCTGAGGGGTTGACGGATCTGTATGACTCTAGTAGTAGCATGAAAAACAAGCCAACAGTGAGGCTGATGTCCCCCGCCGAAATAGGAAAATAATTAGAGGACACATATAAATTTATCACAAATTATCTTTTACAAAGTATTGAACAATCAAACAGTATATCTTTACTTATAGTCTAAGCATACAATGTTTTTGATGGAATAATTATAGCATATTAAGGGGAAAACATGCTCTATGCCTACAGATCTAGAGTTTGGTTTTATCAACGGGTCTATTTTCCATCTTGCTGCAAGTTGTGCAAAGTTCACTGTTTTCTTTCTGTCATTAAATGTCAATTCATTATTGCATACTACATATTTAATTAATTTATAATAGTTTCTTTTTCAATTTGTTTTTTCCATTTATTTGTTTATTTACCTTGCCTATATTCATTGTATTGGATTGTATTGGAATTGCTCAATTGATGCTTTTATCAATACCTGGTTATAATATTATGACATGTAATGTGGCAAGTTGAGTCGGGACATGTAGGCTATAATGTAACCTAAATGTATACATAAGTGGATTTCGTTTCATTCTTTTCGAAAATATTGTACAGATAAAAGAGGAGGAATTACAGGGGTAATACATTGGAAAGCTTCTTCAAGAACTAAAGCATAAACTATATAAACGAGCTTATAAAAAGGAAAAGTTTGTATAAAGACGTTTCGTTTGCACAACTGGGTGATGATAAATCACGTTTTGTCTTTCTAGCAGACGAGACAGACGGACGAACCCATTTTAATAGTTCCCTGCTTTCTTCGAAAGGCGGGGGACAATCAAAGTAGGAGAGTTATTGTTTTCCAAAGTCTCGACCAATCAAATTGCGTATCGCTCTGCTTACCCTGAGCAGAAAATGCTCATTATCAAACTTAGTCAAGGTATTACTGTAATGAAACTATACACCAAGTTTCATCAATCTCACTTAATTAGAACTAAAGTTATCGTGTCCCAAAGCATCAACCAATCAAATTGCTTATCTCTGCTTACCCTAAGCGAAAAATGCTCATCTTCGAACTCCATCAAGGCATTGAACTAATAAACACATACATCAAGTTTGAACATTCTAGCTCAATTAAAAGTTATCGTGTCCCAAAGCATCAACCAATCAAATTGCTTATCTCTGCTTACCCTAAGCGGAAAATGCTCATCTTCGAACTCCATCAAGGCATTGACCTAATCAACACATACACCAAGTTTGAACATTCTAGCCCAATTAGGAAGAGAGTTATCGTGTCCCAAAGCATCAACCAATCAAATTGCTTATCTCTGCTTACCCTAAGCGGAAAATGCTCATCTTCGAACTCCATCAAGGCATTGACCTAATAAACACATACACCAAGTTTGAACATTCTAGCTCAATTAGGAAGAGAGTTATTGTGTCCCAAAAAGTGTGACGGACAGACAGACAGACAGACAGACACAGACAGACAGACAGACAGACGGACGAACCCATTTTAATAGTCCCCTGCTTTCTTCGAAAGGCGGGGGACAAAAATATATGTGACCGGCAGCATCTAAATGAGTCGGAATGCGGGAGAATCAATAATGAGATAAAGACAAAATAAGTGAAAATATTGATTTTGAACGAAATTGAGATTTTCACAAAAATGAGTCTATAAATATACTATCTATCAACACAGAAGACCAAAATGGCAATAAAACATTGTAAAACACCTGTATTTGAACGTTTTGTAAGAGTACCGTATTCTTAAATCTGTCCTATTTCTTAAAATTCTCGGCGAAATTAGTTATTTGTCTTCGCTTGCAGCGGGACGACCGGTCATTCCTCTTGCATAACCATTGGCATCGTTGTAAAGCGGAGCATTTCTAGTTTATAAATATGATCAAAATATTGTCGATGAAATGATTTTGAACGGATACAATCGAGTTTTAAAACCCTCCAAAAATATAAATAAACTTCGCCTGTTGCCATGCTGTCCACACAACTCCTTTGCTGATTGGCCCGGACACCGCATGCAAGACATTATCGATAAATATTTGGTTTTGGTAATGTTTTTGGGTACCTACATGCGATTCACTCTGATAAGTGGCAGAAAAAAAAATTAATTCTGATCGTATAGATTGCCGTTGAGTGTTAATCGAAACCACGTGGCTGATGATGTAAATTAATCGACAAGCGGGTGTGTGTCACTGAGTAATACTATTACTAATCAACTGTCACGGGTCAATGATAAAGCCGTCGACAGCTCATTATTTACTCCGAATAATTAATCCAAGTGGTGATTGTTTGATATCTCATAACATCTTCAAAAAAATAATCTATAGGATAGGCCTTAAATGGAAATAAACAAAATGGCCAATAATTTTCTTTTCAAAGAGAATTTTATTGATAGATGAATTCACTTTACTGTCGTTTCTTCATACGGCATGCAAAGTAAGAAATGCATTTGGGATATTATTGTTTAAAATTCTCTTATCACAATGGGTTGAAAAAAGGAGAACGACCAACGAGCCTAAATGCGATGATTCTCGAGTCTGCCATTGAGTATCCTCTGAATAATGTTGATATTTACATCAAAGCCAAAATGCACGAAAGTGAACGTAAGCATTGACTATGAAATTGACATTTCTATAGGGACTCATATTTTGATAACGTCACGGTACCTGAAAATAATATTATATTATACACAACAGACTACTAATGTATAGATTGTTTTTCAGTATGACACTATCATGTGAATATTACGCCGTATGTGTTGTGGATGTTTCGTTACGAAAGGAGTGCATCTATTACGATTTTCGTCGTCAGCACCTTTAAAATCCTAAATAAACCAGCGGCTGCCAGGCAGGATACGCCCACATTTTCTAGAGATGGATAGAGAACAAGAAAGTGATTTTTCCTACTATCAAGGGCCATAATTCAGGAAATTACAATTCAATATGCGCGAATATCGAAAGGAACTGAGATCTTTGTGTTATAAACTTACATTTCAAGTTTCAACAAAATCGGATATAAATTGTGACCTTTATATACCATATTTTTACGCTATTTGAGAACGAACGGCGGCCATTTTTTCTGTCAATTTTGGGCCGATTTTCACGAAATTCGAACTCAACCTTTCTTTGGGTGTAACGGTGATATAATCATAGGTTTTTTTAAATCAGATAAAAATTATGACCTCTATAGGGTCCACAAGCTAAAAACGCGATTTTTCGTACAATCAGGGGCCATAATTCAGGAAGTTACGGTCCGATATGCGCGAATATCGAAAGGAACCGAGATCTTTGGGTTATAAACTTACATTTCAAGTTTCAAAAAAATTGGATAAAAATTGTGATCTCTATAGGGTCCACAAGCTAAAAACGTGATTTTTCGTACAATCAGGGGCCATAATCCATGAAGTTTCGATCCGATACATGCCAATATCGAAAGTAGCCAAGATCTTTTGGGGATAAACCTATATTTCAAGTTTCGTCAAAGTCGGATAAGAATTGTGACCTGTAGAGAGTCCACGGACAGGGGCGACGGCATAATACGTCCACATGAAAATGTGGGCGTATAAAAACATATTAAACGACCAAATAAATTGTGGAAATAGTCGGATCAAATTTTTACTACGAATTTCGTCTTCAGCACCCCTGAAAACCCATGGAAAGATATATTCAACGACAAAACAGCAGATAAATGCCCTTGTTGCTATGGGATTTTGTTTTGGAACATACCAAATCTTTGACTTGCTTTTTCTCAAAACTTACTTTTGTGAGTTGGGTAGCTTCTAATGAACACGGCTGAGTCAATTTTTGCCCAATTCAAACAAACTATACATCAAATTGAAGGTAATGAGTTGGAGAATGTGAAAATAACAATAACAATTTCCTCATTGTGACTCAGTATGCTGTGGGGGGTCACATATGTAATTGTACATACTGTCTTATGAAAAACTTCAAGGTTAACTCATTCAGTCCTACTTTCGCCAGCCGTCGAGCTAATTAGCTAATGAATTTCACCAGCTTATGCCACCTGTCGACTACCTAATATTTAGTCACTTTTCCTAACAACAACTTTTGTCGGCCTCTTTGATGTAAAGTTTTATTGATCAAGAAAAAGGCCAATTCGCTTCCCAAAAGTAGTCATCCGATAAATATACAGTTTGAACTAATTACTGGAATTATAAAATATATAGGTCACATCAAAGGTTTAGGGGTTATAAAGGTCATAAACTCGCGATACAATTTGCCCACCAACGACTACGGACGGCCTCTTTGATGTACTGTTTTATTGATCAATGGCTTTCAAACAGTAGTTATCCAATAAGCGCATAGTTTGAACTAATGATTGAAATCCTAAAACTGATACGTCACATCAATGGTTTAGGGGTTATAAGGTCTTGAACTCGCGAGAAAATTTGTGTCATAGGGCACCATTATGTACGCAAGTTTAATATTCTCTTGCATGTTCATCCAATAATTTCTTCACTGTGGAAAGTGATTCCGATTCAGAATTTGAATGAATTTTATCAAAGGATATTTACATGTGAATATTAATATCAGTAATGTTCCGGAAAGTGATTTTTTCGAGATTTGAAACAGAGAAGAAGATATATGTGTATACGGCATACCAAGAATGGCAGCCAGTCTTCGTCAAATGTAATATCCCCGAGCTCACTCTTTAAATAATTTCTTCGCTATGGAAAGTGATTCCGAATCAGAATTTGTAGGATTTTTTATCAAAGGGTATTTTAGATGTGAATATTAATCTCAATAGTGTCTGGGAAAATGTTTTTTTCCGTTATTTTAAATGGACAAAAGATGAACCAGATACGACTTACTACGATTTTTACTTCGAAAAAAAAAAAATGAAAATGTCCGCCCGTGGTCGGCGAACACAATACCGACTTTTTTTCAGCAAACTAAGTTAAATTCTGTGATTTTTTTCAAAATTTTGAGGACATTAAAATGAGGATAAAAATAGTTTGACTTTTTAATTTTTTCATTGTAGTAAATCATGAACATTTTGATCGTCAATTAGACGAATGCCTACGGCAGCATGCTATGGCCTATTGTACAAAGTGTGTGTGCTAAATATGTTGATTTTAAATAAATAATAACTTTGTTGTTACTTTGTATTAGTGCTTAAAATTTAGACCATTTTGATACCCTATCATATATCTTGATTTGAATATATGAACATTTTTTGACTGGAATAATAGTTTGTGTGTTATTTTGTGTTCTCTGCAATATATGGGATTAATGGATAATCCTTTAATACAGGAGTAGTTAATTAAGTCTAGGGGTCAATGAGTTAAATAACTCTTGCATTAATATTGACTGAGATATTGCCTTTTGAATCAGGATACCCATTCAAAAGTTTTGAAACTACTATGAGTGATTTTGGTGTTCTGGTTATGTTGATTCTAGATAAAACAATATTCCTCAAATTTGGGGATTTGGAAGAACATTTTATGTAGATTAATAATTCGTTTAAGTAAATTAGGCCACCTGTCTCAGGTAGTTTTACTTAATACCTGTCATAGGTAAAGATCCCCTTTCAAAGCATGTAGCTCTGAAGTTAGTCTGACATTCAAATTCCTTAGTCAATATATTAGGATTTACATTACAAATCTGTGTTCAAGAGATGATTAAGTCTGGAAATTATTGAAAATAGTTAAAAACGTCTATATAAAAAAGAAATGTAACATACATCTCGTAATGTGATTATATTTGTATGATGACCAAATCGTAAAAGAATTTCTATTTCTTCTGAAGGGTCTCGTTTACCTTTATCCATAATCTAAAAAAAAAAGAGAAGAAACAAAATACTGGAAGATCAGATTAGATAAAAATAATATTAGATAAAAAAAACCAGCGGCTGCCAGGCAGGATACACCCACATTTTCGAGAGATGGATAGAAAACAAGCTAAAACGAAAGTGATTTTTCCTACAATCAAGGGCCATAATTCAGGAAATTAAAATTCGATATGCGCAAATATCGAAAAGAACCGAGATCTTTGAGTTATAAACTTACATTTCAAGTTTCAATAAAATCGGATAAAAATTGTGACCTCTATAATGTCCACAACCTTGATATACCATATTTTTAGGCAATTTGAGAACGAGGGGCGGCCATTTTGTCTGTCAGTTTTGGGCCGATTTTCACGAAATTCGAACTCAGCCGTCCTTAGGGTGTAACGGTGATATAATAATACATTTTTTTAAATCGGATAAAAATTATGACCTCTATAGGGTCCACAAGCTAAAAACACGATTTTTCGAACAATCAGGGGCTATATTTCAGAAAGTTACGGTCCGATATGCGCGAATATCGAAAGCAACCGAGATCTTTGGGTTATAAACTTACATTTCAAGTTTCAACAAAATCGGATAGAAATTGTGACCTCTATAGGGTCCACAACCTTGATATACCATATTTTTAAGCTATTTTACGCCATATTTTTACGAAGGGCGACCATTTTGTCTGTCAGTTTTGGACCGATTTTCTTGAAATTCAAACTCAGTCGTCCTTAGGGTGTAACGGTGATATAATAATACGTTTTTTTTAAATCGGATAAAAATTATGACCTCTATAGGGTCCACAAGCTAAAAACGCGATTTTTCGTACAATCAGGGGCCATAATTCAGGAAGTTATGGTCCGATATGCGCGAATATCGAAAGGAACTGAGATCTGTGGGTTATAAACTTACATTTCACGTTTTAACAAAATCGGATAAAAATTGTGACCTCTATATGGTCCACAAGCTTGATATACCATATTTTTACGCTATTTGAGAACGAACGGCGGCCATTTTGTCTGTTAGTTTTGGGCTGATTTTCACGAAATTCGAACTCAGTCATCCTTAGGGTGTAACAGTGAGATAATAATACGTTTATTTAAATCAGATAAAAATTATGACCTCTATAGTGTCCACAAGCTAAAAATGCGATTTTTCGTACAATCAGGGGCCATAATTCAGGAAGTTAAATTCCGATATGCACGAATATCGAAAGGAACCGAGATCTTTGGGTTATAAGCATACATTTCAATTTTAAACCAAATCGGATAAAAATTGTAACCTCTACAGTGTTCACAAGCTAAAAACGTGATTTTTCGTGCAATGAGGGGCCAATAACAAAAGGAACAGAGATCTTCGGGGTGATAAACCTATTTTTCAAGTTTCATTGAAATCGGATAAAAATTGTGACCTGTAGACTATTCACAAACAATTGTGGACGGACGGACAGGGGCGACGACAATATACGTCCACATGAAAATGTGGGCGTATAAAAACAAATTGTGACCCCTAGAGAATCTGCATGCTAAAAGTGCGATTTTTCGAACAATCAGGAGCCTTAATCCAGGAAGTTACGGTGTAACGGTGATATATTCAACCGTTTTTTAAAATCGAATAATAATTGTGACCTCTTGAGGGACCACAAGCTTTAAACGCGATTTTTCGTACAACCAGAGGACATAATTCAGGAATTTGCGGTCTGATATGCACGAATATTGAAAGGAACTGAGATCGTTGGGTTATAAACTTGCATTTCAAGTTTCATCAAAATTGGATCAAAATTGTGGCCTCTAGAGGGTCCACAACTTTGATATACCAGATGTTTACACTATATCCGTACGAGGGGCGGCCATTTTGTCTGGCAATTTTGGTCCGATTTTCATGAAACTCAACCCAAGACAAAATTACGGCGTAACGGTGACATATTCGAATGGGTTTTTTTTAAGTCGGATAATAATTGTGACCTCTAGAGGGACCACAAGCTAACCAGCGGCTACCAGGCAGGATACGCCCACATTTTGCAAGAGATGGATAGAGAACAAGCTAAAAACAAACAGGATTTTTTGTACAATCAGGGGCAATAATCGAGAAAGTTATGGTCTGAAATGCCCAAATATCAAAAGGGACTGAGATCTTTGGGATATAAAGATATGTTGTAAGTTTCATCTAAATCGGATAAAAATTATGACCTCTAGAGGGTCCACAACCTTCGTAGCATACTTTTACACAATTTGCGTACAAAGTGCGGCCATTTTGTCCGGCAGTTTCATTTCGATTTTCGGGAAATTCGAATTCAACCTTCATTATGGTGGAATGGTGATATATTTAAACGGTTTTTAAAATCGGAAAGATAGGTTGCCAGGCAACTAAAAACATAAGCCCACAGCAGCTATATCGTCCAGGCAGTCAACAAGAGTTGTCGCATATTTTTACTTTTATCGGTAATGAAACTTTTATAATACATTAAAATCTGATTAAGAGTAACAACTCATTAAGTAATTATCAGAAAACATTAAGAACTAGAACTGCGACGCAGTAATGACGTGTTTCACCGGTGCCCCGTTACCCTTGAACATATGTCACTTCCGGTACCGATGAAACCATTAAACAGGTTTCCATATAAGCATTGCACACATCAAATGAAATGTATGCACAATCAACCAAATCCAGCAATATCAATTCATTGTATACATTTGTTACATGTAAGTAATCCTGACAAAATTACATTACTTCCAGTGATAATGAAAGCGTTAAATTAGTTTTATGAAATCAGAAATGGCATAAGGCATCACATGGTGAAAATTTAATGTAAATCGAATAATAATTGCCACTTTCATAGACCAAAAACTTTGAAAAGTGACTTGTAGAAAATCGTCCATTTCTCTGCAACGGTACAAGGTAGAAACCATTTTTTGGTATCTGTATGATCGTATGGGTTCAATCTATTTGTTGATTGGAATGAAATATCATAATTTTTAAAACATTACAAATCAGACTTATTTGAAAAATATATGTTTTAAAGGCTAAAAATACAGTTTTTGCCAAAATGACGTTACTTCCGGTGATAATGAAAATCTTAAATTACTTGAATAAAATCGTAAATGGCATTACGTAGCACATGGTGAAAATTTTTTTATGAAAATCGAATAATAATTGACACTTTTATGGACCAAAAACCTTGAAAAGTTACCTGTTGAAAATCGTATATTTCTCCGCAACTGAACAAGGTATAATAAACCATTTTGTGATATCTATATGATCCTATGGGTTCATTCTATTAGTTGATTTGAATCAAATATCAAAATTTTAAACAAATAACAAATACGACTCATTTGAATCAATTAAATGTTTTGAAGGCTTTAAATACAGTTTTTGCCAAAATTACGTCATTTCCGGTGATATTGAAAATGTTAAATTAGTCTGACCTGGTTAAAATTGACATTACGAATCCAATGGTGTCACTTTTATGATAATCCAATAATAATTGACTCTTTTACAGGCAAACTAGCGTAAAAATTGCCCATTTCTCGGCAACTGCTCATATTACAAAGTAATTTTCACATACATTCTCTTCGTATGGATTTTTGCTACAAGTTTATGAAAGTTGCGAAGAAATATTTTAAAATATGAAAAGCCTGAATGGGTTGTAAATAGTTCATTTTTTCACCTTTTTTCACCTTTAAATCGAAATGACCCGAAAACGAAATCGAAATTAAAAAAAGTGAGTCCGATGTTTTCTGCGCCTTTACAGGGCACACCCTTTCAGTCATACCAGATTTGAAAAAAATAATATTAGCTTTCAAAAAGTTGTACCGAACTCTCAAAATTGTAGTTTTTGCTAAATTTACGTCACTTCAGTTGCCGAAAGGCAACTTTACCGTTAATTAAAAAGATAGGTTGCCAGGCAACAAAACATACGCCCACAGCAGCTAAATCGTCCGAGCAGTCGACAAGGGTTGTCACATATTTATTCTTTTGTAGGTAATTAGGTGAATTTAATAGACAATTTCATACAGATGACATTATAATTTCCGTTGTTTGAAGGTTCACAAGGTTCTAAAATCTAAAACAAGGGCCGTAACTCTGGAAGCAATCTACAGAAATTGTTCAAATTCAACAGGCTTTTTTCGTTTTAATAATTCAAATAATGCATATGAATTTCATACAGATCGGATGATAACTTTTGTTGTTCGAAAGTTCACAAAGTTCAACAAAGTAAATCAAGGGCCATAACTCTAGACGTAATTGATGGAAATTGCTGACATTCAATAGGCTTGTTTGTCTTCATTTCACTAATTTAGGTGATAACTGAAACTCAATAGGCTTGTTCGTTTTACTAATTTAAATGATACATATAAATTTCATACAGATCGAATAATAACTTTTGTCATTAAAGCATTTACAAGGTGCAACAAAAAGAAACAAGGGCCATAACTCCAGAAGAAATTAACGGAAATTGCTGAAATTCAATAGGCTTCTTTGTTTTACTAATTTAAATGATGCATATAAATTTCATACAAATCGTTTGATAACTTTTGTCATTAGAGCGTTCACAAGGTGCAACAAAGTAAAACAAGGGCCATAACTCCAGAAGAAATTAACGGAAATTGCTGAAATTCAATAGGCTTATTTGTTTTACTAATTTAAATGATGCATATCAATTTCATACAAATCGTTTGATAACTTTTGTCATTAGCGTTCACAAGGTGCAACAAAGTAAAACAAGGGCCATAACTCCAGAAAAAATTAACGGAAATTGCTGAAATTCAATAGACTTCTTCATTTTACTAATTTAAATGATGCATATCAATTTCAAACAGATCGGATGATAACTGTTGTCATTAGAGCGTTCACAAGATTCAACAAAGTGAAACAAGGGCCATAACTCTAGATGTAATTAACGGAAATTGCTGAAATTCAATAGGCTTCTTTGTTTTACTAATTTAAATGATGCATATAAATTTCATACAGATTGGTTGATAACTTATGTCGTTAGAGCGTTCACAAGGTGCAACAAAGTGAAACAAGGCCATAACTCCAGAAGAAATTAACGGAAATTGCTGAAATTCAATAGGATTCTTCATTTCACTAATTTAAATGATGCATATCAATTTCATACAGATTGGTTGATAACTGTTGTCATTAGAGTGTTCACAACATTCAACAAAGTGAAACAAGGGCCATAACTCTAGATGTAATTAACGGAAATTGCTGAAATTCAATAGTCTTCTTTATTTTACTAATTTATATGATGCATATAAATTTCATACAGATCGGTTGATAACTTTTGTCGTTAGTGCGTTCACAAGGTGCAACAAAGTGAAACAAGGGCCATAACTCCAGAAGAAATTAACAGAAGTTATTGAAATTAAATAGGCTTCTTCATCTCACTAATGCAAACAACATATATCAATTTCAAAACAATCGGTTGATAAATGTAGTCTGTAGAGTGTTCACAAGAAATTGTGGACGTTTACGGACGGACAGACGGACAGGCGGACGGGGGCGACGGCAATATACGACCACATTTCCATGTGGGCGTATAGAGAGAGAGAGAGAAATGGGGTTTAACGTCCACTCAACACAAACTAGGTCATTTTGGGACTAACATATGGTTTAATTTTATTTCAATAATTCACTTGCGCGTAGGGGTCTTTAGCAGTGGGAGGAAACCGGAGGTTGGACAGGCGACCCTACTCCTTGTCACGTCCAACCGGGGATTCGAAACCACGCCAGTCGACTCAATGACAGACTTTATGATACAGCGCGCGCACGCTAACCATTCAGCCATCCAACCCCCCTATGTGGGCGTATAAAAAAATGACAGTTTGGACCACGGAGCATATGAACTTTGTTTTATACAAATCGATCAATAAATAATTAATCCAGGACTGAAATACTGAATTAGTCAATGGTGGCCAAGGAAAATTACGGTGACAAAAAATGGTGCCATTTTTAGTCAAATCAGATGAATCTTTAATCCTGGGCAAAATACAATGTAAAAATATTCATAAATATAAAAGCATAAATAAAAATGTATCCAATGATAAAATCCGACGATTATTGTTAATATAACGGCAATATTTCAAAAATCGACAACTTCAACGATTTCGGACATTTCGCATTGTCGCAGATCGTTCGAAATAGCTTTAATCTCTAAGTCACACCCACTTTCCCAGTAAAAGCGAAGACATCGAATCAATCCGACAAGTAGTTTCTGAGATACAATCAAATTGGAAAAAAAAAATAATAATAATAATAAGAATAATTTTAACAAAAACAATAGTGTTTCACACAAGCTACGCAGTGTGAAACCCTAATTTGTTTGGTTTTTATAAAGTTCAGGCCCAGGCTAACATCATGGATTTAGCTGTTCAATTCATAAAGATTCATTGAGAATCAATATACTTGTTCGTCTCAAGACCTTAAACTCTGTGTATCAATCTGAAGTCAATCGGATGATAACTTTAGCCTCTAGAGCATCACAAGATTTTTCAAAGTGATCAAGGGCCATAAGTTTGGCAGTAATTATCGGAAATCACTGAAAATCAATAGGCGTCTTCATCTCATGACCTTAAACACTGTGTATAAATTTTCAAAGTGATCAAGGGCCATAAGTTTGGCAGTAATTATCGGAAATCACTGAAAATCAATAGGCGTCTTCATCTCATGACCTTAAACACTGTGTATAAATTTAAAGTCAATCGGATATTAGCTATAGCCTCTAGAGTGTCCACAAGATTTTTCAAAGTGATCAAGGGCCATAACTCTGGCAGTAATTATCGGAAATTGCTGAATTTCAATAGGATTCTTCGTCTCATGACCTTAAACACTGTGTATAAATTTAAAGTCAATCTAACATTAACTTTGACTTCTAGAGCGTCCACAAGATTTTTTGAAGTGATCAATTGTGGACGCCGGACGGACGGACTGGGGCGACAACAATGTACGACCACATTTCAATGTGGGCATATAAAAAACAAATTGTGACCCCTAGCAATCGGCATGCTAAAAACGGTGATATATTTTAAATCGAATAATAATTGTGACCTCTAGAGGGACCACAATGTAAAAACGCGATTTTTCGTACAACCAGAAGACATAATTCAGGAAGTTAAGATCTGATATGCGCGAATATTAAAAGGAACCAAGATCTTTGGGTTATAAATGAAATGAAATGGGGTTTAACGTCCTACTGTTCTGCTCCTATACTGGGCTAATAAAGACGGGCATACGCCATACAGTGTGCTATGAGGGAAATTTTACCCAGGCAGCGGCACTATCGCCTACTCTTATATCGAATTCCAACTGCCAAGGGATCTTTTACGTGCATTCCAATGTTTACACGGGACCTCGGTTTTTCGTATCATCCGAAGGACTAGACAGCTGTCCTTGTCAGGCCCTCTGTCCTGCATCACTGACAAGGGGAAACCACGTCGGAAAATCAGGATGAACTTTCTCGGCCAATGAAGGGATTGAACATCCGACCTCCAGGCTACCGAGCCAGCGCCTTACCCACCTAGCCACCGTGGCTCCCTCTTTGGGTTATAAACTTGCATTTCAAGTTTCATCAAAATTGGATCCAAATTGTGGCCTCTAGAGGGTCCACAACTTTGATATACCAGATGTTTACACTATCTGCGTACAAGAGGCGGCCATTTTGTCTGGCAATTTTGGTCCGATTTTCATGCAACTCATCCTCAGACAAAATAACGGTGTAACGGTGACATATTCGAATGTTTTTTTTTTTAATCGGATAATAATTGTGACCTCTAGAGGGGCCACAAGCTAACCAGCGGCTGCCAGGCAGGATACACCCACATTTTGCAAGAGATGGATAGAGAACAAGCTAAAAACAAACATGATTTTTTGTACAATCAGGGGCAATAATCCAGAAAGTTATGGTCTGAAATGCCAAATATCAAAAGGGATTGACATCTTTGGGATATAAAGATATGTTTTAAGTTTCATCAAAATCGGATAAAAATTGTGACCTCTAAAGGGTCCACAACCTTCATAGCATACTTTTACACAATTTGCGTACAAAGTGCGGCCATTTTGTCCGGCAGTTTCATTTCGATTTTCCCGAAATACCTTCATTATGGTGGAATGGTGATATATTTAAACGGTTTTTAAAATCGGAAAGATAGGTTGCCAGGCAACGAAAGATACGCCCACAGCAGCTATATTGTCCGGGCGGTCAACAAGAGTTGTCGCATATTTTTACTTTTTTCGGTAATGAAACATTTATAATACATTAAAATCTGATTAAGAGTAACAAGTCATTAAGTAATTATCAGAAAACAATTAGAATTTGTTCGTTTTTTATAAAGTTTGGGCCCAGGCTAACGTTTCGTATACGAAACTTTTAACATCATGGACTTAGCTGTTCAAGTCATAAAGATTCATTGAAAATCAATATACTTGTTCGTCTCAAGACCTTAAACTCTGTGTATCAATCTGAAGTCAATCGGATGATAACTTTAGCCTCTAGAGCGTCACAAGATTTTTCAAAGTGATCAAGGGCCATAAGTTTGGCAATAATTATCTAAAGTGTTCACAAACAATTGTGGACGCACGTCTTGACGTATGGACAGGGGCGACGAAAATATACGTCCACTTGAAAATGTGGGCATATAAAAACATTCTGCCCCTATCCTATAGAACTGTTCTTAATTGACTCAGATCGGCGGGATATGGTATTAGGAGACCAATCACGTGAGCATAAGGCTGCAAGAGCACATCTTCATTGGAACATGGCGATAAATTCACTTGTCAGATGAGATTCGCTTTCTCTTGTACATGACGTATGCTAGAGCATGGACATGGCGTCATCGGAACATGGCTAGTTACATTCAAACAGTCTCTCAATGACGAATTCTTCTGAAAATAACGCTCTAGCCCACCTTAACTGCATAACTTATTCCTGAGGACTTGTGAACACATCTTTTACATACTGAATATGACCCAATACCAATATCCTAAAAGAAAAAACATATTTGTTTTTAATACAGATTTGACATTAAGGCAAGTTGTCAGATTATGCATAGAGACAGTCTGTCAGACAACTAAACATGCATAAATCGCATTGTGATTCTTTTACAGGTAATTAGAATTAAGGAAATATTAAAAAGACATTCTCCCTTCAACTCAGTCATGGTTTTGAAGTACCTGGTAGTGAAACTATGCACAGTTAGGGTGACCCGTGCACTGTGCAGAAAGTTGGTCTCAACACGGCGAATGTACATGCTTCAGTGGCTTATCTTGAAGTGATTTCTCGCATACACTATGCACTATGATAACAGTCAGAGCTAGAGTCTATGATACTATAAATAGCCATCGCACGTACAATTCTCTACACATTTATCAACTATTACAGCCGTAAAAAATCTATTGTTGACGTTTCTGAATAATAGTAAAAATTAGCCTTTTGGTTATTACAGCAGCTTTAGAAACTACGTTTGTTTTATTTTTTAAATTGCTTTATCATTAACTGGTTTAGTACAAATAATATCACAGAAATACTTGCATTAGGCAAGAACATGATACTAGCAGTACTTTCATTTTACTTTTACAGGGTTCTTAAAACAATTGTTGAGTTGCCCAACGTGCGTGTTTCTAAATTCAATTTATTGTTCCAGCTTTCTGTTATGTTTCGTAAAGAAAGTAGTCTTGATTATCCTGGCCTGTTAATCAAACGTAGAATGGTCGGTAGACTGGTTAAGTGAGACTACTTTCATAACAAGGGCACGTAACCTATTTTTTACTCAAATGTGCTCGGATGTTATGGCCGACACTCTGAACCATCTTTTAGTGTATTATTTATGGATGATTAAATGGTCATAGCTTATTAAGTACAACATGGCTTTAGGGATTTACTACTTCTTAGTGTATTACATGCAACGTTTCAATACTCTTACAGGTATCTTAACCCTTTCACTGCGTATACCCGGTAGTACCGGGTATTATAAAATGTCGGTAAAATGCCCGTACCCGGTATTACCGTGTACTCAGTAAAGCCCTCGCTAAAATTAGTACCGTAACTGCAAGTGCCATCTATTGTATTTTCTATACACTAGAACATATTTCCACGTGTTTCAAAGCAGCAAACCGTAAAATGGCGGAGTGCATTGTGACAACGTAGACGATGCACTCTCGACGAAGTCGTGAATGACGTCTTGCTGACCAACATGTGGACAATTTCGAGGCGGGTGATACACATAATTCGTTTCCAGTTACTTGATAATGATAGTAGTCAGGACAGTGATTGGTATTATGAAGTGTGTGATTTGTTGCGCGACGTTCCGCCCATGGCTAACTATGTCTCCCGTGCATGATGAACAAGCCCAATGTGAACACGATAGCCCTGTGTCTGCAGTAGATTCTGACAATAATTCTGATGTTGATAATAATGCTGGCCTGCTGGATCGTAAAATACGTAGGTAATTCCTGATTCCCGAACGTGTAGATCTATTGACTGACTATATTGATAATGATATGGGACTTGGGGATGAAAGTGAAAGTGAAAGTAAAAACAAGGTATTGCAATCCGCACGTGGTCATGGCAGCGGGAGACGTGATGCGCGTGTCCGCGGCGGCATTGCTCATGGCTGCTATTGATATTTTTGTTCATTTTATATATCTTTATCAAAATCCAGTAAAAAAAACAATATCTTTTAAGTATTTCATGGAGAAAAATTCGTTTCCGTGTTAGCTTTAGTGTGAAATGAGAAATCCAAAATGGCCGCCATGACGTCACGTGACTACATTATTATGCAAATTTCCAAAATTCTATTTTTTCCTCTTAGCCCAACCTCATGCCCATCCCAACAGACAAAAAGATTTTTCATAAAAGCTTCCATAAGTACTGCTTGGCATTCAGTTCCAACCTCCCTTTTTTCCTCAAAAAAGGGTCTAGCACAGGCAGTGGATTTACGTCTAGCATTGAAAGGGTTAATCAAGCAATGATCAATAATGAATAATAACCTACATTTATAGTACATCCATGAGTAAAAACAATATAACAATCAAAACATAACATTAATTAAGATTTATAACAACAACTATTTCCCTTTGAATCTGACTTCACTATCTATATTAAATATACAGTTTAAATAGGGGACTGAAGCCACCAACTAATTAAAATATAATCCTGCAATCAATACGCCCTTATCTACACAATTAACTAGGTTAATTAGTGTCTTTAAGCTTATCTTCCTTATGATCAAAATATAAACTCAACACTTATAACACGTATATGTCCCCATGCATAATCATACCACATTCTTAACCTTGTCACTTTTTACAATAAATAAAATTATAGTTTCCCTGCTAATTCTAGATAGATGCACCAAAATCCTAAACTTAATGAGGAAAATAACGGGCAGCACTTGGGGGGCCAACAGAGTCACACTAATGATGGTGTATCGTGCTCTAATACAATCTGTATTAGACTACGGCTCTCTGGCCTTCATGAACTGCGCGCCATTACTCTTAAGGAAGCTTGACACCATCCAATACAAAGCTCTGTGTATTGCGACTGGCGTAGGGCAAGGGACTGGGAGAGAGGCACTACTGCAGGAAGTCGGAGAGTTGCCCCTATCCCTAAGAAGAAAAGAACTAGCGACAAGGTACTGGGCTAAGATCTCGCAACTGGGCGGAAGATCCCCAACCCTTGTCAGTCTACAAAATACAAGATATGTGAGAGATCCTAGAAAGAAAAGCTTCGGCCAGGGTATCAGGGAAACAATCAAGGAACTGCGACTGGGGGAGCTCGTGATAAATAAACACGACCCCCCAGTGATCGCCCCTTGGACGCTCCCTATACCGCCGGTTAATCTAGATCTACTACAGAAGACCGACAAGAAAAACAACCCCACTGCTGCATGTGCTTTCTCTCTAGAACACCTGGAAGACAACTGGCCGTCTGATGACTGGGACCATATGTACATGGGGCACCAGCTCGTTTGGAATATACCTGCCAAACGGGGAACAGGGAATAAGCAGGAAACTGCCCAATAACTGTTCGGTGTACACTGCAGAGCTTGTGGCCATTCGTGACGCTATATCATGGATTTCCCATCAAAAGACTAGTAAGCGACTCCCTGAGCAGTCTGATTTCAATCCAAAATGACAACTCGGACTCAAGACCAGAAGTTATTTTGGAAATCAGGCAGCTGTACCAGAGGACTTTAGAGAAGGGAAGAAAAGTAGAACTCGTGTGGATTCCATCACATGTCAACATTAGAGGAAACGAGGAGGCAAATCGACTCGCCAATGAAGATCTCAAGGACACAGCACCACTCCGCACCATAGACTACAGCACCACGGAAATCTACAGTATGGTCAAAAGACACGTCAATTCAATCTGGGAATTAAAGCTCGTTGAACTTGACACATACAGATTCCGGCTGGATGACAAGATCTACACAAAGACAACACTCAATCACCCTAGAAGAGATATTTGTAGACTTATATCGAAGCTAAGGGTGAAAGAGCGGCTGCGAGACTACAAACACCAAGTCATCATCTGTGAGTGCGGAGAAGAATGTACCACCAACCATGTCCTGGTAGACTGCGAGGTATACAAATAGGAGAGAAGGGAACTAGTGAGAACAATGGAGTCCAACAACATACCATTCAACACTAAGAACCTACTCTTCCCGAGACCACGCCCTAATGGACACAGTTGGACTAAGTAGAATAGTGAAGTAAGAGGGGGTCACGGTTAGACGGGCCCGGCATCTAAACACTAAACTACATAGGGGATTTATACCAAACTGGCAGGATAGTGGAGTAAGGGGGAGTCACGATCAGACGGACTCGGCATCTAAACACTATTCCACCAAAAACAGACACCAAACCTACATAGTGGGATAGTGGAGTAAGGGGAGGTCACGATAAGACGGGCCTGGCACTTAAACACAAACCCCACAAAGATGACATCTACCAAACTAGCAGGATAGTGGAGTAAGGGGGAGTTCTGGTCAGACGAACTTGGCACCTAAACACTATTCCGCAAATAAAACTGATACCAAACCCAGAGAGTGGGATAGTGGAGTAAGGGGAGGCCACGATAAGACGGGCCTGGCACCTAAACACTAACCCCAAACGATGACATCTACCAATCCAGAAGCAGACGAGATCATCTACCAAACGATATGTTTTATATTAAATAAAGGGAAGAACTTCCCACTAACCCAAATCCATGGCCTAAGGCCAAATGGAAAGATTGCAAAATCATATTCTAAAAAACAGGAATCAGCTTCGGCTCTCCTATGTCAACTCTGCGATATCACTTATGTGGAAGCAGACGTTAAACACCAAGAACGAACGAACCTGCTAATTCATAAGTTTTAGATACACCGATAAATAATCAATTATAATTAACATATTAAATAATAAATTTGGTTCCACTGATACAGTATGACTCAAAGTTCCACTGATAAATAATACAAGATCGCCTCATCATTTACTTCCTTAACATAATAACTCATTCCATACATTTGAAATAGCTCTCCCATTGTCTTTATTCATTTTTGGTTTATGTCTTCGGATTTCTAATGCTTCCCACAATACTCTTTTTTTCCATACACTAATATTTTTGGTCAGCACTTTAGTATTATCCCATTCTATATTATGGGTAGGATTGTCTATTATATTTTCAGCTATTTCTCCTATGTACATGGATTTGCAGTTGCATTGGATCTGGTACACTATACCTTTTGGGTCCACAGTTGGTATTTTTGTTCTCCCATTTAAGGATTGGTATATATATAAATATTGTGGTGTAATTGTCGCGGTATTTGGAGATATTTATTTATGGTGGGCCACCCTAACACAGTAGAAGCTGTATGAGCAGTCACACCTATTCTGCGACATCCCCTTGTAAGCGGTCATGATAAATTCCCCCTGTAGAAATTCTATTGTTTCATCTCTTCAATCAACAGTCATACTTCTAATGCAGCCAGCGGTCACTATTATACTAATAAATTTAACAAAACATCGCCCATTCAACAGCCATTGTTGAATGATACCATCTTGTCGTACTTTGTAGCACCCCCACTAATCAGATAAAAAGAACTGTGAAAATAACAATAAACCCAGGATTATCTGTTAATTAATCTTTTGTTTTATTGAATGACCAACACTGATTATTGTTTTCATACGTAATGAAACATTATTTGATACTGATTGAATAAACTAAAAGTACTGTCAAAGCCGAGTTTTGTCACGATCATCTATTATCTATTTTCCATTGCTACTTTGTTCCTAAATAGAAGTTTTAGCACCTCCTATAATACAGAGTTACACCACCTGAAAATCGGTCACAAATTCATTGATGATTTTTTGGACATGTGCTTTTTTGATAAAATAAAATTAATTCATGGATTTTTTTCACAAAAATGGATAAATATTATCGAATACATCACAATGTTAGACAGTAGTTTCTAGGGCTGTGTCGATACAGTTTATTTTCTATACGATACATATTGACGATACGGCACACCGATATGCGATACGTATCGCAATATGATGACATTTTGATAAAACAAAATTAATTCATGGATTTTCTTCACAAAAATGGATAAATATTATTGAGTACATCACAATGTTAGACAGTAGTATCTAGCGCTGTGTCGATACAGTTCATTTTGATACGTTTTGACGATACGGCAAACCGATACACGATACGTATCGCGATATGATGACATCACAAATTATGCCCAAAATAATCTCAAACTACATTCTGTTTTAAGAAGTTTGAGATGGGTAAGCATCAGGGTTCTTAATCCATTTTGAAACAAACCGGCCAGAATTGGGTCAACTGAGGTCCCATAGGTCATGGGTTAATGATAAGCTTCATTCCCTTTAATATAACTAGACTGGTAATTTGTTTTGGAGAATAGTCGTATTTTAATGTATGTGATAATAGGGTTGGGCGAATAATGACATTTTCCTTGCAACCGATATAAAACGAGTGTTTTCTATGGCCAAATTTTCTGTAGAACACGAATCCGTCAATAATTTTTGGTTAGAGTGACGTTTGACCCCGGTATAATTAAAAAATTCAAAATGGCCGCCAAACTTTGGCCATATTTAGTCAATTTCCATACTACCCATGCATGTAATATGTCGTTAGTAATGTTTTCGGGGTCATAGAACTCGTTGGTGACATTTATACTACCACCTGGGGTTCTGGTTTGGAGATATATGCTATATCAACGATAAAGTATTTAATTTCAGCATTTCTCAGCAACACTTTCTTCTGTTTTCAGCCTGTTGCTGGAGAATTATGTTGTTAGTTCGTTGTTTTATTGACAGATGACAGTAGTACTAGCAGCTCCAACATTATGGCAACAGGCTCAGAGTACAGCACTAGAAGTGAAACATTTTCAAGGACTCTTTTAGATACTGTATATAAAGAAGAAAGTGAAATTAAATGTGGTTCTACGTTACCGAGTGGTCGACAAATAATATGCCGTATTATGGACTTATGTAAGACTGTGAAGAAGGGACAATTGCAAACGTCTTCAGCTGATGGAAGCAAGGTAGTAGCGAAAGAGCTCCGTGAATTGTGGATAAACATGAATGTATATCCATTACATGAACAGAGTGTCACAAAGAAGATACTGAATGAATACGAACAGTTCAAAAATTTATGTAAGCAAGCAAAATGCGAGAAGTACACAAAAAGTAAGGCCTGGGAAGATAGGGCAAGAAAATTCAACGAGTCAATGACGAAAAACGCATATGATATAAGGACTAAGAACCGAGAATATCAGAAGAAGTTAGAAGAATACGGTGTTAAAATGTCAGAAGAAGACGAATTATTTTATCATGATAACTGTCACGGTGATTATGTCGCTACATGTAAATCATCTGTTTCGAGTTCGTGGTTGAAGAAGAAGAAACGCGAGCATGCAAGAAAGCAATCGATTGAAAAGAAGCAGGATGAAGAAATAGAACATCAGGAGAGGCAGAATGTTGGTAAAAGACTTCGATTTGAAGAAGCAATGTCAGATGAAGATGATCCTGATCTAGATCCCACATTTGAAACAGCTTTCTCTATACCGGTAAGAACCCCTAGTAGTACAGTACCTTCACCATCAGTATCTACACGAAGCAAAGCTTCCTCTGCACCTGCCGATCTGGAAGTTGAAGAAGAATTCACACAAGTGAATATACGAACCAGTCGAAAACAAATTGATGAACGAATTATCCGCTGTACCATACAATGCCTGGCAGATTATAAGGTTAGTGTCAGTGATCTAGCTGGTATCATTGTCCAAACAGCGAACGTTATATTTGGGCAAAAATGGTAACTACATGGCAAAGATGATGAAAATAATGTAGATTATGATAGCGATGACGAAGATGACGCGAAGGAATCTGAACATGAATCTACATCTGATGCTGTACCAAAAAAACGTCGAAAGTGTCCCAAAGATCTTCACAATGTTTTCCCGAGTCGTAGAACCATAAACAGATACCTGGAAGACGCATCGTTCCTAAACCTGCTAATGGTCGCGGAAACATTGATAAATAAGGGTGACAATGTTGTCACAGTCGGCCTCGACGATACTACCAAGGCAGCGGGCCACAGATTGTATGATGTCAAGGCGGATCATATCACCATCTCTGGACCTGATATGACCAGAAAGACAATGACCACAGGATATATTGAAAATACTAGTCATGAAGGTGTCGCAGGCGCAGAAGCTTATAATCTTAAATTAAAATGTTTGGCTTTGCTCGCAGATTGTGAAGTAAATGATATAAAAACAGCAATAGACTTTTGGATGTCAGATCGGGCTAGTGACTGCGGTAAGCTGATCGAACATCTTGGTGTTGGTTCAGAGAAAATCATCAAATGTAGCGCTCATATCATATTAGGGGCTGATAACGCGGCTGATAAAGTCTTTAGGAGCCTAGAGCAGAAAATAGGAGTTCAAAAATTGCTCCAAGTTACAGCTGGAGAAAAGGTGTTCTCCTCTCCTGGATCTAGTGTACATACACTAGGTCTTATTGCAATTTCAAAGCTCCTCTCACCGAGCCATGCAGCGCACTCCATCTCTCTCTTTAATGAATACACATCATGGATGGAGAGTCAAGGTATAGATCATGATGGTTTCAAAGGCTTCACAGCTAACAGATTCGGCAGGATAGCTGAAATCGCCAGAGAGTTCCTAAGTAGACGTCAATCTATAATAGACTTTTTTGATGCCGTCGTTGACATCAATTCGAATAAGTTAGTACTGGCGGTATCGACTTACATACAGAATGACTGGTTCGTCCGCTGTGCGTCAGTATATTCTAAACTTGGGGAAGATTTTATCTTCCCACTTATGAATTTGTTGGGAATTGATGCCAGAGCAGGAAACGTAGCAGAGAGAAACTGGGCTGGATTACGTTCATTCTTCACAAATAAAGTAACGGAGCTCAAGAAGATACTAGATGATGCTAAGTCTGCTGAATCACTACAAACCAAATTGTACGGGGTTGTGCTCGATGAAGTTATTGAAACTGTAGAAAGACAACTAGAACAAGTGTCATATTTTGGTAACACCGGTGAAATAGATGGAGAAAAGTTGCAATTCGCTCCTCTAACCAACTTAGGGTGTGAAGGTGAATTTGCTAAGTTAGACAATCGAATATCAGCAAGTGGTGGGTCAACAACAGTGCAAACTCACTCACGTAAAAACGTAGTAACGACAAATCGATTATTGGTGGATCCTTCATTTACTAACTTAACAGATTCGGAAAAACGTGAACGTTGGAAATGGAGCAGAACATCAGACAATGTTGAAGATGTTAAGGAAATAGAAGCGAACTATTTAGCGACCGTAAAAATGTCTAATAGACTATCTGTTCTGAAAAAAGAGGAACTGAAAAAGAACAAAATAGCTAAAACAATCAAACTTCTTGAGACTTGCAAACAACATCAAGGTCCAATCACTCCTAATTCCCTGAATATTCTAGATCAACTCACTGAAACGCAGTTGATCACAGAAATATGCTATCTCCGTTCGACAATAGCACCTAACATTAGGCAAAAGCGCCGCATTAAAGTAGATGGCAAATTCAAGATGGCAAATTTTTCTTGTAACGAGCTAAAACAGTCCATCAAAAACGCAGTGAAGCCAGAATCTACTCTGGTAGCAGATATTGACTCTCTACTTAGGGAAGTGCTAACGTAGGAAATAATTCCAGTGTTCTTGTGTGGTTTGTTAGATTTTACTCGTGAGTTATAAGCAATGAATATTGTTTTAATTTGATTTATATTTTAAATATTCACTCAGAATATTGCTAAAAGTCATTGACATTGTGCGAAACTCTGTGAATATTGCTGCAATTGAGTTTTAATTGTGGAATTTGAAATCCTTGACCCAATAAACATATAAAATGATACCATGCAAGCCATATATACATTAATTTTGCCATGATTCTGATGAATATTCGAAATTGTGGTCGCCATTTTGAATTTTTAATTAGAACCGGGGTCAAATGTCATCCTAGGTGAAAAATTTTAACGGATTCGTTTTCTACGCAATATTTGGCCATAAGAAACACTAGTTTGACATACATGATGGTGATTCGCCCAACCCTAGTGATAACCACACAAATAATGACAGGTGTACCTTTTGAAAATTTTCCATATTTAATTCACGTACCATCTTGAAGTTCACGTCCGTAATATTCCGGAATAAATTTATTACTGTCTTCGTTTATTCGATAAAATATTAGCATTTTTCAACTGTTGCCAGTATCAGAAAATGTCGTAGCCAAAATAAACTGATACAGCACCATGGCATTTCTTCATAACACAATTTGTAGTCTTTGTCTATCAGGTAACTAGTCACGTAACTTGGCAAAAGTTTTTAATCATTCATCAATTGATAGCACTGAGAACTACTAAGTGGTTGATCTGTACGCAGCCCTTATATAAATCTGTTTGGCTTGTTATTTGTACGTCTATCGAAAGAAAATTATATTTCCCTGCTATTACTCGGTATTGCCGCGTTAAAATTGTAAATAAGGTGCGTTAATTAACAAGGTTGAAAGATGGGTTTCCAGGCAACGTAACATACGCCCACAGCAATTAAATCGTCCGGGCAATCAACAAGGGTTGTCGCATATTTTTACTTTTTTCGGTAATGAAACATTTATAATACACTAAAATCTGATTAAGAGCAACAACTCACGAAGTAATTATCAGAAAACTATTAGAATTTGTTTGGTTTTTATAAAGTTCTGCCCCATGTTAACGTTTTGTATGCAAAGCTTTTAATATCATGGATTTAACTGTTCAAGTCATAAAAATTCATTGAAAATCAATATACTTGTTCGTCTCAAGATCTTAAACTCTGTGTATCAATCTGAAGTCAATCGGATTATAACTTTAGCCTTTAGAGCATCACAAGATTTTGCAAAGTGATCAAGGGCCATAACTTTGGCAGTAATTATCGGAAATCGTTGAAAATCAATAGGAATCTTCGTCTTGTGACCTCAAACACTGTGTATAAATTTAAACTCAATCAGATATTAACTTTAGCCTCTAGAGCATTCACAAGATTTTTTGAAGTGATCAAGGGCCATAACTCTGGCAGTAATTATCGGAAATCGCTGAAAATCAATAGGCTTCTTAGTCTCAGGACCTTAAACACTGTGTATAAATTGAAAGTCAATCGGATATTAACTTTGGCCACTAGAGCGTCCACAAGATTTTTCAAAGTGATCAAGGGCCATAACTCTGGCAGCAAATATTGGAAATCGCTGAAAATCAATAGGCTTCTTTGTCTCATGAACTTAAACACTGTGTATAAATTTAAAGTCAATCGAATATTAACTTTGGCCTTTAAAGCGTCCACAAGATTTTTTGAAGTGATCAAGGGCTATAACTCTGGCAGTAATTATCGGAAATCGTTGAAAATCAATAGGCTTCTTCGTCTCATGACCTCAAACACTGTGTATAAATTTAAGGTCAATTGGATATTAACTTTGGCCTCTAGAGCGTCCACAAGATTTTCCAAAGTGATCAAGGGCCATAACTCTGGCAGTAATTATCGGAAATCGCTGAAAATCAATAGGCTTCTTTGTCTCAAGACCTTAAACACTGTGTATAAATTTAAAGTCAATCAGATATTAACTTTAGCCTCTAGAGAGTCCACAAGCAATTGTGGACGCCGGACCGCCGGACAGACGGGGGCGACGACAATATACGACCACATTTCAATGTGGGCTTATAAAAACTGTCTGAGAGGTGAGTTCATTAACGCTAGGGGTGAAAAACTGTGCGATGGTGCTTTTTCTGTAGAGGTGTGTTTATTAACCGACCGGTAAAAAATGAATGTCATTGGTGTGTATTGTTTAATTGGCGTGTTTTCTCGCTCGTTGCAATAACTGCACCAAAAGGAGTATAATCAAGGACCAATTTTGGAAGTAAAACTGTTTTACCGTACGATTTCATTCGACCGTGTGTTTAACGCAGGTCTTTGTATAGTTAAAGACAGGTCTTTAGACAGGCGTGTGTGCTCGCTATGATCTACGTTTCTCTTACGTGTCTTTTGTATTGCCTACCATACATATAAAGTTGCATTTAATGAAATAAAAATATGGACCTTGATCTATCGTTTATATGTTAGACCACGCATTTCTCTAACAACATGTGTGGTCTAGCATTTAAAAAATTCAGCCCAAAATGTAACTGATAAATACTAGGGCTGTGTTGATATATCGATACACGGATATGTATTGATACGTTCCAGCGTTGAAAAAATTCTTCAGTTAAGAAAGACCACAAAACCCACGTGGCGAACGAAGATGATCTCGGCATGGTTTGCCAATCGAGCGTCTTCTACGCTCGGTATGAATTCCAGGTACCGGCAGATATTAAAATAATAACTGGATCATACATTGATGGATTCACTGACCAGTTGTTAGGTAAATTTAAATCTTCATTGAATATAATCCCCTGATAGAACACCGAATAATAGTCATTTAATAATATATTTTCCTGGTAGAATTCCAATGACGCGTGGCATATCATTGGAATTAGGTCAATAAACCAGTTCCAAATAGCGCTAACCGTTATGATTTTTTTTATTTTATACACATTCTGACAAAGGCTTAATTTTAAAAATATTGTTTTTATTGAAGGCTATATCATAATCGTACTGAATTTTTATTTTAAAGCAATTTCAAGTATGGTTGTCACGTGACAATTGTGCGGTGTGTCTATCAATTGACGAATGAATAAAAACTTTTGCCAAGTTACGTAACTAGTTACCTGATCGACAAAATAAGGCAAGATAAGATAAGATTTTATTGCATCGAAACATCCATTTAGGACAGCATACAATATAAACATGTACATAAAATTATAATAATATGACAATTATAACACAAGACACACAGTATTGCATCGGAACCTCCCTTGAGAACAACATACAATATACGAAATATTAAGTACAGGTGCATCAGAACCTCCCTTGAGGACAACATCCAATATACAAAATATGAAATACAGGTGCAAAAAATTGGACGGATACAAAAATATGGACGGACATAAATTCAGAGCCCTCATGAATAAACAGTATGAAACCTGCATATGAAACAAAACGTACAAAGTATTAAATCACATAACTCAACAGTATAAGACACAAAGGCTGCGACACTTGTGGCTATAACACTTGGTGGGTCGAATAGATTTTCAAATGAAAAGGTTAGACTAGTATTGTCAAGAGTTTGATATATATATATATTTTTTTCTTAAATCTTCATATTTTTGGCATTCCATAAGAAAATGTTATTCAGATTCAATTTTGCTTGCATTGCATTTTTTACAGAAGCGATCCTGGAGTGGTATCTTAAGATATCTACCCCTTTCAATGGCAAGCTGGTGAGTACTTAATCGTAGGGTAGACATCGCAATTTTGAACTTCTTATTATTAACAACCGCTAGATATTTTGGAGTGTTATTGAATTTCTTTTTGAATAATTCGAAGGTTCTGAGTTTATGGTTCTGCCCGCAAGATTCAGCAAGGAGATCGTTAAACTTACTTTCTATTGAACTTTTAATATTCTGTCTCGAAATTGTTGTTGGAGAAATGTCATATCTTTTTAAGATATTTTGGATAGCCGCATAACCAGGAGAGTTTTGGGTTTGATTGCGAAATTTTTATGTCTTCCTGGTCTGCAGAATTCAGTAATGAGTTACTTAAGTTATTGCTATTTTCGTTTAGTCTTTTATAGTACATAGCCATTCTTTGGAATATATCGATATTAACAGGAGAAATTCCTAATTCGGCCATTGCCAAGCAGCCTATATTTGATGCTTTTATTGGCTGTGTAAGGATAGATTTACATATTTTAATGGTCATTTTATTCGTATTTATTTTATCCCAATTTTCTATCTCAAACTTCTTACTGAACACTAAATTATCCCCCCAAACCTCTGAATTATATAAAGCTATTTGTTTCACAACTGATTCATAAAGTTTTATCAGAACATGTGTTGGAAGCAGGGTTTCCACTTCAAAATTTTCACTGCCGGTCATTTTTGATAACGCACGAAAACTTTTCAAAGTAAATTCATATTTCATGTTTTTTATTCATGGTAGGGTATTGTGAATTCACGTGTCTATACCACTTTGTCACCATGGGGTGCCCCCCCAAAAATATATTTGACTTAAAAATGAAATATTAGTAAGGCTCATGATAATTATTTAATAATTAAATATTCCGTTTTGGCTACTTAAATAACGAAATAGTTGAATTGGCCGGAGAAAAACCATTTCAGTAGCTCACACGTAATTAACACGTGCTCTATAGAAAACACACTGACCTGGATAATTTTGAGTTGTAATACAATAACTTTGAAATGAAGATAAATTTATAATTATCCATGGCATATATCTCACATTCTTTTGGTTTTAGACCATCTCTTACGGAATTACGGGCCGCAGAATTGTGACGTAAATCCTAATAATGTATAACTAAATGACTAACGGATAACTAACTTCACGGCTAGCGACACCAGCGCCCCCTAGAATATGGTCGTGTATAAGAGTAACCGTTTATACACGACATTTCTTCTACCGCTATAAACATTTTTAAATGCATTTTAAATGCATAGGTCTCGACCGGCATATACGGCCGAGGTGGAACCCATGGTTGGAAGGCGATTAGATGTACAGACTTTTATGTCTTAAGCTAAACCAGGCTCTCCTAGCCTTCTTTTCCAAATTCACAATAGCTGATTTAAAAGATCCGTTTTTTTCTTATTGTTTTTAAAGATCATAACTTTGCTTTTATCTTTATTGAGGTCAAGTTTCCAGTCATCACAGAAACGTTTTAAATTATCAAGGTTGTTCTGTAATCCTATTTCAGTAGCTGACATCAGCACAAGATCGTCAGCAAAGAGCAGATGGGATAGACCAGTAGTATTTAATATAGGATAATTATCACTGTCTGTAGAATTGTCTAAGTATTGGTTTAAATCATTGATATAAATATTAAAAAATGTAGGACTTAAAACACATCCTTGCTGAACTCCCATGGTAGAATCAATATTATTTGAAATGGAGTTGTTGTGTTTCACCACATAGGATGTATTTTTATACATAGATTTCATCACAAAGACTACAACTTGTGTTATGAAGAAATGCTATGGTGCCGTATCAGCTTATTTTGACTACAGAATTTTCTGATACTGGCAATAGTTGAAAAATGCTAATATTTTAGATCATCTAATTATGAAACGCGAATGTTTCATCGAATTAAATAAACAAAGACAGTAATTAATTTATTCTGGAATATTACGGACGTGAACTTTAAGATGGTACGTGAATTAAATATGGAAAATTTTCAAAAGGTGTACCTGTCGTTATTTGTGTGGTAATCACATACATTAAAATACGACATTCTCCACAACAAATTACCAAGAATTATTTTTGTTGAAGTATAGTTATATTAAAGGGAATGGAGCTTATAATTAACCCATATGCTACCGTACCTCAATATTGACCCAATTCTGGCCAGTTCATTTCAAAATGAATTAAGGACCCTGATGCTTACCCATCTCAAACATCTTGAAACAGAATGTAGTTTAAGATTATTTTGGGCATAATTCATGTTGTCATCATATCGCGATACGTATCGCGTATCGGTTTGCTGTATCGTCAATACGTATCGTATCGAAAATGAACTGTATCGACACAGCCCTAATAAATACACGTAAATGTTTCAAATATTTGGAGTTTTTAGTAGCGAAAATAAATTAACGATTAGTTTCTAAATTATTTATGGTGCCGAAAAACATCAACTACATGTATTTGCATATCAGTATTGAGGTCAACCGTGATAGATAGATTTTATTACATAAAACACACTTTCGGGAAGCATGTAAATTATACATTACGGTCAGCATAATAAATACATTATAAAAGTGGATGAAAAATATATAAAAAGTGGTTGTAAATTACATAAAAAGTTAATGAAATGTACATTTATATACATTGAGGGAGTATGTATGATTATCACGTAATTCGACATAAAATTCGGTAAATAAGAGTGATTTGAATTGCTAAAAAAAAGATGAAATATGTACAATATAAATTATACTCTCTATACAAGACTACAAGATGACAATTGGTTATTGAAGGGGATCTCATTTTAGACATTGTTTCATTTGATTAAACGCGTCAGTTCAAATATTGACCTTTGATTGATAGTATGCATTGAAGGCCGAGCCATTGGCGCTGAAATGAAAAATAAAAATCAGCATGGTATTGTATCTTTCTCGTGGATTCAGTGAAGATTTTAGGTCCATAAACTTATGATTACTGAACGATAGATCTGCTCCCGATAGAACTAGACGATGTAAATACTTGGGATGTGATATGAACATTTAAATAACACTGTCTATATTTCTAATTGTTTTTTTTTTTAAAATACAACATTAGCATGGTATCCTGTATATACAGTCAAACTGGGGGAAAGTATTGTCATCTTTTTGCTATGGTTGATTGATCAGAATGTTTGAAAACGTTGACCTATATAGGTGTTACGTAACAAATGTGGTGTTTTGATACTTGATTGGGGTCATAAAGTAATAAACTAATTTACAAGCTACGTCGATCATTTATTTCAACCAAAATGTGTATTAGAAGTTGCTGTCTGAATTACGGTTGTTAATTTTATTTATAGATTTATTAATTGACTGTTTTTTGCTAACTTAAAAAAATCGTGCAATATGAAAAATAAGGTAATTTATGTCTAAAACTTTTTATGGCATGTGTATAGTAAAATTTACTGCAACCAGTAACAAACTATCTCTTGATACAGGCCTATCTGTTTTATGGACTAACCAACCATTTAGTTTAAGATGTTGTACATATCACTGTACTATTTGAACTCTGGGGCACTATCAGAGTCAAACCGCCAGTTATCTTTGATGTGCGTCAGTAACTGGACCCGACGCCAGTAGAGCGTGAAATCGTTAACTATTGTTAGTGAGTATTGTCGCTACATTCTGAAAAAAATATTAATTATTTACTAATATTCTCGAATCGGGAAATGTTTTTAAACAATAATGGATGGCAGTCGACAATAGGAATATTTGTTGGTGATTTCGATTACCGCCGTAGTCTGCAGAATACGGCGCAATGTGTAGTGTTATTTAATTTATAATTTATATTTATTCTCGTTATATAACATGCGGATTGGCACATGTTTTGGAACTTGCGGCACTTTCATATCTATAAGGATTAAATTTGGAATCACAACTAATGGTGAAGAAAAAAGATCAACACAAATCTGTTTTCACTAATTTTATTGAAACAGATAATATGATAGCAGATAACAGAAATAATGAATTCCATATACATACATACAAGCTGAAATTCTGAGCACCGAAGAATTGTGTGAATATCTATTTACATTTGAGAAATAATTTGATAGTAAATAACAGAAATAATGAATTTCATACACAAACCAATGCATACATACAAGCTGAAATTCTGATCACTGAACAATTGTGTGAATAATCGTGTGAATATCTATAAACATTATTATTGGTATCTTCAGGTTTGCAACATATTAAAAAAAAAACCCCATATAATTCAAACGTCAACCCGACCATTTCAAGAATTGTCCGTGTCAAGGCGATTGCAGTTCGGTTGCTTCATTTAAAAAGATAACTGATAGTGATATTAAACTATACAATTGACTGAGCTATTGGGGGTTCATATTGGAAATATTTTGGTGTCAAGGCAACTGGAGTTCGGTTGCTTTATTTAAAAAGATAACTAATATTAAACTATAAAATTGACTGAGCTATACCCGTTTGAGGTTGTTTGAGGAAAAGCAAGTTAAAGATATCGTTTTGTTCTAAAAAAAAAAAATCACATAACAACCACGCCATATATTTGTTAATTTTTGTTTAATATTTCTCTCAGTGTTATAATTCAGAACGAAAGAGAATAGTCCATACATTAGTAATGTAGGTCTTGTATATTAAACTTTTATGGGAATAAATTCTGTTAATCTCACCACTTAATTAGCACCTTGGTGTTATATCAGGAGATTAAGAATGTTGATTGGGTAATCGAGTTTAGCCTCTTGATTATTAGGTTTTGATATCTGTATGGTTTCAATTTGGAATGACAACTAATGGTTAAGAAAAAACAAAGTAAATATATTTTCACTGCTTTTACTGAACCAAATATGTAAGCTGAAATTATGAGCACAGAATAGTCATGTGAATATCTTTTTACCTTTGAGAAATTAGCTTTTATAACAATTTTTAAAAAATATTATAACGATGAAAATAGTAATAACATATTATATGGTATAATATACAATGCCAAACGTTTTACGCAATAATGCGCTACCCAACGGGGTAACAAATCGTTCGTTTGGCACTATGTTTTATTTACTTTAAAAGAATAATTATTAAAGATACATTATGGGAGATAAGATAAAGAGATGGCAGTTCTCGCTATAATATACTATTAAAAAAAAGTAGGGGATATTTGATTTTGGGGGCATAATACTAAAATATGCAAATGACTACGAAAAAAGTCACTATAGAACCTAACAGAAGAAACATTTCCAGTTACATGTGACGCCCAAACGCACCAATAGCTACCGCATGGAATGCAGGTGATGCTTGGGATCATCATGGGGGTCCAACCCAAGATTTGCACGACTCTGACTTTGAATGTTACAGTCATTGTGGCATTGAATTCCAGGGTGGAAACATCAGTTTAATTGTTTTAGTGACCAGAAAACAAATTTTGATATGCGTCGGCTTACCCAAAATGAAAGGTTACGTGCCCTTGGCATGGTACAGATCGGCACAACACAGGCGGTTGTGGCGCGGACGATGAATGTTTCTCAGTCTGTCATAAGCAGGCTATGGTCCAGATACCGTGATACACAATCTGTACAGGACAGACCACGCTCAGGTCGACCAAGGGCGACAACTCAAGCCCAGGATCGATTTATCCGTACCTTGGCCTTGAGAAATCGTGTCATCACAGCAAATCAGATCAGCGCTCGTCTTCAAACAGACACTGGTGTGAGAGTGAGTGGCCAGACGATTCGGAATCGACTGCATAGGGGTCACCTTCGCGCCCGACGTCCTCGCGTGATCCCTTGTTTGAGAGATCATCACATTCAGGCAAGACGTCGTTGGTGTAGGGATCATCAACACTGGGATAATCGACGCTGGAGCAATGTGATGTTTTCAGATGAGTCAAGGTTCACTGTTGATTTTTTGGACAGACGTAGGAGGGTGTGGCGTCGTCGAAACGAGCAATTCCAAGACGTTAACGTCATCAGACATGATCGATTTGGGGGTGGTTCTGTTATGGTGTGGGGAGGCAACACTGTGGCTGGAAGAACGGCTTTACATGTTGTTGCAGGGCGTGTTACAGGCCAGTACTACCGGGACAACATCTTGGCAGTCCATGTTGTGCCGTTCGCACAACGTCGTGGCCGCCGTTTCATCTTCCAGGATGACAACGCAAGATGTCACAGGGCCAGGATCGTTACAGGTTACCTCCAACAACAGAACATCACCTTGGCCAGCACTGAGTCCCGACCTCTCCCCCATCGAGCATGTCTTGGACATGCTTGGACAGAGGTTACGTCAACGTCAACAACGTCCTGCCAATGTCCAAGAACTTGCTGCTGCGTTGCAACAGGAATGGGACAATCTGGACCAAAATGACCTTAGACGTCTCATTAGGAGTATGCCACGTCGGATCAATGCTTGTTTGGCAAACAGAGGAGGATTTACCTGTTACTGACTTGGTTGTGATGCTGTGGTAACTTTGCTGTTTGACCCCGGGTATCATTTTACCCTTATAATGGTCAGTCTGTGCCTTACTTAGTCTAACGATCATTTGGAATAAATCGATGAATGTGAACTTCATTTCATTTTGTCATTTGTTTCTTCGTCAGTTTCATTAGGTGACTTTAATAACACTTAAAAATCAAATATCCCCTACTTTTTTTGAATAGTATAGTTAAAAACTAGATAGTGTAAAGGTAATTTGCTGAAAATTTCAGTCAAATTGATCCACTATGAGCCGAGAAAGAAGCGGGTGAAATTTTGGCATAGTCTCGGTTATCATTACTAAAATCATTAATATAAACAGCATAGTCTCGATTATCCACTTTTTCTGATTTAATTATCTTTGGCCGTTAGCGGCATATAGGAATCTAATCCAGCCTACATCGAAGGCTAGCCTTGACATCGAGAGTTTATTATGGTCTGGATAAGTTAATTAATGTCTAATTGATAATTTAGATAACATTTCAGGCCTAAAGAAAGACTTGTAATAAGCAGATTTTGCTCTTGCATAATGCATGTTTAAAGATTGAAAAACAAAAAATCATAAATTGAACTGCCAAACGTTCTACGCACAAACATGTGCTACCTGACGGGATAACGAGTCGTTTGGTAGTTAATTTTATTACCTTTTGAAAACATCATTCATTCAATAAAAACAATTCATAAAATTAAATGAAGACCGCCACAGAATACTCATCCACGTTATGGCTATCCAGAGAGGGAGAGAGGGTTTCCACAATTTATCATCTTGGTACGCGTGCAAGAGAGGTGCGGATAAAATACGAAGGTTGATATAATTCTTTGAATTCATAATAGTAAAACGATACCAAATCCACATTACAAAATTTTAGTTTCCTGTAAGCTGTAATCAATTTTGCAACTCTTCCACAAAATAAATCACCGTTTTACTTCTACGTACACTTGTTCGTAAATTCGCTCCTGTATGTTTCGGAGAGCCATGGTGGCTAAGTTGGTAAGATAAAAATAAAGACGCTGGCTCGCTAGACAGGAAGGAGGTCGCGTGTTCGATCCCTGCATAGGTCGAGAAAGTTTATCTGGATTTTCCGGCGTGGTTTACCCTTATCAGTGGTGAAGGGCGGAGGGCGTGACAAGGACGGCTGTCTTGTCGATCGGGTGCGACAAAAAAACAAGATCCTGTGCATACATTGGCGTGCACGTAAAAGGTCAATTGGCAGTTGGAATTCAATATAAGAGTAGGCCATAGTACCACCACACTGTATGGCATATGGCAGTCTTCATAAGCCCAGGACATTAAGTCCAATTTCATTTCTTGCCTTTTCATTGTTGTGACAATCTTTTCCTCGTAAAGATTACCATCATCGGAGCAATAGCCGCGCTCTACCAAAAACTTTTTTTTATCTCCTCGTCTACCTGTATCTGTTCTGTCTCGTTCTTCTCATCTCTATTCCTATTAAAGGGACAATAACACTCCTGCTGGCTTGACAGCTCCAGAAAATAAAAAATAGCCTTATTCTAAGTACTAGATGTGTTAGTGTCCTACCTGTTGTGTAAATTATCCATTAAATCTTATTTGACTTGTCCAGAGGGTTCAAAAATATTTTTAAATCCAAGTCACATTTGAAAAGCTTTACGTCAGGCTTTTCAAATCATTTAGTTGAATTTTTCCAATTTTTTAAATTAGGGGTGTTAATATAAAATTTGTATCATCAATTAATTGGAATATTGTAAAATAGTACAATTTGTTGACCAGAATAAAGATTGGGACATATTATTCAGTTACAACAAGAGTGGTATTGAGCCTTTAACTAAACCACAAAATTTTAAGATAGCCACCAACCAGTGGGTCTGGAATATTGAAGCGTAAAGCATGTTCAATACTAAGATTTAGATAAAGAGCTGGCCATTCTAACTATATTTCAAAAATAGATAATGCAGAGGGCCGACCGATCAGTCTCCTTAAAGTAGCTAAGTCTCTAACTCAATATCATCCAAAATCTTCAACATTGAAAACACGATTTATTTGTCAAATTAAATCAACATTCATGTTGTGATCTTACCGGAAAAAGATGGGCTTTTGATATCCAATATTTAAGACAAAATAAACATTTTACCATTGGTACACGAATCGTGTACCATAATGCGCTTCAGCCCCGGTTGTATCAAGAGTCTTGATGGACGAGGCTAGACACATTGCACCAAATCAAACGGCGTATGTAGACTGGAATAACTAGACGCTAGAAATTTGCACTCGCTTGAGACTGCTGGCTTATTTCGCCGAACATAACTGATTTTAAATTGGAGTAAAAACGGAAACCATTGAATGTAAATCAGTTTATATACATTCATATTACAATATTATATGCGTTGCACCCCACTTTTGTCAATTTCTAGGTCCCAAATGTTAGCGATTTAGCTCCTTTAAGTAATACTTGGCATCGTTGTGAAGCCGTGAATCTCTAGTTTATGAATTACCGTTAATCCCAATTTTAACGAATACAAACAAGTTTTAAAACCCATACAATACGTAAAATTGTTCGGTCCAAACACCCGGCGCGGCCCATTGTGGTATCATGGCTACGTTCATTACCCTATCTGGGGTTCGGATTCTGATACCATTCCGGTACCTGAAAATAAAAGTAGACCTATCGTACACGCCAAGTCATGTTACGAAGGTCAAAGAATATACGTTTAGCTGTGACGGCTTCTTTGATATTCAAGAAGCTAAACTCGATTACCCAATCAACATTCTTAATCTCCTGATATAACACCAAGGTGCTAATTAAGTGGTGAGATTAAAAAAATTTATTTCCATTACTAATGGCGTGGTTGCTGTGTGATTTTTTTTTTATAACATTACGATATCTTTAACTTGCTTTTCATCAAACAACCTCAAACGAATATAGCTCAGTCAATTTTATAGTTTAATATTAGTTATCTTTTTAAATAAAGCAACCGAACTCCAGTTGCCTTGACACCAAAATATTTCCAATATGAACCCTGAATAGCTCAGTCAGTTGTATAGTTTAATATCAGTTATCTTTTTCAATAAAGCAATCGAACTGCAGTCGCCTTGGCACAGACAATTATTCTTGAAATGGTCGGGTTGACGTTTGAATTATATGTTGTTGTTTTTTTTTAAAAACAGGAATCGGTTTGTAATATCTTGCAAATCTGAAGATACCAATAATAATGTATAGATATTCACACGATTGTTCAGTGATCAGAATTTCAGCTTGTATGTACGTATATGAATTTCATTATTTCTGTTATCTGCTATCATATTACCTGTTTCAATAAAATTAGTGAAAACAGATTTGTGTTGATCTTTTTTTAACCATTAGTTGTGATTCCAAATTTAATCCATACAGTGTTTCCAAATTTAATCCACACAGATATCAAAGTGCCGCAAGTCCCAAAACTTGTGCCAATCCGCATGTTATATAACGAGAATAAATATAAATTGTAAATTAAATAACACTACACATTGCGCCGTATTCTGCAGACTACGGCGGTAATCGAAATCGCCGACAAATATTCCTATTGTTGACTGCCATCCATTATTGTTTAAAAACATTTCCCGATTCGAGAATATTAGTAAATAATTAATTAATAATTTATTCAGAATGTAGCGACGATACTCTCTAACAATACTCACCAGAAATTTATATAGTTAACGATTTCACGCTCTACTGGCGTCGGGTCCAGTTACTGACGCACATCAAAGATAACTGGCGGTTTCACCCTGATAGTGACCCAGAGTTCAAATAGTGACGGTTTCTTAATTAGTCACGCTTTTGTCAATTTCTCCCGCACGCGCCTGACTAGTGATATTGTCGGCTTAACTCACGTTTGTTTAATTACTCACGTTTATTTTACATACTGACACAAGTAAGGAATACTAACCAATTGACTTAAATACTCACTTATGATTATTACTGACCATTTATAGGAATACTGACGTACGGTACAAATACTGACAGGTTTAAGCGACTACTGACAACACGTATATTTCTAACAAGTTTCCATGAATAGTAACCACAATTAATCATTTCTACTCTTTTGAAGGATATTCTAACGCAGAGGCCAGTTACTCAATACTTAGAGATAGGTTCTACACACTATGCATGTTACCGTGTATCTATATTCTTTAAAACAAACTATTTAAAACACTGTTATTTAAACAGGCTTTTAATAGACACTACATGTCCATAATCTTGATTTTTTTTTAATATGATTAAATTGTCACTTTGTAAATTGTCCCTAAACAATTAAGTTACATGGAAGGGCGTACTATAATAATATATAGTGTATCAATATATCGCCCATGCATCTGTTATCACTTGTCACTCCAGTCAGTTATAGAGAGGGATAAATCGTGTTTTCCTTTGGTGTTCGTCACTCCCGATTGTTGAAACATTGATTACGCATCTATTGTAGCAATGATCTCTGTGATAAAATAATATTTGGAGCGTATTTAACAAGTTCTATCACATATGTGATAATGACTGGCACCAATATTGTTTTGATTTATAGTATTAATATTGCTTTGTCCCCTTTATTTGCAAAAAACATCTCTCCGATGATGATAATAAATTCGAATTACTACTCCGTACCAGTTGGGAACGTAATTGTCTAAGGTCTAAATGAAATGTGAAGTTTAATCAAATCAAATTGGATTGGGGAACAGGGTAATGTATTTTTGCATAAAATTACAATGCTGTTTGTTTCGAATCTTCGTTGGGCTGTTCATCTATTTAACGAGCTATATGTTCTTTCAGCTATTATAAAAAAACATGCAATACACAAACAGTGTACGCAATATGATCAACGCTTCCCGAAAAGCTACCGATTTATCCGAATTTTCAAAGAAAAAATTGCCAAATTTTATAGTTTAATATCAGTATCTTCTCAAATAAAGCAACAGAACAGTTTTCCAATACGTGCGAATAAGCTCGTGCACGCCTATACATGTATAAATAGAATTGTTACTTGATCAAGGAGACTGCCGACACCGTGCTATGCACGGACTATGGGTGAAACGGTGAGACGCGAAGTCTGAAATGGTTGGTTTGACATTTGAATTATATTATTTTTTTGATCAGCAATCAGATTATACATTACAAATTTGAAGACACAAATAATAACTTGTCGGAAGACGAGATTAAGTATATTTACGAGAATCAGTATATTTACGAGAATCAGTATGAGAATCAGTATATTTACGAGAATCAGTATATTGACATACGGCAAATTTGGCTTATTCGCTATATACCCGGTGATATTCAAATTGGGGCCAACCTGTTCGATATCTATAAATGACGACATTGCATTTCGTGCGATAGATTAAGGTCAATATTTTTATTTTTATTAAATGTAACTTCATCTATAACTAGCGTGACGATATGGTACGCAGTATAAACGCCAGGTATAGTCGTAACAATAGAACACAAGCCACGAAAAATGATTATGTGACAATTCGGGCGTATATGTTTCTTTGATATGTTATATCACGGCACAATTCTGTAATTGCATAAAAAAAAATGGCTATTATAAGTTACAAGTTCTGGAATGAGGATCGCTGGATTGTATGCGATGTACATTTAGTGAAAAGTAATTTTAGTTTAAATATATCATTTGTGTGGGAATTACCACTGTTCGGTTGGTTGTGTCGTAGTATTTGTCAATATGGAGATTTCTGTTTTATTGATATTGATATTGAAGGTAGGATGCACAATTTACGCATCATGTCGTGTTTTTATAAATTTAATGAATGTGAAACGGTGAGGCGCGTCTTTTTAGTAATAAAGGAGAAATATATTCGGTTGTAGAAAAAATAGTTTTTGCTGGATTTACTCTCTATATTCCCGTGGATATTCAAATTGGGCGCTGACGTCTGGGTATTTATAAATGACGACATTGCATTCGCCTTTCCGTATACGATAGATTAGGCACACACGCCTATCTAAAGACCTGTCTTTAATTATACATAGACCTTTGTAAAACACACGGTCAAATGATAAATCGCACGGTAAAACAGTTTAACTTCCCAAATTTTGATTTAACACATACGTGTCAGATAAAGCCTATTGGTCCTTGATTATACTCCTTTTGGTGCAGTTATCGCAACTAGCGAGAAAACACGCCAATTAAACAATACACACCATTGACATTCATTTTTTACCGGTCGGTTAATTAACACACCTCTACAGAAAACCCCTTGTCGCACAGTTTTTCACCCCTAGTGTTAACTCACCTCTCTGACAGTTTTTCACCCTTGTTAATTAACGCACCTTATTTACAATTTTAACGCGGCAATACCGAGTATTAGTCGGAAAATTAATTTTCTTTCGATAGACGTACAAATAACAAGCCAAACAGAGATTTATATAAGGGTTGCGTACAGATCAACCTCTTAGTAGTTCTCAGTGAAGACACACGGCACAATTGTTACGTGACAACCATACTTGAAATTGCTTTAATATAAAAATTCTGTACGATTATGATATAGCCTTCAATAAAAACAATATTTATAAAATTAAGCCTTTGTCAGAATGTGTATAAAATAAAACAAGCGGCTGCCAGGCAGGATATGCCCACATTTTGTAAGGGATGGATAGAGAACAAGCTAAAAACAGGATTTTTTGTACAATCAGGGGCAATAATCCAGAAAGTTATGGTCTGAAATGCTCAATATCAAAAGGGACTGAGATCTTTGGGATATAAAGATATATTTTAAGTTTCATCAGAATTGGATAAAAATTGTGACCTCTAGAGGGTCGACAGCCTTTGTATTGCATAGTTTTACATAATTTGCGTACAAAGAACGTCCATTTTGTTTGGCAGTTTCATTTCGATTTTCCCGAAATTCGAATTCAACCTTCATTATGGTGGAATGTTGAAATATTTAAACGGTTTTTAAAATCAGAAAAAAAAATTGTGATCTCTATAGAATCCGCAAGCTAAAAATGCCATTTTTCAAACAATCAAGGGCCGTAATCCAGGAAGTTAAGTACGGGTATCCGCGATTATGAAAAGGATCCAAGATCTTAGTGTGTAATGGTGATATATTCACACATTTTTTTTTAAATCAGATAAAAATTTTGACCTCTAGAGGGACCTCAAGCTAAAAACGTGATTTTTCGTGCAATCAGGGGCCATAATTCAGGACCTCTAGAGGGTCCAAAACATTGATATACCATATTTTTATGCTATTTGACTACGAGGCGCGGCCATTTTGTCTGTCAGTTTTGGGCCGATTTTCACGAAATTCGAACTCAACCATCCTTAGGATGTAAAAGTGAGATAATAATACGTTTTTTCATATCGGATAAGAATTTTGACCGCTATAGGGTCCACAAGCTAAAAACGCCATTTTTCAGGGACCATAATTCAGGAAGTTATGATTTGATATGCACGAATATCGAAAGGCGCCGAGATCTTTGGGTTATAAACCTACATTTCAAGTTTCATCAAAATCAGAAGAAAATTGTGACCTCTAGAGGGTCCACAAATATACCATATTTTTACGCTATTTGAGAACGAGGGGCATCCATTTTGTCTGTCAGTTTCGGCCCGATTTTCACGAAAATCGAACTCAACCATCCTCAGGGTATAACGGTGATATATTAAAAACATTTTTTTAAATTGGATAAAAATTTTGACCTCTATAGGGTCCACAAGCTAAAAACAAGATTTTTCGTACAATCAGGGGCCATAATTCAGGAAGTTACGGTCCGATATGAGCAAATATCGAAAAGAACTGAGATCTTTGGGTTAAAAAATTACATTTCAAGTTTCAACAAAATCGGATAGAAATTGTGACCTCTATAGGGTCCACAACCTTGATAAAGCATATTTCTACACTATTTTACGCCATATTTTTACGAAGGGCGGCCATTTTGTCCGTCAGTTTTGGGCCAATTTTCACGAAATTCGAACTCAGTCGTCCGGTGATATAATAATATAGTTTTTTTTAAATCGGATAAAAATTATGACCTCTATAGGGTCCACAAGCTAAAAACGCAATTTTTCGTACAATCAGGAAGTTACGTTCCGATAAGCGCGAATATCGAAAGGAACCGAAATCTTTGGGTTATAAACTTACGTTTTAAGTTTCATCAAAATAGGATTAAAATTGTGACCTCTATAGGGTCAACAACCTTGATATACCATATTTTTACGCTATTTGAGAACGAAAGGCGGACATTTTGTCCGTCAGTTTTGGGCCAATTTTCGCGAAATTCAAACTCAACCGTCCGTGAGGTGTAACGGTGATACAATAATACGTTTTTTTTAAATCGGATAAAAATTGTGACCTCTACAGTGTTCACAAGCTAAAAACGTGATTTTTCGTACAATCAAGGGCCATAATCCATGAAGTTACAGTCCGATACATGCCAATATCGAAAGGAACCAAGATCTTAGGGTGATAAAAATTGTGACCTGTAGACTGTTCATAAACAATTGTGGACGGACGTCCGGACGGACAGGGGCGACGACAATATACGTCCACATGAAAATGTAGGAGTATAAAAAAATTATAACGGTAAGCGCTATTTAGAACTGGTTTATTGACCTAATTCCAAGCGATATGTCATTGGAATTCAATCAGGAAAATATATTATTAAATGACTGTTTCTCGGTGTATTTGGTGTTCTATCAGCGGATTATATTCAATGAAGATTTAAATTACCTAACAACTGGTCAGTGAATCCATCAATGTATGATCCAGTTATTATTTTAATATCTACGGGTACCTGGAATACATACGGAGAGTGGAAGACGCTCGATTGGCAAACCATGCCGAGATCATCTTCTTTCGTGGTCTTTCTTAACTGCAGAATTTTTTCTCAACGATACTGCTATATTACGTATCGATATCAATATTGTTGGAACATATCGACATATATTAATGTTGGTAAAAAAAATGACACGTTTACAGAAGTTAAATCAGAGATTGGAGTCAAAGAATTTTCATTTCAAGCAAGTTTCAGCGACGGCCAAATTTACCGATGCAAGTATTGATGTTTGCTCCCAATGCATCCAAGCGTAAAATTTACTTGATGTCAGCACTAACAAACACTGAGATTTTATTAAGAGGTCACTCCCGTTAAACAGTCATGAAAATCCCCTTGAGTGGCTGCTTAATACATAAGTTATAATGAAAGTTGTCTTGTCTCAAAGCATCCACCAATGAAATTGCTTTGCTCTGCTTAGCTTTAGCAGAAAATGTTAATCATTGAACTCAGTCAAGACATTCACTTAATGAACATCTATACCTCAATAAAGATATGTTGCCAGGCAACAAAACATACGCCCACAGCAGCTAAATCGTCCGGGCAGTCAACATATTTTTACTTTTTTCGGTAATGAAACATTTATAATACATTAAAATCTGATTAAGAGTAACAACTCATTAAGTAATTATCAGAAAACCATTAGAATTTGTTTGGTTTTTATAAAGTTTTGCCCCATGCTAACGTCTAGTATAGGAAACTTTTAACTGTTCAAACTTCAAGTCTAAAAATTCATTGAAAAATCAATATACTTGTTCGTCTCAAGACCTTAAACTCTGTGTATGAATCTGAAGTCAATCGGATATTAACTTTGACCTTTAGAGCGGCCACAAGATTTTTTGAAGTGATCAAGGGCCATAACTCTGGCAGTAATTATCGAAAATTGCTGAAAATGAATAGACTTCTTCGTCTCATGACCTTAATCACTGTGTATAAATTTAAAGTCAATGGGATATTAACTTTTGCCTCTAGAGCGTCTACAAGATTTTTCAAAGTAATCAAGGGCCATAACTCTGGCAGCAATTATCGGAAATCGCTGAAGATCAATAGGATTCTTCGTCTCATGACCTTAAACACTGTGTATAAATTTAAAGTCAATCTAATATTAACTTTGACTTCTAGAGCGTCCACAAGATTTTTTGAAGTGATCAATTGTGGACGCCGGACGGACGGACTGGGGCGACAACAATATACGACCACATTTCAATGTGGGCGTATAATAAAAACTGAAGTTCTGATAAAATAAGAAATACCGATAAATATTAGTTTGAAACGTGTTCATTTAGCGTGAATGCCAAATGCCGAAGTAAACATTCTTTACTTTAGACTCAATTATCATGGGTTTGTTACTGGTGTTCGTAGGAAAACCAGTCATGACGTTCAGGTCTGAAGTGTATTTTTAGTAATACGACTTGACCGGATTGGGGAGTAACTTCATTAGCCAATCAAATTTAAGGAGGAAATGCCGCGTGCAGCTGGGTGAATCTCAGTTTGACATACAAATTTATGATGTTACTGACATTGTTGGGTTAGTTTCGGCATTAAACTTGTCAATATTTTGATTATTTTTACAGGTTTTTCTTAAAATTTTGCGCGAGCAACGAACCGCTCGTGTAAATGTAAATTTACGCGAGCACAGTGCCAGCACGAGCAACTGCTCACGTCTCGTGGAAAGCCCTGTAAAATGTCCGTTACCATGAATAATCATTTTCCATCAAAGCATCGCGATGGGCGTACTGTACCGATAGTAATAATACCCAAATTTCTCTAGTGTATACAGTAATAGAAGATATGTATTTACCTCTTTCAATTCATATTCATCACTGAATTGGGCAACCTTTACTCCTGGTAACTATCAAACAAAAAGAAAATAGTAGGTATTACAAGCCAACACTGAGGCCGAAATTCCAAAATAAATAGATGACACATATTAATTAATCACACATTTATATTTTTCAAAAGTATCAGCAATCAAACTGATTATCAACTATACACTAAGTTTCATCACTCTCAGATAGAATCAAAGTTATCTTGACCAATCAAACTGCTTATCGCTCTTTAGCCTAAGAATAAAATTATCATCATTAAACTTAGTCAAGGTAATGATATAATGAATCTATACTCGGAGATACTTTGCTCTCACTTAATTCTATCAAAGTTATCGTGCACCAAAGCTTCAACCAATCAGATTGCTTATCTCTGCTTACCGTAAGCAGACAATATTCATCATCGAACTCCATCAAGGCATTCACCTAATGAACGCCTACACCAAGTTTGAACATTCTACCTCAATAGTTGTTGTGTTACAAAGTCTCGACCAATCAAATTACTTATTGCTCTGCTTACCCTCAGCAGAAAATGTTCATTATCGAACTTAATCAATATATTGATCTGATTAAATTATACATCAAGTGTCTTCAATCTCACTTAATTAGAACTGTCTCCTAAAGCATCAACCAATCAAATTGCTTATCTCTGCTTACCCTAAGCAGGAAATTCCCATCTTTGAACTCCATCAAGGCATTCACCTAATAAACACCAATGTCAAGTGTAAACATTCTAGCTCAATTAGAATGAGAGTTATTGTGTTCCAAAGTCTCGACCTATCAAGTTCCTTATCGCTCTGCTTACCCCTAGCAGAAAATGCTCATTATGAAACTTAGTCAAGGTATTGATGTAATAAAACTATACACCAAGTTTCATCACTCTCACTTAATTAGAACTAAAGTTATTGTGTCCCAATGCATCAACCAATCAAACTGCTTATCTCTGCTTACCCTAAGCAGAAAATGCTCATCTTTGAACTCCATCAAGGCATTGACCTAATAAACACCTACACCAAGTTTGAACATTCTAGGAGAGTAATTGTGTACCAAAAAATGTGAAGGACGGACAGACAGATAAACCCATTTTATTAGTCCCCTGCTTTCCTCCAAAGGTGGGGGTCAAAAATATAGCATGTAATATTGATGTTTTAATCTTTTCTTTGCATAACTTATTATTGTCGATTCAATGATTCTGGAGTTTTTGTCCAATTTTCATGAAATTTGAACTGAACAAACAATACGGTGTAACAGTGATACATTCGAATGTTTTTTATATCAGATAATAATTGTGACCTCTAGAGGGACCACAAGCTAAAGATAGGTTGCCAGGCAACGAAAAAACATACGCCCTCAGCAGCTAAGTCGTCTGGGCAGTCAACATGAGTTGTCGCATATTTTTTCTATTGTGGTTAATGAAACATTTAAAATACACTAAAATCTGATTAAGAGTAACAACTCATTAAGTAATTATCAGAAAATCATTAGAAATTGTTTGGCTTTTAGTTCTGTCCCATGCTAATGTTTAGTATACAAAACAATTAATATCATGGATTTATAGTCTGGAGGCTCAGCGCGGAGGAGGGGGGGGGGGTCCATCAAATGGGCACAAAACCAGACCCAACTTTTCTAGAGTAAAATTTTGCGTAGAATATGATGCCGAGTGGTAATCAGTCCGCCGTTGGGGCGTTTTCGAGATATTCAGGGTCAAAGGTCAAATGGGTTCATTTGCACTGAAAGTGAATGCGCGGTCATTCTTGTATCATGAAAATTAGCTGAAAATGATCGAAAGTAATCACACTTTCAATAAAAATGTAAACTTGCTAAATTCACCTTTGTTCTTTGTGACCCCAGAGGTCAAAAGGTCATATTTTCCGTTTTGGCACTAGGAAGATTTAAAGTAATAAATGTCGGCTTAAAATATTAAAACTAAAGCAAAACCTGTTCTAATTAATAATAGGAACGTTTAAAATTTATCTTTAGGTGGTCTTAGCACCAAACTTTTACTTTGGAACGTCGAAAATGATCTTGCATAACAGAACCAAAACGCTTCGGAGCCTGTTTTAAAAATACGTAAAAACTGTTAAATGAAAATCTGTCCGAATTAGTTTTACAACAAATGCTATACATAATGATACTAGTTGTCTGAAAAAAACAATTAAATAGTTCCATGGCTGGACTCCAGCCTGCAGGCCGCATCACAAAGCCTGCCAAAATTTTCCCCGCTAACATTTACCAATACGACATATATATCCTGTGAACTACTATGTACAATGCATTCGTCGGTTTTATCTGCGTCCATGTTCCGGCGAAATTCATAAAAAGTTTGCAAACTTTTAATCTTGTCGCCAGATGCATGTTTTCCTGTCACAGATTAACGTCGGTTTTCCTAGACTGGGATTGTCGGAAATCCACGCGGCCTGCAGGCTGGAGCCCAACACTGAAACTACTCAATTGTTTTTCAGATAACTAGTATCATTATGTATAACAATCGTTGTGAAAATAAATCGGAGAGATTTCGATTTGACAGTTTTTACGTATTTTTGAAACAGGTTTCAAATGTGTTGGTTCCGTTATGCAAGATCATTTTCGACGTTCCAAAGTAAAAGTTTGGTGCTAAGACTACCTAAAGATAAATTTTAAATGTTCCTATTATTAATTAGAACAGGTTTCGCTTTATTTTTTATATTTTACGTTGCCATTTTATTGCTTTAAATCTTCACAGTGCAAAAACGGTAAATTTCACCTTTTGACCTCCAGGGTCACTAAGACAAAAGGTGAATTTAGCAAGTTTATAATTACATTTTTATTGAAAGTGTGATTACTTTCGATCATTTTCACCTTCTTTTCATAATACAAGAATGACTGCGCATTCACTTTCGGTGCAAATGAACTCATTTGACCTTTGACCCTGAATATCTCGAAAAAACGCCCTAACGGCGGACTGATTACCCCTCGGCATCGTCTTCTACGCAAAATTTTCTCTAGAAATGTTGGGTTTGGTTTTGTGCCCATTTGATGGAACCCCCCGCGCTCAGCCTCTGGTCTATTAGCTGTTCAAGTTATCAAAATTCATTGAAAATCAATATACAGTACGGGATCGTTACAATAATTTGGATCACACAGCGTTTCGGAATACCGAGCTTTCTCCAAAACCGGAAATGCTGTAACTTCGAAAACCGGAAGTATTTTTATATTGTAGCTTCGAATCACCAGAATGCTATTCCCTTTATAAATGATAAACTTTTCTGTACTTTCAAAATTTTATTATATTAAATAATTAACAATAACAATGCATGCGTACAATATATTCATAAAATCGTTTACATGTAATATCAATGCATGCGTACAATATATTTATAAATATCAATGCATGTAATCGTTTAAAGTAGTTTCCTTAAGATTACTGGAAGCATATCGTAAGGCGGAGTCCTGGGCAACATCTTCTAACAAATGAATTGTTGCGATCATCTTTTCGTCCTTAATCTGTGCTTAGTGTTTAATGTCGTTGAGCATGCGTAGGAATTTTGAATAGGTCAAGTCTGTCGTTAATGTATATTCTTCATCGTCCCCGTCTTCAATCAATTGTCCACTCTGTTACGTGTTCATTTATAATCTGTCGTTCGATGTCCAGTTTTTCAAGCCAATCAAAGTAAACGGCACCTGTCATCCAATCTTTGCGATTGGCCAACCAATTGACTGGCAGTTTGATCTTGTCCACTCCCTTAAAACATCTCGGGTTAACTCCTTTACCGATCAAAGTAATCAACGCAGACAGGCTCTTGCGAGTTTTAATCTCACCAATAATTGATTGGTGATTACTTGTTAATCTTTTCTGGCTTCACACCCATTGTGTTTTAATCTCACCGATAATTGGATGCTTCACACCCACCGTTTGAAGTACGGATTATACGGTGTCGATTCAATGGAAATTATGTGACAGGACGGCTGATTGATTTCGGAATCCGGAACATACAGAATTCGGATTTACCAGCGATTTTTTGGCTGAAGTAATAAGGAAATAAATCGGGACATGAAAATCATACCGGATGTCACAGCAATCCGGAGTGATCAGAGATCGGATGCGACAGAGTCCACTGTACTTGTTCATCTCAAGACCTTAAACTCTGTTTATCAATCTAAAGTCAATCACATGGTAACTTTGGTCCCTAGAGCATCCACAAGATTTTTTAAAATGATCAAGGGCCATAACTCTGGTAGTAATTATTGGAAATCATTGAAAATCAATGGGATTCTTTGTCTCATGACCTTAAACACTGTGTATAGATTGAAAGTCAATCGGATATTAAATTTAGCCTCTAGAGCGTCCACAAGATTTTTTTAAATGATCAAGAGCCATAACTCTGACAGTAATTATCGAAAATTGTTGAAAATCAAAAGGCTTCTTCGTCTCATTACCTTAAACACTGTGTATAAATTTAAAGTCAATAGGATATTAACTTTAACATGTATATTATAAATGTCAAATGAAAGCTTGTCTGACCAGCCTTCCGTGTTCTACATGTACCCTATGTGTCTTATTTAATTAGGCTTTCAGACTTTCATCTGAAAGCCTATTGAGGGTACTAAAATTATTATTAGGGTTTCACACTGCGAAGCTTGTGTGAAACACTATTGTTTTTGTTAAGATTATTAGGGTTTCACACTGCGTAGCTTGTGTGAAACACTATTGTTTTTGTTAAGATTATTAGGGTTTCACACTGCGTAGCTTGTGTGAAACACTATTGTTTTTGTTAAGATTATTCTTATTATTATTCTTCTTATTATTATTTTTCTTTTTCCATTTTGATTGTATCTCAGAAACTACTTGTCAGATTGATTCGATGTCTTCGGTTTTACTGGGAAAGTGGGTGTGACGTAGAGATTAAAGCTATTTCGAACGTTCTGCGACAATGCGAAATGTCCGAAATCGTCGAAGTTATTGTTTTTTGAAATATTGCCGTAATATTAACAATAATCGTTGGATTTTAACATTAGATACATTTTGACATAGCCAGAGACAAGGCACATAGCTACGGTTCTTTAGATTTTTTTATTTTCGACAAATCTTCAGAGATATTAGGCGCCAAATTTTGAAAATTTAAATTTTTACGAAAAACTTTTTTATTAATGAATATTTTTATGTAGTATTTCACCCAGGGTTCAAGAGTCATCTGATTTGACCAAAAATGGCAACATTTTTTGTCACCGTATTTTTCCTTGGCCCCGATTGGCTAATTTAGTTTTTCAGTCCTGGATTAATTATGTATTATTCGATTTGTATAAAACAAAGTTCATATGCTCCGTGGTCCAAAATGTCATTTTTTTTGTTACCGGTATATTTTACTTTCGGCAACGGAAGTGACGTAAATTTAGCAAAAACTACAATTTTGACAGTTCGGTACCACTTTTTGAAAGCAAATATTATATTTTTCAAATCTGGTATGACTGAAAGGGTGTATGCCCTGTAAAGGCGCAGAAAACATCGGGCTCGTTTTTTTAAATTTCGATTTTGTTTTTGGGTCACTTCGATTTAAAGGTGAAAAAATGAGCTATTTACAACCCATTCAGGCTTTTCATGTTTTAATATATTTCTTCGCAACTTTAATAAACTTGTAGCAATAATCCATACAAAGAGAATGTATGTGAAAATTAGTTTGTAATATGAGCAGTTGCCGAGAAATGGGCAATTTTGCATGAGCCACTATTTACGCTAGTTTGCCTGTCAAAGAGTCAATTATTATTGGATTTTCATAAAAGTGACACCATTTGATGCGTAATGTCAATTTTAACTAGGTCAAACCAATTTAACATTTTCAATGTCACCGGAAATGACGTAATTTGGGCAAAAACTGTATTTATAGACTTCGAAACAAATAATTTATTCAAGTATTTTAAGATTTTCATTATCACCAGAAGTAACGTCATTTTGGCAAAAACTGTATTTTTAGCCTTTAAAACGGATATTTTATTCAAGTGAGTCTGATTTGTAATGTTTTTAAAATTATGATATTTCATTCCAATCAACAAATAGAATGAACCCATACGATCATACAGATACCAAAAAATGGGTTCTAACTTGTACGGTTATTATTGTTTTTGTTTTTGTTAAGATTATTATTAGGGTTTCACACTGCGTAGTTTTTGTTAAGATTATTCTTATTATTCTTCTTCTTATTATTTTTTTTTTTTCTCCACTTGAGCAGATCTCAGAAACTATTTGTCGGATCAACTCGATGTCTTCGGTTTAACAGGGAAAGTGGGTGTGACTTAGAGATTAAAGCTATTTCGAACTTTCTGTGACGATGCGAAATGTCCGAAATCACCGAAGTTGTCGTTTTTTTTAAAAAATGCCGTAGTATTAACAATAATCATCGAATTTTAACATATGATGCATTTTGACATAGCCGGAGACCAGGCACATAGCTGTGCTACTTTTGATTTTTGATTGTCGACGAATCTTCGGAGATAACATGCGCCAAATTTCGAAAATTTAAAATTTTACAAAAATTGTTTTTATTTATAAATATTTTTATATGGCTTTTTAACCAGGGTTGAAGAGTTATCCGATTTGACTAAAAATGTCAACATTTTTTGTGTCCGTAATTTTCCTTGGCCGCCATTGGCTAATTCAGTTTTTCAGTCCTAGATTAATTATTTATTATTCGATTTGTACAAATTATTTTTTCAAAATTTGATATTACCAAAAGTATACGCCATGCAAAGCCGCACAAATCATCGGACTCAGTTTTTTTAATTTCGATTTCGTTTTCAGGCTATTTCGATTAAAAGGTGAAAAAAGGTGTAAAATTAAGCTAATTACAACACATCCACCGTCTTCATATTTTAAAATATATCATCGTAACTTTCATAACCTCGTAGCAATAACCCATACAAAAAGAATGTATGTCCAAATTTGTTTGTAATATCAGCAGTTGTCGAGAAATAGGCAATTTTGCATGAGTCTCATTTCGTGCTATTTTGCCTGTACAAGAATCAATTATTCAATTTTCAATTTTCTTTCACCATTTGATGCCGAATGCCATGTTTGACTAGATTTAACCATTTTAACACCCTTACTGTCACCGGAAGTGACGTCATTTGGGCAAAAACTGAATTTTAGCCTTTAAAACCGATATTTTTTTCAAATGAGTCGTATATGTTATTTGTTTAAAAGTATGATATTTAATTTCAATCAACAAATAGAATGAACCCATACGACCATATAGATACCACAAAATGGGTTCTAACTTTTAAGGTTTCAGAGAAATAAGACAATTTTCTACTAGTCACTTTTCAAGGTTTTTGGTCTATAACTGTCAAATATCATTCGATTTTCATAAAATTTTCACCATGTGATGCCTTATGCCATTTCTGATTTCATAAAACTAATTTAACATTTTCATTATCACCGGAAATAATGTCATTTTAGCAAAAACTGTATTTTTAGCCTTCAAAACAAATATTTTTTTGAAGTGAGTTATATTTAGTATTCGTTTACCATTATGATATTTCATTCCAATGAAAATATAGATTGGATCAATACGATCATAAATATGTCAAAAAATAGCTTCTAGCATCTTCTCTTGCAAAGAAATAACCAATTTCGTCAGGATCACTTTTTAAGACTTTTCGCATTTTTATTACAGTTTATGGGTTCTAAATTCATTATTTATTGCCCGATTTGTATAAAACAAAAGCTCATATACTCCTTGGTGCAAATTCTCAACTTGTTTCTACCTATAAGTTTTCTGTCAGTACCGGAAGTGACGTAATTTTGCCTAAAATTTAAATTTGGACGGGTCGGAAGGTCTTTTCCTAAGGAAAAATCTTAATTTCTACAAATCTTATCAATGAAGATGAATGCTCCTACTACAGGCGCAAAATATGTCGGGCTTAGTTTTTTTGGTTTTTTTTATATCAGTTTTGTATTTGCGCCATTTGGATTTAAGGTTGAAAAAAGGAGTAAAAATCAGCTATTTACAACCCATTCATCGTCTTCATATTTTAAATTATTTCTACGCAACTTTCATAATTTTGTAGCATTAATCAATACGAGGACAATGTATGTCAAAATTAGATTGCAATATGCGCATTTGCAAAGAAATAGGCAATTTTGCATGCATCACTTTTCACGTTATTGTGCATGTAAAAGAGTCAATTATCGTTCGATTTTCAATTTTTGTTACCATGTGATGCCTCATGCCACCTTTGACTAGGTCAATCCAATTTAACATTTTCACTGTCACTGAAAATGACGACATTTGAGCAAAAACCCATACGACCATACAGATATCACAAAATGGTTTCTAATTTGTTCGGTTGCAGAGATATAGGTTTTGGTCTATAAAAGTGTCAATTATTAGTCGATTATCATAAAAATTTCACCATGTGAGGCCTTATGCCATTTATATTTTCATGGAATTAATGTAAAATTTTTATTATCCCCGGAAGTAATGTAATTCTGGCAAAAACTGTATTATTAGCCTTCAAATTGTTTTCAAGTTAGTTATATTTATCATTCGTTTAACATTATGATATTTGATTCCAATGGACATATAGATTAGATCAATACAATCATATAGATGTCCAAAAATTGCTTCTAGCATCTTATCTTGTGGAGAAATTTCCCATTAAAAAGTCAGCTAACTTAGCAGTAAGTTAGTAACAAATTTTGTAAGGATCACTTTTTTGACATATGTAACACATGGTAACTAATGTATAAATGAAATTAATATTGCTGGGTAACTGGCACCGGAAGTGACATAAGTTCCAGGGTAATGTGGCACCGGTGAAACCTGTCATTACTGCATCGCAGTTCTAGTGATGATTGTTTTTACCAAAAACTACTTGTCGGATCAATCCGATATCTTTGGTTTTACAGGAAAGATGGCATGACTTAGAGATTAAATCTATTTCGAACATTCTGCGACAATGCGAAATGTCCGAAGTTTTTTTTCTTCTAAATATTGCCGTAATATTAACAATAATTGTCGGATTTTAACATTTGATACATTTTGACATAGCCAGAGATAGGGCACTTAGCTACGGGTCTTTAGATTTTTGATTTTCGATGAATCTTCGGAGATATTAGGCGCCAAATTTTCAAAATTTAAATTTTTACAGAAGTTTTTTTTATTAATGAATATTTCTTTATGGTATTTTAGCCAGGTCCTAGATTGATTATTTATTGTTCGATTTGTTTAAAACAAAGTTCATATGCTTCTTTTTCCAAAATATCATTTTTTTTTGTTACCGATAGATTTATCTGTCGGCATCGGAAGTGACATAATTTTAACAAAAAATATAATTTTAACAGTTCGATACCACTTTTTGAAAGCAAATATTATTTTTTCAAAATTTGATATTACCAATAGGATGCGCCATGTAAATGTGCACAAAACATCGGACTCAGTTTTCTTAATTTCGATTTCGTTTTCGGGCTATTTCAATTAAAAGGTGAAAAACGGTGTAAAATTAAGCTATTTACAACACATTCAGCGTCTTCATATTTTAAAATATTTCTTCGTAACTTTCAAAAACTTGTAGCAATAATCCATACGAAGAGAATGTATGTGAAAATTAGTTTGTAATATGAGCAGTTGCCGAGAAATAGGCAATTTTTGCATGCGTCACTTTTCACGTTATTTTGCCTGTAAAGGAGTCAACTATTATTCGATTTTCTTTTTTTTTTTACCATTTGATGCCTCATGCTAATTTTGACTAGGTCAAACCAATTTAACATTTTCACTGTCGGCGGAAATGACGTAATTTGGGCAAAAATTGTATTTATAGCCTTCAAAACCAGTAATTTATTCAAATGAGTCGTATTTGTTATTTGTTTAAAATTTTGATATTTGATTCCAATCAACTAATAGAATGAACCCATACGATCATATAGATATCACAAAATGGTTTCTAACTTGTTCAGTTTTGGAGAAATAGACGATTTTCAACAGGTAACTTTTCAAGGTTTTGGGTCCCTAAAAGTGTCAATTGTTATTCGATTTTCATAAAATTTTCAGTGTTTGATACCTAATGCCATTTACGATTTCATACAAGTAATTTAAGATTTTCATTATCACCGAAAGTAACGTCATTTTGGCAAAAACTGTATTTTTAGCATTCAAAAGAGATATTTCATTCAAATGAGTCTGATTTGTAATGTTTTTAAAATTATGATATTTCATTCCAATCAACAAATAGATTGAACCCACACTATCATACAGATACAAACAAATGGTTTCTAACTTGTACGGTTGCAGAGAAATAGACGATTTTCTACAAGTCCCTTTTCAAGGTTTTTGGTCTATAAAAGTTTCAATTATTATTCGATTTACATAAAATTTTCTCCATGTGATGCCTTATGCCATTTCTGATTTCATAAAACTAATTTAACATTTTCATTATCACCGGAAGTAATGTAATTTTGTCAGTATCACTTACATGTAACAAATGTACACAATGAATTGATATTACTGGATTTGGTTGATTCTGCATACATTTTATTTGATGTGTGCAATGCTTATGTGGAAACTTGTTTAATGGTTTCATTGGTACCGGAAGTGACATATGTTTAGGGTAACGACAATGATCCAAAAACCGGAAGTGGTCGAAAAAATATCCGATATTTTGAGAAAAAAAACATAAAAAGTAAAAAAAGGGTGATCTTGCGAAAAAAGTGATTACTACGTAAGATTTCAAAACAACTAAAGTGTCATTGGATAGCCCGAACAATGGACGATCGTATGACATCTAAATGGTAAAAATTCGCTGGTTGGGCAATAGTTGAAAAATGTTGAAAAATCGTTATATCTTCTTCTAATGGTCTAATGATATAAGGGAGATAACACATTGGTATCAGACTACCAATTATTTGCTAAATATTGTTAAATATCTTCTAATTATCCTTTCTTTTAAAACTGTCCAATGGAACTTTCTCGAACTTCTGGTACAATGATCTGTAAACCGGTAGTAGTCGAAAAAATATTCGATATTTAAAAAACCCCAGTAAAAATCGGTGCTCTTGCAAAAATCGTGATTTCACCGTCAAGTGTGACCGCATCAAAACATCTAAAGTATCGTTTGGTAGCTCGATGTATGGGCTATTGTATGACAAACTTCCTGTCTGATTCCTGAAAGCCGGTTCAGTGCTGCTTGCAGGTCTAGTTTTATTTTATTTTTTTTAGGCCTTCAACCTCAGCTGAAGATACTACACATGGACATGGTAATGATAGTTTTAGACCTTATGGTAGCCTACTGATACAAGCATTGATTTGGATGAGTGAGTTTTGTTATGTATAATGTAGGACCTATATGTTTTTACATTCGAAACAAGTATAAACCCAAACTGTCTACGGTAAATGTTCTAGAGCTTTGGATTGTATGCCTAGATCTACTAACATAAAATATTGATTTATCTTCCTCTTTCCAATTATCTTACCAAAGGTTACTCATTGTAGAAGTCCTTTGTTTGTTTTTTTTATTATTGTACTGAATACCTTACATTTATTTATTTATATTTGAAGGTCCATATCTGAAGATGGAAATAGTGGTAGGCCTAATGATATTGTTGAAGTTTTGGTGCAACGGAATAATAAAAGTACATGTACCACCAGGTCAAGGCCATCCCAAACTTAGTCTGCCTATCTACAGCTAGCTCCGGCTGAGAATAGGCCCTAAGCTAATTAACCGACATTTAAATTCCTACATCGACGATTTTAGTCGAAAACACTGAGTATGCTTTTAGAAATTTTTAAAAGTATTTTTTTCTCTTCTATTGTCATATTATTCAATATGGCAGCGCCCATGAAACATAATTTCACAGAGGCGGTTTTATTTGCGAAAACAAATTTAGGAGTATCTAACCTTGTTTTGAAAGATAAACAGATTGAAACTCTAAAGACAGTTTACAATGGTAAAGAATTCATTGCAATATTACCCATAGCACATATTATATATCGCTTTTACACGAGTGTCAGCGACATGCCGTGTTTACATAAAACACACGTGCGTGGGTTATTTTTACTCTGTTGTCTAAACAAAGCGGTCTCGAGTTGATAAGTCCCGCCCCAAAATGATCACATGAGCGTTTTAAATGGCGGATAATCAGTGCAGTGTCACATTCTGGGAAGTATGACGTAGATGGGTCGCTGTGTGCAGTATGGGTCAAGGCATCAATCAGAAAATTCTTCAGAAGAAAATTCACCATTGAAGAGAACACAGCCATCTGCACCCCAACCTTGTCGTCGTGAGAAGATTAGTGCTGATATCAAGTAAAATTTTATGCATCAATACATCGGACGCAAACATCGATTCTCGTATCGATGCATCGGGAATTTTTTGCTGCCATTTTGTTAATCAAAAATTACAGAAATAACATTAGTATTTCTGATAGAAACATGAATTTCCCTAACATTATCATTAGGCCTACTATAGAAATGTTGATTTATTTGAATAAATTTATTTCCACAATATTCTTCTGTTATTTATTATGACATTAATATCGTCCGATTCACTTCAATTGACACTCGTTAGCCATTGTTCAAATTTGTTGTGAAGGCGTGAGGGGTGAGGTGATTACAAGAGACAGCGTTTGCATTATTTATACGGATCGTATCAAAGCCTGTCTATTGCCCGTGGCAGAAAATAAGACTGAACGTTTTAAAACTAGCATTAAGAACCGGCCGCGAAATACTATCCTTCTGACAGTTCGTTTGGTCATTTAAATGAACCGTGAAATTGACCTTGGGGTTAAAGGACATGATAGCCAGGAGACGTAACCAGCAAACGCAGTCTTTGTAGTCACTGGAAAATGGAGACAAACATAACGGAAGCGTAGGGTAAACAGGTCAAACCTAATAATTCGTGCGGGATTCATTGAATTGTTCCGTTATTGTTTTATTTTGAATTATATAAAACACGCAGAAAAACGTATTTAAAAGGTGTTTTTTTATTCTAGTGGACGAACTTGTGAACTCCTAGGACAAATAAAGCTAATTATTAGTATTTTTTGCCGATGCATCGATAATACAAAAAAGTACCGAGAATCGTATCTGCGTCAGCGATGCATCGATACTTGATATCAGCACTAGTGATGGGATTTCAAAATTTTTCTTGCCAGACATTTTATTGAAAATAAAGGGACATAACTCTTATCGTTATTTCAGCAGACGGATTCATACCACAATTAAAGATAGGTTGTCAGGCAACGAAACATACGCCCACAGCAGCTAAATCGTCCGGGCAGTCAACAAGTGTTGTCGCATATTTTTACTTTTTTCGGTAATGAAACATTTATAATACATTAAAATCTGATTAAGAGTAACAACTCATGAAGTAATTATCAGAAAACCATTAGAATTTGTTTGGTTTTTATAAAGTTCTGCCCGATGCTATCGTTTAGTATACGAAACTTTTAACCTCATGGATTTAGCTGTTCAAGTCATAAAAATTCATTGTAAATCAATAGGCTTCCTCGTCTCATGACCTTAAACACTGTGTATAAATTTAAAGTCAATTGGATATTAACTTTATCCTCTAGAGCGTCCACAAGATTTTTTGAAGTGATCAAGGGCCATAACTCTGGCAGTAATTATCGGAAATATTCAAATCCCGTACATAATAAAAATAGGTGAACCTCGCTATTTTTAATATTTAATTCCCGTACGGTATTCAAATTTATTTCAGTAACAATCCTACAAAATAACTCATTTGCGTAATACATTGAACGAAAGCTTGTCGATCCTGCTTCAGCATCAAATTCACAATAGTAGGCCTAATATTCCTACAAATTACGTGTCTTCGTTTATACGGCAGCAAATGAATGCAGAACTTTCTGAATAAGAATCGTTTTCTTCTTTATACCAGCGGCTGCCAGGCAGGATACGCCCCCATTTTCTAGAGATGGATAGAGAGCAAGCTAAAAAGAAAGCAATTTTTCGTACAATCAGGGCCATAATTCAGGAAGTTACGGTCCAATATGCACGAATATCGAAAGGAACCGAGATCTTTCGATTATAAACTAACATTTCAAGTTTCAACAAAATCGGATAAAAATTGTAACCTCTATAGGGTCCACAACCTTGATATACCATATTTTTACGCTAATTGAGAACAAACGGCGGCCATTTTGTCTGTCAATTTTGGGGCGATTTTCACAAAATTCAAACTCAACTGTCGTTAGGGTGGAACGGTAATATAATAATACGGTTTTTTAAATCGGATAAAAATTATGACCTCTAATGGGCCCACAAGCTAAAAACATGATTTTTCGTACAATCAGGGGCCATAATTCAGGAAGTTACGGTCCGATATGGGAGAATATCTAGAGGAACCGAGATCTTTGGGTTATAAACTTACATTTCAAGTTTCAACAAAATCGGATAAAAATTGTGACCTCTAGAGGGTCCACAACCTTGATATACCATATTTTTACGCTATTTGAGAACGAACAGCGGCCATTTTGTCTGTCAATTTTGGGCCGATTTTCATGAAGTTCAAATTCATTCGTCCTTAGGGTGTAACGGTGATATAATAATATGTTTTTTTAAATCGGATAAAAATTATGACCTCTATAGGGTCCACAAGCTAAAAACGCGATTTTTCGTACAATCAGGGGCCATAATTCAGGAAGTTACGGTCCGACATGCGCGAATATCGAAAGGAACCGAGATCTTTGGGTTATAAACGTACATTCCAAGTTTCAACAAAATTGGAAAAAAATTGTGACCTCTATAGGGTCCACAACCTTGATATACCATATTTTTTACGCTATTTGAGAACGAACGGCGGCCATTTTGTCTGTCAATTTTGGGCCGATTTTCACGAAATTTGAACTCAGCCGTCCTTAGGGTGTAACGGTGATATATTATTACGTTTTTTTAAATCGGATAAAAATTATGACCTCTGTAGGGTCCACAAGCTAAAAACACGATTTTTCGTACAATCAGGGGCCATAATTCAGGAAGTTACGGTCCAAAATGCGCGAATATAACAAAAGGAACTGAGATCTTTGGGTTATAAACTAACATTTCAAGTTTCAACAGAATCGGATAAAAATTGTGACCTCTATAGGGTCCACAACCAGGGCTGCCGACAACCAGTATCGCAGCGCAATTTGCGATACATATTTTGTCCGTTGCTAATCAAAAATTAAAATCTAACGTTTTTGATTCGCAGTAACTGCGAATCATTAATATGCCTGTCATTTTGGATATTGACACAAGGATAATCCACTTTCAACGTGTATAAAATGCCGAATAAAATTTTATAAACAAAACTGAATTCTCCGTGTGACATTTTCTTCCCGAACTACCCAGACACAATTCATTATACTACATGTATATAATAAAGGGACATAACTCTATGAATAGCGACTATTAAACCGGAAATAGGGAATCAAGTAGTACCACTCACGTTGCGGGACATGTCAATTTCAAGTAATTATATCAGAAAACATTTTGAAAGAAATAAATCCAGTGTATGCCCGCGTATTGTAAATAAAATTTATAAAAATAAATACATCTTAACGTATTGTAACATGATAAATCAAAGTAAGAATTCCCGTAAAATATTATTGTTCATATCGCGTGTGTCTAGTTAATAATAATAAAGGTGCGCGCGATTGAACCAAAATAGTAATACACGATAAAAAGCTGACGAAATTATTTTCTAAAGAAGATTTCTAACGTAACAAAGAAATAACAATTAAAATGAGTAGGGCTTCGGAAGTCACTGCCAAGATTTGGCTTCAGACATTCACATTCACAAACTGTCACAACTACATGTGGCAGTGCTAAAAAAAATCTAAGAATGAAATCTAATCATCATATTTGTTATGAATTAAAGTAATTTCTTGTTATTTAGGTGTTTTATGTTGAAACTGAAAAACTGCTAATCAATTTTTAAATTTGCTAATCAAATTTGGCGAAATTGGACTTTTTGATTAGCAGTGCTGCTAATCAACTGTGAAAAATTACCGATAGCCCTGTCCACAACCTTGATATACCATATTTTTACGCTATCTGAGAACGAACGGGGCCATTTTGTCTGTCAATTTTGGGCCGATTTTCACGAAATTCGAACTAGGCCAACCTTAGGGTGTAACGGTGATATAATGATATGGTTTTTTAAATTGGATAAAAATTATGACCTCTATAGGGTCCACAATGCGCGAATATCGAAAGGAAGTGAGATCTTTGGGTTATTAACTTACATTTCAAGTTTCAACAAAATCGGATAAAAATTGTGACCTCTATAGTGTCCACAAGCTAAAAACGTGATTTTTCGTACAAACAGGGGCCATAACCCATGAAGTTTTCGATCTGATACATGCCAATATCGAAAGCAGCCGAGATATTTTGGAGATAAACCTATATTTCAAGTTTCGTCAAAATCGGATAAGAATTGTGACCTGTAGAGTGTCCACAAACAATTGTGGACGGACGGACGGACGTCCGTCCGGACGGATAGGGGCGGCGGCATAATACGTCCACATGAAAATGTGGGCGTATATAAAAATGTCAACAAAATACTCAAATCTGCGTGTAATAATACGTCCACATGAAAATGTGGGCGTATAAAAATGTCAACAAAATACTAAAATCTGCATGTAATAAAAATAGGAACACCTCGCTATTTTTCATATTTACTTCCTGTATGGTATTCAAATTTATGCCAGTAATATTCCTATAAAATTACGGGTTTTCGTAATACGATAGAATGAAAGCTTGCCGATCCGTACCTACTTAAAAGGCATAGCGTATGGCGTATGTGACTCATAGCACATCATCGTAAGCACTACCTTGTAAGCGATTTTCGGTCGGCTATCGGGACCGCAGAAAAATGTTTCCTATATAGTTCCAGTATGGTATTCAAATTTATGCCAGTAATATTCCTATAAAATTAGGCGTTTTCATAATACGATAGAATGAAAGCTTACCGATCAGTACCTACTTGTAAAGATAGGTTGCCAGGCAACAAAACATACGCCCACAGAAGCTAAATCGTCCGAGCGGTCGACAAGGGTTGTCACATATTTATTCCTTTGTAGGTAATTGGGGGCCTTTACAAGACAGTTCCATACAGATCAGATTATAAATTTTGTCGTTTGAGGGTTTACAAGGTTCTGCAAACAGAAACAAAGGTCTCGATTCTGTAAATAATCTACAGAAATTGTTGAAATTTGACAGGCTTTTATGTTTTACTAATTTAAATAATGCATATAAATTTCATACAGATCACATGATCACCTTGGTCATTCAAACCTTCACATGGTTCGCAAATCACCATAACTCTAGAAATTATTGATGGAAATTGCTAAAATTCAATAGAACTCTGTTTCACAAATTTAAATGATGCATATAAATTTCATACATATCGGATGATAACTTTAATCAATCGAGCATTAACAAGGGCCATAACTCTAGAAGTAATTATTGTAAATTTCTGAAATTCAATAGGCTTCGTGGTTTCACTAATTTAAATAATGCATATAAATTTCACAAAGATCCAATGATAACTTTCGGCATTGGAGTGTTCACAAGGTTCAATAAAGTGAAAAGAGCCATAATTCTAGACGTAATGAACGGAAATTGCTAAAATTCAATAGGATTGTTCTTTTTATTAACTTAAATGGCACATATAAATTTCATACAGATCGGCAGTTAACTTTAGAGGTTAGAGCGTTTACAAAGTGAAACAAGGGCCATAACTCTAGAAGTAATAGACGGAAATTGCTGAAATTCAATAGGCTTCTTCGTTTCACTAATTTCAATCATGCATAAATTTCACAAAGATTGGATAATAATTTTTGGCGTTAGAGCGTTCACAAGGTTCAATAAAGTGAAACAAGGGCCATAACTCTAGATGTAGTAAACGGAAATTGCTGAAATTCAAAGGGGTTCCTCGTTTCACTAATTTAAATAATGCATATAAATGTCATAAAGATCGGAAATTGCTGAAATTCAATAGGCTTCTTCGTTTCACTAATTTCAATCATGCATAAATTTCACAAAGATCGGATAATAATTTTTGGCGTTAGAGCGTTCACAAGGTTCAATAAAGTGAAACAAGGGCCATAACTCTAGATGTAGTAAACGGAAATTGCTGAAATTCAAAGGGGTTCCTCGTTTCACTAATTTAAATAATGCATATAAATGTCATAAAGATCGGATGTTAACTTTTGGCATTAGAGCGTTCACAAGGTTCGACAAAGTGAAACAAGGGCCATAACTCTAGACGTAATTAACGGAAATTATTGAAATTAAATAGGCTTCTTCATCTCACTAAATTAAACAACATATATCAATTTTAAAACAATTGGATGATAACAGAAATTGCTTTAATTCAATAGGCTTCTTTGTTTTACTAATTTAAATGATGCATATAAATTTCATACAGATCCGTTGATAACTTTTGTTGTTAGAGCGTTCACAAGGTGCAACAAAGTGAAACAAGGGCCATAACTCCAGAAAAAATTAACGGATATTGCTGAAATTCAATAGGCTTCTTCATTTCACTAATTTAAAGGATGCATATCAATTTCATACAGATCGGTTGATAACTTTTGTCATTAGAGCGTTCACAAGATTCAACAAAGGGCCATAACTCTAGATGTAATTAACGGAAATTGCTGAAATTCAATAGGCTTCTTTGTTTTACTAATTTAAATGATGCATATAAATTTCATACAGATTGGTTGATAACTTTTGTCACAAGGTGCAACAAAGTGAAACAAAGGTCATAACTCCAGAAGAAATTAACGGAAATTATTGAAATTAAATAGGCATCTTCATCTCACTAATGCAAACAACATATATTAAATTTCAAAACAATTGGTTGATAAATGTATTCTGTAGAGTGTTCACAAGAAATTGTGGACGATGGACGGACGGACCGACGGACGGATGGGGGTGATGGCAATATACGACCACATTTCCATGTGGGCGTATAAAAACGTATATGAGTCACTTTTCAGTATTGGGCACTTTTCGAATGCTTTAATATAAATTTGATTTATAATTAAAATTTTGATATTTCAAATATTTCATTCGTTTCAATCCATGCATCAATACTTGCAGTAATATCATAAATAAAACTGGTTCAGTGAATATTTTTTTAATTTTTTTATCAATCAACAATTGTCAAAATTCGTTATTTTCAACCTGCAAAATTGTGACATGGAAATCTGAACCTTTTCCTTCCATGATTGCCAGTATTACAGGCAAAGAAATGAAGCATGCTGACTTTTAATGAAATACATAATTGTTCAAATCATCATTTAAAACAATATTTGACACTCCGCTGTTTGTTGATTTTTAATTAAGTTCATCTGACTAGGAGGTTGCGCACGTTACCTTTCGTGTCCGTAAAATATTTAAAAATTGTTTTTGTGTTGGAAACCGCAATGGCCCGATAAACCTACGAATGTTATTTTAGAATGTTGAATTCGGTCGTTCTAAAAAATATACCGTTGCATGACAAGCCAAAATTATAATGCAATGAAAAAAAACAACGGTCATTCATTGATACATTTATTCGTGTCCTATTTTCATTTGTAACATTGGTAAAACATTTACTTCCTTCGATCACCCATCCATCGCTGTAAGCAGTCTTTTGTTTCTAAAAATAGATATTTACGACATTGCAGGTAGTTTTGTTTACTTGGAATCACGTGATGACGGCAGAAGGCATTTGTTTCATCTTTGGTCTTATTGTGTCCCGCCAGGTGTGAAAGCTGTAACGTCGGTAAGAATTGTGAGTATACATTAACAAATTCCTAATAAGTTCAAAGAACAATGTATGTTATGATAAAAACAGACGATATGATGGAAGATAATTACCTTGGTTACTGTAATTCACTTTGTATGTTCACCGTACGAGACCCGTGTGAAGTACGTCGAACGATATTTCTTAATTTCACATTTAATGCTTGGCTTCCGTGTAACGTCGGTAAATCACTTTTTCGGGTTTTATTACTAATATAAAATAAATCTTGTATATTTTGTGGTACGTTTAAAAATATTTTGATTTAGCCTGTGGTATAGTCTGTGGTACTTTTTTTTAAAAATATCTTGATTTAGTGATTTAGCCTATAATTTAGAAACAATAACAGTACATTGCTACTTTTATAAGACTGTTGACAGGCAATGCAATTTAAGCTAGATTTTGGTGTCCATCATAAAAATGTAACATACGCAACCAATTCATTTTCTTGAAACCAAGAAAGACAAATTGGAATTAAAACTAGTAACATTGGAGTCCATTTTAAGGCTTATTATTTAACATTAGTATTGATAAATAGAGATTAAATGTTATGGCCATGGTAAAATGTGAGTAAACACTGTATGCGCAATAAGGTTTGTAGTTTTTTGTTTTGAAGTATTTTTGTCTTAAAAGCGTAAAATATCTGGATGCTGTTATGGCCATGGTAAAATGTGAGTAAACACTGTATGCGCAATAAGGTTTGTAGTTTTTTGTTTTGAAGTATTTTTGTCTTAAAAGCGTAAAATATCTGGATGCTGTTGTTATATTTTTGGTCAGATGAACTGAGTTCTGATATAGCACATGAAAAATTGTGTACAGTTTTAAAAATTGTACAAAACCTGAGTCACTATTTGTGTCCTGTGTAACATGCGCAACCCTTAAACATTGAGGCATAAAATCAGATATTTTTTAATTCTCAAAACTTGCATTATATTTTCGTTCTAAAATATGAAAATGTTACATATTTTTCTTTCTATGCAGATAAATTTAAGCAAAATTAGTGAAGGTTTTTTTTTTCTAGCAATTATGTCACACTTTTGTGCACAATACCAAAAAGTGACCCATATATAGAACTAGAACATTGATTGAGTGCTTCACTGAGTGGGAATGGATAGAGAAAGTAATTAAAGAAGATCCAGAATTTTATCAGAGAATGACATATTACAGAGTTACGGTTCCAAGGATAGGTCTTAAGTTATGGAAACAAATTGCTAGATAATTGAACTGTAAATACATGCAAACATGAATAATAAGGAATATTCTTGTGTTTCATTGCAGCAGTAGAGGGAAAATTGAAAATATACAGTTTGCAATTGGTAACAGTATTTCAGGTGTGCGTTGACTGCTGATGCTTGTGTGAGCACACAAGCCCAATATTTATATTGATAATGGGGTCACAGGGGACTGCAAGGGTTGGTGAGCGGGTGTTTACCCAGAAATTATGGGCGGAGCGCCTAGTCTGATGAGAAAAGAGATATGTTTGACATTGGTTTAGCAATATGTATATGAAGTAATGGAGACCAGACTATGTCCGCAGTTTTGTAAATCCCATTGAAACCTTGTGATTTTTTCCACTAAAACATAAACCCACACCAACATACCCTTTCAATTACCCTTTTACTACAGGTAGCTAGCTGTAAACCTCTAGTTCAGATATTTAAGGCCGAATTACAAACATTTAAACTGAAACTGTATCTATAATTGTGTAATTTGCTAACAAATATAGATTTAAGACAAAAATTATTTATTGAAGTAAATCAATTATTGAAAATCACATTTTCACATTTACTACACTTACACAGTTTAGATATGTACATGTACAAGACAACCCCGGTGCGGTATCCCCCTGTCAGTGGTACGGGATGGGAGGGAAAACAACAGTTTAAACAATATTTGATTCAACAAAATGAATTGAATTGAACAACAGGTAAGGGGCTACATGGGTGTAGGGGGCTAATCCAGCGGCTGCCAGACAGGATACGCCCACATTTTGCAAGAGATGGATAGAGAACAAGCTAAACAAAAAGCGATTTTTCGTACAATCAGGGGCCATAATTCAGGAAGTTACAGTCCAATATGTGCGAATATCAAAAGGAACCAAGATCTTTCGGTTATAAACTTAGATTTCAAGTTTCATCAAAATCAGAAGAAAATTGTGACCTCTAGAGAGTCCACAACCTTGATATATCATATTTTTCCACTATTTGAGTACGAGGGGCGGCCATTTTGTCTGTCAGTTTTGGTCCTATTTTTACGAAATTCGAACTAAACCATCCTTAGGGTGTAACAGTGATATATTCAAACGTTTTTTTAAATCGGATAAAAATTGTGACCTCTACAGTGTTCACAAGCTGAAATCATGATTTTTCATACAATCTTGGGCCATGATCCATGAAGTTACAGTCCGATACATGCCAATATCGAAAGGAACAGAGATCTTAGGGTGATAAACCTATATTTCAAGTTTCATTGAAATCGGATAAAACTTGTGACCTGTAGACTGTTCACAAACAATTGTGGATGGACGTCCGGACGGACAGGGGCGACGACAATATACGTCCACATGAAAATGTGGGCGTATAAAAATTTGTCACCCAAATTTTCTGAATGAATCAATCATTAACTAAAATGAATTTTCCACAAAGCTGTGATGGTTTTATTATTTTGAATTAATTATACAAATATACAATTATATTTCCATATGGTAGCGTTCTCCATTCCTTGAAGCTTGTGCCCGAAAAACTTAAATACATTGCCCGGAAAATGGCCAGTTCAATGAATCTGGGAGGGGGGGGGGCGGGCATATACAATTGTTAACATGCCCATAATCTTGTTGTTTATGTGTGATTTACATTGTCACTTTGTAAAGTGCCTCTGAACATGTTATATGAAAGGGTGCACTATAAATATGCTGTAATAATAATAATAAATAATAATAATATAAGCTCTCCCAAAACAGTACTTCTACAAATATATATGTAAACTTTTAGTTCAGATTAGATTTGGGGCTAAATTCCTAACAAATATTTTAATTCAAACAAAGCATCTATATGTAGTTTTCTCACTAAAATAGATCTTTGTCAAAACCTAAATAATACTCTAAGTGAGGGGCAATTTTAATGAAGAGAAAAAAAAAATCAACCGTCATAATGAAGATGTACATACGTCCGCCAATACATTACTGCCTACTCAATATTTCGAATTTAAAGTTCTTTTATTTGCACGTCAACGTGTGCACGGGACCTCAGTTTTATATTCGATATGGGCCACAATTTGGTGTCATGAAATATACGTTACGTCCTAAATAAACCCTATTTGTATGAAAATCAGTTGAACCACGACCTAGATTTACTTATCCAACTATACACTGATAAACAATACACATACATATACACATAAGAGTTATTGGGCGATAAAACGAGGTAGGTGAAGAGATTTTTCGTCTAATTATGATTGTTACGTCTCTGACAGTTTCCTCAAGCCGCAGAAATTTATCTGATTTACTGTTTTTCATTTCACTAATCAAAATGCTTAGTGTCCTTGAGTAAAGTAAAAGAATTATAGTTCATAACTGTGCATATTTCAAACTTTTGAGAGGCGTTACCTTTTGATTTCTCGCCAAAGGTGACATTTCAGCAAAATGTGCACAATATTGACGGTGTCAGTGTTGCGTCTTGAAGATAAATGACTTGACTTTCTGTCGTTATTGGAGGCAAATTGATATCTAGTGACAAAAATTATTTTACATCTATTATAAGTAAATTCTAATTGAGTTAATGAAGATGGAAATTAAAAGTGTTTCTGGAAGACAATACTGCGAAAGACGTAACATGACACCAGTGTATAACCATTTTGTTACGTCTAAATATTTCAAATCAGTATTTATATTATTCAGGATATATTTCACGATAAATTTGTTTCCAAATTTTAATAGTTCCCTAGTATGATTTTAAAATGCATTCAGATCATATACTTTTTCCGAATTTCTTGTTTTTACTAGCCTTGGTGTTTGAGATGTAACCTATACACCATTTTAGTTTTCATAGGTGTGATTTAAGTTAGGTTTCCCCATGCCAGTATGGCTAAGTGGGTTAGAGAGAGAGAGAGAGAAATGGGGTTTAACGTCCACTCGACCCAAACTAGGTCATTTCGGGACTAACATATGGTTTAATTTTATTTCAATAATTCGCTTGCGCGTAGGGGTCTTTAGCAGTGGGAGGAAACCGGAGGACCCGGAGAAAACCCACGAGGTTGGACAGGCGAACCTACTCCTTGCCACGTACAACCGGGGATTCGAAAACCACGCCAGTTGACTCAATGACAGACTTTATGATAGAGCGCGCGCACGCTAACCATTCAGCCATCCAACCCCCCAAGTGGGTTAGACGCTTGCTCGCCATCCTGGAGGTTGGGTGTTCGATCCCAGCATTGGCCGAGAAAGTTCATCCAGATTTTCCGGCGTGATACCCCCTTGTCAGTGATGCAGGATGGAGGGAAAGCCGTCTAGCCATTTGGATGGGACGAACAACCAAGGTCCCGTGTGCACTATGGCGTGCACGTAAAAGATCCCTTGGCAGTTGGAATTCGATGTAAGAGTAGGCTGTAGTGCTGCTGTCCGGGCAAAATTTCCGTCATGGCGCACTGTATGGCGTACGCCCGTCTTCATTAGCCCAGTTCGGAGCAGAACAGTAGGATGTTAAACTCCATTTCATTTCCCTTGACAGTAGTGCAAGACGAAAAACTTACGTCCTGTGTACACGTTGACAATTTGAATTCAAAATAGGAGTAGGGCGTTGTGCCGCTGTTCAGGGGAAATTCCCCACAATTTGAATTCAAAATAAGAATAGGCCGTAGTGCCGATGTTCAGGCAAAATTTCCCTCATAGCACACTTCATGATACCCATCTTCATTAGCTCGGTTGGTGGCAACAAGTAGGACATTTTATCGAATTTTATTTATTTTACATGTATTTCAATTCGTGTTGGATTTTTTTTTTATTACAGAATATATCAGTTGTACCACTGGCGGCAACATACTACAAACAAATTAAAAGACAAATGGTTGTTGTCAAGTGGCGAGGCAATCCCATTGAATTGGCTTTACTCATGTAAAGGGTTGCCAATAATTTATTATAACATTTATATCATGAAGGCATTATTAATAGTAATAAAGGATCAACCAAAAGATAGGATTTGTGGGTTATGATCCGTGATGAGGACCTGTGTCTTCATACTATACTTGAAGATTGACCCCATTGAAAAAAAATTATGATGAAAATAGGCAAGTGTTACAACTGTAGTCCTCAATAAACTTTGCATAAGGTACTGCATGCAGCTTGGTGGTTGCTTGCAATTACGATCTCCAGTTAGGCAGGTATCTTTTCAGAAGTGTGGAAATTAAAGTGCAAGGTTATACAAAAATCGTCGAGGTTTCATTCTATTGACAGTATGAATACAAATGAAAACATATTCTAGTTTAAACAATATAAGTACAGCAACTGGTTAAAATTCAGAATAATGTCCTGCGTTACTCCATTTGAATTTACATAGGGAAATCTGTTCCTACGACATGTTTATGAGTTCAAGTCTGCTATTGCATGTTTAATGACCCAGACTACAACTACTATTCACACTGTTTATCCACAACATAGATATTGGATATTGTGATATAGTTTTGGAATCGTGTTCATGGGATCTATTATTGAAACAATACAGTATTTAAAAAGGACACTCACAAGTCCATCATTCACGTATCTGAAGCCTTTTTGGAACCTATTGTGAATGTTAATCATTAAAACATCCTTTAAAAGGCTTATAATTTTCATTTAAAAGGTCATTTATGAACACCCACTTCATTTCAAATATTTTTCACAAATGAAAATAGTGCTTATTTATTATTATTCACCTATTTGTTAGCTAAGCAGTGGTTATAGATGTTGTCATTTTCAATATGCAGTCAAAATTATCAATCAAAACTGTTAAAAGTAGAAAGTTGCAGACAGCATTTTGGATGATAAGCTGATTGAGATGTAACATTGTCACGAAAGTGTTAAATATGAAAATATTCCACTTGTAAATGACTAAAATTGGTTTATAAATTTCATAAAGTATTTGTTTTGTCTTATTATGTGTAAATAAATACTGTTGTCCGGCATTTTGGGCGTTAAAATGAAAAAATTATGACAGTTTTAGTGTCATGTTACATCTTGCATGAAAAAATGCCCATAAATCAGGATTAACCATTTAATTTTCATATCAAAACTATATTAATTATAGACGCATTTCTGTGTCTCTTCCATGCACCAAAGGGAATAAGGTTTTCAAATTCTGTATTGAAATAAAACATTTTCAAAGATGCACATGGTGTCTAATGTTACATCTCTTACTTCCATCCAAATATGTAATTATTTCAAATTCTGCAAATAAGAATGCTCACAATAACTTATTTCAGGATCAGACAAGATGAGAGGAACATTTTAACCTATAAAGTATGGAGATAGCATTTGTTTTATTTTTTGAAAATTCATGACAAAGACGTAACACGTATTTCATGACACCAAATTCTGGCCCATATGAATAACTGGACGCTGCCCTCCCCCCCCCCCCCCGCCCCGCTTCCAGCACCACTGACATGTGGAAACAACACTGGAAAGTTTGGGGAAATGCCTAGGTCATAACAGGGATCAAACCCCAAACCTAAGGGGAAACATACTAAATACTAGTTGTAGATGTACAATACCCTTACCCCCCAACCCCACACTCAAACAATAATGTATGACATATGCCCATCTTTATTATACGGGTTGGTACAGAACAGTAAGACATTCATCTAATAATAGACACCAACACCAAATTACAACATTCTACCACAATTAGAAGGAGAGTTATTGTGTCCTGAAAAGTGTGACAGATGGACGTGGACAGACAGACACATTTTAATAGTCTCCTACTTTCGATAGGCAGGGGACAATTACAAACCCATATTGGATGTTTCAATCAAATCAAAGGTGTATTAGAAATTTCTGTCCGAATTAGTTCTCAACAGGATTCAAGAGATAAATTGAAGGGGCATATAAATGCAAACATGACCACACACCAAATATGTGCGTGTAAAAAGAATTAATTATTGTTAAATTATATGGTAATGTAAGCTTACCTTGGCTAAACTAATCTCAATATCTAATGGATCTTTGGCTTTCTCTGTCTCACCAAGTAATGCTGGTGCGATAAAACTAAAACCTTTAAATAATTCATGTGCTGTTGCACTTGGGGGAATTCCTGGCGAATCTAAAAAAAAAAAATAAGCAGATAAAGAAAAATTGGAAAAGAAAACAGCAAATTATTTCTAAAAATAGATGTTTTGTGTAAAAGAAAATACTAAGCTTATTAATTTCTAAAAATACCACAAAAATCAAGGACATACATCCACACGGCACCTATGTCTTGGAAAACAAGAGGTTGCCATTCAAGATACACCCACATTTTGCAAGAGATGAATAGAGAAGAGTGTCATACCATAGCCCATTCATTGAGCTACCAAAGAATACTTTAGTTGTTTTGATTCAGTGACACCAGACGGAAAAAATAGAAGAGCATTTTCATTAATTTAACAATTTTTCAACTTGTTTCAAAGATTGAGACCCTTTTTGAACCACTTATATTAATTCATTATATTACATTATCTGATCAGGTGAAATCACCATGAGGAATCAATTCCATGTTGAAATGTGCCATAAATGCAAAAATGTCAAAATTTGAAAAATTAAATTTCAATAACAGAATACACATTATACATTATTACAATCATCATTAGATCAGCTATCTTAATTATATACTGAGCGCCATGGAAAACGCATCACTTTTATTTTATTACTAGGTGGTTTTGTATGTATAATATTATGCAATACTATGAACTATTGTTTCACACAATGCTCCCAAACGCAAAAATATCTGCCCGTGTGCACAAAAAAAAATTGCACGAGATGCACATGAAAAACCCAATATTCACGTGCAGCATTGTGCGTGAGCCCTTTAAAAGCATGTTTTCAACTTAATGTGCAGTACATGAACTGTGAAACGTCAATCTGTCGTAATTTGTTGTTGGACGTGTGAAGGAATCGGGCTACAGATGCCGAGACTTACTGAAAATCAACGGAATGAAGCCATGGGAATGTCCAGGGCTGGCATGTCTTCTACCTAATGTGCAGTACATGAACTGTGAAACGTCAATCTGTCGTAATTTGTTGTTGGACGTGTGAAGGAATCGAGCTAGAGTTGCCAAGACTTACTGAAAATCAACTGAATGAAGCGATGGGAATGTCCAGGGCTGGCATGTTTACACGTGCTATTGCCAGACACTTCAATTGTCATCAGTCCACTATTGTAAGGTTGGTGGAATGTGTTCGAGTTCCTGGATCAACACATGACCGTCAACGTCCTGGTCCACAACGCGTTACAACCCAGGCTCAAGACTGCTACATTCGGGTCACTCATCTGCGTTACAGATTACGCCCACCGACTCGAACAGGTGCAGCAGTTGTCGGAAGACAAGGACCAGTAAGTGCCAACACCGTAAGACGTCGTCTAAGAGAAGTAGGACTCCTTGCACGACAACCTTATGTTGGAGCTATCCTCAGGGATCATCACCGTCAGCGGCGTTTGATATGGGCTCAAGGACACCAGACATGGAGAAGAGTAGACTGGCAAAGTGTGCTCTTCAGTGATGAGAGTCGCTCTCATCTTTATCACGCTGATGGCCGTCAACGCGTGTGAAGACGTCTTGGGGAACATCTTGCAGACTGCTGCGTCTTCGAAACGAATCGATGGGGTGGGGGAAGTGTAATGGTGTGGGGAGGCTTCACATTTCATCACCTGACCACCCTACGCATTTGCAGGGGTCGCGGTAATGCTGTAGCCTACCGTGATGATGGCTTGCAACCAATTGTTGTTCCGATGTTTCGAGCACACCCACAACTTCAGCACTTCCAACAGGATAATGCACGTCCGCATACCGCCCGTTTTAGTATGGACTACCTGGCTGCTAACAACATCAATGTCTTGGACTGGCCAGCCATGTCTCCGGACATGGTACCGATAGAACATGTCTGGGATGAGATTGGACGCCGTCTGTATCGGAGACCACAGATGCACACCATTGCTGCTTTAGAAGCTGCTCTTGTCCAAGAATGGAACAATTTGCCTCAGGCCTTCTTTCAAACATTGGTAAATTCCATGCGACGTCGCTGCACAGCGTGCGTTAGAGCCCGTGCAGGACACACACGCTACTGACATCTGTGTCATACTTTTGGTTTTGACACCTCTGACTTTGTACCGTTGATTACAGATTAAACACCCATAAGTGTACAAATGTGTTGTTATTGATGTGTTCCCATTTGAATATTGTTCACAATAAGAAGCAAAATAAATAAGATATGTTTACAGGATCATTTTGTTATACGAAAAACTAAGTGATGTGTTTTCCATGGCGCTCAGTATATAAACCTTTTTGAAAATCTGTAAAAATAAATAAATAATAGAGCATTTTCCAAAATTTAACAATTTTTCGACTTTTTTTAAAATTTTTAGTCCCTTTTTTTCTCCTATTCTAATTATTTTAAAGTCCTATTCAATGTCTTCTTGCATTGCTGGAGCAGTTTTTGAGATATCGGACATTATTTCGACTTGTTGGAATTGCTTTACCCATCGGTTTGACCATATGACTCAACTACATTGATGAATAAAAGTGATATATTGAAATGTTCTTTTTAAAATCATAATCCATGAAGTTAAGTTCGGATATGCATGATTATCAAAAGGAACAAAGATCACTGTGATAAAAACATAAATTTCAACTTTCATCAAAATCAGATCAAAATTGTGAGCTCTAGAGGGTCCACAACCTTGATATACCATATATTTACAATATTTCCGTACGAGGAGCGACCATTTTGTCTGATTTTCCCGAAATTCGAACTCAACCATCATTAGGGTGTAACGGTGATATATTCAACATTTTTTTTTAATCGGATAAAAATTGTTACCTCTAGAGGGACTCAACCAGTATTAGGGTGTAACGGTGATATATTCAAATGTTTTTTTTTAAATCGGATAAAAATTTTGACCTCTAGAGGGACCAAAAGCTAAAAACGCGATTTTTCGTACAATCAAGGGTCATAATTCTGGAAGTTACGATCTGATATGCGCAAATATCGCAAGGAACCAAGATCTTTGGGTTATAAACATGCATTTTCAAGTTTCATCAAAATCAGATGAAAATTGTGACCTCTATAGGGTCCACAACCTTGATATACCCAGTGGCGGCTCCAGCCGTCGGTGATTGGAGGGGCAAAGCTGGGGCAAAGTCCAAGGTTAAGGGGGCAAAGGCACAAGCTTCAACTAGGGGTAGGGGTCCTCCCCCTGAAAATTTTGAAAAACAGGTCAAACGAACGGACTTACGAATCACGACGAAACCCACTCACGAGCGTCAAAGTAGGGAGTCCTCCAGCAGAAAATTTAGAAATATAGACTGCCGGAAATGCTGTCTTACAGTATTCTGTCAGGCACCAATCGTCGAGATAAATAGATCTGCCCAGATACCGTTCGTCGCCTGATCACTAGTTTATCCAACTAGAGAACAAAATGTCAAACGAACGGACTTGCGAACCTCAACAAATTCCCCTTGTGAGCACCAAAGTAGCGAGTCCATTGGGGACCTCGCAAAGCAAATTTTGAAAAATAGACTGTCGGAAATGCTCTACAACATGCAAGTTTATGACTGGGTGAGGATGTGGGATTTATTCACCGTAGAAGGTATTGATTACCGAAACGTATCACAAATACTTTTTTATATTTTCTAAAATTATTTGGGGGGCCACTGGATATACAATATTTTTACGCTATTTGAGAAAGAAGGGCGGCCATTTTGTCTGTCAGTTTTGGGCCGATTTTCACGAAATTCAAACTCAACCGTCCTTGGGGTTTAACGGTGATATACTAAAACGGTTTTTTAAATCGGATAAAAATTATGACCTCTATAGGGTCCACAAGCTAAAAACATGATTTTCTGTACAATCAGGGGCCATAATCCATGAAGTTATGGTCTGATATATGCCAATATCGAAAGGATCCGAGATCTGTGGGAGATAAACCTATATTTTAAGTTTCGGCAAATTCAAATAAAAATTGTGATATGTAGATTGTCCATAAACTATACACTAAGTTTCATCACTCTCTATCAGATAGAATCAAAGTTATTTAGTTCGAAATGTTAATCATTCAACTGAACATCTACATCAAGTTTAAATATTCTACCTCAATTAAAAGCAGAGTTATGTTCCAAAGTCTTGACCAATCAAATTGCTTATAGATCCTTAGCCTAAGCATCAACCAATCAGTGAGCTGACAATGTTTATCATCAAACTCCATCAAGGCATTCACCTAATGAACGCCTACACCAGGTTTGAACATTCTACCCTGATTAGAAGGATAGTTATTGTCTTCCAAAGTCTCGACCAATCAAATTGCTTATCGCTCTGCTTACCCAGAACAGAAAATGCTCATTATCGAACTTAGTCAAGGTATTGATGTGATAAAACTAAACACCAAGTGTCCTCACTCTCACTTAACCCATTTTTGACGAGTGCAAATTAGTTCGCACCTATCAACTCACAGACCCATCATACGGCATTAGCGAACAAAAGCGCCAGATCAATCAACTGATTTCTATTGTTTTTATCTCTTAAATTAATGGTGATTGAGTAATAAAATTTTAACACCCAATGAAAAGGAATGTTATATTCACCAATCATCGAATGAAAAAAATACACCTTAACAAAGGATCTTCCAGTATTTATGTAATAGGTTAGAGGTGAAAATTCACACCTTGTCAATGACTTTGGCATTATTCCAATATTTTCATGTTGTCACTTACGGCTAATTATTTTACGATATGGAGAGTGAAATGGTTTCAGTTTTTTATGATTTACTGCCAGGCATATCATGGAATATGATAATGTCAAAGAAATCAACTATTTATTTTTTTGACGTTATGATGCGAAAAATATATATACTTGAGCCGACATCAAGCGTGTCGCCGCCATCTCGGATACGCTTTCAAACAGACGATACCACAAAACTTTTAAGATTTAATACAAGTTACATAGAGAAATATTACATTGTCAAAGATATCAATTATACATTTTTATTTTCGAAAAAATGAAGCAAAGAAGACAACAATTCCCGTCATATATCCAAAGAAAGGCAGAAATGTTAAATGCCAATGTCTGGGGCTTTATTTCTTTTTAAAAATTATATTTACTTTGAACACTGCTGCCAGCCTGAGGGACTATATTTGTGTTCTATTTAAAAAAAACAGCAGCTACCAGGCAGGATACGCCCACATTTTCGAGAGATGGATAAAGAACAAGCTAAAAAGAAAGTGATTTTTCCTACAATCAAGGGCCATAATTCAAGTTTCAACAAAATTGGATAAAAATTGTGACTTCTATTGGGTCCACAACCTTGATATACTGTACCATATTTTTACGCTAATTATAGGTGGAAAAGGTGATTTTGAGATTATGATTATACATTTGATTTATTAGCTTTCCAAGTAGATCTCATCATTCTTCTCACAAAACTTTTTACAGATTCAAAATCAGATGAAAACTTTTTTTTTTATTGGGGCTCAAAGTTGCAATTTTTTACTTTTCGCGGAAGAAAGGTTTTTCAACACTTTGAAAAAGCCATTTTTGGTGTTTTTTGTGATGCCATATTTCATTTCATATCAAACCTATTAAAAATGAAGATGTAAATTCATGAAATACAACTTTAAGGCTAATTATGCTTCAATTTTCACATTTTTGTAATAATTACACCGATTTCCACAGTAACTGCAAAATACATAGGTTTTCTCAAAAATTCCATTTTGTCAGAGCGATTTTGGTCAATTTTTTCATCAAAAATGGTCTTGTGCATGTTATATCTGAAATTTTGAACCTGGTTGTTATGCATTTTAAAATCAGTAGCTATCAAGTATGATTAACGAAAAAAAAAAGAGTAAAAATATATATATGCCTTCTCTCAAGAGCTGAATATATGTTCATTTTTGAACAATTTTCCGCGCCACACAATTGCCTATTTTTGGGGCGTTTTTGGGACATTAATAAAATAAGAAGGAATGGAGATACACATGTGAAATTATGGGACCATGTCAAAAAGTTTGTGAATTTTTAAAATCACTTATTTCCAATCCGCCATATATTATCAATTTTGGTTTTCATAGCAACCAAAATGGAAAAAATGCAATTTTTGACCATTTTCAACGCTACTTACCATAACCCAAAAGGTCATCACCACATTTTAAAGTAAGCAGTTTAAAATATTTGAAACCCATGTAATATCAAATGATATGGATTGTGTAAGTTTGAGAAAAATATGAAGGAGTTTGGGCTGTTACCATAGCAACCACATTTATTTTTTTCCGAAAAGCATTATTTTCCAATAATCATGACATCAATATTGATAATTGTATTATTTTAAAAACAGAAGCTATTGGACGAGATTTTAAAAAATAAATCAAATGAAAATATTTATGTCTTCTCCCAAGAGCTGGAAAGGGGTTCCCTTTTGAAGAACATTCTGCAGTAGCTAGTTGTCCATTTTGGCCATTAAGACATAAATAAAATATAAAAGGAATTAAGATCTAGACGAGAAATTTTGTTTACAAGTAAATATGTTTGTGAATTTTTAAAATTACTTATCTTTTCTCTTGTATATTACTTAATATTTGGTTTTTATAGCAATCAAAACGAAAACAAACACCCCAAAAAAGGCAATGTTATTCCATTTTCAATGATGTTTACCATGACAAACCAATTGATCGCCACATTTTAAGTACAGTAGCAGAAAGCTTTTTAGCATACATTTATAGCCCATGTAATACAAAATATTAAGAATTATATAATTTTAGTGAATTATTAAGGATCTGGATGGTTGTCATAGCAACCACATAATTTTAAAAAACGGACAACTCTTGTTTCATTATCATTGTTCTCATCATTCCTTGCTTACATTATTGTTAGAATTCTGCTCTTACATATTATTTTCTACTCAGAAGATAACATTGACCAATAAAAAATTATTCTCTAAAGAGTAAAAGTAGGTTACTCAGTTACTGATAGGCTATGGTAAGCCTAGTCATGTTTATAAAGGCCTAGGCCTAAAAGCTACAATTTAACTCAAAGAATTGTTATGTTTTTACTTCACTTTTGAATATTTATATTATTCATTCAAATTGGTATGTAGCCCATTGAGCAGCTTCCTTTTTTGTATATTTTAATCAATGTAAACAAATATCGAATCAAGGCCCAATTAAGGCCTTAGGTTTGTCGGTTCATTCAATTGTTTAACTGGCCAACAAATATGTGATACTCGAGGTGTTAAATATATTTTCCTAAAAAAAAAGAATTTAAAATTATAATAATTAGTATGACAACTGTTATATAATGCTAAATTATTTAGTAAAAACTAAAACTTTTTGCGAAAATTGGGTATCCGTATCAATACTGAGTGATGATAGTAATTAGTATTGACATGACTGACCTAATTCATAATCTATGTCGGTTCCATCATCTCAAACGAAATGTTGCAAATCGCCAACGGCAAATCCAGAAATTGAGCCATTTTTCAAATTATTTCAGCTAGTTGGTCCAACTTTATTTTATATATTTGGGTATAATATCCGTTTAAGTGGATAGAAATCGATGTACTAATTATCAGTAGTACCTATACTATCTTCATCACGCCTGCTGTCAGTACCAAGACCCGTGTGGATGTTTTCCGGTTTCATTTCCATTTGTGTGCACAGAAATGCTTTAAAATTGGGCTTGAATAATTCAGTGAACAGCGAATTTATGATTTCAGAGCATTGAAACATTCGTCAATTTTACGGAATTGTTCAATTCTTGAAAAATGTTTGGTGTTAAAAGTAAAGACGTGTGGTCGCCGATAGGAAATTTCCATTCGATTTTATATTTATATCCTGTCACATGGTTATAAAAGCGCGCGAATATGAGTCACGTGATGTAAACACAGTCAACCCAGCAAAGCCAAAAGGCGAGAAAAAAATGGAATTAACTATCCTTATTTATTTTCAGGCAAGTCCTTTATTCATATAACATAACGCTTACTTCATAAATAAACATCGGAGTTGCCTTTCGACGTAATTTACCGCGAATATGAGTCTAAGGAACATGGAATACATTTTAGTTTTGGTGTTGAAATGACGTCACAACAAGGCTAAACTACACAATTTATTTTTGACAAAATTTCTCAATGTATACCATTTTCAATTGCTTGACTGCGCACTTGCCATGCTCCGATTTTGTTGATTTTAATAGCATCAAAACGACAATAAAACAAATTTTCAATCGGTCAGGGGTGCTATATTGACAAATCGCCTAAAAAAAAAGATTGCGTGAATTGAAGCGTTCAACTTGCAAAAAATGCATGGTATTTCAAAATGCCAACAAAGCACCCCCGACCAATTGAAAGATCGTTCATTTATCTTTCTAATGATATTAGAATGAAAAAATAATATTAATAATAAGTGCGCCCGCCGAGCACTTGAAGTGGGGTACCCTCGTTTAAAAACGTGACAAAATTTTTCAGCGTAACGTCAAAACACGGGAAATTAACGTTTTTCAACTTCCGTTTATGAAATTAATCAAATGAACACATATATAAAAATTTTATCAAGCAAAAGAACAGGATATCGACTTCCAAAATATTTTAAAATTATTACAAAATATTAAATAGCCACCGCATGATGTTAAGTTGAAAAAAGGTTACAAATTGGGAAAAAATGACTTTCTTCCAACGCGGGCTATGGAGCTGTGACACCTACTAATTATGACCTCTATAATAGGGTCCATAAGCTAAAAACGCGATTTTTCTTACAATCAGGGGCCATAATTCAGGAAGTTACGGGCCGATATGCGCAAATATCAAAAGGAACCGAGATCTTTGTGTTATAAACTTGCATTTCAAGTTTCAACAAAATCGGATAAAAATTGTGACCTCTATAGGATCCACAACCTTGATATACCATATTTTTACGCTATTTGAGAACGAAGGGCGGCCATTTTGTCTGTCAGTTTTGGGCCGATTTTCACGAAATTCGAACTCAGTTGTCCTTAGGGTGTAACGGTGATATAATAATACGTTTTTTTAAATCAGAGAAAAATTCTGACCTCTATAGGGTCCACAAGCTAAAAACACGATTTTTCGTACAATCAGGGGCCATAATTCAGAAAGTTACGTTCCGATATGCACGAATATAGAAAGGAACCGAGATCTTTGGGTTATAAGCATACATTTCAAGTTTAAACCAAATCGGATAAAAATTGTGACCTCTACAGTGTTCACAAGCCAAAAACATGATTTTTCGTACAATCAGGGGGCCATAATCCATGAAGTTACGGTCCGATACATGCCAATATCGAAAGGAACCGAAATCTTAGGGTGATAAACTTATATTTCAAGTTTCATTGAAATCGGATAAAAATTGTGACCTGTAGACTGTTCACAAACGGACGGACAGGGGCGACAATATACGTCTACATGAAAATGTGGGCGTATAAAAATTGTGACCTCTATAGGGTATACAACCTTGATATACCATATTTTTACGCTATTTGAGAACAAAGGCCGGGCATTTTGTCTGTCAGTTTTGGACCGATTTTCACGAAATTCGAACTCAGCCATCCTTAGGGTGTAACGGTGATATGATAATACGTTTTTTTAAATCATAAAAAATATGACCTCTATAGGGTCCACAAGCTAAAAACACGATTTTTCGTACAATCAGGGGCCATAATTCAGTAAGTTACGGTCCGATATGCGCGAATATCGAAAGGAACCAAGATCTTTGGGTTATAAACTTACATTTCAAGTTTCATCAAAATAGGATAAAAATTGTGACGTATAAAAAAAAATTCTTAGGGGATACTTGTTCACATTATTTTACCATTATGACAGAAAAGTCATAAATTTAGTGGAACTGACTTTTCAATATTATTTACAGTAATATAATTGCTACTTTGTACAATCAAATTTTATATCTTGGAAAGAACACCACAATCTGTACATTTTTGTAACAGGGTATTTCTGACTTTGTATAGAAAATATTTTTTTTTAGTTATTTGCAATTTTGTAGAGGGTTTATTAAGATTAACAATAATCCTCTAATTGGCTTAGGGAGATGGGCCCTGCTGATTTAATGAGCTTAGGGGTAGGGCAGTTAATCTTTTAATTGGCTCAGGGTTAAATGGGTTAATTAGAACTAAAGTTATTGTGTTCCAAAGCATCACCCAATCAAATTGCTTATCTCTGCTTACCCTAAGCAGAAAATGCTAATCTTCGAACTCCATCAAGGCATTGACCTAATAAACACCTACACTAAGTTTGAACATTCTAGCTCAATTAGAAGAAGAGTTAGACAAACAGACAGACCCATTTTAATAGTCCTCTGATTTCTTCGCAAGGCGAGGGACAATAATCCGAACAAAAATAATAGTGTTTCACACAAGCTAGGCAGTGTGAAACCCTAATTACTATATATTATATTAAAGACATGTTCCTAGAAAAGTATTTATCGGGTGGTTATTTCCAATAAAAGTATGGCAATTTCGGTATATATGGAAAGTAGAAATATCCAATCTTAGTAGAAAAATAGGCTTCTTCATCTCACTAATGTAAACAACATATATCAATTTTAAAACAATTGGATTATAACTTTTGGTGTTAGAGCGTTCACAAGAAATTGTGGACGATGGACGGACCGACCGACTGACGGTGGCGACGGCAATATATATCCACATTTCTATGTGGGCGCATAAAAATACTGGATTCACTGAAAAACACCCATATAAAGAGTTAGACGTACAACACTTTCTGAGATAAAAATCACGGGAAAAAACGTGCACAGTCGTTAATCCAAGAATTTAATTAGGCTTCGATATTTATGATAAATGGATAGCGATTAAAGACAACATCGTCTTGTGTATGCAATAAATTCTCCTCCAACTTTGCACCCGTTGCTAGATAGTTCGTCAATGACGTCACGGGACACAAACATGGCCTCTTTTAATAGATTTTTTTCTAGCGAGGGTATTCCCAAAGAATCAACCAATCAAATTGCTTATCTCTGCTTACCCTGAGCAGAAAATGCACATTATCGAACTTAGTCAAGGTATTGATGCAATGAAACTATACACCAAGTTTCATCACTCTCACTTAATTAGAACTAAAGTTATCGTGTCCCAAAGCATCAATCAATCAAATTGCTTATCTCTGCTTACCCTAAGCAGAAAATGCTCATCTTCGAACTCCATCAAGGTATTGACCTAATAAACACCTACACCAAGTTTGAACATTCTAGCTCAATTAGAAAGAGTTATTGTGTCCCAAAGAGTGTGACATTTCTCATTGTCACATACAACTGGACAGGACATCATACTCAGGAAAACACAAACATACAGACAAAAAAAAAAAAAGTGAATGGATCCGGGGGCTAGCCGTAAGCGTCCACTGCGCTGTACAGTCCAGGGTCTGTAGTAAAACAGACTTCACCATATTTGAAAACAATTAGGAATACAACCCAAAGAACCCATTTGGTAATGCCAGCATGAGTCATGATCTGCTATATGCCACACGAAATAAGAATGTAAACATATGTAGTAAAATTCAACTATACAAGTAACCACATCGGTGAAATGTATAAAAGATAGGTTGCCAGGCAACGAAACATACGCCCACAGCAGCTATATCGTCCGGGCAGTCAACAAGAGTTGTCGCATATTTTACTTTTTTCGGTAATGAAACATTTATAATACATTAAAATCTGATTAAGAGTAACAACTCATTAAGTAACTCATTAACCATTAGAATTTGTTTGGTTTTTATAAAGTTTTGCCCCATGCTAACGTCTAGTATAGGAAACTTTTAACTGTTCAAACTTCAAGTCTAAAAATTCATTGAAAAATCAATATACTTGTTCGTCTCAAGACCTTAAACTCTGTGTATGAATCTGAAGTCAATCGGATATTAACTTTGACCTTTAGAGCGGCCACAAGATTTTTTGAAGTGATCAAGGGCCATAACTCTGGCAGTAATTATCGAAAATTGCTGAAAATGAATAGACTTCTTCGTCTAATGTTTAGTATACAAAACTTTTAACATCATGGATTTAGCTGTTCAAGTCATAAAGATTCATTGAAAATCAATATACTTGTTCGTCTCAAGATCTTAAACTCTGTGTACCAATCTGAAGTCAATCGGATGATAACTTTAGCCTCTAGAGCGTCACAAGATTTTTCAAAGTGATCAAGGGCCATAATTCTGGCAGTAATTATCAGAAATCGTTGAATATCAATATGATTCTTCATCTCATGACCTCAAACACTGTGTATAAATTTAAAGTCAATCGGATAATAATTTTAGCCTCCACAGCGTCCACAAGATTTTTTGAAGTGATCAAGGGCCATAACTCTGGCAGTAAATATGTCCACATGAAAATGTGGGCGTATAAAAAGTAGGGGATATTGAAATGCAAATACCTATGCAGGTTGCGATATGATAAATAGTCATGGACACTTGACATGCTTTGAGATTATGTTCACAGATGAAGAACTTATTGTCCCAACAGAACCACTGAGCCAATAGCACCATACACGTGGGAGGGGTTCATTGTCAAATTTGACACTTCAAGGAAGGGTTGATGAAAACTGCCGTGTGCTGGTTTATCCTATCCATGCTTGCTTTCCCATCAGTTCTTTTATAAGATTTACTGTTTAGCCTATCTTTGCTTTAGTGTGTTACGTTTAATTTGATCGGAAGAACTTCAAGAGGAGTGGGTCAGATTACCCCAAATCGTGATTGGACAGTTGATTAGGAGCATGCCAAGACGAATTGCTGAATTGTGCATAAAAACTAAGTCAAATTTGTTTCCATGGAAACACAAAACTGATTAAATCCCAGAAATTCCAAATTAGCAAAAGGCACAACTGAAATAATAAGTTAATGTTTGTAGAAAGTTTCATGAAGATTTCTTGAATGGACTATGAATGAGATATGCTCTGTAAACAAATTAGAACACCAAAAACTAAGTTAAATTTGTTTGCATGGAAACACGAAAAATATAAATCCCAGAAAATCCTAAATAGCAAAACGCACAACTATCACAGACTGATGTTTGTACAAGTGCCAAGGAGATATCTTGAACGATTTATGAGATATGCTCCGGAAACGAAATCGGGATGGATGGACACCATTTCAATATGCCTCCTTAACTTTGTTAGGCGCGGATAAAAACCTCCATTTTCGCTTTTGACAGTGTATCTCTTTGTGAGTGAAATGGGGCCGTCAGATAAGTCGCCCATATAAACTGTTTACCTCTAATAAAAACAGCAGTACATTTTCGAAGTTTTGTATTGTTTCTGAATATTCCCTAATTTTTTTGAAGAGTATATATATATCTTAACCATTTTTTTTCTCACTTTTAGGATTATGAAATTTTTTTAGTAAAGGACTAATTATGGACCCTTTTTTTAAAACTTCATGCTTGCCATGTTGATGTATGTGTCACGTATGACAATATCTTTATTAAATAAAGATAATTTGCGATATAGTTTGCCGTGGATATACCAAATAATCCCTGTATATTCATGCTGGTAATGATGAATGTTTCAAGGTAACAAGTATTTGTACATTAATAAATATAGTATATATGTTATTGTTTTTTTATTACAGTTTCTGACAACTGGTGAACATGTTTTCAGATTATGATAATAATAATAAAGTTTGATTTATAAACATTTGATTTTATAGTTTATTTGTAAGATGTATGATAGTTAAACATACATTATGCAAGAGCTAAATCTGTCTATTGCAGGACTTTCTTTAGGCCTGAAATGTTATCTAAATTATTAATTAGACATTAAATAACCTATCCAGACCATAATCAACTCTAGATGGTATCGCTAGCCTGCGATCTTGAGTGGATTATGAGCCGATTTACTGCATAACTTTCCTTTACGATTTAACGATTAAATGGATAATCGAAACTATGCTGTTTATCGTACTGACTTTAGTAATGATGATCGAGGCTAGGCGGAAATTTCAATTGCTTAGTTCTCGGTTCATAGTGGATCAATTTGAATGAAATTTTCAGCAAATTGCTATTACATTATCTAGTTTTTAACTATTATAGTGAGAACTGCCAACTCGTTATCGAATCTCCCATAATGTATCTTTAATATTTGCTAAGGTTGAGTAATTCACAAGTGTGGTTGCGGGTATGATTGCATTGAATACATCTGGACTGCCCATTTTGTCGCCGTGATTTGATTGGTTGCGAGTGAAACTAGTTTACATGGTGGGAGATATGAATTTATATAGTCACTCTAATAATGGATTTTGGAAGAATCACACGTATTCATTGGTCATATCATTCATGAATCATTCGTAGATATTTCAACTAAATGGGTGTTGGACTGTGTGTCTTATTATGGTAATCCGTGTGATTAATGAGTAATAATTAGTACATTTACTTGTAAGTATTGTTTGATTTTTTTTTTTTTTTTTTAAGGATTTTTTTCCCAGCAAAAATATATTTATTTATTGGAGAGAATGCCTAGGTTGGGGCCTAGGATTCATTCTCTTTACAAGGTATAACTATAAATACATTATTAGGTTTGCTGAAAAATAAACTTTGTATTATTATGTACATGTACACCCACACTCCAATGTCTTGTAGAAAGTTTACAACAAATTTCCATTTATTGGATTTAGTTGATTAAGTCAGCTTTATTCTACTAGTAATTTATTCAATTTCTCATAGAAGCTTACATATTTGTCAGAATTTTCACTCCTTTGTAAGCAATATGTTTTTATTTCAATTTTTTCTTTTAGCATATTTTTAATTGCTTTGATTTCCAGAGATGTATGTTTAAATTTTGTTTTGTAAATAAACAATTTAACATTTATGATTATCCAATTAACCATATTACATATGTCATCACTCAGGGATTACCAAATAAAATTGTGGTTTTATCAAGTATTAATGGTTTTTCTGTGATTTTTCTAATCCACCAGAAAATTTCTTTCCAAATTTTTAGTACTTTTGGACATTCATACATTAGGTGCTCTAGTGTTTCTGGTGTCTCACAACAGTAAGTGCACAGAGGTGAGTCTATAAACTTAATTCTATATAGGAAGGTGTTAGTAGTGAGGATTCTGTGTATAATTTTATATTGAAACCATTGTAAGTTTGTATCACTACAACAGTTAAAAGGAGTCAGATAGTGTCTTTTCCAATCATTGTGTGTTATGTCGATACCTTTCTGTCTAAATTTGTTTTGAGATTTGAGGATATATTTTTTGTAGGTTTTTTTTTGATTTCACTATTACCCTTAGTTTTATACTTCAGAAAGCTGTACAGTTTAAATGGCAGTATTGGAGATTGGATGATTGCATTTGTGTGTTCTATATTAAGTTTTTTCTCAAATTTTTTGATTGCTTGCAACAATGATTCATGTTTCAAAAAGTTTGTTTTTATGCCAAATTTTTGGATAATTTGTTCATAACTAAGAAATTGGTTATTTTTATCTTTTAATTCTTGTATAAAATTTATTCCTTCACTACTATATGTATTATAATGTATTGGTTGATTGTCTATTGTTATATCTTTAATCTACCAGACATTTGTACAATTGAAGTCGACCATGTTTTTCAGTTTCATTCTATTCTGTAGCAATGACCAGTTTTGTAAAGCATCTCTCCAAAAATGGTTTGTAATATTTTTTAACTTTTTTCCAATAAAGCTATTTCCATATTTTATTAACTCACTTACTGTTGTTTTAACTATGCTTTTAAACAATTTTGTCCAGGTAGCATTGGATTTCAGTAATTTATTTATCCAAGATATTTTTATAGAGGTACTAAAGTTAAAAATATTAATCATGTTAAGTCCACCTTCCATTATTGGTAGACATACTGTATCTCTGCATATTTTATCAGGTTTCTTGTTCCATATAAATCTAAAAAAAGTATTATTTAGATTTTTAAGGTATACATGGGGTGGGGAGGGAATTGTACAAAGTAGATGTATTAATTTTGGTAATGCCAGTGTTTTGATAACCGTTATTTTTCCGATTAATGTAAGTTTTCGGCACTGCCAAATGTTGAGTAAATTTTGAATTTCCATAATTTTTCTATCATAGTTATTTTTAATCATTTTATCTATGTCTACTGAAAAATTTACTCCTAATAAATTGAAATTTGTTCCTCCCCAGTCCAATTTCCATCTTGTATGATGCTATACCTCTTTTGAAAATTTCTTACTACCGATCCAAATCACTTTTGTTTTAGAATAGTTAATTTTTAGGCCTGAATGAATTGCAAAATAGTCTAAAGTTTCCAGTGTTGCCGCTAATGACTCTGGAGAACCATCAAGCATGAATGATGTATCATCCGCGTATTGTGTTAATAGGTATTCCTCACCATCTATAGTTATTCCTTTAATATTTTTTGTATTTCTAATTAATATAGATAGTAGCTCTGCGCATAGAATAAATATGTAAGGGCTCAGGGGATCGCCTTGTCTACAGCCGCTCCCGAGTGTAATTGCACCCAAAAGATGCCGATTTATTATAACTCTTGATTCTGAATTTTTGTGTAGGGTTGATATCCATTTTTTAATGGAGTTTTTAAAGCCAAAAACGTCAAGAGCTGTATCTATGAAATTCCAAGAGAGACTATCAAAAGCCTTTTCAAAATCTATCATTAGCAATAGCCCTGGTATTTGGTTTTTTTCTGTACGTTCAAGAATGTCATATATTAAACGAATATTTTCGCCAATGTATCTGCCCTTAATAAAACCTGTTTGGTCATTATCAATGATCTTATTCAAATGTTTTTTTATTCTATTGGCTATTGTGCCTGAGGCTATTTTATATACAGTGTTCTGAAGTGTTAAAGGCCTTAAGTTTTTTAAAATGTGTTTTGGCTTGTTTGGTTTGGGTATGCACGTTATTATCCCTAATTTTTGTACTATGGACATTTCATTTTCCTCATAGCAATTGTTTATAGATCGAATTACAAAAAGCCCTAAGTCTGTCCAAAACATTTTAAAGAGCTGCTGGGAAACCCGAAGATCCTGGACTTCTCTCATTTTTCATGTTTTTTAAAAATTGAAGGGCTTCATCCTCTTTTATTGGACCTTCAAGCTCTTCAGCTTCCTGGTCCGACAGCTTAGCAAAAGCGATTTTGGACATTTTTAATTTTATATCCGTCTCATCGTTTATTGAATAACTATTTTTGTAAAGTTTTTGGTAAAATTCTCTTGTTTCTTCAAGAATTTCTTTTTATGTTGTAATAATTTGTCCACTATCTTTCTCTAATCTACTTATCAGTTTGCTATAATAGTTTCTAGATTCCATTTTACAAAAATATTTAGTGGGTCGTTCACCTTCCTCTATCCATAGCGCCCTAGCTCTGATAAATTTACCCCTCATTTTAATTTTCCTAAGGTTTATCAGTTCATTTTGTTTTTGTTCTAGTGTTTCCAATTCTGCATTACTATCATTTTCTAATTTTGTAATTTCTTTCAATAAACTGGATTCCGCTTTTCTTTGCTCGTTTCTTTTGTAGATGGAATATGTTATAGTTTTCTGTCTAATCTCCATTAGTAATGTATCTAAAAACTCGTAGTCAGAAAATGTAAATTGAAGGCTTTTGTTTTCTACTTGTTCAATATTTTCTCGTTTATATATTGTTAACGCATACTGACTTTTTATTTCTTTGATGAGGCTTTTGATTATATCTATATACTGTTTATCTTTTAGTAGGGACGTATTTAGTTTCCATAGCCCTTTACCCTTCTGTAAATCGCTTAATTTAATTTCTAGAACAACTGATGAATGATCTGATCTATAATTTGTTTCAATTCGGGTGCTTGTGATCTTGGGCATTAAGCTATTGGAGACGAGGAAAAAGTCTAATCTTGCATGTTTTGGGGGATTTTTTTTACGCCAAGTATATCTTTTAAGGTTGGGGTGACACTCCCTAAAGACATCTTTCAAGTCATATAGCTCAATTTTTTCATTTAATTTCTTTTTAGCTTTTGGGTTATTATCATGTAAATAATTTTTTGTGTCTAAGTTTTGATTGATCACCATATTAAAGTCTCCACACATTATAATCTTATCATTTTGAAATTCTTCAATCTTATTAAATAGGTTTTCAAAAAACAGTGGACTGTCATTGTTTGGACCATATATATTTATCAAAATTACTTCATTATCTTCAATAACAAGATCTAATATTAAGATGTTTCCTGTATTGTCTGCATATTGCCCTTTAATTTTATAATCTATATTATTGTTTATTAATATAGCCACTCCTCTTGAGTTACGATTAAGGGAATTAAATACGCAGTTGTAATCCCATTCACTTTGCACATATGGTTCAAGTTGCTTTGTTAGGTGTGTGTCTTGTAAGCAGTATATATCGTATTTTTTACTTTTTAAGTAGTTTAGTACATCCTTTCTTTTTTCAGTGCTTCCTAGACCTTGGCAATTAGCTGACAGTATTTGTAATTTATTATCCATTATCAAATAGTGTTTTAGTTGTTTTTTGATATATTTCTAGTCTATTCTTATACAGAGGTTTCATTTTTTTCACAGTAGTGGAGTGTAGGTGTGTCAAAATTACATGCATAATTTTACATACATATACATATATAACAAAAACAAACAATATTTCCCCCCCTATGTCTCCCCTTTACTAGGTGGGTTCTATTTATCCTGCCGGTGGGCATTAGGGGCCTTCAATGAAGCAACTTTATAAGCCACATAAGTACAATGTAAGTACTTGCGATGTAGATGTAATAACAGTATTCCTAGACTGTTACTTTTTATCGTTTGCGGACATATTTGCTGTATCTTAACTTCTAGATCGACTTGGAAGCCATAGGTCTACATATCTGTGCCTCAAGTGAAATGTGAGTTTATGTTTTAATGACAAGAAAAAAACCCTATCCAGTAGTTCAGGTGGGGTGTGTTTCACATTTTCCATTCGCGAGTATTATAATAAGTCTATTAGTATGTATATACACATTCTACAGTTTCTTTACAATATTCAAATCGGTGGTTTACTTCTATCACAAGTCACAAACTGTACAAAAATAGGTGTATAAAAGGATGTTTCATAGATTGGTTTTTCAGGGACCAATCCACTTCATGACTAATTAGTTCTATATCTTAAACCTATAGGTTGATATCAAGCATAGGTTCAAACCCATGAAGAGATATTACAGATTTTGTTAACTTAATACAATTTATATGTTCTATTCAAAAAAAGTAGGGTATATTTCATTTTTAAGTGTTATTAAAGTCACCTAATGAAACTGACGAAGAAACAAATGACAAAATGAAATGAAGTTCACATTTATCGATTTATTCCAAATGATCGTTAGACTAAGTAAGGCACAGACTGACCATTATAAGGGTAAAATGATACCCGGGGTCAAACAGCAAAGTTACCACAGCATCACAACCAAGTCAGTAACGGGTAAATCCTCCTCTGTTTGCCAAACAAGCATTGATCCGACGTGGCATACTCCTAATGAGACGTCTAAGGTCATTTTGGTCCAGATTGTCCCATTCCTGTTGCAACGCAGCAGCAAGTTCTTGGACATTGGCAGGACGTTGTTGACGTTGACGTAACCTCTGTCCAAGCATGTCCCAGACATGCTCGATGGGGGAGAGGTCGGGACTCAGTGCTGGCCAAGGTAATGTGGTGATGTTCTGTTGTTGGAGGTAACCTGTAACGATCCTGGCCCTGTGACATCTTGCGTTGTCATCCTGGAAGATGAAACGGCGGCCATGACGTCGTGCGAACGGCACAACATGGACTGCCAAGATGTTGTCCCGGTAGTACTGGCCTGTAACACGCCCTGCAACAACATGTAAAGCCGTTCTTCCAGCAACAGTGATGCCTCCCCACACCATAACAGAACCACCCCCAAATCGATCATGTCTGATGACATTAACGTCTTGGAAGCGCTCGTTTCGACGACGCCACACCCTCCTACGTCTGTCCCAAAAATCAACAGTGAACCTCGACTCATCTGAAAACATCACATTGCTCCAGCGTCGATTATCCCAGTGTTGACGATCCCTACACCAACGACGTCTTGCCTGAATGTGATGATCTCTCAAACAAGGGATCACGCGAGGACGTCGGGCGCGAAGGTGACCCCTATGCAGTCGATTCCGAATCGTCTGGCCACTCACTCTCACACCAGTGTCTGTTTGAAGACGAGCGCTGATCTGATTTGCTGTGATGACACGATTTCTCAAGGCCAAGGTACGGATAAATCGATCCTGGGCTTGAGTTGTCGCCCTTGGTCGACCTGAGCGTGGTCTGTCCTGTACAGATTGTGTATCACGGTATCTGGACCATAGCCTGCTTATGACAGACTGAGAAACATTCATCGTCCGCGCCACAACCGCCTGTGTTGTGCCGATCTGTAGCATGCCAAGGGCACGTAACCTTTCATTTTGGGTAAGCCGACGCATATCAAAATTTGTTTTCTGGTCACTAAAACAATTAAACTGATGTTTCCACCCTGGAATTCAATGCCACAATGACTGTAACATTCAAAGTCAGAGTCGTGCAAATCTTGGGTTGGACCCCCATGATGATCCCAAGCATCACCTGCATTCCATGCGGTAGCTATTGGTGCGTTTGGGCGTCACATGTAACTGGAAATGTTTCTTCTGTTAGGTTCTATAGTGACTTTTTTCGTAGTCATTTGCATATTTTAGTATTATGCCCCCAAAATCAAATATCGCCTACTTTTTTTGAATAGTATATATCAACAGTTTCTAGTTTTATACTCTGTCAAAAGTAAGCATAATAGCTTTTAACAGTTTCCGTTAACGTGAAGTCTCTCTTCTCTTCCATTTTTCACCAGTACACAGAGTCTCTAGAATCATATATATTCCTTGATCTCGTATTCTGGTTTTAAGGTGTTCCTGTTTTCTAATGTCATATGCAATACCGGCCAGTTTATGACGTTCCTGTTTCATAGGTTGAGGTAGATCCTGAAGAACTTGTTGCCCTTTTTTCAGCAGGTTTCTTTTATGTAATACTGCTTCTAAGTCTCTATAGTGCACAAATTTCACTATTATAGGTGGAGGGCCTTCTCTATCTTCCCGTTTCCTTAACCTATGTTGGTTTGCTATCTCCATTTTGGAATTTAGTTGTAGCTGTTCTTTCAAGAAATTATTCATGGTTTCATTGATATCTTCTTCTTTTGTTTGGGGGATACCATAGAATATAAGATTATATTTACGATCATGTTTTTCAGCCAAAATCAATTTTTCATTCAAAATTTGCACTTCTTTATTGATCTGGACTCGTATTTTTTCAGCCTCTGTTTTTAACCGATCTATGTTTTCACAATTAAATTCTACACTTTTTTCAATTTCAACATTTTTATTTTGCACTTCCGTGATTTTCATGTCTAATAAATTAAGGGGTGCCGATATTTCTTCTTTAAATTCTTTGACAGCAGTTGTTATTTCGTTTTTGTTTTTTTCAATGTTGTCACCCATTTTTATCAATGTTTGTCCTACATGTTCCATGGTCCACTCACTGTCCATACTTATTTTTGTTTCAGGTGACGTCATACTATTTTCAGATTTTCTTTGTTTTTCAAAGTTCTGTTTTATGGTTTGTTGTCTAGTTTTAACACTCATTCTCCTATTTCTGCCTCACATTACACATATGTATCGCCATTGGCATCGTTACTAATATTAGTTGTAGTTTGTTGCAATGGATTCTATTTTTAGTTTATCAGTGGCGACCACGTGTTAAAAAAATAAATTTGAAAAGTTTGTGTTATGTTGTGTTGTCTAGTTTTAACACTCATTCTCCTATTTCTGCCTCACATTACACATATGTATCGCCATTGGCATCGTTACTAATATTAGTTGTAGTTTGTTGCAATGGATTCTATTTCTAGTTTATCAGTGGCGACCACGTGTTAAAAAAATAAATTTGAAGATTTTGTGTTGCGAACAATTTGTCTTGGAAGATAATAAGGACCGAATATTTCTCCCACACGTGATATTATTTACTATACACATCTACAGAGAAGTAGCTATACATCAAATTTTGGAAGTTATGTTGTTGTCTTGAACTAGTGAGGTTTCACGTTTACTGTTGTTCAGCTTGAAGCGTGGTGGCTGACCTACTTTTGACACCGTTATCGCCTTTCTAATGTTATATTTTCATTTACAGGTTTTTCTGGCTAGCTTATATCGACATTAACATTTTGACATTATACATTGTTCACTGCTTACATAATCTTGAAGGCCCCATAAAGGTGAGAAACTTCTCACCTCGTCATGAAAGCGACCATGCCGTCTCACTGCGCAACCGGAAGTCTGATTTTTGTAATGTTGATAATCGTGGAAATATAGAAATATTTTGCATTTTTGTTAAACGTGTTACGTTTTTTTGGTGACCTGTTTCTGTTTCTGATAATGTCAATTTACTATGGATAGTGTTACTGATATTGTTACTCTAGATGTTACTGTTTCAGTTATTTATTTTATGATGATTAAAAGATCTACATGAATAACTCATCAACCTTAACATATTCTTAAATGTGCTGTGGAGAGTCAAATATTTAGTGACTGGTGTGTGCGTGTTTACCACCAACTCATTGTCACCTCATCAACATAGACATGTGCTTCATCGTGATATAGATTATGTGAACTCATTAGAGACTAATTACCTAAATATATATAATTATGATTGTATTGATATATTGTAGTTATATAAAGATATTTAAATTATACCGTGTTTTTGTTAATGTGAACTATAAGTACACGACCGTCAATCCGCCCCAAAAAGAACCAAAAGTCCACAACTTTGATATACCAGATGTTTACACTATTTGCATACGATGGGCGTCCATTTTGTCCGCCAGTTTTGGTCCGATTTTCCATGAAATTCAAACTCAGATAAAATTACTGTGTAACGGTGATATATTCAAATATTTTTTAAATCGGATAATAATTGTGACCTCTAGAGGTACCAAAAGCTAAAAACGTGATTTTTTGTACAATGAAATGGGGTTTAACGTCCTACTCCTATACTGGGCTAATGAAGACGGGCACACGCCATACAGTGTGCTCCAAGGGATCTTTTACGTGTATTCCAATGTATACACGGGACCTCGGTTTTCCTTCTCATCCGAAGGACTAGACAGCTGTCCTTGTCAGGCCCTCCGTCCTGCATCACTGACAAGGGGGAACCACGCCGGAAAATCTGGATGAACTTTCTCGGCCAATGCAGGGATCGAACCCACATGATCCGCCTGGGCCATAATTAAGGAAGTTACGATTCGATATGTACGAAAATAGAAAGGAACCAAGACATTTGAGTTATAAACATGTATTTCAAGTTTTATCAAAATCAGATGAAAATTGTGACCTCCAGAGGGTCCACAACCCTGATACACAATATTTTGACACTATTTGCGAACAAGGGGCGGCCATTTCGTCCATCAGTTTCGGTTTTTACGAAATTCAAACTCAAACATCTTTAGGGTTTAATGGTGATATATTCAAACGTTTTTTTAAATCGTACAAAAACTGTGACCTCTATTGGGTCCACAAGCTAAAAACGTGATTTTTCATACAATCAGGGGCCATAATTCAGGAAGTTATGGTTCGATATGCGCGAATATCGAAAGGAACAGAGATCTGCGGGTTATAAACATACATTTCAAGTTTAAACCAAATTGAATTAAAATTGTGACCTCTACAGTGTTCACAGGCTAAAAAAGTGATTTTTCGTACAATCAGGAGACATAATTCAGGAAGTTACAATCTGATATGCACGAATATCGAAAGGGACCGAGATCTGTGGGTTATAAACATACATTTCAAGTTTAAACCAAATTGAATTAAAATTGTGACCTCTACAGTGTTCACAGGCTAAAAACGTGATTTTTCATACAATCAGGGGCCATAATCCATGAAGTTGCACTCCGATACATGCCAATATCGAAAGGCACAGAGATCTTAGGGTGATAAACCTATATTTCAAGTTTCATTGAAATGGGATAAAAATTATCACAATTTTTATCCGATTTTAAAAACCATTCAAATATATCACCGTTAAACCAAAATGATGGCTGAGTTAGAATTTCGTGAATTGGTTTGTTTTTCCTTTGAAATTTGAAATCAAAATTTGGATGACTAGTACCCTCCATATTAACCATAGTACTAAGAATATTATCAATATCTAATTTATTTTCATAAGTATCCATTCCATCACAACTCTGACGGCTATTATCCCTTTATCAAGTACATCTCAATTTTTACGGCTATTATTCTCCATATTAAGTACATCAGCAAGAATGTAATCAGTATCCAAAGGCTTATCACAAATATTCTCATCATTAATAGTTGTTTTTCGACAGTGTTATAAATATATGGTAATCTTGCTAAATTAATATTTTGGACTGTCTGTGTATGCTCACATTATATGACTGGAGTGTTTTGTCACATGCATTCATGTACAAGTATTTTTATGAATCTACACCATTATTTTTGTGGCTTCTTGTTACAGAAAACTATCCTTTATTTGTATCTCTATGTGCTAAGTTTTAAAGTTCGATAATAGCCGCAGACAGTATCTTATGTACATACAAATAAAACCATCTGAGGTTCTTTCTATTTACACAATGGACAGTCTTCAGCCATTATTCATCACATAATATATACTAATGTCCAAAAGAAAGTATACACACTAAAAATATGACTAAGTTTTATTTTGATTAAAAACATTTGAAAAAACTTTACTAGGTTTGTCTCTTGTGTCCAAACTCAATATTTCTAAGCAAAATAAAAAAAGCAAAACAGATTGACATTGTACCCAAATGCCGCATACGATAGAAAATGACTTTGGTTGATGCAGCACGAAATGCACAGTGTATACTTTCTTCCCGACATAAGTATAGTAATTACCATATTTAAACCAGTATAAATCATACAGTGAAAAGTATTAATTTCAAGAGACTGATTTTAAAATATTTCTGGCCCCAAGTTCACAAAGCATTCTCAGATTTAAGTTAAGTATTTACTCAAAATTGTTTGCATTATTGTAACTAAAATGTAGCACTTTATCAAACTTTTTTTGTTTTAATGTATCAAATACATCAAAAAGAAACTATGTGCAAAGTTTTGTGTTTCTGTGCAAAGATATTTCTCATAAACAGTGATTGAAAATTCAGTAGATTCTTAACTTAAATCGTGAGAAATGTTTTGTAAACTCAGGGACAGGAAATTGCAACCAGCGGCTGCCAGGCAGGATACGCCCACATTTTCGAGAGATGGATAGAGAACAAGCTAACAAGAAAGTGATTTTTCCTACCATCAAGGGCCATAATTCAGGAAATTTCAATTCAATATGCGCGAATATCGAAAGGAACTGAGATCTTTGTGTTATAAACTTACATTTCAAGTTTCAACAAAATCGGATAAAAATTGTGACCTCTATAGGGTCCACAACCTTGATATACCATATTTTTACGCTATTTGAGAACGAACTGCGGCCATTTTGTCTGTCAATTTTGGGCCGATTTTCACGAAATTCGAACTCAAACTTCCTTAGGGTGTAACGGTGATATAATAATACGGTTTTTTAAATCGGATAAAAATTATGACCTCTATAGGGTCCACAAGCTAAAAACGCGATTTTTCGTACAATCAGGGGCCATAATACAGGAAGTTACGGTCCGATATGCGCGAATATCGAAAGGAACCGAGATCTTTGGGTTATAAACTTACATTTCAAGTTTCAAAAAAATCGGATAAAAATTGTGACCTCTATAGGGTCCACAAGCTAAAAATGTGATTTTTCGTACAATCAGGGGCCATAATCCATGAAGTTTCGATCCGATACATGCCAATATCGAAAGCAGCCGAGATCTTTTGGGGATAAACCTATATTTCAAGTTTCGTCAAAATCGGATAAGAATTGTGACCTGTAGAGAGTCCACAAACAATTGTGGACGGACGGACGGACAGGGGCGACGGCATAATACGTCCACATGAAAATGTGGGTGTATAAAAAGGAGTTGTCATGCAAGATATGCCCACATTTTGCAATAGATAAACAGAAAAAAGTTAAAACTAATAGGGTTCATCCTCTCAATGTCCAAATGTTTCGCATGTGGGCATATAAAAATAAACCATGTCCAAGAGAACCTAATTTAACATCCAGTACAAAATCAACTACAGAAGTTAAATCCCTATCACTAAATAATCAACAGGTGTAAGCCATGTAAAATAATAATAATAATAAAAAGAAAACACATACCACTATGGAATACTATGGCTGCATGCATGTACAGCACACCTAGATAGAAATTGATGAAAATGATATTACCCAACAAACCTTTAGGAGTTCGCATTGTGAACTCTGTGTCAAAATAGAAGACTTCATCAGTAGGGACAACTGCTGGTTTAAATGGTGGAGTCAAAATACGAGCTTTCAATTTGACCCAATCAATAGAAGCAAAAAATGCATGATGTTTTATATCTTCAATACCATTTTGACCAGAACCTGAAAATTCCAAACAATGTTGCGAATTATTAAAGAGTAGGATACAGAACTGAAAGCGGCAGAAAGCTGAATATTGATAGTGTTCATTCTATTTACATTGAATCATTTACACTACAACGTCAGCAGCATGCGACGACAGCTCATAAGACCTAGGCGCTTGGAAGACTCGACGCTGGCCACACTGCCCAAGCCATTGCCAATCACTTCCATGTCAATGTTCGGACCATCTTCAGCAACGCTTTTGGGCCACCAACACCACGGATGATCGCCCCCGAACTGGTAGACCAAGGGTTACCACAAGGCGACAAGACTGCCCTGTTGTGCGAGAGCACGTGCAGAATCCCTTCACACATGTACTGAGACAGCACGTCAGAAAATTGTGACCCCCCACAGCATACTGAGTCAAATGAGGACATTTTGAAAATTGAGTTATTGTTATTTTCACAATCTCCAACTCATTACCTTCAATTTGATGTATAGTTTGTTTGAATTGGGCAAAAAATGACTGAGCTGTGTCCATTAGAAGCTACCCAACTCACAAAAGTAAGTTTTGAGAAAAAAAAAGTCAAAGATTTGGTATGTTCTAAAACAAAATCCCATAGCAACCAGGCCATTTATCTACTGTTTTGTCGTTGAATATATCTTTCCATGGGTTTTCAGGGGTGCTGAAGACGAAAATCGTAGTAAAAATTTGATCTGACTATTTCCGCAATTTATTTGCTATATTTTGTCGTTTAATATGTTTTTTATTTAGGATTTCAAGGGTGCTGACGACGAAAATCGTAATAAATGCACCCCTTTCGTAACGAAACATCCACAACACATACGGCATAATATTCACATGATAGTGTTATACTGAAGAACAATCCATACATTAGTAGTCTGTTGTGTATAATATAACTTTAGTGAGAGTTAATCTCATCAATTAATTAGCACCTTAGTGCCAGCTAGTGGTCAGGAGATTAAGATTGTTGATTGGATAATCATCAAAGAAGCCGCCACAGCTGTACGCGTGTTCATTTAACACGTGAATTAAAATAAGATTTTGCGTGTACTATAGGTCTATTATTATTTTCAGGTACCGTGACGTTATCAAAATATGAGTCCCTATAGAAATGTCAATTTCATAGTCAAGAAATGCTTACGTTCACTTTCGTGCATTTTGGCTTTGATGTAAATATCAACATTATTCAGAGGATACTCAATGGCAGACTCGAGAATCATCGCATTTCGGCTCGTTGGCCTTTCTCATTTTTTCAACCCATTGTGATAAGAGAATTTTAAACAATAATATCCCAGATGCATTCCTTACTTTGAATGCAGTATGAAGAAGCAACGGTTAACGGAATTCAGCTATCAATAAAATTCTCTTCGAAAAGAAAATTATTGGCCATTTTGTTTATTTCCATTTAAGGCCTATAGATTATTTTTTTAAAGATGATATGAGATATCAAATAATCACCACTTGGATTAATTATTCAGAGTAAATAATGAGTTGTCGACGGCTTTATCATTGACCCGTGACAGTTGATTAATAATAGTATTACTCAATGACACACACCCGCTTGTCGATTAATTTACATCATCAGCCACGTGGTTTCGATTAACACTCAACGGCAATCTCTACGATCAGAATTTTTTTTTTTTCTCCCACTTATCAGAGTGAATCGCATGTAAGTACCCAAAAACATTACCGCCAAAACCAAATTTATGGATGTCTTGCACGCAGTGTCTGGGCCAATCAGCAAAGGAGTTGTGTGGACTGCATGGCAACAGGCGGAGTTTATTTATATTTTTGGAGGGTTTTAAAACTCGATTGTATCCGTTCAAAATCATTTCATCGACAATATTTTGATCATATTTATAAACTAGAAATGCTCCGCTTTACAACGATGCCAATGGTTATGCAAGAGGAATGACCGGTCGTCCCGCTGCAAGCGAAGACAAATAACTAATTTCGCCGAGAATTTTAAGAAATAGGACAGATTTAAGAATACGGTACTCTTACAAAACGTTCAAATACAGGTGTTTTACAATGTTTTATAGACTCATTTTTGTGAAAATCTCAATTTCGTTCAAAATCAATATTTTCACTTATTTTGTCTTTACCTCATTATTGATTCTCGCGCATCCAGACTCATTTAGATGCGGCCGGTCATAATTAAGGAAATAAATTGTCCTGTCAACAACTTTGTCGGCACGTAAAAGGTCAAAGGCAAAATTCAAACTTTTGAAATTTTCAAATACCTAAAATTCAACCCTGATCCTAGGTATCCAGAAATGTATTAAGTTGGAAATAGGAGACGAATTCTCCAAACTGCCTTAATCAAAATTCTGCTCTGAACAATTTTTTTAGGCATTAATTCCAGGATTCAGAAAATGTAACTCCTATGTCTGTAAGTAAAGTATTGTAAAAGCCTTAGGGATTTTTCATGTTTCAAGATGGTTGCACTTTCGGTTCGAGCAACAAACTACGCATCAGTAATGTCTTAGCTAGTACAGAAAAATATTTTCATGGCAATCTGACCTACTTTTTTTTTTATTTTTTGAAATCTTTGATCGTTAATTACTCCAAGGGGAGGTAAGTTAGAAAATTTCTAATATCATTCAAATTTCGTGAAAATCGTGCTAATATGAAAGAAGTTGGTTTTTACTTCCAGGATGAGATGTCAAAAATTTAATCCTTGAAATTCGAAAATCTGAAATATCAGATTTGAAGTAAATGATTCAAGGTACTCAAAAGAAAAAAGAACAAGACAACAGTGAGGCTGATGTCCCCCGCCAAATTCCCAAAATAAATAGATGACACATTAATTTATCACAAATTTATTTTTTTTCAAAAGTATCAAGCAATCGAACAGATTATCAACTATACACTAAGTTTCATCACTCTCTATCAGATTGAATCAAAGTTATCTTGTCCTAAAGCATCGATCAATGAAATTGCTTAGCTCTGCTTCGCTTTACCTCGAAATGTTAATCATTAAACTCCGTCAAGACATTACCTAATGAACATATGTATCAACTTTAAACATTTTACCTCAATTAAAAGTAAAGTTGTTATGTTCCAAAGTCTTGACCAATCAAATTGCTTATCGCTCCTTAGCCTAAGCAGAAAATTCTCATCATCGAACTCAGTCATGGTAATGATGTAATGGATCTATAATCAGAGTTTCATCACTCTCACTTAATTATAACCAAAGTTATCGTGCCCCAAAAAATCAACCAATCAGATTGCTTATCTCAAACTAGATCAAGGAATTCACCTAATGAGCGCCTACATCAAGTTTGAACATTCTACCTCAATTAGAATGAGAGTTATCATGTTTCAAATTGTCGACCAATCAAACTGCTTATCACTCTGCTTACCCTGAGCAGAGTCCTCACTCTCACTTAACAAGCCAACAGTGAGACTGATGTTCCCCGCCGAAATCCCCAAATAAATAGATGACACATTAATTAATCGCACATCTATTTTTTTCAAAAGTATCGAGCAATCAAACTGATTATCAACTATACACTAAGTTTCATCACTCTCTATCAGATAGAATCAAAGTTATCTTGTCCCAAAGCATCGACCAAGGAAATTGCTTAGCTTTAGTTCTATATGTTAATCATTGAACTCAGTCAAGACGAACATCTACATCAAGTTTAAACATTCTACCTCAATTAGAAGCAGAGTTGTTATGTTCCAAAGTCTTGACCAATCAAAATGCTTATTGCTTAAGCAGACAATTCTCATCATCGAACTTAGTCAAGGTATTGATGTAATGAAACTATATACTAAAATTTCATCACTCTCACTTAATAAGAACTAAAGTTATCGTGTCCCAAAGCATCAACCAATCAAATTGCTTATCTCTGCTTACCCTAAGCAGAAAATACTCATCTTCGAACTCCATTAAGGTATTGACCTAATAAACACCTACACCAAGTTTGAACATTCTAGGTCAATTAGAAGGCGAGTTATTGTGTCCCAAAAAGTGTGATGGACAGACAGACTGACGGACGGACGGACAAGACAGACAGAGATGGACGAACCCATTTTAATAGTCTTCTGCTTTCTTCGAAAGACGGGGGACAATTACCTTTAAAATATTATCCGAGTTGTGAACAAATCATTGTTTTGCTTGACAAATGGTGCATCTAAATAGCCACGCACACGTGCGCGTTGCTATTTAGACATACCGATAATACAAGAATCTCATAGGGGACATAAAAAGGAAAGAATAAACAGTAAAAAATCTTTACCGGTCTCCATTATATAAATAGCCACCCGTAGGGCAACCAAAATAAAAGTTTTATTTTGGTTGCCGTGTGCGTTGCTATTTATACATACCAGTAATACAAGACTCTCATAGGGCCTGTAAAAAGGACGGAATAAACAGTACAAAATCCTTACCGGTCTCCATTATTTTTTAATCCTCATTCACACACTGTTTGAGAGTTCAGTTCTCTCAATCCGACTTTTGAGAATGTCATTTCTGCGCATGTGCAGACAGACATTAACGTACAACAGTCCACCTGATAAACCTTTTGATTGGAAAAAGGGAATAATCCAATTGCATGATGATCAAAATCATAGAATTGGAGAACACAGTCAGTACATCGCGGAGTCCCCTCTTTGATCTGTTTTCAATGTGTGCTGATCACAAAGTAGAACAATACCTAATAAGTCTATTGGATTGTTTTATTTAAATTGTTTCTGATAAATATTATCTGTATCAAATCAACAATGGTCCTCACAATAGTTATTTGCCTATCACGATTCTCGATAATAAAACCAAAGATGATGTCAACAATGGCTCTTCATTGCATACCGGGCACGCTGGCTTTCAAAATGAAATGCAGGTTGTTGATATGTAATAGTTAGAAAGTATGGCTATCAAATGAGCAGAAGAAATCTAGACACTCTTGCTGCTCCAAGACAGTGGCTAAATGATCAAGTAATAAATATGTATATGAAATACCTGCAAGAAAGAAAAAGAAATAAAGCCAATCAGATATTGGCCGAAGAAATGTTCTGTTAAACCAGAATAGAAGGACATTTAAGAAATGCAGTAGAATTCTACAAAGGTAAAATTATTCTACAGTACACTACACATCACTAGAGCTTATTAGTTGTATATGTAAGATCAAAGACAACTAGAATTTGGCGCAATGCTGAAGGCTTTCACCGTCGCCAAGGCGTCACATGATCGCCAGATGCATGACAAAAAACCCATACTCTAGCATAACTCAGATATTGACCTCTAAACATGCTCCAACTCGTAAAAATACGCTGTTTTCAATTTTCGATCTCTTTTTTGGGCTACCCATGACAATTAGATAAATTGTACAAGGGTTTCACACAATACGCTACCCAGTAGAATCTCGATTGACCAAGTTTGAAAGAAATCATTGGCGGCTTTTCCGAGAAAAGTGATTATATAACTGTTAAATTAAACAACGGATAACTCCTACCTCTTAAAATGATTTATATAATTAGTAAATAATTATTATTATCTAATGATTGTTGTTTTGTGACATATATAGTGTAACCAATATATACATTGTACTTTTATAATCAATATGATACTGTGCATTAGTCGTGTTTCTGTTCTTATGAATTGAATTTCTTCATGCAATATTTGTAAATCGCCAGTAGGAATAAATGTTTCTTATATAGATTCATTATGCTGGCTGGAATTTGCACGGTAGGCTAGCCTTTGGGAGTGCGCTGTATCATACGGTCTGTCATTGAGTCAACTGGCGGGGTTTCAATTCCCCGGTTGTACGTGACAAGAAGTAGGGTCGCCTGTCCAACCTCGTTGTTTTTCTCCGGGGCCTCCGGTTTCCTCCCACTGCTAATGACCCCTACGCGCAAGCGAATTATTGAAATAAAAAATAATGAACCGTATGTTAGTCCCGAAATGACCTCTAAACATGCTCGTACAGCGGCGCTGGTCTTCTTTTATATAGAATTCCAACCGCCAAGGGATCTTTTACGGTGTACACGGGACTTCGGAATCACGTTCATGTCAGCTACTCAAATATGTAACTAGTTCAAAAATTGATTGAATATTCAATGAAATATCGCCAATTTTCTGGTTTCGTGCACGTTAAAGATTTGACGTCACTAATAAAATTTTAATATTAATTACAGATAGAGTCCATGCTCAAACAGAGTCACGCCTTTTATCACAGGTACAATATTCGATACTACTGTACATACTACTGCAACTGCTTAACAAATTGGACTTCCTTATAAACAGCGCGAGCCGTCAATTTCTATCCAGATGATTACCGGTATAAGATAATTTTGACAAAGAAGCAACAATATTAATTCAAAGACTAATTATTACACACAGCTATCAACTATTTCTGTTACAGGGTCACTATACCCATATTTTGTATAGAAGAAAACACTCATAGTTGAAATAATTTTAGTTCAAATATCATCACTGATAAAAGCACTCTTGAATTGGCTCTATATGTTGACAAAACGTACAGATTGTATCCCCTCTTATGAAAGGTGTCGTGTTCAATTTTCGATCCCTTTGTTCTGCTACTCCTGAAATTGGGGACTATTGTACAATCGTTTTATGTATAACACTACTGATAGGCCTCTCTGTAGAAGAAGTTCCCAAAAAACATTATGTTGACTTTTCGAGAAATAGACCTCTAAATATGCTCCAAATCGGAAAAATACAACGTTTTCGATTTTCGATCTCATTTTTCAGCTACCCGACATTTCAAAAAATGATACAGTGGTTTCACACAACAGAGTACCCATTTATCTCTCGATTGAGAAAGTTTTAAAAAAATCGTTGGGGGCATTTCCGAGAAACATGCGTCTAAAGTTGCTCGAAATCGCAAAATACCTTACTTTTCAAAGTCATATAACTTTTTTAGTTTTTGATAGAAACTTGTCGCTGAAGTACCATCTGATAGACAATTCAATTAGCTATTAAACGATATAATACTTTTACTAATCAGCAAAAAAACAATTGATACATCGCAATTTCCGCACAGGCACCCATTTTTCAAAATTTTGTCAAAGTTCACATACATTTTGTGACTTCTTCCGGGGTTTCAATTGTTTTCATTTATAGTTTAAGGACTGGATTAGACTTTCGACTTCATATTCCTGAGGTTTCAGAAAAATCGTTGGAGCCGTTTTAAAAAAATAAGAACTCTACGATTTGATCAAAATGCGAAAAAAAGTGAAAAATAAAAGTTAACATTTTAGATATTTTTTTATATCGTTGGAATCGGATCGACGCTAGCTATCTAAAAATGTAATCATATTTTAAAAATTCCCAAAAATAAAAATTTTACCAAAATTTAGAAAATTTTCCAATTTTCACCAAATAAATGAAAGCGACAAAGTTTCTAAATTCGTCGGTTTTGAACTGCTATCTGCCCAGATATGTCACCAGCTATCCAAAAATGTAAATAACAGAAATATCGGTTGAGAATTCCTTCAGTTATGACCAGTTTTCGTTTTTCGTATTTAACGTCACTTCCGGTATGCGAACAAATTTCAAAACGGCTTTAAGCAGAAGCTGCACACCACTTTTCCAACAGAAAATCAAATTTCAAACCTCTATCTCTTATAGTTGCTGAGATCTAGCTTCCCCCAATAAAAAAAGAATAATATTAATCTTAGTAATAACAATAGTCTTTCACCGAAGGTGAAAGCCTAAAAAAGTATTTGATTCGCTAGTGGAAAGAAACATATATAACTATACAAGATAATAGTTATGACTGTGGTGTTTATGTATGTTTGCTGATTTCATGCCAGCACATGATGGAAATAATAATGATGTGAAATACTGTGGCAGCAACGTTGTTCATTGAAACTGCTTTAAATCCTCCACTGGCCATATCACAGTGGCCTTGGTGTGTTATAGTATAGAAAAATGAAAGTTGGAAAGATAAAGCTCTATTATACTGTTTACAGTGTATAAAACAGAAAATACAAGCTTTTAATACTTTTGTATTATTGGCAAAGATATTGTAAGATTGCTAATGTATTAGCATGGCAGGTGTAGGGGAGTTGGGGAGCTTGCCCAGATAAGTAGTTTGAAAATTATGTTTCATCTATTTCTTCAGTGTTTTTCTTTGGAGAATGGAAGAAAAAAGCTGCTGGTTTTTGCCAGCACGCGAAGGAAATGTTAGATTGCTAATACCCTGTATTAGTGTAAACAAAATTCAATTTGGAAAGAAGGAGCTCTAATGCACTGTTTACAGTAAATAAAGCAGATGATATCAGCTTTTAATACTCTTGTATTATTGGCAAAGATATTTAAGAGCCATTCCACGAGAAAACCATGCAGAAGGTTCGAAGGTGGGGGTCGGCCGATTTGAGTTCATATTTACAGGGTTTGGTCAACCCATCGAGGCTACTCCCCAGTAAAAATCACCGATTTTAGAAATCAACTGTTTCTGAGATACTGCCCGATTACATTTTTCTTCTGAATTTCGTCAAATTTCAGGTCAAATTTTGACCATTTTTGTTGCATTTCTATAGTCATTAATCGACCAATGGTGAACTAAGTTTTTATTGGTCGTTATAGTCTGGGTCTCATCCTAACATATTATAATGGTCACCCAGTGCAACCCCTCTTTCCGTAGGCGTCATGACACTACACAAAATACGTGTCTGCAGGCACCTGAATTATACATTTCTTTAAATTGCGATATAACTCCACTGGAGCAGGGTTTGCGATAAAAATGGAAATCGTTTTATTTGCAGCTTGACCTGTTCTAAAAACATAAAAAATAAATCGTTGTCAAATAACCTTCAACAGTATGAAAATTTGTGTCGAAAGTTACAAAATTCCTCGCTTTTCACATCGAATTTCGGTTTCTTAAGTGTTGGGGTGGGGTTGGATGGCCGAATGGTTAGCACGTGCGTGCTGTATCATAAGGCCTGTCATTGAGTCAACTGGTGTGGTTTCGAATCCCCGGTTGTACGTGACAAGGATTAGGGTCGCCTGTCCAACCTCGCGGGTTTTCTCCTGGTCCTCCGGTTTCCTCCCACTGCTAAAGACCCCTACACGCAAGCGAATTATTGAAATAAAATTAAACCATATGTTAGTCCCGAAATCACCTAGTTTGTGTCGAGTGGACATTAAGCCCCATTTCTCTCTCTCTCTTAAGTGTTGGGATTTCGGCTGTATATTCCGGACATGTCCTACGCTATTTTCGGCCAGGAATATGCCCAATCGGACATCAAGATATGAATAATATTCAGAATTTCAAAATTAATGTAGTGAACTGAGTGTATAACTACCAATCATCCCGATTATCGTTGATAATGTCCCGGATTGACTAGGTAATTAAGTGATCAGCGTATATATCTTATTATACCGTCTATACACCTACCTTGTTCAGCTGCTTAATCTGCCTTGCTTGACTGACTTGTTACTTTGTCGGGAAATACATCAATCTAATCTTGAACAGAAGTCATTGCTTCTCTTTTGTCGAATCATTTATCAATCCAATAAGAGTGAGTATCAACCTTATCTACATGATTACCTTGGTGGTTTCTCCTTTGTCGGAAATTTAATCTCACTGATATCGCCCGACAGCACATAGAAACTAGTCCTTGATGTCACATATTATCCTAATAGTATATAACAGTCATTATAAATTTCAAAACTTCTGTCTATTGTTAGCGATTAAACCTTTAAATTATTTTCTGTAATGAAACTACTTCTTTTAAGACACCATATATAAATTCCCTTCTTTCCCTTGATCTCGATTATCCCACGAAAATCACTTACTATATAAGGCCGTGTTTACTACGAAAATATTGTATGTTTTATATGTTATCGGTCACGTACGCCATACGCTGAAGTTATGTATGCCTTTTACAGGTGATTCAACTATCAATGCAATTTTAAAATACCATTTTACAAGTGATTCAACTATCAATGCAATTTTAAAATACCATTTTACGAAAATGATTTGACATCACCACAAGTAATTCTTATTTTGGACGCCTTTCTTTCATTTGCTGCCGTATAAACGAAGAATTGTAATTTTGGAGGAATATTACTGGCGTGAATTTGATTGAACCAGGCACGGATCGGCAAATTTCATTCTATTGCATTACAAAAACACGTAATTTTGCAGGAATAGTACTGACATAAATTTGAATACCATACGGGAATTAAATATGAATAAGCGGTTGCCATGCAAGATACGCCCACATTTTGCAAGAGGTGGACAGAGAACAAGTTAAATAAAAAGTGATTTTTTCGTACATCCAGTATGTTTCAGTCCGACATGCGACAAGATCAAAAGGAACCAAGATCTTTGGAATATAAAAGTATATATAAAAGTTTCATCAATTCGAATAAAAATTGTGACATCAAGAAGGACTACAAGCTAAACATGTGATTTTTCGTATATTCAGGGATCATAATTCAGGAAGTTACAGTGTGATATGCGCAAATATCGACAGTGACCGAGATCTTTGGGATCTAAACATATATTTTAAGTCTCATCAAAATCGGATAAAAATTGTGACCTCGAGTGTGTCCACAACCTTGGAATTACATATGTTTACACTATTTGCGTACAAGGAACGGCCATTTTGTCAGACAGTTTCGTTCCGATTTTCACGAAATTCGAACTACACCATCATTAGCTTGTAACGGTGATATATTAAGATACATGCCAATATCGAAAGGAACCAAGATCTCAGGGACATAAACCTATATTTCAAGTTTTGTTGAAAGTGGATAAAAATTGTGACCTGTAGAGAGTCCATAAACAAATTATGGATGAACGGGCGGACAGGGGCGACGATAATATACGCCCACACGAGAATGTGGGCGTAAAATAATAGCGAGGTGTTCCTATTTTTATTACATGTGGATTTGAATATTTTGTTGACATTTTATAAAGAAGAAACTGATGTTTTGACATCACAAACTATTCTTATTTTGGAACTTCTGCATTCATTTGCTGTCATGTAATTTTGAAGTACTGTTGTGAATTTGAAGCCAAAGCAGGATTGGCAAGCTTTCATTCAATCAATGTATTATGAAAACACGTAATTTTGTACGAATATATTAATAACATAAATTTGAATACCATACAGGACTTAAATAGGATGAATGGAATGAATTAGGGTTTAATGTCCTACTGTTCTGCTCCGACTGGGCTAATGAAGACGGGGGAATTAAATATATAAAATATCGAGGTGCACCTATTTTTATTACGTACGGTATTTGAATATTTTGTTGACAGGTGATATAAACTATTACACATTAAAATGCCCCGAATGGCATGATAATCTATATAGATATATGTCTTTGTTAGTCGGGAAATGCATGGTACTATTTTACCTCGGGGAATCAAACACAAACGCTGTGTTTTTGAAGTAATAAAACTGGGTCATGCTTCCTACGCAAATATAAAATACAGTCCATCTATTACGAACTTAATTATTTGCTGTATCATTAATGAATAAAGTCGAGATTATCATTTTTAAGTGTTGATTACGATATAATTACTTAAGAGTGATCGGCACCTGTATGTCAATAATAGATGTCGGAATGGTTCATGTGGTTATGAATGAAACATCAAAGCGATAGCTTCCTGACCTATCTGTCAACAGTGGCAATCACGTGACATTCTCCCGCCATTTCTAGAACTATAGTTAAAAATAAAACCATCTAATAGAAACTCCTTTGTTGGTAGTATGATCTATATTATAAGTTATTATTTATTGATATAAATTATGTCTAAAATTTTAAAGTAGCCTAGCATAACAATACAAATCACTAAATTATTTCTAAATTTTTATCGGCATCTAATTAAGAATTCAGAATGTCTGAAAGCAATCACATGACATCAAAGGGATATACTGCCTTTCATCTTTCATTCCAATCACTCGTAAACCATATTTTCCAAAACTTTTACTCATTATGATAGTGTCCAGACAATACCACCAGCATTCCAGAAGTAGTAAGATTTGTAACCATTTCACGATAGGTCAAGTCTGAATAGGTCAAGTCTGTCGTTAATGTATATTCTTCATCGTCCCCGTCTTCAGTCAGTTGTCCACTCTGTTACGTGTTCATTTATAATCTGTCGTTCTATGTCCAGTTTTTTAAGCCAATCAAAGTAAACGGCACCTGTCATCCAAGCTTTTTGGCTGAAGTAATAAGGAAATAAATCGGGACATGAAAATCATACCGGATGTCACAGCAATCCGGAGTGATCAGAGATCGGATGTGACAGAGTCCACTGTATATCCATTCGACTGTACGTTAAAATACACTGCTTTTGTGTACTACTGGCGGAGGTATTTATTTTGAGGTTTCAATGTTAACGGAGTTATGTTTTCTTGGTCATTTAAAATTATAGATTTCTTTTCCCAAATGAATGAACCACCACTACCATTCGGGACTATTCGTTTAAATCTGCTTCAAGATTCGATAGAATTTCAGATCTCAGAGCATGCGCAACACAGCTCAGTTTTTGGATCAGCCATTCCCGCGTACTTAATGTGTGCAGTCCAATTTAAATGTATTTACGTTTCTGTAGATATATTAGAACAATCTATTTATATTTTCTGTATACACATAGACACATAGGTCTATTTATATTGGTATTTATATGTTAATATGCCTTTGTAAATTAATATTTGATGTCCCATTTATGAAATAATGTTCGGAAGTATGTTTATTGAAGAAATGTTTCTTGGAATAATAAGAGTATTTAATAAATAATGACAAAGATAAATAGGTTAAAAATTAAGGTAATCAGCGCAGGTGTATTCACTTTATCAAACAAAGCATAACTCAAAACTTACCCAAAAACACGATCTGTAATGACGTTACACAAATTGATTGATAATAAATAATACATAGTCATTATTTACCAAACACAGATATGTAATTTAGAACTAATCTGTAATAAACATATATTCTCAATTGTTCCCCTTGGGGACATACTTACAGTATGTCAAAGGCAACTTTTCAAACACGATATCAAAGTAGATCTACAGCAGTAGGCGTATTTTGTAAAATAAATATGCTACCCAAAAATTAACCGATTGGTTTAAAGAAAACAGTTATTTAAAAATAATGATTTGTTAAAATAATCTGCGAAGTGTTGGAATATCGGTCTGCTGGGACGTCTGGATTGACAAATATATTAGAAACGGAGAATGAAGACATTGTATGTTTTTATAACCGCTAAAAAGGGGCATTGAAAGTTTGGTAGGATCAACCAGGTCAATTAATTTTTGTAAATTCTCTTTTAAAACTGGAATCGAGTGATCCTTACCGGCGACAGAAAAATAAAATATAGACTTATTGGAAAGTGGCCGATTTAAAACATACCTATGAAACCAGAGCTGTGCCTTCAGTGCCTCTTTCATTTCCCTATCTGTTAGTTGTAAAAGCCCATTTTCCATACCCTCTTTACTTTTCCAAAGACCCACCCCGACAATTTCTGTTGTTACGCGCTCTTCCCCCTTTTCTATTAATTCATTCTTTTTCCCAAAAAGAACCGCTAGCTTTTTTTCTTTCGATTTCTTCCTGTCTTTGCCTAAATTTAGAAAGTTGATTTTAGTTATTGTTTCAGCATCCATTAAGACCAATTTAAATTACGTTTATCAGGTGAAAGATTTTTTAGCCATTCATCAGATTTATTCATTTTATATAAAATGGACGCTTCGTTGCCAAAAATATTAGACGAGGGTGTGATCGAGATGACTGAACACGGTTTCTGGTAATTTGTTGTGAGGCATGGCAGAACTCGAACACGAAAGATTAAAGTCATCTCGATACTCAAGTAAACTTTTTGTAATGTACTTTCTGGTCAAATTATGGCATTCTGAAGTGTATCTTTGATTTTCGACATCATACAAAATTACTTCTTCCCCACGAGGTTGGGACTTACAACCAGTTTTTTTTATTTGTCAAAACTTTATTATTATTAGCCTTCGTGCGAATCAATTCTTTTGAGGTCTTCCTTAGTCTATTTTTTAAACGCAAAATTGTTTATGTATACCTATTGATCCTTCTTAATAAATTCTCATTTTTCCTATTTAACTTGGTCAAAGTCACAGCATCGACAGATGTCTGCGTCCCTCTATTTATTAAATGTATCGTGCTGGTATCTGTCAATGGTGTCTTATCCACTATCTCCACTATCCCGGGGGAAAAAGAGGCTGTCGAGATAATCGTCATATAATTTTAAAGATTTATTACAATTTGTCTTCAGTCTGAACAGCCTACTTCGAATACCGTTGTCATCAAACTTCACGCTGTCGTCATGTAAAGCAGTAATTATAGACTGGTGCTCTGTATTGGTCGGAAATTTATTAATGGTGCCTAGTACCAGCCTATTTTTAATTTTTGCAAAGGGAAGTTTAGTTATTGTACCAAGATCATAGTGATCGCCCAAACCAATGATGGATAGTAATTCATCTGTGGACTCATGCCTGCTAATTGAATCGATTGACAACAAACTAAAAAGAGTCGTCGGTCAATTCTTGAACAAAATACAAAGAATTGTTTACCCTGAACTCTAAAAGCCAATAGTCTCGAACAGTAAATCTGTTCAACCGAGGCTACCCTTCGTTTCGATTAATTCCCGGTATATAAAAGATAGGTTGGCAAGTAACAAACAGATGCCCAAATATTGAAGATCAAAGCTTGTACCTTTGTCCAACTACGTGGATTCAAAAAAAATTTTACGCCTCTGCCACAGCAGCTAAATCGTCCGAGCAGTCAACATGAGTTGTTGCATATTTTTACTTTTGTTGGTAATGAAACATTTAAAATACACTAAAATCTGATTAAGAGTAACAACTCATTAAGTAATTATCAGAAAATCATTAGAATTTGTTTGGCCCATGCTAACGTTTAGTATACAAAACAATTTAATACCATGGATTTAGCTGTTCAAGTTACCAAAAATCATTGAAAATCAATATACTTGTTCGTCTCAAGACCTTAAACTCTGTGTTTCAATCTAAAGTCAATTGGAACGATTATATATAGGAGTAAACACAGTGTATCAATATAAAATTAATCAGATGATTACTATGGTCTCTAAAGTATCCACAAGACTTTTCAAAGTGATCAAGGGCCATAACTCTGACAGTAATTATAGGAAATCGTTGAATATCAATAGGTTTCTTCGTCTGATGACCTTAAACTAAACACATTTAAGGTCAATCAGATATTAACTTTAGCCTCCAGAGCATCAACAAGATATTTCAAAGTGATCAAGGGCCATAACTCTGGCAGTAATTATCAGAAATTGTTGAAAATCAATAGGTTTCTTCGTCTGATGACCTTAAACTAAACAGTGTGTATAAATTTAAGGTCAATCAGATATTAACTTTATCATCTAGAATGTCCACAAGATTTTTCAAAGTGATCAAGGGCCATAACAATAGGCTCCTTCATGTCATGACCTTAAACACTGTGTATAAATTTAAAGTCAATCGGATATTAACTTTAGCCTCAAGACCATCCACAATCAATTGTGGACACCGGTCGGATGGGGTTGACGACAATATACGACATTTCAATGGTTTTACTTAATTAGGGGATTAAGGAATCAGTCAAGTGTTAATGAAAACACACCCCGGCTGTAAAGGTAATTAAGGAATATGCATTCGTTCACTGTTACGTCTGAGGGGATTAAGAGTGTTTGCGACTTTGAGTGAAGATGGCTGATTTAATTTTACTCAGATTGGTGTGAACTTGCCGTAAAGTTCTTTAACAATTTTAACATTTGGATTTAACAAAAAAGTTTTAAATTGATATTCAGACACAATCTATGAACCAATTTTTGTAAACATTTTGAAGTTAGTTCAAAATTGGGGCCAGATTTTTTAATTAGGGTTTCACACCCATTCATATTTTGTAATATTTCATTGCAACTTTCATAAACTTGTAGCAATAATCTGTACGAAGAGAATGTATGCGAAAATTAGTTTGTATTATGAGCAGCTGCCGAGAAATAGACAATTTTGCATGCGTCACTTTTCACGCTATTTTGCCTGTAAAAGAATCAATTATTATTTGATTTTCAATATTTTTATACCAATTGATGGCTAATGCCAATCTTGACTAGGTCAAACCAATTTAACATTTTCACTGTCACCGGAAATGACGTCATTTTGTCATAAACTGTATTTTTAGCCTTCAAAACAGATATTTTATTCAAATGAGTCTGATTTGTCATGTTTTTAAAATTATGATATTTGATTCCAATCAACAAATAGAATGAACCCATATGATCATTCAGATACCACAAAATGGTTTCTAACTTCGACGGTTGCAGAGAAATAGACGATTTTATACAAGTCAAGGTTTTTGGTCTATAAAAATGGCAATTATTATTCAATTTACATAAAATTTTCACCATGTGATGATGCCATTTCTGATTTCATCAAACTAATTTAACATTTTCATTATCACCGGAAGTAATGTAATTTTCTCAGTATCACTTACATGTAACAAATGTATAAAATGAGTTGATTGCTGGATTTGGTTGATTCTGCGTCCATTTTGTTGCATGTATGCAATGCTTATGTGCGAACCTGTTTAACGGTTTAATTGGTACCGGAAGTGACATAAGTTCAAGGGTAATGTGGCACCGTAAGTGACATAAGCTCAAGGGTAACATGGCACCGGTGAAACCCGTCATTACTGCATCGGAGTTCTAGTTAGGGATTCACACTGCGTAGATTGTGTGAAACACTATTGTTTTTGTTAATATTATTAAGCTTTTGTCGCTGTGATTTCGAACCGGAAGTTGACACCAACTTAACTTCTTTAATAGTTGCACGATTTTCATGAAATTTAGTATATAAGTAGATCTTACTGATGCGACTTGGAAAATGTCATTAGAAATTTTCTAAATTATCTCCCCTTGATGAAATTAAGGATCAAAGTTTTAAAAAAAATCGACGAAATATAGATCAGATTGCCTTGAATTTTTTTGTCTGTACTAGCTACGATTCGTACATAAAAAATGGAGTTTGTAGCCCAATCCGGAAGTGCCACCATCTTGAAATGTGAAATATCGCTATGGCTTTTTTGATATTTTACTTAAAGACAAGGGAATTATATTTTCCGAATCCTTGAAGGAAAGCCCATAAAATGTAGGAAGTAGAATTTTGATTTCTGGCAAATGATGGATGCCATTTTGAATTGAATATGAAAAATCCACATTACTTTTCTTCCCCAATTGGGCTAACGAAGATGGTCGTTTATTTTGTTGTGAAGGCATATTTGAATTGACAAATAAATAGACGAGGATGATCAGGTGAACAGGGCTAATCCCAAGGGGCGTTGCTATTGTAAGGGTGGGTAAAATAGTGTTTAAGATTCTACTTTTCTGGTCCAGTTGGGTTAATGAGAACGGGATTCTAGATTGAATTGAAGGCATATTTTTTAAAAAAAGTGAATCACTGCCAATATAAATGCCCTCGCCCCCCCCCCACCCCATCACCCCATGGTTCATTTGAGTAAATAACAGTTGCCCCTGAAATTAATATCCAAGTTTTGTTTTGTCTACATGACGTCATCACTTGACGCCAGTGAAAATAAAGCGCTATGCTGCAGCTGTTTATAAGGAAGTTGCCCCTCTTTTTCAATAATAAAATTTTTTATGTTAGTGCGTATGATGTAGGGTTTTGATTGTTAGCTGAGACTACAGATACTTTTTTTGTCCCATTCGGAAAACTGCTTTTTTATTCCTTTTACATTTCGTGTAGATCCCTGAAACTATAAGTGACTGTAAGTGATGTAAATCTTTAACGTGCATGAAAATTGAAATGAAAATCGGCCCTAATTATGTCAATTCTCGACCGATTTTCGAAAAAGTTATATTTTTGTACAGCGGGTATGTTGCAGATGCGATTACGGTCGAATTGAGATACCATGCCGTTCTCATTTTTTCTTGAAAATTTACAGAATTTTTTGTTTCTTGGTATTTTGAGTTTTCAATTACATATTTGGATTGCCGGCGTCTGTCCGATTCTACCGATCTAAGATTATTAAGTTGTGAATTGTTCAACTTTATTTTTCAATTCCCTTCTATTGTAATGCGCATGCAAAGAACATGTCAATATCTGAGTTATGCAAGTGTGTTTTTGGGGGGATGTGTTGGGATAGTCTTTGTCTTGCATCCGGTAACCTTTTGACGTCTTGGGTATGGTGATACCCTTCAGTCTTACTCTAAAACTAAATGCAAGGAACTAGACTGCAAACATTTAAGCACAACTACTTCATGTCCTGCGTACGCGAAAGTACTAAAAGGACTATTCAAGAGTTAACATACTTTGTATATAATATACTATTTTCTAAATATGCCTTGAGGGTAGCCACAATAAGACAATTTTTGTTTTGTATTTTTCCCCATCTTGTTCATAAGGTAAATGTAATTTTTCAGATACCTGATGACATTTATTCCTATTGTTTGAATAGATTATAATAATCCCTTTTGCAGTTAATATGAAAGCTTTGATATCTGCTATGCAGATCTAGTTCTTCTTCTTATTATTATTATTCAAATTCCATTTTGATGATTTCAGCAACCGCTTGTCGCATCGTTACAATTTCTTCGGTTTTACTGCGAAAGTGGGTGTGACTCAGAGGATAAAGCTATTTTGAACCTTTCCATGACAAGGCAAAATGTCTGAAATCACTGAAGCTATCATTTTTAAAAATATTGCAGTAATTTGAAAAATAATTGTTGGATTTTAACTTTTGATACATTTTAGCATAGCCAGAGACATGGCATATAGCTACGCTACTTTTGATTTTTGATTTTCGGCAAATCTTCGCAGATATTAGGCGCCAAATTTAGAAAATTTAAATTTTTACAAAAAAGTTTTTTATTTATGAATATTTTTTGGTCGTCTTTTACACAGAATTAGAGAGTCATCTAAATTGAGCAATAATGTGAATTTTTTTTTGTCTCAGTAATTTTCCTTGGCCGCCATTGGCAGCTTTTCAGTCCTAGATTAATTATTGATTGTTCCATTTGTATAAAACAAAGTTCATATGCTCCGTTGTCTCAATTGTTATTTTTTTTTGTTACCGATAGAGTTATCTGTCATGACAGGAAGTGGCGTAATTTTACCAAAAACTACAATTCTGACAGTTTGGTACCACTTTTCGAAACCAAATATATATTTTTTTTAAACTGATATAATTCAAAGGCACAAAAAAGTGTGAGCTCAGTTTATTTAATTTCAATTTCATTTTCGAGCAAAATCGATTAAGACGTGATAAAAGGTGTAAAATTAACCTATTTACAACCCATTCAGGCTTTTTAGATTTTAAAATATTTCTACGTAACTTTTATAAACTTGTAGCTATTATCCATACGAAGAAACGTATGTTAAAATTAGTCTTTAATATGAGCATTTACCGAGAAATAGGCATTTTTGCACGAGTCCCTTTTTACAGAAAGCGGATTGTCCTCGATTTCGCAGGACCTGTGTACGAATGTATCGATACTGGGCTTGTGTTGTGGCTCTAGGACGACCTGAATGAGGCCTATCATCAGAATTGTGTGTTTGTTGGTACCGGTTCCACAGTCTGCTGAACACAGACTGTGACACATTAAGCATGCTGGCTACTGCTCGCTGTGTAGAACCCATTTGAAGCATGCCAATAGCACGTAGATGTCCATCATGTTGAAGACGTCTCATTTCAAATTAAACGTAACACACTAAAGCAAAGATACGCTAAACAGTAAATCTTATGCAAGAACCGATAGGAAAGCAAACATGGATAGGATAAACCAGCACGCAGCAGTTTTCATCAACCCTTCCTTCAAGTGTCAAATTTGTCAATGAACCCCTCCCAGTCCCAGGTGTATGGCGCTATTGCGTGTCACACATATAGCTCAGTGGTTCTGTTGGGACGATAAGTTGTTCATCTGTGAACATACTCTCAAAGCATGTCAAGTAAACCTATATTTCAAGTTTCATTGAAATCGGATAAAAATTGTGACCTGTAGACTGTTCACAAACAATTGTGGACGGACGTCCGGACAGGGGCGACAACAATATACGTCCACATGAAAATGTGGGGATATAAAAATGATTAGGGGAAAACATACATTAGACAAACTGTATATTTAACAGAGTATATGTTGTTTACATTAGTGAGATGAAGAAGTCTTTTTAATTTCAATAATTGCAGACAATTTCTTCTGGAGTTATGGCCCTTGTTTCACTTTATTGCACCTTATGAACGCTTTTACGACGAAAATATCATCCGATCTGTGTTAAATTTATGTGCATCATTTAATTTAGTGAAATGAAAAAGCCTATTGAATTTCAGAAATTTCCATTAATTTTTGTAAATGCTCCAATGACAAAAGTTATTCCATCTGTGTGAAATTTGTATGCATCATTTAAATTAGTGAAACAAAGAAGCCTATTGACAAATTTCAAGTTTCATCAAAATAGGATTAAAATTGTGATCTCTATCGGGTCCAAAAGCTAAAAACGTCATTTTTTGTACAAACAAGGGCCAGAATCCATGAAGTTTCCATCCGATACATGCCAATGTGCGAAAGCAATCGAGATCTTTTGAAGATAAATCTATATTTCAAGTTTCCTCAAAATCGGATAAGAATTGGGACCTGTGGAGTGTCCACTAACAAATTGTGGACGGACGTCCAGACGGACAGGGGTGACGACAATATACGTCCACATGAAAATGTGGGCATATAAAAATTGATGTTATTCAAATGGTTTTGGAATCCTCTCTGTTTTTATTTGTATTCACACTGAAATGTGGCAGTAAAATAAATACTTCCAAGCATGCAGATAATTTTCACATACCTAATCGATTTGCTGGATTTCTTTTAAATAAAGCTCTCAATAAACTTTGTGCTTCAGGTGTTAAGAATTGAGGCATACCTAATTTGGCCCTGAAAATAGAAACTTTGTGTCAATTTCATAGTATTTGTAGGAATTATTTCAATTTCCATTTTGGCTTAACTGAACATCCATCTTTATAGGTACATGTATACAAGTACCTTTTGTAAATAAATACAAGCCAACAGTGAGTGATGTCCCCCGCCGAAATCCCTAAATAAATAGATGACCTATGTGACCCATCATGGCATAATGATTCGCAAAGAGGACATTTTGAAAATTGAGTTATTGTTTTTTTCATAATTCTCCAACTCAATACCTTCAATTTGATCTATAGTTTGTTTGAATCGGGCAAAAAGTGACTGAGCTGTGTCCGCTTGAAGCCACTGAACTCACCAAAGTAAGTTTTGAGAAAAATCAAGTCAAAGATTTGGTATGTTTCAAAACAAAATCCCTTAGCAACCAGGCCATTTATTTGCTGTTTTGCTGTCGAAAATTGTTTTCAAGAGGTTTACAGAGATGCTGATGCTGAAAATTGTAGTAAAATTTTGAACCGACAATTTCTGCCATCTTTTTTTTTTAAAAATGGACGCAAAAATGACAAATTTTCGAGTTTCACAAGTTAGGTGTTTATTAATGTCACTGTATGGGTTTTTAGGGGTTTAACGTTCGAGAATGGAAAAGGGCGGTCACGAGAGGAGGGAGGAATGGGGTTTAAAGTCCACTCAACACAAACTAGGTTATATCGGGACTAACATATGGTTTAATTTTATTTCAAACTTCGCTTGAGCGTAGGGGTCTTTAGCAGTGGGAGGAAACCGGAGGACCCGGAGAAAACCCACGAGGTTGGACAGGCAACCCTACTCCTTGTCACGTACAACCTGGGAATCGAAACCACGCCAGTTGACTCAATGACAGACTTTATGGTACAGCGCGCACATGCTAACCATTCAGCCATCCACCCCCCCCCCCGCGGTCGCGAGAGCTCTCAGTTAGTTGTAAATGAATTGAATGCATTGACATCTGCAGTTTTTAGAAAGAGCAAGTTAAAGGTGTCAGTATGTTCTAAAACAATATCACACAGCAACCATGCTATTAAATCATTTGTTATTTTGTTATTAATATTAATATTTTCTTCTTTAGGTTTTCAAGGGTGCTGAAGACGAAAATTGTAGTAACTGCACTCTTTTCATAGCAGAACATCCACAACACATGCGGCATATTCACATTTCCTAGGATGGCGTTATAATTTAGAACAATCTATACATTAGTAGTCTAAGTTTGTATATTATAACTTTGGCGAGATTAACTTCAGTTAATCTCATCAAATAATTAGCACCTTGGTGCCAGTGGTCAAAAGGTTGCTGATTGGGTAATCAAGTTTAGTAGCCTATCTTAATCATCAAAGAAGCCGCCACAGCTGTACGAAAAAATTAAGATTTTGCGTCTATTGTTATTTTCTGGTACCGTAACGGTATCAAAACATGAGTCCCTAATAGAATAGAAATTTCAATTTCATTGGCACGAAATGCTTACATTCACTTCTGTGCATTTTGGAGGCGGTGTAATTCAACAATGGCAGATTATTTTCCCCACTCGATAATTGTCACGTTTCGACTCATTGGTCGTTCTCATGGTGATAATAGAATTTTAAACAATAATATCCAATATGCATTCTTTACTTTGCATGCCGTATGAAGCAACAGTAAACGGAATTCAGCTATCAATAAAATTCTATCCGGAAAGAAAATTATTGGCTATTTTGTTTATTCCCATTTAAGGCCTATAAATTATTTTCTAACAGACGAAATGAGATATTAAATAATTAGCGCTTTGATTAATTATTTGAGTAAATAATGTGTTGTTGGCGACCTTATTTCTAATTATCAATCAACTAAGCATTAATCCGTGTGAAGTGTTTACATATTAGTATTACTCAATGGCACGAACAGCTTGTTGATTAATTTACAACATTTTGATTAACACTCAACGGCTATCTATATACGATCAGAATTAAGTTGTTTTCTTACACTTCTCGGGGTGAATCGCATGTAGATAACTGTGGCAAAATATAATTTACATCGTCCACTTGAGCCTCGATGAGGCCACGGAACCACAATGCTTTGCACGCGTTGTCTGGACCAATCAGCAAATGAGTCGTGTTGGCAGGATAGCAACAAGTGGAGTTTGTTTACATTTTTAGGGGTTTTAAAACCCTTCTGTATTGCTTCAAAATGAATTCAACGGCAATACTTTATATATTGGTCATATTTATAAACTAGAGATTCTCTGCTTTACAACGATGACAAGCATTTTACAAATGGATTGACCGGTCGTCCTGTTGCAAGCAGAGAAAAATATCTAATTTCGCTGAGAATATTCAGAAATAAACAGATTTAAGAATACGGTACTCTTACAAAACGTCCAAATAAAGGTGTTTTAAAATGTTTTATTGCTATTTTGATCTTTTGGGTCGACTCATTTATGTGAAAATCTCATTTCGACAAAATCAATATTTTCACTTATTTTGTCTTTATCTCATTATTGGATTGCGCGCATTCTGACTCATTTTGCCGTGGCCGGTCACATATATCAATTAATTGCACGATTTATCTTTTTCAAAAGTATCGAGCAATCAAACTAATTATCAACTATACACTAAGTTTCATCACTCTCTATCAAAGTCAAAGAAATTGCTTGGGTCTGCCTTAGCATTAGCGGAAAATGTTAAATACTGAATTCAGTCAAGACATTCACCTAATGAACATCAACATCAAGTTTAAACATTCTACCTCAATTAAAAGCAGAGTTGTTCTTAACCAATCAAATTGCTTATCGCTCCTTAGTAAGCAGAAAATTCTCATCATACTTAATGAAGTTAATAATATCATGAATCTATATCACTCCCACTTAATTATAACAAACGTTATCTCGCCTCAAAGCATCGAACTTAGTCAAGGTACTATTGATTGTGTTGAAACTATACACCCATTTTCATCACACTGAGAAGTAGAAATAGTGTTATTTGAAATTTTAGGGAATAGATATCGACTGATTTTGGTAAATTTGTATGAATATTGGTAAAATTCTAATTATCGCAACAAATCTAATACGAAGAGGCTAAAATCTATAGATACGGTGTGTTAATTAACAGGGGTGAGAAATTGACAGAAAGGTGAATTAATTAAAGCTAGGGGTGAAAATCTCTGTGACAGTGTGTTTTCTGTACTAGGTGTGTAATTAACAAACAGTTAAAAATAACTGACACAGTGTGTATTCTTTGTTTGGTGAGTTTTCTCGATAGAGTGTTATAACTGCACCAAAAGTGTTATTTATATTTATTATTTTTACGTTAGATTTACGTCATTTTCTGACGTAAATCTAACGTAAATTTGGCGTAAACTTTACATCACTTATGTTAGATTTACGCCAGAAAATGACGTAAACTTTACGTTAGATTTACGTCTGAAAATGACGTAAATATGACGTAAAAATGACGTAAACTCTACATTAGATTAACGTCATTTCCTGACGTTAAATTTTCGTTAAACTGATGAGCAAAATGATGGAAATCTAACCGACCATTTTAACGTAAATCTAACATTAAATAAACATCATTTTCGGATGCAATTCTAATGTCAAATGAGCAATTAAAACCTTTAATATAATCTATTATTGCTGGTTGTAATTGTCAAATTCAGTCAACCAAAAACCAAATCTTCTTTAACCATATGAAGTGCTAAAGACTCCTGGCACAAACAATTATTGAACTGAAACTGAATCATAGGCCCCATTTCTCTCTATCTATTTCGTCCTCGAGGTTTCGGTGGTCAAACGGTTAACGCATGTTCATTGCATCATAAGTTCCGTCATTGAATTAAGAGAGAGAGAGATAAAGAAATCGGGTTAACATCCACTCAACACAAACTAGGTCATTTTGGGACAAACATATGGTTTAATTTTATTTCAATGAAATGGGGTTTAAAGTCCACTCGACACAAACTAGGTCATTTCGGGACTAACAAATGGTTTAATTTTATTTACATAATTCGCTTGCGCATAGGGGTCTTTAGCAGTGGGAGTAAACCGGAGGACCCGGAGAAAACCCACGAGGTTGGACAGGCGACCCTACTCCTTGTCACATACAACCGGGGATTCGAAACCACGCCAGTTGACTCAATGACAGGCTTTATGATACAGTGCGCACACGCTGACCATTCAGCCATCCAACCCCCCCCCCCCATTGAATTAAGTAGCGTGGTTTCGATTCCCCACTTGTACATGACAAGTACTAGTAGGGTAGCCTGTTCAATCTCATTGGTTTTCTCCAGGTCATCCGTTTTTCTCACACTGCTAAAGACCCCTACCTGCAAATGAATTATTGAAATAAAACTAAACCACATGTTAGTCCCAAAATGACCTAGTGTGATTCGAGTGGAAGTTAATCCCCATTTCTCTCTATACATGTATTTATCAATAACCATTCAGAATTCTAAATGTAATTGCAACCAAACGCCCAAAAAAACAGCACAACTTACATAATTATTCAACAAAATATACTACAAGTATCTATACTTTAATCAAAAAATACATATATAATGTAATAAAATACAAAAATAGACATTTAAATTGTAACAGTTTATCCACAGCATTAAGTTGGTGACAATTTAGGAAACGGTCTTCGAGAAAAACTTTGAAAATGTGGAAATACGCCAACACATTCAGCAGTATATCAGAAAGGAAAACTGTGACGTTGACTAAATTTGATAAAAAAAAAAGAAGAACCTACAGCCTCTTTCACATTTGCTAAAGGTTTTCGAACTAGGTGGGATAATACTGGAAAGGAAATTTGTGGAATACTGAATATCTATGCTTCACACCAACTTTGAAACAAATGCGAATAAATTATAGGGCAGTGTTCACAGGTTTTGCAGCCAATGCGGGGGGGGGGACAAAATTTGAAAAAGATACATTAACGATACATTCTGTAAGATTTAGATAAAGAGCTGACCATTCTTGCTATGATAGTTCAAAAATAAATAATATAAAATGAAAATTTCATTCAAATTACTTCATTCTGAGCCAAGTTATCACAGTTTTTATTTTTCGACATGATGTGCGCATTGTGGTAATGAGGGCACAGGTATATTCGAGACTTGGCCTCACTTTCCCATTTTTTAATTAAATTTTTAAATGGCCGGCAGTTCGACTCTAGTTAAAATCTTGAGTATCCAATGCCTTCATATTGCATACTTTTACACAATTGGCGTACAAAGAGCGGGCATTTTGTCAGGCAGTTTCATTTCAATTTTCCCGAAATTCGAATTCAACCTTCATTATGCGATTTTTCGAACAATCAGGAGCCATAATAGAGGAAGTTACGTTCGGATATGCGAGATTATGAAAAAGAACCAAGATCTTAGTGTGTAATAGTTATATATACACGTTTTCTTTTAAATCGGATAAAAATTGTGACCTCTACAGGGACAAGCTAAAAAAGGGGCTACGACAATATACGTCCACATGAAAATTTGAGCGTATAAAAATTGTGACCCCTATAGGGACCACAAGCTAAAAACGGATGGACGTCCAGATGGACAGGAGCTACGCCAATATATGTTTTCATGAAAATGTGGGCGTATAAAAATTGTGACCTCTATAGGGTACACAAGCTAAAAACGTGATTTTTCATACAATCAGGGGCCATAATCCATGAAGTTTCGGTCCTATACATGCCAATATCAAAAGCACAACCGTGATATACCAGATGTTATACACTATTTGCATACGAGGGTCGGCCATTTTGTCCGGCAATAAATAATAAGGGTGTAACGGTGATATATTCGAATGTTGTTTTTAATTCGGATAATAATTGTGACCTCTAGTTTGGGTTATAATCATGCATTCAAGTTTCATCAAATTCAGATCAATATTGTGACCTCGACAGGATATACCAGATGTTTAGACTAATTGTGTATGAGGGTCGGCCATTTTGTCCGGCAATTTTCGTCCAATTTTCTCCAAATTCGAAGTCAACAAAAAGTTAACGGTGATATATTTTAACTTTTTTTTAAAATCAGATAATAATTGTGACCTCTCGAGGGACCTCAAGCTAAAAACATGATTTTTCATACAATCAGGGGCCATAATTCAGGAAATTATGATCCGATATGTGGGAATATTGACAGGAACCAAGATCTATGGGCTATAAACTTACATTTCAAGTTTCATCAAAATCAGAAGAAAATATTATGACCTCTAGAGGGTTCATAACCTTGATATACCATATTTTTTTCACTATTTGAGTACGAGTGGTGGCCAAATTCGATCTCAACCATCCTTAGGGTGTAACGGTGATATATTCACAAGTTTTTTTAATTCAGATAAAAATTATGACCTCTATAGTGTCCACAAGCTAAAAACGCAATTTTTCGTACAATCAAGGGCCATAATTCAGGAAGTTACGGTCCGTTATGCGCGAATATCGACAGGAACTGAGATCTTTGGGTTATAAACTTACATTTCAAGTTTCAACAAAATCAGATAAAAATTGTGACCTCTATAGGGTCCGGACGGACCGGAGCTACCACAATATACGTCCACATGAAAATGTGGGCGTATAAAAATTTTGACCTCTATAGGGTCAACAATCAGGGGCCATAATCCATGAAGTTTCGGTCCTATACATGCCAATATCAAAAGCAACCAAGATCTTTTGGAGATAAACCTATATTTCAAGTTTCGTCAAAATCGCATAAGAATTGTGACCTGTAGAGTGTCTACAAACAATTGTGGACAGACGTCCGGACAGAACGATGGACGTTCGGACGGACAGGGGCGACAACAATATACGTCCACATGAAAATGTTAGCGTATAAAAAACTGTCACCTTCACAATCACAAACTAATTTGGACAAACAAACAGTCAGGGCAACGATATAATACCCCAACATTGAAAATAAGGTATATACTTAATTACACCAATATTACATGTGTGATAGAATTTGTTAAACACATTACAGATATAACTTTAACACAAATTTTTGCTATGATTGATCTATCACAAAAATTTGAAGAATTTGTAAGGGTTTAAAAAGGTTCCCGTATACTATGGCGGTATATTAGATTCAAAATTCTAACATGCTATCGTCTAATTTCTTACTTCTACTCATGTAATTTCTAACTTCCATTCATGTAATTTCTAAATTAAGACAATGTATAATCCAACTTCTTTATTTGTTCAGTGTAAATTTTAATTGTTTCATCTTATTTCTATTATTAAGGCGAAAAATGTCTAGTCGCTTTACATGTTAACTCATTCGGTCCAACTTACGCCAGGTGTCAACCTAATTAGCTACTGAATTTCACCGACTTACGCCACCTGTCGACTACCTAATGAATGTCTAGTCACTTTTCCGAATGACGACTGTTGTCGGCCTCTCTGATGTAAAGTTTTATTGATCAAGAAAGTTATCAAAAAAGGCCAATTGGCTTCCAAAAAGTAGTTATCCAATAAATATATAGTTTGAACTAATTACTGGAATCGTAAAATTTGTAGGTCACATCAAAGGTTTAGGGGTTATAAAGGTCGTAAACTCGCAAGACAATTTGCCCATCAACGGCTGCTGCCGGCCTTTTTGATGTATTGTTTTATTGATCAATAAAGTTATAAAAAAAAAGATGATTGGCTTTCCAAAAGTAGTTATCCAATAAGCGTATAGTTTGAACTAATGATCGAAATCATAAAACATTTACGTCACATCAATGGTTTCGGGGTTATAAGGCTGTGAACTCTCGAGAAAATTTGTGTCATAGGTCGCCATTTTGTACGCAAGATTAATATTTTCACGCTCGTTCATCTAATAACTTCTTTGCTATGGAAAGTGATCCCGATTCAGAATTTGAAGGAATTTTATCAAAGGATATTTATTTACATGTGAATATTAATCTCAGTATTGACAAATGTTCCGGGGAAAGTGATTTTTCCGAGATATGAAACAGAGAAGAAGATATACGTGATATACGGCCTACCAAAAATGGCAGCCACTCTTCGTCGAATTGTAATATCCCAGGGCTCACTCTTTTAATAATTTCTTCGCTATAAAGTGATTCTGAATCAGAATTTGTAGGATTTTTATCAAAGGGTATTTTTTAGATGTGAATATTAATCTCAATAGTGTTCGTGAAATTGTTTTTTTCCAGGATTATAAACGGAGAAGAAGATGACCCAGATACGACTTACTACGAAAAAAAATCAAAATGTCGGCCCGTGGTCGGCGAATACAATACCGACTTTGTTCAGCAAACTAAGTTAAATTCAGTGATTAATTCAACATTTTTAGGACATTTAAATGAGGATAAAAATAGTTTGATTTTTTAATTTGCTCATTGTGGTAAATCTTGCACATTTTGATCGTCAATTAGACGAATGCCTACGGAAGCATGCTATGGCCTATTGTACAATGTCCGTTTGCTAAACATTGTTGAATTTAAATAAAAAATAACTTTGTAGTTACTTTGTATTAGTGCTTAAAAGTTAGACCATTTTGATGCCCAATTATGTATCTTCATTTGAATATATGAACATTTTTTGACTGGAATAATAGTTTGTGTGTTATTTTGTGTTCTTTGCAATATATTGGATTAAGGGATAATCCTTTAATTAGCTCCAGGGAGATAAGCTATTGTCTAGTTAATTGGCTTAGGGAGAGACAGTAGTAGATAATGAATTAAGTCTAGGGGTCAATGAGTTAAGCATGAACGGTAAACAAATTTAGAATTTTGATTTCTACCTAGCAACCATCATTATGACGTCGTTTGGTGTTGCCACCGTTCACTTAATTTGGCGATTGAGCACCTGATCGGGACCATTCTGTTGATACAAACGACTCGCTCTTAGTCCGGTTGAATGGTTTGGCGGTTCGGTATTAACATGGTTCAATTTTATTTCAGTAATTCGCTCGCGCGTAGGGGTGATTAGCAATGGGAGGAAACCGGAGGATCCGGAGAAAACCCACGAGGTTGGACAGGCGACCCTACTCCTTGTCACGTACAACCGGGGAATCGAAACCACACCAGCTGACTCAATGACATACCTTATGGTACAGCGCGCACGTGCTAACCATTCAGCCATCCAACCCCACAAACATTGAACGTGATATCTATGTATGGTTTGCAAATACGATTTCAAATACGGTCGGTAAGATGCTGGCTCACTAGCCTAGCAGTAGGGTGTTCGATCCCTGCATTGGTCGAGAAATTTCATCCAGATTTTCCGGCGTGGTTCCTGCTTGTCAGTGATGCAGGATGGAGGGCCTAACAAGTACAGCTGTCTAGTCGTTCCGTAGTGCCGCTGTCCAGGCAAAATTTCCTTCGTAGCACACTGTATGGCGTATTAGCCAAGTTCGGAGTAGAATAGTAGGATGTTAAACCCCATTTTATTTCATTTTCTATTTCAAATATAAGCTAAACAGCATTTGTTCATTTTTTTTTAAGACAAGTGCAGGATTTGGTGAATTTTATTTGATTTTTTTTACAGTTGAGCCAATTAATATTTATAAACTGTTGGTCTATATTAACACAGGGTACAATTTTATGGATACACTGTTACTGAGTTTAATACTAAGCGACGTTTCGACGAGGATACTCTCGTCTTTATCAAGAATGTGTCGTTTATATCAACACAATGGTCCCGACAAGGTGCGCAATCACCAAAAATGAGCACGCAGTGGCGACACCAAACGACTTCATAATGATGGTTGCTAGGCAGAAGTGTAAAAATTTAGAAGACGTTTTTCGTCTAAATAATAGAAATAAGATGGAATAGAATAAAAATTTACAATTAAGTTAACAATTACATGAACAGAAGTTAGAAGATAGACGAAAGCTCGTTAGAATTTTGAATCTAATATACCGCCATAGTATACTGGCTGCAGTAGATTTTCAACTCACTGATACAACTCAGTTTTTAAAGCCAAAGAGCTGTTATATGATACTGTGACAAGTGACAGGATATCTGCCTGAGGCAAACTATTCATAAACAATTGAATCTTACAAAATCAGACAGAAAATATTTTAGGCCTACTGCTTGTAAAGTAAAGCTTTGGCCTACATTCTGGTGAATTTTGTGCTACCATAGATACATATATGAGTTCGGTACATAATTAAAGTCTTTATTTCTTTGCCATCTGGGTGGTTTCATAGACGAGTGTTATTGAGGAGTGTTATTGAGTTCAGTGGCATGGTTTCAATCCCAAGTCGGTATTTGACAAATAGTTGTGTATGATAAGTAGTAGTGTCATCTAGCCCTTATCAACCTTTTTGTAACTTCCTCGACATGACTGACACCAATGGTGCTCAAATATAGGATCTGTTAAAAAAAAAAAAAATAAATAAATTTACAATAAAAGCAACTTTTATACTCCAAAATAAAAATGAAATTAGGTTAAACATCCTACACCAATGTGTACAAAATACCTTGGTTTTTCGTCCCATTCGAAAGACTGTACATTGGCCCCAGCCTGCAGAGACTGGCGTTGGCCCTCTCCAGATTCTCTGTCATGCTCAAAAGTCAACTTTAGTTATGCAGGTAGATTTTTAATGAAAAGCAATAGCAGTCGGGGTCCAAGGGGGAGAGTCAAGTTTGGAATTATGTTCTGGTTGATTACAGTGTTACAGAAGAACTTGCTATATTTCAGCTATTTAGAATCAGAGAAGATTGAGATTAAAGTGTTGCCACTGCTATGAAAGTAAAAATGTCATGTGCCAAAGCCTGCAGCGTTGAGTAGTGAGGACATATTTTTTTGAGTCCAAAAGGTCTACGTAATTATTAATTCCACAAAAAGTGTACAAATGAAAATGTGTTCAGTAATAAACTGATAGTAATTTGTTTTATTTTCACAAAAGCAAACTGTTTCGTAACCTGGCCTCTTACAGAAATAAGAATTACGGTGAAAAATTAGAAAATAAGGACATAGAAATAGTTTTACATCTGTGTGAATAGTATTTATTAGTATTATTACTATTACATTGTGTATTGTAAGTTCTTTTCATATGGCTGAATTTGTAGTCTCAGTATACGTGTATATCAGCAGTCGAGGATATAAGAAAAAACTTACTTTCAAATAAAACCTCTCAATTTATCTTGTATAATCTATCTTTCTCTGTTTGTGTAATCCAAGTAGCTGTATATTGAACATTTCTTATGCACTCCATGAATAAATTCCACTACGCCCGCCATCTTTAAAATAACCTTCCCAGAATACCTCGCTTCCGGGTTCAGAGTTGTGAAAAAGTACGTACAAATATAAAAGAATCAAAATGATTTTAATAATGATAGTTTAATCAATGTGGACAATACTGAAAAAGAAAACAAACGTAGACCACCTAACATTGAAATCAGTTAATAGAAATTACATTTAATAATCTATCGATGTAGTTATTCATTTGCTTTGACTGTAATTTATCTTGACCTTGACCCAAAATGGCGGCATATATACGTAGATAACAACGGAGTCTATGCGACTATCAACTGTAGGCCTACGCACTTCAATATTTTATATATAGTCTATAACTACGTAATATTTTAGGCCTATGAATAGTAAAATTAAAGAAATTATTATATGATTCAGAGGCCCTTTTTTAAGCATGCACATGATATAATATATACATACGTACAGCTTTATTCGGATTACGACGGATGCAGTAGCCAATTAAAACTCGTATATTTTGTTGATGTTTTTTGAAATAGATCGACTAGAGCCATTTTATTCAGTTGTATCAAATTAAATAAATCCGATTTTTAAAATAATATTTCCATTGCGAATATAGGAATCTACTTTTAAGATGTTGGAATTTTTTTAATATTTATTTTCCCAGTTTTATATTTATCTAGGTCAAACTACAACATATATTCGTTGGACAACTTTCAAACATTTGATAGAATCTACTATATAAAGGACTACATTAAATACATTTTTTGTGGTAACAGAGCTTAAACACATAATAAATTGTACACACATGCAATAAAATAATATCTAAATTTCTACAAATTACTTATTGTGCAAAAGTTAGTCAATTTAATAAATTCAATAACCACCCATGCAGACATAAACGCTGCCCCAAAATAACCATTCAGACTGTAAAGGTGTTTCGGGCAATGAAATAAAAAAAAAATATTGTAATATTTTGGGGCAGATTTTATTTTGTTTAACTTCTAATTGGCTAGTTCTTGTATGCATGGAAAACAGGCCAATTGAAGCCAAGCCTTAGAAAATATTCCAGAGTGTCCTAAATCTAATTAGCCATCAAATTTCCAAACATTCAACCAAAATGAAACGAAGGAGTCCACTAGGCCTACTATATTATTATTATGGTTTGATTATAGCACTTCATTACACATGAGTATTTCTAACCGCATTCACAAAAACACCCATTTCAACACCATTTTTAGGGGGTTGGATGGCCGAATGGTCATACGACCTGTCATTGAGTCAACTGGCGTGGTTTCGAATCCCCGGTTATATGTGACAAGGAGTAGGGTCGCCTGTCCAACCTCGTGGGTTTTCTCCGGGTCCTCCCACGGCTAAAGAACCCTACACGCAAGCAAATTATTGAAATAAAATTAAACCATGTTAGTCCAGAAATGACCTAGTTAGTGTCAAGTGGCTAAGTGAATAAGACACTGGCTGGCTTGCTTGGAGGTCACAGGTTCGCTCACAGTGTTGCCTGAGAAAGCTCATCAGAATTTTCCGACGTGGTTTCTGCTTGTCAGTGGTGCAGTACGGAGGGCCTGACAAGGACAGCTGTCTAGTCGTTTGGATGGGACGAAAAACTGAGGTCCTATGTACACATTGGCATGTACGTAAAAAATCCCCTGGCAGTTGGAATTCAATATAAGAGTAGGCCTGAGCACTGCTGTCCAAACAAAACTCCCTTGTAGCACACTGGCGCGAGGTTGGATCGCCAAATGGTTAGCGTGTGCGCGTTGTATCATAAGGTATGATTGAGTCAACTGGCGTGGTTTCGATTCCCTGGTTGTACATTACAAGGAGTAAGGTCGCCTGTCAAACTTCATGGGTTTCTCTGGGTCCTCCTGTTTCCTCCCACTGCTAAAGACCCCTACGGGCAAGCGAATTATTGAAATAAAATTAAACTATATATGTTAGTCCAGAAATGACCTATTTTGTGTCGAGTAGATGATAAATGCCATTTCATTTTGTACACATTGGCATGTACGTAAAAAATCCCCTGGCAGTTGGAATTCAATATAAGAGTAGGCCTGAGCACTGCTGTCCAAACAAAACTCCCTTGTAGCACACTGGCGGGGGGTTGGATGGCCAAATGGTTAGTGCATGTGTGTTGTATCATAAGGTATGTCATTGAGTCAACTGGCTTGGTTTCCATTCCCGGGTTGAATATGACAAGGAGTAGGGTCGACTGTCCAACCCTGTGGATTTTCTCTGGGTGCTCCGGTTTCCTACCACTGCTAAAGACCCCTACGGTTAGTCCTGAAATAACCTAGTTTGTGTCGAGTGGATGTTAAACCCCATTTCATTCTCACTCTCCCTTTGAATGGTGCCACATGATTTACGTCAGAAAACTAACCATAAACTAATGGTTAGAAACCTGATGTAAAATTTACATTAGATTAGCATTAGAATTATAACCAATAATACATATCATGGGTTCCACGTCGGCCGTATATGCCGGTCGAGACCTACGGCTATGGAAAATGACCGTTCCTAGATCTGACCTAACGGTCATTTTGCACGCCGGAAAGAGGGTCTTTTTTTTAAAAAAAAATTTCAAACATGACTACAATCGACCTTCACTGTGTAACTATACAAGAATGCACGTCGTCTAGAAGCCAATCTCGTGATTGGTGTTATAGAATTGTATATATAGACGTCAACAAATTATACTGAGTGTTGTGTTGATAATTAATGATGAGTGTCTTGTAGTAGAGCAATAAATGTTAATTGATAAGTGGGAATCTAATCAACGGCGCGAAGCGGCCCATTGTTAATCATTCACGAATTGTCCACGTGTCATAAGAATTTTCAACAACAAAGCCGTTTACCGCTATTACGGTCAGGCACAATGTAAACGAGGTTATTATGATCTTCGAAAAAGGGTAATTGATATGAAGTATTGCTCTTCGAATCCAACCAACTGTCATATCAAATAAAAACAGCATAAAAATTACGTAAATCCTCAACAACGTACGTGTTGGAAGAAAAATGCATTTAAAAATAAAATGTTTATAGCGGTATGACAGCCTTGTGGAAATTAAGAAAAATACGTATTCCAGTTCTATTGTGCAGCAATATTGATAATTCCACGTGTAGAAGAAATGTCGTGTATAAACGGTTACTCTTATACACGACCATATTCTAGGGGGCGCTGGTGTCGCTAGCCGTGAAGTTAGTTATCCGTTAGTCATTTAGTTATACATTATTAGGATTTACGTCACAATTCTGCGGCCCGTAATTCCGTAAGAGATGGTCTAAAACCAAAAGAATGTGAGATATATGCCATGGATAATTATATATTTATCTTCATTTCAAAGTTATTGTATTACAACTCAAAATTATCCAGGTCAGTGTGTTTTCTATAGAGCACGTGTTAATTACGTGTGAGCTACTGAAATGGTTTTTCTCTGGCCAATTCAACTATTTCGTTATTTAAGTAGCCAAAACGGATGAGCCTTACTAATATTTCATTTTTAAGTCAAATATATTTTTTTTGTGCACCCCATGGTGACAAAGTAGTATAGACACGTGAATTCACCATACCCTACCATGAATAAAAAACATGAAATATAAATTTACTTTGAAAAGTTTTCGTGCGTTATCAAAAATGACCGGCAGTGAAAATTTTGAAGTGGAAGCCCTGATACATATATAATTATTATGTCTGAATTCCAACTATTTATCAATTGTTAGAATGTGCACACACTTGTAATGTTATTTAATCAAGAAGTTTTCAAAGCGAAAAAAATTGGTTAGTAATCCGTCATAAAGTTTACGTTACATTTACATCATTTTCTGGCATAAAAGTAACCATAACCATTATGACGTAAAAGTAACGTAAATTTAACCAAAGAATTTTACCATTATTGGACGCTAACCAAAATCTAACCATAATGACGTAAACTTTACGTAAATCTAACCATCAATGTTAACTGGGTAATAAAACACAAGAATGAACACGAAAAACTGCCCTCAACACTAGAGCTGGGCGATATCCCTGAAAACATTGCGATATAATCACTATATTGCGATATTTTATAAAATGTCAATACTTTCAGTTTATCAGGGGTTATTTTTAGCATACAGTACTGTACAAACAAAATTTACAAACTTGCAAAAGTTGTTGTTTATTACAGTTTTAATTTTCAAAATATCAATTATAATATTTTATTTAAATTAAAAATATATGGCGGAGGCACAAAAAAACATAAAAAAAAAGTTTGTGTTCTTTCGTCCGTGCATATTTATTTTTATAGCTACCCTTGAAAACTCGTTTTTTCTCACTCAAGCGTACACCTTCTTGAAGATGCATTATATAATACAAGGATTGTAAATTAAACTATAAAACATAAGTACTATGTCAAAAAGTGCCCATTAATGTCAAATACTGAAATAGCAATTTTTCGGATCAAGGACCGCACGTCCGCTGAATGATAATCACTAACCAGTCTACCGGAACTCTCAAAAGATATAGTTGACAATGTTGGCATTATTTATATTTCTGCATTCTGCATTATTAAAATCAATATCAATCTGAAAATTAATGATTACTTTGGAAAATCAAAGTATGGGTTTAAATAATTTGTCAAGATGTATAGAAATTGAACAGAAACAGGGATAATGCTAACAGGTGGAAAAGTGAGCGAGAAGTCACGTGACGTAAACAAAGCTCCTTATCCGCATTTGCAACTTGTGGAATGAATACTCGGGAGTTTATAACAGTATTTATTCATCATTAAGCAATAAAATATCGTAAATAACATCAAAAGGAAAACATTTTTTCAATATTTATGTTAAATATCATCCAGAAAAATCAAAACGGTACATGTTTTTTTACTATTAAAACTGTTTTTGTCGCGTGAAAGCCATTCGCCAATAACGTACATTTTTCACTGATGTCGGAATTTGTTTGATGGAATATAACGACAATAATGAAAGGACAGATGGTCGAACACAAAAAAAGGTCAATTATGATATGTGTGTATATTGGTTTTTTTATTTAATAATCATATTCAGTAACAATATCGTTTGACATCTTTTGTAACACGCAGTCTACAAAATCAACAAGCATTTTGCGTATTTGCGTCCGTCAAATTTGATCCCTGCTATAACTATAAATGCATCTGTCTTAAAATCGTTCGGATGCAATATAGTTATTTACCTATATCCCGCCAAACCTCCATTTGATTATCTGATATATTCTAATCTCTATTGATATCAGATGCTTTAATCTGTTTTCAAAGCACAATTATAAACAAAAGATTTCGCAATTAATGATAACCTATAAGTTTCATCGCCGTTATATTTTATAAATGTATTTCATACCTGGGTCGTAAAAAGGGCTATCCAAGGAAACAGAATTCTATCATTATATAACAATAGATAAATCACATACTAAATAACACTAATCATGTCTAATAATAGGGACTCGAGTCCACTTTCAACACGTTTAGCTGATCGTCAAACATCTTCTGGTATGCTCTGATTCCATCACACTTTGTGTAACAAGCTTGTCTTTGCATGCACAATACTGACCTATGACGACCTATGGAAATATGGGTTTTATAAGAACAGCTAAATTTAAGCACATAACTTAATAATCCCATCGTTTACGATTGCATGAAATAGCTTTATACTCCACGGCACTGATAAACAACGGGTACAGTGGATTCAGTCTCATCCTTATTTTATAATTTATACTAACCGGAGAGCATGCTTTTCACACGAAATTTCTCTATGATCTCAGACCAAAAAGCGACACTGTTCTCAGACAGAAAGGTGAAACGGTCAGATCGTGATCTAACTGGATTAGCTGAAATATTTGGTTGGAGTGTGACTATTTTTACCCGTGAAAGATTATTCCAGGATGACTAAGTACAACAAAGATAGGTTGCCAGGCAACGAAACATACGCCCACAGCAGCTAAATCGTAAGAGCGGTCGACAAGGGTTGTCACATATTTATTCCTTTGTAGGTAATTGGGGGCCTTTACAAGACAGTTCCATACAGATCAAATTATAATCTGTAGGTTCACAAGGTTCTACAAACTGAAACAAGGGTCTCAACTCTGGTAATAATCTACAGAAATTGTTGAAATTTGACAGCCTTTTTCGTTTTACTAAATTAAATAATGCATATAAATTTCATACAGATCAGATGAACACTTTTGTCATTCAAACGTTCACAAGGTTCACAACAGCCATAACTCTAGAAATTATTGACGGAAATTGCTGAAATTCAATAGACCTCTGTTTCACAAATTTAAATGATGCATAACTCTAGACATAATAAACCGAAATTATTGAAATTAAATAGGCTCCTTCGTTTCACTAATTTAAATCATGCATATAAATTTCACAAAGATTGTGTAATAACTTTTGGCTTTAGAGCGTTCACAAGGTTCAATAAAGTGAAACAAGGGCCATAACTCTAGACGTAATAAACGGAAATGGCTGAAATTCAATAGGCTTCTTTGTTTCACTAATTTAAATAATGCATATAAATTTCAGAAGGATAGGATGATAACTTTTAGCATTAGAGTGTTCACAAGGTTTAACAAGGGACATAACTTTAGAAGTAATAAATGGAAATTGATGAAATTCAATAGGCTTCTTCATTTCCCAGATCTAAATATTGCAAATAAATTTCACAAAGATCAGATGTTAACTTTTGGCATTAGAGCGTTCACAATGTTCAACAAAGTGAAACAAGGGCCATAACTCTAGACGTAATAAATGGAAATTATTGAAATTAAATAGGCTTCTTATCTCACTAATGCAAACAACATATATATCTATTTTAAAACAACTGGATGATAACTTTTGGCGTTAGAGCGTTCACAAGAAATTGTGGACGATGGACGGACGGACCGACGCGACGACAATATACGTCCACATTTCTATGTGGGCGTATAAAAAGGACAATTTTGTCATGTGTGTGCATACTGTGGTCTATTCAGTGTTGGTCTTATTGCAATGACATAAATGTATGTTTCACTTTTCTATCATCTCATCTAAATAAAGCTTGATATTTTATTATCATGTACACAATTTATTTTGTTTCTCATAGGAAATTTTGGTTGGTATCTCAAATGAAAAAAACAGCCCAAGCCATTATATTATAATCAGAGAAATGTTCAAACAAACAAGTACCAGCGGCTGCCAGGCAGGATACGCCCACATTTTCGAGAGATGGATAGAGAACAAGCTAAGAAGAAAGTGATTTTTCCTACAATCAAGGGCCATAATTCAGGAAATTACAATTCGATATGTGCAACTATCGAAAGGAACCGAGATCTTTGTTTTATAAACTTACATTTCAAGTTTCAACAAAATCGGATAAAAATTGTGACTTCTATAGGGTCCACAACTTTGATATACCCTATTTTTACGCTATTTGAGAACGAAGGGCGGCCATTTTATGTCAGTTTTGGGCCGATTTTCACGAAATTCGAACTCAGTCGTCCTTAGGGTGTAACGGTGATATAATAATACGGTTTTTTAAATCGGATAAAAATTATGACCTATATAGTGTCCACAAGCTAAAAACGCGATTTTTCATACAATCAGGGGCCACAATTCAGGAAGTTACGGTCCGATAGGCGCGAATATCGAAAGGAACCAAGATCTTTGGGTTATAAACTTACATTTCAAGTTTCAACAAAATCGGATTAAAATTGTGACCTCCATAGGGTCCACAACCTTGATATACCATATTTTTACGCTATTTGAGAACGAAGGGCGACCATTTTGTCTGTCAGTTTTAGGCCGATTTTCACGAAATTCGAACTCAGCCATCCTTAGGGTTTAATGGTGATATAATAATACGTTTTTTTAAATTGGATAAAAATTATTAACCCTATAGGGTCCACAAGCTAAAAACGCGATTTTTCGTACAAACAGGGGCCATAATTCAGGAAGTTACGGTCTGATATGCGCAAATATCGAAAGGAACTGAGATCTTTGGGTTATAAACTTACATTTCAAGTTTCAACAAAATCGGATAAAAATTGTGACCTCTATAGGGTCCACAACCTTGATATACCATATTTGAGAACGAACGGCGGCCATTTTGCCAGTCAATTTTGGGCCGATTTTCACGAAATTCGAACTCAACCTTCCTTAGGGTGTAACGGTGATACAGTAATACGTTTTTTTAAATCGGATAAAAATTATGACCTCTATAGGGTCCACAAGCTAAAATCGCGATTTTTCGTACAATCAGGGGCCATAATTCAGGAAGTTACGGTCTGATATGGGCAAATATCGAAAGGAACCGAGATCTTTGGGTTATAAACTTATATTTCAAGTTTCAACAAAATCGGATAAAAATTGTGACCTCTATAGGGTCCACAACCTTGATATACCATATTTTTATGCTATTTGAGAACGAACGGCAGCCATTTTGTCTGTCAATTTTAGGCCGATTTTCACGAAATTCGAACTCAGCCATCCTTAGGGTGTAACGGTGATATAATAATACGTTTTTTTTAAATCGAATAAAAATTATGACCTCTATAGGGTCCACAAGGTAAAAACGCAATTTTTCGTACAATCAGGGGCCATAATTCAGAAAGTTACGGTCCGATATGAGCAAATATCGAAAGGAACTGAGATTTTTAGGTTATAAACTTACATTTCAAGTTTCAAATAAATCGGATAAAAATTGTGACCTCTATAGGGTCCACAAGCTATAAACGTGATTTTTCGTACAATCAGGGGCCATAATCCATAAAGTTTCGATCCGATACATGCCAATATCGAAAGCAGCCGAGATCTTTTGGGGATAAACCTATATTTCAAGTTTCGTCAAAATCGGATAAGAATTGTGACCTGTAGAGAATCCACAAACAATTGTGGACGGACGGACGTCCGGACGGACAGGGGCAACGGCATAATACGTCCACATGAAAATGTGGGCGTATAAAAATAGACAAGACAAAAATACAAGCAATACCATTATTACATTATTGATATGCATATGCCTTCATAATTAAAAGTTTTAATTGTAACGTATGGGCTGAAGCAATAGCTTCTATACATATTACCTCTGCTCCAATAATGACATTTTGTGGAATATTAGGACAATTCGAAAGAAACATAGTCAACAAGTGGAATTTAAGAGTGAGCTAGAAAACGTGATGACATTGAAATGTGAGAAATACAAGGCTGTTCCCTGTGTACTATGCCGATATTATCATGTCGTACTTAAGTTATAGGACCAAGTTATTTTTCTACAGTATATTTCAAAACAAAAAAATTGTCGTATTGGAAATATGCGAAAATTTGATGCCTTTGGTTGTTCTTGAATTTTTTAAATTATTACACGTATTTCCAAGTCACATATTATCACACAAACTGCCATCAGAGCAGTTAGTACGCTTCGCTGAACACCAACTTGGATCACCCTTGATCTAGATGTTATATAACAACTGCTAATTGCCAGGGGTAATAAATTGATCATCACCACAGCTCAACAATTTTAGTGAATGTGTATTATAAACCTGGGGCCTGTTTCACGATTTTATTTTTAGTTAAGATTTCGAGAAACAGGGCCCAGGTAAACTTAATTTATCAGAACACAACAATAATTTTCTTGAATGAACCTTGATTTATAAAAATTCAAAATATGACTCTGTAAATTAATATAGATGTGTTGTGTGTTCTATTAGATTTCTAAATGTTCACAATTAAACAGAATTAACAACAAAAAGAAAATAAAGCGACCAAATAACAAAAGAAATTTTAAAGTCGTTTTAGACTGGAAACTGATTTCCAAAGGTGATCTGTCATCACGTATATAAATTACAAAATAAAAATTGGATTCACTCGACCCGGGAGAAAAATAAACTATTTCATACAATCGTAAACAATAGAAATATTATCACACGCGGCTATATGGAGACCTGTCAAAGATATTAGGTCATACATAGTTCGACAATGGGAAATATCACCGTGGGTGGACGTGGGTGCATGGCCCTATTTGCATTAGTGTTATTTGATATGTGAATTATGATTTGTTATATATTTACAAGCCATGTAAGAAACAATATATTTATAAATTAAAACGCCCACGTGTAGTAAATATAAACATGACGATATCAATGGAAGATGGTCCGGATATCGGTAAATAACATGCCTTTATAATTTATTGGTACGCAAGACAATATGTAAACGAATTAAACCCACAAAAAAGACAAATATATAAATAACTGCAGCTCAACTATGGTACGAAATATAAAACACAAAGTATTCATCAAGAAATGAAAATTAGAAATAAGTATAAGAATGTACGTATGTAACTACAGCATGTATAAATCCATGTCTGGATATCAGTAAATAACATGCCTTTATAATTTATTGGTACACACGACAATATGTAAACGAATTAAACTCACAAAAAAGACAAATATATAAGTAACTGCAGCTCAACTATGGTACGAAATATAAAACACATAGTATTCATCAAGAAATGAAAATTAGAAATAAGTATAAGAATGTACGTATGTAACTAGAGCATGTATAAATCCATGTATGAAGACCTACACTTAACAAAGACCGATCTGCGTAAAACACACGGTCTAACAAGAAATCGCACGGTAAATTGGATTTAACACCTATGCGACAAATTAAGCCTGCTAGGCCTGGATAAAACACCTTTGGTGCAGCTATAACCCTGAGCAGAAAATGTTCATTATCGAACTTAGTCAAGGTATTGATGTAATGAAACTATACACCAAGTTTGATCACTCTCACTTAGTCAGAACTAAAGTTATTGTGTCCCAAAGCATCAACCAATCAAATTGCTTATCTCTGCTTACCTTAAGCAAGGCATCAGGCTAATAAACACCTACATCAAGTTTCTAGCTCAATTAGGAGAGTTATTGTGTCCCAAAAAGTGTGACGGACTGACAGACAGACAGACGGACGAGCATGCAGGCAGGCAGGCAGCCAGGCAGACCCATTTAAATAGTACCCTGCTTTCTTCGAAAGGTGGGGGACAATCAATAAACACTATTTTACAACAAACATCTAGTGTGATTGATTAAATATTATATTTATATATGAAATGTAGTTTTGAATCAAACATCTAGTGTGATTGATTAAATATTATATTTATATATGAAATGTAGTTTTGAATCAGATTAAAGAGATATTTTAATAAATAAAGAAATACTTTTAACCAACGGCTGCCAGGCAGGATACGCCCACATTTTGCAAGAGATGGATAGAGAACAGGCTAAACAAAAAGCGATTTTTGGTACAATCAGGGGCCATATTTCAGGAAGTTACGATCCGATATGTGCGAATATCGAAAGGAACCGAGATCTTTGGGTTATAAACTTACATTTCAAGTTTCATCAAAATCAGAATAAAATTGTGACCTCTAGAGAGTCCACAACCTTGATATATCATATTTTTCGGCTATTTGAGTGCAAGGGGCTGCCATTTTGTCTGTCAGTTTTGGTCATATTTTAACGAAATTTGATCTCAACCATCCTTAGGGTGTAACGGTGATATTTTCAAACCTGTTTTTAAATCGAATAAAAATTATGACCGCTATAGGTCCACAAGCCAAAAACGTGATTTTTCATACAATCAGGGGCCATAATTCAGTAAGTTACAGTCCGATATGCGCGAATATTGAAAGCAACCAAGATCTTTGGGTTATAAATTTTCAAAATCAGTAGAAAATTGTGACCTCTAGAGGGTCCACAACCTTGATACACCACAAATGAGGGGTCCGATTGAAAATTCATACATATCATTGCTCAAAGCAGCAGAAACACCTATTTACTGATCACCATTTGTTTAAAAAAGTAATTGATCATGTAATATGTTTATTATTTTATACTTATGTTTTATTAAAACATAGAAAATTGGTTTGAGGTTAAATTTTTCTATGTTGCAATTCATGGTGTCCCTGAATTTTTGTGTTACGTTTTGGGGACATTTTGTACTCAACATTTTAACAACTGGACCATGTTGAGCACAAGACTAATATTTCCAAATATTTTTGCGAAACACGCAGCAGAGAATCTAAGATTCTGTTTGGTAATTTTTCATTTCTTAACAAATGGTAAGTAAACTCAGTGGGAAGATTTTTATTCACGTCTCACAACGTAAATTTTTGTGTCCCCAATATTTACTTTGTATTATTGTTACGTTAGCCACGATCTTAACTTGAAAAATCAACCCAAAATGTTTCATCTTAATTCCATTTGGACGACATTGTAATAAATAACAAATTCCGAAAACATAAGCAGTTGTATTGTGTAAAATTGTCTGTGAAAATTTTATTAGCTTTGTCGATATTGAAAATCGAGTCCCTCGTTCAATTTAAGAAGTGCTTGTTTATGCCGCTGGTAACGCCCTCTATTAGCTGCGAATTACGTCAGAGAGAGATGTTTAATTTATGTTCACATGATAGACATACCCAAAAATTCCGATGGCCCGGCGAATGGATATTATCTGAATGAGTTCGAATCAAAGTTTAGTGTCCCTGTATTTACGTTGATATTGAAATTACGTTGTGATGTGAATTTACCCCCTACATATGACGCATACATGCCGAACGTTATAATTGCCGAGTCCAAAATAACAGTATTCTTCCATAGATGAAAATTATCGCTTCCTTGATATTCAAAGATAACTTGACAGAATGGTCGCTGTGTCAGAATATTATTATGAAAATGGGAAACCAAAACTTTCGTGTCCCTATTATTAACTAGATATTGTATTAGTATACGCGTATGTAACCAATGCTACATTATTTTCTTTGCTTTCCGGTAAACAAGCTGACAATCTTGAAATGTTACCTTGCTCTTTTCAAGTCTTTTGTTTCATTGTTTTGGCTAAAAGGATTCACAACGTAAGCTATTTAAAGGGACACAACCAATTCTCAAAGACTGCTACTTATTTTGATTGTTGAAAGTTTAATATTTTTTTTATATTTATTTTTCAAGTTTTAAAGGAGAAATACTACATAATATGGTTTGATTTAATTATTAGTAGGCAAGTCATCAACATCTGGTGTCCCTTTACACGTGAAACTGCAGTACTCCGAATCACAGTAAACCTTTCCATGTTGATTTTTCATGATAACTGATTTACAAGGAGTTCATATCGAATGTTAACGTCACACAAACTTCATCACATGGTCAGAAACGCGCCAATATTGGGACTATTTTCTTAGTCTATCTGTGTTAATCGGCGACAAATCTCCGCTATGACAATATACATCTACTTTACATGTCGCCCAATTCATTTCGGTGGAAGCGGATATTGAATAAAGCCATTTCACACACGTGTACATTGTATGCGCATGTCATATATTTATACAATGTCCACGAGTGTGTTGGCCTACATGTAATTCTCGCCTTCACTCAGTTATAATTTTCTTATTTTGAGTACAATTTCTGAATGATTCCATTCTTTTATACGTCCAACTTCCCGAATTCCTACTGCATATACATGTACCCTGTGTAACTGCAATCTATAAGTTTATATACTATTCAAAAAAAGTAGGGGATATTTGATTTTTAAGTGTTATTAAAGTCACCTAACGAAACTGACGAAGAAACAAATGACAAAATGAAATGAAGTTCACATTCATCGATTTATTCCAAATGATCGTTAGACTAAGTAAGGCACAGACTGACCATTATAAGGGTAAAATGATACCCGGGGTCAAACAGCAAAGTTACCACAGCATCACAACCAAGTCAGTAACGGGTAAATCCTCCTCTGTTTGCCAAACAAGCATTGATCCGACGTGGCATACTCCTAATGAGACGTCTAAGGTCATTTTGGTCCAGATTGTCCCATTCCTGTTGCAACGCAGCAGCAAGTTCTTGGACATTGGCAGGACGTTGTTGACGTTGACGTAACTTCTGTCCAAGCATGTCCCACTCAGTGCTGGCCAAGGTAATGTGGTGATGTTCTGTTGTTGGAGGTAACCTGTAACGATCCTGGCCCTGTGACATCTTGCGTTGTCATCCTGGAAGATGAAACGGCGGCCATGACGTCGTGCGAACGGCACAACATGGACTGCCAAGATGTTGTCCCGGTAGTACTGGCCTGTAACACGCCCTGCAACAACATGTAAAGCCGTTCTTCCAGCAACAGTGATGCCTCCCCACACCATAACAGAACCACCCCCAAATCGATCATGTCTGATGACGTTAACGTCTTAGAAGCGCTCGTTTCGACGACGCCACACCCTCCTACGTCTGTCCAAAAAATCAACAGTGAACCTTGACTCATCTGAAAACATCACATTGCTCCAGCGTCGATTATCCCAGTGTTGACGATCCCTACACCAACGACGTCTTGCCTGAATGTGATGATCTCTCAAACAAGGGATCACGCGAGGACGTGGGGCGCGAAGGTGACCCCTATGCAGTCGATTCCGAATTGTCTGGCCACTCACTCTCACACCAGTGTCTGTTTGAAGACGAGCGCTGATCTGATTTGCTGTGATGACATGATTTCTCAAGGCCAAGGTACGGATAAATCGATCCTGGGCTTGAGTTGTCGCCCTTGGTCGACCTGAGCGTGGTCTGTCCTGTACAGATTGTGTATCACGGTATCTGGACCATAGCCTGCTTATGACAGACTGAGAAACATTCATCGTCCGCGCCACAACCGCCTGTGTTGTGCCGATCTGTAGCATGCCAAGGGCACGTAACCTTTCATTTTGGGTAAGCCGACGCATATCAAAATTTGTTTTCTGGTCACTAAAACAATTAAACTGATGTTTCCACCCTGGAATTCAATGCCACAATGACTGTAACATTCAAAGTCAGAGTCGTGCAAATCTTGGGTTGGACCCCCATGATGATCCCAAGCATCACCTGCATTCCATGCGGTAGCTATTGGTGCGTTTGGGCGTCACATGTAACTGGAAATGTTACTTCTGTTAGGATCTATAGTGACTTTTTTCGTAGTCATTTGCATATTTTAGTATTATGCCCCCAAAATCAAATATCCCCTACTTTTTTTGAATAGTATACATACATGTATATGTTTACGTTTAAAATCTATATATCAGAAGCTCGAAAGTTATACTAGACGGTGAACACGCAAGTTTCTTGATTGAACCTGTATTTGCTTTTGTAATTATAACTGTATGTAAATCGTGATTATAATTATAAACAATGCATTTATATAACTGTACGGCTTGTTATGGGATCCCATAATTGAACATTGTATCTTTATAATATGTAAATATTGAATAAATATTGTTAGAAAAAAAGGAAGAAAAAAAAAAAAAAACCTGCATCTATATTGCATAATATCGGACCCATATTTATCCTTGCTATTCGGACCAACCCAAAGGACCACACGGACCAATTAAATTACATTATAAGGCTTGACTTATTCATTTTAAAAATATAATACAGACAATATGTTATTAATGATTTTAATCATTAACAACATATTGTATCATAATACAAAGAGGCGAACAATTTATAGGTGAGTATATACATAACTTTAGAATATCCGCTGCCGGTAAGTACATATTAGCAAATATATATCTTTATTACATCAACAATTTAATTGTTTTTCTTTGATGTGCTTCATGATGAAACAATGCGACGGGTAAGTACATAACACTTTATTATTCAAAGAAAACATATGCATATTAAAACAAACACTATTATCAATTATTAAAACAACAATTAAAACAACACTTTATAATTGATTCGAGTAGTCATATTAATACAAACACAAATATAAACGTATTAAAACAACACTTTATTATTGGTCCGAGTGGTCCTTTTGTATGGTCCGAGTAGTCTTTTTTGTTTCGTCCGAGTGGTCTATTAGTTGGTCCAAGTGGCCATGCATTCGTACAAAAGAATGGAATCATTCAGAAAGTGTAGGCTACTCAAAATAACGGAGTAAAGGCGACAATTAATGTAACACATCGTGGACATTGTATAAATATATGACATGCGCATGTAATGTACACGTGTGTGAAATGGCTTTATTCAATATCCGCTTCCACCGAAAGTAGTAGTTAGTTGTATTTTACCGAAATGAATTGAGCGACATTTAAAGTAGATGTATATTGTCACAGCGGAGATTTGTCGCCGATTAACACAGACAGACTAAGAAAATAGTCCCAATATTGGCGCGTTTCTGACCATGTTATTTACCGTTAAGCGCCCCGTGGAGTGGATCGAGTGCTCTATGAACGATTGATTTAGATTAACTGAAGCTGCAAGCTCATCGTATGACGTATATAATTTAAAGTTTGGATTTTATAGCAGCCAATAATTGATGGATTACATCTAAGTTATAGACGAAGATGTAATGATACGTTGTAAAAAAAATTGTAAGTTGTTCATTGTTGCATACATTTTGGCCGACGTTATATGCATGTACAGTGCGTTAGAAAAAAATCCTAACCGATACAGATTCCGGTAAATGTTTTCCCAAGATTACCGAACCCATTTTGTTGTTATTCAAACCGGCCTGTACATTATACATGTACACGTTTTCATGGCAGCATTACTATATTACAACTCCTTCAATATAAACATTTCGTTAAAATCTGAACAACGCATGTGAAATTGGATGTTCGGCAACAGAATTGAATACCTGGCGTAATTGGACACCTCGACTAATTTTAATCACAACTCGGGAAATTGAACGGTCCAACTAATTATTGAACAGTCGTGAAAATTAAGCGGGACGCTTATAATTACACACGTGTCGACAAACTAAACACTAGTCAATTAACGCCTGGTAATCAAAATTGAACGTTGAGATTTAAGTTGTATACAAGGACAAATTGAATGCTATTAGGCCGAATTCAATGATATTTATGAATAATTCTACATAGATTAGATAATAACGCTATTTTCCTTGAGATTCCACGGTACCAGTCGTATAGTGATAGGATCCACATGTCCGAATATCGAAAGGAACCGAGATCTTTGGGTTATAAACTTACATTTCAAGTTTCAACAAAATCGGATAAAAATTGTGACCTCTATAGGGTCCACAAGCTAAAGACGTGATTTTTCGTACAATCAGGGGCCATAATCCATGAAGTTTCAGTCTGATACATGCCAATATCGAACGCAACCAAGATCTTTTGGAGATAAACCTATATTTCAAGTTTCATCAAAATCGGATAACAATTGTGACCTGTAGATATCCACAAACAATTGTGGACGGACGGACGGACGGACAGGGGCGACAGCAATATATACGTCCACATGAAAATGTTGGCGTATACACATGAAAATGTGGGCGTATAAAAAGTACTAAATCAGAATCAAGACAGATGATAGATGATAGCAATAGCACATACTTTAAGATTTGTGTCATGGTCTCCTTTCTATTAGTCCCTTGAAATGGTAAAGCACCAGTCAGCATTTCAAACTACAAACAAAAAAGAATTACCAGGAAATGAAACATTTGACCACAGCAGGTACGTCATCCAAGCAGTCCACAATGGTTGCCGCATATTTCTTCTTTTGTAAGTACTTGGAAAATACACATGTCCGAGAGAGAATTAAAATCTGAGTGGTTTGTAGTTTTCATGTGTATATATCTCAAGATACTGAAAAATATCTGTTAAAGATAGGTTGCAAGGCAATGAAACGTACACCCACAGCAGCTAAATCATCCTAGCAGTCAATAAGGGTTGTCACAAATTTAATCTTTTGTAGGTAATGGGAGTATTTACCAATATCAATTTGTTTGAGCATTCACAATGTTCTGCAAAGTGAAAAGATAGATTGCCAGGCATATGCCCACAGCAGCTAAATCGTCCGAGCGGTCGACAAGGGTTGTCGCATATTTATTTCTTTGTTGGTAATTGGGGGCCTTTACAAGACAGTTCCATACAGATCAGATCATAATTTTTGCCACTTGAAGGTTCACAAGGTTCAACAAACTGAAACAAGGGTCTCATCTCTGGAAGTAATCTACAGAAATTGTTGAAATTTGACAGGCTTTTTCATTTTATTAATTTAAATAATGCATATAAATTTCATACAGATCAGATGATCACTTTTGTCATTCAAATGTTCACAAGGTTCACAATAGCCATAATTCTAGAAATTATTGACAGAAATTGCTGAAATTCAATAGACCTGTTTCACAAATTTAAATGATGCATATAAATTTCATACATACTTTCATCAATCGAAAATTCACAAGGTTGAACAAAGTGAAACAAGGGCCATAACTATAGAAGTAATTATTGTAAATTGCTGAAATTCAATAGGCTTCCTGGTTTCACTAATTTAAATAATGCATATAAATTTCACAAAGATCGAATGATAATTTTCGGCGCTAGAGCGTTCAATAAAGTGAAACAAGGCCATATTTCTAGAAGTCATTAAAAGAAATTTAATAGGTTTCATCAGACCGTTCACTAGGTTCTACAAAGTGAAATAAGGGTCGTAACCTTTAAAGATAAGTTTCATGACCATATACTGACAGGCAACTTCGATATTGTTGAAGATAAAAATCTTAAAAAACTTTTTCGCTTTGGACCACAATTTCGAGAACAACCAAGTAAAACCAATTTCAAAAAGTTACATAATAATCTAAAATCCCAAATCAGGAAATGCATAGTAGCTTGGTCTGATAAATTTCGTGCACCTTCAGATTCTTTTGGCGATTGCAAAAACACTGTTTTTGATCTCTTGTCAAAGAGAATCAAATATATAAAACTTAACCCAAGACACCCGCCACCCAAAGTCCTAAAGAACACATCTGCAGTTGAATGTCTTACTACTCTTCAAGAGATATTTGTCCTAACGCCTGTCGATAAGGCCAGCAATAATATTGCCTTTATCTGTAAAAAATACTATATTAGAAATATTCTTACTGAAGTTGGACTTTGGCCCAATACCAATAATGACACTTATAAATGCATTATGGATTTAAATAAACTAGATATTTTACATAACCAATATACTTTTAACAGAAATAATGATATTAAAGACAATGTTAAAATAGATGCACTACCTTACATTTATTCTATACCTAAATTCCATAAAAACCCAGTAAAATTTAGATACATATCCTCCAGTATCTGCCAAACCAAACCATTAGCTAAAACTATCACCAAGGGACTTAAATTATGTCAAACCCAACATGCCATTTGGTGCAGAACACTTCATAGCTCTACTGGAATTAATAGTTTTTTCATAATTGATAAGAATAAACCTATAGTAGATACTTTAGATAAAATCAATAACAATAGAAAACAATAGAAACGTTCGATTTTTCTACTTTGTATACTATGCTTCAACATGCACATCTTAAAGATAATTTGGATTGGTTTGTAGATAAAGCCTTTAATGTGGCTTTCGGGAAAGGCAGAAACTTGATGGCCATTTATACAGAAGATACTAAATGGATTATAAAACGTTGCAATGTCGACACTGTAGTTTTTGATAAAGAGAAATTTCAAAACATCATACATTTCCTCATTGACAATGCCATATTTGAGGTTGGGGATCAGATAATACAGCAAACTATTGGTTTACCAATGGGAACTGACCCTGCCCCATTTATGGCAAATGCACATTTATATAAATATGAATTCGATTTTCAAGACCATAAAAGAACCAGCAGCTGCCAGGCAGGATACGCCAACATTTTCGAGAGATGGATAGAGAACAAGCTAAAAAGAAAGTGATTTTTCCTACAATCAGGGGCCAAAATTCAGGAAGTTACGGTCCGATATGCGCAAATATCGAAAGGAACCAAGATCTTTGGGTTATAAACTTACATTTCAAGTTTCAACAAAATCGGATAAAAATTGTGACCTCTATAGGTTCCACAACCTTAATATACCATATCATTAAGGCTATTTGAGAACGAACAGCGGCCATTTTGTCTGTCAATTTTGGGCCGATTTTTACGAAATTCAAATTCAGATGTCCTTAGAGTGTAACGGTGATATAATAATACAGATTTTTAAATCCGATAAAAATTATGACCTCTACAGGGTCCGCAAGCTAAAAACGCGATTTTTCGTACAATCAGGGGCCATAATTCAGGAAGTTACGGTCCGATATCGAAAGGAACCGAGATCTTTGGGTTATAAACTTACATTTCAAGTTTCAACAAAATCGGATAAAAATTGTGACCTCTATAGGGTCCACAACCTTGATATACCATATTTTTACGCTATTTGAGAACGAACGGCGGCCATTTTGTCCATCAATTTTGGGCCGATTTTCACGAAATTTGAACTCAGCCATCCTTAGGGTGTAACGGTGATATAATAATACGTGTTTTTAAATCGGATTTTCACACAAACAGGGGCCATAATCTATGAAATTTCGATCCGATACATTCCAATATCGAAAGCAGCCAAGATCTTTTGGAGATAAACCTATATTTCAAGTTTCGTCAAAATCGGATAAGAATTGTGACCTGTAGAATGTCCACAACAAAATTGTGCATGGACGGACAGGGGCGACGACAATTTATGTGCACATGAAAATGTGGGCGTATAAAAACAAGGGTATGTACTGACAATAACCCAGAAAGCAAGATTATATGTAACAAGATATATGTCCATTGTTTTGTTAATTTCTAATAAATAAAATACGAGTTTTATTTACGCCGGGAAAAATGTCAATTCATTGTAAATTGACTTTTCCCAACAGACGTCGGCAATACCGAAGAATGGACGATATTCAACAAATATGCAATTCATTTGAGAATTTTAGACACAATACTCAGATTCTCAATCTGAACATAGTTTCGAAAATTTGGAGACAGAAATTAAATATTTCACACAAAAACAAACGCCTTAAGTTTTCTAGATGACACTGGGCAAACTAATTACAAGACATGAAAAGTAAACGGCATTGCATTGCTATTCACCCGTAAGTTACTAGACGGTTCTTGGTAAAGTGGTAATTTGGCGTAAAATCTAAACACCTTAAGTAATTAAACAACGTCCGGGAAAATAAAGGCCTTGTCTAAAAACTAAACCCCTTTCAAATCTAAATGGTAGTGTTCATTTTTAAAAAACATCCCGAGAAACTGGACGGTCTTAAAGTAGACGATCGATGTCAAAACTAAACGGTGTTTCTTAATCTACACGGTAGCACAAACTGGGCTATTTTTGATGAATCTTGATGGCATTTAACACATTCTTGATGGCAATCTATTAGCTGGATACGTGTATTAAATTCTAGATGATAAGCGGAGTTTCTTTCCCTTTTTCGTAAAATCTGGACAATACCCGGTCCCTAGTGTTGAGGTATATAAAATATCGCAAATGATTTAATAATTACAGAGATAATATTTATGAGATGATAAAGACCTTGATTTATTTGTCTTACTATTATTGTTGCATCCTCACTAATCAGAGAGAGAGAGAGAGAGAGAGAGAAAGAGAGAGAGAAATGGGGTTTAACCTACATTCACACAAACTAGGTTATTTTGGGACTAACACATGGTTCAATTTCAATTCAATAAATCAGTTACGCGTAGGGGTCTTTAGCAGTGGGCGGAAACCGGAGGACCCGCAGAAAACCCACGAGGTTGGATCATCACTAATGACAATGTGAAACGATAAAAGCAAATGTAATGAATGAAATGAAATGGTGTTTAACGTCCTACTGTTCTGCTCGATGGGCCAATAAAGACGGGCATACGCCATACAGTGTGCTATGAGGAAAATTTTGCCTGGACAGCGGCTGCGGCCTACTCTTATATCGAATTCCCACTGCCAAGGGATCTTTTACGCGCACGCCAATGTGCACACAGGACCTCGGTTTTCTGTCGCATCCGAATTACTAGACAGGGGCCATAATCCATGAAGTTTCGATCCGATACATGCCAATATCGAAAGCAACCAAGATTTTTTGGAGATAAACCTGTATTTCAAATTTCGTCAAAATCAGGTAAGAATTGTGATTTGTAGAGTATCCACAAACAAATTGTGGACGGACGGACAACAATATACGACTACATTTCAATGTGGGCGTATAAAAATCATACACGTCAAAAACAGAGGAGCACACGACATGCGCAAAGAAAAAAAGCCTTAAGCATTTTCAAATCTGTTCGGCAGCAGTGGTCCAAATGTCTAGCATTGCATCCGGAATTCCGTATAAGAATCTACCGGTACTTAGAAGTCAAAAATGCGACTCCTACACTTTGTGCTCTAAACTGTGTTATAAATTATAGAATAAACCGTAAACCAATTGAACCTATTTCAAGGTGGAACTGCATGCTTTTTGATATGATTAGGCTATTTGTGGCGCCAGATAATCTAAAGATAGGTTGCCAGGCAACGAAACATACGCCCACAGCAGCTAAATCGTCCGGGAAGTCAACAAGAGTTGTCGCATATTTTTACTTTTTTCGGTAATTAAACATTTATAATACATTAAAATCTGATTAAGAGTAACAACTAATTAAGTAATTATCAGAAAACCATTAGAATTTGTTTGGTTTTTATAAAGTTCTGTCCCATGTTAATGTTTAGTATACGAAACTTTTAACATCATGGATTTAGTTGTTCAAGTCATAAAAATTCATTGAAAATTAATATACTTGTTCGTTTCAAGATTTTTCAAAGTGATCAAGGACCATCACTTGGGCAGTAATTATCGGAAATTGTTGAAAGTCAATATGATTCTTCGTCTCATGACCTCAAACACTGTGTATAAATTTAAAGTCAATCGGATATTAACTGTAGCCTCTAGAGTATTTACAAGATTTTTTGAAGTGATCAAGGGCCATAACTCTGGCAGTAATTATTGGAAATCGCTGAAAATCAATAGGCTTCTTCATCTCATGACCTTAAACACTGTGTATAAATTTAAAGTCAATCGGATATTAACTTTAGCCTCTAGAGCGTCCACAAGATTTTTTGAAGTGATCAAGGGCCATAACTCTGGCAGTAATTATCGGAAATCGCTGAAAATCAAAAGGCTTCTTCGTCACATGACCTTAAACACTGTGTATAAATTTAAAGTCAATTGGATATTAACTTTAGCCTCTAGAGCATCCACAAGATTTTTTGAAGTGATCAAGGGCCATAACTTTGGCAGTAATTATTGGAAATCGCTGAAAATCAATAGGCTTCTTCGTCTCATGACCTTAAACACAAGCAATTGTGGACGCCGGACGGACGGGGGTGACAACAATATACGACCACACTTCAATGTGGGCGTATAAAAATAGAAGTCGATACGTGATCTGTTATATATGACGGGAAAATTCTGTTGTTAAAAACAACCGGCATGACAATGACTACATAATAAGTTGGAAGTTCTACAATAGGGATTTTTTTGTGAAATGTTAGAGAAATTTAACTTTAAATATATCCTTTGTGTTTGAATTACAACTTATGGTTGGTTGTGTCGTATTATGAATCAATCTGGAAATTTCTGTTTTATACCTATTGTTCCGAAAGTAAGATGCACTATTTACGCATCGAGTCGCGTTTTCATATTTTTAATAATTATGAAACAGTCAATGCATGTTTTTTTGGTTATATTTCATTTCTAGAAAAATGAGTTGTTGCTGGATTTATAACTGAAACGTTTTGTAACCAACACGTTAGAAATGGCAAATGCATAAGGATACTAAACACGAATAATGGCATACCCAAAATATAATGGCACATCCTCCTATTAAATTTGACACAAAACCGGAGACCAAATTCGCATCGCCCGTAATTTTATTTTAATCATACACGTTTGGTTAATCGAGGCTAGGGAAAATAATTTCGTTCAATTAATTTCCAGTCTCAAATTTTTTTGTGTATTTAGAGCTAGCAACAATGTAACTTCTACAGTAACTAAAGCGCCCACTAACAACAGAGTTTTACGGTTAAATAAAAGTAACTTTCACAGTCTTCCAGTTTCGTTATGTTGCCAGGAAGAGTGGATTTAAAAGATAGACCAGCGGCTGCTAGGCAGGATACGCCCACATTTTCGAGAGATGGATAGAAAACAAGCTAAAACGAAAGTGATTTTTCCTACAATCAAGGGCCATAATTCAAGAAATTATAATTCGATATGCGCAAATATCGGAAGGAACCAAGATCTTTGGGTTATAAACTTACATTTCAAGTTTCAACAAAATCGGATAAAAATTGTGACCTCCATAGGGTCCACAACCTTGATATACCATATTTTTACGCAATTTGTCTGTCAGTTTTGGGCTGATTTTTAGAAATTCAAACTCAGTCGTCCTTAGGGTGTAACGGTGATATAATAATACGTTTTTTTAAATCAGATAAAAATTATGCCCTCTATATGGTCCACAAGCTAAAAACAAGATTTTTCGAACAATCAGGGGCAATAATTCAGGAAGTTACGGTCCGATATGCATGAATATCGAAAGGAACCGAGATCTTAGGGTTATAAACTTACATTTCAAGTTTCAACAAAATCAGATAGAAATTGTGACCTCTATAGGGTCCACAACCTTGATATACCATATTTTTACGCTATTTGAGAACGAAGGGCAGCCATTTTGTCCGTCAGTTTTGGGCCGATTTTCACGAAATTCGAACTCAGCCGTCCTTAGGGTGTAACGGTGATATAATAATACTTCTTTTTAAATCGGATAAAAATTATGACCTCTATAGGGTCAACAAGTTAAAAACACGATTTTTCGTACAATCAGGGGCCATAATTCAGGAAGTTACGTTCCGATATGCACGAATATCGAAAGGAACCAAGATCTTTGGGTTATAAGCATACATTTCAAGTTTGAACCAAATCGGATAAAAATTGTGACCTCTACAGTGTTCAAAAGCTAAAAACGGTATTTTTCGTACAATCAGGGGCCATAATCCATGAAGTTACGGTCCTATACATGCCAATATCGAAAGGAACCGAGCTCTTAGGGTGATAAACCTATATTTCAAGTTTCATTGAAATCGGATAAAAATTGTGACCTGTAGACTGTTCACAAACAGTTTTAGCCAAAATTTTAATCTAGTTCGTAACTACTTATTTTTAAAAGTCCAACGAGTAAAGAATAATTTTTTACATGGCTTCATTGATAAATAAGTAAATGAATATTGTCACGTGATTGTCTATTTTGGGCGACTGTTTGCTGCCTACAGTGCACAAGCCAGCCCGTGCGAGCACTTTTCTCATAAACGAAGTTTTGATCCGCGTGACAACATGCTGTTAAAACAGGTCAGTTTATATAGTACAGATAATTGAGTCTGTGGGCCACTCTACTCAAGAGCACAAACAAGATTTTTTGAAGTGATCAAGGGCAGTAATTATCGGAAATTGCTGAAAATCAATAAGCTTCTTTGTCTTATGACCGTAAACACTGCATATAAATTTAAAGTCAATCGGATATCAACTTTGGCCTCTAGAGCGTCCACAAGATTTTTTAAGTGATCAAGGGCCATAACTCTGGAAGTAATTATTGAAAATCGCTGAAAATGAATAAACGTCTTCGTCTCATGACCTTAAACACTGTGTATAAATTTAAAGTCAATCGGATATTAAACATGCATTATGCAAGAGCTAAATCTGATTATTGCAAGTCTTAATTTAGGCTTCAGATGTTATAGAAATTATAAATTAGATATTTATTTAAACAACAAGACCAAAATCAACTCTGTAGACCCACGGATGGCTCGGCTACAGCTCGGATTTAAATAGGATTTCACTAATTGATTAAATCAAATAAGGGATAACCTGATGAAAATACGTCAGTTAGATCGAGGCTAAATGATAGAGTGTACTTAGCGAGGCCGCTGTAAAGCGTTTCGGTATGCCATTGAAAACTTTACTTGATAATCGAGATATGTAGGTGGAGTTAACGCCTGTCAATCAAACGATCAGCGAAGGTGAAGACACAATTCGCTACCATTTCTAGGCAAATATTACAACGACGATAACTATGTTCAGAATAAAGTAATTTGACTGAATTTTTCAATATATTCTTCTTTCATCATCTACTTTTGAACTGTTATAGCAAGAATGGCCAACTCTCTATAAAAATCTCCCATAATGTATCTTTAACTTTGACCTCTAGAGCGTCCACCAGATTTTTCAAAGTGATCAAGGGCCATAACTCTGGGAGCAATTATAGGAAATCGCTGAAAATCAATAGGCTTCTTCGTCTCATGACCTTAAACACTGTGTATAAATTTAAAGTCAATCGGATATTAACTTTAGCCTCTAGAGCGTCCACAAGATTTTTCAAAGTGATCAAGGGCCATAACTCTGGCAGTAATTATCGGAAATCGCTGAAAATCAATAGGATTTTTCGTCTCATGACCTTAAACATTGTGTATAAATTTAAAGTTAATTGGATATTAACTTTGGCCTCTAGAGCGTCCACAAGATTTTTGAAGTGATCAAGGGCCATAACCCTGGAAGTAATTATTGAAAATCGCTGAAAGTGAATAGACGTCTTTCTCTATTGACCATAAACACCGTGTATAAATTTAAAGTCAATCGGATATTAACTTTGACCTCTAGAACGTCCACAAGATTTTTCGAAGTGATCAAGGGCCATAACTCTGGCAGTAATTATCGGAAATCGCTGAAAATCAATAGGATTTTTCGTCTCATGACATTAAACATTGTGTATAAATTTAAAGTTAATTGGATATTAACTTGGGCCTCTAGAGCGTCCACAAGATTTTTGAAGTGATCAAGGGCCATAACCCTGGAAGTAATTATTGAAAATCGCTGAAAGTGAATAGACGTCTTCGTCTCTTGACCTTAAACACTGTGTATAAATTTAAAGTCAATCGGATATTAACTTTGACCTCTAGAACGTCCACAAGATTTTTCAAAGTGATCAAGGGCCATAACTCTGGCAGTAATTATCGGAAATCGCTGAAAATCAATAGGCTTCTTCGTCTCATGACCTTAAACATTGTGTATAAATTTAAAGTCAATTGGATATTAAGTTGTCGGACGGGGGCGACAACAATATACGTCCACATTTCAATGTGGGCGTATAAAAATTATGACCTCTATATATCGAAACGAACTGAGATCTTTGGGTTATAAACTTACATTTCAAGTTTCAACAAAATCGGATTAAAATTGTGACCTCTATAGGGTCCACAACCTTGATATACCATATTCTTACGCTATTTGGGAACGAACGCCGGCCATTTTGTCTGTCAATTTTGGGCCGATTTTCACGAAATTCGAACTCAGCCATCCACAGGGTGTAACGGTGATAGAATACGTTTTTTTAAATCAGATAAAAATTATGACCTCTATAGGGTCCACAAGATAAAAACGCGATTTTTCATACAATCAGGGGCCATAATTCAGGAAGTTATGGTCTGATATGCCCGAATATCGAAAGGAACCGAGATCTTTGGGTTATCAACTTACATTTCAAGTTTCAACAAAATCGGATAAAAATTGTGAACTCTATAGTGTCCACAAGCTAAAAACATGATTTTTCGTACAAACAGGGGCCATAATCCATGAAGTTATCAAAAGCAGCCGAGATCTTTTGGAGATAAACCTATATTTCAAGTTTCGTCAAAATCGGATAAGAATTGTGACCTGTAGAGTGTCCACAAACAAATTGTGGACGTCCGGATGGACAGGGCCGACGACAATATACGTCCACATGAAAATGTGGGCGTATAAAAATGGAAGTTACTAAACCCTTAGCCCTTCTGTGGTGTACTGGCTTTATATGTACTTCCTTTCGTCTGATCGTTCTGCGCTTCGATTGAAAACTATAAATATTATTTTTATTGGTTTGGCCTGCATGTCACCTGAAGGACCCTCATGATCAGGCCTGTGCTCGGAAAATGTTTGTTTTCGGACACTGCTGGCAACCTATTTTTATTTGTTTCAAAACGTATCACATATAGCTTGAGGTAGTTGCCTGGGGCTATAGTAGAGGTTTGCAAGGGATTTTCACACGCAATTAAACAGTTTTATTCTTCAAAATATAATCGATATTGCCCCTTTAAACACTGTTCTATTTAGCCATACTAGTCCATGACTAGTGCCCTTCACTGCTGATTTTGTTATAGTTTGTGAATTACACACCAGTTTATAGGGTGACCCATGCACTCTACAGAAAGTTGGTCTCGACATGGCTAATGTGCACGCTTCAGTGGTAGTCTCGAAATATCAGCGGTGGACTGTATGATACTATAAATAGCCATGGCACGTGCAATTCTCTACAAATCTATCAACTATTACAGCCTTAAAAAATCTATTGTTGACGATTTTGAATAGCAGTAAAACTTAGCTTCTTGGTTATTACAGCAGCTTTAGAAATTTGTTTTATTTTTTAAATTGCTTTATCATTAACTGTACCGTTAAGAGCGGCATCTTTTGGTTTAGTACAAATAATATCTCTGAATCACTTTCGTTAGCAGGAACATGATACTAGCAGTAATTTCATTTTATTTTTACAAGCTTCTTAAAACAATTGTTCAATTTTTTGTTCCAGCTTTCTGTTATGTTTCGTAAAAAGGTAGAATGGTCGGTACACTGGTTAAGCGAGACTAATTTCAAAACAAGGGCACGTAACCTATCTTTTATTCAAAAGTGTCTGGATGTTATGGACGAAACTTGGAACCAGTTTCAGTCTATTAGTCATAGATCATTAAATGGTCATAGCTTATTATGTACAACATGATCGTTTATTTAGTTACTACAATTGTGTGAAACTGATTTAAGGCTTGGTATATATATAAATATTGTGGCGTAATTGTCGAGATATTTATTTATGGTGGGTCACCCTACAGTTTAACTTTTTCTCCGTTTAACAAACAGCTTTGCGGGAAAAACAAATGACAAAAACATGGAGGCCATACCTGTATTGCATACAGGTGTCAATACTACACCGATGCAATTTAAAATACTGTTTTATTAAGAAGACAAACAATGTTTCGATATCACAAACTATGCTTTCATTTTCTGCCATATAAACAAATGATATTTCAACATCACAAACTACGTTTTCATTTTCTGCCGTATGAAGGAAGACAGGTCATTTTGGAGGAATATTACTGACATGGATTTGAAGCAGGTACAGTTAAGTCACTTCCATTCCATCGTGTGACAAAAACATTTAATTATGTTTGAATATTATTAACATGGGATATCATACAGGAATTAAATATGACAAATCGCGAGATGCACATATTTTTTTGTATTGAGAAAACATGCCATATAAAAAAAAAATATTTGTAGTTGAAGTCGATTAGAGGAAATGGAAGCTTACTGACGTTATTTCTGAAGCTCACCAACGACTTCTTGTGACCTAATTCTTGCCTCTTTTTACCCAAACTAAAAATGTCAGATGGGCAAAATTATAGAATCTCTAATGTTCATGCACTATGCAAGGGAGGAGAACTCTGTGCAGACTTCAGCATTCCACCTACTCTTCCATTTATAAAGTTTTATTTTACTTGCAGACGAATATTAAAGCTTATACTACTAGTGGATTCAAATTTTTGTTTTGACACCCCTGGTATAGCGGCACTCCGGCCTACTCTTGTTTTGAAGTCCAACTGTCAATGGTTCTTTTATGTGCACACCAATGTGTACACAAGACCTTGGTTTCTTGTCCATTCCAAACGACTATACGTTGTGTCTTGCCAACATATCTTTGACAAGGGGGAATCACTGGGCCAATGTGGCTCCCTTTAAGGATGCAATAGATGACCTAATCAAGAACATAAAGACAGAGGGAAAACATTACCATTAATATTCCGTATGACCACCAGTCAGCAGCAGTAAAATGACCTTTTCTATTGACAACCTCTGGTGCCATATATTCTACAGTACCACAAAATGAATAGGTCTTCTTTTCTTCAAAAATAGATTCTTTACTTAAACCAAAATCTGTGAGTTTAATATGTCCTTCTGCATCTAATAATATACTGTGAACAAGAACAATATCATTGTAAGAAGATAGCCATGTCACTTCTACAGCTTATCCATACCGAAAACTTGTGTAAATAAATAATAATCGTTTGCCATGCAAGATACGCCTATATTTTGCAAGAAATGGACAGAGAACAGGTAAAATCAATAGGGCTTATCATCTCACCAAGTTTGAACATTCTAGCCCAATTATAAAGGAGAGTTATTGAGTCCAAAAAAGTGTGACGGACTGACAGATGGATGGACAGATAGACAAACTAACTAACCCATTTTAATAGTCCCCTTTCTTCGAAAGGCGGGGGACAAAAAAAAAAAACAGCGGTTGCCAGGCAGGATACGCCCACATTTTGCAAGAGATGGATAGAGAACAAGCTAAAAACAAAAACGATTTTTTGTACAATCAGGGGCAATAATACAGAAAGTTTATGGTCTGAAATGTGCAAATATCAAAAGGGACTGAGATCTTTGGGATATAAAGATATGTTTTAAGTTTCATCAGAATATCGAAAGGAACCGAGATCTTTGGGTTATAAACTTACATTTCAAGTTTCAACAAAATCGGATAAAAATTGTGACCTCTAGAGGGTCCACAACCTCCGTATTGCATACTTTTACAAAATTTGCGTACAAAGAGAGGCCATTTATGTCGGGCAGTTTCATTTCGATTTTCCCGAAATTTGAATTCAACCTTCATTATAATGGAATGGTGAAATATTTTAACAGTTTTTAAAATCTAGACTCTGCAAGCTAAAAATGTGATTTATCGATCAATCAGGAGTCATAATCCAGGATAAAAGCGATAATCAAAAGGAACCAAAGTCTTAGTGTGTAATGATGATATATTCACGTTTTTTTTTTAAATCGGATAAAAATTGTGACCTCTACATGGAAGGCAACCTAAAAACGTTATTTTTTGTATATTCAAGGGCCATAATCCAGGAAGTTACGATCGGATACGCGCGAATATCGAAAGAAACAAAGACCATTGAGTTATAAACATGTATTTCAACTCTCATCAAAATCGGATTAAAAATTGTGACCTCTAGAGCATTTTTCCGGCAGTATTGGTCCGATTTTCATAAAATTCGAACTCCATAAACATTACGGTGCAACAGTGATATATTCGAACGTTTTTTTTTTTAAATCGGATAATAATTGTGACCACTAGAGGAACAAGTTAAAAACATGATTTTTCATACAATCAGGGGCCATAATTCAGGAAGATACTATCCGATATGCCCGAATATCGAAAGGAACCAAGATCTTTGGGTTATAAACATGCATTTCAAGTTTCATAAAAATCAGATCAAAATTCTGACCTCTAGAGGATCCACAACTTTGATATACCAGATGTTTACACTAATTGTGTATGAAGGGAAGCCATTTTGTCCGGCAGTTTTGGTCTGATTTTCACAAAATTCGAACTAAACCAAAATTACGATGTAACAGCGATATATTTGAAGGTTTTTTTTAAATCGGATAATAATTCTGACATCTAGAGGGATCTCAAGCTAAAAACGTGATTTTTCGTACAATCAGGGGCCATAAATCAGGAAATTACTATCCGATAGGCGGGAATATTGAAAGGAACTGAGATCTTTGGGTTATAAACTCACATTTCAAGTTTCAACAAAATCGGATAAAAATTGTGACCTCTATAGGGTCCACAACCTTGATATACCATATTTTTACGCTATTTGAGAACGAGGGGCAGCCATTTTGTCTGTCAGTTTTGGGTCGATTTTCACGAACTTCGATCTAAGCCGTCCTTAGGGTGTAACGGTGATATAATAATACGTTTTTTTAAATCGGATAAAAATTATGACCTCTATAGGGTCCACAAGCTAAAATTTTGGGGCGATTTTCACGAAATTCAAACCCAACTGTCCTTAGGGTGGAACGGTAATATAATAATACGGTTTTTTAAATCGGATAAAAATTATGACCTCTAATGGGTCCACAAGCTAAAAACATGATTTTTCGTACAATCAGGGGCCATAATTCAGGAAGTTAAGGTCCGATATGGGCAAATATTGAAAGGAACCGAGATCTTTGGGTTATAAACTTATGTTTCAAGTTTCAACAAAATCGGATAAAAATTGTGACCTCTATAGGGTCCACAACCTTGATATACCATATTTTTACGCTATTTGAGAATGAACGGCGGCCATTTTGTCTGTCAATTTTGGGCCGATTTTCATGAAATTCAAACTCAATCGTCCTTAGGGTGTAGCGGTGATATAATAATATGTTTTTTTAAATCGGATAAAAATTATGACCTCTATGGGGTCCACAAGCTAAAAACGCGATTTTTCGTACAATCAGGGGCCATAATTCAGGAAATTACAGTCCGATATGCGCAATTATCGAAAGGAACCGAGATATTTGGGTTATAGACTTACATTTCAAGTTTCAACAAAATCAGATAAAAATTGTGACCTCTATAGGGTCCACAACCTTGATATACCATTTTCTTACGCTATTTGAGAAAAACGGCGGCCATTTTGTCTGTCAATTTTGGGCCGATTTTCACGAAATTCGAACTCAGTCATCCTTAGGGTGTAACGGTGATATAATAATACGTTTTTTTAAATCGGGTAAAAATTATGACTTCTATAGGGTCCACAAGCTAAAAACGTTATTTTTCATACAATCAGGGGTCATAATTCAGGAAGTTACGGTCCGATATGCACGAATATCGAAAGGAACCGAGATCTTTGGGTTATAAACTTACATTTCAAGTTTCAAAAAAATCGGATAAAAATTGTGACCTCTATAGGGTCCACAACCTTGCTTGATATACCATATTTATACACTATTTGAGAATGAGGGGGCGGCCATTTTGCCTGTCAGTTTGGGCCGAGTTTCACGAAATTCGATCTCATCCGTCCTTAGGATATAACGGTGATATAATAATACATTTTTTTAAATCGAATAAAAATTATAACCTCTATAGGGTACACAAGCTAAAAACGCGATTTTTCGTACAATCAGGGGCCATAATTCAGGAAGTTACGGTCTGTTATGCGCGAATATCGAAAGGAACCGAGATCTTTGGGCTATAAACTTACATTTCAAGTTTCACTAAAATCGGATAAAAATTGTGACCTCTATAGGATCCACAACCTTGATATACCATATTTTTTCGCTATTTGAGAACGAACGGCAGCCATTTTGTCTGTCAATTTTAAGCCGATTTTCACGAAATTCGAACTCAGTCGTCCTTATGGTGTAACGTGGATATAATAATACGTTTTTTTAAATCGGATAAAAATTATGACCTCTATAACCTCTATAGGGTCCACATGCTAAAAACGTGATTTTTCGTACAATCAGGGGCCATAATTCAGGAAGTTACAGTCCGATATGCGCGAATATCGAAAGGAACCAAGATTTTTGGGTTTTAAACTTACATTTCAAGATTCAACAAAATCGGATAAAAATTGTGACCTCTATAGGGTCCACAAGCCAAAAAACGTGATTTTTCGTACAAACAGGGGCCTAATACATGAAGTTTCGATCCCATACATGCCAATATGGAAAGCAGCCGAGATCTTTTGGAGATACACCTATATTTCAAGTTTCGTCAACTTCGTCGGATAAGAATTGTGACCTGTAGAGTGTCCACAAACAAATTGTGGACGGACGGACGGACAGACAGGCGAACGTCCCGACAGGGGCGACGGCATAATACGTCCACATGAAAATGTGGGCATATAAAAATAGCATAGAAATTACGTAAATCCTCAACAACGTACGTGTTGGGAGAAAAATGCATTTATATTTTTTTATAGCGGTATTACGACCTTGTGGGAATTGTAGAAATAAAATCTAGAGATTAGTTAACTTGCTTACCGAAAAATTAAGAAAATTATGTACATTCCAGTTATATTGTGCAGCAATATTGATAATTCCACGTGTAGCAAAAATGTTGTGTATATACGGTTACTCTTATACACGACGATATTATAGGGGGCGCTAGTGTCACTAGCTGTGAAGTTAGTTATCCGTTGGTCATAGTTATACATTATTAGGATTTACGTCACATATCTGCGGCCCGTAATCCCGTCAGAGATGGTCTAAAACCAATAAATGTGAGATATATGCCGTGGATAATTATATATGTATCTTCATTTCAAAGTTATTGTATTACAACTCAAAATTATCCAGGTCAGTGTGTTTTCTATAGAGCACGTGGTAAATACGTGTGAGCTACTGAAATGGTTTTTCTACGGCCAATTCAGCTATTACGTTATTTAAGTAGCCAAAACGGAATATTTAATTAATAAATAATTATCATAAGCCTTACTAATATTTCATTTTTAAGTCCCATATATATTTTTTTGTGTACCCCATGCTGACAAAGTGGTATAGACATGTGAATTAACAATACCCTACCATAAACAAAAAAACATGAAATATGAATTTACTTTGAAAAGTTTTCTTGGGTTATCAAAAATGACCGGCAGTGAAAATTTTGAAGTGGAAGCCCTGCCATACACTATACACATACAAACAACGGCTATTTTGTCTGGCAATTTTGGTCTGATTTTCACGAAATTCGAACTCAACCTTCCTTACGGTGTAACAGTGATATAATCAAACTTTTTTTTTAAATCGGATAATTGTGACCTCAAGAGGGACCACAAGCCCCCAAAAATACGATTTTTCGGACATTCACTGGCCATAATTCAGGTAGTTACGATCCAATATGCGCAAATATTGAAAGGAACCAAGAACTTTGGGTTATAAACATGCATGTCAAGTTTCATCAAAATCTGTTCAAAATTGTAACCTCTATAGGGTCCATAATACATGGAAGTTTCGATCCGATACATGCCAATATCGAAAGTAGCCGAGATCTTTTGGACGGACAGGGGGGACTACAATATACGTCCACATGAAAATGTGGGCGTATAAAAATGAATTACAAGTATAGTTCATTAACTAATCCAATCCAAATAGTTTTTCTATAATAATTGTATTGCTGATGAATTATTCAGCATGACTCTAAAAACAAAATATCTATTTGTTTATTATGTTTTATATCAACCATAAAATCATGAGATACTTGAAGGCCATTGTTTGGTATGACACTTGTTACCTTGAGATTAATATTAAAGTGTAGTAGTAAGGCTATGTCTTTAAATCTAACTGATTGATTGACTGAGTGATTGCCTGCAAATTAGCACTAATCTTTGATTACAATATAGATTGACGGAAATTGCTGACATTCAATAGGCTTGTTAGGCTTTCACCTTTGGTGAAAGACTATTGCTTTTACTAAAATTGATATTATTATTTTTTTTTTTCCGTTTTGCCTATTTCTCAACAACTATAAGAGATAGAGGTCTGAAATTTTATTTTCTCTCGGGAAACTGGGTGGTAGTTAGTGCTTAAATGTAAAACAAAATTTGTGCGCATAGCGGAAATGCGTGAAATCTTTAACGTGCACGAAAATTGAATATCGGCCATTATTCTCTTAATTCTCAATGGATTCTTCAGATATTTACATAGCTGGAGACATTTCTGAGCAGATAGCAATTAAAAACTGTGGAATTTAGAAACTTTGTCGCTATCATTTTTTTGGTGAAAAAGGGAAAATTTTCAAAATTTCATAAAAAAAATTTTGGGGAGAATTTTGAAATTTCAGTTATATTTTTGGATAGCTGACATCAATCCGATTCCAACAATATAAGTTTTGTTCTGAAATATTAACTTTGATTTTTCACTTTTTTTCGCATTTTGGTCAAATCGTAGAGTTCTTATTTTTTTAAAACGACTCCAACGCTTTTTCTGAAACTTCAGGAATATGAAGTCGAAGGACCAAACCAGTCCATGAACTATAAATGAAAATCCTCTAATCACTGGAAGTAGTCAAGAAAGGTATCCAAACTTTGACAAAATTGTGAAAAATGGGTGCCTGTGCGGAAAATGCGATGTATCAATTTTGTTCTTGTCGATTAGTTAAAGTTTTATATCGTTTAATAGCCAATTGAATTGTCTATCGAATGGTACTAAAGCGGCATGTTTCTGTCAAAAATTTAAAAAGTTATGTGACTTTGAAAAGTAATGTTTTTTTACGATTTCAAGCAACTTTGGACGTGCATGTTTCTCGGAAACGCTCCCAACGATTTTTTAAAAACTTTCTCAATCGAGAGGCTAATGGGTACTCTGTTTTGTGAAACCACTGTATCATAAGCAAATCCAATTTGTTAAATGTATGCAGTAGTATCGTACAGAAGTATCGAATATTGCACCTCTAATAAAGGCATGACGTTGTTTGAGCATGGACTCTATCTGAAATTATTATTAAATTTTTATATGTTAGTGTCGTCAAATCTTTAACGTGCACGAAACCAGAAAATTGGCGATATTTCATTGAATATTCAATCAATATTTGAACCAGTTACATATTTGAGTAGCTGACATGAACACGATTCCGAAGTCCTGTGTACAAATTGATGTGACCGTAAAAGATCCCTTAGCAGTTGGAATTCTATATAAGTGTAGACTAGCGCCGCTGTACGAGCATGTTTAGAGGTCTTTTTCTCAAAAAGGCAATCTAATATTTTTTGGGGGAACTCCTTCTATAGAGAGCCTAATTGATATATCTGTGTATGAAACCACCGTACATCGGTCAAAAGTATCAAGAGTGGCCAAACAAATGGCACTGTATATCGATAAAAGTCCGAAATGGTCATAATCGGAACATTTTGCATACGTATAAAGCATATATAGAGACCTTTTTTTTTAAAGTGGCAATATTTGAACTAAGGGTATTTTACTGTCAACCAAAATACGGAATTGGTGCTTCTAGGCTGAAAATAAGTTATTTTAGTAAATAACATTTAGTCGCAGAATTTATGTGCGAGGTCATTTGTCTACATGACGTCATCACTTGATACCATTGAAAATAAAGGAATCCTATGCGGCTATTTATAAGGAAGTTGCCTTTTTCTCATCAAAAATGAAAATCTAATGCTTGTAAGTATGTTTTAGGTTTTGGTAGTTATCTTAGACCTAAGATTCCTTTTTTGTCCCATTCGGAAAACTGTTTTGTTTATTCCTTTTCTAATTCGTGTAGATCTTTGAATCTGTGACAGGTAGAGTTCTGAATATTGATTTTCACATGTTTTAAACTGTTAGTACTTATAACTATCGCGAAAGTTATGAACAGACCCGAAGTGAAGTAAATCTTTAACGTGCACGAAAATTGAAAAGCGGCCATAACTATGTCAATTCCCAACCGATTTTCGAAAAAGTTATATTTTTGTACAGCTGGGGATATTGCGGATTCGATAACGGTCAAAGTGAGATATCGTGTCATTCTCATTTTTTCTTCAAAATTTGAAAATTTACTAATATTGTTATTTCTTGGATTTTTGAGTTTTCGATTACATATTTGGATTGTCGGCATCTGTTCGATTCTACCGATCTAGGATTATCATGATGCGAATTGTTCAGCTATATTATTCAATTCCCTTCTCTATCGTAATGCGCATGCAAAGAACCTGTCAATATCTGAGTTATGCATATTTGTGTTTTTATTTGGGGGGTGGGGGGAGTGGCAGGGATATAAATTTCATACAGATCGGATAATAACTTTTGTCATTAGAGCATTTACAAGGTACAACGAAGTGAAACAAGGGCCATAACTCACGGCGTAATTAACGGAAATTGCTGAAATGATGCATATCAATTTCAAACAGATCGGATGATAACTGTTGTTATTAGAGCGTTCACAAGATTCAACAAAGTGAAACAAGGGCCATAATTCTAGATGTAATTAATGGAAATTAATGAAATTCAATAGGCTTCTTTGTTTTACTAATTTAAATGATGCATATAAATTTCTTACAGATCGTTTGATAACTTTTGCTGTTAGAGCATTCACAAGGTGCAACAAAGTGAAACAAGGGCCATAACTCCAGAAGAAATTAACGGAAATTCAATAGGCTTCTTCATTTCACTAATTTAAAAGATGCACATCAATTTCAAACAGATCGGATGATAACTGTTGTCATTAGTGCGTTCACAAGATTCAACAAAGTGAAACAAGGGCCATAACTCTAGATGTAATTAATGGAAATTGCTGAAATTCAATAGGCTTCTTTGTTTTACTAATTTAAATGATGCATATAAATTTCATATAGATCGTTTGATAACTTTTGTTGTTAGAGCGTTCACAAGGTGCAACAAAGTGAAACAAGGGCCATAACTCATGGCGTAATTAACTGAAACTCAATAGGCTTGTTCGTTTTACTAATTTAAACCATACATATAAATTTTAAACAGATCGTTTGATAACTTTTGTCGTTAGAGCGTTCACAAGGTGCAACAAGAGAAACAAGGGTCATAACTCCAGAAGAAATTAACGGAAATTGCTGAAATTCAATAGACTTCTTCATTTCACTAATTTGAATGATGCATATCAATTTCATACAGATCGGTTGATAACTTTTGTCATAAGAGCGTTCACAAGATTCAACAAAGTGAAACAAGGGCCATAACTCTTGATGTAATTAACGGAAATTGCTGAAATTCAATAGGCTTCTTTGTTTTACTAATATAAATGATGCATATATATTTCATACAGATCGGTTGATAACTTTTGTCGTTACGGCGTTCACAAGGTGCAACAAAGTGAAACAAGGGCCATAACTCCAGAAGAAATTAACGGAAGTTACTGAAATTAAATAGGCTTCTTCATCTCACTAATGCAAACATATATCAATTTCAAAACGATCGGTTGATAAATGTAGTCTGTAGAGTGTTCACAAGAAAAATGTGGACGACGGACGGACCGACGGACGGACAGACGGGGGCGACGGCAATATACGCCCACATGGAAATGTGGGTGTATAACAAAAAGCGATTTTCCGTACAATCAGGGGCCATAATTCAAGAAGTTACGTTCTGATATGCGCAAATATCGAAAGGAACCAAGACCTTTGGGTTATAAACTTACATTTCAAGTTTCATCAAAATCAGAGGAAAATTGTCACCTCTAGAGGGTCCACAACCTTGATATACCATATTTTTACGCTATTGGAGAACGAGGTGCGGCCACTTCGTCCGTCAGTTTCGGTCTGATTTTTAAGAAATTCGAACTCAATCAGCCTTTGGCCTCTAACGGTTTTTAAAATTGGATAAAAATTGTGACCTCTATGGTGTCCACAAGCTAAAAACGTGATTTTCGTAAAATCAGGGGCCATAATTCAGGAAGTTATGGTCCGATATGCACGAATATAGAAAGGAACTGAGATCTGTGGGTTATTAACATGCATTTCAAGTTTCATCAAAATCATGAGAAAATTGTGACCTCCAGAGGGTTCACAACCCTGGTACACAATATTTGCGAATGAGGGGCGGCCATTTTGTCCGTCAGTTTTTGGCCGATTTTCACGAAATTCGAACTCAGCCGTCCTTAGGGTGTAACGGTGATATAATAATACGTTTTTTTAAATCAGATAAATAATATGACTTCTATAGGGTCCACAAGCTAAAAACGTGATTTTTCGTACAATCAGGGGCCATAATTCAGTAAGTCACGGTCCGATATGCACGAATATCGAAAGCAACCGAGATCTTTGGGTTATAAATTTACATTTAAAGTTTCAACAAGATCGGATAAAAATTGTGACCTCTATACGGTCCACAAGCTAACAACGTGATTTTCCGTACAATCAGGGGCCATAATCCATGAATTTTCGATCCGATACATGCCAATATCGAAAGCAGCCAAGATCTTTTGGGGATAAACCTATATTTCAAGTTTCGTCTGGTACTAAAGGGGGTGATAGTTTGGCTAACATACTGTTTCTTACAAAACTCACAAGTTATACAATATATAACATTAGAACCAAGGCAATTTAAACAATTAGCCTTAATATGAAATTTTTTTAAAGTCTATACTGGTAATGTGACTGGTGGTTTCAACAGTAGTACACGCTTTACATTTAGGTCTACAACACGCTTTACATTTAGGTCAAAAACATGGTTTATAAACCATGTTATAGACCTAAATGTAAAGCGTGTACTACTGTTGAAACCACCAGTCACATTACCAGTATAGACTTAAAAAATAAATTTCAACTTACATATTTGTTTCAGCAAAAGCAGTGAAAATATATTTACTTTGTTCTTTCTTAACCATTAGTTGTCATTCCAAATTGAATCCATACAGATATCAAAACATAATAAAAGGCTAAACTCGATTACCCAATCAACATTCTTAATCTCCTGATTAATTAGCACCAAGGTGCTAATTAAGTGGTGAGATTAACAGAATTTATTCCCATAAAAGTTTAATATACAAGACCTACAATGTATGTACTATTCTCTTTCGTTCTAAATTATAACACTGAGAGAAATATTAAACAAAAATAATCAAATATATGGCGTGGTTGTTATGTGATTTTTTTTTAGAACATAACGATATCTTTAACTTGCTTTTCCTCAAACAACCTCAAACGGGTATAGCTCAGTCAATTTTATAGTTTAATATTAGTTATCTTTTTAAATAAAGCAACCGAACTCCAGTTGCCCTGACACCAAAATATTTCCAATATGAACCCTGAATAGCTCAGTCAATTGTATAGTTTAATATCAGGTATCAATTTAAATGAAGCAACCGAACTGCAGTCGCCTTGACACGGACAATTCTTGAAATGGTCGGGTTGACGTTTGAATTATATGGGTTTTTTTAGGGTTTTTTTTTATCAGGAATCGGTTTGTAATATGTTGGAAATCTGAAGATACCAATAATAATATATATATAGATATTCACACGATTGTTCAGTGATCAGAATTTCAGCTTGTATGTATGCATTGGTTTGTGTATGAAATTCATTATTTCTGTTATTTACTATCAAATTATTTCTCAAATGTAAATAGATATTCACACGATTCTTCGGTGCTCAGAATTTCAGCTTGTATGTATGTATATGAAATTCATTATTTCTGTTATCTGCTATATATCATATGTTTCAATAAAATTAGTGAAAAAATAATTGTGTTGATCTTTTTTTTAACCATTAGTTGTGATTCCAAATTTAATCCATACAGATATCAAAGTGCCGCAAGTCCCAAAACATGTGCCAATCTGAATGTTATATAACGAGACTAAATATAAATTGTAAATTAAATAACACTACACATTGCGCCGTATTCTGCAGACTACGGCGGTAATCAAAATCGCCAACAAATACTCCTAGTGTTGACTGCCATCCATTATTGTTTAAAAACATTTCCCGATTCGAGAATATTAGTAAATAATTAATTAATAATTTATTCAGAATGTAGCGACGATACTCACTAACAATACTCATCAGAAATTTATATAGTTAACGATTTCATGCTCTACTGGCGTAGGGTCCAGTTACTGACGCACATCAAAGATAATTGGCGGTTTCACTCTGATAGTGACCCAGAGTTCAAATAGTGACGGTTTCTTAATTAGTCACGCTTTTGTCAATTTCTCCTGCACGTGCCTGACTAGTGATATGGTCGGCTTAACTCACGTTTGTTTAATTACTCACGTTATTTTTACATACTGACACTGAGAAATAGGTTAAGGTTAAAACGTACGTTTGCCGCATTAAAAACTCGCAAAATGGTCAATACCTACGTATCTCGATAAAAAAATAAAATTCGGATTATAACTCCTCATTATGGCTTAAAATCTCTAGATAAGGTGTGTTAATTAACAAGGGTGAAAAATGGACTGAAAGGCGAGTTAATTATCGCCAGGTGTGAACAACTCTGGGACGGTGCGTTTTCTGTACTGAGTATGTTAATTAACCGACGGGTTAAAAACGAATGACACGGTGTGTATTGTTTAATTGGTGTGTTTTCTCGATAGTTGTTATAACTGCACCAAAAGGGTATAATCAAGGACCAACCGACTTTATCTGACGTGTGAGTGTTAAATGGAAACTTGGGAAGGAAAATTGTTTTTACCGTGCGATTTTTCATTCGCCGGTGTGTTTTTCGCAAATAGACTTTGTATAAAGACAGGTCTTTATATGTGGAAGTTGTACGGGGCTGTTTCTTCTATGCGTCTTTTGTATTTGTTGATGAACATAAGACGCAGTATGTGTTTTATAGTCACGCCACTTATAAAGTTGCATAATAAAATATAAATATGGACCCTAATCTGTCGTAAAAAGGTGAAAACAATGTCGTCATTTATAAGTATCCAGCAGTCAGGCCCCAATTTGAATATATCCGGGTATATAGCGATAAGCTAAATTTACCGTATGTCTATATATATTCTTTTGTTCTGACAATTTATTGTTTTGCGGGTTGAAATTAGTACCACGTAAACGGTAACTCATTGCCGGTTTATGGTTTTGCGTGTTGAAATGAGTACCGCGCAACCCGTAGCTCATAGCCAGTTTATTGTTTTGCGTGTTGAAATTAGTACAATGTACGTAACCCGTACTTGTTTCGTTGCAACTTTTAATAGATAACCATTTTGCAATTATATTTATATTATAAACAAAAAAATGTTAGCTGTTCAATAATAATTGTTATATAGCCAGCGTATTTAACTATCATCACATAGATGGTTTCCTATACCGTGAGGGTTTGAACAGTGTTTCATTAATAATTAATTAGACCTAGCAAAACTTATTTAACAATCGTCACATATAGATGGTTTCCATAGCGGTCAGATTAAAGTACATAGTTGAGTATTGGTGGGAGGACATGAAATTTCATATATTATATATATATCCCATGTAATTTCGTCAAATCACTTCATTGTGGAAGCGGGCGCTACATTAAGTTATTTGAGACACACTCTTCTATAATTAAACTAATTTTCTTTACGATGTCGGTTCGAAGTGTAGAATAGAATCGTCAATCTGTCGAGGAACACATCGTAGCCGAAAGGGACAGAGGGATTATTAAAAGATGTATTGCATAATGGTGTTTATTTTGCCATCCGGATAATGAAATGTCCTTAGAAATAGTCAGGACCCACATAATGCGCACAATAATAAATTTTCTGAAATAATAATAATTCAAACAAGTCAAATGATTAATTGATTCCAAGTATATATCATGGCATGTCAGTACAGACTACTGCAATAAGAGTTATTTTCTTTATTACAAATAATCACAAATAACCAAATCAAAATAAGACAATAATCGTCATAAATTTATTCACATTGTTGATATTTTCAATAATACCATTATTGATCATGAAAGCTAATTAATAGCTGAGAGACTAATCTTGTCGGCTCATAATCTTAATTGGTTAACTAGAACTGCGATGCAGTAATGACGGGTTTCACCGGTGCCACGTTACCCTAAACATATGTCACTTCCGGTACCAATGAAACCACTAAACAGGTTTCCACCTCATCATTGCACACATCAAATAAAATGGACGCCGAATCAACCAAATCCAGCAATATCAATTCATTTTATATATTTGTTACATGTAAGTGTACAGTACTTCCGGTGATAATGAAAATATTCAATTAGTTTTATGAAATCAGAAATGGCATAAGGCATCATATGGTGAAAATTTTATGTAAATCGAATAATAATTGCCACTTTTATAGACCAAAAACCTTAAAAAGTGACTTGTAGAAAACCGTCAATTCCTCTGCAACCATACAAGTTAGAAACCATTTTCTGGAATCTGTATGATCGTATGGGTTTATTCTATTTGTTGATTGGAATCAAATATCATAATTTTAAAAACATAACAACTCAGACTCATTTGAATAAAATATCTGTTTTGAAAGCTAAAAATACAGTTTTTGACAAAATGACGTTACTTCCGGTGATAATGAAAACCTTAAATTACTTGTATGAAATCGTAAATGGCATTAGGTATCACATAGTGAAAATTTCATGAAAATCAAATAATAATTGACACTTTTATGGACAAAAAACCTTGAAAAGTGACCTGTTGAAAATTACCTATTTCTCTACAACTGAACAAGTTAGAAACCATTTTGTGATACCTATATGATCGTATGGGTTCATTCTATTAGTTGATTAGAATCAAATATCAAAATATTAAACAAACAACAAATACGACTCATTTCAATAAATTATTTGTTTCTAAGGCTATAAATACAGTTTTTACCCAAATTTCGTCATTTCCGGTGACATGGAAAATGTTAAATTGAGTTGAACTAGTCACAATTGACATTATGCATCAAATGGTGTCACTTTTATGAAAATCCAATAATAATTGACTCTTTTACAGACACAATAGCGTAAAGAGTGACTCATGCAAAATTGACTATTTCTCGGCAACTGCTCATATTACAAACTAATTTTGAGATAGATTCTCTTCGTATGGATTAATGCTACAAGTTTATGAAAGTTGCGAAGAAATATTTTAAAATATGAAAAGCCTGAATGGGTTGTAAATAGCTCATTTTTTCACCTTTTTTCACCTTTAAATCAAAATGACCCGAAAACGAAATCGAAATTAAAAAAACTTAGCCCGATGTTTTCTGCGCCTTTACAGGGCACACACTTTCAGTCATACCAGATTTGAAAAAATTAATATCTGCTTTCAAAAAGTGGTACCGAACTGTCAAAATTGTAGTTTTTGCTAAATTTACGTCACTTCCGTTGCCGAAAGGTAACTTTACCGGTAATAAAAAAAATGACATTTTGGATTACGGAGCATATGAACTTTTTTTTATACAAATCGAGCAATAAATAATTAATCCAGGACTGAAAAACTGAATTAGCCAATGGGGGTCAAGGAAATTTACGATGACAAAAAATGGTGCCATTTTTGGTCAAATCAGATGACTCTTTAACCCTGGGTAAAATACCACATTAAAATATTCATGAATAAAAAAGTTTTTTGTAAAAATTTAAATTATCAAAATTTGGCGCCTAATATCTCCGACGATTCGTGGAAAATCAAAAATCTAAAGAACCGTGGCTATGTGCCTTGTCTCTGGCTATGTCAAAATGTATCCAATGTTAAAATCCGAAGATTATTGTTAATATTACGGCAATATTTCAAAAATCGACAAATTCGACGATTTCAGACATTTCGCATTGTCGCAGAACGTTCGAAATAGCTTTAATCTCTAAGTCACACCCACTTTTCCAGTAAAACCGAAGACATCGAATCAATTAGACAAGTAGTTTCTGAGATACAATCAAATTGGAAAAAAAAAAAAAATAATAATAATAAGAATAATAATAAGAATAATTTTAACAAAAACAATAGTGTTTCACACAAGCTACGCAGTGTGAAACCCTAATTAACACGTCAGTGTTATAAACTCTACCAAATGTTGACACATCTGATTGTGTATTTCCCTGTTTATAAAGTTTAACACTGATATGTTTATTACCCGAGATTATGAACCGATTATAAGATTAGCCAACATATAATTTTACCATAATATATTAACATGGAGTTTTAAAGTTATAAAAGAGAAACCAACATATTTTTGAAAATCAATATTAATTTCATTTTCAGAGAACGTCTACTGGAAAATTGTTAGCTGATCCAACAGATTCCCCATTCCCCACATTGCAAAACAGATCAACATGTCAAATCGATTCAGTTACTGGTATAAGGTTTTAAAATATCATGTCTTAAATAGCCCCTTCGTCCCTTTAAATATATATTTTTTTATACTTTAACTTATAAATGCAACACACAAACTGCTTACCGTATTTATACAATAGACGATAAATATCCCAAAGAATAACCCGGTTCAGTTTCTTTCCAATAATTATCACAAAAACAAATCATTAAATTTCATTTTTCCAGTTAACATATCGAAGAAGCTTTCAATAAAACACCTAACAACCAGATCTTATGAATGGAATCTTGTCAGGACAGAACTTAGATTAATAGTAACTGATGCGACAATTACATCAAAGAGTCCACATCAAAAGAGTACAAAGGAAATTGCCTAACAAAAAAGCGTGTATTAGTTAAAGGGGCATGGTGCGATATAAGGGATGATTTTTGTGCCAAATTACAAAAATTATCACCACCGGTTAAGGAATGATTTTATTGACAGGAGTATGTCAACTGCGAATATGATGATTAAGTATTCTTTTCACACGCTGCATGCGCCAACCTTCAAGTCTATACCGATTCAAAAATTTAATTATCTCTCATATCCACAATTTTTAAAGCCTGAGTTTTATCGTAAATAAAATTAATAGAATCCGTTGTAACCTACTGGTAATACATGATGTAAATTGCAGGAGATGGGGTGTGCTATTCATCGTAGCCCGTTCGTAATTTAGCCATGACAACGGGACATATTTTGTGTGAAAATCCAGATTGGTCGCGTCCCAATGATTTCTTACTACAAGGACGTAACTAGCTCAGAGAAACGATGGGTTGGGGAGTGTTCTCAAGGGGTGCTGTAAAATTGACGGACAATTTATATCTATTGTTTTTATGGACGACAATTTTTTCAAAGGGGAGGGGGCAAATTTTTGCGGGGGGGGCTTTGTACCACCTGCCCCTTAGTTACGGGCCTGACTTACTGACAATACAGAATATAAGTATTGTCTACAAGACTACGGCATGGTAGCAATTTGTTGTTAAAGTGGCGTCTATTTTAGTCAATTATCGATTCCTATTGATAGCACGAGTGAATTCACGTAATTTGGAAACTTGACTGACAGTATGCATTGACTCAGACTTTTTGGTGGCGAAATGAAAAGGTCATCAAGGTATTATCCGACTGATAACGTGTTAATGTGCATGTGTTCAGCAAGGTTGACAGTGATTTCTGACGATGTGTGCTTAAAAACAGGAGATGAAGGCATTTAATTCATTTGTGATTTAAACCCGAAGATATATTACTTCAGATTATTTTTATTCGAGGTGTGGTGTTAAACAGGGAGATAACCTCTCCCCACTACTTTTCCTTTTCTTTCTTAATGATTTTGCTGACTTTATGAATGCTAACTCTGTTGACCCTGTGATCATTGGGACTTTAATCATTTCATGTTTCATGTATGCAGATGACACTACATTATTATCCAAATCATCGCATGGTCTTCAGAATCAGCTGAATAAGTTGTCTGAATATTGTTCTATTTGGAACCTAACTGTAAATGTCGACAAGACAAAAATTGTCGTATTTGAAAAGGGTAACAAGCATGACTTATCTAATTATAACTTTGTATATAATGATAGTGTTGTGGAATGCGTATGCTCCTTCAAATATTTAGGAGTCACATTCTCCTCTGATGGCAAATGGGACATTCATCAAGAATTAGTGGCAAAAGCAGGGTCAAAAGCCTTGTATAGCCTCTATAATGTTTTTGATCAAGTTAATGTTAACGTCAGACAGCAGTTGTTTTTATTTGATTGTTATGTAGAATCTATTCTCTCGTATTCATCCGCAGTTTGGGGTCTTAATAGTTCCCTAGATATCGAGAGGTTACACTTGCAATTCTGTAAAAGAGTTCTTGCTATTCGTAAATCCACACCAACCCCAGTTGTTTATGGTGAGCTGGGTAGGTCCCCTTTAAAAATCTGTCGTCTTCAAGAAATTATTAAATACTGGTGCCATGTCATTACAGACCACGACTCGCTTGTTTATAAAGTGTATTCTGATCTGTGTCTTTGTCCCGGATTTTCAACTAAACGCAAAAATGTGAATAATTGGGCTCATCAAGTTAAATCATTACTCGACAATCTAGGTTTATCTTACATCTGGACTAACCATTTGTGTTGTTTACCCAAACCTGGACCTATAATGCTTCGCATACGTGATCAATATATACAATCCTGGAATGGGAGCCGTAGGAACCTATCTAAACTAAAGTATTATAACCTATTTAAAAATGATTTTTGTTTTGAAAGCTATTTAAATTATTGTATATCAAAGTATCGTATATCCCTTTGCAGGCTTAGGTGTACTTCACATGACCTATTTATTGAGAAAGGTCGATATTTTAAAATATTAGCACAAAATAGAATATGTGAATTATGCCATGAGTCTGTAGAAGATGAATTTCACTTTACACTGTGTTGTAAATCTTTAAATCATCTAAGAACAAAATATATCCCTAAATTTTATTCACTTCACCCTACTGTTTATAAATTTAATGAATTAATGTCTACAAATAATGGAAATCTTCAAGTTAAATTATGTAAATATGTCTTCGAAGCCTTCAAATTTCGGAAATCATTACTCACCCTGTGAGCTGTTACTTCTATATAATCTCATGTTATGAATTTTTCTATTTTATGTGTTACCATTGCTGCACTGTGTTTAAAAGCTAAAAGTCAATGACTTACAGCTATGTGAATGAAAACTTGAAAACTATCAATTTAAAATGCATTGTGTAACTTATTTGTCAGAATGGAAATGGCTATTTCAATGGACAAAACTTTCGCCCACGGTAAGACCAGCATCTATGTGTGTAAATTTTGAAATTTCGTAATTTTAATGAGTTTGAAATAGTCGATTGATGCAAGTATTAAAATGTCGAACATATTGATGAAGTAATGTATCGGTACAACCATAATTCTGTTTATTTTATTATATAAATGCCTGCCAATGTTTGATATTTGTTATATTTTCAATATAAGCCAGTAAAATCTGCGTGTCTAACCGTGTTAAATTAACAATCTTTTTTTGCATGCCGTATTAGCTGATATTCGACTACGATATCACTGCCGTGGAATCGCACGATAAATACATAAATCTATTTCAAACCAGCTATGGATGTGCTGACTGTACATGCGTGAAAGTCAGACTTTTTAAAATTCGCCTAGATGGCGGTTTAAAATAATCACGGAGGTCGGCAGTTTACTCAAATTCGCGAAGGAAATTTAGAGCGGAATTTTGAGCTTGACCAGAGCAGATTGATTAACTGACGTCGTCGATTTTTACATTTATATTTTATTATGCAACTTTATAGGTGGCGTGACTATAAAACACGTACTGCGTCTTATGTTCATCAACAAATACAAAAGACGCATAGAAGAAACAGCCCCGTACAACTTCCACATATAAAGACCTGTCCTTATACAAAGTCCTATTTGCGAAAAACACACCGGCGAATGAAAAATCGCACGGTAAAAACAATTTTCCTTCCCAAGTTTCCATTTAACACTCACACATCAGATAAAGTCGGTTGGTCCTTGATTATACCCTTTTGGTGCAGTTATAACAACTATCGAGAAAACACACCAATTAAACAATACACACTGTGTCATTTGTTTTTAACCCGTCGGTTAATTAACACACTCAGTACAGAAAACACACCGTCCCAGAGTTGTTCACACCTAGCGATAATTAACTCGCCTTTCAGTCCATTTTTCACCCTGGTTAATTAACACACCTTATCTAGAGATTTTAAGCAATAATGAGGAGTTATAATCCGAATTTTAATTTTTTATCGAGATACGTAGGTATTGACCGTTTTGCGAGTTTTTAATAAGGCAAACGTACGTTTTAACCGTTACCTATTTCTCAGTGTGACACAAGTAAGGAATACTAACCAATTGACTTAAATACTCACCTTATGATTATTACTGACCATTTATAGGAATACTGACGTACGGTACAAATACTGACGGGTTTAAGTGACTACTGACAACACGTATATTTCTCAGGAATTTCCATGAATAGTAACCACAATGAACCCTTTGTATTTCATATATAGATATTCTAACACATAGGCCAGTTAGTCAATACTTAGAGATAGGTTCTACACACTGTGCACCCAGCAGTGATACTGCCCCAGGGGGTCGGAGCATGCACCAAAATTAATAGTTGCTGTCTTTACCGGGCATGGCTCTGCCCCTGTGGGTTGGATATGGAACAATATAAATAGGTACCATCCTGTTATTGAAATCATTGATATGCTGCATTTGAACAAAATCTGTAAATTATTGCAACCGGTAGAGTATTTACAGATAAAACTAACAACCAGAGGCTGCCAGGCAGGATACGCCCACATTTTGCAAGAGGTGGATAGAGAACAATCAGGGGCCATAATTCAGGAAGTTACAGTCCGATATGTGCGAATATTGAAAGGAACCAAGATCTGTGGGTTATAAACATGCATTTCAAGTTTCATCAAAATCAGAAGAAAATTGTGACCTCTAGAGGGTCCACAACCCTGATACCCAATATTTTGACACTATTTTGCGAACGAGGGATGGCCATTTTGTCTGTCAGTTTTGGGCCGATTTTCAAGAAATTCGAACTCAACCATCCTTAGGGTGTAATGGTGATATGCTAAAACGGTTTTTTAAATTGAATAAAAATTATGACCTCTATAGGGTCCACAAGCTAAAAACACGATTTTTCGTACAATCAGGGTCCATAATTCAGGAAGCTACGATCCGATATGCGCAAATATCAAAAGGAACCGAGATCTTTGGGTTATAAACTTACTTTTCAAGTTTCATCAAAATCAAAAGAAAATTGTGACCTCTAGGTCCACAGCCTTGATATACAACCATATTTTTACGCTATTTGAGAATGAGGGACGGCCATTTTGTCTGTCAGTTTTGGGCCGATTTTCACGAAATTCGAACTCAACCATTCTTAGGGTGTAACGGTGATATACTAAGACGTTTTTTTAAATCGAATAAAAATTATAACCTCTATAGGGTCCACAAGCTAAAAACGCGATTTTTCGTACAATCTGCGGCCATAATTCAGGAAGTTACGATCAGATATGCGCGAATATCAAAAGGAACCGAAATCTTTCGGTTATAAACTTACATTTCAAGTTTCATCAAAATAGGATTAAAATTGTGACCAATATAGGGTCCACAAGCTAAAAACGTGATTTTTCGTACAATCAGGGGCCATAATCCATGAAGTTTCGATCCAATACATGCCAATATCGAAAGCAACCGAGATCTTTTGGAGATAAACCTATATTTCAAGTTTCGTAAAAATCGGATAAGAATTTTGACCTGTAGAGTGACCACAAACAATTGTGAACGGACGGATGTCCTGACGGACAGGGACGACGACAATATACGTCCACATGAAAATGTGGGCGTATAAAAAGTAACTAAAGGAATAATTACTTTTCTGGTTTCAGATCTCTATAGATAATTCCTAAGCTGTGTAGATGATCTAAAGCTAATGCTAATTCAGCTAAATAAAACTTAACATCTTCTTCTGTAAACATAACCTACAACACAAATATGAAGATAGGTTGCCAGGCAACGAAACATACGCCCACAGCAGCTAAATCGTCCGAGCGGTCGACAAGGGTTGTCGCATATTCATTCCTTAGTAGGTAATTGGGGGCCTTTACAAGACAGTTCCATACAGATCAGATTATAATTTTTGCCCTTTGAGGGTTCACAAGGTTCTACAAAATGAAACAAGGGTCTCAACTCAGGAAGTAATCTACATAAATTGTTAAAATTTGACAGGCTTTTTCGTTTTACTAATTTAAATAATGCATATAAATTTCATACAGATCAGATGATCACTTTTGTCATTCAAACATTCACAAGGTTCACAACCGCCATAACTCTAGAAATTATTGATGGAAATTGATGAAATTCAATAGACCTGTTTCACAAATTGAAATGATGCATATAAATTTCATACCATCGGATGATAACTTTCATCAATCGAGCATTAACAAGGTTTAACAAAGTGAAACAAGGGCCATAACTCTAGAAGTAATTATTGTAAATTGCTGAAATTCAACAGGCTTCCTGGTTTCACTAATTTAAATAATGCATATAAATTTCACAAAGATCCAATGATAACTTTCGGCGTTGGAGCGTTCACAAGGTTCAATAAAGTGAAAAGAGCCATAATTCTAGACATAATGAACGGAAATTGCTGAAATTCAATAGGATTGTTTTTTTAAATTAAACCATAGTACTAACTAAACCATTTTTGTAATTTTCAAACGATTTTTATCAATTATCAAATGTTTTGAAAGTAAACTATATGCATACTTTCTAGCGTTAAAAACCCTGTTTTAAACAATGTCAGTGGTACAATGCAAAGAGCGCCCATTTTGTTGCGCAGTTTCATTTCAATTTTCCCGAAATTCGAATTCAACCTTCATTATGGTGGAATGGTGATATATTTAAATGTTTTTAAAAATCAGAAAAAATATTTAGACCTGTAGAGCTAAAATGCGATTTGGAACAATCAGGGGCAATAATACAGCAAGTTACGTTCGGATATGTGCGATTATCAAAAGGAACCAAGATCTTAATGTGTAATTTTTTTTTAAATCGGATAAAAATTGTGACCTCTAAATTCTGTACAATCGGGGGCCATAATTCAGGAAGTTACAATCCGATATGCGCAAATATCGAAAGGAACCAAGATCTTTGGGTTATAAACATGCATTTCAAGTTTCATCAAAATCTGATCAAAATTGTGACCTCCACAGGGTTCACAACCTTAATATACCAGATGTTTACACAATTTGAGTATACTCACAGGGTTAAAAAAAAGTTCACCGAGTAATGTTTATATATACTTGAAGGAGACATGGGTGGCTTCAAAAAATGGTATAAACAAAAAAAAATCGAATGAGCCCTTTAGAAACCAGGGGCACCGTTCAGGAAATTTTCTGATATCAACTCCCCAAAGGGTGGATTGGGCGGTAACCGCAGTATTACATTTTATACATATTACCCTGTGTATAATAACAAGCTCAAGTATTTAATTTTAATGACAACTGTCAGATATGCCGAAAGACGCGCTATCACACGAGGCAAATAGATACAAAGTATGTATTGCATGTTTTCGAAAAGGTTTGAGTATGTCAAATATTGTAGGAGAGAGAATATTGGATCGCATCAAAAAGTACTTTATCGACAATTATGATCCCTGTGAACCTCGTTTCCCCTCAGCAATATGTGGACGATGCCGAATTCTGCTCTTGAAAATTTATAAGGGGGAGAACAATATCGACGATCTACCTGAGCCTTTTGACTTCTCTCAAGTTGTGTTGCCTTCCGTGGGTACCAGATCTAACCCAATGCCGTCCAGAATTTGTAATTGTGCAATTTGTGAAGTTGCGATTGACAATCCTATAGCCGCAGGGCTCGGTCAGGCCGCGACTAAAACAGCACCTTTCCCCCTCAGTCGCCCCCCCGAAGGCTTCAGAGGCCCAGCAGCTCTTGTCCCCTCGAACGATTACCGTTTGCAAACGCTGCTTTCAGACAGTGGGAAGGGGGATTCCACATCCAAAACCCTGCACTGCAGCTGATGCACGAGAAAATGTCGTAGAAAAAGTTCAGCAAGTACCCCGTGCCAGTGACTTCATAGCCTCGGACTTAATAAAAGAAAGAGCAGCGAATTGTCCCGGATCCAGTATTAAAGTCGGGACACGAGGCACGGACATGAAAATACCGAAGCCACAAAAACCCAGTACATCCAAAGCCCTTTTTGCTGATTCTAGAGTCTCTACTGAAGAAATTGCACGATTTCAGAGTACCCTCGGCCTTAGTCTGAAGCAAACCGAGAAGGCAATGGGTTTTATTTGTACATGGAAAGGGTGAAAAGCAGTAAGTTCTGGAGTTATGCTGAATTTAAGAGAATCTGGGAAAGACCTTGAAGCATTTCTATCTTCAACTACGTAGCTGTTAGATTCATCCTCCAAAGTGGACAAGGAGAAAGTAGAAAGAGTAGTTGTTTACTGCAACGATTTAAAAGGCATGATTGATAACGTAATCAAATTTTGTGGCGGATATGATGGGGATTAAAGTAGGAATTGACAGTGGCGGCTCGTTTTTGGAATTTTGTTTGAACGTAATCAAATGTGAGGAAAATGATGGTTCCGGTCCAACAAATAAAAGGTCGAAATACTGCGAGGGAGCATTTCCTCATCAATTTTTGGAAAGTAGTGTTAAAAACCTTTTAATAATTGCTATTGTTGAGGATGTACAGGAATCGTATGATAACCTTACAGCGATTATGGATTTGATCAAGTTGGACAGAATTGACTTCAAGTCTGCTTTTGACTTGAAACTGGCTAATGTCTTTTTTGGTCTAGGACCACACTCGTCTAAATATCCGTGCCCCTAATGTGAGGTACCTAAGGACAATTTCTCAAACCTGGAACAAGTAATTACAATGAGGACTCTAGGTATGATTCGTAACAATGCACGCAATTATGAAGCTGCTGTACAGATGCATAATAAGCGTACGCCACTCTCTGCAGCAGGCTTCAAAAGCTGTACGCATCAGTCTTTATTAAAGAACTTACCCGACGAAACCCAGGTAATTGATATCTTGCCAGTGATGGAGCTTCACTTGCTGCTAGGCATTGTAAATCGTCTTTATGATCATGCGGATAACTTACTGTGTGATTCTGAGTACACTGCTAAAACTTGGTCTGACCAGCTTGGTGTGAGCAGGCCACCTATGCAACAGTGATGGGATTTTGCCCGTATATTCCGGACTTGTCCGAATCTTTTTTCCAAACGCCCAAAATTGTCCGACCGGGAATATGCCCAATCGGACATCAAGACATGGTGAATAATATTCAAAATTAATATAGTTTACTGAGTGTATAACTACCACTCAACACGATTATCGTCGATAATACGCTGGGTTTATTAGGTAATTAAGTGATCAACGTATTTATCGTGTTATACCGTCTATAGTATAAACCTACCTTGATTTAACTACTTAATCTGCCTTGATTGACTGACTTAATCCTTTGTCGGACAATTCATCAATCTAATCTTAAACAGAAGTCATTGCTTTCCTTTTGTCGGACTATTCATCAATTCAATAAGAATGATTATAATTTTAATCCACCTCATTTGTCGGGCATCTTAATCGCATTGATGTGAGCCGACATCATCTATAATAAACTAATCATAGATGTCAGATATCGTAAGAGTAAATAACACCCTAAATCAAGTGACAGTCATTTTGTCTACGATATCTTTTACGTCTTTTAAGAATCCATATAGAAATTCTCATCCATGGTGGCACTTTCCCTTGATCTCGAGCGCGGCACGAATATTGCTTAACATATTATTAGGCAGTGCTTACTATGAAGCCGTGTGATGAGTCACGTAGGCTATTAGTCTCTATTATCCAGAAAAATATTCTACGAATATGTTGAAGACTAGGAGTTTCTGGGTGACCGAGACTAGTACACACCCAGCACAATAACAAAAAGGGGAGGGGCTACCAATAGCTATATGAGCAGAAATTCAAACGTATTTGTAGGCGTCAATCATTCTGCTGTGTTGCCTATGATGCCTGTCACTCTGTCGTGACTATGAAAGAGTGTTATTCGCTGAAGTTAGCGATGCCTGTTTACAAGTGATTTAACTATTTCGGAAGTTCTGCATTCATATTTTGCTGCCGTATAAACGAAGACACGTAATTCTAAAGGAATATTATGGTTGTGAATTTGATGCCGAAGCAGGATCGGCAAGCTTTCATTCAACATATGCTTAATTTTGTAGGACATTTACAGACATAAATTTGAATGCCGTACGGGAATTAAGTGTGAAAAATAGCGAGGTCACCAATTTTTATTACCTACGGGATTTGAATATTTTGTTGACATGTGGTTTTTAATTGTGGTATGAATTGAATACTGTACGGGAATTAAATATGAAAAATAGCGAGGTTCACCTATTTTTATTACGTACGGGATTTGAATATTTTGACATGTGACTTTTAATTGTGGTACGAATTCGTCTTCTTAAATAACGATAAGAGTTATGCCCCTTTATTTTCGGTAAAATGACCGACAAGTAAAATTTTGAAATCCCATCACTGCTATGCACGGTGGCGAGTTTAACGGGCCACAATGTTTAACATTGTTGTCAAACTTGAAACAATTAGAGCAGCTCCTAGATGACGCACAGGTTGGTGATGCCGGACGTGACCTAATTAACGCCTTCGAAACATTTAATCGGGTGAGAATTGAATGCTTTGGAAACAAGCTAGAACCCACTTACAAGGACTCTATACAACATTTCGAGGTGGCGTACAAAAAACTAGACATTCCAATAACTAGTAAATGTCACGCAATAATTGATCATATCGGACATTTTCTAGATCAGCAAAACAAAAAGGAGGGACTTTCAGTGAAGGGATTAGGCTATTGGAGCGAACAAGCATCCAAATCTGTACATACCGATTTCAAGAAGCTGTGGATAGGGGGAAGTTATAAACGGGACAAAAAACACAAAAATTATGGAGAAAAACTGCTACAATGTGTAGTAACAAACTGTTTGCGACATTGTTAATAATGTGTAGTCCTCGCATAAAATATATAATTCTAATGTACTAGATATATGTACGTTTATTGATACATTATTGAGCATTTTGTCTCCGAATTTCTCTATTTTAGGGTATTTTGAAATTATATTCGTTTCTAGCAGGGGACACCCCTCAGAAAAGTTTCTGATATCAACCCTACGGTTTTTCAGTTTGGGAAAATTTTCTTTGGGGAGTTGATATCACTAGTCAGGCGTGTGCGGGAGACATTGGCAAACGTGTGATTAATTAACAAAATGTCACTATTTAGACTATTATCCACTATCTGGGTAGAACCACCAGTTATCTTTGATCTGCATCAGAAACTTGAACCGGCGTCAGTTGAGCATGAAATCATTAACTATATAAATTTCTGGTAAGTTTTTTGATAAGTGATTAGTATCAGTTAAATTGTGACTTTTCCATTAAATCGTCACTACATCCTGAATTAATTATTATTTATAAATTATTTATTAATATTCTTGAATAAGGGGAATGGATGCCAGTTAACTGCCATATTGTGTAAAAGATAACTGGAAAAACGACGCAATGTGTATTGTTATGCTATTTACAATTTATATTTATCCCCGTTACATGCAGACTGGCACATACATGGGCACAGATCCCGGTGGGGACACCAGGACGTGTCCCCATTCATTCAATAAAAACAATTCATAGAATTAAATGAAGACCGCCACAGCATACCCATCCGCCTTGTGGCTATCCAGAGAGAGAGAGAGAATATCCACTATTTATCATCCGCGTACCCATTCATTCAATAAAAACAATTCATAGAATTAAATGAAGACCGCCACAGCATACCCATCCACCTTGTGGCTATCCAGAGAGAGAGAGAGAGAATATCCACTATTTATCATCTTGGTACGAGTGCAAGAGAGGCGCAGATAAAAACCGAAGGTTGATATAGTTTTAAATTCATCTTTTCTTTTCTTACATAACAGCAAAACAATTCATCACACATCACAAGATTACCAACCCAATCCACATTACAAATTTTTTTTTTTGTTTCCTGTCAGCAGTAATCAGTTTTGCAAAATAAATCACCAGTTTACTTCTATTTACACTAGTGATGCTGGCTTGTTCGTAAATTTGTTCCTGTATATTGTAGACTTTGCTTGCATTTCAGAGAGCCACGGTGGCTAAGTGGGTAAGATAAAAAACCAGCGGCTGCCAGGCAGGATACGCCCACATCAAAGGCCATAATTCAGGAAATTACAATTCGATATGCGCAAATATCGAAAGGAACCGAGATCTTTTGGTTATAAACTTACATTTCAAGTTTCAACAAAATCAGATAAAAATTGTGACCTCTATAGGGTCCACAGCCTTGATATACCATATTTTTACACTATTTGAGAACGAGGGACGGCCATTTTGTCTGTCAGTTTTGGGCCGACTTTCACGAAATTCAAACTCAGCCGTCCTCTTAGGGTGTAACGGTGATATAATAATACGTTTTTTTAAATCGGATAAAAATTATGACCTCTATAGGGTCCACAAGCTAAAAACACGATTTTTCGAACAATCAGGGTAAAAATTGTGACCTCTATAAGGTCCACAACCTTGATATACCATATTTTTACGCTATTTGAGAACGAAGGACGGCCGTTTATCTGTCAGTTTTGGGCCGATTTTTACGAAATTCGAACTCAGCTGTCCTTAGGGTGTAACGGTGATTTAATAATACGATTTATTCAAATCGGATAAAAATTATGACCTCTATAGGCTCCACAAACTAAAAACATGATTTTTCGTACAATTAGGGGCCATAATTCAGGAAGTTACGGTCCGATGTGCGCGAATATCGAAAGGAACCAAGATCTTTGGGTTATAAACTTACATTTCAAGTTTCAACAAAATCAGATAACAATTGTGACCTCTATAGGGTCCACAACCTTGATATACCATATTTTTACGCTATTTAAGAACAAACAGCGGCCATTTTGTCTGTCAGTTTTGGGCCGATTTTCACGAAATTCAAACTCAGCCGTCCTCTTAGGGTGTAACGGTGATATAATAATACGTTTTTTTAAATCGGATAAAAATTATGACCTCTATAGGGTCTACAAGCTAAAAACACAATTTTTCGAACAATCAGGGTAAAAATTGTGACCTCTATAAGGTCCACAACCTTGATATACCATATTTTTACGCTATTTGAGAACGAAGGACGTCCGTTTATCTGTCAGTATTGGGCCGATTTTTACGAAATTCGAACTCAGCTGTCCTTAGGGTGTAACGGTGATATAATAATACGATTTATTCAAATCGGATAAAAATTATGACCTCTATAGGCTCCACAAACTAAAAACATGATTTTTCGTACAATTAGGGGCCATAATTCAGGAAGTTACGGTCCGATGTGCGCGAATATCGAAAGGAACCAAGATCTTTGGGTTATAAACTTACATTTCAAATTTCCAACAAAATCAGATAAAAATTGTGACCTCTATAGGGTCCACAACCTTGATATACCATATTTTTACGCTATTTGAGAACAAACAGCGGCCATTTTGTCTGTCAGTTTTGGGCCGATTTTCACGAAATTCAAACTCAGCCGTCTTTAGGGTTTAACGGTGATATAATAATAATACGTTTTTTTAAATCGAATAAAAATTATGACCTCTATAGGGTCCACAAGCTAAAAACGCGATTTTTCGTACAATCAGGGGCCATAATTCAGGAATTTATGGTCCGATAGGCGCGAATATTGAAAGAAACCGAGATCTTTGGGTTATGAACTTACATTTCAAGTTTCAACAAAATTGGATAAAAATTGTGACCTCTATAAGGTCCACAACCTTGATATACCATATTTTTACGCTATTTGAGAACGAACGGCGGTCATTTTGTCTGTCAGTTTTGGGCCCATTTTCACGAAATTTGAACTCAGCCGTCCTTAGGGTTTAACGGTGATATAATAGTACGTTTTTTTAAATCGAATAAAAATTATGACCTCTATAGGGTCCACAAGCTAAAAACGCGGATTTTAGTACAATCAGGGACATCATTTATGAAGTTACGGTCCGATATGCGCGAATATCGAAAGGAACCGAGATCTTTGGGTTATAAACTTACATTTCAAGTTTCATCAAAATCGGATAAAAATTGTGACCTCTATAGAGTCCACAACCTTGATATACCATATTTTTACGCTATTTGAGAACAAGGGACGGCCATTTTGTCTGTCAGTTTCGGGCCGAAATTCGAACTCAACGATCCTTAGGGTGTAGCGATACTAAAATGTTTTTTTATAATTGGATAAAAATTATGACCTCTATAGGGTCCACAAGCTAAAAAACGCCATAATTCAGGAAGTTACGTTACGATATGCAAAAATATCGAAAGGGTTATAACCATACATTTCAAGTTTAAACCAAATTGGATAAAAATTGTGACCTCTACAGTGTTCACAAGCTAAAAACATGATTTTTCGTATAATCAGGGGCCATAATCCATGAAGTTACAGTCCAATACATGCCAATATCGAAAGGAACCGAGATCTTAGGGTGATAAACCTATATTTCAAGTTTCATTGAAATCGGATAATAAATTGTGACCTGTAGACTGTACGCGTGTCTGATACCTGTAATTGGCCAAGAAAGTCCATCAGGATTTTCAGGCATGGTTTCCTCTTGTCAGTGGTGCAGGACGGAGGGTCTGACAAGAACAGCTGTCTAGCCGTTCGGATGGGACAAAAACCAAGATGTGTATACATGGGCGTGCACATAAAAGATCAATTGGCAGTTGAAATTCGATATAAGAATAGGCCATAGTGCCACCACACTGTATGGCATATGCCAGTCTTCATTAGTTCAGGACATTAAACCCCATTTTATTTCATTTCATTGTTACAGTACGAGAATAACAGTAGGACATTAAACCCCATTTCATTTCATTTCTTGTGTTTCCATTATTGTTACAATCTTTTCCTCGTAAAGATTATCATCTACAGAGCCATGGTCACGCTGCATTAAAAGCTTTTTATCTCTCCTCGCCTACCCGTATATTTTCTTTCCCGTTCTTCCAATTTCCATTCCTGTTAACTAAACCACAACATTTTAAGATAGCTATCAACCACTGGGTCTGCAATACTGAAACGTAAAGGATGTTCAATACCAATATTTTAATTCATTATGTAAGATTTAGATAAAGAGCTGCAGGGCTAGAAATTCGTCATTTTTTGAGAGAATCTAAGAGGATTCTCATATATGCAATCTGCGCGAATCTTTCGAATCCTAAACACTGACTAAAATACAAAATTGTGTTTATTGTTTATTGGCAGTATCAGAAAATGCCGTAGCCAAAATAAGCTGATACGGCGCCGTGGCATTCCTTCATAACACAATTTGTAGTCCTTTGTCCATCACGTAACAGTCACGTAACTTGCAAAAGTTTTTATTCATTCGTCGATGATAGACAAACGGCAAAATCATGTGACAGCCATAACTGAAATTGCTATAAAATAAAATTATGTACGGCTATGATATAGCTTTCAATAATATTTTTAAAATTAAGCCTCTGTCAGTAGTGTATAAAATAAAAAATCATAATGGTAAACGCTATTATTTAGAACTGGTTTATTGACATAATTCCAACCGATATGTCACGTGGCATTGGAATTATGGAGATTCTGTCGGGAAAATATCCACTGTTTCTTTCTCCGTGTATTCGATGTTCTATCAGGGGATTATATTCAATGAAGATTTACCAAACAACTGGTCAGTGAATCCATCAATGTATTATCTAGTTATTATTTTAATATCTATCCGTACCTGGAATTCACACAGACGGAACGTGGAAGATGCGCAATTCAGAAACCATGCTGGGACCGTCTTCAATAGCCACATGGCTTATTTTACTGAACCTATTATGAATAGTCAGCAAGCTTGTTTTGTTTATTTTACCGAATTATCAAAATCACCGTTAAATGTGCTAATTACTCGGATTATAAACCACATATGGCCGATTCTGACTAAGGTATACTGTTGTTGTAGCCGACAAGCAAGTTGTCTTCTTAATTAACAAGTAATAATTAACCTGTTGTAAATTAACCAAAAGTAGATTGATTATTTACGATACCATAGTGGCTGATTCATTGTTTTACCAATCGCCTTGAATAAACATCAATCGTCTAAAGCCGACAATAAACATCAATCAGCTAAAGCCGACAATTTTTTTTTTTTTTTGTAGAAAATTTTTACGCGAATCCTTATCGATTTGCAGCGTAAGCACTTGCGAGAATCCATGCGCGAATTAGATTCAGAGATTCGCGTGAATTTCTAGCCCTGGATCTGACTATATTTCAAAAATAGATAATAGCGGGCCAGTCTCCTTACGTAATACTTGGCATGGTTGTGAAGCCGTGAATATCTAGTTTATAAATGTGGCCAAAGTATTACCGATAATCCCAATTTTAATGAATAGAAGATAACAGAATACACGTATAGCTGTGATGGCTTCTTTGATAATCAAGAAACTAAACTCGATTACCCAATAAACATTCTTAATCTCCTGATATAACACCAAGGTGCTAATTAAGTGGCGAGATTAACAGAATTTATTCCCATAAAAGTTTAATATACAAGACATACATTATTAATGTATGGACTATTCTCTTTCGTTCTAAATTATAACACTGAGGGAAATATTAAACAAAAATTAACAAATATATGGTGTGCACTAGGGATTTGGTATCGTTTAGAACGGGGTTTTTAGCGCTGGAAAGTATGCATAGAGTTTACTTTTAAAACATCGTTCGATAATTGATAAAAATCGTTTAAGAATTACATAAATGGTTTAGTTAGTACTATGGCTTAGTTTATTGGTAACGGGTTTAGTTTCTCCGAGAGTCGTTTAAAAATGGCCGACCCGTTCACTTATCTACGACGTTTACTTATTAGACGAGCCGTCTGCTTTCCCGAGACACTTTGAAAAATCAACACACCGTTTACTTATCTACGGCCTTTACTTATTAGACGAGTCGTTTACCTCCCCGAGATAAGTTGAAAAATCAACACACGATTAATTTATCTATGGCGTTGAAAAATTAGATGAACCTTGTCTTGTCTATAGAGATTGACGGTGACTTTTTTTGGCGCCAGTCTAATGTACAGTCTCGCGAGATTGTGGCACTGCTATTGTGACCTTGACTTATGACCACGTGTACATATGAAAGACTAGTTAATTTATTTGTGATATCACCTTGGTGGAAGCAGACGTAAAATACAACTAACTAACAACAACAACGATACATTACCTGGGATGTGATTTACCGATTTCCAATTGTATAATTACCTGGGACGTGATTTACCGATTTTTGATTTATTTGTCAATGGTGGAATGCTAAGTTTATAGGATAATGGATAATATATAATACTACGACCACGGTAAGATGATCATCTATGAGTGTACATTTTTTATATTCTCCTTTTTTATTCGTACTTCATATGTAAATAATCGTAATCAATATTAACCGATCGGATAAACGGCTCGCGGGAAATTAAAAGGTTCATCTAATTTTTCAACGCCGTAGATAAATTAATCGTGTGTTGATTTTTCAACGTATCTCGGGAAGGTAAACGACTCGTCTAATAAGTAAAGGCCGTAGATAAGTAAACGGTGTGTTGATTTTTCAACGTATCTCGGGAAAGCAGACGGCTCGTCTAATAAGTAAACGTCGTAGATAAGTGAACGGGTCGGCCATTTTTAAACGACTCTCGGAGAAACTAAACCCGTTTCCAATAAACTAAGCCATAGTACTAACTAAACCATTTATGTAATTTTTAAACGATTTTTATCAATTATCGAACGGTGTTTTAAAAGTAAACTCTATGCATACTTTCCAGCGCTAAAAACCCGTTCTAAACGATACCAAATCCCTAGTGTGTGGTTGCTATGTGATTTTGTTTTAGAACATAATGATATCTTTTAACTTGCTTTTTCTCAAAACTACCTTTTCTGACTTGGGCAACCTCAAACGGATATAGCTCAGTCAATTTTATAGTTTAATATCAGTTATTTTTTCAAATAAAGCAACCAGACTTGACACCAAAAGTTTCCAATATGAACCCTGAATAAGCTCGCTAGTGTACGCTTGTACGTGTATAAATTGTTACATTGATTAAGAAGGCGTTTCTTGATTGCTGACCCCGTCCTCTGCACGGACAATTCCTGAAACGGTAAGACGCGAGTTCTGAAATGGTCGGGTTAACGTTTGAATTATGTGGAGTTATTTTCATCAGGAATCGAGTTATATGGTACAAATTTGAAGATACCAATACTAATGTAAATAGATATTCACACGATTTTTCAGTTCTCAGAATTTCAGCTTGTATGTATGCATTGGTATGTGTATGTGTATGAAATTCATTATTTCGGTTACCTACTATCATATTATCTGTTTCAATAGATTTAGTGAAAACAGATCTGTTTATCTTTTTTAAACCATTAGTTTTACTTCCATCAGGAATGGGTACAAATAGTGTGACAAATCAAACCTTGCCACTGAGCATTTAAATGCATATTTAAATATGAAGGTATTTATGCATCGATCTGTCTAGCCCATCCTCATTTTCTTTCGCACATTACGGCGGTAATCCAAATCGCCAACAAATAACCCTGTTGTTCACTGCCATCCTTTATCGTTTAAAAACATTTCCCGCGATTCAAGAATATTAATAAATAATTAATCATTTATTTAGGATGTAGTGACGATTTAACGGAAAAGTCACAATTTAACCGATACAAATAACTTATTTAAAAAAACTCACCAGAAATTTATATAATTAAAAATTTTACGCTCTACTGACGCCGGTTCCAGTTTCTGACACAGATCAAAGATAACTGGCGGTTCTACCCAGATAGTGAATAATAGTCTAAATAGTGATGTTTTGTTAATTAGTCACGCGTTTGCCAATTTCTCCTGCATGCGCCTGATTAGTGATATGTTCGGATTAACTGACGTTTGTTTAATTACTCGCGTTATTTTTACATACTGACACAAGTAAGGAATACTTACCGATTAACTTAAATACTCAAGTAATGACAGGTTTATGTGACTACTGACAACACGTATATTTCTCACGAGTTACCATGAATAGTAACCACATTTAACTTATTCTATACGATGGCAGGATATTCTAAAACAGAAGCCATTTAGTCAATACTCAGAGATAAGTTCTACGCACTATGCATCTTGCCGTGTAATAACAGTGAGAGCTTCGCACTACAATATTTACAGCACACGAAAGAGTGGCCATTTTGTCGAACAGTTTCGGACCATTTTCATATATTATTTGAACAGATTTTAAAATTGGATAAAAAAATGTGACCTTTTAAGTGTACAATCAGGGGCCATAATCCATAAAGTTACAGTCCAATACATGCCAATATCGAAAGAAACCAAGATCTTTGAGATATAAACTTTATTTCGGATAAAAATTGTGACCTCTAGAGTGTCCACAAACAAAATGTGAACAGACATCTGGATGGACAGGGGTGATGAAAATATATATATCCACATGAAAATGTGGGCGTATAACAATCTAATTAATTACCTCCTGTAAATATTGTTTAATAAAGGTTAACTATAATTATATATTCTTTATTGGCTATAAGACATACGTCTGCCTTTCATTGTTACATACATAAAAGTAATGATCTACAGACAAACAAGGACCAAGGCGTCCTCTCACTGCACGTGCGCTATACAAATCTAATTAATATTCATGAGACTGACAAATATTTTCCCCCGATTACAGGAAGGAATGTCTGAGAGCCAGAAAAGTCATCTGGATGGACAGGGGCGACAACAATATACATCCACATGAAAATGTGGGAGTATAACAACCTCATTAATTACCTCCTGTAAATATTTTTCCCCCAGTAACAGGAAAGAATGTCTGAGAACTGGAATTTTGTTCGTATGGCCTTATATTACACAATGTAAGAACAAATAATAAACTAGGTTATCAATTCAGTTACCTCTTTTGAAAGTCTCGTAAAAAGATCTCCACCTCGAAGAAATTCTAATATCAAATATAATTTTCCTTCTGTCTGAAAGGCTGTAGAAATAAAAAGAAAATTATTAAACTGACAATCATGTGCTGATGAAATTAAAAGAAAGGTAGCCAGGCAATCATTTTACTTCAAATTACTACTTTACAGAGTCTAATCTAGAAATTTAACGGTGATCAATAATGCAATAGTTATTATTGTACAGGTCATGTAATTAGAGTGCGACCATAGCAAAGCATTAACGAACACAATTATTGGTTAATTTTCATGATAACAAAAGCAATATTTGAAACATATTCGCACGATAATAACTCAGTGAACTAGCTGCTTCGCTGTTAAATTTAATTTATTTATTACTGCTGCATACACATACTGCCAGAAGTCAATTAATTATCTGATTAGCACCAAATGTTCCATGCAAAAAAAAAACAGCGGCTGCCAGGCAGGATACGCCCACATTTTGCAAGAGATGGATAGAGAACAAGCTAAACAAAAAGCGATTTTCCGTACAATCAGGGTCCACAACCTTGATATACCATACTTTTACGCTATTTGAGTGCGAGGGGCTGCATTTTGTCTGTCAGTTTTGGTCCGATTTACACAAAATTCGAACTCAACCATCCTTAGGATGTAAAAGTGATATATTCAAATGTTTATTTTTAAATCGGATAATAATTGTGACCTCTAGAGTGACCTCAAGCTAAAAACATGATTTTTCGTACAACCAGGGGCCATAATTCAGGAAATTACAATCCGATATGCGCGAATATCGGAAGGAACCAAGATCTTTCGGCTATAAATTTATATTTCAAGTTTCATCAAAATCAGAAGAAAATTGTGACCTCTAGAGGGTCCACAACATTCATATACCTTATATAATTTTTACGCTATTTGAGTACGAGGGGCGGCCATTTTGTCTGTCAATTTTGGTCCGATTTTTACGAAATTCAAGCTCAACCATCTTTAGGGTGTAACAGTGATATATTCAAACGCTTTTAAATTAGGACCTCTATAGGGTCCACAAGCTAAAAACTCAATTTTTCGTACAATCAGGGCCCATAATTCAGAAGTTACGATCCGATATGCGCGAATATCGAAAGGAAATGAGATGTTTGGGTTATAAAATTACATTTCAAGTTTCAACAAAATCGAATAAAAATTGTGACCTCTATACGATCCACATTCTTGATATACAATATTTTTACGCTATTTGAGAACGAAGGGCGGCCATTTTGTCTGTCAGTTTTGGGCCGATTTTCACGAAAATTCGAACTCCGTCGTCCTTAGGGTGTAACGGTGATATAATAATATGTTTTTTAAATCGGATAGAAATTATGACCTCTATAGGGTCCACAAGCTAAAAACGCGATTTTTCGTACAATCAGCGGCCGTAATTCAGGAAGTAACGGTCCGATATGCCCGAATATCGAAAGGAACTGAGATCTTTGGGTTATAAAATTACATTTCAAGTTTCAACAAAATCGAATAAAAATTGTGACCTCTATACGATCCACATTCTTGATATACCATATTTTTACGCTATTTGAGAACGAAGGGCGGCCATTTTGTCTGTCAGTTTTGGGCCGATTTTCACGAAAATTCGAACTCCGTCGTCCTTAGGGTGTAACGGTGATATAATAATCTGTTTTTTAAATCGGATAGAAATTATGACCTCTATAGGGTCCACAAGCTAAAAACGCGATTTTTCATACAATCAGGGCCCATAATTCAGAAGTTACGATCCGATATGCGCGAATATCGAAAGGAACTGAGATCTTTGGGTTATAAAATTACATTTCAAGTTTCAACAAAATCGAATAAAAATTGTGACCTCTATAGGATCCACATTCTTGATATACCATATTTTTACACTATTCACGTACAAACGGCGGCAATTTTGGTCCGATTTTCATGAAATTCAAACTCAACCTTCCTTACGGTGTAACGGTGATATAATCAAACAGTTTTTTAAATTGGATAATAATTGTGACCTCCAGAGGGACCACAAGCTAAAATATACGACAATCAGGTGACATAATTCAGGAAGTTACGTTCCGATGGGCGCAAATATGGAAAGGAAGCAAGATCTTTGGGTTATAAACATGCATGTCAAGTTTCATCAAAATCGGTTCAAAATTGTGACCTCTGTAGGGTCCACAAGCTAAAAATGTGATTTTTCGTACAATCAGGGGCCATAATTCATGAAGTTTCGATCCAATACATGCCAATATCAAAAGAAGCCGAGATCTTTTGGGGATAAACCTATATTTCAAGTTTCGTCAAAATCGGATAAGAATTTTGACCTGTAGAGAGTCCACAAACAATTGTGGACGGACGGACCGATGTCCGTATGTCGACGACAATATACGTCATATTGAAAATGTGGGCGTATAAAAACAAGTTAAAGATAGGCTGCCAGGCAACGAAACATACACCCACAGCAGCTAAATCGTCCGGGCAGTCAACAAGTATTGTCGCATATTTTTTACTTTTTTTGGTAATGAAACATTTATCATACACTAAATTTAAAGTCAATCGGATATTAACTTTGGCCTCTAGAGTGTCCACACGGTTTTTTGAAGTGATCAAGGGCCATAACTCTGAAAGTAATTATCGAAAATCGCTGAAAATGAATAGACTTCTTCGTCTCATAACCTTAAACACTGTGTATAAATTTAAAGTCAATCGGATATTAACTTTAGCCTCTAAAGCGTCCACAAGATTTTTCAAAGTGAACAAGGGCCATAACTCTGGCAGTAATTATCGGAAATCGCTGAAAATCAATAGGCTTCTTCGTCTCATGACCTTAAACACTTGTGTATAAATTTAAAGTCAATTGGATATTGACTTTGACCTCTAGAGCATCCACAAGATTTTTTGAAGTGATCAAGGGCCATAACTCTGGCAGTAATTATCGGGAATCGCTGAAAATCAATATGCTTCTTCGTCTCATGACCTTAAACACTGTGTAGAAATTTAAAGTCAATCGGATATTAACTTTAGAGGCACCCTAAGTTAAAAACGTGATTTTTCGTACAATCAGGGGCCATAATCCATGAAGTTATGGTCTGATACATGCCAATATCTAAACGTAATAATTAAGCACGGAAATAGCGCGAAAAGCCGCCATTTGCACTGTTTGAAGTAGACTATTTTATGACAATGAATTTCACACCATCTACGCTTGTTTTCATCTGCTTGACACTAGTTTATAGCATTATGAAGTATTATATCTAAATAAATCAAAACGCACACCAGAGGACATTTAAAATAGTTCTATCGTAACAACACCACAGTAAATATAGTGGCAGCTGGAATGGAAGTGCACACAGCTCGTTGCCTGGTGACATGTATTTAATCATTTAAAAAGTTTAAAACAATTTCCATAAATAAAGGCTATGAATAATTTATAAGACAATTTACAAAATAAAATAATTAGATCGGAAAAATATTTCATATATAAATATTCTTTGAAGTGTAAATATAGACAAGATATGTGAGAAAGGAATTCCAGGGGGCGTTACTTGTCCTCCACAGGCAGTACATGTCAATATGGTACCATGCACAGGTGTGATTCGTGTTTTGATAATCAATGTATTACGGATATTTTAAAATCTGAATTATACACCTCAACAGCGAAGTATTCGATTTAGTACGCAAGTTTGGTATCATGATACTTGGCGGAATTCGTGTGGATACGGATGATAGAATTGTACGAATCTTTGAGTCGCTGAGCCAAAGCAGATTCGCCAACTTTCAAGAACTTTTAGGCATTCCGATGTCGAAGAAATAAAAAGGTTTCATATTACGATATTTATATGGAGCAATGTACGTTAAGACCAAAACAATTGTTTATGTGTACCTACATGTGTGGATATATGTTATGTGATTGGTCTTTGATAATTGAGAGTGACAGGTTATTTACTGAAGTGACAGGTATGAAGAAAAGCTACCTTAAACATTTCGAGCCCTGATAGCTGCATATATATCGTGCAGAATATGTAAACATGCGTGTTCTTACTATACAACATGGCCTATCGACACTATCGTGTCTGTATCATTGACGAAATTATTCAACATTCATAACATAGAGGGAGTATATCTTTTTGACATTGATTGTTTATGACAAATACTGTTAACATTGAGGCCTATTGTGTCACACGACTATCATGCCACACTATAGCAACTGCTACACCAAGTTATTTATAGTGGCATTATCGTGGCAATTTTCAACAAAAAATGTCAAACCATTGTTATGTCTGTACTGTATATTATAAACTAATCCATGACTTACCATAGTGTAATTCTACAATAAAAGGATGACAAACATCAGCTAATATATCCCTTTCCATTTTAGTTCTTTTTCTATCTTGAACTGATAATATAAGAAGCAACAATTAATATTCTGATCTCGACATCAACGTTGACCTATTGCCCGGTAGAGTTGGACAATATTTTGGTTTTCCGATATAAACTCACCAAAGTATTGTTTTGTCTGGATGATATACAAGATAAAGATAGGTTGCCAGGCAATGAAACATACGCCCACAAGAACTAAATTGTCCAAGCGGTCAACAAGGGTTGCAACACATTTATTCTTTTCTAGATAATTGGGGGCATTTATTTACAAGACAAATTTCATACAGATCAGATTATAATTTTTGTAGTTTGAGGGTCCACAAGGTTCAACAAAGTGAAAGAAGGGCAATAACTCTAGACATATAAACGGAAATTGCTGAAATTCAATAGGTTTCTTCATGTCACTAATTTAAATGATGCATATAGATCGGATGATAACTTTTGTCATTGAAGCATTCACAAGGTTCAACAAAGTGAAACAAGGGCCATAACTCTAGTCTGTAGTCTGTAGAGTGTTCACAAGAAATTGTGGACGACAGACGGATGGGATCGACGGCAATATACGACCACATTTCCAATGTGGCCGTATATAAATTGAAAAGATAGCCAAGCAAAGCATGGAATACACCCAAACAGAAGCTTTCTCTCGAAAAAAAAGGATAGCCACGCAAAGCACTTTTGTCTAACAGCGGCTTATCCAAAAGGAAATCTTGGATATTCAGAAATCTGTTAAAAACTATAGCATATATTGCGTTCACAAGGTTTTTGGCAAAAGGGGAATGAAAAGATGCAGAACACTGAAAAGCGACCAGGTTTATCCTCTCATGATCCTAATACTTCCCAGCAAATTTGAAATCTGTTAAAAACTAAAGTATCTATGGCGTCCACAAGTTTTTGGTGATATATGGTGAAATACTAAAACGTTTTTTCTAAATCGGATAAAAATTGTCACCTCTAGAGGGACCACAAGCTAAAATCGCGATTTTTCGTACAATTAGGGGCCATAATTCAGGAATTTACGATCCGATATGCACAAATATCGAAGAGAACCAAGATATTGGGGATATAACCATGCATCCAAGTTTCATCAAAATCAGATGAAAATTTTGACCTCTAGAGGTTCCACAACCTTGATATACCATATTTTACACTATTTGAGTACAAGGGGCAGCCATTTTGTCCGGCAGTTTTGGTACGATTTTCACGAAATTCGAACTCAAAGATCATTAGGGTGTGACGGTGATATACTAAAATGTTTTTTTTAAATCGGATAAAAATTCTGACATCAAGAGGGATCACAAGATAAAAACATGATTTCTCGCAAAATCAGGGGCCATAATTCAGGAAGTTAGGATCCGATATGCGCGAATATCGAAAGGAACCAAGATTTTGAGGTAATTAACCTACCTACATTTTAAGTTTCATCAAAATCCGATCAAAACTGTGACCTCCAGAACGTCCACACACTAAAAACGTAATTTTTTGTACAATCAGGAGCCATGCTATAATCCATGAAGTTATTGTCCGATACTGGCCAATATCGAAAGGAACCAAGATCTTTGGGAGATAGACCTATATTTCTAGTTTTGTCAAAATCAGATAAAAATTGTGCCTGTAGACCAGTGATGGGATTTTGCCCGTATATTCCGGACTTGTCCGAATCTTTTTTCCAAACGCCCAAAATTGTCCAACCGGGAATATGCCCAATCGGACATCAAGACATGGTGAATAATATTCAAAATTCTGAAAGAATAGTTTACTGATTGTATAACTACCACTCAACCCGATTATCGTCGATAATACGCTGGATTGATTAGGTAATTAAGTGATCAACGTATTTATCGTTTTATACCATCTATAAATAACCTACCTTGATTAACTACTTAATCTGCCTTGATTGACCGACTTAACCCTTCCCGAGCTAACCACTTTATACCCATGGAGAGCTATACAAATATTGAGTAAAAATCAAGCTTTTGACCCTGTTGTGGAAAACCATGCATACCTTGAATATGAATGCAACTACAACTGTAAATTTGCAGATATATAGCCATTATATGTGACTTAAGATTTTTGAATAGTTGTAACTTATATTTAAGGGTTGCCATGGTTACCAGTGGGTTTCAAAATGGCTGCCATATTACTGCCATGGATGAAATATTGGGTATTCTCTTGCCAATAAAAAATTCAAGATGTGCAGGAATAAAGCTATATGGATTTTTAGCATGGTAGATATCTCTTATGTAAGAATAGTATAGGTTTTGGGGGGAAAGTCACTAAATTGTAATAATAATAGGTGTTTTTTGAAAGCAGTCAATAACACGAAAACAGGTAATATTAACATTTTTGCTGTATTAGTGAACACAAATGTAAAAGTCATCAGTAACAAGTTTTATTACCAAAAATATAAATATTAGAGAAAAAAAAATAACAATATCCTAAAATACATCATTGTTGCCATGGTAACAAATTTGAAAAAGCACTGAAACAACATTTTTGCGGTACAATACTCATATAAGTGAACACTAATATATCAGTAACACAGATATTTTATGCCTTATCAAGAAATAAATACAAATTTAGCAATAGCACTGAGGCTAAGCAAGTCCATTTTTCCTATGTCAGCTTACCACCAGAGAAGACCTTGAACTTTGACACAGATTTTCTTCTTGGTTGCTCATATTGTTCAACAGAATGGTATCTCTCCATGCACTCAGGATGTATGGCCGGTTTATCACAGCAGGTGTCACAAATATATGATGTTTCATTCCGATATTCCTTACCGAACTTCCTATCACTGCGAACTTTACACTCGGCTGGTTTTGTAGCTTTGGCACAAAAATGTTGGTTGCCATCAAGTCTCTGTAAATCATTTACAACACGAACATTTTTATTTATTGGAACACCAAGGCTATTGACCAAAGAAATGCGGAAATCTTTTGTTGACATAATATCTGATTCACCTCTTTCAAGTTTATCAGATTTGTACAATATATAAGCGTTAACAATCGAGACTTCAAGAAGATGAAAAAATATTTTTCTCCACCACTTTAGAGAAGACCTCTCAAAACGATAATATACTATTCAAAAAAAGTAGGGGATATTTGATTTTTAAGTGTTATTAAAGTCACCTAATGAAACTGACGAAGAAACAAATGACAAAATGAAATGAAGTTCACATTCATCGATTTATTCCAAATGATCGTTAGACTAAGTAAGGCACAGACTGACCATTATAAGGGTAAAATGATACCCAGGGTCAAACAGCAAAGTTACCACAGCATCACAACCAAGTCAGTAATGGGTAAATCCTCCTCTGTTTGCCAAACAAGCATTGATCCGACGTGGCATACTCCTAATGAGACGTCTAAGGTCATTTTGGTCCAGATTGTCCCATTCCTGTTGCAACGCAGCAGCAAGTTCTTGGACATTGGCAGGACGTTGTTGACGTTGACGTAACCTCTGTCCAAGACATGCTCGATGGGGGAGAGGTCGAGACTCAGTGCTGGCCAAGGTAATGTGGTGATGTTCTGTTGTTGGAGGTAACCTGTAACGATCCTGGCCCTGTGACATCTTGCGTTGTCATCCTGCAAGATGAAACGGCGGCCATGACGTCGTGCGAACGGCACAACATGGACTGCCAAGATGTTGTCCCGGTAGTACTGGCCTGTAACACGCCCTGCAACAACATGTCAAGCCGTTCTTCCAGCAACAGTGATGCCTCCCCACACCATAACAGAACCACCCCCAAATCGATCATGTCTGATGACGTTAACGTCTTGGAAGCGCTCGTTTCGACGACGCCACACCCTCCTACGTCTGTCCAAAAAATCAACAGTGAACCTTGACTCATCTGAAAACATCACATTGTTTGGATCGCTTCATTTAATTAGCTAAGTGAGAGTTTGGTTGTATTTACATACGTAATTCAATTTTAAATAAAATCTTAAACACTTAATTAATTGCTATGGATTAATAAAAAAATGATTAACTGAGTGAGATGTATGAAACTTTATATACCGGTAACAATTATGGAAATTCTTGTATATATGATGTAATAAAAACATTATAGTCAATGATAAAAAAAAATCAGATCCCGAGAAAAGTATGATAATTCTTTAACAACCAATGGTTTTCTCAAATTAGTTTAAAATTAATACAGACATAAATCATTAAATGGTTATAAAGCTGTGATACCTGACCAAAAGATGTTACATGTATGTTTTTCTTGATAAAATATTAAAATTAAAATGAAAAAGACCGAGAATAAGCTTACGGTCACATACATGTATAATTGTGTTAACTCGTCCACACAAATCCGAATTCATATCATTGCACCTAGAATTCCGTATAAGAATCAGCTTAGAATACCAAAATGCGAATTGTAACACATTGTGGTCTAAACTGTCATAAAATAAATGATAAATAAATGGAACCTGTTAGAAGTTGGTAATGTTGGTTTATTTAAGGCGCCACGTAGTCTTAACAATTGAATACAACACGTCTCAAAAAATCGGCTACGTGCAAATGTATTCTTTGATCTCATATCACGGGGCAATTCTGTGACCCACCTGCATGAGCCTAAAAACATTACAAGTTCTGCCATGATAATTTCGTTGCACTTCTCGCGAACCGACGAATCGGATATATTTAGGTGTTTGAGATCGCTTTATTTAACGCCCGCTACCACCAATGCGATATCGCAGACAATAACATGTTATGTATACATGGTGCAATATTTTACATTGGGATTAGTTAAAACAGGGATTAAATAATTATTAGATATTTATATATATGCACAGTAAAAAGGTATTGACATTCGTCTTTTAACTACGATTATTATATTGGTCATTAATCACCTCTGAATCTATATCCCCATACACATTAATTACAGAAAGGGTCTGTGTATACAAGCCATTGTGAGCGATTCACTTTTTAGTCATCCGATGGTTATTTTGAAAATACACGTACAATACAAAGTCATAAATGTCCGCTATGACAGTAAAGATTAATTATTTGATTGGTCGAATGCTATTGTTTCATTAATTCCCACCTGTGGCCACCTGTCTGGGTACTATATGAAATCATGTTTTTGAATACACATTCCGTTATTACAGTATGGATTAATGCTTTGATTGCTCAAATGCTATTGTTTTATCACTTCCCACCTGCATTATTAGGGTTTCACACTGCGTAGCTTGTGTGAAACACTATTGTTTTTGTTAAAATTATTATTCTTATTATTATTATTCTTCTTTTGTTTTGAGTAGATCTCAGCAACTGATTGTCGGATCGTTACGATTTCTTCGGTTTTATCGGAAAAGTGGGTGTGACTTAGAGGATAAAGCTATTTTGAACGTTCTGCGACAATGCGAAATGTCCGAAATCACCGAAGCTATCGTTTTTAGAAATATTGCAGTAATTTTAACAATAATCATTGGATTTTAACTTTCGATGCATTTTGGCATAGCCGGAGACGGGGCACATAGCTACGCTACTTTTGATTTTTGATTTTCGGCAAATCTTCGCAGATATTAGGCGCTAAATTTAGAAAATTTAAATTTTTACAAAAAACTTTTTTATTTATGAATATTTTTTAATCGTGTTTTACACAAATATAACGAGTCCTCTGACTTGGGCAAAAATGTGAAAATTTTTTGTCTCGGTAATTTTCCTTGGCCCCCATTGGCTAATTCAGTTTTTCAGTCCTAGATTAATTATTTATTGTTCGATTTGTATAAAACAAAGTTCATATGCCCCGTTGTCTCAATTGTCATTTTTTTTGTTACCAATAGTGTTATCTGTCGGCACCGGAAGTGGCGTAAATTGACAAAAAACTACAATTTTGACAGTTAGGTACCATTTTTCGAAAGCAAATATTATTTTTTTCAAATCTGGTATAACTGAAATTGTGCGCCCTTTAAAGGCGCACAAAATGTTGGGACCATTTTTTTTAATTTCGATTCCGTTTTCGGGCTATTTCGATTAAAAGGTGAAAAAAGGTGTAAAGTTAAGCTATTTACAACCCATCCAGCGTTTTCATATTTTAAAATATTACTTCGTAACTTTCATAAACTCGTAGCAATAATCTATACGGAGAGAATGTATGTGAAAATTAATTTGTAATATGCGCAGTTGCCGAGAAATGGGCAATTTTGCATGAGTCACTTTTTACGCTAGTTTGCCTGTAAAAGAGTCAATTATTATTCGATTTTCATAAAAGTGACACCATTTGATGTGTAATGTCAATTTTAACTAGGTCAAACCAATTTAACATTTTCAATATCACCGGAAATGACGTAATTTGGGCAAAAATTGTATTTATAGCCTTCGAAACCAGTAATTTATTCAAATGAGTCATATTTGTTATTTGTTTAAAATTTTGATATTTGATTCAAATCAACTAATACAATGAACCCTTACGATCATATAGATATCACAAAATGGTTTCTAACTTGTTCAGTTGCGGAGAAATAGGCAATTTTCAACAGGTCACTTTTTAAGGTTTTTTTGTCAATAAAAGTGTCAATTATTATTCGATTTTCATGAAATTTTCACTGTGTGATACATAATGCCATTTACGATATCATACAAGTAATTTAAGATTTTCATTATCACCGGAAGTAACGTCATTTTGGCAAAAACTGTATTTTTAGCCTTCAAAACAGATATTTTATTCAAATGAATCAGATTTGTAATGTTTTTAAAATTATGATATTTGATTCCAATCAACAAATAGAATGAACTCATTCGATCATACAGATACCTCAAAATGGTTTCTAACTTGTACGGTTGCAGAGAAATAGGCGATTTTCTACAAGTCATTTTTCAAGGTTTTTGGTCTATAAAGGTGGCAATTATTATAGGATTTACATAAAATTTTCAACATGTGATGATGCTATTTCTGATTTCATAAACCAATTTAACATTTTCATTATCACCGGAAGTAATGTAATTTTGACAGGATCACTGACATGTAGCAAATGAATTGATTGCTGGATTTGGTTGTTTCTGCGTCCATTTTATTTCATGTGTGCAATGCTTATGTGGAAACCTGTTTAACGGTTTCATTGGTACCGGAAGTGACATAAGTTCAAGGGTAACGTGGCACCGGTGAAACCCGTCATTACTGCTTCACAGTTCTAGTTTGTGATTGTTTTTAGTTATAAATCCGGTTCGGGAATGTTAATTTTGAGTTAGTACCCAACTTGACACAAAAATATAACCCTGCTGTCCAATCCCCATTATTTTTTTAATACCATACATGTACATATATTGTAATAGTGATAAATGTACCTTTGGTTTAATGCAATATGTTTTTTTTTGTTCTGACACTATTTGTTCAATGATTATTTACATATTATAAAAGTACACTATATGATTGTGGGATCTGAAAACAAGCCAGGGCTTATATAAATTCATCTCTCGAGGAAATTATTTACAATAAAATATAAACACTTTGTATAAGATTGTAATCATAAATCACAAACTGGTATAAAATTACAAGGTAAAAGTGTTTACTCTCATTTAATTAATCAAAACGTTATATTGGATATAGTATAAATCAGTTAAATTACGGAATGTAGTAGAAACGTAGTGGGGTTAGCGAAATGATTATCTGATGTTCATAGCACTGAAAGGGTATGAGAAACAATGGTTGTGCTAGTAGGAGAAAGAAAATATTCTTGCGATGGGCGGCATCTGCCGTGCGATGGTGTTACATGGTTAGCCCTGTGTGACCTGTTTGAAAATGGGCGTCAGCTTGTCTATAGAGAATTAGAGATAGCGACTTTTTGGCGCCAGTAAGAAGTCTCAAGAGATTATCGTCGTGCAACATTACTTTGCGGGGTTGACTTCTCTGCTTGTGACATCTACAGGTGGAACTTAATTCATTTGTGACTTAAAGAAGATACATTACCTGGGATGCGTGCTTGTCTGCGATATCACTTCTGTGGAAGCGGAAGTTAAAACAACAGGTAGTAGTAGTAGTGGGATGTGTGTGACTTGTCTACGATATCACCTCAGGTGGAACTGGACGTAAAACTTCAGGAACGAACGAACGAATGGGATGTGATTTACGGCTTTCCAAATGTATAATTACCTTGGATGTTGTAACCGATTCATAAATCGGGTCAGTTTGTACGTTGGAACAGCCTTAAGTTAATATGATAGAAGAGCTTTTAGTTTAAGGGATAGGTTATTGTTATTGTCTAATAATATGAACTCTCTGGACTGTTGTAATGTTTTTTGATGTATGTTTTTTATGTATATTAATTTATTACGTTATAAAGTTCCAGGCTGCGCTACGCTTCGTAAAATAGTAACCTAAAGCATTGATTGTTAAATTGTTTAATATCCCTGCGTAATTAATGCTCCCTGTGTCAGTCTTGCAAATGGCTTTCCTAGAAACCATGTTTTTTCGTTTTTGCGTGTGGTCAAGTTAACAGGCTCTTGGAGGTAAATAATTCTGTAATATTGCATTTGTATGTCATATTTCGTTTAATGTAGTATTCATTTATTTGTCCTGCTAGGTTTTGCGTTGTGTTAAACTGTATTAATTTGTATTTTTCAGTTTTCACGTCTGTGTTACCGGCATGTCTTTTAATTCAAGTCTGGAAGTTCAAGTCTAAGTTGTTTGCGTTCATCATGTATGATATTCTACGTTAGGCTATTTCCAATGTTTATACGATGATATCCTCGTCCGATGTCATGAAGCATTAAAGAGACAATGAATAAAGATATGTATATGGTGTATTACAGTTAGTCGAGTCTCCTTTTCAATCTATGGTGTTATACTCCTGTTATCATGATCACAGGCTGGGTGCGTTCGTCTAGGTCTCCAGCTGCCTCTACAGACGTGATTAACCGATTTTTGATGTATTTGTCAATAGGGGAATTACTATTTTGAATGGATAATGGATAATAATACTATGACCACGGTAAGGCGAGCATCTATGGGTGTGCTTTTTTTTTTTATATTCACCAAATGTATAATTACCTCGGACGTGATTTACCGATTTTTGATGTATTTGCCAATAGCGGAATTACTATTTTGAATGGATAATGGATAATAATACTACAACCACGGTAAGGCGAGCATCTATGGGTGTACTTTTTTTTTATATTCACCATTTTTATTCGCACTTCATATGCAAATAATTGTAATCAAAATGAACCGATCGGATAAATGGCTCGCGGGAAAATAAATGATTCATCTAATAGTTAAACATAGTAGATAAATTAACAGGTGTTGATTTTTAAACGCCTCTAGGGAAATTGGACTGCTCGTCTAATAAATAAACGCATTAGATAAGTCAACGCTTCGGCCATTTCTAAACACCTCTCGGAGAAATTAAACGGTGTACCATTAAATTAAACTATAGTACTAAATAAATGATTTTTGTAATTTCCAAATGATTTTTATCGTTTCAACAGTAGCACACGCTTTACATTTAGGTCTATTACATGGTTAGCATCCTCTATATAAAACACTGTCAATTACAGGCAACTTCAGGTGTTTTCAGTCTATTCACTTTATCAATTGACCAATAGTCTTACATTTCTTCTGGGATATTATGATTTTTGATTTATCCAACAGTTTAAGACGTACGTGCGCTAGTCTCTAAAATCAAGGTATCTTGCGCTAAAGTATGTAAATTAGGTTGACGGGGGTCATATGTGGTTACCCATGGTATAACTTTCTTCTTATTGATATCTTTGATTTTATATTGCAGTAATTCATTTCTGTTTTTTTGATGGACTTTGTTCAATTCTTTTTTGATCACTTTAGTTTTATATCCGCATTGTTTAAGGTAGGTTTTAAATTTAGTTAAATGGTAGCTAGTCCATTCAGGTTTGCTGCAAATACGCTTAATGATTGATGACTTTAAGGTCTAAAAATGAGACTTCAGAATTACTGATATTCATAGTGAATTTGATTTAAGGGTGTTATTGGTTGACGGTTATTAGAAAATTTTGGCATTTTTTCAGGGTAGACGACCTTGTACTTCAATAGTATTATTTGTGTAGCTTGTATTTTCTGAAGAAGTTGGTTTTTAGACTTAAGAAACGTTAGATACTATAAAAGATGGTTTTGTGATACCCATGATTTTGTTTTTAACCACATGAAAATGTGGGCGTATAAAAATTCCAGAGATGAGAATGTGAATGAAATGGTGCTTGTAAAATCTACTTCTAGACTCTTCTTATACAGAACAGCTATGCCCCCACCTGAAGATTGTAAACGTGGGACATGTCAAACCCTGTAAGATGTTGGTGTAGGATCGGGTATTTTTGCTTCATCACCACAATCACGTAACCAAGACTCGGTGATAAAGAATAAGTCTATATCATCTTCGATATAATGTTATCAGAAATTTTGTTTCTAATGGATATGTTTCAGCGGATAGGGGATAACGCAAAAGTGTCAATACAACTCATAACAACTCATTCGAGAACGGAAGCATATTTGGTAAATCTAAACACTGTGTAGTGTACACAGAATCTAAACCTCGTCATACTAGGCAATAGAATCTAAATATTAAACCATAAATGTACATGGTGTCAGCTAATTAAATCATTGGTTAAATCCAATCACGTCACAGGGAATTACATAGTTCACCTGCTAATTAAATGACTTAGATTATAACTGTTAATTACTCAACACCGTTCGGGAAAGTAAACGTCCGTAAACCCAACACTCATAATCTAATCTCAATGGACCATTTACAAGTACGCAACAGTATTACTAGGATCCAACATTTTTCATTGAAACCTAAACATTTTTTTGACAATTTCCCAACTATAGTTTGAAACTATACATTAAATATAGATACTCCTGCTAAAACAACACTACTACATGATACCCAATAGTGTAACTTGTGATGATGTCATAAATGACGTCCAGTCATTCTGTATTTTATTCTAAATACCTGAAGACGTTAGTAGCTTTACTCACGAAATGTTGAATAAAACGATGTTTTTTTGATATTGTATTCTATAAATTATTGTGTATCAACTAATTTTAATATCAAATGCATCATTCTGGCTTAGTCAAAATTGATTCCATCAAACTGTCTGTAATAGGTTTGTATTATTCATTGAAAGTTTCTCACATGAAAATATGTGTCATTTCCTTTGAATCAATATTGTATAATCCGGCCTTCAATCGGTAGGTGTGAAGCCACAAAAAATTAACAAGCAATCACCAATCAATTATCAGTGAGATTAAAACTCGATCACGCAGGTCTTTGTTGATTACTTTGATAATTTTATAATCTCTTGTAAGATAGTTGTGACAAATACTCAAGAATACCCACAAATTTTCCAACAAATTCATGGTCGTAAAAATATTCCTAGCACCTTATGGAAACTTTCGTTGCCCATGTCGATGGAACCTGAGTACCATAGTTTGTTCACCCTACGGATCTCTCTGAAACGTCAACTGAAGACGGAGACGATGAATAAGACACATTGACGACATACTTGATCTATTCAAAATGCCAGGCAACGAAACATACACCCACAGCAGCTATATCGTCCGGGCAGTCAACAAGAGTTGTCGCATATTTTTACTTTATTTGGTAATGAAACATTTATAATAGATTAAAATCTGATTAAGAGTAAAAACTCATTAAGTAATTATCAGAAAACCATTAGAATTTCTTTGGTTTTTATAAAGTTCTGCCCCATGCTAACGTTTAGTATACGAAACTTTTAACATCATGGATTTAGCTGTTCAAGTCATAAAGATTCATTGAAAATCAATATACTTGTTCAACTCAAGACCTTAAACTCTGTGTATGAATCTGAAGTCAATCGGATGATAACTTTAGCCTTTAGAGCGTCACAAGATTTTGCAAAGTGATCAAGGGCCATAACTTTGGTAGTAATTATCAGAAATCGTTGAAAATCAATCTGATTCTTCATCTCATGGCCTCAAACAGTGTGTATAAATTTAAAGACAATCGGATATTAAGTTTAGCCCCTAGAGCGTCCACAAGTTTTTTCAAAGTGATCAAGGGCCATAACTCTGGCAGTAATTATCGGAAATCGCTGAAAATCAATAGAATTCTTCGTCTCATGACCTTAAACACTGTGTATAAATTTAAAATCAATCGGATATTAACTTTAGCCTCTAGAGCGTCCACAAGATTTTTCAAGTGATCAAGGGCCATAACTCTGGCAGTATTTATTGGAAACCTCTGAAAATCAATAGAATTCTTCGTCTCATGACCTTAAACACTGTGTATAAATTTAAAATCAATCGGATATTAACTTTGACCTCTAGAGCGTCCACAAGATTTTTTGACGTGATCAAGGGCCATAACTCTGGAAGTAATTACCGAAAATTGCTGAAACTGAATAGACTTCTTCGTCTCATGACATTAAACACTGTGTATAAATTCAAAGTCAATCGGATATTAACTTTAGCCTACAAGATTTTTCAAAGTGATCAATTGCCATAATTGTGGCAGTAATTATCGAAAATCGATGAAAATCAATAGGCTTCTTTGTCTCAGGACCTTAAACACTGTGTATAAATTTAAAATCAATTGGATATTAACTTTAGCCTCTAGAGCGTCCACAAGATTTTTCAAGTGATCAAGGGCCATAACTCTGGCAGTATTTATTGGAAACCTCTGAAAATCAATAGGGTTCTTCATCTCATGGCCTCAAACAGTGTGTATAAATTTAAAGACAATCGGATATTAAGTTTAGCCCCTAGAGCGTCCACAAGTTTTTTCAAAGTGATCAAGGGCCATAACTCTGGCAGTAATTATCGGAAATCGCTGAAAATCAAAAGAATTCTTCGTCTCATGACCTTAAACACTGTGTATAAATTTAAAATCAATCGGATATTAACTTTAGCCTCTAGAGCGTCCACAAGCCTTTAGAGCGTCCACAAGCAATTGTGAAACCATCGTTTTATCCAATGTTTCATCAGTAACCAGCGGCTGCCAGGCAGGATACGCCCACATTTTCGAGAGATGGATAGAGAACAAGCTAAAAAGAAAGTGATTTTTCCTACAATCAAGGTCCATAATTCAGGAAATTACAATTCGATATGCGCAAATATCGAAAGGAACCGAGATTTTTGTGTTATAAACTTACATTTCAAGTTTCAACAAAATCGGATTAAAATTGTGACCAGAGGTCGCAGTCACGCAAAAATCCGCGTATTTCACACATTTTTTTCAAAATAAACGCAAATATTGACGGACGCTGCGAAATTTACACGCAGAAAATTGCCCTGACGTGAGAATAATTAGATTATTCTATGTCGTAGTTTGTACAATTTATGTGCTTCACCCGACATTTACACACCTCTACTGCACGTAGTCTCCGTAGTTTTTTTTATATATCCTCTTATTTCATTCATTAGTTCATTGCAGTAAGCCTACGTAGCTATCCTATTGGATGCAATAAAGCGCATTTCATACAAGACTTGGGATTGGCTAGAATACGATATACTGTTTACATTCAGCCAATCAAATGTTGGCTTTCATAGCAATAGTTTTCTCTGTACTTCCTGTCGAAGTGAAAGATTGAAATGACTGTGCCGTCAACCATAGACATGCCGTTAACCTCCAGTCGTCCTTAGACTAAATACAGTAGGCATATCAATGAAATAAGGACGCTTAAAATAGGGTTCTTCACAAAACGACTTTACATGCTTCTATATTGAGTATTTTGAGAGGCTCTAAGTCACGCAGATGTAGAGGGCAAAAACGCAAAATTTTGGAATGTCGATTGTGACCTCTATAGGGTCCACAGCCTTAATATACCATATTTTTACGCTATTTGAGAACGAAAGGCGGCCATTTTGTCTGTCAGTTTTGGGCCGATTATCACGAAATTCGAACTCAGCCGTCCTTAGGGTGTAACGGTGATATAATTATACGTTTTTTAAATCGGAAAAAAAATTATGACCTCTATAGGGTCCACAAGCTAAAAACGCGATTTTTCGTACAATCAGGGGCCATCATTCAGGAAGTTACGTTCCGATATGCACAAATATCGAAAGGAACAGAGATCTTTGGGTTATAAACTTACATTTCAAGTTTCAACCAAATCGGATAAAAATTGTGACCTCTATAGGGTCCACAACCTTAATATACCATATTTTTACGCTATTTGAGAACGGACGGCGGCCATTTTGTCTGTCAATTTTGGGCTGATTTTCACGAAATTCAAATTCAGCTGTCCTTAGGGTGTAACGGTGATATACTAATATGGTTTTTAAATCGGATAAAAATTATGACCTCTATAGGGTCCACAAGCTAAAAACGCAATTCCAGAAGTTACGGTCCGATATGCGCAAATATCGAAAGGAACAGACGGGTGTAACGGTGATATAATAATGCGGTTTTTTAAATCGGATAAAAATTATGACCTCTATAGGGTCCACAAGCTAAAAACACGATTTTACGTACAATCAGGGGCCATAATGTTTGACTTTTACTGTCTGCTTAACACACTACTGAATTGCTGCATATTAAAACCGTATTGAAACTACGTCTTTTAAGGCTCAATACAGAAATTCCCATTTATAGTGGCACGAACTCGATGTATCATGGAATTCTTCGCCTTCCATATTCTGAATGGCTTACTACAAAATGTGTAAAATGGTTGATTTTGGCGCGAAATAGCTGTCAATAGCCACGTACGCCAATAACAGACATGATAATATCACGGAACTTTATAATACATGGACTGAATGCATGCCGCACGAGACGGGGAAGTTGGCGATGCCTTTTTACAAGCGATAAACTACCAATGAAATTTTGATAAAGTAATAGTTTTGAAAGAAGACAATTCTCCAACAATATAATCGAAAGATTCCCTCACAAATTCCTCATGTATAAAATAATTTTAAATCCAGTTGTATTTTGTTATTTAATTCACAATCAGAATGTGACGTTACTGTGTCCGAGACACGAATAAACAGTTCCCAAACCGGACATTACCAGTTAGGAGGCTCTTCTATTCTCTTCCCTCGGCATATGTTGTCGCCTTTTTTAAAGACACATGGTTTTTTTTTATTAGTACCGTCTTGTGCGAGTTCTCTTGTTGTTTTCCGTCAATATGATTATCGTTTTATATGTTAAAATATTATGTACGGGAATTGTTGTACTAGTGAATTGTAATCTATTGCCAGTATTGAATTTTTAATTAGCAGTTAAAGCTGTGGGGGCAAGTCAGAACGCGGGGATGTCTACTCTTACTCAGTCCAATGCGTAACTAAATATCAAAACTAATGACTTGGTACATGTTGTTTATTGCCAATTTAAAAGATAGGTTGCCAGGCAACAAAACATACGCCCACAACAACTAAATCGTCCGGGCAGTCAACAAGGGTTGTCGCATATTTTTACTTTTTTCGGTAATGAAACATTTATAATACACTAAAATCTGATTAAGACTAAGAGCAACAACTCACGAAGTAATTATCAGAAAACTATTAGAATTTGTTCGGTTTTTATAAAGTTCTGCCCCATGCTAACGTTTTGTATACAAAGCTTTTAATATCATGGATTTAACTGTTCAAGTCATAAAAATTCATTGAAAATCAATATACTTGTTCGTCTCAAGATCTTAAACTCTGTGTAACAATCTGAAGTCAATCAAATGATAACTTTAGCCTTTAGAGCGTCACAAGATTTTGCAAAGTGATCAAGGGCCATAACTTTGGCATTAATTATCGGAAATCAATAGGAATCTTCGTCTCATGACATCAAACACTGTGTATAAATTTAAACTCAATCGGATATTAACTTTAGCCTCTAGAGCATCCACAAGATTTTTTGAAGTGATCAAGGGCCATAACTCTGGCAGTAATTATCGGAAATCGCTGAAAATCAATAGGCTTTTTCGTCTCATGACCTTAAACACTGTGTATAAATTGACAGTCAATCGGATATTAACTTTGGCCTCTAGAGCGTCCACAAGATTTTTTGAAGTGATCAAGGGCCAGAACTCTGGCAGTAATTATCAGTAATCGCTGAAAATCAATAGATTTAAAGTCAATCAGATATTAACTTTAGCCTCTAGAGCGTCCACAAGCAATTGTGGACGGACGGACGGGGGCGACGACAATATACGACCACATGACCACATTTCAATGTGTGCGTATAAAAATGTATTCCAACATCTCTTTAACTCAAACCCAAAGAAATGTATTAAAATAATATACGGTCAGCTATTCAGTCCTCACGCATATCAACAATCACAAGGGAAAACTCCTGTAACGCAGTACAATAACATTATTAGCCAACGATAGAAACATTTATTTTACATTATTATAGAATTTACGCGGCATCTGATTAATCGGCACCGATACGATTTTTGGCTAGCCGATTAACCGATTCAAGAATTTTGTAATCATGACAACACTAAGAGAAAGGTTTATAAATATCATTTTTAAAGGGTATAAGGTTCTGGGAATTCAAAGCTACATTTTAATAATGCTTCTGGTTTTCGAAGTTGCAATAATACTTCCGGTTTTAAGAAAACTGAATATTCCGACACTCTGCTTAATCCGACATATTGTAACAATCCCGTACAATGTGGGATTTGACAGAGTCCACTGTACATATATTTACCTTTTAATGTAGCTTTTTTCAAGACTTTCATTGCATAGAGTGTTCCACTATCTTCTCCACTAATTTTTCTTACAAGAAATACCTGAAAAGAAAAAAAACACTGGCTGCTACTGCAAAATCAAATTTTATTTGTTGTAGAAAACATGTACCGGTAATTATGCCTTTCTAAACAGAGATATTATAGGTAAAATTTATTCAGTACAATTAACCACCTCGGCTTACTGAATCTTAATGGTATAGAATTATAGGAAGGTTTTAAAAGATAGACATGGAAATCCTGGAAATATGCCCAGACAGTAAGGATGTAAACGGTCACGGTGCGGTTGCACTGTTGAACCAGTTCAAATAATTACTGGTCACAGTTCGGTTGCACTGTTGAACCAGTTAAAAAAATTACTAACTGGTTATCGTTTTCATATCATACCCAGGGCTGCCGACAACCAGTATCGCAGCGCAATTTGCGATACATATTTTGTCCGTTGCTAATCAAAAATTAAAATCTTGATTCGCAGTAACTACATTTTTGGCACTTTTGAACATAGGATTTCTCAGGGCCATTTTATCTGATCAGATAATCTAATATATCATTACAGAACCCTGTGGCTATCTAATTGCCCAAATTGGTTATTAAAACTATCCCGACAATAATCTCCATACCGGACGTATTAAAAAATTGCGAAAAACTTGATTTCTCCATCAGATCTTAGCGGACCAAAAGAACTAAAGTGTCGCTGGATAGCCCCATTAATGGACTATCATATGACATCTGAATGATACGATTTAGATGACTAGAAAATAAATTATGGTACGCCGAAAATCTAGTATTTTCCGTTTTGGAGCATTTTGAGAGGCCTTTTTCTCAAACACAACAATTACGTTTTTTTTCTTAAACTTTTTTTACTCAGAGTCCTATGGGTGGACTATGGCTTGAGTCCAAAAATAAAAGCATTGAAATAACATAAACTGTCCAAAAAGAGCCTCAATCTTGGGAAAAAGTTGAAAAATCCTTAAATTACTGAAAATGATCTTCTAATTTTCTTTCTTTGGAAAACAGCTGAATGGATTATTCTGAAACTTCTTGTACAGAAGGTAAGGTAACAAACAACTTGTTAAAACTATCCCGACAATCATCCAAAAACAGGAAGTAGTCGAAAAAAATATCTGATATTTTGAGAAAAAAAAAAACGTAAAAGGTAAACAAGCGGTTGCCATGCAAGATACGCCCACATTTTGCAAGAGATGGACAGAGAACAAGCTCAAAAAAAGAAGTGATTTTTTCGTACAGTCAAGAGCCATAATTCAGGAAGTTATGATCCAATATGTGCGAATATCGAAATGAACCAAGATCTTTGGGTTATAAATATGTATTTCAAGTTTCATCAAAATCAGATCAAAATTGTGACCTCTATAGGATCCACAACCTTGATATACCATATTTTTACGCTATTTGAGAATGAACGGCAGCCATTTTGTCTGTCAATTTTGGGCCAATTTTCACGAAATTCGAACTCCGTCGTCCTTAGGGTGTAACGGTGACATAATAATAGTTTTTTTTAAATCTGATAAAAATTATGACCTATATAGGGTCCACAAGCTAAAAACGCGATTTTTCCTACAATCAGGGACCATAATTCAGGAAGTTACGGTCCGATATGCGCGAATATCGAAATGAACCAAGATCTTTGGGTTATAAACTTACATTTCAAGTTTCAACAAAATCGGATAAAAATTGTGACCTCTATAGGGTCCACAACCTTGATATACCATATTTTTACGCTATTTGAGAACGAACGGCGGCCATTTTGTCTGTCAATGTTGGGCCGATTTTCACGAAATTCGAACTCAGTCGTCCTTAGGGTGTAACGGTGATATAATAATACAGGTTTTTAAATCGGATAAAAATTATGACTTCTACAGGGTACACAAGCTAAAAATGTGATTTTTCGTACAATCAGGGGCCATAATTCAGGAAGTTACAGTCTGATATACGCGAATATCGAAAGGAACCGAGATTTTTGGGTTATAAAAATTGTGACCTCTATAGGGTCCACAACCTTGATATACCATATTTTTACCCTATTTGAGAACGAACAGCAGCCATTTTGTCTGTCAATTTTGGGCGGATTTTCACAAAATTCGAACTCAGTCGACCCTAGGGTGTAATGGTGATACAATAATACGTTTTTTTATATCGGATAAAAATTATGACCTCTATAGGGTCCACAAGCTAAAAACATGATTTTTCGTACAATCAGGGGGAATAATTCAGGAAGTTACAGGCCGATATGCGCGAATATCGAAAGGATCCAAGACCTTTGGGTTATAAACTTACATTTCAAGTTTCAACAAAATCGGATAAAAATTGTGACCTCTTTCGAGTCCACAACCTTGATATACCATATTGTTACGCCATTTGAGAACGAATGGCGGCCATTTTGTCTGTCAATTTTGGTCCGATTTTCACGAAATTCGAACTAAGTCATCCTTAGGGTGTAACGGTGATACAATAATACGTTTTTTTAAATCGGATAAAAATCATGATCTCTATCGGGTCCACAAGCTAAAAACGCAATTTTTCATACAATCAGGGACCATAATTCAGGAAGTTACGGTCCGATATACGCGAATATCGAAAGGAACCAAGATCTTTGGGTTATAAACTTACATTTAAAAATTGTGACCTCTATAGGGTCCACAACCTTGATATACCATATTTTTACGCTATTTAAGAACGAACGGCGGCCATTTTGTCTGTCAATTTTGGGCCGATTTTCACGAAATTCGAACTCAGTCGTCATTAGGGTGTAACGGTGATATCATCATACGGTTTTTTAAATCGGATAAAAATTATGACTTCTATAGGGTCCACAAGTTAAAAACGTGATTTTTCGTACAAACAGGGGCCATCATTCAGGAAGTTACAGTCCGATATGCGCGAATATCAAAAGGAACTGAGATCTTTGGGTTATAAACTTACATTTCAAGTTTCAACAAAATCCGATAAAAATTGTGACCTCTACAGGGTCCACAAGCTAAAAACGTGATTTTTCGTACAAACAGGGGCCATAATCCATGAAGTTTCGATCCGATACATGCCAATATCGAAAGCAGCCGAGATTTTTTTGGGATAAAGCTATATTTCAAGTTTCGTCAAAATCGGACAAGAATTGTGACCTTTAGAAAGTCCACAAACAAATTGTGGACGGACGGACAGGGGCGACGACAATATACGTCCACATGAAAATGTGGGCGTATAAAAAATGGTGATCTTGCGAAAAAAGTGATTACTACGCCAGATTTCACCGAATCAAAACAACTAAAGTGTCATTGGATAGTTCGAACAATGGACGATCTTATGACATCTAAATGGTAAAAATTCGCGGGTTAGGCAATATATAATGGAACGCTGAAAATCTATTATTTTCCTTTTTGGAGCCTATTCAGACGCTTTTATCTCAAAAACTTCTCTTATTTCCTTTCTTAAACCTCTATTACTTACATGTAGAGTCCTAACGGGAGTCTATGGTGTGAATCCAAATTTAAAAGCCTCAATATAGTATAAATGGTCCAAAAGGGCCACAATCTTTGTAGAAGCCGGACCGCCGGCCGGACAGGGGCGACGACAATATACGACCACATTTCAATGTGGGCGTATAACCAGCGGCTGCCAGGCAGGATACGCCCACATTTTCGAGAGGTGGATAGAGAACAAGCTAAAAAGAAAGTAATTTTTCCTACAATCAAGGGCCATAATTCAGAAAATTACAATTCGATATGTGCAAATATCCAAGTGAACCGAGATCTTTGGGTAATAAACTTACATTTCAAGTTTCAACAAAATTGGATAAAAATTGTAATCTCCATAGGCTCCACAACCTTGATATACCATATTTTTACGCTATTTGAGAACGAAGGACGGCCATTTTGTCTGTCAGTTTTGGGCCAATTTTCATGAAATTGTAACTCAGCCGTCCTAAGGGTGTAACAGTGATATAATGATACGTTTTTTTAAATCGGATAAAAATTATGACCTCTATAGGGTCCACAAGCTAAAAACGCGCTTTTTCGTTCAATCAGGGGCCATAATTCAGGAAGTTACGGTCCGATATGCACGAATATCGAAAGGAACCAAGATCTTTGGGTTATAAACTTACATTTTAAGTTTCAACAAAATCAGATAAAAATTGTGACCTTTATAGGGTCCACAACAATAATATACCATATTTTTACGCTATTTGAGAACGAACGGCGGCGACCATTTTTTCTGTCAATTTTGGGCCAATTTTCACGAAATTCGAATTCAGCTGTCCTTAGAGTGTAACGGTGATATAATAATACTTTTTTTTAAATCGGATAAAAATTATGACATTTCAAGTTTCAACAAAATTGGATAAAAATTGTGACTTCTATAGGGTCCACAACCTTGATATACCGTATTTTTACGCTATTTGAGAACGAACGGCGGCCATTTTGTCTGTCAAATTTGGGCCGATTTTCATAAAATTTGAACTCGGTTGTCCTTAGGGTGTAACGGTGATATAATAATACGATTTTTTATATCGGATAAAAATTATGACCTCTATAAGGTCAACAAGCTAAAAACACGATTTTTTGTACATCCAGGGGCCATAATTCAGGAAGTTACGGTCCGATATGCGCGAACATCGAAAGGAACCGAGATCTTTGGGTTATAAACATACATTTCAAGTTTCAACAAAATTGGATAAAAATTGTGAGCTCTATAGGGTCCACAAGTTAAAAACGTGATTTTTCGTACAAACAGGGGCCATAATCCATGATGTTCCGAGATCTTTTGGAGATAAACCTATATTTCAAGTTTCGTCAAAATCTGATAAGAATTGTGACCTGTAGAGTGTCCACAAACAAATGTGGGTGGACGTCCGGACGGGCAGGGGCGACGACAATATACATCCACATGAAAATGTGGGCGTATAAAAAGTGGGTGTTGACATGGCACCCCCCTTGGGCCTGGGGTCGGACAATGATAGATCATGACGAATTTTGACCATGTTCATTTTTTTTTTTCATTATTTTTAGAGATAGCCTAGAATGATCCTGTATTATGTAAAAATAGTCACACACAAGACAACTACAATAAATTGTTCGAGTGTGAAGCAAAGGAGAATAATTTGTTCCCAACTCAATTAATATTGGCTAGTTCTGGCACGATATATCTTTGAATCGATGTATCACCCTTCTACTCACGATTCGTGTATTGAATTGCAAAATACTGAATTGATATTTTACGATTTTATTTTTATGTTTTTTTCGGCGCTTCAGTAATTAACCTGTCACTCTTAATTATATATGTCAAACATTATCACCTTTAAATTATTTTGATCCTTTTTTGACCTGATCAGTAATTGCAATTTTCTTTTCAGGTTTTAGTGACTCCAATAAAAATATAAATTATTCATTTATCCTGTTGTTTTCTTGGTAAATATTGACGAATCGTACCGTACCACTGGATATACAAAAGTGTCAGACACCAGGAATTGATTTTTGAAGAGTGATCACGCTTCCGCTCCTGGTTTCAAAATTAGGCGTGTAATTAAAAGCACAAGCCAATATCAGCAAAAATATTTAATTCATTCAGCACAAAATATGTATCCATTGAGTAAAGATAGGTTGCCAGGCAACGAAACATACGCCCACAGCAGCTAAATCGTCCAGACAGTCAACAAGTGTTGTCGCATATTTTTTACTTTTTTTGGTAATGAAACATTTATAATACACTAAAATCTAATTAAGAGTAATGAAGTAATTATCAATCTGAAGTCAATCGGATGACAACTTTAGCCTCTAGAATGTCACAAGATTTTTCAAAGTTATCAAGGGCCATAACTTTGGAAGTAATTATCGGAAATCGTTGAAAATCCATAGGATTCTTTTTCTCATGACCTCAAACACTGTGTATAAATTTAAAGTCAATCGGATATTAACTTTGACCTCTAGAGCGTCCACAAGATTTTTTGAAGTGATCAAGGGCCATAACTCTGGAAGTAATTACCGAAAATTGCTGAAACTGAATAGACTTCTTCGTCTCATGACATTAAACACTGTGTATAAATTCAAAGTCAATCGGATATTAACTTTAGCCTACAAGATTTTTCAAAGTGATCAAGGGCCATAATTGTGGCAGTAATTATCGAAAATCGCTGAAAATCAATAGGCTTCTTTGTCTCAGGACCTTACCCACTGTGTATAAATTTAAAGTCAATCGAATATTAACTTTGGCCTCTAGAGCGTCCGCAAGATTTTTTGAAGTGATCAAGGGTTATAACTCCGACAGCAATTATCGGAAATCGCTGAAAATCAATAGGCTTCGTCTCACGACCTTAAACACTGTATATAAATTTAAAGTCAATCGGATAGTAACTTTAGTCTCGAGAGCGTCCACAAGATTTTTCAAAGTGATCAAGGGCCATAACTCTGGCAGTAATTATTGGAAATTGCTGAAAATCAATAGGCTTCTTCGTCTCATGATAGGGTGACCTGTGCACTCTACAGAAAGGTGGTCTCGACACGGCTAATGTGCACGCTTCAGTGGTTGTGTCTCGAACTATCAGCGATGGAGTCTATGATACTATAAATAGGCATGGCACGAGCAATTCTCTACAAATCTATCAACTATTACAGCCGTAAAAAATCTATTGTTGACGATTTTTAATAGCAGTAAAATTTAGCTTCTTGGTTATTACAGCAGCTTTAGAAATTATGTTCGTTTTATTTTTCAAATTGCTTTATCATTAACTGTACCGTTAAGAGCGGCATCTTTTGGTTTAGTACAAATAATATCTCTGAATCACTTTCGTTAGCAGGAATATGATACTAGCAGTGGTTTCATTTTACTTTTACAAGTTTCTTAAAACAATTGTTGGGTTGCCTAACGTTTGTTTCTAAATTCAATTTCTTGTTCCAGCTTTCTGTTATGTTTCGTAAAAAGGTAGTCTTGATTATCCCGACCTGTCAATCAGACGTAGAATGGTCGGTACACTGGTTAAGCGAGACTAATTTCTAAACAAGGGCACGTAACCTATCTTTTACCCAAAGGTGTCTGGATGTTATGGACGACACTTGGAACCAGTTTCAGTCTATTATTTATAGATGATTAAATGGTCATATCTTATTAAGTACAACATGATCGTTTATTTAGTGACTATAATTGTGTGAAACTGATTTAAGGCTTGGTATATATATAAATATTGTGGCATAATTGTCGATATATACTATTCAAAAAAAGTAGGGGAAATTTGATTTTGGGGGCATAATACTAAAATATGCAAATGACTACGAAAAAAGTCACTATAGAACCTAACAGAAGAAACATTTCCAGTTACATGTGACGCCCAAACGCACCAATAGCTACCGCATGGAATGCAGGTGATGCTTGGGATCATCATGGGGGTCCAACCCAAGATTTGCACGACTCTGACTTTGAATGTTACAGTCATTGTGGCATTGAATACCAGGGTGGAAACATCAGTTTAATTGTTTTAGTGACCAGAAAACAAATTTTGATATGCGTCGGCTTACCCAAAATGAAAGGTTACGTGCCCTTGGCATGCTACAGATCGGCACAACACAGGCGGTTGTGGCGCGGACGATGAATGTTTCTCAGTCTGTCATAAGCAGGCTATGGTCCAGATACCGTGATACACAATCTGTACAGGACAGACCACGCTCAGGTCGACCAAGGGCGACAACTCAAGCCCAGGATCGATTTATCCGTACCTTGGCCTTGAGAAATCGTGTCATCACAGCAAATCAGATCAGCGCTCGTCTTCAAACAGACACTGGTGTGAGAGTGAGTGGCCAGACGATTCGGAATCGACTGCATAGGGGTCACCTTCGCGCCCGACGTCCTCGCGTGATCCCTTGTTTGAGAGATCATCACATTCAGGCAAGACGTCGTTGGTGTAGGGATCGTCAACACTGGGATAATCGACGCTGGAGCAATGTGATGTTTTCAGATGAGTCAAGGTTCACTGTTGATTTTTTGGACAGACGTAGGAGGGTGTGGCGTCGTCGAAACGAGCGCTTCTAAGACGTTAACGTCATCAGACATGATCGATTTGGGGGTGGTTCTGTTATGGTGTGGGGAGGCATCACTGTTGCTGGAAGAACGGCTTTACATGTTGTTGCAGGGCGTGTTACAGGCCAGTACTACCGGGACAACATCTTGGCAGTCCATGTTGTGCCGTTCGCACGACGTCATGGCCGCCGTTTCATCTTCCAGGATGACAACGCAAGATGTCACAGGGCCAGGATCGTTACAGGTTACCTCCAACAACAGAACATCACCACATTACCTTGGCCAGCACTGAGTCCCGACCTCTCCCCCATCGAGCATGTCTGGGACATGCTTGGACAGAGGTTACGTCAACGTCAACAACGTCCTGCCAATGTCCAAGAACTTGCTGCTGCGTTGCAACAGGAATGGGACAATCTGGACCAAAATGACCTTAGACGTCTTATTAGGAGTATGCCACGTCGGATCAATGCTTGTTTGGCAAACAGAGGAGGATTTACCCGTTACTGACTTGGTTGTGATGCTGTGGTAACTTTGCTGTTTGACCCCGGGTATCATTTTACCCTTATAATGGTCAGTCTGTGCCTTACTTAGTCTAACGATCATTTGGAATAAATCGATGAATGTGAACTTCATTTCATTTTGTCATTTGTTTCTTCGTCAGTTTCATTAGGTGACTTTAATAACACTTAAAAATCAAATATCCCCTACTTTTTTTGAATAGTATATTTGGAGACATTATTTATGGTGGGTCACCCTACTCATGACCTTAATAAACACTGAGTATAAATTTAAAGTTAATCGGATATTAACTTTGACCTCTAGAGCGTCCACAAGATTTTTTGAAGTGATCAAGGGCCATAACTCTGGCAGTAATTATCGGAAATCGTTGAAAATCAATAGGCTTCTTCATCTCATGACCTTAAACACTGTGTATAAATTTAAAGTCAATCGGATATTAACTTTGACCTCTAGAGCGTCCACAAGATTTTTTGAAGTTATCAAGGGTCATAACTGGCAGTAATTATCGGAAATCACTGAAAATCAATAGGCTTCTTCGTCTCATGACCTTAAACACAGTGTATAAATTTAAAGTCAATCGGATATTAACTTTAGCCTCTAGAGCGTCCACAAGCAATTGTGGACGCCGCACTTGACGGACGGGCGGGGGCGACGACAATATACGACCACATTTCAATGTGGGCATATAAAAATCAACTATTGGAAACTGGATATCGGCAATGTAAATATTCATGGTACCCTAGATTCACACGATTTCAGAAACCCATCTTATTGTTTGGATTACAAAATGTCATCACGTCTACCTCCGTAAACAAAGTTTGTCCTTAATCAACATAAGCAATGAATTATTGTGTTAATTATTCAAAAGACTATTCCACTGATCACTTCATGTAGATGAATGCACTTGTCAGTGGATTGATTTCTTCTCTATCACTTCATGTAGATGAATGCACTTGTCAGTGGAATGATTTCTTCTCTGAAGATTTTCATCAATGACTACAATTTGTTAATTTTCTTAATGTCAAAATTTGATATCAGCTATGCAGAAAGAGCTATTGTGGAAGATATATGGACCCAAGGGGTTGACAACAACATATTAACACATTTCGAGGTTTGGTTATCATATAAAAATGCTACAAACTTATATTTCTTAAAAGATCAAAACTCAGTATGTTGTAGAAGATTTGTGCCTTACGTGTACATTTGAATAACTTATGAACTTGCCAAAGTTCAGATCATAACAGTTTAAAAGGAATCAATCCTTTCAATACTTACTTTTCCAAATGACCCTTGGCCTAAAACTTTCAGTAATTCAAAATCAGATGGCTTGGCTTTTAGTTTACAACAATGTGTAATATCTACTTCAATATCAGAGTCATCATTCTGAAAAGACAAAAAGATAGACACGAATATGCCCACAGAGTAGTGTCGTCTCAACTGCAGCTTATCCGAAAGGAAAACTTGGATGCTGACCAAATTTGATCAGGATCTAGTTTTTGGCAAAGGGGGGAAGACTCAGGAAGGGAAGGCTGCACATTATGAAAATCTATCAGGATCGATGACCCCAATGCTTCAAGCCAAACATGAAAAGATCCATTAAAAAATATATCCTTTATCATATTTACAAAGTTTTTTGGAACAGAAGGGAAAACTCCAGAACAGAAAGTCCGAGAAGTTGTAAATTGATAGGGTTCATCCTCTTATGACCCCAATGCTTCCCACCAATTTTGAAAAACATTCTTTTTAAAAAATACAGCCTCTATCGTGTTCACAAGGTTATTGGCAAGGTGAACATAATTCTAGAATGTAAAGTCACGGTACACTGAATATCGATAGGGTTGGTGCTCTTACCAAATTTAATATTAATTTCCATAATCACTGGAAATCATTGAAAATTGACAGGCTTCTTCATCTCATGACCTTAAACATTGTGTATAAATTTAAACTCTTGAGCTTCTACACGATTTTTCGAAAAGGTCAAGGGCTATAACTCTGACAGTAATTATCGGATATAGTTGAAAATCAATAGGCTTCTTTGTCTCATGACATTAAACACTGCGTATATATTCAAAGTCAATTGGATATTAACTTTAGCCTCTAGAGCGTCCAATAGATTTTTCAAAGTGATCAAGGGCCATAACCAGGCTGTTTTTTGTCGGCTTTAGCCGACTGATATTTAATCTAGCCGATTGGTAAAACAATGAACCGGTCACTAAGGTATCACAAATCAATCTACTTTCGGCCGATTTACAAAGAATTAATTATCAGGCTGATTGGTAAAACAATGAAACGGCCACTATGGTATCATAAATCAATCTACTTTCGGTCGATTACAAAGAGTTAATTATTACTCGTCGATTAAGAAACCCATCAAAGAGTCAATCATTACAATAATAGAGGTAATCATGCCAAGTACTTGAACACCTCGCAGAATGACACCAGGAAACGTAAACGAGATTTAACTGAAGATAGTGATGGCGGCGTTGACCTTGAACTTCAAGCATGCACGTCGTCAATGGAAGTTCCAAAAGCCGGAGATCCTCCCACATCCAATATAGGTCAACCAAACTATCGGCAATAAATGAAATGAAATGGGGTTTAACGTCCTACTGTTCTGCTCCTATACTGGGCTAATGAAGACGGCCATACGCCATACAGTGTGCTATGAGGGAAATTTTGGCGGTCAGCGGCACTATCGCCTACTCTTATATCGAATTCCAACTGCCAAGGGATCTTTTACGTGCATTCCAATGTTTACACGGGACCTCGGTTTTTCGTTTCGTCCAAAGGACTAGACAGCTGTCCTTGTCAGGCCCTCCGTCCTGCATCACTGACAAGGGGAAACCACGTCGGAAAATCGGGATGAACTTTCTCGGCCATTGCAGGGATCAAACACCCGACCTCCAGGCTAGCTATTGGCAATAAAAGACCATATTAATCTGACGATCATACCTGCGCAGCAAAGAAAGACGATGACAGAACAAATAGTTTATTTCCCAAATCTATAGAAATTGTTTCAAACCCGGCTTTAATCCGTAATATGTATTTCATACTCATAGCAAAAAGAAACACTGACATCAAAAATTATGAACAATAATTGAACGATTTGACAGAACATGAAATGACAAAAAGATAGGTTGCCAGGCAACGAAACATTCACCCACAGCAGCTATATCGTCTGGGCAGTCAACAAGAGTTGTCGCATATTTTTACTTTTTTCGGTAATGAAACATTTATAATACATTAAAATCTGATTAAGAGTAACAACTCATTAAGTAATTATCAGAAAACCATAAGAATTTGCTTGGTTTTTGTAAAGTTCTACCCCATGCTAACGTTTAGTATACGAAACTTTAAACATCATGGATTTAGCTGTTTAAGTCAAAAAGATTCATTGAAAATCAATATACTTGTTTGTCTCAAGACCTTAAACTCTGTGTATCAATCTGAAGTCAATCGGATGATAACTTTAGACTCTAGAGCGTCACAAGATTTTTCAAAGTATTCAAGGGCCATAACTCTGGCAGTAATTATCGAAAATCACTGAAAATCGGAAATTGCTGAAAATCAATAGGATTCTTCGTCTTATGACCGTAAACACTGTGTATAAATTTAAAGTCAATCGGATATTAACTTTGACCTCTAGAGCGTCCACAAGATTTTTTGAAGTGATCAGGGGCCATAACTCTGGAAGTAATTATCGAAAATTGCTGAAACTAAATAGACTTCTTCGTCTCATGACATTAAACACTGTGTATAAATTCAAAGTCAATCAGATATTAACTTTAGCCTACAAGATTTTTCAAAGTGATCAAGGGCCATAATTGTGGCAGTAATTATCGAAAATCGCTGAAAATCAATAGGCTTCTTTGTCTTAGGACCTTACACACTGTGTATAAATTTAAAGTCAATCGAATATTAACTTTGGCCTCTAGAGCGTCCGCAAGATTTTTTGAAGTGATCAAGGGTTATAACTCCGACAGCAATTATCGGAAATCGCTGAAAATCAATAGGCTTCGTCTCATGACCTTAAACACTGTATATAAATTTAAAGTCAATCGGATAGTAACTTTAGTCTCGAGAGCGTCCACAAGATTTTTCAAAGTATTCAAGGGCCATAATTCTGGCAGTAATTATCGAAAATCACTGAAAATCAATAGGCTTCTTCGTCTTATGACCTTAAACACAGTTTATAAATTTAAAGTCAATCGGATATTAACTTTAGCTTGTAGAGCGTCCACAAGATTTTTCAGTGTGATCAAGGGCCATAACTCTGGCAGTAATTATTGGAAATCGCTGAAAATGAATAGGCTTCTTCGTCTCATGACCTTAAACACTGTGTATAAATTTAAAATCAATCAGATATTAACATTAGCCTATATAGAGTCCACAAGTAATTGTGGACGCCGGATTGGGGCAACAACAATATACGACCACATTTCAATGTGGGCGTATAAAAATTATATCGTGATTTTAATTGTTGTGGTGATTTTATTTCTGTAATATCCAGTGAAATTGAGGAAGAGATCCTGCTCCATTAAATCCCGACAATGGTATACGGGTAACACTAAAAATAAACTAATCTGAATCACGACAATTGGCCACGTGACCTTTCGCACATACAGTATATTTCCGACTTCCGACTAAACACGGAAACTGATTTGTGCTACTTTGTTATTTATATACTTTGTTATTTTTATATATATTAACATGTGCTTACGAATAAAATAATTTAACCAGCTTGTGGACCTCTATAGGGTCCACAAGCTGAAAAACGCGATTTTTCGTACAATCAGGGGCCATAATTCAGGAAGTTGTTTTTCGATATGCGCGAATATCGAAAGGAACAGAAATCTTTGGGTTATAATTTTATAAACTTACATTTCAAGTTTCAACAAAATCGGATAAAAATTGTGATCTCTATAGGGTCCACAACCTTGATATACCATATTTTTACACTATTTGAGAACGAACGGCGGCCGTTTTGTCTGTCAATTTTGGGCCGATTTTCACAAAATTTAAACTCAGCCGTCCTTAGGGTGTAACGGTGATACGTTATAGATAAAAATTATGACCTCTATAGGGTCCACAAGCTAAAAACGCAATTTTTCGTACAATTAGTGGCCATAATTCAGGAAGTTAAGGTCCGATCTTTGGGTAAAAAACTTACATTTCAAGTTTCAACAAAATGGGATAAAAATTGTGACCTCTTTAGGGTCCACAACTTTGATATACCATATTTTTACGCTATTTGAGAACGAACGGCGGCCGTTTTATCTGTCAAATTTGGGCCGATTTTCGTACAAACAGGGGCCATAATCCATGAAGTTTCGATCCGATACATGCCATGCAATGCAAGTTGCTGAAATAATAATATGACTATAAATGTCGATATTATAGCGATGTATGAATACAAGTATGCAATTACAAAGGTCTTGTTTATTTGGAATTTCAGCTATTATTATCCCGTATACATTATGCAATTAGTGAATTATGCAATTACTGTCGTAAATAGAGTATCCATAAACTAACATGTTTGTTGTTGAAAAGACTACTATCCGTTAGGCCTAACCGTGGCCGATTCATTTCAAAATGGATTAAGAACCCTGGCCATAACTCTGAAAATCAATCGCTGAAAATCAATAGGCTTCTTCTAGTGTTGAAAATTGGATCGAGATTTGTGATCCGAATACTTTTGTTGGCTATCCGTATACTATTCGGATAATTCGGAGACGTGAAATTCTTGAACAAAATTACATCAAAAGGTCATATACTGGTACTCATAATTTCTTACTTGTTTCAATTTTATGAGTGTCTGTGTTAGTGTATGCCGAGTATGAAATCGTACTTTCGATTTGCAAATTGTTTGAGCCGTGAAGAAAAAAACGTGCCTACCTTTAGCCGTAATTATTAAGACTATCTATGACATCGGTCCGACATCCAAAAAAATCAATGAAGTGAAGGAATTTGTATAGTATAACTACTCCTGTTATCCGCACTGTCGGGTAGTCGAGTGGTGACTGACATTTTAAGAAGTTATAAGGCCTCAAACAAGAAAGTCATGTCAATGGCGAAGCGAACACCAAGCGCCCTCTGTTTATTATATTTATCAATGTACAGCCCATAGTATAGTATAAGGGAGGAAACTCTTGTTAAAGTCCTAGTTTATTACATTTCCTCATCCTAAGATTAAACATAATCTTAAAAAAAAAACAGTTCAATTTCACCTAGAAACCATAAAAAGGGTTATTAACACAGAAGAACATAGAGTCACTAAACTTTACGTAAGGTTAATGGAACTATTATTTTTGAACAACATAGTTCTTTAAGTAAGCAGGTGGTTTCCTAACACGAGCAGGAAAACGTGACACATTGTCTGGAATAACACCATGACGATCTACTGGCAAATGATTTTCATTTAGCACCGGAATATCCATTGGAATATTAATGTCAGGGACCAGATCCACCACTGGCTCAACAACTTCATCATCAGATGCATGACGTAATAATATCTGATTTATATGACGTCTCATGATTCTTCCATCTGATGTCTTGAAAGTTTCGAAGCTTAACCTTCTTATCATGTGACTTAATTTGACTCTCTTGTTCTTGTTGAATTTTCAGTTTACTATCTGGAAACACACAATCAAGACGAGATCTCAACTGACGTTTCATAAGTAACTCTGCAGGAGACCTTCCTGTAGTAGCGTGTACAGATATGCGATATGTAAATAAAAGTCTATTTAATCTGTCATCTAGTGTACCTTGTTTATTCTTCTTTAACCAATCCTTCACAGTTTCTACTGCACACTCTGCTAAACCATTAGAACTGGGGTGATAGGGTGAACTGAATAACTGATGAACCCCATTTTTACAAAGGAAAGTCTTAAACTCTTCACTAGTAAAACACGAACCATTGTCAGAGACAACTGTTTTTGGTAAACCGTGCGTTGCAAAGATACTACGCAACTTAGTAATTGTTACTTTTGATGAATTTGCACTGCAAACTAACGCTTCTATCCACTTCGAATGTGCGTCAACTACCACTAATATCTTCCCCTCCACTGGTCCCGCGTAATCAATATGAAGACGACTCCAGGGGTCAGAAGGCCACTCCCATGGGTGCAGTGGTGCAGTTGCAGGATTGTTCCTGTGAGCTTGACACGTCACACAACTCCTTGCACAATTTTCTACATCCAAGTCTAGACCAGGCCACCATACATAAGTACGTGCTACACCTTTCATCTTATTGACACCAGGGGGTGTTCTATGAAGTTCGTCTAGAATTAGTTTACGTCCATTTGGCGGTATTACTACTCTTGCGCCCCACAAAAGACAACCAGACTCAACACTTAAACCAGTTTTTATCTTTTCATAAGGTTTAAAAGAATCATCCACGTTATTAGGCCATCCTTTTAGAACAAACTGACGAACCTGTGACAAAACTGGGTTATGTGATGTCCATGTAGCAATCTGTTTAGCATTAACTGGGGGGTTTTCTACAGACTCGATCAACAATACAAAATCAGTTTCATCATCTTCGTTTGGAGTTTGTATAGGTAACGGTACCCGACTTAATCCATCAGCGTTTGCGATTGCGCTTCCTGGCTTATAAATAATATTATAGTTATAAGCACGTCGCCAAACTGCCCAACGTTGAACTCGCGGAGATACTATCTGAGGAACCGCCTTCTTCTCATTGAATAAGGATACCAACGGTTTGTGATCTGTAATTACACTTCTACCATAAATATACTTGTGAAATTTCTTCATACCAAATATCAACCCACAACCTTCTTTATCTAACTGCGAATAGTTTTTTTCAGCAGAAGTTAGAGTTCTTGAAGCAAACATAATAGGTTGTTCACTACCATCAGGCATAACATGAGCTAATACCGAACCAAGTCCATATGGTGAAGCATCACACGTACATGTAAGTGTCAAGGGTTTGCTTGGATCATAGTGAATTAGGAAATTAGAACTCAACAACATTTCTTTTGACCGATCAAATGCCACCTGTTGACTTTTATTCCATTTCCATCTTACATCCTTCATCAATAATTCATGAAGTGGTCTCAGGACTGTTGAAGCATTTGGAAGGAAACGATGATAGAAATTAAGAAGCCCTAAATAAGCTTGTAATTCTGTCTTTGAAGTAGGCCTAGGGGCATCCTGTATCTCTTTAACCTTCTGTTAATACCAGATGAATCGATACAATGTCCCAGATAGCTAACTCGTGACAACTGGAAACTACATTTTTCTTTCTTAAGACGCAGATTGGCTTCCTTTAACCTTGTGAGCACTGCATCAACATTAGCGAGTTGATCTTCCTCGGTCTCTCCTGTAATAAGTATATCATCCAGGTAAACCGCAGTATGAGGTATATCACCTAACAAGTTTTCCATCGTCCGCTGGAATATAGCAGGTGCTGAGCAGACGCCATAAGGTAACCTAGTATATCGGAACAGTCCTTTACGAGTGTTTATTGTTACGTATTCCCTCGACTCTTCATCCAATACCAACTGTTGATAAGCATGACTTAAGTCTAACTTTGTGAAAGTTACCCCACCAGATAACTTTTCCCACAAATCTTCAAACCTCGGAATTGGGTACTGTTCAACAGAAGCAACCTGATTAACTGTCAACTTGTAGTCACCACAAATTCTAATACTATGGTCACCTTTCAATACCGGAACTATGGGGGCTGCCCATTTGGAGAATGTAACAGGTTCTATCACTCCATCCTGAAGTAACCGGTCCAGTTCGTCTTCAATCTTCTGTTTCATGGCGTAGGGTACTGACCTTGACCTTGGTTTATAAAACTTTGGACCTTGAGTTTTATCAACATGAATATGAGCTGCAACACCTTTAAGCTTGCCTAAGCCTCCAGAAAATACTTCTTTGTGACGTTCCAAAACATCTTCAAGGGTTAACTTAACTTTGTTACTCGCAACAGAATCTGTACTACTGTCAGCGATGTCTCCTAGATCTAAAGGCAAGTCCCTGATCCACTCTCTTCCTAATAAGGAGTGTCCATTACCTTTTACAATTATAAGGCGTAGTAGTTTCTGACGATCTGACGATCTAACACGCTGACGCGCACTTCACATTCCCCTAAGACTGGAATTAAATCACCTGTATACGACTTGAGCTTAACTTTACTTGGTTTCAAATCCACTCCAACCAGTAGTTCTGATACTTTCTGTTCACTCATTAAGGTAACAGAGCAACCAGTATCAACTTCCATGGACACAGAATTCCCAACAGCCATCATGATCGGAACATCTACTTTAGAGGACCTGGATTCTGACACATGATAAAGAGTAAGACATTCCTCTTCCTCTGGAATTTCTTCCACGTGATGTGCTCTAGACTTACTCTCTCTCCTTGAACCATGACTGGATCCCTTGGTGCACATACTCTTCAAATGACCCTTTTCAGAACATTTATAACATTTAGTCCGCTTATATCGGCATGATGATGGATCATGATTTGAACCACATCTAAAACATTGTTTCTGTTCTGTATGGCCAACTGATGATCTTGGTTTAAAATTTCTCAATCCACTAGCGCTAGAATTGTAGCCTTTACTTTGTGTTGACCTGGGTTTATTTCTACCTCCATAAACAGCATTAACCTCAGACTTGTTTAATGAAGTACCATTATATTCCACTATAGCCCTTCGGGCTTCTCCGATTTATGATTGCATGTTTCTTGTGACGTCACTAGAATATGCACTAAATTCAACGTTTAAAGTAAACAAAACTCACACGTGCGTGTGTATATAACCATCACGTGTCCCCAGATCAGGGTATATAAACAGTAATCTATCCATCATCAATGTCTTTTTTCTTGTTGATCCTAGACCATTGCACTACGTACGTTCCGTTGGTTCGTATTTCAGAATCGCTGATTCGTTTACCTTTTAGTTTCATTATCCATATTCTAGCTTTTTATCATTGTTGTAAGCGATCGTGGACTTATCGTTGATTTGTCCCTTATTTTTGTATTTATCGCTATCAATCCGTTGGGTTGATAATTACAAGCAGATATGGATAATTTTGAGGATGGTCACATACCATCTAATAACAACGATCTAATAATTGATTATGATCCTTTGGATTTTAATAATTTTGGTTTTGGTGACGACCTTAACCATCAATCGTCCAATGAAAACACGGCTGTCGTCAGCAATGTTTCTATCGGATTCCCCGGAAGTAGTATTACCAAGAAAGAATGTAAACAAACTCCGGTGAATACCAGAAAACGAAAGGAAGGTAAAATTACATCTATAAAGACGATCAAAAACCCCAAAAGTCGCAAAATTGAAGGTGATTTAGTTAGTGTGATTGATCCGACTGTTGTCGAGTCGGCTGAGAAGATCGCACCCAGAATAACTATTAAAAAAGCTCCCAATATTGCCAAGGTCACTCAGCGTAATACCAAGCAATCTAATTCTAACACTAGTAGTTGTCATACTAATGTTTTGCATTCTACTTTTAGAAAAAATAATCTTAGGCCTGCACCTAGTGCTACTGTCACAAGCAATCCTAATCAGCATATTGATATTCCTGTACCTATTTCTAATAATAGTTTTGGTTATAATTATGATGCACCGAATAATAATAATAATGTTCTCATTGATAGGACCGAATTTGATCAAATAAAACAGAGTCTGGCAGCCGTAAATGAGTTTTTACAATTCAATATGGGGGAACAAGAGGTTTATGTCAATAAATCAGATACAGGCCCATCTACTTCTTGTAATGCAACTGAAATGTATGATGGTGATGATTATAATGAACCAGTATTAGATATTGTTGACCCGCAATCCATGTATGACGAATTCCAAGAGGAACCGACTGAATCAGATTCTTTTGATGTGCCTAAAATTTTTCAGGGCGATGACTTTTATGGCCAGCCCGTTGGTGACAATTTGGTTAATTTAGTCAATATTGCGACTTCAAAAAAAATAGAGGTTAACAAATTGGTAACAAAATATCCAATCCCTGAGAATTGTAAGAGGTTACAACCTCCTCTGGTTGAACCTGATATTTGGCAGGTATTGCCCAGACCTGCTCAAGCGCAGGATAATTCACTACAGGAAGTGCAAAAATTAATAGGCCTGGGCATTGCCCCCTTACTAGGTTTACTACCCAAGTCTAATAACCAGGAATTTAAAAATACCCTGGTGGATTCAATTATCACTTTAGGCAATAGCATATTAGAACTTTCCCTTAGACGTCGGATACTTCTTAAGAAATTTATGAGTAGACGTTATCACCCTCTTTGCTCAACAACAAGACCTGTAGGAGAAACACTTTTTGGGCCTGATGTTGCCAACAGAATGAAGGAGATTGATCAATCTAATAGGCTTTCATCCTCTCTCAATTTGTCAGGACGTTTGAATCCTAGGTCTAATAGGAGATCTTTTTTAGGACAGGGTTTCCAGAACAGAAGACCTCAGGATCGGAGAGGAAACTTCAGGGGAAGACCCTATACAAGCAGGGGGAGAGTACGAGGAAGGGGTCAGAGACCATTCCAAAATCAATATCAACAGTACCAACAGCAATACCAATAAATAATTCAGTAAGTATTGATTTTACTGCTGGTAACATATCTAAATTTTACCATAATTGGTGTAATTTAACTTCTGATCAATGGATTCTTGATATTGTACAAGGCTATCAAATAGATTTTATATCTAAACCAGTTCAGTTTTCCATTCCGGGTTCGCCTCCCTTTAATGAGGAGCAAATGGACTTAATTGATGCTGAGGTTTCGACTTTACTAGCAAAAAACGCCATTGTTCGTGTCTTTAAATCTGACTCTGACCAATTTATATCAAATATTTTTTTAGTAGAGAAAAAGAATGGCAAATTTAGACCAGTCATTAATTTGAGATATTTAAATGAGTTTATTGCATATGAGCATTTTAAACAGGAAACTTTAGCCTTTACATTGAAAATGATTAAACCTAATGATTATCTTGCATCTATTGATCTCAGCGATGCTTATTTTTCAATCCCTATTTTTAAAGGTCATAGAAAATACCTTCGATTTGTTTGGCGAGATGTTCTGTATGAATTCACATGTTTGCCGTTTGGGATTTCGTCGGCGCCTAGAGTGTTTACTAAAACCCTGAAGCCTATATTTGCATGTCTTCGTGGTCAAGGCATTGTGTGTTCCTATTTTATAGATGATTCTATTTTTGCTGCTGATAATGAACAGGAAAGTCTGTTAGCAACTAATAAGGCCGCCAACCTTTTTAACAAGTTAGGGTTTTCTGTTAATAAAGAAAAATCACATTTTACACCTAGTAAGGAATTAGTTTTTCTCGGCTTTCTTATCAATACTGAGACCTATACCGTGTCTTTAACTCCTGAAAAAATTGATAAAATTAGATCACTTGCAAATGATATTCTTCTTGCACCTAAATTGACCATTCGTAAAATTGCTTCATTTATTGGGCTGTGTTCCTTTACAAGGACAGCTGTTTTAGTCGCGCCACTATTTATTCATTTCCTGGATAGACAAAAGAATGTGGCTTTAGCGTGCAGTAATTTTGATTATGATGCAGCTATATCTTTGAATGAAGAGATGAGATCGGAATTGCTCTGGTGGTATAATAGTGTCAAGTCTTTTAATGGGTTTTTTATTCAACCACCCAAAATTGCCATAACAATGAAAACCGACGCATCCCTTACTGGTTGGGGTGTAGTGTTAGGAAACTCTCAGGCTAATGGCCTTTGGAATCTTTCTGAATCAAAGCAGCATATTAATGCACTGGAGCTATTGGCAATTTTGTATGGCTTACAGTGTTTTTCCTCAATTATTGAATGGAAGCACGTTTCAATTTTGTCCGATAGTATGGTTGCTGTCTCATATATAAATAATGTAGGGGGATCAAGTGATCCATTATTTACCATTACTAAAGAAATATGGTTGTGGTGTTATAAGAGAAGCATTTTTTTGTCAGCTAAACATTTACCAGGCAAAGAGAATCAGACAGCTGATAGATTGTCTCGAGTTTTTTCTAACTCAACTGAGTGGAAACTTAACGAATATATATTTAATAAAGTTTGTAATAGATTTTTTCTGCCAGACGTGGATCTTTTTGCATCCAGAATAAATGCACAGATGGATTGCTATGTTTCCTGGGACCCTGACCCTTTTGCAGTTGCTTTTGATGCTTTTTCAATTTCATGGTCTAATTATCATCCCTATATGTTTCCACCTTTCAGTATTTTACCAAAAGTGCTTTCCAAGATGAAGGAAGATTGTGTCTTGATGGGTATATTAATAGTTCCAGCTTGGCCGTCCCAGGTATGGTTCCCTACTTTACTTTCCATGTTGATCGCCGAACCAGTGCTTCTACCTCTCAGGAAAGATCTCCTTCGTTTAGCACACAACAATTGCCTTCATCCTTTAAGGGGCAAACACATGTTCCTAACCGCTTGCCTTGTATCAGGCAATATCTCTCTAACCAAGGACTTTCAGACAAGTCTAGAGACCTCATTATTGGATCTTGGCGAGCAGGTACCAATAAACAATATGATCTTGCCTGGAAACGATGGTGTTTTTGGAGTATTCAGAGGAAAATTGATCCGTTGGATCATCTGTAATTGATGTTATCAATTATTTGAGTTTTTTATCAGACCATCGTTCCTACAGTGTGGTCAATATTCATAGATCTGCGATATCACAGACTTTGCAAATTTTAGGCAAAATTACTCTGAAAAATGAGCCACTAGTCTCAAGATTCATGAAAGGATTGTATGACAAAAATCCACCTAAACCCAAGTACACTTTTACTTGGGATGTTTCAGTTTTATTGAAATATTTAAGTTCTTTGTTTCCTTTGGAAGATTTACCTCTGAGACTATTAACATATAAAACAGTGGCCTTATTAGCTCTCGCTTCAGCCCATAGATGTCAGACTCTTACGGCTCTCACTATTAATGGTCTGATTGATAGTGGTTTCTGTATAACTTTGATCACAGATAAGGTCCTTAAAACAACCAAGGCCTCCAATCCATTAAAACTAATTAAAATTAAAAGTTTCAAAAACACAAAAATTTGTCCATGTTTTACTCTAAGACAATATTTGAAGTCCACTAAAAGCAGAAGAAAGTCTAAGCAACTCTTTGTGTCTTATGTAACTTTTAACTGTATTTCTGCTTCTACCATAAGCAGGTGGATTAAAGAAAATATGGCTCTTGCTGGAATTAATACTTCTGTTTTTTCTGCCCATTCTATGAGAGGAGCTTCGACTTCTAAAGCTTATTTGTCGGGCTGTCCAATTTCAGAATTGCTAGAGACTGCCAGCTGGAAGAATGAGCAGACGTTTTTTAAATATTATAAGAGGGAAGAGGTTACAGAAGCAAGTACAGTGTTTCAAGATTATGTTTTCACTGATAAATGATTTACAGTATTAAAATTATTTAACTACGTTAAGTGTTAAGTGTTGTTTAATGTTACTAAGTGACCAACCCTTTAAATATGCAATCATAAATCGGAGAAGCCCGAAGGGCTATAGTGGAATATAATTCCACTCTCATCCGAGCGCCCGAAGGGCGCGAAGGATGAGAAGAATTATATGAATATATAGCCCGAGGGCTCGAGGATTTATCTTCCCTCCCTCTGTCCTCCCTTGGCTATATTATTCATTTGGTTGTCCACTTATGGTTACACTTTACTTTAAAAAGACATTGATGATGGATAGATTACTGTTTATATACCCTGATCTGGGGACACGTGATGGTTATATACACACGCACGTGTGAGTTTTGTTTACTTTAAACGTTGAATTTAGTGCATATTCTAGTGACGTCACAAGAAACATGCAATCATAAATCCTCGAGCTATATATTCATATAATTCTTCTCATCCTTCGCGCCCTTCGGGCGCTCAGATGAGAGTGGAATTATGCATATCATTAAGATTACTGGAGGCGGTTTCCATAGCAACAGCTATCTTCAAAGCATTATCAAATGTAAGTTGAGTTTCTGCTAACAACTTCCTCTGAATAGCCTCGTTTCCCACGCCAGCTTCCAATCTATCACGCAACATTGACTTCAAATAATCTCCAAAATTACAATTTTCAGAAATTTTCTGTAATTCGGCAACATAGTTCTGAACGGATTCACCATGTTTTCTCATACGAGAATGAAACTTAAAGCGTTCAAAAATTTCACTTGGCCTAGGAGACAAATGATTTTTAACTAAAGTTTTTATCTCATCATATGATATGTTTTGTCTGTTGTTGAATCTGGCAGGCATAAACTTCTGATCAAAGAATAAGTCTTTGTCCCCACACAACTCAGTAAAACAGCTCTTTTCTTTTCCGCAGTACCAATATCGTTCGCCACGAAATACTGTTCTATTACTTCACAATATTCATCCCAGCTCTGCAAATCAGCATCAAAACTTTCGATTTTCCCGATTGCAGCCATTACTGAATCTGATGAAACGTGACCCGGCTCGAAAAAGTCAGACTGTGCTTCCGTAGAATTAAACAATTCTAGCATTACCACACATAGTAATGGCAAAATCAGCCATAAAATCGAATGGAACATCAATTACAGTTGTTACAGGAACCAACTTGAATAAGAATCATCAAACTGTCGTCAATACACGCTGGTTTTCATCAAAAATGATAGTTGATACATTCCACCACGTGACAAATTTCCTTGACGTCTGACAGCGAACTTCTCACCTCAAATTTTCCATTATTCTGATACTTAATCTGCGTTAATCTCTTCTCATTTGGCCTGTTCTCCCCTCCATTAGTTTAATCGTCGCCAATTTATGTCGGGTAGTCGAGTGGTGACTGACATTTTAAGAAGTTATAAGGCCTCAAACAAGAAAGTCATGTCAATGGCGAAGCGAACACCAAGCGCCCTCTGTTTATTATATTTATCAATGTACAGCCCATAGTATAGTATAAGGGAGGAAACTCTTGTTAAAGTCCTAGTTTATTACACGCACCCTCCCACTTATCATTTTGCTCAATCAACACGAATGAAAAAAGTAAAATAAAACCATGTGCCATTTATTCCGGCAAGGTTGTTTGCCTCATTCTGATAATCTACTACTATTGAACCAATCAGTGAGTGGGAATATACGTGACCTAGGTCGTTATGAATAAATTTCATTGTGGGAAGTCAAAACAGGGTCTAAATTCGTATGCCGTAAACTAGCGCAAGGAATGAATGAATATTTTTTTTATTTAGACTACTGTTTTCATTGCACTGCGTTAATAATTTTATTAGTTACTATCACTAAATAATACGCATAATGTTGACATTTATGCTCAGAGCTGCGTACGTGATCATTGCATTGGGGAAAATTTCAAAGTAATCAGACGTAAAAATGGCTAAATATAGAGCATACGGAATATCAGAATATATTGTAACGAATAGTAAACGGATAGTAAAATGATTTGGATAACCCTTATTTTGTATCCGTTAACGAATATCCGAATAGTAGTTTCAACACTAGCTTCTTCGTCTCAAGACCTTAAACACTGTATATTTTTACTTTTTTCGGTAATGAAACATTTATAATCTTATTAAGAGTAACAACTCATTAACTAATTATCAGAAAACCAATAGGGTTTGTTTGGTTTTTATAAAGTTCTGCCCCATGCTAACGTTTAGTATACGAAACTTTAAACATTATGGATTTAGCTGTTCAAGTCATAAAGATTCATTTAAAATCAATATACTTGTTCGTCTCAAGATCTTAAACTCTGTGTATGAATCTGAAGTCAATCGGATGATAACTTTAGCCTTTAGAGCGTCACAAGATTTTGCAAAGTGATCAAGGGCCATAACTTTGGCATTAATTATCGGAAATCAATAGGAATCTTCGTCTCATGACATCAAACACTGTGTATAAATTTAAACTCAATCGGATATTAACTTTAGCCTCTAGAGCATCCACAAGATTTTTTGAAGTGATCAAGGGCCATAACTCTGGCAGTAATTATCGGAAATCGCTGAAAATCAATAGGCTTTTTCGTCTCATGACCGTAAACACTGTCTAAAAATTTCAAGTCAATCGGATATTAACTTTGGCCTCTAGAGCGTCCACAAGATTTTTTGAAGTGATCAAGGGCCATAACTCTGGCAGTAATTATCGGAAATCGCTGAAAATCTATAGACGTCTTCGTCTCATGACCTTAAACACTGTGTTTAAATTTAAAGTCAATCGGATTTTAACTTCAGTCTCTAGAGCGTCCACAAGATATTTCAAAGTGATCAAGGGCCATAACTCTAGCAATAATTATCGGAAATCGCTGAAAATCTATACACTGTGTATAAATTTAAAGTCAATCGGATATTAACTGTGACCCATAGAGCGTCCACAAGATTTTTCAAAGTGATCAAGGGCCATAACTCTAGCAATAATTATCGGAAATCGCTGAAAATCACTAGGCTTCTTCGTCTCATGACCTTAAACAATGTGTATAAATTTATAGTTAATCGGATATTAACTTTAACCTCTAGAGCGTCCACAAGATTTTTTGAAGTGATCAAGAGCCATAACAGTAATTATCGAAAATCGCTGAAAATCAATAGGCTTCTTCGTCTCATGACCTTAAACACTGTGTATCAATTTGAAGTCAATCGGATATTAACTTTAGCCTATGTGGACGCCGGACCGACGGACGGACGGGGGCGACAACAATATACGACCACATTTCAATGTGGGCGTATAAAAAGCCGCAGAATGCTGAGTGTCAATAGGGTTCGTCCTTTCCTGACCACAATATTTCACACAAAATTTGAAAAGAATCTGTCAAAAACTGTAGCCTTTATCGCATTGATAGGCCAATTGTTGACGGACCCAATGTGGTAAATTCAATGACTGTATAACAGAGAATTAAATATAAACATGACATAACCACTTCCTACAAAAGTAAATTGATACATACCTTATTTTCTGAATCGTCCACTAACATGTCTTCTGTACTTCCAGCCTAAAAATTAAAATATGATGGTTTAAAATATATCAATGGAAAAAAAAACTTTTTTTTTTCTTTTTTTTTTTAGAAATTTACATACTCGCAAGATTGTAATAATATTGCTAGAATTTTTGCTCTTGAAATAAGATGCCTTTATATTTCATTAATTAATATCTTTGGCAAGTTAGTAATTTCAAACATATTCACATATATAGTGTGCACTAAATCAACTTAGTCTGTAATTGACAGTTGACACATAAAAAAGAGTTATTTATCAAAAACATATGTCACTCATTTACCACCAGGATTACACGTGAGTGGAATTATTCTAATTGCATCATTTAGCTTAAAGTAACCAATCATATCGTTAATTACACGAGTTCAGGGCCATGATCACACTTGATTGTGCGTGATATTCATATGGTTATAAGAGAAACCGGGGAACTTTGTAAGACAGACTTCTATTGGGTTCCAGAGGGCTAACATCTGAGTTCCTAGACAGCCGCGAGGCTGGCTAGGGTAGAGAAATGGTTTTAACTAGTATTGTTATCTATTATGCTTGTATACCTGTATTCAGCTATATATATATAAAATGTAGAAGCAAACTGTCGCATTGTTATTCCTGGTAAGACAACGTCTTAAGAATCCGTAAGAAGTAAATACACAACGTGAAGCAGAAGTAAAGACAGCTAGAAACAAATTCTAGACGATCACAAGGCTACAGAAATATGTAGTAAGAAAAGATGCATGGGTCGTATGTAGGATGTGGCGACCGGTTTGACAATGTGCGCTCTTGTCAGACAAAACACCCATGGTGCTACATATTCTATTTGGTTGCCGCGACAGTTTCGACCTTTAGGGTAAGCAGAAAATTTGAAAGAAGATTAGAAGAAAAGAGAGTATGCATCACCCGTTGGATGTGGCGAGTTCTCTCGTAATATTTTCCACATCTAACCAGTAACTGTATAGCACTGCATAGTCTTACATATTCGATTTGATTCCGTAACGGAGTTTCGACCGTTGGGGTAAGAAGTCACTTTAGAAGAAGAATACATATTTGAAGACGTTAAGAAGAAAACCTGTACAATCCAGCAACAGAAAAATTCTGGTGGAAAAAAAAATCTGGTGGAGATATTCGAAAAATTGGGTAAATACATTTTGTTTGGAAAATTAAATGTGTTAAATTTGTTTAAAGACCAAATAATATTAATTTAAAGTTAAAATCTGATAAGAAACTAAATATTTAAAATTTAACTATATAGAGAATAAACAAGCCAACAGTGAGGCTGATGTCCCCCGCCGAAATAGGAAAATAATTAGAGGACACATATAAATTTATCACAAATTATCTTTTACAAAGTATTGAACAATCAAACAGTATATCTTTACTTATAGTCTAAGCATGTATTTTATGATCTTTTCTTCTTCCATTCTCCCTCAAAATAATAACTAATGTGATTATTGTTATAAAAAATTTGAACAGTGAAAAATAAAGAGTTTAAAAAAAAAAACAACATTGTCATTATTTATTCATAACTTATACCATGGATAAAAAGCAACTGCTAAAATGCACTACCTGGTGGCTTATTTGGCTTAGCCTTATGCAAAACTTAGTCAAGGCAGAACTTAGTCAAGGTATTCATGTAATGAAACTATAAACCAAGTTTGATCACTCTCACTTAATTAGAACTAAAGTTATCGTGCCCCAAAGCATCAACCAATCAAATAGCTTATCTCGGCCTATGCAGAAAATGCTCATTATCGAGGTATTCATGTAATGAAACTATAAACCAAGTTTGATCACTCTCACTTAATTAGAACTAAAGTTATCGTGTCCCAAAGCATCAACCAATCAAATGACTTATGTCGGCTTAGCCTGCGCAGAAAAGGTTCATCTAATTAGAACTAAAGTTATCGTGCCCCAAAGCATCAACCAATCAAATAGCTTATCTCGGCCTATGCAGAAAATGCTCATTATCGAGGTATTCATGTAATGAAACTATAAACCAAGTTTGATCACTCTCACTTAATTAGAACTAAAGTTATCGTGTCCCAAAGCATCAACCAATCAAATGACTTATGTCGGCTTAGCCTGCGCAGAAAAGGTTCATCTTCGAACTCCATCTAGGCATTGACCTAATAAAGGCCTACACCAAGTTTGAACCTTCTACCTCAATTGGGAGGAGAGTTATTGTGTCCCAAAAAGTGTGACGGACAGACAGACAGACGGACGAACCCATTTTAATAGTCCCCTGCTTTCTTCGAAAGGCGGGGGACAATAAGCATACACACCAATTTTGAACATTTTAACTCAATTCGAAGGATTGTGACGGACAGACAGACAAACAGACGACGGACGAACCCATTTTAATAGTCCCCTGCTTTCTTCGAAAGGCGGGGGACAATAAGCATACACACCAATTTTGAACATTTTAACTCAATTCGAAGGAGAGTTATTGTGTTCCAAAGTCTCAGCAAATCAAATTGCTTATCGCTCTGCTTAATCTGAGCAGAAAATGCTCATTATCGATCTTAGTCAAGGTATTACTGTAATGAAACTATACACCAAGTTTCATCACTCTCACTTAATTAGAACTAAAGTTATAGTGTCCCAAAGCATCAACCAATCAAATTGTTTATCTACTTAATTAGAACTAAAGTTATAGTGTCCCAAAGCATCAACCAATCAAATTGTTTATCTCTGCTTACCCTAAGCGGAACGGACAGACAAACAGACAGACGGACGAACCCATTTTAATAGTTCCCTGCTTTCTTCGAAAGGCGGGGGACAATAAGCATGAACATTTACTCAATTCGAAGATCAACCAATCAAATTGTTTATCTCTGCTTACCATAAGCGGAACGGACAGACAGACAAACAGACGAACCCATTTTAATAGTTCCCTGCTTTCTTCGAAAGGCGGGGGACAATCAAAGTAGGAGAGTTATTGTTTTCCAAAGTCTCGACCAATCAAATTGCGTATCGCTCTGCTTACCCTGAGCAGAAAATGCTCATTATCAAACTTAGTCAAGGTATTACTGTAATGAAACTATACACCAAGTTTCATCAATCTCACTTAATTAGAACTAAAGTTATCGTGTCCTAAAGCATCAACCAATCAAATTGCTTATCTCTGCTTACCCTAAGCGGAAAATGCTCATCTTCGAACTCCATCAAGGCATTGACCTAATCAACACATACACCAAGTTTGAACATTCTAGCTCAATTAGGAAGAGAGTTATCGTGCCCCAAAGTATCAACCAATCAAATTGCTTATCTCTGCTTACCCTAAGCGGAAAATGCTCATCTTCGAACTCCATCAAGGCATTGACCTAATCAACACATACACCAAGTTTGAACATTCTAGCTCAATTAGGAAGAGAGTTATCGTGCCCCAAAGTATCAACCAATCAAATTGCTTATCTCTGCTTACCCTAAGCGGAAAATGCTCATCTTCGAACTCCATCAAGGCATTGACCTAATAAACACATACACCAAGTTTGAACATTCTAGCTCAATTAAAAGTTATCGTGTCCCAAAGCATCAACCAATCAAATTGCTTATCTCTGCTTACCCTAAGCGGAAAATGCTCATCTTCGAACTCCATCAAGGCATTGACCTAATCAACACATACACCAAGTTTGAACATTCTAGCCCAATTAGGAAGAGAGTTATCGTGTCCCAAAGCATCAACCAATCAAATTGCTTATCTCTGCTTACCCTAAGCGGAAAATGCTCATCTTCGAACTCCATCAAGGCATTGACCTAATAAACACATACACCAAGTTTGAACATTCTAGCTCAATTAGGAAGAGAGTTATTGTGTCCCAAAAAGTGTGACGGACAGACAGACGGACAGACAGACGGACAGACAGACGGACGGACAGACAGACAGACGGACGAACCCATTTTAATAGTCCCCTGCTTTCTTCGAAAGGCGGGGGACAAATATAATCATTCATAAGTTGAGATTGATAGGTTTATTAAACAATATAATCTCATGAGTTAGGTATGTATATTATCGGGTTAACATGACCTGTAGTATATTTGAGTAAAATTAAAGTTAAAGAGAAAGTTTAGGGAGTAGGTTTTAAAAAAAATGTTTTGATATAACTAAGGAATAATAAAGAAACGGAATAGGGAATAGAGTAAGGAACTAATGTTGTCTCCGGATCGCAGTGAGAACGACGGCAGAGCTAAGGATGAAATTTGTGAGTGATTAACTCTAGTTTCCTAGTTGGCCGTGGTTTTTACTGTGATTCGTTAATTTGTGTTTTTTGTTGTTTCGTATACTATATAATTTTAAGGCCCTTAGTCCAGGCCTTAGAGTTGTTGTAATTTAACTTTTGATTAAAAAGTTAGGTTATGTTGAAAATCCCATATGGTTCATCTAGGGATGTTGGTTATAGTTTTCCTGGGAAAAACTAAAATTATTGGCACGTTAAATTGTGAGATTATCGCAAAGTCATCAATACGAGTTTAATAGGAGGTTAAGTTAAGAATATGACACTTTTTAGAAAAGTGGAGCTATACGGTAAATTTTGTCCTTATATAATTTTACGTAATTAAATTTTTGCTTAGAAACGTAATATTAACGTTTAATATATACTGCTAATTGCTTTAAGCGGTCGACACGAGAGGATTAGAATGTGTAATTTGACATGAGGTCGAATTATTATAAACAATAGGTTCTAACACTGTGTTAAATTTGATGTGTGTAAAAGTCGCGTGACTTCAGTGGTTAGTGAATGAAATTATATGTGTGATTAAAAGCTAGGTGTATATTCTGATTGTCATGATTATATAAATATGGACTGTGTTCTGATTGAATGGAGCGTACGGCCATTTTCTCTCGACATAGTTGTACATAAATGAAATAAAATGGGCTTTAACGTCCTACTGTAGGATAAAATGGGATGTCATTCGGATAGTGGCCATATCTGTGTGTCATCCTGGCTAATGTAATAATAAAGGGAATGTTTATGTAATAGTGGAAGGTTTATAAAAAAAAAAACGAAATACAAAATTGTAAATGATTAGGTCAAAAAGGTCACATTACTGACGGTGAAATATAAAATAACAGTGTAGGAATTCTAAAACAGAAACGGAAATTATAAAACATAAATGTAATTCTAAAATTGTCCATTACTCAGTTAGGTCAAGAGGTCAAAATTAGTTTGAAGATTTATAATTAAAGGGACACATCAAAGTTTATTAATACTTAAATAAAGTTTAATTTTCATTACAGTAAGATTTGCTAATACGTTTTCGAAATAATATATTAATAATAATGTTAGACTAATAGCAACATAAAGTTTTAAAAAAAAAAATAGTAATAGTTAGTTCTTGGTCGGATGGCAATGACATGTTTGATTGACGGATAAAATTGTACAAACCAATCATACTTAGAAGAAAAAAAGAAAGTTTCAACTTGATACTATGGTAGCATAAACAGACCAATACACTTCCAAGAAGAAGAAATGGTTTACCAGTTTACCATATTGACATTTCCTGAGACAGAATTTAAAGTGAAACCTGAACTTTATAAATATTATGTGACGTGTTATAGTGTTTTGAAATTAGGACACTTGAAGATTTAAAAAAGACAATTTGTGTTTTCTGTGTTTAGGCTTAGTGAATTTTCATAGGATTTTACAGTGATGAACTTTTTGGAGAACTTTTGCATGCAACTATTGACTTTTGATTTTTGATTTTATGTGTGTTTGTGTTTTCACAGTTTTGTTATATAGTATAGTATCATTGATATTTGCCTGATGCATGAATAATTATAGGGTTTAGTACATGGCAGTTTTTAAGAGTCTCCTACCTGTTCATTTAGCATAAATCTTGCAAGTGGGGGAGGTGATATACTATTCAAAAAAAGTAGGGGATATTTGATTTTTAAGTGTTATTAAAGTCACCTAATGAAATTGACGAAGAAACAAATGACAAAATGAAATGAAGTTCACATTCATCGATTTATTCCAAATGATCGTTAGACTAAGTAAGGCACAGACTGACCATTATAAGGGTAAAATGATACCCGGGGTCAAACAGCAAAGTTACCACAGCATCACAACCAAGTCAGTAACGGGTAAATCCTCCTCTGTTTGCCAAACAAGCATTGATCCGACGTGGCATACTCCTAATGAGACGTCTAAGGTCATTTTGGTCCAGATTGTCCCATTCCTGTTGCAACGCAGCAGCAAGTTCTTGGACATTGGCAGGACGTTGTTGACGTTGACGTAACCTCTGTCCAAGCATGTCCCAGACATGCTCGATGGGGGAGAGGTCGGGACTCAGTGCTGGCCAAGGTAATGTGGTGATGTTCTGTTGTTGGAGGTAACCTGTAACGATCCTGGCCCTGTGACATCTTGCGTTGTCATCCTGGAAGATGAAACGGCGGCCATGACGTCGTGCGAACGGCACAACATGGACTGCCAAGATGTTGTCCCGGTAGTACTGGCCTGTAACACGCCCTGCAACAACATGTCAAGCCGTTCTTCCAGCAACAGTGATGCCTCCCCACACCATAACAGAACCACCCCCAAATCGATCATGTCTGATGACGTTATCGTCTTGGAAGCGCTCGTTTCGACGACGCCACACCCTCCTACGTCTGTCCAAAAAATCAACAGTGAACCTTGACTCATCTGAAAACATCACATTGCTCCAGCGTCGATTATCCCAGTGTTGACGATCCCTACACCAACGACGTCTTGCCTGAATGTGATGATCTCTCAAACAAGGGATCACGCGAGGACGTCGGGCGCGAAGGTGACCCCTATGCAGTCAATTCCGAATCGTCTGGCCACTCACTCTCACACCAGTGTCTGTTTGAAGACGAGCGCTGATCTGATTTGCTGTGATGACACGATTTCTCAAGGCCAAGGTACGGATAAATCGATCCTGGGCTTGAGTTGTCGCCCTTGGTCGACCTGAGCGTGGTCTGTCCTGTACAGATTGTGTATCACGGTATCTGGACCATAGCCTGCTTATGACAGACTGAGAAACAGTCATCGTCCGCGCCACAACCGCCTGTGTTGTGCCGATCTGTAGCATGCCAAGGGCACGTAACCTTTCATTTTGGGTAAGCCGACGCATATCAAAATTTGTTTTCTGGTCACTAAAACAATTAAACTGATGTTTCCACCCTGGAATTCAATGCCACAATGACTTTAACATTCAAAGTCAGAGTCGTGCAAATCTTGGGTTGGACCCCCATGATGATCCCAAGCATCACCTGCATTCCATGCGGTAGCTATTGGTGCGTTTGGGCGTCACATGTAACTGGAAATGTTTCTTCTGTTAGGTTCTATAGTGACTTTTTTCGTAGTCATTTGCATATTTTAGTATTATGCCCCCAAAATCAAATATCCCCTACTTTTTTTGAATAGTATATATGTTGATTTTCTAGATTTCTGCTACATTTATGAATAGTTATATAATTCTACAGATGTTGGTATGGTTATTGTAAAGGATTCAAGGGATCTTTTACCCAATACCGAGCAAAAAGTCTTAAAGGAAGGGACGAATGTAATAATATTGCTAGAATTTTTGCTCTTGAAATAAGATGCCTTTATATTTCATTAATTAATATCTTTGGCAAGTTAGTAATTTCAAACATATTCACATATATAGTGTGCACTAAATCAACTTAGTCTGTAATTGACAGTTGACACATAAAAAAGAGTTATTTATCGAAAACATATGTCACTCATTTACCACCAGGATTACACGTGAGTGGAATTATTCTAATTGCATCATTTAGCTTAAAGTAACCAATCATATCGTTAATTACACAAGTTCAGGGCCATGATCACACTTGATTGTGCGTGATATTCATATGGTTATAAGAGAAACCGGGGAACTTTGTAAGACAGACTTGCATTAGATTCCAGAGATCGAGGGTACATCTGAGTTCCTAGATAGCCGAGAGGCTGGATAGGGTGGAGAAGTGGTTTTAGCTATATAGTATTGTAATTTGTGCTATGCTTGTATACCTGTATTCAGTTATATGCTATATAAAATGTAGAAGAGAACTATGCATTATTATTCTTGGTAAGACAAACGTCTTAAGAAACTGGAAGAAGTAAATACACAACGTGAAGCAGAAGTAAAGACAGCTAGAAACAAATTCTAGACGATCACAAGACTACAGAAATATGTAGTAAGAAAAGATGCATGGGTCGTATGTAGGATGTGGCAACCGGTTTGACAATGTACGCTCTCCACGTCAGACAAAAGACCCATGGTGCTACAAGATGGGGTGACAATATACAACTCTGCGCTACTGCACACCAAATTTCTTAAATGAAATGGGGTTTAACTTCCTATTTTTCTGCACCAACTGGGATAATGAAGACAGGCCATATTTGTGACAATTCAACCAAAATTTTCAAAATTAGTCATTATTTTCCAGATAACATTGCCATGGCCAATTTACTATTTTAATTTACACTTGAATATCAAGACACTAATTGTGCTCAATAGAGAGTTAACCGCCTGGAAATCTATCAACCTGTTACTCTGATGGTTTAATTGATAAACAAACAAAAAACATTGTAGATACTTAGATACTTTAGATAAAATCAATCAAAAAATTTGATGCAAAAACAATAGAAACGTTTGATTATACTACTGGTTTGTAGATAAAAGCCTTTAATGGAGCTTTCTGGAAAGGCAGATACTTGATGGCCATTTACTCGGATAGAGTACTTCGCACAACTCTTCGAATCCGTTCAGATTGCCATCCCAAGATAGAAAATTGTCCATTTTTTTCCCATTAGCATAATGAGATAACCCCCCTGAGTTCCTCCATCTGGTAAATTTCCTAATGACACATCACTGAAGATCACAAGACTCAAATTATCTTCATGTCCCAAATTTTGAAATTTCAAGTCCAACTTTTCAGATTTTAATTTACGTATCAGTTTATTTGCTTCGACAATGTCCTTGACAGTGGCTTGTTTCACTGAGCTCGCTGACTAACAGGCATCAAAAAGTATGTCTGGTCTACTTTGTTTTGCTGTCCAGAGTAAATGACCTACTTTGGAACGAAAATTGACCAGTTCACCTTTTGTCAAATCTGATGATCGCTGCAGGGCTCTTTGCCTTGTTATTTCGATGGGTTTTAAATGATTTATATAATCATGTTGATTCATTGATATAACCTCATTTTCAGATTTTAATTCCATACCCACATAGCGAAAAGTCTCACTTTCTTCTCTTCCAATGTTAAAAGAATTTTAATTTGGTCTATTATCTCTTGAAATGAATCATTGCCTCCCCAAATAAAATCATCCACATGACAGGCGCAAGAAGTCCACACAACTGATTACTGACATTTCGCCATGGTGTGTTGTACAGATACCCCTGATTTGCGGCCCATTGCTCTCTGGCAAGTCGATGACGATGTAAGGTCGATGGCAGCATAAACCTACAGCAGCCAGTTGCCTTCGGACTGTTTTAGGGCTGATCTGGCGTTGCCGTGTTCCAACAGTTCCCCTGGCAGTAGCAGTAGCAGTAGCTGACAGGAACCTGTTGCCCAGATGCTGTAGTCGGATGTGATGATCTTGAGCAGCGGTTGTTACAGGTGGCGCTCCAGGTTGGAGTCGATCGGCAACTCTTCCAGTGGCGTGGAAGAGTTGTCTGAGGCGAGCAATGGTCGATGGGTGGTCATTAAAGTGTCTGCCGATGGCTACCTGTGAAGCCCCCCGATCCAGCATGCCAATAGCTCTGTTCCTGTTTTCTTGTGTAAGGCGTGGCATTTTCCCGAAGTGATGAATGTTGAAATTTTGATCTGTATTTAAAGGGCCAGAGTGCAGGAAATGCATGTACAAAACGTGTGACATGGGACTGCTTAAAATCGTGAAAAAAGACAAGTGTTGCATTTGCAGGAACAAAGTTCATTACCAACTGATATTGGGTTCAAAGCCAAAGAGACCCATCACAAGTTTCACCTATGTGCCATAAGTGGCATAAGATAGGGAAAATGTTAACCAGAAATATTTCACGAATTAGGCATTGTGTTTTTAATGGCTTTCAGTGTATAACCGACTACATATTGGATAATGGTCCAATTTAATATTTATTTTAGATTTTCTGTAGTTTCCTAATCCTATCTGGATTATCGCCCTTATTTTATGCCTTTATAAATACACTTCAATAGTACGATTTCTTCAGCATACCTGTTTTGCATTTCTTGTAGGGGTATTACGTATTACATTTTGTGCAATTACATAACTTAATAATTCCCATTAGTTGCTAAATCGATAGTTTAACCTTTTGCCGTTATTTTATCTGAAATATCGCCCTTTTTGGGGTTTTTGTTACTATTCTAATTTTGACGTCATTGGCAACCTACCACCTTTTACATCACTTCACTCAGTCAGCAGATGGCTGTCTTTCGAGACTGTCTACATTTTCTCATTTGCTTCTTTGTATTCAGTATTGTTTGTTTTTTGCTCTGTTTTTGTGGTGGGTGGAACATGTGCCCTAACTGTATTCAATATGCTTCGATTTTAATGAATACATTTGGTTTCAGACTACCTGGGTTTTTTTTTAAACATTTCACCCATGTGGTTACTTGTATAGTTAATTTTTACTTCAATATGCTTACATTCATATTTCTTGTAACATTTAGCAGATCAAGACTTGTGCTAGCATTACACAATGGTTTCTCTGGGTTATATTCCTGATAGTGATTGTTTTCAAATTTGAGTGAAGTCTGCATCACTACAGGCCCGGGACTCTACAACGAAATGGACGACTATGCCTAGCCCTGGGACCCATTCACTTAATTTGAATTGCTTGTTTGTGATTTCTATGTGTTGTGTCTTGTCCATTTATTTGTTCTTGTATAAATTATGTGTGGTGCAGTCCCCCTCCGCTAATAGACAGTTAACAGCCAAGAAATCTGTCAATCCGATAATTCAATTATACCTATTACAATAGTTTGATAGGCAGTCTCCTGAAGGACTGTAAATCTGCCAGTTTATTATTCTGAACAATTCCTTATTCCTTTATTGACAGCTATTAACAGTCCAGAAAACTGCCAATCCGATTGTCCTTTTGGATATTAACTTTAGCCTCTATAGCATCCACAAGATTTTTCATAGTGATCAAGGGCCAAAAGATTTTACAAAGTGATTAAGGGCCATAACTCTGGCAAAAATTCTTGTAAATCAATGAAAATCAATAGGATTTTTCATCTCATGCCTTAAACACTGTATCAATTTAAAGTCAATCGGATATTAACTTTAGCCTCTAGAGCGTCCACAAGATTTTTCAAAGTGATCAAGGGCCATAACTATGGCAGTAATTATCGGAAATTGCTGAAAATCATTAGGCTTCTTCGTCTCATGACCTTAAACACCGTGTATAAATTTAAAGTCAACCGGATATTAACTTTAGCCTCTAGAGCGTCCACAAGATTTTTCAAAGAGATCAAGGGCAGTAACTCTGACAGTAATTATCGGAAATCGCTGAAAATCAATAGGCTCCTTTGTCTCATAACCTTAAACACTGTGTATTAATTTAAAGTCAATCGGACATTACCTTTGACCTCTGGAGCGTCTACAAGATTTTTTGAAGTGATCAAGGACCATAACTCTGGCAGTAATTATCGAAAATCGCTGAAAATCAATAGGATTCTTCGTCTCATGACCTTAAACACTGTGTATAAATTTAAAGTCAATCAGACATTAACTTTAGCCTCTAGAGCGTCCACGACGGACAGACGGGGGCAACAACAATATACGACCACATTTCAATGTGGGCGTATAAAAATGACCGGAATCGACTTGACAAGATAGGTTGCCAGGCAACAAAACATACGCCCACAGCAGCTAAATCATCCGAGCGGTCGACAAGAGTTATCGTATATTTAGTCTTTTGTAGGTAATTAGGGGCATTTAATAGACAATCGCATACATATGACATTATAATTTTCGTCGCTTGAGGGTTCGCAAGGTTCTAAAGATAGGTTGCAAGGCCAACAAAACATACGCCCACAGCAGCTAAATCTTCAGAGCGGTCGACAAGGGTTGTCGCATATTTATTCCTTTGTAGGTAATTGGGGGTCTTTACAAGACAGTTCCATACAGATCAGATTATAAATTTTGTCGTTTGAGGGTTTACAAGGTTCTACAAACTGAAATTTGCCAGGCTTTTTCGTTTTACTAATTTAAATAATGCATATAAATTTCATACAGATCACATGATCACTTTTGTCATTCAAACGTTCACAATCACCATAACTCTAGAAATTATTGACGGAAATTGCTGAAATTCAATAGACCTCTGTTTCACATATTTAAATGAGGCATATAAATTTCATACATATAATAATAATAAAAACTTTATTTAATGAGGCAACGTATTTAGTTTGCAAAAAAAACTAATCTTCCATAGGTCCCTCCTAAACTACAAAGACATATATACATGTAATATCATGATAAATTTAAAATCATTAGAAATGCAATAGCATTTTAAAGTGGGAAGTTTGATAAGTCACTCCCAAACTCCCAAACTACAAAACATATACATTATACAAGTATAATATAGGAAGAACACTATAATTACACACAAATAAAATAGAATGCAATTGCAAGTTAAAAATAATAAGTATGTCATCAGTTGAATATTATGGTTCCTTTATAGTGTGCTAAATAAATGAGTTTTCAGTTTAATCTTAAAATTTTCAACATTTTTACACATCTTTATATCAAAAGGCATATTGTTCCATAAAATATGGTACTGTCATCAGCAAACAAATCTATCTGACTTGATTCAATATTGAGTGGGAGATCATTTATAAAAATTAGGAATAGGAGAGGACCCAGGATCGAACCTTGTGGAACCCCGCATTTGACTGTAGTAATTGAGGAGGTAATTGATCCTAAACCTACTTTTTACTTCCGTGAGTCAAGATATGATTCAATCAAAATTTGTGAATTATTATCAAATCGATAAAGATGTATTTTTTCAGTAATAAGATCAAATGCTTTGCTAAAATCAAGATACACTATACCACTCATCGCACCATTATCAATAGCATCAAGCCAATTATCTGTCATTCGGATCAGTGCAGTAGCACATAAATGATTTGATCCAAATCCAGATTGGTAAGCATAAAGAACATTGAAGGTTTCCAAATAAGTTTGAATTTGAGTGCTCAAGTGCCTTTCGAATATTTTTGAAATTGTGGGGAGAATTGAGACTGGCCTATAATTGTTCGGATCATCTTTAGCTCCCTTCTTATGTATAGGAATAATTTTAGCCAGTTTAAGGGCACTGGGGAACATGTTTTGAGAAATACAAAGATTAATGATATATGTCAAACTGCTACAAATTGTATACGCAGACAATTTTAAAATTTTGGGTCCAATACCATCACACCCAATGGCTTTGTTACTATTTAAACTCAATAAATGTTTTAATACCTCTGTGGTAGTAATACAATTAATAGAAAAGTTGTTATTGGGGGGAATCTTATCATTTACGTAATCTGATATCTTTCGTTTGCACTCTTGAGAAAGTGGTGTATAGGGGGGCTTAATGTCATGATAACTTTCATCAATCAAGCATTAACAAGGTATAACAAAATGAAACAAGGGCCATAACTCTAGAAGTAATTATTGTAAATTGCTGAAATTCAATAGCTTACACATCCAGACTTTGAATTCTGCAAAGCGCAACTACTCACAAATTGACATGGAAGGCTTGGGAATTATTTTTGGAGTGACAAAGTTCTGTATATATCTGTACGGTCGATCTTTCTCGTTATACACAGATCATAAGCCATTAGTAAATATATTTGGTCCCAAAACAGCAGTAATTTTATCATCGTACACCTACGACATTGTTTTCAAGAAATTGGGAGATAATGCTAATGCAGATGCACTATCCCGTTTGCCACTACCGGTACCTGAAAACCATGATAACAGCGTGGAACCTGCAATATTTCAAATATCTGATGGACATTTGAGCCGTTTACCTGTGACATCTAAAGACATAGCCACAGCAACACCACAATCACCAACTTTATCAAGAGTACTTGAATACTCTAAGAGTGGTTGGCCAGTTGAAGTAATTGATCAAGATTTAATAATTTAAAGCCCTACTTTAATCGATGTTTAGAACTTTCAAAAGAGCAAAATTCCTTATTGTGGGGGATGAGAGTTATTATTCCTGCTCCTTAAACTAAATGCATCCTTGAAGAACTTCACGTTGCACACCCCGGCATCGTGAAAATGAAATCAATTGCAAGAAGTATTGTTTGGTGGCCAGGTCTAGATTTAGATATTGAGGCGCTAGTTCAACATTGTGAACCTTGCCAAAAAGTTAGAAATAAACCAGCTACCGCCCCTTTAATACCAGGGGAATGGCCTGCATGTCCTTGGCAAAGGATACACTTGGATTTTGCTTAAAAAGACATTAAACATTATCTTGTTCTAACTGATGCCCATTCAAAGTGGCCTGAGGTAATTCCAATGAACTTAACCCTTACTACAAAGATAGGTTGCCAGGCAACAAAACATACGCCCACAGCAGCTAAATTGTCCGAGCAGTCGACAAGGGTTGTCACATATTTATTCTTTTGTAGGTAATTAGGGGAATTTAATAGACAATTTCATACAGATGACATTATAATTTCCGTTGTTTGAAGGTTCACAAGGTTCTAAAATCTAAAACAAGGGCCGTAACTCTGGAAACAATCTACAGAAATTGTTCAAATTCGACAGGCTTTTTTCGTTTTAATAATTCAAATAATGCATATGAATTTCATACAGATCGGAGGATAACTTTTGTTGTTCGAAAGTTCACAAAGTTCAACAAAGTAAATCAAGGGCCATAACTCTAGACGTAATTGATGGAAATTGCCGACATTCATTTCACTAATTTAGGTGATAACTGAAACTCAATAGGCTTGTTCTTTTACTAATTTAAATGATACATATAAATTTCATACAGATCGGACAAAAACTTTTGTCGTTAGAGCATTTACAAGGTACAACAAAGTGAAACAAGGGCCATAACGGCGTAATTAACAGAAATTGCTGAAATTCAATAGGCTACTTCATTTCACTAATTTAAATGATGCATATCAATTTCAAACAGATCGGATGATAACTGTTGTCATTAGAGCGTTCACAATATTCAACAAAGTGAAACAAGGGCTATAACTCCAGATATAATTAACGGAAATTGCTGAAATTCAATAGGCTTCTTTGTTTAACTAATTTAAATGATGCATATAAATTTCATACAAATCGTTTGATAACTTTTGTCATTAGAGCGTTCAAAGGTGCAACAAAGTAAAACAAGGGCCATAACTCTAGATGTAACTAACGGAAATTGCTGTAATTCAATATAGGCTTCTTTGTATTACTAATTTAAATGATGCATATAAATTTCATACAGATCGGTTGATAACTTTTGTCGTTAGAGCGTTCACAAGGTGCAACAAAGTGAAACAAGGGCCATAACTCCAGAAGAAATTAGCAGAAATTTCACTAATTTAAATGAAGGATATCAATTTCATACAGATCGGTTGATAACTTTTGTCATTAGAGCGTTCACAAGATTCAACAAAGTGAAACAAGGGCCATAACTCTAGATGTAATTAACGGAAATTGCTGAAATTCAATAGGCTTCTTTGTTTTACTAATTTAAATGATGCATATAAATTTCATAAAGATCGGTTGATAACTTTTGTCGTTAGAGCGTTCACAAGGTGCAACAAAGTGAAACAAGGGCCATAACGCCAGAAGAAATTACCAGAAGTTATTGAAATTAAATAGGCTTCTTCATCTTACTAATGCAAACAAAATATATCAATTTCAAAACAATCGGTTGATAAATGTAGTCTGTAGAGTGTTCACAAGAAATTGTGGACGATGGACGGACCGACGGACAGATGGACGGGGGCGACGGCAATATACGACCACATTTCCATGTGGGCGTATAAAAACCATTTACCTTTTACGAGACATTTTCTGTCGTTACGGATTATCTGAAGAAGTTGCAAGCCTGGAAATAAGGCACCTGTCACAGAAAATGTCAGGCACAGATTTGTCTTTTTTATTAATATTATTCATACATGTCCGGCACTAAGTTGAAAATGTCAGGTACTTTTTCATTAGTGCCTGACATTTTGTCAGGTAGATCTAAAAGTTTTTAGACTAAAACCGTGAGTGACAACGGGCCCCAGTTCAGATCAGCTGAATTTAAGAATTTCTTAAGAATGAAATGAAATGAGGTTTAACGTCCTACTGTTCTGCTCCTAAACTGGGCTAATGAAGACGGGCATACGCCCGGGCAGCGGCGCTACGGCCTACTCTTATATCGAAATCCAACTGCCAAGGGATCTTTTACGAGCACGCCAATATGTACACATGACCTCGGTTTTTCGTCCCATCCGAACGACTAGACAGCTGTCCTTGTCAGGCCCTCCGTCCTGCATCACTGACAAGGGGAAACCACGCCAGAAAATATGGATGAACTTTCTCAGCCAATGCAGGGATCGAACACCCGACCTCCAGGCTAGCGAGCCAGCGTCTTACCCACTTAGCCACGTGATCCCCTTTAAAAGGAGTGTCATGTCTCAGATAACTAACCACAACCTAAGTAGTACTTGCATAATGCATGTTTAAGGCTTTTGGTTAAAAGAACATTTCTATCTAGAAAGAGGGAATGTAGTATATTTAGTTACAGAACTGTATAAATCTCTCAGTGACATTAACATTTCTTTTCATTAAAAGTACACTGCATTCCATATGCATACAACCTGACATAACTCTTTTATAATAGAGATGAATAAATATCACTTCCTGTTCTGACTCACTCTCCACACAAGTCTCGCTATGCAGCATTCGACTCTGCCGTCAACTCACGCACTACACTGGTTGACCTGGAGGTCATTGGTCCCGTGATTATAACTACATGATGAAAATGACATCTGTCAGAAAAGTTCCTGGCGTTACAAACACTTCACGAGTTTTAGTCAATATTAGGGGAAAATGTCATCAATTATTACCCCTCCGAAAGAAAACAGTCTAATTTTGCATGTTTCGTGTGTAAATGTTTTAGGCCTTACAGTCGCATTATAAAGGTTAACAGATCCACATGTATTATATTCTAAAATTAGCACGACGACATGCGCAGTTAGTATTTCGACCATTTAACCCTGTAATCTTACGCGAAAGAGTTCCCTGTAATATTTGTAAATATATTGTTACTTTGCAATTGTGACCACATTTCTATTTAAATATGGTAATAGTATTAAATATATTATCATTTACTTGTTTTAAATCGTATTGTTTATCATTGTGCATCCATCAACACCAAGAATCTTGGTGGCGTAGTCTAATGAGCCGTTAGAAGAGATAGTTTGGACTGCAAGGGAAGACAACTCTGTTTGGGAGATTGGTTCTCACTTTCATCCATGTTGTTTCCTGCCTAATTATGAAAAGCCTTACCATTAAAAAATCTACAAACATCACACAACACTATTTTCAAGTAGAATTTAGCGCTTAAATAAACATGCTGGAGTCTCGTAATGGCTGATCAGTTCCAACATATTTTGTGCATGTTTTTATTCGCAAAATTCTACTTGAATATAGTGTTGAATTATTATGAATGTGTTAGTTGTGACAAGAAATGATTCACGGTGAAAAATAATTGGTAAGAATTTCAAAATAGCCTTAGAACAGAGGTGGGGAAAGAGCATTTTTTTCATATTGAGGTTACATAGCGACGGATAGAAACTGTCAGTAGACACCGTCCTATCATAGACAGTCGCTAAAGGAACTCTGATACTCCGATAGTGGCATCAATTGCACCTGACAACCGGACTAAGCTAATAAAGATACTGGCTAGTAGATTGGCTTTGATATCAGTAGGCAAGAAGTCTTCTGAAAAGCTTAGCATCAAAATGAAACCATGATATTGTTATTTTTATCAAATGAATAATAAATAAGCTTAGTCTGTAGATCTACATGTACTAATATTTTGAAAAATATATTATTTTTGTAATTTATAATAATATATATATGTATATATAAATATTTTTGGGCTGTTTTGACCAAATTATGGCCGTTATGACCAAATTTAGTTTTGGCCGTTATGGTTTACGGCCGTTATGACCACATGTTGGAATCTTGTAATGGCTGATCAGTTCCAACGTACTTTGTGTATGTTTTTATTCGCAAAATTCTACTTGAAAATAGTGTTGAATTATTATAAATGTGTGTCAGCTGTGACAAGAAATGATTGACCATGAAAAATAGTCAGTAAGGATTTCAAAATAGCCTTAGAACTGAGGTGGGGAAGAGTGGTATTTTCATATTACAGTTATATAGTGACGGATAGGAACTGTCAGCATCCATCAGCTGATCATAGACAGTTCCTAAAGAAACTCTGAGAGTGGCATCATTTGCACCCGACAACCGGGCTTAGCTAATAAAGATACTGGCTAGTAGTTTGACTTTGATATCAGTAGGCAAGAAGTCTTCTGAAAAACTTAGCATTGAAATGAAACCGTTTTATTGTTATTTTTATCAAATGAATAATAAATAAGCTTAGTCCGTAGACCTACTAATGTTTTGAAAAATATATTGTTTTTGTAATTTATAATATTTGTATATATAATTATTTTTGGGCTGTTTTGACCAAATTATGGCCATATGAACAAAGTTACTTTTAGCCATTATGGTTTACGGCCGTTATGACCACATGTTGGGAGTCTCGTAATCGCTGATCAGTTCCAACGTACTTTGTTTATGTTTTAATTCGCAAAATTCTACTTGAAAATAGTGTTGAATTATTATAAATGTGTGTCAGCTATGACAAGAAATGATTCACAGTGAAAAATAATTGTTAAGGATTTCAAAATAGCCTTAGAACAGAGGTGGGGAAGAGCAGTATTTTCATATTGCAGTTATATAGCAATGGATAGGAACTGTAACTTGTAAGTAGACACCGTCCTATCACATAGACAGTTCCCAAAGTTTGACTTTGATATCACTATCAGTAGGCAAGAAGTCTTCTGAAAAACTTAGCATCAACATGATGAAACCATGATATTGTTATTTTTATCAAATGAATAATAATAAATAAGCTTAGTCAGTAGATCTACTATTACTGTCTGATTCATCGTAAATTTTAAACGGATTTCTTCGATTATGAACAAACTACTTAACGTTGGTTATTATAAACTTACCTGTGTGTTTGTAATGAACTCCCGTTCGATAAAATCCATTGCACAACTAATTATCACAACGATGAAAACAAGTTCTCTCTTGAAAAATTGAAATATCACAAACTTTTCCCAGAGAAAAATACCAATATGGAAGATGGTTACGTCACTCTGCGGAAGATATCATTTCGTATTAGGGGTGACAGCATAGGAAATTCAAGTACAATTACGACAAGAATCCATGACCACTCGGACCAAAGATCACTCGGTTCAGGACCAGTCGGACCAAGTGATAGACCACTCAGCCCAAACAAATAGACTACTCGGACCATACAAAAAGACTATTCGGACCCAACAGAAAGACGACTCGGACCAATAATAAAATGTTGTTTTAATAAATTGATAATTGCGTTTGTTTTAATATAATTACTCGAACCAATAATAAAGTGTTATTTTAATAAATTGATAATTGTGTTTATTTTAATATGACTACTCGAACCAATAATAAAGTGTTATTTGAATAAATTGCTAATTGTGTGTGTTTTAATATGACTACTCGAACTAATAATAACATGTTGTTTGAATAAATTGATAATTGTATTCCAAATCGCAAAATATCGAGAACCACACTTGTAGTCACGTTTAAAAAGGGGCATATAAACGTCCGGTCTTCGTATTATTATGTGCTGTTTATATTAACGCATCAAGGGCGGATAACTTGAAAACGTGTCTCCCCCCCCCCCCATATATAGTAACCCAGGGGTTAGTGGGGTAGAACGGAATGAAACCACTGGGGATACCGCGAATGTGGAAAAAGTAAAATTAGGCTATCAGACAAGAACAGTATACCCGTATATGTAGAAACTGTCAAAAGTCTGGACATACCGAGTCTCATTGCAAGAGTAAAGAAAAATTAGATTGATATTTTTTTTTGGCACCATTATTAATTAATTTTAAAACTAATCGTTGATTTATTTACGTACACAAAATTGAACCAAACAACTCTAAATATAAGAATTCCGTATAAGAATTATTTGCTTCTTTGTATTGTGATTTAATAATAAATAAATAGCATATTGTCTAGCCTTATAATATAATTTAATTGGTCCGACTGGTCTTGTTTTGGTCCGACTGGTCTTAGTCCGAGTTGTCTTTGGTCCGAGTGGTCTGGATACCTACGACAATTGGCATTGAGTTTGAGCGTTCGCACACATAACTACCCGCATTCCTGTATTTAGTTACCGTCTTTTACATTCTAGTAAAATCTCTGCAAATTTTATAGCTTTACTTTTTGAAATATTTTGTTCTAATTATTTGATTAGCGACTCGGATGGGAGTATTTACTTTTGAACACTCATGCCGCACAAACACAACTATACATTCGTTTTACGGGCTTTATCACACTTCGGTCAAAACTGTCGAATCGAGAATTAATGTTCCGCTTCTTACGGGGTCATACGGGCTTAGTAGCATTATATACCCACCCGGGCACCCAATACGGCAATAGACACGCTGAGGGCTGCCGCAACACGCTTAAAGATGTTACTGAAGCGGTTATTATTCGATCGAAAGAATGCGTATAAAATTAAAAATACACTCAGAGAATTCGGAGGTAAGCTTCATGATCCTTGTTAAATTATTTATAACATAAAGAAGATAGGATATTTATAGTTTATTCATGACTTTATTTTTACGAGTATCCGTGCAATCAGTGATATTTTAATTGTGAAGAAAATTTGATAGACTGGCGATCAATGGTTTCCATGTAATTGGTTTCAATTGATATTTTTCGTCGCCCAAACCCATATACGATCAAAATGATCGCGCTGTCAAACTATCTTTCAATGTTAACCAACCCCCGCAACAGGTATATTGGATTCGACCAATACGTCACGAAGACATTGTTGACATCGACTCTGTCGAAATTACAAGTAAATTTTCAAATTTTTCAAGAGAGAAATTGTTCTCATCGTTGTGATAATTAGTTGTGCAATGGATTTTATCGAACGGGAGTTCATTACAAACACACGGGTGAGTTTATAATAACCAAAGTTAAGTAGTTTGTTCATAATCGAAGAAATCCGTTTAAAATTTACGATGAATCAGACAGTAGTAGCCTACTACTAATGACAATTTTTGAAAAATTTATTGTTTTTGTAATATATATATATATATATACATATTTTTTGGGCCGTTTTGACCAAAATATGGCCGTTAAGACCAAAGTTATTTTGGTCGTTTTGGTTTACGGCCATTATGACCACATCCCCGAAAGTGCTATACTATAGCGGCTTACAATCCTCACTCTCAGTCACTACTTCAACTTGGGTCAAGCTATCAGATTTGTAATATAAAAAAAAGACACTACCTCCACTTCACTGGAAGTATCCATCCGTCTCCACGGGTCGGCTAATGGCGCTAGAGGCATTTTAGGGCTGTAGAGGGGAATTTTGATCGCTTTGGTCTTCGTGTCGGTTTATTTTGGTTCAAAATATTTCTACGTCCCTCAAGCCTACCAAGATGGCGGGCACACCAGGAAGAGGTTAAGCGTACCTGCTTCCTGTGACGTAGTCAAACGGCATGCCTTTGGGTTTATATATTATACTATATAACATATATTTTAATTTACTAATAATATAACATTTATTTAATTTCCGGAATATAAACCTATTATTCATGCCTTTAATATTTTTGTAAATAAATTTTTTACAGACGGAAGATGAATTTATATAAGTTCCGACTTGTTTTCAGATCCCAAAATAACATGCTACCTTATCTCTGTTTATGTATTTTATTGAATAAATAGAAGTAAATGGAGACTAAACTTGTATCCAGGGGACTGTAAGTGCACACAGCTTCGGCGGCTTGATTTCAGATCCGAGGTTTATATATTTTATATTTATATTATGTAGATATTTACTGAATAAATAGTGTTAGAAAAAAGAACTCCCGACCCCCAAAAATAATGAAGCTGTATAGAGGAATATTCTTCTAGTTCAAACAGGAACTCGTTGGAGACAGACAATGACATTGACGAATGGATAAAACCGGAGAAAGTCTCGTCACCTTTTCACGTGAGTACCTCTAGCTGTTCGGCAACTTCTTGCTACAACTCTTTCGAAGCATTGGCCAGTGAGAATATAGAAAAGACCAAGAAAAGATCCAGGAAACAATCACAGACACTACCATCAGGGGAAAGTTCTGACGACTTCAGTTTTATCAGCCGATGAATTTGCACGCAGTTTACCCATCCCACAGAACTACTCTTCATTCGAAAACGTTTCTGGCAAGAGAAGTCACCACGTTGAGAAACAGAAAAGGCTCAGAAGACACTCACCACCCCACCATTTTTTGACAACTCGTCAGTGTATTCGAATGCTGGATCTTGTCCACCTATGCTCAAGCCAGCTCTAACAAAGAGTAAATTCATGTGTAACAATGAAATTATGAAAGCTTTCAAAACTGGTACACCATCTGATTTTATTCCTGGCGGAGAAAAAAATGACTGCTTTGTATTGATTAAATCGACTTGTTCTGAGTTTCCAGATGACTGCGGTGTTTGGGATTCACGTACAGGAACAACTGTAAATCAACACTTTATTTATGAACTCGGCAGACCTTTAATTGCAATTTATAAAAAGAACAGAGAATATAATTTCATTTCACAGATATTAGCAAAGCTAAAACATAATTGTGAATATAGAAAGCGAATAACTAAACTAGTTAGTGCACCCATTGAATTGGAAGATTTATTAAATTTGGCAGTTGTTGAATATAGCGGAGCGAATTTCGCGCCCAAGCCTCCACGTGGCAATTCGAAAGATACTGTACCATACATTCGAACTAATCCCAAGATACTATAAGAAAAGCATATTCCAAGTCGAAATCGGAAAAGGCAAGTGTTGTTGCACATAAAATGTGCTTGGATGACAGTTTAGAGGCACCGAAATCTGCACGACAAGTTCAAGATAAAATATACCGCGAATCAAAAAAATCGAACTCTTCGATAAATTGTAATTTAGCAGACGATATCTTGGCTATATTAGCAAAGCAGCATGACTCAACCAATATTAAAGAGGTCACAGACAACCATCTATTATTTTATATTCGAAAGAACAATTCGTAGATATTAAAAAGAACTGTTTTGGTGGAAATGGAAGTGTGCTTGGAGTGGACAGGACTTTTAATTTGGGACAATGTTTTGTTACCGCATTTTCTTACAAAAACAGATCTGTTTTAAATAGAAAAACAGGCGAAGAACCAATTATGCTAGGGCCACTTTTTTTTACTTTGGGACGGTAAACAAGGTACATACAATCATTTTTTTGCCCACGTTAGGGATGCCCTTGGAACCGGGGAGTGGAAATTGGGGTGTGACCAGGAAAAGGCTATACTGAAAATTTTCCTTGTAATACCATATTGTTATGCACAAAACATATTAAAGACAACATTAAATTTTATTTACAAAAATTGGGAACGTCCGAAGATAACAGAAATAAGATTTTATATATACTGAGCGCCATGGAAAACGCATCACTTTTTTTCCCCAAATATTTTATTACTAGGTGGTTTTGTATATCGATGGCTGAGTATGCATATGTTACATGTCCATTTTTCTTGTTTCGAGAAAATCGCATTTTAAACTTTTGAATTCCTATTTCAAATCAGGGAATTATCCGAACATGATGTACTATATATATGTTATATATTGGTTGGTACTACACAAATCGAGATGATCATTTGAATGAAATTGGTTCCTGACTTCTGGCAAATTGGTTCCATATGGACATATCGTTTATGCAAATTGAACTTTTAAAACAGGTCCACATTTTGATGGACATAATGCCATGTTAGTTATATTATATGCACAGGAATGAGTTCAATTTTAAGAAATATTGAGCTATTGTTACTCTGTCATGTAATGACTCATTTTAAAGATAGGTTGCCAGGCAACGAAACATACGCCCAGAGCGACTAAATCATCAAGCGGTCGACAAGGGTTTTCGCATATTTATTCTTTTGTAGGTAATTGGGGGCCTTTACAAGACAGTTCCATACAGATCAGATTATAATTTTTGCCGTTTATGGGTTCACAAGGTTCTACAAATTGAAACAAGGGTCTCAAATCTGGAAGTAATTGCAGAAAGTGTTAAAAATTGACAGGCTTTTTCGTTTCACAAATTTAAATGATGCATATAAATTTCATACATATCGGATGATAACTTTCATCAAATGAGCATTAACAAGGTTGAACAAAGTGAAACTAGGGCAATAACTCTAGAAGTGATAAACGGAAATTGCTGAAATTCAAAAGGATTCTTCTCTTTACGAATTTAAATGACGCATGTAAATTTCATACAGATCGGCAGATAACTTTTGATGTTAGAGCATTCACAAAGTTCAATAAAGTGAAACAAGGGCCATAACTCTAGAAGTAATAAACAGAAATTGCTGAAATTCAATAGGCGTCTTTGTTTCACTACTTTAAATAATGCATATAAATTTCAGAAAGATCGGATGATAAGTTTAGGCGTTAGAGCGTTCACAAGGTTCAATAAAGTGAAACAAGGGCCATAACTCTAGACGTAATACACAGAAATTGCTGAAATTCAATAGGCTTCTTCGTTTCACTAATTGAAATAATGCATATAAATTTCAGAAAGATAGGATGATAACTTTTGGGGTTAGAGCGTTCACAAGGTTAAACAAAGTGAAACAAGGGCCAGAACTCTAGAAGTAATAAACGGAAATTGCCGAAATTCAATAGGCGTCTTCGTTTCCCTAATTTAAATATTGCATATAAATTTCACAAAGATCGGATGTTAACTTTTGGCATTAGAGCTTTCACAAGGTTCAATAAAGTAAAACAAGGGCCATAACTCTAGATGTAACACACATAAATTGCTGACATTCAACAGGCTTCTTCGTTTCACTAATTTAAATAATGCATATACATTTCAGAAAGATAGGATGATAACTTTTGGGGTTTAAGCGTTCACAGATTTAAACAAAGTAAAACAAGGCCCATAACTCTAGAAGTAATAAACGAAAAATGCTGGAATTCAATAGGCTTCTTCGTTTCCCTAATTTAAATATTGCATATAAATTTCACAAAGATCGGATGTTAACTTTTGGCTTCTTCATCTCACTAATGTAAACAACATATATCAATTTTAAAACAACTGGATGATAACTTTTGGCGTTAGAGCGTTCACAAGAAATTGTGGACGATGGAGAGAGAGAGAGAAATGGGGTTTAACGTCCACTCGACACAAACTAGGTCATTTCGGGACTAACATATGGTTTAATTTTATTTCCAAAATTCGCTTGCGCGTAGGGGCCTTTACCAGTGGGAGGAAACCGGAGGACCCGGAGAAAACCCACGAAGTCGGACAGGAGACCCTACTCCTTGTCACGTATAACCGGGGAATTGAAACCCCGCCAGTTGACTCAATGACAGACTTTATGATACACGTGCTAACCATTCAGCCATCCAACCCCCCTGTGGACGATGGACGGACGGACGGGGGCGACGGCAATATACGTCCACATTTCTATGTGGGCGTATAAAAATACATTTACTTTAATGTTTAGACCCCTGACAGCGTGTTTTGTAGGCGATATGTCCACTGGTTCCTGTTTAGTGTTAGGAGCTTTCAGTAGACAAAAGTTACATGTCCACAAATATCACTTTTGCATACTAAACTTTTGCTGAATGGGGACATGTGCTATATGTTTTCATGGCAATATCATGATACTCTAATTAATCTGGACTAACAGCATTTACACAGTAGAAGGGCGCATGTTTATGCTATTCAAAAAGGTCAAAACATCATTTTGACCAGAACTGGACATGTAACATTTGCATACTCAGATCGATGGCTGAGTATGCATTTGTTACATGTCCATTTTTCTTGTTTGAAGAAAATCGCATTTTAAACTTTTGAATTCCTATTTCAAATCGGGGAATTATCCGAACATGATGTACTATATATATGTTATATATTGGTTGGTACTACACAAATCGAGATGATCATTTGAATAAAATTGGTTCCTGACTTCTGGCAAATTGGTTCCATATGGACATATCGTTTATGCAAATTGAACATTTAAAACCGGTCCACGTTTTGATGGACATAATGCCATATTAGTTATATAATATGCACAGGAATGAGTTCAATTTTAAGAAATATTGAGCTATTGTGTACTCTGTCATGTAATGACCCATTTTAAAGACAGGTTGCCAGGCAACGAAACATACGCCCACAGCGGCTAAGTCGTCCGTAGGGGCGACAAGGGTTGTCGCATATTTATTCCTTTGTATGTAATTGGGGGCCTTTACAAGACAGTTCCATACAGATCAGAATATAATTTTTGCCGTTTGAGGGTTCACAAGGATCTACAAATTGAAACAAGGGTCTCCACTCTGGAAGTAATCTACAGAAATTGTTAAAATTTGACAGGCTTTTTTGTTTCACAAATTTAAATGATGCATATAAATTTCATACATATCGGATGATAACTTTCATCAATCGAGCATTAACAAGGTTGAACAAAGTGAAACAAGGGCAATAACTCTAGCATTAATAAACGGAAATTGCTGAAATTCAATAGGATTCTTCTCTTTACTAATTTAGATGATGCATGTAAATTTCATACAGATCGGCAGATAACTTTTGATGTTAGAGCATTCACAAAGTTCAATAAAGTGAAACAATGGCCATAACTCTAGACGTAATACACAGAAATTGCTGAAATTAATAGGCTTCTTCGTTTCACTAATTCAAATAATGTATATAAATTTCAGAAAGATAGGATGATAACTTTTGGGGTTAGAGTGTTCACAAGGTTAAACAAAGTGAAACAAGGCCCAGAACTCTAGAAGTAATAAACGGAAATTGCTGAAATTCAATAGGCTTCTTCGTTTCCTTAATTCAAATATTGCATATATACATTTCACAAAGATCGGATGTTAACTTTTGGCATTAGAGCGTTCACAATGTTTAATAAAGTGAAACAAGGGCCATAACTCTAGATGTAGCACACAGAAATTGCTGAAATTCAATAGGCTTCTTCGTTTCACTAATTTAAATAATGCATATTAATTTTAGAAAGATAGGGTGATAACTTTTGGGGTTAGAGCGTTCACAAGGTTAAACAAACTGAAACAAAGGCCAAAACTCTAGAAATAATAAACGGAAATTGCTGAAATTCTATAGGCTTCTTCGTTTCCCTAATTTAATTATTGCATATAAGTTTCACAAAGATCGGATGTTAAATTTTGGCATTAGAGCGTTCACAAGGTTTAATAAAGTGAAACAAGGGCCATAACTCTAGAAGTAACACTCAGAAATTGCTGAAATTCAATAGGCTTCTTCGTTTTACTAATTTAAATAATGCATATTAATTTCAGAAACATAGGAAGATAACTTTGGGGGTTAAAGCGTTAACAAGGTTAAACAAAGTGAAACAAAGGCCAAAACTCTAGAAGTAATAAACGGAAAATGCTGAAATTCAATAGGCTTCTTTGTTTCCCTAATTTAAATATTGCATATAAATTTCACAAAGATCGGATGTTAACTTTTGGCATTAGAGCGTTCACAAGGTTCAACAAAGTGAAACAAGGGCCATAACTCTAAACGTTATAAACGGAAATTATTGAAATTATATAGGCTTCTTCATCTCACTAATGTAAACATCATATATCAATTTTAAAACAATTGGATGATAACTTTTGGCGTTAGAGCATTCACACGAAATTGTGCACGATGGACGGACGGGCCGACGGACGGATGGACGGACGGGGGCGACGGCAATATACGTCCACATTTCTATGTGGGCGTATAAAAATACATTTACACAAACTTTAATGTTTTGTAGGCGATATGTCCACTGGTTCCTGTTTAGTGTTATTTGTTATGAGCTTTCAGTAGACAAAAGTTACATGTCCACAAATATCACTTTTGCATTTTGCTGAATGGGGACATGTGCTATATGTTTTCATGGCAATAACATGATACTCTAATTAATCTGGACTAACAGCTTTTACACAGTAGAAGGGCGCATGTTTATGCTATTCAAAAAGGTCAAAACATCATTTTGACCAAAACTGGACATATAACATTTGCATACTCAGCCATCGATATAATATTATGCAATACTATGAACTATTGTTTCACACAATGCTCCCAAATGCAAAAAATATCGGCCCGTGTGCCAAAAAAAAATTGCACGAAATGCACATGAAAAACCCAATATTCACGTGCAGCATTGTGTGTGAGCCCTTTTAAAAGCATGTTTTCAACTTAATGTACAGTACATGAACTGTGAAACGTCAATCTGTCGTAATTTGTTGTTGGACGTGTGAAGGAATCGAGCTAAAGATGCCGAGACTTACTGAAAATCAACGGAATGAAGCCATGGGAATGTCCAGGGCTGGCATGTCTACACTTGCTATTGCCAGACACTTCAATTGTCATCAGTCCACTATTGTAAGGTTGGTGGAACGTGTTTGAGTTACTGGATCAACACGTGGCCGTCAAAGTCCTGGTCCACAACGCGTTACAACCCAGCCTCAAGACCGCTACACCCGGGTCACTCGTCTGCGTGACAGATTCCGCCCAGCGACTCGAACAGGTGCAGCAGTCGTCGGAAGACAAGGACCGGTAAGTGCCAACACCGTAAGACGTCGTCTAAGAGAAGTAGGACTCCGTGCACGACGACCTTATGTTGGAGCTATCCTCAGGGATCATCACCGTCAGCGGCGTTTGATAGGGGCTCAAGGACACCAGACATGGAGAAGAGCACACTGATCCGCAGTGAATATTCGCTTGGCCGCTACAATCACTGATAAGGATGACATCGATGCGACTTAATGACTACAAAATATTAACTTTTTTCTTTCGACAAATTAAATTCTGAAACATTTTTTTTCATTTATTAGAAAAATAAATAAAGTCGTTTGAATTGTTTGTAGGTAAAAATCATTTCCTATTTAGTGTAAATGGGTATTAAAATAAGTAAAATTCACCATTTAGTCCGAATCCGTGACGTCTTATGAAAACAATGCACGCGCTATTGAGCCAATGATGGACGCCGCGTCATGTGACGTCACGTGTCGAAACAGTCATCTGTAACAGAGATATTAAAAAATCTCTGTGAAACAGATTGGGAGAAGAGTAGACTGGCAAAGTGTGCTCTTAAGTGATGAAAGTCGCTTTCATCTTTATCACGCTGATGGCCGTCAACGTGTGTGGAGACGTCTTGGGGAACGTCTTACAGACTGCTGCGTCTTCGAAATGAATCGATGGGGTGGGGGAAGTGTAATGGTGTGGGGAGGCTTCACATTTCAATACCGGACCGCCCTACACATTTGCAGGGGTCGCGTTAATGCTGTAGCCTACCGTGATGATGGCCCGTGGAGGACACATGCGCCACTGACATCTGTGTCGTACTTTTGGTTTTGAACCCTCTAACTTTGTACACTTGGTTACAGATTAAACATCCATAAGTGTACAAATGTGTTGTTATTGATGTGTTCCCATTTGAATATTGTTCACAATAAGAAGCAAAATAAATAAGATATGTTTACAGGATCATTTTGTTATACGAAAAACTAAGTGATGCGTTTTCCATGGCGCTCAGTATATAATTTTCAACAGCAAAACTGGCATAGTGTATTCGAAAAGCGAATGGGAATTTTTAAGTAGAAAAGATGCACTATGCCAGTATTTTAAAAAGGACAACAAATTTAAAAACTATTGGAATATATATATATAGAAAATAACATCAGAAAACGTGTAAATATAACACTTCGCGAAAATAAAATAAGTAAATTGTGGACTAACAATAATCACAGACTAAAACAGCTTACAGACTGGACACAACACACTATCAATAATCTTATTGAAAAGCTAACCTTGGCATCTGAAATCCAAATTCTAAATTTACGACGCGCTTTATATGGATAAGGTAGCTACAAACTTAATCAAAAAGCTTCACAATTTTATAAATTTGATTTTGATGTTTGGCACTCTAAAAATGATGGAGATTTTTAAATGATAAAAGAACTTTAGCAAATCCAACTAAAAAATTCTTATTTTAAAGTAATCTGTCCCAAGACTTCTTCCGGTAAAAAGCCAGGCCAGATGAAGCGGATTCGAGTCGACAGAACGCGCAGTTTTAAAAAATAGTTCACTTTCTTGTGTCGGAGCAATATTCTCTGTGTGTATTTTATGATGTACAGTGCCGGATTTACCTATAGGCTTAGCAGACTTAAGCCTCGGGCCACAAAATCTATGGGGCTTCCGGTCAAGGTGTATAATATTTTTGACATTGTCATGGGCCTTGCTTACACGCTCTTTCGTCTTAAACACCCGCTACCATCCTCGGCTTTACTCAATGTTTTTAAAACACCCTTCCATCTTCCTCTAGCGGTGGGAGATTGGGAGGGGCATCATAATTGTAATAGCCTAGGTCCAGCCTGGAGGTCGGGTGTTCGATCCCTGCATTGACCGAGAAAGTTCATCTGGATTTTCCGACCTGGTTTCCCCTTGTCAGTGGTGCAGAATAGAGGGCTTGACAAGGACAGCTGTCTAGTCCTTCGGATGAGACGAAAAACCGAGGTCCCGTGTATACATTGGAATGCACGTAAAAGACCCCTTGGCAGTTGGAATTCGATATAAGAGTAGGCGATAGTGCCGCTGTCCGGGCAAAATTTCCCTCATAGCACACTGCATGGCGTATGCCCGTCTTCATTAGCCTAGCCCTGTATTATATAGGAGCAGAACAGTAGGACGTTAAACCCCATTTCATTTCCTCTCTTCATCTAAATCCGGTGTGGCAGTTTCAGATGGTTCCTGGTGTGTGATTACCGTTTGGCGCATGCGCAGTTGTAGGAGTCAACTCACACCGTTACAGTCGCGGTGTGCATTGACTCCTCGTGATAGGATTTCCCCTACGATTTTCTTACGGTCAAATCAATATATAGACTATTATGTACCGATATTTACAGTATTACCACCACGAGAGGATGCAAATTGACGATCTTTATTATTATTATTTAGTATATATACCCGTCCACAATGCGAACCGATCTGTAGAATATCTCACATCTGTCAGTGTTTATACCCACAATTCTAACCCTAACCCTTCAGAATAGTTTTAGCCACAATCCACCGTTGTTACAGCTTCAATTTGTACGTTTGACATGTAATTTATAAACCTAACCCTAACCCTAGAGAAAGATATTCTCCAGATGACACAAAGATCTAGTATTATTCCATACTGTCGTCCAGGGCACGCTACTGGATCTTGACCATCCCAGGAACCAACTCGCACCGCAGGAAGTAGATATAGTTTCGTTGTTAAGGCGAACATCAGTTTCGGACATGCGCAAGTGCCCAGGAGAAAACACACACCAGGAGTCAACTCAAACTATCACACCGGCACTGATCGTATATTTTGATATGTATATATTTGTTTATGGTTGTTTAATCTTTTGCTAATATGTTCACATAAATGTTCTACCACAGCTAATATGCTATTAAAATTTTATATTTTCCTTGAAGTGGTGTGGTTAATTCTTCCAATAAAGCTGCTAATATTTCGCAATCACTAGTCTGAAACCAGAAAAGGAGTATTTTGTCACGTGATCACCAGCCATCTTAATTTCAAGCTGAATTCCCGGCGACTATATTACATTTTCTGATGATTGAGATAAATGGAATGATAATTCTGTCGATTTAAAACCATTCCTTCAACTATGGGTGAGTAACAAAAAAGATTTCTGTTTTCGTGGAGCAGAAATCCTTTACCCATAAGTAAAAATAATCGTCCTAATTTTGTCAAGCGAGGAAAATTTGTTGATGTCAAAGTTGTAATAAATACTGTAATATGATTATAATATGGTACCGGTATTGAATATTGCATCCGAAGATTGAACGACGTTGCGTTACTCCCAATGGAGATCCCAAATTCCTAAATCTATTGTAAAAATAATATTATACTACTTATATGGGTGTTCCACTCACCAATCAGCCTGCGATGGCCAAGCCAAAGGTACCGTCAAACGGGGTGAAGTTGGCCTACGGGGTGAAGTTGGCCATTTTCGGTATATTTCTTTTCGGTTCTTTTTTTTCTCGCCAATCCAGAATTTTAATCTACTCAAGGTTATTTAGTACAAGATTACAGTGGAAGTTTGCTGTGTACCAATTTTGAAATTTATTCTACAATTTGGGTAAGATTTATGTTTAGTTAAGAAAATGATTTAAAAAAGTGGATTTATGTGGACAGATTATAATTAGACCTAGGGATAATAATAAAAGCCAGTGCTTTAGCTTGAATGCACAGTTTGTATCATGGGTCCAATGCCTGAACAAACAAGAGTTATGTTGTGACTGACTAGGCCAAGGTCAAGGACACGTGGGTCATTTAGTGCAACAGGGTGAAGTTGGCCACAAATTGGGGTGAAGTTGGCCACCCTTGGCGACCTGGCCAACTTCACCCCAATACATAATTTATGTATAAATTTTGAGTTTTCTTATATCAGATTTCTCTCATGTGTGCTGTACATGTGTAATCTCCATTTTTTTTCTTTTCAGAAATGCCCCGACGATATACCCCAAAACCAGAAAGTCGGAAGCTCTGCCAATATTCCGCCGAGAGCCTTCAAACAGCAATTGTAGCCTGTGAGAGGGGGATTCTCAGCCAGAGAAAGGCTTGTGAGCAATTCGGAATACCAAGAGGCACACTTCAGAATCGACTTGCTGGTAGGTTCAATAAGCAACATGGTGGACAGACTGTCTTCGACTCCGAAGAAGAACTAATATTTGCTGAATATCTAACTTTGTTGTCCACATGGGGATTCCCCTTAGATGCATTTGATTTCCGTTGCATTGTAAAGTCATATCTTGATAAATGTAAGAGAACTGAGAAGAGGTTTAAGAACAACTTGCCGAGCAGTGACTGGGTGAATTGCTTTGTGAAACGTCACAAAGGCAGGCTTACTTCTCGATTTTGCCAAAATATAAAAGTTAAGCGAGCAGAGGTGTCGGCAGAGTCATTAAATCAATATTTCGACAATCTTGAGGCTAGTTTAGCTGATGTTCCAAGTAGTAATATTCTGAATTATGATGAAACGAATCTGACAGATGACCCTGGAAAAAAAAAATGTATATTTCGTAGAGGATCCAAATATCCTGAAAGGATTATGAATTCAACAAAATCCTCGACGTCACTTATGTTTACTGCCACTGCCTCTGGTAGATTACTTCCACTATATGTTGTTTATAGATCCAAGCATCTGATGAACACTTGGACAGAATCAGGTCCAAAAAATGCCAGATATAACCGGTCCAAGTCTGGATGGTTTGATAATGTCTGTTTTACAGATTGGTTTAAAAGTGTTGTCCTGCCATGGGCACAGGATCTTCCAGGGAAAAAAGTTGTTCTTGGGGATAATTTGTCATCCCATTTTTCAGTTGAAGTTTTAAAACTTTGTAAAGAACATAACATTGAGTTCATTTGTTTCCCAGCTAATAGTACTCACCTGTGTCAGCCACTAGATGTGAGTGTCTTTTCATCTGTCAAGGTTGCATGGAGGTCAATTCTCACTGAATGGAAGGAAGGGCCTGGACGTAAGGCTGCATGTATAACAAAAGACGTTTTTCCCAGACTTCTAAAGAAACTAGTTGACAGAAACACTACCATGTCATCCAATATCATTAGTGGATTCAAAAAAACTGGCATCTTCCCACTTAACAGAGAAGAAGTAATTGACAGACTACCAAATACAACCAATAATACTGTTCGTGTTGATATTTTTTCTGATGTATTCCTTAATTCATTAGATAATCTTCGTTACAGCCAAGAAACACCTACTATTCGCCGAAAACGTGTATCCGTTGAACCTGGAAAGAGTATATCGGCTGATGATCTGGAAACTGGTGGTCCATCATCAAGCAAATGTAAGAAAACAAAGGATGTTTTAGAAGAACCTGCATCCAGTAATCTTGAATCCTCTGATGACGAATCATCTTGTTCTAGTCTATCGTCAAATGATTCTGTCGCTCCTGATGATAATTTTGAGGTCGCTGTTGGCAAATGGGTCATCGTTCGATATCTTGTTAAATCCCGATGTATCCATTACATTGGTCGTATTATTGATACCACTTTATCAGATGATGACGAATCCAGAGAAAATGAAATTCTGTTTTATGTTATAAGCTTCCTGCGAAAGTCAAAGAGAGTTGCGAATACCTTTGTGCCACCAATAAAAGAAGACATTGATACTATTAAGTGGGCTGATATCCTTAAAGTGTTGCCATTCCCAACCATATCAAAAAGAAATCACCATAAATTTCAAGTTAATTTTGATGGATATAATTTACAATGAAGACGTTTTACTTGTTTTAATCGCACTGTTACAGTCATTTTACATTTAAATTATATAATAATATATTAATTTTAATCTACCAAAGTGCTAACAATGAAATATGTAACAATTCAATTTTTATTCAGATTTTATCAACATTATTTTTTAAATACCAAAGTGCCAAAAATGAAATAATATGTAACAAATTTATTTTTTTGTTTATGAAAAATGTTTAATTTTATTAAAAGTTATTGAAACAGTTTTCTTTTGTATTCAAATCCGGAAATATAGATAACAAGGTCGGTCATTGAATCGATTGGCACGTATTCTAACTAACTCGAGCTGGTACATGAAAATAAGTAAGTCCAGGGTTGCCATTTGTTAGTCCCCAAATAACATGGTTTGTATCAAGTGGACTTTACAATTTCTTTCATGCACGCCCACATAACCTTCATCAAAAACTGCAGGGTTAGAGTCCGGCCAAGTTCACCCCATGGTGTGGGGTCAACTTGGCCACATACATTTTTCCATATTCTGAAAATTTGGAATATAACAGTCTTATAAGTAACTGTTACATTCCATTAACTAATCAGTCTATAAGCTTACAGGTAATTATTTCCAGACTGGTATGAGCAATAATCAGAATATATTTGAAAAACTAAAAAAAATGGCCAACTTCACCCCGTTTGACGGTACTGTGTGAACCGTGGTAAATAATAAACGGATTTCTTCGATTAATTTATGAACAAACTACTATACTTTGGTTATTATAAACTTACCTGTGTGTTTGAAATTACCTCCGGTTATATAAAATCCATTGTACAACTATATGTCCTAGCGAATAAAAAAGTTCTCTCTTGTAAAATTGAACTCATCAGAAACTTTGGGCATTTAAAAACATAAATACGCCCGTAGTCCGGTATTTTGTTTCCCTCTTGTATTATAATTATTTGGTTAGAGAGTTTGGTGGGATTATTGAACTATATTTGTTTTACCGACCTTGAATTTATTTCACCCTTGAATATTTTTAATATTTCCTGATGAACTTAAAGTAATAAGTCTCTAACTCAATATCATCCAAAATCTTCAACATTGAAAACACAAATTATTTGTCAATTTAAATCAACATTGATGCTGTGATCTTACCGGAAAAAGATGGGCTTCTGATATCTAAGGCTGACCTTAAAAATATCTTTGTTTCGCCTAACGCGACCGACTAACTAAAACCACCCCCGACTTAAATTATTTTATTGCACTTTTCCACGATCTTTTTATTTTATTTTGTGTGTCAACCTGAAATATATCACGAGAGTTATTTCCCTTTACTATGGCTATAGTTTGATTCATTATTGAAACTGGTTGATCAAGACGAAAGCGTCATAGGTGTCGCTTCTCAACAAAATGGTTGCAGACGAATACACGTCCATTCCCACGAAATGATTCTGCTTCTATGTCTGTGGTGCGTAGTTTTAAACATGACGACGATATTTTCAATATCCGTTTTCGAGAAAAATGAAGGCACAACCCGCAGTATCGTTAAAAACGTGTTGAAGGAGTTTCACACTTCAAGTTCGTGGCAAATCGTTTGCGAGTCGGGCATCACGAAAAATTCCCGATGTCATTCACTCATTTATTTTTTTGCCAATTGAATAAAGAAGACGAATGTTTCCACCCGGAAAATTATTAAGCTGTCAAATTAGCTCTTAAGTTTAATAAAAAAAACTTTCAGTTCGTTACTTTTTACGTCAGACCCCAAATTCATTAAACAAAATTAATGAATCTGTAGTATACAGCTAATAAGTTTTCTGTATTGATTTCTCTAACTTTAAAAAAAAAATCTGAAAAAAAAACCGACCTACCGACCCTTCTCCTCGATTGTGGGTCGGGTTTGGTGAAACAAAGATATTTTTAAGGTCAGCCTAATATTTAAGACAAAATAAACATTTTACCATTGGTACACGAATCGTATACCATAATGTGTTTCAGCCCCAGTTCTAGCAAGAGGCTCGAGGAACGAGGCTAGAAATATTGCACCAAACCAAACAGTGTATATAGGCTGGAATAACCAGCCCCTAGAAATTTGCATTCGATTGAGACTGCTGGCTTATTTCGCGGAACATAACTGATTTGAAATTAGAGTAAAAACAGAAACCATTGAATGTATATCAGTTTATATACATTCATATTACAGTATTATATGAGTTGCGACCCACTTGTGTCAATTTCTAGGTCCCAAATGTTAGCGATTTAGCTCCTTTAAGCAGTCCTGTCAATTAACCTCAGCCGAGGCCATTGAATCATTGATTGAATAGGTATAGGCCTATAACGTTATTTTTTTTTTTTTTATATAAATACCAAAAATTATTACCAACAATTAATCATACCGCACACCGGATTAATTATCGGCACTCAGCAGATAGTTCAGTTTCTTTCTATTTCGCTCTGAATATTATTTCCGGTGTGCAAAAAACTGTTTAGAAAAATTTATAATCGTACGTGATCGGTAACACAATTATTTTGTAAATTCCCGGCTTTCTTTTTGAAATTCAAAAGGCAATGTATCCAATATACAGTTATATATACAGGGGTGAAAAACAATATTATATTTACGAGTGTTCGTATAATTGGTGATATATTCATTGTGAATAAAATTTAGTAGACTGACAATCAATTGTTTCCAAATCAATGTCTTTGTGTTGCCCAAACTCAAAAAATCGAAACGGTCGTGCGCTGTTGTGATTACAACACACGTGATTCAACCTTTATCCCCTTCAACATATTATGATGGTTTAGCTCATGACGTGTAATGTTGTGATGGACACTGTCGAAAATACAAGCAAAAACATTGACTTTTCAAGAGAGAACTTGTTTTGGTTTGGATATTTAATTGTGCAATGGATTTTATTCAACCGGAGGTGATTTCAAACACATAGGCAAGTTTTTAATAACAATTATTCAGTAGTTTGTTCACAATCGAAGAAATCCGTTTATAATTTACCATGGTTCACACAGTAGGTAGATAAATGGGTCAAGGCGTATTTGCACACACAGCTAAGCCATGTATCATGTCCAGTCAGTCTGCTAACTACTAAACTAGCCTAGTTGAGCTCTGAACCTAGTTCTCATTACACACGACCTGTACGTTCAGGAACCACCCTATTGAATCCATGTCGAAAAAATTTCAGTTCCCGGTAAATTTTACTGGGCAACATTTTACTGCTAAACTGTCGCGTGTCAGTCACTGTGTCGTGAATACGGTGACCACCTTTGCTTGATCATATTGCTGGACATTATGACATTATCTTTATCTTTTTTAAAAAAACTGAGCCATAGTATGCATATAACAATGTTGATATATAGCTACATGTACTTCACTTTTCGACATAGCAACAATAGAAAATCAAACTATGAAATATTCAAACAGAAGCTTGGTTTGTATTCGTATGTCATATATTTACCACAAATGTTTTAGGATAATAATACATAGCAAGCAACAATATAATATGAAGTTTAATCATGCTAATATTGTGAAACTGGTTGAGATTTTATAATAACTGAGTATAAAGGATGTTATGCTGGTTAAAGATGCATTATTTAAGACCTGAGGGGTTGGATGGCCAAATGGTTAGCATGTGCGAGCTGTGTCATTTAATCAACTGGCCTGTCCAACCTATATTAGGTTTTCTCTGGGTCCTCTGGTTTCCTCCCACTGCTAAAGACACCTACGTGCAAGCAACTGATTGAAATGAAATTAAACCATGTGTTAGTCCCAAAATGACCTAGTTTGTGTCGAGCGGACGTTAAACCCCATTTCTCTCTCTCTCATTTAACCCTAGAGTAGAGTGGTTCATGCTCAATTTTTTGTACAACAAACAGACACTATTTCGGTATTGTTTTAACATTATATGGGTGTTTTTCACAAAATGGAGTCAAAACAGTCAACATAATTTTTTGTCACATTTAATGATCTGATGGTAATAAATCTTACACAGAATATGTGAAATATAGTTAGGTTTGGAGGGCACACACTATTTTCATTCTACAACCAATATATGATTTACTTCGGTGTAAAAACTGCATCAAATGTCCCTACCGACATGGCAAAATTTTTATATAGGGAGAGAAAAAACATCTTTTCAATATTAAATATGACATTCAAATCAACAAATATTTAAATGATTTAAAACATACAGCACAGGGCCCTTATTAACGAAAACTTAAACTAAGATACAATCGAAATTTTAAGAAATACTGCAATTCGATTGGCTGACCAGTAAAATCAATTTGCATATATCCAATGAAGTTGCAGTATTTCTTAAAATTTCTGTTGTAACTTAGTTTAAGTTTTCGTGAATAAGGGCCCTGAGCTTTAATATTAAACACACAATATGTCAAGTTTAACCAAAGGTAAATTTTTATGTGACATCAAACTTTGAACGTAAAATTTGAAATTCAGTGTCTTTACCGTATACCCATTTTTTTAATGGAGATTATTCACTACTACTAGGTTTTTCCATATAGAGGGCGCTTTTTTAACTTCAAAGTGCTAGTATGTTTTGAGTGTCCTTGAACAGGAGAAACAAAATTTAGAGGACAGGTGGAGTACTGTAGAGGCCATTCCTGGAACACATAAGATCCATTGTGCGATGCCTGGTTCTAAAGATGGACTAATTAAAACTTCCATGACATCAATGAATATCTTAGAAGGTAGTGAATACTCTATTTACAAATCCAATGGAAATGAAATATTAGTTGAATCAACAAATGTACATGCTGTTGATGAACCTACAAATACCATTTGGACAGAGCATGAGTGGGTGGCTGTTCAATACGGAGGAAAGCATTTTCCTGGAGAGATCACACAAATTATCAAGGATGATGTTGAAGTAGATGTTATGGAAAAACATGGAGATGTTTGGAAATGGCCTGATATATCCGATAAAATATTCTACACCAAACAAAATGTGGTCAAGAAAATTAATCCTCCAACATTGGAAATGAAAGGGAGAAGAGTATATTTTTCATTCCCTGGTGTTGAAATATTAAAGTAATTTCTTTATTAAAAGAAACTTTCACCATAAATCTTGACTCATCAATGTTTTTTATCTGAATTCATGAAGTCACTCACATAATGATTAGTTTGGTTTTATTATTATGTTTGATGTGATTTTTCTTGATGGCAGTATTACTGAGTTGTTTATATTTTTCTTGTTTCAGTATTATTTCTTGTACACAAATAATGAATTGACATTGTTGGAATGATTTGAAAAATAAATTGTTGTGGTATTGTTGTGTTTTATTGTTTTAAGTCTAATATTGAAATTGATATTTGCACGGGTACGTCCGTTACCAAACTCACGGTACGTCCGTTACCGTAATTTAATTTAAATAATTTTATTTTAAATCAATTTTTCCAAATTGGATTTGTTGTCAAAATGAGTGCATTATAACAGGCTTTGTTTCATATGAAAGTTAACAACTACTAACTGTTGGGTTCACAGATATCTGCAAATTTCTTGATATATAACGTCCATATGGTTCAAATTTGGTACGTCTGTTACTATGCTTTGTGCTTTGCTTAGCAAGTTCTAAGATGCTCACTCATTTCGAGGCCCTATTTAAGATCTATCAATTTTCACTCAAAATGATTAATTTTTATCATACAAGTTTTGAGAAATGTTATTCATAGTATGGGAAAAGTGAGCAAATCGTACGTCCGTTACTGTGGAATTGCCCAGAACATGAAATTTGAAGTTCTGAAAGCTAAATGTCGTACTTTTGGAGAGTCTTTACCGACATTACAATAACCATCAAAGTTTGTCATTAATGAGCATAAATTATTGAGAATATACAGCAAATACCGCCATAACATTCTGTCTTGACCGTCTACAGGTTGGCATTTCAGTAAAGACTTGTCTTTGAAGAATGACAGATTTAAGTGAAATTTAGACTTATTGTTGATGTTATTTGTGGTTATATGACACATATACTATTCAAAAAAAGTAGGGGATATTTGATTTTGGGGGCATAATACTAAAATATGCAAATGACTACGAAAAAAGTCACTATAGAACCTAACAGAAGAAACATTTCCAGTTACATGTGACGCCCAAACGCACCAATAGCTACCGCATGGAATGCAGGTGATGCTTGGGATCATCATGGGGGTCCAACCCAAGATTTGCACGACTCTGACTTTGAATGTTACAGTCATTGTGGCATTGAATTCCAGGGTGGAAACATCAGTTTAATTGTTTTAGTGACCAGAAAACAAAATTTGATATGCGTCGGCTTACCCAAAATGAAAGGTTACGTGCCCTTGGCATGCTACAGATCGGCACAACACAGACGGTTGTGGCGCGGACGATGAATGTTTCTCAGTCTGTCATAAGCAGGCTATGGTCCAGATACCGTGATACACAATCTGTACAGGACAGACCACGCGCCGGCCGACCAAGGGCGACAACTCAAGCCCAGGATCGATTTATCCGTACCTTGGCCTTGAGAAATCGTGTCATCACAGCAAATCAGATCAGCGCTCGTCTTCAAACAGACACTGGTGTGAGAGTGAGTGGCCAGAGGATTCGGAATCGACTGCATAGGGGTCACCTTCGCGCCCGACGTCCTCGTGTGATCCCTTGTTTGAGAGATCATCACATTCAGGCAAGACGTCGTTGGTGTAGGGATCGTCAACACTGGGATAATCGACGCTGGAGCAATGTGATGTTTTCAGATGAGTCAAGGTTCACTGTTGATTTTTTGGACAGACGTAGGAGGGTGTGGCGTCGTCGAAACGAGCGCTTCCAAGACGTTAACGTCATCAGACATGATCGATTTGGGGGTGGTTCTGTTATGGTGTGGGGAGGCATCACTGTTGCTGGAAGAACGGCTTGACATGTTGTTGCAGGGCGTGTTACAGGCCAGTACTACCGGGACAACATCTTGGCAGTCCATGTTGTGCCGTTCGCACGACGTCATGGCCGCCGTTTCATCTTCCAGGATGACAACGCAAGATGTCACAGGGCCAGGATCGTTACAGGTTACCTCCAACAACAGAACATCACCACATTACCTTGGCCAGCACTGAGTCCCGACCTCTCCCCCATCGAGCATGTCTGGGACATGCTTGGACAGAGGTTACGTCAACGTCAACAACGTCCTGCCAATGTCCAAGAACTTGCTGCTGCGTTGCAACAGGAATGGGACAATCTGGACCAAAATGACCTTAGACGTCTCATTAGGAGTATGCCACGTCGGATCAATGCTTGTTTGGCAAACAGAGGAGGATTTACCCGTTACTGACTTGGTTGTGATGCTGTGGTAACTTTGCTGTTTGACCCCGGGTATCATTTTACCCTTATAATGGTCAGTCTGTGCCTTACTTAGTCTAACGATCATTTGGAATAAATCGATGAATGTGAACTTCATTTCATTTTGTCATTTGTTTCTTCGTCAGTTTCATTAGGTGACTTTAATAACACTTAAAAATCAAATATCCCCTACTTTTTTTGAATAGTATATATCATCAAAACAAAGAAGCCTGTTGAATTTCAGCAATTTCCGTTAATTACATCTAGAGTTATGGCCCTTGTTTCACTTTGTTGAATCCTGTGAACGCTCTAATGACAACAGTTATCATCTGATCTGTTTGAAATTGATATGCATCATTTAAATTAGTGAAATGAAGAAGCCTATTGAATTTTAGCAATTTCCGTTAATTTCTTCTGGAGTTATGGCCCTTGTTTTAATTTGTTGCACCTTGTGAACGCTCTAATGACCAAAGTTATCAACCGATCTGTATGAATTATATATGCATCATTTAAATTAGTAAAACAAAGAAACCTATTGAATTTCAGCAATTTCCGTTAATTACATCTAGAGTTATGGCCCTTGTTTCTCTTTGTTGAATATTGTGAACGCTCTAATGACAACAGTTATCATCCGATCTGTTTGAAATTGATATGCATCATTTAAATTAGTGAAATGAAGTAGCCTATTGAATTTCAGCAATTTCCGTTAATTACGCCGTGAGTTATGGCCCTTGTTTCAATTTGTTGTACCTTGTAAATGCTCTAACGACAAAAGTTATTATCCGATCTGTATGAAATTTATATGTATCATTTAAATTAGTAAAACGAACAAGCCTATTGAGTTTCAGTTATCACCTAAATTAGTGAAATGAAGACGAACAAGCCTATTGAATGTCAGCAATTTCCATCAATTACGTCTAGAGTTATGGCCCTTGATTTACTTTGTTGAACTTTGTAAACTTTCGCACAACAAAAGTTATCATCCGATCTGTATGAAATTCATATGCATTATTTGAATTATTAAAACGAAAAAAACCTTTTGAATTTGAACAATTTCTGTAGATTGCTTCCAGAGTTATGGCCCTTGTTTTAGATTTAAGAACCTTGTGAACCTTCAAACAACGGAAATTATAATGTCATCTGTATGAAATTGTCTATTAAATTCCCCTAATTACCTACAAAAGAATAAATATGTGACAACCCTTGTCGACTGCTCGGACGATTTAGCTGCTGTGGGTGTATGTTTTTTTTGCCTGGCAACCTATCTTATATAAAATGGACGCTTCGTTGCCAAAAATATTAGACGATGTCGCGATCCTCATTAATCTATCGAGATGATTGAAAACGGTTTCCGGTAATTTGTTGTGAGGCATGGCATAACTCGAACACGAAGGATTAAAGTTATCTCAATACTCAAGTAAAATTTTTGCAATGTACTTTCTAAACTCGGCAAAGAGGACTTCCAAAACATGGATCAGGGTTGAATTAAAAGTTAAATCAGAATCAAATTTCGTCAGGTTAGCAAGGACCGAATCATTTTCAATTTTGATTAGAGATTCAAATAGGTGTGATTTACCTTCAACAAAGTTTTCAATATTCGGATTTAATTTATCTATCAAGCCCAAAGCCTGGCACTCAATATGAAAATAATGGAATTTTAATATCTAAAAATATGCTTTGGGTCAATCTATTTTCTGTTCCAAAATCACCAAGAAAATTTGTTATATGCTTGGCCATATAATTTACAATTGCGGCATTGTGAAAAAAATAATATTAAACGTGTTACCATGAAATGGCGTTAGAGGTAATTTTGATCCGATTTAGTTTAAACTTGAAATGTATGATTATAACCCAAAGATCTCGGTTCCTTTCGATACTCGCGCATATCGGATCATAACTTTCTGAATTATGGCCCCTGATTGTACGACAAATCACGTTTTTAGCTTGTGGACCCTATAGAGGTCATAATTTTTATCCGATTTACAAAAACGTATTATTATATCATCGTTAAACCCTAAGGACAGCTGAGTTCGAAATTCGTGAAAATCGGCCCAAAACTTACAGAGAAAATGGCCGCCGTTCGTCTTCAAATAGCGTAAAAATATGGTATATCAAGGTTGTGGACTATAGAGGTCATAATTTTTATCCGATTTTGTTGAAACTTGAAATGTATGTTTATAACCCAAAGATCTCGGTTCCTTTCGATATTCGCGCATATCGGACCGTAACTTCCTGAATTATGGCCCCTGATTGTACGACAAATCACGTTTTTAGCTTGTGGACCCTATAGAGGTCATAATTTTTATCCGATTTACAAAAACGTATTATTATATCATCGTTAAACCCTAAGGACAGCTGAGTTCGAAATTCGTGAAAATCGGCCCAAAACTTACAGAGAAAATGGCCGCCGTTCGTCTTCAAATAGCGTAAAAATATGGTATATCAAGGTTGTGGACTATAGAGGTCATAATTTTTATCCGATTTTGTTGAAACTTGAAATGTATGTTTATAACCCAAAGATCTCGGTTCCTTTCGATATTCGCGCATATCGGACCGTAACTTCCTGAATTATGGCCCCTGATTGTGGACGTATGTTGCCGTCACACCCGCCCGTCCGTCCGTCCGTTCGTCCGTCCATCGTCCACAATTTTTTGTGAACACTCTAACGCCAAATATTACCATCCAATTGTTTTAAAATTGATATATGTTGTTTACATTAGTGAGATGAAGAAGCCCATTTAATTTCAATAATTTTTCCGTTTATTACGTCTAGAGTTATGGTCCCTGTTTCACTTTGTTGAACCTTGTGAACGCTCTAATGCCAAAAGTTAAAATACGATCCTTGTCAAATTTATATGCAATATTTAAGTTAGTGAAACGAAGAAGCCTATTGAATTTCAGCAATTTCCGTTTATTACGTCTAGAGTTATGGCCCTTGTTTCACTTTATTGAACCTTGTGAACGCTCCAACGCCAAAAGTTATCACCCAATGTTTGTGAAATTTATATGCATGATTTAAATTAGTGAAACGAAGAAGCCTATTGAATTTCAGCAATTTTCATTTATTACGTCTTGAGTTATGGCCCTTGTTTCACTTTATTGAACCTTGTGAACGCTCTAACGCCAAAAGTTATCATCCGATCTTTCTGAAATTTATATGCATTATTTAGATTAGTGAAACAAAGAAGCCTATTGAATTTCAGCAATTCCCGTTTATTATGTCTAGAGTTATGGCCCTTGTTTCACGCCAAAAGTTATGACCCGATCTTTGTGAAATTTATATGCATGATTTAAATTAGTGAAACGAAAAAGCCTATTGAATTTCAGCAATTTGCAATAATTACTTCTAGAGTTATTGCCCTTGTTTCACTTTGTTAAACCTTGTTAATGCTCGATTGATGAAAGATATGTATGAAATTTTTATGCATCATTGAAATTATCAAATCCTGTAAATGACACCTCATTTGTATATTGATATGAATTAATGGTATTCCGCAGTTGTTTAAATTAAAAAATTATAAAATTTGTATTTAAAATTAACACTTTGCTCATTGATATTAGCATAAGGTCAAGGACATACCAGATATTCGGACATGAAAACTACCTACGAAATATTGTTTACATTTATACAACGGCGAAATGTGTTATTACTAAAGGGAATACAACATAATTTTATGTAAATGAAACCTTTGCATATCTATACAATGTTCCGCTAAGTGTTGTCAGTTTAACGATTATTCGCATCACTCGTCTAAAGATATGAAGGGTCATTTTCAAGATTGAAAAAGAAAATGGCGGATCCCAAACCTGTGGTAGCAAGACGTGGAAATCTCACACTACAAGGAAATAGGAAAGCAACTCGAAAATCTAAGACTCGACTACTACTACATAGATCAGAGTATAAATAGAGAGATAATAGCTGTCCCCAAGTTTTATTGTTTTGTCAGTAGGTTTAACCGCGATTGGGCAAGAAAGTGATAAAACTGAAATTTTCGTTTACGTGATAACACGCAATGTACGAATTAAAGGAGTATTGACAGTGAAATAGTGTATTGTGAGTAATAGAGTTTATTTTGGACGTTTGTATCCAAGGGACACTATTCTGTGTTGGGAAATAATATCTTCAGCCTTGTTGGTGTTGAGACTACTATGCAACAAGATGGTGTCACTGATAATTACTTAAAGTTGCAATTTCATATTTTTACGTTATATTTTTTAAATCTATTAAATAAATATCTATTAACAGTCCTACCTTGTTAAAGAATAATCCTATAATTCACTATTGCCAGTTGAGAAATTGGCAAAAATATCATTTAAGGATACGACATGAAGAATCCTATTGATTTTCAGTGATTTCCGATAATTACTGCCAGAGTTCTGGTCCTTGATCACTTTGAAAAATCTTGTGGACACTCTAGGGGCTAAAGTTAATATCCGATTGACTTTAAATTTATATACTAAACGTTAGCATGGTGCAGATCTAAAAGCCAAACAGATAATTACTTAATGAGTTGTTACTCTTAATCAGATTTAAGTGTATTATTATAAATGTTTCATTACCGACAATAGAAAAAATATGTGACAACTCTTATGAAATTGATTGTTTGAAACTTTGAAAGTCAACAGATATATTTACGTTTAATTTTTTTTTCAGAAGCTTTAGTTGAGTATGAATATGAATCTGTTCAAGATGATGAACTCTCCTTAAAAGTAGGGAATGTTGTTAAAAATATCAGTCCAGCAGAAGATGGTTGGATGAAAGGAGAATTAGATGGTAAAAAAGGTGTGTTTCCAGAAAACTTTGTTCGTGTAAGTATAAACTTAAAGATACGTTCCCAGAAAAGTATTTATCACATGGTTATTTCCAATAAAAGTATGACAATTTTGGTAAATATGGAAAGTAGAAACATCCAATCTTACTAGAAAAATACTGGATTCCCTGAAAAACACTCATGCAGCGCATACAGGACAAAAATGTAAGGGTTTTCCCTAATCGACAGCCCGACGATTAGGAGTGTCTGCATGCGTGACGTCAAAGGTTGCACGCGGATATCGAACGATATTTGTAAATATGCTTCGATATTTGTAATAATCAGCGATTAAAGACAACATCGTCTTGTGTATGCAATGAATTCTCCTCCTTCGAAGTTCGAGTGAGAGAGGTAAGTCAGCAACACAAACATGACCTCTTTTGATCGATTTTTTTTAAAGCCATGGTATTCCCTGGCAATTGCAATGTTTTGAGAAGGATTTGAAGCAAAATTATGATAAATTAATTAGTTTGAATGTGTTTTTAGTCCAAATATATCATCAAATCACCCAGTTTTGAAGCCTGGAATGTATATTTAATTTAAATTTGAGTATACAGTATTGCTGGGCAGTTAAAGAAATGTGTCAATTGGTTACCAGATAATTTGAATTTTTATGTCACCAAATTAATTAGTTTGAATATGTTTTTAGTCCAAATATATCATCAAATCACCCAGTTTGAAGCCGGGAATGTATATTTAATTTAAATTTGAGTATACAGTATTGCTGGGCAGTTAAAGAAATGTGTCAATTGGTTACCAGATAATTTGAATTTTTATATCACCATTGCACCTTCACTGTAAGAATGGTATCGTTTAAAACGGGGGTTTTAGCGCTAGAAAGTATGCATATAGTTTACTTTCAAAACATCGTTCGATAATTGAGAATTACAAAGATAGGTTGCCAGGCAACGAAACATACACCCACAGCAGCAAAATCGTCTGGGCAGTCAACAAGAGTTGGTCGCATATTTTTATACGCCCACATTTTCATGTGAAACTTCCAATCAGTAGAAACAGGAAACACAAACCAAATACAGACGGTATGATGGGATCAATTTTGACTAAGTCAAAATGATGCATTTGATATTCAGATAAGTTGATATAAAATAATTAATAGAATACAATATCAAAAAAACATCGTTTTATCCAACGTTTCGTCAGTAAAAATACTAACTTCTTCAGGGATGAAGAACTAAATTCAAAATGACTGGAAGTCAGACATCATAGGAAGTTATGACATCGTGGGAGTGATGAAGTCATAGACTTAGATAGGGCTGGCAATCGATCATGTTTTCAGTATCGATTATCGCCGACCAATTATCGATAATATCGGCAAATTATTTTGACTTACAATTGATTTGAAAAATATAAGAATTTGTACATAAATAACGAATTATATGCGAGTTTATGTTGTGATATCATTCTGTATACATGTAGAATGTTTTTCATTTATTTGACATTTGACAATAAATAATAGAATTCCATAGCAAAACCAAGGTGTAGAAAGAAATTCGATCAACTTCGTTTGGAAGACAGAACCGCCATCGCTCGCCATATCTAATATCTTTGTCGCTTATGATCTGAATAATAATGTGTAAAATGTAGTTATTTCCCTTTGATCACATCAACCGGATTCTTCATATAGTTCGCCGTAACAGTTTATTTCTTGCAGTAATTTCTCTCTCATTCGCACAGAACACTTTGTAATTTTTACTTTGTATGTATAGTGTCTACATTCTTTGGTAACAGGCAGCTCCTATGCTTGTTAACTATAAATCCAGCGGCACTGAAAACTCTTTCGCTGGGTACTGAAATTGCTGGAATTGACAGATATTTTTGGGCCAATAAAGCAAGATTCGGGTAAACAAATTGCATTTGTTTCCACCAATCAAAAGGTGAAGTTTGGCCAGTGATCCTTGGTTCCGCGAGGAATTTTCGGACTTCGTCACCTGCAATTTGATCGATAGTCATGGATAAGGGTGCAGCCGTGTCAGATAGCATTTCTGCAAAGAAATCATCAACATATGCAGATTTAGATTTCTTGTTTGGCGGGTCACCAACATCTGCAGAACCGTTGTCCGCAGCAACAGATTCATTGCCCTCTAAATTATCGTTCTGAATATCTAGGTACGTTGTTTGGTCCCAACGCAAGATCTTAACTATTTCTGTTTCCAGATATAATTGAGTTTTCTTATATTCGGTTTCTTCCATGAACTTAATCTGCTTATATCTGGGATCCAACATGGCTGACGCTGCAAGGACACGCCGTACATCAGAATCCTGGTATCTCTTAAATAGGTTTTCGCTCATGACTGTCTTCATATCTCTGACGGGAGGGCTGTCATTTTCCTTGATTTGCAAGTGAAGTTTGAGTTTGCAGATTACCGGGAGAATCATTGAGGCACTTGGTAAACTTTCATTGCATACGATTCCGTAGCCTCCTTCATACCATTTAATACAGCAATGGCCTCTTCAGCCAATAATTGTTCGTTACTGTCCAGTAACAATGACCGCGCGTCTTTTTTTTTTATTGCATTATCGGTAAATGTTGCATTCAGTGGCACAGTTTGCTCTAGGATTCTCTCAAGCATATCATACGAGCTATTCCATCGGGTATCGACGTCTTGTATAAGTTGGTGCTCTGGATAGCCCATTCGCTGTTGTTTATTATGCAATATATTCATAGCAAAAGCGCTTCTTTTGAAATAGGCAACAGTTTGTTGACATGTTGATAATAAGGTTGAAAACTGTCTACTGGTATTTTCAAATACCATCAACCAAGCTATCCTAAAATGTATTAATTTCGGAAATATAAAACGAATTTGCGAAACTATGGCCTATTGTGATTATTTCCAAGCCGTTAATGTGAATTTTTAATTCGTAAACAATTTCGTTAGCACGAAAAATGTCAAAAACGAAATTTGAAGTTTTGAAGTTTTCGAATACAAAAAATTTGACCCTGAGCCAGACTATCCAGAATTTCCAGAAATAGGAGACAAAGTCTGCAAACCACGGCCGATTTTGTTTTTGATCATTCCCGTTAATATGGATTTCTCACTTTTTTTCATATTCAATTCCAAATTGTGACCATCAATTAACCGAAAGTAAAATATTGCAAAAGCCCCAGGGAATTTTTCAAGTTTCAAAATGATGACACTCTCGGTTTGATCGACAAACTCCATATTTTGTGTACGCATCAGCAGTGTCTTAAGCTAGTACAGAAAAAATAATTTCAAGGCAATCTGACCTCGCCAACATTGAAATGTGGTTGTATATTGTTGTCGCCCCAGTCCGTCTGTCTCTGGCGTCCTCAATTGCTTGTGGACGCTCTAAAGGCTAAAGTTAATATCCGATTGACTTTATATTTATACACAGTTTTTAAGGTCATGAGATGAAGAAGCCTATTCATTTTCAGCGATTTCCAATAATTACTACAAGAGTTACATGTAATGGCCCATAAACACTTTGAAAAATCTTGTGGACGCTCTAGAGGCTAAAGTTAATATTCGATTTACTTTAAATTTATACACAGTGTTTAAGGTCATGAGATGAAGAAGGCTATTGATTTTCAGCGATTTCCGATAATTACTGCCAGAGTTACGGCCTTTGATCATTTTGAAAAATCATGTGGACGCTCTAGAGGCAAAAGTTAATATCCGATTGACTTTAAATTTACTTACAGTGTTTAAGGTCATGAGACGAAGAAGTCTATTTTCAGCGATTTTCGATAATTACTGCCAGAGTTATGGCCCTTGACCACTTCAAAGAATCTTGTAAGTTCTCTAGAGGCTAAAGTTAATATCCGATTGACTTTAAATTTATACACAGTGTTTGAGGTCATGAGATGAAGAATCATATTGATTATGTTATTTTTCATATTTTTATATTCATAATTCCTGTGCGATATTCAAATTCATGTCAGTTATATTCCTACAAAATTATGTGTTGTCATCATACAATTGAACAAAAGCGTGCCAACTACTGTTGAAATTTCAGCAGAAGTCCGCCATTCGTCTTACACTTTGTTTCGACTTCTATATTGATGGAGGTAAAAAAATTCTTTTGAAGTAACCGTCGCTCCAGGATACAGAGCAAGTGACATCTGATTGCACGTGCTATTGTGTAAAACAATTAACTACTTACGTGTACACTATTCCAATCGAAATATTTGTCGACATTTCTCAGTTTGTTTATTTCTTTTTTTTAAAAAAACATAAACCCCATTCAAAATATTATCATAAACCCAAGAATAAGCATCAAAATAGAATCGTTTCTCCAACATTTTCATGTGATGATTGTCACGTTTACATTTGTCGACATTTCTCAGCTTGTTTATTTCCTTTTTATACGCCCACATTTTCATGTGGACGTATATTGTCCGTCCGTCCACAATTTGTTTGTGGACACTCTACAGGTCACATTTCTTATCCGATTTTGACGAAACTTGAAATATAGGTTTATCTGCAAAAGATCTTGGTTGCTTTCGATATTGGCATGTACATGTATTGGATGGAAACTTCATGGATTATGGCCCATGTTTGTACGAAAAATCCTGTTTTTAGTTTGTGGACCCTATAGAGGTCACAATTTTAATCCTATTTTGATGAAACTTGAAATGTAAGTTTATAACCCAAAGATCTCAGTTTCTTTCCATATTTGCGTATATCGGACCGTAACTTCCTGAATTATGGCCCCTGATTGTATGAAAATCGTATTTTTAGCTTGTGGACCCTATAGAGGTCATAATTTTTATCCAATTTGAAAAACCGTTTCCTTTCGATATTCGTGCATATATCTGACCGTAACTTCCTGAATTATGGCCCCTGATTGTACGAAAAATAGCGTTTTTAACTTGTCAACCCTATAGAGGTCATAATTTTTATCCGATTTAAAAAAAAACGTTCGAATATATCACCATTACACCCTAAGAATAGTTGAGTTCGAATTTCGTAAATATCGGATTAAAACTGACAGACAAAATAGTGTAAAAATATGGTATATCAATGTTGTGGGCCCTATTTTGATGAAACTTGAAATGTAAGTTAATAACCCAAAGATCTTGGTTCCTTTCGATATTCGACATATCGGATAGTAACTTCCTGAATTATGGCCCTTGATTGTACAAAAAATCACGATTTTAGCTTGTGATCCTTGTAGAGGTCACAATTTTTATCTAATTTAATAAAAATGTGTGAATATATCACCATTACACACTAAGATCATGGATCCTTTTGATAATCACGGATACCCTAACTTAACTTCCTGGATTATGGCCCCTGATTGTTCGAAAAATGGCATTTATAGCTTGCGGATTTTTTTCCGATTTTAAAAACCGTTTAAATATTTCACCATTCCACCATAATGAAGGTTGAATTCAAATTTCGGGAAAATCGAAATGAAACTGCCTAACAAAATGGCCGCTCTTTGTACGCAAATTGTGTAAAAGTATGCTGGATTGAAACTTTTGTTTTTGGTTATTGTATTATAACCTTGTGTGTGTGTATGTGTGACAAGTTAACGGATATAATAGGACATTTGACATATCTTGACTAGTTTCTACATGTTGTCGACTGACATCAAGGAGATTAAAATTTCAGACAATGGAGAAACATCCGTGTTAATCACATAGATTAAGTTTATATTCACTCTTATTGGATTGATACATAGTCCAGCAAAGGAGGAGCAGTGACTTCTGTTCAGGATTGGATTGATGAACTGTCGTCCGACAAAGGATTAAGTAAGTCAATCAAGGCAGATTAAGAAGTTAATCAAGGTAGGCATATAGACGGTATCACACGGTAAATACGTTGATCTCTTAATTACTCTCAATCCAGACTATTATCAACGATAATCGGTTTGAGTGGAAGATATACACTCGGTACACTATATTAATTTTGAAATTCTGAATATTATTCACCATGTCTTGATTTCCTTGTCGGACAATTTAGGACTTTCGGAAAATAGCGTCGGACATGTCTGGAATATACGGGCGAAATCTTATCACTGATACCAGATATGCATTGATACCATATAGGAGAAAATTAGTACACTTTTCAACTAGGTTGACTCCCGTGGGCTTGTGCTCTATTATGTCGTGATTTTAAGTTAGGAGACAGAGATGGCTGTCCTAACTTCAAATTAATTTTAGTTAAAATTGTCCTGAAAATGATTTTTTGAAACCCCACTATTTTAAGTTAAGATAAAATTTGAACTTAAAATTATAAAATATTATTTTAATGGATTTTAGCTAAAATGCTTAAAATCGTTTTGTGAAACTCACCTATCTTAAATTAGGATGAAATTTTAGTTTTAGTTTAAGAAGATTTTAAGGAAATTTAAGTTTTTGTGAAATCGGGGCCCATGTAGACAATACATGTATATATAATCCTTGTTCATAATTAAAACTGATAATAAGTCAGTACATATGATAAGCCTACTGGATCTTTTATAACATTCACTTTCTAAATATATTTATTGTCGCCCATTTTCAGACAGTGTTATCAGAATTCACGAAAAATGGTTTCATTGTCTGGTTGTCGGATTAACTGTTGACACTTGAGAAATTGTTTTATTAGATATTTGTTTATTTACAATAACGCTGTGACAATATGGACTAAATTTCTTTAATTTAATATTTTCACAGACAATAATCTGTCAACTTCTTTATATTTCAGCCGACTATTTTCCGCACAGGACGTCTATATTTATGCGCAGTGTATATGGGAAAAACTCTGTGATTCTTCTGCAGAAAAAAACACTAAGGACCTGTTTCATACTTTTACCTGACCTGTACTGTAGGTTTATATCCCAAAGAACTCGGATGGGTTATTCAGTGCTTATCACAGAGAAACACTACATGAGTACTTGATTACTTCCTGCCACCCAAACTTTTTGTGAGAGTAAATTTACACAATTATATCATAATTACCATTGAATTAGAATTTCTTGAAAATCGGACCAAAACTTTCCATCAAAAATGGCTGCTCCTATTTTCGCAAATAGTGTAAAAGCATTTGATTCGAAGGTTAGGCTAGTTCCCAAAAACTATGTAATAGCCTTTGAATAAAGACACTATTTTTTAGAACTGAGCCTTTGTCAGCATGTGTATGATACTCAAAATTCTATCGGTAAATCTTGAATCAGTTTTTCACTGATTTTCTTTTCAAATTTGATGTGAAGCATTGGGACAATGAGTGTATGAGCCAGGGCTTCCACTTCAACATGATATATTAGTATTAGTAAGGCTTATGATAATTATTTATTAAATAAATATTCCCTTTTGGCTACTTAAATAATCAAAATAGCTGAATTGGCTGTAGAAAAACCATTCCAGTAGCTCACATGTAATTACCACATGCTCTATAGAAAACACACTGACCTGAATAATTTTGAGTTGTAATACAATAACTTCGAAATGAAAATAAATATATACATGTAATTATCCACTTCATATATCTCACATTTATTGATTTTAGACCATCTCTTACAGCATTAAGGACCACAGAATTGTGACATAAGTCCTAAAAATGAATAACTCATGGATAAATAACTTTACAGCTAGCGACACTAGCGCCCCCTAGAATATTGTTGTGTATAAGAGTAACCATATATCCGTAACATTTTTGCAACACATGGAATTATCAATATTGCTACACAGTAGCACTGGAATACATAATTTTCTTAATGTTTCGGTAAGCAAGTTATAACTAATCTCTAGATTTTCTACAATTCCCACAAGACCGTAATACCGCTATCAAAAAAATATAATGCATTTTTCTCCCAACACGTACATAATGTCTATGCTGTTTTTATTTAATATGACAGTTGGTTGGATTTGAAGAGCAGTGCTTCATATCAATTGCTCTTTTTTCGAAGATCATAATAATCTCGTTTACATCGTGCGTGACCGTAATTGCATTAAACGGCTTTGTTGTAGAAAATTCTTATGACTTGTGGACAATATGGGAGTGCTCAAATAGTGATGATTAACAATGGACCGCTTCACGCCATTGATAAGATTCCCACACATCAATTAACTTTTATTAATTATCAACACAACACTCAGTATAATCTGTTAACGACTATGTATACAACTCTATAACACCAATCACAAGATTATGTGTACATTATTCTGTACTGGCCGTACAATTGTATAGTTATATAGTGGAGGTCGATCGTAGCCATTTAGGCACTTTGATAAATTTCTAAAGTTATCAGTTTGGCCTCAATTTTAATTTCATTTTGAAGAGCTTGTCACACAGATTACAGAACAGTTTAGTTTTTCAAAATCGAAGCAGGGGTTAATGTTCTACAGTTATTTTTATTTCGCTAATTAGGAGGCAAGTCGTTAATGACAATTACAGTTAAAACAGTAGAAAAACTGTGATTAATTTCAGTGATTTTTAATGAAAACATGCTGTAAGTTCCATTTAAGAGGCTCCAAGCACTAACAGTAATGATATTCTTGTCCTCTTAGATATTGCCATTCATTTTTAATAATGACCTTGACCTTTCAGAAAGAAGTTGACCTTGACCTTCAACCTCAAAGGTCGGAAGGTCACTGGGGCGGCGCAGACTCCGCAAACTGACCAAGCCCGAACTATGGCATGTAGCATATCAAAATTTAGGGAATTGCACACAGATTCCAAATCTACAAAGAAAGAAGGGATTATATAACCTTCAAGAGACTGCTGACCTGTTAAAGTGTAGATTGATCTTGATCATTTTCTGTATCCTGATGATCAGAAGGGAAATACATACTTCATACTTCATCCAATCCTTCATCCAATTTCAAAATAATAATTTCAGTCAGTTTACATCGATGCTGAATGACAGTTCCACAAGAATAATGTCCTAAACCTAAACAAGTCAGATTTCAGGGCTTTCTTCAACTTCCTAGCAGTATACAACACCAGCCAGATGGAACAAGACGTGGAGACGATTTCCCACATACCTCACAAACTGAGCAGACCTGATGTTATGTGATTTTATGAAAAGTTTGAAGGCACCAGGGTCTCCTTTCCCTTGTTTGTATCGCATCTTACTCACACCATATATTAGATTTGCAGCCTTGCATGCCTGCCCAAAAGTGGAGCTCACAATTTTGAACTTTGCATCACATTCTTTCAAAACTGACCGAGCCCTACTAGCTATCCCGTCAACTGGGTGGAGGGTGCAGTTGAGCTCAAGAATGGCAATATCAAAGTCTTTAATTAGCTGTTCTACAACACAGTGATTAACAGCTACCGGGTCTGTTATCGTATTCTTTAAATGACTTATCACACGCTCTTTGAGTTCCATGTGATCCTTCTGAAAACACTTAGCATAAGATAATGTCACATCATTAATGCTTTCCTTGATATGTTCAAGGTAGTCACCAGTAGCTCCCCCACCTAGGACAGCAATTTGGAGAATCAAACCACGAGGTGGTGTTGAGGGCAGGTTGACATGCACTTCGTTTATGTGGTCACCATCCAAACTTGTGGCATCCATACTCAAAGTCAAGTTATCATTGCTTGTCATCTCTTCAGCTACTTGGATGTCAGACAAAACGCCCATCTCATAAGCCATCTGGCTGAAGGTGGATGGTTCAGGAACCATGTCAAGGGTTGCACCTGTAAGACTCTTGATGACACCTTTCAAGACAGTCCCAATAGTCTCAACGCGAACTTGGCTTTCTAGACATGTGTATGCTGCCTTTCTAAACCCAACACTGTATGTTTTTAAGTTATCCTTAGCAAAAATCACATTACTTGCACAACTGCCAGACACTTCGTCCAACTCACACCTCAGCCCATCTATCTCTAAACCGAGAGCAGAATTTTTCTTTTCTAACAAACTTTTATCCTTGGTAAGATGCTCTATTTCATTTTCTAATTTATACTTCTCAAAATTTATTTTAGATCTTGATCGTTTCAAATTGGCTGATTCATTTCTCAGAAAATTCACTTTCTGTAGCTTTATTTGTGTTTTCAAGTTTTGAAATTTTTTTGCAGAGATCAACCTCTATTGTTTTTAACTTGCGTCTATCCTGTCTTAATCTAGTTTCTACATCTACCTTGCGTGAAATTGCTTGTTTTAATTTTCGATTTTCATGAGACAAATCTTCCTTTTGAACCACATCGGAAAGGTTCCTAAGAAATTTAACTTTTTTGTTTCGTTTGACCAAACCATCCAATTTACTAGTATTGAGAAGGCAGTTATGTTGTCCACAGTTCCCTGACTCTGGCCGGATAATAGTCTTTTCCACTGTCACTGCAGACATGGCCTGTGTTTCCTCCCCAACAGATAATTCCATTTTATTGACTTCTTCCTCCATCGAGTCTACTTCCATAGCCTCAGGTTTATGCAATGGAACAACAATTTCCATTTCAAGGAACGCCACAATACTGTCCCAGTCACGATCAGGTTTGGTACTTTTGGATTTTAAATCTCTCACACACCTCTGTACCACAGCTGAGAGGGCTGAAACATTGATATTATTTACCCCATTCTTTTGATACAGTTCGTTCAATTGAAGAGCTGAAGCCTTAAATCCTTTTTTTGATTCAGTCTTGTCATAGATATAATGAACGAATCCTTTCCGGAAGTCAGGACCATTTCGAAATAGAAAGGTATTTTCATTGATAGTGTTTGCAACAAGTGACCTTACATCTTCCTTTATTTTCTTCATCTCAGACATCTGAAAAAGGTAAGAGAGAAAAACAATCAGCCATGAATAACATCAAAAGTCTGTTAATATTACCTGAACAGTGCTAAAACAGTTATCATTAACAGTGGGAAATGTTTAAATTTGAGGATCACCATAAGAAAACCAAAAATAAATACTTACAAGAGAAAACATAATGAAATCTTTAAATTGGTGTAAACCAAGTATTGTTTTCTGTTTAACCTTAAAATATAATACATTTATTGTCATATAGCTAATTAAATAAAAGCATAAGCATCTAAACCTTTAGACAATTATAACCAAAAATAAATACTTACAAGAGAAAACAGAATTAAATCTTTAAATTGGTGTACTGTAAACCAATTATCTTTTTCTGCTTAACCTAAAAATATAATACATTTATTTATAAACATAGGTAAATAGATAAAAGCATAAAGGTATAAATCTTAAGACAACTATATACAAAAGAAAATTACTTAAAAGAGAAAACAAAATTCAAGCTTTAAAATTTATTAATTGAGTTGACTTCAAGTTTTGTGTTAACATGTAAAAGAGAGGGGGATAAATGATAACTGATGTGAATATCTAATTTAAAACACATATCTGACAATCAAGCCTCTAATATTAAACAGTAAAAAAATTAAATGATGATACTAAATTTTAAACATTATACACTGCAATTAATTTGGGTATGTGGAAAGGCTAGATATCTATCATAAACAAACAGACCACGAGCATTTGTTTTCAAAATAAATTGATTCGACACATCAGAACAGCGCATTCCGGTCGGCGTTCCAGAATCTGAATCGGTACCGTGAATAATCGCTCCAATCCTTCAAGCAAATACATTAATTTCATCATCAAACATAAAATATAGTATCTAGACATATTAATTCAGTGTATTTTTGGGTTATTTTACATTAGAAGGAGAAAATTTGACTTCTGTAGATGATTTGACGTCACCAACATTTTTCCGATTCGGGGCCACTTCACGCGGTGTATCCATTATAGCACTTCATAGGAAAGCATGAGCGCGATGAGGTCCTGCGTTCAAACTTCGTCCCAGTGGAGATTAGAAGCCTAACAATACATTTAGAGGGGTTTTAAATGAGTTTGGGGGGTGTGGGGTCGATAATAATGGGGTTGAAACTTGCCTTTTTTCACGAAAAATCCAACTTTTTTGATAAAATTCGGAAAATATCCGGACAAAGTTCTCAGCATTTAGAAACAAACAGACGACAAAATGGTGACGATGTGCTTCCCTTTATTATGCGCAGGTCCATAAAAACCCACATTTGCGCAGCGCTATTTGGCAGACCTTACAGAAGGCGTGACGCGTTCCTGGTCAACACTGACGTAACGTTACGTCGCGCGTATCGAAGTGGCTACCATGTTTGAAAATTGGGTTTTCAAAAAAGGCTCTTTTTCCGGCGTGCAAAATGACCGATTGGTTAGATCTAGTTATACGGCTGATGTGGAACCCATGGTATGGGCTGTATTGTTTCGGCCCATTCCCTATCCATCTCTTGCAAAATGGGGGCATATCTTGCATGTGAACACGATAGGGGCTATAGATTTTTAGTGGAATTCTTTTAAATTTGGAGGGAAGCATTGGAGTAATGAGAGGATGAATCCTACCGATATTACCCTAAGCGTTGTGCGACTTGCTGTTCCATAGTCATCAAATTTTTGCCATGCGGATAAGCTGCTGAGACAGAGTTGCTGTGTGGGTGTATTGGCTATCTTATGTAGATTTGTTTATCTGTTGCCAGTAGCCATTATTTGTATGACCTTTGAAACCAATTCTTTTCATGTGTAGATATTAAAAAGTTCTGATAAAGGCCAGATTATTCTTGATAAAGGTGGTTTATCAAAGAGAGAAGCACCACAGAGAAAGTCTGTGAGAGAGTTGGCTAGTAATTTCCGAGACTTTGCTCCAATGGGTTTAGCTGGACCACCTCCAAAGAGGAAGGGTAAGATGATCAATCATGATTTATATTGTAAATTTACAAGTATATATAATATATTTAGTGGAAACCTAATTTCATAGGCCACATTTTTATACGCCAATATTTTCATGTGGAAGTATTATGCCGTCGCCCCTCTCTGTCAGGACGTCCGTCCGTCCGTCCACAATTTGTTTGTGCGCACAGTTCACAATTTTTATTCGATTTTGACGAAACTTGAAATAGAGGTCTACCATATTTTTCGGTGCATTAGGCACACATTTTTTACCAAATATTTTATTTTCTAGAAGGAGTGCGCCTAATACATAACGTTAAGCGAATCTAGGCTTTTCCTGTGTCGACACTGAAGTCTGGAGTTCAAGAAATAACTGCCCTAGAATCAACACATGTCGACCAACCGGGTGACGCTACCTCAAAAGTTTATGATAAATTATCACTCAAATTAAACACAATATTGTTCCCTTTCGTGTCCATTTATATTTGTCAGTAATGTTTTAGATAGTTTAAAATTGTCCATATTTGTCAATAACCTTTAGATACGGTTAAAATATGTCAATAGTTATCGCCCGTATTTCTGTTATTTTGTGCATAAAAAAAGATGTTGACATTTTAGGCTATCCCATGTACAGTATAGTGTTTGTCATAACCGGCAATGCAAAAAATAGCATACGTATCGTTAATATTACTTGTTAATTCTACATCATATATTTCTGCTATTCCGTATACTCTTGGCCATTACCGGCAGTCCTTGCACGTCCCCGTTCAAGGTCAGTGGTGTTGTCAGTCAAGTTAATGAATAGGGCGGGATATGCATTCATACAAGCATTTTCATTGGCTCAAAATATAAGTCATTGGTAGTAAGGGTGGGATTACAGTTAAACTGACATATATTGAAGTTGTTCTCTTGTCTACGATATCACACCTGGTGGAAGTGGACGGTAAACTCCAGAAACGATGACGATGAAGTTGTTCTGTCTAACCTATTCACGAAACGGCAAATCTTCACGACGTCTTTGATTGACAGTCAACCAATTCTTTCTCAATTTGTGGATAACATGCAGCGCTCTATCTATTCGCTTCTTTATTTGGTTTATGTCTCTAAGTTCCCAACTCGTCATTGCCGTCTTACGTTCGACCCGCGACACTATTACTGCACTCTTTAGAGGTTCGTCTCGTAGTCATTCTGAATAAATAATTTGTCAAAAATTTGATGGAAGGTTCGTTGGTATTTTCTATACATTGCTGTAACTTATATATCTAGCCGTTTCAAGTTACCGATAGTTTTCATGCAACAAAGATTCACTGATTGATCCATTGTTATAATTTACCGGTATGGCAGTATCGTTAATTATCTACCGGTGAGTTGTCATCGTATATGCTTTATGAAGTTGTTTGTAGTTCACAAAATCATTGTTTCTTTGATTGGTATTAAAAATCCTATTTTCTTATATTACTGATAGATATGAATGGCCTCAATCTAGGTATTGTCATGCCTAGTCGGCGGGGCAATTGACACAATCGTTTGATTGTCAGTTGTTTGGATAGTATATAATAAACTAGAATTATTGTTTCTCTTTTTACCAGTAGTCAGGATTTAAGCCGTGAGTAGCTGATCATGATAAATTATTTCTACAGTTATTATTTCATTTGTTTATCATCAATACCTATTCATTTATCATAGCCAATCGCTCGTGAATTTAACAGGATGTAATAGACGGCCATGTTTGTTGTGGGCGGGACTAACGACAATTTGACTACCGTATAAGCGCCAGAATTACCATTTAAGTTATGAAACAATTCAATTGAAAGTTATAATTAATATAAAGTCTTATGCAATTCAAAAAATGTATATAGAGTTTTATTTCATAAAGAAATATATATAAAGCTTGATACAGCTAAATATCGGTAATCATTATAACTGTAAACAGTAGAGTTTGGCCCAGTTACTGGAGATCGCAGGTGTATTTGAATCACGTATGGTATGGCACGTGTTTCACAAGGCGCTGGAGAAGGGTGCGTCTAAACCATGCATTTTTATTTTTTCCTGAAACACCTCTGCCAAACTCGTCCCGCGCCTTATCTACGCATGCGCCTAATACACCGAAAAATACAGTATCTCCCAAAAATCTTGATTCCTTTCGATATTGGCATGTATTGGACCATTATTTCATGAATTATTGCTCTGATTGTACGAAAAATCATGTTTTTAGCTTGTTGACACCCTAGTGGTCACAATTTTTATCCAAGTTCTAATTTTGTGAAAAATTTTTATACACTCGCATATTGTTTGTGGACACTATACAGGTCACAATTTTTATACGTCCACATGAAAATGTTGTCGCCCCTGTCCAGACATCCGTCCGTCCACAATTGTTTGTGGGCACTCTACAGGTCACAATTTTTATCCGATTTCAACGAAACTTAAAATATATCTTTATCTCCCTAACATCTCAGTTTCTTTCGATATTGGCATGTATCGGACCATAACTTCATGGATTATGGCCCTTAATTGTACGAAAAATCGCGTTTTTAGTTTGTGGACCCAATAGAGGTCACAATTTTCACCCGATTTTGACGAAACTTGAAATACATGTTTATAACCCAAAGATCTTGGTTCCTTTCGATATTTGCGCATATCGGATCCTAACTTCCAGATTTATGGCTCCTGATTGTACGAAAAATAACGTTTTTTAGCTTGTGGACCCTATATTGGCATGTATCGGATCGTAACTTCCTGAATTATGGCCTTTGACTGTATGAAAAATCGCGTTTTTAGCTTGTGGTTCCTCTAGAGGTCACAATTATCCAATTTAAAAAAAAGTGTGAATATATCACAGTTACACCGTAATGATGGTTGAGTTCTAATTTCGTGAAAATCGGACCAAAACTGCCAGACAAAACATCTGGTATATCAAGGTTGTGGACCCTCTAGAGGTCACAGTTTTGATCCGATTTTGAAATACATGTTTATAACCCAAAGATCTAGGTTGCTTTCGATATTCGCGCATATCAGATCGTAACTTCCTGAATTATATCCCCTGATTGTATGAAAAATCGCATTTATAGTTTGTTGTCTCTCTAGAGGTCACAATAATATTAACTGATTTAAAAAACTGTTTGAATATATCACTGTTACACCCTAATGATGGTTGAGTTCGAATTTCGTTAAAATTGGACAAAAACTGCCGGATAAAATGGCCGCCCCTCGTACGCTAATAGTTTAAAAATATGATATATCAAGGTTGTGGACTCTCTAGAGGTCACAATTTTCACCCAATTTTGATTAAACTTGAAATGCATAAGCAATTTGATTGGTCGAGACTTTGGAACACAATAACTCTCCTAATTGAGGTAGAATGTTCAAACTTGGTGAAGGCTTTCATTATGTGAATGACTTGATGGAGTTTGATGATGAACATTGTCTGCTTAGGGTAAGCAGAGATAAGCAATCTGATTGGTTGATGCTTTGATGCACGATGACTTTGGTTGTAATGAAGTGAGAGCGATGCAACTCAGAATATAGATTCATTATATCATTACCTTGACTAAGTTCAATGGTGCGAATTTTCTGCTTAGGCTAAGGAGCGATAAGCAATTTTATTGGTCAAGACTTTGGAACATAACTCTGCTTTGAATTGAGGTAGAATATTTAAACTAGATGATCATTAGGCGAACGTCTTGACTGATCATCTTCGAATTCCATCAAGGCAATAACCTAATAAACACTCACACCAAGTTTGAACATTCTAACTCAGTTAGAATGAGAATTATTCAGTTCCAAAGTCTCGACCAATCAAATTGCTTATCGCTCTGCTTACCCTGAGCCGAAAATGCTCATTATCGAACTTAGTCAAGGTATTGATGTAATGAAACTATAAACCAAGTTTCATCACTCTCACTTAATTAGAACTAAAGTTACCGTGTCCCAAAGCATCAACCAATCAAATTGCTTATCTCTGCTTACCCTAAGCAGAAAATGTTCATCTTCGAACTCCATCAAGGTATTGACATAATAAACACCTACACCAAGTTTGAACATTCTAGCTCAATTAGAACGAGAGATATTGTGTCCCAAAAAGTGTGACAGACAGACGGACGAACCCATTTTAATAGTCCCCTGCTTTCTTCGAAAGGCGGGGGACAAAAAATGTTCAAAAGATGTACCTGTCGTTATTTTTGTGGTAATCACATACATTAAAATACGACGTTCTCCATAAATTACCAAGAATTATTTTTGTTGAGGTCTACTATATGGACTCTTATAATTAACCCATTTCCTACGGGACCTCAATTGACGCAATATTATTCTGGCCGGTTGTTTCAAAATAGAGTAAGAACCCTGATGCTTGCTTACCTATCTCAAACGTCTTGAGAAACAGAATGTAGTTTGAGATTATTTTGGGCATAATTCGTGATGTCACCATATCACGATACAAAATCGCGTATCGGTTTGCCGTATCGTCAATACGTATTGTATCGAAAATGAACTGTATCGACACAGCCCTACTTTTCACTGTACCATTGGTACCGTTTAATCTTGCGTAAATAGCGTTAATTTCTACTCTGTGTCCAATTATTCATAAATATTGTTGAATTTCGGCGAATAGTGCTCAATTTGTACTTCTATCGAATTTCAATCTTACTGTTTAATTTTGATTACCAAGCGTCTAATTAACTAGTGTTTAGTTTCTCGACATCTGTTGAATTATAAGCGTCCCGTCTAATTAGCACGACTGTTCAATAATTTCCCGAGCCATGATTAAAATCAGTCAAGGTGTCCAATTACGCAAGGTGTTAAATTTTGTTGTCAAACATCTAATTTCACGTGCGATGTTCAGATATTACGATGTGTTTAGTTGTTGGTCATCGTTCAGTTTTGCAGCACAATGTTGAAATACTGTAATTAGTTTTAGTACTGACCTGTTGCGATACGGTGAAATATTATTTTTCAGGATTCATATGACGGAAGGTATCTGTAATGCCTGTCATTATCCTAGGATTATTTTTCAAGATCACTACGGTGAAACAGATGTTGGATTTTTAATGGCGACGGGACGGTTCCGAAGCAAAGCTTTCTTGAGATGCACATACCGTTTCGTCCACAATCATAAAACGTTTATTTATATATCCATTTAAAACAGTGTTTCCCACCCTGACAACACATCCACGAATGATAAATCTCACGCATATGATTTACGTGTGTACACGTCGACTCCCTACCCTGATTATATCCCTTTGTTTAAATGTCTTCGCAATTAAGACTAACAGCATGGATATTGCACCAATCATATATTACATAATATGGGATCTATAGAAAGCATTTTGGGTTGAAGGTTAGTGCGATTATCTCGGGCAATAAACACAGAAGGCTTGTAGAATTAATACACATGTGTCAGAAGCTAACAATATGTCTATTGTGTAAGACAAAACAGGAAAATAAACTAATAATTCAAACTCTTTATTTCTTTTTATTATTATAGAACGACGACTCTTTTTCGCTGAAGATCAAATAAAACCTACTAAATAAATTTCATGCTTATATGTAACGCATAACTTTGCCAAACTTTATTTCAGAGAAAGCCAATTTAAAAAGGAATTATTAATTCTGATTGTTTTATCCATCAACATACAGAGTAAACACATCTAACAACCAGATCTTATGAATTCGAGCCTCTTCAATAGTTATAAACCACATCAAACAGTGTAGAATAAATTGCCTAACAGAAAATCATGCTTTATAAGTTGTTAAAGGGGCGTGGGGCTATTTAAGGAATGACGTTTGTGCACAATGCAATGAAATAATTACCACGGTGTAAGGAATTATTTTGACAGAACATGTCAACTGCAAATATAATGACTAAACATCAGTTTGTTCAGAAGACGCTCTGCATGCGCGGACTTTCAAGTCTGTACCGATTTAAAAAAATTAAACAATCCCACATATCCACATTCCTAAAAACAGGAGTTTTACCGTAAGACAGTAATCACAATTACTTGTTACAAATTGGTATTACATGTAACGGGTGGAGTGGGGGTCCGACCAAATCGCGACAAATAACTTCTTAGTTAGTCATATTGTAAGTGTAACTGTGTTTTCTTTATTTTGACATTCTGCTAAATTAGAAACCATATGAGTAATAAATGCAGGTTATTGAATGGACTGAAGCTACATGTAAAATAACAAATACATCGACATCTGTTTTCAAAATTTGTAATTACTACTACTGACAATTAACAATAAAAGTCATATTGTCCACACAAACACAGCAAGATACAGTTTGTTGTTAAAGGGGCGTCTATGTTCTGTCAATCGGTTTCTTTTGATGTGACGTGTCAATTCTCATTATGGAACTTTGATTGACAGTATGCATCAACCAGACTCTTTGGTGCCGAAATGAAAAAAGTCATCAAGGTATTATCGGACTGATATACGTGTCCATGGTATTCAGCAATCGTTCAAGCAGAAAATGAACCAAGAATGTTTTACAATCAACAATGCTGATTGTTTGTTAGCCATTTTCTAACATTTCTTCCAAGTTGAAACTATATGCTTCACGATTTTTTGCACGAAGCTAAAATTATTGTCACAGGTAAATGGCAAAATTTCTAACGAAGACATTAATTCCAAATAGGTATTCTTGCCTAGAAAGTATGGCAGCACAAACTCAGTAAAATTTTAAGATTGGCGTCGCCATTCAGTCTGAAGAACTGTTCCGATCGTCTTTAATTCCACCTTACTTGTTGTTCTGTAACCCCTAATCTAAAATGCTCTTTCGATCTCATCTAATATAGTACATGCCACAAAAACATTGAATAAACTTATTTAAGATTTCCCCATTCTTTATTAAAAATTAAACTTAAATATATGATACAATTCCTTTTTAAATTGGCTTTCTCTGAAATAAAGTTTGGCAAAGTTATGCGTACATATAAGCATGAAATGTATTTAGTAGGTTTTATTTGATCTTCAACGAAAAAGAGTCGTCGTTCTTTTATAATAAAAAGAAATAAAGAGTTCGAATTATTAGTTTATTTTCACGTTTTGTCTGACACAATAGACATATTATTAGCTTCTGACCAGTGATGGGATTTCGATAATTTTAGTTGTCGGACATTTTCTTCCCGAAAATAAAGGGACATAACTCTTATCATTATTTAAGCAGGCGTTTTCAAACCACAATTAAGAATCATGTGTCAACAAAATATTCAAATTCATACGTAATAAAAGAATTAGATGCACCTCGTAATTTTTCATATTTAATTCCTGTACGGTATTCAAATTTATGTCGATAATATTCCTAAAAAATTACATGACATCGTAATACCATAGAATGAAAGCGTGCCGACTACTGCCCCTCCGTACTTCCCCCCAAATTACCGTATTTTTCGGGTCATAAGTCGATACATTTTTCAGCAAAGTCCGGCATTCGTCTTATACTCCGTTTCGATTTATATAAAAAGGTAAAAAAAAATGACATCCCGAAATTTATTTGGCCGTAGACCGTAGTAAATATCGCTCTAACAGAACGAGCGAGTGACACCAACTGCTAAATAATCCCATTCAACTCTAAGCACGCGCTATCGTCTAAAAACAATTACTGTAACTACATGTACTTACGTTATTCCAATCGAAATATTCGTCAACATTTCTTAGCGTGTTTATTTATTTATTTAAAAACATAAACCCCATTCAAAATATACTCAGCCAAATTAAAAACTTGACACTCGGGATTTTTGGGACTAGATTTTTAATATTTGGTTTAAGGCAACTATTTTAGTGTTATGTTGTGCACAGACGACCTTGACATCAACAGAAAGCAAGAATACGTCTCGCCGAAAGTCCTTGACATTGATAACGTTCGTGATGTCACAGTACCCCCCAAAATGAAATTCACAGACTTGGAGAACAATCGGAATAAAGTGTTTAGTAACGGTTGTGGCCTCCTCTAGCAACTCTTACTGCCACACAACGTCTTCTCGTGGATCTCAGAACATTAGTAAACACTACCCGAGGAAGACGTCGCCACTGCTCAGCAAGAGCATGTTGAAGGTCCTGCAACGTCAGTGGTGGATTCACTTGCTGACGAACACGTCGACCCAGTTCATCCCAGATGTGTTCAATAGGATTAAGGTCGGGGCTAAGCGACGGCCAATCTAGGACTTGGACACCGGCATTTCTTAAAAAATTCTGGGTAGCAATTGCTGTATGGGGTCGAGCATTGGCTGGGAAACATTAGTCCCAGCCCATGTCTCTGCATAAACGGAAGAAGAATAGGTTGCAAAATCTGATCCCTGTACTGGACAGCATTTAAGTTCCCTTGGACAACAACAAGAGGAGAACGTCCATGTGCACAAACCATGACGCTGTCGCCACCAAATCAGTCAACTTCTCTGACGCATACTTGAGCGTAACGTTCACCTCGTCTGCGGTACACTCGGGCCCTGCCATCGGCAAATCTCAAAGTGAATCGAGATTCGTCACTAATGACAACCGAATTCCACTGTCTTTGAGTAAATCTTATATGTCTTTTGTTTCCCACACAAGTCGGTTACGGCGATGAAGAAGTGTCAATATTGGTCCATTATAAGGCCTCCGAGCTCGAAGACCAGCAGCCTGCAAACGATTTCAAACAGTTTGTGCAGTTACCCTTCCACCAAACATCTCTCTACTTGTGGAGGTTGCAGTGACAAATCTGTTTCTAAGATGACGTAATCGTATTGATTGATCTTCCTGGAGTGATGTTACACGTGGCGCTCCCGCCCTTGGGCGGTCGTCAATAGTTCCAGTTTGAGGTACTCTCATTCTAAGATTAATTATTGTCTGGCGTGAACAATTAAAGGCTCTTGCAACAGTGACCACAGACTGACCAGCATAGAGCCTACCTATAGCACGTAGACGTTCTACATTTGAAAGGCGCGGCATTTTCTAACAAAGATGAAAATAACAATTTTAATTTGTTTTTCCAGTTCAAGTTACGTGTGCGTGTTCAGTTTAAGCAAACTTGCATCGATTGACCTCACGAGTTTGTGTTTGCACATGTTTTTCAGGTTTTTCATCTTTATATGCTCAAAAGTCACATGATCCACGTGACTTTACAATTTTATGAAATTAAAGGCTTCTTACTACTTACTATCGTTAGAAACACTTTAAAATTTATTTGACTTACCAGAAAAAAAAATTTGTTGAAATTCATCAGTGTCAAGTTTTTAATTTGGCTGAGTATATGATCATAAATCCGACAATATGTCATCAAAATAGAATCTTTTCTGCCGACATCAGACGTATTACATTTGGCACGTTTACACCTCTTAATTCCACGTGTCTTGCAAGATTTCTATTTTCATTTTGCGTGTGTGTGTAAAATAGCTTTATTTAATTTCGGCTTCCACTGAAGAAATATCACAGACAAGTTATCGGACACAATATATATTGATTTGGGGTGTTATATACTATTAGGATATGTGACATATATGACTAATGTCTACGGCCGACATCAAGGAGATTAAAACGTGAGACAATGGTGAAATCACGGGTTAATCACATAGATTAAGTTTATTGGATAGATATATAGTTCGACAAAGGAGAAGCAATGACTTCTGTTCAGGATTGAATTGATGAATTGTCCGACAAAGAATTAAGTCAGCCAATCAAGGCAGATTAAGTAGTTAATCAAGGTAGGTGTATAGACGACATAAAACGATAAATACGTTGATCACTTAATTACCTAATCAATCCAGCCTATTATCAACAATAATTGAGTTGAGTGGTAGTTATGCACTCAGTACACTATATTAATTTTGGAATTTTGAATATTATTTACCATGTCTTGATGTCCGATGGGGCATATTCCTGGTCGGACAATTGGAAAATAGCATCGGACATGTCCGGAATATACCGGCAAAATCCCATCACTGCTTCTGACACATGTGTATTAATTCTACATGCCTTCTGTGTTTATTGCCCGAGATAATCGCACTAGATCCCATATTATGTAATATATGATTTGTGCAATATCCATGCTGTTAGTCTTAATTGCGAAGACATTTAAACAAAAGGATTTAATCAGGGTAGGGAGTCGACGTGTACACATGTAAAACAGATGCATGAGATTTATCATTCGTGGATGTGTTGTCAGTGTGGGAAATACTGTTTTAAATGGATATATAAATACACGTTTTATGATTGTGGACGAAACGGTATGTGCATCTCAAGAAAGCTTTGCTTCGGAACCGTCCCATCGCCATTAAAAATCCAACATCAGTTTCACCGTAGTGATCTTGAAAAATAATCCCCGGATAATGACAGACATTACAGATACCTGCCGTCGCATGAATCCTGAAAAATAATATTTCACCGTATCTCAACAGGTCAGTACTAAAACTAACACTAATTACAGTATTTCAACATTAGGCTGCAAAACTGAATGATGACCAACAACTAAACACATCGTAATATCTGAACATCGCACGTGAAATTAGATGTTTGACAATAAAATTTAACACCTTGCGTAATTGGACACCTTGACTAATTTTAATCACAGCTAGGGAAATTGAACGGTCCAACTAATTATTGAACAGTCGTGCTAATTAGACAGGACGCTTATAATTCAACACGTGTTGAGAAACTAAACAATAGTTTATTAGACGCTTGGCAATCAAAATTAAACAATGAGATTGAAATTCGATAGAAGTACAAATTGAGCACTATTCGCCGAAATTCAACAATATTTATGAATAATTGGACACAGAGTAGAAATTAACGCTATTTACGCTAGATTAAACGGTACCAATGTTACAGTGTTTCATATTTGCGTATTTCAGACCAAAACTTTCTGGATTATGGCCCCTTATTATACAAAAAATCCCTTTTGTTTTTAGCTTGTTCTCTTTTCATCTCTTGCAAAATGTGGGCATATCTTGCCTGGCAACCGCTGGTTATTTTCCCACATGATGAGAGGCTATCTGATTGACTTTAATGTAGCTAAGTCTCTAACTCAATATCATCCAAAATCTTCAACATTGAAAACACAAATTATTTGTCAATTTAAATCAACATTGATGCTGTGATCTTACCGGAAAAAGATGGGCTTCTGATATCTAATATTTAAGACAAAATAAACATTTTACCATTGGTACACGAATCGTATACCATAATGTGTTTCAGCCCCAGTTCTAGCAAGAGACTCGAGGAACGAGGCTAGAAATATTGCACCAAACCAAACGGTGTATGTAGACTGGAATAACCAGGCACTAGAAATTTGCATTCGATTGAGACTGCTGGCTTATTTCGCGGAACATAACTGATTTGAAATTAGAGTAAAAACGGAAACCATTGAATGTATATCAGTTTATATACATTCATATTAGGCTTCACAAAATAAATGTCTTGTTTCTCGGGCAACTGACAGCTGAAACTGTAGGGGGGAGGGCGGTTTATTTTTTTTTTTACCTCATTTCTGGCTAGAGGATGGTGCAAAATAAAATTTGCCTATTGTTGAAAATTGTTGGGGCGGGAGGGCGGCCTTGTATTTTTTTTTTTTTTAATGAGAAAGTCATTACTTGTCTATGGTTTTCCTTTCAGTTATATATTATACATACTTAGAACATAAACCCAAAAATCAAGTCTACTCAAACACTGAACACTGACTGAAAGGAAAATAATTTTCCATATTTAATTCACGTAATGTAGCTTACTAATGGTAATGGTGACAACCATAATTGAAATTGGTTTAAAATAAAATTCCGTACGACTATTAATAGCCGTCCATAATAACGACAATATTTTAAAGAGTAAGCCTCTGTCAGCATGTGTATCAAAAATAATGATCACGGTAAACGACACTTCGATCTAGTATCGCTGGTTTATAATGATTGACCTAATTACAACCAATGCATGTCATCGGGATTCGGGAAATGACTGTTTCTCAGGTTATTCGGTGTGTTTCTCAGGATATTCAGTGTTCTATCTGGGGTTTATATCGAATGACTATTTAAATTTAACTAACAACTCGTCAGTAAAACCATCAAATGTGTAATCCAATTATTATTTTCCGGATTATCAAAACTACCGTTAAATGTGCTAATGACCCAGATTCTGACTAAGGTATGGTGACTATCATCGTATCATATTCGTAGCCACAAGTTATAATAATTAACCTGTTCTACGATTCATTGTTTTATAAATAGGATTTTTTCAAACATGGACTGACTGAAGCCGGCAATAATGAACCAATTAAGATCGAATGTTTGAAATACATTGCATTGTTGTCAATGACTTTCAGTGTTTAACACGAATCAAATTCTAGTTCACAAGGGGAGGTAATTAAAATCACGTGATACAAAAATGGAGGTTCTTTCGATATCAATAAAAAAGACCCGTAAATGAGCGTTTACATCTGAATCAGTTTAATACATTTGAATGGATATTCATGTATGGGGCATGTAGATACATGCGGCATATTCTTTTTATGACTTGCTTATCGATGTTAGGGCGGGCGTTACATATTTTTTATTTTTCATCAAGACTAATAAATAGGCCGCATGCGCAACCAATTTTACGTGCGGGCGGTGCCCAAGAAACAACTTACTTTATTTGTGTTGCCTTACAGTATTATATAAGTTGCGACCCACTTGTGTCAATTTCTACGTCCCAAATGTTAGCGACTTTAACACAGTGTCTATGGTCATTAGACGAAGAAGTCTATTGATTTGCAGTGATTTCCGATAAATACTGCCAGAGTTATGAATGGAATACAATTTGGCATGTAAACTTCCAAGAATTATTTTACAGTGGGGTTCCTATACGGTAAAATGTAATTGAGAAGCCACACCCTTATTTCAAATAGCCTTTGCTTTAATTGTATTAAACTTTGGGGTTTGGGGGAGGAATAGACAAAGTAAACGCCCTGTGAGACAAAGTCCCAAAAAATTAAAAGCTATCTGAATTATTTTTGCACCTAGGTTGCTTGATTCTATTGTCATCATTCTTCCACTCCAATATTGTCTTGTACTATCTTATAGCCTATTGCGGCCATTTCATAATCTCGACTTCTGGCCGAGAACACAAGGAACCGAGAAGTCGAGGACGAAAACGTGAGGGAGGGAGTAAGAAATCGAGGGTGAGGGTGCGAGAACACAAGGAAACAGGGCAAGAATGCAAGGATCTCGCCCTGAGAACACAAGATTATTTTCACCTTGACTTTTTGCGTTCTCGCCTTTGAAAATCTGCGACTTCTTGCTCCCTCGACAACTTCTCGCTCTCTCGACTTCTCGCGTTTTCGCCCTTGACTTTTCACTCCTTTGCGTTCTTGCTTTTGAAAATCTGCGACTTCTTGCTCCCTCAGGTTCTCGCCTATGAGTATTTCTCGTTTTCCCACAGTCTCGCTTCGTAATAATCTCGACTTCTCACTCCCTCGCGTTCTAAACTCGGAAGTGCAATGTATGTCCACTGAAAACTGTATCAGCATTTTTATTTGGACATGGATTCAAACAGACGGAAATGTTTAGAGTTCTAGAAATTTTAATAGTCCTAACCAATTTTAATCTCTTCGTGCACATATAGTATTGTATTCTGTAGTCAATTTTAAGTCTTCAGTCGAATCTTTTTTTGCTCTCTAACTTCATCAACGTTCATGCGTGGTTCCCCCTTGTCAGTGGTGTAGGACGGAGGGCCTGGCAAGGGACAACGTATAGTCATTTGGATGGGTTAAAAAAAAAATGAGGGCCCGTTGGCTTGAATCGAAATGAAGTGGGAACTACGGTAGCTCAGTGATTAGGACGTTTCTCTCGAACTTTATCAAGTTCATCAGGATTTTTCATGCGTGGTTTCCCCTTGTCAGTTGTGTAGGACGGAATGCCTGGCAAGGGACAACATAATATAGTCATTTGGATGGCATTAAAAAAAACCCCAAAAATGAGGTCCAATGTCTGGAATTGAAATGAAAGTAATGGGAGCTACGGTCGCTCAGTGAGTAAGACGTTTGCTCTCTTACTTCATCAAAGTTCATCATGATTTTTCTGGCAGGGTTCGCCCTTGTCAGTGGTGTAGGACGGAGGGCCTGGCAAAAGACAACGTATAGTCATTCGAATGGGATGCCCCCTCCCCTTAAAAAAACCCGAGGTCCCATGTCCGGATTCGAAATGAAGTGGGAGCTACGAAGGTTTGCTCTCTTTATCAAAGTTCATTGGGATTTTGCTGGCGGGGGTTCACCCATGTCAGTAGTGTAGGATGGAGAGTCTGGCAACCAACGTATAGTCGTTCGGATGGGATGGAAAAAACGAGGCTCGGTTCATTTCCCCACTTGAACGTGACAAGGAGTAGGGTCATCTGTCCAACCTCGTGGATTTTCTCCGGGTCCTCCGGGTTCCTCCCACTGCTGAGGACCACTACACGCAAGCGAATTATTGAAATAGCCCAGTATTAGAAGAACAATAGCGTCTTTGGTTAACACTTGCATTTGATCATAATGTCTGTCATTGAGTCAAGTTCTGCGGTAATGGAATGTAATCATTACATTTTTATACGACCACATTTCACAGTCCACAGTCCGACGGTCCGGCGTCCACAAATGCTTGTGGACGCTCTACAGGCTAAAGTTAATATCCGATTGATAATAAATTTATACACAGTGTTTAAGGTCATGAGACGAAGACGTCTATTCATTTTCAGTGATTTTCAATAATTACTTCCAGAGTTATGGCCCTTGATCACTTCAAAAATCTTATGGACGTTCTAGAGGCAAAAGTTAATATCCAATTAACTTTAAAATTATACACAGTGTTTAAGGTCATGAGACGAAGAATCCTATTGATTTTTAGCAATTTCCAATAATTACTGCCAGAGTTATGGCCCTTGATCACTTTGAAAAATCTTGTGGACGCTCTAGAGGCCAAAGTTGATATCCGATTGACTTTAAATTTATAAGCAGTGTTTACGGTCATAAGACGAAGAAGCGTATTGATTTTCAGCAATTTCCGATAATTATTGCCCTTGATCACTTAAAAAAATCTTGTGAATGCTCTTGAGGCTAAAGTTAATATCCGATTGACTTTAAATTTATACACAGTGTTTGAGGTCACTAGACAAAGAATCCTATTGATTTTCAACTTATGGCCCTTGATCACTTTGAAAAAACTTGTGACATTCTAGAGGCTAAAGGGGGGAGGGCGGTTTATTTTTTTTTTTACCTCATTTCTGGCTAGAGGATGGTGCAAAATAAAATTTGCCTATTGTTGAAAATTGTTGGGGCGGGAGGGCGGCCTTGTATTTTTTTTTTTTTTAATGAGAAAGTCATTACTTGTCTATGGTTTTCCTTTCAGTTATATATTATACATACTTAGAACATAAACCCAAAAATCAAGTCTACTCAAACACTGAACACTGACTGAAAGGAAAATAATTTTCCATATTTAATTCACGTAATGTAGCTTACTAATGGTAATGGTGACAACCATAATTGAAATTGGTTTAAAATAAAATTCCGTACGACTATTAATAGCCGTCCATAATAACGACAATATTTTAAAGAGTAAGCCTCTGTCAGCATGTGTATCAAAAATAATGATCACGGTAAACGACACTTCGATCTAGTATCGCTGGTTTATAATGATTGACCTAATTACAACCAATGCATGTCATCGGGATTCGGGAAATGACTGTTTCTCAGGTTATTCGGTGTGTTTCTCAGGATATTCGGTGTTCTATCTGGGGTTTATATCGAATGACTATTTAAATTTAACTAACAACTCGTCAGTAAAACCATCAAATGTGTAATCCAATTATTATTTTCCGGATTATCAAAACTACCGTTAAATGTGCTAATGACCCAGATTCTGACTAAGGTATGGTGACTATCATCGTATCATATTCGTAGCCACAAGTTATAATAATTAACCTGTTCTACGATTCATTGTTTTATAAATAGGATTTTTTCAAACATGGACTGACTGAAGCCGGCAATAATGAACCAATTAAGATCGAATGTTTGAAATACATTGCATTGTTGTCAATGACTTTCGGTGTTTAACACGAATCAAATTCTAGTTCACAAGGGGGGGTAATTAAAATCACGTGATACAAAAATGGAGGTTCTTTCGAAATCAATAAAAAAGACCTGTAAATGAGCGTTTACATCTGAATCAGTTTAATACATTTGAATGGATATTCATGTATGGGGCATGTAGATACATGCGGCATATTCTTTTTATGACTTGCTTATCGATGTTAGGGCGGGCGTTACATATTTTTTATTTTTCATCAAGACTAATAAATAGGCCGCACGCGCAACCAATTTTACGTGCGGGCGGTGCCCAAGAAACAACTTACTTTATTTGTGTTGCCTTACAGTATTATATAAGTTGCGACCCACTTGTGTCAATTTCTACGTCCCAAATGTTAGCGACTTTAACACAGTGTCTATGGTCATTAGACGAAGAAGTCTATTGATTTGCAGTGATTTCCGATAAATACTGCCAGAGTTATGAATGGAATACAATTTGGCATGTAAACTTCCAAGAATTATTTTACAGTGGGGTTCCTATACGGTAAAATGTAATTGAGAAGCCACACCCTTATTTCAAATAGCCTATGCTTTAATTGTATTAAACTTTGGGGTTTGGGGGAGGAATAGACAAAGTAAACGCCCTGTGAGACAAAGTCCCAAAAAATTAAAAGCTATCTGAATTATTTTTGCACCTAGGTTGCTTGATTCTATTGTCATCATTCTTCCACTCCAATATTGTCTTGTACTATCTTATAGCCTATTGCGGCCATTTCATAATCTCGACTTCTGGCCGAGAACACAAGGAACCGAGAAGTCGAGGACGAAAACGTGAGGGAGGGAGTAAGAAATCGAGGGTGAGGGTGCGAGAACACAAGGAAACAGGGCAAGAATGCAAGGATCTCGCCCTGAGAACACAAGATTATTTTCACCTTGACTTTTTGCGTTCTCGCCTTTGAAAATCTGCGACTTCTTGCTCCCTCGACAACTTCTCGCTCTCTCGACTTCTCGCGTTTTCGCCCTTGACTTTTCACTCCTTTGCGTTCTTGCTTTTGAAAATCTGCGACTTCTTGCTCCCTCAGGTTCTCGCCTATGAGTATTTCTCGTTTTCCCACAGTCTCGCTTCGTAATAATCTCGACTTCTCACTCCCTCGCGTTCTAAACTCGGAAGTGCAATGTATGTCCACTGAAAACTGTATCAGCATTTTTATTTGGACATGGATTCAAACAGACGGAAATGTTTAGAGTTCTAGAAATTTTAATAGTCCTAACCAATTTTAATCTCTTCGTGCACATATAGTATTGTATTCTGTAGTCAATTTTAAGTCTTCAGTCGAATCTTTTTTTGCTCTCTAACTTCATCAACGTTCATGCGTGGTTCCCCCTTGTCAGTGGTGTAGGACGGAGGGCCTGGCAAGGGACAAGTATAGTCAATTGGATGGGTTAAAAAAAAAATGAGGGCCCGTTGGCTTGAATCGAAATGAAGTGGGAACTACGGTAGCTCAGTGATTAGGACGTTTCTCTCGAACTTTATCAAGTTCATCAGGATTTTTCATGCGTGGTTTCCCCTTGTCAGTTGTGTAGGACGGAATGCCTGGCAAGGGACAACATAATATAGTCATTTGGATGGCATTAAAAAAAACCCCAAAAATGAGGTCCAATGTCTGGAATTGAAATGAAAGTAATGGGAGCTACGGTCGCTCAGTGAGTAAGATGTTTGCTCTCTTACTTCATCAAAGTTCATCATGATTTTTCTGGCAGGGTTCGCCCTTGTCAGTGGTGTAGGACGGAGGGCCTGGCAAAAGACAACGTATAGTCATTCGAATGGGATGCCCCCTCCCCTTAAAAAAACCCGAGGTCCCATGTCCGGATTCGAAATGAAGTGGGAGCTACAAAGGTTTGCTCTCTTTATCAAAGTTCATTGGGATTTTGCTGGCGGGGGTTCACCCATGTCAGTAGTGTAGGATGGAGAGTCTGGCAACCAACGTATAGTCGTTCGGATGGGATGCAAAAAACGAGGCTCGGTTCATTTCCCCACTTGAACGTGACAAGGAGTAGGGTCATCTGTCCAACCTCGTGGATTTTCTCCGGGTCCTCCGGGTTCCTCCCACTGCTGAGGACCACTACACGCAAGCGAATTATTGAAATAGCCCAGTATTAGAAGAACAATAGCGTCTTTGGTTAACACTTGCATTTGATCATAATGTCTGTCATTGAGTCAAGTTCTGCGGTAATGGAATGTAATCATTACATTTTTATACGACCACATTTCACAGTCCACAGTCCGACGGTCCGGCGTCCACAAATGCTTGTGGACGCTCTACAGGCTAAAGTTAATATCCGATTGATAATAAATTTATACACAGTGTTTAAGGTCATGAGACGAAGACGTCTATTCATTTTCAGTGATTTTCAATAATTACTTCCAGAGTTATGGCCCTTGATCACTTCAAAAATCTTGTGGACGTTCTAGAGGCAAGAGTTAATATCCAATTAACTTTAAAATTATACACAGTGTTTAAGGTCATGAGACGAAGAATCCTATTGATTTTTAGCAATTTCCAATAATTACTGCCAGAGTTATGGCCCTTGATCACTTTGAAAAATCTTGTGGTCGCTCTAGAGGCCAAAGTTGATATCCGATTGACTTTAAATTTATAAGCAGTGTTTACGGTCATAAGACGAAGAAGCGTATTTTTTTTCAGCAATTTCCGATAATTATTGCCCTTGATCACTTAAAAAAATCTTGTGAATGCTCTTGAGGCTAAAGTTAATATCCGATTGACTTTAAATTTATACACAGTGTTTGAGGTCACTAGACAAAGAATCCTATTGATTTTCAACTTATGGCCCTTGATCACTTTGAAAAAACTTGTGACATTCTAGAGGCTAAAGTTATCATCCGATTGACTTCAGATTGATATTTACTTCATGAGGTGTTACTCTTAATCAGATTTTAGTGTATTATAAATGTTTCATTACCCAAAAAAAGTAAAAAATATGCGACAACACTTGTTGACTGCCCGGATGATTTAGCTGCTGTGGGCGTATGTTTCGTTGCCTGGCAACCTGTCTTTTAAGTAATGGCCATGTAACGAGTAATGGAAGATTTTAAAAGTAATGGAAATGTAATTAAATACATTCCAAAAATTGTGTAATGGTCAGTTACATTTCAATTACTTTTAAATTACATTTTATGGCATATGGGTCATTCCACAAATGAGGGGTCCGATTGAAAATTCATACATATCATTGCTCAAAGCAGCAGAAACACCTATTTACTGATCACCAATTGTTTAAAAAAGTAATTGATCATGTAATATGTTTATTATTTTATACTTATGTTCTATTAAAACATAGAAAATTGGTTTGAGGTTACATTTTTCTATGTTGCAATTCGTGGTGTCCCTGAATTTTTGTGTTACGTTTTGGGGACATTTTGTACTCAACATTTTAACAACTGGACCATGTTGAGCACAAGACTAATATTTCCAAATATTTTCGCGAAACATGCAGCAGAGAATCTAAGATTTTGTTTGCTAATTTTTCATTTCTTAACAAATGGTAAGTAATCTCAGTGGGAGGATTTTTATTCACGTCTCACATCGTAAATTTTTGTGTCCCCAATATTTATGTTGTATTATTGTTAAGTTTTATTTTTTTTTTTTATATTTGAAAGTATATTTATTTTTCAAGTTTTAAAGGAAAAATACTACATAATATGGTTTGATTTAATTATTAGTAGGCAAGTCATCAACATTTGGTGTCCCTTTACCAGTGAAACTGCAGTACTTCGAATCACAGTAAAATTTTCCATGTTGATTTTTCATGATAACTGATTTACAAGTAGTTCATATCGATTGTTAATGTCATACAAACTTCATCAATTTTGCAAAATCTTTATTTTATTAAAAATCTACAGAAACTGTTCAGTTTGTATCGGGAATTTGGGAATATCCATGTAATCGACATTGACTGGCTAGAGGTGTTGGCACAAATATACACTATTTAAGCTTAGACTTCTAATATAGGTGCCTCGTTGCAATAAAAATAATACATCATAAACACATTAGTATATCTTATATATGCACAGAAATTTGTATGTAACCTGTCATGTAAAATCGTTCATTTCTTTTCTTTGGAACTCGACAATGAGAAATCCCCAACTGACCCTCAAATGACAATCATTACTCATATTATTTGTATAATTTTATAAGTGATTGAGATAACTTAAAATTTTAGTACCTATGTCACACTTTGGACCCCTCATTTGTGGAATGACCCATATATAAGTATTTCCAATATAACTAGCCTCAAATTTTATAGCGCCAAATAAGTAAATTAAGTGTATCTGACACAAATCCGATTCATTATAATTTAAAAAAAAGATTTAAATCAGTTTTAACAAATTATAATAAGAATAAGAAGGCATTAAACATTTTATTTATATTTTTGTTATGTACATATAAGACCGTTTTTATATGCCCACATTGAAATGTGGACGTATATTGCCATCGCCCCCGTCCGTCCGTCCGTCCGTCCATCGTCCACAATTTCTTGTGAACACTCGAACGTCAAAAGTTATCATCCAATTTTTTTAAAATTGATATATGTTGATAACATTAGTGAGATGAAGAAGACTATTTAATTTCAATAATTTTAATAATTTCCGTTTATTACGTCTGGGGTTATGGCCCTTGTTTCACTTTATTGAGCCTTTTGAATGCTCTAATGCCAAAAGTTAACATCCGATCTTTGTGAAATTTATATGCAATATTTAAGTTAGTGTAACGAAGAAGCCTATTGAATTTCACTTTATTGAACCTTGTGAATGCTCTAACCCCAAAAGTTATCATCCTATCTTTCTGAAATTTATATGCATGATTTAAATTAGTGTAACGAAGAAGTTTATTGAATTTCAGCAATTTCGGTCAATTACTTCTAGAGTTATGGCCCTTGTTTCACTTTGTTGCACCATGGGAACGCTCTGCAGATTTGTATGAAATTTACATGTGTCATTTAAATTAGTCAAGAGAAGAATCCTATTGAATTTCAGCAATTTCCGTTTATTACTTCTAGAGTTATGGTCCTTGTTTCACTTTGTTGCACTTTGTTACACTTTGTGAACGCTCTAACTTCTAAAGTTAACTGCCGATCTGTATGAAATTTGTATGTGCCATTTAAATTAGTCAAGAGAAGAATCCTATTGAATTTCAGCAATTTCCGTATTTCTACAGTTATGACCCTTGTTGCACTTTGTTGCACCATGGGAACGCTCTAATGCTCTGCTGATCTGTATGAAATTTACATGTGTCATTTGAATTAGTCAAGAGAAGAATCCTATTGAATTTCAGCAATTTCTGTTTATTACTTCTAGAGGTATTATCCGATATGTATGAAATTTATATGCATCATTTAAATTTGTGAAACTAGAGGTCTATTGAATGACAAAAGTTATCATGTGATCTGTATGAAATTTTATGCATTATTTAAATTAGTAAAACGAAAAAGCCTGTCAAATTTCAACAATTTCTGTAGATTACTTCCAGAGTTGAGACCCTTGTTTCAGTTTGTAGAACCTTGTAAACCCTCAAACAACAAAACTTATAATCTGATCTGTATGGAACTGTTTTGTAAAGGCCCCCAATTACCTACAAAGGAATAAATATGCGACAACCCTTGTCAACTGCTCGGACGATTTAGCTGCTGTGGGCGTATGTTTTGTTGCCTAGCAACCTATCTTTCAGACATGTAACCTAAAAAGTGGATCTCTGAATAGATGTATATTGTAATCAAAGATAAGGGCTAATTTCAATCAATCAGTTAGATTAAAAGACAATAGTGATACTGCACTTCAATCTCAACCTCAAGGTAACAAGTGACATACCAAACAATGGCCTTCAAGTATCTCATCATTTTATGGTTACTTAAACATACATTATGCAAGAGCTAAATCTGTCTATTGCAGTTCTTTCTTTAAGCCTGAAATATTTTCTAAATTATTAATTAGACATTAAATAACCTATCCAGACCATAATCAACTCTAGATTGTTTTAAAATTGATATGTTGTTTACATTAGTGAGATGAAGAAGCCTATTTAATTTCAATAATTTCCATTTATAACATCTAGAGTTATGGCCCTTGTTTCACTTTGTTGAACCTTGTTAACGCTCTAATGCCAAAAGTTAACATCCAATCTTTGTGAAATTTATATGCAATATTCAAATTAGGGAAACGAAGAAGCCTATTGAATTTCAGCAATTTCCGTTTATTACTTCTAGAGTTATGGCCCTTGTTTCACTTTATTTAACCTTGTGAACGCTTTAACCCCAAAAGTTATCATCCTATCTTTCTGAAATTTATATGCATTATTTAAAGATACATTATGTAAGATTTAGATAAAGTACTAGCCATTCTTGGTATAATAGTTCGAAAGTAGATGATGTAAAATGAATAATTTGAAAATTTCATTCAAATTACTCTATTGCAAGTGAAGATATTAGCCTTTGAAGGTTTGACAGACGTGGGCAATAATGGTTGATCGAAGCTAAGTCTCGGTCCTCCATATCTGATTAAAAATCAAAGTATCGCTGAACCATTCTAATCTATTTAATATCGGAGAAATCTGATGCCATCGAGATTTGATTAAGGCCTGGATCAGTTAATTAAAATCTAATTAATACTTTAGAAAACATTTCAGGCCTAAAGAAAGACCTGCAATAGGCAGATTTAGCTCTTGCATAATGCATGTTTAAATTAGTGAAACGAAGAAGCTTATTTAATTTCAATAATTTCCGTTTATAACGTCTAGAGTTATGCCCTTGTTTCACTTTGTTGAACCTTGTGAACGCTCTAATGCCAAAAGTTAACATCCAGCATCCAGTCTTTATGAAATTTATATGCAATATTTAAATTGGGGAAACGAAGAAGCCTATTGAATTTCAGCAATTTCCGTTTATTTCTTTTAGAGTTATGGCCCTTGTTTCACTTTGTTTAACCTTGTGAACGCTCTAACCTCAAAAGTTATCATCCTATCTTTCTGAAATTTATATGCATTATTTAAATTAGTGAAACGAAGAAGCCTATTTAATTTCAATAATTTCCGTTTATAACGTCTAGATTTATGGCCCCTGTTTCACTTTATTGATCCTTGTGAACGCTCTCACGTCAAAAGTTATCATCTGATCTTTCTGAAATTTATATGCATTATTTACATTACTGAAACGAAGAATGTGATGTAGACATTTAGTTAGGTCTTATGTCTGAAGCCAATTCTTGACAGTGACTTCCGAAGCCCCACTCATTTTAATTGTTATTTTTTGTCACGTTAGAAATCTTCGTTAGAAAACAATTTGTCTGCTTTTTATCGTGTATTAGTAGTATTACTATTTTTGTTCAATCGGGCGCACCTCCATTAACTAGACACACGCGATATAAACAATAATATTTTACGGGAATTTTTACTTTGATTTATCATTTTACAATACGTTAACATGTATTTATTTTTTTATATTATATTTTATTTTATTCATAGAGTTATGTCCCTGTGTTATATAGTATTGTGTCTGGGTAGTTCGAGAAGAAAATGTCACATGGAGAATTCAGTTTTGTTTATAAAATTTTATTCAACATTTTATACACGTTGAAAGTGTTGAGTAAGCCTTCTAGTCTTCAAAATGTGGATTATTCTTGTGTCAATATCCAAAATGACAGGCATATTAATGATTCACAGTAACTGCGATTCAAAAACCTTAGATTTTAATTTTTGGTTAGCAACGGACAAAATATGTATCGTAAATTGCCCTGCGATACTGGTTGTCGGCAGTCCTGTTGTTATCCGTTTTTGATGAAACTTAAAATATTATTATTATTATTATTATTCGATTATATGTTTATGTCCCAAAGTTCTTGGTTCCTTTCGCTATTTGCGCATATCAGACCGTAATGAAGGGGAAAATCGAAATGAACTCCCAAACAAAATAGCCGCCCTTTGTACGCAAAGTGTGTAAAAGTATGTAATACGAAGGTTGTGGACCCTCTAGAGGTCACAATTTTGATCCGATTTCTTGCCTGGCAACCGCTGGTGGTAACAGATTTTTATCAAATTTGGTTTGAAGCATCGTCGTCATGTGGGGACGAACCCCATTGTCATTCAGCATTCTGCGACTTTCAATTTTAGAGTTATCCCCCATTTGTAGACAATCTTGTGAGACTCGATAGATAGCTTCTGTGTACAGGTCTTTAGCATTAGGAAGAAACCAGAGGACCTGGAGAAAACCCAAGAGGTTGGACAGACGACCCTACCCTTTGTCACGTACAAGTGGGGAGTAGAAACCATGCCACTTGACTCAATGACAGACCTAATGAGAGAACAAACCTTACCCCTCCTTTGCCAATATACCTTGTGAATATCATAGATGCTGGTGGGAAGCTTTGGGGGTCATGAGAGGATGAACCCTATTGATTTTCAGCATTCTGCGACTTTTTCATGCGAGGACAAACCTTATCGATATTCAGTGATGTTATGTGACCTTATGTTCCGGAGATATCCAACTTTTCCGAAAACATTCTGTATGTGATAGAAGAAGGCAGGAGACCATTAAAATGTGTTTGTCCATCAGTTTGTCGGTCCATCACAGTTTTTGGGACACAATAACTCTCCTAGTTGAGCTAGAATGGGGCACGATAACTTTAATTCTAATTAAGTGGGGGTGATACCTTGACTTAGTTCGATAATGAGCATTTTCGACTCTGGGTAAGCAGAGCGATAAGCAATTTGATAAAATTTGGTGTATAGTTTCATTACATTAGTATATTGACTTAGATCGATAATGAACATTTTCTGCTGAGCGTAAGCAGAGCGATAAGCAATTTGATTGGTTGAGACTTTGGAACACAATAACTTTCCTTCTAATTGAGGTAGAATGTCCAAACTTGGTATGGGTGTTCATAAGGCAAATGCCTTGGTGGAGTTCAAAGATGAGCATTGTCTGCTTACGGTGAGCAGAGATAAGCAATTTGTTGATGCTTTGGAACACGATAACTTTGGTGATATTTAAGTTTCATCACATCAATACCTTGACTTAGTTCGATAAGGCTGATTGGTCGAGTCTTTGGAGCTCGATAATTTGGTCCTAATTAAGTGATAGTTCGATGCTGCACATCAGAGCTCACGCTGTCAATCGTCCAAGTTGCAATTTGCGATAAAAATATCAAAGTGGCAGTTAAAATTTAGTTTTGGCCATAACATTTTGTGATTCTTGAGTGAGAAAACGGTCTGCCATTTCCTTCATGTTACCACGAGTATAACATCCTACTCTACTGTTCTGCTCCGTCTGTCTGTCCACAATAGTTTGTGAACAGTCTACAGGTCACAATTTTTATCCGATTTCAATGAAACTTGAAATATATGTTCCTTTCGATATCGGCATGTATCGGACTGTAACTTCATGGATTATGGCCCCTGATTGTACGGAAAATCACGTTTTTAGCTTGTGAACACTGTAGAGGTCACAATTTTTATCGGATTTAGTTTAGACTTGAAATGTATGTTTATAAGTATAACCCAAAGATCTCGGTTCCTTTCGATATTCGCGCATATCGGAACGTAACTTCCCGAATATGGCCCCTGATTGTACGAAAAATTGCGTTTTTAGCTTGTGGACCCTATAGAGGTCATAATTTTAATCCGATTTAAAAAAACGTATTATTATATCACCGTTAAACCCTAAGGACGGCAGAGTTCAAATTTCCTGTAAATCGGCCCAAAACTGACAGACAAAATGGCCACCGTTCGTTCTCAAATAGCGTAAAAATATGGTATATCAAGGATGTGGACCCTATAGAGGTCACAATTTTTATCTGATTTTGTTAAAACTTGAAATGTAAGTTTATAACCCAAAGATCTCAGTTCCTTTCGATATTCACGCATATCGGACCGTAACTTCCTGAATTATGGCCCCTGATTGTACGAAAAATTGCGTTTTTAGCTTGTGGACCCTATAGCGGTCATAATTTTTATCCGATTTAAAAAAACGTATTATTTTAACACCGTTACTCCCTAAGGACGTCTGCGTTTGAATTTCGTGAAAATCAGCCCAAAACTGACAGACAAAATGGCCGCCCTTCGTTCTCAAATAGCGTAAAAATATGGTATATCAAGGTTGTGGACCCAATAGAGGTCACAATTTTTATCCGATTTTGTTGAAACTTGAAATGTAAGTTTATAACCCCAAAATCGTGGTTCCTTTCGATATTCGCGCATATCGGACCATAACTTCCTGAATTATGGCCCCTGATTGTACGAAAAATCGTGTTTTTAGCTTGGGGACCCTATAGAGGTCATAATTTTTATCCGATTTTAAAAAACGTATTATTATATCACCGTTACACCCTAAGGATGCCTGAGTTCAAATTTCGTGAAAATCGGCCCAAAACTGGCAGACAAAATGGACGCCCTTCGTTCTCAAATAGTGTAAAAAAATGGTATATCAAGGTTGTGGACACTATAGAGGTCACAATTTTAATCCTATTTTGATGAAACTTGAAATGTAAGTTAATAACCCAAAGATCTTGGTTCCTTTCGATATTCGCTCATATCGGAACGTAGCTTCCTGAATTATGGCCCCTGATTGTACGAAAAATCGCAATTTTAGCTTGTTGAGCCCATAGAGGTCATAATTTTTATCCGATTTAAAAAAACGTATTATTATATCACAGTTAGACCCTAAGGACGACTGAGTTCGAACTTTGTGAAAATCAGCCTAAAACTGACAGACAAAATGGCCACCCTTCGTTCTCAAATAGCGTAAAAATATGGTATATCAAGGTTGTGGACATTATAGAGGTCACAATTTTTATTTGATTTTGTTGACACTTGAAATGTAAGTTTATAACCCAAAGATCTTGGTTCCTTTCGATATTCGCGCATATCGGACCGTAACTTCCTGAATTATGGCCCCTGATTCTACAAAAAACACTTTATTTTTAGCGTGTTCTCTATCCATCTCTCGAAAATGTGGGCGTATCCTGCCTGGCAGCTGCTGGTTGGCAGATAAAATATTCCAGTTGGCGGAAAAAAAATATGAACATGTTTGTAGATAAAAATTATCATCCTTTTTGGCGGAAAAAAATTGAAAGCCAGTGTGAGCCCTGCTGAGCAGTTTCTTCTTAGGCAATGTAGAGACTTCGATCTGATTGGTTGAGACTTTAGAACACAATAACTCTCCTAATTGAGGTAGAATGTTCAAACTTGGTGTAGATGTCGATTAGGTGAATGCCTTGACAGAGTTCAATCATGCGCATTTACCGTTAAAGCTATAGATTATAATCAGTTTGATTGAAAAAGATAAATGTGCAATGAATTAATATGGGTCATCTATTTATTTCGGGATTTCGGCAGGGGACATCGCCATTCTAGCTGCAACTTTTTCCCATTGCCAAAAACCTTAGGACGAATGATAGATGCTTTAGTTTTTGATTGATTTCTTTCAAATTGGCTGGCAAGCATTTGAGAGAGAATAAACCCTATCAATATTCAATGTTCTATGACTTTTCCTTCCAGAGTTACCCCCCATTTCCAAAAGCCTTGTGAATGGGATATAGGCTATAGTGTTTTATACGGCCACATTTTCATGTGAATCCAGTATAAAGAGAGAGGAATCCAAAACCATTTGAATAACATAAACTTAGATGGTATCTGAGTCCTAATAAACTTGATACGGTGACACCAGTAGTAGGAGTGGTTTAAATGAAATGCCTGTAAATTAATTCTACACCCCCTTTTTTTAACTATATATTATTTAGTTTATTCTTTATATTATGTCATCAAAGCTATGACGTCATATTAACATTATGACATCACTTGTTACCATGACTAACCTTGTACTGCAACTGTATCATTTGTGTTGCTTGTATTCTCTGAAGAAGTAGGTTTTTAGACTTACAAAACGTTAGATACTATAAAAGATGGTTTTGTGATACCCATGACTTTGTTTTTAACCACATTTTCAAGTGGACGTATATTGTCGTCGCCCCTATCCGTCCAAAAAATCTCGGCTACTTTCGATATTGGCATGTATCGGATCGAAACTTTATGGATTATTGCCCCTGATTGTACGAAAAATCGCGTTATTAATTTGTAGACCCTATAGAGGTCACAGTTTTGAACCGATTTAAAAAAACGTTCTAATATATCACCGTTACACCGTAATTTTGGCAGAGGTTGAATTTTGTGAAAATCGGTCCCAAACTGACAGACAAAATGGCCGCCCATCGTACGCAAATAGTGTATAACATCTGGTATATCAGTCCTCGATATAGTAGGCGATCGATCGGTCGATCGCCTGGACGAGATTTCAGGAGAACGATAATTTGATCTCCCCGGTTATGTCGGGTGATCGGTAAAAAGTTTATGGGGAACACCAATTTAAATCCACGTTTTAGTTGGCTCAGCAAAACTGTTGACTAGTTTGATGGTTTCTATAACCAAATAAAAGACGTCCTGATGTCTGAATCTGTGTATTCCAATTCTTCAAAGCGTTATGCGCAGAGTTGGTGGTTTCTGGGGAATTCCATAGTTTGTGACGTTGAACACAATGGTCAAATTGACAAGCTTGTGTCCAAATAAGGAAATCGGCGACTTCGTCTGTTTACGATCTTTCATGAAGTGACATCTCATAGCATACGATTGGACTTTGTGATTTCTTAAATAACATATTCAGCGGTGACGTGGGACAGGACCAATAGACTGACTCTTTCGCTGACAGCTATGCAAATTAATCTGGGAGTCCCTGTTATTATGCAAGATGCCCCGACTCAGGGAATATGATAAGCGGTATCGCATCGCAGTTTGCTAAACAAAAACAACGTAAGTGCGAATCAAATATTAATTTGATTAGCAGAAATTTATCAAATTTAAGGGAATCTGTGAATCGAAGTTTCTTGTCCTAAATTAAGCGTGGAAAAATGTTGAACAAACGTGCTTTACCGTTTCCCTGCGTACAGACATTTTAATCCCTTTGATGTCGGTTGACGAAATTAAAAGTAGTCAAAGATTAGTCAATAAACTAATTGTAAGCTAACATTTTCACAGTCATTTAGTTCACGATCTAATGAAGTAATAAGTACAGACCTTATATTTGATAATCCGGTAAATATACAAGCTTGATAATTATTCACAAAACAGTAATTTTTATCTGTAACCATTTCCCTGCGCAAGAATTGACCATGTGTTCCCATCAGGCAACCTATTTGTCATCACGCAACATTTTAATCATTTTCCATTCACTGAACAACAAAATATTCCGTAATCTATCATCATACGAAAAATGTATCCACCCCATTTTGGCGGGAAAAAGGGTCACGTGGGTAAATAACAACAACATGGCGACAATGCGAGATGTCGATGCTACAATGGAATTTTAAAATACCGTTTTGTAATGAAGACAGTCAATGTTTCGACAGTTATTTTGCTTTCATTTTCTGCCGTTTAAATGAAGACACGTAATTCTGGAGGAATATTACTGGCGTAAATGTGAAGCAGGTAGCCTACGATTGTACGGGTCAGTACACTTTCACTCTATCGTATTACAAAAACACCTACTTTTCTAGGAATATTACAGATGTAAATTGAATACTCTATGGGAATTGAGGTGTGCCAATTTCTTTTTTGCCTTTTGTATTCAGAACACTATATTATGCTAAATAGGCTAACATAAAGCTATTCGTAATTTAAGCCTATTAAAGGGGAAGAAAGCCTCCTAAACACACATAAACATTAATTGTAGTGTAGTCCATACCGGTAGAAATTATGGCCTACAGAAATCGTTCAATACAATACCGTGAAAATTTACTTGTTTGCTATTCAATCAAGAGGAACTGCTAATCAATTTTCAGATTGATTAGCACTTTTTATGTAAACATCAAATCATTGCTAATCAATTTATTTTTCTTATCATATACCCTGCCCCGGCTGTCACAATTTTCTCAACACGTGGTTGTGTGGATTTGCTCATAATTCAATGGTGGGAAGTAAAGCAAAAAAGCTAATTTCGATAGTGTGCTTGTTTTTCTTATGGATAGCCACTTTCACTTCCTGTGATTGAATTATTGGCAATACCATATATTTTATTGCATATTAAAATGACTGTCAAGGAGTAAAACAGTTCTTCAAATTGTATCTTGGATATATTCCCTGAAATGAATTAAGTAAATGGTCACGCAATTTAAGTTACTCAAGAAACAACATTCAAACAACATCATGCAATCTCTAATTTTAGGTGATCGATTCAGGTGATCGATTGGTCACCTGGTTGATACCTCAGGTGATCAAAATTGATCACCTGGACCAAAAATCAGGGGATTGATTTATTGATCACCCTGTGCCGTCTTATTTCGAGGCCTGTATATCAAAGTTGTGGACCCTCTAGAGGTCACAAATTTGATCCGATTTTGATGAAACTTGAAAAACGTGTTTATTATCAGCATTCCACTATAATAAAGGTTGAATTTGAATTTCGGGAAAATCAAAATGAAACTATACGAAGGTTGTGGACCATCTAGAGGTCACAATTTTTATCCGATTTTGATAAAACTTAAAACCTATCTTTATATCCCAAAGATCTCAGTCCCTTTTGATATTTGCGCATTTCAGGCCATAACTTTCTGGATTATTCCCGTTTGTTTTTAGCATGTTCTCTATCCATCTCATGCAAAATGTGGGCGTATCCTGCCTGGCATTCTGCATGTTTCCGTTCTGGAGTTATGCAATCTTTTCTGAAAAACCATGTGAACGCGATAAACTCAACCTCTTTAACCCTTTCAATGCTAGACGTAAATCCACTGCCTGTGCTAGACCCTTTTTTGAGGAAAAAAGGAAGGTTGGAACTGAATGCCAAGCAGTACTTATGGAAGCTTTTATGAAAAATCTTTTTGTCTGTTGGGATGGGCATGAGGTTGGGCTAAGAGGAAAAAATAGAATTTTGGAAATTTGCATAATAATGTAGTCACGTGACGTCATGGCGGCCATTTTGGATTTCTCATTTCACACTAAAGCTAACACGAAAACGAATTTTTCTCCATGAAATACTTAAAAGATATTGTTTTTTTTACTGGATTTTGATAAAGATATATAAAATGAACAAAAATATCAATAGCAGCCATGAGCAATGCCGCCGCGAACACGCGCATCACGTGCGGATTGCAATACCTTGTTTTTACTTTCACTTTCACTTTCATCCCCAAGTCCCATATCATTATCAATATAGTCAGTCAATAGATCTACACGTTCGGGAATCAGGAATTACCTACGTATTTTACGATCCAGCAGGCCAGCATTATTATCAACATCAGAATTATTGTCAGAATCTACTGCAGACACAGGGCTATCGTGTTCACATTGGGCTTGTTCATCATGCACGGGAGACATAGCTAGCCATGGGCGGAACGTCGCACAACAAATCACACACTTCATAATACCAATCACTGTCCTGACTACTATCATTATCAAGTAACTGGAAACGAATTATGTGTATCACCCGCCTCGAAATTGTCCACATGTTGGTCAGCAAGACGTCATTCACGACTTCGTCGAGAGTGCATCGTCTACGTTGTCACAATGCACTCCGCCATTTTACGGTTTGCTGCTTTGAAACACGTGGAAATATGTTCTAGTGTATAGAAAATACAATAGATGGCACTTGCAGTTACGGTACTAATTTTAGCGAGGGCTTTACTGAGTACACGGTAATACCGGGTACGGGCATTTTACCGACATTTTATAATACCCGGTACTACCGGGTATACGCAGTGAAAGGGTTAATACAGACCTGGTTAAATCAAAAGTTCATGTTTAATACAGCCTAGGTTGTTAATTCATGCCGTCTCATTTAGGAATACAATTGTATTACGGAACAAACAGATTTATATTTGTATTTATAATGGACAATATGGAAACACTGTATCTTACAACCTGAGGGTGAAAATCATGTACATTCACTGTGAGTTATTTGTTACTACCCAGTTGACTGAAGAATATTAATGATATAATCAACATATTAATCAATGTATATTTTGATCAGTGTTCATTGTTCCCCCATTTTGGTTAGTTCCCTAAAACTATGCAATAGCCTTTTGACCAATAAGGACACTATTTTTAAAACTGAGCCTTTGTCAGCATGTGTATGGCATACTAAATTTGATGTAAAGCATTGGGACAATGAGAGCATGGGTAGGGTGACCACTGCTCCTGCATTTTGCGGAACAGTCCTGCGTCCCGAAAACCAGCCAAAATGTCCCACAATTCCTCGTATGCGGGGCGGGAAATGGATGAAAGCATGGACCTTATAATAATATAATTCTTCAATTAATGTGTTGTCTGCTACACCAGCAAATATAATCAAATTATAGTTTCCTTTGTCCTTTCCATGCCAGTCTGCAATGCGTATGTTGAGCGCATAATTATTGGAGAGGTGACAGAAATTTACATCAGTAAAACTTACTAAATGTGTGAAATTCAAATGAGATTAAACTTTAAATATTCGGGTCAGGAGTACTAAATGTGTGAAATTCAAATGAGATTAAACTTTAAATATTTGGGTCAGGAGTTTCACAAGTATATATTAAGAAATCGCAGATTATTAGAAGCCTTGAAGTCGAACAAAAAGTACCCTCATAAACTCATTCAACTATCTTGAGTTGTTATGCATTCAGGAGAAAATCACAAGTTATCACTACAAAACCAGAGTATTTCAGTACCATATTTCTTGTCTCAGATTGCTTGGAATGGGGTTTCCGGGCTTCTAAGTTCTAGTTTTCAAAAATTTTGGGGGGAGGGACCCCCTACCTCCATACCCCTCTAAAATCGCGGCCTCACGCTTATGGCTTTTGGGGTGAGCAGCTAAGCCGCCCACAGAGCTGCCGAAAATAAAAGAGGGTTTTTGAGCATCATATATTTTTTCTGAAATGTCCCACGATATGATCAAGCAAATGTGGTCACCCTGACATGAGCCCTATTGATTTTCCTATTCCCCATCCATGCCTTGCAAAATGTGGGATTATCTTGCATGACAACCACTTTTTTTTTCTAATTTGGTGTGAAGCAGTGATGGGATTTTGCCTGTATATTCTGGACTTGTCCGGATCTTTTTTCCAAACGCCCAAAATTGTCCAACCGGGAATATGCCCAATCGGACATCAAGACATGGTAAATAATAATCAAAATTCCGAAATTAATATAGTTTACTGAGTGTATAACTACCACTCAACCCGTTTATCGTCGATATACGCTGGGTTTATTAGGTAATTAAGTGATCAACGTATTTATCGTGTTATACCGTCTATAGTATAAACCTACCTTGATTAACTACTTAATCTGCCTTGATTGACTGACTTAATCCTTTGTCGGACAATTCATCAATCTAATCTTAAACAGAAGTCATTGCTTTCCTTTTGTTGGACTATTCATCAATTCAATAAGAATGATTATAATTTTAATCCATCTGTTTACCGCGTGGTTTCTCAATTGTCGGGCATCTTAATCGCATTGATGTGAGCCGACAGCATCTATAATAAACGAATCATAGATGTCACATATCGTAAGAGTCATTTTGTCTACGATATCTTTTACGTCTTTTAAGAATCCATATAGAAATTTTCATCCACAGTGGCACTTTCCCTTGATCTCGAGCGCGGCACGAATATTGCTTTAACATAATAGTATTAGGCAGTGCTTACTATGAAGCTGTGTGATTTGGGTCACGCAGGCTATTAGTCTCTATTATCCAGAAAAATATTCTACGAATATGTTGAAGACTAGGAGTTTCTGGGTGACCGAGACTAGTACGAAGTTGGTTGATGCTATACCGCACCCAGCTAAATAACAAAAAGGGGAGGAGCTACCAATAGCTATATGAGCAGAAATTCTAACGTATTTGTAGGCGGGAATTAAGAAGCATGTCAATCATTCTGCTGTGTCGCCTATGATGCCTGTCACTCTGTCGTGACTATGAAAGAGTGTTATTCGCTAAGTTAGCGATGCCTGTTTACAAGTGATTTAACTATTTCAGAAGTTCTGCATTCATTTGCTGCCGTATAAACGAAGACACGTAATTCTAAAGGAATATTATGGTTGTGAATTTGATGCCTAAGCAGGATCGGCAAGCTTTCATTCAACTTATTACGAAAATGCTTAATTTATCCAGAAAAATATTCTACGAATATGTTGAAGACTAGGAGTTTCTGGGTGACAGAGACTAGTACGAAGTTGGTTGATGCTATACCGCACCCAGCAAAATAACAAAAAGGGGAGGAGCTACCAATAGCTATATGAGCAGAAATTCTAACGTATTTGTAGGCGGGAATTAAGAAGCATGTCAATCATTCTGCTGTGTTGCCTATGATGCCTGTCACTCTGTCGTGACTATGAAAGAGTGTTATTCGCTGAAGTTAGCGATGCCTGTTTACAAGAGATTTATAAATTTCGGAAGTTCTGCATTCATTTGCTGCTGTATAAACGAAGACACGTAATTCTAAAGGAATATTATGGTTGTGAATTTGATGCCTAAGCAGGATCGGCAAGCTTTCATTCAACTTATTACGAAAATGAATAATTTTGTTGGACATTTACAGACATAAATTTGAATGCCGTACGGGGATTAAGTGTGAAAAATAGCGAGGTCACCAATTTTTATTACGTACGGGATTTGAATATTTTGTTGACATGTGATTTTTGATTGTGGTATGAATTGAATACTGTACGGGAATTAAATATGAAAAATAGCGAGTTTTACCTATTTTTATTACGTACGGGATTTGAATTTTTAAATGTGGTATGAATTGAATACTGTACGGGAATTAAATATGAAAAATAGCGAGTTTCACCTATTTTTATTACATACGGGATTTGAATATTTTGACATGTGACCTTTAATTGTGGTACGAATTCGTCTGCTTAAATAACAATAAGAGTTATGCCCCTTTATTTTCGGTAAAATGTACGACAAAAATTTTGAAATCCCATCACTGGTGTGAAGCATTGTATTGGGGTAATGAGAAGAGGTACACTCTCGATATTCAGCCTTATGAGACCTTCTGTTTGGTTATAACTTGTTAAATACAACATGGCCATTTATTCAATAACGATAAATGGGAGAAACTAAGTTAAAGCTTGTATATATAATATTGTGGTATAATTATCGTATATTTGGAGATATTTATTTATGATGGAGCACCATGGATTTGGTACTAAAATTTTGATAAACACACGTCCTGAGATCAGTTGTTTGAACTTGCAAGGATTACACATTTAAAATCGCAACAGGAAATGTTTACCTCCAAAATCAAATTCAATATGTTTAGATTTAAATGATCTGCAACTATGAATGTGATATCTTTATTTATTTTATTATAGTTGAGAAGAAGAAATGTAAAGTAGTATATGAATATAAACCAGAAAATGAAGATGAACTTGAATTACAACTTGGCGATATGGTAGACTTTATTAAAGAGGTAAGCCCAGCTTCTTCTAATACTTCTGCGCTGGCTTTTGCATCACTTACTTTTCAGATAGATTTGAATTACATGTCTGACAACATATTGTTAATAGAAAAAAAACCAACCAGATAGATAGGGTATCCATGATTGTGAAAACGATTTACGTTACAAATTTCTTAAGATATTGGAAAGCCAATAAAAAACAAGGGCTGCTATCACTATACGACTGGTACCGTGGAATCTGGGGTAAATAGCGTTATTATCTAATCTATGTAGAATTATTCATAAATATCATTGAATTTGGCCTAATAGCATTCAATTTGTCCTTGTATACAACTTAAATCTCAACGTGCAATTTTGATTACCAAGCGTTAATTAACTAGTGTTTAGTTTGTCGACACGTGTGTAATTATAAGCGTCCCGCTTAATTTTCACGACTGTTCAATAATTAGTTGGACTGTTCAATTTCCCGAGTTGTGATTAAAATTAGTCAAGGTGTCCAATTACGCCAGGTATTCAATTCTACTTCCGAACATCAAATTTCACATGCGTTGTTCAGATTTTAACGAAAAGTTTATATTGAAGGAGTTGTAATATAGTAATGCTATTTATTGACTTTTTATTATTTGCCGTTTGGCTGTGGGTTAGACTATCAGAAAGTGCCGTTTGGCGGTTTCTACTCGTCATGATTTATGTAATAAATCTAATATTTCTAATACATGTCTTTCTAGCTTGGAGGCCAATGAAATGAGGAAGTTTTCTCGCAGTTTCACGCGAGATTTTGCTTTAAAGGGGCTTAATTCTTGTGGAAGTCAGAGAGACATCGTATTTAGAACTTATTTCAGTTGACGAAATAAAATTCTAATTATTCTCTGATAATTACTTAATGAGTTGTTACTTTTAATCAGATTTTAGTGTATTATAGATGTTTCATTACCGACAATAGAAAACATATGCGACAACTCTTGTTGATTGCTCGGATAACTTAGCTGCTGTGGGCAGATGTTTTGTTGCCTGGCAACCTATCTTTAAAACCTTTAATAGAATTTGCGCTTTTGGTATTGGTATTGAATTCCATAACTTCGGAGCACTGACTGCGAAAGATCTATCACCGGAGTTGGTTTTTGAAAAAGGCTTAATTAAGAGGTTGTCTGATTGTGATTGAAGGGGTCTGCAAGGTTTATTGGTTTTGAGAAGGTTTCTAAGGTATTGAGGTGAAGAATCATCATTTAGAGCAGGATATGTAACAGACAGTATTTTAAAATTGATACGTTGACAGACTGGAAGCCAATGGAGATCTTTCAAAATTGGTGTCATATATGTTCATTTGGTTTAGTCTTGGTTATGATCCGGGCTGCTTTATTTTGAAGTTTCTGAAGTCGTTTGATTTCATTTTCAGGTAGATTGTACAAAAGTGAATTACAGTAGTTGAGTCTTGATGTAACCATAGTGTTTACCAGCATTTTAGTCGTATCACTATCAATGAAAGATCTAATTTTTATACGCCCACATTGAAATGTGGTCGTATATTGTTGTCGCCCCTGTCCGCCTGGCGTCCACAATTGCTTGTGGACGCTCTATAGGCTGAAGTTAATATCTGATGGACTTATACACAGTGTTTAAGGTCATGAGACGAAGAATCCTAGTGATTTTCAGTGATTTTCGATAATTAATGCCAGAGTTATGGCCCTTGATCACTTCAAAAAAATCTTGTGGACGCTCTAGAGGTCAAAGTTAATATTCCATTGACTTTAAATTTATACACAGTGTTTAAGGTCATGAGACGAAGAAGCCTATTGATTTTCAGCGATTTCAGATAATTACTGCCAGAGTTATGGCCCTTGATCACTTTTGGATGCTCTAGAGGCTAAAGTTAATATCCGATTGACTTTAAATTTATACACAGTGTTTAAGGTCATGAGACGAAGAAGCCTATTGATTTTCGATAATTACTGCCAGAGTTATGGCCCTTTATCACTTTGAAAAATCTTGTGGACGCTCTAGAGGCTAAAGTTAATATCCGATTGACTTTAAATTTATACACAGTGTTTAAGGACCCAAGATCTGATATGTCCTCTTGAGATTTGTTTTGAAGGGTAAATGCACTAGCACAGGGCTTCATGACTGGATCAGATTTCACTAATTTCCGGAAGGCAGACTTTTTTCCGATGTCTGTTCTGGAGTAATGAAGGAGCAACATCAGCAAATCTGTGACAATTCAAAGAACACTCAAGAGGCCGATACTCAGGAGGAGGATGGCACTCAAAACTGAATGCGCTGAAACTTATTCTATAATAAGAGGACAGCTGAAGGTCAAGTAATAAAATTTCAGAAAGATTTAACAGCTCAGTGATATCCAAAGTTCTCTTAGAGAGGGAGAAATGGGGTTTAACGTCCACTTGACACAAACTAGGTCATTTCGGGACTAACACATGGTTCAATTTTATTTCAATAATTCGCTTGCGGGTAGGGGTCTTTAGCGGTGGGAGGAAACCGGAGAACCCGGAGAAAACCCACGAAGTTGGACAGGCGACCCTATTCCTTGTCACGTACAACCGGGGAATCGAAAACCCCGCCATTCAACCCCCCCGATGCTCTAGAGACCAAAGTTATCATCCAATTGACTTTAGATTGATAAACAGAGTTTAAAGTCTTTAGATGAACAAGTATATTTAATGTTTCGGGTACTAAACGTTAGCATGGGGCAGAACAAATTCTAATGATTTTCTGATAATTACTTAAAGATACATTATGGGAGATTAGATAAAGAGCTCGCAGTTCTCACTATACTATTCAAAAAAAGTAGGGGATATTTGATTTTGGGGGCATAATACTAAAATATGCAAATGACTACGAAAAAAGTCACTATAGAACCTAACAGAAGAAACATTTCCAGTTACATGTGCCGCCCAAACGCACCAATAGCTACCGCATGGAATGCATGTGATGCTTGGGATCATCATGGGGGTCCAACCCAAGATTTGCACGACTCTGACTTTGAATGTTACAGTCATTGTGGCATTGAATTCCAGGGTGGAAACATCAGTTTAATTGTTTTAGTGACCAGAAAACAAATTTTGATATGCGTCGGCTTACCCAAAATGAAAGGTTACGTGCCCTTGGCATGCTACAGATCGGCACAACACAGGCGGTTGTGGCGCGGACGATGAATGTTTCTCAGTCTGTCATAAGCAGGCTTTGGTCCAGATACCGTGATACACAATCTGTACAGGACAGACCACGCTCAGGTCGACCAAGGTCGACAACTCAAGCCCAGGATCGATTTATCCGTACCTTGGCCTTGAGAAATCGTGTCATCACAGCAAATCAGATCAGCGCTCGTCTTCAAACAGACACTGGTGTGAGAGTGAGTGGCCAGACGATTCGGAATCGACTGAATAGGGGTCACCTTCGCGCCCGACGTCCTCGCGTGATCCCTTGTTTGAGAGATCATCACATTCAGGCAAGACGTCGTTGGTGTAGGGATCGTCAACACTGGGATAATCGACGCTGGAGCAATGTGATGTTTTCAGATGAGTCAAGGTTCACTGTTGATTTTTTGGACAGACGTAGGAGGGTGTGGCGTCGTCGAAACGAGCGCTTCCAAGACGTTAACGTCATCAGACATGATCGATTTGGGGGTGGTTCTGTTATGGTGTGGGGAGGCATCACTGTTGCTGGAAGAACGGCTTTACATGTTGTTGCAGGGCGTGTTACAGGCCAGTACTACCGGGACAACATCTTGGCAGTCCATGTTGTGCCGTTCGCACGACGTCATGGCCGCCGTTTCATCTTCCAGGATGACAACGCAAGATGTCACAGGGCCAGGATCGTTACAGGTTACCTCCAACAACAGAACATCACCACATTACCTTGGCCAGCACTGAGTCCCGACCTCTCCCCCATCGAGCATGTCTGGGACATGCTTGGACAGAGGTTACGTCAACAACGTCCTGCCAATGTCCAAGAACTTGCTGCTGCGTTGCAACAGGAATGGGACAATCTGGACCAAAATGACCTTAGACGTCTCATTAGGAGTATGCCACGTCGGATCAATGCTTGTTTGGCAAACAGAGGAGGATTTACCCGTTACTGACTTGGTTGTGATGCTGTGGTAACTTTGCTGTTTGACCCCGGGTATCATTTTACCCTTATAATGGTCAGTCTGTGCCTTACTTAGTCTAACGATCATTTGGAATAAATCGATGAATGTGAACTTCATTTCATTTTGTCATTTGTTTCTTCGTCAGTTTCATTAGGTGACTTTAATAACACTTAAAAATCAAATATCCCCTACTTTTTTTGAATAGTATATAATAATTAAAAACTAGATAATGTAAAGGGAATTTGCTGAAAATTTCAGTCAAATTGATCCTCTTTGAACCAAGATTTTAGCTATTGAATGTTCGTTATTACTAAAGCCGGTATGATAAAAAAAAAACCATAGTCTCGATTATCCATTTCATGATTAAATTATGAATGGAAGTCGAAACAGCAAAACGGAACCTAATCCAATAAACATCGCAGGCTAGCGATGACATTGAGAGTTGATTATGGTCTGGATGATTGAATTAATGTCTAACTAATAATTTAGATAACATTTTAGGCCTAAAGAAAGACCTGCAATAGGCTCTTTCATAATGTATTTTTAATGAGTTGTTGCTCTTATTAGGAGTCTTAATCAGATTTTAATGTATTATAAATGTTTCATTACCGACAATAGAAAAAATATGCGACAACTCTTGTTGACTGCTCAGACGACTTAGCTGCAGTGGGCGTATGTTTATATATATTTGCCTGTGTATTTCTAGATTTGTTTTTCGACACTGTTTTTCCGCTTTCCTTTTCTTCTGTTTACATTTCGGAATTTCATCATTAAACCAATTTCTATTAGTAGGTGGAAAAGGTGATTTTGGGATTATGATTATACATTTGATTTTATTAGTTTTTCAAGTAGATCTCATCATTCTTCTCACAAAACTTTTTAAAGATTTAAAATTGGATGAAAATTATTTTTTTTTATGGAGGCTCAAAGTTCCGATTTTTGACTTTTCGCGGAAGAATGGTTTTTCAACGCCTTGAAAAAGTCATTTCTGGTGTTTTTTGCGATGCCATATTTCATTTCCTATCGAAACTATCAAAAATGTAGATGTCAATTCATGAAATACAACTTTAAGGCTACTTATGTTTTGATTTTTTACATTTGTGTAATAATTACTCCGGTTTCCCCAGCAACTCCAAAATACATAGGTTTTCTCAAAAATTCCATTTTGTCAAAGTGATTTTGGTCAATTTTTTCATCAAAAATGGTCTTGGCCATGTTATATCTGAAATATTGAACCTGGTTGTTATGCATTTTAAAGTCAGTAGCTATTAAATAGTAAAAATATCTATATGCCTTCTCTCAAGAGCTGAATATATGTTCATTTTTTAACAATTTTCTGCGGCACACAATTGCCTATTTTTGGGGCGTTTTTGGGACATTAGTAAAATAAGAAGGAATGGAGATACACAAGTGTAATTATGGGAATATGTCAAAAAGTTTGTGAATTTTTAAAATTACATAATTTTAATCCGCCATATATTATCAATTTTGTCATAGCAACCAAAATGGAAAAATGCAATTTTTGACCATTTTCAACGCTGTTTACCATGACCCAAAGGGTGATCACCATGTTTAAAAATAAGCATTTTAAAATATTTGAAACCCATGTTATGTCAAATGATATGTATTGTATAAGTTTGAGCAAAATATTAAGGAATTTGAGTGGTTACCATAGCAACCACTGTATATTTAAAAAAAAGAAAAAAAAAGCATTATTTTCCAATAATTATGACATCAATATTGATAATTGTATTATTTAAAATCAGAAGCTATTGGGCAAGATTTTAAAAAATAAAATCAAAATCTTAGCTTAGCTTACTCTTCGGGACACCTGTTACCACTGTTTGTCGTGTATTTTGTACACGAGGAGTAGTCCATTTGCTGATTACACTATTTTGCTTGAATACACTATTTTGCCTATAACGTTTTTTAGGACTTCGAATTCTGTCTTATGGTTTGGATTGTTCGTACTTGGTTTTATTTTATTTATATCTTCTCTTAAGAGCTGGAAAGAGGTTCACTTTTGAAAACATTCTGCAGTAATTGAAATTTTGAAATTTTGTTTACAAGTCCAGAAGTTTGTGAATATTAAAAATTACATATCTTTACTTTTGTATATTGTTGTCAGCAACTAAAACGAAAAACAAACCCCAAAAATGCAATTTTATATCATTTTGAATGGAACATGTGATTACTGATCACCCCATTTTAAAGAAAGCTTTTAGCATATCTAAAAGCAATGTGATATTAAATGTTATAAATTGTATAATTGTTATAAATTGCATTATTTTTAGTAAAATATTAAGAACTTTGGGGGGTTTCCATAGCAACTATATGATTTTAAAAATAACATACCGGTAACTGTTGTTTCACTATTGTTTGTTCTCTGCATGCATGTTCTCTGCATGCATTGCTTACATGTTACAAGAAGATTTCTATTTTGATACATTATTATCTAACAACATTGACCAATAAAAACAAATTATTTGTGGTGCATCTAAATAATTCTCTAAAACTTTTAAAAGAAGACTAGGTAGGTACCCATACGACAGTCAGTAGGCTAAGGTACATGTAGGCCTAGGGTGGCACTAATGCTAGGATTTTGACTGGAAGAATTGTTTTGTTTTTACAATGTAGGTCTACTTTACATTTGAACATTTTCATTATTCCTCCAAATGTAGACTATCGTGGAGCAACTCCCCTTTTTTATTTGTTTATTTTCGTCAACAACATCAAATCTAGGCCTAATAAATTTAATAAAGCCTTCACCCTGTGTTTGTCAGCCTAGATTCAATTTGTTTTATACTGGCTAACAAATAAAATTAGGTGTTAAATACATGTATTTCCCCAAACTTACAATGAATTAAACATATAAATAATTAGTATGAGAACCGATATGATAAAATATTGAATAAATTGCCTTTGTTACAATCGGGTATCCGACTGACGGACTGTACGGCCATTTATTGACTTACCACGGCACTAATCTCAAACGAGATGTTGTAATAAATCTACAACGGAAATTCCAGAATTTGAGCCATTATTTAAATTATTTTTTGTTGGCGTTAATTCTTTTGCCATTCCAACTTTATTTGGGTATTACAATGGTCAGAAATCATGTTCCTTCATACGAATACAACATGTCACAACCGGAAATGGTTCTCGGATACCGTGTTGATATTTTCCAATTTCATATTCATTCGTGTGCACATTAAATACTTCAAATTAGGCTTGAACAACAGAGAATTAATTAATTCGAATACTTGTCTATGTTTGGCAATTTTTTAACGGTTGAAAAATATTTGGTGTTTAACGTAAAGGCGTGTGGTAGCTGAGACTGAGAGGAAATTTCCCTTCGATAAAAGCGCGCGAATATCAGTCACGTGATGTAAACATTGTGAACCTTAACGAGAGGCATTAAAAATAACTATCCTTATGTCTTTTAAGGCAAGTCATTTATTCATATAACATAGCACTTACTTCATACATAAACATCGAGTTGCATTTCGATCTAGTTTACGGCGAATATGAGTCTTAGGAACTTGGAATGGATTTTTCTTTTCCTGTAGAAATGACGTCATAACATTGCAAAACTACGCGATTTATTTTTGACAAAATTGCCCATTGTATACCATTTTCAAGTGCTCGGCGGGCGCACTTACCATGCTCCAATTTTGTTGATTTTAATAGCACCAAAACGACAATAAAACAAACTTTCAATCGGTCGGGGGTGCTATATTGACAAATCGCCTAAAATAAAGATTTTGTGAACTGAACTGTTTAACTTAAAAAAAATGCATGGTATTTCGAAATGCCAACAAAGCACCCCAGACCGATTGAAAGATCGTTCATATATCTTTCTAATGATATCAGAATGAAATAATAATAATAATAAGTGCGCCCGCCGAGCACTTGAAGTGGGGTACTCTCGTTTAAAAACGTGACAAAATTTTTCTGCATAACGTCAAAATACAGGAAATTGACGTTTTTCAACTTTATGAAATTAATAAAATGAACACATATATAAAAATTATATCAAACAAAAGAACAGGATGTCTGCTTCTAAAATATTTTAAAATTATTACAAAAGATTAAATAGCCACTGTTTGACGTTCAGTTGAAAAAGGGTTAGAAATCGGGAAAAACGCCTTTCTTCCAACGCCGGCAATGGAGCTGTGACACCTACTATTAGATCTGATAGTTAAACTTTTAGTTTGAACCGGTGCATGTTTATCTAATAATTTTATAAGAATTTTATTATATTGTTCAATCTTATGATGGATATTATCATGTTCTTTGATCTGTTCATAAAACTGCTCATAAGTTATGTCGGCTTTGAATTACTCTACATCAATTTTTCTAGTTTTTTGGAAAGATATAGTGCGTTTTATTGGTCCAGGTTTATAAAGCACCAGTTTAGCAAAAACACTGTAATGATCAGATATCAAGTCATTTTTAACGTGAATGGAATTTAGTAAATTATCATTGATTCTCGTAATAATAATGTCTAGGGTATGACCAGTGCAATGAGTAGACTCATTTATATGATCTTTTAGAGGCATTTAGTTACTGGATAGAGCAATAAACTATAACACATACTTATGGAAGAACAATTACTGATTTATTTGGGCGACATTTCGAAGAGTATTCTCTCAACGTTTTCAAGAAAGTACAGTAACAAGTGTGTAGAGCAATTATATATATCCAAGCAATAACAACAATTCAGAAACCATGCATGACAACAACAAGATCAAAGGATTAAAAAACAACATGATCAAAGGCAATATACATATGACGGATTATAGGGGTAAATAATTTTAATTGGACAACCAATCATGACAAATGAGAAACCATACATGATGTGATTGGCTAGGTAACAAGGACGTCTTAAGAAGGGTAGGCACTGGTTATTTTCTTTTTTAATAGTGAACTTAATTCTTTTATTCTGGTTGTTTAAATGCTGGAGAAGGGTGTCTGGATCATCATTTTGGTCAAGGATTACGAAAGTATCATCAACTTTTCGAAACCAAGCTATCGGCTGGACAGGTGATCTTGACAGGGCCACCTCTTCAAAGTTTGTCAAATAAATCTCGGTAAGCACTGGAGAAAGGGGACTTCCCATTGGTAAACCATGTGTCTGTTCATAAAAATCATCTCCCCATGCGAAGTATGTGGATTCGATGCATGCTTTGGTTAGTTCTATGATGTCTTCGACTGTTAAACTGGTTTCTAATGGAGTTTCTAAGTTGTTTAGTCTCTGTCGGAGTACTGTTATGGCATCTTCACGGGGGATATTGGTGAATAAGTCAATAACATCATAAGATAAGATCTGTACATCATGGGGTTGGTTTTGTAATTTGTTGCAAAAGTCTTTTGAATCTTTAATGAAGGAGTCTGCTTCTTTGCCTAATGGGGACAGCAGTCTTGATAAGTGTTGTGAGGTGTTATAATAAGCTGAGTCACGGGAACAAACTAATAATCTAGCTTTGATGGGTTTTTTGTGTGTCTTGATGGTTGCCCTGGCATAAGGTGGTCTTGGATGGGAGGGTTTGAGCTTGTAGAAAAGCGAAGGTGTTAGTCGGTTCTGGGTCTTCAGGTTAGTAAGCTGAGCTGTGTGATTGTCATTGTGGGCCTTAGTTGGGTCTTTTCTTAACTTTCTGTAGGTGGTGCGGTCGGACAGTAGAAGGGAGACGGTTTCATGGTAGTCATTTTTGTTCATAATGACAGTTGATTTTCCTTTATCTGCAGCTACTATAGTGATAGTCTGGTCTTTCTTCAACTCTTTGAGGGCTGTATTTTGGGCCTGGGTTAAGTTGTGGGATGGTCGTTGAGTCTTAGACTTAGTTATGAGGTTGGTGACTTGGTGCCTAAGAAAATCGATCTTCCCGCCAGGTGCTAACTGTCTTAAGCCTCTCCCTATATTGGTGATGAATTGATCATGGTTGACTGGACGGTTCGTTGGGGTGAACTTCAGACCTCGGGACAGTAGCGTGATCTGGTCATCGGTTAGGTTGCGACTGCTCAGGTTGATGACTGTTTTAGTAAGAAAATCTGCTTTGGTTGTCTTGGTTGTTGTGGGGGACGACGGGGTGGTCTTGAGGTTATTAAATTTCTTCAGATGGTTGGAGCGAGTCGTTTCTCTTAGATTGTCTAGGGACTTTAGCTGCTTGGTGTGGAACTGATGGAAGTCAGCTGGGGACATGAGGTCCTTCAGATCAGAGAGTTTATCTTCACGTAGGTTGCTGAGACGGTGTTTGGTATTGCGATGTTGATGGATGCGCTCTTCTTATGAGACATTTGCTCGCTCTTTCCACTATTCTGTTGGCGGCTGCTGATTGGACGGGGGACTTAATCTGTAGGCCTTTGGGGATAATGTTGTTGTCTCTGCATCGCATCAGAAAAGTAAGGTTACACTTGGTTTTAACATATTTACCTTCCAATCTGTTACTTGTATTAATAGAGGAAACTGCCACATCTCCATACTGATGACGATAATGATCTTTTAGAGGCATTTAGTAACTGGATAGAGCAATACACTATAACACATACTTATGGAAGAACAATTACTGATTTATTTGGGCGACGTTTCGAAGAGTATTCTCTCAACGTTTTCCAATGTTTATATTTTCATTGGAGACAAAACGGAAACATCGAATTGTTACGGTGCAGACTTTGCCAAAATTATCAGGGCGTCAAAGTTAAACTTAAGATTTTTTCTTTGACTCTTGTTTATGGTTTTCATCAAGTCCAATCTGATTAAAGTACAGATCTATATTTCGTTTCGTTTTTTTATACTTTCGATGGCCTACACTACATGAAGATCTGACAAGTTTTAGCGGTAGGTCATGTCAGGGGTCAAAAGACTGACTGATCTATGACGTCAGACATTTGATTAACCAATCAGCTTTGATGTTACTAGTGGATTACCCACAGTTCCGGGCAAAAAAAGGTCAAACACTCGATTCGACAGACCATTTGATTGGCTGACCCCTCATTTCAAGCAGAACACGAGTTAAATAACAAGTCTTCCAGATCCAAGTGTAGTAAAGACAAGTAAAACGAAATTTTGAACTATAAAAACGAAATAGGATCTGTGTTTTAACCAGATTGCATCAAGTCAGTATAGAGGTGAAGGATTGATATTGAAATTTCATTTTTCTTTTTATTTATTCTAATAAATATCGAAACACATATCTTTATTTTCTAAGTATTAATGGTCAATAAATGGCTTTATCTATGGTCAAAGTATAGTATGAAATACTTGAATGGTCCTTCTAAATAATGGATTGCTCCTCTATTTTGAGTTGAGAAGTGCTATTTTTGCAGGAGCGGTTTTCAGCTGTTGTAATTTTAGAAGAGCTTTTTATGGCTCCTCTATTTTTTTCAAACGTGAAGCACTGAGATCCCATATTATGTAATATATGATTGGTGCAATACCCATGCTGTTGGTCTTAATTGCAAAGACATTTAAACAAAAGGATTATAATTCAGGCTAGGGAGTCGACGTGTACACACGTAAATCAGATGCGTGAGATTTATTATTCGTGGATGTGTTGTCAGTGGGGGAAATACTGTTTTAAATGGATATATAAATAAACCTTTTTATGCTTGTGGACGTAACAGTATGTGCATCTCAAGAAAGCTTTGCTTCGGAACCGTCCCGTCGCCATTAAAAATCCAACATCTGTTTCACCGTAGTGATCTTGAAAAATAATCCCCGGATAATGACAGGCATTACAGATACCTTCCGTCGTATGAATCCTGAAAAATAATATTTCACCGTATCGCAACAGGTCAGTACTAAAACTAACACTTATTACAGTATTTCAACATTGTGCGGCAAAATAGACATTCGTCGGCAAAACTGAACGATGACCAACAACTAAACACATCGTAATATCTGAACATCGCACGTGAAATTAGATGTTTGACAACAAAATTTAACACCTTGCGTAATTGGACACCTTGACTGATTTTTATCACGGCTCAGGAAATTGAACGGTCCAACTAATTATTGAACAGTCGTGCTAATTAGACGCTTGGTAATCAAAATTAAACAGTGAGATTGAAATTCGATAGAAGTACAAATTGAGCACTATTTATGAATAATTGGACACAGAGTAGAAATTAACGCTATTTACGCCTGATTCAACGGTACCAATTTTACAGTGTATGCTGTGATAATAATAAATATGCTGTGATAGTAATCTATAGAAAATTTTACTGTTGGGACCAATCTATAGAACATCCTGCTGTGAGGGCCAATCTGAGCCAATATAAAATCAATCCTGCTTTGGGCGGAGGAGGGGGCAAATCTATAGACAAACTGAACAAAAACTGCTGATGTGATGGATAGCCTGCTTTGAGAGCCAATCTACGATATAAACATGGCGTGTGGGGGCGGGCGGTATATAGAAAAAATTAAAACATTGAATGTTTATTTCTTTCTTTATTTATGTAGTAGTCAATGTGGTCTGCCTCCCGTTGTTCAAATTATTTCCCTTGATATTTCCAAGGTGAAGGCTGACAGCTGTCAATCATTCTGCACTGGTGACTATGATGCCTGATACATTTTCGTGACTACGAAAGAGTGTTTACCGTATTTACATGTACCGCGTGCGGAGGACAACTAATGCCCCCTGGAATTCCTTTCTCACATGTCCTGTCTATATTTACGCTACAAATTATATTTATATATGAAATATTTTTCCAATCTAATTTTTGAATTTGTAAATTTTCGAATAAATTATTCATAGCCTTTATTTATGGAGATTGTTTTAAACTTTTTAAATGTTTAAATACACCAAGCAACGAGCCGTGTGCATTTCCATTCAAGCTACCACTATATTTACTGTGGTGTCGTTACGATAGAACTATTTTAGATGACTTGGCGGTACGTTTTAATTTATTTAGATATAATACTTGATAATGCTATAAACTAGTGTCAAGCAGATGAAAACAAGCATAGATGGTGTAAATTCATTGTTATAAAATTGTCTACTTTCAAACTGTGTGAGTAACTGTTGCCTACGACAGAGCGGAAAGTGGAATGTACATGTAAACAGTGGAAATGGCGGCTTTTCTCGGTATTTCCATGCTTAATTCTTGCATTTAGGAACGAATAATTAAATGTATGTGACGTGAGTATTGTGGTCTTAAGTCAATTTACTGAACATCAAGTACCTGTCTGACGAAATAAACGCCTATCGTCGACAAGTAGAAAGGCAAACATTTCGAGCCATGCGCACGGTAGGCAAATGTTTTAAGAACCTTACAAAAGTTAAATGAAACTACTGCTAGTATCATGTTCCAGTCTAACCCGAGTTTTTCAGAGATATTATTTGTACTAAACCAAAAGATGCCGCTCCTAACAGTATATTTAATGATAAAGCAATTTAAAAAATAAAACGATCGTAATTTCTAAAGCTGCTAACCAAAAAGCTAAATATTACTGCAATTCAGAATCGTCAACAATAGATTTTTTACGGCTGTAATAGTTGATAGATGTCACTGAGAAGTAGTAAAGGTGAGATTTGTACGTTTAGGGCATAGATATCTCCCGATTTGTTAAATTTCTATGAATATCGGTAAAATTCTAATTATCGCAACAAATCTAATACGAAGAGGCTAAAATCTGTAGGTACGGTGTGTTAATTAACAGGGGTGAGAAATTGACTGAGTGGTGATATAATTATCGCTAGGGGTGAAAATCTCGGCGACGGTGCGTTTTCTGTACCGGTGTGTTAATTAACGAACAGGTTAAAAACGACTGACACGGTGTGTATTCTTTGTTTGGCGAGTTTTCTCAAAAGCGTGTTATAACTGCACCAAAGGTGTTTTATCAAGGACCAACAGGCTTTATCTGACGCGTAGGTGTTAAATCCAATTTACCGTGCGATTTCTTGTTTCCGTGTGTTTTAAGCAGATCGCTCTTTGTTAAGTGTAGGTCTTTATGCATGGATTTATACGTGCTGTAGTTAGATATACGTATTTCATTTCTTGGTGAACACTACATGTTTTATACTTCGTACCATAGTCGGGCTGCAATTATTTATATATTTGTCTTTTTTGTGGGTTTAATTTGTTTATATATTATCTTGCGTACCACTGAAGTATAAATGCGTGTGTCTTAAAATCAGTCGAATGCAATATCGTTATTACCGATATCCCGCTAAACCTTCATATGATTATCCGATATATTCTAATCTCTATTGATATCAGATGCTCTAATCTGTTTTGAAAGCACAATTATAAACTCATTTGAATAAAGCTTGATATTTTATCAACATGTATACAATTTATTTTGTTTCTCATAGGAAATTTCGGTTAGTATCTCAAATGAAAAAAAAACCCAGCCCAAGCGATTATATTATACCGGTAATCAGAGAAATGTTCAAACACACAAGTAAAATAGACAAGACAAAAGTACAAGCAATACCATTATTTATTATTACATTATTGATATGCATATGCCTTCATATATTACACGTTTTAATTAAATTGTAACGTATAAATTATCTGCTTTATTTATTTTTTCTTTAATTGGCAGTTGATATGGGCCGAAGCATTCGCTTCTATGCGTATTAGCTCTGCTCCAATAATGATATTTTGTGTAATATTAGGGCGTTTCAAAAGAAACATGGTCAACAAGTGGAATTTAACAGTGAACTAGAAGGAAATATTCAAAAAGAGAATGAATTATTTTGATAGTTAAACCGTGGCTTCATACGGCTTGTAAAATATACAAACATGACTAATCGGATATTATTTTTCAAATTGTACTATCACCATTGATGGGAAATGCAAGAATGAATCAAATAGCGACGATTATCGAGTGAGAATAAGGTGGTCCACCATTTGCTACATTTACCAGCGCCAAAATTCTCTAAAGTGATCGATGAGTATGGGTATAATTGTAAGCATATCTTACAAATAATATCAAAACTGAGTATAATTGTAAGCATATCTTACATATAATATCAAAATTTATATCCTATCTGGGATTTCGATTCTGATAAATTCACGGTATTTGAAAACAACAAGAGGGATTATAAGATTTAAATACAATGAAATACTAACTATTACATTATTATCATGTGGTACTTAAGTTAGAGGACTAAGTTATTTTTATACAGTATATTTCAAAACAAAAAAATTGTCGTATTGGAAATACATGTATGCGAAAATTTGTTGTTCTTCTTCTTCTTGAATTTGTTAAATTATTAAACGTATTTCCAAGTCACATAATATTACAACACAAACTGCCATCAGAGCAGGAAGTATGCTTCGCTGAACACCATTGGATCACCGTTGACCTAGATGTTATATAACAACTGTTAATTGCCAGACTTTATTAGGGGTAATAAATTAATTATTGCCCCAGCTCAACAATTTTAGTGAATGTGTTTTATCTTAGTTAAGATTTCGAGAAACAGGGCCCAGGTACACTTAATTTATCAGAACACAACAATAATTTTCTTGAATGAACCTTGGTTTATTAAAATTCAAAATATGACCCTGTAAATTAATATAGATGTGTTGTGTATCCTATTTCAAAACCGTAATTTGTCAAACGAACAATTAATTACATCAAAGGTGTATAAGAAATTATTGTTGTTCTGAAATAGTTTTCTTTATCAAATTTATTAATTAAGCTGTTAAAACGTCAAATTCTGGACATAATGTGTGCTATGGACGGTTCTAAAAGTTGAAGACTTTTATGACGTGGGACTCAATTTAGCATAATATATGGCCGGAAATATTGTAAATGAAGCTATTTAAGTTTAAAACTATGACTTTAGAATACATGTATAGTGAAAATGTTGAAATTGATCACTACAGCAATAAATTGTTGTTTCAGAATTAACAGATCTTTAACAAATAAATCATGCTATAACACTATTCTAAACCTGTACCCAAGAATAAATATTAAATATTTAGATTTCGAAATGTTCACAATTAAACAGAATTAACAATAAAAACAAAATGACAAATTACTACGGCATATTATGAAAATCTTTTCAAATAAAGCGGCCGAAATAACAAAAGAGAATTTAAAGTCGTTTTAGACTGGAAGCTGATTCCCAGAGGTGATTGCATGCTTTTATAAATAGACACATGGAGCCCGTGCTCTCGATCTGTCATCACGTTGATAATTCACATAATAAAAATTGGATCCACTTGACCCGTAGTTTATTAGTACCGGGAGAAAAATAATAAAGCTATTTCATACAATCGTAAACAATAGAAATATTAACAAGTGTTTAAAATTAGCTGTTCTTGTAAAGCCTCTATTCCATATTAAGTCAAAGGTCAATGGACAATATCACCGCCGACGCATGTCCCTATTTGCATTAGTGTTATTTGATATGTGAATTATCATTTGATATATATGTGGAAATTAAATTTTTCTTGGATAGTCCTTTTTACAACCCAGGTAAGATACAATACATTTATGCATTAAAACGCCCACGTGTAGTAAATATAGACATGACGAAACCAATAGTTTTTCATCAATTGCTTGATTTTATATTTATTAATTGGTTTTCGAAACAGATTCGTTAGTCTGATATCAATGGAGGTTGGTCCGGATATCGGTAAATAACGTGCATTTATACTTCAGTGGTACGCACGATAATATATAAATAATTGCAGCCCGACTATGGTACGAAGTATAAAACAAGTAGTATTCACCAAGAAATGAAATACTATAAGAACGAACAAATTTAACTACAGCACGTATAAATCCATGCATAAAGACCTACACTTAACAAACATGCAGAAACAAGAAATTGCACGGTAAATTGGATTTAACACCTACGCGTCGGATAAAGCCTGTTGGTCCTTGATAAAACACCTTTGGTGCAGTTATCACACGCTTTCGAGAAAACTCACCAAACAAAGAATACACACCGTGTCAGTCGTTTTTAACCCGTTCGTTAATTAACACACCGGTACAGAAAACACACCGTCGCCGAGATTTTCACCCCTAGCGATAATTATATCACCACTCAGTCAATTTCTCACCCCTGTTAATTAACACACCTTACCTACAGATTTTAGATTTGTTGCGATAATTAGAATTTTACCGATATTCATAGAAATTTACCAAATCGGGAGATATCTATGCCCTAAACGTACAAATCGCACTCTTACTACTTCTCAGTGTGTGTTGAGAATTTCATGTGCGATGGCTATTTATAGACTCGAAGAGAGTGCGTGACTAGGCAGAAATCACTTCGAGACAAGCCACTGAAGCGTGCACATTCATCGTGTCGAGTACCACGTTTAGTAGGGAAAATTTTCGGCACATGGGACACCCTATCTATAAGGCCACAATTTTGATTCGATTTTGATGAAACTTGAAATGCATATTTATTACCCAAAGATCTTGGTTCCTTTCAGTAATCGCGCATATCAGACCATAACTTCCTGAATTATGACCCTTGGTTGTACGAAAAATTGTGTTTTTAGCTTGCGGTCCCTCTAGAGGTCACAATATTTATCCGATTTAAAAAACATTTGAATATATCACCGTTACACCCTAATGATGGTTGAGTTAGAATTTCATGGAAATCGGACCAAAACTGCCGAACAAAATGGCCACCCCTCGTACACAAATAGTGTATATATGGGATATCAAGGTTGTGGACAATCTAGAGTCCATAATTTTGATCCGATATTAATGAAACTTGAAATGCATGTTTTTAACCCAAAGATCTTGGTCCTTTTGATATTCACACATATCAGATCGTAACTTCCTGAATTTTTAGCTTATCCCTCAAGAGGTCACAATTTTTATCCGATTGAAAAAATTTGTGTGAATATTACACCGTTACACCCTAATGATGGTTGAGTTCGAATTTCGTGAAAATCTGACCAAAACTGCCAGACAAAATGGCCTCCCCTCGTACGCAAATAGTGTAGATATATATGGTATATCAAGGTTGTAGAAGTCACAATTTTGATCCGATTTTGATGAAACTTGAAATATATAACCCAAAGATATTGGTTCCTGTCGATATTCGCATCTATCGGATCGTAACTTCCTGAATTAGGCCCTTGATTGTACGAAAAATCGCTTTTTGTTTAGTTTGTTCTTTATCCATTTCTTGCAAAATGTGGGCGTATGGTGTCTGGCAGCCGCTGGTTAATGACGACGGGAGGAAGCAAAGCTTTCTAGAGATGCACATAACGTTTCATCTACATTCTAAAATGTGTATCTATATATCCATTAAAAACAGTATTTCCCACACTGAAATAACACATCCAAGAATGCTAAATCTCATTGAATCAACGGGCGTGGTTTCAAATCCCTGGTTGTACGTGACAAGGAGTAGGGTCACATGTCCAACCTCGTGGGTTTTCTCTGGGTCCTCCGGTTTCCTCCCACTGCTAAAGACCCCTACGCGCAAGCGAGTTATTGGAATAAAAAATTAAAACCATATGTTAGTCTCGAAATGACCTAGTTTGTGTTAAGTGGACATTAAACCCCATTTCTCTCTCTGTCTCTAATAGTGGGAAAATAATACAGAATCCACTTCCATTATACGACAGTCCTACAAATAAAGTTCTAACACCACAATAGACATATTATTTTAGTAGACATATCACAAAAAGTGTTTTAAAGAACATGCTACAGTATATGAATTTGATTTTGTATTTAGGTTGAAGATGGTTGGTATGAAGGGCATCTAGGAGAAAAGACTGGTGTATTCCCATCAAATTTTGTAGAATTTGTTACTGTATCAGAAGAAAGTAGCGAAGAAACAACTGTTGGAGAAATGGAAACAGGTTTGTTATTATATTATTATCAGTATATATGGCTACTATCACCAGGGATAGAACTTTATTTGAAAACACACAAGCAAAATTTTGCTTGTTGATTTCAAATGTACAAGCAAAAATAGGATTTTGAAGAAATTCAAGGGGCAATTTTTTTCTTTAATGAAAATACTTTTATTATCTTTGGAACATGTACAAGTTATGTTATACATTGGAGTGTACACATATTCCTTACAATTTCATTAAAAAGCTAATGGCAATGGCTAATAAAACACGATGAACACCCAAAACTGTCCTCAACACTAGAGCTTGGCAATATTCCTGGAATTATCGCGATATTTTATGAAATGTCAATACCTTCAGTTCATCATCTTTTAAATGTAAATAAACATGCATAAAAAGTTGGAAATACCCCTGGAGTATTCACTTCACACTTTCTAGTCAATATTATTATTTCTAGTCAATATTATTTTTAGCACACAATACCGAATTTACAAACAAAATTAACAAACTTACAAAAGTTGTTGTTATATTACAATTTTAATCTTCAAAATATTAATTATAATATTTTATTTAAATCAAAAATATTTACATATGACGGAGGAACAAAAAATATAATAGAAAAGATTGTGTTCTTTTGCCGTGCATATTTTTATAGCTACCCTTGAAAACTCGTTTTTTCTCATTCAAGCGTATACCTTCTTGACGATGCATTATATAATAAAAGGAAAGTAAATTAAACTATACAACATGTAAGTACAATGTCAAAAGGTGTCCATTGATTTAGTCAAATAGCGATTTTTCGGATCACAGACAGCTATGCATGACACATCCGACGCAGAATCAGTGATTAAATCACTTAATCAGTCTACCGGAACTCTCAAAATATATAGTTGGCAATGTTGGCATCAGGGCTTCCACTTCAAAATTTTCACTGCCAGTCATTTTTAAGAACGCACAAAAACTTTTCAAAGTAAATTTATATTTCATGTTTTTTATTCATGGTAGGGTATTGTGAATTCACGTGTCTATACTACTTTGTCACCATGGGGTGCACAAAAAAAATATATTTGACTTAAAAATGAAATATTGGTAAGGCTCATGATAATTATTTAATAATTAAATATTCCGTTTTGGCTACTTAAATAACGAAATAGTTGAATTGGCCGGAGAAAAACCATTTCAGTAGCTCACACGTAATTAACACGTGCTCTATAGAAAACACACTGACCTGGATAATTTTGAGTTGTAATATACTATTCAAAAAAAGTAGGGGATATTTGATTTTGGGGCATAATACTAAAATATGCAAATGACTACGAAAAAAGTCACTATAGAACCTAACAGAAGAAACATTTCCAGTTACATGTGACGCCCAATAGCTACCGCATGGAATGCAGGTGATGCTTGGGATCATCATGGGGGTCCAACCCAAGATTTGCACGACTCTGACTTTGAATGTTACAGTCATTGTGGCATTGAATTCCAGGGTGGAAACATCAGTTTAATTGTTTTAGTGACCAGAAAACAAATTTTGATATGCGTCAGCTTACCCAAAATGAAAGGTTACGTGCCCTTGGCATGCTACAGATCGGCACAACACAGGCGGTTGTGGCGCGGACGATGAATGTTTCTCAGTCTGTCATAAGCAGGCTATGGTCCAGATACCGTGATACACAATCTGTACAGGACAGACCACGCTCCGGTTGACCAAGGGCGACAACTCAAGCCCAGGATCGATTCATCCGTACCTTGGCCTTGAGAAATCGTGTCATCACAGCAAATCAGATCAGCGCTCGTCTTCAAACAGACACTGGTGTGAGAGTGAGTGGCCAGACGATTCGGAATCGACTGCATATGGGTCACCTTCGCGCCCGACGTCCTCGCGTGATCCCTTGTTTGAGAGATCATCACATTCAGGCAAGACGTCGTTGGTGTAGGGATTGTCAACACTGGGATAATCGACGCTGGAGCAATGTGATGTTTTCAGATGAGTCAAGGTTCACTGTTGATTTTTTGGACAGACGTAGGAGGGTGTGGCGTCGTCGAAACGAGCGCTTCTAAGACGTTAACGTCATCAGACATGATCGATTTGGGGGTGGTTCTGTTATTGTGTGGGGAGGCATCACTGTTGCTGGAAGAACGGCTTTACATGTTGTTGCAGGGCGTGTTACAGGCCAGTACTACCGGGACAACATCTTGGCAGTCCATGTTGTGCCGTTCGCACGACGTCATGGCCGCCGTTTCATCTTCCAGGATGACAACGCAAGATGTCACAGGGCCAGGATTGTTACAGGTTACCTCCAACAACAGAACATCACCACATTACCTTGGCCAGCACTGAGTCCCGACCTCTCCCCCATCGAGCATGTCTGGGACATGCTTGGACAGAGGTTACGTCAACGTCAACAACGTCCTGCCAATGTCCAAGAACTTGCTGCTGCGTTGCAACAGGAATGGGACAATCTGGACCAAAATGACCTTAGACGTCTCATTAGGAGTATGCCACGTCGGATCAATGCTTGTTTGGCAAACAGAGGAGGATTTACCCGTTACTGACTTGGTTGTGATGCTGTGGTAACTTTGCTGTTTGACCCCGGGTATCATTTTACCCTTATAATGGTCAGTCTGTGCCTTACTTAGTCTAACGATCATTTGGAATAAATCGATGAATGTGAACTTCATTTCATTTTGTCATTTGTTTCTTCGTCAGTTTCATTAGGTGACTTTAATAACACTTAAAAATCAAATATCCCCTACTTTTTTTGAATAGTATACAATAACTTTGAAATGAAGATAAATATATAATTATCCATGGCATATATCTCACATTTTTTTGGTTTTAGACCATCTCTTACGGAATTACGGGCTGCAGAATTGTGACGTAAATCCTAATAATGTATAACTAAATGACTAACGGATAACTAACTTACGGCTAGCGACACTAGCGCCCCCTAGAATATGGTCTTGTATAAGAGTAACCGTATATACACAACATTTCTTCTACACGTGGAATTATCATTATTGCTGCACAATAGAACTGGAATACGTATTTTTCTTAATTGTTTGGTAAGCAAGTTAACTAATCTCTAGATTTTATTTCAACAATTTCCACGTCGGCCGTCATACCGCTATAAACATTTTATTTTTAAATGCATTTTTCTTCCAACACGTACGTTGTTGAGGATTTACGTAATTTCTATGCTGTTTTTATTTGATATGACATTTGGTTGGATTCGAAGAGCAATACTTCATATCAATTGCCCTTTTTCGAAGATCATACTAACCTCGTTTACATTGTGCCTGACCGTAATAGCGGTAAACGGCTTTGTTGTTGAAATTTCTTATGACATGTGGACAATACGTGAATGATTAACAATGGGCCGCTTCGCGCCGTTGATTAGATTCCCACTTATCAATTAACATTTATTGCTCTACTACCAGACACTCATCATTAATTATCAACACAACACTCAGTATAATCTGTTGACGACTATATATACAACTCTACAACACCAATCACGAGATTGGCTTCTAGACGACGTAGTCATGTTTGAAATTATTTTTTTTTAAAAAAAGACCCTCTTTCCGGTGTGCAAAATGACCGTTAGGTCAGATCTAGGAACAATCATTTTCCATAGCCGTAGGTCTCGACCGGCATATACGGCCGACGTGGAACCCATGGTTGGCATTATTTATATTTCTGCTTTATTAAAATTTATTTCAATCTGAAAATCAATAATTCCTTTGGAAAATCAAAGTATCGGTATAAACAATGTGTCAAGATGAATAGAAATTGAACAGAAACTGATAATGCTACGGGTGGAAAAGTGAGCGAGAAGTCACGTGACGTAATCAAAGCTCAGTATCGGCAGTTTATAACAGTATTTATTCATCATTTTAAGCAATAAAATATCGTAAATAACATCAAAAGGAAAACATTTTTTCAATATTTATGTCAAATATCATCCAGAAAAATCAAAACCGCCATGGTACGTGTTTTTTTTTACTATTAATAAACTGTGTCGCGTGAAACTTGAAAGCTATTCGCCAATAACGTATATTTTTGACAGATGTCAAATTTGTTTGATGGAATATAACGTCAATATTGAAAGGACAGATAGTTAAACACTAAAAGAGGTCAATTATGATATGTGTGTATTGTTTTTATTGAATAGGGTAAACTAGCCGATAAAATATAAAATTTTTATCACAATAAAAACGATCAGTTCGGGAAAAAACTGAAGAATTCCGACTGTCTGATGAAGAAATCTGAATACTTGACGCATGCGCAGATGTCACAAAACGCCAGATATGGACATCGCTTTATTTACAATTTGCAAGGAAGGAAAATAATCAAAAGAATTTCCGTTTTTTGTCATAATTATGGTCTTGATTTTGCGTAGAAGATATGTTATTCAGTAACAATAAGCGAAAAAATGTTACACGCATTTATTTTCGTGTGACATATTTTGCAACACGCAGTCTACAAAATCAACACGCATTTTGCGTGTTTGTGTCCGTCAAATTCGATCCCTGACTATAACTATAAAGGTCATTTCAAACAGCTGGATTGGATCAAAGTTATACCTCTATGAACAGCTGAAGTTGTCATCTCCGTACCCATACATGTTTTATGTAATAAATGTAATAAATGTTAGCACTTGGAAGAACCAGATTCCAATCAAATTTTAATCATTTCTCATGATATCAAGAGGCGTGCTGGAAGTGTAGGAAACCGCCTACCAGGGCTTCCAATTCAAAATTTTCACTTTGATTTTTGATTACACGCGAAAAATTTTCAAAGTAAATTCATATTTCATTTTTTTTTTTTTTTCATGGTAGGGTATTGTGAATTCTTGTGTCTATACCACTTTGTCAGCATGGGATACAGAAAAAAATAAATATGGACTTAAAAATGAAATATTAGTAAGGCTTATGATAATTATTTATTAATTAAATATTCTGTTTTGGCTACTTAAGGGTAAGGTAATAAATGTTAGCACTTGGAAGAACCAGATTCCAATCAAATTTTAATCATTTCTCATGATATCAAGAGACGTGCTGGAAGTGTAGGAAACCGCCTACCAGGGCTTCCAATTCAAAATTTTCACTTTGATTTTTGATAACACACGAAAAATTTTCAATGTAAATTCATATTTCATTTTTTTTTTTCATGGTAGGGTATTGTGAATTCTTGTGTCTATACCACTTTGTCAGCATGGGGTACAGAAAAAAATAAATATGGACTTAAAAATGAAATATTAGTAAGGCTTATGATAATTATTTATTAATTAAATATTCCGTTTTGGCTACTTAAGGGTAAGGTAAAGTGACAACAATTGTCACAACACCTGAAATAGGGGATCCTCAAAAAATCATTCACAACACCTTTAGTGCCTTTATTTTGGTGTCTAGACCTGCTTGAGATGATACCAAACAATAAGAAATGGATGAAAATCAAAAATATCGACTTTGGAATTTGTAACTTTGGAAAATATGAAACAAATATACCATTCAGCACTGTGCAGCTACAGGGTAAACAACTCAACATGGGAAATCACAAAGTCTCACAGAGATACCTGAATATATACACTACAACCATCAAGACTTCAAATTTTGAAAACTATCTTTGTTTCAGCACACCATGTCCATATAATTAAACTTTTATTTTTCAAATATCCTCCATTTTTTTCAAGGGACTACTTTCAGACTTTTTGTATGGAGTACCATCATAAACGTTTGGATTAAATGTTTCGGGTCTGTATGGAATATTGTAGATACTGCATCACAATTTCCTTGAAACTGCTTTTGGTTTTCAGCAATTTTTTTTATAATGAATACACATTGTTATCATTTGTATTACTTCTTAATTCACCCCTTGAAACTTTGTACCAGGAAGCATAAAGATGTACTGACAATTAAAGATTGAACATTTTTACTAAGTTTTACAGTGAAATAATTTGTTAAAAAATTTTATTCAATATTTACTCACACTCAACACATTGTTTAATCTTAGATTCTACACTAATTGTCCACTATTGATTAGAAAATATGATGTGTTTCAAATGGTACTCCATAGAAATGAATTTGCCCCACAAAAATTATATCTAGGTAACAAATTCTATATCAGACCCTAAAAATGATTATTATTTTAACATAAATGAATAATAATCAATCCAAAATTTAGAAACAAGCCTTTTTGCTAACATTTACCAACACTTGACAACGGCAGCTATGATAGCTTAGATTTTGACACTTCTGTTGTCATCGATTTACAGAACAGTCCATATGAATAATTTTGATATTAAAAGATGTGACAGTTCTTGCAAATGATGAGCAATAGTCTATAATATTATGATTTACCACCTGATGTAAGGATAATTGTGATAGTATTAGTCAAAAAGTATTTACTGCATTTTTATATGCCCACATTTTCATGTGGACGTATTGTGCCGTCGCCCCTGTCCCTCCGGACATTCGTCCGTCCACAATTTGTTTGTGAACACTCTACAGGTCACAATTCTTATCCGATTTTGACGAAACTTGACATATAGGTTTATCTCCAAAAGATCTCGGTTCCTTTCGATATTGGCATGTATCGGATCGAAACTTCATGGATTATGGCGCCTGTTTGTACGAAAAATCACGTTTTTAGCTTGTGGACACTATAGAGGTCACAATTTTTATCCGATTTTGTTGAAACTTGAAATCTAAGTTGATAATCCAAAGATCTCGGTTCCTTTCGATATTCACGCATATCGGACCGTAACTTCCTGAATTATAGCCTCTGATTGTACCAAAAATCGTGTTTTTAGCTTGTTGACCCTATAGAGGTCATAATTTTTATCCGATTTAAAAAAACGTATTATTATATCACCGTTACACCCTAAGGATGGCTGAGTTCGAATTTCGTGAAAATCGGCCCAAAATCGACAGACGAAATGGCCGCCGTTCGTTCTCAAATAGCGTAAAAATATGGTATATCAAGGTTGTGGACACTATAGAGGTCACAATTTTTATCCGATTTTGTTGAAACTTGAAATGTAAGTTTATAACCCAAAGATCTCGGTTCCTTTCGATATTCACGCATATTGAATTGTAATTTCCTGAATTATGGCCCTTGATTGTAGGAAAAATCACTTTCTTGTTAACTTGTTCTCTATCCATCTCTCGAAAATGTGGGCGTATCCTGCCTGGCAGCCGCTGGTTATTTACCTTTCTGTGTCGAATTACCGCTCAAAGGAAGTGTTGCTCGCATCAATGAGATCATGCATGACTTTTTTTAATATTATCAAATCTCAGAAATGACAACTCATTTGTATTTTGATATGAATTAATCATAATCATGTTTAAATTAAAATATGAAAAATTTGTTTTTAAAATTAACACTTTGCTAATTGATATTAGCATAAGGTCAAGGACATACCAGATATTCGGACACGAAGGCTACGTACGAAACATTGTTTACATTTATACAACGGTGAAATGTGTTATTACTAAAGGGAATACGACATAATTGTATGTATGGTGATGTAAATGAAACCTTTGCATATCTATACAATGTTAATGGATAATGGATAATAATACACTACGGTATCCTTTTGATACGGTTTGAAGCCATTCCTATAGCTTTGTCTGAAAATGAGCGACAGCTTGTATAGAGATCGACTATTTGGCGCCAGTGAAAAAGTCTCACAAGATTATCACAGTGTCACGTGTGCATTGCCAGGTCTTCTAGCGACGTGTACAGGTGAAAGGCTATGTTCATTCATTTGTGATTTAAAGAAAATACAATACCTGGGATGTGCTTTACCGGTTTCCAATGGTATAATAACATTGGACGTGACTTACCGATTTGTGATGTATTTGTCAATGGTGGAATCATATTTTTTTTAATGGATAATAATACTACGACCACGGTATGGTGAGCATCTATGGGTGTGCATTTTTTTTATATTCACTTTTTTTATTCGTACTTCATACGTAAATAACCGTAATCAAAATAAACGATCGGATACACCATCTGCGAAAAATTAAAAGCTTCGTCTAATATTTAAACCCTGTAGATAAATTCATCGGGTGTTAATTTATTTACGCATCTCGGGAAATTAAAGTGCTTGGCTAGTAATTAAACCCATTAGATAAATAAACGGATCCTCAATTTCTAAACACCTCTCGGAGAAATTAAACGCTGTACCATTAAATTAAGCCATAGTAGTAATTAATTGATTTTTGTAATTTTCAAGCGTTATTATCAATTATCAAACGATGTTTTGAAATTAAACTGTATGCATAGTTATTAGCGCTAAAACAACCATATTAAACGATACCAATCTTATAGTGATAGCTATCCCCAAGTTTTATCAGTTGGTCTGTAGGTGTAACCGCGATTGGACAAGAAAGTGAGCAAACTGAAATTTTCATTTACGTGATAAAAGGCGAAAGTACGATAACTTTAGCCTCTAGAGCATCACAAGATTTTACAAGGTGATCAAGGGCCATAACTCTGGCAGTAATTTTTTGAAATCGCTGAAAATCAATAGGCTTCTTCGTCTCATGACCTTAAACACTGTGTATAAATTTAAAGTCAATCAGATATTAACTTTAGCCTCTAGAGCCTCCACAAGATTTTTTGAAGTGACCAAGGGCCATAACTCTGGCAGTTATCGGAAATCACTGAAAATCAATAGGCTTCTTCGTCTTTTGACCTTAAACACTGTGTATAAATTTAAAGTCAATCGGATATTAACTTTAGCCTCTAGAGCATCCACAAGATTTTTTGAAGTGATCAAGAGCCATAACTCTGGCAGTAATTATGGGAAATTGCTGAAAATCAATAGGCTTCTTCGTCTCATGCCCTTAAACACTGTGTATAAATTGAAAGTCAATCGGATATTAACTTTAGACCCTAGAACGTCCACAAGCAATTGTGGATGGCGGACCGACTGACGGATGGGGGCAGCGACAATTTATGACCACATTTCAATGTGGGCGTATACAAATGATAAACTGAAAGTATTGACATTTCATAAAATATCGCAATATAGTGGTTATATCGCGATATTTTCAGGGATATCGCCCAGCTCTAGTGTTGAGGGCAGTTTTGGGTGTTCATTCTTGTGTTTTATAAGCCATTAGCTTTTTAATGAAATTGTAAGGAATATGTGTACACTCCAATGTATAACATAGCTTGTACATGTAATCCAAAGATAATAAAAGTATTTTCATTAAAGAAAGAATTGCACCTTGAATTTCTTCAAAATCCTAGTTTTGCTTGTACATTTGAAATCAACAAGCAAAATTTTTCTTGTGTGTTTTCAAATAAAGTTCTATCCCTGGCCCCTCGTACACAATTAGTGTAAACATCTGGTATATCAAAGTTGTGGACCCTCAAGAGGTCACAATTTTTATCTGCTTTTGATGAGACTTGAAAAGCATGTTTATAACCCAAAGATCTTGGTTCCTTTCGATATTCGGGCATATCGGAGGGGATCACGTGGCTAAGTGGGTAAGACGCTGGCTCGCTAGCCTGGAGGTCGGGTGTTCGATCCCTGCATTGGCCAAGAAAGTTCATCCAGATTTTCCCGCGTGGTTCCCCCTTGTCAGTGATGCAGGATGGAGGGCCTGAAAAGGACAGTTGTCTAGTCGTTCGGATGGAATGAAAAAACGAGGTCCCGTATATAAATTGGAATGCTCGTAAAAGATCCCTTGGCAGTTGGAATTCGATATAAGAGTAGGCGATAGTGCCGCTGCCCGGGCAAAATTTCCCTTCATTAGCCCAGTTTAGGAGCAGAACAGTAGGACGTTAAACCCCATTTCATTTCATTTCATTTCCGGCATGTATCGGAAAATAACTTCATGGATTATGGCCCCTGATTGTGCGAAAAATCACGTTTTTAGCTTGTCCCTCTAGAGGTCACAATTATTATCGATTAAAAAAAACGTTCGAATATATCACTGTTACCCCGCAATGTTCATTGAGTTCGAATTTTGTGAAAATCGGGCCAAAACTGCCTGACAAAATGGCCTCCCCTCGTACGCAAATAGTGTATAGCATCTGGTTTATCAAGCTTGTGGACCCTCTAGAGGTCACAATTTTTATCCAAGTTTGATGAAATTTAAGTTTATAACCCAAAGATCTTGGTTCCTTTCAATATTCGCGTGTATCGGATCGTAACTTTCAGAATTATGGCCCTTGAACGTACAAAAAATCACGTTTTTACCTTCCGTCCATGTAGAGGTCACAATTTTTATCCGATTTAAAAAAACATGTGAAATCACCATTACACACTAAGATCTTGGTTCCTTTTGATAATCGCGTATATCTGAACGTAACTTCCTGATTGTTCGAAAAATCGCATTTTAAGCTTGCGGATTCTTTTGAGGTCACAAATTTTTATACGCCCACATTTTCATGTGGACGTATATTGTCGTCGCCCCTGTCCATCCGGACTTTCGGACGTACACAATTTGTTTGTGGACTCTCTACAGGTCACAATTCTTATCCGATTTTGACAAAACTTGAAATATAGGTTTATCTCCAAAAGATCTCGGCTGCTTTTGATATTGGCATGTATCGGACCATAACTTCATGGATTATGGCCCCTGATTGTACGAAAAATCAAGTTTTTAGCTTGTGGACCGTATAGAGGTCATAATTTTTATCTGATTTAAAAAAACGTAATATTATATCACGGTTACACCATAAGGACGGCTGAGTTTGAATTTCGTGAAAATAAGCCCAAAATTGACAGACAAAATGGCCGCCGTTCATTCTCAAATAGCGTAAAAATATGGTATATCAAGGTTGTGGACCCTATAGAGGTCACAATTTTTATCTGATTTTGTTGACACTCGCAATGTAAGTTTATAACCCAAAGATCTCAGCTCCTTTAAATATTCGCGCATATCGGACCGTAACTTCCTGAATTATGGCCCCTGATTGTACGAAAAATCGCGTTTTTAGCTTGTTGACTCTATAGAGGTCATATTTTTTATCCGCTTTAAAAAAACGTATTATTATATCACCGCTACACCCTAAGGACGGCTGAGTTCGAATTTCGTTAAAATCGGCCCAAAACTGACAGACAAAATGGCCGCCCTTCGTTCTCAAATAGCCTAAAATATGGTATATCAAGGTTGTGGACCATATACAGGTCACAATTTTTATCCGATTTTGTTGAAACTTGAAATGCATGTTTATAACCCAAAGATCTTGGTTCCTTTTGATATTTGCGCATATCAGATTTTAACCTCCTGAATTATGGCCCCTGATTGTACGCAAAATCGCCTATTTTAGCTTGTGTTCCCTCTGGAGGTCACAATTATTATCCGATTTAAAAAAACGTTTGATTATATCACTAAAAAAAGGTTGAATTTGATTTTCGTAAAAATCGGATCAAAACTTCTGACGTAATGGCCGCCATTTGTACGCAAATAGTGTTAAAATATGGTATATCAAGGTTGTGGACCCCGCATAGATCACAATTTTAATCCGATTTTGATGAAACTTGACATGCATATTAATAACCCAAAGATCTTGGTTCCTTTCGATATTTGCGCATATCGAATCGTAACTTCCTGAATTATGGCCCCTGATTGTACGAAAAATCGCCTTTTTTAGCTTGTGGTTCCTCTGGAGGTCACAATTATTATCCGATATTAAAAAACGTTTGATTATATCACCGTTACACCGTAATAAAGGTTGAGTTCGAATTTCCTGAAAATCAAACCAAAACTGCCGGACAAAATGGCCGCCGCTTGTACACGAATGGTATAAAAATATGGTATATCAAGATTGTGGACCCTGTAGAGGTCAAAATTTTAATCCGATCTTTTTAGCTTGTTCTCTATCCATCTCTTGAAAATGTGGGCGTATCCTGCCTGGCAGCCGCTGGTTATCAGATTCTGATGAAACTTAAAACATATCTTTATATCTCAAAGATCTGTCTTTTTTGATATTTGCGCATTTCAAACCATAACATTCTGGATTATTGCCCGTGATTGTTCAAAAAATCATGTTTGTTTTTTGCTTGTTCTCTATCCATCTCCTGCAAAATGTGGGCACATCCTGCCTGGCAGCTGCTGGTTACATGTGTAAATAGCCCATTTAACATGTGTTAGTAAGAAGTTACATACATAGAAGTAAGCATATTAGCATACGCATTACTAGCTTATGAATTAGAATTATGAGGGAAAGTCCACTAGAATTATTGAGGGAAAATGTTTATATTGAGGTAGATGTTCATTAGATGATTCAGTGAATGTCTTGACTGAGTTCAATGATTAACATTTCGAGCTGAAGCTGAACAGAGCTAAGCAATTTCTTTAGTCGATGCTTTGGGACAAGATAAATGTGCGATTAATTAATATGTTTCATCTATTTATTTTGGGATTTCGGTGGGGGACAAAAGCCTCACTGTTGGCTTGTTGAACTTGTGAAGGTTCAAATGTCCAAAGTTATAATCCAATCTGTATGAAATTTATATGCATTAGTTGAATTAGTAAAATGAAAAAGCCGGTCAAATTTCAACAATTTCTGTACATTACTTCCAGAGTTAAAGCCCTTATTTCAGTTTGTAGAACCTTGTGAACCCTCAAACAACGAAAATTATAATCCGGGTCGTTCGGTTTCCTCCCACTGCTAAAGACCCCTACGTGCAAGCGAATTATGTAAATAAAATTAAACCATATTATGTTAGTCCCGAAATGACCTAGTTTGTGTCGAGTGGACGTTAAACCCCATTTCTCTCTCTCTCTCTCTCTCATTCTGTTGACAATATGCCGGGTCCTGTCACACATTGCTTGGTCAGGAAATAAATCCAGAGGGCCCGTGTTCGAAAAGAAGTCAATGGGCATTGTCAATATGACGGTCATGGTGACCCAGTTATCACCGCTAACCAATCCTGACCTCGACTTTGAGGGAGAGTTCAAACTTCCCGTTGAGTTGGGATCCTTTGTGTTTATGTGTGCCATGCTGTGGGCGTATGTTTCGTTGACTGGCAACCTATCTTAATTTTTGTGCTAAGCCACCAATTTCTATAAACGACTATTTGGCGTTGACCAGTTGGATTGGCCTTTACGTGTGAATATCGCCATATTATCAAGGTTAATGCTCGAGGTGAAAACAGAGAAGATGCGCTTCAAGGAAGATAATTGGGTGAAAGTCATGGGTCAGTGTCACGCTACAGAAAACTAAACTCAAAATTTTCAAATTCCGGTTTTGGATATTTGACCTTGACTTACAACCTTTATTAAAGGCCACCATCTTTGCATGAACAATCGACCTTTACCTGGGTCCTATACATGAAGCTTTAAAGATACATTCCCGCTTACAAACTGAGTGATTTGATGATATATTTGGATCTTTTAGAGGCATTTAGTAACTGGATAGAGCAATAAACTATGACACATACTTATGGAAAAACAATTACTGATTTATTTGGGCGACGTTTCGAAGAGTATTCTCTCAATGTTTTCAAGCAAGTACAGTAACAAATGTGTAGAGCAATTATATATAGACAAGCAATAACAACAATTCAGAAACCATGCATGACAACAACAAGATCAAAGGAATAAAAACAACATGATCAAAGGCAATGTACATATAAAGGATTAGTGAGACCACTGATAGGTAATTATAGGGGTAAATAATTTTAATTAGACAACCAATCATGACAAATGAGAAACCATACATGATGTGATTGGCTAGGTGAGGGTACATCAAGGGAATAGTAAAGGACTGATAATACTGTTTGGTTTAATGGTATTTTTACCCCTATTATCAGGGGGCCGGCTGACAATCCTACCTATCCCTACCTACCCAAACAAAGATCGCAACATTTATGGCCATGCGGACCAGACTGCGCCCGCTCGCCACCCCTTTTCTACCCCAAAACTTTCTCCGCTCCTTTCGATGAGATTTTAACTTGGGCATTCCCTGCTAAGACACTATGTCTCAAATTAAACTGGACCAAGCCAAATCCATACGGCTTCCTCCAGTAAGTTTCTTAGGAAACACCTTTGTCTACGATATCACCTTAGGTGGAAGTGGACGTAAAACCCCAGAAACCAACCAAATCACATGACTTACCTCTGTCGGTACCGAGCAATGGGGGCGAAGTCATAGGAGAATTCATTGCATACACAAGACTATTTATTACAAATATCGAAGCCTAATTATATTCTCGGATTATCCACTGCCCATGTTTTTTTCTGTGGTTTTTAACTCAGAAACTGTTGTACGTCTAACTCTTCATAAAGTTTATCAACGTGTACATCAAGCGCTCAATCTCCTCGTGCGACCTTTGACGTTTTATCCTCTTATACGCTCCATGAATGTTTTTCAGGGCATCCAGTATTTTTCTAGTAAGATTGGATATTTCTACTTTCCATATATACCAAAATTGCCATACTTTTATTTGAAATAACCACCCGATAAATACTTTTCTGGGAACCTATCTTTAATGACGTGGTTAACCCAAAACGGTGTCTTTCTCATTCTGTTGACGATATGCCGGGTCCTGTCACACAATGCTTGGTCAAGAAACAAATCCAGAGGCCCTGTATTCGAAAAGAAGTCAGTGGTCATTGTCAATATGAAGGTCATGGTGACCTCCAGTCATCAACGCTAACCAACCCTGACCTCGACTTTGAGCTAGAGTTCAAACTTCCCATGGAGTTGGGGTCCTTTGTGTTTATGCGTGCCATGGCCCTATTTCTTGTTGTATTATCAAGGTTACTGTTCACGGTGCTACAGAAATCTGAACTCAAACTTTTCAAATTCAGTTTTTGGACAATTTACTTTGACTTGTGACCTCACCCCATAACCATTTTAAAAGGCCATTGTCGACCTTTACCGTGGCTATTGTACCTTTGCATTAACCTGCGGCGTATTAATCAATCTTTCCTTACTATGAGTCAGTTTATCCGAGCCCGTAGTTCTAGCATTGAATACATGTGCAGTTAAAGTCCCGTACATAGGTCAACCTGTATTCATGACCTTACATTATTCCGTTCGTCAGACTTTTTGCTAGTTTTATATAGTTAGCGGCCTATAAATATGAAAGTCTGGGCTGTGTTTCACAAAAACTTAAATCTTCTTAAAATTGTCTTAAACTAAAATTCCATCCTAACTTAAGATAGATGCGTTTCACAAAACGATTTTAAGCATTTTAGATAATATTGTAAGTTAAAATTGAATCTTAACTTAAAATAGTGGCGTTTCACAAACTATTTTAGCAGCAATTTTAACTAAAATCAATTTTAACTTAGGACATTCGTCACCCTCTCCTAACAGAGGCGGATCCAGGGGGGGGGGGGGTCGCGAGGGATGCGCACCCCCCCCCCCATATTTTTGACAGTGCGCATTTTTACTGCTGAAAGTGCCTTTTCTCAGACCAAAAAAATGTCCGTTCCCAACCCGTTGCAGGGATCCCAAATGACTCAAACCATCGAATCAAACACTTCCACTTTCAAACGAATTCTTGTTGTTTAGCCGACAGTGCCCTAATCCTATAGAGTGACTATAGACAGACATCAATGATAGCATCTTGTGGAATCGGCGGCGTATACCAGTGATGGGATTTCAAAATGTTTCTTGTCGGACATTTTTACCGAAAATAAAGGGACATAACTCTTATCGTTATTTAAGATGGCAGTTTTTAGACCACACACAAAAATCACTTGTAAACAAAATATTCAAATTCGTCCGTAATATAAAAATAGGTGCACCTCGTTATTTTTCATATCTAATTCCCGTACAGTATTCAAATTTATGTCAGTAATATTCCTACAAAATTCGTAATACGATAGAATGAAAGCCTGCCGACTGCTGCCGATCTGTGCTGTTTCAAATTCCTCCAAAATTACCGTATTTTCGGGTCATAAGTCGCTACATTTTTCAGCAGAAGTCCGGCATTCGTCTTAAACTCTGTTACGACTTATGTACAGAGGGTAAGAATATGATATCCCGAGGAATGACACCATCCGCTAAATAATCGATAGCACGCGCTATCGTCTAAAACAATTAAGTACTTACACTATTTCAATCGACATATTCGTCAACATTGCCTAGGTTACTTATTTCTTTATTTAAAAACATAAACCCCATTCAAAATATGATCGTAAATCCGAGAATATGCCATCAAAATAAAATCTTTTCTTCGACATTAGAAGCGTGAATTTAGTCATGTATTCATTTTATAATACTGGTATAGCACTTGGCAAACCTCAGCAGATTCCGTTACTCTACAAACAGCCCCGCTGTATGACGGTAAGTGATATGTACCTAATCAGATTTTCTTCAAACAAGGACAACTTTGCTCTGAAAATTCTAAACACGCTTTGAACGACGCAATTTTGATAACTTCTTTCTAAAACCGGCAAGTTCGTAGGTACATATCACTTACCGCCATGCAGCCGAAGCTAGATGTAGAGTAACGGAATCTTCTGAGGTTTCCCGAGTGCTGTAAAAGCATGCTAGAAATGTCTAATATTTTTCGGATATATGTGTGTGTGAAATAGCTTTATTTAACGCTCGCTTCCACCGAAGTGATATAGCAGACGAATTACAATGACTGTCTATTGATCTGGGCGTTATATACTCTTACAATATGTGACTTCTATGACTAGTTTATACATATTGTCGGCTCACATCAATGCGATTAAAATGTCCGTCAATGCAGAAACCACGAGGTTAACAAACGAAGATTAAAATTATAATGGATTGATGAATAGTCCGACAAAGGGGAAACAATGGCTTCCGTTTAAGATTAGATTGATGAATTGTCCGACAAAGGATTAAGTCAGTCAATCAAGGCAGATTAAGTAGTTAATCAAGGTAGGTTTATAGACCGTATAACACGATAAATACGTTGATCACTTAATTACCTAATCAATCCAGCGTATTATCGACGATAATCTGGTTGAGTGGTAGTTATATACTCCGTAAACTATATTAATTTCGGAATTTTGAATATTATTCACCATGTCTTGATGTCCGATTGGGCATATTCCCGTACGGACAATTTTGGGCGTTTGGAAAAAAGATTCGGACAAGTCCGGAATATACGGGCAAAATCCCATCACTGGCGTATACACTCATGCCCATCACCGACGTGCATGAGTGCAACTTGATGTAGCATTGTTTCATGTGTGCACAGTACAAGTTACAAGGCTTAAATAGTGAAGTGGCTAGGGAATAGATTCGTCTTTTTTCCCATCATAATGCTTCACTCGTCTTGACAATTTTCCACTCGCATGTTCAACTGACTTTTTGGCTCGATTTAAGGCTCTTTTTCAACGATTTCCGAACGAAAATATCAGCCAAATAGCTCTTGGAATGGCTACAGATGCTTGCCCCGTCTCCGCGGTCAGTGCACTCAAAATTCCTAGATCCGCCCCTGTCTAACTTAAAGTAGCTAAGTCTCTAACTCAATATCATCCAAAACCTTCGACAATGAAAATACGAATAATTTGTCAATTTTAATCAACATTGATTAGAGCTACGTTGTGAGATCTATTGCGACATATTTGGAATAATAATAATATTGCCAATTGCCCGGGTTATATAATTTAAACATACTATCATTCACAAAAATAATGTCCATTCAATTTCTATTTATTGCATGGGAAATATAGCTGTGGCCCACCCGTTTTTTTATTGTCAGGCAATATAAGCAATTAGATGACGCCTTAAATTAAAACCTCAAGAACAAAAAAACCCTCAAAACCCCAGTAAACAAAACTCCTTGTTACTATATATTTTATATACTACCATATGATTCAAGTATAAATTATACTATTTTCAAATAATTAATAGACAAAAAAAAAACCTAAAATAAAAATCGAGGGAGAGAGGGTTTAACATCCACTCGACACAAACTAGGTCATTTCGGGACTAACACATGGTTCAACTTTATTTCACTAGTAGTAGTGGGAGGACCCAAAGAAAACCCATGAGGTTGGACGGGCAACCCTACTCCCTGTCACGTATAACCGGGAAATCGAAATCCCCCGCCAGTCCTATAATACTAGACACTCTATATGCAAAATATTTATGGTTTTGGGGTTATGATGATTTATATAGGAGCCAAGGGTATTTTATATTGGGAAAAATTCATTTTAATTTAGTTAGATAGGCATTATCCAATAAGGAGTGTGCCACTTTGGCATTTTCAAAGTATTATTGAAAGGGTCCTTGGGACTGACACTTCAAATCTAGACATCGGAACATTGGCTATTTCGTGTATTAGTTTAAAAGTTGTTAAATACTTTTAAAATTTGACAACACTTTGGTCTAGATTAATCGTTTTGAGTAGAAATGTCACATGTTTTTGACAATTCTTAGCAGTTTCTGTTATACAAAATACCATAAAACTACAAAATTCAAGCGATTTAGTTTATCGATACACATTATTTCCATTGAAGCCTGCGAGTAAATCAAATGCCAAAGTCACAAAAGCAACATGCAAGTTCAAGGCCAACCAACTGATACATTTCAAAACGAATAATACACAATAAACTTATTTATTTCATCTTTCTACGACTGTCTGACCATGTGCAGACATTGTTACAACGTATGAAACTCTCCTCATTGGTATTGTAATGGTTAGTTCAAGCTGGCAACAGTTTTCAGTTCCGAAGCGTTTATGCTTACATCCTAAGTGCCCTCGCCAGAATTGTGCACTGTGCGGGTGCAAGCAATTTTAACTAAAATCTATTAAAATTGCATAAAATTTCAAATTTAATTTTGATTTTAGTTAAAATCTATTTTAGTGATTTTAGTTTAGGTTTTTGTGAAACAGGGCCCTGTACATTAGTGCGAAAGTTTGTTCTTCAGACGTTAAGACTCCTAAATGTATCAGACCACAATTTCCATCGTCTTTTGGTATGATAGTCCGTTAATCCGACCGTCTTGTATTTCTAGTATTATATATTTTCAAGATTCCCAAGTACTTTTGTACAATATAGGCTTCTTACAGACATATGTATAATTTTTATACGCCCACATTTTCATGTGGATGTATATTGTCGTCGCCCCTGTCGACATCCGTTTTTGAGCTTGTGGACACTCTAGAGGTAACAATTTTGATTCAATTTTGATGAAACTTGAAATGCATGGTTATAACCCAAAGATCTTGGTTCCTTTCGATATTCGCACGTATCAGATTCTAACTTCCTGAATTATGGCCCTTGATTGTACGATTGTCAGTGATGCAGGATAAAGGGCCTGATAAGGACAGCTGTCTAGTGGTTCGGATGGGACGAAAAACCGAAGTCCCGTGTACATATTGGCGTGCACTTAAAAGATCCCTTGGCAGTTGGAATTCGATATAAGAGTAGGCGGTAGCGCTGCTGCCCGGGCAAAATTTCCCTCGAAGCATACTGTATGGCGTCTTTTGCCCGTCTTCATTAGCCCAGTTTAGGAGCAGAACAGTAGGAAGTTAAACCCCATTTCATTTCATTTCATTTCCCTCTAGAAGTCATAATTATTATCCGATTTAAAAAAACGTTCAAATATATTACTGTTACACCGTAATGTTTATTAATTCCCCCCCGCCACGTACGCAAATAGTGTATAGCATCTGGTATATCAAGCTTGTGGACCCTCTAGACATCACAATTTTTATCCGATTTTGATGAGAGTTGAAATAGATGTTTATAACCCATGGATCTTGGTTCCTTTCAATATTTGGGCGTATCGGATAGTAACTGCCTGGATTATGGCTCTTGAATGTACAAATAATCACGTTTTTAGCTTGCCATCCATGTAGAGGTCACAATTTTTATCCGATTTAAAAAAAATATGTGAATATATCACCATTACACACTAAGATCTTGCTTCGTTTTGATAATAGTGTATATCCGAATGTAACTTCCTGGATTATGGCTCCTGATTGTTCGAAAAATCGCATTTTTAGGTTGTAGATTCACCATTCCACCATAATGAAGGTTGAATTTGAATTTCGGGAAAATCGAAATGAAACTGCTCGACAAAATGGCTTCTCTTTGTACGCAAATTGTGTAAAAGTATGCAATACGAAGGTTGTGGACCCTCTAGAGGTCACAATTTTTATCCGATTCTGATATTCTTTCGATATTTGCGCATTTCAGACCACAACTTTCTGGATTAATGTCCCTGATTGTACAAAAAATTGTTTTTGTTTTTAGCTTGTTCTCTGAGCAGAAGAGTAGGACGTTAAACTCCATTTCATTTCATTTCTATCCATCTCTTGCAAAATGTGGGCGTATCCTGCGTGGCAGCCACTGGTTTCACCTTTTAATCGAAATTGCCCGAAAATGAAATCGAAATTTAAAAATCTGAGCTCAAGATTCTGTGCGCCTTTACAGAACCCTTTTAGTTGTATCATATTTTGAAAAAATAATATTTGCTTTCAAAAAGAGGTACTGAACTGTCAAAATTGTAGTTTTTGGTAAAATTACGTCACTTCCGGTGCTGACAGGAAACTCTATTGGAAAAAAAAAAAAAATGACAATTGAGACCACAGAGCATATGAACTTTTTTTTATACAAATCGAAGAATAAATAATTAATCTAGGACCGAAAAACTAAATTAGCCAATGGTGACTAACGTAAATTACTGAGCCCAAATGTTTTCACATTTTTGCTCAAGTAGGATGACTCTTTAATCCTGTGTAAAATACACTTAAATAAAATATTCGTAAATAAAAAAATTTTTGGTAAAAATTTAAATTTTCTAAATTTGGCGCCTTATATCTACGAAGATTTGCAGAAAATCAAAAATCAAAAGTAGCACAACTGTCTCAGGCTATGCCAAAATGTATTAAAAGTTAAAATCCAACGATTATTGTTAAAACGACAACTTCAGTGATTTCGGACATTTCGCATTGTCGCAGAACATTCAAAATAGCTTTATCCTCTAAGTCACACCCACTTTCCCAGTAAAACCGAAGACCCCGTAACAATGTGAAAAGTAGTTGCTGAGATCTAAGCAAAATAGAAGAATAATAATAATAAAAATAATAATCCGAACCAGTGATGGTATTTCAAAATTTTTCTTGTCAGACATTATTACCGAAAATGAAGAGCATAACTCTTATCATTATTTAAGCAGACGGTTTCAGACCACAATTAAAAATCATGTGTCAACAAAATATTCAAATTCATACGTAATAAAAAAAATAGGTGCGCCTCATTATTTTTCATATTTAATTCCTGTACAGTATTCAAATTTGTGTCAGTAATATTCCTACAAAATTACGTGTTGTCGTAATACGATAGATTGGAAGCGTGCTGACTACTGTTGACCCATACTTTTGTTCAAAATCACTTCCAAAATTAACGTATTTTCCGGGGTATAAGTCGATAATTTTTTCAGCAGAAATCCAGCATTCGTCTTATACTACATTTTGACTTCTATACGGATGGAGGTAAAAAAAAGACATCCCGAAATTTTTTGGACGGTGATCGTCACTCCATGATATCGAGCCAGTGACATCATCTGCTAAATAATAGCACTCGCACGCGCTGTCATGTAAAACAATTAACTACTTAATTACATGCACACTATTCCAATCGAAATATTTGTCGACATTTCTCAGCTTGTTTATTTCTTTTTTTTAAACATAAAACCCATTCAAAATATTATCATAAACCCGAGAATATGCCATCAAAATAGAATCTTTCCTCCGACGTGATAATTGCCACGATTACATCTCTTGTAATTTCACACGTCAGTGAGATTTCTACTTTAGTTTTCGATTATTGTATTATAACCACGTGTGGGTGTTCGTGTAAAATAGCCTTATTTAACGTCCGCTTCCACCGAAGTGATATCGCAGACAAATTAACGGATATATTGATTTATAAGTTAACGTGATAATTGTCACGTTTAATCTCTTGTAATTTCACACGTCTCGCGAGATTTCTACTTTAGTTGTCGATTATTGTATTATAACCACATGTGGGTGTTTGTGTAAAATAGCTTTATTTAACGTCCGCTTCCACCGAAGTGATATCGCAGACAAATTAACGGATATATTGATTTGTAAGTTAACGTGATAATTGTCAGGTTTACATCTCTTGTAATTTCACGCGTCTCACGAGATTTCTACTTTAGTTTCCGATTATTGTATTATAACCACACGTGTTTGTGTGTGTTTGAAATAGCTTTATTTAATGTCCGCTTCCACCGAAGTGATATCGCAGACAAATTAACAGATATATTGATCTACAAGTTAACGGATAATATATTGATTTGGGGTGTTATATACTCTCATAATATGTGACATCTATGATTAGTTTGTACATATTGTCGGCTCACATCAATGGGATTAAAATTTTCGACAATGGAGAAACCATGAGGTAAACACAGATTAAAATGATAATAACTCTTATTGATAAATAGTCCGACAAAGGGGAAGAAATGACTTCTGTTTAAAGTGGAAATTGCAAATTTTTAAGTTATATTTTTAAAATTTATTAAAATAAAGCCTGAAAATAGATGGTATCCATAAACAGTCCTACCTTGTTAAAGAATAATCCTATTAATCCTATAATTCACTATTGCCAGCTGAGAAATTGGCAAAAATATCATTTTCCTTTTCATTTTCAAATGTTCGAAAAAAGCTACTCCATGGTGGAGAATAGAAAACAATTGTGAGTTGACAACCTATTGAGCAAAAGACATAAAAATAATTACGTTTTGACTTTCTTAGAAAATTTGCAATTTCCGCTTTAAGATTAAGAATAGTCCGACAAAGGGAAGCAATGACTTCTGTTTAAGATTAGATTGATGAATTGTCCGACAAAGGATTAAGTAGTTAATCAAGGTAGGTGTATAGACGGTATAAGACGATAAATACGTTGATCACTTAATTACCTAATCAATCCAGCCTATTATCAACGATAATCGTGTTGAGTGGTAGTTATACACTCTGTACACTATATTAATTTTGGAATTTTGAATATTATTCATCATGTCTTGATGTCCGATTGGGCATATTCCTGGTCGGACAATTTAGGACGTTTGGAAAATAGCGTCGGATATGTCCAGAATATACGGGCAAAATTCCATCACTGATCCGAACAAAAACAATTAGTAGAGTCAAATTACAGAATAACCCTAAAGAAATTGCAAGAAAACGTTTTATTGCATTTTCTTAAGTATTTGGTTCAGAGAACAACATATCAAAAGTTGTCTGAAATTGAGCTACCTACCGCAAAGGGTCTAAAGAAATATGATGTCAAACAAAATGGCCGCCATTGAACCATTATCCCATTTTTTCTTCTCATAATATACGTTTTAGAGGCAGTTGATTCCATTTTTGAGTCATTTTCTCATTTTGATAATTAACTAGTTCCCCTGGGTCAGAATATGTGGAAATCCCATTGGAGATTTGCGGATTAAGAGAGGTCGAGTCTGCCTCAGATCTATTACTATTGCATTCATCAAGCATCAACTAAATTTCATTTAGACTCTCTGGCCGACCACTGCTCATTGCAGAAGCACACAGCGAATTTATTTCTCAAAATGATTCAAATGGATCCCGATATGCAGTGAACTATTTGATAATGAACTGCCTATTGCCATTCCGAAAATGACGGAAAGATAACGGGTATTAGAGGCCGACATTAATGAGCCGATTAAGATCCCTGACTGAAGTTCAATAATGAGCGGAGATAACAATTTCAATGGCAGAAAATTTAGGACATGATGAAACTTGGTGTAGAATCATGACTTAAGTTCAACAATGAGCCAAGGACGTGCTAGGGCCTCCGAATGAGGGTAGGCAGACCAAAGTTAGGGCACTTCTGTGGCACATGGTAGAATCGATTTGGTGTCTTTATGTGAGCCATGACATACCATACATTGACACTTGGTTAAGTGATTATGATAAAGTCCTAAAGATATGAACGTGAACATAGTTAGCTGCAATCAAGAACTAAACGACATGTGGGTAAAGAAAAACAAGTATCAACAGGGACTGGCATTCCTTACAAAGGGTATCTGCCAAGTTTCATTCGATTCTGTTCCCTAATGAGGGGAGGGGTAGAGCGTAGAATTGAAAGTAGACTGACAACCCCAAGAAGGAGAAGACGATCAAGTTACTGGTTACAGATTATAGTTCATGGTCACAGTTAGCGTATTGGCCTTGATTCTGAATATTATGGAAATATTCCGGCTGTGAAATCTATTCTTGAAGTCATCTGTGGAAATCATGAAAAACGGACATATTCTGTACGTACATAGTCTCTCTTCATGTGGTTGGAACAAGGGAAGGGCTACAGAAGAAGGGGCCACAATGCTTTCTTTAGAGTGGGCATTTCCTTGAGTATTTATGGTAACTTTGTTGATATTCGAGGGCACATTTTCGGAATGGAGGGGGGGGGGCATATAGCCACCCACGCTCGCTCCACTATTCCCTGGTAGGAAATCTCATCGGATTCGAGCATTATCATTTATTGAGAACGAGGGACCTTTGAAGCCAATCCAGCTTAATAATAAAGTTGAAGAAATAATTTAACCTGCAGTTTTATATATTAGGATCACGAAGAAAACACAACAAGGAAGTCCAATCTACAAAGTCTCGAAAAATGATTACGTGTCATATCGGACGTATGTGCTTCTTTGATATGTTAGATCACAGGAAAATTCTGTAATTGCATAAAAGCGGCTATTATAAATTACAAGTTCTGGAATGAGGATTGTTGGATTGTATGCCATGTAAAGTGAAAAGCTAAAGTAATTTAGTTTAAATATATCATTTGTGAGGAAATTACCACTGTTCGTTTGGTTGTGCCGTATTATTTATCAATATGGAGATTTCTGTTTTATGGATATTGCTATTGAAGGTAAGATGTACAATTTATGCAACGTGGCACGTTTTTATAAATTTAATAAATGTCAAACGGTGAGTGCGTGTCTATTTAGTAATAAAACAGAAATATATTTCTGTTGTTTTTGCTGGATTTACTCTCTATATTCTCGTTTATATTCAAATCGGGTGCTGACTGCTGGGTATTTATAAATGACGACATTACATTCGCCTTTCCGTATACGATAGATTAAGGTCCGTATTTTTATTTCATTAAATTCAACTTTATATATATGGTACGCAATACAAAAGACACGTAAGAGAAACGTAGATCATAGCAAGCAAACACGCCTGTCTAAAGACCTGTCTTTAATTATACATAGACCTGAGTAAAATACACGGTCGAATGATAAATCGCACGGTAAAACAGTTTTACTTGCCAAATTTTGATTTAACACGTTGGTCCTTGATTATACTCCTTTTGATGCAGTTAACACACCTCTACTGAAAACGCACTGTCGCACAGTTTTTCACCCCTAGCGTTAATTATCTTACCTCCCAGACAGTTTTTCACCCTTGTTAATTAACACACCTTATTTACAGTTTTAACGCGGTAATACCGAGTAATAGTCGGAAAATTAATTTTCTTTCAATACACGTACAAATAACAACTATGACTGAGATTTCTATGGTGGCTGTGCAAAGATTCCCCCTTTAGCAGTTCTCAGTGTTAGTGTCTTATTATTCCAGTCTAAATAGTCAACAAACAAAATGGCGTCAAAATTGGATAAACTTTTCTCTCGGCAGAAGCTAAACTATGGTAAAATAAAATGTTATTGACAGATTCGGCCGAAATTTGGTGTGAGGTCCTGGCTAGTCCCCCTACGATCAAGGGAACTGGTAGAGGTACGTTACTGAAATAGTACCACCATATCTTTATAAGGTGATACTTCGGAAGGAAAAACTAAGTCAAAAATAAGAACAATTACTAATTTATTTGGCTAAGAGTATTCTCTCAACATAACTCCTTTAAAACTCCACCTTATCTTTGTCAGGAGATAATTCAGAAGGAGAAAGTAAGTCAAAGGTGAAAACCACAAAAGTTCCAAAAATCGGATTAGGAAATATATTTCAAGCTGGACCTATAACCCTGAGACCTGTAGGTAGTAAAAGAGCTGTTCCATTACCTCCTGATAAACCTCCGGACGTAAAGGTAAGCAGTTACAAACATGATGTTTTTTTACACCCACATTTTCATGTTAAGGAATTATGCTGTTGCCCATGTCTGTCGGACGTCAGTTCACATTTGCTTGTGCACACTCGACATGTCGCAATTTGTATATGCCCACATTTTCATGTGGATGTATATTGTCGTCGTATATTGTTGTGGACAATCTACAGGTTACAATTTTTATCCGATTTAGATAAAACTTGAAATAGGTTTATCTCACAAAGATCTTAGTTCCTTTCATTATTCACGCACATCAGACTGTAACTTCCTGGATTATGGCCCCTGATTTTTAGCTTGTGGACCACCTAGAGGTCACAATTCCTATCGGTTCTTGCATAAGATTTACTGTTTAGCGTATCTTTGCTTTAGTGTGTTACATTTAATTTGATCGGGAGACGTGTTCGTTGACATCAACGTCAACCGACAACACTGCAAGAATTGGGCGGACGGACAGGGGTGACAACAATATACGTCAACATGAAAATGTAGGCATATAAAAACATGATTTTTTGTACAATCAGGGGCCATAATCCATGAAGTTCTGGTCCGATATATGCCAATATCGAAAGGAACCGGTATCTTCGGGAGAGACCAATATTTCAAGTTTTGTCAAAATCGGATAAAAATTGTGACCTGTAGAGTGTCCACAAACAAATTGTGGACGGATATATACGGACGGACGGACAGGGGCGACGACAATATACATCCACATGAAAATGTGAGCGTATAACAGGGCTGGCCACGAATAAATTGATGGCGAGCAGATGACTGCACACGCAAATTTAGGTTTGGGCGAGCAATAAAAATTGCTCACGCAAAATGTTGTTTGCGTGAGCACACATTTTGTAACATTGTTTCAATTTAAAATCATAAGAAAATTGCTATTCCTGGCACAAAGTTTGCAGTAAACATGTGTGACCATCGCTTTCTGTTTTTGACAGTCATACGTACTCTTCTTTATTAAAACCAATTTCCGTATGGATTTCTTCACCCCACGAAATAAATGTGGATAGGGCAATCAGGTTGCCTTTGGCCATTATTACGCTTAGATTGAAAATTATACGACTGCACAATGGAATAAAAACCGAAGTTCTGATAAAATAGGAAATACCGATAAATATTAGTTTGAAACGTGTTCATTTAGCGTGAATGCCAAATGCCGGATGTAAACATTCTTTACTTTAGACTCGATTATCACGTGTTTGTTACTGGTGTTCGTAGGAAAACCAGTCATGACGTTCAGGTCTAAAGTGTATTTTTAGTAACACAAGTTGCGAGTAACTTTATTAGCCAATCAAATTTCAGGAGGAAATGCCGCGTGCAGCTGGGTGAATCTCAGTTTGACAGACGAATTTATGACGTTATTGACATTGTTGGGTTAGTTTCGGCAATAAACTTGTCAATATTTTGATTATTTTTACAGGGTTTTCTTAAATGTAGATTTACACGAGCGCGAGCAGTTGCTCGCGTCTCGTGGCAAGCCCTGGTATAAAAATGGTAGTCTTCGATTCTCAAAAGATAGGTTGCTAGGCAACGAAACATATGCCCACAGCAGCTTAATCGTCCAGGCAGTCAACAAGAGTTGTTGCATATTTTTACTTTTGTTGGTAATGAGACATTTATATATATATAATACACTAAAATCTAATTATCAGAAAATCATTGGAATTTGTTTGGCCCATGCTAACGTTTAGTATACAAAACATTTAATATCATGGATTTAGCTGCTGAAGTTATCAAAATTCATTGAAAATCAATACACATGTACTTGTTCATCTCAAGACCTTAAACTCTGGGTATTAACCTAAAGTCATTTGAAACGATTATATACTCTTCAAATAAAGTAGGGATATTGAAATGCAAATACATATGCAGGTTGTGATATGATAAATAGTCATGGACACTTGACATGCTTTGAGAATATGTTCACAGATGAAGAACTTATTGCCCCAACAGAACCACTGAGCTGCACATGTGACATGCAATAGCGCCATCCACGTGGGAGGGGTTCATTGTCAAATTTGACACTACAAGGAAGGGTTGATGCAAACTGCCGCGTGCTGGTTTATCCTATCCATGTTTTCTTTCCTATCGGTTCTTGCATAAGACTTACTGTTTAGCGTGTCTTTGCTTAAGTGTGTTAAGTTTAATTTGCAATGAGATGTCTTCAACAGGATGAACGTCTACGTGCTATTGGCATGCTTTAAATGGGTTCTACACAGCGAGCAGTAGCCAACCTGCTTAATGTGTCACAGTCTGTGATCAGCAGGCTGTGGAACCGGTACAAACAAACAAACAATGTTGATGATAGACCTTGTTCAGGTCGTCCTAGAGCCTCTACACAAGCCAAGGATTGATACATTCGTACACAGATCCTGGGAAATCGAGGACAAACGGCCAATCAGCTTTCTGTAAACTTGTACCAAGTCACAGGAATTCGAGTTACACCCCAAACGATTAGAAATCGGCTACATGCAGCCCATTTGCATGTGCGACGACCGCGTGTTGTGCCTCCATTAACTCACCAGCACATGGCAAACAAGCATCAATGGTGTGGGCAGTGTAGAAATTGGATTTCACCAATAGGCGTGCTCGCGTTTGGAGGCATGTAAATAAGCGTGGGTCTGTTATGGTGTGGGGAGGAATCACCATGACTGGCAGAATGGACTTGTATATTGTTCAAGGAAGGGAGACGTGTTCATTGATGTCAACATCAACACTGCAAGAATTGGCCATGGCACTGCAAGAGGAGTGGGTCAGATTGCCCCAAATCGTGATTGGACGGTTGATTAGGAGCATGCCACGACGAATTACTGAATGTCTTAGGATTAGTGGAGCAATTACTTTTGACAGTGTATCTCTTTGCGAGTGAAATGGGTCTGTCAGATAAGCCACCCATATGAACTGTTTATGTTCATGCATGGGCAATTGGCCTGTTATTGTTATTAACATACACTGATTACCTCTAATAAAAACAGCAGTGCATTTAAACAGTTTTGTATTGTTTCTGAATATCCCCTACTTTTTTTGAAGAGTATATGTAATACACAGATTGTGGATCCACTAGAGGTCACAATTTTGATCTGATTTTGATGAAGCTTAAAAAAATGTATGTTTGTATGCTTAAGATCTTGGTTCCATTCCATATTCGCGCATATCGGACTGTAATTTCCTGGATTACGGACGATCATTGTAGAAAAAATTGTGTTTTTTTGGCTTGTGGATCCTCTAGATGTCCAATTATTATCTACTTTTAAGAACCATCACCCCTGTCTGTGTGTATGTTTGTGTTTGTGTGCGTTTGTAATGTTTTGAACTAAATCCAGGACTGTAACGATGTTCAGAAGCTTGGATTTAATATCCCATTTGATTTTAAGTTTGATCTGAGGTGTTCTACAGTTAGGGTGTATCTTTCGTGTGTGTGATCTGAAAAAGGAAAAATATACTCTTCAAAACAAGAAACGCACAGCCCATTTTTCATCATTTTTTATTTGAACGGGATCGTTGTTTCCATAAATCTTACTTGTTTTGAATATCACTATGTAAGGATAAAAGAAATTCATGATTGGTTTTAAATGTAGGGTCATTAATTGTGACTGGTCATACTTTTTGCCGAAGTTTGTTTTCGCTTGACAATGTGTCCTTGGATACCGGTTTGAAAGGTTTATTCAGACTCAGAAATAAACTTGTATAATCTCCACGATAAGTCTCGGTTCTCAGAATATATTCCTTGTATATCGTTACAACACATAACCTCCTATCTGGAGGGTAGCACTTAAGCACAATTTCACTCTGTTGATAACCGCGGCGAGTCTGTTTTAGAAAATCACCAATTCTAATTCTAATAGCTCCTTTAGTAATTGAAATATTCCTGATATCCAATAACTGAAAGGTCTGGATCCTTTGGCCAGATAATAACGCCATTAAACAAAGTAACTTAAACGTTAACATTTTTAAAGAAAGTTTCCTCACTGGGGATAAAGTTATTAAATGTTTCAAAACAACATCGACATCCCAAGTAACACCTGTTCTTGGCAAAGAAGGTCGAAGATTATACACTCCTTTAAGAAACCTGATAATCACCGGAAGAGTTCCAACCGGTTTACGGTCAATAAAAACAAAAGCTGACAGGTCACTCCTGGCCGTATTAATTGCACTATACTTCAATCCTTTGTTGTATAGAGATGTTAGAAATTCAATCACATTTACTGTATCCGTTGAAAAGGGATCAATTTTCCTTTTAGTACAGAAACAAAACCACTGTTTTGCGTAAACACTGTACTGTTGCTTGGTAGATTGTCTCCAAGAGGAAGATAAGATTTCTCTAGCTTGCTTAGAAAGAGTTCTGTCTTCATGTGCTCTCCCGACACCAAAACAGCCAAAAACTTCATCTTTGGTAGGTGAACCATTGGATCCTTCAATGGATGTGTTAACAAGACTTCTGATCTAGGCAAAATAAAAGGAAAATCTATTAACATTCTAGTCAATTTGGTAAACCAATACTGAGTGATCCACCAAGGAACAATAAGTATGCCAGTAGCTTTATCCTGTTCAATCTTAGTTAACACTCGACCCATGAGACAGAAAGGTGGAAAAGCATAAAAGAAAGAATTCTTCCATGATACAGAGAATGCATCTATTGCACTAGCAAATGGGTCAGGTTTATAGGCATAATAATTTAGAACTTTAAAATTCAACCGAGATGCAAACAGATCCACTGTAGGCAAGCCCCAATGATTACAAATCTTTAGGAAAACATTAGAATTCAGTTCCCATTCTGAATAATCATGTTTTAGTCTCGACTGTTCATCTGCCTCTACATTTAACACGCCTGCAATGTGGGTAGCGGACAAAGTAATGTTTCTAGACATGACCCATTCATACATTTCTCTAGAAATCTCATGGTATACAGAAACTTTTCCACCTTGAGAATTAACATAGGAGACTGCAGTAGTATTATCAATTTGCATCTGCACATGAACATGTTTTAGTTCTTTGCATAATGTCATCAAAGTGTACTTTGCTGCTAACAATTCTAAATGATTAATATGTTTGGTCTTCTCATCTATAGACCAATGACCACCAGTGACCTGATTATCAAATATTCCACCCCACCCTAATCTTGAGGCGTCTGATCTTAAAATAAAATCGGGGTTAGAATTTTTCATCATTTTAAATTCAATAAGGCCGTGTTGAATTGATTCCTTGTTTCTCCTCGCCCGCGCGCTTAGGTCGAGGACCCCGAAAATCGTGCGCTTACGTTTTTAACACAAAAAAAAATATTCAAAAAATTACGTTAATAACATCTAAATAAAATTCTACCAAACATCAGAAGTCAATTCTCGTTGTTTATTCCTCGTTACGAACTAAATAAGTAAGTGCAGGGGGCCGCACTACATGCAAAACAAAAATCTACAAGATAAACCTGCGGACAAGACAGAAAATAGGCATTGCACCGAATAAACAAATATCAAATCAAGTGAATGGATCCGGTTGATAATACACATGTAGGGGCCCGCATACTATGGAATAAGTTACACTGTATATGATTGGATGAATTCCGCAAAATGGCGCGTGTAGCAGTCATTTCGGCTAATGAGAAAGCATATTATAAACTGTAAGACAATCGCTAATTTTCAACCGCGAACCTGAATAATCAATTTTTTCATTGGCTAAAATTATAACTCATGTCATTATTATTCAAGTATTACCCAATCATTTCTTGTGTAATAAATAACGCACACCTTACAAAATGGTGAGCTATGCCGGGACATAGGTAAATTCGCGTACCGGTCGGCCTAATTTATTGATGTTCAAGGAAATAATAGTGGCCCCGTTCGCTCGTTTCTGGAGTTTAACAAACGAACAAACAAACGGGACCACTATTATTTCCTTGAACATCAATAAATAAATTAGGCCGACCGGTACGCGAATTTACTTATCTCGACTCGACTTTGGTGGTTATTCCCAGCACTTTCACGTTCGATGATATTATCGAAACCATCTACAACTCAACAAGCGAATCAAATTATAACTGGAATGTTTCCATTGTATTTTAACACAAGAATACGGAAAATTTATATCAAAATATGGTTATTTAATTTTTTATAAAGTTAAACAAAGAAGCCACTTGTTACCAAATTTTAGTTTGTTATTAAATTTATTTAATTAAATATTATCTGTGTTTTTATTCTAACCAATAATATAACTAGATTATTTATAATATTATTAAAAATGGTACACAACCCTCAGACTATATAGGTATTATGCCAGACCACTTTGTGTTTTGAAACCCACTTTGTGTTGTGTTTACCGCACTACCGCACATGATTGCCAGAGTGGTGGCAGGAGAAACAAGTAATCAATTCAACACGGCCTAAGTATATTCTTAACCCACCAATTCAAATCGGTTTTACAGTCATATGGCAATTCAATTTTTGCATCAAAATTGCCCTTGTTATGTTTTAATGCCTCAGTTTTATAATTATCACATCTGCAATAAATAATGGTGCATATTGAAAACCCGGAAACGAGGCTACCATCAGACCAACAACTTCTGCTAACTGTCTAATGGTGATAATTTTAGAAACAAGCAACTGCTGACAAGAATTTCTTAATTTAAGAGCTTTTTCAGTTGTCAATTTTATGGTCATATCTACAGAATTTAGTATAAAGCCTAAATAAATAATTACTTGTGTTGGCTCAAATACTGATTTTCCAGAATGTACAGTAAATCCAGCTTGTATTGAACTATTGACTGTGTCTATTACATTTAATTTACACTCTTCTAATGTGTCACCCACAAGCAAACAGTCATCTATAAAAGATGTGTTCATGTGACCCATCTTTCTTAGATGAGAAAACAAAACTTTTGTTATTTTCGTAAATAAACGAGGTGCCGAGCCCAAGCCATTGGGGAGGCATGTAAATTGATACAAAATATTATTAAAATAAAACTTAAGATATTTTCTATGTGACTGAGCAATATTTACAGAAAAATATGCATCCGTCCAATCAATTGATGCCATAAAGCAATTTGGCTTAATTGTCCCCCGCCTTTCGAAGAAAGCAGGGGACTATTAAAATGGGTTCGTCCGTCTGTCTGTCCGTCTGTCTGTCTGTCCGTCTGTCCGTCACACTTTTTGGGACACAATAACTCTCTTCCTAATTGAGCTAGAATGTTCAAACTTGGTGTATGTGTTTATTAGGTCAATGCCTTGATGGAGTTCGAAGATGAGCATTTTCCGCTTAGGGTAAGCAGAGATAAGCAATTTGATTGGTTGATACTTTGGGACACGATAACTCTCTTCCTAATTGGGCTAGAATGTTCAAACTTGGTGTATGTGTTGATTAGGTCAATGCCTTGATGGAGTTCGAAGATGAGCATTTTCCGCTTAGGGTAAGCAGAGATAAGCAATTTGATTGGTTGATGCTTTGGGACACGATAACTTTAGTTCTAATTAAGTGAGATTGATGAAACTTGGTGTATAGTTTCATTACAGTAATACCTTGACTAAGTTTGATAATGAGCATTTTCTGCTCAGGGTAAGCAGAGCGATACGCAATTTGATTGGTCGAGACTTTGGAAAACAATAACTCTCCTACTTTGATTGTTAGACTATAAGTAAAGATATACTGTTTGATTGTTCAATACTTTGTAAAAGATAATTTGTGATAAATTTATATGTGTCCTCTAATTATTTTCCTATTTCGGCGGGGGACATCAGCCTCACTGTTGGCTTGTTAGATCAACAGCATGTTGTAAAGTTTCCATCTTAAAATGTCTATAAATGACCTCATCATTCAATTCTTTCAAATCTAATATAATTCTTAATGACCCATCCTTGTCTCTTGTAAAAATATTAGATATATATTCACCGTTTTCATGCTTTGATACTTCAATAATGTTTTTGTTTATCATCTTAAATATTTGATCAGAAATTGCTATTTGTTTATCTTTTGCAAACTTATATGGATAACTGACAGTTACTTGATTTGGTTTATTTGCAAATTCAATTTCAGTACCACAAATGGCTTTTAAAATATTTCTGTCAGAGGTCATTGTTTTCCAAAACTCTAAATTATTTTTCAAATTGCCAGCCTTATAATTGAGTATTAAATTTGGCAAATAAAATTTTACACAACTTATAAATATTTCCCATGATCTATGAGTAAATTTCCAATCACTTACCTTCAAAAGTTTTGGATTTTTCTCAACAGAACGAATTACTTCTTCCTCTGTGGTGGAGCTCTCTTCCCCCTCTGTGGCCCTCTCTTGTAGCCCGACTCTAAAAAAGGCTTTGGTCCACTTTTATTGTAGCTGTTATTGTAGCCGAATCCAAGTGCCTGATCAGTATCTTTAAGATCTTTCAATTTTTTATTAAGATCTTCACCAAACAACAATTGTCCCGCTCCAACTTCCAAATTGTTTGAAAAATTGCAAATCGGTTTAGTTTTGGGCCTCAGATCTGGCTTAAATAAATCTCTACAACCTTGATTAAAATCTGTCAAAGCAGCACCCAGTATTGCCAACGAGTCCATAGCTGTTCGAATGGCCTCGGTTATTTGTAACTGAACAGTTTTGTTGCCCTCTGTCGCTTCATTCAAATCTTGTTTTGCCATTTTAGGCATTTGTTTCTTTAAAGTCAACAGTTGATCAGTTAGAGAAGTTACTGAATAGGAGATTTTGACAATCTTTTCCCCCAACTTTTGCAATTTAATGTCCTTTGACCGTGTAATGGGTTTAACATTTCCACAGCCCCATATTTCTTTATTTACTCTGGAAAAATACACTTCCAAATTAGCTGGTCTGGTTGCTTTTTCCTCTTATTCACTTGACCCTCCAAAGTATTATTGTTAAACAAATTATTAACTATTTTAGCTAAATTAGGATTAATGTCTCTCCCAACCTTATCTTGCACAATGTATTCACTTTCGAGACTCGCTACGAATTCACCATTATCTTCCACTTCACAATCGCCCACCGGCGGTTCATTGTCATCATTTTCCTCGAGCAATTCATTAATTTGCTCACCCACATCTTCTTGACGTTTGTCGGACAATTTTGGAATTTTATAGCGTCTCTGAGTCATATTTGACATATCCCCTGATTTACCGGAGTCTGTTTCATCTTCACTCTGAGAGATATCATGAATGTTTACATTATGACGTCGCTTCCTGTTTTTACTGTCCCGAGTTGAATTATTCTTCGATAATTGTTTGACGGAATTGACAAGTAAACCTTTTAATTCAGAGCGCATTCTATTCATCTCAGTCTTAAACAAATTCATTGAAACCGTATCTTCAGATTTGTTTTTGGGCCCTGTCGTATCACCGGTACTGTCTGTATCTCGATCATAATGGTCACTGCCACTGGCCATGTGTTCATTTCGTTGACCTACTTTTAGCGGAGTTTTCTCCAAGTCTATTAGTAGTAAGTCTTTTGGCTCAACAGTGTCTTTATTACTCGTTTTAACGTTATTGTTATTAGCCATATTGCCTCGCTTCTTCTGACTATTTTTAGCCGGTGTTTTGTTACCATCAAACAAAGCTGCGGCAATATCGAAACCACTTTTATCCGCCATATTAGATTTTCAGACAACGTGGTCTAGATTTTTCGTCAGAAATATGGCTAGTGACGAAAATGTCTAAAGTATTTGGCTTCTACCAATTATAAATTTGGTTAATTCAATTGTGAATTAAAATATTCATATGTACATTCAATTGTGAATGTATTAACAAAAGAACTCTGAATTATCAAGAGTTCAAGTTCAGCGATGCTTACACCGCGAAAGCTAGCATGCTAAAATGAAGTTCGATGGCTACGCATGCGCATCTCATGGGCATCTCTTAAGTCACGTCATATACACGTAGCAGTGGTAGAATCTGGATGAACTTTCTTGGCCAATGCAGGGATCGAACACCCGACCTCCAGGCTAGCGACCAGGCATATGTAAACACTCAACGAGCCATGTGATGCCACATCTGAACGAAGACCAACGCAACAACGCTATCGGCTGGTTACAAGCATGTGAATACCAGACATATGTAACCAGGCTGCTGAATGTTTCCCACAGTACCATTTCTCGCCTTTGGAATAGAATAGGTACCGACAGCGAAGATCAACATGTGACCACCCAAGCTCAGGCCAAACAAAAGTGGCAACTATAGCACCACGGGCCTTTCTGTCAGACGTAGAGAGCGGATATGGGAAAACCAGTCACGACATCCTACGTACGACCTATGCATCTTTTCTTACTACATATTTTAGTAGCCTTGCGATCGTCTAGAATTTGTCTCTAGCTGTTTTTGCTTCCCCTTCACGTTGTGTATTTACTTCTTACTGTTTTCTTAAGATGTTTGTCTTACCAGGAATAACAATGCAACAGTTCGTTTTTATACGCCCACATTGAAATGTGGTCGTATATTGTTGTCGCCCCTGTCCGTCCGGCGTCCACAATTGCTTGTGGACGCTCTATAGGCTAAAGTGTAAAAGGTCATGAGACAAAGAAGCCTATTGATTTTCAGCTATTTCCGATAATTACTGCCAGAGTTATGGCCCTTGATCACTTTGAAAAATCTTGTGGACGATCTCGAAGCTAAAGTTAATGTCCGATTAACTTTAAATTTATACACAGTGTTTAAGGTCAAGAGATGAAGAATCCTATTGATTTTCAGCGATTTCCGATAATTACTGCCAAAGTTATGGCCCTTGATCACTTTGAAAATTCTTGTGGACGCTCTAGAGGCTAAAGTTAATATCCGATTGACTTTAAATTTATACACAATGTTTAAGGTCTTGAGACGAACAAGTAAATTGATTTTCAATGAATCTTTATGACTTGAACAGCTAAATCCATGATGTTAACGTTAGCATGGGGCAGAACTTTATAAAAACCAAACAAATTCTAATGGTTTTCTGATATATTCTGGTTAGGTTAATAAGCTGTTGCCAGTCCATGTATTATAAGGTCCATGTTAATACTCCCGAACGTGTCACATACATGCCAACTATTCCGATTTTGTCGGAATCATTCCGATTTTCTGTGTCTAATTCTGAATTCCGATTTTACTCTTTATAATTCCGTTTTTTAAAATTTATTGGAAGAAATTTATTATATTTCATTCCTGACCTTTTTGATTGATAAAATCCCTCTCGTTTTATTTTTACATTGACGACTGTCTCGGCATTCTCGCTGTTTGTTGTGAATCTGTTGGCGATACTGTTTATCGTAGTATGAGTCGTTAAAACAACGAAAATAGTCGAGAACATGTGTCATGTTTTCCTTATTATTATTAATATAAAATGGAATAAGCTATTATGTCTGGACTAATCAAGATCAAAATGTCATGTGGTTATTTCCGTCATTTGCCGTGTCTAATTTGCATAATTCGCGGTAAAACAACGGAAATAGCCGAAAACATGTCTCCAGTTTTTTTGATTATTATTAATGTAAAATGGAATAAGCTAATATGTCTGGACTAATCGAGATTAAAATGTCATGTGGTTATTTCGTCATAGGCCGTGCCTAATTTGCATACTTCGCGGATATTATTTGCTACGCGGAGCCATTCTCGCATACACTCGTACAGTACACGGCGGGTTTACCGTTAGTTGCCTGTAACGTTGTTGCTTCTTCCTTAGCCATATTTCCTTCTGACTCGATAAAAAATGTTTTCAAGCTGTTTTCCATGTGTTAAAAAAACAAATTACAATTACAAATAAAACCCAGTATAAATAATTTATGACTTCTACTTCCGTGTCGGTCGTCAATACAAACAAAATGGCTTCCAAAACAAATGTCAGACAAAAATACCGGGAAACTTACGGCAAAGAATTTCCAGGAACCATTACGTCCTCGCGTAGAGGCGACGAATTCGCATTTTGTTTAGTCTGTAGCAGTGATTTATGTGTTGCTTACGGTGGTATTACGGACATTAAAAAACATTTTGAAACTAAAAAACACTTGAGCTGCTCAAACATTAAAGCCTCTTACGAGAACTAAATCACCAGCTGTTTTTATCCAATAATACAAGGTACTGATTTAAATAGGTGCTAATTTCTCAAAATTTTCTTGGAGCCCTTGGGCGGGCCCCAAACCCCACGCCCTTCAAGCCTCCGGCGCCTCCAGCGCTCACGGTGCTTTGCATTGATCAAACTTGGACCTGCGGTCCTCACTCTACCCTCAATACAAGGCATTCTGATTTTCAATCTCCTCAGGTTGGCATGTATGGTGTCAATGAGTAATGCTGCACAATTGTCTTAGATTAATGGTGTCAGCTGATTGATAATTGCTGATAATGAAGTCTATCTCTAGTCATTGGTATTAATTAACCGTAACAAATAGATTAGCGGTGACTATTTGATGTCGCATGATTACAACAAAAGAAAAAAAACAAAATGGCCGACCGGTGGCTGACAAACCGTTTCAAAGAGAGTTAGAATGTTTTGATAGTTGAATTTCGTTTACTGTGGCCTCATACAACATGTATAAATATATCAGTATGGCTAATGAGACATTATTAATTCAAATTATATTATGACCATGGGTCGGAAACGTAAGAACGAGTCGAATAATGACGATTCTGGAGTGAGAAAACTGTCTGGTTTTTTTTTTGTTACCGCCGCCGAAGTGTTCTAAAGTTAACAATCTGACGTTGGCTCCTCTAGACAAAATGAAATTGATACCACGACTAATGATTCTGACACGTGTTACGGTACCTGAAATTAACCATAGGCCTATTGTACATGCGACACGAAAATTTAAAGAAAACTGGAAATTTGACAATCCTTGGCTGTTTTGTTCAATTTGTGAAAATTCAACAGTGTTTCAGATATTGTGTCATTCAGGAATTATTTAAAACATGTTGATTATAGACTAGACAGCATTGATGATGTATTGAAACTTACTCTAAACGAAAAAAACAATTTTCTTGATGTAGGCTATATAAAATTGCAAGTAGATTATTGTGTATTCCAGTTGATTGTGGACGAGGGTTCAGTAAACAAAATTTAATTCAAACGGCCAGTAGAAACTGTTTAAAACCCGATACTTTATCAAACTTAATGTCTATCACTCTAATCAACCAGATCTTCAAAAGTCATTTATCAATTGGGCTAATGTAAAGCAAAGGAGGATTTTGTAAATTATGTATGATAATTAAATAATAGATCTGAAATAAAAAAAAATTGTAAATTGTGTATGATATTTTAATTTATGTAAAATAAAATTGGTTTACGCTTTGACAATATTTAGGGGGGTTGGATGGCCGAATAGTTAGCACGTGTGCGCTGCATCATAAGGCCTGTCATTGAGTCAACTGGCGTGGTGTCCAATCCCCGGTTGTACGTGTAGGGTCGCCTGTCGAACCGCATGAGTTTTATCCGGGTGCTCCGGTTTCCACCCACTGCAACAAGCGAATTATTGAAATAAAATTAAACCATATGTTAGTTCCGAAATGACTCAGTTTGTGTCGAATGGACGTTAAACCCCATTTCTCTCTCTCTCTCTCTCTTTGACAATATTTGTTTTTTTTATCATAAATTTTTGGCAGATAAAATATTCAAGTTGGCGAAAAAAAAATATCCTCAATTTTTTATATAAAAATTGTGATCCATGTTGGCGGAAAAAAAATGAAAGCCAGTGTGAGCCCTGATCCAAGACAACTGATTAGTATTACTCATTGACGCGATCCAGATTATCGGTCAGTTGATTAATTTATAGTATCCCGCCACGTGATTGACACTCAATAATGATTAATCAAGGCTAAAAAAGATTAGAATTTTAAGATTTTTTCGCCAGCTCTCAAAAAGAATCGCAAGTACCGCAAAACATTATCGCCCAAATTATCGCCAAAATCAAATTTTAATCGCCACTTTCATATTTTTATCGCAAATTGCGACTTTGGCGATTGACAGTGTGAGCCCTGCTACTCATCTTTAAATAAGTGTTTATGATGCCCCTGGACACTGGGGTGGTTGCCCGTGGAAGAGGGGGGGGGCGGGTGGCAACATGTATTTTTGTGGACAGAAATCATTTGGTTCATAATTGAGCTTAAAGTGGTTTCTCGTTAGCTTTTTCTTTGAAAATGTTAAATTATAATGCTACTTTTCAAGAGATCTGGATATGTAAATCAAAAACACAGTAACTCAGAGATATGGTTAGTTATTAGTTTATTCTTAGTCTTCATCAGAAGATTCAAAATCAAAAGTTCATATGAGCGAGATATTATTAGGTGGAAAAGGTGATTTTGAGATTATGATTATACATTTGATTTTATTAGCTTTTCAAGTAGATCTCATCATTCTTCTCACAAAACTTTTTACAGATTCAAAATCGGATGAAAACTTTTTTTTTTATTGAGGCTCAAAGTTGCGATTTTTGACTTTTCGCGGAAGAAAGGTTTTTCAACACTTTGAAAAAGCCATTTTTGGTGTTTTTTGTGATGCCATATTTTATTTCATATCAAACCTATTAAAAATGAAGATGTAAATTCATGAAATACAACTTTAAGGCTAATTATGCTTCAATTTTCACATTTTTTAATAATTACATCGATTTCCACAGTAACTGCAAAATACATAGGTTTTCTCAAAAATTCCATTTTGTCAGAGTGATTTTGGTCAATTTTTTCATCAAAAATGGTCTTGTGCATGTTATATCTGAAATATTGAACCTGGTTGTTATGCATTTTAAAATCAGTAGCCATCAAGTATGATTAACAAAAAAAAAAGAGTAAAAATATATAAATGCCTTCTCTCAAGAGCTGAATATATGTTCATTTTTGAACAATTTTCCGCGGCACACAATTGCCTATTTTCGGGGCGTTTTTGGGACATTAATAAAATAAGAAGGAATGGAGATACACATGTGAAATTATGGGAATATGTCAAAAAGTTTGTGAATTTTAAAAATCACTTATTTCCAATTGTCATGACAACCAAAATGGAAAAAATGCAATTTTTGACCATTTTCAACGCTATTTACCATAACCCAAAAGGTCATCACCACATTTTAAAGTAAGCAGTTTAAAATATTTGTAACCCATGTAATATCAAATGATATGGATTGTGTAAGTTTGAGAAAAATATGAAGGAGTTTGGGCTGTTACCATAGCAACCACATTTATTTTTTTCCGAAAAGCATTATTTTCCAATAATCATGACATCAATATTGATAATTGTATTATTTTAAAAACAGAAGCTATTGGACAAGATTTTAAAAAATAAATATAATGAAAATATTTATATGTCTTCTCCCAAGAGCTGGAAAGGGGTTCCCTTTTGAAGAACATTCTGCAGTAGCTAGTTGTCCATTTTGGCCATTATTAAGACATAAATAAAATATAAAAGGAATTAAGATCTCCCAAGAGCTGGAAAGGGGTTCCCTTTTGAAGAACATTCTGCAGTAGCTAGTTGTCAATTTTGGCCATTATTAAGACATAAATAAAATATAAAAGGAATTAAGATCTTGAAGAGAAATTTTGTTTACAAGTACATGTAAATATGTTTGTGAATTTTTAAAATTACTTATCTTTACTCTTGTATATTACTTAATATTTGGTTTTTATAGCAATCAAAACGAAAACAAACACCCCAAAAAAGGCAATGTTATTCCATTTTCAATGATGTTTACCATGACAAACCAATTGATCACCACATTTTAAGTACAGTAGCAGAAAGCATTTTAGCATATATTTATAGCCCATGTAATATAAAATATTAAGAATTGTATAATTTTAGTAAATTATTAAGGATTTTGGATGGTTGTCATAGCAACCACATAATTTTAAAAAACGGACAACTCTTGTTTCATTATCATTGTTCTCAGCATTCCTTGCTTACATTATTGTTAGAATTCTGCTTTTACATATTATTTTCTACTCAGAAGATAACATTGACCAATAAAAAATTATTCTCTAAAGACTAAAGAGTAAAAGTAGGTTACTCAGTTACTAATAGGCTATGGTAGGCCTAGTCATGTTTATAAAGGCCTAGGCCTAAAAGCTACAATTTAACTCAAAGAATTGTTATGTTTTTACTTCACTTTTGAATATTTCTATTATTCCTTCAAATTGGTATATGTAGCCCTTTGAGCAGCTTCCTTTTTTGTATATTTTAATCAATGTAAATAAATATCGAATCAAGGCCCAATCAAGGCCTTAGGTTTGTCGGTTCATTCAATTTGTTTAACTGGCCAACAAATATGTGATACTCGAGGTGTTAAATATAGTTTCCTAAAAAAAAGAAGAATTAAAATTATAATAATTAGTATGACAACTGTTATATAATGCTAAATTATTTAGTAAAACGTTTTGCTAAAATTGGGTATCCGTATCAATAGTAATAGTATAGGCCTACTATGGGTGATGATAGTATTTAGTAATTAGTATTTATTGACATGACTGACCTAATTCATAATCTATGTCGGTTCCATCATCTCAAACGAAATGTTGTAAATCGCCAACGGCAAATCCAGAAATTGAGCCATTTTTCAAATTATTTCAGCTAGTTGGTCCAACTTTATTTGGGTATAATTCCCGTTTAAGTGGATAGAAATCGATGTACTAATAGTAGTACCTATACTATCTTCCTCACGGCTGCTGTCAGTACCAAGACCCGTGTGGATGTTTTCCGGTTTCATTTCCATTCGTGTGCACAGAAATGCTTTAAAATTGGGCTTGAATAATTCAGTGAACAGCGAAATTATTATTTCAGAGCATTGAAACATTCGTCAATTTTACGGAATTTTTCAATTCTTGAAAAATGTTTGGTGTTAAAAGTAAAGACGTCAAAACACGGGAAATTAACGTTTTTCATTTACGTTTATGAAATTAATAAAATGAACAAATATATAAAAATTATATCAAGCAAAAGAACAGGATATCGGCTTCTAAAATATTTTAAAATTATTACAAAATATTAAATAGCCACCGTATGACGTTAAGTTGAAAAAAGGTTACAAATCTGTGACACCTATTATAATTGTGCTTTCAAAACATATTAGAGCATCTGATATCAAAAGAGATTAGAATATATCGGATAATCAAATAAAGGTTTAGCGGGATATCGGTAATAACGATATTGCATGCGACTGATTTTAAGACACACGCTTTTACACTTCAGTGGTACGCACGATAATATATAAACAAATTAAACCCACAAAAAAGACAAATATATAAATAATTGCAGCCCGACTATGGTACGAAGTATAAAACACGTAGTATTCACCAAGAAATGAAATACGTATAAGAACGAACAAATGTAACTACAGCACGTATAAATCCATGTATAAAGACCTACACTTAACAAAGACCGATCTGCTTAAAACACACGGTCGAACAAGAAATCGCACGGTAAATTGGATTTAACACTTACGCGTCAGATAAAGCCTGTTGGTCCTTGATAAAACATCTTTGGTGCAGTTATAACACGCTTTCAAGAAAACTCACCAAACAAAGAATACACACCGTGTCAGTCGTTTTTAACCCGTTCGTTAATTAACACCCCGGTACAGAAACACTTTTCACCCCTAGCGATAATTATACCACTCAGTCAATTTCTCACCCCTGTTAATTAACACACCGTCCCTACAGATTTTAGCCTCTTCGTATTAGATTTGTTGCAATAATTAGAATTTTACCGATATTCATAGAAATTTACCAAATCGGGAGATATCTATGCCCTAAACGTACAAATCTCACTCTTACTACTTCTCAGTGTTTGTCAGCATGGGGTAAACAAAAAAATATATATTGGACTTAATCATGAAATATTGGTAATGCTTATGATAATTATTTATTAATTAAATCTTCCGTTTTGGCTACTTAAATAACGAAATAGCTGAATTGGCCATAGAAAAACCATTTCAGTAGCTCACATGTAATTACCATGTGTTCTATAGAAAACACACTGACCTGGATAATTTTGAGTTGTAATACAATAACTTTGAAATGAAGATATATATATAATTATCCACGGCATATATTTCACATTTATTGGTTTTAGATCATCTCTTACAAGATTACGGGCCGCAGAATTGTGACGTTAATCCTAATAATGTATAACTATGACCAACGGATAACTAACTTCACAGCTAGCGACACTAGCGCCCCCTAAAATATTGTCGTGTATAAGAGTAACTTCATATACACGACATTTTTGCTACACATGGAATTATCAATATTGCTGCACAATAGAACTGGAATACGTAATTTTCTTAATTTTTCGGTAAGCAAGTTAACTAATCTCTAGATTGAATTTCTACAATTCCCACAAAGCCGTAATACTGCTATAAAAAATTATAAATGCATTTTTCTCCCAACACGTACGTTGTTGAGGATTTACGTAATTTCTATGCTGTTTTTATTTGATATGAAAGTTGATTGGATTTCAAGAGCAGTACTTCATATCAATTGCCGTTTTCGAAGATGATAATTATCTCGTTTACATCGTGCGTGACCGTAATAGCAGTAAACGGCTTTGTTGTAGAAAATTCTTATGACACATGGACAATACGTGAATGATTAATAATGGACCACTTCACACCATTGATTAGATTCCCAAATATCAATTAACTTTTATTGTTCTACTACCAGACACTCATCATTAATTATCAACACAACACTCAGTATAATCTGTTGACGACTGTATACAACTCTACACCAATCACAAAATTATGTGGCTTCCATACGTGTGGATTATTCTGTACTGGCCGTACAATTGTATAGTTACATAGTGGAGGTTGATCGTAGCCATGTTTGAAAATTGGGTTTTGAAAAAAAAAAAGGCTCTCTTTCCGGCATGCAAAATGACCGTTGGGTCAGCTCTAGTTACGGTCATTTTCCATGGCCCTAGGTCCTGACCGGCATATACGCCCAATCTTACTAGAAAAATACTGGATGGGGTAGGCACTGGGCAAAGATGTGAGGGTATTACTTACTGTCAGCCCGACATCTTATTATCTGCCAGATTGACTTAGGAAGCAGTTATTATTTCTTAATCGAATAGTTAAGTGGTTTGGGGAACATTGAGTGGTTAAAACGTACAACAGACCCTGCAATCAACCGGCGGAAAAATAATTTGGCAGAGGATAATCAAAGAATTTACTTAGGCTTCAATATGTATGGTAAATGAATAGTAAGTAATGACAAATACATGTCTCTCTCGGCTATTATTCTCGATATATTTAATTGACGCGTATACAATCTCCCTGATAATGTCTATCTACTACATCTTTAACACTGTTCATCACATGCATTTTGCATACCGATAGTCCATTGGCCAATCACGCTATTTTACCGAGATTTCGCCTAATGGTTTGGATGCAGCTATGGCGCCAGGCAGGGTAAGCTTACTCTTCCGGACACCTGTTACCACTGTTTGTCGTGTATTTTGTACACGGTGAACAGTCCATATGCTGATTACACTATTTTGCCTTATTACACTATTTTGCCTATAACGTTTTTTTAGGACTTCGAATTATGTCTAATGGTTTGGTTTGTCCGTACTTGGTTTTATTTTATTTCTGAAATGGACCCGCACTCAATCAAATAACGTGACATACACGGCTTCTAAAAATAGATTTTTACATCTTGGGGCACTTCCTCTGAATACAATGTTTTGTGCGTGTGTGGAGGGGATCGGGGGGGGGGGGGGGGGCGGGGGTAAATGTATTTTGGGGGACAGAAACCACTTGGTTCAAAATTGACCTGAAAAGTGTTTTCTCAAGTTTTTTGTTCAATACCAATATCGTCATTCAAAATATTAAATTATAATAGTACTTTTCAAGAGATCTGGAAATGTATATAAAAAACACATGTTTAGATATTTGTTTATTCTTATAATATTTGGTGTCACAGCTCCATTGCCCACGTTGGAAGAAAGTCATTTTTTCCTGATTTGTAACCCTTTTTCAACTTAACGTCATACGGTGGCTATTTAATATTTTGTAATAATTTTAAAATATTTTGGAAGCCGATATCCTGTTCTTTTGTTTGATATAATTTTTATATATGTGTTCATTTTATTAATTTCATAAACGTACGCTGAAAAATTTTGTCACGTTTTTAAACGAGGGTACCCCACTTCAAGTGCTCGGCGGGCGCACTTATTATTAATATTATTTTTTCATTCTAATATCATTAGAAAGATAAATGAACGATCTTTCAATTGGTCGGGGGTGCTTTGTTGGCATTTCGAAATACCATGCATTTTTTGCAAGTTGAACGCTTCAATTCACGCAATCTTTTTTTTAGGCGATTTGTCAATATAGCACCCCCGACTGATTGAAAGTTCGTTTTATTGTCGTTTTGATGCTATTAAAATCAACAAAAGCGGAGCATGGTAAGTGCGCCCGCCAAGCAATTGAAAATGGTATACAATGAGAAATTTTGTCAAAAATAAATCGCGTAGTTTTGCCTTGTTATGACGTCATTTCAACACCAAAACTAAAATGTATTCCATGTTCCTTAGACTCATATTCGCGGTAAATTACGTCGAAAGGCAACTCCGATGTTTATTTATGAAGTAAGCGTTATGTTATATGAATAAAGGACCTGCCTGAAAATAAATAAGGATAGTTAATTCCATTTCTTTTCACGCCTTTTGGCTTTGCACTGTGTTTACATCACGTGACTCATATTCGCGCGCTTTTATAACCATGTGACAGGATATAAATATAAAATTGAATGGAAATTTCCTCTCGGCGACCACACGTCTTTACTTTTAACACCAAACATTTTTCAAGAATTGAAAAATTCCGTAAAATTGACGAATGTTTCAATGCTCTGAAATAATAATTTCGCTGTTCACTGAATTATTCAAGCCCAATTTTAAAGCATTTCTGTGCACACGAATGGAAATGAAACCGGAAAACATCCACACGGGTCTTGGTACTGACAGCAGCCGTGAGGAAGATAGTATAGGTACTACTATTAGTACATCGATTTCTATCCACTTAAACGGGAATTATACCCAAATAAAGTTGGACCAACTAGCTGAAATAATTTGAAAAATGGCTCAATTTCTGGATTTGCCGTTGGCGATTTACAACATTTCGTTTGAGATGATGGAACCGACATAGATTATGAATTAGGTCAGTCATGTCAATAAATACTAATTACTAAATACTATCATCACTCATAGTAGGCCTATACTATTACTATTGATACGGATACCCAATTTTAGCAAAACGTTTTACTAAATAATTTAGCATTATATAACAGTTGTCATACTAATTATTATAATTTTAATTCTTCTTTTTTTTAGGAAACTATATTTAACACCTCAAGTATCACATATTTGTTGGCCAGTTAAACAAATTGAATGAACCGACAAACCTAAGGCCTTGATTGGGCCTTGATTCGATATTTATTTACATTGATTAAAATATACAAAAAAGGAAGCTGCTCAAAGGGCTACATATACCAATTTGAAGGAATAATAGAAATATTCAAAAGTGAAGTAAAAACATAACAATTCTTTGAGTTAAATTGTAGCTTTTAGGCCTAGGCCTTTATAAACATGACTAGGCCTACCATAGCCTATTAGTAACTGAGTAACCTACTTTTACTCTTTAGTCTTTAGAGAATAATTTTTTATTGGTCAATGTTATCTTCTGAGTAGAAAATAATATGTAAAAGCAGAATTCTAACAATAATGTAAGCAAGGAATGCTGAGAACAATGATAATGAAACAAGAGTTGTCTGTTTTTTAAAATTATGTGGTTGCTATGACAACCATCCAAAATCCTTAATAATTCACTAAAATTATATAATTCTTAATATTTTGTATTACATGGGCTATAAATATATGCTAAAAAGCTTTCTGCTACTGTACTTAAAATGTGGCGATCAATTGGTTTGTCATGGTAAACATCATTGAAAATGGAATAACATTGCCTTTTTTGGGGTGTTTGTTTTCGTTTTGATTGCTATAAAAACCAAATATTAAGTAATATACAAGAGTAAAGATAAGTAATTTTAAAAATTCACAAACATATTTACTTGTAAACAAAATTTCTCTTCAAGATCTTAATTCCTTTTATATTTTATTTATGTCTTAATAATGGCCAAAATGGACAACTAGCTACTGCAGAATGTTCTTCAAAGGGACACCCCTTTCCAGCTCTTGGGAGAAGACATATAAATATTTTCATTTTATTTATTTTTTAAAATCTTGTCCAATAGCTTCTGTTTTTAAAATAATACAATTATCAATATTGATGTCATGATTATTGGAAAATAATGCTTTTCGGAAAAAAATAAATGTGGTTGCTATGGTAACAGCCCAAACTCCTTCATATTTTTCTCAAACTTACACAATCCATATCATTTGATATTACATGGGTTACAAATATTTTAAACTGCTTACTTTAAAATGTGGTGATGACCTTTTGGGTTATGGTAAATAGTGTTGAAAATGGTCAAAAATTGCATTTTTTCCATTTTGGTTACTATGACAACCAAAATTGATAATATATGGCGGATTGGAAATAAGTGATTTTAAAAATTCACAAACTTTTTGACATATTCCCATAATTTCACATGTGTATCTCCATTCCTTCTTATTTTATTAATGTCCCAAAAACGCCCCAAAAATAGGCAATTGTGTGCCGCGGAAAATTGTTCAAAAATGAACATATATTCAGCTCTTGAGAGAAGGCATATATATATTTTTACTCTTTTTTTTTTCGTTAATCATACTTGATATCTACTGATTTTAAAATGCATAACAACCAGGTTCAATATTTCAGATATAACATGCACAAGACCATTTTTGATGAAAAAATTGACCAAAATCGCTCTGACAAAATGGAATTTTTGAGAAAACCTATGTATTTTGCAGTTACTGTGGAAATCGGTGTAATTATTACAAAAATGTGAAAATGAAAGCATAATTAGCCTTAAAGTTGTATTTCATGAACTTACATCTTCATTTTTAATAGGTTTGATATGAAATGAAATATAGCATCACAAAAACCACCAAAAATGGCTTTTTCAAAGTGTTGAAAAACCTTTCTTCCGCAAAAAGTCAAAAATCGCAACTTTGAGCCTCAATAAAAAAAAAAGTTTTCATCCGATTTTGAATCTGTAAAAAGTTTTGTGAGAAGAATGATGAGATCTACTTGAAAAGCTAATAAAATCAAATGTATAATCATAATCTCAAAATCACCTTTTCCACCTAATTATAAACAAAAAATCTTGCAATTAATGATAACCTGTAAGTTTCGTCACCGTTATATTTTGTATTTCTTACCTGGGTCGTAAATAGGGCTATCCAAGGAAACAGAATTCCATCACTATATAACAATAGATAAATCACATACCAAATAGAGAGAGAGAGAGAAAAATGGGGTTTAATGTCCACTCGACACAAACTAGGTCATTTCGGGACTAACACATGGTTTTAATTTTATTTCAATAATTCGCTTGCGCGTAGGGGTCTTTAGCAGTGGTAGGAAACCGGAGGACCCGGAGAAAACCCATGAAGTTGGACAGGCGACCCTACTCCTTGCTACGTACAACTGGGGATTCGAAACCACGCCAGTTGACTCAATGACAGACTTTATGGTACAGCGCGCACGTGCTAACCATTCAACCACCCAATCCCCCCCCCCCCCCCCACATACCAAATAACATTAATCATTTCTAATAATAGGAACTCACGTCCGCCTCCAACACGTGGAGCTGATCGTCGAACATCTTCTGGTATGCTCTGATTCCATCACACTTTGTGTAACAAGCTTGTCTTTGCGTACACAATTCCGACCTATGACCATCGCGACCTATGGAAATATGGGTTTTACGAGAACAGCTAAATTTAAACACATCACTTAATATTCCCATCGTTTGCAATTGGATAATGCACAGGTACAGTGTATTCAGTCTTATCCTTATTATAGAATTTATACTATCCGAGAGAGCACGCTTTTCACACGAAATATTGCCCTTTGATCTCAGACCCCCTTTGATCTCAGATTGAAAGGCGACACTGTTAATGGATTTGCTGAAATAGTTGGATGGAGTGTGACTCTTTTTACCTGTTACACTTAATTCAAGGATGACATATTGTGGTTTATTCAGTGTTGGTCTTATTGCAGTGACAGAAATGTATGTTTTACTTCTCTATCATCTCCTTTGAATAAAGCTTGATATTTTATCAACATGTTTACAATTTATTTTGTTTCCCATAGGAAATTTCGGTAAGTATCTTAAATGAAAAAACCCCAACAAAACAGCCCAAGCGATTATATCATAATCAGAGAAATGTTCAAACACACAAGTAAAATAGACAAGACAAAAGTACAAGCAATACCATTATTTATTATTACATTATTGATATGCATATGCCTTCAAATATTAAACGTTTTAATTAAATTGTAACCTATAAATTATCTGCTTTATTTATTTTTTCTTTAATTGGCAGTTGATATGGGCCGAAGCATTCGCTTCTATGCGTATTAGCTCTGCTCCAATAATGACATTTTGTGTAATATTAGGGCGATTCAAAAGAAACATGGTCAACAAGTGGAATTTAAGCGTGAGCTAGAAGGAAATATTCAAAATGGCTGTCAATTCTTTTCGAAGAGAATCAATTATTTTGATAGTTAAACCGTGGCTTCATACGGCATGTAAAATATACAAACATGACTAGTCGGATATTATTATTTCAAATTGTACTATCACCATTGATGGGAAATGCAAGAATGAATCAAATAGTGACGATTATCGAGTGAGAATAAGGTGGTCCACCATTTGCTACATATTATATTACCAGCGCCAAAATTCTCTAAAGTGATTGATGAGTATGAGTATAATTGTAAGCATATCTTAAAAATAATATCAAAACTGAGATTGTAAGCATATCTTACATATAATATCAAAATTTATATCCTATCTTGGATTTCGATTCCGATATCTTCACGGTACTTGAAAACAACAAGAGGGATTATAAGATTTAAATACTGAGAAATACTAACTATTACATTATTATCATGTCTTACTGAAGTTAGAGGACTAAGTTATTTTTCTACAGTATATTTCAAAACAAAAAAATTGTCGTATTGGAAATACATGTATGCGAAAATTTGATGCCTTTGGTTGTTCTTCTTCTTCTTCTTGAATTTGTTAAATTATTAAACGTATTTCCAAGTCACATATTACAACACAAACTGCCATCAGAGCAGGAAGTACGCTTCGCTGAACACCAACCACCGTTGACCTAGATGTTATATAACAACTGTTAATTGGGGTAATAAATTAATCATTGCCCCAGCTCAACAATTTTAGTGAATTTGTTTTATCTTAGTTAAGATTTTCGAGAAACAGGCGCCCAGGTACACTTAATTTATCAGAACACAACAATAATTTTCTTGAATGAACCTTGGTATATTAAAATTCAAAATATGACCCTGTAAATTAATAAAGATGTGTTGTGTATCCTATTTCAAAACCGTAATTTGTCAAACGAACAATTAATTACATCAAAGGTGTATAAGAAATTATTGTTGTTCTGAAATAGTTTTCTTTATCAAATTTATTAATTAAGCTGTTAAAACGTCATATTCTGGACATAATGTGTGCTATGCACAGTTCTAAAAGTTGAAGACTTTTATGACGTGGGACTCAATTTAGCCCGAAATATTGTAAATGAAGCTATTTAAGTTTAAAACTATGACTAGAATACATGTATAGTGAAAATGTTGAAATTGATCACTACAGCAATAAATTGTTGTTTCAGAATTAACAGATCTTTAACAAATAAATCATGCTATAACACTATTCTAAACCCGTACCCAAGAATAAATATTAAATATTTAGATTTCGAAATGTTCACAATTAAACAGAATTAACAATAAAAACAAAATGACAAATTACTACGGCATATTATGAAAATCTTTTCAAATAAAGCGGCCGAAATAACAAAAGAGATTTTAAAGTCGTTTTAGACTGGAAGCTGATTCCCAAAGGTGATTGCATGCTTTTATAAATAGACACATGGAGCCTGTGCTCTCGATCTGTCATCACGTTGATAAATCACATAATAAAAATTGGATCCACTCGACCCGTAGTTTATTAGTACCGGGAGAAAAATAATAAAGCTATTTCATACAATCGTAAACAATAGAAATATTAACAAGTGTTAAAATTTAGCTGTTCTTCTAAAGCCTCTATTTCCATATTAAGTCAAGGGTCAATGGACAATATCACCGCCGGCGCATGTCCCTATTTGCATTAGTGTTATTTGATATGTGAATTATCATTTGATATATATGTGGAAATTAAATTTTTCTTGGATAGTCCTTTTTACAACCCAGGTAAGAAACAATACATTTATGCATTAAAACGCCCACGTGTAGTAAATAGAGACATGACGAAACCAATAGTTTTTCATCAATTGCTCGATTTTATATTTATAAACTTGGTTTTCGAAACAGATTCGTTAGTCTGATATCAATGGAGGTTGGTCCGGATATCGATAAATAACGTGCATTTATACTTCAGTGGTACGCACGATAATATATAAACAAATTAAACCCACAAAAAAGACAAATATATAAATAATTGCAGCCCGACTATGGTACGAAGTATAAAACACGTAGTATTCACCAAGAAATGAAATACGTATAAGAACAAACAAATGTAACTACAGCACATATAAATCCATGTATAAAGACCTACACTTAACAAAGACCGATTTGCTTAAAACACACGGAAACAAGAAATCGAACGGTAAATTGGATTTAACACCTACGCGTCGGATAAAGCCTGTTGGTCCTTGATAAATCACCTTTGGTACAGTTATAGCACGCTTTCGAGAAAACTCACCAAACAAAGAATACAGACCGTGTCAGTCGTTTTTAACCCGTTCGTTAATTAACACACAGGTACAGAAAACACACCGTCGCCGAGATTTTCACCCCTAGCGATAATTATATCACCACTCAGTCAATTTCTCACTCCTGTTAATTAACACACCATACCTACAGATTTTAGCCTCTTCGTATTAGATTTGTTGCGATAATTAGAATTTTACCGATATTCATAGAAATTTACAAAATCGGGAGATATCTATGCCCTAAACGTACAAATCTCACTCTTACTACTTCTCAGTGAAAGTGGTATAGACACGTGAATTCACAATACCCTACCATGAATAAAAAACATGAAATATGAATTTACTTTGAAAAGTTTTCAAAAATGACTGGCAGTGAAAATTTTGAAGCGGAAGCCCTGGTCTCTACTTTCCATTTATAACAAATTTGCGTCCTCGAATGTGAGTGTGTGTGTGTTCTTGGTTATTAGTGTTCACCATACACAAAGTCCCCATTTGTCGGTATTAAAACATAATATGCATCCTCGGTTGGTCACATTAATAAATAACTGTTCTATCGCGATATTGCACCGCATATCAATTATAAATGGTTATATGTGTGGTCAAAGGTGGGGTGGGGTCTGAATAAAAAAATGTTCTTTCAGTGGGCTGCTCCTGTGGTCAAAGGGGGCCTGTTCTCAGATACAGAGTGTTGAACCCACTCATTTTATATTATTGATATACACTTGTAACACTTGCCATACACCAATTTTAAACAGTTATATTGTATATTTTCCCATGTGTGGTCAAAGGGGGACAAAACATAGTTATTTACAGGTTAAAGACCACAATAAGTGTCAAGTCCACAGTATGATAGTATAGAGCAAATGACCTCATTTGGCTGCGTTCTTAACTTACACCATAACATAACTAGCATAGGGACTCAGTCGGTCGTATTTCCCCAATTATTTGCAAACTCCTGTGTATCCGCATTTCTTCCCTAAAAAGTCAAATGCATAAAATATATAAATTGAGGTATAATTTATATCTTTTCATAATCGTTTGATGTACTACAGTTCAGCAGTATTTATCAAGACCTCGATTAGGAGGATTGGCTACGTGATCTTTATACACGGGACATTTCTGTTATTCAAACCAATCTGCATGTGAATTACTACATAACAAGTTGACAGTAGTTCATCATTGATTTGGGGTTCATGTGGAATAGATTCTTCGGTCGAAATACAGTTATTCTTTTCTAAAATAAAACGAGTGCCTTGGATTTTTGTGTGGATTTGATATCGGTTATAATTAACCAATATTCTCTTACATCAGAGACTTGTGTTGCGTTCAGTTCATTTTTACGGTAAGTACGAGCTTACGTCTTACTTGAAAGCGCTTTCGAATCCCGTTGCAAGTTCTATTTATGTCTTATTTCTGTTTGTAAGACCGATAACCAAAATACCTTTATAGTTTGCAATTTAAAAGTCTATCTTTGCAGTAATTCTTAACTATATACACTCTTAATACAGTAAATATGCAAAACAATTTGAACACAGCGTAATACATGTATAGTCTTATGCATACGTGTCCTTTAAAATGTTCTAGACATGCAGCTTTACATGACTGGTTGGAAATATAACCACATATATATCGTGCAGAATATGTGAACACGCGTGTTTTCACTATACAACGTGGACTAACGCGTCTGTATTATTAACGAAAATATTCAACATTCATAACATCGTGGCAGTATATCATTTTCACATCAATTGTTTATGACAAATAAATACCGTTAATTTTGCATGTAACATTACACGATAGCGACTGCTACACCGCGTTATATATCGTGGCATAATCGTGTTTCGTCAAACCTTCGTGATGTTTGTACTGATACCTGCCGTCGTATGAATCCTGAAAAATAATATTTCACCGTATCGCAACAGGTAAGTACTAAAACTAACACTTACTGCAGTATTTCAACATCTTGCGGCAAAATAGACATTCAACAGCAAAACTGAACGAAGACCCACAACTAAACACATCGTAATATCTGAGCATTGCACGTGAAATTGGATGTTTGACAACAAAATTGAACACCTTGCGTAATTGGACACCTTGACTGATTTTAATCATGGCTCGGGAAATTGAACGGGCCAATAAATTATTGAACAGTCGTGCTAATTGAGGGGACGCTTATAATTCAACAAGTGTCGAGAAAGTAAACACTAGTTAATTAGACGCTTGGTAATCAAAATTAAATAGTGAGATTGAAATTCGATAGAAATACAAATTGAGCACTATTCGCCGAAATTCAACAATATTAACGCTATTTACGCCAGATTAAACAGTACCAATGTTACAGTGTTAGAGGTCAAAATCTTTACCCGATTTTGATGAAACTTGAAATGCACGTTTATAACCCAATGATCTTGGTTCGTTGCGATATTCACGCATATCGGATCGTATTTTCCTGAATTATGACCTCTGATTGTACAAAAAATCGCATTTTTAGGGGCCATCAAGAAGTCACAATTATTATCTGATTTAAAAAAGACGTTTGAATATGTCACCATTATACCATATTGTTGGTTGAGTTCGAATTTCATGGAAATTGGACCAAAACTGCCAGACAAAATGCATATCAGATCGTAACTTCCTGAGTTATGGCCACTGATTGTACGATAAATCGCATTTTTAGGTTACCTGATTAAATAAAACATTCAAATATGTCACCGTTACACCGTATTTCATGAAAATCGGACAAAAACTGCCAAACAAAATGGCCACCTGTCTACGCAAATAGTGTAAACATCTGCTATATCAAGGTTGTGGAACCTCGAGAGCTCACAATTATGATCCGATTTTGTTGAAACTTGAAATGCATGTTTATAATCTTAAGATCTTGGTTGCTGTCGATATTTGCGCATATTGAATCGTAAATTCCTGAATTATGCCCCCTGATTGTACGTAAAATCCTGTTTTTAGCTTGTGGTCCCTCTAGAGGTCACAATTATTATCTGATTTACAAAAACGTTCAAATATATCACTGTTACACGGTAATGTTGGTTGAGTTCGAATTTCGTGAAAATGGGATGAAAAATGCCAGACAAAATGGCCGCCCCTCTACGCAAATAGTGTAAACATCTGGTATATCAAGGTTGTGGACCCTCTAGAGGTCACAATTTTGTTCTGATTTTAATGAAACTTAAAATGCATGTTTATAACCCATAGATCTTGGTTCCTGCCGATATTCGCACATATCTGATCATACCTTCCTGAATTATGGTCCTTGATGTTACGAAAAATCGCTTTTTGTTTAGCTTGTTCTCTATCCATCTTTTGAAAAATGTTGGCGCATCCTGCCTGGCAGCCACTTGTTATCTGATTTTTGTAAAACTTTAAATTGATGTTTATATCACACAGATCTTGGTTCCTTTTGATAATCGCGCATATCCAAACTTAACTTCCTGATCACAATTTGTATTCCATTTTAAAAACTGTTTAAATATATCACCGCTACACGTCAATGAAAGTTGAATTCGAATTTCGTAAAATCTGACCTAAACTGCCAGACAAAATGAACGCTGTTTGTACGCAAATAGTTTGAATTTAGTAAAAAAAAACTGACAAAAACTGCCGGACCAAATGGCTGCTCCTGCAAATAGTGTAAAAGTATGTAATACAAAGGTTGTGGACACTCTAGAAGTCACAATTTTTATCCGATTTTGATGAAACTTGAAATGTATGTTTATAATCCCCTGACAAAATGGCGGCTCCTTGTACGCAAATCGTGTAAAAATGTTATACCAAGGTTGTGGACAGATCCTTTCGCTGTGTGCGTATATCAGACCGTAACTTCCTGGATCATGGCCCCTGATTATACGAAAAATCATGGTTTTTTAGCTTGTAGATTCTCTAGAGGTTACAATTTTTTATCCAATTTTAAAACCGGTTAAATATATCACCATTCCACAATAATGAAGGTTGAAGTGTAATTTTGGGAAAATTGAAACGAAACTGAGTGACAGAATCGCCGCTCTTTGTACGCTTATTGTGTAAAAGTGTGTAATACGAAGGTTGTGGACCCTCTAGAGGTCACAATTTTTATCTGATTTTGATAAAACTTAAAATATATCTTTATATCTCAAAGATCTCAGTCCCTTTAATCTGATTAAAATACAGATCTATATTTCGTTCGTTTTTTTATACTTTCGATGGCCTACACTACATGAAGATCTAACAAGTTATAGCGATAGGTCACGACAGGGGTCAAAAGACCGACTTATGACCCTATGACGTCAGACATTTGATTAACCAATCAGCATTGATGTTACTAGTGGATTACCCACAGTTCCATGCAAAACACGCCTAAAGCTCGCCGTAACAGACCGTTTCATTGGCTTATCCCTGACACCATTCAGAACACGAGTTAAATAACAACTCTTCCAGATCCAAGTGTAGTAAAGAGAGAGAGAGAGAGAAATGGGGTTTAACGTCCTCTCGACACAAACTAGGTCATTTCGGGACTAACATATGGTTTAATTTTATTTACACAATTCGCTTACGCGTAGGGGTCTTTAGCAGTGGGAGGAAACCGGAGGACCCGGAGAAAACCCACGAGGTTGGACAGGCGACCCTACTCCTTGCCACGTAAGTGTAGTAAAGACAAGTAAAACGAAATTTTGAACTATAAAATCGAAACGAAATAGGATCTGTGTTTTAACCAGGTTGCAGTCCCTTATGAAACTTTAAATATATCTTTATATTCCAAAGATCTCAGTTCCTTTCGATATTTGTGCATTTCAGACCAGAACTTTCTGGATTATGGCCCTTGATTGTGCGAAAAATCACTTTTGTTTCTACCTTATTCTCTATCCATCTTTTGTAAAATGTAGGCGTATCTTGCCTGGCAACTGCTGGTTCAGATTTGATGTGAAGTATGAGCCCTATTGATTCCCTGCTCTCATTCCATAGCTTGCAAAATGTTGGAGTATATTGTTAGCAACTGCTAGTTTATCAATTTTTATACGCCCACATTTTCATGGGCCGCCGTCCGTTCCCAAATAGCGTAAGAATATGGTATATCAAGGTTGTGGACCCTATAGGGGTCACAATTTTTATCCGATTTTGTTGAAACTTGAAATGTAAGTTTGTAACCCAAAGATCTCGGTTCCTTTCGATATTCGTGCATATCGGACCGTAACTTCCTGAATTATGGCCCCTGATTGTACGAAAAATCACGTTTTTAGCTTGTGGACCCTATAGAAGTCATAATTTTTACCCGATTTAAAAAAACGTATTGTTATATCACCTTTACACCCTAGGGACGACTGAATTCGAATTTCGTGAAAATCGGCCCAAAATTGACAGACAAAATGGCCGCCGTTCGTTCCCAAATAGCGTAAGAAAATGGTATATCAAGGTTGTGGACCCTATAGAGGTCACAATATTTATCCGATTTTGTTGAAACTTGAAATGTAAGTTTATAACCCAAAGATCTCGGTTCCTTTCGATATTCGTGCATATCGGACCGTAACTTCCTGAATTATGGCCCCTGATTGTACGAAAAATCACGTTTTTAGCTTGTGGACCCTATAGAAGTCATAATTTTTACCCGATTTAAAAAAACGTTCTATTATGTCACCGTTACACCCTAAGGATGACTGTGTTCGAATTTCGTGAAAATCGGCCCAAAATTGACAGACAAAATGGCCGCCGTTCGTTCACAAATAGCGTAAGGATATGGTATATCAAGGTTGTGGACCCTATAGGGTCACAATTTTTATCCGATTTTGTTGAAACTTGAAATGTAAGTTTATAACCCAAAGATCTCGGTTCCTTTCGATATTCGCGCATATCAGACCGTAATTTCCTGAATTATGACCCCTGATTGTACGAAAAATCACGTTTTTAGCTTGTGGACCCTATAGAGGTCACAATTTGTATCCGATTTAAAAAAACGTATTATTATATCACCGTTACACCCTAAGGCAATTGAGTTTGAATTTCGTTAAAATCGGCCTAAAATTGACAGACAAAATGGCCGCCGTTCGTTCTGGAATAGCATAAGAATATGTTATATCAAGGTTGTGGACCCTATAGAGGTCACAATTTTTATCTGATTTTGTTGAAGCTTGAAATATAAGTTTATAACCCAAAGATCTTGGTTCCTTTCGATATTCGCACATATCGGACCGTAACTTCCTGAATTATGGCCCCTGATTGTACGAAAAATTGCGTTTTTAGCTTGTGGATCCTATAGAGGTCATAATTTTTATCCGATTTAAAAAAACGTATTATTATATCACCGTTACACCCTGAGGACGACGGAGTTCGAATTTCGGCCCAAAATTGACAGACAAAATGGCTGCCGTTTGTTCAGTTCCTTTCGATATTTGCGCATATCGAATTGTAATTTCCTGAATTATGGCCCTTGATTGTAGGAAAAATCACTTTCTTGTTAGCTTGTTCTCTATCCATCTCTCGAAAATGTGGGCGTATCCTGCCTGGCAGCCGCTGGTTGGTCATGCAAACACTGAGAAGTAGTAAGAGTGAGATTTGTACGTTTAGGGCATAGATATCTCCCGATTTGGTAAATTTCTATGAATATCGGTAAAATTCTAATTATCACAACAAATCTAATACGAAGAGGCTAAAATCTGTAGGTACGGTGTGTTAATTAACAGGGGTGAGAAATTGACTGAGTGGTGATATAATTATCGCTAGGGTTGAAAATCTCGGCGACGGTGTGTTTTCTGTACCGGGGTGTTAATTAACGAACGGGTTAAAAACGACTGACACAGTCTGTATTCTTTGTTTGGTTAGTTTTCTCGAAAGCGTATTATAACTGCACCAATGGTGTTTTATCAAAGGTGTTTTATCAACAGGCTTTATCTGACGCGTAGGTGTTAAATCCAATTTACCGTGCGATTTTAAGCAGATCGGTCTTTGTTAAGTGTAGGTCTTTATACATGGATTTATACGTGCTGTTCGTTCTTATACGTATTTCATTTCTGGGTGAATACTACGTGTTTTATACTTCGTACCATAGTCGGGCTGCAATTATTTATATATTTGTCTTTTTTGTGGGTTTAATTTGTTTATATATTATCGTGCATACCACTGAAGTATAAATGTACGTTATTTACCGATATCCGGACCAACCTCCATTAATATCAGACTAACGAATCTGTTTCGAAAACCAAGTTTATAAATATAAAATCGAGCAATTGATGAAAAACTATTGGTTTCGTCATGTCTATATTTACTACACATGGGCGTTTTAATGCATAAATGTATTGTTTCTTACCTGGGTTGTAAAAAGGACTATCCAAGAAAAATTTAATTTCCACATATATATCAAATGATAATTCACATATCAAATAACACTAATGCAAATAGGGACATGCGCCGGCGGTGATATTGTCCATTGACCTTTGACTTAATATGGAAATAGAGGCTTTACAAGAACAGCTAAATTTAAACACTTGTTAATATTTCTATTGTTTACGATTGTATGAAATAGCATTATTATTTTTCTCCCGGTACTAATAAACTATGGGTCGAGTGGATTCAATTTTTATTACGTGATTTATGAACGTGATGACAGATCGAGAGCACGGGCTCCACGTGTCTATTTATAAAAGCATGCAATCACCTTTGGGAATCAGCTTCCAGTCTAAAACGACTTTAAAATCTCTTTTGTTATTTCGGCCGCTTTATTTGAAAAGATTTTCATAATATGCCGTCGTAATTTGTCATTTTGTTTTTATTGTTAATTCTGTTTAATTGTGAACATTTCGAAATCTAAATATTTAATATTTATTCTTGGGTATGGGTTTAGAATAGTGTTATAGCATGATTTATTTGTTAAAGATCTGTTAATTCTGAAACAACAATTTATTGCTGTAGTGATCAATTTCAACATTTTCACTATACATGTATTCTAAAGTCATAGTTTTAAACTTAAATAGCTTCATTTACAATATTTCCGGCCATATATTATGCTAAATTGAGTCCCACGTCATAAAAGTCTTCAACTTTTAGAACCGTCCATAGCACACATTCTGTCCAGAATTTGACGTTTTAACAGCTTAATTAATAAATTTGATGAAGAAAACTATTTCAGAACAACAATAATTTCTTATACACCTTTGATGTAATTAATTGTTTGTTTGACAAATTACGGTTTTGAAATAGGATACACTACACATCTACATTAATTTACAGGGTCATATTTTGAATTTTAATAAACCAAGGTTCATTCAAGAAAATTATTGTTGTGTTCTGATAAATTAAGTGTACCTGGGCCCTGTTTCTCGAAATCTTAACTAAGATAAAACACATTCACTAAAATTGTTGAGCTGGGGCAATAATTAATTTATTCCCCCTAATAAAGTCTGGCAATTAACAGTTGTTATATAACATCTAGGTCAACGGTGATCCAAGTTGGTATTCAGCGAAGCATACTTCCTGCTCTGATGGCAGTTTGTGTTGTAATATGTGACTTGGAAATACGTTTAATAATTTAACAAATTCAAGAAGAAGAAGAACAACCAAAGGCATCAAATTTTCGCATACATGTATTTCCAATACGACAATTTTTTTGTTTTGAAATATACTGTAGAAAAATAACTTAGTCCTCTAACTTAAGTACCACATGATAATAATTTAATGTTTGTATTATAATCCCTCTTGTTGTTTTCAAGGACCGTGAATGTATCGGAATCGAAATCCCAGATAGGATATAAATTTTGATATTATATGTAAGATATGCTTACAATTATACTCAGTTTTGATATATTTGTAAGATATGCTTACAATTATACCCATACTCATCGATCACTTTAGAGAACTTTGGCGCTGGTAAATGTAGCAAATGGTGGACCACCTTATTCTCACTCGATAATCGTCGCTATTTGATTCATTCTTGCATTTCCCATCAATGGTGATAGTACAATTTGAAATAATAATATCCGTTAGTCATGTTTGTATATTTTACATGCCGTATGAAGGCAAGGTTTAACTATCAAAATAATTCATTCTCTTCGAAAAGAATTGACGGCCTTTTTGAATATTTCCTTCTAGCTCACTCTTAAATTCCACGTGTTGACCATGTTTCTTTTGAATCGCCCTAATATTACACAAAATATCATTATGGGAGCAGAGCTAATACGCATAGAAGCGAATGCTTCGGCCCATATCAACTGCCATTTAAAGAAAAAATAAATAAAGCAGATAATTTATACGTTACAATTTAATTAAAACGTTTAATATATGAAGGCATATGCATATCAATAATGTAATAATAAATAATGGTATTGCTTGTACCTTTTTCTTGTCTATTTTACTTGTGTGTTTGAACATTTCTCTGATTATAATATAATCGCTTGGGCTGTTTTTTTTGGGTTTTTTCATTTGAGATACTAACCGAAATTTCCTATGAGAAACAAAATAAATTGTATACATGTTGATAAAATATCAAGCTTTATTCAAATGAGATGATAGAGAAGTAAAACATACATTTATGTCATTGCAATAAGACCAACACTGAACAGACCACAGTATGTCATTCTTGAATTAAGTGTAACAGGTAAAAAGAGTCACACTCCATCCAACTATTTCAGGAAATCCATTAACAGTGTCGCCTTTCAGTCTGAGATCAAAGGGAGTCTGAGATCAAAGGGCAATATTTCGTGTGAAAAGCGTGCTTTCCTGATAGTATAAATTCTATAATAAGGATGAGACTGAATCCACTATTAAGTGATGTGTTTAAATTTATCCGTTCTCGTAAAACCCATATTTCCATAGGTCGCTGTCGTCATAGGTCGGAATTGTGTATGCAAAGACAAGCTTGTTACACAAAGTGTGATGGAATCAGAGCATACCAGAAGATGTTCGACGGTCAGCTCCACGTGTTGGAGGCGGACGTGGGTTCCTATTATTAGACATGATTAGTGTTATTTGGTATGTGATTTATCTATTGTTATATAGTGATGGAATTCTGTTTCCTTGGATAGCCCTATTTACGACGGTAAGAAATACATTTATAAAATATAACGGTGACGAAACTTACAGGTTATCATTAATTGCGAGATCTTTTGTTTATAATTGTGCTTTCAAAACAGAATAGAGCATCTGATATCAATAGAGATTAGAATATATCGGATAATCATATGAAGGTTTAGCGGGATATCGGTAATAACGATATTGCATGCGACTGATTTTAAGACACACGCATTTATACTTCAGTGGTACGCACGATAATATATAAACAAATTAAACCCACAAAAAAGACAGATATATAAATAATTGCAGCCCGACTATGGTACGAAGTATAAAACACGTAGTATTCACCAAGAATTGAAAGACGTATAAGAACGAACATGTAACTACAGCACGTATAAATCCATGTATAAAGACCTACACTTAACAAAGACCGATCTGCTTAAAACACACGGAAACAAGAAATCGCACGGTAAATTGGATTTAACACTTACGCGTCAGATAAAGCCTGTTGGTCCTTGATAAAACACCTTTGGTGCAGTTATAACACGCTTTCGAGAAAACTCACTAAACAAAGAATACACACCGTGTCAGTTGTTTTTAACGCGTTCGTTAATTAACACACCGGTACAGAAAACTCACCGTCGCCGAGATTTTCACCCCTTGCGATAATTATATCACCACTCAGTCAATTTCTCACCCCTGTTAATTAACACACCGTATCTACAGATTTTAGCCTCTTCGTATTAGATTTGTTGCGATAATTAGAATTTTACTGATATTCATAGAAATTTATCAAATCGGGACATATCTATGCCCTAAACGTACAAATCTCACCTTTACTACTTCTCAGTGAAAGGACAATCAAAGCGGTAATTTATGTAATCCAATTTATATATGTCATCTTATCGAGTGTTTGTTCTAGTGTGCTCATTTTTCTGACATGTAACACTTCTAAATGTAACTATAAGTTCTGAATTTTGGGTTGGGTTGGCACCGGAAGGATCATAGTTTAATAGTTAATGGAAAGATTTAACTCTTACGTAATGCATCTTTTATAACAGCTTTGAGTTATGGCCCTTGTTAAACTTTGTAAAATCTTGTCAACACTCTGATAAAAACAAAAGTTTCGGTGTATCTAAATCTTACATAATGAATCTTTAATGATAACTAACAATTTTAATTGACAGTACACAATATTCATGTAAATTAGATCTCTTTGTGGCAGATTTGTAAACCATGTCACCTTTCACTGAGAAATAGGTAACGGTTAATCTGTACGTTTGCCGTATATAAATCTAACCCAAAAGGTCAATTCCTACGTATCTGGATAAAAAGATAAAATTCGGATTATAACTCCACATTATGGCTTATAGATCATGGGCCAAGAGGGAAGATGTTATCTCTGATACTCTCTCAGATTGGACTAAGTTATCAGTCGTTTACTTAAACGAAGAATTTATATGCAACGTTTGTTAGTTGACACTAGGCCTAAATCTATTTTCAATGATGTTAGAATTGTTGAAAATCTCAACGCCTTACATGACAAGTATGTCATTGTACCGGCTGACAAAGCGTCCAATAACTTAGTGTTTATATGTAAACGATATTATTATGACTGCCTGTTCAAAGAACTTAATTTCGGGAAATCACTCGACAGTGCTACGTATAAACGCTCTACTCTTAGTAAGGATGAAATTATATCCAATCACAGATCTGTACTTACTTCATTTGGTACTCCATGTGTAGATACCTATACAGATCTACCCTTTTTATATTGGATACCTAAACTACATAAAAATCCCTACAAGCAACGTTTTATAGCAGGTTCATCCCGTTGTTCCACAAAACCACTTTCAAAAGTATTGACATCTATACTAACGGCAGTGAAAAAGGGTATTCAAAAATACTGTGATAAAATATACTCTGGTAGTGGTTTTAATCAAATGTGGATATTAAAAATTCCAAAGAATTACTTGATGGTTTGCAATCTAGATCACTCGCTTCAATCTAATCTATACAAACGTTTTACTTTTCTACATTGTAAACTAAAATTGCCCATAGTAAAAATTAAAAGCTTGGTTAAAATATGTTATTCACAGTGTCTTTTCATCTAAATCGGGAAATGTTAAATATCAATATTTAGTTGTTGATTACAATTCCACATATTTTGTTAAGAACCATAGTGATTCTAAAAATAAATTCACCGGCAACAAGATAATTCAGATGTTGGATTTTTTAATTGATAATATCATTGTTGAATTTGGAGGGGAAATTTATCAGCAAGTTGTAGGTATCCCCATGGGCATCAACTGTGCACCTTTGCTTGCTGATTTGTTTCTCTATTCCTACGAAGCCGATTACATACAGGCACTGTAAAAACAAATAAACGATTAGTCAGACATTTTAATTTCACTTATCGATATATCAATAATATTCTATCACTGAATAATCCAAAATTTAGTGATTATGTAGAATTCATATATCCTGATGAGCTCGAAATTAAAAACACTACTGACAGTGACAATTACGCTTCCTACTTGGATCTGTGTCTCGATTTTGACAATTGCCATAAACTTAGTGTTAAATTGTACGATAAACGTGATGACTTTGACTTTCCGATTGTTAACTTTCCATTTATTAGTAGTAACATTCCGATATCACCAGCTTATGGAGTGTTTGTGTCTCAGCTAATTCGTTACGCGAGAGCTTGTTCATTTTATGCTGATTTTTTAAGTAGATCGAGGCATTTGTCATCTAAGCTTCAACTACAGGGATACTTGCGAACTAAACTTATTAAAACCTTTAAAAAGTTTTATGGCTGTCATATTGACTTGATTGGTAAATATAACATGTCTCTCTCGGCTATTATTCTAGATATATTTAATTGACGCGTATACTATCTACCTGATAAGGTCTGTCTACTACATCGTTAACACTGTTTATCACATGCATTTTGCATACCGATAGTCCATTGGCCAATCACGCTATTTTACCGAGATTTCGCCTAATAGTTTGGATGCAGCTATGGCGGATGTGGCGCCAGGCAGGGTAAGCTTACTCTTCCGGACACCTGTTACCACTGTTTGTCGTGTATTTTGTACACAGTGAACAGTCGATATGCTGATTACACTTTTTTGCCTGATTACACCGCTTTTTTAGGATAATACCTTGATGACCTTTTCATTTCGGCACCAAAAAGTCTGAGTCAATGCATACTCGCAGTCAAGTTTTCCAAATTACGTGAATTCACATGTGCAATCAATAGGAATCAATAATTGACTAAAATAGAAGCCCCTTTAACAACAAATTGCTACCATGTCGTAGTCTTGTAGACAATACTTATATTCTGAATTGTCAGTAAGTCAGGCCCGTAACTAAGGGGCATGGGAGCAAAGGCCCTTTCCCCCCCCCCCCTCCCATGCAAAAAGTTCCCCCCCCCCCCCTTTGGAAAAAATAATCGACCATAAAAACAATAGATATGGATTGTCCATCAATTTTACAGCACCCCTTGAGAACACTTCCCGCTCCCCTCATTGCTCTAAGCTAGTTAAGTCCCTGTGCAGTAAGTAATCATTATCCAAAATAGTTGACCTCATTATTAAAGAACAATTACAATTGGGATGCGACCAATCTGAATTTTCACACAAAATAGGTGCCGTTGTCATGGATAAATTACAAACGGGCTATGATGAATAGCACACCCCCACCCCTACAAAATACATCATGTATTATAAGTAGGTTACAAAGGAGAGAGAGAGAGAAATGGGGTTTAACGTCCACTCGACACAAACTAGGTCATTTCGGGACTAACATGGTTTTTAATTTTATTTCAATAATTCGCTTGCGCGTAGGGGTCTTTAGCAGTGGGAGGAGAGAGAGAGAGAAATGGGGTTTAACGTCCACTCGACACAAACTAGGTCATTTCGGGACTAACATGGTTTTTAATTTTATTTCAATAATTCGCTTGCGCGTAGGGGTCTTTAGCAGTGGGAGGAAGCGGAGGACCCGGAGAAAAACACACGAGTTTGGACAGGCAACCCTACTCCTTGTCACGTACAACCGGGGATTCGAAACCACGCCAGTTGACTCAATGACAGGCCTTAAGATACAGCCCGCAGCGCACATGTGCTAACCATTCGGCCATCCACCCCCCAGTTACAAAGGATTCTAATAATTTTATTTACGATAAAACTCAGGCTTTAAAAATTGTGGATATGAGAGATAATTCAATTTTTTAATTGGTACAGACTTGAAGGTTGGCGCATGCAGCGTGTGAAAAGAATACTTAATCATCTAGTTAGGGAGCTAAGTTCAGATTGTTTCGAAAATCGCGTACAAAATTTCTACTATGCTAGTTGAGTGGGCAGCGGTGTGCGATACTCTGAGTGGGGTTGGATGACTGAATGGTTAGCGTGCGCGCGCTGTATCTTAAAGTCTGTCATTGAGTCGACTGGCGTGGTTTCGAATCCCAGGTTGTACGTGACAAAGAGTAGGGTCGCCTGTCCAATCTCGTGGGTTTTCTCCGGTTTCCTCCCACTGCTTAAGACCCCTATGGCAAGCGAATTATTGAAATAAAATGAAACCATATGTTAGTCCCGATATGACCTAGTTTTTGTCAAGTTGACGTTAAACCCCATTTCCTTCTCTGACCCTTCCTTCCTCCCTTAAGAATACCCCCTTTACCCCCCTGAGAGAGGGGTTAATTCGCCTTTGCGTACAACATTAATTTTTTCGTTAAAAGTTTCACTATTGATCCGCTAGAACATGACACTAACTTAAGAACGCGAAATCCCCTTCCATTCCGGATAAGAACCACAAAAAGGGGGACCTATGGGTGAAATAAACAAACTGACGATTTAATTCAACTTTTGCGTACAACGATCAACTTTTGTGCAAACGTCGACCAAAATCAGATATTATAAAAAAACACTGATTAAGAAGACCCACGACCCTTCATTCCTCCCTTAAGAACACCCCCCTTACCCCCCAGAGAGACGAGTTAATTCAACTTCCGTGTACAACATTAATTTTTTCGTTAAAGTTTCACTATTGGTCCGCTAGAACAGAACACTTACTTAAGAACGCGAAATCCCCTTCTATTCCGAATAAGAACGACAAAACGGGGGACCCATGGGTGAAATGACCAAAATGACGATTTAATTCGACTTTCGTGCATACATCGACCAACCTCGGATGTCATCTAAAACACTGCTTAAGAAGACCCACGACCCTTCCTTGCTCCCTTAACTCATTGACCCCTAGACTTAATTCATTATCTACTCCCGTCTCTCCCTAAGCCAATTAACTAGACAAAAGCTTATCTCCCTGAAGCTAATTAAAGGATTATCCCTTAATCCAATATATTGCAAAGAACACAAAATAACGCACAAACTATTCCAGTCAAAAAATGTTCATATATTCAAATGAAGATATATAATTGGGCATCAAAATGGTCTAACTTTTAAGCACTAATACAAAGTAACAACAAAGTTATTTTTTATTTAAATTCAACAATGTTTAGCACACGCACATTGTACAACAGGCCATAGCATGCTTCCGTAGGCATTCGTCTAATTGACGTTCAAAATGTGCAAGATTTACTACAATGAGCAAATTAAAAAATCAAACTATTTTTATCCTCATTTAAATGTCCTAAAAATGTTGAAAAAATTACTGAATTTAACTTTGTTTGCTGAACAAAGTTGGCATTGTATTCGCCGACCACGGGCCGACATTTTGATTTTTATACGCCCACATTTTCATGTGGACGTATTATGCCGTCCGTCCGTCCACAATTGTTTGTGGACACTCTACAGGTCACAATTCTTATCCAATTTTGACGAAACTTGAAATATAGGTTTATCTCCAAAAGATCTCGGCTGCTTTCGATATTGGCATGTATCGGATCGAAACTTCCTGAATTATGGCCCCTGATTGTACAAAAAATCACGTTTTTAGCTTGTGGACCCTATAGAGGTCATAATTTTTATCCGATTTAAAAAAATGTATTATTATATCGGCCCAAAATTGACAGACAAAATCATAATTTTTATCCGATTTAAAAAACCGAATTATTATATCACCGTTACACCCTAAGGATGGCCGAGTTCGAATTTCGTGAAAATCGGCCCAAAATTGACAGACAAAATGGCCGCCGTTCGTTCCCAAATAGCGTAAAAATATGGTATATCAAGGTTGTGGACCCTATAGAGGTCACAATTTTTATCCGATTTTGTTGAAACTTGAAATGTAAGTTTATAACCCAAAGATCTCAGTTCCTTTCGATATTCGCGCATATGAGACCGTAACTTCCTGAATTATGGCCCCTGATTGTACGAAAAATCGTGTTTTTAGCTTGTGGACCCTATATAGGTAATAATTTTTATCCGATTTAAAAAAACGTATTATTATATCACCATTACACCCTAAGGACGGCTGAGTTCGAATTTCGTGAAAATCGACCCAAAATTGACAGACAAAGTGGCCGCCGTTCGTTCTCAAATAGCGTAAAAATATGGTATATCAAGGTTGTGGACCCTATAGAGGTCACAATTTTTATCTGATTTTGTTGAAACTTGAAATGTAAGTTTATAATCCAAAGATCTTGGTTCCTTTCGATATTCGTGCATATCGAACCGTAACTTCCTGAATTATGGCCCCTGATTGTACGAAAGATCGCGTTTTTAGCTTGTGGACCCTATAGAGGTCATAATTTTTATCCTATTTAAAAAAATTTATTATTATATCGGCCCAAAATTGAGAGACAAAATGGCCGCCGTCCGTTCTCAAATCGCGTAAAAAATATGGTATATCCGCTTTTGTTGAAACTTGAAATGTAAGTTTATAATTCAAAGATCTCGGTTCCTTTCGATATTCGTGCATATCGGACCGTAACTTCCTGAATTATGGCCCCTGATTGTACGAAAAATCGCTTTCTTTTTAGCTTGTTCTCTATCTTGTTCTTCTCCGTTTATAATTCCGGAAAAAACAATTTCCCGAACACTATTGAGATTAATATTCACATCTAAAATACCCTTTGATAAAAATCCTACAAATTCTGATTGGAATCACTTTCCATAGCGAAGAAATTATTAAAAGAGTGAGCGCTGGGATATTACAATTCGACGAAGAGTGGCTGCCATTTTTGGTACGCCGTATATCACGTATATCTTCTTCTCTGTTTCATATCTCGGAAAAATCACTTTCCCCGGAACATTTGTCTTTACTGAGATTAATATTCACATGTAAATAAATATCCTTTGATAAAATTCCGTCAAATTCTGAATCGGGATCACTTTCCATAGCAAAGAAATTATTAGATGGACGAGCATGAAAATATTAAACTTGCGTACAAAATGGCGCCCTATGACACAAATTTTCTAGAGAGTTTACGACCTTATAACCCTGCCTGAAACCATTGATGTGACGTATATGTTTTATGATTTCGATCATTAGTTTAAACTATACGCTTATTAGATAACTACTTTTGGAAAGCCAATCGTCTTTTTTATAACTTTATTGATCAATAAAACAATACATCAAAAAGGCCAGCAGCAGCTGTTGATGAGCAAATTGTCTTGCGAGTTTACGACCTTTATAACCCCTAAACCTTTGATGTGACCTACAAATTTTATGATTCCAGTAATAAGTTCAAACTATATATTTATTGGATAACTACTTTTAGGAAGCCAATTGGCCTTTTTTGATAACTTTCTTGATCAATAAAACTTTACATCAAAGAGGCCGACAACAGTCGTCGTTAGGAAAAGTGACTAGACATTAGGTAGTCGACAGGTGGCATAAGTCGGTGAAATTCAGTACCCTCCACCCTGCATCACTGACAAGGGGGAACCACGTCGGAAATGAAACTTGGTGTATAGTTTCATTACATCAATACCTTGACTAAGTTCAATAATGAGCATTTTCTTCTCAGACTAAGCAGAGCGATAAGCAATTTGATTGGTCGAGACATTGGAACAATTGATGTAGAATGTTCAAACTTGGTGTAGGCTTTCATTAGGTGAATGCTTTGATGGAGTTCGATGATGAACATTGTATGCTTACGGTAAGCAAAGATAAGCAATCTGATTGGTTGACGTTTTGGGGCATGATAACTTTGGTTATAATGAAGTGAGAGCAATGAAATATAGATTCATTATATCATTACCTTGACTAAGTTGGACGGTGAGAATTTTCGGCCTAGGTTAAGGAGCGATAAGCAATTTGATTGGTCAAGTCTTTGGAACATAACAACTCTGCTTTTAATTGAGGTAGAATGTTTAAACTTTTGTCTTTATCTATTAAAAGCTGCAACGAAACAAGTACAGGTTACGTACGTTGTACTAATTTTAACACACAAAACAATAAACTGGCTATGAGTTACGGGTTGCGCGGTACTCATTTCAACACGCAAAACAATAAACTGGCAATGAGTTAATGTTTACGTGGTACTCATTTCAACACGCAAAACAATATAGACATATGGTAAATTTAGCTTATCGCTATATACCCGGATTCTAATTGTGGTCTGACTGCTGGATACTTGTAAATGAAGACATTGTTTTCACCTTTTTACGACAGATTAGGGTCCATATTTATATTTTATTATGCAACTTTATAAGTGGTGTGGCTTTTAAACACGTACTTTGTCTTATGTTCATCAACAAATACAAAAGACGCATAGAAGAAACAGCCCAGTGCAACTCCACATATAAAGACCTGTCCTTATACAAAGACCTATTTGCATAAAACACACCCGCGAATGAAAAATCGCACAGTAAAAACAATTTTCCTTCCCAAGTTTTGATTTAACACTCGCGCGTCAGATAAAGCCTGTTGGTCCTTGATTATATACCCTTTTGGTGCAGTTATAACAACTATCGAGAAAACTCACCAATTAAACAATATACACTGTGTCATTCGTTTTTAACCCGTCGGTTAATTAACACACTCAGTACAGAAAAAACACCGTCCCAGAGCTGTTCACCCCTGGCGATAATTAACACACATTATCTAGAGATTTTAAGCCATAATGAGGAGTTATAAGCCAAATTTTATTTTGTTATCCAAATACGTAGGAATTGACCTTTTGGGTTAGATTTATATACGGCAAACGTACAGATTAACCCTTACCTATTTCTCAGTGTTTGCAGTGTTAGTACATCGTGGAGATTTGCTTGACCAGATAGTAAGACAGTTGACTGATAATGTATTTTGCAGGAGAGTATTAGACTACCAGCAGCACCACCTACATATAATACTAATGATGTTACCAAAAGAGAAAAACCTACTACAGGTAAGTATGAATGTCAATCAAAAAACTTAGCCAATAAAAAAAAATGTTCATTGTATCTGTAAAGAACTGCCTATCACATAGTTGTAATTCAGTCAAGAATGGGCCAAAACCCTGGTCATGGCACAAAACGTAGCTTATGCGGGTCTTCATTACCCGGTTAATGCAGAAAAAAGTGCATTAAACCTCATTTTTTCCCCCCATAAGTCTTGTTAGCACTATAGAGGCTTCATTGATGTACTAGAGAATTGCAGGTGTTACCATTATTTTGACATACTCAAAATTATTAATAATAATAACCATAGTGGAAAATTATTAATAATAATAACCATAGTGGAATTCCTATTCAACATTGGAAGGCCTCTGCTGTCATATCTTGTGTTCCCCATAGTTCTCATGATATAGCTTTGATCTTTCACATTTTGTGTTCCATTCAAACTAACCCCATACCCAGCACCGGAGCAAAGAACAAACAAAAGAACGGATGGTGTACAATGTCATTTAATAATGACTAATGTCAATGAATACAAATCTTTAACAATACTACATGTATAAACACTAATAATACAAAATAAAATCATATTTCAGTCTTAAAACTGAGTTGGGCTTAAAAATAAACAAATAAATGGCCCGTAAAACAACAAATAAATGAGCATAAATCACATTAAAAGGAAAATGTCATAATGTAAAACATACTATAATGCTTAAGTTAACAGCACAGTAACTGAGTATAATCACATTAAAAAGACAAAGGCATATTATAAAAATTATACTATAACAACTAAATTCAAGGCGGAGAAGGAGGGTTATAATCGAAAATATCGTGGATAAACACAATCGTCCTGTCTGTGCACTGCTAATTTTGTTGTGATGAAAGAGCTGGAAAAATAACGCGGGAACTTAGATTATTTACATAATCAGGAACAGGAACATATCAAGAGTAACCAAACATAAGTGAGGACTGTAACACAAAAATCATTATTGACAATAATGTTTATTTGTGTTTCTATTGCAGGATTCCGAATTCTGGCCAACACCCGGCCCAGAAAGTCTATTATACCAGCCTATTCCAGACTCCAGTGATGGTGTGGCGGCCTGTTGAAGCCACCGGCCACATACAACATGATCATCATCCCTCCATGGCTGGTCCAATACCCCCCTCCCCCCCATATAATGTTCAGCAGAAAAAGTTTTTTTTAGACGAATTGGTCAAAATTATTTTTTTCATTTTTGTCCGACCAGCCCGATGGCCCAATCCGCCCTTGATTGGGCTTAAAAATTAACAAACAAATGGCCAAACATATCACAAAATGCCATGGGCCTTGTTTCGCTTTGTTAAACCCTGTGAATGCTCTAATGACAAAAGTTATCATCCAATTTATACGGAAGTTATATTAGTGGAACGAAGAAGTCTATTGAATTTCAGCAATTTCTGTTAATTATGTCTAGAGTTATGGCCCTTGTCTCACTTTGTCGAACCCTATAATTTCTCTAACGACAATAATTAACATTCTATCTGTATGAAATTTATATGCATTATTTAAATTTGTGAAACCAAGAATGCTTTTGAATTTCAGCAATTTCTGTTAATTATGGCTAGAGTTATAGCCCTTGTTTCATTTTGTTGAATACTGTGAATGCTCTAATAACAAAAGTTACCATCCGATCTGTTTGAAATTTATATGTATCATTTAGATTAGTGAAACCACGAAGCCTATTGAATTTCAGCAATTTCCATTTATTACGTCTATAGTTATGGCACTTGTTTCACTTTGTTCAACCTTGTTAATGCTCGATTGATGACAGTTATCATCCGATCTGTATGGAATTTATATGCATCATTTGAATTAGTACCACAAAGAAGCCTATTGAATTTCAGCAATTTCTGTTAATTTTGACTTGAGTTATGGCCCTTGTTTCCCTTTGTCGAACTCTATGAACGCTCTAATGACAAAAGTTATCATTCGATCTGTATGAAATTTATATGCATTATTTAAATTAGTGAAACAAAGAAGCCTATTGAATTTCAACAATTCCCGTTTATTAAAGATACATTCCCGCCTACAAACTGGGTGATTTAATGGTATATATGGACTAAAAACATATTCAAACTAATTAATTTGTCATAATTTTGTTTCAAATCCTTCTCAAACATTGTAATTGCGAAGGAATGTCCTGCTATAAAAATTCGATCGAACCAGGTCATGTTTACGTCATGTGACTTACCTCTCTTGGAAGTCAGAGGAGAATTCATTGCTACATAAGACGATGTTGTCTTTAATCGCTTACTATTTATTACAAATATCGAATCCTAATTAAATTCTCGGATTATCCACTACCCGCGTCTTTTTCATAAAGTTTATCAAGTTGTACATCAAGCGCTCTTAATAAAATCTAGTTGCTTTTTGTGCTGACATAAATTAAATATTACGCTTGGATGCATTGGAAGCGGTAAATTTGACCGTCGGTGAATCTTGCGCCGAACGAAAATTCTTCACTCAAATCTCGGACATAACTTAACAGGAGTGGCCTGTTAATAAAATCTTGGTGCTTTTTGTGCTGACATAAATGAAATATTACGCTTGTGATGCATGCGATAATATTTATCCATTTTTGTGAAGAAAATCGACGAATTAATTTTATTTTATCAAAAAAGCACATGAACAAAAAAACATCGCTAATTTTATCACCTTTTTACAGGGGGTGTAGCTCTGTATGTAATATTATAGGAGGCGCTAAAACGTCTGTTTAACAATAAAGTGGCAATGGAAAAGAGATACTAGATGATCGTGACAAAACTCGGTACTTTTATTTTATTCAATCAGTATCAAATAATGTGTCGTTACGCATGAAAACAATGATCAGGTTAGTCGTTTAATAAAACAAAAGATTAATTAACAGATAATCCCGGGTTGATTGTTATTTTTACATTTCTTTTTACCTGATCAGTGGGGGTCCAGTTAATTAACTACTACTCACAGGATTAGCGGGGGTGTTACAAAGAACGACAAGATGGTATCATTCAAAAATGGCCGTTGAATGGGCGATGTTTTGTTGAATTTATTAGTAAAATAGTGACCGCTGGCCACGTTAGAGGAGTGACCGTTGAATAAAGAGATGAAACAACAGAATTTCTACGGGGGGAATTTATCGTGACCGCTTACAAGGAAATGTCGCTGAATAGGAGTGGCTGCTCATACAGATTCTGCTGTATATTTAGACATAGTTGTATACATTCAATAATACATATAACATAGAAAACACATACATGTACAGTGTACACACAAGTAAATACATTCATACAGACATGCGATACTCTTGTTGGCTAATAGTCTTGTTTCATCAATTTTCACTCTATTATGGATTATCGCTCCTAAATATTTCCAATTGTAAATTAGATTTACTGTGGAGTGAGGCACTGATTTCGGAATGTGATGCTGTTTTGGGCGATTTCAACACCAGAGATGCTTCTTAAAGGAGGCATACAATCCCTGCGGCGGCCCCATGACAATTTCTAGATATCAAAAGTAGTTTAGAACTGTCTATGTGATTAATTACAAAAGCCCATGTATTCCATCAATGCTACTTCTATTTATATATATGTGAAGTGGATATTTTTCATATAATATTTGTATTGTCATCATTGTGTTCTATACATTTCTGTCTCCTCGTTAACTGTATGCTATTTATTTGTTTGTAACAGTATTATATTGTTAACAATTGTAAATATGGATCTGGTACTGTCAAGCTTATTACAGGCTATAAAACTGTGTTCTGTTAAATAAAAGGGTGTTGATAAGAAAACTTGATTAACCGTAAAAATGGATAAGCGAGACTAGTCTATTATCGTTACAACAGTAACAATGACAACTAAGCTGAGGCTACAGTGTTATTGAAATGAGGTTTTTGTTTCTCTGCTCAGAGTTAAGAAACTTTACTGAAATTTTCAGCATATTCCCTTTACATTATCTATTTTTATACGCCACATTATTTTCATGTGGATGTATATTGTCGTCACCCCTGTCCGTCCGTCCGTCCACAATTGTTTGTGGACACTGTACAGGTCACAATTCTTATCCGATTTTGACGAAACTTGAAATATAGGTTTATCTCCAAAAGATCTCGGCTGCTTTCGATATTGGCATGTATCGGATCGAAACTTCATGGATTAATGTCCCTGTTTGTACTAAAAATCACGTTTTTAGCTTGTGGACCCTATAGAGGTCACAATTTTTATCCGATTTCGTTGAAACTTGAAATATAAGTTTATAACCCAAAGATCTCGGTTCCTTTAGATATTCACGCATATCGGACCGTAACTTCCTGAATTATGGCCCCTGATTGTATCAAAAATCGCGTTTTTAGCTTGTGGACCCAATAGAGGTCATAATTTTTATCCAATTTAAAAAAACGTATTATTATATCACCGTTACACCCTAAGGACGGCTGAGTTCAAATTTCGTGAAAATGGGCCCAAAACTGACAGACAAAATGACCGCCGTTCGTTCTCAAATAGCGTAAAAATATGGTATATCAAGGTTGTGGACCCTATAGAGGTCACAATTTTTATCCGATTTTGTTGAAACTTGAAATGTAAGTTTATAACCCAAAGATCTCAGTTCCTTTCGATATTCACGCATATCGGACAATAACTTCCTGAATTATGGCCCCTGATTGTACGAAAAATCACGTTTTTAGCTTGTGGACACAATAGAGGTCATAATTTTTATTCAATTTAAAAAAACGTATTATTATATCACCGTTACACCCTAAGGTCGACTGAGTTCGAATTTCGTGAAAATCGGCCCAAAATTGACAGACAAAATGGCCGCCGTTCGTTCTCAAATAGCGTAAAAATATGGTATATCAAGGTTGTGGACCCTATAGAGGTCACAATTTTTATCCGATTTTGTTGAAACTTGAAATGTAAGTTTATAACCCAAAGATCTCGTTTCCTTTCGATATTCGCGCATATCCGACCGTAACCTCCAGAATTATAGCCCCTGATTGTACGAAAAATCGCGTTTTTAGCTTGTGGACCCTATAGAGGTCATAATTTTTATCCGATTTAAAAAAACGTATCATTATATCACCGTTACATCCTAAGGACGGCTGAGTTCGAATTTCATGAAAATCGGCCCCAAACTGACAGACAAAATGGCTGCCATTCGTTCTCAAATAGCGTAAAAATATAGTTTATCAAGGTTGTGGACCCTATAGAGGTCACAATTTTTATCCGATTTTGTTGAAACTTGAAATGTAAGTTTATAACCCAAAGATCTCGGTTCCTTTCGATATTCGCACATATCTGACCGTAACTTCCTGAATTATGGCCCTTGATTGTAGGAAAAATCACTTTCATTTTAGCTTTATCTATCTCTCGAAATTGTGGGTGTATCCTGCCTGGCAGCCGCTGGTTAACTATTATAGTAAGAAGTGTCAGCTCTTCATCTAATCTTTCTTAATGACGCTTAATAATTGATTAGAATATACAATAAAACAAATACAAAATTGGGCATATTAGTTTATACTCATATTACATTAATAATAATATGTGCTTTCCGACCCAATTTCGTTTATTCAAAAGAATAGAGCTAATCACCCTTTTAAACAGTTCACTCATTGAGCTATATCTGGAATTACTCCTTTAAATCGAATAATGCCTAAAAGGAAGTTTATTCTCCTTCAATTTTAAAATTCCTTGTTGTACTGATAAATTTGCCATACTTTAAAGTGCATAATTATTGCTCACATCAACATTATTGTCACCCGCCTTTCGAAGAAAGCAGGGGACTATTAAAATGGGCCTGTTCGTCAAGCCATTTGGGACACAATAACTCTTCTAATTGAGGTAGAATGTTTAAACTTGGTTTAGGTGTTGATTAGGTGAATGGCTTGATGGAGTTTGAAGATGCATATTTCAGGTTTACGATCAGCAGAGATAGGCAATTTGATTGGTTGATTGGTCATAATGTGGCCCAAAATATGACCTTTGTCACCAGTCTTAAGCCAAGTTTGTTCAACTTTTGTCACTCTGAAGTGATATTTTTGGCTTCCTGACTTGGTTAGTTAGCTTTTAGGCTTTCAGCTATGGACTCTAAATTTTAATAAGATCACAAATTAGTGCTAATTAACAAACTCTTAATTAGCATTAGTATAACATTTTATGCCCTTAAGCAGTCATTTTGTGCACTGAAACCTTTGAACGAGTCTTAAGCAAGGTTTGTTCAACTTTTGTCGGTTTTAAGTGATATTTTTGGTTTCATGACTTGGTTAGTTAGCTTTTAGGCTTTGTTTCTGTTATGGACTCTAAATTTTAATTACGGTCACTAATTAGTGCTAATTAATTAAGCTCTTAAGGAGCATTAGCACAACATTTTATGCTCTTAAGTCATGCATTCTGTTTCTTAATAATTCAAATTAGTCGCTAAAACTTATAGTTTTTAAGCTTTTAACGTTATTTTATCTGGATTATCGCCCTTATTATTGTGATTTTTATACGCCCACATTGTAATGTAAATTTTCACCTAAGCATTCAATACAGCCTCATAATGTGCAAAAGAAAAAAACGGACGTGTTATGTAAAATCCTTTTTACAGATAAACATATACAAGACATTGGATTGAATAGAATCTTTAGAGACCGATCAGTAATTAAATCTATACCAGAAACTATTCCTAAAATTTCACCTACAGTCATATACAAATTTTTACCTCCAATTCGTAATAAAATATTTAACTACCATCAAACTACTGAAAACCTTAGCATACAAGAATTTATTAACAATTACGATAATACTACAGGTCAATGTGCCAACTCTCCCTTTAAAGACAAGTTTCATGTCCATATACTGACAGGAAACTTCGATATTGTTGAAGATAAAAATCTTAAAAAACATTTTGGCTTTGGACCACAATTTTGAGAACAACCAAGTAAAACTAATTTCAAAAAGTTACATAATAATCTAAAATCTCAAATCAGAAAATGCATAGTAGCTTGGTCTGATAAATTTCGTGCACCTTTAGAATCTTTTGGAGAATGGAAAAACACTGTTTTTGATCTCTTGTCAATAAGGGTGTAAACGGTCACTCGGTTAACCGGTCACGGTTCGGTTGTACTGTTAAACCGGTTCAAAAATTTACTAATCGATATTCGTTTTCATATGATACCCGACCTTTAAACCGAGGAATGATAGCCACAACATTGTTTTTTTGACCACATAAATATTTTAAATAGCACTTGTCATTAGTAATAAGTCTCGGGAAGTTGACATCTTTAAATTCCCGCTCAAAGTTTTGACATTTGTGTACGTTATTAGCACTCAACTGATTGACAAATTAATTGTTTTACAGTATTAACCTCATCACTCCACAAACAAAGTCTCAAAATGAAACAAGTATTAAGTATGATGTGATGAAATAATATTAAAATTGAGAGGATATAATTGTAAAATTGTTTATATTATCACTCGAGTGCGCGATGCTGTGGGGTCAAAGTTGACATATGGGTCATTGGTACCACACGATACAGCGTGGCTTGTGATAGCAACACGTGTAGTAAATTCTTTGGAATTAGCTGATGTTGAATAATCAAACTTATTTTATATTTAAAAATCCAAAGGTATGCTTTCAAATATTGATTTCATAACTAATCTTATGAAGTATTAGTGAACCTTTTTTTTTAAAAAAAATATCAACATTTCAATTCAACTGGTCTGTACGTCATGAAACATCAAGAATGAATGAATGAATGGAATTTGTACTGACTGTTGTTAACTTAAAAGCTGTAATACTAATAATTTAAAAATATATTATTAAGTCTTATTTTGGTGCAACAAATATTTTGATAGAGATTTTTTATGGGTTAACCGGTTACGGTTGGGTTTTTAACGACCAGTTAACCGGTTCAAGAATTTTTGAACCGTTACATCCTTACTTGTCAAAGAGAATCAAATATACAAAACTTAACCCAAGACACCCGCCACCCGAAGCCCTAAATAATACATCTGCAGTTGAATGTCTTGCTTCTCTTCAAGATAGATTTGTTCTAACGCCTGTGGATAAGGCCAGAAATAATATTATTGCCTTTATCTGTAAAAAATACTATATTAGAAATATTCTTACTGAAGTTGGACTTTAGCCCAATACCCATAATGATACTTATAAATGCATTACAGATTTAACTAAACTAGATATTTTACATAACCAATATATATTTAACAGGAGTAATGATATTAAAGACAAATGTGAAAATAGATGCCCTACCTTACATTTATTCTATACCTAAATTCCATAAAAACCCAGTAAAATTCAGATACATAATATCCTCCAGTATCTGCCAAACGAAACCATTAGCTAAGACTATCACCAAAGGACTTAAATTATGCCAAACCCAACATGCCATTTGGCAGTCATTGTTTTTTGAGGTGCCCGATCGCTCTCGAGCGCCTGTCACGCACCCGAATGTTGCCCGAGGGGAGGTTTTTCTCCCTTGCCTTAAAATTAAAAATCGCTCTCCATTTGTAAATCATGGACATGTATTTGGGTTTTTTTTTCAAAAGAGTGAAAGACTCACATTCCGAGCGCCACCATGCTGTCATTGTGAACATTTATTTGGTGTATTCGATTAGTATAATGTGATCGCACAAGGTAATAAAATTCCGATGAATATGTTGCTAAAAATAGATGGCGCCTATGCACCATTGGTTAATTTAACTGAAATGAAAAGTAGAACTCTCGCGAGACGTGAGAAATTACGAGAGATGGCATGTGAAAATTTCCAATGAGAATAATTCCGGAAGAAATATATTATATTTTGCTGGAGTTTTCAAGCGTTTATGATTATATTTTGAATAGGGGTTATGTTTTTAAACAAAATTTATACAAGCTATATATATTTAGAAATGTCGACAAGTATTTCTATTGGAATGCCGTATGTACTGTAGTTATAGACGACAGTAGAAGTTTGACTTGACCGTACGACTACGAGTGCTATTATTTAGCAGACGATGTTTATTATCATTTATATGTAACCAAGAATGACCCCTTACACGCAGATAATCACTCTGCTTAATATCATATCATATACTCCTTAAATTCTAAATCACTCTTCTTATCGAAACTGGGAGAGCTTTTTTAGGGGAGCGATTTTTTCAATTTGTTCATTAAGAGCTTTTTTCAGCTCTCCTCTAAAATACAAAAAACAACGACTGATTTGGTGCAGAACACTTCGTAGCTATACTGGAATTAATAGTTTTTTCATAATTGATAAAAATAAACCTATAGTAGACACTTAAGAAAAAATCAATAAAAAAGTTAATGCAAAAACAATAGAAACGTTCAATTTTTCTAGTTTGTATACTATACTTCAACATTCAGATCTTAAAGATAATTTGGATTGGTTTGTAGATAAAGCCTTTATTGAAGCTTTCGGGAAAGGCAGAAACTTGATGGCCATTTATGCAGAAGATGCTAAATGGAATATAAAACGTTGCAATGCCGGCACTGTAGTTTTTGATAAAGAAAAATTTCAAAACATCATACATTTCCTCATTGACAGTGCCATATTTGAGGTTGGGGATCAGATAATACAGCAAACCATTGGATTACCAATTGGAACTGACCCCGCCCCATTTATGGCAAATGCACATTTATATAAATACGAATTCTACTTTCAAGACCATAAAAGAAAAACAGATTACAAATTAGCTAAAAGTCTAAACTATACCTTCCGATACATTGATGACATAACACCTATCAATGATAACGGAAATTTCCACAAATATAAAAGTGAAATATATCCTCCTGAACTAATATTAAATAAAGAAAATTCTGGCACTATAAATGCATCTGTTCTTGACCTTAACATCAATATAATTAACAATAAATTTAATGTCAGTATTTTCGACAAAATGGACAAATTTGGTTTTGAAGTAGGAAAATACCTGTCAATCTATAGTAACATACCAGATACCAGCTATATAGTGTTTTCTATTCACAGGCATTACGATTTTTTACAGTATGTAACAATAAAGAACTATTTCTCTCCCGAATAAAATCTCTCTACAGTAGAACTTGTATTAAGCAAGCACCCAAGGGAAATTTAAAAATGCTTGCTTAATGGAGGTGCTCTTTGACTAGAGGTATCCAATATTGCCCTAACCCCTACCACAAAAAATAAAGATATAGATTGCATATATTTTTCATTCATGTAGTATAACAATACATGTACTTTTTATCTAGTTGTGAATTCAAAGCAGTCGCGTATACATGTTTGTTTAGTAATACTGGATCTCTGGCTCCCCAATATTTCTTTTCTTTTACTTTCATCATACTGAATCATAGCGTCTAAAGTAAAAGCGTTTCAAAATGCCGTGAATTTGGGTATTTCCCATCCCAACTATTTTAGCGATTACGCAACCACTTAATAAAATCTCGGTGCTTTTTGTGCTGACATAAATTAATTACACTTGGGTGCATTGGGAGCGAACATCAATACTTGCATCGATAAATTTGACCGTCGCTGAATCTTGCGCCGAACGGAAATTCTTTACTCAAATCTCGAACATAACTTCTGTAAACTTGTCATTTTGTACCAGCCTTCGATACTACTGTCTACCATTGTGATGCATTCGATAATATTTATCCATTTTTGTGAAGAAAATCGATGAATTAATTTTATTTTATCAAAAAAGCACATGAACAAAAAAAAAAACATCGCTTTTTTTTGTCACCGATTTACAGGGGGTGTAACTCTGTAATATTATAGGGGGCGCTAAAACGTCTTTTTAACAACAAAGTGGCAATGGAAAAAAGATACTAGATAATCGTGACAAATATAAAATAATGTGTCGTTACGCGTGAAAACAATGATCAGGTTAGTCATTTAATAAAACAATAGATTAATAAACAGATAATCCCGGGTTGATTGTTATTTTTACATTTCTTTTTACCTGATCAGTGGGGGTCCAGTTAATCAACTACTACTCACGGGATTAGCGGGAGTTTTACCAAGAAAGAATGACAAGATGAAGATGGTATCATTCAACAATGGCCGTTGAATGGGCGATGTTTTCTTGAATTTATTAGTAAAATAGTGACTGCTGGCCGCGTTAGAGGAGTGAACGTTAAAACAGTAGATTTTTTACGGAAGGAATTAATCGTGATACCCGTTGCACGCGTTGAACAGGTGCGTGTTTAGTAGGGGTTAAATTGCTTAAAAATTGCTCCGGGGGGGGGGGGGGGATTTTTTGGTGCTCGTAGAAGCAAGTCTTGGCTGATTAGGAGTGCACGCCCGAGCAAGTTCTACTGTACTTTAAATGCACTGCCAAAGGCGGTACACAATTATAAATACACTTACATACCACGATTTCTTTAGCATACCTGTTTTGCATTTCTTGTGTGGGGTATTATATTAAGAATGAGTTCAAGAGAGAATCATGCAAAATTTAAAAAAAACAAACCGGCACAAGCGATGTTGGGCGATTTTGACAAAACTTTTCAGATTTGGTCATTGGGTACCCTGTATATCCCACCCACATGAAATATGAGGGTCACCAACCTTGTAGTTACGGAGGACCAGCTATGGCCATTTTAGAGTTAAAAAAACGTCATTTTTTTTTTTAAAAAATCCCAAAATTCAAATATTTCCCATAAATTGTCTATTGGTTTTTTATTTTTTTTTTTAAATTATTTTTAATGAATGATCTTACCTACTACTTCAATATATATGACTATTAAATTTTTCCAAAACCATTTGAGGCTATGAGGAATTTATTTTGAGACGTAGTTTGTGCTATATGCTAAAACATATAAATTTCATGATGCTATATCTCACCCACTGCGGGGCTGAGGACAATCCTATTAATAATGGAAGTTGAGGACTACTAATATTTGGTTTTGAAAAAATGACTGGCATGGATTTCTTTCATATTAAATTTGATGGTCGAACTTGAAGAAAATGACTTCATTTTTTACATCATTTTTCCAATAAAATCATTCATTGCCTGTATTATTAGGTTGTTAATGCTCCATGCAACTGCCTTCCAGCAATACTGTGTAGGGCCAGTACAGATGATTCAGGAGTTCCACAAGGATCAGTCTTTGGACCTGTCCTTTCTGTAATGTATACCAAGAGTTTGGGACAACTTATCGATAATCATGGTTTCTAGGACGACATTCTTATGCAGATGATACACAGCTGATCGCAAGTTATTCCCTTTCAAAAAAGTGTTTCATTCCCTAATTATTCTGACATCAAATTGTGTACACATGACATTAAAGATAGGATGACAAGAAATATGATGAAATTAAATTTAATTGAATTAAGTAAAATCAGAATGTATTTTATGTGGTCAAAATACACATCTGAAAAATACAAGTTCAAATGATGTGGTTGTACGAGATGCAATATTTGTACCATGAGACACTGTGAAGAGGTTAGGTGTCCTCTTGAGGTCCAATTTGAGCATGGACAGTCACATTAGTGAAATTTGTCGAAACTGTTATCTTTGGTCCAGGAACATTGGCCATATAAACACTTTATTAGCCAGGAAGCAGCTGCTACACTTATATGTTCTTTGGTATTCCCAAGGATTGACTACTGTAACAGCTTGTTAGTAGAAACATCTAGTGCCAATATAAAAAAAAATCAACTTGTTCAAAATACTGCAGCTCAATTTCTTACCAGATCATCAAAACGCTCTCGTATTACTCCTGTTCTGAAATCAATCTATTGGCTGCCAATCATCTTCAGTATCAGTGTGTGAATGGCTTAGCTCAAATGTACTTATCTAACTTTATGCACATACAAGTTCCCTCGAGTTACCTCCAGCCGAACACACATTCAGTTTTATTGCTCAAGGTGGAAATTAATATCATTTCTTATCATATCATCAAAATCACAATCCAGTAAATGGCTTAGCTCAAATGTACTTATCTAACTTTATGCACATACAAGTTCCCTCGAGTTACCTCCAGCCGAACACACATTCAGTTTTATTGCTCAAGGTGCAAATTAATATCATTTCTTATCATATCATCAAAATCACAATCCAGTAAATTGTTTAAAGCGGATTCCACTCGGATCGGTGATTGCTCTATATCTCCCAAGAAGCAGGCTAAAAATCTGGCCTATGTTACTGATGAATTTATGTCCCCAGTTCCCCAAATCAATAGTATCATACAGAAAATGCATCATCAAAGGAGAGCTATTTCGAGAATACGCTATGCTTGCCAGAATGTTGTTAGAGCATTAGTAACATCGCACATGGACTATGCAAATTCTCTTCTATTAGGAGCACCAGAAACAGCTTTAAACAGACTACAAATAGCGCAAAACAATGCTGCACGTCTTATAACTAAAAAACGAAAATTTGATCATATATCAGCTAAGTCACAGAAACTCCATTGGCTTCCAGTTCGAGCGGGGGTTCAATTTAAAGCTCTTGTGAATGTGTTTAAATCAATTTATTCTGACACCGCACCCAGTTATTTAAAAGAACTCTTTGATTTCTATACTCCCCGGCGATCCAACCTTCGTTTTTCAAGTGATCGTAGCATATTGAGGATCCCCAAATATAATAAGCGTTCTGGTGAATATGCTTTCTCCGTCAGAGCAGCTAAAATGTGGAATGATCTTCCAAAAACTCTTAGAAATACTCATGTGTAATGAAGCGCTATATAAATCGAACAACAATAATAATAATAACTAGATCTGCTAAGCAGATATGAAAGCTTTCATATTCACAATCACTTCCTGTTACATGTCAAGGGTCATATAAAGAATCTCAACAAGATGAAAAAAACAATTAAAATCGGTCAAAAACTCGCGAAGTTATTGCGATTTTTCACTCGTAAACAACTCGGTCGGCACGCAAAACGACAAAGGCAAAATTCAAAATTGTGACATTTTCAAATACCATAAATTGGACACTGATCCCAGCTATCCAGAAATGTATTCATTTTCGATATAGGAGAAGTATTCTCCAAACTACAGCCTATTGTTTTCATTTTCATGATCGTTATCGTCGATTTTTCACTTTTTCTCATATTCAGTTCAAAATGGTTTCCATCAATTGACCTAGATCAAAATTCAAATCCGATAGATTTTTAGGCATTCCTTCAAGGATTCAGAAAATGTAACTCCCATGTCTGTAAGTAAAATATTGCAAAAGCCTTATGGATTTTTCACGTTTTAAGATGGTGGCACTTCCGGTTCAATCGACAGACTTCATATTTTGTGTACACATCAATACTGTCTAAGTTAGTACAGAAAAAAATTTCAAGGCAATCTGACCTATATTTCGTCGATTTTTTTTAAAACTTTGATCCTTAATTTCATCAAAAGGAGATAATTTAGAAAATTTCTAATGACATCTTTCAAGTCGCATCGGTAAGATCTACTTATACTAAATTTCACGAAAATCGTGCAACTATTAAAGAAGTTGTCAAGTTGATTTCAACTTCCGGTTCGAAATAACAGCGACTAATTTTCGAAATTCGAAAATCCGAAATTGCAGATTTGAAGTAAATGTTTCAATGTACTCAAAGAAAAAAAAATAGTCAAATAGGTCACAGCAATGTAGGTCAAATGCATTCGTAAGATGGTGGCACTTCCGGTTCAATCGGCAGACTTCATATTTTGTATACACATCAATACATTCTTAGCTAGTACAGAAAAAAAATCAAGGCAATCTGACCTATATTTCGTCGATTTATTTTAAAAATTTGCTCCTTAATTTCATCAAGGGGAGATAATTTAGAACATTTCTAATGAAATCTTTCAAGTCGCATCTATAAGATCTACTTACATACTAAATTATGATATGCGCATGCGCGGGTTCGCTGGTACCTTCAAACGGTACTGTGAGTATTCTAAACGCCATAGTGGTTGACTGTGCCTTGTTGTGCTCTGTGTTTTTCGTGCCTATGATTTATTGTGGATTAATGTGGATTTCGACATACAAATATATATTATTAATGCGCAGGCGTGGTAAAGCCGTTACTTTCAAATAATTGTATAACAGTTTTTGATAAGTTATAATTTGTTGATTAATTTGCGACAGATTTCAGTTCTATTGTCCTGCATGTGGAACATTTTTATGCGAAGTAGTGTTTGCTGTTTAAATGTAACTATTGCGAAGAAACATTTATTTATTGCCTTTTCATTAAAATTTAGGCCTAATTTTAGGAAGCCAAGATTGAAAACATTATGTAAGCGCCTAGGAGGCAGCTGTGTATTTGTCCTGCGTGTGTTTTTGTTTAAAATAATAACTCTGAATGCAGTATTTTATCAAAATGTTTCATAATAATTTGTATCTGTTGTGGCTAGTGAGCTATCTGAATCAACTCACCTACTATCAATCACAACTGAACTCTTACAACAATAACATTCAAGCCAAATCTCATTGTTTTAGTAATAATAATAATAATATTAATAATAATAGAGGCGTGAGGAGTGGAAAGCAGTGGGTTAAAAAGATTGATGTTTTAAATCCAACTACTACTATTAGAAATGATACAGTAAAAAGACACAGAACAGTAAACAGGGGCAATCTTGTTACTATTCCAATAATTTCTGAACAAATCGATCAACGCCCAGACAACACACAATTGTGTCTTAATGCATGGCCTGTTGAAAATAAAACAGTTGCTTTGAATGATTATATATACGACAACAATGAAGTAATTGGGAGAAATCAAAGACATTTAAAAGTTATCACCACCAACAGACCATATGAACCTCTAAACACTAATCCACTGAATATTAACATTAATCATAGCAATCTCATCCAGCTCATCTCAAACTCTATCAAAAATCACAAACAGATCAAAAACTTTAGAACAAAACAGAAGATAAACAACAATCTTATTAGAAAGGCAGTCGAAAATGAACCGTCAGTTTTAACAACTTTGTTTGGATTAATTAATGCCAGATCCATAAGAAATAAAACAACAATTTTATCTGATTATATTTTTGAAAATTCTATTGATATTTGTGGAATAACTGAAACGTGGCTGAATAATGACTGTTCGGACTCATCGACAATCGCAGCTTTAGTACCTGATGGATATTCTATACAACATTGCCCTCGCGGTTCACGTGGAGGAGGTGTAGCACTTATATTTAAGTCATCTATTAAGTGTAAGAAAATCCGTCATGACCGTTTTGATTCTTTTGAAATTTGGGATTGTTCTCTCAGTTTTCTTTCAAGGAAACTAGGATTATTACAATTTACCGCCCGCCCAATAGCAAATTGTGTCAAAAGTTTATGGAAAAATTTGGATTATTTCTGGACCAGTTGATGATGACTAAGTGTTGCACTATTATTTGGGGAGATTTTAATTTTCATGTTGATGATTCCAACGACTCTACCGCGGTTGATTTTTGTGATATGCTGAATAATAGATCTCTCACACAACATGTTTCTTCTTCTACTCATAACGGTGGACATATTCTCGATCTGGTGATAACTAATCCACGTGATACTAAACTGGATAATCTCTCTGTCTCGGACAAATTAATATCTGATCATTTCCCGGCAACTTTTAATCTTGTGATCCAGAAACCACAACCAACAAGGAAGACTTTACTAAACCAAAAGATGCCGCTCTTAACGGTACAGTTAATGATAAAGCAATTTAAAAAATAAAACAAACGGAATTACTAAAGCTGCTGTAATAACCAAGAAGCTAGATTTTACTGCTATTCAAAATCGTCAACAATAGATTTTTTACGGCTGTAATAGTTGATATATTTGTAGAGAATTGCACGTGCCATGGCTATTTATCGACTCAAAGTGAGTGCGGGGTAGTCAGAAATCAGTTCGAGACACGCAACTGAAGCGTGCACATTTAGCCGTGTCGAGACCAACTTTCTGTAAAGTGCACGGGTCATCCTACCATAATGCTGAGCGTACTATCCTCCCGGACAATGATAATGACACTGAACTTGCAAATTTATTCTCTGATTTCTTTCAAATAAAAATACAGAAAATACGAACTGAACTTGATGATTTAAATAAAACTATTGACTTTAATGCTCATGATTTTGATAAGTTAGAAAATTCTGTTTATTTAGAAAATTTTAACTTGGTTAGTGAATCTTTTGTTTTAAAGCTAATTAAATCGTCTGCTCCTAAATCTTGCTCATTAGATCCTGTTCCGACTTCTGTTCTTAAGGACTGTCTAGACGAAGTTATTCCAGTTTTTACCAATATTATTAATTCTTGTATATCATCCGCTACTATTCCCAACGTTTTCAAACGAGCTTATGTTACCCCTTTAATTAAAAAGTCTACACTGGATCCTAATGTTTTTAAAAATTACAGGCCAGTCTCTAACTTAAGTTTTATTTCTAAAATATTGGAGAAATGTATTGCTTCTCAGATAAGGCCCATCTAGATGATAACTGTTTGTATGAACCATTTCAAAGTGCTTATAAACAATTTCACAGTACCGAAACAGCTTTAACCCGGGTTTCAAATGATATTTTAATGGAAATTGATAATAGAAAATGTACATTTTTAATTTTATTAGATTTATCTGCTGCTTTCGACACGGTGGACCCTTCCATTCTTCTACGTAGACTTCAATTTAAATTCGGTATTTGTGGCTCTGCATTAAATCTTTTAGAGAGCTATCTTGTGGGTAGAAAACAGTGTATTTTAGTTAATTGCAAATCGTCGTCTGAATCTGTTTTGTCAGCTGGGGTTCCCCAAGGTTCTGTTCTTGGTCCGATTTTATTTACCCTCTATACGTCACCATTAGGAGATATTGTCAGAAAATATGGTCTCAGCTTTCATTTGTATGCCGATGATACTCAGTTATATATTTCATTTACACCTAATTGTCCATCTTCTTTCAATTTATCAAAATTACAACTTGAGAACTGTATTAGTGAAATTAGAAAATGGATGTCAAAGAACTTTCTAAAATTGAATGATGATAAAACCGAATATTTGTTATTAGGCTCAAGGCATCAATTAAGTAAATCTGCACAAGATAACCCCCCTGTTGTAATTGGTAATTGTGATATATTTTCATCTTATTCTGCTCGTAATATTGGCGCTATCTTTGATAGTTTTATGCTTATGGGAGCTCAAGTAAATAATATTTGTAAATTGTGCTATTTTAATATTAGAAATATAGGTAAAATACGTAAATGTTTAACTGTAGAGGCCACTAAGTCACTTGTTAATTCTCTGGTCACTTCTCGATTAGATAACTTTAATTCACTTTTAGTTGGTGTACCTTTAAAGCTTATAGATAAATTACAAAAAGTACAGAATACTGTGGCTAGACTTGTTACTTTAACTAAGAAATGTGACCACATAACTCCTGTTTTATATAATTTACACTGGTTACCTGTTAAATATCGAATTGATTTTAAGATTTTATTACTTACTTTTAAATGTTTAAATAATTTAGCTCCTGTTTACCTCTCAGATCTTTTAGAACTGTATACACCTGGCCGAACATTACGTACATCAGATAAACTACTTTTAAAGCCCAAAACTGTTCAACTAGTCTCTTATGGTCAGCGCTCTTTTAGTTAATAAGCACCGGTTTTATGGAATAATCTACCATTTAGTTTAAGATGTTGTACATCTCTATATTCTTTTAAAAAACAACTTAAACACATTTATTTAATCAGGCTTTTAACTGACTCTGTATACAATCGTTAACATGCCCATAATCTTGTTGTTTATGTGTGATTTACATTGTCACTTTGTAAAGTGCCCCTGAACATGTTATATGAAAGGGTGCACTATAAATATGCTGTAATAATAATAATAATAATAAATTCCATCAAAATCGTGCAACTATTAAAGTAGTTGTCAAGTCGGTCTCAACTTCCTGTTTCGAAATCACAGCGATTTGAAGTAAATGTTTCAAGGTACTCAAAGAAAAAAGAATTAGTAAAATTTAACCTCTAGAGCGTCCACAAAATTTTTTGAAGTGATCAAGGGCCATAACTCTGACAGTAATTATCGGAAATAGCTGAAAATCAATAGGCTTCTTTGTCTCATGACCTTAAACACTGTATAAATTTAAAGTCGATCGGATACTAAATTTAGCCTCTAGAGCGTCCACAAGATTTTTTGAAGTGATCAAGGGCCATAACTCTGACTGTAATTATCGGAAATCGCTGAAAATCAATAGGCTTCTTCGTCTCATGGCCTTAAACACTGTGTATAAATTTAAAGTAATCAGATATTAACTTTAGCCGGCCGGACAGGGGCGACGACAATATACGACCACATTTCAATGTGGGCGTCTAAAAATTAACCGCATGCATATAATATTTAATGTATGATAAAGTCAAAATAGGCGATTTCGGTTTTTAGTGTTGCGGTCATTTTAAAAAAATGTCTTTTAAGGATAATGTGTATAGAACTAATAGCAATCACATACGGAAGAGGCGATAAGATCCCTTTGCATTTTCAATTTCAAAATTAATTAAAACCAAATTTAAATTCCGAAAATCTTTTTTTTTTTGTGCTAAAACTCTTTTTTTAATCGGATCAAAATGTGAGTAAGGCACGGAGTCCGGGGTAGTAATGGACGTGTTGTGTCCAAATTTCATGATTTTCGGACATTCGGTGTCGTGGCGAAATTCGACTTTTTACGCCCTTACTGAAGCCGTAAATGGCGGAAAAAGCCAAACGGCAGGAACCGTGTGAAGAACAAACGACCTGAACGAATGCAGGTATCGCCTTGAATTTTTCAGGGCATCTAGGCACCAACGTGAAAAGTTCCTCGCCGGAATTTGGTAGTCATGGTACCTTTGGTTCCAGCGTCGCGCATGCGCGAAGTCAAAACCAGCTAAACTCGAAAACAACCTTGTCGGCACGGAAAACATCAAAGCCGAAATTCGAATTTTTAAAATATTCAAATACCAAACATTCCACCATGAGCAAGGCTATCCTGAAATGTATTAATTTCGGTAATAGGAGACAGATTCTTTAAGCCACGACCAATTGTGTATGTTTTCAAGCCCATTAATGTGGATATTTCACTATTTTTCATATTCAATTCAAAATGGTGACCATCATTTGGCCTAAATCAAAATTCTGCTCTGAACGTTTTTTAGGCATTACTTTAAGGATTCAGAAAATGTAACTCCCATGTCTGTAAGTAAAATATTGCGAAAGCAAAGTGATTTTTCACGTTTCAAGATGGTGGCACTTCCGGAAAGGGCTACAAACTCCATTTTCTGTGAACGAATCAGAAGTGTCGTAGCTAGTACAGAAAAAAACTATTCAAGGCAATCTGACCTATATTTCGTCAATTTTTTGGAAAATTTTGATCCTTAATTTCATCAAGGGAGATAATTTAGAAAATTTCTAATGACATCTTTCAAGCCGCATCGGTAAGATCTACTTACATACTAAATTTCATGCAAATTGTGCAACTATTAATAATAATACAGATCGTGCTCAGTGAATGCGCCTAAACTGCGTAACAATCTTCCAGAGATCATTAAATCATCTCAAACCCTTTCTTGTTTTACATCAAGACTTATCAAGATTAATCAAATTAATTTCATCGAATGCGCAGTGGACATGCTTCTGTACATGGAGTACGTGCGCTATATAAATGTACATATTAATATTATTATTAAGCTTTCATATTTCATATGAAAGCTTATTGTTTCTGTTAAGATTATTATTGTTATTATTATTTTTTTTTTTGTGTTTTATCAGAATCTAACCATAGGATCTTTCTGAAACTTTTACCTATCCCCCAAAAAATGGGTGGTGGCTGTTGATAAAAAAATTTTCAAAACGTTTTACGAATCTTAAATCACCGAATTTTACAAACGAATGCATTTGACCTACAATGCTGTAACTTTGTGACTATTTGACCTATTTTACTAAATCTTTTTTCTTTGAGTACCTTGAGACAATTACTTCAAATCTGCAGATTCAGATTTTCGAATTTCGAAAATTTGTCGCTGTGATTTCGAACCGGAAGTTGAAACCAACTTGACAATTTCTTTAATAGTTGTACGATTTTCATGAAATTTAGCATGTAAGTAGATCTTACCAATGCGACTTCAAAAATATGATTAGAAATTTGCTAAATTATCTCCTCTTAATAAAATTAAGGATCAAAATTTCCAAAAAAATCATCGAAATATAGGTCAGAATGACCTAATTTTTTTTTTCGATACTAGACAAGTAATTACTGATTCATACACAAAAAATGGAGTTTGTAGCCCAAACCGGAAGTGCCACCATCTTGAAATGTGAAATATCGCTAAGGCTTTTTTGATATTTTACTTACAGACAAGGGAATTATATTTTCCAAATCCTTGAAGGAAAGCCCATAAAATGTAGGCAGTAGAATTTTGATTTAGGTCAACTGATGGACGCCATTTTAAATTGAAAATGAAAATTAGTGAAAAATCCACATTAATGGGCTCGAAAACCCACACAATTGGTCGTGACTTAGAGAATCTGTCTCCTATTACCGAAATTAATACATTTCAGGATAGCCTGGCTCATGGTTGAATGTTTGGTATTTGAATATTTCAAAAATTTGAATTTCGCCTTTGATGTTTTCCGTGCCGACAAGATTGCTTTGAGTTAAGCTGGTTTTGACTTCGCGCATGCGCTACGCTGGAACCAAACGTACCATGAGTACCAAATTCCGGCGAGGAACTTTTCACGCTGGTACCTAGGTGCCCTGAAAAATTCAAGGCGTTACCTGCATTAGTTCAGGTCGTTTGTTCTTCACACGGTTCCTGTCGACTGTCGTTGGGCTTTTTCCGCCATTTACGGCTTCAGTCAGTGCGAAAAAAATGGAATTTCGCCACGACACTGATTGTCCGAAAACCATGAAATTTGGACACAATACGCCCATTACCACCCCAGACTTTGTGCCTTACTCCCATTTTGATCCGATTAAAAAAAAAAAGAGTTTAAAAAAAAAAGATTTTCGGTCAACTGATGGTCTCCATTTGGAATTGAATATGAAGAACTATATTGAATATAAACACAATAGGCCGTAATATGTTCAATGCGCTCTTATTTCTGAAATGAATGCATTTCAGGATAGCTCGAGATCAAGATCGATCTTTTGGTGTTTGAAAATTTTCAAAATATCTCTTTCGCCTTTGACCTTTTACGTGCCAACAAAGTTGTTTGCAGGACAATTTATGCCTTTAATTTTCAAATTTTACAAATTTAACCTAAATATTCGAACAGCTGAGGTCAATCTGATTCCAAAAATATTAGTTCCGTTCAAAGTTATTTCATTTATTTTTTTGATATTTTCCTGCCACTTTTTAGTTCTTTCCCGCCATTTTCGTTTCATGTTCTCATCCGTCCCGTTTTAAAACGGCTTGATCCATTTTTCTGAAACTTCTGGAACGGAAAGTCATTCCGATTACAGCAATCCAAGTCTCAGTTGTTTCCCTTTAGTTTTCAGATTATTTTGTTGCCCGGGTGCAATGTTTCTCACTATATTTAAACTTGTAACTTCACGACTTTTTCACCGATTTTGATAATTATTTTTTGTTGATCTTATTTCTTTAAAGATACTTGATATAATCCATGTCACGTGACGATGAATATGAATGCTTTCATATCTGCATGGGACAGTAGCAGATCTAGTTATTATTATTATTATTATTCGTCAGGCCGAAGTTAGATTTGCACGTCAGCATCCAAGATGGCGGATGAAATCAGCTGTTCATTTTCCTGTCTTTTGCACAAATAAAATGCGGTTTAGTAGCCAGTTATCCGAAAGAAACTATAATAGCATATTCATGAAGCAATAGCCAGAGAAATGCCACTCTGGTCATTGCTGGATTGACTTCTGATACTTACGTTTTTGAGGGAGTGTGTCTATTCTTCCCGTTCAATCAAATCGCTCCTAAGTAAAGTCTTTCGTTTAATCTGGGGTCTTCCCTAAAACTTTGGACAGTGATTTAAGGTATTAAAAACGGTGAAAGTATTGTTTTTCTCCAAACAGTATTGTTTATATTGTAGCCATGTTGATAGCCTTGTTTGTCACGCAATTAGTTTTTCTGCAATATTCTGCTATGCACTGGTTAATTGGGCATAATAAATTTCGTGAATCATGACGTAACCTTATGTTAACATATTTGAAACTATGTTTAAAGCAGAATGATATTGTTACTCAGTTAGGTATTGGTTGTTAATCGGACTATTGACCAGTTATAATTTGGAACAGAAATTTTCTTTCATTACGGCAGTGTTGAGTGGGATTAGGTCTAATCAAACGAAACACTGCGGGGAGTATGCTATAATAGTGACCTTACGCTCATATACAATTTGTTTTTTGTCTTTTTGAAATATCGCTTGATTCGTTTGTCAAGGATAGACAGATGTATATGACTAGTACACTATTTAGATTTTACGATTTGCTGTTCAAAAATTCATCACCCTTCTACTAGATCATGAAGTTATATTGCCGAATTAATAAAATGTTGACAAATAGTCTAGAGAGATTAATTGTATTTACCAAGAACAGCTCTTTTGGCATTTACAGTAAATTAAGCTTTTCAAACTTCGTTTGAAAATTTTAACGGTGTAATTGTGAGCTCAGTTTTCGTGATTAGATACTTATTGGATAGATAGATAGATAGGTAGATAGTAATAAGTATTTGTAATTTTGATAATGGAACATTTTTTAAACTTGAATTTTTTTATGAAAGTATTTAATCTGCGTTCATATTTATTGTTTATTTCTATTTCTATTATGGCTTGCTCTTACTGGAACTGGAAACCACGTTAATTGGGTTTCAAATGCCATGTTACACTTTTCAGTGTGTAAATATAGCGGGTTATTTTTCGTCATTTTGTTGAAAATCGTTATTTTTGTACAAAAATGGAAATTATTTACTACTAAACGGGTCGAGTGCCACCCAATTTTTTTCTTGATCTTAATACTATATATCATTGCCTTTTCAGTCAACATTGCCAAAAAAATATTTAAACCCGCAGTGGGTGAGATATAGATAGAATAAAATGACATACCTAAATTGAGCTATTTTGGTACCTGGCAGCAATAAGTCCCTATACCAAAAACCGCTCCATAAAAATCCATCAAACTTTCAGAATGTATACTCACTAACCGTATCTGCTACGTTATAAAGTTTCATTAATCTACTCGCCTGAGTTTAGTTGTACGAAATAATTGAAAGTGGCCTGAAAATGATGATTTTTTGGCTTTTTTCAGTCTTAAAATTTCAATTTTTTTCTACCCTTTAAAAATGGTTCGATTGATCTAAAATTGTGGCAGTGGGGTTTGGAGGGGTTACCCATCATACATAAAAAAAATGTTGAAAATCAGTCACCCACCATGTGCCGGTCCCTGCATGGTTCTCTCGCAAACGCATTCTTAATATATTATAAATTGTACAATTACATAACTTAATAATTCCAATTATTCGCTAAAACTTATAGTTTTTAAGCTTTTAACGGTATTTTATTTGGATTATCGCCCTTATTATTGTGATTTTTTATCACCTAAGATGTGACGTCATTCCCCAAAATAACGTCGCCATGAGTGGCTGCCTCTTGAGACAGTCTACATTTCCTTTTTGCTTCTTTGTATTCCTTTTTGATTTTTGTGACGGATGGAACATGTGCCCTATATGTGTTGAATACTGAAACGTTTCTTGATTGTTTTTAGAGCACTTAGGTTTAGACTACTTTTTTTTATACATTTCACTGATGTGGTTACTTGTATAGTTGAATTTTACTACATATACTTACATTCGACTCGTATTTCGTGTAGCATATAGCAGATCAAGACTCATGCTGGCATTGCACAATGGTTTCTTTGGGTTGTATTCCTGATTGTTTTCAAATTTGAGTGAAGTCTGTGTCACTACGGACCCGAGACTGTACAGCGCAGTGGACGCTTACGGCTAGCCCCCAAGATCCATTCACCCTTTTTTGAATTCTCTGTCTGTGTTTTCCTGAGTATGATGTCTTGTCCGTGTATTTGTTTTTGTGTAAATTTTGTGTGGTGCAGTCCCCCTGCACTTACTATTAGTGTTAGGTATGAAACGTTTGCAAAAAAATTGTGGATGGACATTGAATTTTAACTCTCAATAAATTTGGGAGGGTTAGGGGGAGCACTCCCATGTATATGCACAGATTACAAAACTTAAGACTTGCCTTTCGAAAATGATCTAGGGGTAAAATATGTGTTGTAGACCTCAAACCTTTTGGACTCAATATTTTGATTAAATCTCACTGGACTCCTGGGTTAATTGATATTAAACATTCTGCGATTTTCTGCACCAGAGTCATCAAATTTGCTCAACATCCAAGTTTTCCTTTCGGAAAAGCTGTATTTGAGACAAAGCTGCTGTGGGATTGTATTCCACGCTTTTATTCCTAGCGCGATGTGAAGCATTTGAACAATGAGAGGATGCAAGATGTGGGAGTATCTTGCATGGCAAGCGGTTCTTTATGATCTTGGACTGCCCTATTAAAAGAAAGTATCCTATCGATTTTCAATAATAACTTATAGACTTATTGCCTTTTGTTACGAAATCTTGTCAGCATTTTAGAGGACAACTTATTAACTGCTAGTGGACATGTTTCATTACATGAAAACCTATGCTTTTTGAGGTTACATAATTGATCAGAACTTAACTATTTTATAGGTGAAAAAGCTGTTGTTCGTTATTCCTATGCAGCCGATCAACCTGATGAACTGAATCTTAAGGAGGGGGAAATGGTTAATGTTTTAAATAGACACCTAGAAGATGATGGTTGGTGGAGGGGAGAAGTCAATGGAAAGGTTGGAGTGTTTCCAGATAATTTTGTGGAACTTCTTACTCCCGACGATGTGGTAAGTATCTTTAGTCACTTTTTTCTTTTGCCTGTTACAACCTCTGAGTATCAATTGCAGCAATCTGGTTAAAACACAGATCCAATTTCGTTTCGTTTTTATAGTTTAAAATTTTGATTTTACTTGTCTTTACTACACTTGGATCTGGAAACGTTGTTATTTAACTCGTGTTCTGCTTGAAATGAGGGGTCAGCCAATCAAATGGTCTGTCGAATTGAGCGTTTGACCTTTTTTTTGCGCGGAACTGTGGGTAGACATTAGCGGCAATAGAAATCAAAACAAAGCAAAAGTAGATAAAAAATACATGCGGTCGCTAATTGGTTAATCGAATGACTGACGTAATCGGGTCAAATATCACTTGCTTGGTACCTGACTTCATAGACCGTGAACTCCCACTATAACTTGTTAGATCTACATGTAGTGTAGGCCAATGAAAGTATAAAAAACAAAACGAAATATAGATCTATATTTTAATTAGATTGCAATTGCAGTTTACAGATTCACGATCTACCCAGTACCTCGATCAAACAAATCTACACAACAACTGATTTAATAGTATATATACAAATGATAAAATGATATTGGAATAAATGAGTATAAGTACAAGTATAACAGTGTTGATCAGAGTCAATGTACAGGATTACTCACAGTATTCAGTCCAATCGGTGCTTCTACTGTTTTAAAGTAGTAGTTTGCAGACAGTCCTTTATGCATGTCTTCTCAGTGTTGCAGAATTACACAGGATCTTGATGATCCAAAACTGACAGGATGAATAATCCTTGAATCAGTATAATCCGACGTTGTAACAATACACTAGGATTACAACTCTCAAAACAGCACAATGCAAAACAGAGATAATTTCTCTCAAAACAGCACAATAAGTGCAACAGCATGAAATGGCAATAAATCGAGAACACATACCATGTCGTTCAAATAGAAACTAACGACAAAGGTTGAGTTCTATATAAAGTGCTAAGAAAGCTCTGCCTTCAGACTGGTCTGGTCTGGCTTATATATAGTTTTAGAAAATTTTAGAACTTTCTGGAACAATTTCAAATTTTCCCCGACTTTCCAGAACCTTCCAACTTTTTGTAGAACCTTCCAGAACCTTCATATTATCTCTAAACACTTTCCAGAAGTTTTTACGTTTTCTAAAAGTTTCCAAATGACGTTTAAAGTGTGATCGCCTAAAATGGCAATAAACGATAGATTTCGATGAATTGTCATGACCTCATCACATTGCCTAAAGTGAAGTACTAGTCACATGTTTATGGATGATCTAATATTAATTATGTGTTTTGGTACCTTGTTTCACATTGTTGAATCTTGTGAACGCTTAAACGACAAAAGTTATAACCCAATCTGTATGAAATTCTTTATAAATGACGACATTACATTCGCCTTTCCGTATACGATAGATTAAGGTCCGTATTTTTATTTCATTAAATTCAACTTTATATATATGGTACGCAATACAAAAGACACGTAAGAGAAACGTAGATCATAGCGAGCACACACGCCTGTCGAGAGACCTGTCTTTAATTATACAAAGACCTGCGTAAAACACACGGTCGAATGATAAATCGCACAGTTTACTTCCCAAATTTTGATTTAACACGTACGTGTCCGATAAAGCCTGTTGGTCCTTGATTATACTCCTTTTGATGCAGTTATCGCAACTAGCGAGAAAACACGCCAATTAAACAATACACAACATTGACATTCATTTTTTACCGGTCGGTTAATTAACACACCTCTACTGAAAACGCACTGTTGCACAGTTTTTCACCCCTAACGTTAATTATCTCACCTCCCAGACAGTTACCTTATTTACAGTTTTAACGCGGTAATACCGAGTAATAGTCGGTAAATTAATTTTCTTTCGATACACATACAAATAACAACTATGACTGAGATTTATATGGTGGCTGTGCACAGATTCACCCTTTAGCAGTTCTCAGTGATATACTTCTGTATTTGATATTTATATTGGGAAGAATACTCAGAATTTTGGAAATGGTTTTACGTATGACATTGTTTTTAAACAAGGTTATAAGTTGTTTGTTGACAATTTTTATACGGGAGCAACATTATTTCAGGATTTGTTATTTCATAGAACTTTAGCTTGTGGTACAATTCGTGAAAATCGCAAGGGATTCCCAAAATCCAAATTGAATTATTCGCTAAAAGGTGTAAAACGCGGAAGTATAAGATGGATACGAGACAAAAATCTTCTCTTTGTGAAATGGAAAGACAACCGTGATGTAACTATGTGTTCAACATTTCATAATCCTGCTGGTTCTGACAGTGTCAAAAGGAAAACCAAGAATTCCCAGGCTGGAAAATTTGAAACCATTGATATTCCTTTTCCACCTACCGTAAAGGAATATAACAAATTTATGGACGGAGTAGATTGTCAGATCAACTTGTACAGTACTACCAGGTATTACGGTAAAACCAGAAAATGGTATAAAACTTTATTTCTCCATTTTATAGACATTGCTGTAGTGAACAGCTATATCATACATTGTCAAATGAAGAAAACCATGAATCAATCGACGTTATCCCAACTTAAATTTAAAAGAGCTATTGTGAATGAACTTGTTAGTGGTCAACTTTTGGAACCGACATCTCTGATGTGTTTGCGAGCATTACAACCAGCTAAACATTTACCAGTAGAAATTGCAGAAGATATTAACAGCTTAGCAGACAATACTAAAGCAACTAAAGGACGCAAAAACTGCAAAATGTGTTGAACATCTTTCAAAAAGGAAGTAAAAACTCCATGGAAGTGTAGTGCACTTTGCTTTATACCCGGAAGAAATTGTTTCAAAACCTGGCATGAATTTGTTTTTGTGATACCATATTGACTGTTATATTTATTAAGCTTTCACATGTATTACATATGGAAGCTTATTGTTTCTGTTAAGATTAATATTATTAGGCGTCTGAAAGACTATTGTTTTTACTAAAATTATTAGGCTTTCAGGCTTTTGTCTGAAAGACTATTGTTTTTACTAAAATTATTATTATTATTTTAGTAATCTCAATAGGCTTTCAGACGAAAGTCTGAAAGCCTATTGAGATTACTAAAATTATTAGGGTTTCACACTGCGTAGCTTGTGTGAACACTATTGTTTTTGTTAAGATTATTAGGGTTTCACACTGCGAAGCTTGTGTGAAACACTATTGTTTTTGTTAAGATTATTCTTATTATTATTATTATTTTTTTTTTTTCCAATTTGATTGTATCTCAGAAACTACATGTCGGATCGATACGATTTCTTCGGTTTTATTGGGAAAGTGGGTGTGACTTAAGAGATTAAAGCTATTTTGGGCATTCTGTGACAAATCAAAATGTCCGAAATCACCGAAGTTGTCGTTTTTTAAAAAAATGCCGTAGTATTAACAATAATCATCGAATTTTAACATATGATGCATTTTGACATAGCCGGAGACCAGACACATAGCTGTGCTACTTTTGATTTTTGATTGTCGACGAATCTTTGTAGATATTAAGCGCCAAATTTCGAAAATTTAAAATTTTACAAAAAATTTTTTTATTTATAAATATTTTTATATGGCATTTTAACTAGGGTTGAAGAGTTATCCGATTTGACTAAAAATGTCAACATTTTTTGTGTCCGTAATTTTCCTTGGCCGCCATTAGCTAATTCAGTTTTTCAGTCCTAGATTAATTATTTATTATTCCATTTGTACAAAAGAAAGTTCAAATGCTGAGTGGCCCAAAATGTCATTTATTTTGTTACCGGTAAAGATTCGAGTCGGCACCGGAAGTGAAGTAAAATCAGCAAAAACTACAATTTTGACAGTTCGGTACAACTTTTTGAAAGCAAATATTATTTTTTCAAAATTTGATATTACCGAAAGTATACGCCATGCAAAGGCGCACAAATCATCGGACTCAGTTTTTTTAATTTCGAATTTGTTTTCGGGCTATTTGGATTAAAAGGTGAAAAAAGGTGTAAAATTAAGCTATTTACAACCCATCCACCGTCTTCATATTTCAAAATATTTCATCGTAACTTTCATAACCTCGTAGCAATAACTATACAAAGAGAATGTATGTCAAAATTAGTTTGTAATATCAGCAGTTGTCGAGAAATAGGCAATTTTGCATGAGTCACATTTCGTTCTATTTTGCCTGTACAAGAATCAATTATTATTCAATTTTCAATTTTCTTTCACCATTTTATGCCGAATGCCACGTTTGGCTAGATTAAACCATTTTAACACCTTTACTGTCACCGGAAGTGACGTCATTTGGGCAAAAACTGAATTTTAGCCTTCAAAACCGATATATTTTTTTCAATTGAGTCATATATGTTATTTGTTTAAAAGTATGATATTTAATTTCAATCAACAAATAGAATGAACCCATACGACCATATAGATACCACAAAATGGGTTCTAACTTGTAAGGTTTCAGAGAAATAGACGGTTTTCTACTAGTCACTTTTCAAGGTTTTTGGTCTATAACAGTGTCAAATATTATTCGATTTTCATAAAATTTTCACCATGTGATGCCTTATGCCATTTCTGATTTCATAAAACTAATTTAACATTTTCATTCTCATCGGAAGTAATGTCATTTTAGCAAAAACTGTATTTTTAGCCTTCAAAACAAATATTTGTTTGAAGTGAGTTATATTTAGTATTCGTTTACCATTATGATATTTCATTCCAATGGAAATATAGATTGGATCAATACGATCATAAATATGTCAAAAAATAGCTTCTAGCATCTTCTCTTGCAAAGAAATAACCAATTTCGTCAGGATCACTTTTTAAGACTTTTCGCATTTTTATTACAGTTTATGGGTTCTAAATTAATTATTTATTGCCTGATTTGTATAAAACAAAAGCTCATATACTCCTTGGTGCAAATTCTCAGCTTGTTTCTACCTATAAAGTTTTGTCGGCACCGGAAGTGACGTAATCTTGCCCAAAATTTAAATTTTGACGGGTCGGGAGGTCTTTTCCTAAGGAAAAATCTTAATTTCTACAAATCTTATCAATGAAGATGACTGCTCCTACTACAGGCGCAAAATATGTCGGGCTTAGTTTTTTTGGTTTTTTTATATCAGTTTTGTATTTGCGCCATTTGGATTTAAGGTTAAAAAAAGGAGTAAAAATCAGCTATTTATCGTCTTCATATTTTAAATTATTTCTACGCAACTTTCATAATGTTGTAGCATCAATCCATACAAGGACAATGTATGGCAAAATTAGATTGTAATATGCGCAGTTGCAAAGAAATAGGCAATTTTGCATGCGTCACTTTTCACGTTATTTTGCATGTAAAAGAGTCAATTATCGTTCGATTTTCAATTTTTGTTACCATGTGATGCCTCATGCCACCTTTGACTAGGTCAATCCAACTGAAAATGACGACATTTGGGCAAACACCCATACGACCATACAGATATCAAAAAATGGTTTCTAATTTGTTCGGTTGCAGAGATATAGGTTTTGGTCTATAAAAGTGTCAATTATTATTCGATTATCTTAAAATTTTCACCATGTGAGGCCTTATGCAATTTATATTTTCATAGAATTAATGTAAAATTTTATTATCACCGGAAGTAATGTAATTTTGGCAAAAACTGTATTATTAGCCTTCAAATTGTTATGAAGTGAGTTATATTTATCATTCATTTAACATTATGATATTTGATTCCAATGGACATATAGATTGGATCAATACGATCATATAGATGTCCAAAAATTGTTTCTAGCATCTTCCCTTGTCTAGAAATTTCCCATTAAAAAGTCAGCTAACTTAGCGGTAAGTTAGTAACAAATTTTGTAACGATCACTTTTTTGACATATGTAACACATGGTAACAAATGTATAAATGAAATTAATATTGCTGGGTAACTGGCACAGGAAGTGACGTAAGTTCAAGGGTAATGTGGCACCGGTGAAACCCGTCATTACTGCATCGCAGTTCTAGTTCTTATTATTATTCTTATTATTATTCTTTTTCTTATTCCATTTTGATTGTATCTCAGAAACTACTTGTCGAATTGATGTATGTGAAAATTAGTTTGTAATATGAGCAGTTGCCGAGAAATGGGCAATTTTGCATGAGCCACAATTTCCGCTAGTTTGCCTGTAAAAGAGTCCATTATTATTGGATTTTCATAAAAGTGACACCACTTGATGCGTAATGTCAATTTTAACTAGGTCAAACCAATTTAACATTTTCAATGTCACCGGAAATGACGTAATTTGGGCAAAAACTGTATTTATAGCCTTAGAAATAAATAATTTATTCAAATGAGTAGTATTTGTTATTTGTTTAAAATTTTGATATTTGATTCAAATCAACTAATAGAATGAACCCATACGATCATATAGATATCACAAAATGGTTTCTACCTTGTTCAGTTGCGGAGAAATAGACGATTTTCAACAGGCAACTTTTCAAGGTTTTTGGTCCATAAAAGTGTCAATTATTATTCGATTTTCATACAATTTTCACCGTGTGATACCTAATGCCATTTACAATTTCATTCAAGAAATTTAAGATTTTCATTATCACCGGAAGTAACGTTATTTTGGCAAAAACTGTATTTTTAGCCTTTAAAACGGATATTTTATTCAAATGAGTCTGATTTGTAATGTTTTTAAGATTATGATATTTCATTCCAATCAACAAATAGATTGAACCCATACGATCATACAGATACCAAAAAATGGTTTCTAACTTGTACGGTTGCAGAGAAATAGACGATATTCTACAAGTCACTGTTCAAGGTTTTTGGTCTATGAAAGTGGAAATTATTATTCGATTACATAAAATTTTCATCATGTGATGCCTTATGCCATTTCTGATTTCATAACATTTTCATTATCACTGGAAGTAATGTAATTTTGTCAGGATCACTTACATGTAACAAATGTATACAATGAATTGATATTGCTGGATTTTGTTGTTTCTGCGTACATTTTATTTGATGTGTGCAATGCTTATATGGAAACCTGTTTATTGGTTTCATCGGTACAGGAAGTGACATATGTTCAATGGTAACGGGGCACCGGTGAAACCCGTCATTACTGCGTCGCAGTTCTAGTTATTATTATTATTATCATTTACCGCGGGAGCCTATTTCTCCATGATAGAAAACAGATATCGATCTGGGATTCAATTTTCTATCGGGGAAACCATGTGGTGGCTACTTGATCAAGTATTTTTGAAACTTCTGCGCAGACCGGAAGTGGCCGAATTTTGTGCGGTGCATAAAAATTAAAAAACGGCCGTACCTTCGTCAATTCTGTACCTATTTTCATACAAATGACGATAGCAGTTGAAAATTTAGAAATTTCGAAACTTTGTCGCTGACTTCTAGCGTTTGAAAAATGAAAAATGTTGTTTAAGAGACAATTTTTTTTATTTTTCAAAATTTTCAAATTCAACATACATTTTTGTGTACTTGAAGGCAATCCGATTCCAGTAATATAACTTTCATTCAGAGTTATCACCCTTTATTTTTTGATTTTTTTTTTCGAATTTTCTGCCCATTTTGTGAGCCCGAGTTTCGTTTTATGACGGAATCGACGTTCCTGAAACTTCTGGAACATGAAGTTATAGTCCAAGTCCAACTGATAAAGCTATTTCGACAAGGATCCTTAAACCGGAAGTGGTCGAAAAATTGTCCGATATTTTGAAGAAAAAGCAAAAAATGGGTGCTTTTGGGAAAAACGTGATTTCTCCACCCGATATCAACGGATCCTATGAGAGATCAGCAAAATATGACATGCTGAAAATCAAATATTTTCTGATTTGGAGCGTCTTTGGACGCCTATATCTCGAAAACTACTCCAAGGATTTTTCTTAAACTTTCCCTATCGAGAGTCCTCCAGGTAGTCGTGTGCATGAATTCATCCAATAAGACCTTGAAGTGTCTGGAATAGGTAAAATAACGGACTGAAAATCTAAAAAAGTTGAAAAATCGTCAAATTTTAGAAAATGCTCTATTATATCTTGATTTTAACAGATTTTATCTGATCAGACAATGTAATATTTCATTACATAGCCCTGTGGCTGTTTGATAAGCTAATCCGGTTATTAAAACTATCCCGACAATAATCTCCATACCGGATGTATTCAAAAAATGAAGAAAAAAGGTTAAAAAAAATTGCGCTGTTGCGAAAAACTTGATTTCTCCATCAGATGTTAGTGGATCAAAAGAAACAAAGTATCGCTGCATAGCCCCATTAATGGACTATCATATGAGATCTGAATGATACGATTTAGATGGCTAGAAAATAAATTATGGTATGCCGAAAATCTAGTATTTTCTGTTTTGGAGCATTTTGAGACACCATTTTCTCGAAAACGAAAACTACGATTTTTCTTAAACTTTTTTTTTACTCAGAGTCCTATCGGTGGACTATAGCGTGAGTCCAAAAATAAAAGCATTGAATAATATAAGTGGTCGAAAAAGAGCGTCAATCTTGGAAAAAAGTTGAAAAATCCTTAAATTACTGAAAAGGCTCTTCTATTTTTCTTTGTTGGGAAAACAGCTGAATGGATTTTTCTGAAACTTCTTGTACAGAAGGTTAGGTAACCAAACAACTTGTTAAAACTATATCGACAATGATCCAAAAACCGAAAGTAGTCGAAAAAATATCCGATATTTTGAGAAAAAAAAAATAAAAAGTAAAAAAATGGTGATCTTGCGAAAAAAGTGATTACTACGTAAGATTTCATCGAATCAAATCACCTAAAGTTTCATTGGATAATTCGAATAATGGGCGATCTTATGACATCTAAATGGTAAAAATTTGCTTGTTAGGCAATATATAATGGAACGCTGAAAATCTATTATTTTCCTTTTTGGAGCCTATTCAGACGCTTTTATCTCGAAAATTTCTCTTATTTCCTTTCTTAAACTTCTGTTACTTAGAGTCCTAACGGTGGTCTATGGTGTGAATCCAAATTTAAAAGCCTCAATATAGTATAAATAGTCCAAAAGAGCGACAATCTTTGAAAAAAGTTGAAAAATCGATGTGTCTGTAAATCTGCTTCTAATGGTATAAGGGAGGTAAAACTGTCCAATGGATCTTTCTGAAACTTCTGGTACAGGAAGTTAAGTTCCCATACCACTTGTTAAATCTATCCCTATAATGATCCGTAAACAGGAAGTAGTCAAAAAAATATTCGATATTTTTTTAAAAAAAAAGACGGTAAAATAAATCAGTGCTCTTGCAACAATCGGGATTTCACCGTCGGGTGTGACCGGATCAAAACATCTAAAGTATCGTTTGGTAGCTCGATAAATGGGCTGTTGTATGACACACTTCCTGTCTGATTCCTGAAAGCCGGTTCAGTGCTGCTTGCAGGTCTAGTTATACTATTCAAAAAAAGTAGGGGATATTTGATTTTGGGGGCATAATACTAAAATATGCAAATGACTACGAAAAAAGTCACTATAGAACCTAACAGAAGAAACATTTCCAGTTACATGTGACGCCCAAACGCACCAATAGCTACCGCAGGTGATGCTTGGGATCATCATGGGGGTCCAACCCAAGATTTGCACGACTCTGACTTTGAATGTTACAGTCATTGTGGCATTGAATTCCAGGGTGGAAACATCAGTTTAATTGTTTTAGTGACCAGAAAACAAATTTTGATATGCGTTGGCTTACCCAAAATGAAGACGTCGTTGGTGTAGGGATCGTCAACACTGGGATAATCGACGCTGGAGCAATGTGATGTTTTCAGATGAGTCAAGGTTCACTGTTGATTTTTTGGACAGACGTAGGAGGGTGTGGCGTCGTCGAAACGAGCGCTTACAAGACGTTAACGTCATCAGACATGATCGATTTGGGGGTGGTTCTGTTATGGTGTGGGGAGGCATCACTGTTGCTGGAAGAACGGCTTTACATGTTGTTGCAGGGCGTGTTACAGGCCAGTACTACCGGGACAACATCTTGACAGTCCATGTTGTGCCTTTCGCACGACGTCATGGCCGCCGTTTCATCTTCCAGGATGACAACGCAAGATGTCACAGGGCCAGGATCGTTACAGGTTACCTCCAACAACAGAACATCACCACATTACCTTGGCCAGCACTGAGTCCCGACCTCTCCCCCATCGAGCATGTCTGGGACATGCTTGGACAGAGGTTACGTCAACGTCAACAACGTCCTGCCAATGTCCAAGAACTTGCTGCTGCGTTGCAACAGGAATGGGACAATCTGGACCAAAATGACCTTAGACGTCTCATTAGGAGTATGCCACGTCGGATCAATGCTTGTTTGGCAAACAGAGGAGGATTTACCCGTTACTGACTTGGTTGTGATGCTGTGGTAACTTTGCTGTTTGACCCCGGGTATCATTTTACCCTTATAATGGTCAGTCTGTGCCTTACTTAGTCTAACGATCATTTGGAATAAATCGATGAATGTGAACTTCATTTCATTTTGTCATTTGTTTCTTCGTCGGTTTCATTAGGTGACTTTAATAACACTTAAAAATCAAATATCCCCTACTTTTTTTGAATAGTATATTATTATTATTATTTTCCGCGGGAGCCAATTTCTCCATGATCGAAAACAGATATCGATCTGGAACCAAATTTTCTATTGGGAAACAATGTGGTGGCTACTTTATCAAACAATTTTGAAACTTCTGCGCATACCGGAAGTAACCGAATTTTGTACTTTTTTCCGGAATTGAAAATCGGCCGTAGTTTCGTCAATTCTTTAACTATTTTCAAACAAATGACATTTTCGGAAACCCCGAATCCTTTCCGAGATAATGGTTATCTCACATTTTTCAATTTCGAACACTCATCTATGGCTTTTGTCGTTAGAATTTTGAAAATTTGTTGTTTACGAGACAATTTTTGTTATTCTGCAAAATTTTCAAATTTTATCGCCCTTTATTTTTCGATTTTTTTCGAATTTTCTGCCCATTTTATAACCCTTATATTTTTTTGAAAGCTTCAATTGATGTTTCTGAAACTACTGGAACATAAAGCTATATAGTCAGACCGGTTGGTAAAGCAATTTCAACAACGATCCGGAAACCGGAATTAGTCAAAATAATGATAAATATATCGAAAGAAACGCAAAAAATGGGTGTGTTGGGAAAAAACTCAATTTCTCCGCCCAATATCAATGGATTAAACGAATTAAACTTTCGTTGAGTGGCCAGAGGAATGGACTGTCGTATGATGCCCAATTTATACGGATACTATGACAAAGCAGCAAAATATGACAAGCTGAAAATCAAGTATTTTCTGATTTCGAGCGTTTTTGGACGCCTTTATCTCAAAAACCTAACCTACAATTTTTTTTAACTTTCTCTATCGAGAGTCCATTCGATAGTCTTGTGCATGAAACCATCCAATAAGACTTTGAAATGTCTGAAATAGGATAAAAAAGGGACTGAAAATCGAAAAAAGTGGAAAATTCGTGAAATTTTGGAAAATGCTATATTATTTTATTATATTTAATCAGATTTTTACGAAAAGGTTACACATTCAGATAGCTAACCTAATTACGATTCTAACGATGTATAATATGTATTGAGTTATTGAAATTTAATTTTCGATATTTTGACATTTTTGAATTTTTGGCACTTTTGAACATAGGATTTCTCGGGGCCATTTTATCTGATCAGATAATATAATACATCATTACAGAGCCCTGTGGCTATCTAATTGCCCAAATTGGTTATTAAAACTATCCCGACAATAATCTCCATACCGGACGTATTCAAAAAATGAAGAAAAAGGTTAAAAAAAATTAGCGCTCTTGCGAAAAACTTGATTACTCCATCAGATCTTAGCGGACCAAAAAAAATTAAATTGTCGCTGGATAGCCCCATTAATGGACTATCATATGACATCTGAATCATACGATGTAGATGGCTAGAAAATAAATTATGGTACGCCGAAAATCTAGTATTTTCCGTTTTGGAGCATTTTGAGAGGCCTTTTTCTCAAACACAACAACTACATTTTTTCTTAAACTTTTTTTACTCAGAGTCCTATGGGTGGGCTATGGCGTGAGTCCAAAAATAAAAGCATTGAAATAACATAAGTTGTCCAAAAAGATCCTCAATCTTGGAAAAAAGTTGAAAAATCCTTAGATTACTGAAAATGATCTTCTAATTTTCTTTCTTTGGAAAACAGCTGAATGGATTATTCTGAAACTTCTTGTACAGAAGGTAAGGTAACCAAACAACTTGTTAAAACTATCCCGACAATGATCCAAAAACCGGGAGTAGTCGAAAAATTTCTTATATTATGAGAAAAAAAACGCAAAAAGTAAAAAAATGGTGATCTTGCGAAAAAAGTGATTACTACGCCAGATTTCACCGAATCAAAACAACTAAAGTGTCATTGGATAGTTCGAACAATTGACGATCTTATGACATCTAAATCGTAAAAATTCGTGGGTTAGGCAATATATAATGGAACGCTGAAAATCTATTATTTTCCTTTTTGGAGCCTATTCAGACGCTTTTATTTCGAAAACTTCTCTTATTTCCTTTCTTAAACTTCTGTTACTTAGTCCTAATGGTGGTCTATGGTGTGAATCCAAATTTAAAAGCCTCAATATAGTATAAATGGTCCAAAAGGGCCACAATCTTTGAAAAAAAGTCGAAAAATCGTTATATCGGTAAATCTGCTTCTAATGGTATAAGAGAGGTAAAACTGTCCAATGGATCTTTCTGAAACTTCTGGTACAGGAAATTAAGTTCCCATACCACTTGTTAAATCTATCCCGATAATGATCCGTAAACAGGAAGTAGTCAAATAAATATTCGATATTTAAAAAAAAAGACAGGAAAGGAAAAAAATCGGTGCTCTTGCAAAAATCGGGATTTCACCGTCGGGTGTGACCGGATCAAAACATCTAAAGTATCGTTTGGTAGCTCGATAAATGGGTTTTGTATGACACACTTCCTGTCTGTTTCCTGAAAGCCGGTTCAGTGCTGCTTGCAGGTCTAGTTAATTTTTTTTTTTGTGTGGGTATTTTCTGCAAATCGGTTTTCCCAGAATCTTACCATAGGATCTTTCTGAAACTTTGACTTGCCTCCCCAAAAATGGGGTGCGAACGTTGATTAAAACTTATTTTCAAAGCGTTTTTTGAATCCGAAATCACCGAATTTTACGAATGAATGCATTTGACCTACATTGCTGTAACTTTGTAATTATTTGACCTATTTTACTAATTCTTTTTTCTTTGGGTACCTTGAAACATTTACTTCAAATCTGCAATTTCAGATTTTTGAATTTCGAAAATTCGTCGCTGTGTTTTTGAACCGGAATTTGAGATCAACTTGACAACTTCTTTAATAGTTGCACAATTTTCATAAAATTTAATATGTAAGTAGATCTTGCCGATGTGACTTGAAAAATGTCTTTAGAAATTTTCTAAATTATCTTCCCTTGATGAAATTAAGGATCAAAGTTTTCAAAAAAATCGACGAAATAAAGGTCAGATTCCCTTTAACAAAAATTTCTGTACTAGCTACGACACTACTGATTCGTACACAAAAAAAGGATGTTTTCAAGTGTACGTGCGCACATGCACGTCACATCCCTACTTTCGTGCACACCAACTTGACACTAACCGGGTACCTGGCCTATGGTCCCAAGCCATGTTCCTGGGGGTACATGAAGTTAAACAAAAAATAGAGATGGACAATTTTTGGATGTCCCGAGGGGGTAGTAGCCGAAGTTTCGTGAGAGAGAAATGGGGTTTAACGTCCACTTGACACAAATTAGGTCATTTCAGGACTAACACATGATTCAATTTTATTTCAATAATTCGCTTGCGCGTAGGGGTCTTTAGCAGTGGGAGGAAACCGGAGGACCCGGAGAAAACCCACAGGTTTCGAAGAGATAGGACCATTTTTTTTTTAAAAAATCCACCATAACAACGTATTTAGCTGCTTTTGACTTTGCGCATGCACTACGCTGGAACCAAAGGTAGCATGAGTACCAAATTCCGGCAAGGAACTTTTCACGTTGGTACCTAGGTGCCCTGAAAATTTCAAGGCGATACCTGCATTCCTTATATTGTATATTGTCGTCGCCCCCGTCCGTCCGTCCACAATATCCAACGAAACTTGAAATATAGGTTTATCACCCTAAGATCTCGGTTCCTTTCGATATTGGCATGTATCGGAGTGTAACTTCATGGATTATGGCCCCTGATTGTACGAAAAATTACATTTTTAGCTTGTGAACACTGTGGAGGTCACAATTTTTATGCGATTTGGTTAAAACTTGAAATTTATGCTTATAACCCAAAGATCTCGGTTCCTTTCGACGTAACTTCCTGAATTATGGCCCCTGATTGTACGAAAAATCGCGTTTTTAGCTTGTGGACCCTATAGAGGTCATAATTTTTATCCGATTTAAAAAAACGTATTCTTATATCACCGTTACACCACAAGGATGACTGAGTTCAAATTTCGTGAAAATCGGACTAAAACTGACAGACAAAATGGCCGCCCTTCGTTCTCAAATAGCCTAAAAATATGTTATATCAAGGTTGTGGACCCAATAGAGGTCACAATTTTTATCCGATTTTGTTCAAACTTGAAATGTAAGTTAATAACACAAAGATCTCGGTTCCTTTTGATATTCGCGCATATCGGACCGTAACTTCCTGAATTATGGCCCCTGATTGTACGAAAAATTGCGTTTTTAGCTTGTGGACCCTATAGAGGTCATAATTTTTATCCGATTTAAAAAAACGTATTATTATATCACCGTTACACCCTAGCGTAAAAATATGTTATATCAAGGTTGTGGACCCTATAGAGGTCACAATTTTTATCCGATTTTGTTGAAACTTGAAATGTAAGTTTATAACCCAAAGATCTTGGTTCCTTTCGATATTTGCACATATTGTACCGTAACTTCCTGAATTATGGCCCCTGATTGTACGAAAAATCACGTTTTTAGCTTGTGGACCCTATAGAGGTCATAATTTTTATCTGATTTAAAAAAACGTATTATTATATCACCGTTACACCCTAAGGATGGCTGAGTTCGAATTTCGTGAAAATCGGCCCAAAACTGACAGACAAAATGGCCGCCCTTCGTTCTCAAATAGCATAAAAATATGGTATATCAAGGCTGTGGACCCTATAGAGGTCACAATTTTAATCCGATTTTGTTGAAACTTGAAATGTAAGTTTATAACCCAAAGATCTTGGTTCCTTTCGATATTTGCACATATCGTACCGTAACTTCCTGAATTATGGCCCCTGATTGTACGAAAAATCACGTTTTTAGCTTGTGGGCCCTATAGAGGTCATAATTTTTATCCGATTTAAAAAAACGTATTATTATATCACCGTTAAACCCTAAGGACGGCTGAGTCTGAATTTCGTGAAAATCTGCCCAAAATTGACAGACAAAATGGCCGCCGTTCGTTCTCAAATAGCGTAAAAATATGGTATATCAAGGTTGTAGACCCTATAGAGGTCACAATTTTTATCCGATTTTGTTGAAACTTGAAATGTAAGTTTATAACCCAAAGATCTCAGTTCCTTTCGATATTTGCGCATATCGGATTGTAACTTCCTGAATTATGGCGCCTGATTGTGCGAAAAATCGTCTTTTTTAGCTTGTGCTTCCTCTTGAGGTCACAATTATTATCCGATTTGAAAAATCGTTTGAATATATCACCGTTACACCGTTGATATTGTTTCTTTCTTTTGTAGTTAAAACCAAAGACCTCTAAAGGATCTCCAGCAACACTCTACCCTAAATTACCAGACAAGGCTCCAGTTGCCATGACAATGGATAGCCATGACAATAAAAAACAAATGTCTGGCAATGTCAAGAACACTCATAAAAAAGAAAGTGGTAAATATTTAGTTTTGATACATCAATGTAGGTGTCACACAGCTCCATTGCTTGCATTGGAAGAAAATCTTTTTTTCCCGGATTTGTAATCTTTTTTTCAATTTAACGTCACATAGTGGCAATATTACAATAGAGAACTGTTCTGTTCACAGATTAGAGTCGGTATTGCGTATCAACTGAAGATGGCTAGACCATAATATGGTGTCGACATGACCAGCGTTATTCTGACCAATGTGTCATGGAACGAGACTCATGGGGAGGTCCAAGCATAATCGGTCTGAACCAGAGAGTAGGTCCTGTGGTCTTCCAAAATCTTGGGCCTGGGAGAGAAGGCGGCATCACAGCAGTGTGCGCTACATCTATCAAGCTCTCAGACCGGGGGGCAGTAGTAAAAAAAACATCATACGTCAAGTCGAAAAATATGCACTGGACCTGGGTAGACCACCCACCCATTAAAATCTTGCGTAAAAAAATATGCACCGTCATTTTTAAGAAAGACCACCCTAAAATCTTGCGCAATAAAATGTGTTCTTCACAGTTGCTTAATTGACCACCCAAAAATCATGTGCAGAAAATGTGTTCCTCACAGTTGCTTATTAGACCACCCTAAAATCTTGTGCAAGAAAATGTGTTTCTTGAAATATCTCATTTTAAACCACCCAAAAGTATGTGCAATACCTAACTACTAAAAGGCTGATCAATAGAACAAATGACAAGACGATATGTTATAAATACAGTATTTATATTGAGTTGATGTTCGACAAAATTCTGAGTCTGAATTATTAGCAAAGATAGTCTAAGACTGCCCATATGCAGAGACTGGCTAAAATATATGAACTTAGGCTTGTACCTATTCATTTATTGTGCTTTCCCATATCCACTCAAATCTACTGATCACAGGTTTACTAATTTTGACCAGAGTGTGAAGAAGTAAAAGATTACCCAAATCTCATCTCGGCATGCTGCGGTGTTGTGGGTTAAAAAGATGTTGACCCTCTCCACACGACGTGTTTATTCAGAGTGGGCTGGCAAACCAAATTGACAGGACAACAGTCGATCAAATCGCGGGATAACACTTGAATGAAATGATAAGGCTTTGAAATATTAATGAATATTTATGTAAATAAACATATACAAGAAACAGGAGTTACAGTACTACAAACATAAACAAGTTGACAGTTTTCTTTGTTGACAGTTCTAATTCAATAATTAGAGTTCACGAGTCACAGAATTCACAGTTCACAGAGTTCACGGTTCACAGAATTCACGGTTCACAGTGTCTATGGAGATCCAAACATGTTAGAAAGCATGGGTTTTCACGAAATTAAAGTTCACTTTCCCGGAGGAATTATAAAGTTAATCACAGTCGTCACCTTACGACACAAAGTTCACCATTCACTTAAGTATCACAATTGTCCTAAAAACATAGTTACCAAACACCATCTCCAAGACAGGGAAAAAAAACAGTATCGACACGGCATTGTAGCATGCTTAAGGGTGAATCTTGCGTTTTGATTGGTGGATTAGACACTGTCGATTGGACAATATATAACACCCCTCTGTTTTAGCAAGGTGAATAACTGCATATATAAATATTACAGTGTACTTTTTTTTTATTTTGTCCTCAGCCATCTTCCTCAACTCAAATCTTTATTGACAAATATCTTCAAGAAATTCTGCTTAAATGACCATCACATTATTTTCAAACTTCATCCAAACACATCTCTGAAATATATAAAACGGAAGAAAATCAGTCATAAACAGGCATCATAAATTATTCGTAACTAAGCAGTGTGGACAATATATAACACCCCTCTGTTTTAGCAAGGCGAATAACTGCGTATATAAATATTACAGTGTACTTTTTTTTTATTTTGTCCTCAGCCATCTTCCTCAACTCAAATCTTTATTGACAAATATCTTCAAGAAATTCTGCTTAAATGACCATCACATTATTTTCAAACTTCATCCAAACACATCTCTGAAATATATAAAACAGAAGAAAATCAGTCACAAACAGGCATCATAAATTATTCGTAACTAAGCAGTGTGGACAATTTTGTTTTGTTTTTTTGCACTCTGCAGTGTTTACTTTAAAGTGGACAATTTAAATCAAAGTTTGCCCAAATTCTGAATAACATGATCCGCCTGATAATGAGTCATTAGTCTCAAGAAATTGTTTGAAAATATAGTCACTAGCTAGGGGAGGTGAAATAGCAGCTGATTTGGGCCAGGAAATTATGCTAAAATTGACAATGACAGTGGGTCAATTCAAGTCCTGTGTTAAGGTGGTGTAGTGTTTAACACCAGTTAGATCAGTGTAGCACTGGTGTAACGCTATGCTAACTCAACCTCAGACCCCCTGTATATTTGAAATCAATCCGAGTTAAGGTCTGTGGTGTTGAGGTTGTGTTAAACAAGGATATATTTACACAGCATCAACACCAGTGTTGTATCTGTGTTAACCAAACACTAACTTATACCTGAACCCCTCAATTTGTCTATATTTTCAGTATCGATTTACCAATTTAAGAAACAAATTTACATGAAAAAAATATATAGACAAGGATCTTTGTGCAAAATTATTTCTAATTAAATAAAAATTTGTTAGATAATAATAACTTCATAAAAGTTATTATCTTGTTAAGAATAACTCTAACACTAACCCCTAGGGGTTAAAATAAATCTTAGTTCAAGTCATTTATTTCATCACTGGTGTGAAACAACAGACGACAATAAGGGAATTTCTTTTAAGACTTTTAGATTTATTTTAAAGGCTTAAAATGATTTTTTTGCTGATATATGGCCAAAACGCAAGACAAAGAAATGTTGATCGCAAGCCTGCTGAATAATGATCAAATTAGACTACAAAATTCAATATAGATGCTAGTTACTTAATTTCATGGAAGCGGTTAGTTTTTCACAATTACCTTTCTTTTGCTTTTTTTTTACGCCCACATTTTCATGTGGACGTATTATGCCGTCGCCCCTGGTCGTCCGTCCACCCGTCCACAATTTGTTTGTGGACACTCCACAGGTCATAATATTTATCCGATTTTGACGAAACTTGGAATTTATCCTTTCGATATTGGCATATATCGGACCATAACTTCCTAGACTATGGCTCCTGATTGTACGAAAAAATATGTTTTTAGCTTGTGGACTCTCTAGATGTCACAAGTTGTACCCAATTTTAAAAAAAAAAAAACTTATAAATTGATCACCGTTACATGACGGTTGTGTTCCAATTTCATGAACATCGGACCAAAAATGCCAGACACAATGTCCGCTCTTTGTACGCAAATTGTGTAATACGAAGGTTGTGGACGCTCTAGAGGTCACAATCTTTATCCGATTTTAATGAAACTTTTATATGTTTATGTCCTAAAGTTCTCAGGCCCTGTCGATATTTACGCATTTCAGACCATAACTTTCTGGATTATGACCCCTGATTGAACGAAAAATGGCTTTTGTTTTTAACTATCCATGTTAAAAGGTGGGTGTATCTTGCCTGGCAACCGCCGTTTTTTTTTTAATTGGCTAGCTCATGCAAATAACAGAAGACAAAAACACTGTGCAACATTTAAAGATAACACTAGTGTTAGGTGTTTTTTTTATTTTCCACCAGTGTTAACACTGGTAGTGCTAAATCAAGGGGCTCAGGTTAAGGCACTAAAAAGAACACCAGTTATACACCACTACAACACAACCATAACACAAGCGTAACCCGGGACTTGAATTGACCCATTGATTGACAACACGTCGGAACGATATACATAGCAACCACTTGAATCCTAGGCATCACATAGTTTTATAGGGTATTCTGAGGGGTGTATGCAAAAACTGTTCTTCTCTGAACAAAAACTAGCAATAAAATTGTGTTGACGATCTGCAAATAAAATAATAAAGGCTAAAAACTCACCCATGTTAAAGTTATCAAAAAAAACTTCGAAAGTGTAGCCGTCATTGTCGCCGGTTGTTGCCAAGAGTTATCCCTGTGTAGTTTCGGTTAATAGGCCGTAACTAATTCATTCACGACTGGCACTACCGGTCAAAAAGGCCACACTAAGGCTAATTTACTAATCTTTTTAAAAATGTAGACGTATATGTACGTAAACTATAATTTTGGATACGGTCTAATATACGATTCTATTTTGATGGAGTTGTTATTGATATTAACTGAAACACTTCGTATCCCATTTCATGCAATTTTCTTTTAGGGACCCATTAGCCCACCCAATTTTCTTACCCAGAAATGCTTTTTTTCTTTCAGAACTCTGTTAGACAACCCAATTTTCTTACCCGGAAATGCTTTTTTTCTTGCAGAACTCAGTTAGACCACCCAATTTTCTTACCCGGAAATGCTTTTTTTCTTGCAGAACTCAGTTAGACCACCCAATTTTCTTACCCGGAAATGCACCTTTTCTTGCCTTTTTTTCGGCTGGCAGACCCACCCCACCCCCCAGTTGCTGTTTGCATTTTTTTTTTACAGTTGCCCCCTGCTCAGACCCCACGTCATACCACATTTCCCACGTCATCGAAACAACGTTTTCCAGCATGATAACGCCCGTGCCCACACCGCCAGAGTTACTCGTGACTTTGTACAGCAGAACGGTGTCAACGTTATGCACTGGCCAGCCCTTAGTCCGGCTTAAACCCAATTGAAATCTTTGGGATGAAATTAATAACGTCGTACCGAGACCAGACACAGCCGATGGATTGCGCCAGGCATTTCTGAGAGTGTGGCTCCAGGTGTCAATGGCGTTCATAATCGTCTGGTCTTCTGTGTGTATAGACGCTGCGCTGCTGTTATTGTCACTCGGGGTGGACACACCAGATACTGATGTATAGACTGTGTACAGCAGTGTTCTTAATCGGCTGTTTTTTGTCGGCTTTAGCTGATTGATGTTTAATCCAGCCGATTGGTAGAACAATGAACTGGCTACTATGGTGTCATAAATCAATCTACTTTCGGCTAAATCACATCGGGTTAATTATTACATGTTAATTAAGAAGTCAATCAACATGCTTGTCGGCTACAACAACAGTCATGGCCTTAGTGCAAATCGACCATGTGGTTCATAATCTGAGTAGCCTAATTAGCACATTTAATGGTAATTTGGATAAAACAAGCTTGCTGATTATTCATAACAGGTTTTGTAAAAATAGCCCATTGTGGTGAAAGAAGACGATCTCGGCATGGTTTGCCAATCGAGCGTCTTCCACGCTCCGTATGAATTCCAGGTACAGGTAAATATTAAAATAATAACTGGATCATACATTGATGGATTCACTGATGGCCAGTTGTTAGGTAAATTTATATCTTCATTGAGTATAATCCCCTGATAGAACACCGAATACATGAGAAACAGTCATTAATAATATATTTTTTCTCGATAGAATCTCCAATGCTGAATTCCAATGACACTGACATATCGGTTGGAATTGGGTCAATAAACCAGTTTTAAATAGTGTTTACCGTTATGATTTTTTTTATTATATATACATTCTGACAAAGGCATAATTTAAAAAATATTGTCGTTTTTATTGAAGGCTACAACATAATTGTACGGAATTTTATTTTAAAGCAATTTCAATCAGGTTTGTCACATGCTAACAGGGCTGTGGGTAATTGTTCACAGTTGATTAGCAGCACTGCTAATCAAAAAGTCCAATTTTGCCAAATTTGATTAGCAAATTCAAAAATTGATTAGCTGTTATTCATCTAAACATCTAAATAACAAAATATTACCTTCAATGCATAACAAATGATTAGATTCCATTCTTAGATATTTTAGCACTTCTACAGGTAGTTGTGACAGTTTGTGAATGTTATTGTACTGTAGACTTTTGGTTAGGTCTTATGTCTGAAAGTAATTCTTGGCAGTGGCTTCTGAAGCCCCACTCATTTTATTTGTTATTTCTTCGTTATGTTAGAAATCTTCATAAAAAACAAATGCATCTGCTTTTTATTTTTGTTCAATCGGACGATTAACTACTAGACACAGGCGATATAAACAATAATATTTTACAGGAATTCTTACTTTAATTTTCATTTTACAATGAGTTTACAAATATTTATTTTTATACGTCCACATTATCCTAAGGAACATCCCTATTGTTTTTGGTGAATGCCCAACCCCCAGGGACAGAGCCACGCCCATTTTCTGTTTGTGTGTCTGTATGTCACTTACAGCCTGCAATGCTTAATCGATCGTCTTGAAACCTTTTTTATCCCACGCCAAACGAAGTTAGGGAGGGATATTGAAATGGGGTCCGTCTGTCTGTCCGTCCGATTTCGTTTCCGGAGCATATCTTATAAACCGTTCAAGATATCTTTCTGATACTTTGCACACACATCAACCTATTACAGTAGTTGTACCTTTTGCTATTTAGGAATTTCTGGGATTTATATTTTTTGTGTTTCCATGGAAACAAAAATGACTTAGTTTTTGGTGTACAATTTTGTTTCCGGAGCATATCTTATAAACCCTTCAAAATATCTTTCTGAAACTTTGCACACACATCAACCTATTACAGTAGTTGTGCCTTTTGCTATTTAGGAATTTCTGGAATTGATATTTTTTTGTGTTTCCATGGAAACAAATTTGACTTAGTTTTTGGTGTATAATTTTGTTTCCGGAGCATATCTCATAAACCGTTCCAGATATCTTTTTGAAACTTTGTACAGACATCTTAGGGCTGGATGATATTTTCGGTAATTCGATAAATCGTGATATTAAAATTTGAATTCCGATATTTTATAAACCACCTAAAAAATCGCGGTATAATGATATATCGTATTGTGTGTTTTTCTATCAATATACCGTTATTTTACATGATATAATCACGATATTATGTGCTGCATTTGGGATGGGATTGACATTGAACAATTTACGGCATTGCGTCACGATCGATGACTTGTCACTTGTTCATTGACAAGGCCTACTAAATACATGACTAGTCTAGTAGTTTTCTCGATTATTAAACTTGATAAATAAATTCATACCCGGTAATTGAAAAATTATTATTTAATTTATAGAGGCATTCCCCTCTTGCCGTTGGAATTTGTCATTTTAATGTCAAACCCTTCGCTAATGCTGTGCAACACTCGAATAACCAGCCAAGTAAGTCGATTTATCATTGGCACTGTTGGGAAACAGTTATTATCATTTAATGTATGATGCCGTTTGTTAGTTAACTATCATTTTGTGTGTGTGTTTGATGGTGTTTTTTTTTGCCAATTTTTAAACTGAAGCCTATTTAAATAAAAGTAAAATGTTATTTGTAAATAAAACTAAATTGCGTCTAGATATTCGAGATTTAGATAAACTCCAGAGTTACGCGCCATTGTAGTGTACCGAATAAGAGAAATTACGTCTGGTTCTTTGAGTCTACTCATACCCACATGTTATTCAACAGCTCTAAGACATCTACCCATTACAGTAGTTGTGCCTTTTGCTATTTAGGAATTTCTGGGATTGATATTCTGTGTGTTTCCATGGAAACAAATTTGACTTAGTTTTGGGTGTACAATTTTGTTTCCGGAGCATATCTCATAAATTGTTCAAGATATCTTCTTGGCACTTATTTTGAATTTCTCAGATTTGATAATTTCATGTGTTTCCATGGAAAAACATTTGACTGTTCAAGATATCTTTAAAATAATTTTACATTCATCAACCCATTATTTTATTTTCTGAAATCCAGCCTTCCGTCCTGATTTTGTTTCTGGAGCATATTTTATTATCTGTTCAAGAAATCTTTTCGAAACTTAGTACAAACATTAACCTATTATAGTATTTTATTTCCTGATGTATAAGTTTATTGTTTAACATACAGCAGCTGATTGAGGTAGGCAAAGGTTGTTGTACAAACCTTACAGGGAGTAGCGACCCTGCCTTGCCGAGCTACTGTGATCAGAGTATGAAATTCTGTGAATTGATATTCCATGTGTCGGAATATGAGATTTGTCTAAAAGATTTAGACTCTGGGCACAACTGATGGTGCAACCCAGGGATATGTATTCCTTATAGCCTAAGGAAGACAACTGCATGTCCCGATCCCCATGGGCAGAGCAACGCCCAATCTTTGTGTTTATCGTTTACAGGCCGGAATTCTGAATGAATCAACTTGGTACTTGGCATATGTATTCCTTATAGCCTTAGGGCCTCAACTATTGATTTCGGTGAATCCCCCGACCCCCAGGGCAGAGCCAGGCCCAATTTTTGCCCTTAGTGCCTGAAGTCCACAATTCTGAATGGATTATCTTGGAACTTGGCATACTTATTCCTTATACCCTAAGGACTGCAACTATTGATGTTGTCATTTCACTAACAGGGTGGTACCTATTTATATTGTTCCATATCCAACCCACAGGAGCAGAGCCACACCCATTTTTTGTATTTATCGTCTACAGACTGCGATTCTGAATGGATCATCTTGGAACTTTGCATATTTATTCCTTATACCGTAAAGACAGCAACTATTTATTTTAATGCTTGCCCCGACCTCCTGGGGCAGTGTCAGTATTTTGTCTGTAAATCCAACCCACAGGAGCAGAGCCACACCCATTTTTTGTATTTATCGTCTACAGACCGCAATTCTGAATGGATCATCTTGGAACTTTGCATATTTATTCCTTATACCGTAAAGACAGCAACTATTTATTTTAATGCTTGCCCCGACCTCCTGGGGCAGTGTCAGTATTTTGTCTGTAAATTTGGCAAAACAAACCCAATGCCTAGCCTTCTTTGCCTCTTATCATATTACAGCCATTTCATATTTCATTCTCTTCATTTTTAAAAGTACCATATATATCAATCAAAGCTGGAATGTGGACGTATATTGCCGCGTTAGCGATGCTCTCGTTATAAATTTTATTTACAATACGTGGGAGATACACTGGAAATTGACATGTCTTGCAACCTGAGTGGTACTACTTGATTCCCTATTTCCGGTTTAATAGTCCCTATTCATAGAGTTATATCCCTGTATTATATAGTATGTAGATTTTAATTTTTGATTAGCAACGTCGGACAAAATTTGTTTCGTAAATTGTGCTGCGATACTGGTTGTTGACAGCCCTGCGTGACAATTGTGCCGCTCATCTATTATCGACGATTGAATAAAAGCTTTTGCAAGTTACATGACTAATTACGTGATAGACAAACAAGCGGTTGCCATGCAAGATACGCCCACATTTTGCAAGAGATGGACAGAGAACAAGCTCCAAAAAAGAAAAGATTTTTCGTACAATCAAGGGCCATAATTCAGGAAATTACAATTCGATATGCGCGAATATCAAAAGGAACCGAGATCTTTGGGTTATAAACTTACATTTCAATTTTCAACAAAATCGGATAAAAATTGTGACCTATATAGGGTCCACAACCTGTTTGTACGAAAAATCACGTTTTTGGCTTGTGGACCCTATAGAGGTCACAATTTTTATCCGATTTTGTTGAATCTTGAAATGTAAGTTTATAACCCAAAGATCTCGGTTCCTTTAGATATTCGCGCATATCGGACCGTAACTTCCTGAATTATGGGCCCTGATTGTACGAAAAATCACGTTTTTAGCTTGTGGACCCTATAGAGGTCATAATTTTTATCCGATTTATAAAACCGTATTTTTATATCACCGTTACATCATAAGGACGACTGAGTTCGAATTTCGTGAAAATCAGCCTAAAATTGACAGACAAAATGGCCGCCGTTCGTTCTCAAATAGCTTAAAAATATGGTATATCAAGGTTGTGGACCCTATATAGGTCACAATTTTTATCCGATTTTGTTGAAACTTAAAATTTAAGTTTATAACCCAAAGGTCTTGGTTCCTTTCGATATTCGCACATCCTGAATTATGGCCCCTGATTGTACGAAAAATCGCATTTTTAGATTGTGGACCCTATAGAGGTCAAAAATTTTATCCGATTTAAAAAAACGTATTATTATATCACCGTTACACCATAAGGACGACTGAGTTCGAATTTCGTGAAAATTGGCCCAAAATTGACAGACAAAATGGCCGCCGTTCGTTCTCAAATACCGTAAAAATATGGTATATCAAGGTTGTGGACCCTATAGAGGGCATAATTTTTATCCGATTTTGTTGAAAATTGAAATGTAAGTTTATAACCCAAAGATCTCGGTTCCTTTTGATATTCGCGCATATCGAATTGTAATTTCATGAATTAGCTTGTTCTCTATCCATCTCTCGAAAATGTGGGCGTATTCTGCCTGGCAGCCGCTGGTTTAGCTTGTGGTACCTCTTGAGGTCACAATTATTATCCGATTTTAAAAATCGTTTGAATATAATCATCACTGTAACACCATAATAAAGGTTGAGTTCGAATTTCGTGAAAATTGGAACAAAACTGTTGTATGAAATGGCCGTCGTTTGTACCCGAATAGTGTAATAATATGGTATATCAAGGTTGTGGACCTAGTATAGATCACAATTTTAATCCAATTTTGATGAAACTTGACATGCATGTTTATAACCCAAAGATCTTGGTTCCTTTCGATATTTGCGCATATCGAATCGGAACTTCCTGAATTATGGCCCCTGTTTGTACGAAAAATCGCCTTTTTATACGCCAACATTGAAATGTGGTCGTATATTGTGGTCGGTCTGGCGTCCACAATTGCTTGTGGACACTCTATAGGGTAAAGTTAATATCCGATTGACTTTAAATTTATACACAGTGTTTAGGGTCATGAGACGAAGAAGCCTATTGATTTTCAAGAATCTTAGCAGCTAAATCCATGATCTTAAAAGTTTTGTAAACTAAATGTTAGCATGGGGCAGAACTTTATAAAAACCAAACAAATTCTAATGGTTTTCTGATAATTACTTAATGAGTTGTTACTCTTAATCAGATTTTAATGTATTATAAATGTTTCATTACCGAAAAAAGTGAAAAAATGTGTGACAACTCTTGTTGACTGCCCGGATGATATAGCTGCTGTGGGCGTATGTTTCGTTGCCTGGCAACCTATCTTTTAGCTTGTGGTTCCTCTGGAGGTCACAATTGTTATCCGATTTAAAAAAATGTTTGATTATATCACTGTTACAAAGTAATAAAGGTTGAGTTCGAATTTCCTGAAAATCAAACCAAAACTGCCTCACAAAATGTCCGCCGCTTGTATGCGAATTCTGTAAAAATATGGTATATCAAGGTTGTGGAGCCTGTAGAGTTCACAATTTTAATCCGATTTTGTTGAAACTTGAAATGCATGTTTATAACCCAAAGATCTTGGTTGCTTTAGATATATGCGCATATCGAATTGTAACTTCATGAATTATGGCCCTTGATTGTAGGAAAAATCACTTTCTTTTTAGCTTGTTCTGTATCCATCTCTCAAAAATGTGGTCGTATCCTGCCTGACAGCCGCTGGTTTTAAATCGAATAAGAATTATGACCGCTATAGGGTCCGCAAGCTAAAAACGCGATTTTTCGTACGATCAGGGGCCATAATTCAGGAAGTTAAAATTCGATATGCACAAATATCGAAAGGAACCGAGATCTTTGGGTTATAAACATATATTTCAAGTTTAAACCAAATCGGATAAAAATTGTCACCTCTTCAGTGTTCACAAGCTAAAAACACAATTTTTCGTACACTCAAGGGCCATAATTCATGAAGTTACAGTCCGATACATGCCAATATCGAAAGGAACCGAGAACCTATATTTCAAGTTTCGTTGAAATCAGATAAAAATTGTGACCTCTTAGAGTGTTCACAAACAATTGTGGACGGACGTAGTGATGGACGGACGGACAGAGGCGACGACAATATACGTCCACATGAAAATGTGGGCGTATAAAAACTACAAATTGTGTTATGAAGAAAATGCCATGGTGCCGTATCAGTTTATTTTAGCTGCAGCATTTTCTGATACAGGCAATGGTAGAAAAATGCTAATATTTTAGATCATTGACTGATGAAACACGAACGTTTCATCGAATAAACGAAGACAGTAATTTATTCAGGAGTATTACTGACGTGAACTTGAAAGCTGGTACGTGAATTAAATATTGAAAATTTTCAAATAGTGTACCTAATTGTCGTTTTTTTTGTGGTAATCACATACCTCAGTATACAACATTCTCCATAACAAATTACCAAGAATTATTTTTGTGGAATTCTCGTTATATTAAAGGGAATGGAAGCTTATAATTAACCAATTTCCTACCGGGACCTCATTTGACTCAATTCTGGCTGGTTCGTTTCAAAATGGATTAAGAACCCTGGTGTACAGACTCTAAATCTTCATGGAATTGTGACGAATTAATCACTTATGTGTCCTCATACTGTTCACAAAAAATTGCTTTGATCCATTTAGTAAGTCGTTTTCTAGAATGATTTCATTAAAGTGCCTCTCTGATTTTGAAATGGGACTGAGGTTTTTTTTGCTGTTTAGTATATAATAATAATAACCATTTCTATACACAAAGAATAACTTTTATCGTAATTCAATTTGAAATTCTCAGCGAATATGTAATTTTCCGATGACCATGCATAACAATAGATCGCCTTTATTTCTCAGTCAATCAACGCTGGGAATCTTATTACCACGTACGATTCTATGCATACTACAGGCATAATAACTGAAGTTAAATTTTGGCGGGAAAATAGCATGGAATTCATGGACATGAATATCAAATACACCTGATCATCGTGGAGTTTCTGGTGCCGTTTGGTGAGTGATTAAACTGTCAATGTAATTGTAAAATAACTTTTTTTATAAAGAAGTTAAACGATGTTAGACATTATAGCCTAATCTTATCATAAACGTTTATCTATCGAATAATTTATATTCAGATTTCATATCAAGTTGTCTAAACGCCAATCAACAAATAATACGAGGCTACTTTATTACAAAAACATCGGTGAACAAAGCTAATTAATTATTGAGTAAAAAATAATTATAAACATCTGATGAGTAAAATTTGATTATTCTATACAATTAATGTGTGTACAATTCAAGAATTAATTGTTGTGTTGGGAAATGTTTGTAGCAAAGTTCCCCCATAGCTTGTTTTATTCGTTTGTGGGGTATAATGCACACGTTCCACCTTTGATATGGCCGGCTAAAAAAGATAATTACCTAATCACCATTAATTAATTTATGACCCCATGTCTGTGCAACTTTAGTCGGATTGATTAATGACAGATATTAATACACAATGATAGTTAGATGACCCTTCTCAAACCGTTATTCGATTTAGATGCTTACTAACAAAATTTATTTGTACTGTTAATTCTACTGATATTTTTTCATATTTCATTTTTACGGTCTACTTCAGTGTAATGAAGTCAAATCCTTATGCAGAAAGAAAGGCACCATGACCACATCTTTTTATTCCTGTACTCTTTTACTCTGGGAAATTAGAACCACAATATTCTTCTGACCGAAATGTATCTCGAATCATTTGGAATGCACACGATGGTAGAGGGACTCTATCAAAAAATCACTTTAAAACAATTCTAAATTTTACCTTACATTAAATAATAAAAAAAAAAAACCAACAAATTATTACGTAGTCAATTGTTTTATTTAATCAGGGGATTAAGGAATCAGTCAGGCGTTAATGAATACACACCATGCTGTATATAGATAATTAAGGAATAAACATTCCTGATAGGCATTTGGTCACTGTGACGTCACTGGAGTCTTGGGGGATTAAGTGTTTTTTCGATAATTCGCAAAGTTGTTTTACGGCAGGTCTGTATTTGCGACTTTCGAGTGAAGATAGCTGATTTAATTAGATTGATGTTAACTTGCTGTAAAGTGCATATAGTAACCACTGGCTGTAAGTACATGCAATTTAGGTTTTTCATCTTATGTGCTTTTTCAACCATGTCTGGTCTGCTGTCTTAATAATGATCATGGATAGTGTATAGCTAACATTAAGAATGAAACAAGTCAACAGTGAGGCTGATGTCCCCTGCCGAAATCCCAAAATAAATAGATGACACATTTATTTTTTTCAAAAGTATCAAGCAATCAAACAGATTACCACCTATACACTAAGTTTCATCACTCTCTATCAGATAGAATCAAAGTTATCTTGTTCCAAAGCATCGACCAATAAAATTCCTTAGCTCTGCTTAGCTTTAGCTCGAAATGTTGATCATTGAACTCAGTCAATACATTATTAACCTAATGAACATCTACATCAAGTTTAAACATTCTACCTCAATTAAAAGCAGAGTTGATATGTTCCAAAGTCTTGACCAATCAAATTGCTTATCGATCCTTAGCCTAAGCAGAAAATTCTCATCATCGAACTTAATTAGAACTAAAGTTAGCATGTCCCAAAGCATCAAACAATCAAATTGCTTATCTCTGCTTACCCTAAACAAAAACTGCTCATCTTCGAACTCCATCAAGGCACTGACCTAATAAACACCTACACCAAGTTTGGACATTCTAGCTCAATTAGAAGGAGAGTTATTGTGTACCAAAGTTTCGGCCAATCAAATTGCTTATTGTTCTGCTTACCCTGAGCAGAAAATACTCATTATTGAACTTAATCAAGGTACTGATGTAATAAAACTATACATCAAATTTCATCTCTCTCACTTAATTAGAACTAAAGTTATCGTGTCCCGAAGCATCAACCAACCAAATTGCTTATCTTTTCTTACCCTAAGTAAAAACTGCTCATCTTCGAACTCCATCAAGGCACTGACCTAATAAACACCTACACTAAGTTTGAACATTCTAGCTCAATTAGAAGGAGAGTTATTGTGTTCCAAAGTCTCGGCCAATCAAATTGCTTACCCTGAGCAGAAAATGCTCATTATCGAATTTAGTCAAGGTATTGATGTAATGAAACTTACTCTCACTTAATTACAACTAAAGTTATTGGAAATCGGTGAAAATTGAATAGGCTTCTTCGTCTCATGACCTTAAACACTTAGTTTAAAATTAATAAAAGTCAATCGGATATTAACTTTAGTCTCTAGAGCATCCACAAGATTTTTCAAAGTGATTATAATTCTGTAGTTATTATACCCCTCTGTAATTTGTCTGTTATGATTGTTATTGCTGTGCCTACATAAATTTCTTTAATTAGCTGAATCAGGTGTTATAATTTATGAATAAGAAGAAACCAATAGGATGAACTGTCTACAACAATAAGAACCAAGCTGGTTACATAGCCATCAAGATTGACTTTTACAAAATAAGTATTAAATAAGAAAATCAACATAACATTCATATGTAATTTTAATAATATTGTTTATGTTCAAAAACTTCAATTGCGTTTACATCACGTGGACCGGCATCCGCACTAAGTAGAAAGTTGACCATGCATATGGTATTTCTTTTGCCGCGAAACAAACACGCTCATAATTCATGTGGGAGAAAACTTTCTCCATACTTTTCTACCTTCTCTTCCTCACCTTGAACATGCAGTGTAAAGTTTCTGACGTTCAAGCTTTCAAACGGACAAGCCGTTTTCGACAAACTGTTGCTCCAATCAATGTTCCACAAGTAGAAGATGGGATTGGAGTTGGATTAGGCTGATATGATAACTCGGCTGAGGAACATCGTGTGGAAGCTGAATTTCATGCCAGTTCCAATGAAGATATCCCAGAGAATATGACAAGTACTGTGCTGAAACATAAACTAGGACAGTAAACAATAACAAAAATGGCACCGCTTTTCAAGATTTGCAGACCCAATATTATAAAATACAAAGCTAATATCGTCAATTAATAACAGATCAGTGTAATAATTGCAACGAATATTCAATAATTTGCAGAAAATTTAAATATTTATGCAGTTATCTCCCTTTACAACCGATAAATAGATTAATCATCCAATATCACCACATACTACCCAATACTACAACATAATGGTGCAAAATGAGCATATTACTTGATTTTTATACGCCCACATTGAAATGTGGACGTATATTGCCGTCGCCCCTGTCTGTCCGTCCATCCGTCCGTCTGTCGTCCACAATTTCTTGTGAACGCTCTAACTCCAAAAGTTATCATCCGATCTTTCTGAAATTTACATGCATTATTTAAATTAGTGAAACGAAGAAGCCTATTGAATTTCAACAATTTCTGTTCATTACACATAAGCATGAAATGCTATTGAATTTCAGCAATTTCCGTTTATTACCTCTAGAGTTATGGCCCTTGTTTCACTTTATTGAACCTTGTGAACGCTCTAACGCCAAAAGTTATCATCCGATCTTTCTGAAATTTATATGAATTATTTAGATTACTGAAACAAAGAATCCTATTGAATTTCGGCAATTCTGTTTATTACGTCTAGAGTTATGGCCCTTGTTTCACTTAATTGATCCTTGTGAACGCTCTAACATCAAAAGTTATCATTCGATCTTTCTGAAAATTATATGCATTATTTAAATTAGTGAGACAAAGAATCCTATTGAATTTCAGCAATTTCCGTTTATTACATCTAGAGTTATGGCCCTTGTTTCACTTTATTGAACCTTGTGAACGTTATAATTTCAAAAGTTATCATCCAATCTTTCTGAAATTTACATGCATTATTTAGATAGGTGAAACAAAGAAGCCTATTGAATTTCAGCAATTTCCGTTTATTACGTCTAGAGTTATGGCCCTTGTTTCACTTTATTGAACCTTGTGAACGCTCCAACGCCAAAAGTTATCATTCGATCTTTGTGAAATTTATATGCATTATTTAGATTAGTGAAACAGAGAAGCCTATTGAATTTCAGCAATTTCCTTTTATTACGTTTAGAGTTATGGCCCTTATTTCACTTTATTGATCCTTGTGAACACTCTAACACAAAAAGTTATCACCCGATCTTTGTGAAATTTATATGCATGATTTAAATTAGTGAAACGAAAAAGCCTATTGAATTTCAGCAATTTACAATAATTACTTCTAGAGTTATTGCCCTTGTATCACTTTGTTAAACCTTGTTAATGCTCGAAATTTATATGCATCATTTAAATTTGTGAAACAGGTCTATTGAATTTCAGCAATTTCCGTCAATAATTTCTAGAGTTATCGCGATTGTGAACGTTTGAATGACAAAAGTGATCATGTGATCTGTATGAAATTTATATGCATTATTTAAATTAGTAAAATGAAAAAGCCTGTCAAATTTCAACAATTTCTGTAGATTACTTCCAGAGTTGAGACCCTTGTTTCAGTTTGTAGAACCTTGTAAACCCTCAAACGACAAAATTTATAATCTAATCTGTATGGAACTGTCTTGTAAAGGCCCCCAATTACCTACAAAGAAATAAATATGCGACAACCCCCTTGACGACCGCTTGGAAGATTTAGCTGCTGTGGACGTATGTTTTGTTGCCTGGCAACCTATCTTTAAAAAAAAATAGTGAGGTATATCGTGGGAAATGTACTCTAAATGTGATTAGCGATGTCTGGCTGTTCCATTTGCCTCCCTATATCACCCAATTCAAGCAAATAATAACCCAATACTACCAAATACTTATCAAATACTACCCAATATTATAAAATACAATCCTAATATCGTCAATTTGCAGCACATCAGTATAATAATTGCAATGAATATGCGATAATTTGCAGACAATTAAAATATTTACGCAGTTATCTCCCTTTACAACCGATAAATAGATCAATCATCTTGTTGGGCTTTGCAGTTTGTTTCCAAGACGACGAAGTGAAAATAATGAAAATAAGTTGTTATAGATGCCCCCGCTATAGTTTATTCATCCAATGTAATTACATGTTAAAAGCTTATAAATATAACATAAAATAAAATAAAAAGAGTTTTAAAAGAAATTAACAAAGATTTAAAATGCATTAAAGTAAAACCAGTTTATAAACTAATCAGCCAAACATCCAAATAAAAGAGTATTTTAGAGATTGATATAAAATTGTTCATTTAAAGGTCTCGTGGCCTACTCAAAAGTCTTCTTATACTATATTTCTTTAGGTGGTCCTGTAAAACATCAGTTGGGTATATATGTCAGGAAAGTACACAAATTTATTTTTAAATTTGTCTTTTAATTTGTCTTTGTCTTTTAAATGATTCCGGTTCCAATCTAGTCGCCTTTGAAAAATCTCCTCTTGTCAAAATTTCACCAATTCTTCGAATATTGTCACTATTGACCAAATGTTAATTATTCTACGGTATATATCCACAGGTGACGATGTCACAGCAATTTCATTACCACCTAAATGAATAGACACGGTCTCCAGTTTCCTTCCACTGCTAAAGGCCTCTATACGTGCAAGCGAATTCTTGAAATATAGACCTGAAATAACCTAGTTTGTGTCGAGTGGACGTTAAACCCCACTTCTCTCTCTCTCATTAATGCATATAATTCGTTTGTTCGCACGCAAGAGATGTCTCAAAATCCAACATTGTATATAGTACCTTATATAATTTTACTATGTTGATCTTTATATATGTTGTTTAATTGTTATATTATAAAAGCTTATTTCTCAAATGTATATAGATATTCACACGACACTTCAGTGCTCATAATTTCAACTTACATGTACATGTATGTATGTTTGATCATATCTGTTTCAATAAAATTAGTGAAAATATTTGTGCTTTGTGTTATGTTTTTTTAACCATTGGTGTTAATTCCAAATTTAATCCATACAGATATCAAATGCTGTCTGCTCCAAAACATGTGCCAATCCGCATGTAACAGGAATAAATATTAATATAAATTGTAAATAACATAACAATAGACATAGTGCCGTATTCTGGTAGAGGCACCTGTTCAGTTGTCTTTTGCACACTATAGTGGTGATCGAAATTGCCAAAAAATAGTCCTGTTGTTCACTGGAATCCATTATTCCATAAAGTTTAAAAACATTTCCCCTGATTCAAGAATATTAATGATTGATAAAGATGGCGGACGATGAAAGTCAAGCTGTATCGCTCTCCGAAATTGACAAGTTTCTCACTGAATGTAAGGAGTTAACAGAAGAGACAACTTATACCGAACTTACTAATGTGGATATGAACAATGTATATGGCTTTAATAACGTTTATGTGTAGTTGATAGCAGTACTGACGATCTCTTATCTAGTCAGATTCAACTATCACAAGACAGACATAATGAGATTAGCGAAGATATTAGTGATCACACGCAAGGTAATACTACCAGATTTAAAACTCTTTTGTACACTGTTATTAGTAGTGAATATACCCAATAGCCAAAAGATTCCTTTGTGTCCAGTTTACTTTCCCTGACGAAGAAAAGTATCAACGACCTAAAATGTCTACGACATCATTTGTACTTATCAGCCTGTCAAGTACCCGATTTCCCATATCCCAACTACACATTAAAGGATCGACGAAAAGCCAGTAATAAAGTTAATGATTTATTACAATTAAAACTTGCAAAAGACTCTTTTTATTTATCAAAAGCAACACAGGCGGATTTTCTGCCGGATTTATTAGATACATTTACAGTGTCAAACAAACAAAAAGCGTTAACACTGTTTAACGAAAGTGTTAACAACAGCTCACAAAACTCATCAGATTATAGCGACAGCCGCGACTTGAAAGGAAATCTGATCAGGTTGGAAAGAACTTTAGTCAATCTACGAAGTGAGATGGTTAAAGATATGGGTGATTTTAAATTATCACTCAATGCAGTCAAAAACGATAACTCGGAACTTAAGCAACAAGTTGAGCAGTTGTCTAATGAACTTCGACAATCTAACGAAATCATTAGCAACCTCAAGTCGGAGAACGAGGCGTTACTAAACAAGGTTCATAATTGTGAATTGTCAGAACAGAATATGTGTACGGAATTGTCCGATATGAAGACGACGGTAGTAAATTTGTGTGATGATAATATTGAAGTTTCTAATGGCCTGGCAAGACTTAATACCCTATTTCTCAGATTGGAAAAATCAACTTCAAATAATAAAGGTAGCGAAACAGGTCCATCTTGTACCGATAACAGTGCACAAACTTCTAAAATTACTACGTCAACCTCCGATGTTACTGTTAGAGACTGCGTCGTTAGTACTTCATTGGTCCAGGAAGACACCAATACAACAATTCAATCCGGGCATAGAATACACGACAATACAGTTAAAACGTACTCCGATGCAGCTAAGACATACCCGATTGAGACAATAATTTCGACGAATCGCTCGTCCACTCCAGGTTCAAACTTAATTTTTAGAGGCAGGTTAAACGTTTCTAGATTCTATATCGGTTGAATTACAAAAGATTCCACTGAAGCTGGTATAAAAGACTTTTTGTCCCCCGCCTTTCGAAGAAAGCAGGGGACTATTAAAATGGGTTCGTCCGTCTGTCTGTCTGTCTGTCTGTCTGTCTGTCTGTCTTCTGTCTGTCTGTCTGTCTGTCTGTCTGTCTGTCTGTCTGTCTGTCTGTCTGTCCGTCTGTCTGTCCGTCACACTTTTTGGGACACAATAACTCTCTTCCTAATTGAGCTAGAATGTTCAAACTTGGTGTATGTGTTTATTAGGTCAATGCCTTGATGGAGTTCGAAGATGAGCATTTTCCGCTTAGGGTGAGCAGAGATAAGCAATTTGATTGGTTGATGCTTTGGGACACGATAACTCTCTTCCTAATTGGGCTAGAATGTTCAAACTTGGTGTATGTGTTGATTAGGTCAATGCCTTGATGGAGTTCGAAGATGAGCATTTTCCGCTTAGGGTAAGCAGAGATAAGCAATTTGATTGGTTGATGCTTTGGGACACGATAACTTTTAATTGAGCTAGAATGTTCAAACTTGGTGTATGTGTTTATTAGGTCAATGCCTTGATGGAGTTCGAAGATGAGCATTTTCCGCTTAGGGTAAGCAGAGATAAGCAATTTGATTGGTTGATACTTTGGGGCACGATAACTCTCTTCCTAATTGAGCTAGAATGTTCAAACTTGGTGTATGTGTTTATTAGGTCAATGCCTTGATGGAGTTCGAAGATGAGCATTTTCCGCTTAGGGTAAGCAGAGATAAGCAATTTGATTGGTTGATGCTTTGGGACACGATAACTCTCTTCCTAATTGGGCTAGAATGTTCAAACTTGGTGTATGTGTTGATTAGGTCAATGCCTTGATGGAGTTCGAAGATGAGCATTTTCCGCTTAGGGTAAGCAGAGATAAGCAATTTGATTGGTTGATGCTTTGGGACACGATAACTTTTAATTGAGCTAGAATGTTCAAACTTGGTGTATGTGTTTATTAGGTCAATGCCTTGATGGAGTTCGAAGATGAGCATTTTCCGCTTAGGGTAAGCAGAGATAAGCAATTTGATTGGTTGATACTTTGGGGCACGATAACTCTCTTCCTAATTGAGCTAGAATGTTCAAACTTGGTGTATGTGTTGATTAGGTCAATGCCTTGATGGAGTTCGAAGATGAGCATTTTCCGCTTAGGGTAAGCAGAGATAAGCAATTTGATTGGTTGATGCTTTAGGACACGATAACTTTAGTTCTAATTAAGTGAGATTGATGAAACTTGGTGTATAGTTTCATTACAGTAATACCTTGACTAAGTTTGATAATGAGCATTTTCTGCTCAGGGTAAGCAGAGCGATACGCAATTTGATTGGTCGAGACTTTGGAAAACAATAACTCTCCTACTTTGATTGTCCCCCGCCTTTCGAAGAAAGCAGGGAACTATTAAAATGGGTTCGTCTGTTTGTCTGTCTGTCCGTTCCGCTTATGGTAAGCAGAGATAAACAATTTGATTGGTTGATCTTCGAATTGAGTAAATGTTCATGCTTATTGTCCCCCGCCTTTCGAAGAAAGCAGGGAACTATTAAAATGGGTTCGTCCGTCTGTCTGTTTGTCTGTCCGTTCCGCTTAGGGTAAGCAGAGATAAACAATTTGATTGGTTGATGCTTTGGGACACTATAACTTTAGTTCTAATTAAGTAGATAAACAATTTGATTGGTTGATGCTTTGGGACACTATAACTTTAGTTCTAATTAAGTGAGAGTGATGAAACTTGGTGTATAGTTTCATTACAGTAATACCTTGACTAAGATCGATAATGAGCATTTTCTGCTCAGATTAAGCAGAGCGATAAGCAATTTGATTTGCTGAGACTTTGGAACACAATAACTCTCCTTCGAATTGAGTTAAAATGTTCAAAATTGGTGTGTATGCTTATTGTCCCCCGCCTTTCGAAGAAAGCAGGGGACTATTAAAATGGGTTCGTCCGTCGTCTGTTTGTCTGTCTGTCCGTCACACTCCTTCGAATTGAGTTAAAATGTTCAAAATTGGTGTGTATGCTTATTGTCCCCCGCCTTTCGAAGAAAGCAGGGACAACCAAACTCTAGATCTGTAGGCATAGAGCATGTTTTACCCTTAATATGCTATAATTATTCCATCAAAAACATTGTATGCTTAGACTGTAAGTAAAGATATACTGTTTGATTGTTCAATACTTTGTAAAAGATAATTTGTGATAAATTTATATGTGTCCTCTAATTATTTTCCTATTTCGGCGGGGGACATCAGCCTCACTGTTGGCTTGTTATCTCAGTTAAATGTCAAATACACATTTGTCCGTTTCTTCAACAATCCTTCACGACGTTTTGCTTCAGCTCTAGTAAACGTTCAAAACGAGTCATGTGAAATTATGAACAGTGCGAATGTGTGGCCTGATGGCATAGTGATAAAACCTTGGCTATCATGGAGAAATTCAGTGAACAGAAACAGTTACGTTCTTAAGAATTATGACATGGAACTGTCGGGGTTTGTTCACGAGCGTGCCTTTTATCATCGAGTGTTTAGACAGATATGAAGTTGATGTGCTGTGTTTGAATGAGCACTGGCTAACACTAAATTCTGCATTTCTTCTTTCAAACATTCATGCAGATTATTCTGCAATTTTTAAATGTCAATCCTCAAATAATGGGAACCACTTTAGGTCTACCTATCTGGGTGGGGTAGCCATCTTAGTCAAGGCCCATCTTCGTCCCTTTGTTTCTGAAATTGAAGTCCACTATGACAGTATCCTTCGAATTCAGATAACAATCCCAACACGATACCCCCTTTTTATATTTGCATCATATTTACCCCCCGCATCGAAAGGATTAGCTCATTTCCTAGAAGCTCTTGAAGTAATCGATGTCCTTTACTCTACATACTCTAATATTGGAATTCCCATACTACTAGGGGACTTTAACTGCAGAATTAATTCAAATTCAATAGACACACGTGTAAGGGCCTTTACTAAGTTTCTACAAAATCACAATTTGACTTCCTTGTGTCTGGAAGATGTCTGCAGTGGCCCAAGTTGGACATTTCAATCCTGGAAAGGGGGGCCTATGTCCCTCATTGACCATATACTCATTTCGAAAGATATATTGATTAACGTAATTAACATGTGTATTGTAAATCATAATATGTACAATTTATCTGACCACCTTCCGGTTTTCGCAAATTTCGATTTTGATTGCAACCCAATTACTACACCACAGACCGTTCCCAGCTATGGTAATATCTCATGGTCAAAGGCAATAAACGACGGCTGTTTGTATGATTATATTTTTGCTCTGTCAAATTCCCTATGGTCGGTTAACTTAAAAGATTTAACAACAATCAGTGGCATTGATAACTATTTAAATGAAATTACAAATTCGATAATGAATGCCTCCCTAGAGTTCCTTCCCAAGAAAAAGTTCCTTAAGCATTTAAAACCTTACTGGAACAAATCAGTCAAGAATTACCATGGTAGGATGCGTGTTGCCCGCAATCATTGGATATCCAATGATAAACCAAGAGGTGACAATAACTCCTTCGTCAGTTATAAAAAGTGCAAAAGGCAATTTCGCAAAGAATTACGAGCTGCGTCATCTAAGTACCTAAGTGAACACTTTCATAAGATTGACACTACTTCGGATGTTGATGATAAATTTTTCTGGCATTTAATCAAGAATTCTGGGAACGGAAACTTTTCTAATTCTGTTAAATACTTAGATGTACAGGGACAGATTTTAAATGACTCTACGTCAATACTGAATGCTTGGGCTGATCACTTCGAGTCTGTATTCTCCAACAAGGTTGAAACTACCTATAACCAGCAATTCGGCGATGATATCACATCTCAAGTCAATAATATAAGAGAAAAACTAAATAATGTTGGTTGTCCAGAGTCTCTGCTTACTACCTCACATGAAATAAACGAAATCTGTAACTCGTTAAAGAATAACAAAGCATCCGACATTGACGGAATTGCATACGAACATCTAAAATATGGCGGCCGTACACTTTATCATCATTTAGCGAATCTCTTTAATGCCATTCTGAAAATTGGAGTGGTACCGGCATCCTTTAAGCATAGTTTCATCATTCCAATTTTTAAAGGTAGTAACAAGGATCGCAGTGATCCAAATTCCTACCGAGGTATTTCAATCACACCATCTATAGGTAAATTATTCGAAAAAGTTATTGAGAAACGTCTGGTTATCCTAAATAAAGAAAATAATTTTCCCAATCCAAGAAACTATTAATCATTTCCACGAACGCTCAACTGATATCTCTGTGGCGTTTTTAGACAGCACCAAAGCTTTTGATTCTGTGTGGCATGACGGGCTGCTTTTTAAACTTTACCATGCAAAAACTCCCTCCCCGCTATGGAATATTATCGACTCGTTGTATACGAATATGACTAGTAGTGTCAGATCCGATAGAGCTTACTCCCGTGAGTTTGTCCTGCAGCGTGGAATACGACAGGGCGGCGTGTTATCAGCAAAGTTCTACCTCCTCTATATCAACCAGCTTCTTGACGATTTATCTAGTTCTCCGAAAGGTGCATATGTACTGGACATAAATTGTAGCTGTCCAACACAAGCTGATGATATTGCCATAGTTAGTCCGAGTGAAAAGGGCTTACAAGACCTAGTGAATAAGTGCCAGACTTACAGTTCAAATTGGCGTTTCAAGTTCTCGACAAGTAAAAGTGTGCTCCTTAAGTTCCAATGTAAACCGAACAGAACTGTAACAAAAACATATGTGTCACTCTGTGACTCATATCTACCAGTCAACGAATCTGTTAAACATGTCGGTGTTATCTTAAATTCTAGCAGAAATAACAAAGAACGAACTGCAGAAGCCTGTAGAATTATTCGATCCCATTCGGCCGCATTACAGCACTCGGTTGTTCTCAATCCTCTGACTACAACTAAACTTATTAATTGTTGTGTATATCCAAAAGCCCTGTACGGCTGTCAGCTTTGGTTTAACATTCCAGAATCCGATATTCTGTTACAAGAACACGCCCAAAGATATGTCTGTAAACGCATCCAAAACCTACATAGTAGAACACGAACTGATATTTGTCTTAGTCTGCTCGCCTGGTTCTCCATTGAGTCATATATCGACCACCAGAAGTTGCTATTCTTTGGCCAATTGCTAAATCTTGATCTTAGATACTTACCGCGTCACCTTGTCATCACCAGAATCCTTGAATACAAGTACTCCTGCAATTCCATCAATATAGGATTCATTCCTGATATATTCCGTATACTCAAGAAATATAGTTTACTAACGTATATCTGTAACTTCCTAGATACATATGTGTTTGTCAAAAATCATATTTGGAAAACAGTCGTTAAAAATGCTATCAAACAAGTCGAAATAGGTCAGTGGAATATTCGCCTAAAGTACGATCCAACGTTCGACTTATTCCGATGTGTCCAAATAGAATTTTCTCCCCATCTGATATTTTCATTCTGGCGTTCCCATCCCCAATATAAACAATGTTGCCTTATATTCATAAAAGCTCTTTCTACTGTCCGGATAAGCTGTTATAATCGCCAAGTACTGTGTGAAAAATCTGGTCAGATGTTTTCTTGTATCGTCGTTCACACGTTAATGTTCTGCAACTGGTTTGAAAACATAAGGAAGATATTCTTTTTAAAATTTGAATCACTACACTGAGAAATGGGTAAAGGTTAAACGTACGTTTGCCGCATTAAAAACTCGCAAAACTGTTAATACCTACGTATCTCGATAAAAAAAAAAAAATTCGGATTATAACTCCTCATTATGGCTTAAAATCTCTAGATAAGGTGTGTTAATTAACCAGGGTGAAAAATGGACTGAAATGCGAGTTAATTATCGCTAGGTGTGAACAACTCTGGGACGGTGCGTTTTCTGTACTGAGTATGTTAATTAACCGACGGGTTGAAAACGAATGACACGGTGTGTATTGTTTAATTGGTGTGTTTTCTCGATAGTTGTTATAACTGCACCAAAAGGGTATAATCAAGGACCAACTGACTTTATCTGACGCGTGAGTGTTAAATGGAAACTTGGGAGGGAAATTGTTTTTACCGTGCGATTTTTCATTCGCCGGTGTGTTTTTCGCAAATAGGACTTTGTATAAGGACAGGTCTTTATATGTGGAAGTTGTACGGGGCTGTTTCTTCTATGCGTCTTTTGTATTTGTTGATGAACATAAGACGCAGTACGTGTTTTATAGTCACGCCACTTATAAAGTTGCATAATAAAATATAAATATAAAAATCGACGACGTCAGTTAATCAATCTGCTCTGGCCAAGCTCAAAATTCCGCTCAAAATTTCCTTCAGGAATTTGAGTAAACTGCCATCCACCGCGAATTTTAAAAAGTCTTGACTTTCACGCATGTACAGTCAGCACATCCATAGCTGGTTTGAAATAGGTTTATGTATTTATCGTGCGATTCCACGGCAGTGATATCGTAGTCGAATATCGGCTAATACGGCATGCAAAAAAAGATTGTTAATTTAACACGGTTAGACACGCAGATTTTACTGGCTTATATTGAAAATATAACAAATATCAAACATTGGCAGGCATTTATATAATAAAATAAACAGAATTATGGTTGTACCGATACATTACTTCATCAATATGTTCGACATTTTAATACTTGCATCGATCGACTATTTCAAACTCATTAAAATTACGAAAATTTCAAAATTTACACAAATAGATGCTGGTCTTACCGTGGGCGAAAGTTTTGTCCATTGAAATAGCCATTTCCATTCTGACAAATTTTTAAGTGACACAATGCATTTTAAATTGATAAATCACATCTGAAGTAATATATCTTCGGGTTTAAATCACAAATGAATTAAATGCCTTCATCTCCTGTTTTTAAGCACACATTGTCAGAAGTCACTGTCAACCTTGCTGAACACGTGCACATTAACACGTTATCAGTCGGATAATACCTTGATGACCTTTTCATTTCGCCACCAAAAAGTCTGAGTCAATGCATACTGTCAGTCAAGTTTCCAAATTACGTGAATTCACACGTGCTATCAATAGGAATTGATAATTGACTAAAATAGAAGCCCCTTTAACAACAAATGCTACCATGCCGTAGTCTTGTAGACAATACTTATATTCTGTATTGTCAGTAAGTCAGGCCCGTAACTAAGGGGCAGGTGGGCCAAAGCCCCCCTCCCCCGCCAAAATTTGCCCCCTCCCGTTTGAAAAAATTGTCATCCATAAAAACAATAGATATACATTGTCCGTCAATTTTACAGCACCCCTTGAGAACACTCCCCACCCCATCGTTTCTCTGAGCTAGTTACGTCCTTGTAGTAAGAAATCATTGGGACGCGACCAATCTGGATTTTCACACAGAATATGTGCCGTTGTCATGGCTAAATTACGAACGGGCTACGATGAATAGCACACCCCATCTCCTGCAATTTACATCATGTATTACCAGTAGGTTACAACGTATTCTATTAATTTTATTTACGATAAAAATTGTGGATATGAGAGATAATTAAATTTTTGAATCGGTATAGACTTGAAGGTTGGCGCATGCAGCGTGTGAAAAGAATACTTAATCATCATCATTAATGACATACTCCTGTCAATAAAATCATTCCTTAACCGGTGGTGATAATTTTTGTAATTTGGCACAAAAATCATCCCTTATATCGCACCATGCCCCTTTAACTAATACACGCTTTTTTGTTAGGCAATTTCCTTTGTACTCTTTTGATGTGGACTCTTTGATGTAATTGTCGCATCAGTTACTATTAATCTAAGTTCTGTCCTGACAAGATTCCATTCATAAGATCTGGTTGTTAGGTGTTTTATTGAAAGCTTCTTCGATATGTTAACTAGAAAAATGAAATTTAATGATTTGTTTTTGTGATAATTATTGGAAAGAAACTGAACCGGGTTATTCTTTGGGATATTTATCGTCTATTGTATAAATACGGCAAGCAGTTTGTGTGTTGCATTTATAAGTTAAAGTATAAAAAAATATATATATAAAGGGACGAAGGGGCTATTTAAGACATGATATTTTAAAACCTTATACCAGTAACTGAATCGATTTGACATGTTGATCTTTTTGCAATGTGGGGAATGGGGAATCTGTTGGATCAGCTAGCAATTTTCCAATAGACATTCTCTGAAAATGAAATTAATATTGATTTTCAAAAATATGTTGGTTTCTCTTTTATAACTTTAAAACTCCATGTTAATATATTATGGTAAAATCATATGATGGCTAATCTTATAATCGGCTCATAATCTCGGGTAATAAACATATCAGTGTTAAACTTTATAAACAGACCAATACATAATCAGATGAGTCAAGATTTGGTAGAGTTTATAACACTGACATGTTAATTAACCAATTAAGATTATGAGCCGACAAGATTAGTCTCTCAGCTATTAATTAGCTTTCATGATCAATAATGGTATTATTGAAAATATCAACAATGTGAATAAATTTATGACGATTATTGTCTTATTTTGATTTGGTTATTTGTGATTATTTGTAATAAAGAAAATAACTCTTATTGCAGTAGTCTGTACTGACATGCCATGATATACTTGGAATCAATTAATCATTTGACTTGTTTGAATTATTATTATTTCAGAAAATTTATTATTGTGCGCATTATGTGGGTCCTGACTATTTCTAAGGACATTTCATTATCCGGCAAACTGTTAAACCAGATGGCAAAATAAACACCATTATGCAATACATCTTTTAATAATTCCTCTGTCTCTTTCGGCTACGATGTGTTCCTCGACAGTTCGACGATTATATTCTTCACTTCCATCACAACGCGTACACCAACACTGATATCGAACCAACATCGTAAAGAAAATTAGTTTAATTATAGAAGAGTGTGTCTCAAATAACTTAATGTAGCGCCCGCTTCCACAATGAAGTGATTTGACGAAATTACATGGGATTTATATAATATATGAAATTTCATGTCCTCCCACCAATACTCAACTATGTACTTTAATCTGACCGCTATGGAAACCATCTATATGTGACGATTGTTAAATAAGTTTTGCTAGGTCTAATTAATTATTAATGAAACACTGTTCAAACCCTCACGGTATAGGAAACCATCTATGTGATGATTGTTAAATACGCTGGCTATATAACAATTATTATTGAACAGCTAACATTTTTTTGTTTATAATATAAATATAATTGCAAAATGGTTATCTATTAAAAGTTGCAACGAAACAAGTACAGGTTACGTACATTGTACTAATTTCATTGTACTAAACTGGCTATGAGCTACGGGTTGCGCGGTACTCATTTCAACACGCAAAACAATAAACTGGCAATGAGTTAACGTTTAAGTGGTACTAATTTCAACCCGCAAAACAATAAATTGTCAGAACAAAAGAATATATATAGACATACGGTAAATTTAGCTTATGCTATATACCCAGATATATTCAAATTGGGGCCTGACTGCTGGATACTTATAAATGACGACATTGTTTTCACCTTTTTACGACAGATTAGGGTCCATATTTATATTTTATTATGCAACTTTATAAGTGGTGTGACTATAAAACACGTACTGCGTCTTATGTTCAACAACAAATACAAAAGACGCATAGAAGAAACAGCCCCATACAACTTCCACATATAAAGACCTGTCCTTATACAAAGTCCTATTTGCGAAAAACACACCGGCGAATGAAAAATCGCATGGTAAAAACAATTTTCCTTCCCAAGTTTCCATTTAACACTCACGCGTCAGATAAAGTCGTTTGGTCCTTGATTATACCCTTTTGGTGCAGTTATAACAACTATCGAGAAAACACACCAATTAAACAATACACACCGTGTCATTCGTTTTTAACCCATCGGTTAATTAACATACTCAGTACAGAAAACGCACCGTCCCAGAGTTGTTCACACCTAGCGATAATTAACTCGCCTTTCAGTCCATTTTTCACCCTGGTTAATTAACACACCTTATCTAGAGATTTTAAGCCATAATGAGGAGTTATAATCCAAATTTTATTTTTTTATCGAGATACGTAGGTATTGACCGTTTTGCGAGTTTTTAATGCGGCAAACGTACGTTTTAACCTTTACCTATTTCTCAGTGTTATTAGTCCCAAATGACCTGTTCAATCTCATACATGCAAATGAACTAGAATTTTTATCTTTCATATTCAGTCTTGATCCGTACAAAACGATACGTAAACCAGACACATATCTTCTTGTTTAGAACTGTATTTTACACTTTGTATTCGGAGTTTTACGGAAGGTCAGATTGTCTCCTTTAAATAATGATCAGTATTTTTTGTGATTCAAATTTATAATTTGAATACATTATTAAAACATGTTTAACTTATCTGTGTTTAATTGAAATCTTATCTGGAATCTTCTATATTTATAGTCGTATTTATTATTTATTATGTATTTATTATGTAATTATGTTTGAAAATCTTCAGAATTGGAGGAAATAAAGATATATAATTTCTTTGATATATTTTCTATTTATTTTTAAGATATTAAGGGCATAAAGCCTCATATTCCACCACCAATAGGTAAAAAACCTAGTGCTCACAAGTCTTCCGATCCACCTAAATTCCCTGAATCGTCTAAACAAGAGACTGGTAAGAACATCTTAACTTCAAGTAAAGATAACCAAAATAAATTCAGTAATTCTCAGTCTCATGTAGAAGAAAACAATCATTACGAAGGTAAGTAAGTATATATATATATATATATAAAATATGACATCCCCTCCCAAGCCATAAAAGGGCCACATAGATGGATAAAGGGGTGGCTGCTTAAATCCATCTTGAATGTCAAACTTGCACAGACATTTTAATTGTGTCGTCGACCTACACATAATTTGAAGAAAAATCTTCCTTATTGATCAAACTGTTAATGCTAGACACAAATTCATTATGGGGAGCGGAAATATATATATACTATATATATATATATATATATATATATATATATATATATATATATATACACTGGGCCTTATATGGGGTCTCGTTGTGAAGTATTCCAGTGGGGCATCATTAATATGGGGCATATATATTATGTATAGGATATTAACCTACCCGAGGTTGATATGGTAGAGAACGTGCGGGCGAAGCCCAAGCGTTCTCTACCATATCAATCCGAGGGAGAGTAGGTTTAAATCCGACATATACAACGCCATTTCACCCTTAAATTTAATGGTCTCTTCCATTAAAAGGCAACAATGATTGGATAATTGCTCGATAGTTTCCGCCAAATAGCGAAAATTACCGAAGTAATCAGGTGTAATTACGTGCATGTTTTTGTTTATACATCGCCATTTTGGACTATTGAATTGAAAGCAAAAACAAAATGGATAGTAATACGAAGTCAGACGAATAATCAATCCTTTTTAGCCAACATATTGACGATGGAATAGATGTGAATGCAAATATCGACGAGGATCTATCCAAAGCCTGCAGAAAATTTGGACCAAAAGGCATTCTTTTCCAAGAATTCTGACAGTAAACCATGATTGAAGGTTTTCGGTATGTTCAGAGAAGGATTTGACCGACTGTTTTAAGTGGACTGTACCCAAAAAAACTTTACAAAGGAACTCTTGGGCGATAAATACTTTCAAGTCTTGTAGTGTGTGGAGAAATATTCGCAATGTGGACGAAAAGAAAATTCTGACATGTCTTAGACATGGATAACCGATCTAAATACATGTATATCGATAAGTACGCCCTCTATTTCGGCCTGGAATATGTTACAAACTGTACCATAACAATTTTTAATTGTCAAAAGAATAAAAATTTATTTCTGTGTTTTTTGTTTTATTTCGATCATCTATGTCATCAGCGGTTGATATGAGCCGAATATATTGACCTGAGATGACATCATTAGCGGTTGATATGAAATAAATATATCAACCTATGATGACGTCATGACAGGTTGTTATGAGATATAACTGCTATGGACATCAAAGAAAAAACTAACGCCAGTTGTATATATACATATATATACCCCACACTTTTGATGCCCCATTTTGTTTGTAAAATAACAGAATTATGTTATAGATGCTTACATATATAGCCCACCCCACAATTTTGATGCCCCATTTTATTTGTAAAATAACAGAATTATGTTATAGATGCTTACATATATACCCCACAATTTTGATGCCCCAGTTTGTTTGTAAAAAAACAGAATTATGTTATAGATGCTTATGGGGCATATAATTTCTATACCCACTAAATGTTCGTCTGTAAGCATCTAATTTAATCTACATGTAGCAAACTGAAATGGTTATTGTCTCCGAGGAATACATGTAGGACGATTCTCTGAAAATTGCACATTCATGGCTCCAATATTTAAAAAAAACAAGCAGGGGTGATACATGAGAATAGCCCGAAAAGGCATGGGATTGCCAAAGAATGCAGAACTGAACACCACTGCCTTTGTCACTTCGAATCATACTATCCCCTTGAAATGTTTATATGTTCCCCAACAGACTCTGCAGAGGTACCTACCCCAATTCCAGCTTCCTGACATTAATAGAATTCAATACAGAGCATTACACACATGAAATTTGGTCAAATTTGCCATATTTAGACATGTATTGAATCCATATCTTCATTTTGTCTTAATCTAGTAATCTGAAATTTATACAGCCACCTTGTAATATATATATAGGATGAATTTTTAAAATATTCCAGCTTCCTAGCTCCCAAATTAAGCAAAAACGTCAGTGGTGGTATGTCGCAAAGAAGTGATCAGTTAGGAATGTCATAGCTGCAAAATATCCATTTGCACTCAGGCCAGCAAGCTCCAATTTTCACAGGTCTTTCATAATATATACGGGGAGATTATATCAAATTTTGTCTCCCGGCACCAAGATCGCACGATGGCACCTTTTTTATTTTAATTCCCCCTCACTAAAATAAAAGAGTGTTTAATGCAAGTGTTAAAAGTTTTAATAAAAGGGTTTCATAAAAGTCACAGGTGAAATTAGCAGCCATAATGAACTTATCTCATTTGCTTGCGCGTAGGGGTCTTTTAGCAATGCAAGAAAACCAGAGGGCCATTAAAAATACACAGGAAACTCTACTCATGTGCAGTCCTGGGTTCGAATACCATGCCACTGTACTCAATTATAGACTAAATAATCTAAAGCGCGCACTTTAAGACCACAAAACCACCTACATGGAAATCGAATAGATGGATTAGAATCAGAACCAGACTCTTAGATCTGAATTATTTTATTTAAAAATTAAAATACAAAACAAAATTGTTATAGTAGGTCATGACGGGCAACTCTACTTGACTGAATTACAGACTTTATGATCTAAAGAGCACACCTAAAGACTACTCAACCACCCACAAAGAAACCAATTAGATAGGTTAGAATCAGAACCAGACTGTCAGATCTAAATCATTTCATTTAAAAATCAAAATACAAAACAAAATTTTTACGGTAGGCCATTTCATAACAAATGTATTTTCAAGAAATTTATTCTGATCATCGGACCAGGGTTTTCTTGGTATCTTCTTAACAGGCTTTGCTAAAATAAAAAAAGAATTTTAGTTTTAAGACAGATAATAAACAGCATAATTTATAAAGAAAAGATACCAAAACCTTCCGTATCAGATTGGATGGTTAATATTTTCTCATATTATTATTTGTTTCACATTAATACCAGATTACTATACCCAATATGCCAAGAACTGAATAAATTTGCCAATAACACACACATCTATGGATGGACAAGCCAACAGTGAGGCTGATGTCCCCCACCAAAATCCCAAAATAAATAGATGACACATATTAATTAATCGCACATTTATTTTTTTCAAAAGTATCGAGCAATCAAACTACACACTAAGTTTCATCACTCTCTATCAGATAGAATCATGATTATCTTGTCCCAAAGCATCGACCAATGAAATTGATTAGCTCTGCTTAGCTTTAGCTTGAAATGTTAATCATTGTAATCAGTCAAGAAATTCACCTAATGAACATCTACATCAGGTTTAAACATTCTACCTCAATTAAAAGCAGAGTTTTTATGTTCCAAAGTCGACCAATCAAACTGCTTATCGCTCCTTGGCCTAGGCAGAAAATTCGCACAATCGAACTTAGTCAAGGTAATGATAAAATGAATCTATATACAGAGTTTCGTCGCTATCACTTCATTATAACCAAAGTTGTCGTGCCCCTGAAGCATCAACCAATCAGATTGCTTATCTCTGCCTACCTTAAGCAGACAATGTTCATCATCGAACTCCATCAAGGGATTCACCTAATGAATGCCTACACCAAGTTTGAACATTCTACCTCAATTAGAAGGAGAGTTTTGTGTTCCAAAGTCTCGACCAATCAAATTGCTTATCGCTCTGCTTACCCTAAGCAGAAAAATGTCATTATCGAACTCAGTCAAGGTATTGATGTAATAAAGCTATACACCAAGTTTTATCACTCTCACTTAATTAGAACTAAATTTGTGGTGTCCCAAATCATCAATCAATCAAATTGCTTATCTCTACTTACCCTAAGCAGAAAATGCTCAGCTTCGAACTTCATGAAGGCATTGACCCAATTAACACCTACACCAAGTTTGAACATTCTAGCTCAATAAGAAGGAGAGTTATTGTGTTCCAAAATCTTGGCCAATCAAATTTTGCTTATCGCTCTGCTTACCCTGAGCAGAAAATGCTCATTATCGACCTTAGTCAAGGTATTGATGTAATGAAACTATACACTAAGTTTCATCACTCTCACTTAATTAGAACTAAAGTTATCGTGTCCCAAAGCATCAACCAATCAAATTGCTTATCTCCGCTTACCCTAAACGGAACATGACCTAATAAACACCTACACCAAGTTTGATAATTCTAGCACAATTAGAAAGAGAGTTATTGTGTCCCAAAAAGTGTGACGGACAGACGGACGAACCCATTTTAATAGTCCCCTGCTTTCTTCGATATTATTCCTTTTTCTGATCTGAATGATAAGCTCATTATGGCAAAAAATATATTTTACATTCTGATAAGAAGAAAGCTACACTCGAATTTGAACAGTTCTTGGAATGTTAAACAAAGCCATACATGTATATCAATTTTCATGAAAGTGCATCCAATACAAAACCAATTTTAAATAGAACAGCATACCTATTTCCTCCAACACTGTTTCCTTTGTTGCATTTTCATTAGCACAATAATCTGTCTTTTGACTGCCCAGAGACAATGGAATTTCTGAAATATAAAAAAAATTGCATTTTAGTTAAGTAAAAATTTAGCCCAAACTTTGATGATTATGTATAGTAACAGACAACAGCACAACTGGCAGCAAATGTACTCCATCCCATATTATTTTCTAGAGTGAACAGTAAGGATAGAAGTAGCATTTGTAACTAATACAATTAGTTTGAATTACAGAGGAGGGGGGTAATTACACATACACAACTTGTCCGTGGGAGGTGGGTAGCAAAAATGAAACCGACTCACACATGCATGAGTCAACAGATTATTGAGGAGTCTTGTTTCATTACTGAATGTCTAGCAGATTTTACTAATTTGAGCTTTAAAAAACTGCTGTGTATTGTAATATCCAATGAAATGAAATATACATGTATTAAGTATTTGGGATTTTTGTTTACCTCATCTATTCATTTTGTTGCTGATGCATAATTTAGAGATTGACTGCACTTATTTTGAGACCAGACTATATATTTGCCCCTTCCCCCACCCAACATTTATGCCAGCGTTTATATTATAATGAGATTTACAAACAGAAATCATAAACTAACCTTCAAAATCAACTGAAGTCAGATCTCGCCCTTGAAATTATGCAGTGTTCCATTTTCAAGAGCTATCAAGGATTGAATATCGGTATGTATTGCCCAAGTGTGGCCCATGTGAACTGCAACCAGTCTAAATTCCAAGTCATTTCAAGGAGCTGTAAAAATAAAATGAAGAGGAATAAATAAAAAAAATGAGCAAATTGTTAAAGAAAAGACATGAAACAACGTTGCAGGAAAATCTTGGGCATTTACTACGGCTTCACAAGGATCGAACCCTGAGGCTTTAGGTTAGCGAGCCAGTGTCGTACTCACATAGCCACCACGGCTCCTATGAATTAATAAAAAAATAATTCATGCTTTGTCTCAACTTGTGTATACTTATACGGGTGATACTTTTAAATGAGATCTTAATTGGAGGTCAATAAATCCACAATAAGTACTAGATATTTAATTAAATTTATATTTAAAGTGCTAATTATTTTTTAACTATGATCAGATTTAAATTCAGAAGCTGGTCAAAATTCTATTAGCAGAGAAGTGATACCCGGGGTCAAACAGCAAAGTTACCACAGCATCACAACCAAGTCAGTAACGGGTAAATCCTCCTCTGTTTGCCAAACAAGCATTGATCCGACTGGCATACTCCTAATGAGACGTCTAAGGTCATTTTGGTCCAGATTGTCCCATTCCTGTTGCATCGCAGCTGCAAGTTCTTGGACATTGGCAGGACGTTGTTGACGTTGACGTAACCTCTGTCCAAGCATGTCCCAGACATGCTCGATGGGGGAGAGGTCGGGACTCAGTGCTGGCCAAGGTAATGTGGTGATGTTCTGTTGTTGGAGGTAACCTGTAACGATCCTGGCCCTGTGACATCTTGCGTTGTCATCCTGGAAGATGAAACGGCGGCCATGACGTCGTGCGAACGGCACAACATGGACTGCCAAGATGTTGTCCCGGTAGTACTGGCCTGTAACACGCCCTGCAACAACATGTAAAGCCGTTCTTCCAGCAACAGTGATGCCTCCCCACACCATAACAGAACCACCCCCAAATCGATCATGTCTGATGACGTTAACGTCTTGGAAGCGCTCGTTTTGACAACGCCACACCCTCCTACGTCTGTCCAAAAAATCAACAGTGAACCTTGACTCATCTGAAAACATCACATTGCTCCAGCGTCGATTATCCCAGTGTTGACGATCCCTACACCAACGACGTCTTGCCTGAATGTGATGATCTCTCAAACAAGGGATCACGCGAGGACATCAGGCGCGAAGGTGACCCCTATGCAGTCGATTCCGAATCGTCTGGCCACTCACTCTCACACCAGTGTCTGTTTGAAGACGAGCGCTGATCTGATTTGCTGTGATGACACGATTTCTCAAGGCCAAGGTACGGATAAATCGATCCTGGGCTTGAGTTGTCGCCCTTGGTCGACCTGAGCGTGGTCTGTCCTGTACAGATTGTGTATCACGGTATCTGGACCATAGCCTGCTTATGACAGACTGAGAAACATTCATCGTCCGCGCCACAACCGCCTGTGTTGTGCCGATCTGTAGCATGCCAAGGGCACGTAACCTTTCATTTTGGGTAAGCCGACGCATATCAAAATTTGTTTTCTGGTCACTAAAACAATTAAACTGATGTTTCCACCCTGGAATTCAATGCCACAATGACTGTAACATTCAAAGTCAGAGTCGTGCAAATCTTGGGTTGGACCCCCATGATGATCCCAAGCATCACCTGCATTCCATGCGGTAGCTATTGGTGCGTTTGGGCGTCACATGTAACTGGAAATGTTTCTTCTGTTAGGTTCTATAGTGACTTTTTTCGTAGTCATTTGCATATTTTAGTATTATGCCCCCAAAATCAAATATCCCCTACTTTTTTTGAATAGTATATATACATATGGTGGTTGGATCAGGAGATATCTAACTAAAGATGTTCTCCCTAGGTCACAGAAAACCCAACTGCCCTTTGACTCTCAATACCAATCTTTAATAACGTAGTGTCATCTCTGCCGCCTGAATCCTGATTGGTTTACAGGTTACATAAACAATTAAACTGATTGGCTAACTCGTAGTCCTTGACCGGAAAAGCCTCAGGCCAACCACTATACCAATCAACAAACGAAATGATGTACTTATTGCCAGATAGGGAAATTGGATAAGGGCCTGATAAGTCTAACGACAACTTTGCAAAGGGGTATGGAGGGATGTCAGTTTCCTGCAGAGTGGGCTTGGCTTTACGAAGTGACCTGGTTTGACACGGGACGCATGCAGACACATACGTATAAATCTGGTTATACAGGTTAGGCCAATAATACTTTTGTGCAACCATACTGTAGGTTTTGAAGATATTTCGATTTAGTTTTTCTAATCATAGTTTTTAAACTATTGCGACATCTTTTAAATTCTGTTACATTTTTGCTTCTCTTATGAAAATCGCGTTCTTTCATTAGTCTTAATATTTCATTTGTAAGCCATTGTGGTTTTACAGCTGTTTTAACCCGTCTAGTTCTTATGGGGGCGTGTTGATTAATTATTGGGGTAACAAGATTATACCAAGCTGTAAGATCGTCTTGGGGGTTATTTGCAAAATAGACTTCATCGAAATTAATTTTACTTATATCGCGAATATAGTTTTCGTCACTGAAATTTCTGAAAGATCTATAAGATACATAAATATGGTTAGTTTTAGGAATTTTTACACCTTTCTTTGACCATGTAATACATGTGGGGAAATGGTCAGAGTATGTAACATAACACATTACTCTTTTTATTAAACAGATGTTTGACACGGGACGCATGCAGACACATACGTATAAATCTGTTTATACAGGTTAGGCCAATAATACTTTTGTGCAACCATACTGTAGGTTTTGAAGATATTTCGATTTAGTTTTTCTAATCATGGTTTTTAAACTATTGCGACATCTTTTAAATTCTGTTACATTTTTGCTTCTCTTATGAAAATCGCGTTCTTACATTAGTCTTAATATTTCATTTGTAAGCCATTGTGGTTTTACAGCTGTTTTAACCCGTCTAGTTCTTATGGGGGCGTGTTGATTAATTATTGGGGTAACAAGATTATACCAAGCTGTAAGAGCGTCTTGGGGGTTATTTGCAAAATAGACTTCATCGAAATTAATTTTACTTATATCGCGAATATAGTTTTCGTCACTGAAATTTCTGAAAGATCTATAAGATACATAAATATGGTTAGTTTTAGGAATTTTTACACCTTTCTTTGACCATGTAATACATGTGGGGAAATGGTCAGAGTATGTAACATAACACATTACTCTTTTTATTAAACAGATGTTTTATTACTGCATAATATATACTATTCAAAAAAAGTAGGGGATATTTGATTTTTAAGTGTTATTAAAGTCACCTAATGAAACTGACGAAGAAACAAATGACAAAATGAAATGAAGTTAACATTCATCGATTTATTCCAAATGATCGTTAGACTAAGTAAGGCACAGACTGACCATTATAAGGGTAAAATGATACCCGGGGTCAAACAGCAAAGTTACCACAGCATCACAACCAAGTCAGTAACGGGTAAATCCTCCTCTGTTTGCCAAACAAGCATTGATCCGACGTGGCATACTCCTAATGAGACGTCTAAGGTCATTTTGGTCCAGATTGTCCCATTCCTGTTGCAACGCAGCAGCAAGTTCTTGGACATTGGCAGGACGTTTATGACGTTGACTTAACCTCTGTCCAAGCATGTCCCAGACATGCTCGATGGGGGAGAGGTCGGGACTCAGTGCTGGCCAAGGTAATGTGGTGATGTTCTGTTGTTGGAGGTAACCTGTAACGATCCTGGCCCTGTGACATCTTGCGTTGTCATCCTGGAAGATGAAACGGCGGCCATGACGTCGTGCGAACGGCACAACATGGACTGCCAAGATGTTGTCCCGGTAGTACTGGCCTGTAACACGCCCTGCAACAACATGTAAAGCCGTTCTTCCAGCAACAGTGATGCCTCCCCACACCATAACAGAACCACCCCCAAATCGATCATGTCTGATGACGTTAACGTCTTGGAAGCGCTCGTTTCGACGACGCCACACCCTCCTACGTCTGTCCAAAAAATTAACAATGAACCTTGACTCATCTGAAAACATCACATTGCTCCAGCGTCGATTATCCCAGTGTTGACGATCCCTACACCAACGACGTCTTGCCTGAATGTGATGATCTCTCATACAAGGGATCACGCGAGGACGTCGGGCGCGAAGGTGACCCCTATGCAGTCGATTCCGAATCGTCTGGCCACTCACTCTCACACCAGTGTCTGTTTGAAGACGAGCGCTGATCTGATTTGCTGTGATGACACGATTTCTCAAGGCCAAGGTACGGATAAATCGATCCTGGGCTTGAGTTGTCGCCCCTGGTCGACCTGAGCGTGGTCTGTCCCGTACAGATTGTGTATCACGGTATCTGGACCATAGCCTGCTTATGACAGACTGAGAAACATTCATCGTCCGCGCCACAACCGCCTGTGTTGTGCCGATCTGTAGCATGCCAAGGGCACGTAACCTTTCATTTTGGGTAAGCCGACGCATATCAAAATTTGTTTTCTGGTCACTAAAACAATTAAACTGATGTTTCCACCCTGGAATTCAATGCCACAATGACTGTAACATTCAAAGTCAGAGTCGTGCAAATCTTGGGTTGGACCCCCATGATGATCCCAAGCATCACCTGCATTCCATGCGGTAGCTATTGGTGCGTTTGGGCGTCACATGTAACTGGAAATGTTTCTTCTGTTAGGTTCTATAGTGACTTTTTTCGTAGTCATTTGCATATTTTAGTATTATGCCCCCAAAATCAAATATCCCCTACTTTTTTTGAATAGTATATATACATATGGTGGTTGGATCAGGAGATATCTAACTAAAGATGTTCTCCCTAGGTCACAGAAAACCCAACTGCCCTTTGACTCTCAATACCAATCTTAAATAACGTAGTGTCATCTCTGCCGCCTGAATCCTGATTGGTTTACAGGTTACATAAACAATTAAACTGATTGGCTAACTCGTAGTCCTTGACCGGAAAAGCCTCAGGCCAACCACTATACCAATCAACAAACGAAATGATGTACTTATTGCCAGATAGGGAAATTGGATAAGGGCCTGATAAGTCTAACAACAACTTTGCAAAGGGGTATGGAGGGATGTCAGTTTCCTGCAGAGTGGGCTTGGCTTTACGAAGTGACCTGGTTTGACACGGGACGTATGCAGACACATACGTATAAATCTGTTTATACAGGTTAGGCCAATAATACTTTTGTGCAACCATACTGTAGGTCTTATCAATACCAAGATGAAACAAATTGTGATATTGTTGTAAGACTTCAGCTTGCAGATGAACCGGTACATATAATCGGGGATTAGGTTCGCTGTCGACATGAGAAACATAGTACAGAACATGATTTATAATTAGATATTTCTTGAAATTTGCTGATTTATGATCGTTCTTAGTCAACTGAGAGATAATTTTACTAATTTGTTTGTCTTTCGATTGCTCCTCAATAATATAACCGGCTATAGATATATCCGTCGTAGTTTGGGACTCGGGCTCAATCTCGCATTTTGCATATTCGTTGGGGTCAAATCGATTGGAATTAAGAGCATTTATTTCTAATGCATTTTCTACAAGTTGTAATTCCTGGTGATCCTCAGTAACAGCAGACTTTTGCGACATGCGACTTAAGAAATCGGCAATAATATTTAGTTTGCCGGGGAGATATTCGATTTTACAATTGTAGTTGGTCATATTTAAGGCCCAAAGTTGTATTTTCTTGTTTTGCATAGGCGAATCAAAGATATACTTGAGGGGTTTGTGATCAGTCCTAATGACAAAATTTGCGTCGTGTAGATAATAGTCGAATTTCTACAAAGCGTAATGTATTGCATAACACTCCTTTTCGATGGTGGACCACCGTGTTTGAGTGTCAGACAATTTATGAGAGAGTAAATACATGGGAGCTTCGATTTCTTCGCCATGATTATTTGATATGTTTTGCACAAGACATGCGCCTATTGTAGAATCGCTAGCATCGGTATACAGAACATATGGCTTATTGCGATCTGGATATATTAGCAAGGGAATACTGGCTAGCTGATCTTTAAGTTTCTTAAAAGCTAGTCTACATTCTGCATGAAAATTCAATTTAACTTTCTTTCTAGTTAAGGCGATAAGAGGTTCGGCGATCTTAGAAAAGTCAGGGATAAAACGGCGGTAATAACCACACATTCCTATAAAGCTCCGAACACCTTTTACAGATCTAGGTTCAGCCAAAGAATTTATCGCCTGTACTTTCTCTGGGTCAGGCTTAATTCCGTGTTCCGAAATGATAAAACCAAGATAATTGGTTTCTTTTTGAAGAAAATTGCATTTAGAAAGTTTGAGTTTTAAATTATGTTCTCTTAGACGATGAAATACTTGATCAATATGGGAAATGTGTTCATCATAGGATGAAGAAAAGATAAGAATATCATCAAGATAAGCAATTGCAAAAGCGTTGAGATCTTTTAGTACAACTTGCATCAAATTTTGAAAAATTCCTGGGGCATTGACGATCCCGAAAGGCATGGTATTGAATTCGAATAACCCTCTATGACAAATAAAAGCAGTTTTTTCACGATCTTGTTCATCCATTAATATTTGCCAATAGCCAGATTTTAAATCAAGGGTTGTAAAGTATTGCTTATTGTGAAGTTGTGCCAAAATGTTATCAATTCGGCGAAGAGGATAAGAATTATATTTCGTCATATCACTTCCGGTCATAAATGAGAGTGTAGCACGTGCCGCAGATTGTCATTGTAGCGTTTACACTTGAACGAAGAAGACGTGGTCTTCTATTTGCCGCACTAAGTCTTTTCTCAGTTGTTCAAGGCTTTATACTAAGTCATTTATTTGTTTTTTGTCTGCCGCATTGATTTTCTTTCTTGAAAGAAATAAATATTTTTTCTTTTACGACTATCGTAAACTTGCACGAGTCGCGGACTCGTTTGTGGCAAGATGGCGGACGACAAACAGAAAAAGAACTTGAGAAGCTCGTCGGTTGGTAAAGTTGATTTGGGATGGGAAGATTTAAACCCAGCCTTATTAGAGGATAGTACCGATGTTTATATGGAATTTTCTACCCAAAAATCTAAGGAGAAATGTGATAAAACTCCGGTAATGGCGAGTCAGCTGACGAAGTCAAAAATCGCCTCGACTTTAGCTTCACCTTTACCGTCAACTTCTGGTTCTAAACTGCACGCTGGTCAGAGAAGCAGTAAAAAATCTTCAAGAGATTCATCGACTCATTCGACCGGCAATACTGAAATAATAAAAATTCTGAAAGACATTCAGGAAAAACAAGGAGAACAAGCCGCCAGACTTGTTACCTTAGAAAATCAATCATATTATGATGAAGAAGAATATGATGAGCAATATGAACTTGAAACTGACGAGGAATCTTATATTGATCCTAGCCAAAACCATCCTGGCCATAAACGGAAATTAGGTTCGTCACCCTCAAAGGATGATTATGGTGGTGATACCGAGAATAGGTTTTCATTAATGTCAAAACGTTTCAAACCGTCTGACTCTGTCGTTGACAAAAATGTTGATGTAGTACTGGCTAATAATGTAAATGAACTTTTCAAAAATGGTATGAGTGAGGACCAGTACAATGCTCTAACTAAGGATGAAGTTACAGCCCGTCCGAAAAATTGTGATGGTTTGGTACTGGTAAAAACAAACCAATTAGTATGGGACATTATGACACCAGAATCGAGGAGTTCTGATCGGAAAATGCAGGCCATTGAAAGTTCGGTTATCAAGTCTGCCATCATATTGAGTAAAGCAGTAGATTCTCTTGCAGATCTAGCCGATACTTCTAACTTGCCGAGTACAGCCATACCAGATGTTATAGATAAACTGAACGACAGTTTAGCCCTTTTGGGTCACTCAAACCGTCAAATCAACCTTACTAGAAGGGACTTCATAAAGGCTGATCTACGCCCAGAATTTTCGCACTTGTTGCACAGTCACAGCCTTTCACCACTTTTTTATTTGGAGATGATGTGCCTAAGTTAGCCAAAGAAATAGCCGACTGCAGTCGCATTGGCCAGAAATTACAGAACTATCCCCAAAGAAGTTCATTTTCAAGAGGTAGACCCTGGAGAGGTAGATCTAGAGGGCGATATGGAAGAGGCAGAGGTCGTGCCATGTATCCACAAGCACAAGCTAATGTCAAGTACTCTACAAAAAACTACAGGCGGGGCAGTATGCCCCAGAATCTGAGAAGCAAAAGTCAATAGACTCAACTAATAAGGTGAGTTTCTCGGCAGGGCGCTTGAAATATTTTTCCTCGGCATGGAAGGAAATAACTTCTGACCCTCATGTTCTAGATATAGTAAAACACTGTCACATTGAATTTATAGATGGGATCTCTCCAAATCAACATAACTTTAAATTTGAACCTAAATTTAACACTCGAGAGAGTGAAGCTATTGAATCAGAAATTTCTAATATGGTCAAAACTAAGGTTCTTATTGAGGTAACCCCTCAGTCAAATCAATTTCTTTCGCCAATTTTTGTAAGGCCTAAGAAAGATGGAGAGTTTCGCATGATTTTGAACTTAAAGAAACTCAATGAGTTTGTACCTTATCGCCATTTTAAAATGGATACATTCGAATCTACCCTTAACTTGGTCTCAAAAGATTGTTTTATGAGCACGATTGACATCCGACACGCATACTATTCTGTCAGTATAGCTGAGGAAGATCAGAGATATTTTCGTTTCCTATGGGGGGGGAAAATATTTCAGTATACATGCTTGCCAAATGGTTATTCTCTGGCGCCCCTACTATTTACTAAGCTTATGAAACCAGTTTATTCGTCGCTTAGAAACGCAGGCATTCTGTGCTCAGGATATATTGACGATAGTCTTTTGTTAGCAGAATCTGAAAATGAATGTAACCACAGTGTACAGACCACTGTTAATTTGGTAGAAAAGTTAGGTTTTATGGTTCATCCAAACAAGAGTGTTTTTCAACCATCAAAACAAGTTACGTTTCTAGGTAATGTGATTGATTCTAGTAGTATGACTGTTTTTCTTCCAGAGAACAAGAAAGCTTACATTGCAGATGAGTGTTTAAGAATTTCAAAGAAAGTTAAAGTTACTATTCGTGATTTGGCTCATGTTATTGGTCTTATCATATCAAGTTTTTCGGCCGTAGAATACGGGCCATTATTTTATCGAATTTTGGAGTCGAGTAAGGTACAGGCTCTAAGGGAAAAGCAAGGTAACTTTGATAATTTTGTTCTTATCACACATGATATGCAGTCTGAACTTGCTTGGTGGTATACAAATATACATAGTCAGATACGCCATATCTCGCATGGAAATCCAAATATCACAATAACAACAGACTCTTCCCTCCAAGGATGGGGAGCTGTTTTGGAATCTGTTGCTAAAACAGGGGGACAATGGACATGTTCAGAGAAACAGAATCATATCAATTATCTAGAAATGTTGGCTGTTTTATTTGCCCTAAAATCGTTTAAAACTCATTTGCAGCCGTTTATGCATGTGAAGATCTTGTGTGATAACACAACAGCAGTCAGCTATATCAACAATATGGGTGGCATGAAGTCTGCATCTTGTAACTTGGCAGCTAGGAAAATATGGTTTTGGTGTATAGACCATAATTTGTGGATTTCTGCCTCTCATATTGCAGGAAAATCAAACACTGATGCTGATCTCTGCTCAAGGGTTTTCAATGACCGCACTGAATGGAAATTGAAGCCATCAATATTTCAATCTATATGTCAAAAATTTGGCACTCCAACAATTGATCTCTTTGCTTCAAGGCTCAATAAACAAGTGTCTTGTTTTGCATCTTGGAGTCCAGACCCAGAATCTTTATTCGTGGATTCATTTACAGTTGATTGGAATCAATTTGAGTGTGTATATATTTTTCCTCCTTTCAGCCTATTGGGACGCTGTATCAAGAAGATACGAGAGGACAAAGCTACAGGCATAGTTATTGCCCCTCTATGGCCAACCCAAGTTTGGTTTGTCCATCTAATGGAACTACTTATTCATCCACCTCTACTGATTCCGAAAATGAAAGACTTGCTGACATTGACACACAAACAGAATCAGAGCCATCCTCTTCGACGAAAGTTGGTATTGATCGCTTGCCATGTCTCCGGAAATCATATAAAGAACAAGGTCTTTCTGAACAGTCTACAAGAATTCTCCTGGCTTCCTGGAAAACTGGGACTAAAAAACAATATTCCGTGTTCATTAAGAGATGGATACAATACTGTGGTAAAAAGAAGATTAGTATCATTCAATCATCTATAGCAGATGTTACAAGTTTTCTCACAGAACTTTTTGAAACTGGGTTAAGTTATAGCTCCCTAAACACAGCAAGGTCCGCATTATCAGCGATGGGAATCATTATTCAAGGACATTCTGTTGGAACTCATCCAGTTATATCAAAATTTATGAGGGGTGTGTTTAATTTGAGACCCTCGAAACCGCGACATATGGTGACATGGGATGTAGGTAAAGTTTTGCTTTACTTGAAGAAGCTTTCGCCAGTGAAGGACTTGAGTTTGAAAGACTTAACTCTGAAACTTACAATGCTAATTGCACTGACAAATGTGTTACGAGTACATGCTATTCATCTTTTATCTATAAAGAATATGGTTAAAACTAAATGTGAATTTTCTTTTGAACTCAGTGGTTTACAAAAACAGAGCAGACCATGTGCTAGTGTTAAATGTGTGTCAATGAAAGTTTACCCTCCAGATAGGAGGTTGTGTGTATATACTGCCATGAAAGAATATTTACAAAGAACAGTAGATATTCGTAAAAACGAGTTTTCATTATTTTTGAGCTTTATTAAACCCCATAAAAAAGTGTCCCGGGACACAGTGTCTAGATGGATTAAAACTGTGATGGAACGTTCTGATATAGACACCAATGTTTATGGTTCACATACAGTGAGGTCAGCCGTATGTTCTAAGGCTCATAAAAACTCTGTTCCTATTCAGGATATTCTGCATGCTGGTGGCTGGAGCAATGCAGGAACTTTTTTCAAATTTTATAAGAAGGATATAATATCTACTGCAAATTCTAGATTTGTGGATACAGTACTCAAAGAATAAACTAAAATTGCCAATCTTATTGTTTCTTTGTTACTATATGTATGTAATATGCCAAATATAAAGATTTCACCAGCTTTGAAGTCTCATTTATGACCGGAAGTGATATGACGAAATATAATTTGAAAAATTGACGAGACTTACCTTGGTACAGTTGAAGTCAATTTTAAATTATGTGAGTCATAGGACTCACTGTAGGGATTAAATGCCTCCCGCCCATCCCTACAATTTTGCCAGCTTGTGTAAGCTGTGCACATACAAGTTTATTTCATGATAAAATGGAATCCGAATCTACTAAAAAAAAAAAAAAAAAAAAATTTGTTCAATCTTATATATTTTTGTTACTTTAAAGACTGACAATCTGCGGCACGTGCTACACTCTCATTTAATCCCTACAGTGAGTCCTATGACTCACATAATTTAAAATTGACTTCAACTGTACCAAGGTAAGTCTCGTCAATTTTTCAAATTAGGCTTGGTAATTTGGTTAAGTTTGCGGAAATCTACGTAAAAGCGCTTACTACCATCCTTTTTATCTACGATAACGATTGGAAATGACCACGCCGATTGTGAGGGAGATATAACTCGTGCAGCTAACATGTCATCAATAGCTTTGTCTACAGTCTCAAGTTTGTTTAAAGGTGTGCGGTAAGGTAAGGTCGCAATTTAATTGGAGGGTGAGAACCTGTATCAATTTTCATTTGCACAGTATCAGTCTGCGTCAAGTCTAAATCAGATTTAGCAAATAAATCCTTATTCTGGCTCAAAAAATTTTCTATGTTTAATTTGTGTTCCTTGGGGACATTAATGTTGTCTAATACGTTGTCGGTATCTGGTACGCTTTGCATAGAAGAAGAAAATTCATTAACAGAGTTCACACTAGCTGATTCCACCTTTTCGATTTTACCAACTACGCAACCTTTACGGAGATAATAAGTTCGATTAGAGTTATTTGTAATTGCTACAGAAAATTTGTTATGCAATTTTGCTATATTAATACTATTATTAATTGATAAACCTGCTTGGTAACTTAGATAACCTTGATCGATGGAATTAATCTCGTACATTTTAGAGGGATGTAAATGTGGGGAATGTTTTACACGTGCGGCACATAAAACAGACTGTTGTGGTTTAATTTTTACCGGAGTAACTAAGCGAAGAATTGAAGAAATATGTGCATCTTGAACCAAAGGAATATATTCATTATTAACACTTAAGCAACCTAAATCATAATACAGACGGACACCTTGACTTGTCAACCAATCACGACCGAGAATAAAGTTTCTATTGATATTAGAAACAACATAAAATTTGTGTGTCAACAGACTTTGTCCTAACTTAAAGGAGAGACTAATAGCACCGTGTATAATTAAAGAACCCCACTAACGGACTGTAAACCTATATCGGCTTTTTCAATGATTGGTTTGTTTGATAATCGTTGATAAATCTTAAAATTAATTAAACTACAATCGGCTCCACTATCTATCAATGACCTATAACGTTGTTTATTTACTTTAATGACACAAGAACTCGGATTTTGAGATAAATTCAAAGTAAAAATTGGCATGTTATTCGAGTTGCTCTTTCCAATCGCTTCAACATGGAAAGAGCGTTTTAGTTTAAATGTCGGTCACGATCATACCTATCGTTTCTACGTCGAGAGAATGTTGGCTTGGAAAATCTTTGTCGCTGTGGTTTATTTGGACAGTTTCGGCTAATATGTCCAGGGGAATTACAATCCCAGCAAATAATTTTATTTGAGTGACCGTTAGATGAAAAATTTTGACGCCCATTATAATTATCACGAGGCTTGGAAAATGTTGAATTGGTATTTGAATAGGCATTTATATGACCATTGTCTCGTCGTTGTGTACAATCTCTCGTATTATGACCGAATCGATTACAAATAGAACATCGTCGATTAGGGCGTACATGATCGATTTCCATTGGCTCAATGTTTCGCATATATTCTGTTCCGCCATCGTAGACACAACTGCATCTTTATAAAGTTTGAGGGTTTTCTCGGATTAATTTTAATTTTAAGTAATCTTTGTTTATACCATTTGAAAATATCGAAATCAATTGGCGCTGAACGGGCGGTAATAACATTTCTTCTGTCGAATATGCTCTATTAGCGAGATTAATTAGACGTTCAGCATATATCTGTACCTTCTCGTCATCTTTTTGTTTGGCTGTTTGCAATACAGCTAAAGCGTATTGATTATCAGTTATCAAATCATACCGTGAAGCCAGTTCCCGCTTAACTTCAGTCCATGACGCGTTTGGATTTGCGGGTAAATATCGGGTTAAAAAATCACTAACTGGGCCCTGGCTAGCTTGGTAAGCTATATATTTAACTTTTTGGTCTGAAATTTCTGATAACAACGCATATTTTTCGATACTTTTTATCCAATTAAAATATTTACTTTGATCCCCAGAAAATGATTCGACTAAATGGTTTACCCCATGATGTTTCAAAGTAGTGGACAATCCTATCAATTCCCCAGTTAAATTCGAAAATAAAGTGTTTATATCCGGTTCCGTGGCCATGATATCTACTACAAAAGAAAGGACTCACCTTGTATATTCTGAAGAATTGTCCACCACTGTCGTCAAATCAATCTGGAAGCAGCATAACCACAGGTTCGTCGATCAACGGCACCACTTAAGAGTATGTAACATAACACATTACTCTTTTTATTAAACAGATGTTTTATTACTGCATAATATATATACATATGGTGGTTGGATCAGGAGATATCTAACTAAAGATGTTCTCCCTAGGTCACAGAAAACCCAACTGCCCTTTGACTCTCAAAACCAATCTTAAATAACGTAGTGTCATCTCTGCCGCCTGAATCCTGATTGGTTTACAGGTTACATAAACAATTAAACTGATTGGCTAACTCGTAGTCACATTGAGTTTGATTGACAGTAAGATAATCCAACATAAACTAATTACTAGAATTCGCACCTCTAAGCTCTAAAGCAACAACGTTAACACCTGTCATGGATTCTGACTGATACACGTTTGTACAAGGTATCACGTCTTACATAATATTATGTCTTAAGTCTACGACTGATACAGATAAAAGGCGTGCGGAATTTAGAAGTTTATACAATGCAGGTAATTAACAATGAAACTAATTATTAATGGTCACCCATTCTAACTTTAAACAATAGGTGTCAATATCTGTTGTGCTTAAATCTTATCTCATATAGGTACTCCGAGCATACAAGTGAGTACCACCTATCAGCTGTTACATAAGATTAAACTTGTAATTAATCTGTCTATTAGAATGTCAAAAATAAGGAAAGAATGAAAAAAATATAAAATACTGACATAGATTCAAATACAATATTAAATTTTAGGTCTCGAATGATATTGTATTACAAGAGATTGAATAATACGGGACTACAGTTTCAATGATATGATTTGGAGAAGATACAATAACATGATCAATTAAAGTTGAAGAAGAGTTGGTTACACGAGTAGGAGAGGAGATGATTTGAGTTAAATTATATAAATTTAATGTGTCCGTCCATGAGGGATTTTTATTGTGTGAAATGTCAATATTAGTGTCGCCAAATAAAATTATTTCATAGTCCTTAAACCACATAGAGTCCATCATTGATCTAAATTCATCTTGCCACTTCGAGTCAGATGCTGGATTTCTGTATAAACAACAGATTAACACTGGTTTTGTTCTCTTTAAGGTAATTTCAACCCAAATAGTTTCAAGATTATTTGGTTCCAAATCATCTCTTCTTTTACAATTAATGGTATCCCTAACATATAACAAAGTACCAGAGGAGCTAACTGAACACTGATCGCGTCTAATAGGTGAATGAAATCCAGGGAATGCAATGAATTCATCAGACACAGAATTTGTTAAGTGGGTTTCAGTGAACCCAAATATATCAAAGTTGTTAAGGAGTAGCTTAAGTTCAGGTACTTTGTTAGCAAAATGACATACATTAAGATGTCCCATATGAAGACCCTTTTTAGTCAAAAAATCATACATCATTAATAAATATAAATAAATACACAAGACGAGGTCAGCTACGTATATTATATAACACTAAAATAATGATTGTTACCTGCTAAACCAATAACCCTGGGGTGATCAATGCAGCATAAGTCTTTAACATTCCACTCAATACAAGATATCACATGTAATAATACGAGTATACACAGTTTAAAATCTATGAGTTTATCTATACATTGATCACATATCACAGAACACAAGGTAGCACATAGAGTAATATTTGGTATTTATGAGTACATGCATAGTACATATCACTGGACAACTGGGTAACACACATAGTGAAAGCACAGTCATTTGCTACTTAAACAAGGTTCTTTGTTGAGTTCGGGGGTGGGAAGTGGAATGGAAAGGGGAAGTTTGGCAGTAGAGGAAAAGCACCTGGTTGATACGCTGTAGGTAGGGGGGTATCCCATATTCTGATAGACAGGCAGTGGAAAAGTAAAGAAGGGGTTGCTCTGTTGTGCCGGCTTAATACTCAAGTTCTCTCTAGCTTTGTTTATGAAATTAATACGGTCATATCGTGGAAGTTGAGTCGCTAACTTGGCGGATCCCAGAGCATTTATGTGTAGTACTGTGGTAGAGTTGATCTTTAATTGTGTTGTTGCTGTTCATAAAAATAGATCTAGTATCAACAAAGCTGCATTGGTATTCATGGCATATTTTTGGGAGTTCGACATTCATCGTTTTAATGGAAATGTTGAATAACTCAGACATTGACAGATCTTGACGGAATGCGTTAGTGTCCATTCTTTTTAGGTTTCTGAACTTAATGTTCATAACAGGTTGAGCTGGCCAAGTAATGTCCAAAACACATGAAACAAGAAAGTGGTCTGAGATTTGTAAATCTAGCACATTGACATCCCTAATGCATCTTTCAGACTCATATGTTATTATCCAGTCCAGGGTATGACCTCTCTTGTGGGTTGGGGAGCAGACATGTTGAATGAAATTCTTAGTTTGGATCTTATTTTTTATCTTACTTGTGTCAAGGTTATCACTATCAAAGTGAAAATTGAAGTTGCCTAACAAGACAGGTCTTGCTGGTGCTGCCACCAAGTAATCAAGAGTGGAAGAGAATTCATCATGAAATAAAGCAGTTTTTAGATTATTTTTCTTTGAGATTCGAGTAGCAGTTTGAGCACATGTCAACAACAATTCGAGAAATTCAAACGATTTAGGATCCGGTACTTTCGAAGGACAGAGTTTTATCTGAAGAAAGTCACGATATATCACAGCTAGACCACCACTTCTAGAGGCACGGGGTTTGTGCTGAATTTTATAACCATTAGGTGTCATTGCTGCAACTTTTGATTCATCTCCTTCTGGCCTGAGCCAAGTTTCAGTCAAAACAAGAATGTCGATATCATGATCGATTATGGTTTCAAATATATCAATAGATTTATTACAAGCGGATTGAATGTTCAGGAGGCATAATTTCAAAAATTGAGGGGTCTTTTTCTTTAGGACCTTTGTTTCAGTTTTATTTGAGTTAGAGGTCTCAGATTGCACAATCTTAGTTGAGAATTGTTTGACTGTGTGAGTTGATTAAGATTATGTGTGAGTAAAGTTGAGTTGATGAACGACTTGAACATTAATCCACCCCTTTTCCCTCTTCTTGTCTTATGTTTTAATCCAAGGTCTACCAAGGTGTTGAATAGTTGGGTTGGTAATCTATAACCACCATTCACTGAGAAGTAGTAATAGTGTTATTTGTACGTTTAGGGCATATATATCTCCCGATTTTGGTAAATTTACATGAATATCGGTAAAATTCTAATTATCGCAACAAATCTAATACGAAGAGGCTAAAATCTGTAGATACGGTGTGTTAATTAACAGGGGTGAGAAATTGACTGAGTGGTGATATAATTATCGCGAGGGGTGAAAATCTTGCCGACGGTGCGTTTTCTGTGTTAATTAACGAACGGGTTAAAAACGACTGACACGGTGTGTCTTCTTTGTTTGGTGAGTTTTCTCGAAAGCGTGTTATAACTGCACCAAAGGTGTTTTATCAAGGACCAACAGGCTTTATCTGACGCGTAGGTGTTAAATCCAATTTTCAGTGCGATTTCTTGTTGGACTTTCTGTTTTACGCAGAATCGGTCTTTGTTAAGTGTAGGTCTTTATACATGGATTTATACGTGCTGTAGTTACATATTTTCGTTCTTATACGTATTTCATTTCTTGATGAATACTACGTGTTTTATACTTCGTACCATAGTCGGGCTGCAATTATTTATATATTTGTCTTTTTTGTGGGTTTAATTTGTTTATATATTATCGTGCGTACCACTGAAGTATAATTGCACGTTATTTACCGATATCCGGACCAGCCTCCATTGATATCAGACTAACGAATCTGTTTTCGAAAACCAAGTTTATAGATATAAAATCGAGCAATTAATGAAAAACTATTGGTTTCGTCATGTCTATATTTACTACACGCGGGCGTTTTAATGCATAAATGTATTGTTTCTTACCTGGGTTGTAAAAAGGACTATCCAAGAAAAATTTAATTTCCACATATATAACAAATGATAATTCACATATCAAATAACACTAATGCAAATAGGGACAAGCGCCGGCGGTGATATTGTCCATTGACCTTTGACTTAATATGGAAATAGAGGCTTTACAAAAACAGCTAAATTTAAACACTTGTTAATATTACGATTGTATGAAATAGCTTTATTATTTTTCTCCCGGTACTAATAAACTACGGGTCGAGTGGATCCAATTTTTATTATTTGATTTATCAACGTGATGACAGATCGAGAGCACGGGCTCCATGTGTCTATTTATAAAAGCATGCAATCACCATTGGGAATCAGTTAGTTAAAATTTCCAGTCTCAAACGACTTTAAAATCTCTTTTGTTATTTCGGTCGCTTTATTTGAAAAGATTTTTATAATATGCCGTAGTAATTTGTGATTTTGTTTTTATTGTTTTTTCTGTTTAATCGTGAACATTTCGAAATCTAAATATTTAATATTTATTCTTGTGTACGGGTTTAGAATAGTGTTATAGCATGATTTATTTGTTAAAGATCTGTTAACAACAATTTATTGCTGAAGTGATCAATTTCAACATTTTCACTATACATGTATTCTAAAGTCATGGTTTTAAACTTAAATAGCTTCATTTACAATCTTTCCGGCCATATATTATGTTAAATTGAGTCCCACATCATAAAAGTCTTCAACTTTTAGAACTGTGCATAGCACACATTATGTCCAGAATTTGACGTTTTAACGGCTTAATTAATAAATTTGATAAAGAAAACTATTTCAGAACAACAATAATTTCTTATACACGTTTGATGTAATTGTTCGTTTGACAAATTACGGTTTTGAAATAGGATACACAACACATCTATATTAATTTACAGGGTCATATTTTGAATTTTAATAAACCAAGGTTCATTCAAGAAAATTATTGTTGTGTTCTGATAAATTAAGTGTACCTGGGCCCTGTTTCTCGAAATCTTAACTAAGATAAAATCGTGAAACAGACCCCAGGTTTATAATACACATTCACTAAAATTGTTGAGCTGCGGCGTGATTAATTTATTACCCGTAATAAAGTCTGGCAATTAACAGTTGTTATATAACATCTAGCTCAACGGTGATCCAAGTTGGTGTTCAGCAAAGCGTACTTCCTGCTCTTTTGGCAGTTTGTGTTGTAATATGTGACTTGGAAATACGTTTAATAATTTAACAAATTCAAGAAGAACAACAACCAAAGGTATCAAATTTTCGCGTTTAATAATTTAACAAATTCAAGAAGAACAACAACCAAAGGCATCAAATTTTCGCATACATGTATTTCCAATACAACAATTTTTTTGTCTTGAAATATACTGTAAAAAAATAACTTAGTCCTCTAACTTCTGTACGACATGATAATAATGTAATAGTTAGTATTTTGTTGTATTTAAATCTTATAATCCCTCTTGTTGTTTTCAGGTACCGTGAAGGTATCGGAATCGAAATCCCAGATAGGATATAAATTTTGATATTATATGTAAGATATGCTTACAATTATACTCAGTTTTGATATTATTTGTAAGATATGCTTACAATTATACTCATACTCATCGATCACTTTAGAGAACTTTGGCGCTGGTCATTAAATTTTTAGCAAATGGTGGACCACCTTCTCACCCGATAATTGTCGATATTTGATTCATTCTTGCATTTCCCATCAATGGTGATAGTGCAATTTGAAATAATAATATCCGACTAGCCATGTTTGTATATTTTACATGCCGTATGAAGCCACTGTTTAACTATCAAAATAATTGATTCTCTTCGAAAAGAATTGACGGTCATTTTGAATATTTCCTTCTAGCTCCCTCTTAAATTCCACTTGTTGACCATGTTTCTTTTGAATCGCCCTAATTTTCCACAAAATGTCATTATTGGAGCAGAGCTAATACGCATAGAAGTGAATGCTTCGATCCATCTCAACTGCCAATTAAAGAAAAAATAAATAAAGCAGATAAATTTATACGTTAAAATTTAATTAAAAAGTTTAATATATGAAGGCAGATGCATATCAATAATGTAATAATAAATAATGGTATTGCTTGTATTTTTGTCTTGTCTATTTTACTTGTGTGTTTGAACATTTCTCTGATTATAATATAATCGCTTGGGCTGTTTTTTTTTCATTTGAGATACTAACCGAAATTTCCTATGAGAAACAAAATAAATTGTATACATGTTGATAAAATATCAAGCTTTATTCAAATGAGATGATAGAGAAGTAAAACATACATTTATGTCATTGTAATAAGACCAACACTGAATAGACCACAGTATGTCATCCTTGAATTATGTGTAACAGGTCAAAAATAGTCAAACTCCATCCAACTATTTCAGCAAATCCATTAACAGTGTCGCCTTTCGGTCTGAGATCAAAGGGGGGGCTGAGATCAAAGGGCAATATTTCGTGTGAAAAGCGTGCTCTCCGGATAGTATGAATTCTATAATAAGGATGAGACTGAATCCACTGTACCGGTACTTTATACAGTCGAAAACGATGGGATTATTAAGTGATGTGTTTAAATTTAGCTGTTCTTGTAAAACCCATATTTCCATAGGTCGCGATCGTCATAGGTCGGAATTGTGTATGCAAAGACAAGCTTGTTACACAAAGTGTGATGGAATCAGCGCATACCAGAAGATATTCGACGATCAGCTCCATGTATTGGAGGCGGACGTGAGTTCCTATTATTAGACATGATTAGTGTTATTTTGTATGTGATTTATCTATTGTTATATAGTGATGGAATTATGTTTCCTTGGATAGCCCTATTTACGACCCAGGTAAGAAATACATTTATAAAATATAACGGTGACGAAACTTACAGGTTATTATTAATTGCGAGATTTTTTGTTTATAATTGTGCTTTCAAAACAGATTAGAGCATCTGATATCAATAGAGATTAGAATATATCTGATAATCAAATGAAGGTTTGGCGGGATATCGGTGATAACGATATTGCGTGCGACCGATTTTAAGACACACAAATTTATAGTTCAGTGGTACCATAATAATGTTAACAAAGGAAACCAACAAAGAGACAAGAAATGTAAATAACTGCAGCCAGGCAATGGTACGCAGTATAAAACAAGTAGTATTCCTCAACAAATGAAATACGCATGGATTAAAGAAGGCACAGATGTAACTATACAGCAGGTATAAATCCACATATAAAGACCTACCCTTAACAAAGACCGATCTGCGAAAAACACACAGTCGAACAAGAAATCGCACGGTAAATTTTATTTAACACGTACGCGTCCGATAAAGCCTGTTAGTCCTTGATAAAACACCTTTGGTGCAGTTATTACACGCTTTCCAGAAAACTCACCAAACAAAGAATACACACCGTGTCAGTCGTTTTTAACCCATTCGTTAATTAACACACCGGTACAGAAAATGCACCGTCGCCGAGATTTTCACCCCTAGCGATAATTATATCACCACTCAGTCAATTTCTCACCCCTGTTAATTAACACACCGTTCTACAGAATTTAGCCTCTTCGTATTAGATTTGTTGCGATAATTAGAATTTTACCGATATTCATATAAATTTACCAAAATCGGGAGATATATATGCCCTAAACGTACAAATAACACTATTACTACTTCTCAGTGATTGTTTAAACTAACTAGCTTTTCACGATTAAAGTTCACTGACATTGGTACATAATGTGACTATCTTCTTACTGAAGAATGTTCACAAATATACAACTTCTTTGAATAAGAGGAAAAATTAAATGATCCAGAAACTGCTAAAATCCAAAACAAGGTATTGCAATCCACACGTGGTCATGGCAGCTGCAGACGGGATGTGCATGTTCGTGGTGGCATTGCTCATGGATGCTATTGATATTTTTGTTCATTTTATATATCTTTATCAAAATCCAGTGAAAAAAACAATATCTCATAAGTATTTCATGGAGAAAAATTTGTTTTCGTGTTAGCTTTAGTGAAAAATGAGAAATCCAAAATGGCCGCCATGACGTCACATGACTACATTATAATGCAAATTTCCAAAATTCTATTGTTTCCTCTTAGCCCAACTTCATGCCCATCCCAACAGACAAAAAGATTTTTCATAAAAGCTTCCATAAGTACTGTTTGGCATTCAGTTCCAAACCCCCTTTTTTCCTCATTGAAAGGGTTAAATGAAGAATTTTATATCAACCTGAAAAGTACTCTTTTATTTGGATGTTTGGCTGTTTGTTTATAATCTGGTTTTGCTTTAATGCATTTTTAAATCTTTGTTAATTTCTTTTAAAACTCTTTTTATTTTATGTAATGTTATATATCTATAAGCTTTTACCGTGTAATACATTGGATGAATAAACTATAGCGGGGGCATCTATAACAACTTATTTTCCTTATTGTCACTTCGTCGTCATGGAAACGAACTGCAAAGCCCAACAAGATGATTTATCTTTTTATCGGTTGGAAAGGGAGATAACTGCGTAAATATTTTAATTTTCTGCAAATTCGAATATTCATGGCAATTATTATACTGATGTGCTGCAAATTGACGATATTAGGATTGTATTTTATAATATTGGGTAGTATTTGATAGTATTGGGTTATTATTATTTGCTTGAATTGGGTGATATAGGGAGGCAAATGGAACAGCCAGACATCAGTAATCACATTTGAAGGACATTTCCCATAATATATCTCACTATTTTTTTTTAAAAATCAAGTAATATGCTTATTTTGCACCATTATGTTGTAGTATTGGGTAGTATGTGGTGATATTGGATTGGTATTCAGGTGGTATTTGGTAAATCGTCACGCCGGGTCGATCTATTGTTCCTGCACACTGTTGTAGTAGCTGGCAAAACCCATCAACCAGAATCTGCACAGATGTGTCCGGATGATGTTGCAAATTGAATTGTAACTGTGTCGCATTTATAACCAAATGGTTCAGACTTGAAACTTTAACAGTCACATGTTTCACCAAGTTTTTTCTTCTTCTGAAGACAAAGAGCTTGTCTTTTCATTCTTTTTACACTGTGAGGCTGAATGGGTCTGCTTACATATGTAACATACATGTGAAAAGGTACAACCTTGTCTAGAACATCAAAAAAAAAAAGCGTTAATTATTACTGAGTGCTGACCCGTTGTAAAAATGAATTCTTCGTGCTCGGACGTCGGACTCACGATCACCTTTCTTATACTTAAAAATATTTGTTGCAGTTGATTCCCCTTTTGCACAGTTTTCTGTACCATGATTGAAACTGGGACAAATAGAGCATTGGATTGCTTTTTTCCCTGTCATGAGGGAAACGTATAGGGTATGTCCCATATACCCCAATTCACCTTTACACGCTGCACTAACAAATTAGAAGCTTTCATAAAAAAGGCTTGGTGAAAAAACGTAAAAGGATATTTCACCATAACTGGATGCCATGGAAGTAATATGTGCAAGGTAGTCCTGTAACTCAGTAGCTCTAGCAGGGTAAGCCTCGACAAGGACAGCACAGAACTATCAAAAGCCGATAGTACTCGATTATGTTCAGATGTCTATTTAACTTCGAGCTCTTGGGACCTCTTGATTCTTACATACCGTCTGAAGTCCATAACATGCCTTTAATCTGAAGTATCCGTATAAGACACCAGTAATAAAGGAAAATTAAAAAATTTCTCTTCCAAAATTTTCTGCTTAATTTTAATACTAATATTTCAAACATGAGGGGCATCATGAGCCACTATTCCGGCACTTCTCATATTGCCAAATGTACCTTGTCCTGCTGGTTGCAAGGCTTGTTGTTGTTGTGGAAGTCTAGAGGACTGGTCAAGTAAGTAGCCACTGCACAATTTGAGTAAGATTCCGAACATCGGTCTGCAAATCTTGAAAAGCTGTGCCATTTTTGTCATATTCTCTGGAACTGGCGTGAACTTTAGCTTCCACACGATGTTCCTCAGCCGAGTTGTCATATCAGCGTAACCCAACTCCAATCCCATCTTCTACCTGTGAAATATCAATTGGAGTAACAGTTTGTCGAAAACGGCTTGTCCGTTCGGAAGCCTGAACATCAGAAACTAAACACTTCATGTTCAAGGTGATGAAGAGAAGGTAGAAAAGTATGGAGAAAGTTTTCTCCCACATGAATTATGCGCGTGTTTGTTTCGCGAAAAAAGAAATACCATACGCATGATCAACTTTCTACTTAATGCGTATGCCAGTCCATGTGATGTCTGTCCGTCACACATTTTGGGACACAATAACTTGGTGTATAGTTTCATTTCATCAATACCTTGACTAAGTTCGATATTGAGCATTTTCTGCTCAGGGTAAGCAGAGCGATAAGCAATTTGATTGGCCGAGACTTTGGAACACAATAACTCTCCTTCTAATTGAGCTAGAATGTTCAAACTTGGTGTAGGTGTTTAGGAGGTCAGTGCCTTGATAGAGTGCGAAGATGAGCATTTTCTGCTTATGGTAAGTAGAGATAGGCAATTTGATTTGGGGATTTCGGCGGGGGACATCAGCCTCACTGTTGGCTTGTTTAATACTTATTTTGTAAAAGTAAATCTTGATGGCTATATTTGATTGTAACTGTGAAGTAAGGGAACAATTTTAGAAAAAGAGAACATTTCATAGATAATAAAGTCCTCTTTATAAAGAAAATTTGTCTTCAAATGTTATATTAGTTGTCAAGTACTGTTGCTACGATAATAAACAATCTACGCCATATCCTCAAACAGTCATAATTTCGCTCAGAATAAAGTTATTTGAATGAAATTTTCAATATATTCATTTTCCATCATCTATTATTGAATTATAGCAAGAACATACAGCTCTTTATCTAACTCATGTATAGGTTTAAGAAAAACAACACATTTATGATTCCTGAAATCTGCTTACAGTAAAAATCACCAGTATTCCTATTCACTGAGTTACAGGAAAGTAAACTCTTTGCAAATAAATTTCTGAAGGTGTTTACAGGAAAGGTTTCACCCCGAAGAAATTGACCAATATTGTACCTGGTGTAAATATCGAAACTTTGAATATAATACATGTAGATCGAAATTGGTTTGTGCCTGACGTTAACTTTGCACATATGCATTGAAGTTCGGATAGGCTCAAAAAAAAGTTACCTGGAGCAATCTGTGGACGATGCCGGAATCTGCTGATAAAGGTAGAAAGGAGAGAGAAGGCATTGGAAGATTTACCGGAACCTTAGGATTTCTCAAAAATTTTGCTTACTGCGATTACACGTACAAGTCCAACCTGCACATGTGTCCTGTGTGAAGTTGCCAGGTAAAATACCGTCAGCGTCGGTCATAGACCTTCAAACCCTTTTCCACTTGGACGACCGAAAGGAGTGAAAGAACCGCAGCTACCTTCGCTGAGGCCTGTCAGAGTATGCCAGTGCTATTTTCAGCCTGTGGGTAGGGGAATAGCTCATCCAAGACCTTGTACCGCAAATGATGCACGCGAGAACCTGTCAGTGGTCGTGAAAAATATTTGTCTCGCCAGTGAAATCATTGCTTCCGCTTTGATTAGAGAGAAAGCTTCAACCAGCGATGGTTCAACAGTCAAAATCGGTACGAGAGGTACGGATCTTACGATCAGAAAGCCAGGACCCCGAGCAACGTGCAGCAAAGCCATGTTTCCTGACACGCCCATACCGGCAGATGAACTCAAGATGCAGACGACTCTTGACATGTCCCTCCATCAGACCAAACGCCTAGCGTACTTCATGAGAACATGGAAAGGTAGGAAAGAATGAATGAATGAAATGGGGTTTAACGTCCCACTTTTTGCTCCGAACTGGGCTAATGAAGATGGGCATGCGCCATACAGTGTGCTATGAGGGAAATTTTGCCCGGACAGTGGCTTTACGGCCTACCTAGAGCACGTGAAGGAAACCTACGACAATCTTACATCCGTACTGGAGCTTGTCGAACTGGACAGAGTGGGCTTTGTGGCAGCATTCGATTTCAAACACGAATGCTTTTCTAGGTTTGGGGACTCATTTGTCCACGTGTCCGTGCCCATGGTGCGAATTACCAAAATCCGAATTCGGTAATCATGATCGTATAATCAACCCTCAGAACTTTAGGAGGAATTCGAAGAAACGCACTGGAATATTAGGCCGCTGCTGTTGCCCACAAGGGCAAGAGAGCCCTCTCATCCGCTGCTTTCAAAAGCTGTGAGCATACGCTGTTGACCAAAAGCTTACCCGATGGTGTGCTTGTCATGGACATACTGCCTGTGATGGAATACACGTTATGTTAGGAATCACCAACCGTCTCTACAACCAGGTTGACCAGTTCCTGAGGGACTAGCATAGCAAAGGATTGGGCGGATCAATTAAGCCTTCGCGGGTTCAACGGTCAGCAATGCGTTAAACTGTTAGAGAACACTTCCTGCTTAGAACAACTTATGACCGAGAACAATCTGGGAGAAGAAGGGCATAGAGTGATATTCGCACTTCAGTCCTTCAATGATGTCCGAAAGAAATGCTTCGGAAAAGTACTGCATGCCGACTATAAGGAACCAATTTCAGCATTCGAACAGTCGTACAAAAATATCGGAATTCCGAGAAGGAGTTTTATGATCAGAACCAGAACCGGAATACGCTAAAAAACTATTAAAATGTGTTGTAACATATTGTTCAAGGCATACATAAACTGTGAACTGACAGGACTTGCTCTACGGATTGAAAAGTCACATTGAAAAAAATGAATATTTACTGTTTTTATAGAAAGGGCTCGATGAAGGAAGACGTTGATATGGGTCACATGCGTCACGCGTTACTTGTGTTAGCTGTGGTTGATTGATTAGGATGTGTTGCCAACACCAATACGGTAATAATTATATGTTTGTCTTTATTAATAATTTTTAGTGAGCCTGTTCAGCTTTGTTGTCTTATTTATTTCTACTGTGTCCACAAACAAAGTAGTAAAGTGAATGTTTTCTTTAATAATTTTGGTGAGCTGTGTTCAACCTTATTGTTCTGCGATTTAACATGGAACACAAAATAAGGTTGTCATAATTTTATTCTGCTGTGTCGGCAAGTAGTAAAGCGAATGTTTTCTTTAATAATTTTGGTGAACCTGTTCAGCCTTTTGTTCCACAATCTAACATTGGACATACACTAAGGTGGTTTTAATTTGTTTCTGTGTCGGCAAGAAGTAAAGTGAATGTTTTTCTTTAATAATTTTTAGGTGAGACTGTTCAGCCTTGTTTTTCCACAATCTAAACATGGAACATACACTAAGGTTGATCTATTTTTATACGTAAGCATGTTAGTAGATCTTACCAATGCGACTTCAAAAAGGATCAAGGATCAAAATTTTCAAAAAAATCATCGAAATATAGGTCAGAATGACCTAATTTTTTTTTTTTTCGATACTAGACAAGTAATTACCGATTCGTACATAAAAAATGGAGTTTGTAGCCCAAACCGGAAGTGCCACCATCTTGAAATGTGAAATATCGCTAAGGCTTTTTTGATATTTTACTTACAGACAAGGGAATTATATTTTCCAAATCCTTGAAGTAAAGCCCATAAAATGTAGGCAGTAGAATTTTGATTTAGGTCAACTGATGGACGCCATTTTTAATTGAAAATGAAAAATAGTGAAAAATCCACATTAATGGGCTTGAAAACCCACACAATTGGTTTTGACTTAGAGAATCTGTCTCCTATTACCGAAATAAATACATTTCAGGATAGCCTGGCTCATGGTCGAATGTTTGGTATTTGAATATTTCAAAAATTCGAATTTCGGCTTTGATGTTTTCCGTGCCGACAAGATTGCTTTGAGTTTAGCTGGTTTTGACTTTGCGCATGCGCTACGCTGGAACCAAAGGTACCATGAGTACCAAATTCCAGCGAGGAACTTTTCACGCTGGTACCTAGTTACCCTGAAAATTTCAAGGTGATACCTGCATTTGTTCAAGTCGTTTGTTCTTGGCAGGGCTCCAGTCAATTTACGGCTTCTATAAGGGGAAAAAAGGTGGATTTTCGTCGCGAAACCGGCACCGATTGTCCGAAAACCATGAAATTTGGACACAATACGCCCATTACCACCCCGGACTCTGTGCTTTACTCCCATTTTGATCCCATTTAAAAAAAAAAGAGTTTTACCAAAAAAACGATTTTCGGAATTTAATATTGGTTTTAATTAATTTTGAAATTGCAATTCAAAGAGATTTTATTGCCTCTCCCGTATGTGATAGGTATTAGTACTATACACATTATCCTTAAAAGACAATTTTTTAAAATGAGCGCAACGATGTATCGACACTAGAAACCAAAATCGCCTTTTTTGACTGCTGAGGCATCCTTCCGGTTTTCCAAATCTCTGGAATTACTAGCGGTTGGCTGCGCCGCGATGATATTGATCACATATTAAAAGGAGAAAATGCTCAGATATCAAGAACAATAAAAATTCGATAAAATACGGCAATTTTTTAAGCAAAATAACTTTGATCGGTGGGGGGTGGGTTTCGAATTTATTTTCAACGTTCTCGGAATTCCAGACTCTTCTATTTTTAATATGTGACAGCTTGAATCCCAAGGTACATCCCGTGCAAATTTGAAGGCAATCGGCCCAACGGAACGTTGGCTGGGCAGAGCAAATCAACCCCGTTAGTGAAAATTTGCTCATTCTTCAACGCTTATTATAATAGATCAATCCGGGTCCCCGATCCACCGTCACATACCAAACCACTCCGAAATAATCCCCAAATCCCAAAATCGACCGTAATTTCTTTTGACTTCGCGCATGCGCCACGCTGGAACCAAAGGTACGATGACTACCAAATTCCGGCGAGGAACTTATCACGCTGGTACCTAGGTGCCCTGAGAAATTCAAGGCGATACCTGCATTCGTTCAGGTCGTTTGTTCTTCACACGGTTCCTGTCGTTCGGCTTTTTCATCCATTTACGGCTTCAGTTTGTGCGAAAAAAGTGGAATATCGCCACGACACTGGCACCGATTGTCCGAAAACCATGAAATTTGGACACAATACGCCCATTGCCACCCTGGACCTTGTGCCTTACTCCCATTTTGATCCGATTAAAAAAAAAGAGTTTTAGCAAAAAAAAAAAGAAGATTTTCGGTCAACTGATGGTCTCCATTTGGAATTGAATATGAAGAACAGTGAAAAATCCACTTGAACAGACGTGAAAATAAACCACAATAGGCTGTAATATGTTCAATGCGTCTCTTATTTCTGAAATTAATGCATTTCAGGATAGCTCGAGATCAAGATCGCTTTTTTGGTGTTTGAAAATTTTCAAAATTTCGTATTTCACCTTTGACCTTTTACGTGCCGACTAAGTTGTTAACAGGACAATTTATGCCTTTAATTTTCAAAATTTACAAATTTAACCTAAATATTCGAAGAGCTAAGGTCAATCTGATTCAAACAATGTTAGTTCCGTTTAAAGTTATTTCATTTATTTTTTTGATATTTTCCTGCCCCTTTTTAATTCTTTCCCGCCATTTTCGTTTCATGTTCTCATCCATCCCGTTTTTAACCGGCTTGATCCATTTTTCTGAAACTTCTGGAACGAAAAGTCATTCCGATTACAGCAATCCAACTCTCAGTTATTTCCCTTTAGTTTTCAGATTATTTTGTTGCCCGGGTGCAATGTTTCTCACTATATTTAGACTTGTTACTTTGCGACTTTTTCACCGATATTGATAATTATTTTTTGTTGTTCTTTTTTCTTTTAAGATACTTGATATAATCCATGTCACGTGACAATGAATATGAAAGCTTTCATATCTGCATGGGACAGTAGCAGATCTAGTTTGCTATCTTTCTGTTAAGTATGATATTTGTGGTCTGAACACTTGCTCATATATACATGTAGGTTACTTCCCTTGATTGGAAGTCTTTGGTAAGCCTGCTGAGTAGGAGGTCACCTGAAGGTGAGGTCTGCCATCTTGTATGTCGATCCATGAACATGTGCTTTGGTTTGTCTATGTAAACTGAATAAATATCTTGAAACATTGGTAGCAGAGCTGGACATTTTGAAAATGGCCAGTAGTTATAAGAATCCTCCTACTATGGCTGGGAAGACATACAGCCAATGGAAAAATGAAGTTGATATGTGGCAGATTGTATGTGATGTAGATAAGAAAAAAAGGGGGCTTATTGTGGCACTTTCCTTGGATGGTAAACCCAGAGAGATAGCCTTAAATATTGCCGCTGATGATTTAAATGTAGATAATGGTGTTGGTGTTCTTGTGACTGAATTAGATAAATTATTTGAAAAGGACAAAATTGATATGGCCTACAGTGCATATTGTGACTTTGATAAATTTAATAGGAAAGACATGTTGATGTCTGATTACATTGTTGAATTTGAGCAAAAATATAATTGTATTAAGAAGTATGATATGACTCTTCCAGAAGCTGTGTTAGCTTTCAAACTGTTAGATAATGCAAATCTGTCAGTTAAAGAACGCCAGTTAGCACTGACAGCCTGTAATGATATTAAATATGACAACATGAAATCAGCTTTAAGTCGAATATTTAGTAAAACTGGATGTAGTGAATCAAAAATCGGTGATGTTGATACGAACGTTAGCCAGGAACAAGCATTTGATACTAGGACTGTAACCAACAGACGCAATGGACGCAACACATTTAATCGTCTAACTGTAGATCAGCGTGGTGATCGTTTAGGACAAGCTAATAATTTTCGCGACCAGAAGTTAAATCCAATGTTCAATGGTGTAATAAGTAGATATAGACTCTGTGACTCAAGATATCATTGGTATAAGAATTGTCCAAGTAGACATTCTGGTAGTGTTAACATGTGTACTAATGATGTGAAGCCAACGTACATTTAACCCTTTTAACTTCCGAGAATATTGCAAGTGAAATATTGACAATGGAGGCATTCAATGCTGCAGTCATTGATACTGCCTGTACAAAAACTGTTTGTGGCAGGCCTTGGTTAGACAATTACTTGGCAAATTTAGATGAAACTCTTAAAAATGATATTGTTTATAAGCCAAGTCATACTGCTTTTAAATTTGGAGTTGGGGTGTCTTTATATTCATACCAGTTATTTAAAATTCCAGCTCAAATTAATAATACTCGTATATCCATTGATATTGAAGTTGTTGATAAAAACCTTCCTTTGTTACTCAGTAAAGCATCTTTAAAAAGAGCAAATACTGTTATTGACCTTAATAATGACCAGGTTTTTATGTTAGGTAAACCAGTTAATGTCAATTTAACTTCAAGTGGGCAATATTGCATAGATATTACTGTACCTTAAGGTGTTTCATATTTGAACTTTTTTTCGCGATTGAACTCTACCATGTGCCATGGGTTTCCAATTGGGTCCAAACTCATCACCAGCGAATATTATAATTTTCCTACCGAAAATGGCGGGCCGCCGCCATTTTGAATTTTTCACCAAAAATGGCTCAATGTGAAATTTTTGAAAAAGTCGGAAAAAATACTTCCCGTTACAGTAGAAAGATAAAACGTGGCACAATGCATCGAAAAGGCACAGAGATGTTCTGCGATTTATTTCAGAATTTTAGCATCAAAATTCAGGAGGTTTGCAATTTGGCATTTTTTAGAAAAAAGTCTTTTTCTGTAGAATTTGTTAAGACCATGATGATTAAACTCCACCAAAATGTCACAAACAAACCTATCTACACAAATGGAGATAAATAAAGAACTAAATTAGTTATACGGGTTGTCCTCGATGAATATTTGATCATACAAGAGAGACAGAAACCATTCAAATAATCACAAAAGTCATTTAATAATCCAGACGAGCCAAAGTGTGTTTCATATAGTCAGAAAATTTGGTGTGATGTATTTCGACTGACTGTAGCAAGGCCTGTAACTGTCCTTCATCGCCAGTCTTGAATCGTCTTGATTCCCCGTTCTGCAAGATCATTTGTCACAGGAGTGTTTTCCACAAAGCTTAGAAATTTTCTAAATTCAAAAAATTTTCCTATTTGCTACATGGTACCTGTCTCATTGCCTGGCAACCTATCTTTAATCTGGGCTGTCAAAATTTAGCTAGAATCATTGGGGTTTATCATTGGGACTGAAATCATGAAGATACTCCAAAATGGGAACAGAATGTATAAAAGTTCAAAGCTTTTATGTATAGAATAATTAACCGGGATTACCCAAAATGAGTTAAAGGGGAAAATATGTGGTGGGATGAAGTGTTGTCATTGTCTTAATTTTGATATTCGTATTTTGTAAACTGATTCTGGAGTGGAAGCACGGTGCCTGCAATACTTATATCTATAGGCAAGACGGTAATTCAGAGGAAAGTAGACTATTCACTGAGTTACCGGCCCGTGCCGTAAGCGGGAAGTGTCCCAACTGTTACTTTGTCTGAAACACTGGAGGGCAGTAAATGTGAAGGGCATGAGTAGTTCTTGCAGTCTGCTTACATGTCTCTGAAGTCCAATAAAGTTGGTTAAGGCCTTGTTTAAGAATTATCATAACCCTTCCTTCCAGGTACATGGCAGTTAGTAACATAATCCCAGATAGGGAGCGGGCTGTGTCATTTGTCAGCGAGGTACCCCTCCAAAGTAAAGTAATAAAAAAAACTTGTGTTTGCCTACAGGACACAGTTGATACACTGTGCCTACAATACTCACATCTATAGGCAAAACAGTAATTCAGAGGAAAGTATACTATTATTGATCCTGTTCAAACACACCTTATATACTAAGCAGCAAAAGAAACATCAGGTTGGCATGTTACTCTGAATAGACGCATTGCAGAAAACTCGCCTAATGTTTTTATTAGGCTTTCACCTCGGTGAAAGACTATTTTTATTACTAAGATTATTATTATTCTTCATTATTAGTTTTTTTGGGGGCGAGCCTATTTCTCAGCAACTATAAGAGAAACTGGGTGGTGGTTAGTGCTTAAATGTAAAACAAAATTTGTGCACATGCCGGAAATGTGTCAAATCGGCCATAATTCTGTTAATTCTCAGACAATTTTTCTGATATTTACATTTTTGAATAGCTTGAGACATTTCTGAGGAGATAGCAGTTCAAAAACATCGAATTTAGAAATTTGTCGCTTTCATTTTTTTGGTGAAAATTGGAAAATTTTCAGAATTTTCTAAAAAATGTTATTTCTTGGAATTTTTAAATTCTGATTACATATTTGGATAGCTAACATCATTCCGATTCCAGCGATGTAAGTCTTGTTTTGAAATTCGGATATTGATTTTGGTCAAAATTTAATAACCCTAAAATGGCTCAATCGATTTTTCTGAAACTTCAGGAATATGAAGTCGAAGGTCTAATCCAGTCCTTAAACCATAAATGAAATCAATTGAATCACCGGAAGTAGTCAAGAAATGTATCTGAACTTTGACAAAATTCTGAAAAATGGGTGCCTGTATCAATTGTGTTTTTGCCGATTAGTTAAAGTTTTATATTGTTTAATATTCAATTGAATTGTCTATCAGATGGTACTAAAGCTACAAGTTTCTATTAAAAATGAAAAAAGTATAAGACTTTGAAAAGTAAGATTTTTATCAACCACATTTTCATGTGGACATATTATGCCGTCGCCCCTGTCCGTCCGGACGTCCGTCCGTCCTTCCGTCCGTCCACAATTTGTTTGTGGACACTCTAGAGGTTACAATTCTTATCCGATTTTGACGAAACTTGAAATATAGGTTTATCTCCAAAAGATCTCAGCTGCTTTCTATATTGGCATGTATCGGATCGAAACTTCATGGATTATGGCCCCGGGATTGTACGAAAAATCACGTTTTTAGCTTGTGGACCCTATAGAGGTCACAATTTTTATCCGATTTTGTTGAAACTTGAAATGTAAGTTTATAACCCAAAGATCTTGGTTCCTTTCGATATTTGCGCATATCGTACCATAACTTCCTGAATTATGGCCCCTGATTGTACAAAATATTGCATTTTTAGCTTGTGGACCCTATAGAGGTCATAATTTTTATCCGATTTAAAAAAACGTATTATTATATCACCGTTACACCCTAAGGACGGCTGAATTCGAAATTTAGTGAAAATAGGCCCAAAACTGACAGACAAAATGGCCGCCCTTCGTTCTCAAATAGCGTAAAAATATGGTATATCACGGCTGTGGACCCTATAGAGGTCACAATTTTAATCCGATTTTGTTGAAACTTGAAATGTAAGTTTATAACACAAAGATCTCGGTTCCTTTCGATATTTGTGCATATCGAATTGTAATTTCCTGAATTATGGCCTTGATTGTAGGAAAAATCACTTTCTTTTTAGCTTGTTCTCTATCCATCTCTCGAAAATGTGGGCGTATCCTGCCTGGCAGCCGCTGGTTTACGATTTCAAGCAACTTAAAACAAATGTTTCTTGGAAACGGCGGCAACGATTTTTTTCAAACTTTCTCAATCGAGAGTCTAATGGGTAGTCTGTTGTGTGAAACCATTGTATCAATTTTTGAAATGTCAGGGGTAGCCGAAAAAAAGGAGTAGGAGAACAAAGGGATTGAAAACGGCACCTTTCAATGTTAAGCGAAACATGCAGTAAGGGTGGATACAATCTGTACGTTTTTTCAACGTATAGAGCGTATTCAAGAGTGCCTTTTCTTTCACATTGACGATATTTGAACTAAAATTATTTCAACTATGAGTGTTTACTTCTACACAAAATATGGGTTTATTGACCCTATAACAGAAATAGTTTATTTTCTGTGTGTAATAATTAGTCTTTGAATTAATATTGTTGCTTCTTTGTCAAAATTATCTCATAACCGTAATCATCTTGTCCGAATCGACGGCTCACGCTGTTTGTAAGCAAGTCCAATTTATTTAGCGTTTATAGTAGTATAGTATCGAATATTGTACTTGTGACAGAAAACCTGACGATGTTTAAGCATGGACTCTATCTGTAATTATTATTAAGTTTTTAATGTTAGTGACATCAAATCTTTAAGAAGTGATAGAGTTCTGAATACTGTTGTTTTCCCATGTAAGTTGTTAAATGTTAACAGTTAACACTTGTAACTATTGTGAGCAGATCGGAAATGATGTAAATCTTTAACGTGCACAAAGACTCTGTAGAGACTTTAATCAAATTCTTGCGTATGAAATCTTTGAACAACAGTCAGAAATATCAGTGTAGGAGAAAAGGGGATCGAGAATTAAAAAAATGTGTATTTGTTTGTTGCGAAATGTGCCGTAGAAGTGGATAAAATCTGTACGTATTATTAACGTAGAAAGCATATGTATGTAATCAATAGAGCTTTTTTTTTACAGTGATAATCAGTGATGGGATTTCAAAATTTTTCTTATCGGACATTTTTACCGAAAATAATGGGCCATAACTCTTATTATTTAAGCAGGCGGTTTCAGACCACAATTAAAAATCACATGTCAACAAAACATTCAAATTCATACATAATAAAAAAAAATAGGTGTGCCATGTTATTTTTCATATCTAATTCCCGTACGGTATTCAAATTTATGTCAGTAATATTCCTACTAACTTACGTGTTGTCGTAATACGATAGAATAAAAGCGTGCCGACTATTGTTCGAAATAACCTCCAAAATTACCGTATTTTTCGGGGTATAAGTCGATACTTTTTCCAGCAGAAGTCCAGCATTCGTCTTATACTATGTTTTGACTTCTATATAGATGGAGGTAAAAAAAAAAAAAAAAAAAGACATCCCAAAACTTTTTTGGCAGTGACCGTCGCTCCACGATACCGAGCCAGTGACATCATCTGCTAAATAATAGCACTCGCACGAGCTATCGTGTAAAACAATTAACTACTTACATGTACACTATTCCAATCGAAATATTTGTCGACATTTCTCAGATTTTTTTCCATAAGTATGTGTTTTTTGTGTATTGCTCTACCCAGTTACTAAATGCCTCTTAAAGATTATTTCTCAGCTTGTTTATTTCTTTCTTTTTTTAAACATAAACCCCATTCAAAATATTATCATAAACCCGAGAATATGCCATCAAAATAGAATCTTTCCTCCGACGTGATAGTTGTCACGTTTACATCTCTTGTAGTTTCACGCGTCTCGCAAGATTTCTACTTTAGTTTTCGATTATTGTTTAAAACCACGTCTGGGTGTTTGTGTAAAATAGCTTTATTTAACATCCGCTTCAACTGAAGTGATATCGCAGACAAATTAACGGATATATTGATTTATAAGTTAACTTGATAATTGTCACGTTTACATCTCTTGTAATTTCACGCGTCTCGCGAGATTTCTACTTTTAGTTTTCGATTATTGTATTATAACTACGTGGGTGTGTGTGTGTGTGTGAAATAGCATTATTTAACGTCCACTTCCACCGAAGTGATATTGCAGACAAATTAACGGATATATTGATTTACAAGTTAATGGATAATGTATTTATTTGGGGTGTTATATACTCTTACAATATGTGACATCAATGATTAGTTTATACATATTGTCGCTTCATATCAGTGGGATTAAAATGTTCGACAATGGAGAAACCGCGAGGTAAACACGTAGATTAAAATGATAATCACTCTTATTGGATTGATGAATAGTCCGAAAAATGGGAAGCCATGACTTCTGTTTAAGATTAGATTGATGAATTGTCCGACAAAGGATTAAGTCAGTCAATCAAAGCAGATTAAGTAGTTAATCAAGGTAGGTGTATTGACGGTATAACACGATAAATACGTTGATCACTTAATTACCTAATTAATCCAGCCTATTATCAACGATAATCGGGTTGAGTGGTACACTATATTCATTTTGGAATTTTTAATATTATTCACCATGTCTTGATGTCCGATTGGGCATATTCCTGGTCGGACAATTTAGGATGTTTGGAAAATAGCGTTAGACATGTCCAGAATATATGGATGAAATCCCTTCTCTGGTGACAAAAGTTGATGTATAAGTGTTTTACTGTTAAACAAAATACGGGGTTGGTGATTTTAGAGTGAAAATATGCCATTTTAGTAAGTAATAGTTTCCTTTGAAATTAATGTCCCAGGTTTTTTCTCTACATGACATCATCACTTTACACCAATAAATAAAAAGCGCTCCGCTGCAACTATTTAGAACCGAAATACATATAAAGCGGATGTTAAATAAAGCTATTTCACACATAGAAAACAAAAACTGATGTTGAGTTCTAAAGACAATGGGAAATTAATACTGCTTTTTTGACCCTTTCTCAAAACTATTCTTTTCTTTAATTTTGCCATTACGCGTAGATCTCAGAAACTGTAAGAAGCGATAGATTTTTCCTCATGAAAGTTGTCATTTATGAGTTAGACCAGTGGTTCTCAACTTTTTTTTGCCAGCGGCACACCTTGCTAAATATATATGAAAAATATCTGAATTTTGCAAAATAAAAACATTTTAAGTCGGACGCAATACAACCGTACACAGAGGCTATAGTCATAGACACATAGAATGACTCAAACTAAATAAAGAAAAACATAGCTATGAACTGATCAGTAGACACCAGTGAATATTTAATTGGGATCACATGGTTTTTCACATTTTCTTAGTGCGCCGTTCAAAATTTCGCGGCATGCTTAGGAAGATCTCGCGGCACAACTGTGTGCCGTGGCACACTGGTTGAGAATCACTGAGTTAGACGTTAAACCCCATTTCATTTCATTACTAATTATACTTTGGGTTTCAACCTAAACTCTAATTACGACTACAATTTTTACTTTGATTTTGAAATTAATATCTATTCCGATTCCAGTTTTGACCATTATATCATCCGGGGTTTATGGGCCTGCTTATGGTCCAACCTTCGCCTTCGACGATGGATTATATGTGAGATTGAACATACAATAACTCAATAACTCTTCTTGGTATAATCTTATATTCTGTAACAATACTTAACAATAATAATATTTATTTTATAATCAGTAGTGGAATACCGCGTTTTATCAGTGAAATAAAAGTGTTATTCCACTGGCTAGTTGTTTTTACCTAAAATGATTGTAAAATCATAAAATAAATAGAACATTTGTCGTTTTGTCGTGAATAACATATTTTATTTCATCTCTAAGCAAGAAAACGTTTATATTTTCACTCATGCTACGCAATCGTGAAAATATGTTTTCTTGCTTCTCGATGAAATAAAATATGTTATTCACTCTAAAACGACAAATATCCTTTATATATACAATACTGACCCACAGGCTAGGTAACTTAATAAGGAACAGCATCTAAGAAATAACTTATCAGAGACCTGCCCTTCAGTATGTCCTCTGCCTGTGGTTAATACCTTTTTTCTACAATCTTCCTCGAATATACTAGAGGTTACTTGGTAACAATAAACAATGAATAGTAATTATATATATTTACACTTAATAATATTTCATAGTTGTTAAGGGGTAGTATTTAAATGACATCCATTCATTCATTTACTAAGTTGACTATTTGGGCCTTGATTATGTAATGTTTATAGATGGATTATCTCATTACTACTAATTGTCTTATTATCTCTGTCATAGCTGACTATTGTTAACTCACTTTAGATAATCCATCTTGGGTGCCCATTTATGGTGTAAGTCTATTACCTTATACTGAGTGAATGGCTGTGTTAAATACTACCTGGTCATAATAACGTCGGTGTCTCTTGATTACGACATTGATTTCTAATGTCAACTCTAATTACGCCCTTGAGGTTACTACTTCAATTTCGACATAACCTCATTACGCATAAAAGTGATATCCATTTGGATTCCAGATTCACACATGACTTCGGTGTGACAACAACTTTGCTTTTCAGCAGTGTCGTTAAATACAAAAACCAAAAATCGACCATAACTCTGTTAATTCTCAACCGACGTCGAATTTAGAAACTTTGTCGCTTTCATTTTTTTGGTGAATTTTGAAATTATGATTACATTTTTGGATAGCTGACATCAGTTCGATTCCAGCGATATAAGTTTTGTTTTGAAATTCGGATATTGATTTTGGTTGTTTTTTTGTGATTTTTCGAGTTTTTTTTTCAAATTTGATTTCTCAAAAAGTCCTATTATTTTTTTTTCTAACTTTTTCTATGGAGAGTTCAGTCACTATTCTTGAGATTGAAAATTGACAAAAATTCTGAAAAATGGGGATATGTGCGAAAAATGCTATGTATCAATTCTGTTTTTGCCGATTAGTTAAGGTTTTATATTGTTTAATAGCCAATTTAATTGTCTATCAGATGTTACTTAAGCTACAAGTTTCTAATAAAAATTTAAAAAGTTATATGACTTTGAAAAGTAAGTTTTTTTACGATTTCAAGCAACTTTAAACGCATGTTTCTCGGAAACGCCGCCAACGATTTTTTTAAAACTTTCTCAATTGAGAGTCTAATGCGTAGTCTGTTGTGTGAAACCATTGTGTGAAATCATTTTTTAAACGTCAGGGGTAGCCGAAAAAATAGATTAAAAATCGAAAATGTCGTATTTTTACGATTGGGAGCATTTTTAGAGGTCTTTTTCTCGAAAAGTCATCATAATAATTTTTGGGGAACTTCTTCTACACAGAGTCATATCGGTAGTCTTATGTATGAAACCATTGTACAACAGTTCGAAATATCTGGAGTAGGAGAACAAAGGGATCGAAAATTGAAAACGGCACCTTTCATTGTTAAGCAAAACATGCGGTAAGGGTGGATACAATCTGTACATTTGAACTAAAGTTCTTGCAACTATGAGTGTTTACTTCTACCCAAAATATGGATTTATTGACCCTATAACAGAAATAGTTGATTTCTGTGTGTAATAATTAGTCTTTGAATTAATATAGTTGCTTCTTTGCCAAAATTATCTCATAACCGTAATCATCTAGACTGAATCGACGGCTCACGCTGTTTATAAGCAAGTCCTATTTATTATCTTTTTGCAGTAGTAACTAGTATCGAATATTGTACTTGTGATAGAAAACCTGACAAAGTTTAAGCTTGGACTCTATCTGTAATTATTATTTAGTTTTTACATGTTAGTGACTTGAAATCTTTAACGTGCAAGAAACCAGAAAATTTGCGATATTTCATTGAATATTCAATCAATTTTTCAACCAGTTACATATTTGAGTAGCTGACATGAACACGATTCCGAGGTCCTGTGTACACATTGGTGTGACCGTAAAAGATCCCTTGGCAGTTGGAATTCTATATAAGAGTAGACTAGCGCCGCTGTATGGGCAAAACTTTCCTCATGGCCCATTCCGAGCAGAACATTTAGACGTTAAACCCTATTTCATTTCATTTCAATTTACACCCAAAGTTTCAACCCAAACTCTAATTACGACTACAATTTTTACTTTGATATTAATATCTATTCAATTCCTGTTTTTACCATAACTTCGGTGTGGACCACGACATTGCTTTTCATCCAATTCGCGAAACTGTTCTTTTTCCATTTCGTGTAGATCTCAGAAACTGTAAGAAGTGATAAGAGTTCTGAATACTGATGTTTTCCCATGTAAGTTGTTAACAGTTAACACTTGCGAAAGTTGTGAGCAAATCGGAAATGATGTAAATATTAAGTGTTCACGAAGACTCTGTAGAGACTTAAATCGGTATTCTTGTGTATAAAATCTTTGAACAACAGTCAGAAATATCAGTGTAGGAGAAAAGGGGATCGAGAATTGAAAGCTGCGTATTTGTTAAGCGAAATGTGCTGTAGGAGTGGGATAAAATCGGTATGTATTATCAACGTATAAAGCATATTTATATATAGAGGTTTTTTTTTTTTTGTACAGTGACAATATTTGATGTATAAGTGTTTTAACCAAAATATGGGGTTGGTGATTCTAGAGTCAAAATATGTCATTTTAGTAAGTAATAGTTTCCCCTGAAATTAATGTCCCAGGTTTTTTTCTCTACATGACGTCATCACTTTATACCAATGAATAAAAAGCACTCTGCTGCAGCCATTTATAACCGAAATACCTAGAAAAGAAAAGCTGATGTTGAGATCTAAAGACAATGGAAAATTAATACTGCTTTCTTGACCCTTTTGCAAAAATATTCTTTCTTTTCTTTTGCCATTACGCATAGATCTCAGAAACTGTAAGAAGCGATAGATTTTTCCTCATGAAAGTTGTCAACAGTTAGCATTTATGAGTTAGCTGCTTAAACCCCATTTCAGTTCATTTCTAATTACCCAGATTTTTTCTCTATATGACGTTATCACTTTAAACCAATGAATAAAAAGCACTTCGCTGCAGCCATTTATAACCGAAATACATAGAAAAGAAAAGCTGATGTTGATATCTAAAGACAATGGAAAATTAATACTGCTTTCTTGACCCTTTTGCAAAAATATTCTTTCTTTTCTTTTGCCATTACGCGTAGATCTCAGAAACTGTAAGAAGCGATAGATTTTTCCTCATGAAAGTTGTCAACAGTTAGCATTTATGAGTTAGACGCTAAACCCCATTTTATTTCATTTCTAATTACCCTTTGAGTTTCAACCTAAACTCTAATTACGACTACAATTTTGACTTTGATTTTGAAATTAATATGTGTTTTGCCTATAGGACACAGTTGATACACTGTGCCTGCAATACTCACATCTATAGGCAAAATGGTAATTCAGAGGTAAGTATACTATTATTGATCCTGTTCAAACACACCTTATATACTAAGCAGCAAAAGAAACGTCAGGTTGGTATGTTACTCTGAATAGACGCATTGCATAAAACTCGCCAAATATTTTTATTTAGTCCAAAACACAGAGCTTGTCAATATTTTGATTCGTGCTACGGTGCCAATGGCCTTGACACATCGTGGCCTGAATATTTATTTAGCCCTTGAATCAAGCTTTCGATTCATATCATATTTGCATAAAAAAAAATTCTCCGAAGTTTCTGATTTTGCCGTGAAAGTCAACAAAAATGTTCAAAGCTAAAATTCAATACGATCCCTTGAAAATAACACCTGCATATTTGATACGAAAATAAAGCTAAACAAATTAACATTAAGATGCAATTCGTGTCGAAATCCTGTACCAAATGGCGGCTCCGCGCAACCTATTTAACATCACGTAATGAGCAGTCGTCGTTGAGCTTCCTTCCGTAGCAGACGAATGACGACTTCCCAGATCGGAATTAGGTCACTTCGCTTTTCAGCCAAAAAGATCCTTATTATGGGTAAATAATGCCCTGTAAAAGTTGTTTCGTGTAAAATTAATCCCCTAGGATGGTTTTTATTAACATGGCAATAAAATAAAAATATTATTAATGTTGAAATCTCGATTTAGCGGAGGGTTACACCACGGCAAAAATGCCAAAATCCTCGCGTATGTTAAAAATCGGCTGTCAAATCACCGTCAATTAACTGTTGATTCAGTTTTTTTGGGACAGAATGGTGCCGAATATATGGTATGTCGTGTTAGTAGACATATTTCTCGATCCAAATTAATAGCTTCACTAATGTTTGTCCCTTTGAATTATGTGGTAAGGTCTGGTGAAAAAAGTTAGCTTAACAATATTGCTGGATCACGTGACTGAATTCTGCCCTGTGATTGGATGAGACCAACCAAAACATAAACAAACTACATTTGCTCTGATTTTATAGTTTCTTTCTTTATTATATTATGATGTTTTACAGAGTTTCTATATTAAACTGCATATTAATTATATTATGCATAAAACCTAAGCATAATATAATTAATATGCAGTTTCTTTATAATATAATGCTCAGGGTTGATAAAGTTTACATTATTTGCATTAGCCTATCTCAGGAGACTTGGGTTTATATACAGCCAGTGATATTGATAAATATGGTACTTTTAAAGACAGCACTGCCACCGAAACTTCTTCAATATTAATCTTTAAGTGGCATTTAGCGATTGGAAAACACATTAATAGAACACAATTTTTATGGGAAACAATCACTGGTTTATTCTAAAAGCACGACGTTTCGACAAGTATCCTCTTATCGTTATCAAGCACAATGACATTTCATAAACTTCAGATGAATATATAAGAGTGGACATGGTGAAACCATATAATAAGATAAATAACAATAACAATAAAGATAAAGGATTAAACAAATTAGACATAAGATAAGTAGGGTAGTTAATTAGACAATCAACAACAATATTGATCGTTGGATGGATTTTTTAAAAAAAAAGTTTTTAATTTAATTAAAACAAAAAATGCATTATCTTACTCTAAAGCAATCTCATGTAGCTCAGTTTTGGAGATTTTATTGGATTTGGGGGATCAACAACTCTGCAAAAAAGTTATAATTTGGTGGCCATCTGAAATTACCTTTTCCTCCACACTTTGTCATGTTCAAACTTCGGAAATCATTACCTTCTTCCCCATGCCCTTTTCCCAGAACCATAACAGATAGCTCAATTCTGGTTATTACAGTGGATACAGGAACCCAATATTGGTCTACATGCTAATTTTTAATGCAATCAACCAATAAAATACATTTTGGTGGCTATCTGAAAATATGTCTTTTTCAGCAAATTTGGCGATTTTTGTCATTAATACCTCCTTGCCCCTGTCCTCTCCCCAAACCATAATGGATAGCTCAATTCTGATTGTTTCATTGCAGACATAAGCCTCATAATATTAACCTTGATGCCAATTTTTATTCAAATCGGTCAAGAAATAACATTTTGGTAGCAGACTAAAGATGTTGGTATTTTGCCATTTTTACTCATTTTTCGTCATTTTGCCCACTCGGTCAATAATGGGTCTGATACCATGTTTTGACCCTTATCTATCCTCTTTATTTTTCATAAAGGATCCCAAAATTAATTTGACTAATTTTCTTTGCAGATCTGTGTGGGAAAATGTGATTTGATCTGTATTGAAAGGACTATTTGAAAAATAAACATCATCCGAAAATGCCCGGCGACGATTTGTGGTTCCAATTTGAGCAAAATAGGCATTTTTGAAAGTCTCTTAATCAAAAAATTGATCTCCTGTTGTTCTAATGTTTGTTTTACTAGTACCCAGGAGTAAAGTCTAACAGAAAATTACAAAACAACTGTGTTTTTGTATTTATTTTTCTATTTATTATAATTTGAAAACGCTACTTAGTGATTTTTTGACACCACTAGGTGAGAACCCCGCCCCATATCTCAAAAAACGTTTAAGATGATTAAATCAAATTTTCTGTGCTTCTATTTGGGTCATAAATAAGTAAATTTATGCCAAAAAAATCAACATTTTTAAAGTTTGAAAATTTAGCTGCTGGTACCTAGTTAGTCAAAATTTAATAACCCTAAAATGGTTCAAACGATTTTTCTTAAACTTCAGGAATATGAAGTCGAAGTTCTAATCCAGTCCTTAAACCATAAATGAAATTAACTGAATCACCGGAAGTAGTCAAGAAATGTATCTGAACTTTGACAAAATTCTGAAAAGTAGGTGCCTGTGCGGAAAATGTGATGTATCAATTGTGTTTTTGCCGATTAGTTAAAGTTTTATATCGTTTAATAGCCAATTGTTGAAATTCAATAGGCTTCTTCATTTCACTAATTTAAATGATGCATATCAATTTCATACAGATCGGATGATAACTGTTGTTATTAGAGCGTTCACAAGATTCAACAATTTCTTCTAGAGTTATGGCCCTTGTTTCACTTTGTTGCACCTTGTGAACGCTCTTACAACAAAAGTTATCACCCGATCTTTGTGAAATTTATATGCATGATTTAGATTAATGAAACGAAGAAGCCTATTGAATTTCATCAATTTCCGTTATTTACTTCTAGAGTTATGGCTCTTGATTCACTTTGTTGCATCTTGGAAACGCTCTAACATGAAAAGTTACCTGTCGATCTGTATGAAATGTACATGCATCATTTAAATTAGTAAAGAGAAGAATCCTTTTGAATTTCAGCAATTTCTGTTTATTACTTCTAGAGTTAAGGCCCTTTGTTTCACTTTGTTGCACTTTGTGAACGCTCTAAAGTATGAAATTTATATGTGCCATTTAAGTTAGTAAAAAGAACAATCCTATTGAATTTCGGCAATTTCCGTTTATTACGTTTAGAATTATGGCTCATTTAACTTTATTGAACCTTATGAACGCTCTTAAGCTGAAAGTTATCGTCAGATCTTTATGAAATTTATATGCATTATTTAAATTAGTGAAACCACAAAGCCTTATTGAATTTTAGCAATTTACAATTATTACTTCTAGAGTTATGGCCCTTGTTTCACTTTGTTCAACCTTGTTAATGCTCGATTGATGAAAGTTATCATATTATATGTATGAAATTTATAATATAAATTTCATACATATATATGCATCATTTCAGCAATTTCCGTCAATAATTTCTAGAGTTAAGGCCCTTGTGATCATCCGATCTGCATGAAATTTATATGCATTATTTAAATTAGTAAAACGAAAAAGGCTGTCAAATTTCAACAATTTCTGTAGACTACTTCCAGAGTTGAGGCCTTTGTTTCTTGTTTCAGTTCGTAGAATCTTGTTTCCCTCCAACAACAAAAATTATAATCTTATCTGTATGGAACTGTCTTGTAAAGGCCCCCAATTACCTACAAAGGAATAAATATGCGACAACCCTTGTCGACCGCTCGAACGATTCTATAGCTGCTGTGGGTGTATGTTTCGTTGCCTGACAACCTATCTTTTTGCTGGTTAGTATGTCTGTGTAATGCATGAATTAGTTTATCGACCACATAGAATGTTAGCTTGTGTATTTTTAGATCATGTACATTTTGAAGATTTAGAACCTAAGTCAGAAAAATTAGTTCATCTTACAGCATCTAGACCCAAGGGTCCCAAAAAGAGACCTCCCTCATCTGTATTTACACCCATGGTAAGTATATATAAACATCCTTTTGTAAAACGCTGCTTCAACCAAAGCTGCTAAAAGCAATAGATAGTGTTGGTATGTTATAAATGCATTCCCATCTTCAAGATTTAATGCTAGAATTTTATTGACATTTGATTAAAATATGAGTGCATAAAATAAAGGACTGTTTAAATTGGGTTAGATTGTCAGTTGTTAATTTATGTTGGAATTCTTAAATTTAATGTTCTTGATATATTTGAAATAGAAATACTTTACAAGAGTATAATATATAGTTTGATTTGAAAGTTAATCTGTATTTTTCATTACTCATTAATGTAGTATGCTAATCAATTGTTTGGGGAAAGAATTTCTGCAAAGTCATAGAACAAATCAGACATTATCCACATAAAACATGTTTTTTTATTATTGTCCCCCGCCTTTGGAAGAAAGCAGTGGACTATTAAAAATGTGTTCGTCCGTCTGTAAACTTTTTGGGACACAATAACTCTCCTTCTAATTGAGCTAGAATGTTCAAACATTGTGTAGGTGTTTATTAGGTCAGTGCCTTTTTGGGGTCCGAAGAAAAGCATTTTCTGCTTAGGGTAACCAGAGATAAAGCAATTTGATTGGTTGATCCTTTGGGACACATGAACTTTTGTTCTAATTAAGTGAGATTGATGAAACTTGGTGTATTGTTTCATTACATAAATACCTTGACCAAGTTCAATAATGAACATTTTCTGCTCAGGGTGAGCAGAGCGATAAGCAATTTGATTGGCCGAGACTTTGGAGCACAATAACTCTCCTTCTAATTGAGCTAGAACGTTCAAACTGGGTGTAGGTGTTTATAAGGTCAATGCCTTGATGTAGTTCGAAGATGAGTATTTTCTACTTAGGGTAAGCAGAGATAGGCAATTTGATTGGTTGATGCTTTGGGGCAGGATAACTTTAATTTTAATTAAGTGAGAGTGATGATACTCTTGAATATAGATTCATTATATCATTACCATGACTAAGTTTGATGATGAGACTTTTCTGCTTAGGCTAAGGAGCAGTAAGCAGTTTGATTGGTCAAGACTTTTGAACATTACAACTCTGCTTTTAATTGAGGTAGAATGTTTAAACTTGATGTAGATGTTCATTAGGTGAATGTCTTGACTGAGTACAATGATAAACATTTTGAGCTAAAGCTAAGCAATTTCATTGTTCGATGCTTTGGGACAAGAGAACTTTGATTCTTTCTGATATAGAGTGATGAAACTTAGTGTATAGTTGATAATCAGTTTGATTGCTTGATACTTTTGAAAAAAATAAATGTGCTATTACATGTAATTAATATTTGTCATCTATTTATTTTGGGATTTCGACGGGGGAAATCAGCCTCACTGTTGGCTTGTTGTTATTATTATTCTCTAGTTACTTAATTTTGTAACATTCTTGGTTTAAAGAAAGATTGTCATAAATATGTACACTTGATTCACTCGCCATGTATTTTTTTTATGTCCCCATTTCTGTGTGGGTTTAATATGTCATCACCCATGTCTGTTGATCTGTCAACTTTGGCTCGATAATGTGATAGAGGCTACAGTTTTTATACGCCAACATTTTCATGTATGAAAAATCGTGGACACTCGAGAGGTCAGAACTTTTATCTGATTTTGATGAAACTTAAAATTCGTTGATTATATTGCCATCGTCCCTGTCTGTCCGTCCATCCACTATATTGGCATGTATCGGATTGTAACTGATTGGATGAAAAATCAAGTTTTTAGCTTGTGAACACTTTAGAGGTCACAATTTTTATCGGATTTTAATGAAACTTAAAATGTATGTTTATAACCCACAGATCTCATTTCTTTTTGTTATTGGCGCATATCGGACCGTAACATCGTGGATTATTGCCCCTGGTTGTTTGAAAAATCATGTTTTTAGCTTGTGGACCCGCTAGAGGTCACAATTTTTATCCGATTTTAAAAACTGTTCAAATATGTCACCGTTGCACCTGAATGATGGTTGAGGTCGAATTTTGTGAATTTGTGGGTAATGGCCTCGATTATACAAAAAATCATGTTTTTAGCTTATGGTCCCTCTAGAGGTCATAATTTTTATCACCTCTACACCGTCATTACGGTTGGGTTCGAAATTCATAAAATCAGACTGAAACTTCCCGTAAAAATGTCCATAGTGTAAAGGTATGTAAATACCTTGCAAGGGCAAAATTTCCCTCATAGCACACTGTGTGGCATATGCCCGTCTTCATTTCTGTTTTCCATGTATGCGTTTCAATTTTTCACAGCTTTATTTCTCATGTCAAATGTACACAAGCGTGCTCAGCTGTGTGTACATGCGTGCCCAACAACATGTTTACATTCTGCCAATGACTACAAATTGTATTTTGGACAACAGGGGTTATTTTTGTGGTCTTTTTTGTTGCATCGTAAAAACATGGATGATCTTCCAGTTATTCAATCAACCGCTCTTGTTGCTGTTAATTCAGCTTGCAAATGGCAGATTTTTTGGACATGTTGTTTTATACGCCCACAAGGAAATGTGGTTGCTCTTGAGGCTAAAGTTAATATCCGATTGACTTTAAATTTATACCCAGTGTTTAAGGTCAGGAGATAAAGAAGCCTATTGATTTTCAACAAGATCTGATAATTACTGTCAGAGTTATGGCCCTTGATCACTTTGAAAAATCTTGTGGACACTCTAGAGGCTAAAGTTGATATCCGATTGACTTTAAATTCAAACACAGTGTTTAAGGTCGTGAGACGAAGAATCCCAGTGATTTTCAATGATTTCTGGCCCATGTCACTTTGAAAAATCTTGTGGATGCTGTTGAAGACCAAAGTTCTCATCTGATTGACTCTAGATTGATACACAGAGTTTAAGGTCTTGAGATGAACAAGTATATTGATTCTCAATGAATTTTGATAATTTGAACAGCTAAATCCATGAAATTAAATGCAGCTAGACTTGTTACTTTAACTAAGAAATGTTACCACATAACTCCTGATTTATATAATTTACACTGGTTACCTGTTAAATATCGAATTGATTTTAAGATTTTATTACTTTCTTTTAAATGTTTAAATAATTTAGCTCCTGTTTACCTCTCAGATCTTTTAGAACTTTATACACCTGGCCGAACATTGCATACATCAGATAAACTACTTTTAAAGACCAAAACTGTTTAACTAGTCTCTTATGGTCAGCGCTCTTTCAGTTATCAAGCACCTGTTTTATGGAATAATCTACCATTTAGTTTAAGATGTTGTACATTGACTTTAAATTTATACACAGTGTTTAAGGTCATGAGACGAAAAAGCCTATTGATTTTCAGAGATTTCTGATAGTTACTGCCAGAGTTATCGCCCGTGATCACTTTGAAAAATCTTGTGGACGATCTAGAGGCCAAAGTTAATATCCGATTGACTTTAAATTTATACACAGTGTTTAAGGTCATGAGACGAAGAAGCCTATTGATTATTAGCGATTTGAGATAATTACTGCCAGAGTTATGGCCCTTGATCACTTTAAAAAATGTTGTGGATGCTCTAGAGGCTAAAGTTAATATCCAATTGACTTTACATTTATACACAGTGGGTGAGGTCATCAGACGAAGAATCTGATTGATTTTCAACGATTTCCGATAATTACTGCCAAAGTTATGGCCCTTGATCACTTTGAAAAATCTTGTGACGCTCTAGAGGCTAAAGTTATCATCTGATTGACTTCAGATTAATACACAGAGTTTAAGATCTTGAGACGAACAAGTATATTGATTTGCAATGAATTTTTATGACTTGAACACGTAAATCCATGATATTAAAAGTTTTGTATACTAAACGTTAGCATGGGGCAGAACTTTATAAAAACCAAACAAATTCTTATGGTTTTCTGATAATTACTTAATGAGTTGTTACTCTTAATCAGATTTTAGTGTATTTATTATAAATGTTTCATTACCGAAAAAAGTACATAAAAATTTGGCGACAAGACTTGTTGACTGCCCGGAATATTTAGCTGCTGTGGGCGTATGTTTCGTTGCCTGGCAACCTATCTTTAATTTTGATTTTGTTTTTGAGCTATATTGATTAAAAGGTGTAAAATTAAGCTATTTACAACCCATCCTGCGTCTTCATATTTTTAAATATTTCTTCATAACTTTCATAAACTGGTAGCAATAATCCATACGAAGAGAATGTATGTGAAATTTAATTTGTAATATGCACAGTTGCCGAAAAATAGGTTTTCAATTTTTTTTACCATTTGATGCCTAATACCAATTTAGACTAGGTCAAACCATTTTAACATTTACAATGCCACCGGAAATGACGTCATTTGGGCAAAAACTGCATTTTTAGCCTTCAAAACAGATATTTTATTCAAATGAGTCTGATTTGTAATGGTTTTAAAATTATGATATTTGATTCCAATCAACAAATAGATTGAACCCATACAATCAAACAGATACCACAAAATGGTTTCTAATAGATGATTTTCTACAAGTCACTTTTCAAGGTTTTTGGTCTATGAAAGCTGCAATTATTATTCGATTTAAATAAAATAATGTCATAGACGATGTTATAAAACTAATTGAACATTTCATTATCACCGGATGTAATGTCATTTTGGCAAAAATTGTATTTTTAGCCTTAAAAACAAATTTTATTTTTTTTTGCAGTGGGTTATATTTATTATTTGTTTAACAATATGATATTTGATTCCAGTGGACATATAGATTTGATCAATATGATCATACAGATGTCAAAAAAATGCTTCTAATCTCTTCCCTTGTCGAGAAATAACCAATTTTCTCAGGATCACTTTTTAAGATTCTTATACTCCCACATTTTCATGTGGACATATATTGTCGTTGCCCCTGTATGTCCGTCCGTCCGTCCACAATTATTTGTGGACACTCTACAGGTCACAATTCTTATCCGATTTGAACGAAACTTGAAATATAGGTTTATCTCCAGAAGATCTCGGTTCCTTTTGATTATCAGCTTGTATCGGACCGTAACTTCATGGATTATGGCCCCTGATTGTACGAAAAATCACATTTTTAGCTTGTGGACCCTATAGAGGTCACAAATTTTTATCCGATTTTGTTGAAACTTGAAATACAAGTTTATAACCTAAAGATCTCAGTTCCTTTCGATATTCGCGCATATCGGACCGTAACTGCCTGAATTATGGCCCCTGATTGTACAAAAAATCACGTTTTTAGCTTGTGGACTCTATAGAGCTCATAATTTTTATCCGATTTAAAATAACGTTTGAATAGATCACCGCTACACCCTAAGGATGGTTGAGTTCAAATTTCGTAAAAATCGGACCAAAACTGACAGACAAAATGGCCGCCCCTCGTACGCAAATTTTGTATAACATCTGGTATATCAAAGTTGTGGACCCTCTAGAGGTCACAATTTTGATCCTATTTTGATGAAACTTGAAATACATGTTTATAACCCAAAGATATTGATTCCTTTCGATATTAGCGCGTATCGGATCATAACTTCCTGAATTGTGGCCCCTGATTTTACAAAAAATCACGTTTTTGGCTTGGTGTTCCTCTCGAGGTCACAATTTTTATCCGATTTAGAAAAACGTTCGAATATATCACCGTTACACCGTAATTCTGATTTAGTTCAGCTTTTAAAAACAGTTTAAATATATCACCATTCCACCATAATGAATTTTGACTTCGAATTTCGGGAAAATCGAAATGAAACTGCCCGACAAAATATCCGCTCTTTGTACGCAAATTGTGTAAAGGTATGCAATACGAAGGTTGTGGACCTCTAGAGGTCACAATTTTTATCCGATTTTGATGAAACTTAAAACATATCTTTATATCCCAAAGATCTCAGTCCCTTTTGATATTTGGTATTTCAGACCATAACTTTCTGGATTATTGCCCCTGATTTTACAAAAAATCCTGTTTGTTTTTAAATTGTTCTCTATCCATCTCTTGCAAAATGTGGGTGTATCCTGCCTGGCAGCCACTGGTTTATCCTTTTTAATTTCCCATTAGAAAGTCAGCTAACTTAATGGTAAGTTAGTAACAAATTTTGTCAGGATCACTGTTTTGACACATGTAGTAACACATGGTAACGACTGTATAAATGGAATTGATATTGCTTGGTTTGATTGATTCTGCGTCCATTTTATAACACGTCTGCAATGTTTATGTTGAAATCTGTTTCTCGGTTCCATTCGTACTGGAAGTGACATAAGTGCAAGGGTAACGTGGCACCGGAAGTGGCATAAGTTCAAGGATAACGTGGCACTGGTGAAACCCGTCATTACTGCATCGCAGTTCTAGTTTTTGTTAAGATTATCATTCTTATTATTTATTTTTTTTTTCCACTTGACTATATCTCAGAAACTACTTGTCGAAACGATTCGATGTCTTTGGTTTCACTGGGAAAGTGGGTGTGACTTAGTGTTTAAAGCTATTTCGAACTTTCTGCGACAATGCGAAATGTCCGAAATCACCAAGTTGTTGTTTTTTGAAATATTGCCATAATATTAACAATAATCATTGGATTTTAACTTTTAATACATTTTGGCAAAGCCGGAGACAGGGCAAAAATCTACAGTTCTTTAGATTTTCGGAGATCTTAGGCACCAAAATTTAAATTTTAACAAAACTTTTTTATTTATGAATATCTTTTTATGGCGTTTTACCCACAATTAAAGGGGCTTGTGATTTGAGCAAAAATATGAACAATTTTTGTCTCGATAATTTTCCTTGGTCGCTATTGGCTAACTCAGTTTATGGGTTCTAAATTCATTATTTATTGTTCGATTTGTATAAAACAAAGTTCATATGCTCCGTTGTCCAAAATGTCATGTTTTTTGTTACCGGTGAAGTTTCCTTTTGTCACCGGAAGTGACGTAAATTTAGCAAAAACTACAATTCTGATAGTTCGGTACAACTTTTTGAAAGCAAATATTTTTTTTCAAATTTGATATTACCAAAAGGATGCGCCATGCATTGGTGCACAAAACATCGGACTCAGTTTTTTTAATTTCGATTTCGTTCTCAGGCTATTTTGATTAAAAGGCGAAAGAAGGTGTAAAATTAAGATATTTACAACCCATCGAGCGTCTTCATATTTTAAAATGTTTCTTCATAACTTTCATAAACTTGTAGCAAAAATCCATACGAAGAGAATGTATGTGAAAATTAGTTTGTGATATGAGCAGTTGCCAAGAAATATACACTTTTTGGGACACAATAACTCTCCTTCTAATTGACCTAGAATGTTCAAACTTGGTGTTAGTGTTTATTAGGTCAATGCCTTGATGGAGTTCGAAGATGAGCATTTTCTGCTTAGGGTAAGCAGAGATAAGCAATTTGATTTGTTGATGCTTTGGGACACGATAACTTTAGTTCTAATTAAGCGAGAGTGATGAAACTTGGTGTATAGTTTCATTACATCAATACCTTGACTAAGTTCGATAATGAGCATTTTCTGCTCAGGGTAAGCAGAGCATTAGCAATTTTATTGGCCGAGACTTTGGAACACAATGACTCTCCCTCTAATTGAGCTAAAATGTTCAAACTTGGTGTAGGTGTTTATTAGGTCAATGCCTTAAAGGGGTGTGGAGATGAGCATTTTCTGCTTAGGGTAAGTAGAGATAAGCAATTTGATTGGCTGATGCTTTGGGACACGATAACTTTAGTTCCAATTTAGTGAGAGTGATGAAACTTGGTGTATAGTTTCATTACATCGATACCTTGACTAAGTTCGATATTGAGCATTTTCTGCTCAGGGTAAGCAGAGCGATAAGCAATTTGATTGGCCAAGACTTTGGAACACAATAACTCTCGTTCTAATTGAGCTAGAATGTTCAAAATTGGTGTAGGTGTTTATTGGGCCAATGCCTTGATAGAGTGCAAAGATGAGCATTTTCTGCTTATGGTAAGTAGAGATAAGCAATTTGATTGGTTGATGCTTTGGGACAAGATAACTTTAGTTCTAATTAAGTAAGAGTGATGAAACTTGGTGTATAGTTTCATTACATCAATACCTTGACTAAGTTCGATGATGAGAATTGTCTGCTTAGGCTAAGGAGCAATAAGCATTTTGATTGGTCAAGACTTTGGAACATAATAATGTTTAAACTTGATGTAGATGTTCGTCTTGACTGAGTTCAATGATTAACATATTGAGCTAAAGCTAAGCAGAGATAAGCAATTTCCTTGGTCGATGCTTTGGGACAAGATAACTTTGATTCTATCTGATAGAGAGTGATGAAACTTAGTGTATAGTTGATAATCAGTTTGATTGCTCGATACTTTTGAAAAAAATAGATGTGCGATTAATTAATATGTGTCATCTATTTATTTGGGATTTCGGCGGGGGACATCAGCCTCACTGTTGGCTTGTTTTGCTTGTAAAGGAGTCAATTACTATTCAATTTTCAATTTTATTTTACCATTTGATGCCTTATGCCAATTTAGATTAGGTCAAACCAATTTAAAATTTTCACTGTCACCGAAAATGACATCATTTGGGCGAAAACTGTATTTTTAGCCTTAAAAAGAGATTTTTTATTCAAATGATTCTTATTTGTAATGTTTTTAAAATTATGATATTTGATTCTAATCAACAAATAGAATAAACCCATACAATCATACAGATACATGTACCACAGAATAGTTTCTAACTTGTACGGTTGCAGGGAAATGGATGATTTTCCACAGGTCACTTTTCATGGTTTTTGGTCCATAAAAGTGTCAATTATTCTCCGATTTTCATAAAATTTTCACCATGTGATGCCTTATGCCATTTCTGATTTCATAGAACGAATTTAACATTTTCATTATCACCTGAAGTAATGTCATTTTTGCAAAAACTGTATTTTTAGCCTTCAAAACAACTATTATTTTAAAGTGAGTTATAATTAGTATTCGTTTAACCCTTAGAACACGTTACCCCGCTATAGCGGGATACCGTCACTTTCCCCTCAACCCGTTACCGCTCAAAAGCGGGGTGTGACGAATGCATATAATCTTTTGTCAATACAAGCGTGTTTTTTATTGGTTGTGGCTTGACAGTTAAGCCAATCAAAAGACAGAAAACAAAATAGTCACGGTATCGCCATGCAAATGGCGGACATTGTAAATTTTCTGTTTTTTCTATCAAAATAAGCGATGAGTTCTCAAAAACGAACAGTGACAGAAGGTGGCGACGTGCCTCGAAAGTTGGCTCGATATACGATTCAACAAGTGGCAGCTATTTTGGATTCCGACGACGAAGAATCACTTGGTGTTGACGAAGATTATCCATCGGATGATTTGGAAAGTGATTCGGAAGACAATGACATTGATTCTGATGATGAAAACAACGATTCCGCCAATATTTTACCTGGCACACCTGTTGTTATGACAGACAATCTTGATTCTGGTTGGAATAAAAAGTATGTTGGGGTGAATAAACAATTTCTCAGATCAGAGACAGGCCCCAAAAATATACCAGCAAATTTTGATGTCAACACAAAAGCTGTTCAATACATTGAATTATTTCTTGGTGATGACTTTTGGAATAATCTCTGTTCTATGACAAATCTTCGGGCTTCCCAAACTAAAGAGCAAAAGCCGACTGATTATTAAGCCAATAAATTTTCACCTGTATTTATAGAAGAAATGAAGGCATTTATTGGTTTGAGGTTACAGATGGAGTATGCTGTAATAAAACCAAGATATGAACAATATTGGACAAATTGTGGTAAAAACTTCATATCTCATACACCTGGATTCCGTGAAGTTATGGATCTTCACCTTGTCGATGAACAAGCTGCTGATCTTGATAAATCGGATAAAATATATAAAATGAGACCATTTGTTGACACAATTTTTACCAAATTCAGGAATCATTTTACTCCTCAACAAAACATCAGCGTGGACGAAGGCATGATACCTACGAAGAGTCGATTAGGTATAAAACAATACATAAAAGACAAACCAACGAAATGGGGAATAAAAGCCTTTATGCTCACTGACTCTGAATCTGGCTATATACTTTCTGGGAAAATCTATACAGGGAAATCCACAGGACTTTTCTTGGAAGAACTAGGAGCCCCTGGCAGTTTAGTGGTATGATTGCTAACGGACATCGAAATGAAGGATGAAAATCACATCGTATATGTGGACAGATTTTATTCATCGGTCAAATTATTTTATTACCTATATGATGAAATGGAGTCCATGCTGTTGGGACTGTTATGACAAACAGAAAACACTACCCAAAACAACTAAAGAAGAACAACAAAGACCTTCACAATCGTGGTGACAGTGAATATTTGTGTCGTCATTATTGAAATTAGAATGCCCAAGCTGATCCAAGATTACAACAAATTCATGGGGGGCTGTGATAAGAATGACCAGATGACGAAATTGTACAAGACAAGACGTCATTATCGGTGGCCGCGCAGACTATTCATGAAATTTTTTATGTGGGTATGCTATAATGCATATGTTCTCAAGGGTTATTATCGTGCTCATAATCCTGCAAAACAACGATCAAGAACATTTTATAATTCCTTGACAACATTTGCTTACAATTGATTAATGCGTATCGCAGTGGCATAAAACGCCGTGAGAGTCGTGAAGCCGACATCCCTGGTCGACTTCAAAATGTTGGAAATCACTTTCCAGAGCGACCAGAGGAGGCAACAAGAAGCAATATCTGTGTAGTATGTGCTTACAAGCACAATAAATATATGAGGGATAATAACTGTGCATCAAAGAAAGACAATCCCTTCAAACAGACGAAAAACAACGTTTAGGTGTTCAGACTGTCGACGTTACTTGTGTATTCGCCAAGGATCTACCTGCTGGGTGGACTGGCACAAGAAAACAGAATATTGGCGTTAATATTTAGTCACTATTATTAACACTCCAAAGTGAGAACATTGCATGATACAAATATAAAATATTATTATGACTAAAGACAATTATATAAATACAATGTATGGTATAAGATGAATTGAATACTGTGTCTGTGCAGAACCAAAATAGATTTGACATTATCCGTCGACTTCATTTCACACTGGACTGTAAATGATTAAAATTATTTGTTTTGTATTTTATATTTATATTATGAGATGTTTTATGACTATTAAATGTTATAAAACTTTTTTTTTTCAAATATTTACCTTTTACCTGTTGGATACCTGAGCTTACCTGTATCATTAATGAGCATGACCTACTTTTTGTCAACGAACATGTGTTACATTATATTGGTAACATAACTGCCAAATAGCATTTTCCTACTCCATATGGATAAAAAGTTATTGCAAATTTAGTGCAAACACTCAATAAATTTGAGAAGGGCTTCAGGAGGCCAGGGTTTGGTGGCATTTAGCTTCAGGCAGTGGGGGTTCTAAGGGTTAACAATATGATATTTGATTCCAATGGACATATAGATTGGATCAGTACGATCATAGAGATGTCAAAAAATTGCTTCTGGCATCTTACATTGTCGAGAAATAACCAATTTTCTCAGGATCACTTTTTATATGCCCACATAGAAATGTGGACGTATATTGCCGTCGCCTCCGTTCGTCCATCGTCCACAATTTCTTGTGAACGCTCTAATGCCACAAGTTATCATCCAATTTTTTTAAAATTGATATATGTTGTTTACATTAGTGAGATAAAGAAGCCTATTTAATTTCAATAATTTCCGTTTATAATGTCTAGAGTTATGGCCCCTGTTTCACTTTGTTGAACCATGTGAATGCTCTAACGTCAAAAGTTGACATCCGATCTTTGTGAAATTTATATGCAATATTTAAATTAGGGAAAAAAGAAGCCTATTGAATTTCAGCAATTTACGTTTTTTACTTCTAGAGTTATGACCCTTGTTTCACTTTATTTAACCTTGTGAACACTCTAACCCCCTAAGTTATCATCGTATCTTTCTGAAATTTATATGCATTATTTAAATTAGTGAAACGAAGAAGCTTATTTAATTTCAATAATTTCCATTTATAACGTCTAGAGTTATGGCCCTTGTATCACTTTGTTGAACCTTGTGAATGTTCTAAGGTCAAAAGTTAACATCCAATCTTTGTGAAATTTATATGCAATATTTAAATTAGAGGAACGAAGAAGCCTATTGAATTTCAGCAATTTCTGTTTATTACTTCTAGAGTTATGGCCCCTGTTTCACTTTGTTTAACCTTGTGAACGCTCTAACCCCAAAAGTTATCATCCTATCTTTCTGAAATTTATATGCATTATTTAAATTAGTGAAACGAAGAAGCCATAATGAATTTCAGCAATTTCTGTGTATTATGTCTAAGAGTTATCATCCGATTGACTTCAGATTGATACACAGAGTTTAAGATCTTGATACAAACAAGTAAATTTTTATTACTTGAACAGGTAAATCCATGATATTAAAAGTTTTGTATACTAAGCTTTAGCATGGGGCAGAACTTTATAAAAACCAAACAAATTTTAATGGTTTTCTGATAATTACTTCATGAGTTGTTACTCTTAATCAGATTTTAGTGTATTATAAATGTTTCATTACCGAAAAGGGGGGTTGGATGGCTGAATGGTTAGCGTGCGCGCGCTGTATCATAAAGTCTGTCATTGAGTCGACTGGCGTGGTTTCGAATCCCCGGTTGTACATGGCAAGGAGTAGGGTCGCCTGTCCAACCTCGTGGGTTTTCTCCGGGTCCTCCTGTTTCCTCCCACTGCTAAAGACCCCTACGCGCAAGCGTATTATGTAAATAGAATTAAACCATATGTTAGTCCCGAAATGACCTAGTTTGTTTCGAGTGGACGTTAAACCCCATTTCTCTCTCTCATTACCGAAAAAAGTAAAAATATGTGACAACACTTGTTAGCTGCTGTGGGCGTATGTTTCATTGCCTGGCAACCTATCTTTTTTAATGTTGCCGTAATATTTACAATAATCGACAGATTTTAATATTTGGTACATTTTGACATAACCGGAGATAGGGCAAATGGCTACGGCACTTCAGATTTTTGATTTTCGATGAATCTTAGCTTATATTAGGCGCAAAATTTTTAAAATTAAAATTTTTACAAAATTTCTTTTTATTTATGAAAATTTTTTGATGGAATTTTACACAGGATTAAAGGGTCATCTGACTTGAACAAAAATATGAACAATTTTTGTCTCCGTAATTCGAGTTAGCCGCCATTGGCTAATTCAGTTTTTCAGTCTCAGATTAATTATTTATTGTTCGATTTGTATAATAGAAAGTTTATAAGGTCCTTTTTACGAAATGTCATTTTTTATGTTACCGATAAAGTTTCCTGTCGGCACCAGAAGTGACATAATTTTACCAAAAACTACAATTTTGACAGTTCTGTACCACTTTTTGAAAGCAAATATTATTTTTATACGCCCACATTTTCATGTGATATAAAATAATTAATAGAATACAATATCAAAAAAACATCGTTTTATCCAACGTTTCATCAGTAAAAATACTAACTTCTTCAGGGATGAAGAACTAAATTCAAAATGACTGGAAGTCATTTATGACATCATAGGAAGTTATGTCATCATGAGTGTAATGACATCATAGACTTAGATACATAACATGAAAGGTTAGCTTAACTAAAACTTAGATAAAATTTTGCAAGTAAGGAAAACTTATGCATGATTATGAATGATTTTGAAACCCCCTGGATTTAACTCATTTAAACCGTTAGGCCAAACTGAATCAAGTCAATGAATCCACAGACTTTCTGCTGTGTTCAATTTTTTCTGATCTTTATCGGGAATTTTTTGTTTCAAAATTAAACCAACATTTACTGTAGATATAAATAGTAACTCAGTTAATTTCCTAGATGTAAAAGTTGTCAAAGAAAAAGAAAAGTTAGAGACAAATCTATATTCCAAGAGAACAGATTGCCATCATTATCTTCCTCCATCAAGTTGTCATCCCAAACACACCTTTAAGGCTATCCCTTACAGTGGTGCTCTACGTATAAAACGGATTTGTAGTAAAGATAGCTGGACCAAATCAAACCTAAAAAATTTGGGATCCTATCTTAAACAATCAGGATATCCCAAGAAAATTATTCTAAAGGCATTTAAACGCGCAGATCAGAAGACCAGGACTGAATTATTGACCTACCAATCCAAGACCGATACTAATGTGAACATTATTCCATGGACAACTACCTTTGACGCTAGACAACCTCACCTTCACCAAATGATTAAACAATCCGGATATTCCAAGAAAATCATTCTAAAGGCATTTAAACGCGCAGATCAGAAGACCAGGACTGAATTATTGACCTACCAATCCAAGACCGATACTAATGTGAACATTATTCCATGGACAACTACCTTTAACCCTAGACAACCTCACCTTCACCAAATCATTAAAGACCGAAGTATTTTAGACACAAGTTCATGTATGAAGAAAATTATGAATAGCAGCAAAATAATAATAGAGAGGAAGAACCACACTATTGGCAATATCTTGAAAGAAAATAAGTTGAGAACTTCTGACACTAATAACCATATTAAAGGACAATATTGGTGCCAGTCATTATCACATATGTGATAGAACTGGTTAAACATGTTCCACAGAGATCATTGCTACGATAGATGAATAAACAATGTTTCAACAATAGGAAGTGACGAACGCAAAAGGAAAACACGAGTTATCACTCTATATAACTGGCTAATATCCTTTCACAGTCCCATACAACAACTTTTGGTCTTCGAAGGAATTATTAGTGAGCAGAAATTAGCCCATGTATCTATTATCACCCGTCACTTCATTCAGTTATATAAAGGGATAACTATGAATAGCAGCAAAATAATAATAGCAGAGAGAAAGAACCACACTATTGGCAATATCTTGAAAGAAAATAAGTTGAGAACTTACGACACTAATAAGCATATTAAAGGACAATATTGGTGCCAGTCATTATCACATGTGTGATAGAACTGGTTAAACACGTTCCAAATATTATTTTATCACAGAGATCATTGCTACGATAGATGAATAATCAATGTTTCAACAATAGGAAGTGACGAACGCAAAAGGAAAACACAAGTTATCCCTCTATATAACTGGCTAATATCCTTTCACAGTCCCATACAACAACTTTTGGTCTTCGAAGGAATTATTAGTGAGCAGAAATTCGCCCATGTATCTATTATCACCCGTCTCTTCATTCAGTTATATAAAGGGATAACTATGAATAGCAGCAAAATAATAATAGCAGAGAGGAAGAACCACACTATTGGCAATATCTTGAAAGAAAATAAGTTGAGAACTTCCGACACTAATAAGCATATTAAAGGACAATATTGGTGCCAGTCATTATCACATGTGTGATAGAACTGGTTAAACACAATCCAAATATTATTTAATCACAGAGATCATTGCTACGATAGATGAATAATCAATGTTTCAACAATAGGAAGTGACGAACGCAAAAGGAAAACACAAGTTATCCCTCTATATAACTGGCTATTATCCTTTCACAGTCCCATACAACAACTTTTGGTCTTCGAAGGAATTATTAGTGAGCAGAAATTCGCCCATGTATCTATTATCACCCGTCACTTCATTCAGTTATATAAAGGGATAACTCGTGTTTTCCTTTTGCGTTCGTCACTTCCTATTGTTGAAACATTGATTACTCATCTATCGTAGCAATGATTTCTGTGATAAAATAATATTTGGAACGTGTTGAACCAGTTCTATCACACATGTGATAATGACTGGTACCAATATTGTCCTTTAAGGACAAAATATCATACAGATGTTAACCTTATTTACGAAAATTATGCAAATCATGCGAGACTATGTGTAATAATCAAGAAGTAACCAGTAAAGACATGAAATCATTCAAGATTAGAGACTCTGTCAACTGTGCCAGTTCTTATGTTGTATATTGTTTAACATGTAAAACCTGTAGTATGCAATATGTAGGCCAAACCATTACTCCTTTCAGCACTCGACTTAATAAGCACAGAAGTAGTATAAAGCTTAAAAAACCTGGCCATTCCCCCCATGTAGCCTCCCATTTTGATATACCGGTTCATGATTTCAATTGTACCATAGTACAAAAAATTCCTGATAAAGATCAGAAAAAAATTGAACACAGCAGAAAGCACAGAGTAAAAATACACAGAGTAGCGACTCGCATTACGGCCCATAGAAACACAGCGACACGCAATGCATCTTGGGAATTGTCTGTAATAAACACACACTGACAGTTCGCTCAACTACGTTACGATATCTATATCGATGAACTAAATCTTTTTAATTTCGTAGTTTTATAATATTTTCGGTAACAAAACTACTGAGAATTATCACATACAATCATAATATGTTAGTTGTGTGTGTGTTTCGGGAATTGATAAAACATGTTTAACATGTAAAACCTGTAGTATGCAATATGTAGGCCAAACCATTACTCCTTTCAGCACTCGACTTAATAAGCACAGAAGTAGTATAAAGCTTAAAAAACCTGGCCATTCCCCCCATGTAGCCTCCCATTTTGATATACCGGTTCATGATTTCAATTGTACCATAGTACAAAAAATTCCTGATAAAGATCAGAAAAAAATTGAACACAGCAGAAAGCACAGAGTAAAAATACACAGAGTAGCGACTCGCATTACGGCCCATAGAAACACAGCGACACGCAATGCATCTTGGGAATTGTCTGTAATAAACACACACTGACAGTTCGCTCAACTACGTTACGATATCTATATCGATGAACTAAATCTTTTTAATTTCGTAGTTTTATAATATTTTCGGTAACAAAACTACTGAGAATTATCACATACAATCATAATATGTTAGTTGTGTGTGTGTTTCGGGAATTGATAAAACATGATTTATATTTTTAAAACATGCATAAAGCGTGGAACGGCCCGGAATGAAGTGAGACTGGGACGAGAGAAGGCATTTGTGATGGTTTACGAATTGGTCTACTTAAGGCCGTAAATTATTGTCGATTTTTAAGGTTTTATTAACTTTGAAACTATTCCACCAAATACTTGTTGTTTCCATTTCTAGATTTGAAATGTAATTTCCATACACCTTAAAGCTGCCACGCCCTTTTTTGGATAAGGCCTATTTTACTCAACATGAACATGATTTATTTTTTCTCCCCAAGAAAAATTCCTTTGTCTTCCAGAGCTTATTACTGTGTGCTTCTCTTATTTATGTTATGTTAATAAAGTAAGCTTTCATTATAATATAACATAATAATTTGAGAATATTAAAATTGAATTCCAAATAGGCATATAACACTGTAACATTGGTACCGTTTAATCTAGCGTTAATTTCTACTCTGTGTCCAATTATTCATAAATATTGTTGAATTTCGGCAAATAGTGCTCAATTTGTACTTCTATCAAATTTCAATCTGACTGTTTAATTTTGATTACCAAGCGTCTAATTAACTAGTGTTTAGTTTCTCAACACGTGTTGAATTATAAGCATCCCGTCTAATTAGCACGACTGTTCAATAATTAGTTGAATCGTTCAATTTCTCGAGCCGTGATTAAAATCAGTCAAATTTTGTTTTCAAACATATTACGATGTGTTCAGTTGTTGGTCATCGTTCAGTTTTGCAGCACAATGTTGAAATACTGTAATAAGTGTTAGTTTTAGTACTGACCTGTTGCGATACGGTGAAATATTATTTTTCACGATTCATACGACAGCAGTTATCTGTAATGCCTGTCATTATCCGGGGATTATTTTTCAAGATCACTACGGTGATACAGATGTTGGATTTTTAATGGCGACGGGACGGTTCCGAAGCAAAGCTTTCTTGAGATGCACATACCGTTTCGACCAAAATCATAAAACGTGTATTTATATATCCATTTAAAACAGTATTTCCCCCACTGACAACACATCCACGAATGATAAATCTCACGCATCTGATTTACGTGTGTACACGTCGACTCCCTACCCTGATTAAATCCTTTTGTTTAAATGTCTTCGCAATTAAGAATAACAGCATGGGTATTGCACCAATCATATATTACATAATATAGGATCTATAGAAAGCATTTTGGGTTGAAGGGTAGTGCGATTATCTCGGGCAATAAACACAGAATGCTTGTAGAATTAATACACATGTGTCAGAAGCCAACAATATGTCTATTGTGTCAGACAAAACGTGAAAATAAACTAATAATTTGAACTCTTTATTTCTTTTTATTATTATAGAACGACAACCCTTTTTCACTGAAGATCAAAAAAAACCTACTAAATACATTCCATGCTTATATGTAATGAACAGAAATTGTTGAAATTCAATAGGCTTCTTCGTTTCACTAACTTAAATATTGCATATAAATCTCACAAAGATTGTATGTTAACTTTTGGCATTAGAGCGTTCACAAGGTTCAACAAAGTAAAACAGACTTAATAAACTGAAATTATTGAAATTAAATAGGCTTCTTCATCTCACTAATGTAAACAACATATATCAATTTTAAAACAATAGGATGATAACTTTTGGCGTTCACAAGAAATTGTGGACGATGGACCGATGGACGGGGGCGACGGCAATATATGCCCACAGCAGCTATATCGTCCGGGCAGTCAACAAGAGTTGTCGCATATTTTTACTTTTTTCGGTAATGAAACATTAATAATATATTAAAATCTGATTAAGAGTAACAACTCATTAAGTAATTATCAGAAAACCATTAGAATTTGTTTGGTTTTTATAAAGTTCTGCCCCATGCTAACGTTTAGTATACAAAACTTTTAACATCATGGATTTAGCTGTTCAAGTCATAAAGATCCATTGAAAATCAATATACTTGTTCGTCTCAAGACCTTGTGAAATTTATATGCATGAATAAATTAGTGAAACGAAAAAGCCTATTGAATTTCAGCAATTTACAATAATTACTTCTAGAGTTATTACCCTTGTTTCACTTTGTTAAACCTTGTTAATGCTCGATTGATGAAAGTTATCATCTAATATGTATGAAATTTATATGCATCATTTAAATTTGTGAAACAGAGGTCTATTGAATTTCAGCAATTTCTGTCAATAATTTCTAGAGTTATGGCGTTTGAGAACGTTTGAATGACAAAAGTGGTCATGTGATCTGTATGAAATCTATATGCTTTATTTAAATAAGTAAAACGAAAAAGCCTGGCAAATTTCAATAATTTCTGTAGATTACTTCCAGAGTTGAGACCCTTGTTTCAGTTTGTAAAACCTTGTAAACCCTCAAACGACAAAATTTATAATCTGATCTGTATGGAACTGTCTTGTGGGCGTATGTTTTGTTGCCTGGCAACCAATCTTTATAGCTACGGGTTTAATTTATCCTTGCAAACTCAGTTTTATACGCCCACATTGAAATGTGGTCGTATATTGTCGTAGCCCCGGCGTCCACAATTGCTTGTGGACGCTCTATGGGCTAACGTTAATATCCGATTGACTTTAAATTTATACACAGTGTTTAAGGTCATGAGATGAAGAAGCCTATTAATTTTCAGCGATTTCCGATAATTACTGCCAGAGTTATGGCTCTTGATCACTTTAAAAAATCTTGTGGATGCTCTAGAGGTCACAGTTAATATCCGATTGACTTTAAAGTGTTTAAGGTCATGAGACGAAGAATCCTATTGATTTTCAGCGATTTCCAATAATTACTGCCAGGGTTATGGCCCTTGATCACTTCAAAAAATCTTGTGGATGCTCTAGAGGCTAAAGTTAATATCCGATGTTACCATGTGTTTGACTTGAAATTTATACACAGTGTCGGTGTTTATATACATGTATGTGAAATGAAGAAGGGTACTGTACTTATTTCAGAATTTCCAATAAATACTTTCAAAGTTATTGTCGCTGATTATCATATTAGTAATGCTATGGAGAATCCTTTCAAATTTTAATGATTTCCAATAATTACTTTCAGTGTTATTGGCCTTGGTTATATTATTGTTTTAGCGGTGAAGAATTCTAATTTTAAATTTGATTTCAAATAACTACTGCATGGGTTGTTGATCTTAATAACCTTGTAACATGAAATACTCAAGTAATCTATAAATGAACATTAAGGCAACAATATTTATGAACTTCTCGATTGATTTGCAGCAGTGGGTGTATGCTTCGTTGTCTGGCAACCTGTCTTTTCCAAACCTGCTGTGATTGATCAGCTAGTAATAAAAGAATAGAATCTTTCAAAATTATTGAAAAATAAAATAAATTGTTTTGATGATTCACCAATCATCTATATTTATTGAGAATATTTGAACTCTTGTATACGCCCACATGGAAATGTGGACGTATATTCATCCACAATTTCTTGTGAATGCTCTATTGGCAAAATTTATCATCTGATTGTTTTAAAATTGATAGATGTTGTTATATGCCCACATTTTCATGTGGACGTATATTGTCGTCGCCCCGTCAGTCCGTCCGTCCACAATTGTTTCTGAACAGTCTACAGGTCACAATTTTTATCCGATTTCAATAGGTTTATCACCCTAAGATCTCCTTTCCTTTCGATATTGGCATGTATCGTACTGTAACTTCATGGATTATGGCCCCTGATTGTACGAAAAATCACGTTTTTAGCTTGTGAACACTGTAGAGGTCACAATTTTTATCCGATTTGGTTTAAACTTAAAATGTATGCTTATAACCCAACAATCTTGGTTCCTTTCGATATTTGTGCATATCGAAACGTAACTTCCCGAATTATGGCCCCTGATTATACAAAAAATCGCGTTTTTAGCTTGTGGACCCTATAGAGGTTATAATTTTTATCCGATTTAAAAAAACGTATTATTATATCACCGTTACACCCTAAGGAAGACTGAGTTCGAATTTTGTGAAACTTACAGACAAAATGGCTGCCCCTCGTTCTCAAATAGCGTAAAAATATGGTATATAAAGGTTGTGGACCCTATAGCGGTCACAATTTTTATACGCCCACATGGAAATGTAGTCGTATATTGCCATCGCCCTCGTCCGTCCGTCCGTCGTCCACAATTTCTTGTGAACACTCTACAGACTACATTTATCATCTGATTGTTTTGAAATCGATATATGTTGTTTGCTTTGGTGAGATGAAGAAGCCTATTTAATTTCAATAACTTCCGTTAATTTCTTCTGGAGTTATGGCCCTTGTTTCACTTTGTTACACCTTGTGAACGCTCTAATGACAAAAGTTATCAACCGATCTGTATGAAATTCATATGCATCATTTAAATTAGTAAAACAAAGAATCCTATTGAATTTCAGCAATTTCCGTTAATTACATCTTGAGTTATGGCCCTTGTTTCACTTTGTTGAATCTTGTGAACGCTATAATGACAAAAGTTATCAACCGATTTGTATGAAATTGATATGCATCATTTAAATTAGTGAAATGAAGAAGCCTATTGAATTTCAGCAATTTCCATATATTTCTTCGTGAGTTATGGCCCTTGTTACACTTTGTTGCCCCTTGTGAACACTCTTACGACAAAAGTTATCAATCGATCTGTATGAAATTTATATGCATCATTTAAATTAGTAAAACAAAGAAGCCTATTGAATTTCAGCAATTTCCGCTAATTACATCTAGACTTATGGCCCTTGTTTCACTTTGTTGAATCTTGTGAACGCTCTATTGACAACAGTTATCATCCGATCTGTTTGAAATTGATATGCATCATTTAAATTAGTGAAATGAAGACGCCTATTGAATTTCAGCAATTTCCGTTAATTTCTTCTGGAGTTATGGCTTTTGTTTCACTTTGTTGCACCTTGTGAACGCTCTAACGACAAAAGTTATTATCCGATCTGTATGAAATTTATATGTATCATTTAAATTAGAAAAACGTACAAGCCTATTGAGTTTTAGCAAATTTCCGTTAATTACATCTAGAGTTATGGCTCTTCTTTAACTTTGTTGAATCTTGTGAACCCTTGAACGACAAAAGTTATCACCTAATCTGTATGAAATTCATATGCATCATTTAAACTAGTGAAATGAAGAAGCCTATTGAATGTCAGCAATTTCCGTCAATTACGTCTAGAGTTAAGGCCCTTGATTTACTTTGTTGAACTTTGTGAACGTTCGAATGACAAAAGTCATCATCCGATCTGTATGAAATTTATATGCATTATTTGAATTAGTAAAACGAAAAAGCCTGTCGAATTTGAACAATTTCTGTAGATTACTTCCAGAGTTACGGCTTTACGGCCCTTGTTTTAGTTTTTAGAGCCTTGTGAACCCTCAAACGACGAAAATTATAATGTCATCTGTATGAAATTGTCTATTAAATAAATATGTGACAACCCTTGTCGACTGCTCGGACGATTTAGCTGCTGTGGGCGTATGTTTTGTTGCCTGGCAACCTATCTTTATAAGATTTTGTTGAAACTTGAAATGTAGGTTTATAATCCAAAGATCTCGGTTCCTTTCAATATTTGCGCATATCGAATTGTAATTTCCTGAATTATGGCCCTTGATTGTAGGGAAAAATCACTTTCGTTTTAGCTTGTTCTCTATCCATCTCTCGAAAATGTGGGCGTATCCTGCCTGGCAGCCGCTGGTTTACATTAGTGAGATGAAGAATCCTATTTAATTTCAATATTATCCATTTATTACGTCTAGAGTTATGGCCCTATTTTCACTTTGCTGAACTTTGTGAACACTAACACCAAAAGTTATCATCCGATCTTTGTGAAAGTTATATGCATTATTTAGATTAGTGAATGATGAATCCTATTGAATTTCAGCAATTTCTGTTAATTACTTCTGGAGTTATGGCCCTTGTTTCACTTTGTTGAACCTTGTGAACGCTCTAACAACAAAAGTTATTCAATCTGTATGGAATTTATATTCATCATTTCCATTTATTACTTCTAGAGTTATGGCATTTCACTTTGTTGGGCATTGTGAACGCTCTAACATCTGAAGTTATCTGCCGATCTGTATGAAATTCATATGTGTCATTTAAATTATTAAAAAGAAGAATCCTATTGAATTTCAGCAATTTCTGTTTATTACTTCTAGAGGTATTATCTGATATGTACGAAATTTATATGCATCATTTAGATTAGTGAAACCACAAAGCCTGTTGAATTTCATAAATTTGCAATAATTACTTCTAGAGTTATGGCCCTTGTTTCACTCTGTTGAACCTTGTTAATGCTTGATTGATGAAAGTTATCATCCGATATGTATGAAATTTATATGCATCATTTAAATTTGTGAAATGGAGGTCTATTGAATTTCAACAATTTCTGTCAATTATTTCCAGAGTTATGGCCCTTGTTTTACTTTGAAAACCTTGTGAACATTCTAATGACAAAAGTAATCATCCGATCTGTATATGCACTATTTAAAAGCGTGAATTTCAAATTTTCTAAGAAAGTCAAACCATAATTATTTTTATGCCTTTTGCTCAATAGGTTATCAAATCACTATACGATCATGGGCATTATTTCCCACCCTTAAAGATCTATGACACAGGAAATAACAACACAATTACCTCCCCTGTTTTGCTATTGACAACATGGGGCAGCCATTTTACAACGTTGGAATTTGAAGTTAAAAATTATATTTTTGCCAATTTCTCAGGTGGCAATAGCGAATTATAGGATTAATAGGATTATTCTTTAACAAGGTAGGACTGTTTATGGATACCATCTATTTTAAGGCTTTATTTTAATACATTTTAAAAATATAACGTGAAAATTTGCAATTTTCGCTTTAAATTAGTAAAACGAAAAAGTCTCTCAAATTTAAAAATTTTCTGTATATTACTTCCAGAGGGAAGGCCCTTGTTTCAGTTTGAAGAACCTTATGAACCCTCGAACGACAAAAATCATAATCTGATCTGAATGAAATTGTCTTGTAAATACCCCCAATTACCATCAAAAGAATAAATATACAGCATCCCTTGTCAACCGCTCAAGCGATTTAGCTGCTGTGGACGTATGTTTTGTTGCCTGGCAGCCTATCTTATAAATTCTGTGCAATACTCAGGTGGAAATCTGTTCAACGGTTCGATGGTGTCAGTTCAAGGGTAACATGGCGCTGGTGAAACCCGTCATCACTGCATCACAGTTCTGACAAAGGACAGCTGTCTAGTCGTTCGGATGGGACGAAAAACCGAGGTCCCGTGTATACATTGGCATGCACATAAAAGATCCCTTGGCAGTTGGAATTCGATATAAGAGTAGGCGATAGTGCCGCTGCCCGGGCAAAATTTCCCCCATAGCACACTGTATGGTGTATGCCCGTCTTCATTAGCCCAGTATAGGAGCAGAACAGTAGGACGTTAAACCCCATTTCATTTCATTCATTTACTAAGTTGACTATTTGGGCCTTGATTATGTAATGTTAATTATCTCGTTACTACTATTGTCTATTATTTCTGTCATAGCTGACAATTGTTAATTTACTTAAGATAATCCATCTTGGGTGCCCATTTATGGTGTAACTCTCTACCTTAATATTGGGTGAATGGCTGTGTTAAATACTACCTGGGGGTAGTATTTAAGTGACATCTATTCATTCATTTACTAAGTTGACTATTTGGGTCTTGATTATGTAATGTTTATAGATGGATTATCTCGTTAACTACTATTGTCTGTTGTCTCTGTCATAGCTTACCATTGTTAATTTACTTTAGATAATCCATCTTGGGTGCCCATTTATGGTGTAACTCTCTACCTTAATATTGGGTAAATGGCTGTGTTAAATACTACCTGGGGGTAGTATTTAAGTGACATCCATTCATTCATTTACTAAGTTGACTATTTGGGTCTTGATTATGTAATGTTTATAGATGGATTATCTCGTTAACTACTATTGTCTATTATCTCTGTCATAGCTGACCATTGTTAATTTACTTAGATAATCCATCTTGGGTGCCCATTTATGGTGTAAGTCTCTACCTTAATATTGGGTGAATGACTGTGTTAAATGCTACCTGGTCATATTTCTGTCCAACGTCATAGAATGGTTAAAAGAAAAGTTGTATGGCAATACAAGTAATACTAGAAGAATTAGATGATGTACTTTTCTTTTCACCTGAAACATGCCGGCATGGAAAAGCAGAAGCAGGCTAGCTAGAAATTTCACACCACAGCCTGTTAATGTAGTTTTACAGTTTTGGCAGATTTTCGCGCCACATACGTATGAATTCCGATTTTCACTGCATCAAATATACACCTTCCTCCCACTGCTAAAGACCTTTATGTGCACTAAATTAGATTGAACATATCATAATAATTGCATGCACGCATGCCATATGTCTGCGCCAACTCAGTCATAAGTGCCAAATAGCTCAGGAGAGCAGAGGCTGAGCCAGGTTCTTTCTGCAAAATAGTGTCCATCAAAATTGTGAAAGCTTGCTGCCATTGAGCCAAACTCGAGAATTTAGATTTGGGGAGGATGATATCCTAAGAACTGGCTCGTCCTCTGTCTCCAAAATGTTTAATGCCAACTGAGCTGAACCAGACTCTGGCAGCAAGGATGACATTTCTACAAATACATTTGGTCATAAGTCACATTTATGTTCAAGCTATGGAAGTCCTCAGATCAGCAGCAATTGCTGGCGTTGGTTGAGATAATACACTGGCAGGCATTGGTTGAGATGATAATACACTGGCAGGATAGGCATCTGTGACTGGCGTGGATGTGGGAGTGTGCAAAACAGTGGTACTGGAGGTGGGTATCACCAAACCCTGATCGACTATCTTTTGAATTATTACATCTGACAAGCGGTTTTCTGCTGTTGTTATCGTGGGACCACCCACACTACCCCTTCTATTTCTGGGTAGCTTGGCTGAAGCTGACCGGGCATTCTCATCAGGCGAACTGTCACTACCACCTTCATCACAACAGGTGACACCTGCTCTCTTACCACCTGCTCTCATAGACATCTTGAATCTGAAAACAAGGGGACATAACCGGTCATTTTTGATAACGCACGAAAACTATTCAAAGTAAATTCATATTTCATGTTTTTTATTTATGGTAGGGTATTGTGAATTCACATGTCTATACCACTTTGTCAGCATGGGGTACACAAACAAATATATATTGGACTTAAAAATGATAATTATTTATTAATTAAATATTCTGTTTTGGCTACTTAAATAACGAAATAGCTAAATTGGCCGTAGAAAAAACATTTCAGTCGCTCACATGTAATTACCACGTGCTCTATAGAAAACACACTGACCTGGATAATTTTGAGTTGTAATACAATAACTTTGAAATGGAGATAAATATATAATTATCCACGGCATATATCTCACATTTATTGGTTTTAGATCATCTGTTACAGAATTACGGGCCGCAGAATTGTGACAGAAATCCTAATAATGTATAACTAAATCACTAACGGATAACTAACTCCACAGCTAGCGACACTAGCGCCCCCTAGAATATCCGGACCGTTGAAGAAGACGGAAATGAGGGTGAGCTTGCAGAGTCCCGACTAATCGTATAACCGGATTAGTTTTTTGTTGAAAACACTGTTCTTATGCTTTAATATATTTAATGGCATGGTTACATGGTTTTATTGGTTGGTTATTTGATCTAAAATAGAACAAAATATATCTAGCTTACAAACTGGCACATGATAAATAGAAGTTACACTAAAACCAGATATACATATGCAACTGTTAACTTCAATTAAAATTAAATCCGATATATTAAATGTCAAATAATTAAGAATTCAGTAAATTATATAGTTACTTCTATGGCGGGACTGTTCGCTCCTGCAAAGAGAACGGTTTTACACAAAATAATAAGTGACACGCAGGCTGCTTTCTTAACAGCAGAAAAAGCATGTGCAACAACGACAAAAAGAGAAACCGTTTGGAATCAGACCACCAATGATTTGTAACAGTAAACAGAACAATATCGTCGTGTATAAGAGTAACCGTATATATGTTACCGAAAAATTAACAAAATTCCATATTCCAGTTTTATTGTGCAGCAATTTTGGGAATTCCACGTGTAGTAAAAATGTTGTGTATATGTTACAGTCAATGTCTACAATCAGGCAATGTGTACAATGCCTGAAATAACCAGTCAATGTGCACATTGCCTAATGAGGCCAGTCATTGTGTACATTGCCTAAAATTTCCAGGCATTGTGTACATTGCCTGATTAATTAGCCCAATTATTGTACACATTGACTGATTGTTGAAGAGCGATTATTGAGAAGACTAGATTACCACAGGTTTCGTTCTGTGATCACATAGGCTTCATTTCATATAAAAGATACTTTAATAGGTTCTTTGTCGGTTAATATGATTAACATTGAGAAGTTGATCTAAAAGAGAAAACCAGAATCAGAATCTGCAGTGGGTTATTTCACCCATATTGATGAGATGTTTGACATCCTTAAGCGTGCCCACATATCTACTGGCCATGGAGGGAGAGACAAAATGGTGAAAGCATTAGTGAAATATGCTAATGTAACACGTGAGGCTATTGATTTGTTCAAATCCCTTTGCATGGAATGTCAAAAGAAGAGAAAAAGAGTTACCACTAAAGGTGTTGTTGTGAAACCTATTATCTCCAAAGATTACTTGTCCCGTGGACAGGTGGATCTTGTGGACATGCAGTCAATGGCCAGTGGATCACAAAAGTGGATCATGGTATACCAAGACCACTTTACCAAATTCTGTGTTCTTCGTCCGCTCACCTCCAAACGTGCATGTGAAGTTGCATATCAACTCATAGGTATCTTCCTGCTGCTTGGTGCACCTGTGATTTTGCAAAGTGACAATGGATCTGAGTTCACTGCCTCCGTGATCACTGAACTGAAGCTCATGTGGTCTGACTTGGTCTTGGTGCATGGCAAACCCAGACATCCACAGAGTCAGGGATCAGTTGAGCGAATTAACTGCGGTGTGAAAGATATGCTTGTAGCGTGGTTGGGTGACAATAATACCACTGATTGGCCTGTAAGACTAAAGTTTGTTCAATTTCAAAAAAACAATAGCTATCACTCCACCATCAAGATGTCACCATTTAAAGCCTTGTTTGGTTCTACCCAAAAGTTGGGCTGCGCTCCCTGCCACTACCTGATGAAATAATGGAACGGCTTGTGACAGAAGAGGATCTTCTCCAAGCACTTCAATCAGCAGCAGACACATCGCCCGAAGCTCCTTCAGCAGAGACCTTATCCACATCTGTGACAGCATCTGCAGAGACATCACCCGATCTCCTTCAGCAGAGACCTCATCCACATCTGCGACAGCATCTGCAGAGACATCACCTGAAGCTCCTTCAGCAGAGACCTCATCCACATCTGCGACAGCATCTACAGAGACATCACCGACTGAAGCACAGCAACTTGATGTACAACATGCCAATATCATGTCATGTGGGAAAAGAGCTGCTGATGGTATCCTGACGCAAGCTGAGAGAATGATAAAGCGCAGTCAGGTAATCAATGTTGCTGCTAACCCTGGGGACAACGTGACCGTCCCTATCCCCATGGTTGATCGTGGAAAGGGTGACGCACGCAACATTATGGTCTGGTTCTGGACAGAAATGAAAATGACATGTACAAGATTGGTGTACAAGCAGGTGTCCTGAAAGGGCGATATTCAAGAAATCAAATTGACCTTTGCCCCCAGAGGCTTTACACTCCCAAAGACATTACCACAGAGAAAGAAATTGGACTTAGACAAGCAGTTCAAACAGAATCAAAATGCGGAGGCCAAGGTTATACGAGGTGTAACTGTTCTAAAAGTGGCAAACAGTGTGCCACAAATAAGTGAAAATGTTACAAGTTGGGTTTGTTATGTAACAGCAGATGCCACAACAGCATCAATTGTCAAAACAAAAATTGTTGACATATTTCATGGCCACTTATATCATGGTTGTAATCAAGTGGACATGTACATGTTACCATTTGTCTGAGTATTTGAGTATTTCACATGTATTCTATCGGGAAATCAGAAATTCATGTATTTTCATACTGTGTGAAATAAAGTCAATTCATCCTTCAAAGTGTGTATGATATTTGTCAGTTATTTAGTTGAAAACAACAACTCTAGTGACAAACCTATTAAAGTATCTTTTATATGAAATGGAGCCTATGTGATCACAGAACAAAACCTGTGGTAATCTAGTCTTCTCAATAATCGCTCTTCAACAATCAGTCAGTGTGTACAATAATTGGGCTAATTAATCAGGCAATGTACACAATGCCTGAAATTTTAGGCAATGTACACAATGACTGGCCTCATTAGGCAATGTACACATTGACTGGTTATTTCAGGCATTGTACACATTGCCCGATTGTAGACATTGACTGTAACATATACACAACATTTTTACTACACGTGGAATTCCCAAAATTGCTGCACAATAAGACTGGAATATGGAATTTTGTTAATTTTTCGGTAAGCAAGTTAACTAATCTCTAGATTTTATTTCTACAATTCCCAAAATTATAAATTCCAACAAGGCCATAATACTGCTATAAAAAATTATAAATGCATTTTTCTCCCAACACGTAGGTTGTTGAGGATTTACATAATTTCTATGCTGTTTTTATACGCCCACATTGAAATGTGGTCGTATATAGTCGTCGCCCCCGTCCGGCAGTCCGGCGTCCACAATTGCTTGTGGACGCTCTAGAGGCCAAAGTTAATATCTGATTGACTTTAAGGTCTTGTTTAAGGTCTTGAGACAAAGAAGCCTATTGATTTTCAGCGATTTCCGATAATTACTGCCAGAGTTATGGCCCTTATTCACTTTGAAAAATCTTGTGGACGCTCTAGAGGCCAAAGTTAATATCTGATTGACTTTAAATTTACACACAGTGTTTAAGGTCATGAGACGAAGAATCCTATTGATTTTCTAAGATTTCCGATAATTACTGCCAAAGTTATGGCCCTTGAACACTTTGTGATGCTCTAAAGGCTAAAGTTATCATCCGATTGACTTCAGATTGATACACAGAGTTTAAGATCTTGAGACGAAAAACAAGTATATTGATTTTCAATGAATTTTTATGTCTTGAACAACTAAATCCATGATATTAAAAGTTTTGTATACAAAACGTTAGCATGTGGCAAAACTTTATAAAAACAAACAAATTCTAATGGTTTTCTGATAATTACTTCATGAGTTGTTGCTCTTAATCAGATTTTAGTGTATTACAAATGTTTCATTACCGAAAAAAGTAAAAATATGCGACAACTCTTGTTGACTGCCCGGACGATTTAGCTGTTGTGGGCGTATGTTTCGTTGCCTGGCAACCTATCTTTATTTGATATGACAGTTGGATTTGAAGAGCAGTACTTCATATCAATTGCCCTTTTTCGAAGTTCATAATAATCTTGTTTACATCGTGCATGACCGTAATAGCGGTAAACGGCTTTGTTGTAGAAAATTCTTATGACACGTGGACAATACGTGAATGATTAACAATGGACCGCTTCATGCCATTGATTAGATTCCCACGTATCAATTAACTTTTATTGTTCTACTACCAGACACTCATCATTAATTATCAACACAACACTCATTATATCTGTTGACGACTATGTATACCACTCTATAACACCAATCACGAGATTATGTGGGTTCTATACGTGTGCATTATTCTGTACTGGCCGGCGTGCAAAATGACCATTGGGTCAGATCTACTTACATTCATTTTCCATAGCCCTAGGTCTTGACCGCCATATACTGCCGACTTGGAAACCATGGTCATAAGCCCAAACAAGGGAAATGGGTAAATAAAGTGAGCTAACATAAGACAATTGAGCCACACATGAGCCAGTTCGTGGCTAAACCTGGGCAAGGTATCTGTAAATGTGAAGGGTAGACATAGAAGTCAGCCAAACATGGACAATACAGGTTGAGAAAACAGGACAATTAAAGCTCAGCCCAACATGGACAATTAAAAAACAGCCAAACCTGCACAGTTAAATAGCAGCCAAACCTGCACAATTAAAAAGCAGCCAAACATGGCCAAACCTGGAAAATTAAAAAGCAGCCAAATATGGACAATTAAATAGCAGCCATACATGAATAAAGATCAGTCATTTGCTCCAATGTGTAGAAATTATAATATCATTTTATTATATGGACACTCATTATCTAAATTAATCAGTCAGCTTTAAACTGGACCCAGTAGTATAAATTAGAAGATTTTGGGCGATTTTAAACGATTTTTACGAATTTTTAAACAAAAATTTGATATTAAACAGGTTTGAAAGAAATTAGTGCTAGATACCTGGGTTACAATGCTAGATCATTATCAAATTTACCCAACATCCAAGTTTTCCTTTCGGATAAGCTGCAGTGTGGGCGTATTCCACGCGTGTCTGTCTTAATGTTAAGTCATAACATTATTTTTTAACATGAAATCCTGCTTTACGAACAATAGAAGAACAGTATGGGCAATTTTAGAAGCCAACAGTATTTTATATTTTAAAACTAAGCATTGCAGCAATAAGTATTTGAAAGATTACTGGTTGTTTCAAAGTTGTAAAATATACAAGATTTGACAAATTTACAGCCTGGGCTAGTTTGAAAAACATAGACCTACTTATAATAACCTTCATCTGATTCTGTCCACATGACACTATACTGTGTTATTCTTTTATTTAGAAATATAAATTGTGTTTTTTGAGTGATAATTCTAATAGTTTGTGTTGCAGAAAATATATAAAACTACTAATATTTGGATGATAAATGTTTGTTTCAAAGCTGTAAAATATATAAGATTTGACAATAGTTTACAGCCTAGGCTAGTTCGAAAAACATTCCAATAACCATCACTTGATTCTGTCCATATGGTACTATATGCTGTGTTATTCTTCTTTTAGAAATATAAATTCTGTTTTATAAGTGATAATTACCACTGTTCCGAAAATACCTAAAACTACTAAATACAAGTGATTTAGTTCATGAATTTAAATTTAGTACACTGTTTTATATTCAGTGAAAATTCAGTTTTGCAGAATTTATTCATCACCTGGTGTACATATTTGGATTAGATAGTCACAAGTAATGTACTGTAAACTTCGCATAAGTCGAATCTAAGTGGATTGACCAATTTTATCCGAGTTAAGCGAAGATCCGAGTTAGCCGAAGACCGAAATTCAATCTTGGCGCGATTAGAAATAAACAGCAAGAGCCGGATAATAATTGATTCAAAGGCACATTTCAAGCTTTTGTTCATATGTGCGAGTAGATAACTTCTGTTTTGGTGCGAGTAGATAACTTCTGTTTTGTCGCCATCTTTGAAAAATGTCCTAAATTTTCCCAGAAAGTATCTCGTACAGTAGACAGCGAGTTTCAAATTTTCCGGGAAAATTCTATTATTGAGTCACATCAAATAGACTGATTTGAGTCAAAATGATAGGGGAAAGTATTTTGGGGCTCTGTGCATCAATTCTGAACATACTGCTGATCTGATCGACTTAGGCCAAGGAAAAAAGCCGGAATTAGAACAGATGGACCAAACATTTTGATCCGAGTTGAGCAAAGATCCGACTTAGGAAATCTGACTTGTGCGCAGAAATTTATTAAGAATCAAAGGGTCCAAAAGATTTTATCTGTGTTGAGCGAAGATCTGACTTATACGAATCCGACTTATGCAAAGTTTTCTGTATTCTCAATATCAGCTTAATATTGTTATAGATTAATCTTTGATAAGATCTTGACTTTTGGTGTTTTTTTTGTTTTTTTTATTCTTTATGAAGATAATTAACACATGTAAAACTCATTAACTTGTATAGGATGGTGAAGAAAATGATTCAGAAGATACTGTTACTAGTATAATAGAGTCAGCTCCACCTGTCATTACATCTAATACAGATAAAATAGTAAATATATTTTTCTAATTTTATTCATGTATTTAGAAAGTAATGCCAACTTTGAAATTTATGTATTGTATACAACCTTGACACCATGTCATTCAAATTTTAGGCCATTTAAAAATTTAAAAAAAGAATAATCTGGTTCTCAGACAATACTTCCAAAAGGTGTGATGCAGGAGGCCGTTCTATATTTTTTATACGCCCACATGAAAATGTGGTCGCACATTGCCGTAACCCCATATGTCCGTCCGGCGTCCACAATTTCTTGTGAACATTCTACAAACTACATTTATCATCTGATTGTTTTGAAATTGATATATGTTGTTTACATTAGTGAGATGAAAAAGCCTATTTAATTTCAATAATATTCGTTAATTTCTTCTTCAGTTATTTCACTTTGTTGAACCTTGTGAACGCTCTAACGACAAAAGTTATCATCCGATCTGTATGGAATTTATATGCATCATTTAAGTTAGTGACACAAAGAAGCCTATTGAATTTCAGCAATTTTCAGTTATTACGTCGAGAGTTATGGCCCTTGTTTCACTTTGTTGAAGCTTGTGAACGCTCAAACGACAAAAGTTATCATCCGATCTGTATTGAATTAATTTGCATCATTTAAATTAGTGAAACGAAAAAGCCTATTGAATTTCAGCAATTTCCTTTCATTATGTCTAGAGTTATGGCCCTTGTTTCACTTTGTTGAACCTTGTGAATGCTCTAACGACAAAAGTTATCATCCTATCTGTATGGAATTTATATGCATCATTTAAATTAGTGAAACAGAGAACCCTATTGAATTTCAGCAATTTCCGTTAATTAAGTCTAGATTCACTTTGTTATTGTCCTTGTTTCACTTTATTGAACCCTTTGAACGCTCCAACAACAAAAGTTATTATCCGATCTGTATGAAATTTATATGCATCATTTAGATTAGTAAAACAAAGAATCACATTGAATTTCAGCAATTTCTGTTAATTTCTTCTGAAGTTATGGCCCTTATTTCACTTTGTTGCACCTTGTAAACGCTCAAACGACAATAGTTATCATCCAATCTGTATGAAATTTACACACATCATTTAAATTAGTTATCATTCGATCTGTATTGAATTTATATCCATCATTTAAATTAATGACCCGTAAAAGCCTATTGAATTTCCCCCATTTTCGAGTAATTACATCTAGAGTTATAGCCCTAGTTTAACTTTGTTGAACCTTGTGAACATTCAAAGGACGAAAGTTATCATCTGATCTGTACGAAATTTATATGCATCATTTAAATTAGTGAAACGAAGAGCCCTATTGAATTTCAGCATTTTCATATAATTAGTTCAGAGTTATGGCCCTTGTTGAACCTTGTGAATGCTCAAATGATGAAAGTTATAATCCGATCTGTATGAAATTTATATGCATTATATAAATTAGTGAAATCAAGAATCCTATTGAATTTCAGCAATTTCTGTCGATTACTTCTAAATTTATGGCCCTTGTTTTACTTTGTTGAACTTGTGAACATTCAAGTGGCAAAAGTTATAATCCAATCAGTATGAAATTTATAGGCATTATTTGAATAATAAAATGAAAAAGCTGGTCAAATTTCAACAATTTTTGTAAATTACTTCCAGAGTTAAGGTCCTTATTTCAGTTTGTAGAACCTTGTGAACCCTCAAACGCCGAAAATTATAATCTGATCTGTATGAAATTGTCTTGTAAACAAATGCCCCCAATTATCTACAAAATAATAAATGTGTGACAACCCTTGTCGATCGCTTGGACGATTTAGCTGCTGTGGGCGTTTGTTTCGTTGCCTGGCAACCTATCTTTTGTCTTTATATGCCTACACTGAAATGTGGACAAATGATGTTGTCACTCCTGATCGTCGTCCAAAAGCAAAGCTAAACCTAATTTCAAATAAACTTTAAATTTATACACATTAAGAGCCATGATTTTCAACTTTGAAAAAAGTTGTGGACGCTCTCTAGAGGCTAAAGTTAATATCTGATTGAAATTTATATATGGTCATGAGACGAAGAATCCTATATGATGTCGTACACACCATTCACGTCATCCACTGTAAACATTCATGGCCTTGTCCAGCAGTAGTTTCACACTGCATTGTTGGCATCTATCTATATTTGACGTCATAAGGAATTCCTACTAAGATGCGCTTATCCAGGTCTACCGTCTATCACGACTGCAACATGACCAAATTTCATTTTTATATGCCCACATTGAAATGTGGTCGTATATTGCCGTTGCCCCCGTCCGTCTATCCGTCTGTGCCTCCTTCCGGTGTCCACAATTTCTTGTGGACGCTCTAGAGGCTAAATTTAATATCCGATGGACTTTAAATTGATACACATTGTTTAAGGTCATGAGACGAAGAATCCTATTGATTTTCAGCGATTTTGGGTAATTACTACCAGAGTTATGACCCTTGAACACTTTGAAAAATCTTGTGGATGCTCAAGAGGCTAAAGTTTATATCCAATTGACTTTAGAAATATACACAGTGTTTATGGTCATCAGACAAAGAACCCTATTGATTTTCAACGATTTCCGATAATTACTGCCTGAGTTATTGTCTTTGATCACTTTGAAAAATCTTGTGTATGCTTTAGAGACCATAGTTATCATCTGATTGATTTTATATTTGTACACCATGTTTATGCCTATATATACTCTTCAAAAAAAAAAGTAGGGGATATTCAGAAACAATACAAAACTGTGGAAATGCACTGCTGTTTTTATTTGAGGTAACCAATGTATGTTAATAACAGACCAATTACCTACACATGAACATAAACGGTTCATATGGGCGGCTTATCTGACGGACCCATTTCACTCGCAAAGAGATACACTGTCAAAAGTGTGAATGAACATTTTGATTTTTGTCTTAATAATGACTAATTGCTCCACCAATCCTTAGACATTCAGCAATTCGTCGTGGCATGCTCCTAATCAACCATCCAATCACGATTTGATGCAATCTGACCCACTCCTCTTGCAGTGCCACAGCCAATTCTTGCAGTGTTGTCGGTTGACGTCGACGAACACGTCTCCCGATCATGTCCCTTTCTCTGTAGGGGAAAGGTTAGGACTCATGGCTGACCAAGGCATACGTACAATATGGTGACGCTTGAGGTAGTCATTCATGACACAAGCGCGGTGGGCACGGGCATTATCATCTTGAAAGATGAAACGTCGACCTGCACGTTGAGCAAAGGGCAGAACTATCGGTGCCAGGATGTGGTCACGGTAGTACAAACCGCTGACCCTTGAACAATATGCAAGTCCATTCTGCCAGTCATGGTGATTCCTCCCTATACCATAACAGACCCACGCTCGAATCTGTCATGCTGTCTGACGTTTACACGCCTATCGGTGAAATCCAGAGTGAATCCGGACTCGTCTGAGAAGATTACACGCGCCCATCAATGATTACCCCAATTTCTATGCTGCCTACACCATTGACGCCTGTTTGCCATATGCTGGCGAGTTAATGGAGGCACAACACACGGTCGTCGCACATGCAAATGGGCTGCATGTAGCCGATTTACAATTCTTTAGGGTGCAACTCGAATTCCTGTAACTTTGTACAAGTTTACAGAAAGCTGATTGACGTTTTTTCCTCGATTTAGCAGGACCTGTGTACAAATGTATCGATCCTGGGCGTGTGTAGTGGCTCTAGGATGACCTGAACGAGGTCAATCATCAGCATTGTTTGTTTGTTGGTACCGGTTCCACAGTCTGCTGATCACAGACTGTGACACATTAAGCATGTTGGCTTCTGCTCACTGTGTAGAACCCATTTGAAGCATGCCAATAGCACGTAGATGTTCATCATGTTGAAGACATCTCATTGCAAATTAAATGTAACACACTAAAGCAAAGATACGCTAAACAGTAAATCTTATGCAAGAACCGATAGGAAAGCAAACATGGATAGGATAAACCAGCACGCGGCAGTTTTCATCAACCTTTTCTTGTAGTGTCAAATTTGACAATGAACCCCTCCCACGTGGATGGTGCTATTGCATGTCGCATGTGCAGCTCAGTGGTTCTGTTGGAGCGATAAGTTCTTCATCTATGAACATACTCTCAAAGCATGTCAAGTGTCCATGACTATTTACCATATCACAACCTGTATAGGTATTTGCATTTCAATATCCCCTAATTTATTTGAATAGTATATAATCGTTTCAAATGACTTTAGGTTAATACCCAGAGTTTAAGGTCTTGAGATGAACAAGTTCATGTGTATTGATTTTCAATGATTTTTGATAACTTCAGCAGCTAAATCCATGATATTAAATGTTTTGTATACTAAACATTAGCATGGCCCATGATAATTAGATTTTAGTGCATTATATATAAATATTTCATTACCAACAAAAGTAAAAATATGCAACAACTCTTGTTGACTGCCCGGCCAATTTAGCTGCTGTGGGCGTATGTTTTGTTGCCTAGCAACCTTTCTTTTGAGAATCGAAGACTACCATTTTTATACACCCACATTTTCATGTGGACGTATAATGCCGTCGCCCCTGTCCGTCTGTCTGTCCGTCTGTCCGTCTCCGTCATTTATTTGTGGACACTCTACAGTTCACAATTCTTATCCGATTTTAACGAAACTTGAAATATAGGTGTATCTCCAAAAGATCCCGGCTGCTTTCGATATTGGCATGTATCGGATCGAAACTTCATGGATTATGGCCCCTGTTTGTACAAAAAATCACGTTTTTGGCTTGTGGACCCTATAGAGGTCACAATTTTTATCCGATTTTGTTGAATCTTGAAATGTCAGTTTATAACCCAAAGATCTCGGTTCCTTTCGATATTCGCGCATTTCGGACCGTAACTTCCTGAATTATGGCCCCTGATTGTACGAAAAATCGCGTTTTTAGCTTGTCGACCCTATAGAGGTCACAATTTTTATACACCCACATTTTCATGTGGACGTATTATGCCGTCGCCCCTGTCCGTCCACAATTGTTTGTGGACTCTCTACAGGTCACAATTCTTATCCGATTTTGACGAAACTTGAAATATAGGTTTATCCCCAAAGGATCTCGGCTGCTTTCAATATTGGCATGTATCGGATCGAAACTTCATGGATTATGGCTCCTGATTGTACGAAAAATCACTTTTTTAGCTAGTGGACCCTATAGAGATCACAATTTTTATCCGATTTTTTTGAAACTTGAAATGTAAGTTTATAACCCAAAGATCTCAGTTCCTTTCGATATTCGCGCATATCGGACCGTAACTTCCTGAATTATGGCCCCTGATTGTATGAAAAATCGCGTTTTTAGCTTGTGGACCCTATCGAGGTCATAATTTTTATCCGATTTAAAAAAACGTATTATTATATCACCGTTACACCCTAAGGAAGGTTGAGTTCGAATTTCGTAAGAAAAATGTAAGTTTATAACCCAAAGATCTCGGTTCCTTTGGATCTTCGCGCATATCGGACCGTAACTTCCTGAATTATGGCCCCTGATTGTACGAAAAATCATGTTTTTAGCTTGTGGACCCTATAGAGGTCATAATTTTTATCCGATTTAAAAAAACGTATTATTATATCACTGTTACACCCTAAGGAAGGTCGAGTTCGAATTTCGTGAAAATCGTCCCAAAATTGACAGACAAAATGGCCGCCGTAAAAATATGGTATATCAAGGTTGTGGACCCTATAGAGGTCACAATTTTTATCCGATTTTGTTGAAACTTGAAATGTAATTTTATAACCCACAGATCTCAGTTCCTTTCGATATTCGCGCATATCGGACCGTAACTTCATGAATTATGTCCCCTGATAGTACGGAAAATCGCGTTTTTAGCTTGTGGACCCTATAGAGGTCATAATTTTTATCCGATTTAAAAAATCGTATTATTATATCACCGTTACACCCTAAGGACGGCTGAGTTCGAATTTCGTGAAATTCAGCCCAAAATTGACAGACAAAATGGCCGCCCTTCGTTCTCAAATAGCGTAAAAACATGGTATATCAAGGTTGTAGACCCTATAGAGGTCACAATTTTTATCTGATTTTGTTGAAACTTGAAATATAAGTTTATAACCCAAAGATCTTGGTTTCTTTCGATATTCGCGCATATCGGACCGTAACTTCCTGAATTATGGCCCCTGATTGTACGAAAAATCGCGTTTTTAGCTTGTGGACCCTATAGAGATCATAATTTTTATCAGATTTAAAAAAACGTATTATTATATCACCGTTGCACCCTAAGGATGGCGAAGTTTGAATTTCGTGAAAATCGGCCCAAAACTGACAGACAAAATGGCCGCCCCTCGTTCTCAAATAGCTTAAAAATATGGTATATCAAGGTTTTGGACCCTATAGAGGTCACAATTTTTATCTGATTTTGTTGAAACTTGAAATGTAAGTTTATAACCCAAAGATTTCGGTTCCTTTTGATATTTGCGCATATCGAATTGTAATTTCCTAAATTATGGCCCTTGATTGTAGGAAAAATCACTTTCTTTTTAGCTTGTTCTCTATCCATCTCTCGAAAATGTGGGCGTATTCTGTCTGGCAGCCTCTGGTTATACGATTTTGACGAAACTTGAAATATTGGTCTATCTCCCTAAGATCTCGGTTCCTTTCGATATTGGCATATATAGGACCATAACTTCATGGATTGACTTTAAATTTATACACAGTGTTTAAGGTCATGAGGCGAAGAATCCTATTGATTTTCAGCGATTTCCAATAATTACTGCCAGAGTTATGGCCCTTGATCACTTAAAAAAATCTTGTGGACGCTCGAGAGGTCAATGTTAATATCCGATTGACTTTGAATTTATACACAGTGTTTAAATAGTGTAAACACATTCGAACAGTGTAAAAATATGGTATATCAAGGTTGTGGACCCTCTAGAGCTCAGATTTTTGATCCGATTTTGATGAAGCGTGAAATGCATGTTTATAACCCAAAGATCTTGGTTCCTGTCAATATTCGCACATTTTGAATCGTAACTTCCTGAATTATAATATAACATAGCTCAACCTATATATTCTTATCTAATATTGTTACCAATTGTATAAGCACCAATTGTTTATAAACTGGAAGTATACTGAAATACATTTGTCTTCATGATCACTATCCCTCTTTCTTTCCTTGATTAAAGCAAGTGCATTTCATGAGTAAAATTGTATAGTAACCGACAGCTTTTTTATTTGAAAGACCTCTAAAATATCTAAAATTAATTTAATCAGTACAATTTCAAAGAGCATATTTCAAGTAAATTAAATCATATATGTATGAACATATACCTCCAACTAAATTTGTTAATATTTAGATATTTCTATACAAGTATATTGTATATTCATAAATCTTCCACCTCTTTTATATGTGCCTTTTACATACCTTACATCATTCCACTTAAATTGATAGAGAGAGCACACTTACCGTATTTTTCGGTGTATTAGGCGCACTTTTTTTACCAGATATTTTTATTTACAGAAAGGTTGCGCCTAATACATAGTATTAAGCAAATCTAGACTTTTCCCAGGTCAACATCGAAGTCTGGAGTTTATGATGGCGACATTTTTCGTGCATTAAAGATGGCGGCCATTTCACCTACCGCTACCGGTATTCTGTATACTGTTAGTCATAAACGACATTGCTAACAATATGGGCCAATAGCGGTTTAGTGTTAGCAGTATTTAGAATATCTACATAATTATCGTTAATATTTCTATTATTCCTACGTATTTGATGACATATATTTCTGCTATTCCGATTAATGTGTAGAGGTACTGTTAGCCATTATCAGCAATCCAAACAGTGTCTCGTCAATGGTGTTGTCAGTCAAGTTGACAAAAAGGCGGGACTTAGGACAGACAAGCCTTTTCATTGGCTTTTAGAAAGGTAATATCTATTGAGCACACGCTCATTATACCATAGGCTAACAATATCTGGAAAATTCGCGTTAATATTTCTATTATTCCTGCGTATTTGATGACATATATTTCTGCTAATCCGTTTATTGTGTACCGGTACTGTTAGCCATTGTCGGCAATCCAAACAGCATCTCGTCAATGGTGATATCAGTCAAGTTGACGAAAAGACAGGGCTTACGATAGACAAGAGTTTTCATTGGCTTTTAGAAGGGTAATATCCATTGAGCACAAGCTCATTATACCATCGGCTATGGGTATTGTCTATTACAATGACAGCATTAATGGACGGGATAACAGTTAAACTGGCAGAATATATCGAAGAACAGAACAAATTTAAGCCATCGAGGATAACGTGCGGCACTCCACCTATTCTCTTCTTTACTAGGTTTCATGTCAGTAAGTTTCCCCTTCATCGCCCTACAACGTCTCACATTAGACTCCCCCAATCTAAATTCATGACCCGCGGCCTTATTACCGAGTGCTTCAGCGTAACTAATTACCCTCAACTTCTCCTTAGCGGTATAAGCGGTTCGTCTCGTAGCCATTCTGAATAAATAATTTCTAAGAATGATGGAATGTTCACTAGTATTTTATATACATCGGGGTGTTTTCTTTGAGCAAGACTGTCTTTTAGTAACTGTTTTAAGTTACCGACGGTTTTCATTCAACATGGATTCAGTGATTGGCCCATTGTTATAATTTACCGGTATAGTTAATTATCTACCAGTGAGTTGTTACCGTTTTCTTTATGAAGTTGTTTGTAGTTGACAAAATCATTGTTTCTTTGATTGGTATTATAAATGCTATTGTATTATTTTACTGATAGATCTAAATAGCTACAATCTGGGTATTGTCATGACGCATGTAGTGGGCAGGGCAACAGATGCTATCGTTTGATTGTCAGTTGTTTGCATAACTTGGAGTAAACCGGAATTGTTGTTTCTCTTTTACCGGTAGTCAGGATTTAAGTTGTGAGTAGCTGATCATGATAAATTATTTCTACAGGTATTATTTAATTTGTTTATCATCAAAACCGATTCATTTATCACAGACAATTACTCAAGAATTTAACATGATGTAATAGACGGCCATGTTTGTTGTGGGTGGGACTTGAATGACAATTTCACTACCGTACGAGCAACAGAATTACAGCTAAAAGTTATGCAATAATGCAATTGCATATTATAATTAATATAAACAAATGTAACAAAAGCAATTTATTTCATAAAGAAATATATATAAAGCTTGATACGGCTAAATATCGGTAATTATTATAACTGTAAACAATAGAGTTTGACCTAGTTACTGGAGATCGCAGGTGGATTTGAGTCACGTATGCTATGGCACGAGTTTCACGAGGCGCTGGGAAACGGTGCGCCTAAACCACGCATATTTTTTTTTCCCTGAAACACCTCTGTCAAAGTCGCCCTGCGCCTTATCTACTCATGCGCCTAATAATACACCGAAAAATACGGTAAGCTTGGGACAAACCTGTTTTCTAAGGCACATCATGTAAACCTTGTAAAATTGTTTGATAACATAACTATAATCAAAAATCCAGGCTAAAAATGTTAAACATACATTATGCAAGAGCTAAATCTGTCTATTGCAGGTCTTTCTTAAGGCCTGAAATGTTATCTAAATTGTTAATTAGACATTAATTAACCTATCCAGACCATAATCAACTCTAGATGGTTATGCTAGCATGCGGTCTTACTGCATAACTTTCATCCACGATTTAACGACTAAATGGATAATCGAGACTATGCTGTTTATCGTACTGACTTTAGTAATGATGATCGAGGCTAGGCGGAAATTTCAACCGCTTAATTAGTTCTTGGTTCATAGTGGAACAATTTCAATGAAATTTTCAGCAAATTGCCTTTAAATTATCTAGTTTTTAACTATTATAGTGAGAACTCCCAACTTGTTATCGAATTCCCCATAATGTATCTTTAAACAATCATTGAAAGCATTTTATACTGGCCACTGTAGTATTATTTGAAATGTATAGCCACTGAAGATCGCTAATTTAAATTGGCCCTTCTAACTTTGGATGTGCACAGTACTAGCATGTGTTTTTAAATTGCTATCAGCTTTCGATTTTCGGCTCCATTTCGTATAAAGATATGTGAATTTAGATATGAACATCATATGCAGCACCTGATAGCTTTTAAAAAGGAAAGATTTCACTGGCACCATTAAAATTTGACTTATAAACAAATTCAATGGAAAATGTTAACATAAAATAAATACAAAACGTTATTCATAATTATGATACAAAACATTATTCATAATATGAAATGAATATTAAACATTATCCATGATAGTATAAATTGCAGCTTCCGACTGTAAAATCCTGCGTTTTTTGTTTCTTTTTTGAAGTCTTAAATTTCAAGTATAAACTCCAATTGTCTGGTGTAGGTAAAAAACTGGTCCCATAATGATGGTTGAGTTCGAATTTCGTGAAAATTGGACCAAAACTGCTGGACAAAATGGTCGCTCCTTGAATGCAAATGGTGTAAAAATATGGTATTTCAAGGTTGTGGCCTGGCATCGACACCAATAATAATGTGAGAGATAATCAATACTAGCTACAATAACAATAAGTTAAGATGATATAAAACTTGACCAAGGGATGTGTTACCTTCAGGAAAAATGTGCATATAGGTTTGCAATGCATTTTACATTTAGAAGAAAAATTTACAAAATAAAGGAACAAGACAATAAGTGTTAACACATATTTACAAGGGTAAACAGAAAGCAACTACCAGTCCCCAGCACATTTGATACACGCGCTCACTCCATGACCTCTGTCACAGATATAATACTGTTATAATGTCGTCTTGACTCAAAAACTAACGGCAAAATCCCACGCCCAAAAAGGTGGCACAAAAAGTTTAATTTTTGTGATATGATATTTGTAACACGTTCTTGTAAATAAACCCAGGTATTTGAATATTGTAACAATTATCACCATCAACAACTATTATATCATATGCCTTTATAAAATATACAATATATGTCTTGATATATTAAGCAATATCATATCCAATAAACTGTCTTTACTCCTTGAGATATATTTGTTACATATCCCATCAACATGATCATTAATCGCTTTGTCACTTAAAAAATCTTTACTATTTGTTATAAATATATTTATATCTTCTTGGTCCCCAAAATCTTTATATTTATATCTTCTTCTCACTGACCCTTTTGCACTATTTTCTTGAAATTCTGTTAGCTATTTCTCTCTTGTGCACATTTATTCTCAATGCGAGGAATGGTGTTTAAGCTTCATAATATCACTGAAAACCCTAGTGCTATTACTTCAGATATTTTTCGCAAACAAGCAGAAGAAATACGTGACAGATCGTCATATCATATTCCTTATCCGACAATTAGTAACGGGGAACCTATAGCGAAAGAGTTGATCGGTTCCTCAGTTTAGAGACCCGGTCATCTTACCGCGCCAATATACGCGATATATATGGCAATTCCAAAACTTAGTGAAGACAACTAGGTATTTCTATCACGTCATGATAATATAACCCGACAGCACAATTTAATTGCCAAATAGCAGTTAAATACTAAGTTTACTTGTGACTAAGTGTGCATGTCTGGAGTTCCAAATTATGCTATCTAATACTAGAAAAGCTTAGTACGTATATCACACAATTCGACAACCCAGTCCGGTTATCCAAATAATTCCCAGTTGTTTATATTACTTTAAACGACACAGTCAAATGGGTTCGGAGCCTTAGAGTCTATGCAAATAAGCATTTTATAACGGCAATTCTTTAGCTGCCTCTATGTTCACCATTAAACGGAAGCAGTTGCTCTGGTGATACAGCACTGCGGAGGTCCATCCGAGATCCCTTTTGTGCTCCGGTCCCCGACGACTATATAAAAGGAACATCCACACAATTTCATTTAAACCTGATGAGTTCAAAATGAATGAAACTAGTAGCTTCATTAGAGAAATCTGGGACGGCTACTCGTCACTCATAGATTTCTAATTTTACTCTTTGTTGGTCATAAACTTAGACCATCCAACAATATTAAATTTCACCCTTATATTGATCAATAGTTGCTTTCTGTTTAAAGTACTCTATATGTCTGTTGTGACCTCTCAGCACCCTTGTAAATATGTGTTAAAGTAGCTAAGTCTCTAGCTAAATATCATCCAAAGTCTTCGACATTGAAAACACAAATTATTTGTCAATTTAATACAACATTGATGTTGTGATTTTAAGACAAAATAAACATTTTACCATTGGTACATGAATCGTGTACCATAATGCGGTTCAGTGCCATTTGTAACAAGGGACTCTAAGAACGAGGGTAGACATATTCCACAAGTCATGTCAAACGGTGACACTATATTCTTATCTGGACAGCATGCACAATAAATACTTTCGGTGTCGACTGGAATAACCAGACGCTAGAGATTGCCATTCGATTGAGATTTCTGGCGTATTTCGCCGAACACAACTGATTTGAAATTAGCGTAAAAACGGAAACGATTGCATGTAAATCAGTTTATATACATTCATATTACATTATTATATGCGTTGTGACCCATTTGTGTCAATTCCTAGGTCCCAAATATTAGTGATTTAGCTCCTTTAACATTTTTTGTCTTGTTCCTTTATTTTGAAAATTTTTCTTCTAAATGTAAAACGCATTGCAAACCTTCGTGCACATTTTTCCTGAAGGTCAAAGTTTATTTCATCTTAACTTATAGTTATTGTAGTATCGGTGTTGATGCCAGGCCTACATTACACATTGTAAATTTATTTTATCTGCAGAAAATACAACCATGTCGATAACTCACTATTTTAATCCAAACACTATCACATAATATTTAAATATGTTACGCTAAACGATATAGTTTGTATTTCCTACAGATATTTAATTATTTTTAACAGCCTTAGCACTCTTAGTCTTACGAAGACCTGCCTATCTCAAAATTTTAAACTTCTAGCATTGTGCGGCGATATCCACCCAAATCAGGGACCCCATTAATTTTCGATTCTACACTTAAATGTGCGAAGCATTAAACACAAACTTGACGAAATAACGGTATAATTAAATGATTTAGATATACTTACTTTTTCTGAGACATGGCTAAATAATAACGCACCTTTAGATAGTTTGAGCATACACGGATATCACCGACCCATATTATTGAATTGCGAAGATGGTAGGAGTGGAGGGGTTGCAATCTATATTAAATCAAACCTATATATTTTAAACCACATTATGATCTCATCATTAAACAACTTCAGGCGATTTGGATTGAAGTGCATTTTAAAAACAAAAAGTTCTTAATAGGTTCATGTTATCGCCAACCGTCAGCTTCCACTGATTATTGGGATCTCATAGAAGAAAGTTTTAATGCAACTCGTGATTTTGTTGACTATAATATTATTATTTTAGGATATTTTAACATTTATTTTCTTACTATTAAAAATAGACTACATAATCTGATAGATACTTTTAACTTCTCTCAAGTTGTAAAACAACTAACATGTGTTCAGCCGACCTCAAAATCATTGATCGACCTTGCTATCGTGAGTTGTCCTGATTACCTGAGTAGTGTTGAGGTGAGGGATTCTGGCTTAAATGACCATAGCGCGATATTTTTACATTTTTATTTTAACAAGCTAAAACCCCATTGTTTTAATAGGACTATTTGGAATTATAAGAATATGAACGTTATAGGGCTTAACGAATTTATAAACAATTTTGAATGGGATAGTACTTTTAACTGCATTGATTGTCCACAGGAATTAACTTTAAATCTTTCAGAAATATTATAAGTGGTATTAAATCCTTTGTTCGAAATAAGGTTATAATATGTCGACCCAAAGATCCCTTATGGATGAATGCACATCTCAGAAAACTGATAAGACAAAGAAATAGAATTCATAAAAAGGCGAAACTATCAAATGATTAAAAAAACTGGTACCTATTTAGACAAAAACGAAATTTAGTTACAAACGAAATACGAAAATCCAAAAAAGCCTACTTAGATAAAATTGATAAATTAATAAACGAAAATAACTTTAAGGAATCAAAATGGTGGTCTTTGATAAAAAAAACCATGTCTTTTAATATGGGAAATTCTGAATATAAACAACCGCCACTTAAATCGAATGATACTGTCTATTTCGAAAATGTTGATAAAGCAAATCTCATGAACGATTACTTGTGTCACAGTGAGCAATAGACTCTAAATCTTACAATGCTCTCCCTTTTGTTACAACCTATAACACGATCATAAACGACCTCTCTGTAAATCGATATGAAATTGAACTTACGCTCCTCTCCCTAAAAAAGAAAACATTTAGTGATTCTGTCAATATCAAAAATATTATTTTGAAAAACGTAGCCAATTCTTTTAGTAAACCCTTTAACATTTTAATAAAGAATTATATTTTCCCAAACTGCTGGAAGGAAGCTAATATAGTTCCAATATATAAGAAAGGCGATATTCATGATTGTTCTAATTATAGGCCTATATCTCATCTCAGATCGATTGGAAAAGTGTTTGAAAAAACCTTTTACAAACATTTTTAATTTCACTCTATGCCACAACTTTACAGTAGGGCTTTCAACCAAATAATTCTTCCATTTACCAATTGATTGAGATGTATGATTATATATGTAGAGCCATTGACAATGGACATGAAGTCAAATCCGTCTTCTTTGATATAAGTAAAGCGTTTGATCGTGTTTGGCACGAGGCCCTATTGCATAAACTAAACTCAGTAGTTATTAGAAATAAAACTTTAAAGACCACATAAGATCAAATATCGAAATTTCATGTACGTATAGCCAATGGTTACTATATCCACTTTACATCAAGTTCACACCAATCTGATTAAAATTAATTCAGCTGTTAACGTTTAAGTATAAGACATGCCAAAACGCTTTTCAATTTTTCAATTACAACCTTAATCCGGTTGATTGGCTGGTGACGTCACAGTCACTACACATAGTATATACATTATCTATACAATATATCAATGGCTGTACAATATATCACTGTATATACACACCACCAGTTCACAAGTCGTGTCCACTTTTCACTAATAATGAGATATTTGCATAAAAACTCTCTTTGAATCAACAGGTGCTATGTACTGTGAGCATGATTTAATTCAGAAGCGCCCTCTAGGTTAAATTGCCAAAAAACACATAGGCCTTTGTTTAAATTTCAATCCATTCCCCCTCACAAAGTTCTATGTCCACTTTCACCAATATAATTCCTGGGTCTGGTGTCATGTGGTCTTTTGACAAAATGGCCGAAAGAGACACCAGCATGGCTGTATTTCTAGAGCAGAAAACTTGTCGTATGGCCCTCAGAATATTGTCCCAGAATGAAATTCTTAATCTGTTAGAAAGGTAGATTGTTAGGCAATTTAAGACAGCTTAGGCCTAATGTTTTGTTGAAATCCTATTTTTATTTTGAATGATCGTACACAGTAGTTCAGTGCATAATGATGGAGATGGAACTAGTTGACATCAAGGCCCAAGGGATCTTTTACGTACTCAGTTTTCCGACCCATCCGAACGACTGGACAGCCGCTTCCTCCAGCCTAGCGAGCCACTTGGCCACCGTGGCTCCCTACCATCATAGGCTTACAGTGTAAAATATTTATGATCTTTATCAAATATACATGTCCTTGGCGGTAAGCTAAGAGTGAGGTTACCTGTCAAATCAGTGGACAATGCTTTCTCTTCGTTAAATTTTGGGCCGGAAAAGGCTTTTTGTTTTAATACTTGAGAGTGTTATGTGGTACTTTTTCCGAAATCATATTTTTGTAGCTATTCAATAAATTGACACTCATGGTTAATCTTCGTCAGGCGAAAATGTAGCATGGATTTCAATAGTAATTTTCATGAATTAAACCCATTTTGTTCTCCTGTAAACCAAAGTAACTTTAGATTTACTTTGGCATAGGCTAAATATGTTTTACACAAAAAGAAGGATTCTTAACCTATGACAATGTAATCCCTGGGCTAGAGTTGCCCCAGTTTACGGATAGGTTTTTTTTTTTAAACAATGAGGCTGGATATAGAACTGTGATTCGGATCGTCTTGAGACACAAGGTTCTACCTCCCAGATAGAACTTTGTGCCTGACATTTCATAAAATTTTGTAAGTCACAAAGTCCCATCTCCATTTATCATAATTCGGTTTGACCAGATCGGATACCACTGCATTAAAAAGTACCACACACCCTGCCAGCTGCTTATATTGTCAGCTTCCACAACAGTGAAAATTTGGTAAAAATTCAAAGAGTTTCAAAATACAGCGATGCAAAACTTCACACCTATTTTTCTCAGTTTGACAAAAAGTGGACATAGAACCAGTTAATCCTCAGCCCACGAAGTGTCTATTGACGGTCCAAATACCATGTGACTGGCCTAATCATAATCACCGAATTATTGTCTTACATTGTTATAGATTAGACATTTGTGATTTGAATATTTTAGAGTGAATTTAAAATGCCGTGTAAAGCCGTAGATCCATTTAAGCGTTCTTTGTTTAAATAGTCCATGTGACAAATGAAGACGACCCAAGCAATTCATGCATTTACCGGTAATTTGGATAACCCCGTAATACTTGATATCCCAAACTCTTCTCTATAAGTACAGAAATAAAAATGGTGCCAGTCATTTGTCGATATATTCATTATTGGCTATATATAATAATAATTAGGCCGTAGTGCCGCTGCCCGGGCAAAATTTCCCTCATAGCACACTGTATGGCATATGCCCGTCTTCATTAGCCCAGTTCATTTCATTTTTATATACGCCCACATTGAAATGTGGTCGTATTTTGTTGTCGCCCCCGTCCGTCCGGTGGCTGGCGTCCACAATTGCTTGTGGATGCTCTATAGGCTAAAGTTAATATCCGATTGACTTTAAATTTATACACAGTGTTTAGGGTCATGAGACGAAGAAGTCTATTGATTTTCAGCAATTTTCGATAACTACTGTCTGAGTATGGCCCTTGATCACTTCAAAAAATATTGTGGACGCTCTAGAGGTCAAAGTTAATATTCGATTAACTTTAAATGTATACACAGTGTTTAAGGTCATGAGACAAGGAAGCCTATTGATTTTCAATGATTTATGATAATTACTGCCAGAGTTATGGCCCTTGATCACTTCAAAAAATCTTGTGGACGCTCTAGAGGTCAAAGTTAATATCTGATTGACTTTAAATTTATACACCGTGTATAAGGTCATGAGACGAAGAAGCCTATTGATTTTCAGCGATTTCCGATAATTATTGCCAGAGTTATGGCCCTTGATCACTTTGAAAAATCTTGTGGACTCTCTAGAGGCTAAAGTTAATATCCGATTGACTTTAAATGTATACACAGTGTTTAAGGTCATGAGACGGAGAAGCCTATTGATTTTCAGTGATTTCTGATAATTACTGCCAGAGTTATGACCCTTGATCACTTTTAAAATTCTTGTGGGCGCTCTAGAGGCTAAAGTTAATATTTGATTGACTTTAAATTTATGTACAGTGTTGAAGACCATAAGATGAAGAAGCCTAGTGATTTTCAGCAATTTCCGATAATTTTTGCCAGGGTTATGGCCCTTGATCACTTTGAAAAATCTTGTGGACGCTCTAGAGGTCAAAGTTAATATCCGATTGACTTTAAATTTATACACCGTGTGTAAGGTCATGTGTATTGTACTTGCTTTCCAAGGGATCTTTACCTTCACCGTCTGCACTCTGTAAAATATGTAAATCAAATATATCCAGTCGTCTATCTTCTCATGATCATTGTTTATGGAAGCGATTTTACATAAGCAGCAATGTTAGTATGTTATATATCTGTGACTCACTAAGATATAAAATATTGTGTAAAAACCAATTATGGCCCTTGATTATATGCAAAATCGCGTTTTGAGCCTGTGGTCCCTATAGAGGTCACAATTTTTATCCAATTTAAAAAAAAAATGTGTGAATACATCACGGTTATACACTAATGATAGCTGAGTTCGAATTTCGTGAAATTCAGCCCAAAATTGACAGACAAAATGGCCGCCCTTCGTTCTCAAATAGTGTAAAAATATAGTATATCAAGGTTGTGGACCCTCTAGAGGCGACAGTTTTTATCCGATTTGGCTGAAACTTTAAATATATGTTTTTATTATAAAGATCTTGGTTCCTTTTGATAATCACACATATCCGGAAGTAACTTCCTGGATTATGGCCCCTGATTGGTTGAAAAATCACATTTTTAGCGTGTGGATTCTCTAGAGGTCGCAATTTTTTTTTCGGATTTTAAAAACCGTTTAGATATATCACCATTTCACCATAAGGTAGATTGAATTCAAATTTTGGGAAAATCGAAATGAAACTGCCTGACAAAATGGCCGCTCTTTGTTCGCAAATTGTGTATAAGTATGTAATACAAAGGTTATGGACCCTCTAGAAGTCACAATTTTTATCTGATTTTGATGAAACTTAAAACATATTGTTATAGTCCAAAAATCTCAGTCTCTTTTGATATTTGCGCATTTCAGACATTCAGACCATAACTTTCTGGATTAATGCCCCTGATTGTACGAAAAATCGTTTTTGTTTTTAGCTTGTTCTCTATCCATCTCTTGCAAAATTTGGCCGTATCCTGCCTGGCAGCCGCTGGTATTCTATCTATATCTCACCCACTGCGGGTATAAGAATTTTTTGGGAGTGCCGACTGAAAAGGCAATGATCCATAGTATTAAGATGAAGAAAAAAATTGGGTGGCACTCAACCCGTACGTGAAGTAGTAAGTAATCTCCATTTTTGTCCAAAAATAACGATTTTTAACACAAATGACGAAAAAAAATGCTGTATTTACACAATGAAAAGTGTAACAGATGTGTTTTAAGTCTTGATTTGAAACAAGAAAGAGTTTGCGATGATTTAATGATCTCTGGAAGATTGTTAATCAACAGTTTAGGCGTATTCACTGAGAACGACCCGTATCCAAATTATTTTAATTTCCACCTTGAGCAGCACAACTGATGAAGATGTGTTCGGCCGGAGGTTATGCGAGGGAACTTGTATTTGCAAAAAGTTAGATAGGTATATATGAGCTAAGCCATTCACACACTGATACGTCAAAGACAGACCTTTGAAGATAATTCTTTCATTTATTGGCAGCCAATAGAGTGATTTCAGAACAGGAGTAATATGAAAGCATTTTGTATTTTGTACAAGTTGATTTTTTTTTTTTTTTTTAATATTGGTATTAGATGTTTCTACTAACAAGCTGTTTAAGTAGTCAGTTCATGAGAATACCAAAGAAAATACAAGTGTAGCAGCTGCTTCATGGCTAATCAAGTGTCTTATATGACGGAAGATAACATTTTCGACAAATTTCACTAATGTGACTGCAGTCCATGCTTAAATTGGACCCCAAGAACTTGTATTTTTCAGATGTGTATTTGGACCAAATAAAATACATTCTGATTTAATTGATTCAATTACATTTAATTTCAACATATTTCTTGTCATCCTATCTTTAAAGTGAAAATACTAGATTTTCAGCGTCCCATAATATATTGCCTATCCAGCGAATTTGTATCATTTGGATGTTATAAGATCGTCCATTAATCGGGCTATCCAATGACACTTTAGTTGTTTTGATTCAGTGAAATCTGGTGTAGTAATCACTTTTTTTCACAAGAGCACAATTTGTTTTACTTTTTACGCTTTTTTTTTTCAGAATATCGGATATTTTTTCAACTATTTCCGGTTTTTCATACGGCCACATGGAAATCGCCCCCATCCATCGTCCACAATTTCTTATGAACGCTGTTAATGCCAAAAGTTATCATCCAATTGTTTTAAAATTGATATATGTTGTTCACATTAGTGAGATGAAGAAGCCTATTTAATTTCAATAATTGATTGCATCTAGAGTTATGGCCATTGTTTCACTTTGTTTAGTCTCTTATCATCCAGAAAAATATTCTACGAATATTAGTCTGGATGTGTTGTCAACATTTGAGAATAATAGGTCATTGGCTAGATTATACGATCTTTTACATTATCATAAACAATGTCCTAAAACAAGATGTTGACGCCCATGAAATTGATTTAAGAATGCCATTTCAAAAAATTCATTTGATTTGCATGCCAGTTAAATATCCTACTCTCTTAATTTTTTTTATTGTAAAATTTCTCCGTTCATGGGCCATATCTATGTTGTTTTAAATTAATCCTAATTCGTTGTCACGGTTTATGTTACTTATATTAATGCAAGAATTATGGGATTTATTGTGGGATGGGGCGCAACTCTTACTTGACTTGGCCAAAGATACTGGATAATCAACCACATTAAGTTATCTGCCGATCTGCCAAAAGTTGAAAGGAATATGTTAAACTGTAGCCTCTATCGTACCGCGGTAAGTCGCCGAATGCTGAATATCGATACGGTTCATTTTCTCATGCCCCAATGCCTCCCAACATGTTTTATAAGAATTGGTTAAAACAAGACTATATTGCATGTTCAAGGTTTTCGACAAAGGGTGATAACTTTGGGACGGAAAGTCGTGGATTACTGAATATCAATAGGATTCATCCTCTCATGACCACAATGCTTCAAACCAAATTAGAAAAAGATCTGCCAAAAAATGTAGCCTCTATCGCATTCACAAGCCAACTGTTGCCGACAGACAGGGTGACGACTTTATACACCCAAACAGGCCAAACTGTCTGCGGGCTTATAACAAACAACCAGCTACTTATACAGACATGATTGAATTAAAACACCGAGTCTATACTGTGTTTTTAACATCAAAGCAGTATTATTGATATTCACTCAGTAACTCACAGAATAACAGAAAAGAAAACATGGTTATATTGTGTTCCATCAATCTTTTGCGATGGGCGTACTGTATATGAATATAGATCTTTATTTTATATATTAATACTTTTTGAGATTTTTCCCAGTATTGAACGCAGTATTATTGAAAATGATCTTACTTGAATGTTTACAGGCTGGGCTCCACAATTCTGGTTCCAGATCATCTACTCATGAGAATTTACCAACAGAAGATATTTATAAGGAGAGACCAAAAATAAACCAGAATGTACCGCCTAGACCACCAGCACCAGACACATCTGGTAAGGGTTAATACTGATAAAGATTGGCTTTATAAAAGATCTGTAGTGGGTCATATAGTAGCTATAATTAACATCTCAGTTTGTGACAACCCCTGTGTAATTAGGCTGAAAATGGTATCAATTATTAACCCATTGTACCCAAGAGCCAATTAGCAGAACACCCCTCTAATCCCTACAGATAATTAATCAACAGGCTTCCCTCCCTAGCTTATTAATGGTTGTGTATTAATCCTAACCCCATCTTTATAATTGAAAATAACTAGAAAACTATTTTTAATACAAAGAAATACTTTATTGAAAAAAAATGTACAGATTGACATGTACTTTCCAATGATATCAACTTCAATTTTTTAAAGTAGCAATTATATTACTATAAATCATATTGAAAAGTCTGTTCCACTAAAACTATGACTTTTCTCTTGTCATAACGGTAGAATAACGTGAACAAATATCGCAAAAGATTTTTTTATTTTTATAAATAGAACTCAAATGTTGGCAGAAGTGTTCAAAGTAAATATAAATATAACCTTTGGAAAGAAATATCGCTGCAACTGACCGCCACTATCAACATTTCACAGGAATTGTTGCCTTGCTCCATCGCGTCGAAAATAAAAATATATAGTTGAAATCTTCGCCAATATAATATTCCTCTATACCACTGGTATGGAATCCTAAAACTTTTGATTCAATTTAGCTGTCCAGATTCTAGAATTATTAGCCGTTAGTTTCGTTGTATCGTCTATAACACTTGAAAGCATGGGTCCTAGATGGCGGACAAAGTTGATCTCGCCTGGAGTATTCATATTCTTCGCTTAATAATAAAATAAAAACTAGAACTGCGACGCAGTAATGGTGGGTTTCACGCACGGGTGCCACGTTACCCTTGAACTTGTATAACTTCCGGTGCCACGTTACACTTGAACTTATGACACTTCCGGTACCAATGAAACCGTTAAACAGATTTCCACATACGCATTGTACACGTGTTATAAAATGGATGCAGAATCAACCAAATCCAGCATATCAATTCCATTTATACATTTGTTATCATGTGTTACATATGTCAAAAAAAGTGATCCTGACAAAATTTGTTACTAACTTACCGCTAAGTTAGATGACTTTCTAATGGAAAATTAAAATGCGAAAAAAATCTTAAAAAGTGATCCTGCCAAAATTGGTTATTTTTCGACAAGGAAAGAAGCTAGAACCAATTTGTGGATATCTATACCATCGTATTGATCCAATCTATATGTCAATCGGAATCAAATATAAGTTTAAACAAATAATAAATATAACGAACTTAAGGCAACACAAATAAAATAACTTGTTTCTCGGGCACCGCCCGCACGCAAAATTGGTTGCGCGTGCAGTCTATTTATTAGTCTTGATGAAAAAAAATAAATATGTAACGCCCGCCCGCACATCGACAAGCAAGTCGTAAAAAAAATATCCCGCATGTACCTACATCCGCCATACATGTATATCTATTCAAATGTATTAAAACTGATTCAGATGAACATGCTGTCTTTTTTATCCGAACAATGGCGAAGTTTGGCAGATTTGCCTTTTTTATTGATATCGAAAGAACCTCCATTTTGTATCACGTGATATTAATTACCTCCCCTGATAAACTAGAATTTGATTCGTGTTAAAAGTCATTGGCGACAATATTTCAATCATTCGATCGTAATCGGCTCATTATTGCCGGCTTCAGTCGGTCCTTGTTTGGAAAATCCTATTGATAAAATAATGAACCGTAGAACAGGTTAATTAATTATAGCTAAGAATACGATACGATGACGATAGTCGTCATAATGCATACCTTAGAATCTGGGTCATTATTAGCACATTTACGGTAGTTTCGATAATCCGGAAAATTATAATTGGATTACCGATTTGATGGTTTTACTGACCAGTTGTTAGTTAGATTTAAATAGTCATTCAATATAAACACCGGATAGAACACCGAATATCCTGAGAAACACACCGAATATCCCAAGAAACAGTATTTCCGGCAATCTCCAATACCGATGACACGGTGTGACATGCATTGGTTGGAATTCGGTAAATAATTATAAATAAACCGGCGATACTAGATTTAGTTTTAAATACTGTTTACCATGATTATTATTTTTGATACACCTGGTGAAAGAGGCTTAGTTTTTAAAAATATTGTTGTCTTTATGGAGGGCTATTACATAGTCCTATGGAATTTTATTTTAAACCAATTTCAATTATGTGAATTAAATATGGAAAATTATTTTCCTTTCAGTCAGTGTTCAGTCTCAGTGTTTTAGTAGACTTGATTTTGGGTTTATGTTTTAAGTATGTACAATAAAGTTGAATATAATGGAAAGCAAAAACGTAAACAAGTAATGACTTTCTCATTTAAAAAAAAAAAAAAAGAAAGACCGCCCTCCCGCCCCAACAATTTTCAGCAATAGCCAAATTTTATTTTGCACCATCAATGAGTAAAAAAAAAAAAGAAACCGCCCTCCCTCCCTACAGTTTCAGCTGTCAGTTGCCCGAGAAACAAGACATTTATTTTGTGTGGCCTAACACATATATTGTTTTGAAGCCTAAAAATACAGTTGTTGCCGAAATGAAATTACTTTCGGTGATAATGAAAATGTTTAATTAGTTTTACAAAAATCAGAAATGGCATAAGGCATCACATGGTGAAATTTTTATGAAAATCGAATAATAATTGGCACTTTTATAGACCTAAACTAAACTAAAATAAAGATACAGGGCTTAATCAAAAATTCTCTATGTCCATACTAAAAGATGTATAGCCATTCCTCTCTTTAAATATATTATTTGTTTGTTGGGCACAATGCTTATATATTGTTGTTTTTTTAATGGATCAAAGTAGGCTACTCAACTCTGTTTATAGAGAGACCGGAAAGAGTGGGGTTGTTTAAAATATAAAAATACGGGTATTAATCCGAAATTCCAGTTATTGTGTTATAAATTACTGGAAAGTATGTTTCTTTGGCTGCTTGAATCTATCAATTATTTCCTGGCACATTCAAAATTTCGAACGGTCGTCTAGATAGTTTCTTATGGTGTGCCAACTTGATTTCTTTTGTCGTGCGGTGAATATCCTTATAGTGTGCTTGTGCCGGGTTTCCATATATGTTTATGGACCAAAAACCATGAAACGTGACTTGGTTAGGCCTAGTCAAAAGTGACATTAGGCATCAAATGGTGAAAGAAAATTGAAAATCGAATAATACTTGATTCTTTTACAGGCAAAATAACGTGAAAAGTGACTTATGCAATAATTAATCTAGGACTGAAAAACTGAATTAGGAAAATTACTGAAAATTTCACAATTTTGCTCAAATCAGATGACTCTTTAGTTCTGTGTAAAACACGACTAAAAAATATTCATAAATAAAAAAGTTTTTTGTAAAAATTTAAATTTTCTAAATTTGGCGCCTTATATCTAGGACTGAAAAACTGAATTAGCCAATGGCGGCCAAGGAAAATTACTGAGACAAACAAATTTCACACTTTTGCTCAATAAATAAAAAAGTTTATGTAAAAAATTTAAATTTTCTAAATTTGGCACCTAATATATGCGAAGATTTGACGAAAATCAAAAATCAAAAGTAGCGTAGCTATGTGCCCCCGTCCCCTGCTCTGCCAAAATGTATCGAAATTTAAAATCCAACGGTTATTGTTAAAATTACTGCAATATTTTTAAAAACAATAGCTTTGGTGATTTCGGACATTTCGCATTGTCACAGAACGTTCAAAATAGCTTTATCCTCTAAGTCACACCAACTTTCCTAGTAAAACTGAAGAAATCGTAACGATGCCACAGGCAGTTGCTGAGATCTAATCAAAATGGAATTTGAATAGTAATAAGAATAAGAACTAGAACTGCGATGCAGTAATGACGGGTTTCACCGGTGCCACATTACCCTAAATATGTCACTTCCGGTACCAATGAAACCATTAAACAGGTTTCCACATAAGCATTGCACACATCAAATAAAATGGATGCCGAATCAACCAAATCCAGCAATATCAATTCATTTTATACATTTGTTACATGTAAGTGTACAGTACGTCCGGTGATAATGAAAATGTTCAATTAGTTTTATGAAATCAGAAATGGCATAAGGCATCACATGGTGAAAATTTTATGTAAATCCAGTAATAATTGCCACTTTTATAGACCAAAAACCTTGAAAAGTGACTTGTAGAAAATCGTCTATTTCTCTGCAACCGTACAAGTTAGAAACCATTTTCTGTATCTGTATGATCGTATGGGTTCAATCTATTTGCTGATTGGAATCAAATATCATAATTTTAAAAACATTACAACTCAGACTCATTTGAATAAAATATCAGTTTTGAAGGCTAAAAATACAGTTTTTGCCAAAATGACGTTACTTTCGGTGATAATGAAAATCTTAAATTACTTGTATGAAATCGTAAATGGCATTAGGTATCACACAGTGAAAATTTCATGAAAATGTGGACGACTTGGTAGATCTCTTTAATGTAACTCTTAAAACTTTAGTAGATAAACATGCTCCTGTTTCAGTGAAACAAATGAAACCCAAGCTAGCAAACCCCTGGTATTCAAGTGAAATTCACCTGGCCAAAATCAAAAGGCGTAAAGTAGAGCGGAAGTGGCGACAGTCCAAACTTGAAGTTCACCGACAAATCTACAATGAAGTCTGAAATGACACAAACCTTCTTATTAGAAAAGCTAAAACTTCGTATCACAATAATCTCATCTGTTCGAACGCAAACAATCCAACAGCACTGTTCTCGGCAATGTTTGGTCTCTTGGGACACAAAACAGAGGTTGTGCTTCCACAAAATTCAGACGATGAAGAATTGGCTAATAATTTCAGTGAATACTTCACCAATAAGATCGTTAGCCTTAGAAAGAGCCTGAAACTGAAAAACTACAGGCCTGTTTCAAATTTATCGTTTTTGTCCAAAATTCTAGAGAAAACAGTCAAACAACGGCTTATGGAACATTTAAACTATAACGATTTGTTATACAAGTTCCAGTCTGCTTACAAGCCTTTTCATGGAACAGAAACAGCATTAAATTGTGTTTTGAATGAAATTAACACTAATGTTAATAATGGCAATGTTGCCATATTGGTTTTACTTGATCTTTCTGCTGCGTTCGACACGCTTGATCCAACTGTATTGATAAACCGTCTCCATGACGAATTCGAACTAGATGGTACTGTGCTGAAGTAGTTTTCATATCTTCTAAACAGAAGTCAATCAGTCATTGTGAAAAACAGTTATTCAACATCAGTGACCCTAAAATGTGGTGTCCCTCAAGGATCCGTTTTGGGCCCCATCTTATTCACACTCTATACTAGTCAACTTGGACAGATCATAACAAATTTTAGTATTTCCCATCATATGTATGCCGATGATACCCAGTTACTTGATAGTTTTTCCGCAACAAATCAATCCAATGATCTTCTTATGAACATTGAAACATGTATCTCAAGTATAAAATCATGGATGTCTTTTAACAAGTTGAAATTAAATGACGATAAAACGGAAGTTATTCTAATTGGACCACCATCAAGAATATCAAAAATAAAAATAGATAACATTCAAGTAGGAAATTCTTTGATCAAACTCTCCAGTAAAGTAAAAAATCTTGGAGTTTATTTAGATAGTAACAACAGCATGATTAGTCATGTGAACCATCTTACTAAAACATGCTACTATCATATGAAGAACATTAGTAGTATTCGTCATCTTCTCACAACTGAAGCCACAGCTACACTTGCTCGCTCGCTAATTTTGTCACGACTAGACTATTGTAACAGTCCCTCCTCGGCGTCTCAAAAGAATTATTACAAAGGCTGCAAAAAATTCAAAATTCAGCGGCTCGACTAGTCACAAAAACTCCTGTTAGATCCAGTATAACCCCTGCATTAAAATCACTTCATTGGCTCCGTATCGCTGATAGAATTGACTTTAAAATTCTATCTATTGTGTACTGTTGTTTAAATGGAACTGGTACCGCATACTTGAATGATATTTTCAGACTTTACCAACCACCAAGAAATCTTAGATCTCAGTCTCAACTCAACTTAGTTGTGCCTACATGGAAATTGAAATCATTTGGATTCAAGTCCTTGGAAGTTGCAGCTGCAATTAAGTGGAATTCACTACCCGTGTCTCTCAAATCTGCCCCGTCACTAACAACATTTAAGTCACGTTTAAAGACATACCTGTTTAATACTTCATACAGATGAACTTAGTTTTGTTAGCGCTTTGAGCAGACACTTTGTTCTGGAGTTTAGTGCAATATAAGAATCCTTATTATTATTAGGCTTTCACCTTCGGTGAAAGGCTATTGTTATTACTAAGATTAATATTATTATTATTATTATTATTTTTTAATGGGGGAAGCTAGATCTCAGCAACTATAAGAGATACAGGTTTGAAATTTGATTTTCTGTAGGAAAAGTGGTGTGCAGCTACTGCTTAAAGCTATTTTGAAATTTATGGCACAGCGGAAATGCGTCAAATCTTTAACGTGCACGAAAATTGAAAATCGGCCATTATTCTCTTAATTCCCAATGGATTCTTCAGATATTTACATTTTTGGATAGCTGGAGTCATTTCTGAGCAGATAGCAGTTCAAAACTGTGGAAATTAGAAACTTTGTAGCTCTCATTTTTTTGGTGAAAAATGGAAAATATTCAAAATTTTCTAAAATTTTTAATTTGGGGAATTTTGAAATTTCAGTTATATTTTTGGATAGCTGACATAAATCCGATTCCAACAATATAAGTTTTGTTCTGAAATGTTGACTTTGATTTTTCACTTTTTTTTGCATTTTGGTCAAATCGTAGAGTTCTTACTTTTTTAAATTGGCTAAAACGATTTTTCTGAAACTTCAGATATATGAAGTCGAAGGACCAAACCAGTGCATGAACTATAAATGAAAATCCTCTAATCACCGGAAGTAGTCAAGAAAGGTATCCAAAGTTTGACAAAATTGTGAAAAATGGGTGCCTGTGCAGAAATTATTTATTGTTCGATTTGTATAAAACAAAGTTCATATGCTCTGTTGTCTCAATTGTCATTTTTTTTGTTACCGATAGTGTTATCTGTCGGCACCAGAAGTGGCATAATTTTACCAAAAACTAAAATTTTGACAGTTAGGTACCATTTTTCAAAAGCAAATATTATTTTTTTTAAAACTGATATAACTAAAAGAGTGTGCCCTTTAAAGGCGCAAAAAACGCTGATATTTGAACTGCAATTATTTCAACTATGAGTGTTTTCTTCTATCCAAAATATGGGTTTAGTGACCCTGTAACAGAAATAGTTGATTGCTGTGTGTAATATATAAAAGTAGACTAGCGCCGCTGTACGAGCATGTTTAGAGGTCTTTTTCTCAAAAAGGCAATCTAATATTTTTTGGGGAACTCCTTCTCTAGAGAGCCTAATTGATATAACTGTGTATGAAAAGAGAGAGAGAGAAATGGGGTTTAACGTCCACTCGACACAAACTAGGTCATTTCAATAATTCTCTTGCGCGTAGGTGTCTTTAGCAGTGGGAGGAAACCGGAGGACCCGGAGAAAACCCACGAGGTCGGACAGGCGACCCTACTACTTGCCACGTACAACCGTGGAATCGAAACCCCGCCATTTGACTCAATGACAGACCGTATGATACAGCGCGCGCGCGTGTTACCCACCCCCTGTATGAAATCACCGTAAAACGGTCAAAAGTATCAAGAGTGGCCACACAAATGGTACTGTATATCGACAAAAGTCCGAACTGGTCATAATTGAAGTCCGAAATGGTCATAATCGAAAAGTTCTTCATACGTATAATATAGAGAGCTATTTTTCAAAGTGGCAATATTTGGACTAAGGGTGTTCTACTGTTAACCAAAGCTGGCACTGGTGCTTCTAGAGTGAAAATATTTCATATTAGTAAATAACAGTTGCTTCTGAAATTAATATCCCAGTTTTTTTGTGTACATGACGTCATCTCTTTATACCATTTAAAATAAAGCTCTCTGCTGCAGCTATTTATAAGGAAGTCGCCCCTCTATATTTATAAAAGAAAATTTGATGTTGATAATTATGATTTAGTGTTTTTAGTTGTTATCTGAGACTTAAAAGACTGTTTTGGTCCCATTCGGAAAACTGTTGTTTTTTTTTATTCCATTTACAATTCGTGTAGAACCCTGAAATTAACAGAGTTCTGAATATTGAGTTTTCCCTTGTTTTTAGCAATTATTATTAATAACTATCGCGAAAGTTGTGAACAGGCCAGGAGTGGTGTAAATCTTTAACGTGCACGAAAATTGAAAACCGGCCCTAATTATTCCAATTCCCAACCGATTTTCGAAAAAGTTATATTTTTGTACACCTGGGGATATTGCGGATGCGATAACGGCCGATTTGAGATACAATGTCGTTCTCATTTTTTCTTCAAAATTTGAAAATTTACCAAAATTGTTATTTCTTGAAATTTTGAGTTTTCGATTACATATTTGGATTGCCGGCGTCTGTTCGATTCTACCTATCTAGGATTATCATCATGTGAATTGTTCAACTCTATTTTTCAATCCCCTTCTCTATCGCAATGCGCATGCAAAGAACGTGTCAATATCTGAGTTATGCATATTTGTGTTTTTATTTGGGGGGGGGGGGTGCGGGAGTGGTGGGAATAGTCTTTTGTCATGCATCTGGCGACCGTGTGACGCCTTGGCTACAGTGAAAGCCTTCAGTCATGCAAGCAAGTCTAGTTATTATTATTATTAAGTGTACAGTACGTCCGGTGATAAATGAAAATGTTCAATTAGTTTTATGAAATCAGAAATGGCATAAGGCATCACATGATGAAAATTTTATGTAAATCGAATAATAATTGACACTTTTATAGACCAAAAACCTTGAAAAGTGACTTGTAGAAAATCGTCTATTTCTCTGCAACCGTACAAGTTAGAAACCATTTTCTGGTATCTGTATGATCGTATAGGTTCAATCTATTTGCTGATTGGAATCAAATATCATAATTTTAAAAACATTACAAATCAGACTCATTTGAATAAAATATCTGTTTTGAAAGCTAAAAATACAGTTTTTGCCAAAATGACGTTACTTTCGGTGATAATAAAAATCTTAAATTACTTGTATGAAATCGTAAATGGCATTAGGTATCACACAGTGAAAATTTCATGAAAATCGAATAATAATTGACACTTTTATGGACAAAAAACCTTGAAAAGTGACCTGTTGAAAATTGCCTATTTCTCCGCAACTGAACAAGTTAAAAACCATTTTGTGATATCTATATGATCGCATGGGTTCATTCTTTTAGTTCATTAGAATCAAGTATCAAAATCTTAAACAAACAACAAATACAACTCATTTGAATAAATTATTTGTTTCGAAGGCTATAAATACAGTTTTTGTCAAAATTTCTTCATTTCCGGTGACATTGAAAATGTTAAATTGAGTTGAACTAGTCACAATTGACATTATGCATCAAATGGTTTCACTTTTATGAAAATCCAATAATAATTGAATCTTTTACAGGCACAATAGCGTAAAGAGTGATTCATGCAAAATTGACCATTTCTCGGCAACTGCACATATTACAAATTAATTTTCACATACATTCTCTCCGTATAGATTATTGCTACAAGTTTATGAAAGTTACGAAGTAATATTTTAAAATATGAAAACGCTGGATGGGTTGTAAATAGCTTAATTTTACACCTTTTATCACCTTTTAATCGAAATAGCCCGAAAACGGAATCGAAATTAAAAAACCTGGGACCAACATTTTGTGCGCCTTTAAAGGGCGCACCCTTTCAGTTATACCAGATTTGAAAAAAATAATATTTGCTTTCGAAAAGTGGTACCTAACTGTCAAAATTGTAGTTTTTGGTAAAATTACGCCACTTCCGGTGCTGACAGATAACTCTATTGGTAACAAAAAAAATGGCAATTGAGACAACAGAGCATATGCACTTTGTTTTATACAAATCGAACAATAAATAATTAATCTAGGACTGAAAAACTGAATTAGTCAATAGCGGCCAAGGAAAATTACTGAGACAAAATAAATTCAGATTTTTGCTCAAGTCAGATGACTTGTTAATTTTGCGTAAAACACGACTAAAAAATATTCATAAATAAACAAAAATTTTGTAAAAATTTAAATTTTCGAAATTTGGCGCCTAATATCTCCGAAGATTTGCCGAAAATCAAAAATCAAAAGTAGCGTAGCTATGTGCACCGTCTCCAGCTATGCCAAAATGTATCAAAAGTTAAAATCCAATGATTATTGTTAAAATTACTGCAATATTTCTAAAAACGATAGCTTCGGTGATTTCGGACATTTCGCATTGTCGCAGAACGTTCAAAATAGCTTTATCCTCTAAGTCACACCCACTTTTCCAGTAAAACCGAAGAAATCGTAACGATCCGACAAGCAGTTGCTGAGATCTACTCAAAACAAAAGAAGAATAATAATAATAAGAACTAGACCTGCAAGCAGCACTGAACCGGCTTTCAGGAATCAGACAGGAAGCGTGTCATACAATAGCCTATTTATCGAGCTACCAAACGATACTTTAGATGTTTTGATCCGGTCACACCTGACGGTGAAATCCTGATTGTTCCAAGAGCACCGATTTTTTTACTGTCTATTTTTTTTAAAATATCGAATATTTGTTTGACTACTTTCTGTTTACGGATCATTATCGGGATAGATTTAACAAGTGGTATGGGAACTTAATTTCCTGTACCAGAAGTTTCAGGAAGATCCATTGGACAGTTTTACCTCCCTTATATCACTAGAAGCAGATTTACAGATATAACGATTTTTCGACTTTTTTAAAAAAATTGTGGCCCTTTTGAACCATTTATACTATATTGAGGCTTTTAAATTTGGATTCACACCCCAGACCAGCGTTAGGACTCTAAGTAACAGAAGTTTAAGAAAGGAAATAAGAGTAATTTTGAGATAAAAGCGTCTGAATAGGCTCAAAAAAGGAAAATACTAGATTTTCAGCATCTCATAATATATTACGTAACCAGCGATTTTTTACCATTGAGATGTCATAAGATCGCCCATTGTTCGGGCTATCCAATGACACTTTAGTTGTTTTGATTCGTTGAAATATGGCATTGTAATCACTTTTTTCGCAAGATCACCATTTTTTACTTTTTAAGTTGTTTTTTTCAAAATATCGGATATTTTTTCGACTACTTCCAGTTTTTGGATCATTGTCGGGATAGTTTTAACATGTTGTTTGGATAGTTAACTTTCTGTACCAGAGGTTTTAGAAACACCCATTGAGCTGTTTTCAAAACAAAGAATAATAGAAGAGCATATTCAGTAATTTGAGGATTTTTCAACTTTTTTCCAAGATTGAGGCTCTTTTTGGACAACTTATGTTATTTCAATGCTTTTATTTTTAGACTCACGCCATAGTCCACCCATAGGACTCTGAGTAATAAAACTTTAAGACAAAACGTAGTTGTTGTGTTTGAGAAAAAGGCCTCTCAAAATGCTCCAAAACGGAAAATACTACATTTTTGGCGTACCATAATTTATTTTCTAGCCATCTAAATCGTATCATTCAGATGTCATATGATAGTCCATTAATGGGGCTATCCAGCGACATTTTAGTTCTTTTGGTCCGCTAAGATCTGATGGAGAAATCAAGTTTTTAGCACGAGCACTAATTTTTTTTTAACCTTTTTCTTCATTTTTTGAATACGTCCGCTATGGAGATTATTGTCGGGGTAGTTTTAATAACCAATTTGGGCAATTAGATAGCCACATGGCTCTGTAATGATATATTACATTATCTGATCAGATAAAATGGCCCTGAGAAATCCTATGTTCAAAAGTGTCAAAAATGTCAAAATATCGAAAATTAAATTTCCATAACTCAATACATATTATACATCGTTAGAATCGTAATTAGGTCAGCTATCTGAATGTGTAACCGTTTTGTAAAAATCTTTTTAAAAAAGTAATATAGTATTTTCCAAAATTTCACGATTTTTCGACTTTTTTTGATTTTCAGTCCCTTTTTTTTTGTCCATTCCAGACATTTCAAAGTCTTATTGGATGGCTTCATGCACAACACTATCGAATGGACTCTCGTTAAAGAAAGTTAAAATAAATTGTAGGTAAAGTTTTTGAGATAAAGGCGTCCAAAACCGCTCCAAATCAGAAAATACTTGATTTTCAGCGTGTCATATTTTGCTGCCTGGTCATAGTATCCGTATGAATTGGGTGTCATACGACAGTCCAATCCTCGTGCCGCCAAACGGTACCTTATTTTGTTTAATCCATTGATACTGGACGGAGAAATCAAGTTTTTCCCAAAAGCACCACTTTTTTGCGTTTTTTTATACGCCCACATAGATAGATAGATAGATAGATTTATTGTATCTAAACACCCCATAAGAGGCAGCATACAAATATCCACATAACATTTTACAAAGAAAATAAAAAAGCATCAACATCATTTATGACAGGCTAATAATTAAAATTAAAAACAAAAACATAGCATGCAAATGTTTACATATTATAAAGATAGAATTTCAGGCAACGAGACATACCCCCACGGCAGCTATGTCGTCCGGGCAGTCAACAAGAGTTGTCGCATATTTTTCCGTTTGTCGGCAAAGGAGCATTTACAATACACTTGAATCTGACAAGAGCAACAACCCATCAAGTAACAAATGGAAAATCATTAGAATTGTTTGGCTTCTGGTTCTGCCCCATGGTAAAGTTTAGCTTACAAAGCCAAAACACTAAATATCATGGACTTACCTGTTCCAAGTTATCAAAAATTATAACTTGTTCGTCTCAAGATACACAGCTGTGTATCAATCCCATGTCAACTGAATGATTACTTTGGTCCGTAGAGCGTCCGCAACATTTTGGGGTAATCAGGGGTTATAACTCTGGCAGGATTAACGTAAATCATGTTTCAAAAATCGGAATTGAAAATTGCTAGGCTTCTTGGTCTCATGACCATAATCACTGTGTATAAACCTAAAGTCAATCGGATATTTCTAGCGCGTCCACAAGAAATTTCAAAGTAATCAAGGGCGATATGTCTATTAATAATTATTGGAAAACATTGAAAATCAATAGGGTTTTTACACTGACATTCAGCACTGTGCACAAATTCAAAGTCAATTGGATATTAACTTTAACCTCAAGAGCGTCCACACATATTTCAAAGTAATCGAGGTCATTACTCTGACCGCAGCTATCTGAAATCATTTAAATCAATAGGCTTCTTCATCTCATGAATGGAAACACAGTGTAGAATTTTAAAGTCAATTGGATATTAACTCTATCCTTTAGAGCGTCCACAGAATATATCACAGTGATCAAGGGCCATAACTATGGCAGTAATTATCGGAAATCATTGAAAATCAATAGGATTATTTGTCTCATGTCTTTAAACATTGTGTATAAACTACATTTCAATGTGGGCGAATATAAGAACACAATTATGGAATTATCCAAATCTCTCCTTAAATGCGAGATAAACAAAGGCTGCAATAGCTTTTGCAAGTGGTGGGGGAGGATTAAATACGGTTAAAAAAGTCATTAGGATTGCTGGGGTATTATTAAAGGCTGGGAATAAATAGGAGTTGCGAACGCGGAGATATTTATCACATTTCATTAGAAAATGCCCCTCATCTTCTATGCCTTACAATAAACACATTTGGCAAAGGCGATGCTCTACTGGAATGTTTTTGTACCGACCTCTCTCTATTTCTAGGTTATGGGAGCTAAGTCGAAGTTTTGTTAGAGCAATTTTATGGTCCTTCTTTCGAACTACATTTAGATAATCTGGCACACCATCAATGGTTGGTTTGGATTTAAAATAGGTTCTTAATTTTTGATTTTGCAAACTACACAACTGGTTATAGTGATTATTGAATATATTTTCTAAAGATTGCTTAGGTGTCTTGGTCCCTAAAACCCTTTTATCAATATTGAACTGGTTAAGTATAGTAATGATAGAGGAGGTCCACAAAAATTTTGAATTAGTATTAGACATGTGAACGTCTTCATTGTAGGCTGCTGCTAATAGAGTGAGAGTAGTGTTATCAGTCAGTCTTCTGTAATAAGTGAGCATTCGTTGGTAGGCTTCAAAGTGTAACGGAAATATTCGACTGGCGTGGTTTCGAATCCCCAGTTGTACGTGGCAAGGAGTAGGGTCGCCTGTCCAACCTCGTGGGTTTTCTCCGGTTTCCTCCCACTGCTAAAGACCCCTACGCACAAGCGAATTATGTAAATAAAATTAAACCATATGTTAGTCCCGAAATGACCTAGTTTGTGTCGAGTGGACGTTAAACCCCATTTCTCTCTCTCTCTCTCTCTTTTCGCCAGACAGTATCGAAAGCCTTTGAAAAGTCAATAAAACAAAGGAAGAGATTATTTTTCTTGCATTTATGTTTATGTATAATTGTTCTTAAAATAAAAATATTATCTATTGTTCTGCGTTTTTCTCTAAATCCACTTTGAGCCTCGTCAATTAGTTTATTAGATTCAAGATATAATGTGATACGTTTATTAATTATTGAGAGGAAGCATTTGCAAAGACAGCTGGCCAAAGCTATACCCCTATAGTTATTCACATCTGCTTTGTCACCTTTTTTGTGCACAGGCACAATGTATGATTCTGTCCAGGATTCAGGAAATATGCCAGAGCTAAGAATTAAATTGAAAAGTTTCAAGTAATGATCAATCATATATTCGCGTGAGGTTAAAATTATCTCATTGAGTAAAGGGTCTGGGCCATTTGATTTACCTCTTTTAAGTTTGTTGAAAACTGAACGCAATTCATAGGCTGTAATGGTTGAATTAAGTTCAGAGTTATTTCGATTGTGGTTCAAGAGATTTGTAATCTTTGCATCCATATTATTTTCTTCTAGTTTAGTTGGCATGTTAATTTTGAATAAATTAGAAAAATGATTTCTCCATGTACTTATGGGGATATCATCACCTACATTTTTGGTATCATCTTTGATGAGTGAGTTAACTAGTCGCCAGTATTCAGTGGGATTATTATTTTCAAGATCATTTAGTTTATTAAGGATATTATTTTTTGCTTGGCGACTTTTAAATTTAGTAATTTTTTTGTACAATTTCTTCGGCTAAAATATGTTTGTCGTAGTACAGTATAATTAGGGTCACTCCTTAACTTGTGCTGTGCACTTAACATGTCACGTCTAAGTACTCTGCAGTCTTTATCGAACCACTGGTATATTAATTGTCCCCCGCCTTTCGAAGAAAGCAGGGGACTATTAAAATGGGTTCGTCCGTCTGTCTGTCTGTCTGTCCGTCTGTCTGTCTGTCCGTCTGTCCGTCTGTCTGTCCGTCACACTTTTTGGGACACAATAACTCTCTTCCTAATTGAGCTAGAATGTTCAAACTTGGTGTATGTGTTTATTAGGTCAATGCCTTGATGTAGTTCGAAGATGAGCATTTTCCGCTTAGGGTAAGCAGAGATAAGCAATTTGATTGGTTGATGCTTTGGGACACGATAACTCTCTTCCTAATTGGGCTAGAATGTTCAAACTTGGTGTATGTGTTGATTAGGTCAATGCCTTGATGGAGTTCGAAGATGAGCATTTTCCGCTTAGGGTAAGCAGAGATAAGCAATTTGATTGGTTGATGCTTTGGGACACGATAACTTTTAATTGAGCTAGAATGTTCAAACTTGGTGTATGTGTTTATTAGGTCAATGCCTTGATGGAGTTCGAAGATGAGCATTTTCCGCTTAGGGTAAGCAGAGATAAGCAATTTGATTGGTTGATACTTTGGGGCACGATAACTCTCTTCCTAATTGAGCTAGAATGTTCAAACTTGGTGTATGTGTTGATTAGGTCAATGCCTTGATGGAGTTCGAAGATGAGCATTTTCCGCTTAGGGTAAGCAGAGATAAGCAATTTGATTGGTTGATGCTTTGGGACACGATAACTTTAGTTCTAATTAAGTGAGATTGATGAAACTTGGTGTATAGTTTCATTACAGTAATACCTTGACTAAGTTTGATAATGAGCATTTTCTGCTCAGGGTAAGCAGAGCGATACGCAATTTGATTGGTCGAGACTTTGGAAAACAATAACTCTCGTACTTTGATTGTCCCCCGCCTTTCGAAGAAAGCAGGGAACTATTAAAATGGGTTCGTCCGTCTGTCTGTTTGTCTGTCTGTCCGTTCCGCTTATGGTAAGCAGAGATAAACAATTTGATTGGTTGATCTTCGAATTGAGTAAATGTTCATGCTTATTGTCCCCCGCCTTTCAAGAAAGCAGGGAACTATTAAAATGGGTTCGTCCGTCTGTCTGTTTGTCTGTCCGTTCCGCTTAGGGTAAGCAGAGATAAACAATTTGATTGGTTGATGCTTTGGGACACTATAACTTTATTTCTAATTAAGTAGATAAACAATTTGATTGGTTGATGCTTTGGGACACTATAACTTTAGTTCTAATTAAGTGAGAGTGATGAAACTTGGTGTATAGTTTCATTACAGTAATACCTTGACTAAGATCGATAATGAGCATTTTCTGCTCAGATTAAGCAGAGCGATAAGCAATTTGATTGTTCAATACTTTGTAAAAGATAATTTGTGATAAATTTATATGTGTCCTCTAATTATTTTCCTATTTCGGCGGGGGACATCAGCCTCACTGTTGGCTTGTTTTTACTTCTGATGATAGTGTGTCGTACAGATTATGGGTACGCGCATTAAAGTCCCCACCTAAGATAATCTTTCCCAATTTATTATATTTAAGGATATCATTTTCAAGTGCATCGAATGGGTGAAAAGAGAGTTTTTGCCATATGGGTGAATTTTTTGGGGCAATATACATTCGATTTTACTAGATTCATGCCATGTTTAATTTCATTTTTAAAAAATATTGCGCACCCGCCTCTGGGATTTTCACCCGCTCTACTAAATGCTATACTGCGATACCCATTAAAAAAATTATTAAATTGTTTTATGTCTGTCTGCTCTTTGTTTGTCCATGTCTCAAGAAAGCATATTACATCTAAGTGTTGTATAGCTTTTTGAAGACGCACAATATTTATGTCTATTTTGGAAGACAACCCATTTATGTTCCAGAATCCCAGTTTCAGATTCATAATGGACATACAAATTAATTATGCTTCTTATTGTTACCAGTATTATGGTTAAATACGTGTTTGATTAATTAAATTTGATTGCTGTAAATGTACCTTTAGGTAACAATATTGATAATACACTATGAACAATAATACACAATAAACTTCCAAACGATGACAATAAATTAAGGGTTTCTGTCTGTGTAAACTAAGGTAACACAGGCATAAAATTCTAATAATAAGAGAACAAAAATATTACACAGAGCAAGGAGCAGAGTAATTCACAATATGTAAGAAAAGTAAAATATAATGCACAATACCTACAAATTTTGAATGTGGAGAGAATAAACAAGTGTATGATATGCCATAGCTGTACATGCGAACTAACATGTAATAAATGAGAGGGAGTTAAACAATATGAATCATGTGTACATGTGCCTTTATATACATGTACATATACATACTTGTTTGAATTTTAGTCATGGATACACGTGTGCGTACATGGGTAATATCAATAGATATGTATGCTTATTCGATGATATACATACACATAGTGTATTGGCCCGCAGTGGCGGCGCCAGCTGCCAGTGATTAGAGGGGCAAAGTCCAAGGTTAAGGGGGCAAAGGCACGAGCTTCCCCCAGAAAATTTTGAAAAACAGGTTGCCGGAAATGCAACCTGGCAGTATTTCAGGCACTGATCGATTTGGGATTTATTCACCGTAGAAGGTATTGATTACCGAAACATCACAAATAATTTTTTTATTTTCTAAAATTTTTTTGGGGGGCAAACAGAGGGCAGAGCAGATTAATGGGGGGGGGGGGGCAAATGCCCCCACTTGCCCTCCCCTGGCGCTGCCACTGTTGGCCCGGTGTAAATAATTTACATGGCACATATTTTGGAAATTTAGTTCATACAAGGTACTATTTAAAGCTTTAGTTATGAATTGGGCTAAAATGTCAATGTAGGTTGACACAATCTTCACTGGTCAGTTTGTTCTTGATGGCGATAAGAGAACACTTGTCAAAACATCATGCTATATGTGAATAAACCAGACTGGTTCCATATAGATTGATGTGTGTAGTGTCTTCACTGATATCATTTAATTTCACTTGATTATTCGTATCATTGTACTACATGAAGACATTTATATAGTTTTACTTGCATATACCGGTAATAGCCATTTACAAGGACAGACAGTTAAGACACAGATAGATGTTTACTTCGCTTATAGTTGGCACATAACAGCGGTATTCCTTATAGATCAGACTAGATATTTGGCCCAAAAAGTCTGTATGGACACATCTAGATAATTGGCAAGGCTGGAAATTCAGCCCATTAGTTTTAAACTTTGACACAAATGGATTAAATCCAACGTATAGGATATATATTTAGCACAAGTGAACTAAGTCCAATACATTTTTACAAATTTGGCACAAGTGGATTAAATCCAACATATTGATTTTATATATTTGGCACAAGTCCAAAACATTTGTTTTATATATTTGCCACATGAGGATTAAATCCAACATATTCGTTTTCGATCATCACATTGAGGATTAAATCCAACATATCGATTTTCGGTCATCACACTGTACTATTTAAGTTTGGTAACATATTATGTGGAGAAGTTACGGTTATATATATGATACCAGCTGTTACGTGGTGGAGGTAGTTGGCTAGGCATAGGTGGTGGATAGAATGGGAATGGTGGCAGTTGAAACAGGTTTGATGGTGGTGGAGGAGGCAGGTTTATATTGCGGATAGGTGACCACCTTGGTTGGGGAACTTGTATCCTAGCTGGCGAAGGGTTATTCATGGATTCTGGGTGGCTGCTTAGTACACTTAAGGGGCAACCAGGTGTAACATGTAGAGACAAGACATCTTTTAACAAGGATGCTAATTTAGCAGTACCTTTAGTGCGGTTCAAATGTGTCCCATCTCCCTGGTACAACGAGTTGTTTATTGTACCTTCATCATTCAGAAATATGTTATTTGATTTCACAAAACAGCATTTTAGGCTTTTTAGTCTCTTAATATTATCATTTTCTGTTTGTTTACCTCGAGGTAAGAGCTCAATAAAGTGGATGATTGCTGAAGGGAATTTCAACTTTGTAAGTCTAACTAAATCACTGTATTCCTCTGAACACCTGTCAATATTCATATTGGTTGAGGAATTATTAGAGCCAATTAGGTATACAATATTCTGTGGTATGAAAGATCGGTGAAACCTTTCCACATAGTTTATCATATCTTTTATTCTGGCACCACTTATAGTCCTTATGCCAGTAGAAAAGGACTTGTCAATTCGTTTCAGATCCAGATATTTAAGAATTGATGATCCAAGAATCATATTTGGTTTAGGACGGATAATTCTTGGCAGGTCTTGTGGGGTTTGTTGGGGTTTGGCTTGTTTATTATACTGTTCTGTTGGCTAAGATTCAACAGACGCTGGTTAATAGGAGTAAGGGTGCCGGAATTGACTGTATTTGTTGTAGATGTATAAGTGGTAAGGCCTTTATAACTCAAAACACTTTTAGATATGGTTTGAATCTGTTCTTCGATGTTTTTTATACTTGTGGCTAGTAGAGGGAGACTGGTTACATTGTTGGTAGATTGTTTAATGGCGGTAATTTCATTAGTCAATCGTGTAACCTCTGAGTGCAGTGTCTTGTTCTCACACTTAGATATATTGAGCTCATCAAGCAAGGCAGCATGAGAAGCAGACTTTTCATCATATTTGAGTGTTAATTGATTAATTAATTCTACCTTTTCATTTAGGAGTTTATTATAGTTATCGATTTCTTTGGTTTGGTGCTCAGACAGTAACCGATATTTTTCTTCTTGAACATATAGTGCCTGGGTTTTTCTTTCAAGTCTGTAATGTGCTTATCTAGAGATAATCTTTCTTTTGAATACTTTGAGGATATTTCTTCATGTTTCTGGTTAGAGATAATTTTCATTTGGTTAATTTCATTTTTAAGCTTGGTTATATCATCAGTAGATGTAGCATTTTTCCCCTTTTCTTTAGCCAGCTGATTATTTAAACTTTCAAGCCTAAGCTCTAGGTTTGTAATGGTGAGGGTTAGGTTGGTTATTTCATAAGGTGTTGATTTAGGTGTAGTAGTTTCTGGCCTAGTTTTGTTGGGCTTCAACTTGGATTTTAATATATTTGCGGACATTCGGGGGTTAGGGGCTGACATGTCTAATCTGCGCACTTTTGAATCCTGTTGTAGAAGCGGCGTAGAGTAGCTTCCATTTGCATTTTCTGTTAGATTACTCAACTCCTCTTCTGATGATAAGGATGCCCGGGATTGATTGGATAGTGGGGTGTTATTATTGGTTTCAGACTGGGTATCTGCCGCCAGCTTGAGAGTTGGTGTAGATGTTGTTTCTGATCTAGTTTTTGATAGGGTGTGTGTATTTGAGCTGGGTGTATTGTTACCCTGCGGTGACATTATCAGTGTAAACTGGTAGTTTGGTTCAGGGGCGGGATGGGTGTTTCTGGAATCTTGTTTGCAGAAAGTGAGCCTTGAACAGCTTGGTTTAATGAGATAGCTCTATTTTCATCCACGAGATCTAAAATAGCTGGTAGGTAATCATTATAAAAGATGTCAATATTTGAGCCATTTATAAGGGCACTGCATGTGGTGTGATACATGTTTAAGATGTATCGCCAAGAGGCCTTCCTTTTATTTGCCCAAACACAGGTTGACATTGAAATGTGGTCGTATATTGCCGTTGCCCCCATCCGGCAATCCACAATTGCTTGTGGACGCTCTAGAGGCCAAAGTTAATATCCGATTAACTTTAAATTCATACACAGTGTTTAAGGTCACGAGGCGAAGAAGCCTATTGATTTTCAGCGATTTCTGATAATTACTGCCAGAGTTATGGCCCTTGATCACTTCAAAAAATCTTGTGGTTGCTCTAGAGGCTAAAGTTAATATCCGATTGTCTTTAAATTTATACACAGTGTTTAAGGTCATGAGACGAAGAAGCCTATTGATTTTCAACAATTTCCGATAATTACTACCAGAGTTATAGCCCTTGATCACTTCAATAAATCTTGTGGACGCTCTAGAGGCCAAAGTTAATATCCGATTGACTTTAAAGTTATACACAGTGTTTACGGTCATGAGACGAAGAATCCTATTGATTTTCAACAATTTCCGATAATTACTGCCAAAGTTATGGCCCTTGATCACTTTGAAAAATCTTGTGACGCTCTAGAGGCTAAAGTTATCATCTGATTGACTTCAGATTGACTTCAGATTGATACACTGAGTTTAAAATCATTTTCAACTTCAAATTCAAATGTTTGAAGATAGCTATTATTATGTCCGGTGTGAATGATTTTTAAGTGTGAGAATGATACATGATCGTATAATAGTGAGTTGACAACCTATTGAGTAAAAGATATAGAAATAATTATGTTTTGTCTTTATTAGAAGATATGAAATTCTCGCTTGAAAAACTGAGTTAATTTGTGGAAAACTTGCAAAATATGTAAAAATAACAATAAACCCGGGATTATCTGTTAAGTAATCTTTTGTTTTATTAAACGACCAACCTGCTCGTTGTTTTCAAGCGTAATGAAACATTATTAGATACTGATTGAATAAACTAAAAGTACCGACGAGTTTTATCACGATCATCTAGTATCTCTTTTCCATTGCCACTTTGTTGCTAAACAGACGTTTTAGTTTTAGCGCCTCCTATAATATAACATGCAGAGTTACACCCCCTGACAATAGGTGACAAATTCAGCGATAGTTTTTTGTTCATGTGCTTGTTTGATAAAATAAAATTACAAAATGACACGTTTACAGAAGTTATGTCAGAGATTTGAATCAAAGAATTTTCGATCCAAGCAAGTTTTAGCGACGGCCAAATTTACCGATGCAAGTATTGATGTTCGCTTAATGCATCCAAGCACTGAGATTTTATTAAGAGGCCACTCTCGTTGAGCGGTCAGTCGTGAAAATCAACTTGGGTGGCTGCTTAATACAGATTCTACTGTATATTATAATTATAATTGATTAATTTGTTGGCACATGCATGTAAATGTACTGAGATGTATGCATGATTTTTCTATGTAGTTGAAAGAAACCATCCTATTAATTACTATTATCAATATAAGGGCAGATGCCATATAAGGAAATTATTTAAAAAGGGATATTTAAGTACATATGCATATTCCATTCACTTCTCTAAATAGCCAATATTAATATCAGGGGTCAAAATAACGCTTGTCTACTGTACTTTTTGAATCCATGTACGGTAACATTTTCAAATATCAAGTAGAAATAAAATCTACTTGTCACCGGCGACAACTAGAATAATGTCTATAAAAAATTCTAATCGTTATATATCCTTGATTGACTATTACCTTGATAGGTCTGCAGCTTTTATTTTGGAAAATGTGGCCCATCCCTTACCAGAAACCATTACATTCCAATATTGTTTATATGACATTTCATACCCATGGCCTATGGCATGGTTACTGTATTTTTCCAGTTGTCCCAGTTTCTACTGACAAATTGACAAATTTTGGCTCTCAGGGAATCAGAATTATAAGTTCCAAAACCCTGAGACAGTGGAAAAAACAGTTTCCATCACCAGGAACATCCTGAAGGCTGAATGGTGAATGTTTTACCATTTATAATTATTTTACACATTTTTAAACAAAATCAAATTAAACTTACGAAACCTTTAATTCATTTTCTTTTGGGAAATCTTTAAGAATTAAATTAATTAGGTCAGCGTTTGATTACCAGTCACCTTTTGTTTACCTTTGATTACTTCAAGTACTTGTCACCTTTTGTTTATATAATCGTAGCAGACGACAGACCGCGAAAATATCAGCCAATGAGAAGTCCGTAATGTCTGTAAATATAGACCAATGAAATTACTCCGATGGTTGTCATTAATTTGGCTAATTTTTATTTAGAGATTTATTTCGTGAAAGACAGCTTATGTTTTTAATTTAAATTGTATTTGTGAGTGTTTGATTTAAAGAAATAAGTGTAGAATTATTTCTGTTAGTTACGTGATCTCGTTTGGTCGAGATTTGGTAAGTTGACATGTGCATTGCCTGTTTTGCCCAGTGTGTCCGGTTCCGGTCTGAAATTTATTTTAATCAACAGTCTGTGGGTGACATTTTCAATTAAGCTCCTGTGTTACCGGAAAAGAGTTTTGCTCTATATTACTACATCCCCGTTACACCCTAAGGACGGCTGAGTTCGAATTTCGTGAAAATCGTCCCGAAACTGACAGACAAAATGGCCGCCCTTCGTTCTCAAATAGCGTAAAAATATGGTATATCAAGGTTGTGGACCGATTTTGTTGAATCTTGAAATGTAAATCGCATTTTTAGCTTGTGGACCCTATAGAGGTAATAATTTTTATCCGATTTAAAAAGAACAGTATTACTATATCACCGTTACACCCTAAGGACGACTGAGTCCGAATTTCGTGAAAATCGGCGCAAAATCAGTTTTTTAGCTTGTGGACACTATTATAGCGGTCATAATTCTTATCCGATTTAAAAAAAACGTTTGAATATATCAATGTTGTGGACCCTGTAGAGGTCACAATTTTAATTCGATTTTGATGAAACTTAAAATGCATGTTTATAACCCATATTAGTGCATATCGGATCGTAACTTCCTGAATTATGGCCCCTAATTGTACCCTATAGAGGTCACAATTTTGTTGAAACTTGAAATATAAGTTTATAACCCAAAGATCTCAGTTCCTTTCGATATTCGCGCATATCGCACCGTAACTTCCTGAATTATGGCCCCTGATTGTACGGAAAATCGCATTTTTAGCTTGTGGACCCTATAGAGGTCATAATTTTTATCCGATTTAAAAAATTGTATTATTATATCACCGTTACACCATAAGGATGACTGAGTTCGAATTTCGTGAAATTCAGCTCAAAATTGATAGACAAAATGGCCGCCCTTCGTTCTCAAATAGCGTAAAAACATGGTATATCAAGGTTGTAGACCCTATAGAGATCACAATTTTTATCTGATTTTGTTGAAACTTGAAATATAAGTTTATAACCCAAAGATCTTGGTTCCTTTCGATATTCGCGCATTTCGGACCATAACTTCCTGAATTATGGCCCCTGATTGTACGAAAAATCGCGTTTTTAGCTTGTGGGCCCTATAGAGGTCATAATTTTTATCTGATTTAAAAAAACATATTATTATATCACCGTTACACCCTAAGGACGGCTAAGTTCAAATTTCATGAAAATCGGACCAAAACTGACAGACAAAATGGCCGCCCCTCGTTCTCAAATAGCTTAAAAATTCTGCCTGGCAGCCGTTGGTTATACGATTTTGACGAAACTTGAAATATTGGTCTATCTCCCTAAGATCTCGGTTCCTTTCGATATTGGCATATATAGGACCATAACTTCATGGATTATGGCCCCTGATTGTAAGAAAAATCACGTTTTTATACGCCCACATTTTCATGTGGAAGTATATTGTCGTCGCCCCTGTCCGCCCGTCCACAATTGTTTGTGGACGCTCTACAGGTCACAATTTTTATCTGATTTCAACGAAACTTGAAAAATAGGTTTATCTCCCAAAGATCTCGGTTCCTTTCGATATTGGCATGTATCGGACTGTAACTACATGGATTATGGACCCTATAGAGGTCACAATTTTAATCCTATTTTGATGAAACTTGAAATGTAAGTTTATAACCCAAAGATCTTGGTTCCTTTCGATATTTGCGCATATCGGACTGTAACTTTCTGAATTATGGCCCCTGATTGTACAAAAAATCACGTTTTTAGCTTGTGGACCCTATAAAGGTCAGAATTTTTATCCGATTTAAAAAAACGTTTTAGTATATCACTGTTACACCCTAAAGACGGTTGAGTTCGAAAATTGGCCCAAAACTGACAGACAAAATGGCCGCTCTTGGTTCTCAAATAGCATAAAAATATGGTATATTTTAAGGTTGTAGACCCTATGGAGGTCACAATTTTCTTCTGATTTTGATGGAACTTGAAATGTAAGATTATAACCAAAAGATCTCGCTTCCTTTCGATTTTCGTGCATATCGGACCTGTAACTTCCTGAATTATGGCCCCTGATTGTACAAAAATTCGCGTTTTTAGCTTGTGGACTCTATAGAGGTCATAATTTTTATCCGATTTAAAAAAAAGTATTATTATATCACCGTTATACCCTAATGACGGCTGAGTTCGAATTTCATGAAAATCGGCCCAAAACTGACAGACAAAATGGCCGCCCTTAGTTCTCAAATAGCGTAAAAATATGGTATATCAAGGTTGTGGACCCTATCACTATACGACTGGTACCGTGGAATCTCGGGTAAATAGCGTTATTATCTAATCTATGTAGAATTATTCATAAATATCATTGAATTTCGCCTAATAGCATTCAATTTGTCCTTGTATACAACTTAAATCTCAACGTGCAATTTTGATTACCAAGCGTTAATTAACTAGTGTTTAGTTTGTCGACACGTGTGTAATTATAAGCGTCCCGCTTAATTTTCACAACTGTTCAATAATTAGTTGACATTGAAATGTGGTCGTATATTGCCGTTGCCCCCGTCCGGCAATCCACAATTGCTTGTGGACGCTCTAGAGGCTACAGTTAATATCCGATTGACTTTAAATTTATATACAGTGTTTAAGGCCTTGAGACGAAGAAGCCTATTGATTTTCAGCGATTTCCGATAATTACTGCCAGAGTTATGGCCCTTGATCACTTCAATAAATCTTGTGGACGCTCTAGAGGCTAAAGTTAATATCCAATGTACACGTAATGTACACGTGTGTGAAATGGCTTTATTCAATATCCGCTTCCACCGAAATGAATTGGGCAACATTTAAAGTAGATGTATATTGTCACAGCGGAGATTTGTCGCCGATTAACACAGACAGACTAAGAATATAGTCCCATAAATGGCGCGTTTCTGACCACGTGACTTACCGTTAAGCGCCCCATGGAGTGGATTGAGTGCTCTATGAATGATTGATTTAGATTAACTGAAGCTGCAAGCTCATCGTATGACGTATATAATTTAAAGTTTGGATTTTATAGCAGCCAATAATTGATGGATTACATCTAAGTTATAGACAAAGATGTAATGATATGTTGTAAAAAAATTGTAAGTTGTTCATTGTTGCATACATTTTGGCTGACGTTATATGCATGTACAGTGCGTTAGAAAAAAATCCTAACCGATACAGAATGCCGGTAAATGTTTTCCCGAGATTACCGAACTCATTTTGTTGTTATTCAAACCGGCCTGTACATTATACATGTACACGTTTTCACGGCAGCATTACTATATTACAACTCCTTCGATATAAACATTTCGTTAAAATCTGAACAACGCATGTGAAATTGGATGTTCGGCAACAGAATTGAATACCTGGCGTAATTGGACACCTTGACTAATTTTAATCACAACTCGGGAAAGTGAACGGTCTAACTAATTGTGGACCCTGTAGAGGTCATAATTTTAATTTGATTTTGATAAAACTTAAAATGCATGTTTATAACCCATATTAGTGCATATCGGATCGTAACTTCCTGAATTATGGCCCCTGATTGTATGAAAAATGGGGGATCACGTGGCTAAGTGGGTAAGACGCTAGCTCGCTAGCCTGGAGGTCGGGTGTTCGATCCCTGCATTGGCCGAGAAAGTTCATCCAGATTTTCCGGCGTGGTTCTCCCTTGTCAGTGATGCAGGACGGAGGGGCTGACAAGGAAAGCTGTCTAGTCGTTCGGATGGGACGAAAAACCGAGGTCCCGTGTACACATTGGCGTGCACGTAAAAGATCCCTTGGCAGTTGGAATTCGATATAAGAGTAGGCCGTAGTGCCGCTGCCCGGGCAAAATTTCCCTCATAGCACACTGTATGGCGTATGCCCGTCTTCATTAGCCCAGGTTAGGAGCAGAACAGTAGGACGTTAAACCCCATTTCATTTCATTTCATTGTATGAAAAATGGCGTTTTTAACTTGGGGTCGCTCTAGACGTCACAATTATTATCCGATTTAAGACACCGCTTGAAAATATCACTGTTACACCGTAATTAAGGTTGAGTTCGAATTTCGTGAAAATTGGACCAAAACTGCCAGACAAAATGGCCGCAAATAGTGTAAACATCTGTATATTAAGGTTGTGGACCCTTTTGATGAAACTTGAAATATAAGTTTATAACCCAAAGATCTTGGTTCCTTTCGATATTCGCGCATATGGGATTAGCTTGAGTTCACTCTAGAGGTCACAATTATTATCCGATTTAAAAAAACGTTTGAATACATTACCTTTATACCCTAAGGATGGTTGAGTTCGAATTTCGTGAAAATCGGACCAAAACTGACTCAAATAGCATAAAAAATTGGTATATCAAGGTTGTGCACCATCTAGAGATGACAATTTTGTTTAGCTTGTTCTCTATCCATCTCTTGCAAAATGTGGGCGTATCCTGCCTAGGAGCCGCTGGTGTGATATCTATATGATCGTATGGGTTCATTCTATTAGTTGATTGGAACCCCATCCAGATTTTCCGGCGTGGTTCTCCCTTGTCAGTGATGCAGGATGGAGGGGCTGACAAGGAAAGCTGTCTAGTCGTTCGGATGGGACGAAAAACCGAGGTCCCGTGTACACATTGGCGTGCACGTAAAAGACCCCTTGGCAGTTGGATTTCGATATAAGAGTAGGCCGTAGTGCCGCTGTCCAGACAAAATTTCCCTCATAGCACACTGTATGGCGTATGCCCGTCTTCATTAGCCCAGTTCGGAGCAAAACAGTAGGACGTTAAACTCCATTTCATTTCATTTTATTTGATTGGAACCAAATATCAAAATTATAAACAAATAACTAATATGACTCATTTGAATAAATTATTTGTTTCGAAGGCTACAAATACAGTTTTTGCCCAAATTACGTCATTTCCAGTGACATTGAAAATGTTAAATGGGCTTGACCTAGTCAAAATTGACAATACGCATCAAATGTGTCACATTTATCAAAAGCCAATAATAATTGACTCTCTTACAGGCAAAATAGCGTAAAAAGTGACTCATGCAAAATTGCCCATTTCTCAGTAACTGCTCATATTACAAACTAATTTTCACATACATTCTCTTTGTATGGATTATTGCTACACGTCTATTAAAGTTGCGAAGAAATATTTTAAAATATGAAAAGCCTAAATCGCTCATTTTTATAGGCCCACATGGAAATGTGGACGTATATTGCCATCGCCCCTGTCCGTCCGTCGTCCATAATTTCTTGTGAACGCTCTCTAACTCCAATTGTTTTAAAATTAATATGTGGTTTACATTAGTAATATGTTCATTACGGCTAGAGTTGCGGCCCTTGTTTTACTTTGTTGAACCTTGTGAAGGGTATTACGCCAAAAGTTATCATCCGATCTTTGTGACATTTATATGCATTATTTAAATTAGTGAAATGAAGAAGCCTATTAAATTTCAGAAATTTCCCTTTATTACGTCTAGAGTTATGGCCCTTGTTTCACTTTATTGAACCGTGTGAATGCTTTAACGCCAAAAGTTATCATCCAATCTTTCTGAAATTTATATGCATTATTTAAATTAGTGAAACGAAGAATCCTATTGAATTTCACCAATTTCCGTTTACTATGTCTAGAGTTATGGCCCTTGTTTCACTTTATTGAACCTTATGAACACTCTAACGCCAAAAGTTATCACTCAATCTTTGTGAAATTTATATGCATGATTTAGATTAGTGATACAAAGAAGCCTATTGAATTTCAGCAATTTCCTTATATTAGGTCTAGAGTTATTGCCCTTGTTTTACTTTATTGAACCTTGTGAACGCTCTAATGCCAAAAGTTATCATCTGATCTTTGTGAAATTTATATGCATTATTTAAATTAGTGAAACCACGAAGCCTATTGAATTTCGGCAATTTTCGTTTATTACTTCTAGAGGTATGGCCGTGTTTCACTTTGTTCAACCTTGTTAATGCACGATTGATGAAAGTTATCCGATATGTATGAAATTTATATGCATCATTTAAATTTGTGAAACAGAGGTCTATTGAATTTCAGCAATGTCCATCAATAATTTCTAGAGTTATGACGATTGTGAACCTTGTGAATGTTTGAATGACAAAGGTGATCATTTTATCTGTATGAAATTTATTTGCGTTATTTAAATTAGTAAAACGAAAAAGCCTGTCAAATTTCAACAATTTCTGTAGATTACTTCCAGAGTTGAGACCCTTGTTTCAGTTTGTAGAACCTTGTGAACCCTCAAACGACAAAATTTATTATCTGATCTGTATGGAACTGTCTTATAAAGGCCCCCAATTACCTACAAAGGAATAAATATGCGACAACTCTTGTCGACCGCCCGGACGATTTAGCTGCTGTGGGCGTATGTTTTGTTGCCTGGCACCTATCTTTAAACCTTTTTTCTGCGCCTTTACAGGGCACACTCTTTCAGTCATATGAACTTTTGTTTTATAAAAATCGGGCTCAAATCAGATGACCCTTTAACCCTGGGTAAAATGCCATAAAAATATATTCTTAAATAAAAAAATTTTTTGTAAAAATTTAAATTTTCAAAATTGGGCGCCCAATATCTCTGATGATTCGGTGAAAATAAAAAATCTAAAGAACCGTAGCTATGTGCCTTGTCTCTGGCTATGTCAAAACGTATCCAATGTTAAATTCTGACGATTATTGTTAATATTATGGCAATATTTAAAAAAAACGACGATTTTGGACATTTCGCATTGTCGCAGAACGTTGGGGACCACGTGGCTAAGTGGGTAAGACGCTAGCTCGCTAGCCTGGAGGTCGGGTGTTCGATCCCTGCATTGGCCGAGAAAGTTCATCCAGATTTTCCGGCGTGGTTCTCTCTTGTCAGTGATGCAGGACGGAGGGGCTGACAAGGAAAGCTGTCTAGTCGTTCGGATGGGACGAAAAACCGAGGTCCCGTGTACACATTGGCGTGCACGTAAAAGATCCCGCTGTCCGGGCAAAATTTCCCTCATAGCACACTGTATGGCGTATGCCCGTCTTCATTAGCCCAGGTTAGGAGCAGAACAGTAGGACGTTAAACTCCATTTCATTTCATTTCATTTCGCAGAACGTTCGAAATAGTTTTAATCTCTAAGTCACACCCACTTTTCCAGTAAAACCAAAAACATCGAATCAATCCGACAAGTAGTTTCTGAGATATGCTCAAGTGGAAAAAAAATAAGAATAATAAGAATAATTTTAACAAAGACAATAGTGTTTCACACAAGCTACGCAGTGTGAAACCCTAGTAAATAGTTTAATTCTTCGACATTATCATATTCCACTATGTGCCTGGCAGGAAATCATAAAAATTCTGATTCCATATCACTCTCCACATTGTAATAACTGTAAGTTACGTCTTGATAATAATGACCTATTACATAAATTCCCGAAGAGCCTTTGTTAAAACAATTCATTTTTATTGGGCAGTTGGTAAATACCACATCCCTTTTCATTGGATTGGATGGTATATTTTTATCACCCAGTCATTATTAATTTGATCTCGTGTTTTAGTTGGGCTATACTATATACCGGAAAACACCGAAACAACCCGTCTATATTATATGTAAGTTTTTATTCTCTTTGTATTTTTTTATGTAATTTTATTTTTATGTTTGTTAAAGAGTTTTAAATTGAACAATTTGCATTACACCATACACTATACTGTGTAATTAATAAACCTCAAATTTCAAACAATTTCCCTTTGTTTCATACTTGTTATATTTCTAGTTGCATTCCGTCACGTTACCAGTCATATTGTAAAATCAGTACACGCTTGAGCACAAGCTCAAAACGTCGAATATTTAACCTCGTCTCTCTGTTAATTTACTTTTCGTCACACATTTTCTATTTTATACAAGAAATACCACAGTGAACAGATCTATAGATATACTATTCAAAAAAAGTAGGGGATATTTGATTTTTAAGTGTTATTAAAGTCACCTAATGAAACTGACGAAGAAACAAATGACAAAATGAAATGAAGTTCACATTCATCGATTTATTCCAAATGATCGTTAGACTAAGTAAGGCACAGATTGACCATTATAAGGGTAAAATGATACCCGGGGTCAAACAGCAAAGTTACCACAGCATCACAACCAAGTCAGTAACGGGTAAATCCTCCTCTGTTTGCCAAACAAGCATTGATCCGACGTGGCATACTCCTAATGAGACGTCTAAGGTCATTTTGGTCCAGATTGTCCCATTCCTGTTGCAACGCAGCAGCAAGTTCTTGGACATTGGCAGGACGTTGTTGACGTTGACGTAACCTCTGTCCAAGCATGTCCAAGACATGCTCGATGGGGGAGAGGTCGGGACTCAGTGCTGGCCAAGGTGATGTTCTGTTGTTGGAGGTAACCTGTAACGATCCTGGCCCTGTGACATCTTGCGTTGTCATCCTGGAAGATGAAACGGCGGCCACGACGTTGTGCGAACGGCACAACATGGACTGCCAAGATGTTGTCCCGGTAGTACTGGCCTGTAACACGCCCTGCAACAACATGTAAAGCCGTTCTTCCAGCAACGGTGATGCCTCCCCACACCATAACAGAACCACCCCCAAATCGATCATGTCTGATGACGTTAACGTCTTGGAAGCGCGCGTTTCGACGACGCCACACCCTCCTACGTCTGTCCAAAAAATCAACAGTGAACCTTGACTCATCTGAAAACATCACATTGCTCCAGCGTCGATTATCCCAGTGTTGACGATCCCTACACCAACGACGTCTTGCCTGAATGTGATGATCTCTCAAACAAGGGATCACGCGAGGACGTCGGGCGCGAAGGTGACCCCTTTGCAGTCGATTCCGAATCGTCTGGCCACTCACTCTCACACCAGTGTCTGTTTGAAGACGAGCGCTGATCTGATTTGCTGTGATGACACGATTTCTCAAGGCCAAGGTACGGATAAATCGATCCTGGGCTTGAGTTGTCGCCCTTGGTCGACCTGAGCGTGGTCTGTCCTGTACAGATTGTGTATCACGGTATCTGGACCATAGCCTGCTTATGACAGACTGAGAAACATTCATCGTCCGAGCCACAACCGCCTGTGTTGTGCAGATCTGTAGCATGCCAAGGGCACGTAACCTTTCATTTTGGGTAAGCCGACGCATATCAAAATTTGTTTTCTGGTCACTAAAACAATTACACTGATGTTTCCACCCTGGAATTCAATGCCACAATGACTGTAACATTCAAAGTCAGAGTCGTGCAAATCTTGGGTTGGACCCCCATGATGATCCCAAGCATGACCTGCATTCCATGCGGTAGCTATTGTTGCGTTTGGGCGTCACATGTAACTGGAAATGTTTCTTCTGTTGGGTTCTATAGTGACTTTTTTCGTAGTCATTTGCATATTTTAGTATTATGCCCCCAAAATCAAATATCCCCTACTTTTTTTGAATAGTATATATATACATTTTTATACCCCCCCCCCCCCCAACACACACACACACACACTTCTCTTCGACCTCTACTGTATCTCGTCTTTGCAGCTTTCTTATCTTGTCCCATTTGCACAACGTCCACACAAGTGTTTTTCCCCACCTCACCACTTTTGGAACATAGATAGGTCCCGCACCAGACGTCCACTCCTTCCCACGCCCACTCAACTACCAATGGAATGGCCACAGCTACGGGACAGCTTCCAACCACCACCAGGCTTTCACCACCCACCACCAGGATTCCACCGACCACCACCAGGATTCCACCAACCACCACCTAGATTCCGCTACCAGCACCAACCAAGTCGACAACCAAACCAACACCAATCAAGTCGACAACCAAACCAGCGCCAACCAAAACGACAACCAAACCAGCGCCAACCACCCCCAGAGAATGCAGGTGTCGTTAAAGCCTTCTTTCAGGTCCTCCAATGCCTTCACCACTTTACCATTATGGAGAGTCAGGAGAATGGAACACCAACCAGAAGTTTCACTTGGAAGATCCAAGACCTGAACAAGTTTGTGAAGCCGGCCATGAAGACGGATACCATAGCCACTACTATTGAGACATTGAACTTGAAATGGGCCAAGGAATCGCTTCATCCTTGTCGACACACTACCGAGCCATGCTAGCGGAGAAACTGGAGTACTTGAAGTCACTTCACTTTACCAAAGATGCTGTACAAGTGTACTCTAGCCATGCCCTAGCATGAGCCAAGAAGTCCTACGGCAATCGACTTCAGTATAGTGTGAATACAGAGTTCCATCGCCACCTGTCCACGGTCTCGAAAATTGTCATGCACCCTCCCCCATCACCAAGGAACATTACACACAACCTACTCCGGGACATACCAAAATGAAACACATCCAATAAGTGAAAATTATCCCCTGGAAAGGCACATATATTAACACTCCCTCGAAGCATGAAGCTAGATCAACCAGTCCGCCCAGGGTTGTGTCTGGCTCACCTACTTCCTCGGGATCTATATCACCACTGAACGCGCTTGTCAACTGTCTGTCCCCAAGATCGCCCATCATTCCTAGCTCTAGAATCACCACCAGATCTTCCACCAGAAGCAGGCGATCACTCAACCTATCCCTAAAGAGACCCCACAGCTACAAAGGTAAAGATGAGAAGGATTTATGATACCTCTAACCTGGCTAGGATTGTGTCCTTCCTCGGGGACTGGGAGATCCATAGCTATTCTGGAGCCAAGATCAGCCACATCAAACAAATCCTCCAGAACTACATGGGACCTGCACGAGAAGAATTAGTGATACATGTCAGGCTCAACAACCGGGAGGAAAGTGGACCAAGGATACACAAGCAGATGCTAGATCTACTCAAGGTGACCAGAGCAGCTTTCCAAACAACCAAGCTCTTCACCACACAGATCCCCACTTCTTCCAGACTCTGACAAGAACATCCGATCGCCTACCAAAACCTCACCAGCTACAACCAATTGATCTCCACTACACCTTCACCAAACGCCACCACACTACCAAACATCAAGGGCAAAATAGAATTGAAAGGTAACGACGCCATCCACTGCCAGAGAGATCATCAACTGCTGGATAAGGAATTTAAACTAGGATTAGGGAAAAGGAATGAGAAACCGTCTTTAGGACAGACAGTTGTCAATTTGAGCGACAGACTTCTCAGCCCCCTAGAAATGAACATTCTTAACAAAGGCCTTAAATTCATCCCAACCCCCACAAAAACATCCATAGACCACATCACCCAGGCAACCGATCGATTCCAAAGAAACCTTTCGTTGACTTATTTTTCTAGGAACAAACCCAGCAGAGGTAAAAAATTATTTACAGAAAAATCCACATTGAAACCACCTAAAAAGTCATTATCACCAACCATCCTAAAAACCTTCGACGAAATGAATACAGAAATATCGTCCATTCAACCACAATCACAGAAACCAAATCTCAACCGAGCAACAAAAACAGCATTAAACACCCTTAAAAAGACAAAAACATAATAATTAAGAAAAGTGACAAAGGCTGGTGTTGTGTCATAATGAATCGCGCAGACTATATCTCTGAGGCAGAAAAACAATTAAATAATCCTAAACATTACACTAAATTAGACCAACCCATCTTTAAGGACACTGCAACCTAAATAAACAACATCTTACATGAATTGCAAGACAAGGAATACATAACAGCAAAACAATATGATTATCTTTCCTCCAAATCTGATTGTCGACAACGACATCTCTATACGCTACCCAAAATACATAAAAATCCAGAAACAGATTGGTTTATACCTAATACATTACCCAAGGGACGCCCAATAATATCAGACTGTGGCAGCGAATTATACAATGTATCACAATATATAGACCATTTCTTATTACCCCTAGCATTTCAACACCCATCCTACCTTAAAGACACTAACGATTTCATTCACAAAATCAAACAGTTACGAGTACCCGAGCACACCATTTTAATATCCATTGACATACAGAGCATGTACACAAACATCGATAATACCACAGGAGTTGAAGCAGTTAGGAAAGCATTTCTTAGGAACCCGCAAGCATCCAGACCGGATGAAGAAATCCTCAAATTACTCGACATTTGTCTGAGGAGGAATGACTTCGCTTTTAACGACCAAGTATACCTTCAGTCTTCTGGAACTGCGTTGGGAAAACGATTTGCCCCGAGTTATGCAAATCTCTTCATAGCGGAGTGGGAAAGGGAAGTTCTGCCACTCTGTCCATTAAAACCAGATTTCTATGGGCGGTTTTTATATGACGTTTTCATAGTCTGGACGTACACACTAGACCAATTTTAGGCGTTTTTCAACATCCTGAACAATCATCATCCATCTGTCAAGTTAACCGCAAATGTAAGTCATAACAGCATAGATTTCCTTGACACTACCATTTTTAAAAGTAGCAACTCCAAAATCACAGGCCAATTGGAAACTAAAGTATTTTTCAAAGAAACCGACACGCATCAATTATTGTTCAAAAGCTCCTTTCACCTAAAACATACGTTCTCTGGCATCATAAAACCTCAGATTCTCCGTTTTCATAGGATATGTACTCAGAAGACCGACTTTGAGTCAGCATGTACATTGGTATTTAGCAAACTAGGGGAAAGGGGATACTCCAAACGATATCTCAGACGTATAAAAAATAACCCGCCAAAGAAACAAATAATATGCAATCAGCAGTTAAAACCAAAACTTGTGGCCACTCAAGATTTCAAACATGCAAAATCATAAACATATCTGACCATTTCCATAACAAAACATCTGGCACACAATTCCCAATATTAGATCAATTTTCATGCAGTAGTTCAAACATAATTTATCTAATTTCATGCAGACAATGTGACAAGCAATGCGTGGGGGAGACACAAAATGCACGACGGGAAAGAATCAACGGTCACCGGTCAGATATAGTCACCCAAACAGACAAACCGGTCTCAATTCACTTCATCCAACCAAATCACGACATTTCTGATCTCATTGTGACGCCAATAGAAAAGTTTAAGAGCGATTTTGAAACTACCACCAACACCAAAAACAGCGAAATCAAATTTGTACATAAACCTAATATATTGCATGTATTTTTAATAAAACTAGGAAGTACCACGAACCAAATTTTCATCATCCTAGGTCAATGCTTGTGTGGAGACTTATCCTCTCCCCCAAATTCTTAAACCTAACCCACCGCTGGTCCTCTGGAAAACACCAGAAAAACCTATCCCTAACTCCCCGCAAACAGAGGACCGGGCTCTGGGTTACCTATTTAGTGTGTTTTTCAGTGTTTTCCGGTTGTTTTCAGTGTTTTCCGGTGTTTTCCGGTATATAGTATTGCCGTTTTTGTTCGCTTATGGCAATGCCAAGAATGATCGACAATACTATATACCGGAAAACACCATGTTATACTGAATACCGGAAAACACTAAATACTGGAAAACACCGGAAAAACCTAACCCTAACCCTAACTCCCCGCAAACAGAGGACCAGGCTCTGGGTTACCTATTTAGGGTGTTTTCCGGTATTTAGTGTGTTTTTCTGTGTTTTCCGGTGTATCCCAGAATGATTAGTCGGCACATTTAATGAGAGGGTGCGAACTGATTCGCCATCGAGTACATTGCGTTAAACTAAGAGTTGCACTTGCACTATACGGAGAGGCAATGAAGACCAATTTTGTAAATGGATAACTATAAATCACATTTGAGAGATGCACTTTAATCTTGCTATCCTGAATTTTACCACATTAGATAATTACGATAACGAGTGATAATGAATGACGTCTTCACTATGGTGTAAATGTATCTCACAGAATTTATGGTGCAGACATATATATAACCTGTTTTGTGGAAGACAAAAATAAACCAAGGTTAACACATGAACACAGAAAAGGAACCATTGTGTATTCATGTGGGCACTAGAGCCAGCCCCCAAAGGTTCAGCTGCAGAGCTCACACTGTCGGTCGCCAAAGTCGCAATTTGCGATAAAAATATGAAAGCGGCGATTAAAATTTGATTTTGGCGATAATCTTTTGCTATAATAATGATAATCTTTATTCAGATCTCACAATGAGACATATGAATACAATTTACAAAAATAGTTCATACAATCAATGGCAGATTTTGGACAATACGCTACATTCATATATAAGTTATCTACATTAGACACTTTATTTAAACTTATTTGTATATCTATATTAAGTTATCTACATTAGACAGTTTATTTAAACTTATTTACAATAATCAATATCAATTTACATAGGTTTTCTAACTCGGCACCATGACAATTAAAAAGTTCGTACATCTTTACATAGGAAGGATATTGATGATAATAAGGTTTTAAATATTTTATTCGGTCATTCTGGAAAAATGAACACTTAAAAACTGCATGAAATTCATTGCCTATTTTGTTATATGTCACAGATTCGATTTTCTCTGGGGATTTGTAAAAACACTCCAGACTCGATTGGTAGTCTATGACTTCGACATCTAAATCTAGCAAAATAGCGTCTATATTTTGCAGGTAAAGCAGTTAGATATTCTTCCTGCTTGTGAGAAGATTTAAACCAGGGTTCTTTTTTTTTTTTTTTTTTTTCAAAAATAGTTTTATTCAAGATTTTCAGATAATTATACATGTCTTTACAACAGCTATACATTTCAAATTCTACAAGAGCTGGTCTTATACATGATTTTCAAACTGTCTACACATTTCAAATCTTACCATAGCTATAAATAGATTTATTCATGACAGTTACACATTTCAAATCTTACCATAGCTATATAAATAGATTTTTTTTTTTTTTTTTCATCTCATAATCACTGTATATAATTTCAATTCGATCAGAAATAATCTAATTAAAAACACACTACAAATTATACTACACAAAAAAAAAACCAGCAAAACTACATGGATACCGGTATCACAAACCTTACTAAATGAGGACAGTTAACAGGGAAAAGCTCAGCTGAAAAGACCTTCAAAATTTTTCCATCTATCTTGAACTTTGTCACCTAGTATAAATTGTTCTTTTTCAAAATAGTATAATAATTCTTTTTTAAATACATTCAGAATTGGTTTATTTTCTCTAAGCCTTTGTTTATATATGTGTAACTTAGCTAAACTATATATCAAATTTGGAATTTTATTATCATCATTATCAATGCCAAATAAACATGCTGTCAAGGTGATATCAAAATCTTTGTTTGCCTTTAGTTTAATCCAGGTTCCTAATTCTTGCCAATATCCCTGTACATATTCACAGCTGTAATAGAGATGTATTATTGATTCTGTTTCTTTTTTGCAAAAGGTACATAGGTCTGATTTAATAATTCCAATTTTAGCTAAAAATTTATTTGTACCAATTATTGAGTCGAAATTGAAACCATTTCAGCCTAGTATCGGCTGTAAATTCAAAGGTTTGCTTGTAAATATGAGCCCATTCTTTTAGAGTTAAGTTCATTTCCAGATCTGATTCCCACCAGATTTCGGATTTAGTTTTTTGAGTTTTTTTATCTAAGAAATGTGTATAGAAATGTTTTGCCCCAGTATCAAACATAAAGATAAATTCAAAATGTGGAGGGTAAATGGGAAGTATTAATCTGACATCTACTGTTTTAGGATTTATGTTGTTTAAAATGCTCCATTTAGCCAGAAGTGACTTTTTTAATCCATACAGGTCTGTAAAGTGTGGAGAGAAATTAAATATAGATTTGAACGTGTCGTATGTCATAAAAACGCCTTTATCGAAAAGATCATAAACATATTTTATTCCTTTCTGATACCAAACATCAAAATATATTGTTTTATTATATATTATATATATCGTTATCTTTTGGTTTTAACTTAATTAGCGCAATACTTATATAATTAAAAACCTCTTGCCAGAAAGACAATTTTGTACGCTTTGATAGTTATAAAAATAATCATCCCCAAAAGAGCCGACCAATAACTGTTTATCTGGTAAAGAAGCAACTAACAATTTTGCCCAGGCAGTGTTTTGATGTTTTAATAATCTTCTAAACCATGTGATTTTTAACGACTTTGAGTATGCTATTCTATCAATCATTTTATATCCACCATTTTCAAAATTTTGAACCATAGTTTTTCTAGACACTCTTTCAGCTTTATTCACCCAAACAAATTTATATAAAGATTTTTCTAAATTCTTTAAATAAGAAATATCCGGAGAAGGTAGACTTGTTAGTAGATGATTCAATTTTGGTACTAATATTGACTTTATGACAGTTATTCGACTGAGTACCGTCAAATTTCGTTTAGACCAATTTGATACTTAACATTATAATTCAGGTCTATTATCTTATCGATATCAGTACTGTATTTTATTCCTAGGGCCGTAAATTCGGATATTTCCCAGGTTAAATTTTTTTTAACATTTAGAAATCTTTCTTGACTTCCTCTCAATGATCCTATCCAAACACAACAAGTTTTTTCTATGTTTGGTTTTAAACCTGAATATTTTGCAAATTCATCAAGAAGATTCAAGGCCTGTCTAAGAGATTTTTCGCTACCGTCAAGTGTCAGGGCAGTGTCATCTGCATATTGTAGGATTTTTTGGTTTTTACTCCCTAGATTAATTCCTTGAATGTCTTCCTCGTTTCTTATTAAACAACCCAAAATTTCAACACATAGCAAAAATATATAGGGCGATAACGGATCTCCCTGTCTACAACCGCATCCAATGGCGAAGAACTCACTCGATTTACCAAATTGTTTAACACAGAGCTTAAAATCAGTATTAAAAATATTCACCCATTTCCTGATTTGTTGTCCAAAATTAGAGAATTTTAAAGTTTTATCAATAAATCTCCATGAAACAGAATCAAAAGCTTTCTCGAGATCTATTAGAACAATTAGTCCAGGAATATTTTCAGTTTCTGTATACTGCAAAATATCAAAATAAAGTCGCGTATTCTCCCCAAGAAACCGCCCAGTTAAAAACCCCTTTTGGTCTTCATGAATAAGATTATTTAAAACAGATTTAATACGTTTTGCAATACAGGCTGATAGAATTTTGTAGGATGTATTTAGCAATGTAATTGGTCTCCAATTTTTGATGAATTCCCTTGGTTTATTCCCTTTTGGAAATATAGAAACAATACCAAGCTGTTGTGTTTCTGATAAGATACCCGCCCTTAGAGAATAATTGAATGATCTGATAAGGAAAATTGATAAGTCTGACCAGAAAAACTTATAAAATTCGTTCGAGTAGCCATCACTTCCACTGCTCTTATCGGATTTCATATGTTTTAATACAGACAGGGCCTCACTAGTTGTTATCTCCCCCTCTAGACTATCACTTTCATTGTTACTAAGAATGGTAATATTATGGTCCGCTAAAACTCCATCAAGATTAACACCTTCTAAGTTACTGTCCCGTGATTGGTATAAATTTTTATAGAAATCTTTAATAGCTCCTAAAATATCTTTTTGATTTGTTATCAGTCTTTGATTCTTATCAATAATTTTTGTAACATTCCTATTGACATAATTTCTTTTTTCCAGATTTAAGAAAATATTTGGACGGTTTCTCACCATGTTCAATATATGTAGCATTTGATCTTAAAATCAATCCTTTCATGTATTTCTCTCTTAATCGTTCTTGTTGATTTAAATAATTTTGGTAAATTTCATTTAAAAACGTGTCATCTTTATCCTGAAGAAAATCATGCAGAAAGAGTAACTGTTTTTCCAAAAACTGCTTTTGTTCCTTTTCTTTGCGATTCTTAAATACACTGTAGGAGATAGTTTTTGACCTAATATTGAGTAGCAACATTTCGAAAAATAATTGATCGTTAATCACAAATGAAAGGTCACTATCTTTAATAAGACCTATTTTATCTCTCGCATAAGGTAATAAGGCATATTCTTTTTTAGTGTCTAGAATTGTTTTTTTGACTATTCTAACGTATTCAACATCTTCGAGAAGTGTATTATTAAATCTCCAAAATCCCCCGCCCCTCTCGAATGAACTAGTTCTTATATTCATGAAAACTGCAGAATGATCCGTTCTGTAACCTGGTAAAATTTGTGGTTTATCTATCAAATTTATTAGTTCATCTGAAATTAAAAAGAAATCTAATCTGGCCTTTTTTGTTGGGGTTTTCCTGCGCCATGTGTAACTTTTCTTATACGGATAATATATCCGCCAAATATCTGAAAGATTTTCATCATTCATTAAATCGAATACTTCTTTTCTAGCCTTTATGTTGTTATGTTTAACATAATTAAAACAATCAAGATCATAATTAAGGACAAGGTTAAAATCGCCACATATTATATTAAATTCTGAGTCAAATTCTCTTATTATTTTTTTCAGTTTGCAATAAAAATCAGGAGTATCTCTATTTGGACCATATATTGTTATTAAATTCAAAGTAATTATCTTTTCTAAAAGCAGTTCATCCGCTATAATATTACCATCTTGACTTATGTGTTTTTGTTTTATCTCATATTCAAAGTTATTATTTAGAAGTATACAGATCCCCCTTGCATTGTTTTTTCCTTCACCTAAAATAATGCCGCCATCCCATTCTGAATGCATTTTTTTTTAAATCAGAGTTCAAAAGATGTGTGTCTTGTAGGCAACATATTGAATATTTTTTTTCTGCTAAATAATTAAATAGATCTTTCTGTTTTGAGCTATCCCTCAACCCTCTACTGTTCATACTAATAATTTGTACCATTGGAACAACAATGACCAATCGCTATAATTTCAAATATGTGTACTTCAAAATAAATTAAATATTGTGTTGTACTGATAAATCCATGTAGTTTGTAAGAATAAATAGTTTTGAATGAAAATGCTGAAGACATAAACTTATAAATGTCATAAAGTTATACACATATACACAAAATGTAACCATATGTAATGTTGGAATGGGCACACTGATGTTTTGACTGATTTCTGTTCAAAGGTGTAATTTCAACGCTTGAAACTAGATCGGTTTAGAGTAGAGGTATGTTAGTCTGGGCACAGTCATACGCATTATTCACAGCTATCTAACACACTGTTTCTTGACTACTGTTATTAGTGGCTGGTTTTTTCTTGGAAAGGGTTTCGTTTATGTTATCATATAAATTGAAAATGATACGTTTTTTGTCATATGTCTCACCCCGAACATTTCCGTTGAAATACCACGCATTTTCTATTTCTTCATGTGATTTGAGTCTATTTATGAGTTCTACATTTCTGGTTGTGACGTCATCTAACAAGTTAACACCGTGCTCTTTGAAGTATTTACAATTTCTCATTAATACTGTTTTTGCATATGTTGTTAATACCTTCAATATGATTGGGCGAGGTTTATCTGGATGTTTTGATGGTATTCTATGAATTGCAATTATTTCCATAACGGGAATATTAAGACTGGCACAATCATGAGCAAGTTTAAGGAATTTTGATTTTAAGTCTTCGTTTCTCGCCTCTTTCACACGATAGATTTTTATATTTTTTTTTCGAGAATATTGCTCATTTTTGTTTCCTATTATCAAAGCTGATTTCGTTGCCAAAGCATTTTTGTTTGCGAGTATCAGAGCTGATTTCGTTGCCAAAGCATTTTCTCTTTCTACAATCTTGCAATTATCTAGTTCCCCCTTTAAACATTCTATGTCTTGTCTAAGATTCTCTATCTCCAGTTTGTCTCTCTCATATTCATTTCCTTGTTTTTGTCCCCCGCCTTTCGAAGAAAGCAGGGGACTATTAAAATGGGTTCGTCCGTCTGTCTGTCCGTCTGTCCGTCCGTCTGTCTGTCCGTCACACTTTTTGGGACACAATAACTCTCTTCCTAATTGAGCTAGAATGTTCAAACTTGGTGTATGTGTTTATTAGGTCAATGCCTTGATGGAGTTCGAAGATGAGCATTTTCCGCTTAGGGTAAGCAGAGATAAGCAATTTGATTGGTTGATGCTTTGGGACACGATAACTCTCTTCCTAATTGGGCTAGAATGTTCAAACTTGGTGTATGTGTTGATTAGGTCAATGCCTTGATGGAGTTCGAAGATGAGCATTTTCCGCTTAGGGTAAGCAGAGATAAGCAATTTGATTGGTTGATGCTTTGGGACACGATAACTTTTAATTGAGCTAGAATGTTCAAACTTGGTGTATGTGTTTATTAGGTCAATGCCTTGATGGAGTTCGAAGATGAGCATTTTCCGCTTAGGGTAAGCAGAGATAAGCAATTTGATTGGTTGATACTTTGGGGCACGATAACTCTCTTCCTAATTGAGCTAGAATGTTCAAACTTGGTGTATGTGTTGATTAGGTCAATGCCTTGATGGAGTTCGAAGATGAGCATTTTCCGCTTAGGGTAAGCAGAGATAAGCAATTTGATTGGTTGATGCTTTGGGACACGATAACTTTAGTTCTAATTAAGTGAGATTGATGAAACTTGGTGTATAGTTTCATTACAGTAATACCTTGACTAAGTTTGATAATGAGCATTTTCTGCTCAGGGTAAGCAGAGCGATACGCAATTTGATTGGTCGAGACTTTGGAAAACAATAACTCTCCTACTTTGATTGTCCCCCGCCTTTCGAAGAAAGCAGGGAACTATTAAAATGGGTTCGTCCGTCTGTCTGTTTGTCTGTCTGTCCGTTCCGCTTATGGTAAGCAGAGATAAACAATTTGATTGGTTGATCTTCGAATTGAGTAAATGTTCATGCTTATTGTCCCCCGCCTTTCGAAGAAAGCAGGGAACTATTAAAATGGGTTCGTCCGTCTGTCTGTTTGTCTGTCTGTTCCGCTTAGGGTAAGCAGAGATAAACAATTTGATTGGAAGCTCGTTTATATAGTTTATGCTTTAGTTCTTGAAGAAGCTTTCCAATGTATTACCCCTGTAATTCCTCCTCTTTTATCTGTACAATATTTTCGAAAAAAATGAAACGAAATCCACTTATGTATACATTTAGGTTACATTATAGCCTACATGTCCCGACTCAACTTGCCACATTACATGTCATAATATTATAACCAGGTATTGATAAAAGCATCAATTGAGCAATTCCAATACAATCCAATACAATGAATATAGGCAAGGTAAATAAACAAATAAATGGAAAAAACAAATTGAAAAAGAAACTATTATAAATTAATTAAATATGTAGTATGCAATAATGAATTGACATTTAATGACAGAAAGAAAACAGTGAACTTTGCACAACTTGCAGCAAGATGGAAAATAGACCCGTTGATACAACCAAACTCTAGATCTGTAGGCATAGAGCATGTTTTCCCCTTAATATGCTATAATTATTCCATCAAAAACATTGTATGCTTAGACTATAAGTAAAGATATACTGTTTGATTGTTCAATACTTTGTAAAAGATAATTTGTGATAAATTTATATGTGTCCTCTAATTATTTTCCTATTTCGGCGGGGGACATCAGCCTCACTGTTGGCTTGTTCCAGCTCTATTGACAGGATGGTTCTTAATCGATTTTAAAATTAACCGGCCACGGGTAGGCCTAACGGATAGTTGTCTTTTCAACAACAAACATGTTGGTTTATTCATACTCTATTCACGACAGTAATTGCATAATTCACTAATTGCATAACGTATTCGGGATAATAATAGCTGAAACTCCGAATAAACAGGACCTTTATAATTGCATACTTGTATCCATACATCGCTATAATATCGACATTTATAGTCATTATTATTTCAGCAACTTGCATTGCATATTCCTACTTTTGCTTTCATCCAACTAAACGGAAGTTATAAATTAGTAAAAACTACAAGTACATACAAATGTTTTTTTTTTAAATTATATTATTCGTAAGCACATGTTAATATATATAAAAATAAAAAAGTATATAAATAACAAAGTAGCAAAAATCAGTTTCCGTGTAGTCGAAACTCGGAAATATGCTGTACGTACGAAAGGTCAAGTGGCCAATTGTCGTGATTCAGGTTAGTTTATTTTTAGTGTTACCAGTATACGCAGCAGAACTCGTTCGGATATCTGAGAGGATCTCTTCCTCAATTTCACTGAATATTAAAGAAATAAATTCACCACAATAATTAAAATCACAATATAATTTTTTTGTCATTTCAAGTCCCGTTCTGTCAAATCGTTCAATTATTGTTCATAATCATAATTTTCGATGGCAATGTTTCTTTTTGCTATGAAATACGCATTTCGGATTAACGCCCGGTTTGAAATAATTTCTATAGATTTAGGAATTAAACTCTTTGTTCTGCCATCGTCTTTTTTTGCTACGTAGGTATGATCGTCAGATTAATATGGTATTTTATTGTCGATAATTTGGTTGACCTATATTGGACGTGGGAGGATCTCCGGCTTTTGGAATTTCCATTGACGACGTGCATGCTTGAAGTTCAAGGTCAACGCCGCCATCTCTATCTTCAGTTAAATCTTGTTTACGTTTCCTGGTGTCATTCTGCGAGGTGTTCAAGTACTTGGCATGAATACCTCAATTAAGTTGTTTATTTATAAAATAAGCCGAAGGTATTCATTGTAATGATTGACTCTTTGGTGGGTTTCTTAATCGACGAGTAATAATTAACTCTTTGTAATCGGACGAAAGTAGATTGATTTATGATATTGGCCGGTTCATTGTTTTACCAATCGGCCTGATAATTAAGTCTTTGTAAATCAGCCGAAAGTAGATTGATTTGTGATACCTTAGTGGCCGGTTCATTGTTTTACCAATCGGCTAGATTAAAGATCAATCGGCTAAAGCCGACAAAAAACAGCCGATTAAGATCCCTGATTTAAACAGACAGTAATTAGCACATTTATTCGAGGTATTAATAGAACTATGCCAATCCTGCAGATATTGGTCTCTTAACCTTAATAACAAACATTTTTTTAACCTTTTACCATCAATATTATTAGCTTGAATATTCCAAATATTAGACAAACCAGTAGAATTTAAAGTCTCTTTTATACAAGTTAACCATGTGTTAGGGTCATCTGATTTATACAATATATCATACAATATATATGCAAACTTTGACTTTGATCCAGTTACAATTTTATGCCAGAAACTAACCATCCTACACTTTATAAGTACCTGTAAGGGATAAATACCTAGCTCGCCCTAGATCATTACATTAGGAGTGCTGCTTTTTACTTGTAGTAAGATTTTGCAAAATTTAAGTTGGAGTCTTTCTACTGGTGATTCTTTTTTAGAACTGGCAGAAAAAAATCTTCAAATTCTAATCGTATTTATCCTGGATTGACCATTATTGAGTGTCAATCACATGGCGGTAGACTATAAATTAATCAACTGGCCGATAATCCAGATCGCGTCAATGAGTAATACTAATCAGTTGTCTTGGATTAATAATTAGTTGATTGATAATTATATATATATAAAAAAAGCTTATGTCACAATTTACTCTTAATGATTAATCCAAGCGGTGATTATTTGATGTTTCGTTTCATCTTAAAAAAAAATGATAATACATGTAATCAAAATGGCCGACAGTTCCTTGCGAAGAGAATTAAATATTTTGACAACTGAATTCGTTTACAGTGTCTTCATATACTTCATGAAAAAATTATAAGCATGCCTATCGGATATCATTATTAAAAATTATAATATCACCACTGGTCGAAAACGTAAGAACGAGTTGAATAGTGACGATTCTTGAGCGAGAAAACAGTTCGCCATTTGTAGCCTATTACCTTCGCCAAAATGCTCTAAAAGTTAACGACGGGTATTATGTAAGTATCTCTTAACAAATATAATTGAAATTCATATCATTCTATCCGGGATTCAGATTCTGATCCCTTTACGGTACCTGAAAATAACAATAGGACCATTGTGCACGCAACACATAAATTTATACAAAATTAGCAATCCTTGCATGAGATTTTACGTGTAAATACTGAAAATATATTGTGCAGTATGGTGTTCAAATAGACTAAAGTCACCAATAATAAAGATCTGTTCTTATTAAATCCAAACTTTGCTGATCTATTATGTAAAGACAAAATTTTAAAGTTGTTGTATATTGTATTATATATCGGTAATTGTTTTATAATAAGCATAGCTGAGACAAAATTGTTAGGTGTTGTCTTTTGGCAGATAAAATATTCCAGTTGGCAGAAAAAAATATGAAAATTTTTTTATATAAAAATTATCATCCATTTTGGCGGAAAAAAATCGAAAGCCAGTGTGAGCCTTGTTCACCGGTCATCACACAGCCAACCTAAGACTGGCTGATTGTTTCCAGCAGATAGCATCCGCTAGAGATTGGCCTGCGGTCAAAGCCTGGACGTCAATGCTGCAACACATGATGACGCTTTGACAAGATTATCTGACATCTTTCCATACTGTTAGGGTGACCCACCATAAATAAATATCTCCATATATCTCGACAATTACGCCAAAATATTTATATATATGCCAAGCCTCAAATCAGTTTCACACAATTATAGTCACTAAATAAACGATCATGTTGTACTTAATAAGCTATGACCATTAATCATGTATAAATAATAGACTGAAAACTGGTTCCAAGAGTCGTCCATAACATCCAGACACTTTTGAGTAAAAGATAGGTTACGTGCCCTTGTTTTGAAATTACTCTCGCTTAACCAGTCTATCGACCATTCTACGTCTGATTGACAGGTCGGGATAATCAAGACTACTTTTTTACGAAACATAACAGAAAGCTAGAACAAGACATTGAATTTAGAAATAAGCACGTTAGGTAGCTCAACAATCGTTTTAAGAAGCTTGTAAAAGTAAAATGAAACTACTGCTAGTATCATGTTCCTGTCTAACCCGAGTGATTCAGAGATATTATTTGTACTAAACCAAAAGATGCCGCTCTTAACGGTTCAGTTAATGATAAAGCGATTTAAAAAATGAAACGAACGTAATTTCTAAATCTGCTGTAATAACCAAGAAGCTTAATTTTACTGCTATTTAAAATCGTCAACAATAAATTTTTTACGGCTGTAATAGTTGATAGATTTGTAGAGAATTGCACGTGCCATGGCTATTTATAGTATCATACTGTCAGAAAGTTGGTCTCGGCACGGCGAATGTGCACGCTTCAGTGGTAGTCTCGAACTATCAGCGGTGGACTGTATTTCTGTGAGTACATGGGTCACCCTAATACTGTAGCTATTGTGGGGGGCCCACAGGGTCCATCAATGCTCTACTAATGTGCGAGTGCGTGCCAGACGGCCTTTCGTTGGACCCCAATAATTCACACCAAATTCGGTTAATATTGTAAGCCTCTTTCTTTTTGGCCAAGTTTTTTTTAAAAGGGGGCACAACTCCAGAATGGAAGGTTGCAGAATGCTGAATATCGTGTGCTCAATACTTTACACAAAATTTAAAAAAAAAACCTGTTAAAATTGTAGCCTTTTTGTGACATTTAAATGTGTGCGTATAAAGTGTGTATGGGTTGGTGGGGGGGGGGGGGGTAGGAAGGGGGGGTAAAAGAAAAATTAAGCATTTAAGTTTTCTACGAATTGGTCAATGAAATTTGATTCCACGTTAAAAATTAATTCAATTTGTGTTTTAATTAACAGTTCATGGTAGTGGATCACACCTGCAGAGGATGGTGGAAGAATTACAGCGAAATTTAAAAGATCTGAGATCAAATACTGTGAGCAAATCAGCCTTTAATGAACTGAAATCTGAGCTAGAGTCTATGAAATCTCTTCACACAAAGAAATTAAGAGAATTAATGAATGAAGTGGATGATGAGAAAAAGCTCCGATTAAACACACAAGTAGAAATTGAACGAATAAAAAAACTTTTAGCAGAGACGAATGTGTAACCAGTGAAATCTTGAAATTTTTTCCTTTTTGTTTTTTAACATTAATATTCTCATACACAATAAGTGACTGATTATAATCTCTGCTTAAGCTAATTAACGAGTTTTTAAAAAGACTGTTAATCATTTCTGTCAATAAATGTGAAATCAAACTTTGTGATAACATATCCATAGTAACTGTATGAAAGCCTTTTGCGGCCATGTTATAATCTCGATTTCTTGACCCGAGAAATCGAGGGCGAGAACAAGAGAAAACAGACAGGGCGAGAATCTCGCCCCTAAAAAAAAACATGAAATTTTTTTTTACATCGACTCCTCGCTTTCTCACTTTCTCGCCTTCAAAAATCCTCGCTCTCTCGCTCCCTCGATTTCTGGTCTTGCAAGTTCAATTGTATGCATGTTCAAAGACTACAATTTACCCAAAACCACACAAATCTGCCCTAATCCACAATAATCTACTGTATATTCCAACTGAAATTACTTTTACACCGAGAACTGGTTCCATTTATTTATTTACGATGTTTACTTTTAGATGAACTGTTTAATTTCCCGGGAAGCATTTATCCCATCTGTTTAATTTTAGGTTCATTTTGATTAAGATTAATTACATATGAAGCTGGTATTATTGACGGTCAGCTTCAACCCTTCATCAAATTTAAAAATACTAATTCTCACACTGACAAATGAGTTACACAATACATAGAAAATACATATATCACATCAATCTGTTTCACAGAGTATTCGAAAGTCTTCTAATATCTCTGTAAAAGATGACTACCTTCAGCACATGACGTCATATCATGCGGCATCAATCATTGGCTCAATGGAGCGTGTATTGTTTACATAAGACGTTACTGTTTCGAGCAGAATGGCGCCTTTTACTCATTTTAATACCCATTTACACTAAAATAGGAAATAATTTTTACCTCTAAAGACTTCAACGTCTTTATTTATTTTTCTAATACATAAAAAAAAATGTGTTAGAATTTAATTTGTCGGAGGAAAAAAGTTAATATTTGTGGCTCATTAAGTCGCATCGATGTCATCCTTATCAGTGATTGTCGCGGCCTAGCGAATATTCACTGCGGATCGGTGTGATATCACATCCCAAGCAATATATATTCTTTAAATCAGAAACATTATTGACGTACCGCTTCCACTTTTCATCTCCTGATTGAATTCAAGTACACGTCACCAGAAGTCAATTGTCAAAAAGTTTACGTAACTTTATAATCTTGTGAGATTTTTTCACACTGGCCCCAAAGAGTCGCAATCTGTCAATCTAGATTTTATGTGAATTTTCATGTGCAATTATCTTTAAGCAAAGCTATCGCCCATTTTCAGACAGGGTTATCGGAATTATATCTAAAAATGTATGTCAACTCGGATGAAGACCAATTGGACTTGTTGATAGACCACTCGGACCAAGACAGAAGACCGTCTGGACCAAGACAGAAGACCACTCGGACTAACGTTTTTGAAATAATAAAGTGTTGTTTTAATCAATTGATAATTATGTTTGTTTTAATAAATTTGTTTTCTTTGTAGCCTGCTTATCTGTGTTACTGTGTCATCATGAAGCACAGGGGAAAAAACTCAATTAACGAATCATCGAAACATCGACAACTGAGTAGTTATTAATTTCAGGGACCGTACAATATAAAAACATTTATATTTTCATAAAATTTCGTCATTTCTCATAACATTATAATAAAATGGAAAAACATCATAAGAAATATAAAATTTCACTATTTCTCATCAAATGAGACGAAAACATTTTCAAAATGTAAAATGAACCATAAATCGCTACTTCCAATAATAAATTTCTATACCAATAAATCCGGATGTGAATAAAAAAATCACCCAGGCATGTTATGACCCCCAGCTTGTTGCTCTCTTTCATTTTCTATTTTACAGTGCTCAGTCACATAGGGGAGGGGGAAAATATGCAAGGGGCGACACTTCTTGGGGATGTGGGGGGGGGGGGGCAAATATCTAGTGCATAACAGAAATATTTAAAAGGGACCCTTTGAAAATTTATGGACTGGGTGCCACATATAGGCTTGTGAGGGCCCTGTATGAACATAGTATAAGATGACTGCGACCATCAATACCACCAGTGTTACTGGTGGGACGTTCTTATCCGCAGAACACTGGCTGAACACTACTTCATGGAACGGAGATGTTATTTACTGACAGTGTAGTTATATACCAAAAAATCATAATATTTGATAATGATAAAAATCTGAAATGGGATAAAAACATTGTAAAAATATCATGAAATTTGATAATAACATCATAAAGATCATAAAATTACACTAAATTTCCTCCGCGAATTTGAGTAAACCGCGGACCACCGCAAATTATTGAAATCACCGAGGAAATTAACATAACACATCCACCGCGAAAGTCGGCCTTTTCACGCACGTAATCTCAATACATCTATATTAGGTGTGAAATAGGTTTATTTATCCTGTGGTGTCACTGCAGTGATGTCGTAGTTACCATGTTGTAGTATTTTTTTTTTTTCTAAACAATATTTATTCGCAGAAGCCTATAGACCCCCTCTCCATAAAAGTACAAACTTAAATATATAATGAAAAGTAAAGTAGAGAGGAACGATTAAATTATAAGATGGCTATATACACTATATACACGATATGAACCAACCACAATAAGAATTTTATATTTCATACATTTCCATACGGAATTTTCAAAATCTTTGGGAGCAGGCCCGTAGCCAGGTTGCTGGCGCAGGGGGGGGGGGGGGGGCAGCACCGGCGATAGGGCGTTCTCTCCCCCCGGCAAGCAGCTGTAAACGAGTTTCTAAGCATAGAAATCAACAATTAGACTGAACTATTCTGAGTGTTTTTCAAGAAATATATTCAAATCATACATAGGTAATTTATAAATATGGTCGACAACTTTTTATCAGGGGGGGGGGGGGGGCTTTGCCCCCCCAGACACCCTCTTGGCTACGGGCCTGTTTGGGAGATGTCGAGGAAGTTATGTACTGCCGAAAAAATGTCTTAAGAATTGTTTCTGTCTTCAGTTCCGAATAATAATATTTGAGAATTTTGATAAAGTTTTGGGAGTTTTGATATTGTTGCAGATCGTGTATCTGAACGTAAGGGACAAATTAAAAGAAAATGTTCAGAGTCTTCAAAGGCGTGACCACAATCGCATGCAGGGCTGTCAGAAAGGGCACGTCGAATTACCCAATAACTGCCCAATAACACCCAATAACTGCCCAATAACAGCCAATAACTCCAAAATAACAACCAATAACTACAAAATGTTGACTTTGGAAACACAAAATAACAATTTAGTTGAATTTAAGAACATCGCTGCTTTGTGTCCAAATCGAAGTTCACGCTCACTCGCCTGAAGGGAGATAACTCGTATGTGATTTTTGTTGACAAGAAATTAAAACACCCAATAACTGCCCAATAACACCAAATTGTTGACTTTGGAAATACAAAATAACAATTTAGTTGAATTTAAAAGCCTCGCAACGTTGAGCCCAAATCAGAGTTTTACGCTCACTCGCCTGAAGGGAGATAACTCGTGTATGTGATTTTTGTTTACAATGTATGCTTTCGTTGCAATTCGTTTTAATTGTATATGGGCGTCAAATGTGGAATAACTATTTCAACCCCTCCATGGGTATCGTCAGGCGGTTGCAATAACAAAACGTTATTACAGATGTCCCCGCTATAGTTTTTCATGAAATTCAAATTAACTTCCAATAATTTAGCGCAAAAATGCTCTACCCGACGACATAACGATTAGTCTGTAAAGAAATTCTAATTAACTGCCAAACGCACAAAGGCGCTACCTGACGAGATAACGAGATACTTGGCTGTTAATTTTAATTCCTTTACAAACCAATATTTTATTAAAACATACACATATTCAAAAATGTTTCATATGAAAATATTATAAAGATAATAAAATAATTGGGCTGTAAAGAAATTGTAATAAACTGCCAAACATTCTACGCACAAAGGCGCTACCTGACGAGGTAACGAGATACTTGGCGTTTAATTTTAATTCCTTTACAAACCAATATTTTATTAAAACATACACATATTCAAAAATGTTTCCTATGAAAATATTATAAATATAATAAAATAATTAGTTATAGTTATTTTTATATCCAGCCAAATTATACCATAATAGACTTTAAAAGAAATATTGTATCAATACAGATTACCTAAGAATTGAAAAAGGAAATGTAACATAAAATTAAATGGGATTTAAAATAAGTGAATAAAGCTGGTGTAAAAATGTTCATTTTAACGGTTTCGTCGCCGACACAAAATTCTTCTTAACCTGCAACTATATTTTTTCATGCCGGTGTTCTTTGTGTGAGAACTCTCTGTCTGCAAGTGCACGCGGTCCTGTAAAAAATTGTCTGGGTATTTAATATCCGGAAAGCACACAAATTTATCCCCGTATCTGTTTTTCAAAGATGTGTTAATGCGCTTCCTTTGTCTGTTATACGATTCAGGTTCTAACCCTGGCGCCTTTGAAAAATCCCTAAAGGCGACCACGAGTATAAAAAGAGAATCACCACTATAAAGACCGCACCGAAGGACTTGAGTCATTTTCAGAACATGGCACTCGTTGAATATTGTGGTACCAGAACCATACAGAATTTACAACACTGAAATTCTAAAAGCGATCGCGCTTATATTAGAACAGACCCGCGAATCGTACAAAGATGTGTTGACAATGGCAAACACAAATCCCCAGCGGACATTTACTTCAACGCAGTTGCAGATGATAGCGTACTGGCACCCAGATCAACCAAACAAATAAGGGACAAAATATACAACGATAAACGTAAACAAACGCGTTGCGCTGACAGTAATTTGGACATAACCAGTAACAACGTTGCGGATGAGGTATAAACAATTTTTAAAATGCAGAAAAACGGAAGTGTTATTAAGAGAGTCGAGCATACAGAAGGGGAACTACCGAACATTATTATCTATTCTAAAGAACAATTGCAAGATATGAAATCAAACTGTTTAGGTGAAGGGGGGAGTGTTGTTGGAATAGATCGAACCTTCAATTTGGGTAAATGTTTCGTTACTGCATTGTCTTATAAAAACCAAGCTGTTATTAATCGCGAAACGAATGAAAACCCCATAATGCTTGGCCCCATGATGCTCCATTGGGATGGCGAAGCACCAACCTATCACTATTTCTTTTCACATCTTCGTTCCCAGTTAGGTAGTGATAAAATAATATTTGGTACCGACGAAGAAAAATCGATGACTAAATCTTTGTATAAAGTATTCCAAAATTCTAATTTCTTACTTTGTACAAAACACATTAAGGAAAATTTATATCGATATTTAGAGAAATCGGGAACACCACAAAAAGAACGCTCAATTATAAGAAATTTAATTTTTGGTAAGGAAGGAATTGTATATTCGAAAAATGACATGGATTTTGAAATGAAAAAAGATGATTTGTCTGTTTATTTTGAAAAATATCCTAGATTTGAACAATATTGGGACATATATTTAAAACATAAATTATTATTATATGTTATTAAGCCCCTCCAAAATAAACTGATCTCAGACTTATGGACTAATAACAACGCAGAATCAATTAATAATAGACTGAAACAAGAAACCGATTGGCATATTCAGAATTTACCTGACCTTGTTACAAAATTGGCTAGAGTGTCAACATTTCAAATTCTCAACATACGTCGGGCTTTACACGGGACAGGCAATTGGCAACTTGTAGACCACAAATCGGAGATCCGTCCTGAAACATGGGCTTGTATGGAAACGGACAAGAAAACTCGCATGTTGAATAAATATTTAATGAAGAAGAAAAATGTATATAATGTAAATATTGTTAATTCAAAAAATGTGGATTTCGGGTGCGTAAAGCCCAAAGAAACGTCTGGCAAAAAAACAGGGCAACGTAAACGAAGGCGCGCAGAAAAAACTCATTGAATGGCTATGTTAGTTTTAATAAAATATTTCATATGAAACAGGTTTAAATGTTTAAATAAAATATTGGTTTGGAAAGGAATTAAAATTAATCGCCAGGTATCTCGTTACCTCGTCAGGTAGCGCCTTTGTGCGTAGAATGTTTGGCAGTTAATTAGAATTCCTTTACAGACTAATTATTTTATTATCTTTATAATATTTTCATAGGGAACATTTGTAAATATGTGTATGTTTTTAATAAAATATTGTTTTGTAAAGGAATTAAAATTAACAGCCAAGTATCTCGTTACCTCGTCAGGTAGCGCCTTTGTGCGTAGAATGTTTGGCAGTTAATTAGAATTCCCTTACAGACTAATTATTTTATTATCTTTATAATATTTTCATAGGGAACATTTGTAAATATGTGTATGTTTTTAATAAAATATTGTTTTGTAAAGGAATTAAAATTAACAGCCGAGTATCTCGTTACCTCGTCAGGTAGCGCCTTTGTGCGTATAATGTTTGGCAGGTAGTTTTAATTCCTTTACAGACTAATTATTTTATTATCTTTATAATATTTTCATAGGGAACATTTGTAAATATGTGTATGTTTTTAATAAAATATTGTTTTGTAAAGGAATTAAAATTAACAGCTAAGTATCTCGTTACCTCGTCAGGTAGCGCCTTTGTGCGTAGAATGTTTGGCAGTTAATTAGAATTCCTTTACAGACTAATTATTTTATTATCTTTATACTATTTTCATAGGGAACATTTGTAAATATGTGTATGTTTTTAATAAAATATTGTTTAGTAAAGGAATTAAAATTAACAGCCAAGTATCTCGTTATCTCGTCATCTCGTCAGGTAGCGCCTTTGTGCGTAGAATGTTTGGCAGTTAATTAGAATTTCTTTACAGACTAATCGTTATGTCGTCGGGTAGCGCATTTTTGCGCTAAATTATTGGAAGTTAATTTGAATTTCATGAAAAACTATAGCGGGGATATCTGTAAAAACGTTTTGTTATTGCAACCGCCTGACGATACCCATGGAGGGGTTGAAATAGTTATTCCACATTTGACGCCCATGTATAATTAAAACGAATTGCAACGAAAGCATATATTAATTTCTTGTAAACAAAAATCACATACACGAGTTATCTCCCTTCAGGCGAGTGAGCGTAAAACTCTGATTTGGGCTCAACGTTGCGAGGCTTTTAAATTCAACTAAATTGTTATTTTGTATTTCCTAAGTCGACAATTTGGTGTTATTGGATGTTATTGGGCAGTTATTGGGTGTTATTAATTTCTTGTCAACAAAAATCACATATACGAGTTATCTCCCTTCAGGCGAGTGAGCGTGAAACTCCGATTTGGACACAAAGCAGCGATGCTTCTTAAATTCAACTAAATTGTTATTTTGTGTTTCCAAAGTCAACATTTTGTAGTTATTGGTTGTTATTTTGGAGTTATTGGGTGTTATTTTGGAGTCATTGGGTGTTATTTGGAGTTATTGGGCAGTTATTGGGTGTTATTGGGTAATTTTGTGTTTCCAAAGTCAACATTTTGTAGTTATTGGTTGTTATTTTGGAGTTATTGGGTGTTTTTGGGTGTTATTTTGGAGTTATTGGGTGTTATTTTGAGTTATTGGGCAGTTATTGGGTGTTATTGGGTAATTCGACGCGCCGGTCAGAAATATGCCTGAGAAAACGATGTCCGTTTAAATCACTGCAAGAGAACCGAAGGCGAGAATGGTGAATTTGATTTTTCCTGCTGCTAGAGTAGTATGTTGAAGGTATGATTTGATCAAGGTAGCCGAGTTTAGATTTAAAAGAAGATAAAGTAGGTGAGCTTCTAGTAGAACAATGGCGTCTACTCAAGTTTTTCAAAAGATCGTTCTTACTTCTTTTATACCTTTTATACCTTTTCTTCGGTCTACCATTAAGCCTCTATGGCTTGTTGACCACCTTTATTATTTCTAGCATTGATAGGTTTGCGCATGTTTGAGCTAGATCTTGTCTTAAATAAAAAAAAATTCTCAAATGTTTGGTCTAAATAATATCAAGAGTTGTGCTAATAGCAACTTGGGTTGAACTTTGTTTTTTCATTTTTCCAAAATTGATTCAGGCGAGATTTGAATTGGTTCAGGGTTTCAGCATTGACAACGTAGTATGGTAATGAATTCCAATTGTTTATGACTCTGTTTGAGAAATTGTTTTTCCGTACGTCTAATGTAACACTATCAGTGTATAACAGAAGATCGGTTTCGTAAATATATGGTTTATTTACAACGGGAACAGAATATCAAACATCTACATAATTACAACAGCAATACAGGTCCTAAACTATACAAGAACTAGTCTACGACAGGAACACATCTAACAATCTTGAATCAACCATTCCGCCCCTCTGCCAAGGCAGCGGCTGAACTCGGGTGAGTCCATACACTCGTCCAACCCTTTCTTCTCCCGACTCCTCTCTCCTAACTGTCAATGAACTCCTCAAAATATACCCTTGCACACATGGTCATACATGCAATTGTCTCTTTTATCTCGTCACGGCCTGCCTACTGACCAATGCATATTCCCACACTGATCCGCAGTGAATATTTCCTAGGCCGCTACAATCACTGATAAGGATGACATCGATGCGGCTTAATGAGCCAGTAATATTAACTTTTTTCCAGCGACAAATTAAATTCTAAAACATTTTTATGTATTGGAAAAATAAATAAAGGCGTATGACGTATTTGTAGGTAAAAATTATTTCCTATTTAGTGTAGATGGGTATTAAAATGACTAAAATGCAGCATTCTCTCCGAAGCAGTAACGTCTTATGTAAACAATGCACGCGCCATTCAGCCAACGATTGACGCCGCGTGCTGTGACGGCATGTGTTAAGGCAGTCATCTTTGACAGAGACATATTACTAGACTCGTAATTCTCTGTGAAACAGATTGGCATATTCCTTTGAAGTAAAGCGGAGCGTGTGCAAACCACACGTAGTTTGTAAAGAACATACTGAATCAATTAGATGTTTATAATAAGCCCGTGCTTAACAGAAGTTTATATAGAGGTGAAAGTCAAAAATCATATATTGTTAAAACTAGCAGAGTTCATTAAGTTCTATGTACCTAAATGATACTGTTCAATTTGGTGAGAAATATAAATCACTTTGTCACACTAATCTAAAATGACGCTTTTCTAGTTTAAAGTTTTGCCCTCTTGTTCTCTTCTCAGTGGTTACTTTTAGCATTTCTTCATTAACAACAATATCTTTTCCTTGAAGAATCCTATAGACTTGGATGACATCATAACGTTTCCTTCTGTATTCTAACGAGGGCAAGCCGAGACTTAACAAGCGTTGTTGGTAATCAAGGTTTTTTAGTCCCTTCACCAGTTTAGTCGCTCTGCGTTGTACATTTTCAACTGCTCTAACATCCTTCTTAAGTATGGGGCACCAACCAGACACAGCATATTCCAAGTGGGGTCGAATTAGAGATTTGTATAACTGTAAGAAAATTTCTTTGTTTATTTCAGTGAAGGTCCGTCGAATCAATCCCAAAAGGCGGTTGGCTTTTTTTACATTTGTTGCAATGTGGTCATTAAATTTCAAGTTGTTTTGAAAAATTACTCCTAGATCTTTTTCGGTATTAGCTTGACTGATTTCTATAGACTAGTTGTTTATTTCCATCTTATATTTCCTCTTCATGTTATTGTGGCCGAAATGCAAAGACTTACATTTTTCAATGTTGAAATGTAGTTGCCATGTGTTAGCCCACTTCACAAATTGGTTGACATCTCTCTGAATGGTGTTAGATTCTAGTAAGGTTCCGCTGTGACCGTATAACTTCGTATCGTCAGCAAATAGTTTAACCACAGATTCAACAGCCTCCGGAATATCCTTGATGTAAATCAGGAATAGGATCGATCCTATCACGCTTCCTTGCGGCACACCGCTCTCTACATCAGACCACGCTGAGGCTTGATTATTGATAACAACTCGTTGTTTTCTCTGGCTAAGAAAGGATTCTATCCATCTAAGGATTTTGCCACCAATTCCGTGTAACTTTGTCAAAAGCCTTTTGGAAATCAAAGTAGATGATGTCAATAGCATTTATTAAGATCGACTGCTTCTATGATGTAATCCAATACCTCAAGGAGTTGTAAGGTTGTTGTTCTACCCGCTCTGAACCCGCACTGTTTTCTACATAAAATGTTATTGTAGTCTAAGTGCTTCATGATTGCATCTCTCATTATTGATTCTAATATTTTGACGACGATACGTGTGAGACTTATTGGTCGATAGTTGCAATCTTTCTTACTACCTTTCTTATATAGTGGTGTGATGTTTGCTGCTTTCCGGTGATCTGGTAAAACTCCTTCATCGACCGATTTCCTGTATAAATTGGAAATTGGTAATTTCAAGACGTCGGCCGGTTCCTTTACGACTTTAGGATGCAAATTATCTGGTCCTGGGGATTTGGTTGTTCTAATTTACTGTAAACTACCTCTGGTGATATTTCAATGCCATCTAGGATGGGTGATGATGTGATTTGTACAGTCGGTAAATTCATCGTATTTTCTTTTGAAAAAACCCCCATAAAAGTAATTGTTTAGTTCCACAGCTTTCTCCAAGTCACTGTAAAGTATTGTTCCATCTCCTTTCTCTATGTTGCTAATTCCCACTCCTTTTTTAGTCTTTGATCCGACATATTTCCAGAAGGTTTTTGGCTTGTCTTTCACGTCTGCAGCAACGCTAATTTCGAATTCTCTATGGGCTGTTTTTTGAAGACTAGTTGCATGGTTTCTGGCTGTTCTATATTCTTTGTAATTGCCACTTGTTCGATTTCTTCTGTATTTATACCAACATTTTCTTTTCCTCTTAAATGCTTTCATCACAGTAGATGTATACCATAATTTTCTAGATTTCTGCCTTGGTTTATAGACTGGAATATGGCGTTTTTAATACTGTTATTTAACATCTCTAAGATCCATTCCCAAGTATCTATTGTATCGGATTCTTTCAAAACATTCAATTTCCTAGTAATTTCATGTTTCATATCTTCATAATTTCCTCTGTAGTATCTATACTTTATTGTGTCTGTAGTCAAACTCTTGGATATATTGAGGTTCAATGAAAACTTTTAGCTGACGTGATCGCTTTTCCCTAAAGGTTCCATAACTAATATATCATTAATATCTTCTTCATTTTTGTGAACACAAGATCTAATGTAGATGGAGTTTCATGATGACGGTAGCGAGTGTAGTCTGTCACATGCTGGATAAGATAGCAATCTTTGACACATTCTAAAAACTCGTAACATGGTGGGCCAGGCTGTGTGTTGGTGGTTTCTTTTTTCCAATCTATGTCCCTATAGTTGAAATCGCCAACTATCAAAACTTGAGGGTATCTCAAAGTGATTTCTCTCAAAACATGGTTAAGATGTGATGAGTTGTCGAAACTACTAGATGGACTGCGATAGATACAACCTACTAATATTTCACTTCCCTGTTTTATCGATAATTTACACTATACCATTTCTTCAAAGCTTCTTGTAATAGTGTCTTCTACTTCAGCATGTAGGGTTGTTTGCGTGTAGATTATAACTCCTCTACCTCAATCTAGTTTATTATAAAACATATCATAGTTTTCTATAGCGAATTCACACTCGCTTAAGTCTTTCGGATTGTTCTTCGGCAGGAATTCGCATAGTGCAATAATGGAAGGGTTATGATTCCTTATTAGTAGCTCCAACGATGTTCCGGGCGCTACAACTGATTTTAGTAAACTTAATGAATATGGAAATGTTCAGTTAAAACGGTGGCTCGAATGCAGAGGATTGAAATTGTCTGGAAATCGACCTGAACTATTTAAAAGGTGAGTAAAACATCGGTGGAACTGCCATGCGGTCGCCACATGCTAATTTTTCCTTTGTTTGTTTTATTTAACAATTTGCCTTAAGTTATTGTAACTCAATCGTACCCGTACATCTCAACATTAATAGATTACATATGATAAATAAGTCGTAATAATTACCCAATAACACCCAATAACTGCCCAATAACACCCAATAACTCCAAAATAACAACCAATAACTACAAAATGTTGACTTTGGAAACACAAAATAACAATTTAGTTGAATTTAAGAAGCATCGCTGCTTTGTGTCCAAATTGGAGTTTCACGCTCACTCGCCTGAAGGGAGATAACTCGTATATGTGATTTTTTGTTGACAGGAAATTAATAACACCCAATAACACGAAATTGTTGACTTTGGAAATACAAAATAACAATTTAGTTGAATTTAAGAGCCTCGCAACGTTGAGCCCAAATCGGAGTTTTACGCTCACTCGCCTGAAGGGAGATTTTTTTTTTTTTTTTTAAACCATATTTTTTTTTTTTTTTTTTAAACCATATTTTTTTTTTTTTTTAAACCATATTTTTTATTCAGGTTGACTGAATGGGATTGGGGAACAGGCTTAGCCCATGTAAAACCCCTCTCCCTGAAGGGAGATAACTCGTGTATGTGATTTTTGTTTACAAGAAATTAATGTATGCTTGTCAGCGGTACTAACTTAAATTGGTTTCATTTATGTATTTCAGAATAAGTTATACGATGACCCGAAATGACAATTGATATTATTTGTAAATATAAATAAATATAGCTATAATATTAATTTGATTATTGCACTGTATATACCATAATATTGTTTCATGAATATAATAATAATGTATACTTTTGTTGGTTTAAACAGTATTTATTTAACATATAATGACATATTAACAATACATAATAAACTATATGGATTCGGAAACAAGCTATGAGGCTTATATTAATCCGTCTCCAAGATAATAAAACAAAACATGGCATGTCTAAATTGCATGGAAATTATAATACATTGCGCGAAGATAAGTACATGTATAATATTGTGTCATTTTTGTCACCGTGGTATTAGAATGTACATAGTGTGTCCTCATCCTCGGGGCGGGCGGGCGGGCGCGAGGCGTGGGTTAGGGGGATGGGGGAGTTTAAGCGTTTAATTCAATTTGATCAGTACTTTATCAATTTAAATCGTTTTGTAGCACTTATATACGAATGAACAATTTCAAAACAGGCCTGATTCTCACAATCATTTACTTTCGGGTTTCCGTCAAGAATTGCTGAAATATTGTGGAAATGGTAGGGGAGATTGTTGATGGTACGGATTCGTTCTTCCTTGTACAATGGACAGAAGAATAAAAGTGTTCTGTATTTTCCATGTAGTAGCCACACTTACATGAAGGATTTTCGGAAACATGCATTAGAAATTTATGATAATTTAATTTGCTTTTACCATGTCTAAGTTGTGTATGGACGACATTTACTGAGCGATTACCAAAGTAGAAATATGAGGGGACTTGTTTATCATGTTTGGAAAGATGTTTTTTAAATATTTTAAGTGAAGAGGAATCTTTAACATTGGCAGGTAGATCATTCCAATCGCGAACTGTCAGTGGGACGAAGGAAGATTTATAGGTTTCCGTGTGACACTGGACAGATCTTAGAGAGTTGGTGTCGCGCAGAAAATATGGATTAATGTCAGATATCTTAGGTGGGACAAGAAGACATAAGTTTTGGGGGGCTAGTTTGTTTATTAGTTTGTAAAATATGGTTAACCTATGCCTATATCTTCGTTGTTTCAGAGAAGTGAGTCCTGATTCAGTGTATAGAATTTTGTGGGATGTACCTTTAACCAAACCCGTTATAGTTCTAAGGGCATCAAGGTGGATATTTTCAAGTTTTTCACTGTCAGTTTTACTACAATTATCATAAATTACATCAACGTAATCAAATACAGGGAGAATGAAGGATTTGTATATAGTCTCTAGTGATTTCCTTGACAATTTATATTTGAAACTTCTAAGAACATCCACAAGTTTACCTACTTTAATAATTATGGAGTTAATATGAATGGTCCACTGTCCTGAGGAATTGAATATTAGCCCAAGGTGTTTGTGGTCAGCTGTATCTATTATGTCGGTATTGTTAAAATTCACATGAAACGAAGAGGGGTTTTTTTACGTGAAAAAGTCATGCTTTCTGTTTTAGTTGGGTTAAAGTTGACTTTCCAATCAATTGACCAAGTAGATATCTTAGAAAGGTCATCATTAAGACTGGATTGACATAAAACGGGGTCCTCAATAATGACATACAAGGACGTATCGTCCGCAAACAATCTAATATGGGAGTTTATGTTCTTGATGACGTCGTTAATGTAAATGAGAAACAATGTTGGGCCTAGGACGGAGCCCTGGGGGACACCTGCTTCCAATGTTTTTATTTTAGATGTTTCGTTTTTAATAACTACAACTTGTTGTCTGTTTGAGAGATAATGCTCTATTAAAAGTAAAAATTTGTTCCTAATTCCTACAGCATATAATTTGTTTAGTAAACCTTTGTGCCAGACTCGGTCAAACGCGCGACTTACGTCACAAAATACAGCTTTAATTTCATGTCCTTCATCCATAGCCTTAGCAATGTAATCATTGATTTCAATTAATTGATATATAGTAGAATCATTTTGTTTAAAGCCCGATTGAAAAGGGGAAATAGTTTCGTTTTCCACTAAAAAATTATGTAAGTATTTATGAAGACATTTTTCAAAAACTTTGCCTAGACAACTAAGAAGTGAAATTGGCCTATAATTGCACACGTCGTGTATATCACCTTTCTTATAAACGGGAACAACATTGGCAAGCTTCCAAATATCTGGAAAAGTACCGAATTGGAATAATATATTAAACAGAATAGATAGGGGTTTAGATAAGGTTTTAAAACATGATTTGAGTATACGATTGTTCACATAATCGGGGCCTGTAGCCTTGTTAATATTTAAGGATAATAAAATGTTACTAACTTCTTCAATGGAAAAACTTGGATCTTCGATAAATACGCCATGGGGTATTACATTTGGGGGGTCGTCAAGAGGGTTTTCTATTTGGCTCTGGTTAGCGAAAAACGTATTAAGAGCATTTGCTTTCTCGCGATTTCCGAAAAATATATTATTGTCGATTTTTAGAGGGGCTAGTTCTTTTTTAGTATGCCCTGATTTAACTGTGTTTGATTTTACTAAATTCCACCATTTCCGATCATTTAATTTATTAGAACTAATCTTATCGTCAATTTTATTAAAATATTCTAATTTACATTTCCTGATTTCACTCACAACGTGGTTACGAAATTGTCTAAATTCGAACCATGAAGATGGGGTATTATCTTTTTTAGCTTTCCTGTGAATACGAGTACGTTTTCTTATTAGACGACGGATATAGCCATTCATCCATGGGGTATCATGACTTCTTATTGTAACATTTTTTGAGGGGATATGGCCTTTTATTCCATCAATAATAATTTCAGAGATGACAGTGGCGATAGTGGTAGGCTGGATTGGATTCTGCAAATAGTAATCCCAATCCGTGTTCCCAAAATATTCATCCAGATGTCTTAAACTCTGTGTATCGTAATTCCAAATTGGACGAGTGAACGTTTCTTTCTGTGGTTTGGATATATTTACAGTAATTTTGATTGGGCAGTGGTCGCTTATTCCTGCTTCCAAGACTTCACAAGATCGAATAAAATCGGGACAATTTACAAAACACAAGTCAAGGATTGTACTAGAGTATTCTGTAATTCGCGTAGGTTCTGTTACCAGCTGAACCAAGTTAAAGCGATCAGATATGTCGTTTAGTTTCCGAGTATGTGGGGAAAAGTAGTTACAGTTGAAATCTCCTAGAATGAGGAGTGGCTTGTTGTCGTCCTTAGCTTGTGAGATGCTATTTTCAAGTTCATTCCAATATTCTACATTTAATGATGGTTTCCTGTAGAAGGTGCCAACTAGAAAGGTTTTGTTTAGGGCATGGATTTCTATCCAAACTGCTTCAAGGCCGTTTACATCAAGATCCCTACGATGTTTGTAGTATAGATTTTCACGAACGTAGATGCCTACTACGCCACCTGGTCCACCAGATCTGTTAACAAGAATGGGTTCATGAAAATTACTTAACCGTAATATGTCAGTTTTAATCGAGTCATTTATCCACGTTTCAGACAAAGTAATAATATCAACGTCGGGGAAATCGGTGGACAGTAGGTCTAGTATATTTTGCAGGCTTCTAATGTTTAAGTGAATTATATTGAGTTTGTTCGGACCAGGGTTGGGATGAATATCACCAGAAATTAATAGGAGCAAACTAGCAACGATTAGTGTGTGGTATTTAACAGGCAACAAGCTTAATTTGGAATCTTGATTAAAGAAGTTGGGCAAATGATATAATGATGGAGAGGACAACAAGGATAGTGGGCACGATGATAACGACAAAACTAAGACGGAAGACAGTGGGGATGACGACACGTGGTACGATTCAAGGTGAACATGTTTTAAACAACAAATATAAAAAGGTGAAAACAACGTATGTACATAAGAGACATAGAATAATCTCTCTAGTGGGAATATATATACATATATGCGAATGAACTGTGAACATATATACATATAAGCAAGGCAAGGGAGAAACATTTGACCAAGATCAAATCAAGAATGGCTGAGAATGGGTAAACTTAAACTTCTACTGGGCCTTCTATTAATTATAAATTTGGAAATCGTCAATCATATTAATAGTTTTAGTATCATTAATCATGATATGCTTTCTAATATAAAGTTATAGAATCATAAATATACATAGGTATACGCTTATTATATAAATATAAAGTCACAAAATTGGATAATTTTAATAACTAAAATAAATCTCCTAATAATAAACTAGAATGTTTCATCTTTCATGTAACTTTGGAACAATAATATCTCTAAATTACTCCCTGGACTAGAATGTATAAACTTTCTTTTTAATTTCGAAACAATCTATCATACCAATGCATGGCTGAAATTTTACTAAAATTTATTATGAAATAATCCCTCATATCACAGATACCAAAGGATACGTTTCTTTTAATTTAGATAAAATCAATCATATCACTAATTTAATCATCTCAAAGGCTAACTCCATATATTTGAATACATAAACTTCCTCATAATTATGATATAATAAATCATATGCTTCAATAACTTCATATACTAGATCATTTAAACCTTATTTTAAAAATCATATCAATGAAAGACTCCGTACTTGTTAGCATAAGTTGGCCAAGAACCGTTATATATATGTGTTTGCGTGATGAGTCTGTAGCTGTACTATGTAAACAGCATACCTGCTGCACTATTAAAATTTAATCTTAGTAGAATGTTAAAGAGAGCACGTGTGGCTTTATCATTGTTGAATAATGTTATGATTGGCACAACTACCTATTAAAAGGTTATCCAATTTAAGCTAATAATAATAATAATAATATGCATTAATATACATTTTGGTAATGAGTTTTCATATACTAAAGTGTACTACTTCCTCTAATTTGATGTAATCTATCATATCAACAATGATTCTATATACATGTACTAGAATATATGAGCCTCCTTTTAATTGTGAAATAATCAATCATATCTATGTAAGACTCCATGTGCGAGAGTATAATATTTCTTTTGTGTTTTTAAATCATCAATGGAAGATTCCATACTCTATAGTGTATAAACTTCCTTTTAATTGTTGATGGATAACTCTATATGCTAGAATGTATAAACACCCGTTTAATTATGAAATAATTAACCATATCAATTAGATAATCAATCATTACTGGAATATATAAAATTTCGGTCAATATTGAAATAATCAGTGATATCAATGAATGACTGCTTATCCTAGAATATCAATGAATGACTGTATATCCTAGAATGTTTCAACTTTCTTGTAACTTGAAATAATTATATCTCTAAATGACTCAATAGACTAGAATATATAAACTTTTCTTTAATTTTGTAACATTCCATTATATCAATGAATAATTTCATGTATACTAAAATGTAAGAAGACTCTTTTAATTATGGAATAATCAATCATATCACTGATACAATCATATTAATAGCTGACTCCATGTTTGAATTTAACAGAAAAGTGCATATACAGCTTTTAGAAGTAGCAAAGATAAGCTTCTTGATTTTTATGGATTGGCTTAATTTCAAGAGAGCTCAAATGCTACTACCTCAGAATAAAGCTGTCAATTATTACTTACGGGTTTATATTATTAGATGAATATGATACAACCAAATATGGTTTTAATAAAATGTTTGCAAACGTCAACAATTATTATAATATTTCACGTTATATTTATTCAAATACTTTATAAGTTTAATTTTGTAAGACTGTAATCGGCCAGACGTATTTGTTAGTATAAGTGGGCCACGAACCGTTATATATATGCGTTTGCGTGATGAGTCTGTGGCTGTACTATGTAAACAACATACCTGCTGCTCTATTTAATCTTAGTAGAATGTTAAAGAGAGGATGTGTGGCTTTGTCATTTTTAAATAATTTTATGATTGACACACCTGCCTATTTAAAGGTTATCCAATTTAAGCTAATAATAATAATAATAATATGCATTAATTTACATTTTGGTAAGTAAGATTTAAAGTTCCATTGTCGAGATATTTAAGTAAGAATCTTCACCTGTCGGTGGATCTGTAGTAGCATCGCCTACTTTGGTAATTCTCATTCTTATCTTTGTTGCCTCACAGACTACCTCAAACTCGTTTATATTTCTCACTAATTTGGTTGATCCATCTCGGGTTTTTATATAGATGATCCCATCCCTACACCATGTTTGGGAGATTTTCTTTTCCTTCAATAATTGGCGGGCTTTAAAAGCAAGGGTAGATCTTAGTTTTGTTAGATCATCATTAATAAAAATCTTATTCCTTTTCATCACAACAGGTACGAGAGACAAGTCGTGTGCAACAGCACCGCTTGTTTCCTGGGTCTTCAACGATGTTTCTTTACTTGGGTCATTATTAACATTATTGACACCTGTATTTGTTTTGCGGGGTCGTATATTTTTTAGCCTTTTGGCGTTTTTCATGAAAGCTTGTTTGGTATAGTAGCCCTTGAAGCTCACTATGATGGATCTAGGTTTGGAAACAGAATCATATGCGCCAGGGGGGCCTACCCTATGACTCCTATTTATGTCATTTCTGGTTATTGGTACATTAATGATTTTACCTACTTCGATCACTAGCTGGTCTGTGTCTTCTTCTTGTGTTTCTACGATTCCTGAGATACGCACCCCTTCTCTCCTACCATACTGTTCCAGTTCGTCACACTTATTGTAGATCTCACTAATTTGTGCGTTCTTCTCTTGAAGTTCTTTCTCTAATCGATCTACCTTGTTCTGTAATTTTACCACAGCATCAGCAACCTGAGGGCTTATGATCTTGGCTAGTGTATTGGCGATTTTAAATACAGCTCTTTCATCTTGGAGCACAACGAGAAATCGGTCGATTAATTTGTCCTCCACCTCAAAATCTAGTTCGTCGCCCGAATCAAGCTCAAAATCAAGCGTTTTTGACTTTTTGGGGTTTGTAATACTCGAGGCTGATGTAAGTCTCTTCCTCAGTTTTTCAAATGACATAATAACACTTATACATAGATGTCTTACAATTGTTATATCACTGAGCAGTCCTGTTTATAATCACAAACAAAAGATGAGACCCCGCACGTGAGAGATAGCTATGATGATAGCGTCCCTAGTTACAGAGTTCAATCAACTAGAGATCAACAAAACATTTTACACATCAATCAGCAATAAGCTGATCAACTTCATATCTCCAACAATAAAATATATACTTATAATATATACTTAATTCATAAATATAGCACTTATATACTAAATCCCATTCTTGAAATGATTGAAGGTTGGTCAGAGAGACTCACACGCACAACCTTCCACTTGCCGCCATGTTTGTTCAGGGGCGCCGGAACGGCGCGAGGGCCAGAGTACCAAAAGATAGAGCGTCTCTAGCATTCCAAATTCCAACATAAAACCCTTTATAATACATGATAATGAAAAAGACAAAAGCCTGATTATTCACAATTCTCGTATCATGAGCAATTCATCTCATAAAAAATTCTTTTTAATTTGACCTTCAATTCACCAATCTTCATCAAGAAAATAGAATAAGCTTTTGGAACGAGACAGTAGATTTAGAGACGATTCTTGCAGGAGCTCATATTCAGGAGCAAGTGTTGACGAGGCACTATAATGAGACTATAATCGAGCGAAACAATAAATTCAGGTAATATTTTCACAATATCTATTTCGTCCATTCTCAACTTGTGAATTTTGGCAAATAGTCGATTGTTCGGAGAATTCTGAGACATTGTGGACCTAATCCAGGTTTTCAGATGTCGCAAGGTTGAAAACATTCATCATTAGGGCATGTGTATACATGTATACCCCAGAAAAGGGCAGGGTACCATTTGTATACCCTGGTACCCGGGTTCCGGCGCCCCTGCTTTCGTTGCAATTCTTTGTAATGTATTGTAATTAGATATTGATAAATAGTTTATTAAAACAGTAATTATATGCATGAAACATATTATGGTAGATTATAGTGCAATAAACAATTTAATATTATAGCTATATTTATTTATAATTCCAAATTGTGTCAATTGTAACTTTCGGTCATCGACATCGTAACTTGTTTTGAAATAAATAAATTCTCATTCTCATGTTATCATAGTTTATTATGTTTGTTGGATGTGTGATTGTATGTGATTTGTCACCTTTTACAATGACAATTAACTGGTGAACGTTATCTATAGGTATACTATTTATGGCAGTGTATACAGGCGGATTGATAATTATAGCCGGCGTTTTGTAATAAACAACAAGAGCAACATAGCCGGCGTATTTGTAATAAACAACAACCTTAGTTGGCTTCAATCATAATTGACACGTTTTGCTCAATTACTTTATTTACATGAAGGGCCTATATATAACAGAAGGGGGTTAAAAGTGGATCTGTTATATATAGCCTAGGCCCTTCATGTAAATAACAGAAGGGGGTTAAAAGTGGATCTGACTAGATTCTGCAAAGATCCTCCAGTCCATAAGTAATTTTAAGGTTGTCTTTATTTTTTATTTTTATACCTTCACAAGGTATAAGCTGTTCTTCTTTTTTTCTTTTCTATCTACCTTATTTTATTTTGTTCTTCCACTTTTTTTTGCTTCTTTTCTCTTTGATTTATTGTTAGAATACTATTTTTTTCTTTTTATATCAGATATAAGCTTATTTCCTTAATTCCTCCTATTTTATTTTCTATATTTTTAATCTACTTTATTTAGTTACCTTCCCCTCACCCTTCTTTACTTTTTGTTATTTGTTATTTCATTCTCCCTATATACCAACTTTTAACTCCATTTATTTTTCTTTCTCATCCTTTCCTTATTTCCATTATTTTCCTTATCAGACTCTTCATTTATTTAACTATTCTACTCTTCTTTCTATCATCTAATAACCAAGAAGCTTAGTGTACAAGCCAATCAACTGATTGAACTCGTCACAAGCCTCTTAAAACAACACCAACAAGCCAAATCTCTTTTATAATTACCAAACCTGATAACTGTTAAGTAAACTCATACAAACAATAGGAACCCATAGTTAATTAGTATTAATAACACTGATTGACTAGCGGCTTTTTTGTGGAAAGGGTTAACGACAGTTATACCAGCTTAAAACAACACTAACAATCTAAATTATTATTATAGTTACCAAGCCTCATAACTGTTAAGTAAACTCATACAAGCAATAGGAACCCATAGTTAATTAGTATTAATAACACTGATTGACTAGCGGCTCTTTGTGGAAAGGGTTAACGACAGTTAAGTCAGCTTACGTCATTAATTAACAACAGCATACAATCTTAATCAACACTGTTCAATCACTCCTTTTGTTTTCGATTTTACTTTTCGGCAGCATAAGAACGATGGCGACAGACTGAGGCTAGCTCATCCATGTCAATGGCTGACTCTTTTAAAAACAGCCCTGCACCAAAGTTCTTTCCTGCGACAAAAAGGAGAGAAGAACAGACCCACGTCGTACTTGTGAGGCCACTGGAAGGTAAGTCCTTCCAAGGAGCCAAACTTACGGCCGTGGGGAAGGAATTGAAGAGTAAGTTAGGTATTATCAACATACCCGACATAAGGATCACAGTGCCGGGACATATTAGACTTGCCCTAAAAAGTAGTTCTGACATGGACCTAGTGCTGGCCCAGAACCTACTTCTCGGTATGACCGTGACCGAACCGTCCACCTTGTCAATAGACAAGGTGATTGTTCATGGGATACCGGCCGAATATACCGGGGACGAAATTCTAGAGGATCCAATAGAGAGGGGGTACCAAGCAACCGAGGTATATCGGTTTAAAGTGGCCTTGGGGAAGGACCAGGGAAGCGTCGCCCTAACCTTCAAGAAAGGTACAGCGCCCGTGGCACTTAAAATCGTCTACCTCAACCGATGTACTCACTCCTATGTACAGAGGGTAAGGCAGTGCGCCAACTGTCAGAAGCTGGGACACACAGTCAAGTACTGCAAAGGAAAGACTGTGTGCGCCCAGTGTGGGGGGAGTCATGCGGCGACCGACTGCAGGGCGGGCATTCAAAAAAATGTTCAAACTGCAAAGGCGGTCACACAGCGAACTTTCCCGAATGCCCCTGATTTTCAGAACACCAAGGAAACTCTAAAGATCCAGTTAAAAGAGAAAGTAAGTTTCAATGAGGCTTAATGTGATGAAGTTTATTTGTGCCTGCTAGATCCCAAGACCGTTGCCAGCGGTCATAAATAAAATAATTTATACATGATTTAAAATCTTTATATGGTATTAAAAAGGTTGATTGGGGAAGATCTAAAGCAGCTTTGGCAACAAAATCTGCTTGATCATTCCCCCTTATATCAACGTGACTGGGGAGCCAGCAAAAGACAACGGCTTTGCTGCTCAACTCGTGTGATAGTAGCAGACGATAAACATGTGCCACTCACTAATGGGTGTTCAAGCTGTTTATTGTTAATTGCTTGAAGCAAGGACAGAGAATCAGTAAAGATGATATGCTTTAAAGATGAAGAGGATTGTATGAACTCCAAGGCCTGAAGAATGGCCTGGAGCTCAGCTGTAAATATTGAAGCAGCAGGTGGAAGACACACAGAAATGGTCTCAGATGGCGCCACGGTAACCGAAGCTACCCGATCGCCATCCTTAGAACCATCTGTGTAAATCGGAGCATAATCACCATACTTAGACCTCAACTCTCTAAAGAGAGATTGGAACACCGTAGAGCTAGTATCTCTCTTTTTGTGTTGAGTAAGATCGAAATCGATCTTTGGGTGAGATATAGCCCACGGTGGAGTCCTAAAGACAGGGGTATTCGCAATACTGTCAAGGCTGATACCAGCCTCAGACAAAAGGGGTTGTATGCGAATACCGAATAATGGAATAACATTAGTCTTCACCAGATACAAATGCTCATGAAGAGGTCTAAATATGGTGTTAAATGAAATGTGATTCGGAAGTGATGCTATTTTCGTAGCATACTGCAGGGCCAGTTTATCACGTCTGTTGTGCAGTGAGGGCTCATGTTCCTCGACGTATAAACTGTCCACTAGAGATGTACGAAATGCTCCTAAACTGATTCTAAGTCCCTGGTTGTATATGGTGTCGAGCTCTTTGAGATAAGACTCGCGGGCAGACCCATACACAATACACCCATAATCGAGTTTAGATCTTATTAAAGCTCGATATAATCTGAGCAAGACCTTACGGTCATTCAGACATTTCTTTTTTAGGTTTTTAATGTGGGGGATAAATGATAATTTCTTATCAAATAAGAAAGGGAAGACAAAATATGTCAGGAATAGGGCTCCGGTTGCAAAACCAACTCCGGAGCCGATTCCATCGACATCCCAAACAACGCCGAAAAAAACCCACCACGGCACCCAACCAAAAAGACAAACCAACACCAAAGAACAAGACCAAATCCAAGAAGCAAGAGGAACCGAAAACGAATGTTCATGAATCACACTTCATTCCTAAATTTAAAACGGAAAGTGGCTTCATGAACTTCATGATCGAGTTCCTCAGGGTGACCGTGTCCAATGAGGACCAAACTACCAAGATGACAAACCTACTCGGCAAAATAAGGACACACATGGTCAACCCCGATGTCCTGTGTGTCATGATTAATTCAATCAACACGGTAAAAAAAAGATCAAGAGAAGAAGGCGATCAAACGGCAAACCTCGCACTCCGTAGAAGGATATCTCATGTTCGTCACTACAGCACTGGCGATATGCCCAGTTGCTTGCCGGTTTTAACACCAAAGACGAACACTAATGAGGTACCTCCTATGGAATGTGAAACGCCAATTGACCAATAAATATACAAGACAGAGAGGCATCCATCCGGACAGTCATCATGGCGGGCCAGGTAAAAGTTCTAGTTCTACAACTAAACGTTAATGGACTGGCCCCAGATGTGCTGAGCTGAGAAAATACATCACCCGCAACCCCAAATATGTAATATGCCTCCAAGAAACCAAGCTACTACCAACCAAGAACGACATCTACTTGCCCGGATACACTTGTCAGAGGAGGGACAGACCGGGCAGCACGACACGTGGCGGCGGTCTTGTCATCTACGTCAGTGATAACTTAAATTATATTTCTGTTTCGCTGGACGTAGAGGATCCTCTAGAAGCAATGGGCATAGCCATCACATTGAGCAATAATATAAAATTGACAATAGTGAATGTCTATGTACCCCCAGATGTCACGAGAAAACCAGTTGACTTCCAGTCACTTCTCGACCAGCTTCCGCAGGGCGAATTTGTGTTTTACGGGGATTTCAACGCAAAACACGTCCTGTGGGGATCACCGAGGAATGACTGCCGGGGGATAAGCCTATGCTCAATAATAGCAGAGACCGACCTATGCGTACTGAACGACGAGAGCCCTACTTTTGTCGAAGGAAATGCCCCACCTTCGCACCTAGATCTCTCGTTCTGTACGCTTGGTATGGCAAACCGCTGCGACTGGCAAGTACACGAAGATGAAACACTTGGCAGTGACCATCTACTGATAGATGGGCCAACTTCCGTGTAGGCTGCCTTGGTTGGAAGGAAGAAGATATCATCGATGCCAACATCGACGTGTACGCTGCCAACATCACGAGTTCTATTATAGGTGCCGCAAACGACTCCATTCCCAAGACTTCTGGTGGAAAACCAAGGATTAGAAAACCTTGGTGGTCACCAGAATGTCAGAAGGCGGTTAACGAACGAAAGAAAGCACTTCGCCTACGGAAACGCCACTACAATGAAGTCAACCACCAAAACTACCTGAAGTTGAAATACGCTGCAAGAGACACCATCCAGAAGGCACAAAGTGGGCAATGAATGACATTCTGTAATACTTTGAATAAAAACACGCAAACGGGTGTCGTCTGGAAGAAGCTGAACGCCATGAAAGGGAACCGCAGCTCATTCAACATACCAAACCTTGAAGATGGAGATCAGTACGTTACCAACGGCAAGGAAAAGGCAGGTCTACTTGCTAAAACTTATATCGAAACTAAGGGTGAAAGAACGGCTGCAAGACTACAAACACCAAGTCATCGACTGTGAGTGCTGAGAGGAATGTACCACCAACCACGTCCTGGTAGACTGCGAGGTATACAAGAAGGAGAGAAGGGAACTAGTGAGAATGATGTAGACTAACAACTTACCATACAACACTAAGAACTTACTCTTCCTGAGACCAGATCTGAAACTGCAAATCTTCGAACAAATCCACGCCTTAATGGACACAGTTGGACTAAGTAGAATAGTGAAGTAAGATGGGGCCACGGTTAGACGGGCTCGGCATCTAAACACTAAACTACATAGGGGATTTATACCAAACTGGCAGGATAGTGGAGTAAGGGAGAGCCACGATCAGACGGACTCGGGACCTAAACACTATTCCGCAAAAGAAACAGATACCAAACCCATAGAGTAGGATTGTGGAGTAAGGGGAGGTCACGATAAGACGGGCCTGGCACCTAAACACTAATCCCACAACGAAGACATCTACCAATCCAGAAGCAGAAGAAAACATCTACCAAACGATATGTTTTTTACTAAATAAAGGGAAGAACTTCCCACAAAACCCAACCCATGGCCTAAGGCCGAAAATGGAAAGATTGCAAAATCATATTCTAAAAACAGGATGCAGCTTCGGCTCTCCTATTTCTTGTCTGCGATATCACTTATGTGGAAGCAGACGTAAAACACCAGGATACTACTAAAAAAGTGGATCTGTTAATTAGCGTTCGCCCTGTTAATATCTAACTGTGCTTAGTGGATTATTAGGATTAATCTCATACTGTAAGTAATACTTATTCTCTTCTGCGCTTTTATTTGTTATTTGTTTTAAACTATCTAGCCAAATTCGTCATCTGAACAACTCAAGTTAGCGGGCGGGCTAATCTTAGTTGTTCAACAAAGTTAGACTTCGACTCCTTCCCAAATCGCCCACCTTTTATTTTGCAATTGACTTGTCTTTTCTTTTTTCTTCACTCCGTTTTATTCTCCATCTTATTTTATTCTTTTCTTTCTTTTCTTCATTTTATTATATCTATTTGCATCATCATGGCAATGAACTTCGCCAATCCCTTGGTTAACTCACCAAGAAAACCCCAACCAGCTCTCGCATCAAGATCGGTGCCGGAGTATAAATTTATTGTATTATGTACTCCCAAAAATGGGAAATATTTTAAGGGCACAAAGGTGTCCAAAATAGGAGATGAAATCCGTATGAAATTGGGGACAGCAGCTCTCCCAGACATACGGATCCTTGCTAATGAAAATGTCAGGATTACCTTCCAAAATATGGAAGATGCCCAATTGGCCACCAATGTCAAAATCTTAGGGAACCTTAACGTCGAGATCTCCATGTTGGAGCATAATCAGACGGATAGGTTAATTGTGTACAACATTCCGAAGGACTATTCCGACGAGGAAATAAAAGAAAATTTAAAACTAGGAGGCTATAGCCCCCTAGCCTTTTACCAATACCCTGTAAGACAGGGAAAAAATATAAGAACTATCCAGATCACCTTTAACAAAAATGAAACACCGCAGGGAATAATATACATGTTGTACGAGAGACGTCCCGGACACCCATACACCCCTAAAGTTAAACGGTGTACAAAGTGTCAGAGGATAGGGCATGTAGAGAAATTTTGTAGGAGTGAGGCCATATGCGGGAAATGTGGGAACTCCCACAACAACAAAGACTGCAGGGCCTCACAATTAAAATGTGTCAATTGTAGGGGCAACCACGGTGCCGACTCACCGAAATGTCCAAAATATTTAAGCACCAAAACAGTATTAAACATGCAATATACGCATGGCATCAGCCACAAAGAAGCAACGGCACATGTTGCAAATAAAACAATTCTTAACAAACCACCAGCATCAGCTACTAATATTAGGGAAGAACCCCCAAAACTAAATAATACTGACTCAAATAAATCGTTCACGCCCCAATTTAAAGGAATAAAAGAGTTTGTCAGCTTCTACAGAGAGTTGGCAAAACTAGGTTCAATAAGAAATGAAGAGGAAAGAAACATTGAAATAGGTAAAGTCATACTAAATAATGTAATAAATACATATAAGACAATCTCAATCACCCAAACCCCTCAAAATTTAGGAAAATCTTCTCAAGCAGAGAAGACCGCAGTAAACACTGTCATGCCCCCACCCTCCGAAACTATATCTAAGGATCGTAGTAGAAGCCGAAGCCACTCAAGGCTGTCGGCAAAAAGAAACATAAACTTAGTTGTTACAGAAGATGAAGACAATTCACTCAGACATGGGGATAATCCCATGATCACTGAGACCGAAATACCTAATCAAAACAAACGTACTTGCAGTGTAAGCAGCAAGGAAGATGCATTGTAAACACACTAATAACTTAAATAAACAAATCATTATCATTTATAATGGAGAAGCCAATCACAATCTTTCAACTCAATGTGAATGGGCTGCGGTCTCGTTTGATCGAACTCAAACAATATGTCTATCAAAACAATCCAGACATACTATGCCTACAAGAGACACGATTAACTCTCAAAAACAATGATATGAATCTAGACAGTATACTGGCCGCACCGTTTCACCTCCTTTCTTCAGATGTGAGATCTGGAGTGAAAATATGTCGGAATTACTGTAGAAAGAAAGCGAAATTATCAAAGGGGGTAAGGCGTGGGGTGGGTTCAAAAAACCAAAAAAAAACCAAAACCCCCCGAAAAACCTGAATATGCAATAGTTACTTTATAATCTACCCTCGCTTTACGGCTGTTGATGAATGGCGCAAACCGAAGATCACGTGTTCCCATCTTCCGGTCAGGGTTCAAAGGTACGAACAGGTAATTGAGTATGTATTAGGTTTGTCAGAAACGGGGTACTGGGCGGTTGTAAAACATTCTAACATCGGCCAAACTGATTTAGTTGACGGATTACATCTGAATAATCGTGGTGCTAGGAAATTTGGGTTTATATGCCTAAAAGCATCGTTGATTTCTGCTGTGTGATGTTAATTTATATGTTATGGCATCTTTACGAGATTGTAATAAAATAAAATTGATATTTTGTAGTTTAAGTGTTTCTTTTTTCAAGGGCAGCTGTCTGGTCGTTCGGATGGGATGAGATACCGAGGTCCCGTTTCACATGGGCGTGCACGTGGGGGGTCCCTAAACATTTAGAATTCGATATAAGAGTAGGTCGTAGTGCCGCGGTCCGGGCAAAGTGTCTCTCATAGCACGCCGTGTGCCCTGTTTGGAGTAGGACGTTGAACCCCATTTCATTTCGTTTGTTAATATTTTTCATGAATAATGCAGAGCTTTGTAATGATGTGGGTTCATACTTTACGATCATTCGAAAAGTAGTCCATGTGAGTATTTTCCACTTGGATGTACCGTGCGAAGTGCTAATCGTAAGCAAAGGATTTCGGGGGAGGGTCGTGTTAACTGAGGTTTGGGTTAATTAAGTATTGGCTATCGGTCAATATGGGGATTTTGGGTGAGTGGTCTAGTAATATATCAGTCCTGTTGCTACTTGAGTTACGTCATATTTTCACTCCAGATCTCCGAAAAAATGAAAGTAGTTTCCTTAAAACATCTTATTAATACAGATATCAAGTCTTTTAAGCTGTTCATACAGACAGTTAACTGATTGAATTCATTCAAAATTTTATTAATGTCATTAATACCAACATGCACTATAAGAATATTACATGCAATAAACTTTTGACATGCACCTTAAATTATGAATTATATCTGAAATTCTCGCACCAGGTATGCACAACAGCTTCCCTTCCGTAACAAATGGTTTTAGACTAGACACGATCGAATCGCCAATAATAACAAACGGAAAATGAGATGACGGAGGAGAGACAAACAGTTTTAAATTGGCTACATTTCCTTTAGGTTGGGGTGTGAAACGAACGACCCACAAATCCAAGGTAAACCCAATTTGTCTGGCTTGAATCCCGACTTCGAAGGATATAACAAAGCCGATTTGTCCCCCTTAAAAGCCAACAAATGAGCTTCATGGCAAAATCGTGCCAACTTTGGAAACCATGCAGGGGTGGGAGATAATGCAGGCACCACCACCGTACAATGTATGGATTGTTCTTCCAACAAATTTAAGATGGGTGGAATTAGATTAAAAGGGGGGAAACGTAAGGGTTTTCATCATCTGTTATGATTTGAGCAAATACGTTAATTCCAGCCGATAAAGGCGTTTCAAAAGATGTGTAATGTTTTAATGGGGAGCCATCCACACTAGTCATACAGTTAGAATCTAACGCCATTAGATCTAAAGTGTGATTAATGGGGAGCCATCCACACTAGTCATACAGTTAGAATCTAACGCCATTAGATCTAAAGTGTGAGGCCCAAAGAACTGTTCTACCCTTTTAAATGTCATATGAGAAATACAAGCATCTGACTTGGCCAATGTTCTAGAAGGAGCATCGGCTTCATTAGAGGCAGACAATACATAAATCAAGTTAATATAAATATTATATTCCAAAATAAGAAAGAACAAGTCCTTCAGGACGCTAGTTAGAATAGGCGACCGGCACATCTGATTGTTCCAGCAATAAATCAATACTTTGTTATCGACACAAACATCGAGTCTACCGTTTTTAACTTTATCTTTAAGACATTTAACAGCTAAATACAAGGCTTTGGCTTCCTTTACAGTAATAGGGGCATCTATGAAAGATATGTCCCAATAATCATGGATTACACTTGAACCCCCTTTAAAAGTAAACTTAGCACCCCATCCATAAATCCGAAGAATCGGATGATAAATTTAAAGTGCAGTGATATTCTGGTTTCCATGGATGAGAACCATTCCAATTATCTAGAAAACGCCAAAATTCAAGTTCATTTCTTAATTCTTGCGAAATGCGTATTTTATCGCAACCACTTCGACCAAACATAGAAATACACCGGAAACATTCGGAAACAAATAACTTTGCCCCAGGTATCGCCAAAACAAACGACATGCATTTTCCCGAGAATCTTTGAAGGGATTGCAAATTTACCTCCTTGTGAGACAAAATTTCCTCTCTTAAATAACAAAACTTACTCTTTTTGGATTCAGTTAATCTAAATGTCTGATTACATGCATCAACCCATATTCCCAAGTATATAATACAATTTACAGGTGAGAGTTCTGATTTTGTTAAGCCGATACAGTAACCCAATCGTACAACCACCTGACAAACCATATATATTGCAATCTCTGCTTGTCGCTTCGGTGACATATTGGGAATACTGACCTGATCGATAAGGCGATCATCAATATAAACAATATTATTAACCTGAAGTTGTCTTAAATAAGAAGCTACATTGACACTAAGTGTGTGTTATACATAAGCGGAATTTTTCCAACCAAATGGAATGGTATTACACACATAAAAACACCACCCCACTGAAACCCCAAAAATGGTCTGGATGCCTCCGAAACGAGAACGTGATCATATCCAGACTTTGTATGAAATGATTCTGAAGAAACAATTCTGGGAACTACATTGAGTGTGTCAAGTTTAAATGGTATGTCTTTCATCCATAAATTCAAATATCTCATATTGAGACACATTCTGGGTTTAGTAGGCTCCACTGTAATTGGAGAAACGATGTAAGGCGGATTGACCTCGTCCACCTTTCCCCACACAGAGATAGCTCCAGTATTCAGTCTATTAGATACCTCTTTTGAAATGAAATCATGAAATTTCCCGCAAGATTCCGAATTTGGGAATAAATTTGAAGGTGGAACAGAATGGTCATACAAAATCGGCCCATATGAACCCTTGAAATGTTGAAAAAAATTAAAAATATTTACACCATATTTTAGCCAGTTCAAAATCATTGTTGAATCAGTGGAATTAATCAAAATGTTCTGCCATTCAATTACATTATTATGAAGACCGCCAGCCTTGAAATTATCAGGATCAGGAAAAATTAACTGATCTATCGAGACTGAACCCGGACTAACTTTGGCTATCTCTGCAGGCATCACCTCTCTCCATTTACACGAAATCCCTCTATAATTAACCCATTGTACTCCACAAGTAAGCTAGAAATGAAATTAATAAATAACTAATCATTACCAACACATACAACATATCATTTTAACAAATATAATTACAACCTTCATAAAAGAAATAGAATAAATTGAAATCAACCCCAGAAATGGAATCTTAATTAAGCTATCGCCTAAATTGATAATTCTACCCTTGGTTTTTTGGCTTTGTGCATCTGGACACAATGTGTCCGGGCTCACCACATCTATAACAAATAATTTTAGGCTGCCTATTTTGAATATTTTGTGAATATTGATATTTGCTTTTATATGTCTGTTTCCCCTGATAATCTCCCCAAGACTTCAAAAATTTATGCTCTTTCTCCATTACCTTATATTCAGTATTACTTGAAAGCATCAAAACTACCAAGGAGGCAACATTGGCATTTTGCTTATTTGCTAGGAATCGTTGCAATATAAAACCATATTCCTCTGAACAAGGAGATTCAACTTTCCTGGCTTTTTCGTTAAGAACAATAAGTTTTTGATAAAGGGTATCCAAATTAACTTCTGTGGTTCGAGATGCATATTCTTTTACCTCACGTACCATGGATTGTAGTGACTCTTGCTGAATATCTTTCTGTTATTCCTGAATAAGCGCTTTTAATTTTTTCACTTCATCTTTTAGCTGAAAACAATAAATTAAATATTATCTAAATCCTTCGAATTTTTAATGAACTGGACAACGGCTTGAACATTATGTACACGGTTCTGTGCCTCTGGCAATATCCTAGAGGATTCCATTTGACGTAGGGCTGACTGCGGAATAATGTACTCCTGCAACACCCCCGGAGACGTCCATCCAACATGTGCCATTACGTCCGAGTCGGTGACTCCCAACGACTTCAAACTTATTGCACATCCACTGCGTATACCATGCGAAGTTTCACCTGACCACAGTTTTACTTCTGACAAATGCTTCCTTAACCTATGATTCATTGCTGAGGAAGTGAGCGGTTTGTCACATGCAATGTTACCCTGTTCATTCGACGATGGTCTAAACACGTACCCATCTGTAAGTTTCACACCCAAATCAAAGGCTATTTTATATATGTATTTAATTCCTCGACTGGGCAATAATCTTTGTCTGGTAATCATGGCACTATTAGTCTACGCGGCACACCTTTTATTGCTTTCCCTTCAATTAAATGGATGTAAATTCCCGATTTATCTGGGAACCATCTTACATTTTGATATTTTATACGACCTAAATCTCCCGCCCTGTCACCTGTGAAGCACATTAGTTTAAAGTAAGCCTTATCCCTATACAAACAAAAACGTTTCCTTGGGGGATACTCGTGATTAGCAGGATCGTAGTTTATAGCTCTACACATGCGCACTATTTTGTCTAAAAACAATGGCGTTGACTTCTTTTTTGCGATTAAAGACCTTGCTTGTTCAATTCTGACCGCTTTCAAGTGGTTCTTAATCGAAGGAGAAGCAAGTGGGTTGCCCAAACCTAATAATGCATTCCAGTCAGAGCCACGACCGTGATCCCGAAAAATTGCTCGCAACTGACCAATAAGGCTATCCACTGAAGACGCAGCCATACGACGCGGACAATAACGCTCAACTGAATGGGATCTATGGAAACGTCTACTACAAACAGTACTATGGACTACCGTTTTACCATTCGCCTCCTTACACACCAAAAACTGACGCAGGTCAAACGACGTTGCATCATTTAAACTTTTCGCGGGAGACAGTCGAAACAAAAACTTTACTAATTCATCACTCAACCTGTTTTTGCTTTGTGTATTTAGTAGAATTTACATTTTCATCCAGTTCGCGTATTCTGGCTTTAAAGCTATCAACATCCAAATTGTTTGAGGACTGTAAAAATTTAAATATCGTATATTTACCAACTATTTAGCTTGTCCAAATCGAACCTGTACAAACTGAGATTAAGTTGCCCATGAAACGGCACCATTTATAGCCTTGCATGCTCATATCTTGAAGATATCCGCACATCAACAAGTGGGAATGAGAAAACCAATCCACCCCAAAACTATCACTTACGGTTGAAGGAACCAAAACTACCACTTACTTACGGCTGAAAGAGCCAAACTATCACTTACGACTGAAAGAGCCAAACCTATCACTTACGGCTGATAAAGTCAACACAGTGCCTTATTAAAACTATTTCTTACCACAATTCTCACTTACCACAATTCTCACTTACCAGCATTATCCCTTACAAGCATTATCCCTTACGAGCATTATCACTTACGAGCATTATCACCTACCAATGCTATCACCTACCGATGCAATCATTGATCAAAATTCATTTACCAGAGCTCTCACTAAATAGAACTCACTAACCGAAATCATCACAAACCAAAACTATCACTAACCAAAACTATCACAAAACTATAATCCAAATACATAATGCATGATTTTAGGAGAACTCCTATACAAAATTGTGAATGGCAAAATAATAAATTTAGCGGCAACAAACTTGCAAGGAAGTGGCTGGGACTTTGTCACATTCTTGAGTTGAAAAGTACTAAACAAACCTAAATATCTAACTAACTTTAGCGAACCTAATCCGACCCTTTCTAAAACTTAATGTTCTAAAATACCATGTTAGAAATAAAATCGAAGTTCAATCGGATTTAAAACGTGCGCCATCAATTTTATCCGTGGTAAAAAGAAATATGTGGCGGTAGCTTTGTTAAACATTGAGAGCAGCGTATTGAATTTAAAGTGGGCATAACTTTGTTAATACTAACGGGATTTGAACTATTTTTGGGCTGATATTCAAATTTCACATTATAAAATGCATATAACTAAAATCACACACCACTGCTTCTTTAATATACATATGCGTATCAATCATCTATCAGAATCAGTTTCACCAAGGTTCACTACAGAATTAAACTTTTCTAATCTTTAAATCAACAAATAATCACCTCAGAAACTTTACCACCCTCTAATTTTCTCTTTGAGGTTGGCGGACGTTCAGTGCTTCCGTGTAATATAGACTGTTCGTGTTGACTAGAAGTCCTGGAGCAATTTCCCACGTTAGCATTGGCAACCTACAAATAAACCCATGAAGAAAACCAAACTCAAGGAACTATGCAATAGAATACCCCTTCGACATTAAAATACCCATAAATGGCAACAGGGGCTCTCTGCATGTCTGTAGCCAGTACAGGTTTACAAGAAAATCAAATCAAATGGTATCTTCCCTCTGCCATTTGTGTTTACTTGGGGTGGCAAAACTTAAATTCTTCCGCAACGGCCATGAATTACACATTATGACACCTATTGGTCCATTGTTTTTCTCGCAAGATGAGGGGGTGGGGGTGGGGAAGGTATTTAAAGCCCACATACATCGAAATTTATCAAGTTACCACTTGAGAGCGTGTCACCCAGACTCGAAAAGGAAAAACGGCCCACTGGCTTTAATCTATGAAAAGATAATACATCTGAACATTTAAAATAACACTTACATGAATAGCTGCGCTTGTTAATTTTACCATATCTGCTTGAGGGGTGACGAAAAATCATCAAAATTCAAAATTACCGCCATTTCATCCAAATGCTCTTGTTTTAGCCCTATCTCCATCAAACCCACCTGTAAATCGTTTTTAGATAAAGTTTTAAGATCCTGATCCTTATTAAAAGAATAAACATCCTTCATTCCTTTCCGAAACGATAAAACTATTTTAAAACGATCATTCCCCGAAAGAGATGCATTTGGATTTTTAAAGGGCATTTGAACATACGATCTTTCCCTCCCAAGCGGTTGTTGATGAATGGCGCATACCGAAGATCACGTGTTCCCATCTTCCGGTCAGGGTTCAAAGGTACGAACAGTTACACAATGGTAAGGCGCGATCGACCGGGCCAATCAAACGGAGGCGGACTGGCGATTTATGTCAAAAATAATATCCCATTCAGTAGATTAACAGTAAACCAAACAAATAAATTAGAGTTAATGGCGATTAATATTGTTATAGGATATAATCAATCTCTTAGCATAACAAACGTTTACAACCCACCAGTCAATAAATTAAAAAGTACAGATTACGATAGGATTTTTAAACAAATTCCTGGAGACAATCTAATTGTATGTGGGGACTTCAATTGCCACAACACGGCATGGGGTTCACCAACAAGCGACAAAGACGGGAAAGAACTGTACGAGTTTATAGAAGACAGCAGTTTTCTACTACTCAATGACAATAATAGCGAACCAACTTTTGTCGGGAAAAATAGTAAACAAGGAACCCACATAGATCTGGCATTAGTATCAAGAAAACTATACCCCCATTGCAACTAAGAAATAGGTAACGAAACTTTAGGAAGTGACCACGTAGCAATCCATATCTCCATATCTTGTAATACTAAAACAGAAAACACCAAATGTCAGGCTAAATGGAAAATGGATAAGGCAAACTGGGAACTATATAAAAAACTTGTGCAATCGCTGGGATTTTGAGTCAATAAGACATGACAATATAGACACATTTTCAAATAATCTAACTCAGGCTATAATAAGCTCAGCAGAGCAATCTATTCCCCAAACAAAAGAAACTTACAGGAAATCCCCCAAACCTTGGTGGTCAGATAATCTACAAACTCCCGTCAACATCCGAAAATACAAACGCAGGCCGAATGAGGAAACTAGAACTGACTACCTTGAAGCTAAAACAGAAATCAAAAAGGCCAAGGAAGAAAACTGGCAAAATTTTTGTAGCTCCCCCAATGATCGAACAAATATAAAGACAGTATGGAACAAAATATCAGGAATCACCGGTAAAAAAGTAAGACATAACATACCTCTATTAAAATATAAAAACGAAACAACATTAAATAACACGCACAATTGGGGTGTTTCACTTTTCATTTTTTTTGGAATTTCTAAGGTTTCTACCCGTCACCGAAGTCCACTCGGGGTCAAACTTACACCGTAATATTTTCAGAATTTTCTTGCCAAAAATGGCTGCCGGCGGCCATTTTTTCCAAAATTGCGACTATTTTCTGGATTTTCGTACGTTTTGAGCTTGACAGATCACTTAGAAAGGTCAGGTATGGCTTGTAATGTGTCTATTTGATGCTTTTCAGGTACGTAGAGTTCATTCCCACTATCTTAAATGTGATTGTCAAAATCCAAGATGGCACCCCAAATCTTCTATTTTTGTGACATGGACAAGCATTTTTCAAAGACTGTTATTCTGAACATCATTTTGGCCCTGATAATAAATTTTGCACTCATAAAATTCATTATCAAGGCCAAAATGATGTTCAGAATGACACTGATCTACCTTTGGTTGAAAATGGCGGAAGGTAATAACTGAAGGTGAAGTTCTGATGGAGTATATGACTGAACCTGGAAATTGTTTACAACGGTTTTTTTATGATTGATTTTAGTAGCCTAAGGTGTCCTCTTTCAGAATGTGCCGGGTGAACCTCGGTAACCCTTGAGAGTTTTGAGAAATTCAAGATGGCATCCAAGACGGCCGGCATTTCTCTAAATACACTAAAATCGTTCATTATGTCTTGGGGTGATTAGATGATAGTAAAATCCAAAATGCCAGATAATATGGCCCTTTAACTTGTTAGCGGCGGTTAGGGGCGATTATTTCACCAAACCAAATGATATTTAGAGACAAACTGTATTTCTGGACATAGGAGCATATGAGTGATATGATAACACCGCATACATGCCTATCAGGAGTTCCAGGGCCACATGACAGACTCCGGAGCAAGTTGGCCGGTTGTAATGTTCTCAATTTAGTAACCTTCACCCAGCAAAACAGTTCTGGATCAAGGTTCCCTGCAAATGCATCATTCGTTGAGCACGACTACATGGTTTGGGTGGGGGGATGCTGGCCATACATTTCAGTTTTGGATGTCCAATTGTGCATACCCTTCAGCGTGTTTCAGACATCGATTTGCTAGAACTTTGTCCATAACCAGCTGACGTGTACAGTGGCCTGTGCAAACACAGATTCTATTAGAGCGTCTAGAGAGAGAATACAATCAAGCTCTCACCACTTTCAAAGCTGTTCCTTTCCCCACAACGTAACAGCACGTAACCCTGTCATATCCAGTAAGAGCATGAGCTGGCGGGATGTCAATGGTACTGGACATATGTTTCTCAGAAGTTGAACCAATGTCAACGGTTGTTCTTTCCTCGATTGGTGATTCCATTGTAAGAAGCTTGTTATAGACAGAGCTATTGCAAATCGCTGCCAGAAATACGTTGGAGGGTATAGGCATCCAAAACGGGAAATCTGTCGTCATCATCCCCACCTAAACCATGTAGTCTTGCTCCAAAGAATGATGCATGTGTAGGGAACGTAAAAAAAGATGTTATCACCAAGCTATTGTGTGGCGTTTTGACTGGAAGATCGTAATCCGCAGGAACTATATTGCTGGGTTAAGGACACTAAATTGAGAACATTACAACCGGTCAACGTGCTCCGGAGTCTGTTACGTGGCTCAGATGTGGATGCAAGAGTGACATGCAGTATGCGTGCTTGTAACTACACTAGGGATGGCTTAGATTATACAGTATTTTGCAGGTTGCAGCCAGAAACATGACTAGACGATTAAACTGAATATTAACCTAGTTATTTTCGTGTTTTACGGGTAGAATTTGTTGTGTTTTTTTTTTTAAATATTCAAAAAAACAGCTTGTGCCCCCCCCTTTCCAGGGCCGATACATGTGGCCCTGGTGCTCATGATAGGCATGTATGTAGTGTTATTGTATCACTCATATGCTCCTATATCCAGGAATATATAATTTGTCTCTAGATATAGTTTGGTTTGGTGAAATAATCGCCCCAACCGCCGCTAACGAGTTAAAGGGTCATATTGTCTGGCATTTTGGATTTTACTATCATCTAATCACCCCACAACATAATGAACGATCAAAGTGTATTTAGAGGACACCTTAGGCTACTAAAGTTAATCATAAAAAAACTTTGTAAACAATTTCCAGGTTCAGTCATAGTTCCGCCAGATTAATAGTGTGGTGAATATACTCCATCGGAACTTAACCTTCAATCATTACCTTCCGCCATTTTCAACCAAAGGTAGATCAGTGTCATTCTGAACATCATTTTGGCACTGATAATGAATTTTATGAATGCAAAATTTATTATCGGGGCCAAAATGATGTTCAGAATGACATAGTCTTTGAAAAATGCTTTTCCATGTCACGAAAATAGAAGATTTGGGGCACCATCTTGGATTTCCACCATCTTGGATTCTGACAATCTCATTTAAGATAGTGGGAATGGACTCTACGTACCTGAAAAGCATAAAATAGACACATTACAAGCCATACCTGACCTTTTTAAGTGATCTGTCAAGCTCAAAACGTCCGAAAATCCAGAAAATAGTCACAATTTTGGAAAAAATGGCCGCCGGCAGCCATTTTTGGCAAGAAAATTCTGAAAATATTATGGTGTAAGTTTGACCCCAAGTGGACTTCGGTGACGGGTAGAAACCTTAGAAATTCCAAAAAAAGTGAAAAGTGAAACACCCTAACGCACAAAGCAAACTTGTCAGGACAGACTTATGCAGACGGCTCTAGCAACAGTCGACATAATGAAACATTCAAGGTTATTAAAAATTCATTCTTAAAAAATCAACCCCCAATAGTGCACGAGGATGCAGATAATGAATCAGATTTAAATAGTCCCATTAATATAGACGAGTTGAACAGTCGTTCCACTACATAAACCCAATAAAGATAAAAATGAAACAACGTCATATCGTCCAGTAAGTCTCACATCTACTCTATGCAAAACACTAGAAACAATAATCACAAATAGACTGAAATTTCACTGTGAAAGCAACAGCTATTGTGTGGCGTTTTGACTGGAAGATCGTAATCCGCAGGAACTATATTGCTGGGTTAAGGACACTAAATTGAGAACATTACAACCGGTCAACGTGCTCCGGAGTCTGTTACGTGGCTCAGATGTGGATGCAAGAGTGACATGCAGTATGCGTGCTTGTAACTACACTAGGGATGGCTTAGATTATACAGTATTTTGCAGGTTGCAGCCAGAAACATGACTAGACGATTAAACTGAATATTAACCTAGTTATTTTCGTGTTTTACGGGTAGAATTTGTTGTGTTTTTTTTTTAAATATTCAAAAAAACAGCTTGTGCCCCCCCTTTCCAGGGCCGATACATGTGGCCCTGGTGCTCATGATAGGCATGTATGTAGTGTTATTGTATCACTCATATGCTCCTATATCCAGGAATATATAATTTGTCTCTAGATATAGTTTGGTTTGGTGAAATAATCGCCCCAACCGCCGCTAACGAGTTAAAGGGTCATATTGTCTGGCATTTTGGATTTTACTATCATCTAATCACCCCACAACATAATGAACGATCAAAGTGTATTTAGAGGACACCTTAGGCTACTAAAGTTAATCATAAAAAAACTTTGTAAACAATTTCCAGGTTCAGTCATAGTTCCGCCAGATTAATAGTGTGGTGAATATACTCCATCGGAACTTAACCTTCAATCATTACCTTCCGCCATTTTCAACCAAAGGTAGATCAGTGTCATTCTGAACATCATTTTGGCACTGATAATGAATTTTATGAATGCAAAATTTATTATCGGGGCCAAAATGATGTTCAGAATGACATAGTCTTTGAAAAATGCTTTTCCATGTCACGAAAATAGAAGATTTGGGGCACCATCTTGGATTTCCACCATCTTGGATTCTGACAATCTCATTTAAGATAGTGGGAATGGACTCTACGTACCTGAAAAGCATAAAATAGACACATTACATTTTGGAAAAAATGGCCGCCGGCAGCCATTTTTGGCAAGAAAATTCTGAAAATATTATGGTGTAAGTTTGACCCCAAGTGGACTTCGGTGACGGGTAGAAACCTTAGAAATTCCAAAAAAAGTGAAAAGTGAAACACCCTAACGCACAAAGCAAACTTGTCAGGACAGACTTATGCAGACGGCTCTAGCAACAGTCGACATAATGAAACATTCAAGGTTATTAAAAATTCATTCTTAAAAAATCAACCCCCAATAGTGCACGAGGATGCAGATAATGAATCAGATTTAAATAGTCCCATTAATATAGACGAGTTGAACAGTCGTTCCACTACATAAACCCAATAAAGATAAAAATGAAACAACGTCATATCGTCCAGTAAGTCTCACATCTACTCTATGCAAAACACTAGAAACAATAATCACAAATAGACTGAAATTTCACTGTGAAAGCAACAGCATCTTCACAAATCAGCAAAGCGGCTATCGCTCCGATAGGTCAACAGCAGACCATATAATTAGATTACAACATGACATCTCCAGAGCATTCACAGCCAAACGATACCTTTGTGCAATCTTTGTCGACTTTACAAAGGCCTTTGACCTTGTATGGGTGGATGGTCTTTTACACGAACTCCATAATGCAAAAATCAAAGGCCGAATGTACAAGTGGATAGAAGACTTTCTTAACGATAGGCATATCAGAGTACGCGTAGGTAATTGCTTAAAGATACATTATGGGAGATTTCTATAGAGAGTTGGCCATTCTTGCGATAACAGTTCAAAAGTAGATGATGAAAGAAGAATATATTGAAAAATTCAGTCAAATTACTTTATTCTGAACATAGTTATCATCGTTGTAATATTTGACTAAAAATGGTAGCGAAATGCGTCTTCACCTTCGCCGATCGTTTGATTGACAGGCGTTAACTCCACCTACATATCTCGATTATCAAGTAAAGTTTTCAATGGCATATGGAAACGCTTTACAGCGGCCTCGCTAAGTACACTCTATCATTTAGCCTCGATCTAACTGACGTATTTTCATCAGGTTACCCCTTATTTGATTTAATCAATTAGTGAAATCCTATTTAAATCCGAGCTGTAGCCGAGCCATCCGTGAGTCTACAGAGTTGATTTTGGTCTTGTTGTTTAAATAAAGATCTAATTTATAATTTCTATAACATCTGAAGCCTAAATTAAGACTTGCAATAATCAGATTTAGCTCTTGCATAATGCAGGTTTAAGTGACAAATTCAAAATGGAAAATGGAACACCGCAAGGATCCGTTATCAGCCCAATACTCTTTAATATAATGATAAATGATCTTATTAGTTACGTAGGGAATGGCACAGAATCCGCACTATTTGCTGACGACAGCTCGTTCTGGAAAGCGTCGAACAACTTAGGCATAATAAAAAAATCTCTTCAATACACCCTAAAACAAGTTTCAAAGTGGGCAAATGACTGGGGTTTCAAAATTTCAGAAGGGAAAATGGTAGCAATACTGTTTTATCCAACTGAAAATAACAGGAAAATTGATTTAAATCTTAACAGGTCAAAAATTGAATTCAAAACAGAGGCCAAATTTCTTGGAATTACATTCGACTCGAAACTATCTTGGAAGCCTCATATTGATGGCGTAGTTAGTCGAACATCTAAAACACTCAACATGATGAAGTACATCCAGAGGGACACAATGGGGCGCGACAGAATATCACTTATATTAATCTATAGATCACTCATCCGCTCGGTAATCGACTACGGATGTCTGGCCTATGCCAATGCAAGTGATACACAACTAAACAAACTAAACATAATTCAAAACAAAACATTAAGACTAATAACAAGAGCAGCCTTAGGAACCAAAACAGTTGCCCTATTACAAGAGATGGGAGAACTTCCGCTTGACCTCAGGCAAGAGGAACTGTCACTCAAGTACTGGGGCAAACTACAACTACTAAAAGAAAGATGTCCAACATATAAATGCCTCAAACAATTTACACGTAAAGGCTCTAGGAAAAACACTCGTCCGATGAAATTTGGGCAGATGTCAAACGATATCTTAAATAAGCACAATTTAAAAGGAACAACCATACAGACAAAAACCTACCCCGTCACTCCACCTTGGCAAATAAGCGATCCAACCACTAAGACGCACCTAAGCAACATCACAAACAAACATGTTAACCCCATAGAAGCTAGAGCACTAGCATTAGAATTAATAGACACCAAATGGACAGATCATCTAAAAATCTACACAGATGGATCAAAAAATACTACACAGTGGTCAACAGGGTACGGCATACACATACCCAAAGCAAAGCTAAACATCAGGAAAAGGATACCAGAACACTGTTCTGTGTACACCGCAGAGCTGATGGCCATTAAAACTGCAATAGAATGGCAAGCAACGCAAACACACCAAAAAGCCGTCATCCTGTCTGACTCTCTAAGCAGCATCAATCCATCGAATCAGATTCCCCAAGAAGCAGGCAGGACACAATTCATCAAATTAGGGACCTTATTCAAAATCTCAAGAATACTGGAAGAGAGGTAGTCCTTGCATGGATACCCTCCCATGTCAATATATTCGAAAACGAGCAAGCCGACAAAGTAGCCAAGGAGGGGTTGTCACTAAACGAATTAGAAAATTTAGAATACAGCAGTCAAGAGTTTACAAGCATAGCTAAAGATAAAATTAAAAATGCATGGAAAACCCGTCTAAAACAAGAAAATAGTCATCGCTATCAAATTGATAGCAATCTTGTCGACAAGGTTTACATCAATCACCCTTCAATCAAAATATGCAAACTCATCACGAGACTTAAAACAATAAACATAAATTAAAGACCACACCAATACACCAATTAAATGCCCGTGTGGACAAATTGCAACCACGTCACACTTGCTAATCAACTGTAATCAATTAAACAATGAACGTCAAACAATGATTAAGGAACTGACAGGGGGAAAACTGTCTGTCTCAAATCTCTCCTCTCTCCACAACCAGATGAAAGATACTGGACATCTCAGCTTATCTGGGACTTCATTGAAAATATAGGAATGAACAAACACATGTAATAAATAAAACTAATCAATTACATCACACTCAGTAGGACGAAATCGCAAAAACGTCCCCTCGAGGGAAGCGCTAATCGTCCTACAACACTAATAATACTATGATAAAACTAAATAATTAAAGTACATTCAAATAAATCACGCTAAAACTAAGGATGATGAGCAAAAACGTCCTCTTGAAGGAAGCCCATCCACCCCACACCACTAATAATACTCGAAACAAACGAATCAGGCTGTCCGTCCGCAAAGAGGGAAACGCTACACACCTAAACTCAACGCAATATCTTTATTTGTTCGACTAAATAAGTATTGATTGTATATCATATTAAAGTCATCATATATGCATTTTTGTATTTTATCAACTCTGAATAAAGATTATTTATAGATTATATATTTTTATTATATCTTGTCGACTAAATAAGTATTGATTGTAGATCACATTAAGTTAATATATATGCACTACTGTATCTTTTTAATTCTTTAATAAAAATTACCCGCAATCCATAACCAACTTGCCATAAATGCAAATATTTTCAAATTCTATTCTTTCTTTCTTTTTTTCTCTCTCCCTCTTCTTCTTTTAAATTATTTTACTATTATTATTATTATTCTTTTATTATTATTATTATCTTAGCCCCCCCCCCCTCCCCAAAGCCTTTCTAGACGAAATAAAATCCAAATCACCATAAGACCAGATACTCTCTTTTCAGGTGCTGGATTCTTCCTTCAGAGAACCAACAACAAAAGGAATGAGTTATAGAAATAAAGATGAATTAACACCACAATACCGGACAACAAACCCAAATGGAAGGAAGAATGGACCAGGATCTAAACTCACCAACAAGCCCAAAGGAAGAGTTGCACCGCCCTGCCATTCAACCGGACAGAACGATCAGACGGACCAAATTGACCCAATATATATATATATATATGTACATAATATGTTTAAATGTTCGTCCACTTTCATGTCTGTCAAATGCCCGTATGTAAATGTCTATGTCTGTCTAAATGTTCGTCCATGTCTGTTTTTGTCACAACTGTGTGTCATATGTCTGTGATTGTCCCAATTTGCACTTCTTTTTTCCGCAAGGGGGGATTTTTCAAAGACGCCAGGGTTGGAACCTGTATCGTATAACAGACAAAGGAAGCGCATTAACAAATTATTGAAAAACAGATACGGGGATAAATTTGTGTGCTTTCTGGATATTAAATATCAGAGAGTTGTCACACAAAGAACACCGGCATGAAAAAATATAGTTGCAGGTTAAGAAGAATTTTGTGTCTGCGACGAAACCGTTAAAATGAACATTTTTACACCAGCTGTATTCACTTATTTTAAACCCCATTATATTTTATGTTATATTTCCTTTTTCAATTCTTATGTAATCTGTATTGATACAATATTTCTTTTAAAGTCTATTATGGTATAATTTGGCTTGATATAAAAATAACTATAGCGGGATATCTGTAATAACTTTCTATTATTGCCACCGCCTGACGATACCCATGGAGGGGTTGAAATAGTTATTTATAGATTGATGGCCATCTTATATAATAATGCACTAGTTAAAGCGATTTTTGATTTAACGATATGTAATGATATATACTATTCAAAAAAAGTAGGGGATATTTGATTTTTAAGCGTTATTAAAGTCACCTAATGGAACTGACGAAGAAACAAATGACAAAATGAAATGAAGTTCACATTCATCGATTTATTCCAAATGATCGTTAGACTAAGTAAGGCACAGACTGACCATTATAAGGGTAAAATGATACCCGGGGTCAAACAGCAAAGTTACCACAGCATCACAACCAAGTCAGTAACGGGTAAATCCTCCTCTGTTTGCCAAACAAGCATTGATCCGACGTGGCATACTCCTAATGAGACGTCTAAGGTCATTTTGGTCCAGATTGTCCCATTCCTGTTGCAACGCAGCAGCAAGTTCTTGGACATTGGCAGGACGTTGTTGACGTTGACGTAACCTCTGTCCAAGCATGTCCCAGACATGCACGATGGGGGAGAGGTCGGGACTCAGTGCTGGCCAAGGTAATGTGGTGATGTTCTGTTGTTGGAGGTAACCTGTAACGATCCTGGCCCTGTGACATCTTGCGTTGTCATCCTGGAAGATGAAACGGCGGCCATGACGTCGTGCGAACGGCACAACATGGACTGCCAAGATGTTGTCCCGGTAGTACTGACCTGTAACACGCCCTGCAACAACATGTAAAGCCGTTCTTCCAGCAACAGTGATGCCTCCCCACACCATAACAGAACCACCCCCAAATCGATCATGTCTGATGACGTTAACGTCTTGGAAGCGCTCGTTTCGACGACGCCACACCCTCCTACGTCTTTCCAAAAAATCAACAGTGAACCTTGACTCATCTGAAAACATCACATTGCTCCAGCGTCGATTATCCCAGTGTTGACGATCCCTACACCAACGACGTCTTGCCTGAATGTGATGATCTCTCAAACAAGGGATCACGCGAGGACGTCGGGCGCGAAGGTGACCCCTGTGCAGTCGATTCCGAATCGTCTGGCCACTCACTCTCACACCAGTGTCTGTTTGAAGACGAGCGCTGATCTGATTTGCTGTGATGACACGATTTCTCAAGGCCAAGGTACGGATAAATCGATCCTGGGCTTGAGTTGTCGCCCTTGGTCGACCTAAGCGTGGTCTGTCCTGTACAGATTGTTGTGCCGATCTGTAGCATGCCAAGGGCACGTAACCTTTCATTTTGGGTAAGCCGACGCATATCAAAATTTGTTTTCTGGTCACTAAAACAATTAAACTGATGTTTCCACCCTGGAATTCAATGCCACAATGACTGTAACATTCAAAGTCAGAGTCGTGCAAATCTTGGGTTGGACCCCCATGATGATCCCAAGCATCACATGCATTTCATGCGGTAGCTTTTGGTGCGTTTGGGCGTCACATGTAACTGGAAATGTTTCTTCTGTTAGGTTCTATAGTGACTTTTTTCGTAGTCATTTGCATATTTTAGTATTATGCCCCCAAAATCAAATATCCCCTACTTTTTTTGAATAGTATATAAGGATTAAAAGGTACACAAAATACTTTGTCGTGAGCAATAGTTATGTAGATAGAGGGATGAGGTTTAACGTCCACTATGTCATTTCTGATTCTGGACAGACGACACTAATTCTTGTCAGGTATAAGGACTAAGACTAGTAATTATTTCCCCTTATTTCATGATGTAGTGCGGGTTATAAATAGACAATTTTTCCCTTAATTTTTTTCTCCCCTCTTCCTGCATTTTTTGGTTGACTTTTTGGTCTAGAATTGAAGAAAAGGGATCAAATTTGCAATTTCATCGCAGTTGTGGGTAATACTGATGATATTAGAGCGGAGGGATAGGGGGTGTAAAGTGTCTTTCTGCAGAGCAATCACTGTGTCGGAAGTAAGATTTTCACCCCAGTCAACTTCAAATCCCCGTAGCAAAAACTCTAAAGATTAGAACCAACGGAATGTTGAGCAAAGAGCTACAGCCTGTGATGTTACAGCCATTTAACATTGAAGTCAATGGGCAAACAATTGCTAGTCCTAAATAGTACGCAGGCTATGAATGCAGATATTTTCGCAGCCACTTATTTCCTGAAGTTTTGAATGGGAAGTGTCAGAAATGGTAAGAATATTATCAAAATAGCCATTATTTGGGGTATCCGTTGGCAGAGTGTGAATTTTGGGGTAAATGTTTACATTTTGTTGCATGATGTCATATCAAAACACTGAATAGTGTATTACAATGTTTCTAGTTATCTAGTGGCATGTGGTTTTTTTTCAAAATGGCAGATTTTTATCGTAGGATTTATGAGAAAATTGAGCATTCGTCTTTATTGAGTGAAAATGGGGAATGCAGGATATGGCAGGGCTTGAAGTCGGCAGATGCAAGATATGGGAGGATGTCGTTTAAGTGCCCATTAACAGGGGTTTGGAAATCCACCGGTGTCCACAGACTGTCCTTTATGGTGACCATGGCTTTAAGTTTTGATTTGCCCTCAAATATGGATTGTTCGCATGTCTGCCACAACTGCCTGTGTACGAATGCCAGTCACATCAGTTTTGAGTCGCACTATATAAATAACAACAGACAGTATTGCAAATCCAATGGCCATTGCTTTGGCCATGGTGCCTACAGCAGGTGTCTTCTACATTTGAGACTGGCTTAGATGTATGTCACACTCAAGTTTTACTTTTTTTTATTGATTGTTAACTAATTTCTTGTTGGAGGGCCACTGAAGGGATGTTCGCTAGAAATAAAGAGGCATATTATTTCTATTTCCAGTTGAAACCGCAAGGAGGTCTCCCTTCTTATTCAACCACATATTTTTTTATTTTTTTTATTATTATTTGCTTACTCTTTTTTTATTGCATATTTATTCCCATCTTTCTATCATTTCAGGTATCAGGTTACTCACTGTGCAAGAGTGGAAGGATTGACCTCAACACAAGTATTAAGGCAAAAGGTGGGTATATGACAATGGCTTACATTTGTCTGTCATGCTTATTTACTATAGCTGTGATCCTGTAAAGTGTCGTCTGCTGTTGATGGCTGGTCTAAATGGCCTTTTTTGTAGCCGGATTCAACTGGACAGTAATTCTTGTACTCACGGAATTCATGAAGCTTTCGTCCACGCAGCAGTAGTGCTTGTCTTTGCACTTCGGGTCTGGATTGGTATTCTCTGTGGTACAGACTTTCTCTTTCTATTTGTCGCAGGGAATATCTTGTCTTTGGAGAAAGAGGGCCCCCAAGGAGTTTAGCTTTCTGCTCGGTGGCACTCTTTATTCCATCATTGCTTCTCAATATTGTTGAGGAAAGTCGACCCATCGCATTTCTTCCGTAATTTACATTCTTTGGAAGTGAAACACTCAACGAGCGGTTGATGGCCTCACATTTCTGTGTGTTTGTTTGGAATTTGTTTTTTTCTAAAGCGGCTTCACTTATTCGGATCTTTAAAAATTTACTTAGAATTGATTTGTCATTTTCATTCATATTCAGGGAATCAACTTTATTTGAGGCCAGATACATGGAACGGTTCCACCAGTTATTTGTTATCCCACCCCGGCACACAACAGAATGAGGGCGGCACTTTGAGCAGTCACCATCGTAACACATGATAGTGGACTCTAGGACTTTTGGTTGGCGTTTTCACATCTCCTCAGTATTACCACTGTGATTTTCAAACAATGTAGTCATGATTAGACTGCATCTAGCTTTTACATCTTGGCTCAGTATTTTCTTGATCTTGCCCATATCCAGTCTGGTTTTACCAGGAAACATCTCGTCACTGAATTTTGCATTATAGCAGTACCTAAATTGAGTGGCAGCCAGGTGCGAAGGGTCAGCTAGTCGCTCCACACTCCACATCGGATGCAAAATTTTTAAACTATCTTCAATTCCAGCAGCTGATCGTCCATCTCCATCTGTTGTTGCATATTTAATGAGGACGTTTTGGAGAGCTAGTTCTGTGCCAATGCTTTTCCCCATATCATACTCAGATAATGGTGCGTGGACTGGTAAATTTGCTGTGCAGCCTTCATGTCCCCCAGGGCAGTTGACCGTAAAACCTTTTCCCTTAAGCCAGGCACCTTGCCAGCACAGTTTATTTTGCATCACATTACTCAGGATATATTTGTGCTTTGTGTTTGTCTCGCATGCAATTCAAATGGCTTGCGAGGCTGCTTGCCCTGGCTTTTTACTGTGGCCTATGGTTATGCTGTTGTAACGCCCATCCACTGCAACATTTATTATACTGACCCTCCCTTCTGATTGAAAGATTTAACTTCTTCTATTTTTTCCCTCGTGTTAATAGTGTTCAACCTTGTCATTTTAGCACTAACTTGGTTAGAAAGAGTCTGCATGCCACTCCGAGAGGGCGGTGGAATATCCAAATCTGTCAACAGAAGCCGAGCTCTGGTGTTTCCAACCGGCATGTCTAACAGGTCAGATTAATAGCGTAGGGTCAGATTAATAGCGGCTGCCTTTCTTCCTGGTTTCCCAGTTGGAATCTCTTTATATAACTTGTACACAGGTTAGATAAATGTACATTTTGTACACTTTACAGAGTACATCCAACCCGCTCCCCACTTCTGCTCACTAACAGGCTGGAAATTTGGTACTGCACAGGCCTTTCTTCTCCCCTGAGCATGTAACGGAATGACATAATTCCATATTTCGAACATTTTCTGGATGTCTATAATCCTGTTTCCCTGGATAGTGTTCGCCTCAGAATTCTCAGTCTCATCCAAATTTAACATTTCAGGTCTACATCTCAAAACTCGATGACTTCCCGGACTGGCTTCAGTAGAAAGATGATGCATATTAATTTCACCCCTGATCTCTGTGACACCTGTGGAAGTTGAGGGCAAATCATAATCGGTTTGGGTTCCAGCCGAGAACCCCTGTAAACGTTGCTGTTTAGTGTTGACTTCATTTCCGAGCTTGAAAAAGACAGCCTTGCGTTTATTATGGCCTCTCATATTGGAAGATAACATAAATGGCTTGTATGTTGACTGTTGTGCATATCTCTGGGCCAGGAAAGTTGTAGGTACCATCACCATTGTAAATCATTTGACAGACCAGAATGAAGAGTGAGAACTATGATTGGTCAGCCATGTATCAGATTCCATACTAGGGGGTGGCGATCATAAAACTGTTGTAGTGTTACATAATCAGATTATCTGAACTTAATTGTCCTATGTAAATACAGCTATGTAGGAGACATTTTAAAATTTATAGGCACTGCATGTTTCAACATCTTAGATTTGACCACAATTTGGCACTTGAAACTGCGTTAACAGAGAAAAACTATGTGCTTTTCGATGAAAATGTTAAAAAAAATCTAATACTACATGATAATTACTGTTTTAAAGGATTTTCTTGTTTGATTTATATTGAATTTTTGTTATCTTTTTACAGAATGCATTTATGTTCAAAAATAAAAATGTTCTGTTTAATTCAAAATTCATGTGCTTTTCTATTTCTGTCTGAAATTCAGCAGTTTTCTGGTGTATTATAGTGTTTGCAGAATGCCGCACAGCTCATCTGAAAATGCATAGATTTTCATATTCTTTGGCCAGGGAATTGCATATATGTTTGTTTATTAGATAACAACAGATTTGTTTAAACTGCAGAAACATGTGAGGTATATAGGACTAAGACTAGTAATTATTTCCCCTTATTTCATGATGGAAGAATGTAATGCGAGTTATAAATAGACAATTTTTCCCTTAATTTTTTTCTCCCCTCTTCCTGCATTTTTTGGTTGACTTTTTGGTCTAGAATTGGAGAAAAGGGATCAAATTTGCAATTTCATCGCAGTTTTGGGTAATACTGATGATATTAGAGCGGAGGGATAGGGGGTGTAAAGTGTCTTTCTGCAGAGCAATCATTGTGTCGGAAGTAAGATTTTCACCCCAGTCAACTTCAAATCCCCGTAGCAAAAAATCCAAACGGTCAACCCCCTACAAAATTATGATGAGGAGATTGCCAAATGTGGTCCCCATTGTGCCTATAAAGATTGGAACCAACGGAATGTTGAGCAAAGAGCTACAGCCTTGTGATGTTACAGCCATTTAACATTGAAGTCAATGGGCAAACAATTGCTAGTCTGAGTCCATAACCGGGGAATCACATACACAAGTTATCTCCCTTCAGTCGAGTGAGCGTGAAACTCCGATTTGAATATCAAAACCAGCACAGTTGGATCTGCAAGACCTACATATGTAGTCTTCACTTGAACATTGAAAAAAATTCAACTGAGTAGTATCTACTTTCTCACAATCTGAATGGCACCAACGTTGACATACTTTACAATATAAGCTTTGAATATCGCGAGTTTCTTTCAAACATGATCCGCAATTAAAACGAATTGCAACGAAAGCATACATTAATTTCTTGTAAACAAAAATCACATACACGAGTTCTCTCCCTTCAGGCGAGTGAGCGTAAAACTCTGATTTGGGCTCAACGTTGCGAGGCTTTTAAATTCAACTAAATTGTTATTTTGTATCTCCAAAGTCAACAATTTGGTGTTATTGAGCTGTTATTGGATGTTAATAATTTCTTGTCAACAAAAATCACATATACGAGTTATCTCCCTTCAGGCGAGTGAGCGTGAAACTCCAATTTGGACACAAAGCAGCGATGCTTCTTAAATTCAACTATATTGTTATTTTGTGTTTCCAAAGTCAACATTTTGTAGTAATTGGTTGTTATTTTGGAGTTATTGGGTGTTATTAGGCAGTTATTGGGTGTTATTGGGTAATTCGACGCGCCCGACAACAAGAGCTAATTGACATTGGTGTTGATGGGGGAAAATGGTTTGATATCAAATCAAACAAACAGTCGGTAAAAACAGATGAAAAGAAAAACCCTAGTATACCACCATTATTAGGATGGAAAGCCTTTCCTTCAGTTCGAATACCAGAAAACTTTAACTATGGACACATATATTATTACTTATTAGAGAGTGTAGTTTTGATAGGCGAGGGTGGCAAAAAAGATGACACAAACTTGTCACATATGACATCTAACCCTCTGACCAAGGGTGAAATGAAATGAAATGAAATGGAGTTTAACGTCCTACTGTTCTGCTCCTAACCTGGGCTAATGAAGACGGGCATACGCCATACAGTGTGCTATGAGGGAAATTTTGCCCGGGCAGCGGCACTATCGCCTACTCTTATATCGAATTCCAACTGCCAAGGGATCTTTTACGTGCACGCCAATGTGTACACGGGACCTCGGTTTTTCGTCCCATCCGAACGACTAGACAGCTTTCCTTGTCAACCCCTCCGTCCTGCATCACTGACAAGGGAGAACCACGCCGGAAAATCTGGATGAACTTTCTCGGCCAATGCAGGGATCGAACACCCGACCTCCAGGCTAGCGAGCTAGCGTCTTACCCACTTAGCCACGTGATCCCCTGACCAAGGGTGAACAATATGTCAAAATATTGTTCATGTTACAGATATCATGGACACTGAGCACAATGGATGCTACTATGTGAAAGCAACAGTAGCAGCCTCTATGAGAAATGAATATAGAAGTGTTCATGTGACCATTTCCTGTATCAGCGGCGCTCTTAGGGACGCCAGTTGTACTTGTCCAGGATCTGCCCTCGGTCGTTGTAACCATGTTGCAGCAGTACTTCTAACCATTGATAAACAATGTTAAGAGTTTGGTTATGGTCAGCAAGCTTGTACAAGTAAGCCGTGTGAATGGGGAAAAGGCAAAAAGAACAAGAACCCAGGAAAAGTAACCAGTGCAACCTATGGCTTCTACAAAGAAAAGCGGGCAAGGTTATGTGAATTTGACCCTAGACCACAATCTGACAGGAATAATTCTGTTAAAAAAATTAATGATTTTGCTGTTTCCTTGAACTATTTAAAAATGAAGCGAGGCAGTTTATCAATGTGGGGAAGCTTAATAGACTTTATATATACAGACTATGTTTTATCTGATGAAAGAAAATCTTCTCTAAGGATCTTAGTTGAATCATTTTTCATAAATTTGAAAGAAGAATGCAAGACTTATCAGACTGATGCATTTATGGTTGTAGATACAGAATGTCAGGTAGATTCTTTGGAATGGAATACAAGTAGATGGTTTAGAATAACGGCTTCAACTGCAAAGCAAGCTAACCATTTAGGTAGTTTGATAGCTCTCCCTTCATGTGATCAAACACTGAAGAAATTACAATCATTTATAAGTAATTCTGTGTGGAACTTAAATCCGTTTACATCAACTGACATGATATATGGTGTAGAACATGAAGATCAAGCCCGTCAATATTACCATGCCTTTATGATGACTAAAATACCAGATTTTAAAGTCAACAAAACTGGGTTTTGGGTCAATAAATTATGGCCTGAGTTGGGATGCAGTCCAGATGGACTTGTTACAGACCCATCTGAAAACGAAAAAGATGGATTAGTTGAAATCAAATGTTTAAAACTGTTTCGAACAACTGCCCCTTTCAACTTATATGAAAACATTGAAAAACAAACAGTGAAAAGAAAAGATTTGTACAGTGCCTGTTTTGAAATACCGACATCAAAAAATTCTGCACTGAAACTTAAAACTACACACCAGTATTATTTTCAAATCCAATTCCAGTTGGCTATAACTGGGCTTAAATGGTGTGACTTTGTTTTATGGTCTGAAGTTGGTATTCCTAATATTTAAAGAATCAGACATGGTGAACATCTGATATAAAAAATGTTGGGAAATATTACAACATTATGGGACAAAGTTGTTGCAGCAGAAATATTGGAAATGCGCATTCCAAGAAATCTTAAGCCTGTAATATTGGACTAATACTAAGCAATTTAAAGTTGCTGTGCCTCATTTCCATGACTTAGATTTAATTATTAATTTTGGGGTCCATTAAAGATTGATCAAAACTCATGCATGTAGGTGGCATTAGTGTGTGTACATAGTAATATATATTAAAAGAACACAATGTGTATGGGACAGAATCACTGGTTTATTCTAAAAACATCATTTTTCGAGAAGTATCGTCTTATCATTATCAAGCACAAAAACATTTAGTAAACTTGAGGTTAATATATACATGTAATATAGGCATGATAAAGCCATTTACAGAGATTAATTAACAGTAACAATCAGAAGTAAAATGTAACAAGATTTTTCACAAAAAAACAAGATAATTGGCTAAATAAATAAGCCACCCAATGGTGAGACCATTTACATGTATTAGAAATACAAAATACTACATTCTGAGCAGACTAAATAAACAATATTAGGTAAATAGCACTGAAAGGTTGTTTAGAGACTTGAAAAAATCTACACAATATAAAATGTGGTTATATAAAAAGCAGTGGAACTATAATATACATGTCTTTTGGTGTAATTTTATGTAATTATTTTCAATTCAGATAAATAACGTTTCAGTAAGAATCTCGAGATGTACAGTTAAAAACTAGTCATACTATTGTTTTTATAATACTATAATCTCTCTCTCTATATATATATGTTTTTGTTTCCTTATGCATCCTATTATATCTGAATAAACTAAATATACATAAACTTATTTCACCAGTGGTTCCTGAAAATTAACAAGACAGCACGATACAAATACCATTTGGTCTACAATAGGTGAAAGGGATAATGGAATATTTCCACTTAGGAGTTTGAACTTTTTCACCCGTTCAATAACTCTCTCCACGTGAATTCGTGCTTTGGCTATGCGCCGAGTTTGTAACTCTTCCTGTGCTCTGAACTTTTCTCTTTTTCCAAGAAAAGGGGGAATGTTTAAAGAGGCTTGTCGTGTCATTAATAAATCTTCAATGGTGAATCCTCTGTCAGCTAAAACAAGATCGCCTGGATTAATATGTTGCAAAAATCCACTTTTTTCAACAATTGAACGGCCACTGATAGACCCCTCGTATAAATCAGAGACAAACACTATAGAGTCATTCGGAGCTACACCTATGAGGCTTTTATATGTATATGTGTGATGGTGTTTATATGAAGAATAAAGGTTTCCTTGACGACGGAAGTCCTTTGGCATTTGAACAAAAAATTCAAATACACTTGGTAAATCTTTTTTAAAATGCTGTCGTTCTGGAAACATGTTGCATCTAAAGTCATTAAAATGGCAGTATAAGAACTGGATCCCGGTTCGAAAAATTACACTGACTGTTGAAGTTGCTATTGCAAAAAAATGAGCCAATGTATAGAGACTTATACCCTCTCCTTAACCTAACCAAAGTCAGGAAAAGTTCTTCTTGAGGATCCAGTTTTCTATATACTTTTTTTAGTGTTGGTGCATTTGTTGTTTAAACTTTTACCATCCCAATATGTTAGCTTATCAACATTCTCTCCTAAAAATTCAAACAAACAATTAAATTCATCATATACTAATCCTGTGAATTGTTTCATTTTTTTGTCATCCGATTTAATATTCTGTAAGGAAAGTGTCCTATCTTTTTTTCAACAGTTTCCACATCAATCTTCTCTTGCAATTTGATTTGATTTTTCAATATCAGATTTTCTATTTTTGAATTCAAATATGAGAGGAATTTTTGCCCAGGCAGCGGCACACTCAAACGTGTACACAGGACCTCAGTTTGTCATGAAGGACTAGACACTGTTTCTTGCCAATAATCTGTCCTGCACCACCAACAAGGGGAAACCATGCTGACTAATTAAGAGGTACTTTCTTGGGCAACACCAGGATCGAACCGTGGGCCTCCTGGTTAGTGAGCCAGCGCCTTATTACTTGAGCCACCGTGACTTGAAGCCCATGACAATTGAGTATAATATTTATATATTAAAATAAGCAAAAAATTGCGTCATTTAATCTTCTTGTGTGTTAACTATTAACTTTTAATATTCACATATTTCAACACACCCATAGGCGTACGAGGCGGGGCGGGGGGCGGGAGGGCCTTGTCGGGGAAGGCTATGGTCTTGTCGGGAATGAATGCTCAGTTTGTCGGGAAGCGTCGCGCCGTCTGTCGGGTTTTGAATATTTTTAATAATATGGAAGCGGAAAGAAAGCAGTCCAGTCAATGATGAACACGTACGCCATCTGAATAGAACTAGCACGTACATATGGCCTTTCTCAGTTCTTGAGTACTGTGTTCCTGTATACTGGCATCCAACTCCATCCACCGGACGAGCCCAGTGATAGAAGTGAGCAGCTGAAAAGCAGTATAAACCCTCTGTTTATGTCTCCCCTATCCATACATACACTTCATATGCTACCTGTCGATGCCTGAGGAGGAGATATAGATATTGATAGATACCACTGATACCCCCCACTGCCCCAACCAGTACAACATATCTATATGTGAACTAAGATAGTAGTGCATTGCACTTTCTGGCCAATACCAGTCGATAATCGGTACTAATTGAACCACTCCATGGCGTTTTTTTTATTTCGCGCAATTGCGTTTAAAATCATAATATGATATATATCATTTTTAGTAACTTAGTATACTATTTTTTTCTAGTAACTGAAAAAAAATCATTTTTCAAATTTTCAACAATTTCTCAATCTTTTTCGAAGAATGGCGTATGGTCCGAGCGCCATGGTACGTGAGATTTCAAGAACGACAAGGGCGCATTGTCTTAAATTCGCTCACTGTTGAATGTTGAGGCTGTTGAATTATTCATCTACACAAGATTTGGACGCTATATTAATATTGACAATATATATTTTGGACTTATTCAGACCGTTAGGATATTATATTGATATATTCACATTGGATTTAATTAAGTTGTTAATTGTAAAGCTGTAAAGTTGTAGTCTTCTAGGCATCGGAAGTGCCTGGCCAGCCTGGTAGTACAGGTAACATTTATTCGTTTTTGCATGCAAAGTTTCAAAAAGAAAGTTTTTCATAAAATGCATATACAACGGGTTATCATTCGTTGCCATGCATTGTATATGCATTTTCCGGAGAAAACCATGCACACTATACCTCTACCCGTGATACGGTACCTACAGACAGTACCGCTCACAACAAACCTTGACAGACACTTGCATGAGCTCGCCCAGAGCTTGCCCAGGCCCAGCGCCCAGGCGAGGATTGGATGACGAACTTAAAAAGTGTCGTCGATTGATTAATGGATTCGGTTACAGTACAAGACTTATAGTAACTCATTAATCTCATTTTCAATTTTCTATGACTTTGTTAAACTAATCAATTTCTATGAATTAAGTTCTCGCCTAGGCGCAGAACGGGCGCGCTTTTTGTCAAGTTAGTTGTGAGCGGTACCGTATTTATACAATCAAGGGACACTTAGTGAGAAAACTGTCAAAATTTGTAAAAACTGTTTGTTGTCAAAACTGTAGGGATTGAATTGAATTGAAGTCCACGCTTAATTTGCTGTCAGGGCGGATGCACCGCTTATATTTAATATAATTGGAATGATATGAGTGTACACTTTCTATTGCTGATATTTAATATCAATTCGATAAAAAAAATTCAAAACTATTTTCAGTACTGATATAAATACTGCTAGCATAGAAGATTACTAATGCTTTAGCAGGACTAAAATCAGTATTGAAGATTTGAAAATTTTCTGCAGTACTGCCGTGAAAATTGAAAGAAACGTATCTACTATGGAGTCACAGTCAAATAAACGAAAGAAAGATCACGGCGGCAAAATACAATGTACGTCCTGCCAACAAATAATGGACAAAGAACACTTTAAATTGCATTGCGAGAGAAAGCATGGTCACAGCACCTCTGACATTAAATTCACTAGGATATTAGAGAGTAATCAGAAAACGTTATCGTCATTCTTTTCTGCTACGAAACAGCAAAATCCGGATAACGATTCTACTGATGATGTGGTCATGGGGATGGGAAAGGAAACATCCACTGTTGTTAATGTAACAGAACTGGAGCCACCTATATCTGCAACTCTGTATTCCTCAGTAAAAGCTTCTAATGACGGCCTCGACAGTGACAAGGAAAGTACATCAGGATCTTGTGTAATAGATGAAGAGGTTGCCGAAAATATACAGCCTCCACAACCACAAGAAGCTCTCCTTTCAGTTTCTCCTGACACAAATCCAGGTCCACGGCAACCGATCCTCAATACCTATGCTCCGCGTAAATACGGAAAAAGAATCCGTGAAATTTAAGGCAGGTTGGTACGAGAAGTTTCCGTGGGTAAGCTATGATGTAAATGAAAAACATGCTGTGTGCTGGCCGTGCCGTGAATTTATAAAAGAAAATTCTTTTGTTTATAGAAATTGGAAGAAACCTGAAAGACTATCAAGCACGCTCGAAGTAAAATTCATGGTACGACTATGCCAAAATGGATGATGCGGAAACGCGCAGATACCATGAATACTTCAGTTGCTAAACAGTTGAGTGATGCGCACAGTGATATGGTTAAACGCAATCGCGAATACCTGAGGATAATTAATGAAACCTTACTTTTTACAGCTCAGCAAAACATTGCGCAGCGGGGACATGAAGAATCTCGACATAATATTGATGAAACATCTAACATCAATCGCGGAAACTTTCTAGAATTGTTGAATCTGAGATGTAAGGATGTCGATTGGTTGGGGGAAAAACTAAAGAGTCAGATGGATATGCACGCACAGTGGACTTCTCCTCGAATTCAGAATGAGATCATTGAAATCGTCGGTAAATTAGTTTTGGATAAAATAGCCGATGACGCAAAACAATGTACACAATTAGGCATTATCGTGGACGAAACATCGGACATAAGTAGAATTGAGCAAGTATCCATCTGTTTACGCTATATAGTCGCCGGAGAAACGAAAGAATCATTCATTGGATTTTATGATACCAAAATAACAGATGGAGAAACATTGTTTGAGTTGTTGAAGTCAGTTTTTGGCAATCCTGGTCTGGACTTTAGTAAAGTGGTCGGACAATGCTACGATGGGGCTTCAAATATGTCTGGAGAACATAAGGGTTTGGCTACGCGGGTGCAAGAAATCGCAATTTTTGCACTATATGTTCATTGTTACGGACACATTTTAAATTTGGCAATACAGGGCACAATGTCCGATATTGCGCCCTTGCGCAACGCACTTGGGTCTATTCAGTCACTGTATAATTTTGTGGAAGCAAGTCCAAAGCGACACGCTATATTCGAAGATGTAGAATGTGCGCCTGAAGAAGTGAAACTGAGCCTCAAATCGCAGAGTGAGACTCGATGGTATTGTAGATTTGAGTCGGTGAAAGCTGTAATACAGCAAATCCATCGTATAACGAAAACTTTATTGAAACTAACTGAAGATAAAAAGGCGAAAACCTCCAGTGATGCTCGAGCGTTACTTAGAGCCATGTGCGATTTTGATTTTGTACTGGGAATTGTTATACTAAAAATCATTTTATCCAATACAAACGCTCTTAGTCACTATCTACAAGGCAAGTCTATAGACGTACTGAACGCTAAACGTACTGCAAATATGACAATCAAGACGCTATCCGGTTTGAGAAACGACGACTCGTTCAACACTGTGTGGACAATGACACAAGCTATTTGCGATGATATCAAAGAAGTAATCAAAGATAGCGATTTTACGTTTAATGAAGCTCGATTACCTAGAAAGAAGCAGCCATCCGTACACCTACAGGCACTTGTCGGCGAAGATCCGGGAGTTCCAGACAACACTAATCCAACTACGCCAAAAGAATACCACAAAATTCATACATACTTCGTGTGTCTAGATAAGGTTGTTATCGAGATGGAATCACGATTCTCTGGCAATGACCAAGATGTACTCTGTGCCCATGGCTGTATAGTATCCGACGAGGTACCATCTGAAGAAAATGTCCAAACGGTCACTGCTTTCTATGGCACCGATTCTGATTTATTGATATCGGAGAAAAATATATTCAATAATTTTTTGATCTAGACCCAATCATAATCTGAGCTGAGTAAAGCAGTTGACATCGTGGAATACATGCACAAAAATGAACTGGATGTAATGTTGCCTACAGTAGTGTCGTGAAAACACTTGCCACAATTCCGGCGACTTCTTGTTCAGCCGAGAGATCGTTTAGTACTTTACGCCGTATGAAAACCTGTGTTCGAAACACCATGGGACAAACGCGGCTTCATTACCTCGCCATCATAAACATTGAGCGCGAGTATACTAATTTAGTGATGCAAGATATCGATAAAATAATTGACATTTTCGCTCTGAAAAGTAATAGAAACACATTTTTCTTCTAAGCACTGGGTGCAAATTGCAAGAAACTGTTGATTTCTAGTGAGAAATTCTAGTGAAAAATCTGATGCTGCATCATCGCGCATCAAATGTGAAATAAGTAATTATTGTTTGACTTGTTCTTCTTTTGGTATAATATAGTGCACTATATGTAAATAAACTTGAACTAAAATGGTCATTCATATATTAAAAGTATATAAATTTTACAAGTTTAAAAAGTCTTCTATCTTGATTCTAGGTCTATCTATCTTAGATATGGATAAAAAATGTGAACTGTCATATAATGAAAAACGTAGCAAAAGTAAATCGTAATACGGAATATATAGATTGTAAATTTGAACTCTTTTAAAATGGTCATTCATATATTAAAAGTAGATAAAGTATATACAAGTCTTCTATACATCTGAGATCTGGATAAAAAATGTGAAGTCTCATAAAATGAAAAATGTGGCAAAAGTAAATCGTTCGTAAATCTTGTTTTCGTAGTAATAGAGCTTGTATTTTAAAGATGACTTTTACCAGTTTGTATGCTGCAACTGACATAATTTACTACCCACTCCAAATTACTAGAAAGTATTCGAAATGCTTGGAAATCGCGTCTACGGCCGTCTGGTTTTCAAAATTTTATGGGGGAGGCCCCCCAAACCTCCGTTCGACGCTTGGCGCCTCCGGCGCTCGCGGGCGCACGGCTTCGCCACCCGCGGCCTCTAAAGAAATATATTTCTCGGGAAAATATGCTGCCCCCCCATCCCAAAAAAGTTCGGCCACGTACCCCTATGAACACACCTCGGAACTTAATTCCGTTTTCTGCCTGCACATTGACAATTGTAGTAAACTTTCTGCTGCTATTACTTCTCTCCTTTGGATTTTTACATTTTTTGCCCTTGGTGTTGGTGGCTTTCTCTTTCGTTGAAAACGGCTCAACTGAAAAATTATCAATACATAAACTTTACTGTATACATGTATGTCACATAATGACATAAAGATTATTTTTTTTAATTACAAGATGTTCATCAACAAGAAAAAGAATCCCACGAAATAAAACATAACACTCTAATCCTTAGGACCTTAGTTCGCCTCACACGCGTATTTATTCTCATTTTTGTAAATATGACACTCACCTGCTCCTGCGTGTGTAATAATGCTGGTATTGGGTCTGGATATTCAATTGTTGGACCGTTTCCACCCACAAAATGTTTGCTGCACATATATGTACAGCGTTTAATTTTTGTAACGTTGAATGTTTCTTCCGGTCTTCCACACGCCTTTATCCATCGTTTACATTTTTCCTCCTGTGTTATTGATTTTGGAAAGGGAATAAAAAAGACGCAGTTCATGTCTTCACGCTGTCATAGCAGCAGTGCTTTACGCCTTCCGATTTAGATTTCACCGTTATTTTTTCCATTTTGCTTTAAAAATTCGCATCGTCCACGTGCTCCCCAATACAATGGCAATGACAACGGTACTATCATACACGCTTGGCTTGTATGACATACGGGCACTTCAACTTTTACCTTCCTGTAATTTCCAGGAAGGGATTCTATTTTAGCTCAACCGAACAGCGCTATTGTAGATGCTATAAAAGAAGAAAATAAAGAAGTTCTGCAGAAGTATGTTGGGATGTTACTTTGGTTTCGTAGGCCATAGGAATTTATATTAGGTGGTACCAGTTGAAATAAGTATTCGGGAGTGATATGGTTTATGATTTTGTAGAATAAAATTAATTCATGTCGCCTTCTTCTCTCCTGCAGTGTAATACATCCGGTTTCCTTATATAACACTTGTCGACTTGTACCTTTCATAGCACCGCATATAGTCCTGAGTGTATCTACATGTAGTTGTAAAAGTTCTAGTTTATGTGTTAGTTAGGCGGTACTCCCATCCCAAATAACGCCACAGTAGTCGAAATAAGGAAGAAAATATGAAGTATACATGGTTTGGAGAGATCTACAACTTAACCTATATTTTAACGAGCGAAGACAATTTATGTGAGTATCCCACTTACAGTTTGTTTGAAAAGTCAGCCCAGGTGATTGTGCTCAGAAACTTCTTTAATTGCAACATCGTCTAGATTTAGTGTCGGAATAAATAGATTCTTTTTATTTGCTAGTGTTAGGGTTTCAGTTTTCAGCGGGTTAAAAGATACAAGCCACGTCTTAGCCCAAAGGTTTATTCTCTCTAGATCACCATTTAAGACTTCCACACATTCGGTTGGGTCAGTTATTTTTATATATAAGCTAGGGTCATCGGCAAATAATCTAAGTTTTGATTTTATACTGTTTACTATATCGTTGATGTATATAATGAAAAGTAAATGGACCGAGAACGGAGCCCCGTGGAACACCAGCAGGGACCGTTAATGGCTCAGAGGAGGTTCCGTTGACAATAACCTTCTGTTGTCTGTTAGACAAGTAGTCTCTGAACCATTCTAAGGAGTCTCATTTGATCCCAACGGCCCCAAGCTTATGGCAGAGTGCGGGATGCCAAACTCTGTCAAAAGCTTTACTGATGTCACAGAACACCGTTCTCGTATATTGACCTTGGTCGATGGTTTGACAGAAGAAGTGCGTAAGATCTATTAGTTGGTAAGCAACTGAGTCTCCTTGCAAAAAAACACTTTGCAAATTAGTAATAATATTGTGACTCTTAAAGAAGTTAAATACATGTTTGTAGATGCATATTTCGAAAATTTTGATTATAATGCTCAATAAAGAAACTGGTCTGTAATATCCGCATAGTGACGATTCGTCTTTTTTTTATACGCCCACATTTTCATGTGGACGTATATTGTCGTCGCCCCTGTCCGTCTACAATTGTTTGTGAACAGTCTACAGGTCACAATTTTTATCCGATTTCAATGAAACTTGAAATATAGGTTTATCCCCCTAAGATCTCGGTTCCTTTCGATATTGGCATGTATCGGACTGTAACTTCATGGATTATGGCCCCTGATTGTACGAAAAATCACGTTTTTAGCTTGTGAACACTGTAGAGGTCACAATTTTTATCCGGTTTGGTTTAAACTTGAAATATATGCTTATAACCCAAAGATCTCGGTTCCTTTCAAATATCGCGCATATCGGAACATAACTTCCTGAATTATCGCCCCTGATTGTACGAAAAATCGCGTTTTTAGCTTGTGGATTCTATAGAGGTCATAATTTTTATCCGATTTAAAAAACCGTATTATTATATCACCGTTAAACCATAAGGCCGGCTGAGTTCGAATTTCGTAAAAATCGGCCCAAAACTGACAGACAAACTGACCGCCGTTCGTTCTCAAATAGCGTAAAAATATGGTATATCAAGGTTGTGGACCCTATAGAGGTCACAATTTTTATCCGATTTTGTTGTAACTTGAAATGTAAGTTTATAACCCACAGATCTCGGTTCCTTTCGGTATTCGCGCATATCGGACCGTAACTTCCTGAATTATGGCCCCTGATTGTACGAAAAATCGCGTTTTTAGCTTGTGGACCCTATAGGTCATAATTTTTTATCCGATTTAAAAAAAAAACGTATTATTATATCACCGTTACATCCTAAGGCCGACTGAGTTAAAATTTCGTGAAAATCGGCCCGAAACTGACAGACGAAATGACCGCCGTTCGTTCTCAAATAGCGTTAATATATAGTATATCAAGGTTGTGGACCCTATAGAGGTCACAATTTTAATCCTATTTTGATGAAACTTGAAATGTAAGTTTATAACCCAAAGATCTCGGTTCCGTTCGATATTCGCGCATTTCGGAACTTAACTTCCTGAATTATGGCCCCAGATTGTACGAAAAATCGCGATTTGAGCTTGTGGACCCTGTAGAGGTCATAATTTTTATCCGATTTAAAAAAACAACGTATTATTATATCCCCGTTACACCCTAAGGACGGCTGAGTTCGAATGTCGTGAAAATCGGCCCAAAACTGACAGACAAAATGGCCGCCCCTCGTTCTCAAATAGCGTAAAAATATGGTATAGCAAGGTTGTGGAACCTATAGAGGTCACAATTTTTATCCGATTTTGTTGAAACTTGAAATGTAAGTTTATAACCCAAAGATCTCGGTTCCTTTCGATATTTGCGCATATCAAATTGTAATTTCCTGAATTATGGCCCTTGATTGTAGGAAAAATCACTTTCTTTTTAGCTTGTTCTCTATCCATCTCTCGAAAATGTGGGCGTATCCTGCCTGGCAGCCGCTGGTTATGAATTATCGTTACGTTTGCTGATTTCCAAATATTAGAAACGGTTTTTAGCTCAAGTGAAATATTAAAGATTTTACATAAAGGTTTGCTAATTTCGAAGCAGATGGATTTTAGGAATTTTCCACTGATGTCTTCAACCTCTTTAGGTGTTAATTTTAGGTGACAAAGTGAAGAGGGATTTTGTTCGAGTTCAGCAAGTTTTGCATTTGTGTAGTCAAGCCGCGATTGGTTAATAAAGTATTCGTTTAAACAATTTGCTTTGTCCTTCGGATTAAAATATTGTAAAAGCTAAACTTCTCTGGTTATAAGTCATAAATGAAACAAACACTGTATTAGATGTATAGCAAGTTTCGCTGGTGTACAGAGGCCCTATTTCGTCTATAGGACGCCTATCTTTAAGTTATAAAACTACACACTTTGGACAGAGTGCCTCGATAGCAAATAATATACAAAATATACAATTACCTTAAATGAAACAAACACTGTATTAGATGTATAGCAAGTTTATGAGTAGTCTACTAGATGTCGTTCTTTTATAGCTACATTATGCATTCCTAGCAACTAGTTTATAGCAACCAATTTATTAAAAACAAATTAAAGTTTATTGATTGTAACCATAGATAATACCGTATGATTGCCGACTCCTCTTTAGCCCTTTACGTGATGTTGCGTTCTGGTTCGTGCGCATATTTTTTTGCGCAGGGGGGGGGTGTTTACTTCCGGTCTAGCTTTCGACAGTACATGTACGTACGCACAGTGACACGCGAAATTGACGTTTTTGAAACTTACGTTTATGAAATTAATAAAATGAACACGTATATAAAAATTATATGAAAAAAAGAACAAGATATCTCCTTCCAAAATTTTTTTAGATTATTGCAAAAGATTAAATAGCTACTGTGTGACGATAAGTTGAAAAAAGGTTACAAATGGGCAAAAAATGCCTTTCTTCATTCATGTACCGTACCAATTTACACTAAAATTAGGAAATATTTTTGATATAGAGATAATACATCAAACACTTTTATTTATATTTTTCTAATACTTCAAAAAAAATGTTCTACAATTTATTTTGCAGAAGGAAAAAGGTTATATTGCGAGCTATAACTAACCCGCACCTCTGTGCCACACACAGGCCTACGGTATAGGCCTATCTATAGTATGATTAATAAAATTAGATGTTACATTTTATTATCAATTGCATGGTATATTAGAACAGTTTTAAAAATCTTGTTTATATTCAAATGTGCATTTTTTAAATAAATTCAGCTTTGTTTGTATACTTTAGTTGATAAAGATGTAAATATCCCTACAAAATTCTTTTCCAATCTAGGCCTAATTAATAATTTTAGAAAATGGCCATTTATTTATTTTAAGTCCCTCTGTCATTTAATTTAGTTAATTTTATAAATGCAGCCCCCCCCCCCCCAAAAAAAAAAAATAAAAAAAATACACACATACTTTTTTTTCAGCTTGCACAACTGGAAAAAAGTTTACTTATATAAATCCACCCCAATGTAAGCAATTATTTCATAGTCTTTTTGATCTAGGCTTTGTTGAGAAATTAAATTAGCTTCAGTAGATATAACAATTATATATAAGGAAAAAGAAAACACTATTAGTATTAAATAAAAAAGGAATTATTGCTTTAGTTATCAATGAAAAGGAATTTTTGTTCTAAAATAGATTCTTCCAGGAATCCTGTACATTAAAAGATTTACAAGAGTTGATAAAGGCAACTTCATCCTTGATATCTGATATTTCAATGTTGGCCACACCAATTTGATTTCCTGTTCTTCGGGCTTCGATATAAAAATAAATAGCTGATTAAATCATGTGAAAGATGTTTTGTTTAAAAATTTGGAACTATAAGCTTTTGAACAGAACAGCCAAGTACTTTTGGTGTTTAAATAGATGTATGTATTTTTCCAGAAGAACCAAATAAATAAATATAATGAACGTCCATTTCTATAGCGCCAAAATTCCGCAAAAATTGTGTTCATAGCGCTTGGCAAAACATACCTACACGAAGTCTTTAGCTCTAAGTTATCACTTGTTTGTAACAGATGAGTTTTAAAAATTGTAAGGCACTACATTTATCTCATCATGTTGTTTATATGAATATATGATTACGGTATCCAATATCATTCATGTCATTAACATTTAACTTGTTTGCATACTTGACAAATTAGCCTATAGATCTAGTCAAATTTTTTTACAGAGTTACTTCGTGTAACCGGGGTAAATTATTTACATGCAGTAATTAACAAGACTGTTTTGTTAGGTTTTTTTAAAAAAAATAAAAAAATTAAAACACGTCATCCAAGCGAGAACCAAAATATATTTCTTTATGTCCTAAATTAAAATAATACAATAACAATAGACATAAATTTGAAGGGGAATTATGTAAGATTTAGATAAAGAGCTGGTCGTTCTCGCTATTAACTATAACATTTCAAAAATAGATAATGCAAATTGAATATATTGAAAATTTACCACCATACCGTTCTAATCTATTTAAAATCTGAGCAATCAGATGGCATCGAGAGTTGATTATGGTCTTTTCATGTTAATAAATGTCTAATTGATAATTTACATAACATTAAGGCCCAAAGAAAGACCTGCAATAAGCAGATTTAGCTCTTACATCATGCCTGTTTAACATTTAAAAACCCATCTTTAATTAACAATACTTTTATGATAAATTAATAAATGTATTATTAAATAAAGCTATCAAACAATGTTAATGTTACATAATTGGATGAATAATTATATAATTTATAGGCACCTTATTAGATTGAAATACCAACTCTTTCTTCCTCAACTGATAAGATTAAATTATTTAAATCAAAAAATGCAATAGCCTAATATTATTGTTAAGATTAACTTATTTAATTGAAACAAAAATTGTAGGTTATATTTTTAATGATTAATTTAATTACATGGAACAGTAACCCATATCCTTAAATATCGACCGGCAGCTATTTTTAAATATTAATTTTTCTCCAGAACCGTGTTATTTCCTAAAAAGCCATACATCTCAGCATTGTAACAAAACCAACCTTATCAATATCGGAGCAAAATTGACTGAATTCTGTAACACCAACTGGCAGATCCCTTTTTCGCGAAAATTGGTCATTTGACTTCAATTCTCAACCTATTTAACCATCAACATAACCATACAAACACATTACACATAGCTTGAATGGTTTATTTTCTGATGTTTGAAATACATAAAATTAAATAATTATGCTTAATTCAACTATACAAAATTAAAATCAATAATGATATAATACAATCAAACAATTTAAACCAAATCCCTTGTTGAGTATTAAAATAAAACAAATAAAATAATGAAAATAATAATAACCCCCCCCCCCCAAAAAAAAAAAACCCCAAAAAAACAAAATGAAATAAAAAAAATAAATAAAATATAAATAAATAGATACATAAAATAAAATACTTTATCAATATATTAATGTCTAGTGTCTCAATATTTATACCCCCTCCCCCCCCCACCCACACACACACACACAAACAATATGAAAAGAAGTAAATAACATAAAAAAAACATACAATTATTTATCAGTATCACAATAAATCAACATAAAATATATTTGCTTCACAAGCTGGCACTCCTCTAGGCCCCTAGCTAGCAAACAAAAGACGGGTACAACCAGTACAGTTCTGCTGAAAATACAAAAGATTTTTAAAAAATTGTGTAATTAAAAGCTTATATATAGCCAACACTGCAATGTTATTATTCATACCAAACTGTATTTTATATATTTACGATTTATTAATGATCTGCAAGTATTATTTTACAAATTAATGAATTGAAAACCCTATTTTGCCGATTTTTAAAAGTAGGTCAAAGCTGTCAAACTTTGCCTTAACTGGGCAACACACGTGTCGAGATTTTCATGAAATGTAATACTTATTTATAATACAATATAATATCAAAATTATAAGATATTCATTTTTATTCTTACCTCGAACATTGCTTCTATTTCTCGTTTCCATTTAACCAGATGATGCCACATTTAATACTACAAGAAAGCGCTAAATAAAAATATCGCTATTGGGTCTATAGTAAAGAAACAGCGAGAACAGAAGACCGGAAGTGATCAACCACCTTTCTCGCCGTTTCACGCGTTTCGCAACATAACGTCGAGAATTCATGAGTCGGCAATCATACGGTATTATCTATGTTGTAACTAAAGACGCAGCCCTCACAATACTTGCCAATACTCCAATACAGCTTATACCAGAATTAAACGAATTAAGGTATCGTTTAGAATAATCTTTAAAACAACAAGAGGGATTATCCGATTTAAAAGATACAATGAAACACTAACTACTACATTATGGAACCCCATCTATCTATCTATACTAATATCTGTGACTGTCGTTCTTTCGTTTGTCTGTCTGTTCGGGGTTGGCGGCTACACTAGGTCTGCCCCGAGTCTGAAATTTGGGGTATAGGGGTAGCTCTGACCGGGGAGTAAAATAGGCCAGGTGCGACCACTTCCGGTTTCGGAGTTATGACCCCCGAGCGAAGCGGGGTTGGCGGCTACACTAGGTCTGCCCCGAGTCTGAAATATGGGGTATAGAGGTAGCTCCGACCAGGGAGTAACATAGGCCAGGTGGCGTTAGTCTACCACTTCCGGTTTCGGAGTTATGACCCCCGAGCGAAGCCGGGTATCCTGCTAGTTATTCATAAGAGGCGGAATATCTCCTTTTGACCCGTCACAAACGAGTTGACTATATATATGCCACCAATCCTTTTTACCCAAATTTTGATTATCATTTAATTTATGGTCTAATTTTTCATAATATTCTTTTTTGCACTTTCTAATCAAGCTAATATAGTCATTCCTTATATTTCTTAATTTTTGCCAGTCGAGGTCCAAGTTTGATTGTACTGCTTTCCGGTGAATTTTGTTTTTCTTTTTACTCATTTTCCGAATTGTTTTGTTCATCCAAAGTTTGTCTTTTGATCTAAAGGTTGCAGTTTTGTTTGGGATATGTGTTCTTGCCAAATTTATTAACTCGCTTGTGAAGGCGGCACATGTAATATCAATAGAGTTTTTATCAATAGTGGAGTCCCATAATATACTCCCAGCGTCCCGTCGTAGTTGGTCAAAGTCAGTCTTATCATAGTTCCATATAGTACATGTGAAGCTAATTGATTTCAGACGATGAAAATTTAACCGACATTAAACAGGGCAGTGATCACTACAGGAATTATCTAAGCAACCTGAATCAAAAATATAACCGGAACAATTCGTTAAAATTAGATCAATCAATGTATTGTTACCATTATTACCATACCTGGTTGGATCCTTGATAATTTGTTTAAAATCGAAAAGAACATTTGCCGAATGAATAAAAGTATTGGATTTTGTAAAGAGATCAATGTTAAAATCACCTAATATAAAGATATTGTTTATGTCGTCTGCTGCTGCCAATGAAAACGAATTGAAAATAGAATTATCTAATTGAACAGTGGAATTTGGGGGTCTATAAAAGGTGTCAATTAAAAAATATTTATTATGTACATAATGTACTACATTGACATTTTGGTATTTATTTATATTGGTATTTACATGTGAATGTGCCTTTGTAAATTTAAATCTGATGTCCCATTACAGTATTAAATAAATAATGACAGACTAACCCGAATGATTAAATATGCAATAGCTGATCAAGTCATGTACAGTTTTGAGATGTACATAATGTACTACATTGACATTTTGAAGTTGGGTTTGAGTAAGTGAATACAAACTAGAAGATACATAATTAAGAACAAATTCAAATTCGGGACCACGTTCCTTCTTGTATGATAGCATTTACACAAGAATAAATATTCTGATTATTTTAATATGTGTTTCCTATAACATTATATAGGGACTGAAAGCGATCGATAACATTAACAAAAACACATCTCATCATGACCAACGCCCTCTGAATCAACATGTCTATATAGTAAGTGCAGGGGGACTGCACCACACAAAATTTACACAAAAACAAATACATGGACAGGACATCATACTCAGGAAAACACAAACATACAGACAATTAAAAAAAAAAGTGAATGGATCGGGGGGCTAGCCGTAAGCGTCCACTGCGCTGTACAGTCCCGGGTCTGTAGTGACACAGACTTCACTCAGCATTTACACAAGAATAAATATTCTGATTATTTTAATATGTGTTTCCTATAACTTTATATAGGGACTGAAAGCGATCGATAACATTAACAAAAACACATCTCATCGTGACCAACGCCCTCTGAATCAACATGTCTATATAGTAAGTGCAGGGGGACTGCACCACACAAAATTTACACAAAAACAAATACATGGACAGGACATCATACTCAGGAAAACACAAACATACAGACAATTAAAAAAAAAGTGAATGGATCGGGGGGCTAGCCGTAAGCGTCCACTGCGCTGTACAGTCCCGGGTCTGTAGTGACACAGACTTCACTCAAATTTGAAAACAATTAGGAATACAACCCAAAGAACCCATTGTGTAATGGCAGCATGAGTCATGATCTGCTGTATGCTGCACGAAATACGAATGTAAGCATATGTAGTAAAATTCAACTATACAAGTAACCACATCGGTGAAATGTATGTTAGATCTTCTTTCGTAACGATATGTCGTCTATTGCAACACCCTAAGTCATATACATTGATATGTACAGTATAACATCTGTCTTGGCAGATATTTCTTTTCATAAAACAGTCAATATTATCATGTCAGCTATTATACGACAGAAATACAGGTTTTCCCAAAGATAAATAGGTTACAAATTAAGGTAATCGGTGCAGGTGTATTCACTTTATCAAACAAAGTATAACTCAAATCTTACCCGAAAACACGATCTGTTACGCCATTTCACAAATCGATTGATTATAAATAATACATAGTCATTATTTACCAAACACAGATATGTAATTTAGAACTAATCTGTAATAAAATAAATTCTCAATTGTTCTGCTTAGACAAAATAAAAAAAGTTTAGTTTCACTTAGAATATGTCAAAGGCAACTTTTCAAACACGATATCAGAGCAGATCTACAGTAGTAGGCGTATTTTGTAAAATAAATTGCTATCCGAAAATTAACCGATTGGTTTAAAGAAAACAATTATTAAATAATGAATTGTTAAAATACCCTTAGATGTGTCGGAATCTCGGTCTACTGGGACGTCTGGATTGACAAATAAAATGGTTTTAGAAACGAAGATTGAAGAAATTGTATTTTTTATAACCGCTAAAAAGGGGCACTGAAAGTTTCAATTAATTTTTGTAAATTTTCTTTTAAAACTGGAATCGAGTGTTCCTTACCGGCAACAGAAAAATAAAATATAGACTTATTAGAAACTTGCTGATTTAAAACATACCTACGAAACCAGAGCTGTGCCTTCCGTGCGTTTTTCATTTCCCTATCTGTAAGTTGTAAAAGCTCATTTTCCATACCCTCTATACTTTTCCAAAGATCAACCCCGACAAATTCTTTTGCTAACCCCCTTTTTTTTCTTAATCTCACGTTTCCCCTTTTGTATTAATTCATTCTTTTTCGCAAAAAGAACCGCTAGCCCTTTTTTTTTTCGATTTCTTCCCGTATTTGCCTAAATTTAGAAAGTTGATTTTTAGTTATCGTTTGAGCATCTATTAAGATCAAATTACGTTTATCAGGTGAAAGATTTTTAAGCCATTCGTCAGATTTATTCATTATACGCCCACATTGAAATGTGGTCGTATATTGTTGTCGCCCCCGTCCGTCCGTCGGCCCGTCCCTCGGTCCGGTGTCCTCAATTGCTTGTGGACGCTCTATAGGCTAAAGTTAATATCCGATTGACTTTAAATTTATACACAGTGTTTAAGGTCATGAGACGATGGATCCTATTGATTTTCAGCGATTTTCGATAATTACTGCCCGAGTTATGGCCCTTGATCACTTTGAAAAATCTTGTGGACACTCTAGAGGCTAAGGTTAATATCCGATTGACTTTAAACTTATACACAGTGTTTGAGGCCATGAGATGAAGAATCATATTGATTTTCAACGATTTACGATAATTACTGCCAGAGTTATGGCCCTTGATCACTTTGAAAAATCTTGTGACGCTCTAGAGGCTAAAGTTATCATCCGATTGACTTCAGATTGATACACAGAGTTTAAGTATATTGATTTTCAATGAATCTTTATGACTTGAGCAGCTAAATCTATGATGTTAAAAGTTTTGTTTACTAAACGTTAGCATGGGGCAGAACTTTATAAAAACCAAACAAATTCTAATGGTTTCTGTAAATTACTTAATGAGTTGTTACTCTTAATCAGATTTTAATGTATTATAAATGTTTCATTACTGAAAAAAGTAAAAATATGCGACAACTTTTGTTGACTGCCCGGACGATATAGCTGCTGTGGGCGTATGTTTCGTTGCCTGACAACCTATCTTTTTATATAAAATGGACGCTTCGTTGCCAAAAATATTAGACGAGGGCGCGATCCTAATTAATCTATCGAGATGACTGAAAACGGTTTCCGGTAATTTGTTGTGAGGCATGGCAGAACTCGAACACGAAGGATTAAAGTCATCTCGATACTCAAGAGGACTTCCAAAACATGGATCAGGAATGAATTAAGAGTTAAATCAGAATTAAATTTCGTCAGGTTAGCAAGGACCGAATCATTTTTAATTTTGATTACAGATTCAAATGGGTGTGAATTTCCTTCAACAAAGTTTTGAAAATTCGGGTTTTCGAAAAATTTCTGATAAATAGTTTTCATGTCAAGTGCATTAGTGTCGCTTTCTAACATGCGCCACAGTGAAGCGGTAATTAATTTATTATAAAGGCCAAAGCCTGGCACTCATTATGTCCCAAAATCACCAAGAAATAATTTTATATGCTTGGCCATATAATTTAAAATCGCGGCATTGTGGAAAATAATATTAAACCGGTTACCATGAAATGGCGTTAGCGGTAATTTGGACATCCCAAGGAATTTGAAACATAACTTAATAGGTATATATATAAATAACAACCCGACTTTTCGTCCCCACCCTGGGTAAAGGCTTTACAGATGGTCCCCGTCTTCATTAGCCCACTATAGGAGCAGAACAGTAGGACGTTAAAGCCCATTTCATTTCATTTCATTTTACAGATGGTACGAACCAATCGAACACATCCAGGTTTGTTTGGCAAAAATGAAGAAATGGTTTTAAACGTTTGGGCCAAATACGTTTTAAAATACAATTCCTCAAATTTCTTCAATTCAGACCACTTTTATCGGCAAAACCAGTTAATAGATGAAGACCGCGAAAGAAATGATTTATATTTAGATGAATATTTCGCTCTGAATCTGATAAATCTGACCAGTTTTCTACTAATGGGTCCAACTATATCATCAAGATCTGCGAAAATTTCATTTAAAGTTGTAAGAGTAGTTTGCGCAGATTTATCAGCCATATTTCGAAGACCAATAATAATTGGCGTATGAGTCGAGTCAGCGGTTAGTGCATATGTACCGAATTTGGAGTCAAATTTTGTAGGTGTTTTTCACTGACTTTAGGGTTTCCGAAACATGTTTTAAAAATACACCGACGCGCTCACGTGATATTCGTTGAACTGTAGTTTTTGTTGGAGTGTATTAGATTTGAGTCCCGTGACAGCCAAACATGCTGTTATAACCGCGTTGACGTTCCTATTCGAAACGTTGAGTTCTTTTAGTTGTATGACCAAATTATGGCATTCTGAAGTGTATCTTAGATTTTCGACATCATACAAAATTACTTCTTCCCCTTGAGGTTGGGACTTAGTCGCAGCATCGACAGATGTTTGTGTCTCTCTATTTATTAAATGTATCGTGCTGGCATGTGCCGAAGGTGTCTTGTCCACTATCCTGGGGAAAAGGGGGCTGTCGAGATAATCGTCATATAATTTTAAAGATTTTTTAGAATTATATATATTTTTGTCCGGCTTTCTAGTCTTTGTCTTCAGTCTGACCAGCCTACTTCGAATATCTTTGTCATCAAACGTCACGCAGTCGTTATGTAAAGCAGTAATTATAGACTGGTGCTCCGTATTGGTCGGAAATCTTTTAATAATGCCTAGTACTAGCCTATTTGTAATTCTTGTAACGAGAAGTTTAGTTATTGTACAGAAATCATAGTGATCGATAGCCCAAACCAATGCTGGATAGTAATTCATCTTTGGAGGCCATGCCTGCTAATTGAATCAACTGACAACAAATTAAAAAGAATCCGTCGGTCTATTCCCAAAGCTAGGCGCAGACGGGCAACTTTTTCGAGCAACTTTCAGGCAAAAGTGAAATCGCTGGTCGTTGAAAGAAAAAATCGCTCGTCTGCGCCAACGGGCAACAATAGTTGCCTGCTGTTGCTCCGAGTTGCTTCTCGTTGCCAAATATCAAACATGTTTGATATTCGACAACAGAAAATCGCTCGTCGCCGAGAAATTGTTCATCTGTTGCTTCAAAATTGCTCGTCTGCGGCGGTAGACGACAACAGGCAACAAGCAACTGGTTAAAAGTCCAATCAGCGAGCGCTCTACTGTCATGTGATACTTTAAGATGGAACAGCTAACAACATTAACATGGTCCGTGGAGATTGAAGACATGTTGGTGGAAATGTGGGCTGAGCGGCCAGTATTGAATGATGTAAGCTCAGCCGAGTATTCGAATCGTGCAAAACAAACATGGCTGTCTCAGTGAACTGGCCTTTCACTTCGAAACGACCGGTAAAATATATTTGTTTTTCTCCGGTACTCGGTAGTGGTCATGAAACTAAAAGTCAAATTCAATTAATTGTTTTGTAAATTAATTATAATAATCTGATCAAGGTGATTTATTGTAATACTAAGTTTCCAAAAATCATTCCTGTGATCACGTGATATCGGCATTCCGGATACATCCGGGGAAAAATTCCTTCTCGTTGCCAGTGAGCGCACACGGGAGACCTCGAGTTGCCAATTGCTCGGAGTTGCCAGTAGTTGCCTATTGCAGCAACAAGCGACGAAAAGTTGACCGTCTGCGCCAAGCTTAAATAAATTAAAAAGATCTGTCCCCCCTTAACCCTAGAAGCCAATAGTCTCGAACCGAGACTACCCTTCGTTTCGATTAATTCCTGGTAGCAAGTTTAAAATACGAAGCAATTTATTAATTTTCTAACTCGGCAACACTCGTCTTAGGCAATTCAACGAAGATTTTAGGAACCTTGCAAAATTAAAAAGAAAAAAACGGGTTGTATTCTTATTTTGCCTAACACGTGTGTTTGGGAGATGTGAAATCGCAGAAACTAAACGACAGCACTCTGTAGATAAATAGGGAATGGAAAAATAAAAACGACAATAATTTTTAGAATTTTTAACGTAGTTAGCGATCCAACAATATCTAAAGAAAACGCGTGATGAGAATATTTTTAACATGTCTTTATTTACCATTTGATGTTGTGACAATATCACGTGCATGACCATAAATAGTGAATATTTGCTCCGAGCGCTTGCTCCCTGTGTGCCCGAGCCTGTTTCGTCATCATTGAGAAATTCGTCTTTGGATAGTCAACACTTCTCCAGGTAGGACCAAATTTCTTAGCGGTTAAATCTGGTTGTATGGGGCACCCTATAATTTATGAGCACGGCATTGTTGACACATTGACTGACGTCTTCTCACTCGAAATTGAAAAGCGTTTATCATTTGTATCTTCTTCACAATCCGAAATATCCGAGTACATTAAATCCTTGTTAAATATTTCCTGCATAAATTCGGCACTTGACTAGCTTTAAATAATTCTTTGTCAAAATATACGTTTTCTTTTTCAACCATATTTTCTATAAACTGACTTGCTCGGATCAGTTAGTCGTCCGAATCGTTTGAAAACATTGCACAAAATGAATGCCAGTTTGTAAAGACGTGGTTACTAAAATGTAATGCACGTGCAACTTACGACTAATTTTCTTAATTTTGTCATATCAGTCACAGGGCCGATATGGGATTAACCATTATCCTATAGGTGGAATCAATTAGGATAGATTTAACATTGACATCGGTACGTAAGACAAATATTACCCTAATATCCTCCGGCGATATGTGAAATAACCCACGGCCTTCGCTTATTTCGCCCTCGGTTAGGGTAATATTGATCTCATAAATTGTTGGCCCAGAAAATTGCCCGGAATTTTAACCGGGATTGCGCTCCGTTAGTTCACTTGATTTGATATTTATTGTTTATTTCTTGCAATGTCTATAGTTTGTCTTATCCGCAGGATTGTCTTGCTACTTGTGTGTCTAGTTTTTAGGTGTGCATGTTGACGTGCACGTAAAATAACCATTGGTAACTGGAATCGCCATGTCCGGGCAAAATTAACCCATTAGCACGTTGTATGGGGTTTATCCGTCTTCATTCAGCCCGTTGGAGCAGAATAGTAGGGCGTTAATTAAACCCATTTCATTTCATTTCTGAGAACATATCATGCTTGTGTGTTACATATACGCGACCATGTGCATGCAATATGCAACTTGGCAGAGACAGTCCATGTCAACCTTTGACCTACTAAGAAGAGGCCTAATCTCTAAAACTGAAGCATTCACAACATCACAGAGTGTCGATCTTGTACTTTTACTGGAGATATGAAGTGACCATTGATCTCTTCAGAAGGCGGTTAATCCCAAATATTGACAACTCGGAAAGATTCATAGCGCCACACTGAGTCCCAAGGAACAGTTTGACACCTGTCTTGTACTAGATATGTGCATTAAAGCTAGATTGGGTGTTAATCCTCAGATTTGACAACACAGAAGGATTCATATTGCCACAGTGAGCCCGAAGGATCAATTTAAAACCCATTTTGTGCTGGTACTGGAGGTGTGCAGTAATGGTGAGTTGGGTGGGGCCGTCTAATGGTGATCTTTGACCTCTTAAGAAGGGGATTTATCCCCAAAATTGACAACTCAGAAGGATTCATTACGCCACAAAGAGTCCAAGTAACATTTTGACACCAATTTTGTGCTTGTACTGGAGATATGCATTAAAGGCTCAATACCACTCTTGTTGTAACTGAATAAAATGTCCCAATCTTTATTCTGGTCAGCAAATTGTACTATTTTACAATATTCCAATTAATTGATGATACAAATTTCATCTTAACACACCTAATTTTTTTTTCCTGGAAAAATTCAACTAAATGATTTGAAAAGACTGACGTAAAGCTTTTCAAATGTAACTTGGATTTAAAAATATTTTTTAACCTTCTGGACAAGTAAAATAGGATTTAATGGATAATTTACACAACAGGTAAGACACTAACACATCTAGTGCTTAGAATAGGGCTATTTTTTATTTTCTGGAGCTGTCAAGCCAGCAAGGGTGTTATTGTCCCTTTAAAGGTACACTGAGCGTGGCCGACCAATGGTGACCTTTGACCTAATCAGAAGGTTAATTCGACAGCTCTTAAGGTTTATTTGTCATAGGGAATCCAAAGGAACATTTTGACTCGTGTTTCGTGGTGTCCCCAAAATCATTACATAAGAGTTGCTAATTCTGGGCCTAAAACCTTTTGTGCTTAAGATATTAATTAAATCTTTGCTAGCTCCTTGCCTAAAACGTTTTATTTGTATTCTTGACTAACAAATTATAATGATTGTGGTTTATTTGTGTTATGGAAAACTTGATTTCTTTTAGACCACTGCACATTTTAGAGCCAAGTTATAATCTTAAATATCAAATGAAAAGATCCGTAGGTGAGCTCTTTACAAGATTAGTCAAAGTCAAACAGCATAGTTACACACCTGATTGATACACTAATATGAAATGTACTGATATGACCCAACATTATGCCATTCGTCTACTACGGGTTAATTTTGAAAAAGGTTTAATATAATTTTCGAATGATCATCAAATGGTTTGTTCCTATTAATCAAAATATTAAAAAAACTATTCAACTTGATTGAAAGTGGTCGTGCTGTTTCGTCCACATCATAACGATCGTCTGCGTAAATCCAAGCAATTATATTTAATATATCTGATTTCAGATACGTTATCTACAGGAACATACATAACGACTATCAGGTTATTGTATCAGTAAAAGTTTGATCTGCTACATAGATGTCTGTTGTAGTTTCTGTAATTATCACTAAAAGTTTCACCAGCGTCTTTTAGACACGATGCCAAATTTACATCGCATTCACAAACTGATCGAGCACAGGCGTTGGTTTGGGCATCATCTGCAAGAGAGAAGTACCCAGTTGAATTATTAAAATCTGTAATCGTGCAGAGTTACATGGCATGAACTTCTCATACTAATACATTAAGCTAATCTGTAACGCAATTATTATAATAATAGCCCGCATGTTTCTCAACCTATTATATTATTTGTATGCTGCTCACATCTAGCGTTTGTGGCCCTCGTGATAAATGTGAGTCTCGTGACAGAGTTCTCCTTCGCATAAACAGACGCAATAAACAAAATTTGAGTTATAAACTAGCTTTGTCGCTATTCTGGTAAACGTTTTCGCATATTTACGCTAAAGAGTACGAATTTGTAATCTATATATTTTCGTTTTTTTTGTTTTGTCATTTAGACCTACATTTAAATATTGTTATTACCTAAACAAGTACATGTTGAATTATTGCATTGTATTTCATAACCAGTCCATTGTGGAATATACCAGTAACACGCCAGGCTGCCATAACAGTTATCATGCTTTCTACAACATCTGAAACATAAAAAAGCTTTTAAAATAACTATCTGTAATTAAACGAACATTACTTTTGAAAGAACGGTAAGTAGTTTGCATCATTTAGATGTTCAAATCACTAGCTCACATACTGATGTCACATAAAGAACACTTACGCATCTGCATCATCAACTGGTTTATGGCCGGAGTTACCTAATCCACAGAAACAACCATAATCATTATAATCCCAACATGATCTTTCTGTGTAGAAATTAATCAATCCACATAATTGAAATATTGTTCTCTTTTCACGATGTTGATCTAATGGTCGAGAAATTACACTTAGACCTGAAAATATAATATACTTTCTAGTCTGTATCTTTTATACGCCCACATTTCAAGAATTGGCCGGAGTTACCTAATTAAGAGAGAAACAACCATAATCATCATAGTCCCAACATGATCTTTCTGTGTAGAAATTAATTAATTCACATAATTGAAATATTGTTCTCTTTTCACGATGTTGATCTAATGGTCGAGAAATTACACTTAGACCTGAAAATACAATATACTTTCTAGTCTGTATCTTTTATACGCCCACATTTCAAGAATTGGCCGGAGTTACCTAATCCAGAGAAACAACCATAATCATTATAGTCCCAACATGATCTTTCTGTGTAGAAATTAATCAATCCACATAATTGAAATATTTTTCTCTTTTCACGATGTTGATCTAATGGTCGAGAAATTACACTTAGACCTGAAAATATAATATACTTTCTAGTCTGTATCTTTTATACGCCCACATTTCAAGAATTGGCTTTTGAATGTGGGAAGCTGTGTGGTTTTACATATAAATGCAATACAGAAAGTGCTTACCGTACCGTAGTTGTTAAAAATCCTTAATAATAATTCTATCATTACCCCCCCACCCCCCGCCACACACACACACCGAAGCAGAGTAAAATCAGCACAACCCGGAATACCACAATCCATTTATTTTCAAATCGGTCCGGCAGCAATGCTCCAAATTGCTATCATTGCATCCAAAATTTCGTATACATGTAAGCTTCAACTTTGAATACCAGGGCCCTGTTTCACAAAAACTGAAATCTCCTTAAAATCGTCTTTAACTAAAATTTCATCCTAACTAAAGATAGATGAGTTTCACAAAACGATTTTAAGCATTTTAGATAAAATCCACTGAAACAATATTTTAAGTTAAAATTTCATTCTAACTTAAAATAGTGGCGTTTCACAAAACTATTTTAGTGACAGTTTTAATTTAACTAAAATCAATTTTAACTTAGGGCAGTCGTTACCCTCTCCTTATTTAAAATCACGACATTAACAAACATTGATTAGGGCTACGTTGTTAGATCTATTGCGACATATATAGATATATTTGGAATAATGATAATATTGCCAATGGCCCGGGTCACATAATTTGAACATACCAACATTCACAATAAAAAACAAGTCTCATTCATTTTCTTTTCATAGCATTCGAAATACAGCTACGGTCCACAAGTTTATTTTATTGTAAGTCATTTTAACCATTTGGATGACGTCCCAAATTAGAATCCCAAGATTTACCATATGATTCAAGTATAAATTATACTATTTTCAAATAATTCGGAGACCAAAAAAAACCACTTCATATCTATAAAGAAAATATCTTCGTGTACGCCTACAATGGTTTAAAATGACCAATTTCTTGGTATTAGAATACCTAATGACCAATAGTACTAGACAAGCCATAAGCATAGTATTTACTCATATGTTTTTGGGGTTATGATGATTTGTAAAAAGATAGATAAACTAGAACTGCGACGCAGTAATGACGGGTTTCACCGGTGCCCCGTTACCCTTGAACATATGTCATTTCCGGTACCGATGAAACCATTAAACAGGTTTCCATATAAGGATTGCACACATCAAATAAAATGTACGCAGAATCAACCAAATCCTGCAATATCAATTCGTTGTGTACATTTGTTACATGTAAGTGATCCTGACAAAATTACATTACTTCCGGTGATAATGAAAGTGTTAAATTAGTTTTATGAAATCGGAAATGGCATAAGGCATCACATGGTGAAAATTTTATGTAAATCGAATAATAATTGCCACTTTCATAGACCAAAATCCTTGTAGTGACCTGTAGAAAATCGTCTATTTCTCTGCAACCGTACAAGTTAGAAACCATTTTTTGGTATCTGTATGATCGTATGGGTTAAATCTATTTGTTGATTGGAATCAAATATCATAATTTTAAAAACATTACAAATCGGACTTATTTGAAGAAAATACCTGTTTTAAAGGCTAAAAATACAGTTTTTGCCAAAATGACGTTACTTCCGGTGATAATGAAAATCTTAAATTACTTGAATGAAATCGTAAATGGCATTACGTATCACGTGGTGACAATTTTATGAAAATCGTATAATAATAATTGACACTTGTATGGACCAAAAACCTTGACAAAACCTTATGGACAAAAAAACTTGAAAAGTTACCTGTTGAAAGTCGTCTATTTATGCGCAATTGAACAAGGTAGAAACCATTTTGTGATATCTATATGACCGTATGGGTTCATTCTATTAGTTGATTTGAATCAAATATCAAAATTTTAAACAAATAACAAATACGACTCATTTGAATAAATTGTTTGTTTCGGAGGCTATAAATACAGTTTTTGCCCAAATTACGTCATTTCCGGTGACACTGAAAATGTTAAATTGGTTTGACCTAGTTAAAATGGTGTCACTTTTATGAAAATCCAATAGTAATTGACTCTTTTACCGGCAAACTAGCGTAAATAGTGACTCATGCAAAATTGCCCATTTCTCGGCAACTGCTCATATTACAAACTCATTTTCACGTACATTCTCTTCGTATGGATTATTGCTACAAGTTTATGAAAGTTACGAAGAAATATTTTAAAATATGAAGACACTGAATGGGTTGTAAATAGCTTAATTTTACACCGTTTTTCACCTTTTAATTGAAATAGCCCGAAAATGATATAGAAATTAAAAAAACTGAGTCCGATGTTTTGTGCGCCTTTGCATGGCGCATCCTTTTGGTAATATCAAATTTTGAAAAAATAATATTTGCTTTCAAAAAGTGGTACCGAACTGTCAAAATTATAGTTTTTGCTACAATTATGTCACTTCCGGTGCCGACAGATACCTCTATCGTTAAGAAAAAAATGACATTTTGGAAAAAGGGGCATATGAACTTAGTTTTAAACAAATCGAACAATAAATAATCAATCTAGGAGCGAAAAACTGAATTAGTCAATGGCGGGCAAGCAAAATAATCTAGACAAAAATTGTTGACATTTTTGCTCAAATCAAATGACCCTTTAGCCCTGGATAAAATACCAGAAAGAAATATTCATTAATAAAAAATTTTATGTCAAAATTTAAATTTTCAAAATTTGGCGCCTAATATCTCCAAAGATTCATCGAAAATCAAAAAATCTAAAGACCCGTAGCTATGTGCCTTGTCTCTGGCTATGTCAAAATATATCAAATGTTAAAATCCGGCAATTATTGTTAATATAACGGCAATATTTAAAAAAAAAAACAATTTCGGTGCTTTTGGACATTTCGCATTGTCGCATTTACATCTTTCCTGTAAAACCAAAGATATCGGACTGATCCGACTAGTAGTTTCTGAGTTATACTCAAGTGGAAAATAAATCGGCCAACGTGTTTGATGATTTTTTTTTGGGTAAAAACAATCATCACTAGACTTGCTTGCAAGACTGAAGGCTTTCACCGTGCCAAGGCGTCACAATTCCAACTGCCAAGGGATCTTTTACAGTCACACCAATGTGTATGCGGGACTTCGGAATCGGGTTCATGTCAGTTACTGAAATATGTAACTGGTTCAAAAATTAAATATCGCCAATTTTCTGGTTTCGTGAACGTTAAAGATTTGACGTCACTAACATGTAAAAGTTTACTATTACTTACAGACAGAGTCCAGGATCAAACAACTGAAGCAGTCAAGAGCCAGGATGTTCGCGACTACTTTGTTTTTTTTATATTTACTGATACTATCATATTTCATTATTTGTTAGCGTAGGACATTGTCATTTATATATATATTCAAAAAAAGTAGGGGATATTTGATTTTGGGGGCATAATACTAAAATATGCAAATGACTACGAAAAAAGTCACTATAGAACCTAACAGAAGAAACATTTCCAGTTACATGTGACGCCCAAACGCACCAATAGCTACCGCATGGAATGCAGGTGATGCTTGGGATCATCATGGGGGTCCAACACAAGATTTGCACGACTCTGACTTTGAATGTTACAGTCATTGTGGCATTGAATTCCAGGGTGGAAACATCAGTTTAATTGTTTTAGTGACCAGAAAACAAATTTTGATATGCGTCGGCTTACCCAAAATGAAAGGTTACGTGCCCTTGGCATGCTACAGATCGGCACAACACAGGCGGTTGTGGCGCGGACGATGAATGTTTCTCAGTCTGTCATAAGCAGGCTATGGTCCAGATACCGTGATACACAATCTGTACAGGACAGACCACGCTCAGGTCGACCAAGGGCGACAACTCAAGCCCAGGATCGATTTATCCGTACCTTGGCCTTGAGAAATCGTGTCATCACAGCAAATCAGATCAGCGCTCGTCTTCAAACAGACACTGGTGTGAGAGTGAGTGGCCAGACGATTCGGAATCGACTGCATAGGGGTCACCTTCGCGCCCGACGTCCTCGCGTGATCCCTTGTTTGAGAGATCATCACATTCAGGCAAGACGTCGTTGGTGTAGGGATCGTCAACTCTGGGATAATCGACGCTGGAGCAATGTGATGTTTTCAGATGAGTCAAGGTTCACTGTTGATTTTTTGGACAGACGTAGGAGGGTGTGGCGTCGTCATCAGACATGATCGATTTGGGGGTGGTTCTGTTATGGTGTGGGGAGGCATCACTGTTGCTGGAAGAACGGCTTTACATGTTGTTGCAGGGCGTGTTACAGGCCAGTACTACCGGGACAACATCTTGGCAGTCCATGTTGTGCCGTCGTTCGCACGACGTCATGGCCGCCGTTTCATCTTCCAGGATGACAACGCAAGATGTCACAGGGCCAGGATCGTTACAGGTTACCTCCAACAACAGAACATCACCACATTACCTTGGCCAGCACTGAGTCCCGACCTCTCCCCCATCGAGCATGTCTGGGACATGCTTGGACAGAGGTTACGTCAACGTCAACAACGTCCTGCCAATGTCCAAGAACTTGCTGCTGCGTTGCAGCAGGAATGGGACAATCTGGACCAAAATGACCTTAGACGTCTCATTAGGACTATGCCACGTCGGATCAATGCTTGTTTGGCAAACAGAGGAGGATTTACCCGTTACTGACTTGGTTGTGATGCTGTGGTAACTTTGCTGTTTGACCCCGGGTATCATTTTACCCTTATAATGGTCAGTCTGTGCATTACTTAGTCTAACGATCATTTGGAATAAATCGATGAATGTGAACTTCATTTCATTTTGTCATTTGTTTCTTCGTCAGTTTCATTAGGTGACTTTAATAACACTTAAAAATCAAATATCCCCTACTTTTTTTGAATAGTATATATTAAACGTGTATTATATGTCTTATCATAGAAGTCTATAGTGTTATGTTCTTTCGTAATCATTTGTTTAAATACCTTAATTGTTCGTACCTGGGGGGGTTGGATGGCTGAATGGTAGCGTGCGCGCGCTGTATCATACAGTCTGTCATTGAGTCGACTGGCGTGGTTTCGAATCCCCGGTTGTACGTGGCAAGGAGTAGGGGCGCCTGTCCAACCTCGTGGGTTTTCTCCGGGTCCTCCGGTTTCCTCCCACTGCTAAAGACCCCTACGCGCAAGCGAATTATGTAAATAAAATTAAACCGTATGTTGGTCCCGAAATGACCTAGTTTGTGTCGAGTGGACGTTAAACCCCATTTCTCTCTCTCTCTCTCTCTGTTCGTACCTTTCTAACCAGGGTAATTATATAACCGTTAAATTAAACAATGGATAACTCCTACCTCTTAAAATGATTTATATAATTAGTAAATAATTATTATTATCTAATGATTGTTGTTTTGTGACATATATAGTGTAACCAATATGTACATTGTACTTTTATAATCAATATGATACTGTGTATTAGTCGTGTTTATGTTCTTCTGATTTGAATTTCTTCATGCAATATTTGTAAATCGCCAGTAGGAATAAATGTCTATTACATAGATAAATTATGCTGACTGGTATTTGCACGGTAGGCTAGCCGTTGGGACTGCGCTGTATCATACGGTCTGTCATTGAATCAACTGGTGGGGTTTCGATTCCCCGGTTGTACGTGACAAGGATTAGGGTCGCCTGTCCAACCTCGTGGGTTTTCTCCGGGTCCTCCGGTTTCCTCCCACTGCTAAAGACCCCTACGCACAAGCGAATTATTGAAATAAACCATATGTTAGTCCCGAAATGACCTAGTTTGTGTCGAGTGGACGTTAAACCCCATTTCTCTCTCTCTCTCTCTTTTCATATACATATATATCAATTAGTCTCTATAGAAGGAGTTCCCCCAAAAATATTACATTGCTAGGGTGACCCGTGCACTTTACAGAAAGTTGGTCTCGACACGGCTAAATGTGCACGCTTCAGTTGCGTGTCTCGAACTGATTTCTGACTACCCCGCACTCGCTTTGAGTCGATAAATAGCCATGGCACGTGCAATTCTCTACAAATATATCAACTATTATAGCCGTAAAAAATCTATTGTTGACGATTTTGAATAGCAGTAAAATTTAGCTTCTTGGTTATTACAGCAGCTTTAGTAATTACGTTTGTTTTATTTTTTAAATTGCTTTATCATTAACTGTACCGTTAAGAGCGGCATCTTTTGGTTTAGTACAAATACTATCTCTGAATCACTTTCTTTAGCAGGAACATGATACTAGCAGTAGTTTCATTTTACTTTTACAAGTTTCTTAAAACAATTGTTGAGTTGTCTAAAGTGCTTATTTCTAAATTCAATTTCTTGTTCTAGCTTTCTGTTATGTTTCGTAAAAAAGTAGTCTTGATTATCCCGACCTGTCAATCAGACGTAGAATGGTCGATAGACTGGTTAAGCGAGACTAATTTCAAAACAAGGGCACGTAACCTATCTTTTACTCAAAAGTGTCTGGATGTTATGGACGCAACTTGGAACCAGTTTTCAGTCTATTATTTATAGATGATTAATGGTCATAGCTTATTAAGTACAACATGATCGTTTATTTAGTGACTATAATTGTGTGAAACTGATTTGAGGCTTGGCATATATATAAATATTGTGGCGTAATTGTCGAGATATTTGGAGATATTTATTTATGGTGGGTCACCCTAACATTGCCTTTTTGAGAATTAGACCTCTAAACATGCTCGTACAGCGGCGCTAGTCTTCTTTTATATAGAATTCCAACCGCCAAGGGATCTTTTACGGTCACATCACTGTGTACAAGAGACTTCGGAATCGCGTTCATGTTAGCTACTCAAATATGTAACTGGTTCAAAAATTGATTGAATATTCAAAGAAATATCGCCAATTTTCTGGTTTTGTGCACGTTAAAGATTTGACGTCAATAATAAAAATTTATTATTAATTACAGATAGAGTCCATGATCAAACAACGTCAAGCCTTTTATGTGCAATATCCGATACTACTGTACGATACTACTGCAACCGCTTAACAAATTTGATTTTGTTATAAACAGCGCGAGCCGTCGATTTTTGTTCAGATGATTACCGGTATAAGATAATTTTGACAAAGAAGCAAGAATATTAATTCAAAGACTAATTATTACACACAGCAATCAACTATTTCTGTTACAGGGTCACTAAACCCATATTTTGGATAGAAGACAACACTCATAGTTGAAATAATTTCAGTTCAAATATCATCACTGATAAAAGCACTCTTGAATAGGCTCTATACGTTGACAAAACGTACAGATTGTATCCCCCTTATGTTTCGCTTAACAATGAAAGGTGCCGTGTTCAATTTTCGATCCCTTTGTTCTCCTACTCCTGAAATTTGGAACTGTTGTACAATGCTTTTATATATAATACTACTGATAGGCCTCTCTGTAGAAGAAGTTTCAAAAAAATATTATGTTGACTTTTCGAGAAATAGACCTCTAAAAATGCTCCAAATCGTAAAAATACGACGTTTTCGATTTTTTTTCGATCTCTTTTTTCGGCTACCCCTGACATTTCTAAAAATGATATAATGGTTTCAAACAAAAGACTACAAATTAGACTCTCGATTGACAAAGTTTAAAAGAAACAAATATACTTATTTTTCGAGAAAATGGCGACTAAATTTGCTCGAAATCGTAAAAAACCTTACTTTTCAAAGTCCTGTAACTTTTTCAATATTTGATAGAAACTTGTCGCTTTAGTACCATCTGATAGACAATGCAATGGGCTATTAAAAGATTTAAAACTTTAACTAATCGGCAAAAACACAATGGATACATCTCATTTTCCGCACAGGCACCTGTTTTTCAGAATTTTGTCAAAGTTTGGGTACTTTTCTTGACCACTTCCGGTGATTAGAGGATTTTAATTTATAGTTTAAGCACTAGTTTTCTCCTATGACTTCATAGTATTGAAGTTTCAAAAAAATCGTTGGAGCCGTTTTAGAGTTATTAAATTTTGACTAAAAATCGCAAAAAATCGACCAAAATCAAAATCAGAATTTCAAAACAAAACTTATATCGTTGGAATCGGATCGACACCAGCTATCTAAAATTGTAATCAAAATTGAAACATTCCAAGAAATACAGATTTTCGAAAATTTTAAAAATTTACCAATTTTCACCAAAAAAATGAAAGCGACAAAGTTTTTAAATTCGACGATTTTGAACTGCTATCTGCTCAGAAATGTCTCCAGCTATCCAAAAATGTAAATATCAGAAAAATCTGTTGAGAATTAACAGAATTAGAGCCGATTTACAATTTTTGTGCACGTTAAAGATTTGAGGCATTTCCGCTATGTGCACAAATTTCGTTTTACATTTAAGCACTAACCACCACCCATTTTCCCGACAGAAAACCAAACTTCAGACCTCTATCTCTTATAGTTGCTGAGATCTAGCTTCCCCCAATAAAAAATATATAATAATAATAATATTAATCTTAGTAATAACAATAGTCTTTCACCGAAGGTGAAAGCCTAACTAGACTTGCTTGCAAGACTGAAGGCTTTCATCGTGCTAAGGCGTCACACGATCACCAGATGCATGACAGAAAAATCGGTTGAGAATTAACAGAATTAGGGCCGATTTTCAATTTTTGTGCACGTTAAAGATTTGAATCATTTCCGCTATGCGCACAAATTTCGTATTACATTTAACTAGAATTTAACTTGAAAGCCTAACTAGAATTGCGCGCAATGCTGAAGGCTTTCACCGTCACCAAGGCGTCACACGATCGCCAGATATATGACAAAAGACTATCACCTCCACTCCCCCCACCCCCCCCCCCCCCAAACCCCCCCCCCACACTCTAGCATAACTCAGATATTGACCCATATACCTGCTCCAACTCGTAAAAATACGCTGTTTTCAATTTTTGATCTCTTTTTCCGGCTACCCATGACAATTAGAAAAATTGTACAAAGGTTTCACACAATACACTACCCAGTAGAATCTCGATTGAGCAAGTTTGAAAAAAATCATTGGCGGCTTTTCCGAGAAATATGGGTTTAAACTTAACTTTACTTTTCAAAGTCCCATAAATGTTTTAGTTGGCAATAAAATCTTGTTGTTATAGCACCATCTCGTAGATAATTCACGTGGCTATCATACGACATAATACTTTAAGTACTCGGTAAACAATCAATTGATACATCGCAATTGGCGCACAGGCACCCATTTTTCAGAATTTTGTCAAATTTTGAATACCTTTCTTGACCACTTCCGGTGATTAGAGGATTTTCATTTATAGTTCATGGACTGGTTTGGTCCGTCGACTTCATAGTAACGACGTTTCAGAAATATCGTAGGTGTCGTGGGTGTTCGTACCTTTCTAACCAGGGTAATTAATAACAGGACCCTTATTCGCGAAAACTTAAACTAAGATACAATCGAAATTTTAAGAAATACTGCAATTCGATTGGCTGACCAGTAAAATCAATTTGCATATATCCAATGAAGTTGCAGTATTTTTTAAAATTTCGGTTAAGTTTTCGTGAATAATGGCCCTGTTAAATTAAACAACGGATAACTCCTACCTCTTAAAATGATTAATATAATTAGTAAATAATTATTATTATCTAATGATTGTTGTTTTGTGACATATATAGTGTAACCAATATATACATTGTACTTTTATAATCAACATGATACTATGTATTAGTCCTGTTTATGTTCTTATGATTTGAATTTCTTCATGCAATATTTGAAAATCGCCAGTAGGAATAGATGTCTCTTATATAGATACGTTATGCTGGCTGTAAATTACACGGTAGGTTAACCTTTGGGACTGATTGTAAATCGCCAGTAGGAATAAATGTTTCTTATATACATACATTATGCTGCCTGTCCAACCTCGTGGGTTTTCACCGGTTTCCTCTAACTGCTAAAGACCCCTACGCGCAAGCGAATTATTGAAATAAAAAAAAATAAACCATATTTTATTCCGGAAATGATCTCTAAACATGCTCGTACAGCGGCGCTAGTCTTCTTTTATATAGAATTCCAACCGCCAAGGGATCTTTTACGGTCACACCAATGTGTACACGGGACTTCGGAATCGCGTTCATGTCAGCTACTCAAATATGTAACTGGTTCAAAAATTGATTGAATATTCAATGAAATATCGCCAATTTTCTGGTTTCGTGCACGTGAAAGATTTGACGTCACTAATAAAAAATTAACATTAATTACAGATAGAGTCCATGCTCAAACAACGTCATGCCTTTTTATCAAAGGTGCAATATTCGATACCATTGTACGATACTACTGCAAACGCTTAACAAATTGGACTTTCTTATAAACAGCGCGAGCCGCCGATTTCTGTCCAGATGATTACCGGTATAAGATAATTTTAACACAGAAGCAACAATATTAATTCAAAGGCTAATTATTACACAAAGCTATAAACTATTTCTGTTACAGGGTCACTATACCCATATTTTGGAAAGAAGAAAACACTCATAGTTGAAATAATTTCAGTTCAAATATCATCACTGATAAAAGCACTCTTGCATAGACTCTATACGTTGACAAAACGTACAGATTGTATCCCACCTGATGTTTCGCTTAACAATGAAAGGTGCCGTGTTCAATTTTCGATCCCTTTGTTTTCCTACTCCTGAAATTTGGAACTGTTGTACAATGGTTTTATATATAACACTACTGATAGGCCTCTCTGTAGAAGAAGTTCCAAAAAATAGTATGTTGACTTTTCGAGAAATAGACCTCTAAAAATGCTCCAAATCGTAAAAATACGACGTTTTCGGCCACCCCTGACATTTCAAAAAATGATACAGGAGTTTCACACAACAGAGTACCCATTAGCCTCTCGATTGAGAAAGTTTTTTTTAAAAAAAAAATTGGGGGCGTTTTCTAGAAACATGCGTCTAAAGTTGCTCGAAATCGCAAAATACCTTACTTTTCAAAGTCACATAACTTTTTTTATTTTTTGATAGAAACTTGTCGCTGAAGTACCATCTGATAGACAATTCGATTGGCTATTAAACGATATAAAACTTTAACTAAACAACAAGAACACAATTGATACAGGCACCCATTTTTCTGAATTTTGTCCAAGTTTTGGCATTTTTTTTTACCACTTCCGGTGAATAGAAATTTTTTATTTTTACTTTAATGACTAGTTTCATCCTTCGACTTTATATTCCTGAAGTTTCAGAAAAATCCTTTATGTCTTTTTTTTAAATAAAAATCCAATAATAATTGACTATTTACAGGCAAAATAACGAAAGCGGGGACTTAAACAAAATTGCCCATTTCTAGGCAACTGCTTATATTACAAACTAATTTTAACATACATTTTCTTCGTTTGGATTATAGCTACAAGGTTATAAAAGTTACGTAGATATTTGAAAAGCCTGAATGGGTTGTAAAGAGGTTAATTTTAGACCTTTTTTCGCCTCTAAATCGAATTTGCTCGAAAATGAAATCGAAATTAAAAAAAACTAAGCTCAGCGTTTTTTGCGCCTTTAAAGGGCACACTCTTTTAGTTATATGAGTTTTAAAAAAAATAATATTTGCTTTTGAAAAATGGTACCTAACTGTCAAAATTGTAGTTTTTGGTAAAATTATGCCACTTCCGGTGCCGAAAGATAACACTATCGGTAACAAAAAAAATGACCATTGAGACAACAGAGCATATGAACTTTGTTTTATACAAATCGAACAATAAATAATTTCCGCACAGGCACCCATTTTTCTGAATTTTGTCAAACTTTGGATACCTATCGTGACTACTTCCGGTGATTAGACAATTTTCATTTTTACTTTAAACACTAGTTTGGATCAATTCCCGTACCACATCTAAGTCGGCATGGGATAGGATTCGTAGGATTAAAGATAAAAGTAGTGCTTTATCAGTTAACCATCTCAATGTTGATAATACCACCTTAACAACATTTCCTGATATTGCTAATTCTCTTGCCAGTACTTTTTCATTCAATTCATCATCCAATTCCTCCTCTGATGCCTTTCGGGGCATTAAGCAACAGCAGGAGAAAAGGCGACCTAACTTCAAGTCCCGTAATGATGAATGTTACAATGATGCTTTTTCCATTGCAGAGCTTCGTGATTCGCTAAAGCGCTCGGGACACTACAACTGGTCCAGATGAAATTCATTGCCAGATATTAAAACATTTACCTTTTCCAACACTATTAATCTCATTGGATCTTTTTAACCCAATTTGAGTTGATGGGAATTTCCCTCTTTCGTGGCATGAAGCCACAATAATTCCCATCTCTAAACCGGGTAAAGATCATACGAATCCTACCAACTATCGCCCGATCGCTTTAACTAGCTGTATTTGCAAAACCGTGGAGAGATTGATCAATCGAAGGCTTGTTTGGTACCCTGAGTACAACAACCTCATTACAGACCTCCAATGTGGATTTCGGTTCCAAAGGAGCATTCTTGATCATCTCGTCAGATTTGAAACGTTCGTCAGGGACGCTTTCAACCAGAAGCAACATTTACATGTAGTTGCAATATTTTTTGATCTGGAGAAAGCATATGATACTACATGGAAACATGGTATCATGCGCGACCTCCATAACCTCGGCCTACGAGGTCGCTTACCTATCTTCATTAAAAATTTCCTGGAAGATAGGTCATTTAAGGTACGACTGGGATCAATATTCTCTGACCCATTTCCCCAGGAAATGGGGGTTCCTCAGGGAAGTATTTTATCTCCAACATTGTTTGCAATTAAAATTAATACTATCCCAGCGTGCCTTAAACCGGGTACAAACGGCGCTCTTTATGTTGGTGACTTTCAGATGTGCTATGGTTCTACAGACATGCGGATAATCGAACGTAAGTTGCAGCTTTGTTTGAATTCACTTCAACAATGGGCAACCGAAAATGGATTTCGTTTTTCGAAATCCAAGACTGTCTGCATGCATTTCTGTCAGAAACGTGGTTTGCATCCTGATCCAGAAATTTTCTTGGATGGCAACCGCCTTCCATTTGTGGATGAAACCAAATTTCTGGAGCTGATATTTGATAAGAAATTGTCATTTATCTCCCACATTAAAAACCTAAAAAAGAAATGTCTGAAAGCCCTCAACATATCGAGAGTCTTATCAAATACTGACTGGGGAGCAGACCGTACGGTCTTGCTCAGATTATATCGAGCATTAATAAGATCAAAACTCGATTATGGGTGTATTGTGTATGGGTCTGCCCGCGAGTCTTATCTCAAAGAGCTCGACACCATACACAACCAGGGACTTAGAATCAGTTTAGGAGCATTTCGTACATCTCCACTGGACAGTTTATACGTCGTTGGCATGAGCCCTCACTGCACAACAGACGTGATAAACTGGGCCTGCAGTATGCTACGAAAATAGCATCTTTACTAAACCATATTATACGATTTTCATAAAATTGTCACCACGTGATACTTAATGCCATTTACGATTTCATACAAGTAATTTAAGATTTTCATTATCACCGGAAGTAACGTCATTTTGGCAAAAACTGTATTTTTAGCTTTCAAAACAGATATTTTATTCAAATGAGTCTGAGTTGTTATGTTTTTAAAATTATGATATTTGATTCCAATCAACAAATAGAATAAACCCATACGATCATACAGATTCCAGAAAATGGTTTCTAACTTGTATGGTTGCAGAGGAATTGACGGTTTTCTACAAGTCACTTTTTAAGGTTTTTGGTCTATAAAAGTGGCAATTATTATTCGATTTACATAAAATTTTCGCCATGTGATGCCTTATGCCATTTCTGATTTCATAAAACTAATTGAATATTTTCATTATCACCGGAAGTACTGTACACTTACATGTAACAAATATATAAAATGAATTGATATTGCTGGATTTGGTTGATTCGGCGTCCATTTTATTTGATGTGTGCAATGATGAGGTGGAAACCTGTTTAATGGTTTCATTGGTACCGGAAGTGACATATGTTTAGGGTAACGTGGCACCGGTGAAACCCGTCATTACTGCATCGCAGTTCTAGTGATGATTGTTTTTACCAAAAAAAAAACAATCATCCAACACGTTGGCCGTTTTATTTTCCACTTGAGCATATCTCAGAAACTACCCTTCGGATTGATCCGATATCTTTGGTTTTTCAGGAAAGATGGCATGACTTAGAGATTAAATATATTTCGAAAATTCTGCGAAAATGCGAAATGTTCGAAATCACCGAAGTTGCTTTATTTTTAAATATTGCCGTAATATTAACAATAATTCCCGGATTTTAAGGTTTGATACATTTTGACATAGCCAGAGACAAGCCAAATAGCTACGGTTCTTTAGATTTTTTATTTTCGATGAATCTTCTGAGATATTAAGCGCCAAATTTTGAAGATTTAAATTTTTACAAAATTTTTTTTATTAAAGAATATTTCGTTATGGTATTTTGTCCAAGGCTAAAGGGTCGTCTGATTTGAGCAAAAATGTCAACAATTTTTGTCTAGATAATTTTGCTTGACGTCCATTGGCTAATTCAGTTTTTCGCTCGTAGATTGATTTTTTATTGTTCAATTTGTTTAAAACCAAGTTCATATGCTCCTTTTTCCAAAATGTAATTTTTTTTGTTACCGATATAGTTATCTGTCGGCACCGGAAGTGACATAATTTTAACAAAAACTATAATTTTGACAGTTCGGTACCAATTTTTGAAAGCAAATATAATTTTTTCAAAATTTGATATTACCAAAAGGATGCGTCAAACCAATTTAACATTTTCGCTGTCACCGGAAATGACATCATTTGGGCAAAAACTGTATTTTTAGCCTTAAAAAGCAATATTTTATTCAAATGATTCTTTTTTTGTAATGTTTTTAAAATTATTATATTTGATTCAAATAAACAAACAGCATAAACCCATTCGATCATACAAATACAACAAAATGGTTTCTAACTTGTACGGTAGAAGAGAAATAGACGATTTTCTACAAGTCACCTTTCATGGTTTTTGGTCCATAAAAGTGTCAATTATTATCCGATTTTCATAAAATTTTCACCATGTGATACCTTAGGCCATTTATGATTTTATAGAACTAATTTAACGTTTTCATTATCACTGAAATTAATGTCATTTTTGCAAAAGCTGTATTTTTAGCCTTCAAAACAAATATTTTTTTTGTAGTGGGTTATGTTTATTATTTGTTTAACAATATGATATTTGACTCCAATGGACATATAGATTGAATCAATACGATCATATAGTTGTCTAAAAATTGCTTCTAGCATCTTCCCTTGTCGAGAAATAACCAATTTTGTCAGGATCAATTTTTCAGATTTTTTTCGCATTTTAATTTCCCATTAGAAAGTCAGCTTACTTAGCGGCAGGTGAGTAACAATTTTTGTCAGAATCACATTTTTGACTCATGTAACACATGGCAACAAATGTATAACTAGAACTGCGACGCAGTAATGACGGGTTTCACCGGTGCCACATTACCTTTGAACTTGCTCTATGCCAAATAGCCGATTATTACTTACAATATTGTTATACAACATTTGGGAAATATTCCTTATTGTATGTCTGTTTTTCATTTTGAGTAAGGGGGGTGGATGGCCTAATGGTTAACCCGTGCGCGCTGTATCATAAGGTCTGTAACTGAGTCAACTGGCATGGTTTTGATTCCCCGGTTGTACCGTGATAAGGAGTAGCGTCGCCTGTCCAACCCCTTGAATTATTGAAATAAAATTGAACCATATTAGTCCCGAAATGACCTAGTTTGTGTCGAGTCGACGTTACCCCCCCCCCCTCTCTCTCTCTCTCTCTCTCTCTCTCTCTCTCTCTCTCATTTTTAGAAAAGTATTGGACTGGTGTGTATAACGTTTTTGTTCTTTGCACGTGTATGTGCTTATGTTAGGTATTTAAAGATCAACCTATGTGAATTCTGCCCTCTTATCCTTTAGTATAGATCATTATACTGTATATTATTATAATACATTGGATTGCTTCTTTAACTTTCTCCGGGTCCCCCGGTTTCCCCCCACTGCTAAAGACCCCTACGCGCAAGCGAATTATAGAAATAAAATTGAACAATATGTTAGTCCCAAAATGACCTAGTTTGTGTCGAGTGGACGTTAAACCCCATTTCTCTCTCTCTCTCTCTGCTTCTTTAACCTGAGACTGTATGTATAATACGTCCAATAGCTTGTTTTACCCGTGACTGTGTGATTTGGATTGTTGTTGGTAGCTCCAAGGACCTTTTTATCTGGAATTGGTGAATATTTGGTGAAAATTTGAATTCTTCGAAAATAGTTTAAAATACGACACATCAAAAATATTCAAACTTTTATCTTGGTAGAAACATTTGACGTGGATTCATTTAATAATAAATTTGACATGGCTTGAAATTGATTTTGTTTATTTGTACATATTTCTAGAGAATCAAACAATACACCAAATGTTTTAAAAACATGACAAACAAGCAACACTACAACATTTCTTTCATCATCCAACAAGTTATTGTATGGCAGATGTCTAGAAAACAATACATTTCTAACCAATAATAAAACAGTTGTTTTGCACATGTAGCATTAATTCAGCCATTATGGAAAATTTCCTATTGATTGAATCAGTGAATATTTTATTTAAACCTCAAAATAAACTTACAAAAAAGATAGAGAATAGATTGTGAGAAACGTTTTCCAAATCTTCAATTTATCATGTGCTCAGCTGTATTGATTTTCTCGCATGTTTTTATGTTTTATTCTTTACATAAATAAATATAGAGTTTAATCGGGGTAATTTATCCAATCACCCCGTAGAATCAAACACTGGTTAATGTATCAAAGTAGAAGCAGTTTGATGAACTATCGGCAATTATTCCACTTCTAATGATCGCAATATTTGATGATAAGCCTACTTACTTACTTGTACTTATGTGTTAAACATCTTATACTTAGAACGAAATCTGCATATTATATAAACATGGTTAAAGTCATCTAAGCCTATTGGTCCGTCGTAATTAAAAAAAATATTGTTTTTAGAATTGATTTGAAGTCGGTAATACATTACAAGCTTCACATACACCGTACAATAGGAGTGACATTAAGCAATACGTTTTCTTTAAAGAGAAGACTTCCCACGTTATTTGTCCTAACGTTTAATAATAATAATAATCAATTTGTATAACTCTGAGTGTTCCAGCTAATACGACAAAGTGAAGTAAAGGGTTAGGGTTAGGGTTATGTCACTTCCGGTAACAATGAAACCGTTAAACATGTTTTCACATAAGCATTGCACACGTTTTACAAAATAGACAGAGAATCATCCAAATCCAGGGACATCAATTCCATTTATACATTTGTTACCTGTTACCATGTGTTACATATGTTAAAAAGTGATCCCGGTCAAAATTGAAAATTTTCGCAAAATTACGTCACTTCCGGTGGCGACATAAAAAACATTATCGGTAACAAAAAAGTTAGCGATTTGCACCATGAAACATATGAACTTTGTATTATAAATATCGGGAAGTAAATAAGTAACCTACAACCAATAAACTGAAATTAATAAGGCAAAAAATCTTTTAAAAAAGGATCCTGACAAAAGTGGTTATTTCTCGGCAACGGAAGATGCTAGAAGCAATTTGTGGACATCTATATGATCAAATTGATTCAATCTATATGTCCATTGGAATAAAATATCATAATGTTAAACGAATGCTAAATATAACTCACTTCAAGAAAATATTTGTTTTGAAGGCCGAAAATACAGTTTTTTGCCAAAATGACATTACTCCCAGTGAGATTGAAAATGTAAAATTAGATTTATGAAATCAGAAATGTCATATGGCATCACATGGTGAAAATTTTATAAAAATCGAATAATACTTGCCACTTTTATAGACCAAAAACCTTGAAAAGTTACTAGTAGAAAATCATCCATTTCTCTGCAACCGTACAAGTTAGAAATCAGTTTGTGGTATCTGCATGATCATATTGGTTCATTCTATTTGTTCATTGGAATCAAATATCATAATTTTAAAAACATATAAACAAAAAACTCGTTTTAATAAAATACAATTTTTGCCCAGACGAGGTCATTTCCGGTGACAGTGAAAATGTTAAATTGGTTTGATCTAGTCAAATTTTGCATTATTCATCAAATAGTAAAACGAAATTGAAAATCGAATAATAATTGACTATTTTACAGGCAAAATAATGTGAAAAATGACGCATGCAAAACGGCCTGTTTCTCGACAACTGCTGACAAGTAAGATGACCCTTTAATCATGTGTAAAATACCATTAAAAATATTCCTCAATAACAAAGTTTTTTGTAAAAATTTAAATTTTCAAACTTTTGCGCATAATATCAGCGAAAATTCGTCGAAAATCAAAAATCTAAAGTACCGTAGCTATTTGCCCTGTCTCCGGCTATGTCAAAATGTATCAAATGTTAAAATCCGCCGATTTTTGTAAATATTACGGCAATATTTAAAAAAAACCCCACAACTTCGGTGATTTCGGACATTTCTCATTGTCTCAGAATGTTCGAAATAGATTTAATATCTATGCTATGCCAATTTTCCCGTATAACCAAAGATATCAGATCGATCCGACAAGTAGTTTCTGAGATATGCTCAAGTGGAAAATAAAACGGCCAACGTGTTGGATGACTGATTTTTTGGTAAAAACAATCATTACTAGATCTGCGATGCAGTAATGACGGGTTTCAACGGTCCAACGTTACCCCTGAACTTATGTCACATCTGGTGCCTCGTTACCCTTGAACTTATGCCACTTCTGTTACCAATGAAACCGTTAAACAGATTTCCACATAAGCATTGCAGACGTGTTATAAAATGGTCGAAGAAACAACCAAATCTAGCAATATCAATTCCATTTATACATGTGTTACCATGTGTAACATATGTCAAAAAAGTGATCCTGACAAAATTTGTTACTAACTTACCGCTAAGTTAGCCGACTTTCTAATGGAAATTTCTCGACAAGGGAAGATGCTAGAAGCAATTTTTGGACATCTATATGATCTTATTGATCCAATCTATACGTCCATTGGAATAAAATATCATAATGTTAAACGAATGATAAATATAACTCACTTCAAGAAAATATTAGTTTTGAAGGCTAAAAAACAGATTTTACCAAAATGTCATTACTTCCGGTGATAATGAAAATGTTAAATTAGTTCCATAAAATCATAAATGGCATAAGGCATCACATGGTGACAATTTATGAAAATCTGATAATAATTGACATTTTTATGGGCCAAAAACCATGAAAACTGACTTGTAGAAAATCGTCTATTTCTCTGCAACCGTTCAAGTTAGAAACCATTTTGTGGTATCTGTATGATCGTATAGGTCTTTTCTATTTGTTGATTTTTATCAAATATCATAATTTTAAAAACATTACAAATAATAATCATTTGAATAAAATATCTCTTTTTAAGACTAAAAATACAGTTTTTGCCCAAATGATGTCATTTCCGGTGACAGCGAAAATGTTAGGTTGGTTTGACCTAGTCAAAATTGGCATAAGGCATCAAATAGTAAAAAAAACCCATGAAAGTCGAATAATAGTTAACTCCTTTACAGGCAAAATAACGTGAAAAGGGACGCATGCAAAATTGCCTACTTCTCTGCAACTGCTCATATTACAGACTAATTTTCACATACATTCTCTTCGTATGGATTATTGCTACGAGTTTATGATAGTTACGAAGAAATATTTTAAAATATGATGACACTGAATGGGTTATAAATAGCTTAATTTTACACCTTTTTTCACCTTTTAATCGAAATAGCTCGAAAACGAAATCGAAATTAAAAAAAAACTGAGTCCGATGTTTTATGCGCCTTTGCATGGCGCATCCTTTTGTTAATATCAAATTTTGAAAAAATAATATTTGCTTTCAAAAAGTGGTACCGAACTGTCAAAATTATAGTTTTTGTTAAAATTATATCACTTCCGGTGCCAACGGATAACTCTATCGGTAAAAAAAAAATGACATTTTGGAAAAAGGAGCATATGAACTTTGTTTTAAACAAATTATTATTATTATTTTTCCATTTGAGCATATCTCAGAAACTACTTGTCGGATCGATTTGATGTTTTCGGTTTTTCTGGGAAAGCGGGTTTGACTTAGATTTTAAAGCTATTTCTAACATTCTGCGACAATGTAAAATGTCCGAAATCACCGAAGTTGTCGTTTTTCGAAATTTTGCCGTAATGTTATCAATAATTGTCGGATTGTAATATTTGATACATTTTGACATAGCTGGAGACAAGGCACATAACTACAAGTCTTTAAATTTTTTTATTTTCGACGAATCGTCGGAGATATTAGGCGCCAAATTTTGAAAATTTAAATTTTTACGAAAAACTTTTTTATTAATGAATATTTTTATGTGGTATTTTACCTAGTGTTAGAGAGTCATCTGATTTGACCAAAAATGGCATTTTTCCTTGGCCCCCATTGGCTAATTCAGTTTTTCAGTCCTGGATTAATTATTTATTGTTCGATTTGTATAAAACAAAGTTCATATGCTCCGTGGTCCAAAATGTCATTTATTTTGCTACCGGTACATTTTCTTTTCGGCAACGGAAGTGACGTAAATTTAGCAAAAACTGCAATTTTGACAGTTCGGTACCACTTTTTGAAAGCAAATATTATTTTTTTCAAATCTGGTATGACTGAAAGGGGTTGTCCTGTTAAGGCGCAGAAATCAACGCGCTCAGTTTTGTTAATTTTTATTTCGTTTTCGGATCATTTCAATTTAAAGGTGAAAAAATGTGAAAAAATGATTGCGCTGGATTTGGTTAATTCGGCGTCCATTTTATTTGATGTGTGCAATGCTTATGTGGAAACCTGTTTAATGGTTTCATTGGTACCGGAAGTGACATATGTTTAGGGTAACGTGGCACCGGTGAAACCCGTCATTACTGCTTCGCAGTTCTAGTTATTTTTGTTGTTGTTATTTTCTTATAAATCTTATGTCTCAGAATCTGAAACTTTGACCTACCTACCCCCCCCCCCCAAGAATGGGTGGTGGCTGTGGATTAAATGTATTTTCAAAACGTTTTACAAATTCGAACTCACCCAATTTTACAAACGAAAAAACTTACAATGCATAGGCGTAACTTTGTGGCTTTTTGACCTATTTTCCTAATTCTTTTTTCTTTGAGTACCTTGAAAAAAATCATTTTCACCTGCAATTTCCGATTTTCGAATTTCGAAAATTCGTTGCTGTGATTTCGCCCCGGAAGGTTAGACCAACTTGACAACTTCTTTAATATGTGCACGATTTTCATGAAATATGTACTGTAAGTAGATCTTAGCGACCTAACTTATCGCCCCTTGAAGAAATTAAGGATCAAAGTTTTAAAAGAAATCAACAAAATATAGTTCAGATTGCCTTCAAATTTTGTAAATTCTGTAAATATGGAGTTTGTCGATCGAACCGGAAGTGCCACCATCTTGAAACCTTGAAGGAATACCTAAAAAAACGTTCAGAGCAGAATTTTGATTTAGGTCAACTGATTGTAAATAAACACAATAGGCCGTAGCTAGTTTCTTGAATTCGTCTCCTTTTTCTGAAATCAATACATTTCTGGATAGCCTGGCGCGTGGTCGAATTTTTGGTATTTGAAAGCTTCAACATTTCGAATTTCCTCTTTGACGTTTTTCTTGCCGACAAACCTGTTTACGAGTCAAATTATTAACGGCTTGGAAATATCTGGAATAGGCCGACGTTTCGTAAATTCGGCTCTTATTTCCGAAATAAATACATTTCTGGTTAGCCTCCTTCCAAGAATGGGGTTGGCTTCGGAATGAATATATTTTCAAAACGTTTTGCGAATCCGAAATCACCGAAATTTACTGATGAAACCTCAAAACCTTTACTTTCAATCTGCTTTATTCGATTTTCGAAATTCGAATATTACGTTATTGACATCTCATTCCGGATGTAAACGCCAACTTCTTGAATATTAGTATGATTTTCTTGAAATTAGGAATGTAAGTAGATCTATTCGATCCAACTTCAACGATGTCATTAGATGTTTTCTAATCTATCTCCCCTTGGGGAAATTAAGGATCAAATTTAAAAAAAAAATTGACATTTCATCACGGAAGTGAAACCAAATTGACGACATCTTTAATATTAGTACGATTTTCATGAAATTCAGAATGTACGTAGATATCATTAGAAATGTCCTAACTTATCTCGCATTGAAGAAATTAGTGGACAAAGTTTTGAAAAATTCGAGAAAAAAAAGTAGGTCAGAATCCCCTGAGTTTTTTTTATCTGTAGTAGCTAAGAAATTACTGATTCGGACAGAAAATATGGAGTTTGTCGATCGAACCGGAAGTGCCACTATTTTGAAACGTGAAAAATCCTTAAGGCTTTTGCGATATTTTACCTACAGACATGGGAGTTACATTTTCTGAATCCTTAAGGAATGCCTAAAAATCTATCGGGGCAGGATTTTGATTTCTGTCGACTGATGGTCACCATTTTGACTTGAATATGAAAAAAAGTGAAAAATTGGATATGAAAAAGGTGAAAAATCCACGGTAACGAGAGTGAAAACAAACACAATACGCCGTACTTTGGAGAATTCGTCTCCTATTTCCGAAATGGATACATTTCTGGATAGCCGGGCTCAGGGTCGATTTTTTTGACCTAAATATTTGAATAGCTGAGGTCAATCTAAGTTCCATTCCAAATTTTCCCGCTATTTTCATTTCATTTTCTGATCCGTCTCAAACGGCTTGATCCATTAATTTTCTGAAATTTCTGAGATCCTTTGTATGATCCATGACATGTGACAGGAAGTGACCGTTAATATGTAAAGATGGGTTGCCAGGGAACGAAACATACGCCCACAGTAGCTAAATCGTTTGAGCGGTCGACAAGTGTTGTCGCGTACTTATTCTTTTGTAGGTAATTAAGGGGATATACAACACAGTTTCATACAGATCAGATTAAAATTTTTGTCGTTTGAGGGTTCCCAAGGTTCTACAAACTGAAACAAGGGCCTTAACTCTGGAAGTAATTTACAGAAAATTTTGAAATTTGACAGGCATTTTCGTATTACTAATTTAAATAATGCATATAAATTTCACACAGATCGGATGATAACTCTTGACGTAATAAACGGAAATTCAATAGGATACTTCTTTTTACTAATTTAAATGACGCATATAAATTTCATACAGATCGGCAATAAACGGATATTGATGAAATTCAATAGGATACTTCTTTTTACTAATTTAAATGACGCATATAAATTTCATACAGATCGGCAGATAACTTTTGATGTTAGAGCGTTTACAAGGCGCAACAAAGTGAAACAATGGCCATAAATCTAGAAGTAATTTACGGAAATGGCTGAAATTCAATAGGATTCTTCGTGGTTTCAATACGCCAAATGATGCATACACATTTCATACAGATCGGGTGATAACTCTTGGCTTTAGAGTGTTCACAAGGTACAACAAAGTTAGACATAATATTATAAACGGAAATTGCTGAAATTCAATAGGATACTTCTTTTCACTAATTTAAATAATACATATAAATTTCAGAAAGATCTGATGATAACTGTTGCCGTTAGAGCGTTCACAAGGTGCAATAAAGTGAAACAAGGGCCATAACTCTAGATGTAATTAACGGAAATTGCGGAAATTCAATAGGTTTCTTCTTTGTACAAATCTAAATGACACATATAAATTTGATACAGATCGGAAGATAATTTTTGATGTTAGAGCGTTCACAAGTTGCAATAAAGCAATAAAGTGAAACAGGGGCCATAACTCTAGAAGTAATTAACCGAAATTATTGTAATTAAATAGGATTCTTCATCTCACAAATGTAAACAACATATATCAATTTTAAAACAATCAGATGATAACTGTTGGCGTTAGAGTGTTCACAAGAAATTGTAGACGGACAGACGGACGGACAGGACGGGGTCGACGGCAATATACGTCCACATTTCCATGTGGGCGTATAAAAACGGGAAATTTTGCCCGTTTAAAATATTTAGTACCGTTATACTTTAGTTAATATTACTTTAATCTTTTTGACAAAGTTAATAACACCTGACTTGAGGTGATGCTCCATTGAAACATTTCCCGTTATTCAATTTCATTTTTTCAAAGACTGCTGAACTTTGAAATCATGTCAAATGTAGCACCATGGGCCTTTCTGTCTGACATGGAGAGCGGACAAGTACTATTACCGGTCGCCACATCCTACGTACGACCCATGCATCTTTTCTTACTACATATTTCTGTAGCCTTGTGATCGTCTAGAATTTGTCTCTAGCTGTCTTTACTTCTGCTTCACGTTGTGTATTTACTTCTTACTGTTTTCTTAAGACGTTTGTCTTACCAGGAATAACAATGCAACAATTCCCTTCTACATTTTATATATATATATAGCCGAATACATGTATACAAGCATAATATATAACAATACTAGCTAAAACCATTTCTCCACCCTAGCCAGCCTCGCGGCTGTCTAGGAACTCAGATGGAACCTCTCTGGAATCTAATGGAAGTCTACTTATATCACGTATATCACGCATTACAAAGCGTGTTCATGTCCCTGAACTTGTGTAATTTCTGATATTTGGCGGCATCGAGGTGACCGTTTCGTCGACAGAAACATTTGGGAAACGGATCCATGGGGAGGACATAGCGTCAAGATATGGATAGGGATTGGACTTAATGTGATACTTGGATCCATGTGCTTAGAGAATGTTGGTCAAAGTCGGTGACATCGACCAAGTGATACGACCTCACGTTGTTCCATTTTTTGCACAACATCAAAAACACATTTTCCAGCAGCACAACGCTGGCCAGCCCTCAGCCCTGATCTTTCCATCTATTACAATGTCTTGAGCCAATTTTTTGTCAACCTTACCCTATTGGTTATTCTTGTCTTTACTGTTGAAAATAAATAACATTTATACTTGATACTGGACTTGCTTTTCTTTTGCGTGTGGGTATATAACTCCAGTTATACCATCATTAAGTACAAGTTTATTAGCATCAACATATTTTTCAATTGCAACCTTAGGAACGACGGCATTCTTACATCAGCGTATAACATAAAATCCAAACCGTGACTAAGTATAATATCCTCCAAAGGTATACAGTAAAGTGTGAACAATACCGATCCTAAGACGCTACCCTGTGGCACACCGAATTCAAGTGAAGCGGATACTGATTTGTGCCCATTTACTACAACACTCCGAGTTCTATCATGCAAGTAAAATTCTTTCCAAAAAAATACAATAATCAATATAACTTCCGATATCATTATGATATCATTATGTACTTTGAGTAGAGCAGACTCGGTACTATGGTACTTTCTATAGGCGGATTGGAATTTTGAATAGAAAGAAAACTCACTGAGATGATTATCAAGATCACTAGCATGCACATTTTTAAATGAATTTGCCGCCAAAAATCTAGTTTGAAACTGAACGATAATTTTTCAATACATTAGAATTCAAACCAGGATTTTTCAATTATAGCCGAACAATGGCATGCTTAAATTCACAAGGAAACTGTCATTATCAAATAACGTGTTGATGACTTGTGGGAAATGGATCCAGTGAACAGAACCTACAGAGTTCATTGATGAGATGGGGGTCACGGTGGCTAAGTGGGTAAGACGCTGGCTCGCTAGCCTGAAGGTCGGGTGTTCGATCCCTGCGTTGGCCGAGGAAGTTCATCCAGATTTTCCGGCGTGGTCTTCTCCCCTTGTCGGTTATGCAGGACAGAGGGCCTGACATGGACAGCTGCCTAGTCGTTCGGATGGGACGAAAAACCGAGGTCCCGTGTACACATTGGCGTGCACGTAAAAGATCCCTTGACAGTTGGAATTCGAAAATAGGTGTAGGCTGCAGTGCCACTGTCCGGGCAATATTTCCCTCATAACACACAGCATGGCGTATGCCCGTTGTCATTAGCCCAGTTCGGAGCAGAACAGTAGGACGTTAAACCCCATATCATTTCATTGATGAGATAAGACGCAATAAAAAGGGTTCAGTTACAGGTGTAAAAGAATGACCAAGATCAAGATCATTGAAAACTTATTGACTAGATAGGGAGTCCGGTGAATTTCTTACCATTCAAACTTTTTATTTGAAGAAATCAGTGTACGATTGTGCTAGCGCCCGTGGATCTGTGTGGTCTGGTGAAGTAGCAGTACCGGTTGTATTACAACATAAACGTTCTTTAATAATATAGAAGTATGGTTATTTGGGGTGGGGGGGGGGCAGAAAGATGTGCCTCTATTTAAGGTTCGAAGGTTTTTGAGAACTTATACATGGATTACCGCCATGAAGTACCTTACCTTATGCATTGATCGGAAGCTTAATTATTTACCTTTCCAAAAGTGTGTCGCAGATCTTTCTATGTTCAAAGCCCCACGAACTCAGTTGGGACCCAAGGAATGAGCCCCCCCCCCCTTTACCTCAGTTAAGAATTTTATGTTTAATAATTTTAATAACTTCACTTAATTACGCAAGGTTGTTGAGTGGGGCCTGGCGTACGCCATTGTGTCCAAAGTAATACCACCTATAAATATCGCATATCAACAGAGCGGAGTGTGGATGTAGGGTTAACGTCCACTCAACACAAAATAGATGATACAATAGCGTGTGTTACATTTTTATTTGAATAATTCGCTCCCGTACAGGGGTGTTCATATAGAATTGAAGTGCGACAATCCATATAGAATTGAGACAACCCATGTGTTGAATCGAATCCATGACATGGTCACACACCCAGTCCTAGCTCTTTGTTACATGTCACTGCGACAGTGTTAAAGTTAATTTGAAGTGGTTTTACTCTGACCCATGATGACATGTTTTCATGGTACTTTAGTTTACCTTATGGAATCTGATACATAGGCTATATCGTAAATCTTACAAAATATTTATCCCAGTCTTGGATATTATAAAAACACATGACTATATTAATAACATTTATTATATAAACTAACAATATACTCACCGAAAAAAACCGTACACGATGCAAATATTATAATTTTCTTAAAATAATCTGTTCCTAAACAAACCATTCTTCATTCTAAAATAATAAATGAAACAGTTCACATTGTCTTGATACAAATAATTACCAATAACCCCCCCCCCCCCCCCAAAAAAAAGCAGTACCTCTAAAAGATATTTTAGAACATATAGTAAAACAAGTTCTACCAGAAATAATGACCAAAGGCTGGACTAATTTTAGTTACGTTCTGTACACCCAAGTCACTTGGATTCTAAATTCTGTTGGATCATTTGTTGCTTCTATAAATCACATTTTTCGGGCACATGAGTAAAAGGGAAAAAAGAAAATAACAGAAAAAATATTTTGCCTGCTAGTCGGCAAAATAAAGTGCTCGAAATCCGATGACATTTATGTGATAATAAACCAATAATTGTATTTTCTTTCAATCGATAATTATAATTGGTAATGAACTGACTATGGATTACAACATTTTGTATGGAGCCACTCTGCTTTGTGATATATTTTTCTGGCAGCGATCATTATTTGTTTCATCAATTTTTCGTCCATCTTATTTGATTAAATTGATTAATGGAATAATTTAAAGTTTAAAACATTTAAAATCAGTATAATAAAGTAGTCACTTTTATCTATGCGCGACTTTGTATCAGGTATCAGTTTTGTTTGTTTTGGGGCTCGTGGGCGACCGGCTTAACAGGCCGCGGTTCCATAGAATCCAAATGATAATCTTTTCGGGCATCATCATTGTTGTCCGGTGAATGCAATTGCAACAGTTTGACTATTTCGTTGTCTCGAATTCAGGTCAACAAAGGGTGGGATTTCGGTTGCAAAAAACACATAAATACAGCTTTTTTTGCACAACTTTCATGTTGCTGTGCGCACGGCCTGGAAAAGCAACAGAACGCGTTTGCAGCAGTCTAATTTACAAAATTTACTGGGGGGGGGGGGGGCGATACCACCAAAAGGTGATCTTCGCGCCTTTGGCACTCGCTATCGACCTGAACTGCCGCCTCTAAGCGGAAATTTTGTTTCGTTTTATTTTTCATTTGTTTAGTCCGCTCCGGCTTGACACTACTTTGAAAGAGGCGTTCAGCAATGCGCAGGTTGTGCTGTTTGACTACAGGTAAATAAACTGAACGACATTATCATATAGTTTTAACCAGATTGAATTTATCCGTGATGAAATGAATATAATCAATTTGAATAATAGATTTTTCGAAATATCCTTAGATTAACTAAGATATGAGATATGTACTACTCCTAATTGAACGTTTGGGCGTTTAAATCTCAGAAATGAAATGAGGTTTAACGTCCTACTGTTCTACTCCTAACCTGGGTTAATGAAGACGGGCATACGCCATACAGTGTGCTATGAGGGAAGTTTTGCCCGGGCAGCGGCACTATCGCCTACTCTTATATCGAATTCCAACTGCTAGGGGATCTTTTACGTGCACACCAATGTGTACACGGTTTTTCGTCCCATCCAAACGAATAGACAGCTGTCCTTGTCAGGCCCTGTTTACATCTCAGCGGTGGTTTATCAGGTTTGTCCCAAATTGTGCTTATAATCTAATATGAACATATTCGAATTGGATTTTCTTTATTAATTTACGAAGACCTCTAAAGCGCTAACATCCCTCCCTCTAAATTACACTATAATTTATGAAATTTTTTAAAAGCTTGCGAAATTGTTGGGTTATTGTCCGCTTATGTATTCAATTTAATCCAAACATTCACTAGATCAAAGATCACCTGGTTGATATCTGATGCTTCAATTCGTTCCACCTGTGACATACCGGTAAATAGCAAAAATATAGGTCAACTTATGTGATCTTGAAAAAGATAAGGTCAGCAGTATAGGTCAGTACATGAAAGTTTAACCGGGTTAATCTCAAAGTTGTGCTTGTCTAAAGCAGTCCTAATGGATTTAACAGTTGCCCAATTTTAATCATGTTCGTTGGCGTAAACAATCAAAACACGCGTCATTTACCGAAATCCAATGCCAAATTCTTGATTGTGATAAACAAAAGGTTCTTTGGATCAAATAAACGTGCTCAAATGATACAGTATTCATCTCACTAGCAATTTGTTCATTTTTTTTACTTGCCAGTTTACATGTATTGATCAATAATGATTGTTTGAAAATTTCGGTATTTATTTATTTTTTTTTTTTAAATACAAATTCTATGCATTAACCTGTATAAACTGGTTGAGTGTAAAAAAAAAATACAAAGACCAACGCCCTCGACAATTAGATTGCGAATTCAAGGTCAATCCATCTCTGCTAGTCGAAGTAAATACATTTACTTTTACGTTAGATGGTTCTTCCTGCATTTTCATAAGATAGGTATATAAAACGAATTACCATTTCCTCTAAAATTTTAGAAATTACTTTAAAATTTGACACCCTCTTCAAATTACTGTTAATTTCACAGCATTTATGATCAGACCCTTCTTCGTGTAACATTTGGCCTCTATAAAATATGTAGATAAGGAAGTTTTGGTTTAAGGCACCTGTGTGCATCATATATCAATAATGCTGAAAAATGACGGTTGTAATATCACCAAGAGAAATGAATGCATAACGACATTAACAAAGATCTTTGTTCAGACAGCAACCAACTAAAACTGTGAAGTATATGAAGGTTGTGTCAATATGCTAGTAACGGCTGTATCGACCGTTCTTAATAATTATAAAACCTTATAGTTATGTAACTGAAAAGGGCGTTTGAAAGAATCTATACCAAATAAGTACATTTCGATACTTTGAAGAAGATAAATACTAATACATGACATATTATTAAAATTCACAATTTTGTTTAACAATTTCATTTAAAGTTAATTAAATTATCTACATGTATTACAATTTCTCTTTTTTTAAAAAACAAACACACAATTCAGAGCTGATATAATTTTACATATCATTTCATAGAAAAAGTAATGGAGAAAGCTCAATTAATTTAAATTAACGAAAAATCCTTACCGTTATAGAATCCAAGAATATTCTAAAAAAGGGACAAGTTGTGTGAGTGTAATAGTAGAACAGCCAGTGCCAGAGCTTGAAAGAAAATGGAATAAATTGCGACTATGGTCACATTATATACCGGTAGATTAAATGATAGGGAGCGCTAGAGTTTCAGAAGCTGTATCCAATTAAAAAGCTTGAAAGTGATGTTTATTGAAATAACAGATTTAAGAATATAAACTACATTTTATACACATGTGGACTTTGGAACACACACACCCATATACAGATATATATATATATATATATACACACACACACACACAAGTGAAGCGAAGACCATCAATTTTATAAAAAGACCCCAAAATATATTCTAACGGCTAGCGTTTTCTGTTCGTACTGAACTTCTTCAGGCCATTTTTATATATGAAAGATTACGTAGAACAATAGACGCAACGTCATGGCGTTACTATAAATATATCAACTACAACATAATAATAATTACATATTTACACATTTAGTAAATAATAAATAAAAAGAGAATTATTTCATCTGTTAGTATTATATCCGTTATTTAATTCTGGTTTGTACTTTTTGATGAAATAATTTTCTTAACATTCAAGTAAATCATTAGTTAAAAAATTCAATTTGTACAAGTGAAATACGTTTAATTTTCCACCTCCACATGTTTCCATATGTGGACTTAAAGGCATTACTCGATTAATTGGAATCTTAATTTGTGTAACGCTATCTTAGTGATAACAGAGACCAGTTTCGTAAATATATGGTTTATTTACATTGGAACATAATATGACACATCTACATAATTACAACAGCAATACAGGTACTTAAACTATATACAGGTACTAGACTCGTACACTCGTCCAAGCCAGTGCCGGATTAAGGCTCTGCTGGCCCTAAGGCACATTTTGATAGGTGGCCTGAAAATACAGATATGTTGGGCTCATTGACAAAAGGAATTAAGTTAAATTTAGCAACAGAAAATTTATTACAAACAAATTCAGAACATTGACAGTACTGTATTTACGATAAGTAGCCTACATATTCCCATTCACTGCCTAGCTACTTACGAGATTCTTTCCCACAACAAATGTAAACAAATCTCACGTGTGTAAAGGGACGAAACATCATGTCAACCCCTTGCCAGAGTATGGAAAGCTTTTAAGGACAAACGCGTAGATGAAGAAGGATACAATTTATTTTCATAAAAATAAAGGCAAGCATTTTTGTCACCACCTGATAATTATCAAAAAAGTTTTACTTTATCATTTTGTGGCCTGGATTTTTGGCTGGCCCTAAGGCACGTGCCTTATTTCCCTTATGGTTAATCCAGCACTGGTCCAAGCCTCACTTCTCCTCCTCGCTCTTCTCTAGTCATCTCTCTAGTCGTCTTCAGTTATATACCTTCTGATCATTGATAAGCTCATGGTCATACATGCATTTGTCTCTTTTATCTCGTCATGGTATGCTTACTGACCAGTGCATAATCCTTTGAAGTCCTGCCGAGTGTTGCACACAGATCATGTGCAACGCAAAAATGACATATTGAATTAATAACATGTTTAACTACAACACAGACAATCGTGACTTAACAGTGCATACAGAGTTGAAACGTCAATATCATATATACTCTTCAAAAAATGTATGGGAAATTCAGAAACAATACAAAATTGCGGAAATGCACTGCTGTTTTTAATTAGAGATAACCAGTGTATGTTAATAACAGGCCAATTGCCTGCATAAACGGTTCATATGGGCGGCTTATCTGAAGGCCCCATTTCACTCGCAAAGAGATACACCGACAAAAGTGAAAATGGACGTTTTTGATTTTTGTCTTAATACTGAGTAATTGCTCCACCAATCCTCAGACATTCAGCAATTCGTCGTGGCATTCTTCTAATCAACCGTCCAATTACGATTTGGGACAATCTGACCCACTCCTCTTGCAGTGCCACGGCCAATTCTTGCAGTGTTGTCGGTTGACGTTGACGTCGACGAACACGTCTCCCGATCAAATTAAACGTAAGACTATAAACACAACAGTTCTATGGATAACAATTACTATATTTCTATAAATAAGCTACGTTTCAACAATGATTCTCTTGTCGTTATCAAGCACAATATAAAGGACTTTGCAATGGTTGAATTGCTGTCAAAACATGATGTTTCACTACGCTGTAATGTAGTCAGGTTCAGTAAAAGTGAAATCTATAGCAAAAAATAGATGTAAGAAAGGATTGAGTGATAAATAAAATCCCTACTCGTCTTTTTTTTTATTTCAAAAAAGACTCGCAAGGAGATTCTTGAGAAGGATTATGTGTTGTAACTGAAGTCAAAATTCCATCTTGTTTACCTAAAACTTTAGGTTTCCTTAAATCTTCCTGATCTATTTTTAAGGCTTGTTTTATACCATTTTCTATTAAACCACTAGGATAGTTTTGATTTCGAAGGAATTGATTCAATTCTTGTAATCTTATTGGTTTTTTTTTATCACATGGTACGATTGTACAAATTCTCCTTGCAAGATTAAACGGGGTGTTTCTTTTTGTATGAGATGGGTGACATGAATAGAAATTTAAATACTGGTAGTTTTATAATATAGATCCGTTGTAATGTCACCATTTTCAGATAATGTTATTGTTACATCTAAAAAGTTAATTGATTTAAAGTTTTTTACTATTATAAAATTTAAACTTCCCTTTAAGTGAGTTTAGCATGAGATATAACTCATTAGTAAAACATTATCCTTAACAAATATGATAAAACAATCATCTAAGAAACGTATACACAACGACATAATTTCTGACGAGCTTCCAAGATGAGAGAAAAAACAATTTAAAATGTTATTAAACCAGTGTTTGAAACCAGCGTTTACCGCATAACAAAGTAGTGCAGCTCTACGGTTGTGCTAATATTTTTGGATATAAATTTACTGTTCACAAAAATGCCGTATTATGTAAGATTAGGACCAACAAACCCAATTATAACCATGTAGTTATTCTACTTCAGTCTGCAAACATTACCAGGACAGCTGGAGATCATCATCAGTAATAAGTATAATTTAACACTGATTTAATAACATTTTAAAGTACTTTTTTCGTTTATCTGGGGAGCTCGTAATAATGTCATTGTACAGAGATGGACAAAATACAACAATTTATATATATTTATATGGCAACACTGGTTTGAATTGTCTATAGTTACAGCGGATACATACACGTTACTATATTGTATATGGGTACAATTTAACAACAAAAAACGGAAACAAATTTCGGGATCGATTAATATAATTAACCGAAGATTATTTCCTATTGACAGTATTTTTTTTATAAAGTGGTTTCCCATTATTTTTCTTTTTGTTCTGTTGTAACAGTAAGTCTTCGATGATAACTAAAGACTGGAACTATCCTTGAGACTATCTATTACCGGAAAGCATTTAACATCATATACGGAGAACAGCACGTCCGATAAGCAGAGTAACTGTCTTGGAAACAGGATGAAACCTAGTATGCTTTGTCAATGTACAAATCGGTATTTATAATGAAATGATATCTTAGGAATTAACAATATACACCAAGGTTACTAATAACAATTAAAGAGGAAAGATTAAAATATAAAAGACATTACTGTAAAATAAAACAATAAGATAATAATTAAACTCGTTAATGTGTCAACTGTCAACAGTCTGTCATTAGATAAGAAGCTTAATGTCTAATTAATAACGAAGGATTAATAGAAACATAAGAATAATAGAAATGTTTAAATAAATGAATGAATAATGAACGAATGAAATATTGAAAGAATGAAATACAAACAATTCACAATTTTATCACCATTATACTGTCATCGATTTTCAGTTTATAGAACAAACAATATTTGAAATTTTATTTGTAGGTGTCTATGTGTCTATTTACGAATAAGGGCCCAATTCCAATGTTACAATCTCGACGATGGTTGCGTACTCTATCCCTTAGATATGTGTCCATTTCTCCGATGCAATAATGTTGACGGTCACTACAAGTCCAGAGTTTTTTGTGTCATAAATCACATTGTCGTTTTTTGAAATTCTCGCTTGATTTATATGTGTATAATATACGCATTTGTGGGAAGGTCATTCTAATAGTACTTGTAGGAAGTTGATAATATTTCGTCTATATTGTATTGGAAATATGGTTTTGTTCAAGATGTTACGTCAAGAATGAAATCTGAACAGGAACTTGTAGGCACTTTAGTAACCTTCATATCTGCCTTGTTTATCTTCCCGCTATATAAAATGTAACCTATATATAACATCTGCCTTTAATATTTATAAATGCCTGGATTTATCAAAATCTGCTATATAGCATCTGTCTATACTATAGAAAAACTGTCTGGGTTTCTCTTCTAAATTACTACGTTATTAGCATCTTCCTACTATAGCCAAAACTGCCTGGTTTCTCAAAAACAGCTATATGGCATTTGTGTACTATATTCATAACTGCTTGCATTTTTCAGTAACTGCTTTGAAGCCTCTGATTACTTTATATCTGACTTCACAGATTTCTCAATAACGGCTTTATAGCAATGAGAGGGAGGTGGAAATTGGAAGTGTGGCTGCGAGTGATGAAACGTGTGTGGTTTGTTTTTTAGTCAAATAGCTAGGTTTCGATCACACGCTTTACCATGACAAGAAGAAAGGTCGCCTTCTCTGGTTTCCTCTCCCTTTATACCATCAGCCCACTATGTGCATAAATGCCTGGATTTCTCAACAACCGTTTCATAGCATATGCCTACTATATTTAACAATGCTTGGATTTATCAACTGCGATGACAATACGATCTATCAGCTATCTCAAATACACACTACATTTCCATTTCACAACTTATCTACATCATCAACCCAAGCCTTTTCTGTGCCGTACCCAGTATGTATATAATATACTATTTAGTTATTCTCCATTGACCACGAAATGACTTTAAAGTTATTTTGAGACACTGGATGTGGGCAGATGGTCATGAAAAGGAACGTTCAGGGGCGTAAATGTGTGTGTCTGTGTGTGTCCCCCAGGACAAAAAATAGTCGGTCGCAAAATCAGTGCAGTCGGTCGAAAAATAAGAGCAGTCGGTATCAAAATAAGTGCTCACTGCACACGTCACGTCACGTTAGTATAAAACCACCTTGTCAACGTATCATGTTTGAAAAAATGATGTATTTCACTCTTATTCTGTTGTGATTATGTAGGTCTAAGAACAAAATTTCCCCCAGGTAGAAAAATATTCAGTCTCAAAATAAGTGCAGTCGGTCTCAAAATTATGCATCGCCGTCTTAATGAATTAATGAGGTAAACAAATAATGCCAGAATAGATCCCAAATACTAGTCGGTCGCAAAATCAGTGCAGTCGGTCGTAAGATATGAGAAGTCGGTATCAAAGTAAGTGCTCACTGCACACGTCACTCTACTCACGCAAAACTTTAGTATAAAATAACCTTGTTAACTTATCATGTCTGAAAAAAATGTTTTTCACCCCATGGCAAAAAAATAGTCGGTCTCAAAAAAAGTGCTCACCGCAGTCGGTCTCGGACTAAATGAATTAATGGGTGTTTTCTGACCATCAGAATTCTGCAAAATCTCTCCCCAAAGTAAGTGTTACGAATTTAATAAACTGTCCTTGCAGTTATTGTATCTCGTATTCATAATAGCAAACGTCCGAGAGCTCGCTAGCCTAGGCCTACCGTTTGTTTACCTTCTCAGCTGACGAGCGGCAAACATGGCGGCCGGAAGCGATCGTAGATCGGAAAATGGATCATCCTGGCCAGACACGCTAGTGTCATCGCGGATAGCGTTCGAGATTGAATTCACCCTACCTTCATTTCAATGTCCATTTATATTTTACTTGATGGTAGCGAATATCTTCGGCAGGATGGCCGCTAGAAGATAGCGCCCATTGCCACCACGCTATAGCTTTCGCGGGTCTCGGGAAGGAAGTTACGTATTTGTGACGTCATCTTGAGGTCACCTGCTAAGGCTATATATGACCGAGCGCTCTTAGAAGCGCGCTTTTTATGCCATTAATATTTTCACATGGACGCAGCTCCAACGTAGACCAGTCGCCCCAGGGGCCAGAAAGAACCCCAGAAATGGAAAAACTGATGGTAAGGGTCCAGTAGAACTGCTAATTCACATTTTTATATTATTCTTACGAGTTTCAAAAGTAGGCCTTATGTTTTTAGTTCCAAACCAGCACCAGTAGGCTAACCCCAGCCCCAGCAGTAGGAAGCACCCGACCGGTACAACTCCAGGCCCCAGCATTTGGCAGTTACCCCAGGTCCCAGCAACCACCGCCACCCTGGGCCAGAGCCAGGTTCCAGCACCAGTCATTAACCTACCCCGGCCCCAGTTAGTAGAAAGCACTGGACCGGTACAACTCCAGGCCCCAGCATTAGCAGTAACCCCAGGCCAGCACCAGTCATTAGCCTTCTCCAGCCCCAGTTTCGGATCCCATTCCGATATTATTATCCCAAGCCCTGGGAGCGACTGAGTTATGACTTTAGTCATATCACTATAAATTTTTAGTGCGCATCATTCGGGGGTTGGAGGTCAACAAATTAATGAGATTAATATTAATATAAATAAGGACCGACCTGCTTTAACTTTTTCATGTTTTATACTGCCTCATATATATCCATATATCATAATACGTTTAATTAGTAATAAATAACCCAAACACAGACAAGTGCTCTGAACACTTGTCGTAAGGGAGATAACTTTTATTCACTTTCTCAATGGTTGTGTTATATCATTTTTGATATCTTTAAAGTATTTTATTTAAATTACTACCAGTGTCTAGTGGACCTGGAATGAAGTAGAGAAAAGAACCTGGAATGAAGTAGAGAAAAGACATTGCTAGGAGTACAATAAATAAATATAATCTATAAATAGATATAACTTATTATAATAAGCTAGGGTTAGAAATTAATGATAAGTTTAAAATAGGTTCACACACATTACACAAACACATACAAGAATTACACATTAAAATTAAGCTAGTTGATCAGCGACCTAATCAGTAGAAGGCATCTACAATAAATTAATTGTGATTACAAGAGAGCTTTCAACTAGAATCCTACCATGGCGTCCCTAGAGGACTCAGAAGTAATTTTAAATCTAGAAAACGTAGGCAGTCAACATGGAGAGAATGAGAATGCAGATTCCCCTCTGATCTCACCCTCGCCCATACCCTCAGCGAGTTATCAAAATTCTACCATGAACAGTGATACGGTCATGCTGCTAGACAAAATTGGGGAGAAATTTGTAATGTTCAGACAAGATATGCGATGCGAAAATGAACGCAACATGAACCAGTTAATTGGTGACCTGAACTCTCTCAAGGAATATGTAGATCAGCGAATTGGTAGGTCTCTGATTGGCGAGAACCAGCCCACTCCCAGTCCCAATGCAGGGGGAGACAATTATGATCACCCTAACCAGAATCACACCAACACAGACAGGCGTCAACATGGTCACTTAAACAATAATTTAAAAATTAGGCCTCAACTTTACAGTGGTAGTGACGACCTGGATGAGTTCTTAAGTCAATTTGATATAATAGCTAAGATTAATAATTGGGGTTACCAAGAAAAATCACTGTACTTGGCAAGCAGTCTGACAGGTAGAGCTAGAGCAGTCCTGACAGAGTTATCTCCCATCGAAATCCATGATTTCACCACTTTAGTGAAAATTTTGCAGATTTGTTCACTCTCTCTCTGACTGTGATATGAGACTTCGAATCTGCGAGCTCAAGCCAAAAGATATCACAGATGCCGAGACCCATGCTATAAGGCACACCGCCTGGCTGACAAACAAAGGGGCAAATCTGTTTATGGGATCCATCAAGCACTGTTTCTGTGTGTCGCACCGACCAGGAACGACCTTAAAGCCTTGAAAATAAAGCCATTATAAATGATGATAGAATAAATTTTTCCTCGCTCAATAAATCCATAAACACCTTAGAAAAAGCCACAACTGAACTCGTCCAGACTCTAAGGGCCACTAATCAAGGTCAATATAGAGCTAGGTCTGGTAGCTCCAATAACTGGAATGGAATGCAAACTAATTATGCTGAACCGTCCAACAGTAATAATTCTAGAGGATCCCCTCCAAATAATCCCAGTGCATATAGGGGAGATAACTACAATTTTCAGTCTAGTTGGTTCCACTATAACAATGGATCAAGGGGAAATAGCTTTCATCAGGGAAATTCTTCTTCCAACCTACCCACCAGCCCATCAAAGGCCTACTTCCTCGGGAAACTAATACAGACTGAGTTCGAGGGTCGGAAGTCAGTCAAAGATTTAAAAGGGGAGAGACCTAGGAATATCATTATAAGTAGTATCAGCGAAGAAAAACATGGATTATTTGTGCATGCCAAACTTGAGGCTAACCATTTACCTATGCTGGTCGATACCGGCGCCACGATCTCCATTTTAAGTGGAAAATTCCTACAAAGACATCAAACCCTGAAAAAATTATCTATTGCTCAAGTAAATCTAAACTTTTTAACGGCAACAGGTGACAGGAGATCGTTTTTAGGGAAAGTTGAGGTCAAGGTAAAAATAGGAAAGCAATTCTTGGTCCATGACTTTTTCATCGCAGATATAACACAAGATGGCATACTCGGCATAGACTTTTTAACAAAATTTTCGGCTGACATACTCTTAAATAAAAATTGTCTGAAAATAAATGGGGAGGAGGTGCCTCCCCTCCAATCCGACAGCCACCCCGATGAGTTCCCTTAGCATCTATTAAGGAAGTTGAAAAAGAGATCGAGGACATGGCTAGAAAGGGGGTAATTGAACCTTCAGAAAACCCTTGGTGTCCCCCTGTAGTTTTAGTCCGAAAGAAAGACAACTCGACTATCGACGGTTAAATGAAGTTACAATTAAGGACAGTCATCCCATACCACGCATAGACAGTACCCTTGATGCCCTTTCTGGGATGAAGTATTTTGCGACCTTAGACCTTAAGTCCGGGTATTGGCAATGTCGCATAGCTCCGGAAGATCGTGTAAAAACTGCTTTTGCTACCCAAGGCAGTGGACTTTGGCAATTTGTGTCCCTTCCATTTGGCCTATGCAATGGACCCGCATTATTTGTTCGACTGGTCAACCAGGTACTCTCAAAATTAAACTGGAATATATGTTTGGCATACTTAGATGACATAATTGTATTCTCAAGAACCTTCCCCGGAACATCTGGAAAGATTAGAGCTAGTATTTCAAAGTGCAAACCTAAAAATGAATCCAAAAAATGCAGTATGCTAAGAACGGAAGCCAAATTCCTTGGCCACATTGTCAGTGAAGATGGTGTCGCTACCGACCCAGACAAAACATGTTGTGTAAAGAATTGGCCACCCCCCTCATCAGTAAAAGAGGTTCGCCAATTTCTGGGCCTTTGCTCATATTACCGCCATTTTGTCAGCAACTTTGCAGAGGTTGCACGCCCTTTACATCAACTCACGGAAATCAATCAGAAATTTAATTGGACGTCTGATTGTCAATTGTCATTTGAAACTTTAAAGTTGAAGTTGACTAGCTCCCCTATTTTGGCATTTCCACAGGATGAGGGACTGTTCATCCTTGACAGCGATGCCTCAAACAATAGCATAGGGTCGGTGCTGTCTCAAGTGCAGGATGGGAAAGAAAAAGTAATATGCTACTTTAGTAAAGCATTGAGCCAATCTGAACGTAAACATTGTGTGACGCGGAAGGAATTGCTGGCAGTGGTTGCCTCCATCAAACATTTTCATCACTATCATTATGGTCGTTATTTCAGAGTTAGGACCGATCATGGAGCTTTAACATGGCTCATAAATTTTAAAAATCCGGAAGGTCAAATAGCTCGTTGGTTCGAATTCCTATCTTCATACCAGTTTAAAATAGAATTCCGATCAGGAAGAATTCACCAAAATGCCGATGCACTTTCCCGACGACCATGCATTCCAGAATGCCGACACTGCAGTACCGCTGAGCAAAAATATCTAAATGATCATGATTCTAAGAATCGCAGACATGAGATGGAAGGGGACTGTCCTTACCACATTGATGCTGCCACCTGTGACTCTGACTCAAACTCCCCAAATTTAAACACAAATCCATTGAATGTCCCTGAGCCTGAAATTAAGAAAGAGACCACTCGTTAGGAAATGAACTCTGACCCCATAACTATTAAAAATCTCCAACAAAATGACAAAGTATTACTTAATGTTATTAGATGGATTACTGACGGACAGAGACCACCCTGGCCAGAGATTTCTCCACTTGATCCCAGTACAAAATATTATTGGGCGAGATTTGACTCCCTGAAGTTAATTGATGGCCTATTATGCCATAGGTGGGAATTACCTGAGACCCAAGGGAGAGAATCCATCTGTCAGATAGTTTTGCCAGAGAAATTAACCAGATTTGCTTTTAGTCAATTACATGATTCCATAGGGGGAGGACATTTAGGAACGAAAAAGACACTCTCAAAATTACGGGCAAGATATTTTTGGCATCGCATGACTTAAGATGTCAATAGATGGTCCAAAGAGTGTGACAAATGTTCATCTAGGAAAACTCCTACCCGAAAACCGAAAGGGCCATTAAAAACTTACATTGTTGGCGCACCTCACGAAAGGTGGGCACTTGACATACTGGGACCATTGCCGTTGACTGATGACGGAAATTCATACCTACTAGTGGTTGCAGATTATTTTTCTAAATGGGTGGATGCTATTCCTCTGCCTAACCAGAGAGCCACCACCATTGCGGATAAATTTGTAGAGAGAGTGGTCGCCATTTTCGGTACCCCTATGCAATTACATTCCGATCAAGGCCCAAATTTCGAGTCTGCCGTATTTCAAGAAGTTTGTAAAATCCTCGGAGTCGAAAAGACGAGGACCACTCCTTACCGACCTCAATCTGATGGTATGGTGGAGAGAGCTAACCGTACGATTGAGTCCATGCTTTCCGCATTCGTTTCAACTAATAAGAGAGATTGGGACAAATATGTTTTCCTTTTTTATGATGGCTTACCGGACCGCAGACCATGAGGCGACAGGTGTCTCACCATATGAGATATTCGGACAAACCATAAACTTGCCTGTTGACCTTGTTCTAGGTAGAGTGAGACCTGAAGAACAAACATATCATTTTAAGTCCGAGTATGCCACACAGTTATCGCAGAAATTAGAGAAAATCCACAAATTTGCTAGGGACAGGCTTAAAATTGCCAGCAATAAAATGGCCAAGGATCATGACCGTAACATTCAGCTAAATCAGTATAAAAGGGGAGACCCAGTATGGTTCTATAATCCCCGGCATAAAGGCATGGGTGCCAAGCTGCATTGTCCCTGGCAAGGCCCTTTCACCATTCTAGACAGGATCAATGATGTCTATAAAATTCAAAGGAGCCCAACAACTAAACCTAAAGTAGTACATCATAATAAAATAAAATTAAACACAGGGACAAACAAACCTACCTGGCTGAAACTGCAACCCGGCCCAGTCCAGATCACACCCCAGGGGGGCTTATAAAAGTTGGAACACAAGTAAATGATATATAATAAATAATGGTTACTCACTATAAATCAAGACAAGAGCTGTAATACAAACTTAAGTTGATTATCTTCTGGTCTTCAGGTTGAACGGTATAGATGTAGGATATGCTGGGAGAAAACAGATTTTTCCAGGAAAACCCATGTAATGCGACACCTCCAGGCGCGGCATTATGGATTTGGTTTTGAATGTCCCGAATGTAATGGGGTATACACCCCAGACAGCCGGCATGGCCGGTGTAGCAGCAACAACATGAGTCTGGTCAAGAGAGGCAACATGAGGTTTGGCCCAGAAGAACGCTTAGAATATAAGAACTTCCTTGCTAAACAATGGAGATACATTGTAAAGTTCAGACGTAAACCAGAGACAGAGGCAGAGAGAAAAGATGCCTTAGCGGCCGAGAGAGAAAAGAGAGAAGGGGAGAAATATGGAATTAGAGAAAAGAGAGAAGAAGAAAAAGTTGGAATTAGAGAAAAGAGAGAGGAGAAAGATAGGAGCAGAAAAGGAAAGAGAAAGATAGAAGCAGAGAAAGGAGAGAAAGATAGAAAGGAGGACACATGTATAGAAAAAACAAAGAAAACAGGTCAAATTGCCCCCAGGACAGACGAGGGAGGAAAGAAGGGGAGTAGTCAGGGCAAAGAAGGCAAACGCCCGAGACCCCAGGGGGGACATCCATGTGAAGAAATTGAAAACTGAAGACATACCTCTGTTCCAACCCTTACAAGCCCAGAACACCTTCACTGGGGAGAAGCTTGAAATGTATCCCATTTTGACTGTGCCTGCTTCACTGTCCGGTATCACCTGCTCTTCATCTGATACCACCAGCAGCACCGAGAGCGCTCCATCGAAGGCGACGACACAGAACACCCAAGTCAAACTATCAGAGGTAACAACCGCTGCCAATCGAAGACTACTTAAAGTCAAAGGATGGGCCCTCAGTCAGGCTCAGAGGATCGTCCTCAACGTAGGGGGAACTAAATTTCAAACCTCTGCGTCAACTCTGCAGGCTGATCCGTCATCATTGCTCGCCCTCCTAGTATCGCCTGAATCTCCTATGAAACCGTACGAGGTGGAAAGTATATATACCTACTTCCTTGACCGCGACCCAAAACACTTTGGATAAATCCTAAATTATCTGCGGACAGTGTCAATTGGATCTATCACAAAATTGTTACCACTTACCTTTTCACAACTAGAGGAGCTAGCCTTAGAATGCAAATTTTACGAGCTTGAGGGTTTATTGAAGGCCGTTGAATCCAGGATGAAAGACCTATAGTTATAGTTGATTTTGCCTGCAATGAAAGGAGTTATTATTTTTAATCCATGACTTGAAGTTTCAATGTTTATACTTGTTCATCACTAAGACGAGAAAGCTATGATCTACCGTTTCAATATTATGATTATGTGTTCATCACTTAGACGAGAAGTGCTGATCTACCGTTTCAATATTATGATTATGTGTTCATCACTTAGACGAAAAGTGCTGATCCACCGTTTCAATATTATGATTATGTGTTCATCACTAAGACGAGAAAGTGCTGATCTACCGTTTCAATATTATGATTATGTGTTCATCACTAAGACGAGAAAGTGCTGATCTACCGTTTCAATATTATGATTATGTGTTCATCACTTATACTTATATGATACATTCACTGTGACAGTAAAGTGCTTATATTATATGACGTCATCCTTTGATGTTTTTAGCCATTATATAGGAGAATGTACGCTCTTCTTAAGAAAATACCAATAATAGACTTGTTACTTTAACTAAGAAATGTGACCACATAACTCCTGTTTTATATAATTTACACTGGTTACCTGTTAAATATCGAATTGTTTTTAAGATTTTATTACTTACTTTTAAATGTTTAAATAATTTAGCTCCTGTTTACCTCTCAGATCTTTTAGAACTTTATACACCTGGCCGAACATTACGTACATCAGATAAACTACTTTTAAAGCCCAAAACTGTTCAACTAGTCTCTTATGGTCAGCGCTCTTTTAGTTATCAAGCACCTGTTTTATGGAATAATCTACCATTTAGTTTAAGATGTTGTACATCTCTATATTCTTTAAAAAAACAACTTAAAACACATTTATTTAATCAGGCTTTTAACTGACTCTGTATACAATCGTTAACATGCCCATAATCTTGTTGTTTATGTGTGATTTACATTGTCACTTTGTAAAGTGCCCCTGAACATTTTATATGAAAGGGTGCACTATAAATATGCTGTAATAATAATAATAATAATAATAATAATCTGAAAAATGAACATGTATTTTGGGATAATTTATTCTCTGAACAAATTAAATTACAGAAAATGAAATTACTTTAAAACCTCATAGTTACCGAAATGTCACATGGCCGAATGTTGATTTCACGTGTTTGTCTACATAAAGAATTCCACTTAAATCCGTCCGTTATATGTCACTTATCCGTTTAATAGTACGTTCGGCACTAGATCGGTGATACGTTTCTATACGGCATACACCCACATTTTCACACCTTTTTTGTGGACACTCTACAGGTCATAACTTGAAATATAGGTTTATATCCCAAACATCTCGTTTCCTTTCGATATTGGCTTGTATGGGACCGTAACTTCATGGTTTATGGCCCCTGATTGTATACACTAGAGGTCACAATTATTAGCCCATTTTGATGAAACTGAACATGTGTATTTATAACCCAAAGATCTCGATTCCTTGCAATATTGGCGCATATCGGACCGTAATTTCCTGGATTATGGCCCCGGATTGAACAAAAAAACGTGTTTTGAGCCTGTGGAACTATGCAGGTCACAATTTTTATCCGATTATAAAAAAAAGTTCAAATATATCACCGTTACACCATAATGACAGTTGAGTTTGAATTTCGTGAATTGGTTTGTGCCTTTGATCCTGTGTCCTGTCACTTATATCAGAGTATATATTAAATTTTAAATCAAAATTGGGACGGCTAGTACCCTCCATATTAACCACAGTATTAAGAAAATTATCAATATCTAAATCATTCTCGTGAGCAGCCTTTCCATCACAACTTTGACGGCTATTATCCCACATATCAAGAACATCTACGGCTATTCTCTTCCATATCGAGTACATTACCAATGTAATCAGTATCCAAATGCTTATCACATATATCCTCATTATTAATATTTGTTTCCGACTGTGTTGTAAACATGTCTCCATGTAGAATATTATGGACTGTCTGTGTATGCTTGCATTGTATGACTGGAGTGTTTTGTCACATGCATTCATGAGCATGTTGTTTTAAGAATATATCCATTATTTTATGGCTTGTTGTTTTAAAAAACTATCCATTATTTGTATCTCTATGGTGCTATGTTTTAAGTTTGATAATAGCCTCAGACTGTCCATTATGTAAATACAAAGAAAAACTTTGGGGCTACCGCCCGGCCCTCAGTTGTTTTTTCTATTTACATTTTATGGCTTGTTGTTTTAAAAAACTATCCATTATTTGTATCTCTATGATGCTGTTTTAAGTTTGATAATAGCCTCAGACTGTCCATTATGTAAATACAAAGAAAAACTTTGGGGCTAACGCCCCTCAGTTGTTCTTTCTATTTACATAATAGACAAGTCTTCGGCCATTATCCATCACGTAAAAGTAAATCAATACTCCCTGTGTAACTGCGACGATGAACTGTGTGTGCGACATAGACCTGTAAGGAATTTAAACAAACCTTATAAGTATAGAACCAAGTAACCCTTATAAACAATGTGAGTTGATTCCGTGATATTATATAATCACCAGCTGGGTAGGCACCCTGATTTGAACATTTACCGCAGTATCAATAACGGTGTGATGTTGAACTTTTGATTATGAACTTTATATGCTCTCGTTAAAGAATGATCCTATTATTCCTATGATTCACTATTGGCAGTTGAAAGAGTGGCAAGAATGTAATTTTCAACTTCAAATTCATATGTTTAAAGTTAGCTTTCCATGGGGGGAATAGAATAACGAGGGAGGTGATTGTGTTGTTTTTTTTTGTGTCAATGGTTTTTAAGGGTGGAAATAATGCCTATGAACCTAGGATATAGTAGGTTGACAGCCTATGAGCAAAAGACATAGAAATAATTATGTTTTGACTTTCTTAGAAAATATGAAATTCTCGTTTTAAAATTGTTAAATGTTATCCTCTATTGTAATTTTCCCAATTTATGATGTTCTATGTATGAGATGTTGTTCTACTTCCTTCAATTCAATTGTATTATTTATTATATTTAATTGTTAAATTTATTAATATTATATAAAATAATTATATACTCACTTTCAAGGACTTGTTCGATGTTGCAATCTTTTATATTCGGGACGAATATTGTTTAGGGGTGGGGGTAATGTTACGAATTTAATAAACAGTCCTTGCAGAACAGTCCTTGCATTTATTGTATCTCGTATTCATAATAGCAAACGTCCGAGAGCTCGCTAGCCTAGGCCTACCGTTTGTTTACCTTCTCAGCTGACGAGCGGCAAACATGCCCACATAACAATATGATGTTAATTTTACGTTACATTTACGTAAAAATGGTCAGTCAGTTTACCATCATTTTGCTCATCTTTTTAACGATAATTTTACGTCAGGAAATGACGTTAATCTAACGTAAACTTTACGTTATTTTTACGTTATATTTACGTCATTTTCGTTAGATTTACGTCAGAAAATGACGTAAACTTTACGTTAGATTTACGTCAGAAAATGATGTAAATATAACGTAAAAATGACGTAAACTTTACGCTAGATTAACGTCATTTCCTGAAGTTAAATTGTCGTTAAAAGGATGAGCAAAATGATGGATATCTAACCGACCATTATAACGTAAATCTAACATTAAATTAACATCATTTACGGATGCAATTCTAATGTCAAATTTTGATGACCAAAGTTAGCAAAATATAACCAACCATTAAAACCTTCAAAATTATTCATTATTTGCGGCAGTAAATGGGAAGTACATTCAATCAATAATCAAATTTTCCTGACCCGTGGGTGAGGCTAAAAGTTGAGTGGTCCAACGTGTGCGCTTTAGATCATAAGGTCTGTCATTGAGTCAAGTGGTTTGTTTCCACACCCAACTTGAACATGGGTTTTCTCTGGGTCCTCCTACTACTAAAGATTCCTGGTGCGGATGAATTATTCAACTTGAATTGAATCACTTAGTCCCAAAGGACAGTTTATGTCTATTGGATGTTTTACCCCATTGCTCTCTATCTACCCATAACCAGTCAGAATTCTAAATGTATTGCACAGAAAAGTTAAAAATCTAGCAGAATAATATGACAAAATATACTACAAGTATGTATACATATACTTTATTTAAAAGACAAAAATATAATGTTATAAAATACAAAATACACATTTAAATATTAACAGTTTTTATCCACAGCTGTTTGAGAAATGAAGACGGGCATATGCCACACAGTGTGCAGGGCTATGGCGTACTCTTATATAAAATTCCAACTGCCAAGGGATCTTTCACACACACACACACACTTGAGTTTACACTGTACCTTGTTTTTTTGGTCCCTTCCGTATGACTAGTCAGCCATCCATGTCAGGTCCTCTGTCCGGCATCACTGACAAGGGAAAATGTTCAAGAAAAAGGTCTACATTAGCGCTATGAAAGTGTTGATATGCATATAAGAAAGAAAAAACTGGGATATTGACCAAATTGGGCCAAAACCTATAGCCTCTATCTTATTTGCTCAAGGTATTGATGGAATAGGAGTTAACTTTGGAATGAGTGAAATGAAATGGGGTTTAATGTCCTATTCCGACAGGGCTAATGACATGGAAATATGCTATACAGTGTCCTATTATGGAATTTTATCCAGACAGCGGCGCTAAAGCCTACTCTTATATCGAATTCAAACTGCCAAGGGATCTTTCACGTGCACACCAATGTGTGCACAGGACCTCGGTCATTCGTACCATCCAAACGACTAGACAGCTGTCCCTCCTTGTCAGGCCCTCTGTCCTGCACCTCTGACAAGGGGAGGAAACCAAGTCTGGAAATCACGAAGAACTTTCTCGGCCGACACTGGAATGGAATGTTGTGGAATGCTGAATATTGATAGGTTTCGTCCTCTCATGATTCCAGTGTGTAACACAAATTTGAAAAAGATCAATTAAGAATAAACACAGCATCTATTGCATTTGAAAAAGGGAGAATTAACCAAGAAAGGCAAAGTCCTGAAAAGCTGTATATTGATAATGCTTGTCCTCTCACAATCGGAATGATTCACATTTCACACCCAGTGTACGGACAAACAGGGCCAAAATTGATATGTGGGTGTATAAACAAAGATATATACTACACCAATATTACATGTGTTGCAGAATTGGTTTAACACATTTCAAATATAATTGTAACACGGATATTTGCAATGGTTGATCCATGACAAAAGATTTGAAATATTTTGAAGAGACGCAAAAGGTTACGCCATACAGTGTGCTATAAGGGAAATTTTGCCCGGGCAGCAACGCTATGGCCTACTCTTGTATCGAATTCCAACTGCCAGGGGATCTTTTATGTGCATGCCAAAGTGTACACTGGACCTTGGTTTTTTTTTTGTCCCATCCAAACGACTAGACAGCTGTCCTCGTCAGGCCCTCCATCCTGCATCACTGACAATGGGAAACCACACCGGAAAATCAGGATGAACTTTCTCGGCCAATGCAGGGATCGAACACCCGACCTCAAGGCTAGCGAGTCAGCGTCTTACCCACTTAGCCACATGATCCCCCCTTGGCCTATGTACATGTAGAGATGAATTTTGAGCTACCTTTATATATATATATTTCTATTTTTAAAACCCGCGACAAGTATATTTATATCAAGGATGTAACCCTCTATCAGTTAACCCGTCACGGATTGGTTGCATTGGTGAACCGGTTCAAAATATTCGTTTCATATCATACCTGACCTTCAAATCCAGGAATTGTAGCCACAACGGGGATCACGTTGGTTAAGTCGGTAAGACACTGGCTATCTAGTCTGGAGGTCGGGTGTTCGATCCCTGCATTGGCCGAGAAAGTTATTCCAGATTTTCCGGCATGGTTCTCCCTTGTCAGTGATGCAGGACAGAGGGCTAGACAAGACAGCTGTCTAGTCATTAAAATAGGACAAAAAAATGAGGTCCCATGTACACATTGGCGTGCACGTACAAGAGCCCTTGAAGTTAGAATTCGATATAAGAGAAGGCCGTAGTGCCACTGTCCGGGCAAAATTTCCCACATAGCACACTGTATGGCGTATGCCCATCTTAATTAGCCCAGTTCAGAGCAAAACAGTAGGACGTTAAACTTTCATTTCACTAGCCACAGCTCTGTTTTCTTTCACCAAAGGGGGGGGGGGGTGGATGGCTGAATGGTTAGCGTGCGCGCGCTGTATCATAAAGTCTGTCATTGAGTCGACTGGCGTGGTTTCGAATCCCCGGTTGTACGTGGCAAGGAGTAGGGTCGCCTGTCCAACTTCATGGGTTTTCTCCGGGTCCTCCGGTTTCCTCCCACTCCTAAAGACCCCTACGCGCAAGCAAATTATGTAAATAAAAAATTAAACCATATGTTAGTCCCGAAATGACCTAGTTTGTGTCGAGTGGACGGTAAACCCCATTTCTCTCTCTCTCTCTTTCACCAAAGGGGGGGATCAAGTGGCTAAGTGGGTAAGACGCTGGCTCGCTAGCCTGGAGATCGGGTGTTCGATCCCTGTAAGTTCATCCCGATTTTCCGGCGTGGTTTCCCTTGTCAGTGATGCAGGACGGAGGGACTGACAAGGACAGCTGTCTAGTCGTTATGGGACGAAAAACTGAGGTCCCGTGTAGACATTGGCGTGCACGTTAAAGATCCCTTGGCAGTTGGAATTCGATATAAGAGTAGGCCGTAGCCCCGCTGCCCAGGCAAAATTTCCCTCATAGCACACTGTATGGCATATGCTCGTCTTCATTAGCCCAGGTTAGGAGCAGAACAGTTGGACGTTAAACCCCATTTCATTTCATTTCATTTCTTTCACCAAAGACCACATAAATACTTCATTTAGCACTTGTCATTTGAAACAGTTATAGCCTATGTCTTGTCTGGAAGAGGGGGCATCATCACATTACCATACAGGGTATAAGTCGATGTTGAGTATAAGTCAAATTGCCAAATTTTACATTTTTCCGACCTACATCCATAATTAAGTAGAGGCGGTATATAAGACTAATGTTTTTCAACTCCACGAGTTTCGGGACTGTTATCCTAGTCTAATACCGTGCCGGTGTACGCCGAAGAAAAGTTGGGCCATATAAATAATGAGGGTCTGGGACAGTTGTCAATAACACTTGCATTTATAAACAAACATGAATCGTGATGACGAATTAGGATTCAATAAAAAAAAACAACATAGATATGGCCCATGAAGAGAGAAATTTTACAATAAAAAAAAATTAAGAGTGTTGGATATTGAACTGACAATGCAATCAAATGGACTTTCGGAAATGGCATTCTTATATAAATTTCATGGGCGTCAACATCTTGTTTTAGGACTAGTTACCTTCCTTAGACTTTGTTTATGATAATGTAAAAGACCGGATAATCTAGCCTATGACCGATTATTCTCAAATGTTGACAACGCAACCACACTAATATTAGTAGAATATAGAATATTTTTTTCTAGATGATAGAGACTAATAATATGCCAACATTGAAATGTGTGCATAAATATGGTATATACTTAACTACACCAATATTATACCTATGTCATAGAATTTGTTACACACATAACAAATATAATCTTAATAGAGATCTTTGATATGGTTGATCTATCAGTAAAAATTGGAAGATTTGTAAGGAACGCAAAAGGTTATTGTTTACTGGCTGCAGCAGGGAGCAATAACAGGAACACAGATGATTTTCAACTCACTGATACAACTCAGTTTAAACTTTAAGCCAAAGAGCTGTTATATAATACTGTGACAGGATATCTGCTCTAAACTAACTAGTCATCAAAGAATTGACTGTCAAAAGTTCAGACAGAAAGTATTTTAGGCCTACAATGCTTGTAAAGCTTTGGCCTACATTCTGATGATATTTGTGCTACCATAGATACATATATATTTATATCATTACATTATGTGACAAGTAGTAGTGTTTGGCAAGTAGTAGTGTTGTCTAACTATCATTATAAAGCCCATATAAATCTTTTTAGAACTTCTTTGTCATTACTGCCACCAAGGGTGCTCAAATATACATGTAGGATCTGTAAAAAAAAAAACAATAAATAAAAAGCAACTTTATACTCCCAAAAAAAAACGTAATTGGGTTAAACGGCCTACTGTTCAGCTCCAACTGGGCTGACAGCCAACCTACTGTGGATCTGTAATGAAATGGGGTTCAACATCATACTGTTCTGCTCAAACTGGGCTAAAGAAGTTGGACAAATGCTTGAAAGTGTGCTGTGATGGAAATTTTGACTGGACCGTGTGTACAAAAGAGCTTGGTTTTTTGTCCTATCCGAACAACTGTACATTAGCCCTTACCAGCCCCTCTGTCTTGCACCAGTTAAAAGAGGAACCATGCCAGAAAATCCTGATGAACTTTCTTGGCCACCACAAGAAAAAATAAGCAGGGGAGTAGGACTGAAACCTTTATGTACAAGTATGTACGGGCAAACTTGTTATTTAATGTTATAGGCCTATGTATATAATTAGAGTCTTGATTATCCATTTTTCAATTAAATTAAATCATTAACATTAACCGCCAGTGTTTGAATCTGTGAACATCTCGAGTACCCGATGGCATTGAGACTTGATTATAGACTTAGCAAGTTAATACATTAAAATGTCTTATACAAAATTTTAACATTTACAGTCTCAAGAAATACCTACTTAACCTACGTACAATATATAGATTTAGCTCTTGCATTATGCATTATTAAATTTGCAAAAATATCAGTACAATAACAACAAAAAAACCCAACCTGAAACACCCATAAAAATGTTTAGAAAATACTACATGTACTTATATTATAATTAGCACAGCCTGAATTTTAACAGTCTACATCATTAATAAATTCGTTATGTGTTTGATAATTTTTGGATCCAGATTTTTTAAGAACAATTTTGGAACCAGTATTACTTTCGATAACTTAAAGCAATGTTGATTTTGTTGATGAATAGTATGGTTTACGGACAATGTAACTGCATCGTGTTAAAAACAAATACTGACTGTCTGATATACAAAGTTGCGTGCAAACGTTTTCCACGGCCAGATTATTTTTTTTATCAACATTAGATCTATCGGTATACTGTCAACGGAAGTTCGCATAAAAAGTGCACTTACCTTCAACTTTACTTTGCTGAATCCAAAATCGTGTGTGTATGTGTGGAATAGCTTTATTTAACTTTAAATCACGGCATCATTTCTTCTTTGGGAAAAATAATAACCTATGCCGCCATTTTAAATCCCAGAATTCCGTACGTTCCGGTCAAACGAACAAACAAAAAATATTTAATAAATAATTGAAGCAATTTAGATAAATAACAACAATAACCGTAACCTATAAAAAAAATATTGTAATTTGAATAGAAATAATATGATATAAACCGATTTAAACACAATCATCAACCGTGAACAGATCGTGACCTTGACCTTGCCCGAGACGATAAAAATATAATTGTACATCTATATAGTTCTAAAAATGGCGGCTGTTCGTTTGAAAGGCCTGTAATATTTCTGATAATGAATCTATTCATATAATTTGTTTGTATACGCTCTACCATATTTTATATGAGGTTACATAATTATGTTATATTAAAAGAATAATCAAATCGGGGAATTTTAATTTTCAGAGATAGGTCTTTTATCGAGAGACGATAAATATATGGACTTATATAGCTAGAGTAGATCTCTATGTTAATTGACTGGGTCATTATTATCTATTTTTCAGATTCATAACTTAAAAAAATGGAACTAGTCTTGGTCCAACCTTTATTTTTATATGGTTTTACAACTTATATAATTAAGTGTTGAACTTTTAAATTCGAAATAAAAAAACGGCACCAATCGACTCATGACCTATTTTATATATTGTATATGTAGACAGCCGCCATTTTAAATGACATTAACAACACACATTGATTTAAGCTCTGAGTGAGCTAATGAAGACAGGCATACACTATATACAGTGTACTATGACGGAAACTTTGCACGGATAGCGGCACTATATGGCCTACTCTGATATTGAATTACAACTGTCGGAGTGTCTTTTACGTGCATGCCAATATGTACATGAGGATTTGATTTTTCGTATGACCCGAACAACTATACCTTATCCCTTGCCAGATCCTCCGCCCTGCCACAGTCCATAGAAAATTTCCGTCATAGCACTCTGCATTGCGAATGACTATCTTCAATAGTCCGACTGGTGCAGAAAAGTATGAAAATGAATTTTAAATGGGGTTTGAACATCCTACTATTTTATTCCAAGTGGGCTAATGAAGAAGGGCATATGCTATAATGGTTAAAATGTTGTGATTTCGGGTTAAAATGCCGTGATGTTGGGTTATCGCCTTACGAAGGGTGATATCAGTCACCATATCTACTGGGTTTCTTTAATACTCATATTTATAGTATTTTATAGAGTCAGACTAGTGGACTAGTGAATGCACGGATTAGTGCACCCATGGACTAGTGAACCCGCAGACTAGTAATTGGTAATGATGGAAAAGTGTGTAAAGACCTCTTTTACAGGTTGGTGTGCACTTAGAACTATTGGTAATGACTATATGCGGAAATGCTGCTCTCCAGGCAAAATGTCTTTCCTAGCACATCTTCATTAGTAAGTGCGGTAATGCTGCTGTCCAGGCAAAATTTCTGTCATAGCACATCTTCATTACTAATTTTGATAAAGCCACGGTGGCTAAGTGCGTAAGATGCTGGCTCGATAATCCGGAGGGCACGTGTTCGATCCCTGCATTGGTGGAGAAAGTTCATCAGGATTTTCCGACATGGTTTCCCCTTGTCAGAGGTGCAGGAACAAGGACAGTAGTCTAGTCACTCAGATGGGACAAAAAACCGAGGTACCATGTATACATTGGCTTGCACGAAAAGATCCCTTGGCAGTTGGATTCGATATTAGTAGGCCATAGTGCCGCTGCTGGGGCAAAATTTCCCTCATAGCACATTGTATGGTATGTACCTGTCTTCATTAGCCCAGTCGGAGCAGAACAGTAGGACAATAAACCGATTTCACCAGACAAACCTACATGAGGAAAAACCTACATTTCACAAACTTAGTAATTAGTAACGGGGGGGGGGGGGGGTTGGATGGCTGAATGGTTAGCGTGCGGGCGCTGTATCATAAAGTCTATCATTGAGTTGACTGTCGTGGTTTCGAATCCCCGGTTGTACGTGACAAGGAGTAGGGTCGCTTGTCCAACCTCCGGTTTTCTCCCACTGCTAAAGACCCCTACGCGCAAGCGCATTATGTAAATAAAAATTAAACTATATGTTAGTCCCGAAATGACCTAGTTTGTGTCGAGTAGACGTTAAACCCCATTTCTCTCTCTCTCTCTAGTAATTAGTAACACACTGGCTAGCAAATGAGGGGTTCAATTTCCGTGTTGGTCGAGAAAAATGAAATGAAATCGGGTTTAACGTCCTACTGTTCTGCTACTAAACTGAGCTAATGAAGACGAGCATACGCCATACAGTATGCTATGAAGGAAATTTTGCCCAGGCAGCGGCGCTATGGCCTACTCTTATATCAAGTTCCAACTACCAAGGGATCTTTCATGTGCACTCCTGTGTGTACACGTGACCTCAGTTTTTCATCCCTGACTAGACAGCTGTTCTTGTCCGGCTCTCCGTCCTGTATCACTGACAAGGGGAAAACACGCAGGAAAATCTGGATGAACTTTATCAGCCAATGCAGGGATCGAACACCCGACCTCCAAGCTAGCGAGTCAGCGTCTTACTCACTTAGCCAACGTGATCCCCATGTTGGTCGAGAAAGTTCCCTTTGTTAGTAGTGGTGTAGGACAGAGGACCTCAAAAAAACAGTGTCTAGTCCATCACGTGGGTGTGCACGTAAAAGAACCCTTGACATTTGGAATTTGAAATGAGAGTAGATCATTCATTCATTCGTTTTCTCTTTGTGTGTCACCTACAGTTCGCAACTATTAAAGGAGCTAGATCTCTATTCTTGGGCACTTAGAAATGAAATGAAATGAAATGAAATGAAATGGAGTTTAACGTCCTACTTTTCTGCTCCTAACCTGGGCTAATGAAGACAGGCATACGCCATACAGTGTGCTATGAGGGAAATTTTGCCCGGACAGCGGCACTAAGGCCTACTCTTATATCGAATTCCAACTGCCAAGGGATCTTTTACGTGCACGCCAATGTGTACACGGGACCTCGGTTTTTCGTCCCATCCGAACGACTAGACAGCTTTCCTTGTCAGCCCCTCCGTCCTGCATCACTGACAAGGGAGAACCACGCTGGAAAATCTGGATGAACTTTCTCGGCCAATGCAGGGATCGAACACCCGACCTCCAGGCTAGCGAGCTAGCGTCTTACCCACTTAGCCACGTGATCCCCCACTTAGAAATGGATACAAAATGTAATGAAATGAAATGGGGTTTAACGTCCAACTGTTCTGCTCCGAACTGGGCTAATGAAGATGGCCATACACCATACAGTGTGTTATGAGGGGAATTTTGCCCCGACAGTGGCACTACGGCCTACTCTTATATCGAATTCCAACTGTCAAGGGATCTTTTACATGCATGCCAATGTGTACACGGGACCTCGTTTTTTTTTTTATCCCATCTGAACAACTAGACAGCTGTCCTTGTCAGGCTCTCCGTCCTGCATCACTGACAAGGGGAAAAAACGCCGGAAATCTGGATGAACTTTCTCGGCCAATGCAGGGATCGAACACCCGACC